>NW_026844326.1:24592230-29392230 GCF_029955315.1 Cylas formicarius | reverse complement strand
TTGCCCTGTTAGAAGAAGACATGGAAAACGACGCAGAATTTGAAGACGAAGTGGAGATGGTAGTCGAACCTAATGACAATTTAGAAAACGAACTACATCAGCAAATAAAAAAACGGATCTATTTGTCTTTAACAATTTTATATGAAATTCAGAAGGGGAAGTAGGAACAGCAATAAAATCAAGTGACATGACCAAAGTTCCGAAGTCAACTGTAAGAAAATTTGTTGCAAATGGGATAGTCAAGAGGAAAGTGAGAGAAGTGAAAGAACAGCACTCAGTTCTAATTAGGCATATAATCTACGAGGCTTATAAATAAAGTAAATAGCAATTTAACCCTAGAAGAACTGCATAAAAAAGTACTGACAGAATTAAACTTTAATAGTACCAAAGAGTCGTTGCGTCGATGAAAACTACATTGTCGACAACTTGCTTTTTCATCAAAATAGTTGTTATTGCACCAATACGTGGCACATCTCGTTCCAGGCATACCTAACTATCTTCTGATGTAACTTATTCCACTGAAAAAGGTAAAAGAAATGTAATTTTTACCTTTACGTTAATTTTGGCGAACGTATGTCTTATGGGATTGGGCAATCCTATTAAGTTTACCACTCTTGGGGTAGAAGATGCCTTATTTTTTTCTGACAAAAACGTCAAAGATTCAAGTGTGGACTGCCATGAAAACATGAGCGCAAAGATAGTTGAGGACTGGTTTGAAAATAAACTGTTGACCAAACTATCGCCAGATACTGTTATTGTGTAGGATAATGCCTCGTATCATTGGAAAAATTCCGAATACTTCTTCAAATAAAGAAGAGATTAAGGAATTTCTGTACGAAAATGATTTATATCTTTAAGAGACTTGCATGAAAATACAACTTATGAAATTCTTAAAAATAAAACATTTTAATAAAGACTACGAAATCGATTCGATAGGACAACAAAACGGACGTGAAATCTGGTGATTATGATTGTATATTTAACCCGATTGAGATGATTTGGTCTGAGTTAAAAGCGCATATAAGAAGAAATAACACTGCACCAAAATTTAGTGATAGTCGGAATTCGGCTAGACGTAGCTAAAATATCAGTACAAAGCTGGTATAACTGTGAAAAAAGAGTAATAGAAGAAGAAAATATTTATCGAGAAGTGGCGAGAAGTGGCGAGAAGTGGCGGAGTTAATAATTGAACTAGGGGATGACAGAAGTGATAGTGACGACTTTTTAATTATTATTATTTTATTAATTATTATTATTATTACATTTAAAATGATACCATGTAGAAACGTAATAAAATGTTACTTTGTAATATTTTTTTTATATGCATGTTTCAAGAATTGCTCGGCGAAAAATAATCAAAACATACTTATATCCCGCTTATTAGTGTAAGCAGATAAATTCCTAGGACGGTCCTGGAATGGTTACGGGTAGGGGGCTGCGGTTTTGGAGCAAAGTTTACCACGGGGTCGATTGTAAAAGCACTATATTTCTGGTCGAAATATAAACACCTACAGCTTTCTGATAACATATTTTTTTGCCCATTCGCTTACTTGTGTAACGGTGCCAGTTCCGTTGACGTTGTTAGCCCTGGCGAAGCTTTCCAAGCGCCCCTTGTCGCACTTGAAACAGTAGAGGTTCGAGTCCGGCTCGTCCGTCACGCAGACCAAACGCGCCGAATCGAAGGTGAAGTCTATAGCCGAATACCTTCCGGCGACTATGTCTTTGTCGGTGGGAAGGGACAGCGTCCGCTTCCTCCTGAAGGACTCCGGACACCATAGGGTCACCACCGGTAGCTTCTCGGTCGTTTCGACCACCGCTATCAATTTTCTAAAAAGGCGTGTTGTACGTTGCTAAGCGCTCGAGGTACTCAGGAGATGGCAGCAAAGTATCGAACGTTCAGACTAGCACGAGTGGATTCGAAGCAAATATCACAAGTGTCGAAAATCGCGAGGGATCTGGATGTAGCAGAAGGTCGAATGTCAAATAGAAAAGGACCAATAGCTGTATCGTTTGAATGACGTGATTTTTATATCGAAATAGGGCGAGTTTGTAATTTGACAGTCGATACTAGATAGTTGTAATACTTTAAATAATAGTAATCCTAGACAAATCCACGAAATATTTTGGGTCTGATATTTATAGATCAAACGATATCGTTATTTGCAACTCTTAGAGCACCAAATAGAACAATGTATAGAAGATTTACCCCTAAATATATCAGCGCTGAGGCGGCAAGACGGTAAACCCCTCCTCAAAATGTTGTGCTAGTAGTACTAGTACTAGTAGTACTAGTACTAGTAGTAGTGCTAGTACACATAAAAAATCACCTGCGCAGAACTCCTTGTAATAATGTTTAACTTCGGCAAAAAATTTCAGAGGCAATAGATCAATTAAGAGAAATTCCAGAAACATCATACAATCAGAGTGTATGAGAAATGAGTGTTCTGGAAAATGGTGGTCACATACAGCAGTATTTAGAACAGTTAAAGAACTTTTTACTTTAGAGTGTCTTGTCGTTTTTAGTGTTTTTGTTCTACTTAAATTTGTAAATAATTACTCTTGTTGTGGTCAGTCATGACAATCTTAAGATAAGATATTCTATTATCCAGTATAATAATCTGAAACTTTCTTTGAATGGTACTCCGCTTGAATTTGTCGACAAATGTAAAAATGTACGAGTCTTTCTTCATAGTAAGCTGCTTTTAGATTCTCACTTGTCTGATTTACTGCAGAAGTCCTACGCGAAACTGAAAGTGCTTTGCATGTCTGAAGACTACTTATCTACTGAGATTAGACTTAAATTGTGTGACTCTCTTATACTCTCTCTATTGGGATATGCGGACGTTGTATACTGGCCGACTCTAAGCCGGAAAGACCAATACACCTTACAAAAATTGCAAAATGCCTGGTTTGCCTAAATTTGATCATATAACGCATTCACTCAAGTTCTCTCTTCTCAGTGGTTAAGTATGTCTGAAAGATATCTTGTGCGTCTGTCTACGTTTGTGTATAAAATTACTAGGTACGAAAAGCCCGGGTATCTCTATGACAGACTGGTCAGGGGTAGTGATATACATAACAGGGCGACTCGTCACCGTAACCAGTTCTATGTTTCACATATAACGCTGTTAATTCACTTCCATTGGATATTATTACTTGTTCATCTGCTTCTACATTTAAAAAGAAATTAAAACAGCTGGTAAGATTAAGGAGATGCTGAAACGCATAATTTTTCTTTGTTTTTATATTTGCTTTTTTTTTTATTTGTTAGTTTTTTTCTTGTTAAATTCTCAATATATTACTACATTGTATCGGTGTGTATCGGTTTTTACATGGAGTAGCTCTGCTAGACCTCGCCACCTGTTTAACTCTATTGTAGTATATTCTTTTTGATCTACTTTAATAAAGGCCATTTATTATTATTAAACACATATATAAAATACAGGGTGTTCCATTTAAAAATATATGCCCTAGGCTTATATGGCAGAAAACTGATAATGTTTTGTTTTATAGGTCACTTTACGTTACCTTGATATCTCTAAACACAAAAAAGTTACAGCCAATTACAATATTATCACGATAAATTGAACACAGGGTACATCGGGTGCTAAATCCGCGCGGGACACATGAATTCCCATGCATACCATCAATTAGTGTTTCCGAAACCACATAGGTTAATTTAATCAAAGGCCACTGCTAACCGGAATTCAAAAGAACATTTTTTATTAACTCGTACTCTAATACTATTTTCTTCTTGATTCCTCCTGAATGTCGTCCTGTTGGTTTCTTCAGAGCTTAACTGAAACCGATAATTAGCCAAATGTCAGCAAGTTTGATTGATGATTGAATAAAAAAAATCAAGTTTATGGGGTGTACCACTCAATATATTCCACGTTTTGAATATTCAATTAGAAATAATATTAATCACAAGAAAGACTTCCTAAAGTATTTACGTAAGAAAATCTCAGTGATTCAATTCCAAGAAAACTTAATATCTATCAAAAAGGACTTCAAAATATGGTTCTTGCGTTGATACAATCTTCTTCTTTTTCGACAATAGCTTGTCAAAAATAATGCGGTTGATGCAGTTGGTAAATCCGCGTTTGCACATCTCTCATCGATTTTCGCTTTGGTTCGCCTGTGATGCCATCTTTCAATAACCGGCCAAACTAAATCCGTATTCTTTGGTTGGACGGACGGAGGTTCCAGAAATTAGGTAATCCTTCTACTGAATAGCGGCAAAAATTGTTGGTCGTAATTGTTGTTCCAGGTCACACAAATCGGCCCATTATACTTAATTCAACTTACTCATACGATAACTTTATTGTTAACATGGTAGTAAAAATGAAATGATAAAAATCATATTCAAAATTCAGATGCCCTACTATATTTCTGTTTAAACATTACATGAAAAACGTGTTTACAAAACAAAGGCATGGACGCGCTTTTAAGGATTTGCAAATGAAATATTCCTGTTCTTTGAAGACGAATTTTCTTATTGAAAGTGTTTTGTTAAGAAATCGTTTCGTTTACTCGACTTACTTGTCAGGACTGATCGCAATATGAGTCAAATTTTTCCCCTTGTCAGATATCCGGATGAACTTCTGCCTCTTGAGGGTGTAGTTGTGGACGGCGACTACAGCGCCGACCGGATATACAACTTCATCGTCGGATAAAAAATTCAAATTGCCCGTCACTTGGGTCTGCAGGCCCAACACCAAATGGGGCTGCAGGTACGGAAGATTGGACGTCATTTTTGACTAACCGCAGCGGTCTGGCGGTCGTATTTATTCGATAATGTCGTTGCCATGGAAACAGTAAAAGCCGTCCCATTTAAAAAAAAACGCGCCTCATCTTGAGATTGAAAGTTAGACTCTTCGTGCGAACTTGTACGTTCAGAATATTTATAATTTTCTAAATATTGCCGTTCAAACTTTATACATACTTCAATAATTTCTCTGGAAACAAATATTTATAGGTAAATCGGCAAAGAGAAAAAGCTGGAAATTATTTTCATGTTCGTAAAATGGCCGCTAGGGGGCGCTAGAAAAAAACGGGTTCTCAAAAATATTCCAAATTAACCTACATCAAAATTAGTTTTAACGTAATCCACTCTAGATAAGGAAACTTTTTTGTTTGAACTATTTAGTTTATATATTGGTTTAGAAAACGTTGAATAACTTTTGAAAAAAGAAAAAGTTGAATAACTTTTTTTGGCTAATCCTATTTCGACGAACTTAGTTTAGTCTTAAGTAGTATTTATAGGAGCTTCAACCGGCATGTCAATATAACTATATTAATTCTTTTACAAGTCGGTAGGAGGCGCTTTATGTCAAGACAGCTATTTTTATGATTTTCTCGAAAATTTCAAATATAATGGTATAAATGTTTTTAGCTAACCACAGTAAGTAGTGGAAGTAAGATGAAAATAAAAATGTATTTAAAAATACTTTTTCACGTAGGTATAATAGTACCAGTTTCAGAGATAACCAAGAGATGATGGCATATTATGACGGGACGAATGTACGCCCGCCGCTTTGCAAAAATTAATGTTCAATAACTGACCAAACTAAATCCGTATTCTTTGGCTGGACTGAGGGAGCTTCCAGAAATTAGGTATTCCTTCTACTGAATGACCACTAAAATTTTTAGTCGCAATTGTTGCTAACTTTTATTTATGGTTCTTTGGTATTATATTGTCGTAGAAAAGGTCTTGTAATTGCTTCGACTTTTCGCGAAGGAAAAGTACCCAAGACACGATGAATTTCAGATGAGTTACTGACGAAGCACCAGAATTGAAGAATCTTTGGCTGAAAAGTTGAAACAGGCGGCCATATTATTTACATATCTTTGGGATTCCTCCTGCGTCGGTTTGTGCCGAGGTTTCGCCATTCTGCTTTGATGAATAGTAAATACCTGAGTCGCGGTTAAGATTGTTTGGTTGCTTATGGATTTCTATAGACTCTCGGATTTTTCGTTAGTAGACGAATTTTGGTTTTATCGAATAAAATTTGATGCCCGTTTCGCTAATAAATACCCAATATTGTACGATTTAAAACATGATGTTACAAACACATTAGGAAGAAATAAATAATATGGGATGAGATTGGCACAGAATTGAATGAAAATGGTAGGTAGTACTGAAACTGTTTATTGGCATAGAACTGAATAAAAATTATAGGTAGTACTGAAACTGTTTATTGGCATAAATTGAATGAAAATGGTAGGTAGAACTGAGAGAGCTTATTGGCACAGAATTGAATGAAAATGGTAGGTAGTACTGACAGAGCTTATTGGCACAGAATTGAATGAAAATGGTAGGTAGTACTAACAGAGCTTATTGGCACAGAATTGAATGAAAATGGTAGGTAGTACTGATAGAGCTTATTGGCACAGAATTGAATGAAAATGGTAGGTGTACTGACAGAGTTTATTGGCACATAATTGAATGAAAATGGTAGGTAGTACTGACAGAGCTTATTGGCACATAATTGAATTAAAATGGTAGGTAATACTGACAGAGTTTATTGGCACATAATTGAATGAAAATGGTAGGTAGTACTGACAGAGGTTATTGGAACAGAATTGAATTAAAATGGTAGATAGTACTGACAGAGTTTATTGGCACATAATTGAATGAAAATGGTAGGTAGTACTGACAGAGGTTATTGGCACAGAATTCAATGAAAATAGTAGGTAGTACTGACAGAGTTTATTGGCACAGAATTGAATGAAAATCGTAGGTAGTACCGAAACTGTTTATTAGCATAGAATTGAATAAAAACGGTAGGTAGTACTGAAACTGTATGTTATTTACAGACATTCCTACATACCATATACTATTCAAGTAAGAGTTAAGAATTGAAATAACTGACAAATTTTTCTCGATATAAAAAGGCTAATTATTAAACGCTCCAAGTTCAAGCTCCGCTAACTATGGAAACTTAAAGTGCAGATTACTGCCCTTTTTAGTTTCCAAGAAAATGTAGTTTCCACCTTTGTTTCTATTGGTCTATAAATTATTCTAAATTTTTGAGCTAATATGTCAAAGACATTTTCTACCACCCTTCTTGCAGCACACAGTCTTTTATTATATTTCTTATATTTCAAAATATCTGGCTTAGTCTTAGTCTGTCTATATGGAAAGGGTCTCATTAAATATGGTTTAAACGCAAAAGCTTCATCACCGTTTCATTTTATCCAGGCAGATTAGGCCCAATAATGAGATCCAGTTTTATCCCCATTTATTGTGAAAACCATCCGAAGACTTTCCAAACTTCCGATGTTGGTCCGGGTAAATACAATTTTTTTATTTTTGTACACATAGCTTCCCAAACTTCCGTTACAATTTACTCACTGTTGAAAATCCAACTCTAAAACTGTGGCTCATTGTGTAAAAAGTATCAGCAGTGGCGAGAAATCCGTAAACTAAATTATTTTGTTTATATCAGGTTTACCAAAACTAAAACGGGACAAGCAGCAAATAACATGAAAAAATAGCTGTGGGCTGAACAAATGGCACCTTTTCGGCTTTACTTGACTTTTTCCAGAACTTCTTCAAATATCAATGACAACCGTATTAGAACCCGTTTCGGTGACCCGTTTCAGAATGTGAAAATTATACACTGAAGTGGCGAGTTCCTACCAAAAAAGAAACGAACAACCAAGTTTTAAATGTCACTCAGCCAATTTATAATGTAACAAATAGCACTCCAACTAGTTCTTCAATTGCAAATAATAAAACCAGCAGAAAGAGAAACAACTCCACACCAGTGTCGTTCGTTGGGAGAGACGGTAACCAATTTCGAACATAAAAAAAAATGAATATGATGCCATGATGATTGTTTTCTCTTGGCTCACGCAGAGACCATAAACATAAAGCTTTTGGGATGATGGGTTTAGAAGGTTTGGATTTTTTAAAGATATTTTCAGTTTCAAATCGAATTTCATTAGCTCTTTTTGTTCCATTTCTTTACGGGTACGATGAATTCTTTGTGGGAACAAAACTAGACGAGGTATTGCCAGGATGGGATATTTTAAGAAAATGAGGGATAACGTTATGATCACTAGACCATAACAAAAAGGTCCGTCGAACTGTTCTTTATGGCCTAAAATGATAAGTTCTGAGGCTAAATAAATAAGAATCATAGCATACATCGCGAACCCCATTGTGTCAATTTGTCAATCGCAAACAGATAAAAAAAACAACAAAAGAACCTCCCCTCCCCTATTGTATTTCCTACCGAATCGATTTGTAAGGTCCGGTGTTCGTGCGGAAACGGATTAGAGGGGTTTTGTATCGCGTAATGACACGTCAGGGTTTGATAATACTATCGTAGTTTCTCGGTTGCGGAGGTTATTTACGTGGAATAGTCCGGCGTTTCCCGTTTTCCGCCATACTTGCATTTCAAATTATACGTCTACGCTTTTAAGATCAATATTTACTTTTTGGAGGACCTCGCCTCGCGTTTAAGTTTGCTTAACAGGTACGAGAGAGTACATTGTTGCTCGACGAGATTATACGGTGTGTTCCGCAATTAGAGGTCAGGTGCGGATAAAGATCGGTTAGGAAAAAATGTCTGCCGAACTTTTTAATCAATAAAAAGGGAGGCACTTCTGGATTTGGATAGCCCTGCTGAATTTAAATTTGATAAGCATTTTCCTCGTTTTATCAATACCAAAAGGATTTAAACATTATTTTTATTCGTGCATAAACAAAAACCGAATTAAAAAAAATCAAAATTAAATAATAAGGTCTCAAACAATAGTTAAGTCCTTTTTACAAAACTGAATTCTTCCTGCGTCGGTTTTTGCTGTCACAGCGTGACGGACAGTTTCAGTCAAGCTCCGAAGCTCTGGCGAAACGTTAGCAAGTTCGACTCCGCAAATCACCAATCATCCTGTATCTGCGTTCTATTTCTTCTGTATCTGAGTGGAACCTTTCATCTTGCTTCTCAATGACGGCAGCATAGTTTTATACTCATATCGCATCCCATTTCCCTAAATTTACACCTTTTCAGATTCGATCATGGTATTCACAAAGTCTTGATTTTCCATTAATCGCCTAATTTGAACGAGAAATTTTTAACAACCTGTTCCGCATTTATTTCAAACTTTCATACCTTACAAACAGTATGTGGTGCCCAAGGTTTGTCTTGATCACCAATTTTTACTTTAAACTAAGCTTAGTATTGTTTTTTAAACAGGGGTATAATTTTACGTCTAAAGGTCTTGACCCCAAATGAACTACACACATATCAAAACAATCTGGAACATTTTTACGAAGTCTTGACATTTTACAAAGAAATTTAACTGCACAGCTCTCACTAACCTCACGTAACTACTTACAACAAACACAATTACACGATAATTTTGGGGCCAGCACTATATTCTATCCCAAAACTTCAAATCAAGACAAATTGAATAACTTTCTGATGCGCTACTAAATGAAGAAAAGACAAGACAACAAAATCATCAACACAAAAGGCGATTTTTATATTTGATATTTTGTATATTTTTGAATGATTTTGTTAAACGGATTTTCGATTTATCAAGTAAAAACAACCTTAGTTCAATGTATCATTTAACTATTAATTTTAAAGATATTGTACCTATACATTTCAATTCCACGTAAAAAGTTACTTTGGATGAAGAGTTTCTCTTCAAAAGCGCCCGTATCTACAGTGGTCCGTAGCTGTCACCATATACGGACCACAGAAGCCATCCTAAGTATTACCTTACGCTGGTTAGGATCGGGTTTCGTACTCCCAATTAAAACAAACCAGCTTTCAGGTAAAATATCGCGGCATAGTTCCGCGTTTGATTTATACACTGCATCCACTAAAAACTGGACCCAATTGGCTCAATTGCCAGTTTCATTTAGATGGTTTTCTATTTATTTTTTAACTTTTTGTCTCGAAATTCGGAACACCCTGGAGAATGCAGGGCATGGTGACGGTTATTGTCTTGTGTGGCCGGCGTGCAGTCCTGATCTTGCTTTGCCTGACAGCCTTTATGATCTGCGAATTGAACCTCGGAAAAAATTTGATGCTATTCGACAACCATTTGTTACAAATATCATTAGTGAAGTCGGTTCAGCAGACCACACTTAACCTTAAAATGTCTTTTTTGTTATTATTTTTTTAAATTAAACTTACGTTTTCAGAGTATTTAAAAAAAAAACAGAGATAATATCGCCATTAAACAAGCAAAACATTCGGGAAATGTTGATTCTAGTTCGATAAATATTTCTTGTGGTTCTATATATAGGAATTATCAAATTTGCAATGTATAAGGTGTTGAAAAAAACGTTGAACACAAAAGTTTTAGGGGTTTTCATCCAAAATTGATACATGAAAATTGATATACATTGTGTCTCAAAAAATGTTAATGGTCCTATTGGCTCTGTTCTCAATTGTTTTTGGGTTATTGACATTTGGGAAGTTTTGCTTTGTCTTTATTGCAGGTTTCACTTTTCATTTTCACTTGAATTAAACAAAGCTTCAGGAAATTCAATAATGTAATATGTGTACAGGCTGTTAGGAAATAAGTTATTATTTAAGTTGTAAAATTGTTTTGAATTTAAAATAACAGAACAGAATCGGAATAAAAAAGTTAAAATTATATTGAAGAATTGTTGACAAAATAGCGAAGTTTTTCTTAATCAAAGGCTCCGGTTCGCATCATATTTCAAAAAGGCCCTTTTCTTGGTATAAACATCTTAACTAAAAAAAGATATCCTACTTATCGGCCAATTGGGGCAATTAAATTTAGTTTAAAGTCGATTATTATGTGAAAAAATTATCAACTCGGATCTAGCTGGATCTAGCTTTCGCGAGACCTTAAAATTTTACACAGTATATTGGAATCCTTAAATATGCCGAAAACTACCAAAATTGGAGAATTCAAGCAATGTTGTCACATTTCGCAATGATATTTATAATCCTGGTAACCTTTCACTGATACTTTTCTAAAATTTTCTATGTTCAAAACCCTCTGAAATTCTAAGATGTTAGGAATTTTTTTATTAACAGTGGAAAATCTGACAACGCTGCCGTTAGCACCTTTGAAGGGTGCAAGTTCAAAAACCCCCAGGTATTGAATTTGACAGTACCTTTATAGTAAGCCAGCATGAAAACAGATGTGGTAAAGCAGAGTACAATTGAAATGTAATAAGAGAAAAATATGCCAATATTAGAAAAAAAACATGGATTTTATGAAACTGTATTTGTATTATCGATATAAGATTTAAAAGATGAATTATGCCAAAGTAATCCAGTTTTCAGAGAAACTTGCTTTTATTTCAGAAACCAAACGATTTAGGTATAGAATATGTGATATTATACAGGGTGTTCCATTTTAAAAAATGCGCTTCTCACTATTTTTGTTTCTCGTAGGCAATAATGTGCAGTACCATCCAAAGCCATGTCCAAAAACTTTCTACTGGCTCCTGTGTCGTTTTTATCTAAGAGCACTAAAGAACGTACTACTCAAAAACAATTAAGCGGACATTTTTTTTCTAAACTTTCTCGATTATAGATACCTGTAGAGCTAAACGTTGATCAATTGTAGATGGCCTCCAGTCTCTTTATGTAACTAATTTTCTGCGATTAAATTTATTATTATTATTATTAATATTATTTTTATTGATTATTATAATTATTGTTATTATTATTATTATTACTTATTCGCCATTAAATCAATTGTAGTATTACTGTGTAGTATTAGTATTTCAACTTATATTTTTCTCAGGTGGCATAGAGCATTATTGCCGAAATAAAAAAAATGATCCAACGCTCTATATGAGAAGGCAGTCAAATCCCATCAGGTCTTTTTTCCTGGATCCGGTTCCCAGTGAATTAGTTTATGACACAATTCTACATTCTTTGGATTCTTTGGATGTCTACAGCCTTGTGCGATCTCACGAAGACTTTTGATTGTGTGGATCATGGAGTGTTGATGCAGTGTTGAGTAGTATGGCATCAGGGGCATGCCTCACAGATTATTGCGCTTCTTAGCAGAAGGTTCAGTAGTTCTAGCTTGCCGGTATCGTTTGGAGTGCCGCAGGGCTCGGTCCTCGGACCCCTCCTGTTCATAGTTTACATCAACGATTTGCCTTCCCACATACCATGTAAAACTACGCTCTACGCGGATGATACAATTCTTTTACCCCGAGCTAGGAAGCCACATGAACTTAGTATTGATAGTGTGACCAACAAGACTAGAGCGCGTGGATGGTTAGGGTCGAACTCTTTACAGTTAAACAAAAATAAGACGAACCATCTTATTTTCTCTTGTAGCAAGGTGCACAACTTATTTAATACTCCCATCGATGGTTGCATTCAACACCTTCGCCACAAACTGTCAAGTCAATTGGTTCTAATTAGACACTTAAACAAGTCACTCATTCCAATCACGTCAAGACTTGCTTGTTTCGGATTGTTCCATTCTCACTTAGCGTACGCTATTGTTTTGTGCAAGGCTTTTCTTATTCAAAAAAGGGCGATACGTGTGATTGCGAATGCAAAACCTCGTGATCGCTGCCGCCCGCTCTTCTCAAAGCTTAATATTTTGACCTTACCATCACTATTTATTTACTATACAGTCACTCGCATACATGAGCTAAAGAACGAGAACGAGTTGAATACATCGTACATTAATTACTACAATGTTCTACCAACCGTGGTCAAGGATCTGCCATTCACTAAATTTTGTAAGATAATAAAACCATTTCTATTGGAGAACGCATTCTACACTGCAGATGAGTACATTAGTGTTGCGTCACGAGTGTCTCCATAATACTAACTGGGAATTTATTTATTTATTTTTTTTTTAGCTAATTCTTGTTTCAATGTTTGGTGTTTGTCTATCTGATAATTACGTTGCTCTCTATGAATGTTATTAGAATGTGTTTGGTATTGTGTTAATTCATTTTGATTCACAGATGTGACTTGCCATTTGTTGTTCTCGTAATAAAATCTAAAGTCTATTATTATTATTGTTATTATTATTATTACTATATTCAATTTGATACTATACTTAATTCAAATTCAAATTCAAATTTAGCCAACTTTGATGTTTCTAATTCCCATTTTTTGTGGTGAGTGTATTATACCAAAGAAAATTGTGTATATACGAGGCGAGACGAAAAATAACCAATTCGGGTCGAGAGTCGACACGCGGGACAAAGCCGCGTCTGTAGCGTTTTAACGACCACAAGTGGGTACCACTTGGCCGTCGCACGCCGGTATGTCACGCTTTCAAATTTATATACGCCACAATCCGCTTCTTAACATTTTAAACTGCAATCGATCAATCTTTATAGACCGCCGGACGCTTTATTGCTTATTCATTCGGCAGTTCGTCGTCTGTCTAGTTTAAATTATAAATAATCCAGTAAGCTGTCACGCCGATCGAGTGTTCTGCCGAGACCGTTTTTTTTTTCTTTTCAGAAGTGGGATAAATTCGATCGAATCCTCAACACTTGCAAAAGTTGCCGTGAATTCGAGGAAAGATGGGTTCTCGGAAACGTGCCGCCAAAAATGATTAAAGAAATCTCCGCCCTAATCCCCCGGTGAAGGTCCGTCGATGATTCGAAGGGTGCGAGAGTTGCTATGATGTGTTAAGCAACGCAGAGGCGCGCAGTGGTTAGTGATAATTATTCAAAGCACGCTAGACACGAAGCAATAGGGAACTTGAACATATGTATGTTCCAGACAAGCATTTTTCAGTTAAGGTGACAATGTGTAGTTCCAGAATCTCAGATCTGAAATGATGTCAAGAGATTCAGGAATAGGGAAAATTAATATGATCATTGGCTACAAAAATCGGCCATTATACACTTGTAGCATGGTAAAGAGGGCACTTAGAGGTGAATAACAGCATTTCTAATGCTACCATGAAGCGGAGTGTCTGGAGTGGAGCTCTACTAAGGGCGCCACTGGCCGCCCGTTACCGCGACGTGAGGGTCGGGGGTTAAGAAAGGACAGGCTTAATAGACTTGCCCCAGTATCGCCCCTTGATACAGTCACCTAGAGGGATTTCCCACTTTCGGTGGGGTGACTAAACAAAACAAAAGAGAAATTGGGTTTTGGCGGATAACCCGCAAACGCTGGGGAGGGCAAGCGGGGTCGGGGGGCTTATGTGTCGGGAAGGGAATCGCACTAAACACGTATTATTGATGTTTCGAGGAAATCTTTCCGTAAGAAATTGGATTTTTAAAAATCACTTCGGAAAATATTCAGAAATAACGTGGCCATGGGTGTGAAAACAAACATTTCACTTGTATATTTTTGATTATGATTATGATTTATGATAATTAACTCTCAATAAAGACTATTATTATTATCTTTCTTCTGTCACTAGTAAGCTGTGAGACGTAGATCTTACTACGCTACAAGTGTCTAAGATGGCCGATTTTTGCAAGTTTAGGTATATATCATTTTGCAACTCCAATGATCTTACACTGTCATGCAGGGTGTAAGTAATTTCAACGGTTGCACCTACGAGGTTAGCGCCAAAATTTCCAGGGCTGACATAGATGCAGCTCCAGTATCACGATAAAACTTTCTCTTCTTTTAAATATATATCTTAGTAGGCTGCGAAAAAAAAAATTTAAGTATTGCGTCCTTTCCTTTTTTTAGCTCCGCCCCGCTCAAGCAATATGTAAGCAGGTACAGAGTAAGAAGAAGCCAGCAGGATGATTGGCGAAACGTCGGCAAGGTCGACTCAGCAAAAACCGACGCAGGAGGAATCCAGACGTTTTGGTTAAAAAGTATGTGTGCACTTTGAAATCAGCCACGATTACAAGGTGAAACGGAAGTTTAAGTTGTTTGGAGTTTTAGAAATTCCTTTTAAGAAATGGTGTTGCTCGAAAAGCAATAGGCGGTTAAAATAAGTATTCTTTTAGACAATCGACAAGTGTTTTTATACCCAAAGATAATTTGTTTCTTTCTGCTGGAAGTTGGTCACCTTGACTACCGTGAAGGGGCACGTAGACGCTAATGGCGGCCTTATCCCTTTGTTCCATTGGCTGGTAAAAGTCACATGACAGCAGACCTTATTGTCATCTTAAGAAATCTTTTAACAAACGACCCCCCTTATAATATAAGTATAATATTATTGTAGTAATCTTAATATTGTCGGAGGACGGAAAAACGTCATTTAGTAATATGCAACTAATAATTTGTTTTTAACATAATTCCGTTTAGTACAAATACTCAATGGATTAAATACAGATATTTTAAATTGACTGCATTGTACATTGTACATTGTACATTGTACTACATTGTACATACGATATAGCCTATCAGATTTCCTTGGGATTTATTGGTATCTGGGCCGGGCTAGATAAAAAAAAATGGTTTAGTAGACCCAGTTAAAATATTAACTTGTTACTTTCGAAAATCGATGAAATCGACTTTTCGAAAGTATCTGCGCTCGTATAAAAATTTTATATCTCGGTAACGGTAAGCCCTACGGGATCGCCGTTGGCACAGAAATGATCACAGTCGAAAAAAAAATTATTTTTGTCTATCCGTTCTCCGTTCTCGTCTTTTGGTTTTTCCTGAAGAACTTTCGAACCGTTTTAGCTACAAAATAGAAATTTGCTTCCTTTTTAACCCTCCACGAGGCACATAAGCTTGTAAGGAATGGCCCTGATCCGACGCCGGTATCCACCTTTTTTTCGCGATTTTCGACTGTTTTTTGAACCTTGCTATGAAACACGATAAGTGTCCGAAATTTGAAGCAATTGACTTCATATTTGGCACAGAAATGCAGCTTTGCACCGTGACGCAACCTATTGAAAATGGGGGGGGGGCTGGGGGTGGGGAAGTACTTAAAAAAAAATCGCTTGTACAAGGGTCTACAAAAAAGACCATTTTTCAAAACCCGTTCGCAAGACCGAAAAAATTCTTGAACCAGAAGACGCAGAGGAAACGACTCCATAAACTTTTATTATTGACAATTTTTCAAAAATGTACGGGGTGGGCCGCAAATTCAAAAAAACTGAAAAATGGGTCCCTTTATTATTGAAAATTGGCAATATTTTCAAATCTGTGTTTTAGATGTCAGTTTCGTCACCGACGATTTTTCGAAAGCAATCTTGTTATTGTTATATTGTTTATAATTCAAACAAACGCGCCTATTATTATAGTTATCACAAAATCTATAACTCTCTTTTTAAATATTTTTCTTTATGGTGTTGTATCAATACACCGAATCAAGATTGCCGCGCCTGACGTCGCCAAATGTCAATTCGACTTCCGTTCCAGAGCCCGCCGCGTTCTTCGAAACAACGCGAGGTTCAAACCCGCGCCGTTCGCTTTTTCTTTGATAAATAAGTTTTATTTCCAATCGATCGTCGTGTTTTACAAATAACTCCGCGTTCCCCGCTACAAAGGAATTTCTGGCGCGTGTCGTCGACGAGTCCCCCGCCATTATATTACATAAAGCTGGTTTGAGTGACGTGCGACGAAGGGCTGCATTATTCCGCGCTCGTCGCTCGCAGGGCTTTATACGGAGCTGATCAATTAGGTTGTTAAGGGTAACAGGTAAGCTATAAAGTTGATGAAAGCGGCGCCGGCATCGGTATTTTTATTGCTTACCTACGGGGTCGGGAAACCTGAGCTTGGGAGTAGTATCGACGATCTAGGAAATACGCTACTGCTAAACAATAAATAAAGAAAACAATTTGCTGATCGAAACATTTAAGACGACATCGTGGCAGTATATTAAATGGTAGCGAAAGAAAAAGAAAACGCAATTATCAATGAAATTGCGACACAATTCTTCTTCTTTTTTCCCTTACACTTGGGCAAAACCACGCGGGTCATTCGCCCATCGTAGGTATTCGTCCAGGGTCCAGGGAATTTTACATCTTGTGAACATGTAATAGGAGGAGTTTGACAGAAATTTTTCCAGAATCTTCGGTTTTGGTTCCTATTGTCTCCTGGGTTTATTTGTTAAGATAACATAAAATGGAAAACACATTTTCATGGCTACTTTTTCTTCTCTAATAATGATTAAATATTGAATCTGACATTTCCACTTCTGGCGATCATCACCAACTTAATTTTTTTTAAATATAGACTTAAATTGTTTTTCAACTTAATTAAATCCTTTCATCACTTTTAAAACACTGTATAGCGGCACTTTGATATTTGTCGACATTTCCATCACCACAATCTGTTGCGAACATAATGTACATCTTCTCAATACCGCTTCTCGGTACTGTTGAGTGATACTGTTAACAGCTTCTTAATGTTTCATCGTTTCAATACTTGTATACTTGGTTTTTGAAATAGCCCCATACATAGAAATCAAGGGGTTTTGTATGGGGATCTTGCAGGCCATGTGACTGATCTCAGGTTACTTGTCCACCTTTCGAAAAATTCTACTTTTACTTATATACTTTTTAGAAAAACTTTGGTATCTCGCTACTTTTTCGGCACAATGCCATTTTTATAATAGTATCGCCAACTGACACTAACTGTTGACAGTAATTTGGAATCACCGGGGATACGCGGGCATGGTCAACGTGATGGAAAATAAACGATGCGATATCAAAGCCTACTGCTTTGCCCAAACATAAATGTGTTATACATGGTTAGAGAGCATTTTTAAAGAGGATTTTGGCGATATAGAAATTCAATATGGCGTCCATTTTTTTTTTGCATCGCCATATCCTTTTACCCATATCCTGAAAATTTGAATATTGCAGCTCCTACAAAATGGAAAATATTGTGGTGTGGACATTCTCTTTTTTCACTCTGCATCTACGTGAGGGTAGCTAGATTATTTTTTGGCATATCATACGCTACTTTTCTTCTATTTGAGCGACGCTGTATCTATTTTCAGTTACGTAAAAAAATTAAGTTGATGGTCACCAAATGCCGAATTGTCAGATTCAATATTCAATCGTACGGAGTTATAGAGCAAAAAAATGGGCAAGGAAATTTGCTTTTCATTTTAAGTTATCTTAACAAATAAAGTCAGGGTTTTCTTTCGAATATTTTGCTCCATTTAACCGACCCTGTATGTTCTCAAAAGGGCTCTTTAGGCAGATAAATGGACTGTATGGAACGGAGGGTTTTAATACCTTACCTTAAGTTTTTCATTTCTGCTTGCGTGCTGGGTCGTATCGATACTACACCAGAAAAATATTACACGGTATCTCTTAAGGTTTCCGAAATCCCAATGGCGAGCGTCGTATTTAAGCCACTCTGTACATTGTAGACAGGTGACAGTTAACTGGTTGGTCACTAACCAAGAAGAAAAGTCAAAGAACATATTAAAACCCCCGATGGAATTCGAAAATGGGCGAATGATCCGAAATGAATACTGACAAATTTCGAGTAGAATCTTTAAAATTGTATAAAGTCTGTTGATAGATATAAGAAAGTGACTAACTGATTCGAATTAAGGAAAGACCCGGGCAAGCTGTAGGAATGAAAGATGGCCGAACAATATTTATTTATATATGAATTTATGCTTAAATCTAAAATAAAATTACAAATTATTTTTATTACCTACTTAAATTACTTAAAATTATTCACATAATATATCAGTATTATTATCGCTATCATCTCCTGTTCTGTTCTGTTCCCGGAACATGCGCCTTAAATGGGACATTGA
The DNA here is from genome assembly GCF_029955315.1 of Cylas formicarius. NCBI lineage: Eukaryota > Metazoa > Arthropoda > Insecta > Coleoptera > Brentidae > Cylas > Cylas formicarius. The sequence continues at coordinate 29,373,594 of NW_026844326.1, read as the reverse complement.
CCGAATATACTGGAGACATTGTGTGCTATCTGGGCGCTCAAACTGGCTCAAACAACGACAAAAAAAACACCGAAGATACAATTTGAACACACCTCGTATACGTCTGTTAAAATCGCTTGGATACAATGCCTTCGTGTAAAAACGTGCGGTCCAATGTTTACTCAGCGTCAGTCAAATGTTTAGCGTCCGTATTAATAGACCGAACGTACGTCGTGTCACGTTTCATAAACCGTTCGTCATCGGGCCAATCGAGCTGTCTCCGTGCTGGGATTTGACGGGCCCGCATTTCATTGAAATTTCACATTTGGTTTCGGCCCGCGTTCCGATTTCAGGCGTACGCATCCAGAAACACGCAGACCGACCACGAGACCCATCGGGGACCACCCCCGAACCTGACATCGTTGCCGAAACACGTTTCGGTTTTTTATAGTCGTCGAGTAGGCCGGCTTTCGATCTAAGGCTGCCGCGGATGACGTTTCCCTTGATACGCCCGGTAACTAGATTTCAACGCACGCTTTGCAAACGGAAGAATCTGTGCGTTCTGTGCCATTGCTCTTTTCATTTTTCATGTCAATATCTCCGTACTCAAAAACTTGTATAATTTGTGCTGTCAACAGTCCCTCCGAAATTAAAAAAAATGTGAATTTACTAAAAAAAAATAATTAAATTTAATTAAGCCTCAAGTTGAATTTTTACTGGAACAGGCATAAGAAATTACTGGCTATAGGAGGTGCTTCTCGTACATTTTTACACTTAGATGTAGAAATGTAGAAATGTAGAAATTGCATCGTATCTACAGGGTTTGAAGACCAAAAACACGAAATTTATTACAGAATTATAGTGACACCAACGAGGGTGCTGCAATTCTGTCTGCTGCTGCTGCAGTCCTGTTTTTAGTTTTTCACTCGCCTGTGTATACAAGCCCAGCGATCCTGATAATGATTCTAATCTTCAGCTCTTACAATCCATGAACAATTTTGTCACAAATTCCGTCAACCCAGTTATTGCTGGCGACTTAACTTGCATGGAATACATGTTCCTAGATTTATTGTCAGATTGTAATCTTAGTCAACTCGTTGAAGAACACACGCGCTTCCGAGAGAACGACGCTCCGTCAACTCTTGTGATCTTGTAATTACCCCGGATCCCAATTTACTTGACAAATTGGAGCTCGATTCCCCAGTTGGCAAATCTGATCATGTCGTTATTGAGTTTTGTATTCCAGCCTTATGTTATCCCAAGCAGGTCAGTAATCGCAAAGTGTTATGCAGGAAAAACTTTGCAAGATTAGCTGCAGACCTTTCCCACCATACATGGAACTTTCCTGATAACGACATTAATGATTCGTGGACATATTTTCTGTCTACTCTGGATTATTACATAGGCGCAAGCTCCAAAACTCATTTTCTGAGTTCTGAGAAACCTTGGTTAACTGGACATCTGTTCAAACAAATAAAACATCAGAGAGCTCTGTGGCGTATATTTATGGCTCTGCTTCCGATTATGCTTTGCACAGAAGAGTTTCGAATAGTTTATTCTTGGAGATTAGAGAGGCGAAGTCAGCATTCGATATTGATATCCTCAATCGGCCCAAAGCGTTTCATTCCTATGTCAGACAACACGTATCGTCTCTAAGGTATCCCTTCCTGTCATTAGAGATACCTCGGGAGAGGTCTCCTATAACCAGGACTTCATTTCAAATGAATTTGCTAGTGCCTTTGCTGATGAACCAGCTAATCTACCGTCTCACTATAAGGGTCCTATAAATTTAGATTTATTAGAAGACATTCACTTTGACCAAGAGGACGTGAAAAAAACTCTTTCTGAGTTAAAAGAATATTCTGTTCCCGGACCTGATGGAATTTCCAGTAAAATCTTAAAAGCGTGCGCGCCTGTGCTTGCAGAGCCTATTTATATTTACATACTTGATGCTTTGTAAAATATCACCAAAAATGAAACCGGATGCTACCAGTGGTGCGCTCACGCATCATAAAATATGCGTTTTTTTGTATCAAATCAGGTTCTATTTGGAAAACAATTTACTTTTAGTTGTTTTCTGTCGAATTTGAACTTCCTTTTGTATATTTATGTATAAATTATATGTAACATCTTATGTGCCCCAAAACATTATTTAATCTTATTTTTTTGTATGTTTGTAGTTTTTTTTTGACACATGTAATGTATTCTTAAGTGCAACAAAATAAATAATTTCTGAGAAAAAAGTATTTTTTTATTTTTTTTATGCTCGGGATTAAGTAAAACTTGTTGGCATTACAAAAAAATCGACACGTAGGGTTTCCCTCGCCCACTGTTGCGGCACATGTTTGTGCAACACCCCGTATATGGGAGGTCCGCGGGGCGAAAAAAAGGACAGCGGCGCGCGGCCATGAATTTTTCATCGGGATAACTTTATCGATCGGTCGCGATATCGAGCGCGAGCTGGAAAAAAAAAGGGGGTCCGTGATATTATATCGCGACTCCCACCTATATCGGGTATATATCGGAACGCGTCTTCCGCGGCCATAACGGGGCCGCCGTTAAGAGCCGGCGAATTCTTCGAGAACCGGCGGCTATTTGAGAGCTTTTCCAGCAGGCGGACAGTTTATTCGGTATCCGTACGTCACGGACGGTACACGCGTTTGTATCCAACTCCGCTCCCTTACGTCAGTGAAACTCCGCGAAGAGATTGCATTAAATGTGGAGTTTTTTCTATGCGTGCCGCTGCATATCCGATAGTCGCGGACTTTCTCAGCTATGGCTGGCCCTTCGTGTTGCCGCAGGTGAGTGGAGTATTTAAAATTCTGATAGAAAGTGCTTTTTTTTAAATATACATTCGATAACAACGAATTTACGGTCCATTTTAAATGAAAACTGTTTTATGTTTTTTACATTATTTTTTCTCTCAAATATTGAATTATTCTTCGCCTTAATTATAAGGACCATAATGAGTTTACAGTCTGCCTTCCATAGACATCGCCTATATTAATTTTGAAAAAAAAAGATTCGGAAATGTCCCGTATTCTGTGCTGCATACATTACAATGAACCTAACGAAATGTTTATAAACCATGTTATAGCTTGAATCATAAAATCTATAAGGTAATGTAAACAATTTTTAAAAAATCATTAACTAAATTGTAGCAATAATAACAATTTACGGTTTTATTTGAATGAAGAAATTTATTTTGTTTTTGTGAGTCTAAGGCAGATACGTATGAAGATTGCATGCCTATGTTATGCAAATTTGCTAATTGATTCGGAATATTTAATAAATATTGAACTTCCGTTGAAAGGTCTTCAAATTTTTTTGAAAATAAAATAAAATAATAGAAAGGTCGGCACTGAAGAAAAGAAAGAGATAGCAAAAATATGAATTATTTGAGGAATAAAAAACTGAATGTTTACTGAGTAATAAGTGTGTAGAAACTCTACCGAATTCAAAATAATAAACTTCTCTTAATCTCAATGCCAAGTTTACAGTCTTTCTCTCAGATAGAAAGAGTTTTTTAAATATACATTCGGTAACAATTTATTTATACGAAGAACAAAGTTTTTGAAGGTTTTAAACTTCTCTGTCAAAGTCATATTTTATGTTTTTCACATTATTGCTTCTCCTAAATATTCCATATTAATTTTCAATAGGTCAGAGAGACCGTTGCCACGAGACTTTTGAGCCGCACATTTCATTAAATCGAACGAAATGTTTATAAACGATGTTTTAGCTTGAAAAATAAGAACTATAAGGCAATGTAAAGTACGAAAAAAAATATTAATAAACTAAATGTCAAGAAATTTATTTTGGTTTTTGTAAATTATAAATTGTCACAGTCTAAGGCAAGACTGCATGCATTATACGACTTTGCTAGTTTGTTCGTAAATTTTAGTAAATTTCAAACATCTGTGGAAGGTTCCTCAAATTTTTTTGGTGAATTTTTTTTTAAAGCGTTTCGGTATAGGGACAGCCCGGCCCTGCAAAAAAAAACTAGGAAAGAGACAAAACATTAGAATTTTTGTAAAAAGCAGAACGTTGTTTAATTAATAAGAATATGACTTCAGAATAATAACTAATCATGTTTTGTTTTTTCTCTATATTATTTCTTATCCTAAATATTCAAAAAAGTTTGTCTGCACGGAACTTTTTGAACTATGCTTGATGTTAATTGCTATATTTCCAAGATTACGGTCTTCATCCCAGAGATATGAACCTTCCTAGTTTCAACGAAGTAGGACCTTTTTTATTTAATTTTTAAATTGTCTGCATCTCAAAAACCAATTAAAACCGTCACTTTATATCAAAAAAGGTAAATACTTTACTTTGCGACTCCTTCTCACTATCCTTATTCAACTACTGGGATGTTGTTTACACAAATTGTTTAAACAGTTCTGATAAAAGAAAAATATGTCTTAGACTTATTCATGGAATAAGGAAGTACCAGCCAATTTCACACAAACTCTTTGAAACAGGGTGGCTTAGCATGGAGAGCATATGCATAATTTGACAGAATTGACAAACGTCAAAATTCAAACGGGGCGGTAAAATCTCCGAAAACATCCGATTACCCCCGACCTGTGGGGAAGACCACAAATGCTATAATGTGCATTTGAAGCACCGGCGACGAATACCCGAAAGCAGCCGAAACATTTATTCAAATAAACAGAGAGATTAAAATACAAGTGTAAACACGGCTCAGATTGCAAATTATTTTATAAAATGAGGTTAAATTATTTTACTTTGGGTTATTATTTATATAGGTGGTTTCCACTATACAGTGTACCTACAAACAAAATAAAATTAACAGTTTACAAAATCAAGTAGAGGTTATTGGACATGATATAAAGAACAACAATTTACGCCATTGTTTAAGCTAAAAAAAGCTTACAACTTCTATTAAACATACTACAATGAAGGCGTAGGTAGCTATTTCATTCTCACCTAACGGATTTTTATTTTACAATTTGACATTTTCAAGTAGGCATCTTTAAGTGATGGTAGCTGCTCTTTTCTAAAATTTTAATGCAATTTCAATTTTTTCATACTTGTTATCCCGATAACTACTTAGGCAACTTTTACATTTTGATTCTTGGGTACGCTAGGTAGCTGGTTAATTTTCTGCATAATCCAAAGTGTTTTAATTGACAACCATATCCTCAAAATGGTCGCGGCTGATGTATTGTATAAAGATATTGACAAATTTTATGGTTTATTGAATAATTGTAAAAATCATCAATAATTTTAGCTGTGTGGGCGCAATTTTCCGTGTAAAAGGTACCTAAATACAATTTTACTAGGACCGCAATGATTTATTTAAAGTAATTGGGAACCATTAAAAAAACACATTTAAGATAGGTTTGTGTCACTGTAAATCTTAACAGATGTATTTTAAAACCATTGTAATGTAAACAAATCATAATTAATCTCTGTCGAGGAAAATTCTTTCTCCACGAAAACGCTTCGCCGGCCTCCCTCCCGCGCTGCCCCGAACGCCGCGATACGATGTGGACAAATGAACAATGGCCGTCTCAACCTGTGCGGTAAAATCCAGGGAAATGTCCGAAGTGGTTCGGATCCGTGGGAAACGAAACTGACGCGGTAAAGTGACGTTTCCCGCACGCTAGACCGGTGTGTAATTAGGCATTCGACATACGGGAGTTGAAAATAGTATATTATGCAACAAGTGCGGTAAACGGCGTTTGACTCACGAGTTTATTTGACACGAGCGGAGCGAGTGTTTAATAAACGAGTGAGTTAAAAAGGTTACCGAACGTGTTGCATATTATACTTTTTCAACGACCGTTAGTTTTTGGGTACATTTTCGCAAAAGACGAATACGTTCACTGATATGACCGTCAGAATTGACAAACGTGGGAACTATCTCCGAAAACCCTCGATTGCTCCCAAATCCGTGCGGTAAAATCCCGGAAATGTCCGAGGTGGTTCGGATTCGTGGCAAACGAAACTGACGTGGTAAAGTGACGCCTCCCGCACGCTAGATCGGTGGGTAATTAGGTATTTTACAGACGGGAGTAGAAAAACACATAAAACAAAAAATGTTGATTGGGTCACATTCCAGTTTTCAAAGCGAAAGTCGGTCGTCTCATCCTGTACATACACTTGCTCGTTTTATCGCATTTAGTACAGCGGCCATTGTGAAGGAATTTTTCCTGAGCGTGTTTGCCGGTATGGCTCTTATTTAAACATACCTAATTTGGGAACGCCTTTGTTGAGTCGACCACAATTTGTTTTAGCTACGTCCGAGCTGGAATGTTATTGTTTATCGACTTTTACAACCGCGCATACGAGAGTGATGGAGAGGGTAAGCAATAAAACTTAGAGTATGCTAATTAAATCTATCCAATGGTCCCGAGAGCACTTTTATATTCCGCCTTAAGTCGCTCATTACACCGATATCCGAGGAAGTTGCCTGCCGCGGGCGCACGTTTGGGTTTTACGCGTCTTTTTTATATACGAGGTTTGTTCAAAAAGTAAGGCGACTTTTCAGTTTTGTCAAAAAGTGTCTATTTATTCATCAAAATTAATGTTATTAATGTTAATGTTTTTTCCAGTCCTCGAAACACTTCTGGTAAGCACGTTCAGGTATAACCATGAGCTCTTCCAGCGATTTTTTCTTTATCTTCTCCTTCCTTTCGTGGGTTTCTTGAGGTTTGGGAACAAGAAAAAGCAACAGGGGTCATATCCGGTGAATTTGGTGGTCGAGGCATCATTCTGGTATTGTTTTTGGCTCAAAAGTTTCTAAGTATCTAAGAATGGGTTTATAATTCAATAGTAAAATGTATGTTGGGGTGTATAGAGCTTAAATGTCTAAGAAAATCTACTAGGGATTCCTGAATCGGTCATTCGAGACGGTGTTTATGCCCCTCATTCAGCTGCGCTCCCCTCAGACAATATAAAAGCAGGTACAGAGTAAATTGCGAACCAGTTTCAGTCAAGCTCTGAAGAAGCCAACAGGATGATTGGTGAAACGATAGGTAATTCGACTCAACCAAAACCGACGCAGGAGGAATCCAGGAGTTTTATAAAAAGTAGAAAAAAAATATTAAGTCGCCTTACTTTTTGATCACACCTCGTACGTACCACCTGCGCTTTGAGTTAAACCCCTATTAAACTTTTATTTCGCAGTCTTTAACTTGAGTCCATTATTGCTGTGGTATAATTGCCCCACTAGTACGTGTTTCTTTCTATACAGTAGAAGCGTTCTAATATAAACTCGGCACTCGACTACGTTTGTATACAGAGTGTTCCGTGGGTCGGCGAGGCATTATTTATGGAAATTTATTTAATCTATATACAGTCATGGTTATATGAATTATAATAATATTAATATTAATAATAATAATAATAATAATAAAACAGTTTTGCAAACATCGCGCCCACCACCCTCGAAGCGCCATTGCAAGATTTCATCTCCCCAGGAACTTCGGGGGGAGAGAAATCCCATGTGTCTACACCAGGCACTAGAAACAGGTGGAAAACCTGGGGTAAAACTTTCTGGAAAAAACTACGCTGTATCAGTAGAGGTTACAAATCCAGAACAATCCAAAGAACAATGGAAAAGACAACCCCTCCATAGTCGGTATCTGACAACACTGGACGAAGACACCATCGACGCGGCGGCATCTGAAGCATGGCTCAGGAACGGGAACTTCCAGCAATCTGAGATCAGGTACTGGGCACCAGGTCTTACAGGAAAAGGATCTTGAAAGAAAAGCTTGAAGAGGAAAGCCTGGACCACATTTTGTCAGTATCTGGAACGAAATAATACGCGTACGACCCTACGCCGGTGCTGGAGGATGACCGTTGCAGGCTGTACTGGAACAGGAAAATCACCACCAATAAGCCCATCCCAAATAACATTCTTGATATTGTACCGACAATCAAGGAAGAAAAGAAGGCGTTTATCATTGACGTGACAATCCCATTGGCGCAAAACACCGCGAAGGCCCATACCAACAAAATTAATAAATATATACCGACACAATCTTAATGATCCCGATAGTCATAGGAGCGACTGGAGAAATCCCTAATAAACTGCATGAAAGCTTGGACAAACTGAAACTGAATGAGAAGTTGGACTTACCTGCGCAAAAGTCAGTTCTGCTAGACGCCTGCAGTATTGTCAGCAGGACCACTGAAGAAACCGAAAGCTAGAACAAGAGACCAAAAATACTTACCCCTTACTAGACTCGCCCGGGCTAAGTAAAGATTCCTCCCAATAAGTGTAAAAATTTGAAATAATAATAACAATAATAATAATAATAATAATAATAATAATAATAATAATAATAATAATAATAATAATCTTTATTTTCCAAATCGACCGATATAATGTTTAGATAGGAAATTGTTTAAAAAAATAAATTAACATAAAATGACGCATAATCCAAGACGACAAACAGTAAGTACTCTTCTACATTTCAACATTCAACATTTTTTTACATGCACGTAAATCATAATACGTTTTTATTTCTTTCGGTAAGAGGTTAAAAAATCGCACATCATTTATACTTGGGATTCTATAAGAACTATTATATTTTGCATCAGAAACTCTAAAGTTGTCTTTAGATCTTGTATTCGCTGAGTGAACATTACTGTTCAAAACCTATAGACTATACAATGTTAAATATATATATATATATATATATATATATATATATATATATATATATATATATATATATATATATATATATATATATATATATATATATATATATATATATATATATATATATATATATATATATATATATATATATATATATATATATATATATATATATATATATATATATATATATATATATATTATATATTGGTATTAGGTATTTTAATATATTTGTGTGCAATTTAGTGAGTGTTGTTAGTTAGCTTGTGCCTAGACATTTTTTATAGTTTTTAAATATTCATTTGTTAATATTTTAATAATAAAAATTTTACTTATTATGTTTAACATATATAAAATTATTGATGTAAAAGTTTATTCGCCAGAAAGTACTCTTCAAAATGTAACACTTTATCGAAAATATATTTTTGTTATTTTACTTATACGTACATACATACTACCTCCAAAGTGTTTGATTTACAATTTTGCAATATCTTATGCCGTTTTATGATAAATCAATCAAAATCAATATAACAAATATAATATTTAAAAGGCGCGATTTTCTCTAAGATATCTCGATCTGACCTACATTAACAATCAACTATTGCTAAATAAAAACAAGAAGTGAATACATAACGAATTTGAATAAATTTTAATGTTTATCTATTGTCACATAACAATATAAAGGTTACATAAAGATCATTAGAAATACTTTAAAAATATAAGAGAGACAATTAGCTAACAAATCAAGTCTAATATTGCAAAACACATGAAACACACCTTGACAATTTAAATAGTCAATTATCTAAATTTTATTGCTTAAACAACACAGGTCACTCAAATATCTAAAGCAGTAGACTATAATTTAAAAATAATAATTTATAGAATAAGCAGAATTTAAAAAGTAATAATTTAAATCGTTTAAAATTCATCCGTTCATATTTTCGTTCTAAATTTTCTTTAAATGAAATGTGGCTCACAGACCATGGCAATTTTGGCCAATATAACTAAAGAAAACGAAGAGGAACCGACACCACAGACCATTGTAGAAGAAGAAGACGCTTGCGAGTAATCTTTAATGGGAACTCAAACGACTTCATATGAAACACACTTTGACAATTTAAATGGTCAATTATCTAAATTTTATTGCTTAAACAACACAGGTTACTCAAATATCTAAAGCAGTAGACTATAATTTTAAAACAATAATTTATAGAATAAGCAGAATTTAAAAAGTAATAATTTAAATCGTTTAAAATTCATCCATTAATATTTTCGTACTAAGTTTTCTTTAAATTAAATGTGGCTGACAGACCAAAGCAACATTGGCCAATATAACTAAAGAAAACGAAGGGGAACCGACACCACAGACCATTGTAGAAGAAGAAGACGCTTGCGATTAATCTTTAATGGGAACTGAAACGAACTCACTTGAAAAACACCTTTGACAATTAAGGCTGTCAATTATTTGAATGGTAAAGTTTACACAACAATAAGTGAAGTACTATGCAATAATTGTAGTTGAAATTTCGTTTTTACATTAAGTAGCTGCATACTTGAGGAATATTATAAAGCAAGTAAGATCTGATATACGAGACTCAGGCTAGTCATACATAGTTCTAAAAGAGTAAAGTCTATAAGATAAACAAATTCAGTTTGTTTAAAATTCACACCTTAAATTTTTGTTGTCTTTAACCATAAAATTAAAGCAGATGAAGGACCGATTATAAGACTTTTGAAAGTGGCTGAATGATCCTAGTTGTCGTTGGCCAATAAAGTTAACAAGAAGAAGACATTGCGATTAACCTTTAACGGGAACTTGTGTTGATTGTTTTAAATAAACCGTATAACTTAACTGCATGTTGGAAGTTTATCTGAGATCGAAGACTCGACGTCAATTAACCGAGTTAAATGGAGCACCGAATTTCCGTATAGATAATGCGGTATCGATTAGTCTAGATTAGTTAGACGTATAGAGTGGGCCCTCGAGGGCATTTAGATAGTAGATACCCGCTGCGTACACTGAATTATGTGGCGAGGTTATTTTAACATAATACGTGTAATTAATGCCGTTGCCAAGGTTACGCTGAGGTTTTCCCGCGGGTTCAACGGCATCGCGTGGGTTCTGAAACGTTCCGACCTGCTCCGGAAAAATCGACAACGATAAAAGTGTCTCCCCAAAATGGCAGCCCCGGACCTACTGCCCGAGCGTACCGTCTCTTTTTTTTTTTGGGCCCCGCATATTCAAAACCGATACTCGAAGAGCGCGGTCTCTTTGACCTGTTGTTGACCTTGACAGAGGAAGCCCGGGAGGAATGCGGGAGTTAGCAACGCCTGTGCCGCCGTCAAATCCACGCATTTTAAACTTTATATTATTGCGTGCGTAAATATCTGACTTTTAATGTGTAAACGCCTGGTTTCTTTTCTACCGGGGCGTTCGTCCAATGAAACAGGCGTTCTTGACGGCGTTTAACTTATTCAAAATGACAAACAAAAAAAAATAACTCCACACTGACAGTTCACCGACATATATTAGACAATTTAGGGATAGCAAATATCGTAAAATGGCGCTATTTTCCTTGTAAGCAGTTATCTTTTATTGTTTTCTTATATGTCATATAAACAACGGAATAAACACAATTTTAGTATGTTATTTTGTTTATTTAACTTTTACAATTGATAATTAAGTAGTTCATTTAAAGAAAAGGTCTGTACTTGGAAGAAAAATCATCCAGGTGTGGAGCTTGTTAGAAGAAAAAGCACGTCCTAACCTTCAATTTTGTTTTGTTTGTACTGGTGAGACGTGGATATTTGGAAATGACACAATTGGTCTCTAGATCGGTATGTAATTAGGTATTTTACAGACAAGAGTATACACGTACATGCACATACACATACGATTAGATAAAATCTACAATAATAATAGGTATAAGTACAAAATACATAACATATAAAAACAAACGGGAATAAAAATGGAAAAAACAGGAAGATACGGAACACAACCAAACAAGAGAATTTGTTATGCTTTTAGTGTATTTAAAATTCCTAGTTCGAAGCAAATTTGAGGAGGAAGTGGGGTATTTATGATACTCTGAGTGAATTGAGTGGAAGGCCTGTGTTATCAATATATAGGAAGAGCTCTATATATCTATATGCTAGCTGTATGTTTTAACCGCAGACTTATTTAAATAAATACACCAAATCACCTTCGACGCGTATTTAATTAAGTAATGGGTCACACTTGCGTTGTGAGAAAAAATGCATCAAATTTTTATATTATTTTTATTAACATTGCAATGCCGATAATTTTACGATATATGATGATATGATATATGATGATATGATATATGATATGTGATGATATCCCCGAATATAGTGTCATCACATTTTTCCATCCGTGAATCAATACGTGAGAATATATATATATATATATATATATATATATATATATATATATATATATATATATATATATATATATATATATATATATATATATATATATATATATATATATATATATATATATATATATATATATATATATATATCACAATCAATCAATCAATGTATACAAAATAAACGTTTCTATGAATAATGATTTCTTTGCGGCCCTTCTAAAGTTAAACCTTGTTTGTTTGGCCCAAGTGTACTTGTGAGTTTGACATCCCTGCTCTAGACGATACCTCTAGAGGACCTGACGTTCTGCCACCAAAAATCGCCGCCTACTCATCGAATCGAGTTCGGCGATTTGGTGTCGTATCGTATCTGCCCACGTGACAAACGATCCCGGCGAGAGGGGCGGGGGGGCGACGTAGAGACAAAAAAATGCCGGGGCGGAAGTCTGCAGTAACATTAGACGCGGTCATTACGGCAGACCGCATTTCGTTTTGCTAAATTAAACACGAAAATCCCAAGAATGACGGCCGACGCTTTTTTTATCGTTCGAAGACCGATCGTCGCGGTCTAGTGACCCGCCCACCGCACTCGATTTGCCCGAGTTTTCGGGTAACGTCGACGAAAAACAATGGCCAATTCATGACATTTAAAAAAAAATCGTAATTGGGTACAGTTTAGAAATTAAACGCATAGTATAGTACCAAAATAAAAAAATTAAATAAATATATTTAATTTTTTTGTAGAGATACTTCATATCACGGACGGTAAACAAGTGTTTTCAAGTACGCCCGTGGCGTTTGTCAGCAATAATAAAAAATTTACAAGAAAATATAATATTTTATTTAAATTTGGGTATAATTCATACCGCGTCGTGCAATGGCGAATTCTATGGTTCTATGGTCATCGTCAAAAATTGAGACAATTAATAGGTTTACTCTAACTATTCACCATTTTTATGTTGCAACAAGTGTGGTAAACGGCATTAAGTCTCCGTTTTATTTGGCACGAGCGGAGCGCAGCAGAGCAATATATTGCATAACATTTTTCTGAGTATTAGTTTTTGGATACATTTTTGTAAAACACTAATACATTCACTAACATGACCATCGGAATTGACAGGCGTCAAAATTCAAGCCGTGCGGTAAAATATCCGAAAACATCCGATTGCTCCCGAACCCGTGCGGTAAAATACCGAAAATGTCCGAAGTGGCTCAGATTCGTGGGACAATTAACCCACTTGGTAAAGTGACGCTTCCCACTAGGTATTTTATAGAAGGGCGTCAATTAACCGATTAGGGAGACACTTTTTTTGCTTATGAAAGGACGCGCATGTGTATTAACCAAGATGGGGAACATTTAATTGAAATTTTTTAAGTATTTTTCGTTGTTAATTAAAATGAAAATGTGTTATTTACTAATGGTCATTTTTTTTATTTTAATTTATTAATTATTAATTAAATTATCGTTGTCCTCAAAAATACACAAAAGGAAAAATATTACCCAAAATCAGAGATTTGTTACACGAAACAACCCTCAATAAATAATATGATGTTTTTATTCATAAAATTTACATGAAATTGTAACATAATAGGACAATTTTGCATACGATACCATATTTTCTTTCTAACTCACCTTATAACAATAGTCGTTGAGTAAGGGAATGGGATATACGTATGGAAAGTTACTCCACAATAAAAATAATCGTCTCTATTTAGCAACTTTTGAGCTATCATATTTTCTGCAAAATTATTATGGTGCGACGTGAGATAACAGGTCTACAGTGATTTTGATGTTTGAAAGTTGTATGTATATTTTTGACAGCGCTTTTTCCAAAAAACGCCATATTTTTGCTCTAACACGTCATATATCACGATTTATCTATTTTATATATATATATATATATATATATATATATATATATATATATATATATATATATATATATATATATATATATATATATATATATATGATATGAATTGATTTTTATAAAAATAAATGTGATTTGGCAACACTGGATAATATTAGCAACGCAAAGCAAAGCAACAGAGTTAGCGCAGAAGCGTCAATGCAGCGTTGTAACCTGCTTATGCGCAGTTTGGTTGTGTTGGTCGTCGTGGTACTGTCATCGCGGCTGTTGTCTTCGTATTTATGTGTTTTAGAACGTATAAATATTTAAAGAAGATATGTGAACAATGTAAATAACTTTTGTTATGTGCTTATGTCGTAATAAAGCAAAGGCTAACTATAACTTGAAGAGATAGACATTGGGTATTGGTATTGGTATTAAAGGGCATCCAGCAACTCCTTTAGCCCAATACCGTGCACTCAGTCAGATCAGGGTCGTTCAGAAGACTCCAAATCTTGCCCATGTCAAAGCAGGGCACTTGGTGAGCAGATAATGCGAGGTCTGCACCACCTGCACTCCGGGTCGTCTCCAATGCCTAGCAAGCAAAGATGCCTCCTAAGCCTGCAATATCCTGTGTCGGCCCCTGTTAGTGCTTTCTTCTGGTCAGTCCAAGTAGCTCCCTGATAGCCAGATAGACACTGGACTCAAATAGAATTGACCTCTAGAACAAGCCTTACACCTGGTAGCAAAAATGTGTTAAGAAATAGCTTAGTTGGTGCCAAAAATGTTTTACTACCTCCTCTTCATGTCTAACTTGGCTTAACGAAGCAGTTTGGTAAAGTCCTAGACAAAAATGGACAGTGTTTCAAATATTTGTGAGACAAATTTCCAACCATATCTCATGCCAAGATAAAAGACGGTATTTTTGTTGGACCGATATTATGCAAGTACAAGGATTTTCAAAACAGAACGACCAATGGGTTTCATTTAAATATGCCCTTAAAAACACATAGTCGAATGTTCGGACGGCACAGCTTTCTCTCAAAAAGACGAAGAATTCACTCAAAAAAGTCTGAGTAAAGTTTTTTTTTCACTAGGATTTAACTTTTTTGCTGAATAATAAAATCTTTTTTTTCCTATAATATTGGCAAAAAAAACATCTGTCAAAAAGTTCAAGTTTGTAGACCTGTTTAATTTACGTCATACGTCCGCCGTGCTTGTAAACACGCCATTATTGGCTTCAAAGTGCATTATCGAACACGTTAGACGCTATTAATCGGTTATTAATATGAAAACGGACGAGTCAGCGAGGCTGCAAAATCAAGAGCTTAAATGTTACGATAACATCTGTGCCGCATACTAATCAGTAGATACGTTTTCACATTGAAGCGATTTCAATTTAAATAACATTAATTCGATGATTGTCCTGAGGGCTGAAAAACAGACACATCGCATTCGAATGTATTGTAAAAAAAGCACCAAATATCGCTTTTTTTTAGCTTCTTTATGTAGCTAACAAAAAAATCATTTCGTTCCTTTTTTTATGACAGGGATTTTTTTACATTCACCTCAGGAAAGGTCACCTGGTGGTATGGTAAGTAATCGCAATCGCTCCGCTCATAACTCAGAAAATCCTTTTTTTCACCTCGCGAAGTCTTTTTGGAGTAATCAACATTTATTTCCGAAAATGAGGAACGCTCCTCACCACACATTCCTTTCAGCAATAAATCAAGGTATTGCAAAAAACGCTTTGACAGTTTTCGTATCTGTCAAAAAATAAACAAAAACTGCTACGATTGTTTTATATTTTCTAATCGGATGATCATGAACAAATTTCGTCATATTTTTTATATAATATAATTTGTCATTCAGAGAGAAGCTACAACATATCAGTTAAATGTCATTACCGTGTCCATTTCTAATATTTATCAATAAATTCTATGAAATTTAACGATTTTTTTAACTTGAATTTATATGATTCGAGCGCCATCTACCTTGAGATTTATGAAACGGTTAGTGAATCATGTTGAAAGTACTGTTTACAATCATGGAGTTGAGGAAATAGTGCAAACAGTTAATATTTCACGAAATTATACATTTTGACATGACAATTGTTTCGGCAACACCGTGTCTTTATCAAATGTAATATTTACAAACTACCTGCTACTATTTATACCGAAAAGTGACAATATGTAACGGCTCCAGCAGTGAAACTCTCAACAAAATTAGTAATTTTTTTAAAATTCCACACAGATTTTAAACCAAAATTTGCAACAAAAATTTCTTTTGAATTAATCAGCAAAATATCAAAATCCCTTCTAACGCAACAGTATTGTCTTTTGATGTACAAAACTTATTTCCCAGTATTCCACCTCTTCCACCACCACTCGGAAATAGGTGAATTGGTGAAACAAGATTTATTAGATTGCTTAATAGTATCTTAAGACCAAAATAAATTTTGAATTTAATGGACAGATTTACACACGAAAAATTTAAAACAATTACACACATAGGAGAACCCAGTGAAAAAGTTTGAAAACATTTGTCAAAATGTGATTTAAAAATAGCTTTCAGAACTAACAACACAATAAGAACATTTTTATAAAACAATAAAACGAACTTTTAGTTATTTATTTTGTTAAATGGATTTTCATCAAGTAAAAGTCACCTCAGTTCAAACTCAAATTTATTTTTTGTCAGTACCGAGGATCGGGCTTTTATTTATGCTTAAAAAAAATTAAATTCTAGTTTTGGAATCTTAGAAGTTTTTTGTAAAAAAATTATATTTAGAACAGTTACAATGTATTATATTTAAAACAAGAAAGTTTGTACGTGGCTTGAAAAAACTAAGCACCCTCTATGCATAAAAAAAAACCTTTTGCATTAAATTGTATCCGAAGGGGTCCGATTTTTTACGTGCATGCTCGAGGTTATCTTTCCCGAAAGATAAGAATCAGAAAGTACCTACATTTGCACCTGCATCTTTGTTTACACTTACCTAATCCTACTTTTTCTCGAAAATAATGATTATTAATTATTATTAATTATAATAATTATTAATTATACTGTTAGTTTATTTCATCTTTTCATCTGAAAAATAAATAAAAATGTATGTCGCGATAAAGCTATGTAGACCAGATCATAAAATAATCAACCTTTAATGTCAATTGTATGTTTTAGTGCTAAGTTGTGATTAGAAGCTTGCTTTAGACCATTTTTTTTTGTTATATGTATATAAACAGTATTTTATTCTATCTAACAATTTTGACAGAATATTGTATTGACGAAATATTTTATTGTTAACACAACAAAAATGCTTCGGAATACCGAAAATTTTTTTAATATACATGTGGAAGAAATATAAAATAAATGCAACTTGTAATGTTTTTTAATGTAAAATTAAAAAATAAATAATTTACCAAATATTAAAAAAGCAATTTTTCCACCAAAAACTAATGGTCATGCAACACATAAAGTTGAGGCATTAATGATTAAAATTACATTTATTAAACTTGTTGCATAATATACTATTGTGTCAAACAATATTTGTCATCAACTCTGCAGTTTCCTAGACTATGGTATGCATATAGTGAGTCACTTTGCCAGGAAGATCTTAGAATCATTCTTTTGATTAATATAATTCTGGGACAAAGAAAATAATACCTTAATTTTCAATTTTTTTTTTATTAGGCGTACTGACTTGTCTCGGTTTATTGTTGTGGGTATCCGTCAGTCCTACCGAATTTTTGTATACATAATGATTTTATTAACTAATTATTTATTTGAGTTTAATAATGTCGTCACCTCAAGGCCATCAAAACTGGTCCTCTGACTATCAAAGGTAGAGTTCCCCGAACGATATACCGTTTTTTCAACCTTTTATGACTTCGGCATGAGTTTAAGACCCGCCTGTTATGAAGTGGAAAGGACCGTTCTTTTCAGCACGCGTACCAGAAGACAGGGCCGTATTTAAGATGTTAGCTGACAACACCTGTGTCTTGTGGACTGTTGCATTTTAAAAGTAGGAAAATTTTCTAAAACAGTCCCCTTGAGGTAGATCTATTTTTGGTTGAATTTTCAGATTAAATATTTTTATCTCCTATATTAGGAAGGTTAAGCTGATTGCGAAGCTTTCAAATTATTTCTATTCCGTCTTGTGTTTGTAATTATACACATTTCATTACAATTTACAATAATAATCGAGGAATCTTACCAACGAAACTCGACACAAATCTTTTCAGAATTTGTATACGAAGTACGTAAGTACGGTTCTGGAACGTCATTGTGGAATTGCGAATCTATTTATTGATGGTTACAAAAACAAAGCCAAACCACGTAGCCCTGCGGTAAGAACCTCACAAGAATTTACCGGATTATGTCGTAAAAACCGTATATCTTTGGGGATTGTATACCGAAAAGTTTTGTCCCTTTTATATGGGTTCGTGGTTCTCTGTTTTGATTTACTGGACACGCATATTATTTTTTTGGAACGCGTTATTGTCCACTAATTCGTTGACGATTTTCAACCAAATCGTAAAAACCCATTCGAGACGTATTCGAAGAAATTTACATTATTTACCTATTCGGATTCCGATTCAACGACGCCACAATTTGCCCGGAATTTTCGCGCGCCACAGAATAATTGAATAAATAAACGACTATTCCAGCTTCCGATGGTTTTAATTCCGCCGCATTTAGTTATTTATAGCGTTTGCAACACGACCACCGGTCAAACCGCAATGTAAACTTAATTTCGAATCGAATTAAAAATATCGCCTATTTAGTTCGTGATACGAGGAATTTTTCCGCCACCGTCGTACTAGTGTATTTCTTAAAGACGGGGAAAACACGACCCGGATGATGTGAAACAGTTGCAGAGTGGATGCAGGTGATTTTTTTGTTTTATAATATTTGTTGAAATTGGCAAACATTTTATAAAAGATAGGAAGAGAAAACTTTTGAATGTGAATCGGGTTGATTGGTCGTGTTTTTAGGTCAAAAATTAGGGGTCGGATTTTTTGTACCTTTTAGAGACAAACCATCCGGTTTAAATATTTTCTTTAGTTGGAATGATAATGTGAATTACCTTAGATAATATTATAAGGTTGTGCGGAAAGTCATTTCGTTTTTTCCCGTCAGAGGACTTAATTAGGTTTTTTCGAAACCAACTTCACACTTAAGCCGCATAACCATTATATGTCTTGAGAGCTGCCATTGCAAGGCTTGTGTGTGAAAAAGTTCTATTAATTCTACGCAGTAGTTTTTGGTTGGTGCCCTTTTAAATATGGAGAGCAATAAGCAGCATTTTCGTCATATTTTACTTTTTTACTTCAGAAAAGGTAAAAATGCTGTCCAAGCGAGAAAAAAATTGACGGATGTGTATGGAGAAGGCGCGTTAAAAGTACGCCAGTGCCAGAACTGGTTTGCAAAATTTCGATCCGGCAATTTTGATGTCGAAGATGCACCACGGTCTGGAAGGCCGGTCGAAGCTGACAAAGATGCGATAAAGGCATTAGTTGATGCAAATCGGCGAATAACCACACGAGAGATCGGTGAGAGATTAAATTTGTCGAATTCGACTGTTTATGGCCATTTGAAAGGCATGGGCTTAACCTCGAAGCTCGATGTGTGGGTGCCCCATGTCCTTACGGAGCGAAATTTGTGTCGTCGCGTTGACGTGTGTGATTCGCTCCTCAAACGTCAAGAAAATGATCCATTTTTGAAGCGGATTATTACTGGGGACGAAAAATGGGTTGTATACAACAATGTTAAACGCAAGAGGTCATGGAGCCGAAAAGATGAACCGGCTCAAAGCGTGTCAAAAGCCAACATTCACCAAAAAAAGGTGATGCTCTCCGTTTGGTGGGATGTCAAAGGAATCGTTTTATTTGAGCTTTTGCCGGACAGTACAACGATTAATTCAGAAGTCTATTGTCATCAATTGGACAAATTGAATGATTCACTTAAAGAGAAGAGGCCCGAATTAATCAACAGGAAGGGTGTAGTGTTCCACCAGGATAATGCGAGACCTCACACAAGTTTGGTCACTCGCCAAAAACTTTTACAGCTTGAATGGGACGTACTGCAACATCCACCATATTCTCCAGATCTGGCGCCTTCCGACTACTATTTGTTCCGGTCCCTGCAAAATTTTTTGGATGGCAAAACCTTTACCTCAAATGAAGATGTCAAAAACCACCTGAACCAGTTTTTTGCCAGCAAGGACCAAAACTTTTATGAGAGGGGAATTATGTTACGGCCAGAAAGATGGCAAAAGGTGTTGGACCAGAATGGCCAATATATAATTTAATAAAATATTTATTCATTACACGAAAACTGTCTTTCACAACAACACAATACAATAATACCTTAAAAATAATAATAATAAAAAAGAACAATATACAATATTAATATTTTTCAACAAAAAGTAAACAGATAGCTCAAAAGCGGCGCAGTCTAGTTTTAAATAGCTATTATACTGAACCGCTAATGAACTATTTATATAATTAATAAATTTCGCACTATTTATTGAAATAAAAAATGGATGAGCAACAAATAAAATATGAAAAATACCTACAAAATTGGAAGAACAACAAAACTCTACTACACTCTATAGAAAATGCAATTGAAGATAAAGAATTTGATAACTCGATATAATCCCTTGCTAATAACATAATTGGCAACACATTATTAGAAAAACTGTATTTATAGCAAATGATCTTTGTACCTTTTTTTAAATGAATATAAATTTAAGTTACTGAATCCCTGTGACAAAGAATTATAAACACGAATCGCGTTGAATGCGAAAGATCTACGAAACAAGGCACTCTGATGACGTGGCATCGTTAGTCTGTATCTGTATCTTACATTCACAGAATGGATAGTACTCCTAGGAGTAAGCCGCTCTCTCAGCAAAGTGTGTGAAAAGGTTATGGATAATTTTCATAACCATTTCCATTTTAAGCCAATATGCCTTTTGAAAGATATTTTTTAAATATTCACGAAATCTTAAATCACAATCTATGATCACCCCCAATTTTTTTGCCGAATCGACAACGGAAAGTTTAATATTATCATATTAATATTTTGTTTAAGTTTCTTAACTTTATTTTTATTTCCAAATATCATTAAATGTCATTTTGATGGGTTTAGCTTTAAATTATGGACACGAGACAGTTCACTAATCCTTGCAAAATCTTGATTTGTAAATACCTCTTTTTTTTAATGTCAAAAGTTCAAATTAAAAGATATAACGGCCCCAAAATGGAACCTTGCGGTACCCCGGAAATAATTTCGATTTCTTTCGAATGTCTGCTATCATACTATAGTATAGTATATAGTATCAGGGGGAGTCCAGAAGTTTTGTAAAAAGTAAGAGCCAATCATTATTATTCCCAGTTCTTTTAAGTCTTTGTAAAGCTGAGTCTCTCTGCTTCATAAATATTTTAACATTTTTCGTCAACCAGGGAGCCTTTGGTTTACTTATACGTGATTTTTTAATTGAAGCATGTGCATCAAATAATGTTGTAAGTTTCTCATCAATAAATGAATGAAAATTGTTGACATATAGCCAATAAGAAATAATTTTTTCGCGATTTTCGTCTGTTTTTTAAAACAAAACCTATTTTGATGGGGCTCGGGGGTCGCCAACTATTTTAGGAAAATTAAAAACCGCCTTTGCAACGGTCCAAGCAAATTTTGTTTTCTCAGAAACGGTTACCGACATCAAAATAATCTTCGAAAGAGAAAACGCCTGAGATCCAAATCGAAAATTCATTAATAATAAGTTTTTTTGAAAACTATGAGTTGGGTTCTTTCTTCACTGAAAAATGGATATAATCAGAATACAACGTTTCAGTTTTCAGTTTGTATTACGTGACCAGAGGGAGAGTGTGGACGGCTAAAATGTTTGTATTCGACGTTTTCACATATCGTGCAGGGTTTTCTTGCTATAATAAAAAGTATAATATGTGTCTTAACTTTGCAGCTGTCTGCTTCAGATTTGGCAGGGAAGTAGAAGTCCAACCGATATTTAAAGTTTAAAAGTTGTTGAAAATTTTTTTAGGTTACTTTTGGCAAAATTCTTATGAAAAACTGATAAACAAAATGTATTAATTAATTAATGTATTAATTAACGAGTAAAAGCACGAGCTTGTGTAATAACAGTGATTCTTGTAATTTCCCGCCAATCATTTTAAACAAATGATACCAACCCTCCTCGTAGTGTGCGAAATCCCGCAAAAATAATCTTTCCTTTCGAACCGTTATAAGTATTTATGCCTCGGGCAGTCGATTCTGCTCATTCGTCTGTTAAAACGTCGCCGATAATGACCCTAACGATGTCATTAGATTCCGTTTCCTCTGTGATGTGAACGTCGGCAAATCCGGTTCGTACTGTTTATTATTTTTTGAAAAGGAAAAAATAACGGTCTACTTTGCATAGTAATAACAATATAAAGGTAATTAATCAAGCTATACGGCTATTATCGCAAAGAGAGAGAACACATATAACCCACAACCTTTTAAAATGGCCACTACACCTAACGACTTCCCAAAAAAGGAAAAAAAAATACAAACTTTCGATTAATATATTAATATAGAAAAGTTAAGACGGATGTTATCATTTTTGGAAATGAAACTGTTACTATACAAGGTGTTTTCGAGCATAATCAATTTCGCATGTTTATTTTATTTGCGAAAATTTCAAAAAATAATCTTTCCACAATTACGCGCTCTTTTCGAAAATTCAATTCAATAAAAACACAGTTCAATTGTGTTTATTAAATATAACTCAAAATTAATAAAAGTTTTCATCATTTCACCAAATGTGTTACCAAATCACCACATCTGGCGATTTTGCAGTAGATCCGGCAACGTAGCACCTTTTATCGCTCAGCATATAACTAAAACGTCACCGAAACAAACGCCGTTAATTAGCCACAAATTTTAAGTAATTTATTATTATTGTTATTAATAATAAACGGGCATTCGTCTCGAAGAGGTCGAACTTCGTCTCTCTACAAACTTGACTTTTCGCGCATCTACGTTTATTGCGTCTTGCGTCTACGCAATTTCGCGGTAATAAATTCTCGCTAATAGTCGTCTTTAAGGCCTTGCCTTGAAGATATTTTGATTTATATTTGCCACGGGTGGAAGATGGTAAATTTAACGGCCCCGCGTCCTTGGCGGGCGATCTCTCTCGTTTACTAATAAATAGACGAAAAAAATATTTTCTACGCGTAAACATATAAAGGAAAAACAGTTTTGACTCAAAACAAAAGCGACTGACGCTCCTCCCGCGTCGAAAACTTGAACCACAATGTAAACAATGAAATTGTGACGTGACTATTACCACCAAAAATACCAAATTACTAAACGATCACATTTTTTTCTCCTCTTTTCAAATATTGGGTTATTTTTGGCAGGAAGTTAATGACCATTGTTTCAAAAATCAAATTAACCATGATAGCTGTTGTCATGGAAACTTGCATAGTCAACTGTCATTTTATAATTAAAATTAAACAAATTAACTCTTTTGCTATATCTAAAAAAAGCAACTAATTTAATTTTTATGGCTAATTTGATTTTTGAAACAAATCTGTCAACCCTAACAACCCATAGATTCTTGAGATCAGAAAGAAAATGCAATCGATTGGCACATTCAAATATTCATATTCAATTGAAAAAAACGTCTACTTGTCAAAAAAACTCCAGCTTATTATTAGTAATTTATAATGGGCCACCCTGTACGCATGCCTTACAACAGTTCAGCGTTCATCTAAACCTATTTGTGGTGAAATCATGGACAAGCGAAGATTGCCATCGAAAAGGGGCCAGCTCGGAATTAAGAATCGCATACGAAACAATAGTCAATCAGAAAATATAGGCTTACCTTTTGACGAAACTCTTCGCCAACAATGCTATCGGATATCGTTGGAATCGTGAACTACTTTCTTCGACTAGAAAAGAATCCATTATCGCGATCAATTCCAATCAATCAAATTATTAACTGCAACGTTCTTAGAGTGTGGTGTTTGTTGTTTCTCTGTGAACTGTCGAACTGTCGACCACAGAACACATACGAGTCTTCGTATAACAAGAAAAGCAACAACGTCCGTGTTTATAACTGCAGGGGATTTAGTAGAGTTCATCGATGTATTAAAATTAAATTAAAGAAATAAAATTATAATTACTCATTGTATAAACTCTCCATAAAACGGAAAAGTGCATCCTTCTAATGACTTGTATACTGTGCAATCATAACTAACCAAACTACCAATTAAATTTGAAACAAAGTTAAATGAAAAAGAGTTTTCTTAGATATACAGGGCGTATCTATACATGGTGTTATGCCAGGACATTAACCGACATTATTCTTTTAAATGGCATTCTATAAATATTTTTAAAAACACTAATCATTCGCTTGATATAGAGTACATTGTGTATTTACATAGCATAAGACATTTCGAGTAGTTTTTGAGAAAAACCTGCCTTTGAACAAATGTGTTTTGTGAAAAATAAAAGTGAGAATTTTTATTATGCTTTGGCGAAAATATATTTTACAGGGTGGTCAGAAATGACCTCCAAAAAACGATGTTAAAAAAACACTTTGCACATTTACTGGGTTTATTGGTAGTTTAGAAGTTATGGCCAATTGTCTACAGCAACTCGTGTATTTTATTTTAAAATTGCCTACCGAAGGGAATTTACGAAGTTAAACATATAAACTATAGTGGAGGGGGCCGAGAATACTTCCTTGAGGGACTCCCATTCCAACCTTAGCTATATCTGAAGAGCAGGCATCGTAAACGACTCCCTGATACCTGTCGGTCGAAAATAACAATACTAGTGAGAAGGCAGCTTCATCAAAACCAATATACCTTAAAATGGATCATATCAAAGGCATAACTAGAAACGTAGCACTATTCTCATCTAGTGCTTTTACTACGTCATCCATAATATGTAACCTCTTCTAAATTCAGATTGTCTATAGGGGATAATCTCATTGGTTGTTCGATTACTTTCTCTACTGAGATGGATCGTATCATGAAGCTGATTCAGATCATTTCATCTTCATGCAAGATGGTGCTCCACCTCATTTCTCTCTAGACGTTCGCCTTTACTCGAATAACGCCATTTCGGGACGTTGCGTAGCAAGAGGAGGAGCAGAAGATCAATTTTATCGATGGTGGCCTCCCAGGTCTCCAGATCTCACTCTCTGTAGTTACGTTAAAGAGCGCATATTTATCCCTTCTATGCCTGGCACTGAATTAATGTAGCAGTGAATTCCATGACGTTTTTCTCTATCCGTTAATGTCAGAATCATCCTTCTATCTATCGTAGTTTGGAAGAAATATCTTTTCGAATAACCCTGTATATACTCAGGGTCAAGCACTTTTTGTATCTAACTTTTTTCCCCAGTGTACCTATTGAGATTTTGAGGGATGACTAATTATACCGTCGACCTTGGGTGCCATCTTAACGAATCCGCCAATCATATAATTTCACAACTGACTTTTGCTTTCATAAAACAATCGATTGCAAAATAACGCTGCAGTGACGGCGTCTTCTTCCCATAGAAGACGGCCGACGATTCGGTCAGATAATTAATTAGAATCCGTCGGTAATTTCGTTTAATTGAAATTTGCGCTGTGGGTAATTCAATCTATACGACTAGGCTCGGAGATTGAAATAACTTTCGAGCCGATAATAAATAATATCGTGTCGCGAGTCGATGAAGATTTACGAGGGTCTCGTCGCTAAATAGGGGGCGGCACCAGTGAGCATCGCAATTATTTTCGAACAGTCGATGCTGTCATTCCACCAAACACGAACTAACCGGGCGTCCTTTTCTATAGTTTTTTTCTAAGAAGGACGGTAGATTTGTAATTAATACCATTTATCCTAAAACACCGTGGATCTTGCTGACGATTTAACCCGTTTTGTCCCAGTGGTGCGTTATTGCACCATCTATTCTATGATTTTTTTTGTCACATCCAGGAAACATTTTTGCCAATGCATTTAGAAATTTTATTATTATCACTACTACACGACAAAAAACCGTAGAAATCGCTAATGTATGTGTAAAGAAAAGATCTTACATATGGTTAAGGCTTTCGCGGCCCGTTGATAAGCTATTATCTTCATTCGGGTTTAAAGGCCGTCGTCGATTGGAATTACTTCCTAACGTTTCGCTAGCACGAGTGGCGAGCTTCTTCAGAGGTCCTTCCATCTCCGATGTTGGACGTAGACTGACGATTTCTCCTGCGCAGGTTGTATTTATGCCGATTGGTGAAGGATGTCGACATCCTTGTGAGCTTCGACGTTGTCTCACTGTTTACCAAAGTACCTCTGAAGAGTTGCTTGGACCTGGTGAACAGGATATTTCCTGTCGATATTTGCAAACTTTTTGAAGTCTGTCTGACCGGTAGCTATTTCGTGTGGAAGGGAAACTTCTACGAACAGGTGGACGGAGTGGCAACGGGAAGCCCACTAAGTCCGGTTATAGCCAACTTATTTATGGAACACTTTGAGGAAAAAGCGATCGAGACCTCAGAGTACAAGCCAGCAACGTGGTTCCGGTACGTGGATGACACCTTCGTGATTTGGAAACATGGTATGGACAAGCTCAACAACTTTCTGCAGCATCTCAACAGTCAGCATCCCAGCATCCAGTTTACTATGGAGACTGAAAATGACCAACAACTTGCATTCCCTACCCGTTTCACGTCTCCCTCACCCGCCGGCGCTCGCTTGCTCGGAATCGCAATGCCATTTCAAATGAGCCACGTAACGCACGCGTCATTGTGATTTGTTTCGCTTCGTTTTTCGTCAAATGTCACACGCAAAATGGACAAATTTTTATTAAATAAACAAGTCAGTAGTTCAAATGATAGTGATAAAGCATCTACTAGTGGAGGCGGGAAAGCAAAAAAAATTAATGAAGGCGCCGATCAAGATTGCTTAACGCAATTATATAAATATGCAGAGTCTAAAGCCCTAGTTGTCTCACAAGATCTGATGGCCCTTTTCACGGAACACCTGTCCAAGCTCACTGAATGGTTTTCGAAGTTTTTGATGTTGAAAAATTTGCGTGGATCCAAGATCCTTTCTATGCATAAGCTCCACCAGAAATCACATCACACGATGAACTCTCTTGTGACAGCAGCCTTAAAGCTAGATTCACCAGTTCCGATTTGGTGGAGTTTTGGTTATCGATTCAAAATGAATATCCACATTTATCTTCAAAAGCTTTAAGAATTTTCATTCCGTTTGCAACATCATATTTATGTGAAGTAGGATTTTCAGCTGTAGCAGCAATCAGGATCAATGTGGAGCAAGAAATGAGAATAGCAGTGTCAATGTTATTCCCGGCTTTGAAAAAATATGCGGAGATCACCAAGCTCACCCGTCACATTGACTTGACTGAGTAATTATCGTATTTTATTTTTGTTTTTCTTAAGTCTTTCTTGCTGTTACTATTCTTTTATAATAAAAAAACTCAATTACATATTGTAGATGTTTTGATTTTTGTAACTATTTACCTAACCTAACTACTATTACTGTAGGCACCTAGGTACATACTATTGGTAACCCCTGGGTTAAGATGTCTTAAATCGCATGTTATATTTATCGCTAAATTTTTCAAAGAAACTTCTGTAATACTTTTAACAAAACTTCTGGATTCCTCCTGCGTCGATTTTTGCCGAGTCGAACTTGCTGACGTTTCACCAATCATCCTGTATGTAAGCTTCTTCCGAGCTTGACTGAAACTGGCTCGCATTTTGCTCTGTACATTTATTTATTTATTTTGATTCGAGATGTCAGTTGGTGTTGATTGATTGGGCTTTGGCACGGGCTCGTCGACGCCAGACGCCATTTTAGATGGCGACGTCGTATTTTCCGGAAAAATCGTCGCCGGAAACGACGGGAAAACGAAATAACACGCGATAAAACGCGGAAAAAAATGAAATACAGTCGTAAGAGTCGTCTCGGTCGTCTGATTTGGCCATCTGCCAAGTCCAGACGTACCGAGAGTTTCGATTGAAAAATAGGGGCACAACCGTTTTCGGAGCAACGTTGTCAAAATTGTAAAGCCGGTTTTCCACGACACGGACAGTCAAGTCTGTTTTTTGAAACTTAAAATAAAACTGCAGTAAACCCAAAACTCTTGTTTAGGCTTTATTCGAGTTCTGTTTTTCTTTTGACCAATTTTTATAATTGGTATTCCTTTGGAGAGCGTCTAAAAAAGCACTAACTTCCTGAGTACTCCACTGCTTTCTCAGCAGCTTACTGTCAGACTCTCAAATACCAACCTATTTATAATAGATATACTGGAATGAAAAAATAGGTTATCTACTTTAATAACTGCAAATAATTTTATTAAAAAACGAATTAAATTGGTTTAGTAACAAGTTATATCGTTGTCTTCTCTCTTTTTAAATTATTTCCGAGGTTTAAGGTACCTAAATGCAATTTAGACTACAAAACCTTTAATAATTAAATTAATTAAAATAACTACAAAAGTATAAAACTATAGGTGCAATTCGTTTTTTATTTTTAAAAAAATCTTAATTGTTCTTATGTTTTCGAGGCAGTAATTAAGTTAATTATAGGGGTAAAAGATTTAAAACTTACACTTTGAAGTTCTGATGCTAATCCTAGTGGAATAGGCCTCATATTTCTATATTTTCCATACGATCGAAGGATTTATAAAATCACAATCTAATAATCTGTGTTGAACTTCTTGATAATCGCAGATTTTTTCGCCAAGAACGAATTGTTTACATTTGTTGAGCAAACGTTCAGTTAAAGCGTAACCACTTTCTCCTTCATATTTCTATGCAATCAATGATCGTTTGTCTCTAAAGGTACTGACAGAATCACAGACAGACAGAATTGTATTTTTATCGACGTGAAACGACTGAATTAACTCTTTGAGAATATTGCTTTTAGGGGTATTGGTATTGGTATTGGTATTAAAGGGGGGCGCCCTCGCGGGCGTCCAAGCACTTAGGCCACCAGATGGGTCCGTTGTGCCCCCAGTCCGCTCTAGAGGACGTCCAGAATGCCGTCCCTCCTATAGAAGGTCAGCAACTCCTTTAGCCCAATACCGTGCCCTGAGTCCGGATCGATCAGGGCCGTTCCGAAGACTCCCAATCTTGCCCATGAAAATTTTCTTATTACGTAATCGGCATGAGGTCGTAGCGTTAGTTCTGAGTCTAACATGACTGAATTTTATCAACGTCTACTAGCATCTCATTATTTGTTTCAATTTTTATGTTTTCTATATTAACAGTACTCAATTTTTGTTTTTTGCTAAAAATACAAAATTTAGATTTTGACGCTTTAATATTAAGTTTGTGTTTACATAACCATTCATATATTCGGTTCAAATCGCTGTTAATACTACGTTTCACCTGATCTATGTCACTACCAGCTATATATAACATTAATAATACTTTATAATAATAATGCTTCCGTATTTGTAATATCTAAAAGACAGTTGCCTATTATACTGAAGACATCTCTGAGTACCACAGTCGAGATTCCACTCGTCCCATCACCCACATTTTTCATACTATTTTTTTACATTGGAGAGTGACAAAGTGTCAAATTTAGAAAACTCTATATAGGTACGAATGGCTGCTATATCCTGCTATATCCTGTTCCAACTAAAATTAGACAATATAGTACGATAACAAACAAAAATAAGTTTAAGTTACTATTCATTTTTGTTTTAACTAATTGGAAAGTATATTTTAAACTAATTAATAATTTTTAATTTAATTTAATTAGTAATAAATAAAATGCTGAACGTAAAATGGCTTTCAGAAAGGTAAACTGGCCGTATTGTTTTTCTTGAATAGGTAATTTAATAAATGACGATAAAGCATTTTCAATTCAAAAATAAGTGAAAACCCACGAAAAATGTTAAGCTGATAACCGTCAGCACCAAAAGGTACCTCGTGACGTCACCAACAACGGTTAAAGATAGCACTCCGTAATTTGTTAATAAGATTCCGCACATTAAAGCTCAAAATAGTGTCACGACTGAGTACGCAGATTTTTTTTAGTATGATATTTGAAACGTTAATGTTATTTGATAGGTACTTCAGTAGAATTTATTACCGCCATTCCGCCGTCGGAAGGAAAAAAAGTCTCGACGCACATAATCCTATCTGAATTTCAATGAATAATAATGTTCAGAAATTTGCATCGCTAAGTAGCGACGACGACACAAACAAATGTCTTCGCATAAGCTTGGCTTATTAGTCGTTTCGATGTAGTCGAGATCACTGTACGGAAAGATCTAAAGGATTATTCCCCGTATGATTCCGATTTGGCACCTGTCTCCATTTTTTCATTCACCAATTTGAAAAACACACCCGCAGCTTTTAGACATTTAAAGAATCAGTTTATACGTTTGCGAGCAATGGAGGTTTTATACTTTGCCAAAATTGTTTAAATCGAATCTCAATTTTTCGACGTGTTTGATTTTTTGGGGGTACTTTGTGAAATGGTTACAATCTTTTTTCTGCTTTCAACTAATCACTCATGAAACTCAAGATCGCGGTACGGTTCCGGGACCGAAAAAAGAATGTTGTCTCGAAAACGGTACTTCCGATCAAAAAAATTGTTCAACCCGATTTTGGGCAATAACAAAAAAATACGGTTGACCCAAAAGTATACAGGGTGTCCCGGTTATGAGCAAATAACTGAAAATTGTGATTTATCGAAGTAAATTATTGGCCATAACTGAGAAACCGTAGCAAGAGTTGCCGTTTGATTTGAGCCGTTTTTTAGGTCGCCTCGAGGGCTACAATTTTGCATTCACCCTTTTCGTCTGTCATACAGGGTGAACGAAATACGGTCCAGAAAGCGTTTGGTTGAAATTGAATATTACCTTATAACTGTATTACCGTAACGAATGGGCGAATTTGGGTTTTGTATATTCGTCAATTCCGTACTTAAAACTATAATGCCGGCAATAAATAGCTTGTATCTACACCAAATCGTGGATTCAGTACACTTTGCGTAGCTCCGTGGTTAGGGCGTCGGATGTGAAGGTCTCTGGTTCAAACCTGAATGCAGGTCATTTTTTTTTCTCTTTAAATATTTAATTTTATTATATTTTTACGCTCTGACTGCTTAAATTTGGTAAATTATTGTAACTGAAGTTTTTTACTACGAAAACTATAAACATTTTTCAATTTAGGAGAAATATTTATTTCTTTTTCCAAGTAACGCGGGTGACATTGAACGTTTTCAAACTTTTTTTCCCATTATAAGGATTTACAATTTATGTGTTAGATATATTTGAGCAAATGCAGCGTTGCCAGATCTACAAGGAATTAAAACCAATTTTATTTTTTCAAATGGAGCAACCTATATTTTCTTTCAAATTCGGATCCTTTGGAAAGTTATTTAAACTTTTATTAGTATTTACATATAAATAGTTGTTACATTTTTCTTGGGATTTACAGAAAGTGGTATTGTTACCTAAGATTCACATGTTTAAAAAGGATTATCGAAGGAAAAAAAGCTAACATTTTAAAGCCATGTGGGATGATCGCCAGAAATAATAATTAAGTTATAATTAACAAATTTACTTTGTCGTTTAAGTGCTTATAAGCAAAGATGTTTTTTTTCTTGAGCACTGCGTATTATTCTTAATAAATCAGTTCTAAACTGCAAATTCAGATGAGTCATTTTTATATACCATCTCCACAATTAATAAGCGGTATGCGATTTTTTACCTAGAGGGATAATAAAAACTTAATTTTTTTGGTACGCATATATCTGTACCAAATAAAACATATAAGATCCATCGAAAAATCTTTGAGAGCTACATTCTCGATTTTAAGTCTAATGCATCTACCCAATTTTAATAGAAAAAGGCACTATTATACAGTTAATTAAATTAAATATTTTTTTATCACTGGACAAGGGGAAGACAACAAAGGTGGTCACCGACATTAAAACGCTCAAAGTCAAACTCAACTTTTATTAACGAAATCCCTTCACGGAATAAACCTAATAGTAAGTCTCTTTGTGGAAGAACCCCCTTGGGAAACTTCGGATCATAAACTTGCGAAACTCGTCGTAAACCACGATAAAGAGGCAAAATGGCAACGCCGGCGCGAACGACGCCACTGGGATCGCGTCGAAATCGAACACCCTGTTCAAACCCGGGCAATAGACGAAGAGCAGGCCGAGCATTATTTGGAATGTCAGGCCCGTGTTCAGGACGTGATTAGTCATGCCCTGCTGGAACAGCGACAACCTTGAAACAAGTTACGTACTTGTATTGTGCGAACCTGGCGCATGCACCAAAAAGTCGACAACGAACGCCTGACTGCGGTTGCAGGCACTTATTGTACGACCACAAATATAGTGCATTTCGCAGGACTGTGGTTAAACCCATCCAAACAGATGTTAAGTAGGTCTTATCTGAGATAGACCGGAATGAACATTTGTAGAAACATGAAATTTTTATTTGAAACGTAAATGCATCGATTTAAATTTGATTAATCATTAACGCTGCGGGGTATTTTCGAATAAGTAGAAGCGAATATTTTAAAATAAGGTGATATGTATCGTTATTAAGAGTATAATCTATGAGGTTAGTGTCAAAATTTCCCGGCCTGACATAAATGCAGCTCCAGTATCACGATCAAACTTTTTCTTCTTTTAAATATATATCTTAGTAATGTCGTAAATAACGCAAATTGAGTACAGAGCAGTCATAAAGTTTTTGACAAAAGAAGGGTTAGCACCTAAAATTATTAAAGAAAGGCTGGATGGTGTGTACGGCCAAAGTTCTCCTTCGTATTCTGTAGTGAAAGAATGGGCAAAACGTTTTCGAATGGGGCAGGAGTCCCTTGAAGATGATTCAAGAACTGGTCGGCTAGTGGAGGTCATAACGGAAGGTATCGTTGCGATTGTGGAAGAGGTGGTATTGAGTGATCGACGTTTAAAGGTCAAGGAAATCTCAGAAATTACTAAGCTTTCTCATACAAGTGTTCGTCGAATCCTGCATGATCATTTAGGTATGCATTAGGTTAGTGCAAGATGGGTTCCTAAAAACCTTTCGGCTATTAAAAAACAACGCCGTGTCGAGTGTGCGCGGTCTTTTTGGAACTCTGTGGGTCGGAATCGAAGCCTGTGATAGAAACTATTGTGACGGGAGATGAAACTATGGTTCTCTATTATCGAAAAAAGAATCAATGGAGTGGCATCGTAAGGGTGAAGCACCTCCAAGAAAATTCAGAGTCTGCCAGTCAACAAGAAAGGTGATGGCCACGATCTTTTAGGATTGTGAAGGAATTCTTTTGATAGATTTTAAAGAAACTAATATCAGTGTCAATGGTAAATATTACACAACATTATTACATAAATTGCGACACTGCATACGTGTAAAACGTCGAGGAAAAGTGACCAGAGGCGTGCGTATTTTGCACGATAATGCTCCTGTCCATACTGCTGGTGTTGCACAAGCTGCCATTTCATGCTGGGTCCAAAAATGGTTGGGTGGAAGATGCATTATTTTTGTCTGCCGAAAACGCCAAAGATTGCTGGGCGAGAAAGATCGAAAACATACTTATTTCCCGCTTGTTAGTGTAGGTAGATAAATTCCTAGGGCGATCCTGGCGTGCTTAAGGGTTTTGGAATAATAAACTTAATCACGGGGTCGGTTGTAAAAGCACTATATTTCTGGTCCAAGTATAGTAAAATGTTATGGAAAAGCCATCACCCAGCAGTATTCTAAAGATCAGCCCCACTATCTAGAGAATCACTCGGAATGCTATCAAAACATTCGATGAATAAATATCAGCCTCTTTGCTCACCTTCGCGTTTTGCACCTCAGCAAATCCCCGATCTGCGTGATCACGATCGACATGAAATACGACGCGATCCCTTTCCTCGTAAGAATCATCCGCATGGAGTGACTCCACTCCTGCCCGTAAGAGTCGACCAAGTCGTTCACCGTCCTGTCCTCCCACTCCTTCCTGATACCTGCGAGCATAGAAACGATAACGCGGTTTTCCCCAAGTCTCTCCCCACCCACCAATCAACCTATCCCAGAAGAAGCCGTACTGCGCCATGGTGTAGAAGTAGCAAGCGAACGCGGAGCACACCTGTATCATCCCGATCTGAAAATACGACGTCACGATCAGCCTCCGGTTGATGAGCTTGTCCTTGCCCGGATCCCTGGGGTTCCTGTTCATGATGTCCGCCTCCGGCTTCTCGTACGCCAAGCTAATGGCGCCCCACAAGTCGGTCCCCACGTCTATTAGCAGGATCGCGATGATGCTCAACGGCTGCGGTATATTGAGGAGGATGAGGAAAATGAACGGCGCGATTTCCGGCACGTTGGCGGTCAACTCGTATGCGATGCTCTTCTTCAAGTTGTCGAAGATGAGCCTTCCCTCCTCTATGCCCCTGACGATGCTGGCGAAGTTATCGTCGAGCAGGATCATGTCGGCAGCTTCTTTCGACACATCGGATCCGCTTATACCCATCGCGATCCCGATGTCGGCCTTCTTCAAGGCCGGGGAGTCGTTGACGCCGTCACCCGTAGCCGCGACGACCCTGTTCAATCTCTGCAAAGCTTCGACGATGCCCAGCTTTTGTTGGGGCGTCGTCCTCGCGAACACTATCTCGTCGTGGTCTTTGAGCACCTGCTCGAGTCGCGAGGGTTCCATCTGTTTGAGTTCCGAACCGGTCACGACGATCGAGCTCGAGTGACTCTTGAGATAGATCGAAAAGTTATTGCGCTAAGGCGTCTACAGAGTGGCCAAATGAGAATGCAACGTTGTGAATCTCTGCTACGACGATTAGTTTGGGTATTTTTGTTCCATTATTTCAGCTTAAATTGTAGATCTTTTCTTCCTGATTCCAAAAACATGTAGTTGATTAACATTTCATTCAGCCGTTTTTGAGATATTTCAGTTTAAACATAATTATCATTCGATTTCTGAACAATAGACATACTGTTTAAAAATGGTCAAGTCTGCCTGGATAGCAACCATATTATCTGTGGTTGCAATTGTTTAATAATAATAATAATAGTAATAATAGCACTTTATTTCCAACAGGTAACACGACCCAATTACAGGAAATACTAATCATCCAATATATATACCAGGGGACGTAGTTAAATCTACTAATCTTATAACTTAAATATAAAGAAGGAAAGAATGAGAAAGAAAAGGATGAGACTTATACTTATACGGATAACCCGACGCCAATCGAAGTAGCCGAAGTATGGCCTGGAGACCATCATAATATAAATCGCAGTACGATGATAGTTTGTTGAAGGTAGCAGACACATTGTAAATAGGGTTTTGAAAATGGATATTGGACCTGAGTAACTGCGGTAAGAAAGTTGATTGATGTCTCCCTTCCAGCCGCGGCACATGAAAACCTAATTGTTCCAGAAGAAACGGACAATCGACTCCGTAATGAACTAACTTATAGAGAAATGAAACGGATTGCAAGTCTCTGCGCAAGGTCAGGGGCAGTATAGCGAACCTTCTTAGTAGAAGATCGTGATCAACTCCCCTCTCAGGATAGGAACCATCCTCCCTGAACATTAGATACTTTAGTAACCTTCTCTGCACACTCTCATTGGACTGAGTGTGGCAGTTATAAATTGGTGACCATATCAAGGAGTCATAGTCAGTTAAATAACAATTTAACAGCAGCTGAACTACAAAAGTGCCTGCAATTTCAAATGACGAATCCTAAAATTTGCATTTCACTGGAAACCATTTTAGTAACGTGAGGTACAAAAGAGAACGGCTGGTCAAATAAAATCCCCAGATCCTTCACAGTGGCAAGTCTAGTCAGGGCAGTACCATCCATATTATAATTAAAGACTGTAGGAGTTTTTGTGCAGTGGTAAGAAACCACATTACACTTGCTGATGTTAAGATGCAATTTATTTTTAGTACACCACTGATCGTCTATAAATATATTTAACAGAAGAGGTCCAAGGTAGAGGCACGCCAGAAGTTGGAACAAAAGGAACTGATCTAAACCCCTCAATCTCAACAAACTATCGACGATTCACCAGATAGGACCTCAACACTGTAATCAGTGAATCAGAGAAACCAAATTGTTGAGATGCTTTTTCAATCAGTAAGTGATGATCTACCTGGTCAGACGCTTTGTGGAAGTCAGTTTACATAACGTCAACTTGACCCTGCTTGTTCAGGGAGTCACAGACATACGAAGACAACTAATCAAAACTGAAGATCTGCAGCGTAAGTTATATAACTTAAGATATTTCGAATGGATTATACTGAGGAAGAAAAACGCCATAACCTCCATTATTTTCGATACATCGGGAAGTATTTCCTTTCAATTTCCTATCAATACCCGAGATGATAAAATCGGTGTTTAGATCTTGCAAAACGATATTAAGTCTTTCTCTTATCACTTGTAAACTTTCAGGCCTATTTTAATAAATTTTATTTTTTAAATTTCCTCACAAAAAAATGTCACGAGGATTCAGGTCGGAGCTGTTGGCAGGCCATTTAAAAGTTCCTTCCCTACCTATCCAAAACCTATATTATTTAGATAATCGGTAACTGGTTGGACATTATGTTGAGGTGCGCTATCCTAACTGGCCCATTTTCTAACTGTTCTATTTAAATATCACTGGCCATTCAAGGATCCTCGGTATATAATTAACCGACCTTCGTCCTTGGATTTTCACTGCCTGCATTTTGTGTAGATTATTAGTGGACCAAAAATGTTTATTCTTTCTATTAAATACAGCTGCTGTTGTGAACGCAGCCTCATCCGTAAATTTTGTTTAGAAAATTTCCATCTTCTTGAGATCTTCTATACATTTCAGTGCAATATTCGGGCCTCTGCCTGTGATGTTCATCAGTCAAATTTTGCACTGTAAGGAACTTATACGGGTGAAACTTCTGATATTTTAGAATTCGTTAAATTTTACTACAGGACTTTCGGGATAATATTTTAATTCAGCATTTTCTGAAAAATATGAATTATAAAAATTAAGAAGTCAAGTATAATAATTTACCTTGAAAGTAAAGTACTAGATATATTGAGGTCTTCATCAAAATTTCGGTCCTCAAATTGTTTAACTATATTTTCAATTGTATTTATTGGATATATTTATATATATTTGTCTATATTCTCCATGCACCCTTGCAACATTATGTCGGTTTGAATAATATGATTTTATTATTTGGCGTTTTTCTTCCTCAGCATAATCCATATGAAATATGTTTAAGTAATTTTACTTACGCTGCAGATCTATAGTTTTGATTAGTTGTCAAAAATAGAACATTGTTAAAACAATTGCAAACATGGATGATATAGTTGCCATCAAGGCAGACTTGACCAATTTCAAGCAATATGGCTATTGTCCAGAAATCGAATGATAATTATTTTTAAACTGAAATATCTTAAAAACGGCTAAATAAAATGTCAATGGAATCAGAAAAAAAATATCTACGATTCATTTTGTCATTTTGGCAGCTTGCGATCGTCGTTTGTTTTTTCTGACATTTGCATAAGATAATAGAGCAAAAATCTTCAAACTTGAAATTACAATTTTTTTTCTATCTTTCAAAATTAACCCTGTAGATGAGTGCCAAAATGTACCTGTGACGTCATAAGGGTAATGTTCTCGACGCTGGGCTGCAAGTGAGGTGAAATGATGCCGACCTTGCGCGCGATCGCGGCGGCCGTGATAGGGTGATCCCCGGTGACCATGATCACCTTTATGCCGGCACTCCTACATTTGCTGACCGCTTCGACGACGGACGGCCGCGGGGGGTCGATTAAAGAGAGCAAGCCCACGAATCTGAGCCCTGAAAAGCATACTTCACGTTGTTCTATCTAATTCGAAAAATATGTAGATATGATATCCGAGGATATGTCACCGTAAATGTCCGACAGCCGGCGATATAAATAAATAAACAAAACCACAATATAAACTTAAGTATACGAATTTTTTGCATACAAAAATATGAATCAAGCAATAAATCTCAAAAAAGAAAAACGATAAAAAAAACAATATTAATTGATTAACGATCTGGAAATTTAAAAGGGCCACGTAATCGGCTAATCTGAGGGTATTTATTAGTCCAACAGATGTATACGAGACGCAGCTTTAGCTTTTACACTTCTTTCATACTGACAATTGAATCGTAATTCTATGGCGTCCTCTGTCAAGTCTGCTGTTGTGGGGAAATCCTGATCTATCACCATAAAATCTTGCAACTTGTAAACGTAATTGTTGTTTGAAACTGCTTTATCCACTCGCTCAGTGGCTGATCATCTTCCAAGTCCTGTTCGCATTCTGTCCCGGTAATAAGTCCTGCATGACGATAGGAGTGTTGAATTGTTTCTGCTGTTACCTCTTTCCAAGTTTTACTAATAAAGTCGACCGCATCTAGCATATTAATGGAAAATGTGCCTTAAAATCTTCATTTGAATTAAAACGTTTTTCGTGTATCTCGTGACTCTTAAGACTTTTTATTAGGCTCTGGTCCATCGGCTCTAATACACTTGTTGTTTTGGCTGGAAGAAACGCGAAATCAATATTCCGTAGATTTGAAACATATGTTATGTAAGTTTCCTCCCTTTTAATCCTCCATCCCGTGTCCGTATCTCCTCTTCAAAAATTTGCGATGTCATCCGTGCAGACTTGTTTGCCTTGTAAGTGACCGGTAAATGCTTGATGTTATTAAAACATCGTGGGCTAGTTCATTTTCCGATCACGACTAGCTTTTGTTTTTCTCTGTCACTCAATTTGGCAGCTACTAAGCAACACTTGATTTTAATGGCACAATTAACCTTGTTCGGCGGTAACTAGGAGTACTTTTAGCAAAAATTACTTCAGAAACGACTTTAGAGTATCTTCCTTAAGAAACACAATTGCCTTCTAGTGTACTTCTTATTAGATTCAAGAAATTGTTCACTATTCACTACCAATCAAATTTTGTGTAAGCCTGTTCGGACCTATACGTGTTTGTCGACATACACCGGTGAAGGACTGAATTTATAACAAAACCAATAATTGTTCAGTGTCTTCATTTGGTGTCTGTCGACATTAACCGGTGTATGTCAACAATCATTAATTTCGGCCTTTCATGGTAACATATATATTTTAAATACATACACAGAAAGAACGGAATCATTGGCGTAACAGTTATTAGCTAAGGGACGCCAATGCTTTTGATAGCGTTAATCCAGTAGGAGCTAAAGTTGCGATACTAATGGCAAAGGTTAACGCTCGGTGTGTGCAATACAAAACATTCCCGTGCCTTATTATGTTCACTTTTTGCCTTAAAATCACTCGATCAATTTC
This sequence comes from Cylas formicarius, assembly GCF_029955315.1. Taxonomy (NCBI): domain Eukaryota; kingdom Metazoa; phylum Arthropoda; class Insecta; order Coleoptera; family Brentidae; genus Cylas; species Cylas formicarius. The sequence goes on along the minus strand of NW_026844326.1, from coordinate 29,334,369 downwards.
CTCCCCAAGCCTGACATTAGTTGCACAACACCCTGTATGTTATTTTAATTATATGCAATCATAATAACATTCTCATTTTATTATATACATATCTTATTGAATAATCGAACTAGCTGACGTTTCGCCAATTGTTGTCTTCTTCAGAGATTAACTGAAACTGGCTCGCATTGTACTCGGTACCTGCTTATATATTGTTTGAAGGGGGGCGGAGCTAAAGGAAGCGAATGTAAGTTCTCTCGGATGACGGATTATTATATTGGTGACAGGTCAACACCTAGGTCGCAGTGAAGATTGTATGGTTGCCTAATAAAATTTGCTATCCGGTTTCGTGATTGTATTCGGCAACTGCAGATGGGTTTATTTGTCGTAGTCTTAAGGCTCTTTTATGTTCTTCGAGCGTAGGGAATTAGTCATCAAACAATATATAAACAGGTAAAATTGGTTCATAGATATAAGAAAGTGGCTAACTGATACGAGTTAAGGAAAGACCCGGGCAAGCTGTAAAAATGAAATATGGCAGAACAGCTCCGTACTTTGCTTAGAATTTAATTATTTGGGGTTTTGTTAGGAAAGACACTAAACAATATTTATTTATTTATGTTTAAATCTAAAAAAAACTTCGGTTTCTATAAGTTTGAGGATATTAGAGTTAACACGGGAAAAAACGTTGTTACGACGAATCGCAGATTTCAGTTGGTGCCAAACATGTTCAATGGGATTAAATATACAGTGGTAGGGTGGAAGCCTTAAAACTGTATGCCCTAGTTTTTTTGCATAATTATCACAGATGTATTCCTTTTGTAGGTTCAAGCTTTGTAGAACCTCAATTAATTGCTTTTTGGTATAATCTTAGTGAAAATAAATGTCGTTATTATAGATGTACTTTTGGATTGTTGATTTTGTGTCACATGAGGAAGGGGTTTTAGTCAATTGTCTACTGTGATAACTTGCATTGTCCATTACAATTACGCTATTAGGAGGAACGTTTGGAACTAGTTTGTTTTTAAACCAACTTTCAAATAAATCATCGGTGGTGTCTTCATGGTAATCCAGAGAAAAATCTTTAATATTTTTCACAGACAGATAAATTCCATTTGGAATCCAACCATCTTTAGAGCCAGCATGCAAAATAGTTATTCTTTTACCTCTTTTTGATGGCGCGTTTGTTTTACACTTATCAGTTGAGTCAACCCAACCCTTTTCCGGGGTATCATAAGTGTCGAACCAGGTTTTATCCAAGCAAATAGATAGATATTCCAGTCGCCATTTCTAATTCTAAAACATTCCATTAAAACTTCACTTTTGTCAATTTTTTTCAATCTAAAACCCATGTGTCGAATACAATTCCATAAGGTAGTTCTGCCACATTTGACACCGGTTTAATCTTTTTCAAGCCTCCTAATTAAGATATCTAATGTAGGTACGCTTTGTTTCTCGTATAACTGGTAAATTTTGCGCCGTATTATATCTAGATCACTTTCATCTACACTGGAGAAATTGTCAGCATCGCTTCTTTTTTTTCCTCGCTGAAATGGGATTATTCACAATTTTCCATACAGTGGATGTTGGAATTTTCGTCAATTTGGCCGTTTCTTTTAAAGATGCATGCTTTCTGGCTCCACGTTATGACTTCCTTAGTCTCAATAGAATAATGTTTTCTACATTTGGGCGGGAGCATCTCCTAGAATACACTAGACTCGCACATATTTTGCGTAATTCGCACACGATCCAACACACGCTGTATTACACACGAAATAAGAATGATTACTAATATACTTAAACTAAGTAGTTTACCAAAGCAAAGAATGTTAAACACAGGTAGGTATACAATTATTTTCTATTACGGACCACAATTTTACCTGAATTTAAATTCCAAAACTTTAGGTAATAATCTTGTTGCATTGTATGTTAATGACCACCCTTGGATAATCCCATTCAAAAGCAAATGGTCACTTTCTTATATCTATCATACCGAGTAGAATGCGAGCCTGCTTGAGTCAAGCTCTAAAGAAGCAAACTGGATGATTGGGGAAACGTCAGCAAGATTTGTAAACAGTACCACAATAGCCCGTGGGAGTTTCTTTGGAAAAAAATATATTCTCACTTTGCCAGTAAGTACATAATAAAAACGGTACCGGTCAGTGGAAAGTCCGGATGCTCGACGTCGAACTTATAGTCGTAGTCGTAGTCGGGCAAATACAAATCGGCAAAGCCCAAAACCCTCTCCCCCTTGCGACCCATATTCGCGAGAGCCCGCGCTATCGGCTTCGCTGTCCGCGAATTGACCTTCAAAGCTTCGCCGTCCCGCAGTATGGAGGCGCAATGATCGAGCACCTTTTCGGGGGCACCTTTCATCACGACCAGGAACCCTCCGGTTGGTACCCGGTGAACGGACACCTGGTACTTGTTGGAGGAACTGAATGGAATTTCGATCACCTTGGAGTAAAGCCCAGTCAGAAGTCGTAATCATTCGCCGGTATAATACGACCAAAAATATAGTGCATTTATGGCTTTGACGTTTTAAGAATTTTACAGTAGTTTAACCGAAGGCCTTCGCAGGTAAAACCCATCCTAACAGATGCTTATTCTGCATTAAGTAGGTCTTGTGTGAGATGTTTCAAGAGTTGCTCGGCGAAAAATATTGAAAACATATTTATATCCCTCTTGTTAGTGTAGGTAGATAAATTCCTAGGACGGTCTTATTTATTTATCTATATTTCTGGTCGAAGTATACCTTTGGGAACCTCTTCCGCGTTGTCTCGATGTCGACCAGCTTGTCCATCAGCATGAGGATAGCCGATTCGCTCGGATCGCCGATCACATTGCGAGCGTCGTCAAAATCCGCCCGGCTACACAGAACGGCGACGTCGCACAACGCCCGATACGCGACGCTGTCGACGTCAACGTCGTCCCAATAGTTGAGCACGTCTACTTCGGACGCGTCGTAAAACACGCGCGAGGCAGTCATCTTGTTTTGCGTCAGCGTCCCTTGAACGAGTGCCATTTCATTCTCAAGATTCGTATAATTTTGCGGCATTTCGAATGGTATTAGACAAAAACTTATTCAGGAAAGTGATAATGTCTCACCCGAAGAAATAATTAAGAAGTGTATGGTGTACGGTATCGCCAAAGATAGAAGTAATACAATTGGTAGTCATCGGTGGATGCTATAGATAAACTGAATGTGAACGCTAACATTTGTTGGTTATGCCACATATGAAACTACTCACTTATTAAATAATTATAAAAAGTAATAAAAAGTCAACAAGGATCTTTCAAAGAAAGAATCTCTGATTGTTAACATTGTCGTAGTCTCACTTTAGGAAGGCATCGATATAAAATCCGAGAAACTTTGTTAAAATTAAACAATTTTAGAGTTGAATTGAAAAAGACACTGTTCTACAAGAGCTGAAAAAGGTAATTTTAAATGGTTGGTCTAATTGAAACAAAAATTTGAAAGAATCTCCTTATAAATCCGAATTGACACTTTCAGATAATTTAATTTAAAAGACAAATCTTTTAGCTTGGTATTCAGTTATCTTGAGAATCTTTATTTTGGCCAAGAATGTGCACAACTAAGAGCCCAAGAATTTGAAGATTTCTTTAAAGAATGGGAATTTATGCATGTGATTACTTCACCCACAAATGTCCAGTCTAATGGTTTCGCCGAAAAAAATACATTAAAACTACTAAAAAGACGTTAAAGAAAATTTTAGATGATAAAAGAGATATTAATATGACTCTTCTACACTATTGATCAACATCTCTTTTTGAAAACATTTCACCAGCGGATTTATTCATGTGTAGCAAATTAGGAAATTATATTACAATAACTAAAACATGATTAATCGCATTTATTATAAAATAAAGGAAACAGAGTATTACTAGAACGAAGTGTATGTGCAAAGACAACCAAAGAGGAATCGGTTTCCTGGTGTTGTTCTAGATAAGGTTAGAGATACAGACTATAAAATGCAATTGGAAAATGGTTCTGTTTTGATTCGAAATTGCAAATTCATAAAGAAAATTAACCGCTTACCAGAAAACTATTGTCAAATTGGGGATTACATAGAGTTGGAGACTGGGAAGAAAAATATGGATGATAAAACGGGAAATTTAAATGAAAATAATTCAGATAGACCGTGCGATACTCCACAGGACTTGACAAATTACACCGATAATGAACTTGAAAATACTGATAATCGAAATTCTAGTAGTGTATCTAGTAAAACGTCTTCCACCGAAATCATTAAAATGGTTGTAGAAAATAATAGGACGCATATCTAAACTTTCATCCAGGTTTGAATAGTTGAAATACGCTATCGGCGATAGTGGGACAGCTTAGTACTAAATCAGACACAAGAACAAAAACAAAAAGCCTCATTTTAATTTTGCTGCAAATTTAAATTGTAATTTATTCTGGCATCAGTTTGACAGGTTTCTTCCCATACACTTAATTGTTCAAACACCCTGTATATATCGTAAAATAAATTTGTAATTTATTAACCTGTACTGCTGAAACAAAATTCTAATCCTTTGGTTAGTTAATGTTGGGGACGGAGGCTACAGAACTTCCTATATTTGTATTTTGATAAAGTAAAAGTCCGATATGTACCGGTTTTATCCGAACAGATGACGTCGCACGCGCCGAGCGTTTCCAAAATTTCGAACTTCTTGATCAGGCAATTCTTGCGGGCCATCCGTTTGGCGGTCAAGGTAAGGCATACGGTGAACGCAACGGGCAAACCTTCCGGCACCTGCGCCACCACGATCGCGATAAAGTACGTGAAACTTTGGAAAAACGTGTAGCCCTTCGCCATCGACATCGCGAATAGCGCGGTACCGATCAAACATGCGATGACAGATATGACCTTGACGAAAGCGTTCAGCTCTTTCCTGAGGAGGGTCTCGTCCTTGACGATCGCCGTAGCCAAACCCGCGATGTGACCTGCGTGAAAATTTACGTTTATTTTTTAATAAAAGAATGAAAATAAGCAACGAAAATTATTACTGACACGACGAACCTAAGCCTAGGAAAAAAATTATGACTGCGAAGCGCTTTGTTCGCTACCAAAACGCTACGAACATGAGCCTAGATCACTAGACACACCCGAACAGCTTGCTTGACAATATAGACAATCCTTGCACATGTGCTGCCACCTGCACATCATAATAATAATAATAATAATAATAGTCTTTATTGAGATATTTTAAATTATTGCACAAAGTTTAGACAAAATCACTTAAGACAAACTAATATTACAATTATATTATAATTATAATTACAATAATAATAATAAAACAAGTTATAATGATAATAATAAGAATCTAAAAATGCATTTTTGGTAAATTACTAATTTGTTTGGTACAGTAATTCCAATAAGTGGACGTAAAAATTGACACAGATATTTAATTTTAAGCCAGTTTATCCCAAATATGTTTTTAGAATTTAGCTTAAGATTGTGTTTTTACTATACAGAAAAAGACCATTAAGATCCAAGTTAAGAATAGCTTCGACGTAACATACTTAGCTGAGTTAAATGTATGTAACAGCTGGGTGTCATCAGCATATGAATGAATTTGAGAAAATTTGATTTCCTTATACATATCAAATGTGTACAAGAAATACAACAGAAGTCAAAGAATTGAACCCCGTGCCACTCCCGAAATAAATGGGGTAGGAATTTTGATATTTCGTGATCCCCTCCGATGGACGATGGACGTAGAACAGAGGTAGTCCTACTACTGTCACTGACTCAGAAAAATCCATACATAGGTTTCAAAAATGGTGTAACAGCTATTAAAAGCCAAAAAAGCGAACTAATACTGAAAAAAAACTAGAAATCTTTGCACAAAATTACATATGACGTGGAAGAACTCTCGTTACTTTCAAGAAACATTAAGTGTCCGAAAGTTCAAGCAAAAGACTTGACGTTCGACAGGAAGTTATGCTTCCATTCCGACGGAATGTTTTGGGTTCAAACCCTATTGCACTTTTTTTTTTCTCTTTAAATATTTAATTTTATTATATTCTTGCGTCGTGGCTGCTTAGATTTCGTAAATTATTGTAACTGAAGTTTTTTAGGACGAAAACTATAAATATTTTTCAATTCAAGAGAAATATTTATTTATTTTTCCAACACAGGTGAATTTATGTTTTAGATATAATTGAGCAAACGCAGCGTTGCCAGATCTACAGGAAATTAGCAGCAATTTTATTTTTTCAAATGGAACACCCTGTATTTTTTTTGAAATTCGGAACATTTTAAATAACTTTTGTTAATATTTGCCCGTAAATTATTCCCGTGGTAATCGTAAAAAAAATATTTGGATTTACGCATGTGACGAAGCAAAAAAAGTTGTACAATGCATTTAGTATAGTTGGCAGATATATTATACAGGATGTCACGAGAATGTGAGAAACTATCCTTTAAGCGGTCTATGGTGTGTCTAAAGTCTTTGAATTTGCTGTAGAGGTGTTTTATAATATAGTTATTGTATAAATACAATAAACACAATAATAAATTAAATGACTCGTACAATTCTATACCCGGGTAACCACCTCCGCTAGATCCCCAGACTTTTCATATTACTCATGGGATTTCACTTAAAGTCTGTTGATAGATATAAGAAAGTGGCTAACTGATACGAATTAAGGAAAGACCCGGGCAAGCTGTAAGAATGAAATATGGCCGAACAGTTCAATACTTTGCTTAGAATTTAATTATTTGGGGTTTTGTTAGAAAAGATACTAAACAATATTCAATCAATTCAATCGGGGTCCGTACGACATTTTAGAGGACTGTGATGACATTCTTTGATAAATTGACCTTTCTCTTTCCATCAAGGGAAGATTAGAGAGAGGGCAGAGTCGGCTCCTGGGATGGACTTGTCTGGTACACGGACGGGTCCAGAATGGGAGATCTGGCCGGAGCTGGAGTGTACTGCGAGACAACAGGATCAAGCTTGTCGGTCCCTCTGGGTCAGTACTGCACTGTGTTTCAGGCGAAAATTTTCGCTTTATTGATGGCGGCCAGAGAGGTGCTTCGGCTCAACTACGGAAACAGGAGAGTCTTCTTCTGCTCGGATAGTAGGGCTGCACTCATGGCGCTGAAGTCAGTGCGTACGCGCTCCTTGTTGATAAAGGAGTGCAAAGGGGTACTGAGGAGGGTGGCTGAGGAGAGAAAGGTCACGTTGGTCTGGGTCCCGGGTCACACCGGTATCCGGGGCAATGAGGCAGCGGACGCCTTAGCCAGGGAGGGCTCCTCGCATAGGCATATAGGGCCAGAGCCCCGCTTGGGGATCGCCCCGTGTGTGAGGCGGGGAGCTCTCGAAGCCTGGACGAGAGACCGGACCGCGGGGGGCTAGAGAGTTGCTCCGGGAATGAGGCAGGCGAGGCTTATGATGGATGGGCTCGCCCTTCCTCGGACCAGGGAGCTGCTTAGACTAACCAGAAGGGAGTGTAGAGCACTAACAGGGGCCTACACAGGACATTGTAGGCTTAGGAGGCATCTTTGCTTGCTAGGCATTGGAGACGACCCGGAGTGTAGGTGGTGCATGGAAGGGGAGGAGACCCCGTATCATCTGCTCACCGAGTGCCCTGCCTTGACATGGGCAAGATTGGGAGTCTTCGGAACGGCCCTGATCGATCCGGACTCAGTGCACGGTATTGGGCTAAAGGAGTTGCTGACCTTCTACAGGAGGGGCGGCATTCTGGACGCCCTCTAGAGCGGCCTGGGGGCACAACGGGCCCATCTGGTGGCCTAAGTGCTTGGACGCCCGCGAGGGCGCCCCCCTTTAATACTAATACCAATACCAATACCAATTACCTACCAAATTACTTAAAATTATTCACATAATATATCAGTACCATTATCGCTATCATCGCCTGTTCTAATTATTATTTATTTGTTCTATATTATTTGCAATATGGATATACGATTGTTCTGCTTTTTCTATATGGTTAACAGAATTTGCCCAATTTTGTGGAGGGATGTTAAACACTTCGGTTTCTATAAGTTTGAGGACATTGGAGTTAAAACATTATTACGACGAATGGCAGAGTTCAGTTGGTGCCAAACATGTTTAATGGCATTAAATACACAGCGGTAAGGTGGAAGCCTTAAAACTGTATGCCCTAACTTTTTTGTATAATTATCAGAGACGTATTCCTTTTGCAGGTTCAAGCTTTGTAGAACCTCAATTAATTGCTTTTGGTATAATCTTCGTGAAAATAAATGTCGTTATTATACGTGTAGTTTTGGATTGTTGCTTTTGTGTGACATGAGGAACGGGTTTTAGTTAACTGTCTACTGTGATTACTTGCGTTGTCCACTACAATGACGCTATTAGGAGGAATATTTGGAACTAGTTTGTTTTTAAACCAACTTTCAAATAAATCAGCGGTAGTATCTTCATGGTAATCCAGAGAAGAATCTTTAATATTTTTCGTAGAGAGAGAAAGCCTATTTGGAATTCAACCATCTTTAGGGCCAGCATGCAAAATAGTTATTCTTTTACCTCTTTTTGATGGCGCGTTTGTTTTACACTCATCAGTTGAGTCAACCCAACTCTTTTCAGGGGTATCATAAGTGTCGAACCAGGTTTCATCCAAGTAAATAATCAGCCTTTGTTGTTCTTTGCAAATCCTAATTTTTTGTAGATATTCCAGTCGCCATTTCTGAATTCTAAAAGATCCCATTAAAACTTGCCTTTTGTCAATTTTTTTAAATATAAAACCCATGTGTTGAATACATTTCCATAAGGTAGTTCTGCCACATTTAACGCCGGTTTCGTCTTTTTCAAGCTTCCTAATTAAGATATCTAATGTAGGCACGCTTTGTTCCTCGTATAAGTGGTAAATTTTACGCCGTATTATATCTTGGTCACTTTCATCTACACTCGGGCAATTATCAGCAGCGCTTCTTTTTTTCCTCGCCGAATTTTCCATACAATTGATGTTGGAATTTTCGTCAATGTGGCCGTTTCTTCTAAAGATGCTTGCTTGCTGGCACCACGTTCAATGGGAGTCGAATAAACATTGTTTATAACTTCCTTAGTGTCAATAGAGATACACTAGGCTCGCACATATTTTGCATAATTCGCACACGATTCAACACACGCTGTATTACACACGAAATAAGAATGCTTACTAATAAATTTAAACTAAGTAGTATACCAAACCAAAGAATATTAAACACGGACCATAATTTTACCTGAATTTAAATTAAATTTAAATTAAGTAATAATCTTGTTGCATTGTATGTTAATGACCACCCTTGGATAATCCCATTCAAAAGAAATTGATCACTTTCTGATATCTATGAACAGACCATACCCAAGACAGTGTCGTCGCCGCATCTGATCACCACCCCACGGCCTCTACCTTCGACCACACACGTGCCATAGAACACTAAATTCTTCGTCTCCATGGGGTCTTCGTGGGTATACTCCGAGCCTCGCGATTGGGCCATCGACTCTCCCGTCAATGGACTGTTATCGACCTAGCTCAATGTTCGTCGTAAAAAAATCCGCATACGCGAACTTTGGCACCGTCACCTTCAGGTTTCGACTCTCGAGTATCCTCATGTCAGCGGGTACCATATCACCGGAGACAATTTCCACCACGTCCCCAAGCACCAGCTCCTCGCTGGGCAGGCTGTACTTGGAGCCCTCCCTTATCACCTTCGCGTACTTGGGAATCATTTTTTTGAAGCTTTCTATGATGGCCGAGTGAGTTTGTTCCATGTAGAAGCCGACCAGGCCGGTGATGGTTGCGATTCCAGCGAGGATCGACGCTGGGGGTCATGAGTACGTTAAGTCCGTAGAAAGAAGCGATTTTTACCAGCGCTTCCACATTTAATTGTCAAAATTAACTCGAATTACAGAATGTACTTGAAATATTACTGTTTGAAAGGAACCATGCCAACACGCCCACATTCTTACCCAACCACAGCGACTCGGGACCCGCGTGACTCTCGTCGTACAAGGCCGTCACGATGTATTCCACGTAGCTGAGCATGCTACCCGTCCAAATTAAGGTGTTGAAACCGCCGAATAGGAACTTGGCCAAAACCGCCCACTTAGACGTGGTCTCAGATGGAACCAAGCAATTGGGACCGTTCTGGATGAGCAACTCGTCTGCTCTCCACTTGGTCAGGCCGTTCTCCAAGTCGGTCTCGTATCTAATGAAATAAATTGATTAGATTTTGGTCCTTTAGGCAATTCAAATGAGAGGCAAGGCTTTTACAAAACGGCAAGCAAACAAAACACTATTCGTAAATTATGTGTAATTTTCCTCCATTCAATTCTATCTCTTGCTACATTTCTCCAATTAATAATCCTTCTCTGTGTTAAATCTTCCTCCACGGATTCTTTCCATCTTCTACTTGGTCTTCCTCCTCATGATCCTTTACTTCCATATTATTTTCCACCCTGGTGACGTGCCCTAGCCATTGTAGATTGGTTTATCTCCAAATTCGTCTTTCTCTCCCAGCCTGTGTACCTAGTTTCTGATGGTTCTTTTCATTGAGGGCCATGTCTGGGACCACTGTCTTGCAGTCCTTGTCCTTTGAACATAGAATTTTATTACAATTGTTACATTGCTATTGCAGATCCAGTTCCTTGTCCTCTTCACATTTTTTGGTTATTAGTACTCCCAAACACTTACATTCATTTACCTCTTCAAATTCATATATCTTGTTAGTCCCCACTTGCTTGCTTGCTCGTTGTACCCAGTATATCTGGTCAATGTCCCATTTAAGTCGCATGTCCCGGGACGTGTGGAGGATATTCTTAGGATATACGTTAGCGTATATACAAAGGATATACTGAAAAATACATCCCAGGGATATCCTCTGAAAGGATGGCTTGGATACTGGGATAGAATGGTTGTAGTCGTACATTACCTTTCCAGTATTTCTCATAGGCTGTTGGAAATAACCTAATAATTAAGTAAGGTCCACTGGAATATCTATACAAGGTCCTATATCCTCACAGTCGGATATACTAACGACGTATCAACTAGTATAACTGGATATTCTTAGTATGTCCTAACAAACAATTACCAATAAATAACATCGTATGTCCTTGAGACGTCTTAAGGATATCCCGAGGACGTTTGACGCACGTCCTTGTGTTAATTGGGCAATAATCATTCCAAGTGTTCTTCCATTCTGTTCTTTCATAATATATAATTTTTCTAACCCATTTTATCCCCCTTTTTAAAAATTGGTTTTATTATCGCCTGACTCCAATCCATTACTTTTTACTTACCCTTTGAGGTAATGAGGATTTGTAAACCTTAGACACGGTTACGGATATTTCCTTCTTGGATTTAGAGGGATTTTTAAATCTTGGCAGTCACGCATCAGACCCGTAATGTTAGAGCGCCGAAGCGAGGCCATTATCGTCTAAATGCGCCGGATCGCGTAAAAATTAAGTCTCGATGGTGCGCTAGAGATTTGTTGGCCTTCGGGGGTTACAATTTTGATTAATACCTCTGGCATCGGTGTGATCCATTAGGGTCACGTAATTTCCGCATTTCTGCCGAAGAAATTACTCTGAACTGCACTGCACTGCAATTTCATATACGGGGTGTTATCGATATAGCGCCGCATAACTTAATGAGCGAATTTAGACCCCACCCCGATGACGAATTGATATTCTATTCGGTTCAATTCTGATGCGAGAACCGCATTCGCTACGCCCTCTAGTGTCTGGGGGAATCAGCAAAAATGGCGGAATTTAAATAATTATAATATACAGTGTGTCCCATTTAAGAACTGTACATCCTGGTAAAATTTTGTTTATGGTTCGATTTTGATAATTTTTTTTATTGGATAGATCTCTCAAAAACGCGCTATACCTTATGTTTCTTATTACGTCAATCTGAAGTCATGGCTAACTGGGAATAATTTTTTTGATAATTCTTTTGTTGGACAGATTTCACTGAAAGATACTAACGATTTCCTTTAAAATACATATGATCAGAGAGGATTACATATGAACTAAACAGACTTTACGCCGCTGTATTTTCTTACTTAAAACGGATTTTTAATTCTCATCTAGTAATAAAAATAACACATATGACATTGGCATACTGTTTCGACAGTCAATTCTGTTTCCATCTTTCGACTACTAACATTTATTAATGCTGTTGTTTTTAGACGATACTAAAAAGTGTTTTTTATTATTATTTTTAAATTTTGTATAATTAAAATTTGTAAGATCTTAAAATCACACACAAAATAATCGTTATTTACAAGGTTTACAATATTTTTTTAAACATTAAAAATTTTGGTCATTGGTCTACTTTTTCTAGGTAGTCCTGAACACGAATCTGTTGTTATATTCAATTTGAAGAAATCTCTCAAGGTACTTCAAAAACTGTATCAGTTAGCCAGTCGATGTTATACGAAAAACAGTTTCATTTTTCTTTACTAAGATCTATGCAGCAAAAAACAATTATCAAAATTGAGCCATAAACAAACATTCTGTATTCAAACTTCATGGAAATTAGTATAGTTAAATTTTATATAGTCCGCTTTATTCTTGAAGAAATCCCTAATAGCCCTTCTCGATATTAGTTCCAGTTAGCCATTAAATAATCTCAATTAGTCATGACTTTAAGTTGAAGCAATAAGAAAAATCAGGTTTTAGTGCATTTTTCAGAGATCTATCCAACAAAAAAAAATCGAAATTGAACACACTGTATAATAAAATGCAAATATAACATAAGCACAATTTTCAATATTTCATATTATGATTTTTTTTTTCAAATATTTTTGATTAGTTAGTTAGTTAGATTAGACACCAGATGCTTGTTTCACGAGGCTAGGGATTTAAAAATGAAAGGCTATAGGTGTGTGGTGTAGCGGTGAAAATGTCCTAAAGCCACAAAGCATTAATGACATTACCACAATGTATATAAAATTAAAAAAGATTTGTTTATCCTGATGACATTTGAGTTTTTCGATAACATTAATATTGATGATCAAATTGCTACGACGTAGAAAAATTTAATTACGAAATAAGTAATAATTTAAAGAATTTTAGTATACATCTAAACATTAGAGGTGTTAAGTCGAATCTGGATAGGTTTTTGGTTTTTCTTCAGATATAATCGTGGACACTGTAATATATTAATTTTAACAGAATGTCATAATACATATTTAATTGCTAACTTCAACCGGTGGAATTAGTATATCTAATTTAATTGTAATCATCGATAAAGATGTACAGAAACTATAGGAGATGGAGCCAAAAGTTAAATACAAAATTTAGTTGGAGTATTACAAACCCTCAATTTATTTCCACGTTGTATAACAAAACATTCTCAAATTTACAAAATATTAATAAGGGAAAATAATTCTTCATAACTGGGAAATAGGTTTTGAACTAGATGTATTTAACTTACATTATTTTTGAAATATCTTTTTCTCCAAAATTTAAAAACGGATGTGTTATTTAATCCCGCAAATCAAATACTTTTATTTAAAACGAAATTAATAAAAGAAATCTATCATGAAGTGTAGAAACTACTTATCAAATCAAAAACAAAGACACTAAAGGGTTACGTTCGTAAGAAAATTCATCGAAATGGCTAGAACAGACTCTGGCAGTTTTTACGTTAATTGGGTCTGTCCGTTTGGAAGCCATAACCCAACACTTTTGAATATTTTCCTGATTAGGGAATCGAAACAGCTTCAAATCGCTTGAAACATGTTTTAACCTGTTATCAATGGTACAGCCGTCCACAGAACAGAAAAATAATTAATCCAAACCACAAAAAAGCACTGAAATTCTACGAAAACCGAAAAACACAGCACAAACAATGAGATTTGGTTAGGAATCCCTCCAAATCAAGCTCCGCCTGACGTCAGTCACGTGACCCGTTGGTTCCGCCTACATGCGTAATGTCATATTTTTGTTGTATCATGGGTCTTAACCATGATTCGCTTTTTTTATGGTAATCACTTTAAAGGGAGAGTGTTGGGGTTTCTAAAACACCATTCACATCGCAATCGCAATCAAGTTAAATTTTGAGCTCAAAGTTAAGCAGACATTATTAAAAGGCATGGCGAATAACCTGCTCTCCAACTCGTCGAACGTCAGCGTGTGGTCATCGATAAACACATCCTTTTTGAACTCTTCCAAGTCCTTTTCGGTCCTTACTTTCTTCACCGGCCTGAGGTAATGGACGCCGGTGCTGCTCAGGCTCACTACGGACGTCACCCTGCCCCTGCTCCTGAGAGTCGCCAGCGACGGACTCGACTTGCTCATTTTCGCTTTCGAGACTTGTCAAATTGACGCGACTTCCGAAACTAACAAATAAATTTTTTTTGGCGGTTATGCCAGAAAACGCCACCTGGTGGTAAGGTAAGCAACCGCAATCGCGTCACCTACGGATTCATGCCTAGGAAAAGTCCTTTTGAAGGACTCCAAGTTTATTAACCCCGATAGCACACAATATCCCCAGTATATCCGGTCGCATGTCCCGGGAGATGTGGAGGATATTCTTAGGATACATGTTAGCATATATATTAAGGATATACTGTAAAATACATCTCAATGGATAGCTTGCGGATTCATTGTACACGATGATATACTACAGATGAGGATATCCTCTTAACCCATAATGGGACAATTAGAATGGAAACCTGAAAAGCTAAATTTTAAACAACTGAGAAGGAAAATACTTAGTTACATCGACGTCACTGTTGGCAAGTCCTAAGAAAAACCGAATCAAACCGTTAAAATCAACTTTTTTTTTTTTGACACGAACGAGACAAGAAACGCTATTTTAATAAAAATGCCACAGAAAATACGGTTCCATCTAACACTGTTCGGCTGCAACCAATGACGCAACTACTCGCGGTCGTGCCGCGCCGGACTCGCTCGAGTCTCGTCCGCTTCTCCGCCGTCTCGTCGTTCGCCATCTTTTCCGCCTTGTTTTTGCTGGCGGTATAAGGTATACAGCGTCTATTTTGAGTATTTGGGTGCTGTGCTTACCACTGTCAGTACTTTCATTTCAGTTATTTTTTTCTGCTATTATTATTACTGAAGAAATAATAATAATTGTAAATAATATATAACATATGATTTGATAAACTCTAAGCTGAACGAACCATTGTTGTGTAGTCTACCATTATGCCTTGTTTTTTATCATAATAATAGCACTTTTATTTCCAACAGGTAACATGACCCAATTACAGGAAATATTAAATATAAATCAACGTAGAAACTAATCTTAAATCTACTAATCTTATAACTAAAAAAAATGAAGAAGGATAGAATGATAAAGAGAAAGAAAAGGATAAGACTTATCGGTACGCATAACCCGACGCCATTCGAAGTTGCTGAAGTATGGCCTGGAGACCACCATAATATAAATCGCAGTACGATGATAGTTTGTTGAAGGTAGCACCACACATATTGTAAATAGGGTTTTGAAAATGGATATTGGACCTGGGTAACTGCGGTAAGAAAGTTGATCGATGTCTCCCTTCCAGCCGCGGCACATAAAAAAGTAATTGTTCCAGAAGAAACGGACAATCGACTCCGTAATGAACTAACTTATAGAGAAATGAAACAGATTGCAAGTCTCTGCGCAAGCTCAGGGGCAGTATAGCGAACCTTCTTAGTAGAAGATCGTGATCAACTGCCCTCTCAGGATAGGAACCGTCCTCCCTGAACATTAGATACTTTAGTAACCTTTTCTGCACACTCTCAATGGACTGAGTGTGGCACTTATAAATTGGTGACCATATCAGCGAGCCATAGTCAAGCTTTAACAGTAGCTGAGCTACAAAAATGCCTGCAATTTCTTATTACGAATCCTAAAATTTGCATTGCACTGGAAACCATTTTTGTAATGTGAGGTAGAAAAGAGAACGACTGGTCAAATAAAATCCCCAGATCCTTCACAGTAGCAAGTCTAGTCAGGACAGTACCATCCATATTGTAATTAAAGACTATAGGAGTTTTTGTGCGGTGGTAAGAAACCACATTACACTTGCTGATGTTAAGATGCAATTTATTTTTATTACGCCATTGACTGACAATATTGATGTTGTCCTGGAGAGTCATGCAGTCCATGCCAGTTTCAATGCTCTCGTATAGCTTTAGGTCATCCGCATAGGCAAGCTTGTTGCAGATGATCGAAGATACGAGATCATCTATAAATATATTGAAAAGCAGAGGCCTAAGGTTAGAACCTTGAGGCACTCCAGAAGTTGGAACAAAAGGAACTGATCTAAACCCCTCAATCTCAACAAACTGTCGACGATTCACCAAATAGGACCTCAACACCGTAATCAGCGAATCAAAGAAACCAAGTTTATGAGATGCTTTTTCAATCAGTAAGTGATGATCTATCTGGTCAAATGCTTTGTGGAAGTCAGTGTATATAACGTCAACTTGACCTTGCTTGTTCAGAGAGTCACAGACATACGAAGACAGGGAGCATAAGTTAGTGATACATGATCTTTTCGCATAAAAACCATGTTGTTGCGTAGATAGTTTATTTCTAATTTGAGCAAAAATAAATTTATTTAATATAATCTCGAATATTTTAGAAAAATTGCACAAGATCGAAATAGGCCGGTAGTTTTCAACAACAGAGGGATAACCTTTTTTGAGAATAGGATAAACTTTGACATATTTCCAAGGCTCTGGATAAACACCCGTCTCAAGTATCAGGTTAAAAACGTGACATAAAGGAGCACACAGTGCGTGGGAACAGTCTCTCACGATAAAACTTGGTATGCCATCAGGACCAGCGGTAATTTTGTTCTTGAGTGCTTTGCTTGCTGACAAGACATCCTGGATAGTAAGCTTAGGTATGTTCACTAGTTCCGGAACGTGGACCTGACTAGGATATGGTGTAAACGCAACCAAAGTACTTAGCAAAAGCTGCAACAACCATATTAGGCCCTTGGCATGGCTGACTAGAATAGGACATCGAGGCTGGGATTCGCGAGTCTGCCTTCTTCCGCTGAATAAATGACCAGAAATTGGTAGGACTATCATGTATACTTAACTCAGCACGACGAAGATAATCAGTATAGGCAATGCGTGACTGGAACTTGATTGACTTGCGTAGCGCGGTATATCGGCCAAAATAATGTCGTAAAAAAGTGTTAGAGCCCTGTCGACATCCGAGCACTCCATAACACTATTCCAGTCTGCATGCTGCATCAGTTCATACATATGAGGATAGCTGGCCTTCCTAAAGTTAAATTCGGTTTGATCATTCCTATTGATTGGAAAATTAGAGACGTGTGGAAAAGAGAGTTGGAGAGAAACTATTAACGAGGGATGGTGTGGATCCTCGTCGATAAGTGCGTTTCTCACTATCGCAACGTCGAAATTGGCAAAAACGAGATCTAAGCAACGGTGATTTAGGTTAGTTACAGAGTTATGCTGTTTAATATTCAATATGGCGCTGAGGTTGAGTAGGGATCTATGTCGGATATTGATAGGAGCTGAAACAGTGAAAGAAGGAATATTGAAGTCACCCAATAACAAGACAGATCCGCCAAACAACAACTCCAGCGACGACAAAGATTCAAAAAAGTTCTCAACTTCGAAGTTGGCAGCAGTGGGAGGAATGTATACTAAAAATACATAAAATACAAAGTAATCTAAAGAGATCTTACAGCCTAAAAAGCCTAAGAAATATTGCTAGGTCAATGAGATAGCAAGATCAGGCGACGGCGACAGTTATGAGTTTGTAAAACAAGCTCTGAACCCGCTGATTTTAAATGAACTTGCAATGAAATTTAATATGGCATGAAGAAAAAGGAGAAATTTTCACAATTAAAATTGCCCAAATTAATACTTGGTAAGTAGGTATTATTTGTTTTAAAAATAAATAGAACGTAAATAATAAAAATAAGTAAAGTATAAGAAATATAATTTAATAAAATATATATTATGTTGATGGCTTACTTGTTACTTTTTAAGTTAAACTGACTTTTTTAGATTACATAGCTTTTTTGATTCTCTAGACTTCTTTTCGTATCTTATTGCTTAGTTTTTGAAAACAAAAATAAAAACCACTTTCTCTTCATGTTTTTTGAACGGTTAAATTTAAGTTACTATATTTTTTTCTTAAAATCGATGCCCGAATCACCCCGCAAAAACAAAGTATTAATTTTAGGAATCACCCTTCATAAAGTACAATTTTGAGCAAAAAAAAACTGGGAAAATTTTTAGGTTTACAAAAAAATTGTTGCGTAAAAATAGGTCCTTACTGTCAAACTGAAAAATCATATTTGTTCTAGTTTTTTTTTGCTCGCGATAGGACCTACTCTCATGAAAGAGATCTTACCGATGAGAGTTTAATGAGGTTTGTATTTAACGAAATGAAATACATAAATGTATACCCACATCATCGTGGAGATTAGCATCTAAGATCACGTTCATGAGACTACTATCAGCGTCGAATCAAGGCTTTACTTAAAAAGCAGATGTACGGATTTTTCAAATCTGTTCTTTGAGCATATAAAATACCAGTCTCGTTCTTTTTATTTTTTTTTTATAAGGAACAAATATATAAAACCTCTCTTTCTCAATACCAAAATATTTTCAGATACGGATAAGAAGACAAACACATCAAAAACATCAAAAGAACGTGAGAATTCAATAGCTGCTTGGCTAAAAAGAGCTACTCTCAAAAAAGAACGACAGTTCTATTTAAAAAAGCCACATTCGTCTAATACCGTAAGCTCTTATTAGGACACCCAGTATATTAAATGAGAGTATACGCGATCACTTAAAGAAACCCGTGTGTAAATGAGGGCCCCATTTTTTCGTCGGCGTGTCGTGAATTGCCAGCAATTTGCAATACGTGCGACTTAGCATGTTAATGCGTCGTCGAACCCGCAAATTTTCGTCTTCTTCTTCTTCTTCTTTGCGGGCCGCGCGCGCGATTGAAAATTACAGCCTCGAACACTACTCTCTTCTATTTGCGCGCGATATTTCCCATTAAAACTTTAATCTATGGAGCACGTCGGTGCAATTAACGTATGCTGGACATTTCGAATGAAAAGTAGAAAGGTAGTTTAAATTAGAGCATAGTTGTGTTTCATTGTTTATTTTAAAATTTACAAAAAATCTACGTTATCGGTTATATTTTTTCCATGTCGGAAAATTTTTCTTATGGACGCCATATTGGATTTTAGCAATTTACGAGATTTTATTGATGATGAGATATTATCGGATTTACCTGATTTTGCCTAAACGGAAGTTGGTTATTTTTTCCTGGTGTCATTGAGACTAACCTAATCCATAGAAAAATAACTTGATGAACCAATATGGCGCCTGCGGTTTGGTGGAAGTATTAAACGAATTTTAAATGGTTAAAAATTACAAAAAAATATTCCTAATAAAAAAACAACTTAAAATTGAATAAAACGAATCAAAATCTTCAATTAGAATAACTTTATTAGACCGGCATACTGGACAGAATCCAGAAAAAAAAATGACAAATATTACATGTGTCCGAAATTTCAATCTATATTTCGAAATTCCATAAACTTTTATAATTTTCAAAAATGTATGCCCGGTATTCACAAAATAGTGGTAATTGATCATAACTAGAAGGCTGTGTTTTTCAATTATGAACAAAAATCTAAAAGACCCTGAAAATTATTCTTTTCGGGAATAAATTATTAGCCATTAATGAAAATTCATAAAAAATATTACTAATTGGTTAAAACAGTATTGTAGACCGCATCAAGGGCTATAATATTTGAATTTTTGCATAAGAGATATTTGAAAAAATCCATACGAAAATCGTTTTTTCTCGCACTCATTGACTATTACTACGACTATAATGCATTGTTTCAGAAAAAAAATCTTAAAAACCTCTACTTTTGGCATTTTTTCAATTATGTACAGGACCAAACATCTAAAAGATCCTGGAAATTGAGAAACTGTAAAAGATGGGATAATTTGGTTTAAATGGTATCGTAAACTGTATCGAGAGCTACAATTTTCTGATTTACAGTTCTGGTCTATTATACAGGATGCGTACAATTTTTTATATTTACCATAAAGTTCCGTAGTGGTTCCCAGGAGCACGACAAAAAAACAATGAACTCTAAAATAACAAAGGGATGTACAAAGACAACAAACAAGATTGCGAAAGCAATCATATTGCTTTCTCGTTTGCCCCAAGATGGTTTTGCAGCGAAATGAAGCAAAAACGCGAAAAAGTTGCAAAAAAGCAATAAATAGACAGAAAATCGCGAGCACAAATCGCAAAGCGGCGCCAACACAAGTAAAAGTGAAAGAAATAAACACTTTTATAGAAATGGTCACAAAAAACCTAGACAAGCTTTCGTCAAATAGGGCGGTATCTAGCGTTAACCCACATAACAATTGTACGTTCTTAGTATGTACCAAGAATACCCTGCTTTAGAAAAAGCATATACTTAGATTGTCCCTTATTTCAATTGCGCAGTTTTTAGAATATGTATATGTTACTGACCCCCAACTTCATATTCTAGTTACCTACCACGGTATATGCTGCAGAATGTATGTAGTATAATTATTATGTTCCTAGTATAAGTCACTATAAAGTACATAGTATATTCCAGGTATTTTATTGGAATGGGCATAAGGGTATTGTCTTCTAGTATTGTTACATTGCATTATTTGGCAAAGACAAGAAAAGCTTCTAAAAACAAAACTTTATTTTAATTAAACAAATTTCCCACAAAATACATATCTCATATCAATTTGTAAGCATATTTTTTTCTTTTCTTGAAATTATTTAAATATCTTTTCTCTAATAGGAATTTTTGATACATTTTTTTTACATTATGTTCCAATGAATATCATTCTACATCAGCTTCAAATCGTCGTGTCTTTCAGAACTTTCAGACTTTTGATCCGAATGTGAGACTAAAAACCCGGCAATCCTAAAATGTTTTTACCTATTTTTAAACGACACACTAAAACCTTCTTTACGACGCTTTGCAGGCATACTTTTTCTATAACCTAGAAGACTTTACTTACTTGAAAATGCGAACTTCAGACAAGCACAAACACTTAAAATACCAGAAAACACAAATGAAATGAAATTCGACGTGTGGAAGCGTTTCCCGCGCCCACGTTTCCGACAAAATTGAGGTTATGTCCATAAACGAACTATTATCATTATGTTGGTTAGTTGTTATGCCTCAACTTACATAGATAAAATTAGGGATAGCGATAAGGGCGCAGATTTTAGTTTTCAGTTTGTTAAGTTATTATAAAATATGTAAAATTTTAACATTTTAAATTTAGTTCTCTTAAAATGAATATGAAATTTTAGTAATGGTTCATTTCAATTATTGTCGAAAGAAAATGGCTCGACAGTACGTGGCTATCCTCTCCCAAATGCATTTCCATAAAATTAAATATGCTAAAAATCTACTCTAAAGAATATTTTAAGTAGAACATTTGGAAATATTCTTAAAAGTATATTCATAGCGCATACTTTAAAGTACAAATTTAAAAAATTCTTAGAGGTATATTCAGAGCGCATACTTTAAAGAATATTCTTTTCTCGTATATTAAAAGAATGTATTTCGCATGTTCCAAGACGTACGCACGGAAAAGTATTGCTGTATATGCGCAGTATATGTAACATATATTGATGCTATGCGGGAAATGTCGACCAAAATTCTCAATGAACCAAACGTATTTTCATGTGTTACGCTGAATTCTGCTGGCTTACTATCGTCTATAAAGCTTCTGGCTCGTCCGCTGTATTATAATCTCCGCCCATCGGGAGTCGGAAAAATACTAAAACCACCGTTAGGACGGACCTGTTTGTACGATTCATGAAGTCCGGGTTAAAAGGATGGGATAGGCGGGACGCAGTGGCGCGCACGGGATATTTTCACATCTTCCTATTCATTTTTCAGGATTTGTCAGCGCATGTGCGTGTTTTGACCTATCGACCTATTAATTCTTAGGAAAAAAAAACACTTTTCAGAAAGTATTGTTTATTAGTAATTAATTATTGTGAATAATTATGTAGAATTGAGAATGGGAAAGATACATTTCGTACACGTCTGGATCAAAACCCCCGACGCGGCGCACCTGACTAGTCTTGCGGTAACGGCGATATAACGTGGAAACGTAACTCAATTTGCGATGTGGTTAATATAAAGACTTATTTGGTGTTCGTTTCCTTGCAAGCGCCAATTTGGCATGGGAACGCAACGGTATTCGTTCTCGCAGTATTCAAGTTCGCGTGTATATACAGTGTGCAGCTTTGTAATCGGTAAAAATAGCAATATTAATACTTGATTCGATCCGCAGACACAAAATCAAAACCGCTGCCAACGTTCTGAGCCCCAACTTTCTAGTTTATTTCTATTTCTGATTTTCGTTAACGGCGAACACGACAACTACGTTTCCCGAAGGCGATGCCAATATTTACCCGTCGAAGTCATTTCCTCTGGCCGCGCCAATGAAATTTATAGACTCTTTCTTATTTTCCGGACGTAAATTGGGTCGGCAGACGGAACCGTCAATATTTACGTCGAGTTTCCTACGTGAAACCGCGCTTCTCGCCACTAGTAAATCAAACATTACGAGAATTTGTCATTTATACAATTTCTTCTTCGTAATGAAAAAGCGACGATATTCTGTATGAAGAATATATACCGTGACGAAATAGGGCGGGTGCCTTTCGCGATGTAGGCAACAAAAATTAAAAAAGAAGAAGAGAACATAACCAAACATTGCATTCGGTGGTGGTTTTTAAGGTAAAATGTGCAAAGTATTTCGATCTCGGGTGTGTATCTTGTCGAATTATCGGCCGTGCGGAGAACCGGTTTTGTTTCTGCGATTTGTTTTGGGCGTTTTTTTTTAATCAAAAAGATAAACCTGACGAAAAATGAAAGCGTTCGATTCGCCATTGTCCTAACAACGTGCTGCGGCGTCGAAAGAAGCGGAGGTTTCTCGGA
This sequence comes from Cylas formicarius, assembly GCF_029955315.1. NCBI lineage: Eukaryota > Metazoa > Arthropoda > Insecta > Coleoptera > Brentidae > Cylas > Cylas formicarius. The sequence goes on along the minus strand of NW_026844326.1, from coordinate 29,311,399 downwards.
ATTCATAACTACTGGGCCATGGGTGGGTAAAAGTGTTTTAGGTATTCTTTTCCGCTACTGATTGTAGATTTTGCGCTAATCGAATGTTCGGGAGCGAGACGCGAATGATTGCGTAGGAATTTCCTAGGCAAAGCGCCTATTACACATAAACGTATTATCCGGAGCTTCGATTAAGATCTGTATCGCGGTTAAGTGGGCCCGCGAGAAAACTGTGCGTAATTTTGTCGCAACGACCCGCGGCGCTTCGATCGGCCGCATTTTTTTCGATTAAAATAGTTTCGAGGCGGCCGGAGGCGTTGCGATACGATCGGAAAATCACTCCGCGGGCAAAAACTAACGACCCAGCTGCTCACGCATACGCGATACGTTAGAGGAACTCAATCCACGTGTAAAATTCAAACTTCCAACGCGGCTGTAACTGGACCGAACGCGCCAATAACGTATAAATAGAAACGCGTTAAACGCGGATCCCGATTCGGCGTTTTTTTTTCTACGCGGAAATGCACTCGTCAGCTGTCATCGGGACTCGACGTCGAGTTGGCCGTGCGTGACCGCGGATGACATGTACTTACGAAGAAGAAACCGGAAATACGTAACCAAAGTATCGCGACCGATCGCGCCCGAGCGTAGAAGAATAAAAACGAATCCCGCATATCGCGAATTAGTCACGTGAAGAATGTGCATTTTACTAAAGTGTGTCCACCGTTTGTTCGCCCGAGGCCGCGCGCCGCTTGACACCGCGAGGCGCAAGAAGTTCACGCGAGGTCACGCCCGTAAGAGAGATTTACATATCGTGCGGACTAGAGACGCGACTCTTCTCCGAAGCCTACAATTTTAATACGCTTTAATGTTGCTTCTAATATAAACCTGATAAACCTATCGAAAGTTATGAATCAGTTATGAAACCGGACCGAAGTTTGAATCGGTCTAGTAGGCGACGCCATCAGCTCTCGTAGCGGATTTATTTTGCGTAGTAGTCCGTCCCTGCCCTTTTTCCCGTGTGCAGTCGTCACGTCCATTTCATATCGTTAATATGGGTATGTTTTATTGAGTTAATTCCTTCGGATGGTTGGTTACATTCAGTCGATCGTCGTGTAAAGCGCCACGGGAACTGCAACGCAATTTGCATAACGCACTTGCAATCAGGCATCGTAGAGGAAAGGAACAAATAAAAATCGTCGTACCATTGTATTTTTAATATTCGTGCAGGTGCGTATGCGTGATTGCGTATATTCTCTGCCATATATACCTCTCTCTCTCTCTCTCACTCTCAAACCCGAACCTGTCGTGTTTGTGTGATTGATAATTGCGGAGATTTTTAAAACACAAGTCCCTAGTTTCCATATTACAACATGGCCGTATCGATGACCCATTAATAACACCGTCGGCTTACATTAGCGGCGCCCGCTGTCGTTCCGGATAGAGCCATTAGCATTTTTATTGAAACAGCCGTACGAGAAACATGTCCGCGACAAACCGACTTCACTTATCGCGTTACGGACGGGTTCCCCGACTTAAAATATGCCCGTACATCGGCATACACTGCGCTAACATTTGCTTTGAGCAAAAGCAAACAGAAAGGTAAACAGACTTTATTACACGCCCGCGGCGCAGGACCGGACGCGACGAACAATTTACTAGCGACAAGGAGTTTTTACCTAAAGATATCGAAAATGTTACCATCTACCGAGGAATCCGCGAAGTATAGGCTTTGACTTTAACCTAATAGATGGAGCCACATGTATATTTTGCTTTCTGAATATTTAAAACCTTCAAAGCAACTAACTGAAACTAACGACGGTTTAGCAACCTCCACTCGCTCACGACAAAATCCCTTGTAATCGTCCCCAAAAACTTGAACCCGGTTTCCATTGTATAGGTTTAATGTTTTAAGTGTTTGATCCAAGCAGTCTTGGCCAATAGAAGTAAAAGAAGAAGAAGAACCAAAACTAACCTTGGTATACTTTGTTTCAAAGCATACTTATTGTTAGCCAGCTGCTATTTCGTTTTCGTTTTCTATTCCGCTATTTTATATATTCATTAAACAATATTTGACACGGATAGGAGAGTTCCCATAATATCGTTGTTGTTTTCCCATACTCCATTTTCTTTAAGAACAAATTATTCTTCACTAAAGGACGCAGATTGGAAGAGTCGCGAATAATGATGCTGGAAATAAATGCCGTGATTTTTCGCATTGGAAAGTATATGCCGCCATATTTACAAGCGATAATAATCTCGGGCGTTAGTTTATCTACGTTCCCCATCACGTCATTGTCCGCTGATTAGTTTGAGGAGAAAAAAATAGACAATTACTGCCGCGGCCGCGCCCTTTCTCGCCGTAAACCGTATGCATTAGCATTAATGGCAATCCGCGGCCACTGAGATGGCGCTTAACTTGCGATTCTGTCTTGCGTTGTACCGTTAACACGACGGAAACGAACACGGTCTTTTATCTTGGCTCCAGACGTGCAAATTAGACGTTTCCTCTGAAACTCGCAAACAAGCGAAGAAAATCACCAACCCTAACGTTTATTTTTGTTAGTTTTACTGTTTACCACCACAGACAATAAATCGGTAAGGTCCGTGACACAAAGGCGTTCTTGTTTCAGGTGTTCCGTCGTCACGATCATCCTTTTGATCTTCTTGATGGACCGACTGGAAAGCAGACCCCAATCGTTTAATAAAAACCACGAGCTCCTCGTGAATTTAGGCCTGCAGAAGATTCGCAGCCCAAATACGCACCACAGAAAAAGACTGGCGGTCGAGTCGAGGCATCACATACGTCCCGACGATTCTCACATGTTTATCATCAAGCTGCCTCCCAATCCGCACTACTACGCGTTTAATCAGCCGGATCGCGTTCTACCGGACGCGAAAAAGATACCGGTCGGGTTTAAAAGTAACGGCAAACCGGGCAAGATTTACCACTGGAACATTCCGGTGATCAAGCAGTACGTCGCTCACAAACAAAAATCGAGGACGAACGACGTCGATCTGGACAATCCGGAGACATGGAACGAAGTCCTCGACAAACCGGTCAACCCGCACAAGAAACCGCTAAAGCCGAGCTACTACGTACCCCAGAAACCGAAAAAGTCGAGTTTTACGAAATATTTTCCGGGAAACGGAAAACCGTCCTCGCTCTACGTGATTCAGAAAAATAAACGGGCTCATTATCATCGACTGTTACCGTAGAGCAGTATTTTTTGTGGTTATTTGCGGTACGAGACTGTGCAATACAATCGTAAGTTTTTTTTTATTCGTAAGTAACGCGTAAGTTAGACTGATATATAGAAACCAATATAGAACTGTATTTAAGTCATCGTTTTTATAATAAATGTATATTTAATTGGTTGGGTTGGTTTTATTAGTCCACCATGGGTCATAAATAAGTCCTATCTGTGATCATTGTCGAAACAATTAAAATTAAGTTCTATGCCTACGAGAGGTTATTCAATGTGGGCCACAGATTACCGATATCGAGCGCCTTTACGCTATTGCCTCAGAACATTAAAGAAGAAGAGAAGTATAATCTATGGGCAACTAGGGATTGTACATAAACAGCAAAATTAACCTTGCCGAAGTTCCTGATCGTTATTAGTTTCTTTAAAACTGAAAAACCCGGTAAAAAAAGCCTTAGCATTCTGTAATGGCAGTTTATTCAGGGGATCCAGGGGATAACAAACTTTTCAACTGAATATCAAACAAGAATATATTAAAAATCTGAACAAACAAAACCTTATTTTAACCGGTGATGCCATTCTAAATACATTAACAAATGAGGAATCATATCCTCAACAAGTCTGCAACACTCGCCCTTGATATAATCCAACTTTTCCTGGGATCCAGACATCTGAGAAAGAGGCTCTTGATTTAAGTCAACAATGGCATCCATTAAATAAAACAATTCATCTTCATTGAATGTTTCTTGATTGTCAGCTTTAACCCACAATTCTAGGGTTAGCTGTAGGTAAGGCCGCTGAGATATTTTCAAAAAGTGCTCGAAAATAGCGCGACAGTTCGGGTCCTCGAGGCAGTTCTTTGCGTCTTTGAATGACTCCATTTGTTCGGCATTAAATTTTATATTTTCAAATCTATATCCACTGTCAGCCATTATGAAATACTGGTAAACCGTGAGTCACTATCCTATGCGAATTTTGCGTTTTTGAGAGGCTGCTTATCAATGTAAAGATAAGATAATCCCAATATTTGGAGATACTCTCAGAAGCTTTTTTTCTTTTAAACTACATCACGGAAAACGTAAATTTCTATAATCTACTCACGTCAAACAAGTGTACATCAAAAATCTTTGGGAAACTCAACAAAACTAGCAGGAACGGTGATTTTTCCTTAAGTAGTCTATAAAGTGAGGCAGAACCCTCTCCAAAATTCTACAACACTCGCCTTCGACGTATTCCAACTTCTGCTGGCATTCGGAAACCGTCAAAAGGGGATTTTGATTGAAGTCGCTGATGTCATCGATTAAATCAAATAGTTCATCTTCATTGAACACTTTTTGGTCGTGTGCTTTGACCCACAAGTCGAATGTTTTTTGTAAATACGGTTGTTTCGAAACTTTCAAATAGTGATGCAAAATAATACGACAATTCGGATCTTCTAGGCAATTTTTTATTCTGTCATTGAACCTCTCAATTTGTTGAATACTAAATTTGACGGTTGCCATTGGAAAATTCACCTAAGTGAAATATGTAAATATCAACTTACATCAAATCATATTAGAAATACGTATTATGATAACAAAAACAAATTTTACCAAGAAACTTACATTTTAATATACAGATTGCAATCCACGTTTCCATCCCACCTCTACTTCGTCATTTATGTACAACACAATATCTTATCGAATGCCGCACCGTAAATACCAAATTGAAGTACCAAAACCAAAATATTTACAGATGTTTATACATTTCTTTTAAGTAATTCGAAAAAATACCTAAAATTAGATCACAGATAAATTCAATTCAATTCAATTATGCGTTTCACAATAAATGTTGGGCTCGACTGCTAGGATCATTCGCCGACTTCCGTCGAGGATTTTCGTTTCTGGCATATGACCAACATGTACAAAAAAGAAAAATAACCAATAATTTGCTCAGCTAGCAAAAAACGATTCTGACCGATACCAAAAAAAATCGGCTTCCCCCCGCTTCCGCCGCGGACCATCCGGGCCCATCCGGCCTCCATACCGGCGTGAACGGGGAAAAACGACGGGGCCGACGACAATTATCACTTTAAAACATGCACTGAACACTAAAAACACTAAGTCCACCACAGAATCCATCACAGATAAAATTATGATGATTAGTATTAGCCCTCAGCTTTTTGCTCATCTATTGGCCTCGACTCGAACAACCTTACATTACATTCTCTTCTTCTTAAATTAATAAAGTCTTCTGATATGTAAGCCTAGTTTAAATTTTATCTCGTTTGCTAGACCATTGAATTAAAGAAGAAGAATTATTTGTTTATGCGGCAAAACAGAAAAATGTGACAAGATGGTGTTTCACGGTTAAGAATGTTTTCGACGCTCACGTAGACGACAAACCGTTTAAAAAAATGACGACATCGGAGCAAATAGGCTTAAACAAATCATGGGAGCTGTCGCTCTATGAGCTGCATCGAACCCCACAGGAACCCATCACTGACAATACGGAGATAGCGGTATCCCCCAGAAGCCTTCACAGCGAATTAATGTGCCCCATTTGCCTCGATATGCTTAAAAAAACGATGACAACCAAAGAATGCCTCCATAGATTTTGCTCCGAATGTATAATAACCGCCCTAAGGTCAGGGAATAAAGAATGTCCCACGTGTCGAAAAAAACTGGTGTCAAAACGGTCATTGCGCGCCGATCCAAATTTTGATTTGTTAATTTCGAAAATCTATCCGAGCAGAGACGAGTATGAGGCGCATCAGGAAAGAGTTCTCGCGAAGTTGAATAAGAGTCACTCAAGGGAAGCATTTGTGCAGTCTATAAATGAGGGCATCAAGTTGCAGAGTCAAAATAGGGTTCCGAGGGGACGGAAAAATAACGAAACCGTGACTAGCGAATCTCAGAATGAAAACGCGAATGTCACAAATGCTCCGGCTTCTAGTGAAAATAATGTAAGTATTCACGGTAGTGTTGAAATTGGGTTTCATCCTTATATTGACTTCAGGCTCCAACGCCGCCTAATAATTCGACCAACACGAGTAATCAACCTGCTCCCAACGCAACACCAACCAATCAAACAGCTCCCCAAACTAATAACAACCCAGGCAGTCCCGCGCCTTCAGGAAGAAGTACTCCTTCTCAACCTCCAAGTCCGGTGTCGTCGAGTGTGAGTTCCATTAGTAAGTCGTTGGGAAAGAGGCCGAAAAGTGTGTTGACGTCGGAAAGAAGTGAGGAAAGTGACTCCACGGAAAGGTAAGATTAATCTTATTGTACCAAGCACATCCATTTAGAGCATTTCTGGGATAGACTCATTCTAACCACAAAGGTGAACCTGCCATTTTTTGTGAGTTGTAGTTTGACTTTGTTTTTTTAACTTCTACCTTGTTAACTTGCCTTTCACATTTAGAAATGAAAAATTAAGTTTTGATCTCAGAACTATGTGGTATCGCATTTCGGTAACCAACGGGAATATATGGGCGATTTCTCCTCCGCTTCTTCGCCAGGGATGCTATCAGAGTTGAATGTATTTGAACATTTTATGCCACTACTGGAGGGATTCACCATAATATGTTGCTTATACCTTTTTCTGTCTAGTTTTTTGGGTTTTATTGGAATTTTTTTTAAAAGTTTTACTTTGTTAAAAAAAAGAATATGGAATTTTATGTATTAAACTAGGTTTTTTGTCAATGATGCATCTATGGGTTTTGGGAGTTTTTTTTTTATTGTAGGTGTACGTATATCAATAATATTTACAAAAACTTAACCTCCACTGTTGTCACTGCTTTTTACTTAGTTCTGAAGAGAAAATTAAAAGAAGAAGAAGAACCTAGTTAATTTAACTTTTCTAAAAATTTGTATTTACGGAATTTCTCGTCTTTGTTTGCCGCTTATCATTTAAAAAATGCTGGTGACCAAAATTTTTTTTACGATATAACTTATCGGCATAATATAGGACGGAGCAGACGGATACCGACGGCGAAGGGCCATCGGAACCAATGACCCTCAACGAGATCGAGTTAGTATTTAAGCCGCATCCTACGGAAATGTCTGGCGATAATGCCTTGGTCAAGGCACTGAAGGAGAACTCGATAAGGTTACTAAACCAAACTGGAGATCTTTTTCGGCATGTTTTTTTTTTTACTTATTTTACAGGTATATAAAAACGACTGCAAACGCGACAGTCGACCATCTTCACAAATATTTAGCGATGAGGTTGACTATCGATTTGGATTCTCAGCTTTCGACCACACACAATCTCTTGAACTTTTGTATATACATATCGCCGTCGACTGGTCAATATGTACAGTTGAATGGCAATCAAACGCTGGGCCAAGTAAACGACAAATATTGGAAGGTGAGGGGGAGTGGGGGGTATGATGACCGTTTCTCCGTGCGCTTTCCCCGTTTTGTTTTCTAGGTTAACAAACCATTGGAAATGTATTATTCGTGGAAGAAGACATAGGGAATGCGTAAGGGGGTTAAGAAAACTCCCGATATATAGGTTAAGTTTAGTTGTAGTTATTTATTATTGCCATTTCATGTTTTTTTTTAACAACTAACGCTGTCCCCTTCGTCCCCTTCTTGAGTATTATTAGACGATGGTGTTTAAGATTTACAAAAACTTTTTTAATCAAAAACCCTATAGAAACTAACAATTTCGGTAACGAGATAAAGGCGAGTCGCCATGTATTTTAATGTAAGACAGTGTATTTGTACATCGGAATATATTTCTGAACAAAATGATTGATTTTGAGTTATTTCAAAATTTGTGTGACCCTCAACGGTCCTCCGCAGTAAAGGTTAGGAGCAAAGAGTATATACCACCAATCCTGTCAAATTCGATTATAAATCAATGTTAAAAGTACAGAACGCCTTATACAGGGTGTTTTCCAATTGAATGTTAAAAATTAAGGCACAGTTTTGGGGTCAATTTTAAAAAGAAGACTTTATTTTAAAGTGAAAAATGTCACTTTTTAAAGGGTATCAGTTGTGTGCCACTGACCATCTGTGAAGAAATAATATTTTGGTTAAATGAGTCGCCACTGCATTGGTTAAATCGAGAACTTTTTTTGTATAAAGTAAAATATCTATCTAAAAGAAAATATCTAGTTTTTAGTTACCAAGTATTGTCCTTCATAAAAAATGTATATTGGAACACTGTTAATTTTACTTTTACCGTTTCAGTAAATTAACAAAAAATAATAATTATAAAGATTTAAAAAATTCACCAGAGTTTAGGTACTTCCTATTTGTACAGCGATTTATTGAAGTATTTTAATATAATTACTTTTAGACAATTACTTAAGTAAGAAATAATAATGGTAATCATATAAAGAGAAGAGGATTTTATTTTTTCAAGCGAAAACGGGACATCGGATTGAAAAAAAATCAAGAAATTGTATTTCCTTAGAAATTATTGGAAAATGCAAAAACAATTTTTATTATAAGAGAAATCAGTGGCGTACCATCAATGTCTGCCAAAATAGACATGTTAAATTCCGCACGGCCGCAATCGATGTAATTAAAAAAAAAAGTGGTACACTAAATAATGCATCTTGATACATAGAACATGCTTGCCAAATCTCATTAAAATATCGTATATTTTAATTTTTGAAAAATTTCCTCCCTCAAAAGTTAAGACATACGTTCATATGAAGTTTTTTTTCAAATGGACGCAAAAATCGATCCCTTAATTATTGACACTCGATTAGAAAAAACCCTGTATATTCTCTACCGGGATCAGGTCATTGTATTTTTATCGATACTCGTCATTATTTGATGGTGCGCACATCCAAATTATGTTATAGAACCGTCCTGTAGGATTCCGAGTACCACAGACCAGAGAAGTGTATGCTTTACTGTGGTCCATTCAGTGCATTGTTCATTTCTTGTGGAAGAGTAATGCAACATTCCCCGGCCGATCCTGCGGGTTTTAGTTAATTCCAGGAACATATTTTTGATGATTTAACGCAAAAATGTCAAAAATGGATACCCTCTTCACAGTTTGTAGAATTTTGCTGGAAGAAGACAAAAATGGCCACGCACGTAGACACTTAATAATAATTGGATACTCTTCGGGGTCTCCTATCGCTGCAAATTTATCTGTTTAACTTAATACCATTTTCGGAGTAATTATGACGCTTTTATCGCTATTGCAGCGAATACGCGGGTCATTTTTGACGGCTGAGGGACTGTAAGTGCTTCCACCGAAATTCGTTTAAATACCACCACCGCCGCCATTACCATTATCGATATTTTTTAACGACGGAAAAAATAATTGACGGCACAATTAGGTGACGCAGACGCTGATAGTGAGGCCGTTCGAAACATTTGCTTTTCTCTCCCCCGTTAAAAAAAAAATGAAAGTGACGGTGCTAGTTTTTGTAGCTCTCTACGCGTTGGACGAAACAAACGGCTTTAGTTTGGGCAGATTCTTCCCGTTCCATGGCAAAAACAACGAAACCCAAGACACCACGCCAGGTAAACTATATGCTATCACGTTATCCGTTATAAATGTTACCCTCAACTTTTTTTTACATTTTTGAAAAAAAGTTTAAAACAAAAGTTGGCGGGTTTGATGTGTGTATTTAATAATACGTACCTATTTATTTACACGGTGTGACAAAACATAGTATATCAAAGTTTTTAAAATTGTAAGCCCTGTGTATTATTTAAGCAAAAGCACAGTTCTTTTGGCCCTTGGCCTTGGCCCAGGCCCTTAAGGCCAGTATGTCAATGTCAAGTTTTTTGTTTAACCTTGAATTAAAACAGCTTACCTCTGCTCTTCTTTCTAATAACTTTCACATGAAAGATATTAAGCGTTCCATCACAAAATACACTTCACCATAACCTTCCAATAGCAATATGCCCACTGGCAACTGTGGTCCTCACTGACCACGTATCAAAAGTTCTAGAGAAATATAACGTCAAAACCAGATTTGATTTGAGATGCCAGGAGTTTATAGCATTCCATGCATATGCGGCAAGGAATACATTGGAGAGACCGGACGAAAAATGTCAACTAGGCTCAAACAACGTGGAAGAGCCAAACACTGACGACCTGCCAGCGGCCATGTTGGTTGTTGAAAGCCGCAAGGCCTTATGGGTCGAACGTCAGAATTTGCAATTAGAGCTGCCACTGGTTAAAAACGAAATTTCAAATCTCGCGCATGCCCATATTGGACAGACCTTCTCAAAATTTTGTTACATAGTTGCTTCACGAGTTCCTGTACGACTAGCATAGACAGGGCCCTCTATATATCTAGTAGCTATATTTAGAGACCGGACGAAAGATATCAACTAGGCTCAGAGAACATGAAAGAGCCTTAAGACTATGACAAATAAACTCATTGCCGTTGCAGTTGACGAACACAATCGCGACACCGGACATAAAATTTTATTAGATAAAACTAAAATTCTTGCATGTAATCAATTCTTCCACCAACGAAAAATCAGAGAGTCTATAGAAATCTATAAACAACCCAACAATCTTAACCGCGACTCGGGTCTTTATGGGAATCAGTCATCCGAGACACAGAAATGCAAATAGGGCCACCGTATTACATAAAAAATATAGAGATACCAATACCAATATGTAAACACTAACTTATTGAATAGGAATATTACTCTAAACATTAGAAATATCTTTCATGTTCCTGAATACACACTTTTTAACTTATCTGTTTGTTTATTTGATGTTGATGCCCAACATTAGTTTCTCTATTGGTCTCTGTGCTATTCCGAGTTTATTCCCTCTCTAGAAATCAGAATTCTTCTGCTAATATCGGCCTTTTGGATTTACGCTCCAAATCCAGTCTTCCACCCGTTTTGGTTTTTGTTAGATCTCGGAGACTTACACCCTTGTTTTATCAATTATGTTGTTTGACAACGTCTTCTAACGTTAATGTGAAGAGTTTTTGGAATACGGCCTCTTCGAACTGGTATTGGTCCTGTGGTTAGATTTCCTTTTATTTTCACTTGCAGGGTAGCCTTTTCATGTATATGCTTAATTAAGATTTCTATACCTCGAACCAATTCTAACGTTGTCCATTGCTTGATTTTTGACTTTTGGTTAGTTTATATTGTTATTTTTAACAGAAGGAATAATCATTTTTGTAATAAAATTGCAACATACATTTAGTTTCAACGTGTTTTGTATCTATAACAAGAATTTGAATGAAGAAAAATATCTGGAAATTTTACGAACAGTGGTTACAGATTTTTTAGACAATTTGAAATTAGTTACATCGCAGACGTGTTGTTTGTTTATTTTTTCTCAATACAAATTTCATATTCTCGATGTGCTTCTGAACCTTCCGGCACGCTTGCATAATATCATCAGTTACATTATCAGTATATTGTAAAAAAATATTACAATTGTAGCGGCACAAAGCGCTTCAGAATAACTTGGTACTTCGTCCTGTTGAACATCATCGTTCCTTTCGTTACCAGAGCTTTGAGGATCATTTGGCTGTCAAACTTCAGTAATAATATCATTATCCGTTAATAACTCGGTTGTTATTAACTTATCATCAACAGTTGGGAAGCTATCCAGCTCAGGAAGATACATTTCAATGTTGGCTAGATCTTAGCCGCCATTGCGCAAAAAAATTACATAGGGGAACCTTCCAGTCATCGTCATCATTATTTTTGTACTTCTCGAACCATTGAACTAGAGGTAAGTCATCGTCTGAATCAAACTCATCTTCCGATTTTATTTGAAATAGTGGTCGAAGTAACATCATTCCAACATTGTACAAATAATTTCATGGAGTCTAGGATAGTGATGTTGAAGGGTTCATGATTTGGAGGCAAAAACTCTAATCTGATATTTGAAAGGATTAGATTTTTTGCATGAGCTGCACAATTGCCAACCAGAAACAACATTTTTCTATTCTAACGTTTTCGTTTTTCATCCCAATCCTTTAAATAATTATAAAAAATTGCTGAAGTCATCCACGCTTGCTGGTTCGACTTATAAATGACATGTAGATTTTTCACATTTTTCATGCATCTCAGTCGTTCATATTTACCAATAACAAGAAGTTTGCATTTCTCGCTTGCTATCATATTTGCTCAAACCGAACCGGTGTACCTCACCTTCGACTGCTTCCCACCCAAACACTTTTCTCCTCTAAATTTAAGAGTACGATCTAGAGTCATCTTGTAAAATAGCCCAATCTCGTCATCAGAGCTGTAATTTTGGCCACTTATCACCTAGACAGCACAGCACAGCTTGTTAGTTTTCTGCGCTCGTATAAAAATTTTATATCTCGGTAACGGTAGGTCCTACGGGATCGCCGTTGGTACAGAAATGATCACCGTCGAAAAAAAAAATATTTTTTTGTCTGTCCGTTCTCCGTTCTAGTCTTTTGGTTTTTCCTGAAAAAACTTTCGAACCGTTGGAGCTACAAAATTGAAATTTGCTTCCTTTTTAACCCTCCACGAGGCATATAAGCTAAGGCCCCGATTCGAAGCCGGTATCCATCTTTTTTTCGCGATTTTCGACTGTTTTTTGGACCTTGCTATAAAACACGATAAGTGTCCGAAATTTGAAGCAACCGACTTTATATTTGGCACATATGTGCAGCTTTGCCCCGTGACGGAACCTGTCGAAAATGGGGGGGCTGGGGGGTCGGGAAGTATTTAAAAAAAAATAAAAATCGCGTGTGTAAGAGTCTACAAAAAAGACCATTTTTGAATTATTGAAAATTGGCAATAATTTCAAATCTGTATTTTAGATGTCAGTTTCTTAAACTTAAACTTTTGTATTTACGGTTTTTAGTATTGTACCTGGTGTTCGCGATATTCTGTGCATTATTAAAAAACATAATAAGTACTCCAAATTTGCAGCTACCGACTTCAGACAGTTTTTTGTTTAATTTTTGATTTTTTTTGTGGTTATTTTGGCGTCCAGAAAAACATCTTCTCCTCCAAAGCCATTCATCCAATCCGAAAAATTTTATATCCGGTATACGTGGCAGACCCGACGCTATAACTTTTGTTTTACCCATTTTTTCGATTATATACAAGGTGTTTTAGTTATAGACAAAAATCTAAAAGACCCCGAAAATTGTTCTTTTAGAAAGTGACGCTTCCCGCACGCTAGATCGGTGTGTAATTAGGTATTTTACAGACGGGAGTAGAAAGACCAATTTAATAGGAAACCGCAACGAAAAATTCAAGTGTTTAGCTGTACGGCTTGCGAAAAAATTGTTTAATTTCTTAAAAAGTATTTTTTATCTCCGAAAATGCCCAAGTTCCAGAATGTTTCGCTGAATCGCAGAAAAAAATATATACATCGTGTTCCATTTAAAAAACGAAAGTTGAAATACGTTACGAGTATATCTGGCAACACCGCATGACCAAAAATATTTTACATAGGTAGCTCATATTCGCAACATTTCAGGTTTTTGTCGTAAAAACTGCTTTTTGTGCATATGTTTGTATTTCTTTTCTTTAAAATAAAAAACTTTTTACAAAACTTCTGGATTCCTCCCGAGTCAGTTTCCTTAAGGCTCTCAAAAAGCCAACAGGATGATTGGCGAAACCTCAGCAAGTTCGACTCGGTGGAATCCAGAAGTTTTGTAAATAACATTACAGAAAAATAAAAAAGTTAGAAGGCGATTACATTTACGAGGGTAGCGCCATAATTTCCCGGCCTAGTTTGTTTGCAAAATGAGCTAAAACGGCCTCTTTTAACTCACCTTCGTCATTAAACCGCCGGCCACGTATGTCCTTTTTCAAATATCCAAACAAATAATAGTCGCTGGGGCCATATCTGGACTATATAGGATGATCTATCGGTTGGAACCACATTCTAAATGGCAGCTCCGGTCAGTTTTCATCGACTTTTTACACGTATGCAGTCTCGCAATTTATGTAATAATGTTGCGTAATATTTACCATTGACAGTGGTATTAGTTTCTTTAAAATCTATCAAAAGAATTCCTTCACAATACCAAAAGATCGTGGCCATCACCTTTTTTGTTGACTGGCAGACTCTGAATTTTCTTGGAGGTGCTTCGCCCTTACGACGCCACTCCATTAATTCTTTTTTCGATAGAGGGTCATAATAGAGAAACGTAGTTTCATCACCCGTCACAATAGTTTCTATCATAGGCTTCGATTCCGACCCACAGTTCCAAAAAAGACCGCGCACACTCGACACGGCGTTGTTTTTGAATAGCCGAAAGGTTTTTATAAACCCAGCTTGCACTAACCTTATGCATACCTAAATGATCATGCAGGATTCGACGAACACTTGTTTCAGAAAGCTTAGTAATTTCTGAGATTTCCTTGACCTTTAAACGTCGATCACTCAATACCACCTCTTCCACAATCGCAAACAATATCTTCCGTTATGACCCTCCACTGGTCGACCAGTTCTTGAATCATCTTCAAGGGACTCCTACCCCATTCGAAAACGTTTTGCCCATTCTTTCACTACAGAATACGAAGGAGAACTTTGGCCGTACACACTATCCAGCCTTTCTTTAATAATTTTAGGTGCTAACTCTTCTTTTGTCAAAAACACAATTTGCGTTATTTGCGACATTTTTTCGGACACGTCCTGTTTAAAATGCTGTCAATAAAAAACTATTTGACCCAAGACTTCATTTTTTTTCGCAGCCTACTAAGATATATATTTAAAAGAAGACAAAGTTTTATCTTGATACTGGAGCTGCATCTATGTCAGACCGGGAAATTCTGGCGCTAACCTCGTAAAATAGGGCGCTTCTTCCACTTTCAAGCTTCTTGATATATGAAAGGAAACACGTAACTACCAAAATTATGAAATGTTTTTATTCTGTGCCCTAGGGAATAAAAGTTTTCCAATTTTTGGTATAAAAATTAAAAATAGATAAAAATCAATCATCTCCGGAAAAAATCACGCTTGCACCTTAACAGGAAACACGCCTGCGCTGTGCGGAGGAGAAAAAAAATCACTCTTTCAATATTTTAAAAAAAAATTCGACCTCGAGGCGCGCGTCTTCCTTCAAATCCGTACAGTGGACAGCGTTCTTGTACTTGTCGCGGCCGAACCGCGCCCTCAGCGTGCACGGCCTGATCTGTCTCGCAATATCCGAATCGGACGGGCCGCAAAACCTCCTAAAATCGCCGTGGACGTCGTCGCCGTCGCCGGCAATCTCCAACGCGACGCAAGGACCGTCTACGAAACTCAACACCAGCGCGTGGTAATCGGTCACCACGCCCTTGTACACCTCGAGGAAGTCGTCCGCGTTCGCGGCGCTCAAGCGAAACATCTCGAGGGCCGCTATACGAAACCTAACCTCACTTATCGCGGAAATTATGTACCCGAGCTTGCCTTCGAGGACCGCGTGTGGCTTGACCACGCAACACGTCGTGTTTTGTCCCGAAACGTCGGCACCCGAACCCGGACGCGGCTTGTCCTTCGGGAAAAAGAACGCAGCCTCCCTAATCGCGTTCGCCGCGTCGCGGGATCCGTCAAGTCCGTTTGTTATCTCGCCGTCCCCGCCGTAAACCGCTCTAAGGCTACCCGGGGCTAATTTACGCGCTTCCGAAGGGTCTGCCGGGCCCAACGCTTCGAGCCACTTGTCCACCGCACTCTCGCCGACTAGTTCCAACGCGACGATCGGATCGGACACTAAATGTTCGAGTACCGGCGCCAACGTGCCGTCACCTTTCATCGGCTCGTACAGATCGAGCACCTCTTTCCTGGTCAGCCGGCACATCCTCGCGTTGCATATTTGAAAGCCGCGTTTTTCAATTTCCGCGACGATCTCGCCCAGTTTCGCGACTAGGTTAGGTTTAACCACGGCCACGGTGTGCTCTTTGGTTTTGCCGACGAATTTACGCGTCCTCTGGTCCGCGTAGTCTGTGATTTTGATTTGACGCCCGTAGACGCGCACCGTGCCGCCCGTAAACAGTTCCTTTAGCGACACGTCCAACTTCGTTCTCCGCAGATAAGTCCGGTTCAAGTCGCGGTCGAACAATTCGACCGTACCGTCGCACGGGTAGAAATTTAACGTAAACCTCTTCTGGTACGACACCTCGTGGTCGAGCCATTCGGCGAGAAACGACAGCTTATCATTGTAGCCGAACTCGATTTTGGCCATGGCCTGAAAAATGACGCGACGTTCAAAGAAATTGACAGCCGAGGGTGTGACGTCACGCGGGGCCGCGCACGGACCACAGAAACGACCGTAAGGCTGCGTTCACACACGTCGGTATAATTTTGTTAGTTATTTCTATGTCCTAAAAGAAAACTGTATGTTTGCAACGGACGATATATTTTTGGCTTGTTGTACCCAAGAAAGAAATATCATAAAAGAAAAAGGATTTTCAGTACATTCCTTCTTAACTGTCAGATACTTGGAAGGTATAACCAAAGACAAATATTTTCGTAGGAGTATATCTACTTCCCCCAAAGAAATGATTTCAGTCACAATAAGGTAAGTAAATAAAGATATTTGTTATTAAACGATTATTATTACATAAACTCATATATAGTCGAAGGAAGTGTTGTGAATTGCCTTGTTGATTAAATTGATGTGAAGTTGAGTGCTGGGTATTAACACTCTTATTATTATTAATATCATGATGAAAAGAGTGGTGTGATTAAAATGTCCAAGGACGAGAAGACGATGATGAACTTGGTTCAGAATCGCATGTAATAAATGTTGATGGTTGACGTTTTCGTGTGTTGATATTTTGTATCAATTGCAATACATTCATTCGAAACTCCAATTTCACCTCATCTGTCAGTTTTTGTACCAAAAAAAAAGTGTTGTCCTCGTCTGGTTGATTTTCTAGAGGCGTATATCGACGTCTTCTTGTAAACGACCTCTTTTAGGGGCCCTTTGTGCTGTATCATTGTCACTTGTCTTTTATCAGTGACTTCTTCTAATTCATTTTCTTTTAACGGTTGAACATGTTGAGAATCATCTAAACTGGAATGCTGGTTGTACTACTGTCACCAAGAATGTTAAGTTATCATGATAAACATTTTTCTTGCTTCACCACTTTTTTTAAAGATTCTATAAATAATATTAACAGAGAATTGTAACTCGTATCAGTTAGTCACTTTCTTATATCTATGAACAGACTTTACCTGATTCTCGAGCTTTGACCTTGCGAGGCTGTTTTTACTGGATAGTTCGCGGTAGATAAAGGTACGTCATAAGAATTCAGATAGATATTTATTAGAATCTTACAATTAAACATTTTTTGAAAGTTCCTGTTTAACACTTTAAAATGTGGAGACCGTGGAAAGAAGCAGATGTTCCCCTGTTAGAAGAAGACATGGAAAACCAGGCAGAAATGGTAGTAGAACCTGATGACAATTTAGAAGACGAACTACCTCAGGAAAATTGTGCCAAAGAGTCGTTGCATATTTTTTTGAAGAAAATGGATTTTCAGTTCTGAACAATTAATGAACGTCAAGCACTAATACAATCTCAAAGAATTTCGCAATGGAGGGTGGATTATTTAAAGGCGTGGTTCGACACTGACGATAGTAAAAGGATGGGGTGATAACAGTAACAAGTATGTGCCGCCTTCACATGAAAAACACATAATTCTTCATGCTGGGTCCAAAAATGGTTGGGTGAAAGATGCTTTATTTTTGTCTGCCAAAAACGTCAAAGCAAGTGTGGATTACCATGAAAACATGACCGCGGAAATATTTGAGGACTGGTTTGAAAATAAACTGTTGCCAAAACTATCGCCAAAAACTATAATTGTGTTGGATAATACCTGGTATGATTCAGTCCAAATTAGAAAAATTCCAAAAACTATAATTGTGTTGGATAATACCTGGTATGATTCAGTCCAAATTAGAAAAATTCTTCTTCAAATAAAGAAGAAATTAAAGAATTTCTGTACGAAAATGATTTATATTTTGGAGAGAAATACACGAAAAACACAACTTCTGGAATTATTAAAAAACAAAATATTTTAATAAAGACTACAAAATCATTTTATATTTAAGTCGGTCTAAGTGGATAAACGTAATTTGGCAAAAGGTAGCTAAAATATGAGTACAAAGCTAGTCTAACTGTGAAAAAAGCAAATATAGAGGAAGACAATATTTATCGAGAACGATTAGTGGTGGAGTTGATCATTGAACTAGGTGGCGACAGTAGCGATAGTGACGATTTTTTAAGTGACCGATACTTTATTACTATTATATTTAATATTGTGTATATTAAAAATGATGCTATGTAGAAATAAAATGACATTATTGGAGTAAATAAACAGGGTGCAACGTTTATCACGGGATCGGTTGCTAAAACACTATATTTCTGGCCGAAGTATACCGGCGTGTGTGAAAGCGTCCTAAATTTATTTTTTCAGCGCCGTTGCCGATAGTGGTGAGGCTGAGGGAGCTCAACCACTTCTCGCAGGACATGATGCACAAGGATTACGTCGGCGTGGGGATCGACGCGACCGCATTTTTGGAGACGTTCAATTTGAAATGGCCCGTTAGGATCGCGGTCAAGGCGGTGCACAAAGCGTTCCAAGCCGCGCATCCCTTCTACTTGAAAATATTCCCCGGCACGAAAACCAACGCCAGCTTCACGGACAGCATCGTCGGATACTTGGAAAGTGGACCGAAAATGATGTCGACCGCGTTGAAAATTATGTCCGTGTTCGGGCAGCAATAAATACAATTTGTTTCGTACATAAAGCTCGTTAAATCAATCCGCGTATTTTTTGATCGCGCCCCGTAATCATTACTGTCCCACGTTAACCTAACCTGCACTCGCGAATGATGATGTCGCAAATAAATAATTTTAATTCCTCCGAGTCATGTCGAAGGGTTTGTAAATTACGCAACTAACGTGAATAATAAAAAAACCAAATAGAAAGGCGATAAAAACGATTAAATACTCGGAGAATACATAAACAAACCTGTGCGAGCCGCCGCGAATAGTCGACCGTTTGAGGTTACCAGTAACGTCGGAAACGCCACTGGTCGATTGTACCTTTCGGTGATAACGTGAACTTTGAGCGTTTTTAAAACAGGCACTGTTTTTCTCGCAGATAGAGATTAGACGCGTTGAAAGCGACAAGAAAAATGGCGGCGCGTTCGCTGACAAAGTTCGTTTTCTCGAAAAACTCCGCGAACTTGGTGAAAAACGCCTGCTCGGCTCAAAATGTGAGGTTATTTTCGGCGCAAGGTACGTATTTCGCAGTCTTCGCGAGAAAAAAATACTTAAAATATACTTAAACGGTACGTACCGTTTCCCGTGTTGTCAACTTAATACGAACTATTACTTAAGAACCCTTTTGTTTACTGATTCTTGAAACGTCGTCATGGCAACGCCGAAACTACTTAAAATTTCACTCGGTTGTACCGAAATTTCAATTCTCACGGAAAAACGTTGATCTTCTCGCAAAATCCGCATTTTCATTGCCACAATTTCTGCGCTAAAGCGAACTACGAGTTCATCAAGGTGTCCAAGGCCGGCGCGAAAAACAATGTAGGCGTCATCACGTTAAACAGGCCGAAAGCGTTGAACGCCTTATGCAACGGCCTGATGACCGAACTGAGCAACGCCCTCGTAGAATTCGAAGGGGACGGTTCCGTCGGCGCGATCGTAATTACGGGAAGCGAGAAGGCTTTCGCGGCGGGCGCCGACATCAAGGAAATGCAAAATAACACATTTGCGAAAAACGTGTCGGCGAACTTTCTCGAACACTGGAACAAGGTGGCGAGGACTTACAAACCTGTAATCGCAGCAGTCAACGGTTACGCGGTAAGCTTCGCTTGACAGTTTTAACGCGTGCACAGAATATGAAGTTTTGGTAATGTCTTTTGTCTATTCTCAGCTGGGCGGCGGATGCGAGCTGGCCATGATGTGTGACATCATTTACGCCGGGGAGAATGCTAAATTCGGTCAGCCCGAGATCCTTATCGGCACCATCCCCGGTGCAGGCGGCACTCAACGTCTGCCGCGTTACGTCGGAAAGTCGAAAGCGATGGAAATCGTGCTTACCGGTAAGTGAGAGCGCCGCGGCCGGCTTCGGTGGTCGAAATTTTAGCGGCGCCGTTATTTTGCAGGTAACCAGGTAAACGCGCAGGAAGCGGAGAAGATGGGATTGGCCGCGAAGGTGTTCCCCGCCGATAAACTGGTCGACGAGGCCGTCAAATTGGGCGAAAAAATTTCTGCGAATTCTCAGCTAATCGTCAAGTTGGCCAAGGAATCTGTCAACGCCGCGTTCGAGACCACACTCGCTCAGGGTTTGTTGTTCGAGAAACGCCTGTTCCACGCCACTTTCGCCACCAAGGACCGTCAAGAGGGGATGACGGCGTTCGTCGAAAAACGTCCGCCAAACTTCACAAACGAATAAAACCCTTTTTTTTCATAAAGCTGTTTATTTAAACAAAAAACGAAGAGACATTTTTTATTCTTCTTACATCCGGAATAAATCCAGAATTTTAAGAATGTGTATGCTTAGGCGTGACGTATTTTAAAGACGGAGAATCACGCCCACGGTTTGGTCAGTCCTCGTTCGACGTTCTCTTTCTCTTCCACCTTCAAATAATCCACGCAATCTCGTACGTCGCCGGGATAACCCAACGTTTTGTTCAGAAACCTCAAAATAAGACAGTTGTTGATCCGCAACGCCTGCAGTGGGTCTAACTTTTTCATGAACCAATTCAGCCAGTACCCGATCAGCAGCACGGAGTCCGTCTGGCTTTCATGCGTGGTGTGCCTATAACGTTACGTCACGCGAAAGCGCAGATGACGTCATCGCCTGACTTACCGAATGGTATAAATCTCCGAATCGGCGTTCGTCAACATTTTCGCCATCGCGTCGACGTTCGACCCTATATGAAACGTCTGCGTATTTACAAACAACAACGGCTGTCGCACCTTCTCTTCCAAGCGTTCTCCTTTAACCGGAAACATCCACGGATCGAGTAAAATCCCCTGCCTAAACGTGACACTATAAGCTTTCGCTGATTGGTTGCGTGACGAAAGTTAGTGAAGGCGATGACGTCACGAGTTTTTTATTATTTATTATTTATTTATTATTTTAAGCTTACTTAAACTCTTTCCTGATTGATAACGCATATAGAGCGGTTGCAGCGCCGAACGAATGACCCATAACCGTAACCGAATCCAAATCCAAATGACCAGCGAAATCTTCCAAGATTACGTCAGCGCTTGCAACGTCAGGCGCGTTTCGCATTATATTACGCGGCGCTTCACCCCTCTGTAGCCCGATTAAATAGTCGAGCACCGCGCAAAACTCTGCCGCCCTCACTTTCAACTGCTCGTTTCGCTTCTCGTAGTGGTCTCGTCCGAATTTGATGTACCTAAATTCGAGATTAATCTTCCGGTCGTTCTCTGCATCCGACGCGTTTTGAAAATAGTATGTGTAACACGCCGACTGGTCCCTAGAAACCAAATTAAAGGACTAAGCTTTCGTGTTATATTCGCGAGTTACTTATGTTCCAACGCAACCACCAAAAATCCCCTCGATGCCAGCTCGCAGCATATGTTCGAATAGAAAAACCGGTTCGCGCCCAACCCATGGGACATTATTACGCATTTCAATTTTTCTTCAGTCCGTGGTTTGGCTCCGTATTGGGCGGGAATCTTGATCCCATCTGAAAATACGGATCGCATACATTTGTCACATGGTCAGTGAGCGTATTTTTAAGTACCGGACCACCAAAATACGATGCGCAGTAGAAAAGAATACAACATTATCACCCTGGCTATTCCCACTAAATAATTGTCATGCGGTAGCCACTGGATCCATGTTTTCGATTGGTCCTAAAATAAATATGGTAAAGGTACTGTACGTCCAAGATGGATGATACAAACTACAAACTTTAAAACTGGAGTCTACTCTTGTAGGATAATAGAATCTGACGAATGGGCCCTCTTT
Organism: Cylas formicarius; assembly: GCF_029955315.1. Taxonomy (NCBI): domain Eukaryota; kingdom Metazoa; phylum Arthropoda; class Insecta; order Coleoptera; family Brentidae; genus Cylas; species Cylas formicarius. The sequence goes on along the minus strand of NW_026844326.1, from coordinate 29,289,330 downwards.
TGTGTAGTCAAACATAACGTCGAGCATGCCTGGCACGTAAGGTCCTCAAAAATTAAATTATTATCAGCGTCCTCAGGATCAATAGTACTCTCAACTTACCAAACTCTTTTATCTGCGGTTGAACGAAAAGGCACAGACCGACAGTTTGACAATTCACCGAAAACAGCGCGCCAAAACCATGGATAACAGGGTTTGGTAAGTTCCGCACACGATGCGTGACGTCATTTCAATAACACAAACGGGAAATGGAACGCCTCCGGTGATGCGAGGAAGTACGTTTTTCGCGAAAACCGTTGGGAAAAGAGGGAAAAATCTTACCTGTGGCACGGGGTAAGTGCCGCGGTATGTCGCTGAACCATTTCATGTTTTATTTTCGTCTTTGTAACACCAAATTACGTGAAATTCGTCTTTTGAACTAGGTTAATTGATTTCGGCTCAGGCACTTACGATTTATGATTCTCGGTGAGAGGTCAAGGATCTTGCTAATGTGTCGGTTTGTACGCAATAATGGAGTTTGAATCGTGTAAACACTCGCGGAGTATCCAATTTGTAGCGACTCGTAAAAATATCGCTTACCATAAATTGAATTAAATTTTTATAACTTTTATATAAATTTATATCGGAAAATTTCGTTTTAGCCGAATCCCAAACGATCAACGGTTGGTGCCTAAGTTTTGTCTTAAAAGTCTCCTAAGCATGGAGGGTGTTATCACTACCATAAGCGGCTTAAAACGGCCGGCAGCTTCGCCAAGAGGTTCGCCTAGCAAGAGAACTAATTTCGTCGGCATTTCACCTATGAAGGAATTGACCAACGTTAAAACCCCGACGGACAGGCCTTTTCGCGTTTCCATTGAGGGGAACATTGGAGCCGGTAAATCAACTTTGATAAAGTATTTCCAAGAGATGGACGGTATCGAGACCTATGCTGTAGGTTTTTGTTATGGGCAATTACACTTTGAAATTTTGAAAAAATATTCCAGGAACCTTTGAATTGGTGGAGGAACGTTGACGGCCACAACCTGCTCGAGTTAATGTATTCGGATATACACGAGTGGCTCAGGGTATTCCAGAGCTATGTTCAGTTTACTAGGCTTAGTGTGCAGACCACAAAACCTCAAAGCAGCGCGACGAGGGTGCAAATGTTCGAGAGGTCGATTCAGAACAACCGGTTCTGTTTCATGGAACAAGCTTATAGCAATGGATATTTGCATGGGGCAGATTACTCTGTACTGGATCAGTGGTATAGATGGATAAGGGCTAACGTCGATATCAGTTTGGACTTGATAGTTTACTTGAGAAGCACTCCGGAAGTGGTGTATCAGAGAGTAAAGGCTAGGGGTCGGCCTGAAGAGGACGGTTTGTCTCTGGAGTACCTCAAACAGCTCCACGATAGCCATGAGCAATGGTTGATGACCGATGACGAAAGATTCAACACAATTCCCGTGCTCGTGTTGGACGCGGATCGCACTTTGGAAGAAATCGTGGTGGAATACAAAAAGAATGAACACAAAATTTTAGGATATGACAAAAAGGGCCTAAAGAAAATTGAACAGGAAGAAAAAGATAAAGTGAGAAGAAAAGTTTCTTTCTAAAATTAGCACACCTACCTAGATTAAGAATCACTTTTGTACAAACCGATGCAATATAAATATGTTACTATATAACCTACAGTATGATTTTGAGTTGTATTTTTTACCTCTAACCCTAAAAAGTTACACGCAATTATACACTGGGGCAGCATATTGTATTTGATTACTAGCTTAAAAATATGTTTTACTTTTAAACAAGTCTTCCGTTTTATTCCAAAAGAATTTGCTTTTAGAGTTATCCCGTCTATTATAATAGTAAGTTTGTTCCTAGATAATGGATTGCCAATTTTTGTTCTGCAAAAGGCTTAAACTTTGCGTAGTTTTCAAACTAACCTTACTTGATCGATATAATTCCCCTCTTTTGTTTTTTTTTAATTAACCCATCATCGGTAGTACCTAGTTTGGTAGACAATAATTACTATAGGGAACAATTCGGAAAGATTTTTTATAAAAATCCGTCATCAGTTAACGTAGAGCTGGTTGCGTGGTCTTCGAATATATTCATTTGTTTGTCTCTTCTGTCGTTTCGATCAAATCTGAAATGCGCAGGTTTCTGCCAAAAAAATAAAAAAAAAATCGGATTAGCGATTTACTCAGATCCGAAACCGTAATTTTACGTCTACGAACAAAGGATTTTTAAACCATCACTTGTCTGTGATCTTCGCATGTCTGTGATCGTTGCTGATGGTTTCTGGGAACAAACGTTATTGTTTTCCAAGGGACAAAATTATTGTATTGGAATTCCGTCTCGACAATCGCCCCCGCCGCCGAGCAGTGGCGCCACCTTTCAAACAACCTTCGAAACGAAAATCCGCGCATGCCATTTGATAACGGGCCGTAATTTTCCAATTTTGCCGAAGTCGGTTCTTGGCTGTCGTCGTTATGTGGAGTGGTTTGTGTCGGTAAAATTTTGCTACGACTTCATGTTTTGTGTTTAAAAAACGCCCGTGTTTTGGTGCGCCCGAATTCCGAGTGGGAAGTTACGTATCGCCGCCTGCAACCGACCTGTAAGTTATCGACGTGCGTCCCGAGCGGGTTTTTGTGCAAACAACTTCAAGGCACGGAATCGATTAAATTCTGACATTTTTCCGAATGTTGGGACTCACTTATGCGGCAGAGATTTTCACGTAACGCGTCGCTGCGACGAGGAAAATTGAGATTTGGCGAAACCTCGCGCTTTTTTGACGAAAACTCGACGTTCCGCCGTCACCGAATGATTAATGTTTTGTAGGTTAGGTTGCGTGTGTGAAGAAGGTGTAATAAAATTGCACGTAAAGTGGCGGAGTATTCCTCCAAATGAGTATATACGGTCTTGTTTTCGTAAAAGTGCGGCTTAACAGTTTTGTTGTATTGTTTCTCGAGCCTGTGAGTTGAAATTCCTGGCAGATTAGATTAGAAAATGGAACATCGTTCCGGTAAAAATGCACATTATCGCACCTGGGCGGTGTTAATTGTGCTTTTATTGCTTTGAAATCCAATAAATCGCTCTAGTATAGCGATTTTTTTTAGCGACGATAGTTTGAGTGGTTTCTCGGTCGAAAGCTAGACTAACAGCGTTCACATCAGACGGGTGTATGATTCATTGATTCGGCAAAACGCGAACCGCCGTGCATACTTCGCGTGTGTGTATGTTTTTTTTTTGTTTAGGTGGGTGCATTTTTAACGCTCCACAAACTATTTTTAACCGTACTCATAGACGTGAATTTGACAAAAACGGGGACGCTGTTATCACTGGAAAAAATTGATCGATAACCGCTAGAGAGAGGGTTGAAAATCTCATTGGATAATAAAATTCATCCGGGCGGTAAGACGTGGATTAATGAACGTGCCCGGCTATCAATCAGCCTCCCGACGAAATCCGGTAGGTACCCGGAGTTCTCCGCGTTCTTTCGTCTTTTGACAAAAAAAACAGGCTATTTTCCGCATCCCCTGAGAGGTTGAAACGCTCGGCCGTCATTGCGTATGCACCCCCGTATTTATTTTACCGCGGACATGTCGTGACGTCGCTCGGGCGTTTAAAAGAACGTCTAAATTAAAAATAAACGCGAGAGGGTAGTTATTTTCGATTTCACGTCAATTTGGATAAGCCGTGTTCGAAAGCCGGTAAAAATAAACGATGATCGCACAGCGACTGCTTCTGAAAAATTGATATCACTACCGTTGGAACGGCACGAGACAAAGATAAACAAAAATGACGTCATTAAAATGTTGAGAAGGACTCTTCAAATATGCCCCGATCTCAATAAATGTTCCTGATAAACACGAGTGAAATGTGTGGAAATCGCTGTTTAGAAAGAAAAAGGCTCAAAGTGCAGCAGGTTCTTCATCTTCTTGTACTTCTATTGGCCAAGAATGCTGAGAAAATTCGGTCATTTTCTCGGAGAATGGTGACTTTTCTTTATAACCTGGAATACATATATTCAAAAACAGGTAATTATGGTCCCAAATTCTAGGATGACATGCAACACACTAGAAATTCATAACATCCGCTTAAGGCGAATAGTATTTCCCAAAATTATATGCACTGTGCCTCTATCGATTCAGTTAACAAATACACAAAACATTATTTTATATCAAACGACACTAATTTCAACCGATTTCTACATTTTGTGCAATGGTCCCTTCGAAATTTATAGTACAGGTTAGTGTACGTGCGAAATTATTTTCTTCTTTTCTAAAATGTCACAGTCTGATGCGCATCAGTTTTACAGTTTACAGTTTTAACGGCCCATTTATTGCAGCTCTATGGTCACTGCCTTTTATACATAAGTATCAAAATTACGTCTGTGGTATGTGATCCAACAGTTACGTACGAATTCCTTTACGACTCAACTGAATTTCTCAAATAAGGTGGGTTCGGTTGATAAAGACAGTGCCGGAGCGGAGTAGACGTAGTTTTTCGTCACGTGATCTTGGAGTTAACTGAGTGTAAACTGTATTATACCCGAACGCCTCTGGACTTTTACAGCAGAGCGTCAAACATAAATGTCAATCAACTGTTTTGGTTTTTTATTGTTTTTGTGCTTTATTTTTATAATCCATTTTTATTAATTCAAGTTGCCGCTTTTTAATAATAAACAATTTAAAGAAGATTTGAAGATTTAGTTGGAAATGTGCACAGTGTTTCCAATGTTAGACGGGTGATTTTGCTAAGTGAGGGTTACCATATGGTACCTGGGGAATATTAGGAGCCTTAGGTAATTTAGATAATAATATTAAAATAATCGGGCAGGACTGAATTAAAAAAAAGTTATTAAGTCTATTCTAAGGTTTTTTGTTACTTATCTTTCTTATACACACAATTTTGTCAATAATTGGCATATAAACTTGATGTTAATCTAATTGTCGTTTGATTGAAGATTTAAAACTGTTTGAGTTTATTTAAGGGTAGATTTCGAAAACTAAAATTCTTCGAAACCATTATCTGTAACTAACTGGAAGCTTCTATTTTACATAATATTTACATCTTAAAGGGAGACTCTTCTGAAGTTATGGATCTAGAAAAAGGAACAATAATTGGACAGCAAAATGAAATAATAAATTAAGAAATGTCTTTTATAAATTAGAATTTATTTCTTAAATTAAAATGAATATTTTGGGCCCAATCTGAATTTTTTGTACTTACAGGAACATATATATATATAAAACTCTAAGATACTGAAAATAAATCATACTTAAGACTCCCTCAATGTGCTAACAAAGTTACACTAGGAACTAAATACTCTAAAAAAGCGTTTTTTATTTATCATTATTAGAAAAATTTTCAAACATTTTTTCAAAAATCGATCCAGCTTGCTCATTGTTTCAAAGTGTTTTCGTTCCGTATCAGATTGTTTTTGTTTTCTTTTCTTTAAAAAAGGATTTTCATACTTGGATGAACTTGGGGTATCACAAGATGTGGAATCTACGATTCATTTTCTCCAGTTTGGGTTTCTTTTTTATTACCTGAAAAGTTTTGAATCACTTGATAACGTAAAAGTTGGCTGTATTTACCAAGATTCGAGTTTAATTCATAATTTTTTAAGCGTGATATTTATCCCCTTCTTTAGTTTGCAAATCTGTAGCTATTTGGGTTTGTTTCAGGGTTATTCAAGGCACTGTATACTGTAAGCTTATTATCTCTTTTACATTCTGGAATTGGATTTGGTGAGCCCGAAATTTTTTTTTTCATGCAAAAGAATTTAATTTGTTTAGCCAATATATCTAATTTACCTATCTTCATCGTTTGTATTCTTGGAATTATTTTGCAGTCAATTACCTATTTATTACTAAATAATAAAAGCCCTTCGCTCATAGCAGCTTAAACAGAACAAAATAGATTGTTCATCTTGCTTCCACTTATACTTAAACAGATCTAACAATACAAGACAGCCGATCACGATTATACTTGAACCAAAATTATAGAACCGACCCCGTCGTTAATTTTGCCTACTATTTATTACTCCAAAACTGCAGCCATTATAGAACACCCTTAACCACTATAGGATCTAAAGTCTGTTCATAGATATAAGAAAGTGACTAACTGATACGAATTAAGGAAAGACCCGGGCAAGCTGGAGGAATGAAATATGGTCGCACAGGTCCGTACTTTGCTTAGAATTTAATTATTTGGGGTTTTGTTAGGAAAGATACTAAACAATATTTATTTATGTATTTATGTTTAAATCTAAAATAAAATTACAAATTATTTTTATTACCTACTTAAATTACTTAAAATTATCGCTATCATCGCCTGTTCTAATTATTATTTGTTCTATATTATTTACAATATGGATATACGATTGTTCTGCTTTTTCTATATGTTTAACAGAATTTGCACAACTTTGTTGTTAAAATGTTAAAAACTTCGGTTTCTATAAGTTTGAGAACATTGAAGTTAACACGGGGAAAAGCATTGTTACGACGAATGGCAGATTTCATTGGTGCCAAACATGTTCAATGGGATTAAATATACAGTGGTAAGGTGGATGCCTTAAAACTGTATGCTCTAGATTGTTTGCATAATTATCACAGACGTATTCCTTTTGTAGTTTCAATCCTTGTAGGACCTCAATTAATGGCTTTTTGGTATAATCTTCGTGAAAATAAATGTCGTTATTGTACGTGTAGTTTTGGATTGTTGCTGTTGTGTTACATGACGAAGGGGTTTTAGTCAACTGTCTACTGTGATAACTTGCATTGCAATTACGCTATTAGGAGGAATGTTTTTAAAGCAACTTCCAAATAAATCAGCGGTGGTGTGGAGAGAGAAAGTCCATTTGCCAGCATGCAAGATAGTTATTCTTTTACCTCTTTGATCGCGCGTGTCGAACCAGGTTTCATCCAAGTAAATAATCGGCATTTGTTGTGCTCTGCAAATCCTAATTTTTTCTAGATATTCCAGTCGCCATTTCCGAATTCAAAAAGATTCCATTAAAACTTGCCTTTTGTCAATATTTTTAAATTTGGAACCCATGTGTTGAATACACTTCCATAAAGTAGTTCTGCCACATTTAACACCGGTTTCATCTTTTTCAAGCCTCCTAATTAAGATATCTAATGTAGGCACGCTTTGTTCTTCGTATAACTGGTAAATTTTACTTCGTATTATATCTTGATCACTTTCATTTACACCCGAGAAAATGTGAGCATCGCTTCTTTTTTTCCTCGCTGACATGGGATTATTTACATTAATTAATTAATTTAATTAATTAAATTAAATTAGATATATTTTCTGAACAAATTGTCGGGCTTACCAAATCCAATTCCAGGATGTAAAAGAGATAATGAGCTTACAGTATACACACCTCTAGGTAATAAGTTTAGTGGTCAAAAAAACGAGGCATTGGGAATTCTATAATTCTATAATGAATAAACCTGAAACAAACCCAAATAGCTACCTACAGATTTGCAAATTAAAGAAGGAGATGAGTATCACGCTGTAAAATGGGATTTAAGTACCGCAAAATAGACAAAAGTCAAGTATTAATGTAATCACGCAGATTACATTTGTTGATTTAATTACCTTCAAGAAGTTAAAAGATGTAGATTAGACAACAGATCCATAATTTGTCGACAGCGTATCCATAGGATGGGTTGATTTTATCCAAAACTGTCAGACGAAAGTACTTTCAAATAGAGGGCACCATAATACACGCTGGGTTAGGGGATGGATTTTTCTCAAACTGCTTGCTGTTCTCTGCATAGAATATTAAGGATTTGATAAAAAAGTGTGATTAGTAATGTGTTGCCTCGGCTAGGCAATTGGAAATAAGCAACAACTGATGTCGTACTTTTTATTTTCCTTTTTAAACTGAATTACACGCTTCCACATTTGGTAATTTTACAAGAAAAAAATTAACAAAACAATACTCGCAAAATTGGCGCGTAGCGCATCCCGCTACCGTCTTCTCGCCACCACCACAGTTACCCCTTCCGCCGTTCTCACTCGTCTTCTTCTTCTTAACTTCTGACAATACACTTTACCATAAACACAACTGGGACAAGGTATTGGGCACACGAGGACTTACAGTTCTATACAAAACAACATAAATCCTATTACAACCTGATAGTGAAAAGAATTAGATTTAAACATTTAGAATGAAATGTAATTATGTATAGATATTCTTACCTATGAAATTATTGTATATATTTAATGTCATTGTTTTTTCTTAATGTAATTTAATAAGGTTATGTTATTACCAAAACCTTTGAGAGTCCGCACACGAGTTTTATTGCCTTCGGCAGGTCACTTCCATAAAAGCGGTAAAGATTGAGACGGACTATTCACCTAGCGAACAAGGCGAACCTAGAAAAATTAACGGGTTCCAAGACGTGCCTAATTTGGATATCAGCTGTTAGACTCAACTTTTTGCGTCATCCAAAATGCCCTGTCATATTGTTCCCCCGTGTCCTTCCAGTAGCTCCGCATCTCTTCTTTGTCAGGCGCCAATTGTAAAGATTCTTGTGTGTTTTGTGGAAGCTGTCCGTAGAATACATTTTTGGTTATCATTACTAATAATTTCCTATTTCGATTACGAGTTTAAATTGTGTCCTACGCCATTTTCGTGACGAAAATCCGCATAATAGCGATCTGCGCGACTACTTGGGACCCCAGGGCATCATCGCCAAATTTGCCGCCCCGACCACGACGCCGTAGGTCGATATTTTCGGCTCCGCCCATCGTTTCTGTTCGCGTTAGTTTTCGGTAGATGTATATATGGGTGGGTAATAGAGTGGATCAACGGATAACGGATTTATAATTAGGCGCCTCTAAATAAAGCTCATTCTTCCTGACGCGATTCCTGAGAGGGTTGAAAAAGCCAAAATCCCCGGAATACAACATAAATCGTAAATATGTATTACGTTTATTTCTTTAGAAACGTACAAAAATCTTTAGAAAAAAATGTAAAAGATACAACTTTTTACAAAACTTCTGGATTCCTCCCGCGTCGGTTTTTGCCGAGTCGAACTTGCTGACGTTTCAGTCAAGCTCTGAGGAAGACAGCAGGATAATCGGCGAAACGTCAGGAAGTTCGACTCCAGAAGTTTTGTAAAAAGTATTACAGTAGCCTCTGGAAGTTTCTTTGAACAAAAAAATCTAAGATACTCGTCTCACGCGTGAAATGAACTTCTCTTTAGCAAAAACTTTTAGATCGGTAATTAGTTTTAAGGCTTCATTATCGCTGTTAATCGTGCTGGGTTCCCCACTATCATGTTCTTGATCGCTGTCTTCTTCCGGTTCAGGTTCTTTCATTTTTTCAATTGCATCTTCAATGTTCACACTACTCTCCCATATATATTATCTTTTGGATCCGACTCCATCGATGTAGAAAAATAATATTTTCAACATTTATATAATTTTATTTTTTGTTTTCCGATTTTTTAAAATTAAAATGAAAATGAAGATTTTAACAAAATTGAGAGCAATCCTTACAAAATCATTGATAGTTTCATGAATTGCGAGCATAAATATGTCTAAAATCAGTCTCATATCCAGTGCAACCAAACCATTGTATACCCTTTGGGAAACTTTCAAATGTCAAAAAACCAAAAGTTGCTGCAAAAATAATGGTCGGTCGGAAAAAATGCGATTTCGGAAAAAATAACAAACTCATTAATCACTTGAAAACCTCGCGCATCAATCATTTGTCAGCCGTGCGGTCCGGATTATAGGGACGGCAGCAGTCGCCGAAAAGTTACCAGTTTTTCAAATCAAATTACGTCAGCAAACCGACGACCTGCATAAATTATCTGATAAATAGATAATTTATCCACAAGTCCAGTACAGTGGATGTTTCGTCTAAAACGTTCCGATAACAAATTACAACTTATGTATGTAATAAAACAGTGTACAGGGTGGCGCATTAATAAAAGACGTCCGCCATATCTCAGGAATCGTTAGTCCTACAACTTAGACGAGAAAAAGCGGGAAATTATTTCAAAGTTCATAAAATTGCCTCTAGGGGGCGCGACCTTCGCTGTAAAATAGATAAAACGGGATTTCTCAAAATTATTCCGAATTAACCCATATCAAAAAATTAGTTTTAACGTAGTCAACTCTAGGTAAGGAAACTGTTTTGTTCGAACTATTTTTTTTATCTCGCCAAATTAAGGGTGGGGGAAGGGTCAAATATTGGTTTAGAAAAAGTTGAATTACCTTTTTTTGGCTCATCCGATTTCGACGAACTTGGTTTAGTTTTAAAGGGTATTTATAGGAATTTCGACTGGCATGTCAATATCACGATATTAATTCTTTTACGAGTCGGTAGGAGGCGCTTCATGTCAAAAACAGCTATTTATATTTATACATACATGATACAACAGTCCTGTAATTCATCAACTACTGAACCTGAACCTTTTAGTTGTTTTTATGTATAAATTATATGTTACATCTTATGTGCCCCAAAACATTATTTAATGTTTTTTCCCAGTGGATCGTTTACGCACCAGTATTTTTTTGTATGTTTCGAGTTTTTATTCTCTTTTTTTGACACCTGTAGCGTATTCTTAAGTGCAACAAAATAAATAATTTCAGATGAAAAAAGTGTTTTTTTTTTATGCTTGGGATAATATGGATTAAGCAATTTAAATATTAAAGTTAGGTTATGTTTGGCAAAATTAAAATCTACCCCTTAATAAAACAGACGCTTATGTTGATCGAAGATTGCAGAAACGCTTTAATATACAGGGCAATTTTGAAGTGTCTGTATGTCTCGATAGTAAAGCATTTTGACAGCGACGCCGTGTATAATATATGTTTTAAGTGCATTGCCTTGCTACAATTATTTCTTTTACTTTCAGATGACACAACGCCATCGTTAACACGACCGACTTCCCTAGTTTTCAAGGTAAGTTTTTTTTTGTAATTTCGTAAAATACGCCCGTCAAGACTCCGCGAAATAGCAAGCGGTGAACGAAATCAACATAGTTCTATAGATTTTTTGTGTTTGAATGGGGCTAATGCTGACAGAGACTTGTTAGAGAATTTCGGAACAGTTTGGTTGGTCGTTGATATGCGTTTTGAGATTCGTGGCATTTAAGATATCTCGAAGGATAAGTAATATTGATGACGTACCTAACATTTTTTATTCCGATATGTAGATCGTCGTCGGGAGATGCAACGAATTTTTTCGATAAACTTTTTGAAACAGAAGTATCGGATTGCGAGGAGATTTTAATTTTCACCCAGTCAGTGACAGTTGTAGATTCAATAGGCCCATACCTTCAAACTTTGGAACGATTTAGGTGATAAACAAAAAATCGCTGGAAGAACCCAAAGCTATACCGGAAAGTGCCTGCCAAAAGTGCTTCGAGGATTTGAAAAAAAGCTGGCACAAGTGGGGATTACTTAAAGGGGACAAGATTAATTTTGATAAGTAATTAAATAATTTTTGATAAAACTTAAAAATCACCTTACTTTTTGAACACACCTCGTAGGTAGTAATGTGTTTCTGATTGGGTTTGGATACGTCGAATGTGAACATAAAAACTACACAAAAAAGGTGTTTCGTTAAAAGCCCAATAGTTGACTTTCATAGGTCTGAGTGGACTTATTTATGTAAATTCCAGCGCCTTAACTTTTGAATGTTTTTATAAAATTTTCCGGTATCAATTTGCGCTACATTTTTCATTACGTAAATTTTCGCAAACTTATCGTTTTCAGTTTCCCCGGGAGTAAAAAACGGGCAAACTAGTTCCGATGCACAAAATAGATAGTAGTGTAATTATCGACCAGTTACAACAACGATGAGTATTTGAATATGCATTTTTTAATAGAATGATGCTTTTTCTTGAAGTGAATAATATAATTTCTATGAACCAATTTGGATTTGCCAATGGAACGTCGTCTATAATGGCAGTGACGTCCTTTTGCTGTAATGTAATGAAAAGCCTGGAATCAGAAAAGTACCCTATTGGGATAGTTTGTGACTGTATCAAAAAGATCATCTCCGTAGTCAGATTAATTCGTCTGTAGGTGATATTGATTGTTTCTCAAAATATAAAACCAATCATCAAAGCACTTTTCCCATATCGAGTCGGGCACCTCCAAAACATGCTTTTTAAACGCATCAATTCTTAATGTATGGAAATAAAAAGAAGTCAATAGGTGCTAAATCAGGACTATATTTGGGATGGCTCATCAAATCGACGTTTTTAATGCTCAAAAAGTTCTTTGTTTGCGCTGATCCGTGGGAGCTTAGCATTGTCGTCGTGGAGAGTGATTCGTCTTCGGCGTCGAATTAAGTTCATCGATGCATTGTTGAGTTAGTCCACGTCTAAAGTTGTAAAAAAGTATTTGACGAAAATGACTGCAATTAAGTTCCATTTTTAACCGTCACAATTTTTTAAATTTATAACAAAAAACACAAACAACACTTTCACCAAAAAACCTAACTGAGTAAACCTAACCTCAAAATGTCAAATTTCCCAATAAAAACCTTGGTCGCCAGATGGCAGGGCTAGTTTAAGAAAATCGCGAAATATAAAAGGCATCCCTCGTATAGGTGTTCCACAGGGATCGGTTTTAGGTCTAGTCCTATTCACACTCTCAATCAATCAATCAATGATGCAGAAACCATTTCTACAAATTCATCTTTGACCCTATATGCTGATGACACTTTCTTTGTTATTTCAGGTAGGTGCGATCTTTTAATGCTGAGTAAATTCTACGATGTGCCAATAACAGTAATAATTTGTTATTAAATCCCGATAAGACAACGTTTTTAAGATTCCACCGATTCTCGACTGTTTTTTGGATCTTGCTATGAAACACGATAAGTATCCGAAATTTGAAGCGATCGACTTCATATTTGGCGCATCTATGCAGCTTTGAAGTATTTAAAAAAAGATAAAAATCGCGTGTGCAACGGTCTACAAAAAAGACCATTTTTCAGAAACCGTTTACAAGACCGCAACAAATCTTGAGCCAAAAGACGCAGAGGAAACGACTCCATAAACTTTTATTCTTGACAATTCTTCAGAAATATACAGGCTGCGCCGCAAATTTAAAAAAACTAAAAAATGGGTCCCCCTATTATTGAAAATTGGCAATAAATTCAAATCTGTGTTTTAAATGTCAGTTTCTTTTACATGAGATGACATAAACTTTTGTATTTACGGTTTTTAAGTATTGTACAGGGTGTTCGCGATATTCCATGCAATATTAAAAAACATAATAAATGCTCCAAATTTGCGACGTACTTGCCCCGCTCATCGACGGTTTTTCGAAAGAAATTATTGTTATTATTATTATTATTATTTTTATTATTATTATTATTATTATTATTATTATTATTATTAATATTATTACTATTATAATTGTTATTATTCTAACGACGTAACTGTCGTGCATACCGCCCGTGCTAGTTTAATTTAAACCTATGGACGTCGCCGCTAACGTAGGAATCGATTAACACGTCACAAAAAAAGGGGGGCGGGGCGGAGCGGGGCGATTTTTTTTATGGCGCGCGTTAACGGGGGTTTTGTTTGTAATCGGTTTTTAATTAATCAAGTCGGTTTTGAAAATTGGGCGTTAATTGGAGTGCCAGCAGTCCGGCGAAGGGTGGTCATAATTAGAAAAAATCAATGGCCGATATTGTTCCAAATAATAATGAAAATTATAGTTATTAATGGACGATTTACTAACAACACAAACTACCAATCACTAACGTCAAAAAAGGTGACGCAATTATTGGATTTTTGTTATTAAAATGGCCGATGGACATAAAATATCTATACCGACGCTAAGTCGGAGTCGATCGTACCACCAACGTAAAAGGTTAACTTTTGAACGGCTGAAATAGCTAGAGGCGCCATCTATTTAGCAGAGGCGCGATCTTTTGCGTCTGCTGGAAGGTGTTAATCGGGACTTAAACTGTAATGGTGAGGGCGTGGTATAAAAGTGAGGCAAATCGTTGCCTGATAATATTTTATTTATCGATATAGTTCTTGCTGATTAAATATTTCTATAAAATAAAATTTCTTTTAACCTAACTTCTTAAAAAGCTTCCGCATCCAAATTAGTATTACAAAGACTCGAAGACTGTCTTGCGTTTTAAAAAAAGTTAATTAAATAAAATTTAAAAATTATTTACACGCTTTCACAAAGTATCCTCTAGTTTAGTAACTGTACCAAATTTTATTTAAAAATATTTACGTGTTTCGAAAATATGTACAACAAATCAAACCAATCAAATTTAACACCCTGTATGTTAAAAACTAAGACGTTTTATATGAACTTTTATGCCTATTTTGGGTCACAGAATACTTGGTTAAAATATTGACGTCTAATTTCGGGCCACCCTGTATATCAATGTGTACGCGCTTTTTTTCTCAATGTTTTTAAAAGACTTTAAGACTATTACGAATGTTATTGATGATTTGTGAATAATTTCAGTAAGAATAAATTAAGTGATCAAACAACGATAACGCCCTTATCCATAACTAGCATTGCATTGCTGTCGTAAAATTTGCCTCCCCCCATTTTCTATCACTGCACAATGTAAACATAGAAATGTGTGTGTAAATAGCATTAGGTATATTTTTTTGAGTTGTATTTGTGTTCTTACCTGCATGTTTATAAGTATTATTTTTGTTATAACCTTGCGTAGATGGAAATTGGCCCATTGTGAACTTTTGACCTGAAAACTACTTATCAGATAAAAAAAAAGCTGTTTGAAAGATATTAATACCACTTTAAATGGATTTTTAGGTTTAGCATAGTAAAATAACTGCACTAGTGAAATTAACTTGTTTCAATTACTAAATACAATTTTTTTAATAATGAGTATGATCCCCTCTTGCCCTAATAACATTTCTTACTCGATGAGGCCTATATCTAAACAAGTTCCCTATTAAAAAAAAAACATTTGATAAAGACACGGTGTTGTCGAAACAATTGTCATGTGAAAATATATAATTTAGTGAAAATCTGAACTTTTAGTTCTTATTTATTTTGTTAAATCGATTTTCATCAAGTAAAAGCCACCTCAGTTCAAGTTCCCTATTGTTTCTTGCGGAATTTTAACCCACTCTTCCTCTACTGCCACAATAAACTCTAGGATCGAGGTTGGGGTACGGAGTCTAGCTCGAATTCTCCATTTTAGCTTATCCCATATATATTCGATCGGATTGAGATCGGGACTGCGTTCTGGCCACTCCATAATTCGAAAACCGACTTCTGTAATCTGACACGATCCTCGGTGTGCGGCGTAGCATTATCATGCATAAAAATGAATGAAATGGTATTGCACCCCATACCATGGAGGAACCACCTGCATAATTCTGCAAATCGCTCTCCTGGTCTTCGGTACACTTTTTTTTCGTCGGTCACTACCAAAAAGACATATTCTGGTCTCATCTGAGAACTGAACAGATCCCCAATTCAGATGATCCTGTGCAAAGCGTAGGCGTGCTTGTCAATGAGCTGGAGTAAGTTTTGGACCAATAGCAGTTGTTTTTGGGATCAGGTTATTCTCCTCCAGTCTGGTGGTGGCCTCTATTTTGTAACTCATTGAACAAAAGATTTTCCAGGTAGATTTTAAATCTTACATTGCTGTGCGACTTTTAAAAACTGATAAAACAATTACTCAAAGAAATCTTGCACCTGCCTTAGATGAAGCGCGTTATGATAATCAAGGTCACCTCAAGATCGTTCATGCTAATAAAGCCCGAAGGAGATGTAGAATCTGCCACAGCCACACAATTTACGTTTGTAATAAGTGTAATGTGCATTTACATACTACGCGCTTTGTAATATATCTAACTAACCAACTAACTAAACTAACCAAAAATGAAACCGGGTGTTACCAGTGGTGCGCTCACGGACCATAAAATATTATGCGCTTTTTGGTATCGAATCAGGTTCTGTTTGGAAAACAATTTACTTTTAGTTGTTTTTATGTATAAATTATATGTTACATCTTATGTGCCCCAAAACATTATTTAATGTTTTTTACCCAGTGGTTCGTTTACGCACCAGTATTTTTTTGTATGTTTCGAGTTTTTATTTTTTTTACTTTATTTTATTCTTAAGTGTAACAAAATAAATAATTTCAGAGCAAAAAAGCATATTTTACATATTTAAGAGGGTTAGAAAATGTTTTTTAATTAATATTGAACGTAAAAGTGCGTATTTGCTACGTACTCACACACACACACGGTGGAATTGGTCGGGCCCATCGAACCGCGCGATGCCGCCGTCGCTGCCTTCGATTCTATAACGGCAAATCGTTCATTCGGTCGAACGGCCGACATTAAACGGATTTTCCATCTAGTAAGCGTTTTACCGGGGTCGCAGCCCAGAAATAAACACCGGCGGTTCTCCTTAAAGCACCGATTGACGCGGCGGATATGGCCGAGGGATTTTTTTAAAACAAATTTCTCTAAATTACGCAAAAAGAACTCTTACACCTTTAAGTTTTTTATTTAACCTTTGGGAAAAGAAAACACTCGCAGATAAAATTTATTTATTTTAACGGGCCACTTTGTATAATAAAATCTTCTAAAAATTTTGCACATTTCCTGCATAATGTCTCCCATACGCAAATCCAGTAGTTTTTCAGATATGTGCCCTGTTAACGTAAAAATTTATAATTCACATCTTAGGTGGCCGTGAAGTCGGTCGTCACCAAAGAACAGAATGTTTGTTTATAACTGACAGGTGACAGTTACCCGTTACAGATTTAGCAAAACTTGCATCTTTTTTTACAATGAAATGCCTTAGTCTGAAACAGAAAAACCATTAATTTCGGAAACGTTTGTTAAAACAAATAAGAGGCCTAAATTGGCTCAAAGGGAACGACGCATGCACAAAATGTCTGAAAACACAGAGCATGTAAAAAATCCTGATTGGAGCAGCAGTTGCAAATTCTAAATGAAGAATATTCCCAATCGATCGCTGCCGCTTTAGAAAGATTACAGGGAATTTACATCAGATGTATTGAAAAAAAAAATGGGGGGCCAGTTGGACAATTCCATTTGTAATACTAATTATATGCATCTTCATAAATTGTATATTTTTTAAAGTTGCATTGAAGTTAACGAATATTTCGCATTCAGGTATAGGATATAATTAAATGTTCTTTTCTTTCTGGCTAGGCTGGATGATGGTTAAAATTTTTGATAGATTCGGTGAAAGTTTTTTTTTTGCCAGAAACTTGCAATTACAGGTACAATTTAACCCTCTTAAAGGATCATAGTTTTGATACATCTGTTACTATGACTGTCAGTTATCAACAAACACTTTGTTTTTTGTTGACGACCCACTTCAAGATTATAAATTTTTGAATATTATTTTATTTTTCTATGTTGCCTTTACGTGAAGAGCGCATATGTCTTCTTGGTTTAAGGTCATATTAAATATGGTTTGTTTCATTAAAAAATATATAACTTTTATTTGTTGGTTATTTTTTTAACACCCTGGGGGGGGGGGGGTGTGGAGGGAACATTATAAATAATCACCCTGTCCATAATATAAGGTTGTTCGGAAAGTCATTTCGTTTTTTCCCGTCAGAGGACTTAATTACGTTTTTTCGAAACCAACTTCACACTTAAGCCACATAGCCATTATATGTCTTGAGAGCTGATATTGCAAGGCTTGTGTGTGAAAAAGTTCTATTAATTCTACGCAGTAGTTTTTGGTTGGTGCCCTTTTAAATATGGAGAGCAATAAGCAGCATTTTCGTCATATTTTACTTTTTTACTTCAGAAAAGGTAAAAATGCTGTCCAAGCGAGAAAAAAATTGACGGATGTGTATGGAGAAGGCGTGTTAACAGTACGCCAGTGCCAGAACTGGTTTGCAAAATTTCGATCCGGCAATTTTGATGTCGAAGATGCACCACGGTCTGGAAGGCCGGTCGAAGCTGACAAAGATGCGATAAAGGCATTAGTTGATGCATATCGGCGAATAACCACACGAGAGATCGGTGAGAGATTAAATTTGTCGAATTCGACTGTTTATGGCCATTTGGGCTTAACCTCGAAGCTCGATGTGTGGGTGCCCCATGTCCTTACGGAGCGAAATTTGTGTCGTCGCGTTGACGTATGTGATTCGCTCCTCAAACGTGAAGAAAATGATCCATTTTTGAAGCGGATTATTACTGGGGACGAAAAATGGGTTGTATACAACAATGTTAAACGCAAGAGGTCATGGAACAGAAAAGATGAACCGGCTCAAAGCGTGTCAAAAGCCAACGTTCACCAAAAAAAGGTGATGCTCTCCGTTTGGTGGGATGTCAAAGGAATCGTTTTTTTTTGAGCTTTTGCCGGACAATACAACGATTAATTCAGTCTATTGTCATCAACTGGACAAATTGAATGATTCACTTAAAGAGAAGAGGCCCGAATTGATCAACAGGAAGGGTGTAGTGTTCCACCAGGATAATGCGAGACCTCACACAAGTTTGGTTAGTCAAAAACTTTTACAGCTTGAATGGGACATACTGCAACATCCACCATATTCTCCAGATCTGGTGCCTTCCGACTCCTATTTGTTCCGGTCCCTGCAAAATTTTCTGGATGGCAAAACCTTTACCTCAAATGAAGATGTCAAAAACCACCTAAACCAGTTTTTGCCCAGCAAGGACCAAAACTTTTATGAGAGGCGAATTATGTTACTGCCAGAAAAGTGTTGGACCAGAATGGCCAATATATAATTTAATAAAATATTTATTCATTATACGAAAACTGTCTTTCATGTTCCCCAAAAAAAACGAAATGACTTTCCGAACAACCCAATAATATAAGCACATCAACATTAACTACTTGAGGCTCATCGCAAGATTGGATCGAATCACATCCATATACCGATTTCTTGTCAATGGGTTAATGATTATTCGAAAATTTTTTGTGTTTTTTTGCTATAAAACAACCACTATCAAAAATATTTTATTTGAATTTTCACATAATATTTTTTATTTTTATGAAGTTACGGTTAATGTTAGTGTAGATCTAGTTCTGCCGGTGTTGGTGCTGCTTTCATCATTATCAGTTACAGTTTTTACAAAATGAGACGAGCTATGGTAACAACTTAATGGCGGCGTTACTGTTTGAATGATGGTATTTCGTTGCGCAATTTTGTCAGGCTTAGAAAATCTGATTTCGAAGAAGTCCTCTGTTTGATAGTCCCCAAAATGAATTTCATAATATAAGGTTGTTCGGAAAGTCATTTCGTTTTTTCCCGTCAGAGGACTTAATTACGTTTTTTCGAAACCAACTTCACACTTAAGCCGCATAACCATTATATGTCTTGAGAGCTGATATTGCAAGGTTTGTGTGTGAAAAAGTTCTATTAATTCTACGCAGTAGTTTTTGGTTGGTGCCCTTTAAAATATGGAGAGCAATAAGCAGCATTTTCGTCATGTTTTACTTTTTTACTTCAGAAAAGGTAAAAATGCTGTCCAAGCGAGAAAAAAATTGACGGATGTGTATGGAGAAGGCGTGTTAACAGTACGCCAGTGCCAGAACTGGTTTTCAAAATTTCGATCCGGAAATTTTGATGTCGAAGATGCACCACGGTCTGGAAGGCCGGTCGAAGCTGACAAAGATGCGATAAAGGCATTAGTTGATGCAAATCGGCGAATAACCACACGAGAGATCGGTGAGAGAAATAATTTGTCGAATTCGACTGTTTATGGCCATTTGAAAGGCATGGGCTTAACCTCGAAGCTCGACGTGTGGGTGCCCCATGTCCTTACGGAGCGAAATTTGTGTCGTCGCGTTGACGTGTGTGATTCGCTCCTCAAACGTCAAGAAAATGATCCATTTTTGAAGCGGATTATTACTGGGGACGAAAAATGGGTTGTATACAACAATGTTAAACGCAAGAGGTCATGGAGCAGAAAAGATGAACCGGCTCAAAGCGTGTCAAAAGCCAACATTCACCAAAAAAAGGTGATGCTCTCCGTTTGGTGGGATGTCAAAGGAATCGTTTTTTTTGAGCTTTTGCCGGACAATACAACGATTAATTCAGAAGTCTATTGTCATCAACTGGACAAATTGAATGATTCACTTAAAGAGAAGAGGCCCGAATTAATCAACAGAAAGGGTGTAGTGTTCCACCAGGATAATGCGAGACCTCACACAAGTTTGGTCACTCGCCAAAAACTTTTACAGCTTGAATGGGACGTACTGCAACATCCACCATATTCTCCAGATCTGGCGCCTTCCGACTATTATTTGTTCCGGTCCCTGCAAAATTTTTTGGATGGCAAAACCTTTACCTCAAATGAAGATGTCAAAACACCCCTGAACCAGTTTTTTGCCAGCAAGGACCAAAACTTTTATGAGAGGGGAATTATGTTACTGCCAGAAAGATGGCAAAACGTGTTGGACCAGAATGGCCAATATATAATTTAATATAATATTTATTCATTATACGAAAACTGTCTTTCATATTCCCCAAAAAAAACGAAATGACTTTCCGAACAACCCAATACAATGAAATGTATATTTATTTAGTTATGTTTATTTATATTGTGCGAATTAAATTATTAATTAAATCACAAAGTATCGAATTCGGGTATGCCTTGAGCAGGGTTAATTTTATTAAATTGGACATCACAATCGCATAATAATTGATTATAAAATACATGTTATTATTAAATAATGATGATAGGCACTGCAATTGTTATTTAAAATATTTTAATCGAATTTGAATAGTCAACTAAGAAATGTTCCAATTTATCAACCGCAATATTATGTATACGCCTGATATCCTAGTAATAATATTCATCTCTTGTAAAGTCAAGAAGACGGACAACTAGTCGAACTAACTAACGTTTCGCCAATCATCCTGTTGGCTTCTTCAGAGCTTGACTGAAACTGGCTCGTATTTTACTCTGTATCCGCTTTTATATTGTTTAAGAGGGGTGGAGCTAAATGCGGGGCATAAACACCGTCTCAGATTGGTGACGAGTAGAGACCTGAATCGCGGTTAAGATTGTGTGGTTGAATTACAGCATACGGATGGGCGTCTACAATATAATTCTATAAGTAGTTTGGCGTTTTGGTTCCTTAAGCCCTATAGACACGATACCATCTATTTTTTTCCCGAATTTGTGCCCGTAAATCGACGCAAACAGTTTGTTTTTATAAACTTTATGGTTTGACCTCCATTGAAAATGTAAATAAAGTCGAATTCACGAAATGTGACTCTAAAAGTGTAAATATAACTTTGAGGTACTAAATATCGCACTGGAAACATCTAAGTGGAAAAAATGTTCAACAAGCACCTCGTATAGACAGAACGCCCATTCTTTCATCGCAAGTCTAGTAATTGCAGAAAGTTTCGCATCCCAAATATATAATTATGAAAAGTACCATTCGACAGTTTAATTAAAAAACTGTAGGTATTAGAAAATGTAACCAAAAAAATTAAAAACTAGTATAAAACAAGTCAATAAACAATTAGCCCTAAATGTAACAGAATTAACATTGCCAAACCCTAAAAAGTGTAGTTTATTGTCTCAATAATTAAAAAACATTTTGCTAGCAAAAATTACATGGCGGCTACCGTAGAAAATTCCCCGTTAAAAATATTTAACAGCAACTGTTAAATGCTAAAAATACATGCAGAAATTGCATTGTGTCTACCGGGCTTTAGATATTAGTATCCACACATTAATTTAGGTATATTTTATTGCAATTTTGATTCCAACTAACCAAAAAGAGAGAACGATTAGCACCAAAAATGTAAACAACAATGTCACAGACTGTTAGTATTCTCTGGTAATAGCAATTTATTTATTAGTTTCTATTTCAATTGCAAAACATATGTTAGGGTGTGTAGAGTTTAAATGTCTAAGAAAATCTACTAGGGATTCCCGATCATGAGGCCAAATAACAAAAATATCATCGACGTAGCGTTTCCATAATTTAGACAAGCATTTTTCAATTAAGGTGAGAAGGTTTGGTTCCAGATTCTCGGATTTTAATATATCTGAAATGATGGTGAGAGTTTCAGGAATAGGAACTTTAGTAAAGAGTGATTCTACATCGAAACTAACTAGAATATCTTGTGTATCTAATATAATGCTTTTTATTCTTATTAATTTATATATATATATATATATATATATATATATATATATATATATATATATATATATATATATATATATATATATATATATATATATATATATATATATATATATATATATATATTTATATATTTATATTTTAATCGCCGTGATCTCATTTTCCGATTCCGAATTGAAACGGTTATCCTAACTTGCGTAACGCACGTCTTCAACGGAAATAAATAGAATTATTGCGCCAACCGCGCAGGTAAACGATCCCGCACCCGCCACCAAGCGCGGCGGGCTGCTGTCACATGGCTTCTAGAAATCGCGGCGTTGGGTCGACGTAGAGAGGGGTAGCGGCGTTTATCGACCGCCAGGTAGCGCCTGCGCGGTCCACGCTGCCGGTTACTGAACCGGAACAGTCCCCCTCCCCCCATCGACCCCACCTCCGTTCGTCGTCACCGTGCATCATATGGACGATCTTTGAAGCACCGTAGCGCGTCATCATAACAAAGGGCGTCTTTTCCACTGGTGCACGGGGGATTCACCGTTCGATAGCGTTTTTTTTGCCAGCGGGAGTGGAAGGGGTGGGCCGTAAAAGTTATGAAATCGACACTAATTTAAAGCAAACAACATATATATGGAGTGTTCAAATAAGGTTGGTTTTCCTCCTTATCGCTACGAAAGAACTGAGTCGACGGCACTGGGATAGAACGCATTAATCGAGTGCACATGTAAATTTTGATATTCTACCTGAAAGAAAAACTTTACAACCTTTTACTTAGAACTAAGCAGATTCGTTTCTTTGATTTCTTTGATTGATCCGGAAATCCGGTAACACGGCGGCGTCGCCGCAAGGACGCGCGTCGGACCCGTTAAATATTAAAACTTATTCTCGCTGCGGATTTTGGCGACGCGAATCCTAGAAACGGGTCCCGTCATTCCGATAATTTCTCGCCCCAATCCTTGCCCGACGTGGCCGGTCCCGAATAGGTCGATAATCTTATTGAGTTGGGGGGTCGACGGACGGCGTCGCGTGGGTGGCATTCGACTAATAAATAACACGCGATTATTAATATTTTGTTAATTATGAAATCCGGCGTCCCAGCACCTCCGCCAGAAACTCGGGACGCACGCCTGACTATAAAGCCCCCGCCTCGCGTCAAAAAACTCGAAAATTCGGTGTCTACCGCGAGAGGGCGCTAGTGCAGAGTACAGAGAAAAGTAATTGATTTACTGTTGTTATTGGGGACGGAATAATTTTGTAGTTCATTCGATAGTGTTTTAAAAAACGCAATATAATCTCAAAATATCTACCACAATGGCTATACCGTAATATCAAGGTTAATTTTGCGTAAAGTCATTCAACTACAGGTCCAATAAATCGATAACATCCTGTCCATTGTTGAAAATGTTCCGACCGACCCGGCACCTCCGCCAACAATTGAAAAAATGTGAACGAACCCCTGTTTACAAAGTCCGCCTTGCGCGATAAAAGAACAGCCAATACTCACCGCTAGAGGGCGCTGCTAGTCATAAGATCGTAATGCGTTTCGGTAGAGGGTAGTAGAGAGCAGAGAAAAATTTATTAACAGGCTCTCATTGTTATTTTGGGCCGGAATAATTTTTTTGTTGAATTTAATCAATCGATTTTTTAAAATCGCATCATAATCTAAAAATATCTACCGCAGTGGCTTTAGCGTAATACCGTAAGGTTAGTTTTGTGTAAACTAATTTGTCTGAGAGTCCAAGAAATAAATAAATACCATCGGATTGATTCGTAAAATTTTGCGAATGTGTCGAGCGACCCGGCACCTCCGCCAGCAATTAAAAATTCCTGAACGGACCTCTGACTATAAAGCTCGCCTTGCGCGAAAAAAAGGCAAACAAGAAGAATGATATCGTTTAATTTTTGTCCAGATTACCTGCGCCCCGTAAACTGAAACGTACCTTGGATAATTAAAAATTAGGGCTACGAAATTAAGACAAAAAATATATTCTATTTTGGCTATTGAATAGCGCCTCCTTCTTAAACGCCACGTTGCCAAATCTCGTTAGATTTATATTAACAGATTGCGTGCAACAAATGTGATCGCTAGCCGGTAATGAATTTGCAGGTCCAATTTAGGTCCATTAACGCGTAAAATGCAATAACGGACCCGCGCCCGCAAACCTGCAGGCTTAATTAGTTAATACCAATTATTATTAATATTATCCGAGGTGGTGGCGCTCAGAGAAGAAGTAACTAGAATTCGAAAAAAGTAAAATTTCAGTAAAGTTTTCAGGGTGTATCTTTTAATATTTAACATTTCTTAAGCAAAGTTTCATTTTTAGCTGATGATAGGAATAAACCCGATTACGACCTGACTGGATTGCCAGTGCAACCTGTCCCAACCAGTTGCAAGTGAGCGTCAGGGTAACAGATATTTATGGACCTCTATCCCTAGTCTACTTCACAAATAAATCTGCAGAAGCATGGACCTGGCTCTGGAATCGGAGCCACAAGGTGGTGCAGTAAACTGCTATGTGAAATGTTCGCCCGCCGCGTTTGTTGCATTAGTGTTGAAGAAAATATTTACATACCTTTTGTGGTGTAAAACAGTTCAAATGGTTGAAATGAAAGAAACATTTTAATAATTATACATAACACAGGGTATTTCAAAAACTTGTAAGAATAACATTTTGCATTTTTATGACTTACATGCTTCCCTCAAGCAACTCATATATAAATTCATATACATATATGTATTAACCTGCAACCCGCAAAGGGTTAAATAATTCTAAAATATTAATTTTGATATCCCTGTTTGTAACCTAAAGGTTCTGTTTGTCGGGTATAATTTTGTCATGGCCTAGTTGCTGGCGGAACCTTTTAAAATATCATACTCTTGATTCAGTCGTAGACTATATGAAACGAGTCTTCCTACAGTCCCACTCATATTGGAATTTCCTTTATCTCAGATGAAATAAAATAAAATAAAATTATTTTAACACCCATTTTGCTACCTGCTACCCCTACCCCCTTCCTTTTTTCGTCTTTATTTTATTCTATACTACAAGTATTGAGGAGTAAACATTACATTAGATATGATTAAGGTCTGCTAAATGGAAATAGAAGAGAAGTGTAAGGCAAGGATGGAGAAAGTTAAGAATGAAAGCATCAGCGATAATCGCGAGGCGCAGAAAGTTAGCTCGTGGCTCGAAAGAATGAGGACAGAATAGAGTGCAAAAGTGGTGGTCGTCCAAGAAATGTGTGGCAAGACGTTTTAGATTAAACAGGTCCTAGATCTATTATAATTTGTTTCAAAGTAAATCAGATTTTGCGTTGAACCGTAAGATTTAATTGAACTGAGGTGGCTTTTACTCGATGAAAATCCATTTATCAAAATAAATGAGAAATAAAAGTTCAGATTTTCAAAAAATTATATATTTTGACATGACAATTGTTACGACAAGACCGTGTCTTCATCAAATCACATTTGATAAAGACACGGTGTTGTCGAAACAATTGCCATGTCAGAATATATAATTTCGTGAAAATCTGAACTTTTAGTTCTTATTTATTTTGAAAATGTAATGGTTCTTGTAGAAACTCAAGTGTAAGGGGGACCGACAGTAATAAAATAATTTGTGAACTTAAAAAAATGTTCAAGGGATATCTATAGTCTGCAAAGGAGTACTTTATTTAGTATTTTTCCTACCTTGTTTATGGATGTTTGTATTCTTGGATTATGCCTCATTTTATTTAATTTTTTTGACAACAAACATTGTATTTGTCGATTTGGAAAATAAAAATTATAATGATAATAATAATAATTATTATTATTTTGTTATTTTTTTTTTATTCTTTAGCTCGACGTTGTCGGTTTTTATTTTTAATAAGAAGGTACGGTCTAAGACAAATACTCTTCCTACTGTAAGAAATTTCTGACCAGGTGGCAAGTCTGTAGTATGCTGGCTTTTTGTAGTTCCATATAGAGATATTGTTGAAGGCCGAGAGACTGAAGTGACTTATGAAGTTTTTTGGGTATTAGGCCTGTAGAAGATAGGACCACTGGTATTGTATGAACCTCCCTTTGGCGCCAAACTCTTTTGATCTCGCTAGCAAGCTCAGAGTATTTTTGTATTTTACGGTTGTAAGTATTTGAAAGATTTCTGTTCCAAGGTACTGCGATATCGATTAAGTAGGTTATCATTTCATTTTTAATAGTGAGTATTATATCTGGCCTATTATGTTGAATTGCTTTGTCTGTTATGATAGATCTGTTCCACATCAGTTTATGGGTATTTGACTCCAGAACAGCTTCAGGTGAATATTTAAAGTAAGGACACTTTTGTTCAAGAAGGTGATGTTTAACTGCAAGGTTTTGGTGAACTATTTTTGCTACATTATCGTGCCTTATTGTGTATTCTGTGGGTGCTAAAGTTGAACAACCGTTTAGTATGTGTTCAATAGTTTCTCCATTTTGGCCACATCTTCTGCACTTATCTTCTGTGTGAGGGGTATTAAGGATATATTTTTTATAATTTCTTGTTGTTATTATTATTATTATTATTATTATTAGTATTATTATTATTTTGTAAACAGTTTGTAAACAACTCTGTCGGAGCTGCTGGAAACTTATTAACAGTGAGAAAAACCATAATCGCGGTTATAGCAATTGTAGTATTACTCCCAATGATTTCAACTTATATTTTTCTCAGGTGGCATCGAGCATTACTGCCGAAATAAAAAAAATAAGTAATCCAATGCTCTATATGAGAAGGCAATCAAGTCCCACGAGGTCGTTTTTCCTGGATCCGGTTTCCAGTGAATTAGTCTATAGCACTATTCTGCATTTGAGTAATTCTAATTCTTTAGACGTCTACAACGTAAATTCAAAAATTCTTAAACATACCGCAACTTTTTTAGCTGGCCCCATAGCTCATCTAATTAACCAGATGTTTGAAACTGGAATATTTCCAGAACAGTTAAAAATAAGCAGGGTTGTGCCACTACACAAGAAGGGAGATACCAACGTCCCCTCAAACTATAGACCTATTGCAATCATCCCTATAATGGGGAAGATCGTTGAAATAATCTTACAAGATCGTTTGCTGAACTATTTTGAAAAACACAAACTTTTGTGCAAAGAACAGTTCGGGTTTAGGGGCGGAAGGTCCACCACGCATGCTTTGCTAAGTCTTGTGGGGAGCATTGTCGAAGGTTTTGACGCTTGTGAGATAGCGGAGGCCACCTTTTGCGATCTCACGAAGGCTTTTGATTGTGTGAATCATGGACTGCTGATGCAGAAGCTCGAGTGGTATGGCATCAGGGGCATGCCTCACAGATTATTGCGCTCTTACCTTAGCTGTAGACTTCAATGCGTCGAGGTGAATGGAAAATTCAGTAGTTCTAGCTTGCCGGTATCGTTTGGAGTGCCGCAGGGCTCGGTGCTCGGGCCCCTGCTGTTTATAGTTTACATCAACGATTTTCCTTCTCACGTACCATGTAAAACTACGCATTACGCGGATGATACAATTCTTTTATCCCGATCTAGAAACCCATATGACCTTAGTATTGACAATGTGGCCAATAAGACTAGAGCGCGTGAATTTTTCGGGTCGAACTCCTTACAGTTAAGCGAAAATAAAACGAAAAATCTTATTTTCTCTTGTAGCAAGGTGCACAATTTAAACAATGCTCCGGTTAATCACTATTTATTTACTATACAGTCACTCTCATACATGAGCTAAAGAACGATATGCCTAAGCACTGTGATCGCCACAATCACTACACCAGGGGATCTGAATTAATTGTCCAGGGCCATTCTAGGCTGCGCACATCCGAGTTAAATAAATTGTACATTAATTACTACAGTGTTCTACCAACCGTTGTCAAGGATCTGCCATTCACTAAATTTTGTAATGTAATAAAACAATTCCCTTTGGAGAACGCATTCTATACTGCAGATGAGTACATCCGTGTTGCGTCACGAGTGTCTCCATAATACTAATTGGGAATTTATTTATTTATTTATTTACTTTTTTTTTACCTAATTTTTGTTTCAATGTTTGGTGTTTGTCTATCTGATAATTATGTTGCTCTCTATGAATATTATTAGAATGTGTTTGATATTGTGACTTGCCATTTGTTGTTCTTGTAATGTATTTAATGGCCAATAAAGTCTAAAGTCTAAAATTATTATTATTATTATTATTATTATTATTATTATTATATTAATATTAACATGAATCATTTCTTTCGTAGCCTACGTTCGCGTTTAGTTTATAATACGGATTTGCGCGACAACCATTGCGGGGGGTGTTGGAGGGGGTATTTGGGTGTGCTAATATTTGCGCATACAAGTTTAAACTTGTGGGAAGCAATTCGAGTGCGTGTTTGCCTGCAGTCGGAGATTGTACGGATTTGCCTTTGCGCTACGGGTTTTAGTGGATTTCAGTTTGTATGCCGAGCATTTCAATTTTATCTGCAGAAAAATATTTGTTTTTTTTTTTTCATCAAACTGCTCGACGTTGATAAACTGTTTGAAGAAAAATTTGAAACTTTGAAAACTTGCCAGGTCAGGTGCGGAGGAGCAGTTGTAATTTTTTTCAGACTTTCGACACGATCGCGTCGGTCAATGTCTTCGTAAAATATTGAAAAGTAATAATGCCTTTTGAAAATGAAATAAAATATGATTTTTTGAAAAATTTTAAAAGCATGTTTTTCAAAAAATAATTGGAATGTGCAGTTTATTTCACGAGGGTTATTATGAAAAAAATTCCGATTTTTTTTGTTTGCTGTAAAAATGGCCGTCAAAAGTCAATTTTACATTTTGGAAACGGCAGTCGTTTAAATGTTCATAATTGCATCTACCAATTGGTATTTTAGATTAATTCGATACGAAATGGGCCGTTACTTAAAATTATACAGGACGTCCCATCGATATATTTGGCCTTCGGTTTGTATCATTTTATACTATCGTCATTTTTAGTTTCAAAATATGATGATTATGGATCAGGATTTGTAGCATACGAAAAGTATTTTACTCGCGACGGTTAAGTATGACTGGTAAACACTTATGACTAATACAACGTGGCAACACCGATCTCGATAGGTCGTTGATGTTTCTGTTAAATATTATCCCGTGAAGATTGGTCTTCTGTCGTTTTTGGGATCTGGCATATTTAGATTGTCGAATCCGAATGATTTTCGTTGTTTTCTTATTTTCCGTTTACCGATATGCAAATGCTTGCTATAGATTCCATTTTTCTGTTTTGTGCTTGACTTTGGCCCATACCTGTTGTCATGTATAATCTCTTTTTCGGAATCTCTCATGCTATAAGCGCAATACCAACAAAGGAGTTGTTATATAGTTTTTTTTTATACCAAGTTATTGAAAGGTTATAGCATAGCCTAGTCTGTTTGTTAAGCTAAACCTTGTGGAGCCAGTCCAGTCTGGAAATTAATATTTTCTTACCAGACTTTCAGCCGTCACGCCCATTGGTCAGCCCGATTTTTTGTTTGTTTTGGCCTAACAGTGAAATTATTACCGGTTGTTGAAAAGCTATAACTAGTACAACTTCGGATTACTTTTAAATTCAATGGGCCATGCTGGAAATTTGCGTCAAGTGGCTTGCTTTAAACGGACCCTCTATATTCTTGCAATTTCTCGGAAAATTTTACATCTATGGGCTATAGGATCCCGTATGAAGGAAATTTACACATTTGCTTCGATCTACATCATTTTTGACAGAAAATATTTAATATCTTAAAAACGGCGAAAGTTGCAGTGCTGTAGAGCATTATGATTATACAATATCTTACCAATGAGCGAGGTGAGACCGAATTTCAAATTTGAAAATTTTTGCTGGTTATAGAGACGCTTTTTTGATACTTAAAAACAACTTTTTCTTACGGCCCTTTTAAAGCGACGCGTATGTTCCGCCATCTGGAGACGTCCTATTTCGCGCGGGCGTCACAAAAGAATCTCGGTCCTGAACGAAATGAGGATCCATTAAATTCGCTACGAGTATAATACGCGCATCTTGACGTAGGCAAAACAAAAACGCATTGTGAGAAACATCGGGACAAGTGGCTGCCTTTTTAACGTTTTCCTCGACTTTTGCATAAACGGCATTTTTAATGTTCCCCCTTGGCGGAAAAACAACAAAAAATGAATGAAACTCCACTCTCGTTGTAGTAGATTTCTATGAAATTCCAGTTAAAATCGCGCATTACCAAGTAGTGTAACGGGAACTTCATCAAACCTGCAGATATCAACCTAAAACATCACTTTTTGGATTGAACAGTAGCTCCAAGGAGAATTTATGGGTAACCAAAGAATAACAACAAATAGGTGATACTCCATTCTTTCTAGTGACGAAAATGATGGTTTTCCGGGCTTCCAGAAGTGTCCGTGACTTATTTTAGTCTGAAAAAATGCACAATGATATAGTCTGTCTCGGTAGGTATTAAAGGACAAAACACTAAACAAAACGAAGGGTTTGGTAATAACATACTTTTTTTGTTTATTTAGGTCGGTATAATATTATTAAACTGAGGTGGCTAATAGTTCAGATTTTCATTAGATCATTAGATGTTCATTACATTAATAAAGAAGTAGACTGTTTAGGGATCGATTGTGAATTTGCAATTAAGGACATTAGCGATTCTAATTTAAACAAACATGTATTAGCGAATATAATAAACTCTCAATTAATAGATAACAACAAACACAAAGAAATTTCTCAAATGTCACTAGTAAAAACTATCAAAAACAAAGCTTCTGAAAATGACACAATATTTACACGTGCAGATAAAGGGAAGACAGTCATAGCTATCGATCTCCCAGAATATATTTCAAAAACCAACAATTTTCTTAAACCAGAACTTTTTCAATGTATCAAACTCGATGCTACCGAGTTATATCAAAGACAAGTCAAGGAAGTAATTACTAACTCCACACTATTTAGTGACAAAGACAAATATGAATCCACAACCGCCGAAATTATATTCTTTAGTTAAATTACATAAACAAGATATGGCCATTAGACCAGTCGTGTTTTATGTAACAGTTCCAGCAGTTAAACTCTCAACAAAATTAGTAAATATTTTAAAGTTCCACACAGATTTTAAACCAAAATTTGCAATAATTTTTTTTTTAATTAATCAACAAAATTAAAGATATCAAAATCCCTTCTAACACAACACTATTGTTTTTTGATGTTCAAAACTTATTTCCCAGTATTCCACATATGGATGTGATGGATTTCACCCTAACTCGGAAACAGGTTAACCCATTGGCGAAACAAGATTTATTAGATTGCTTAATAGTATCTTTAGACCAAAATTTTTTTGAATTTAATGGACAGATTTACATCTCTAAGGAAGAATTGATTATGGGAAACCCCCTTAGTCCTTTGTTAGACGAGATTTTTATGGATATATCGAAAATATGGAAAATATCATACTAGAACATCCTTTAAGTAAAAGTTTTCTATGGTGGTATAGATACGTGGATGATGTCTTTGCTTGCTTTGTCGGAACGGACAGATGATTCAATTCTTTTTTAAATTACATTAACTCATTAAATAATCGTATAAAATTCACTATCGAGATTGAACAGGATAACTCTATTAATTTTTTAGACTTAACCATTACGAAAACGTAAAACAAATTATATTTTTCCATTTGTCATAAACCTTCACACACGGACACAGTCATACATAACAACTCAAATCACCCTTATGTACACGAAATGGCTGCATTTCACTCTTCTATACACAGACTTCTTAATACGCCACTCTCAACAGAAAATCACAACAAAGAACTTAATATCATTAAAGAAATTGCACTGAACAACGGCTACAATCCTTCCATTATAGATAAAAAACAAATCCAGACAACAGTAAACTCTATTTATCCGAAACCTAATACAGAACACGAACAATTTAAAACAATTACATACATAGGAGAACCTAGTGAAAAAGTTTCAAAACATTTATCAACATGTGGTTTAAAAATAGCTTTCAGAACTAACAACACAATAGGATTTTAAAAAAAAAAAACAATAAAACGAAATGTCCAAAATCTCAAAAATCAGGTGTCTACAGGTTGAAATGCGGATCTTGTCCTAAAATTTATATTGGACAAACAGGTAGATCCTTCAAGAAATGCATTAACGAACATAAAAGAGCGTTTAAAAACAATAGTCTAGATTCTAATTGTGCTACACACCTAAACACAGAAAAACACATTTTTGACGACAATTTTGATATTTTACATACAGCCGCAAAATAAAATTAAATTTATTGGAAGCCATGAAGATTAACAAAATGAGACATTCAAATGTATTGCTTAACGTTCAATTAGATTTAAATACCTCTCCTTTATTGAACTTAAATTCTCACAACAACATTAATTTTATGGTCATTTTCCGATAGTTTGTAAATATTACATTTGATAAATACACGGTGTTGGCGAAACAATTGCCATGTCAATAGTTTCGTGAAAATCTGAACTTTTAGTTCCTATTTATTTTGATAATATTATTAAATTACATCAAGGAAAAACAATGACACTAAATATATACAATAATTTCATAGCTAGGAATATTTGTATTATAAATGTCTAAACCTAATTCTATCAGAGTCGTCATTAAGATTAGGATTTATGTTGTTTTGCATAGAAATGTAAGAGTCCTCAATTTGAATAATGTGCTGTACTGAACTTTTCCACCTCTCAATTGGTATTAATTACATTTTTTATCAAATTTATAATCCTGCGACTTAATGTAGAAGTAACATTTTCTTCTCTGACCTTTGATTTTAATTGGTTCCACAAATGCTCTATAAGGTTTAACATATGGAAGAAGATGTAAAACAGTATTCTTATTCTCAGCCTGTTCAACCAAATATCCAAAAGGTGCGCTTTTTTTGTACCTCACATTTATATTGGTTTATATTTATATTGGTTTCATCTTCTTCTAGCCTCTTTTGCAGTTAATCCAAGCTAGGAACAACGTTGCTTTGAGAAAAACAATTTTCGTTCTTGTTCTGTTCTTGTTCACTATTAATAATATCCCTTATCGACGATATTGGTATTTTTATAAGTGGACAGGTTTCCTTTAAATCCTCTTGTTTAATAAGTCCTCTACTGATTAAAGTTTCATACACATTTTTCACAACCTGTTTTGCATCAAGCGACAAATGGTATTGTTACAATCGAAATGCACAGTAAAAACGATTATTCCATACTGCCACAAATGGTCAACACTCAAGAAATATATCAGAGAGAAAGAAATATAACTGGCCCATCCCTGCCTTGTCCCGCAAGTAAGAATACATTTCTTGTTTACCCATGAACAATAGGTAATAACTTCGTTAAAGTTTCATTGGGGAGAGTCCATCGAAAGCCACACCGTGTCCGCACAATCCATCCATCCATTTTTTCTCGTAATACGTTTATTCTGATTTGTAAAACTTTTTGCGTCAGTCAGTCATTTTTAAATTAAAGGTACGTTGTTTACATTCGTTTGTTGCGAGTGTACTCGCAATACTACACCGAGCACTGGCACTATTTACATTCGGTTGATTATGTAAAAATTAAATTATTTATTGCTTTTACATTTAGTTTCATTTAATGAAAATAAATGGTATTTAGAAGGTAGTTTAGTTAATTCTCGCAATACAAATCCCCGTATTTTTTTATGCCTTGTTGTTTTCCCATGGTTAAACTTTTTACGTCTTGGGCCTTTGCGAGAATGGAAAACGCGTGGAAATTTGACTCCCTCCACCCCCTTCATCGTCCCTCAAGGCGCCGATAAACTCCGGACTCTTCTAATAATAAGATTACGCAAAGAACAGAACTCATGGAGGGTGGGGGGAGAAAAAACACCCTGAGGTCGTATTACACGGCCCGACTGGGAACTATCGTTTTACCTCCCTCCCTGTTTCGGGAAGGGGCCTCTCGCGTTTTTTCTCTTCCTATTTGCGCGATAAGCAGAGAGGATTTATTTGAACCGGTGATGGGGTGGGACGTAATTCGATATATTGCCCCCTGGGATTTTTTCATATCTGGTTTGAATTTTTGTTGTTTTCCGTCTTAACTGATATATAAAAAAAGAATGTTCATATTTGCTAAGAATTTTAGTCACATATCACGGTTCAATTCTTTTAATATTAATTTTAAAAGTTTGTTTTAAAGTTTTTGTTAACGACGGTTTTATTATTTTTTGAAACTCTAATTTTAAAAGCCCCGCGAAATATGCAAATCCTATCGAAATATCAATTAAAAATTATTTTAGATTTTTTTATTTTGTCACATTTACATGTACTTTGTTCTCGTTGAAATTTCATACCTCGTTCAATGACTACGACAATATATTATTTAGTTTTATCACAAAAGCTCTATGACGGTATTCGGGAAGTCTGATGTCAAATAACATCTACATCTGCGCGCATCGAGT
This sequence comes from Cylas formicarius, assembly GCF_029955315.1. Lineage (NCBI taxonomy): Eukaryota > Metazoa > Arthropoda > Insecta > Coleoptera > Brentidae > Cylas > Cylas formicarius. Next base: position 29,254,784 of record NW_026844326.1, on the reverse strand, counting down.
TTTATTTTTCAATTTATCAAAAAGGTTCCTTGCTACTCTTGTTTCATAGCTTCTTGCATACCGCGAATGCTTTTATGCGTTAGATTTCGTTTCGAGGCAGCGTCTACGAGGGCCCAAATCAAACTGATACGCTTTCATCGTTTGTTTTTTTTTTCTGTTTTTATACCGTCGATGTGCGCACGGCGGGTACAAATTATACTATTTTGGATTAGAATACGTTGCGAGTGTACAGCTGTTTACATGCGGTGTTGCTTATGTAGCAATTTAATCGGACATCACGAGTTCTTCAACGCAATGATGTCGGTTTTCCCTTTAGTGCAAAAACGGGCCTAGTTTAGTTAATTGATTTAGTAATTTTTCGAAGGAACTTCCAAGGGCTGCTGTAATACTGTTTACAAAACTTTTCGACTCCTCTTGCGTCTATTAATGTTGAAATCAAACGTGCCGGAAGTTGCATAATTAGTAACTGAGTTGGCAGTTTACATTCGTTTTGTTGCGAATGTACTTACAGTATTATACTAGTAATTTTTCACAGGAATTTCGTCTATCATTGTTAGCAGTTTACGTTCGTTTTGTTGCGAATGTACTTACAGTATTATACCACTCACTCGGCAATATTTGCATTCGTTGTTTAATATTTAGAAAAATAATTAATGGCGATGAACAAGTTTTTCAAAACAGAGTAGTTGAGATAGTAGTTTATTTACATTCGTTTGTTGCGAGTGTACTTACGGTATTACACCTATCACTCGCAATATTTATTAACTATAAATTAATTCGTCCCTTTGAACGTGTTTATTATTAAAAAAAAACGTAATTTGGCTAATTTACATTCGTTTGTTGCGAGTGTACTTGTGACTCTTACATACGACGTTGCCAGGCGAGTCTTTTCAATTATATAGGGTAAAAACATTAATTAACATTTGTTCGAGTCCTCTATGCGCTGCCGCATGGCGCTCCTATACTAAAATCTTCGAGTGTCCTTAACGTTTCGCTGGGGAAATTGGAAAATCTGCACGCCAAGTATTCGTCGTTATTATATATCTCTCGTTTGCGGGTTCCCAAGTGCCGCAGCATCCCGATACACTGCATAGAGAGGTGTATGGCTTTAAAAAATGTTTTAATTGAATGGGGATAATAAGCGCGTGCGCCAGTAGTTATTGTGTCGATTGCGGGACTGGGTTTTTGTTCATTTGTTCAACATTTTCGAGCAGTGTTTTGCTTTATCTCGAAAAATTTCGAACAGTAGTTCCGTATCGTTCGAGTACAAAGTTCAAGTTCTATTTGAGCGGCCGAAGCGATAACTTCGACAGACGTCAAATTGCTTTGGGACTTTGTGCATCTTAAATACTTACTTATTATATTACATTATAATTTATAATAATAGAATTTATCCATCAATTTATCAATTATTTACGTTAGAAGTTTGCAGTGTTTTGTGTTCTGAAAGGATAAATGAATTTGAAAAAATTTGTTTATTAAGATGTTGTGTGACGTATAAAAATCATTGCTAGTGATATAAAAACAACATTGACTGACCGTATGGTTGGTTTCAAATAATTTTTCATAGCGTTCAACGAGAGCATCGAATTATCCGAAACAGCTCAATTGGCTATATTTACTCGAGGTGTTGGTAAAGAGTTCACGGTTACGGAGGAATTACTTGCTTTGCAGCTGCTAAAAGGAATCACATTATTTGGAATATGCACAGATGATGCACCTTCTACGGTGGCCTTTCGTAAAGGTTTCATCCGAATTTTGAATGAAAAAGCAACTGAATGAAATGTGCAAAAAGATGATTTGATTGTCGTTCATTGCATTATCCACCAACAGAATTTGTGGTCTGAGTTCTTTCGACTCCAGAATGTTCTCTTCAATTTTATTCGATATCGAGGGCTAAACCATCGAAAGTTAGAGGCGTAACATTTTATTGTGTAGTCAGAGCTTATAAATGAGATTGAGGATTTTGTGCAAATTAAAGAGTGACCCAAAATAGATAGGTGACTTGGAATTTCTGGTCGACCTTACGGTCCATTTGAACGATTTTGATTTGAAACTTCAAAAGCAAGGAGAGTTTTAAAGCGTTTCAAAACAAAATCCGTTTTTGGGAGGCACTGGTAACAGTTACTTATTTTCAATGTGCCGAAGAATTCAAATTACTGTCGGAACAATTTTAGAAGAGATTTACCGATTTCAAAAACATAGAAAACTGTTTTAATTTATTTGCCGGTACTTGTCGAGAATTTCTTCCGCATTTTTAATCATACAGACTTGACTATTAATAATGAATAGAAACAAAGCCACCTAAGTAATATTTTGTTTCTATAAAAATGTATTTACTTTTCCGGTTTCTTCCTTCCTGTGAGCTTATTTTTTTAACGGATCTTGGAAATTTTCGTGTCAAAATGTTGCAAAAAAAAGTACCGGTTTTAAATAGTTTTTGTTCGCACTGGGGTGCTATTTGAAAAAACTAGGTTATCCTAAAGAATTAATAGTTCATTACATTAGATGCTATTTGCCATTAGACAAATAAAGAAAAGTTTCGTTTATAATTTTTCCAATGATCAAAAAAAAAAAAAGAGATAAACCGTCCTATCCTACGTAGAATGATCTTCAAAATCCAAAAATGCAAAAAAATATGGGAGCCATTTAAAATTCGAAAGTTACTGTCGTTTCCGTTCAAACCGGAAGTGCAACCATTGACTACATATTGTCAAAAAAAATGGACATTCAGCCTATATTAACCCTTGTAAATTTAAAATCGCTAGCTCAAACCGTTGAAAAGTTATAGAGAGTTCCCACTTTCCGGTGTCACCCGGTATATTAGTATAAAGTTGTTTTGAGAATTATGCTCAAATTTTTTTTTTCATGTTTTATTTTGTTTTTCGCAGTAGGCCATGATTAATCTATCAATCCAAGTAAGCAATTATTAACATACAAGAAACTCAATACGTTGAATGTCTTTTATACGTTATAAACTACTATTTGTAATAATTTTCCATTGGTACCTGTCCATTTTTAACGGAAGTTGTCATCTAAAAATGTTCTTAAAAGTCCAGAGTTATGACTTGGGACACCATCTTACTGAAGGTATATAATATACTAAGAGAATCTTCGCGAGTAATTCTGTAATGATTTCCTCAAGTATATCCAGGTCGTTAGGTTACTCGTTGCCTCAAAATAAAGCACGAAACCCCAATCCCAAAGCGCCTTTGTTGGGCCCTTTCAGAAATTAATTGGTGGTTTTTTTAAAAATTCTTTGGACAGTTCCTATCTCTACTGCTTGTTCTATGTGTTTCCAAGATGATGACTCCGTATTCTCTTTCAAATCAAGGACAATTTTAGGACATGGTTGAATAAAGGACCAGCGCCTAACTAGATTCACTTTCAGACCAGCAAATATGTCTGGAAACAGTTGTCTCTCTGGGTATTTTCATTGCATTGCACAAAATATACCAACGTTTCGTATTTTTCAGTGTTTTCATACATTGCCATTATTGGAGAAAATTAATTAAAATGAAATAAACACACAAAGAACAAATGGATATAATTAGAAACTGATAGTCTCCTGAAGTTTTTGACACATTTTATTTTTTGTTTTTAATAGATCAGTTGTCTAATAAGATAATATTCATCATATTAATTAGACATTATTATTTAAAAAAAAATGTTTTCATAATGTTTTTTCGAAATTAATTTCAAAACCTTATTCTTAGTTGATTTAGTTGATTTTCTTTACTTTACTTTACTTACTTATTTATAAAGTAAAGCAATGAAAAAAAAAAGAATTTTGACCTTAATTTTCAAAACAATGTAAAAAAAAATAATATACTGGTAACGTAAAATAACTAAATAGGCTTAGCGGTTGGCGTGGTATGTTTAGTGTTAGGTTTTCTTTATTGCTAGATTTTGTTTAGTGCTAGGTTTTGTTTGAATTTAAATAAACTTATACGGTTCATAGTTTTAGAAATCATAAACCAGAGCGGACTTCAATTTTCATGAAACCCAGCCCAGACATCATTTTATTGAGGTATTTTTTGAATAATTCTTTCTAACCTAATTTCTTCTCAATTATGTTTTATATATAAAATAAAATAAAAGTAGTATCGAACCTTTACTATAAATTATCATCCCGGCATAATATGTCATCTCTTGCTCATCTCTAATACAACTTCTATTATACCTACGTAAAAGAGTATTTTTAAATTAATTTTTATTTATATCTCAGAGAGGGAAAACGATATTGTCATGCCGTTTCCGCTACTTGCTGTGTATTTTTGCGCACTTTCATCCTGGCTGAGAATATTTATACCATTATATTTGGAATTTTCGAGAAGATCATAAAAATAGCTGCTTTTGAAATGAAGCATGTCCTACCGACTCGTAAAACTCTTAATACTAAACCAAGTTCGTCGAAATCGGATTAGCCAAAAAAAAAAATTATTCAACTTTTTCTAAACCAATATTTTACCCTTGCCCGACCCTTAGTTTGACGAGATGGAACAAATAGTTTAAACGAAAAGTTTCCTTATTTACAGTAGATTACGTTAAAACTAATTTTGATCTAGGTCAATTTGGAATATGTTTGGGAAAATCCGTTTTTTTCTATTTTGCAGTAGAGGTTACGCCCCCTAGCGGCCATTCCATGAACGCTTATTATTAACATACTTACCTATATGCGACTTATTACATTTGTATTTCAAGTAAGCGATACGCGAGACTTATTTTTTTTGTATATCGTCCGATAAATCAGAGATCCCGTTCGGATTTTGAACCTGTGCCAGGGTTGTCTCGCAAAGTTTATGATTTATTTTTTGCCTTTGTCGTCGACCTACGCCCATTTTAATTTGCAACCCCAAAGTTGCGACTTTTTTTTTTTGTTTTGGTTTGTTTTGTTCCCCGTGATCCGCGTATTCGTTCCTGTTGTGTGGCGAAGGGGTCGAACCGCCCCCCCCCCCCCCTTCTGCGTACATTTTCGCAAAACGCGAATACATTCACTGATATGACCGTCAGAATTGACAAACGTGGGAACTATCTCCGAAAACCCCCGATCGCTCCCAAATCCGTGCGGTAAAATCCCGGAAATATCCGAAGTGGCTCGGATCCGTGGGGAAGGAAACTGACGTGGTAAAGTGACGCTTCCCGCACGCTAGATCGGTGGATAATTTGGTATTTTACACACGGGAGTAGAAAAACATATTTATCAAAATTTATCACTTTATACAGTGAAAAAAAAAAATAAACATGTTTTGGTTAGTTTTCGAAAATGTTAAGTTTCGTAATCAGTAGGTAATACAAGGGGGGAAAGAGGTTGATTAAGAAAAATTTATCGCAAATTTTTAGTTGCGCATTGAAACGGAAAAAACAAAATATATTTTTTCGAAAAATTTTCAAAAATAGGCGAAAATCTACAACTGAAAACTTAGGCCAAACAATTGCTGGTGGGGTTGGTACTTTTTAGTAATATTATTTGTATTTGTTTCAGAGATTTTTCCGTATTTTGCCCACCATCGATATTAAAATGGATTGTTCTTGGTAAGTACCTCTAGTTTTCTGGGCTACGCGTTTTCGCGCTGCGAGAACATACTAACCGTGCATGTGTGTGCGAGTGAGTGCATTTGTCGTCACGCCGTCTACGAGGTGTGTTGAAAAAATAAGGTGACTTTTTAGTTTTATCAAAAAGTATGTGTTTATTATTAATACGCACTTCTGGTAAGCACATTCTGGGTGGCCATGAGTTTCTAACCTTTCATGGGTTTCTTGACTTTTGGGAACAGGAAAAAGTCGCAGGGTGAATATGGTGTCTAAGGCGCGATTCTGATTTTTTTTGGGCCAAAAAGTTAGACACAAGCAACGATGAGTGAGCAGGTCGTTGTTTAACAGTTTTTCAGTGATGCTCCTTCGACGACCTTTTTGTTCAAAATTAATCAGTTTCGGCACAAATTTTGCTGCTACACCTTTTATGTTCTCTTCTCTAATAGTTACACAAAATTGTATGCAAATTCTTTGTTCAATTGTTTTGGCAGCAGCCAAGCACACAAAACACGTCTAAACACGTCACGAAACAAAACTAAACGTGCGAACGGGCTGACACTGTGGACATGTTAGGGACATGTGTACCAACATAACGAAAAAAACATTAAGAGGTCAAATGTCGTAGCCCGTCCAATTATAAAAGTCGCCTTACTTTTTGAACATATCTCGTATACTTCGTTTTCTCTGTTGCTGCGGGTTATATGGCTGGCCAGTTCCAGAGTCCCTGTGACCTTAATAAAATATTTCTAATTATGTCAACGTCGGTACTATTTACAAATCTTCCGTCCGTTGTTGATATATCGAATCTACTGACGTTTCGCCAATCGTTCTGTTGGTTTCAATCCAGGATTACCCACCCATTCGACCTATTATGATAACCATTACTTGGTTGGTTACGAGGAAAACGGATAGTTTCGCACTTAATTCATTGCATTTGTTTGAAAACCATTGCCATTAGGTCCACAGGATATTCTGGTTAGTTTCGACTAAACTCTCCTATTCTAGAAACTCTCGACATTGTTTCAGATTCTCACATCTAAAACCAAAATTATAGAAACGCTACGATGAATTCCTCCATGATTTTCTTAGCCATTTAAACTATATACACCCCAATATACGTTTTTCCATTCTTAGATATTCTTATGAATATAAAATAAGACCTAACATTGGGTCATTCTGTTTACAAAAAACCTACGCACACAGACCGATACCTTATATCAAGCGTTCCATCACAAAATAGACTTAACCACAACCTTCTAAAGACAATGAGACTGGAAGCAACCCCAAACTTGCTTAAAGTATAACGTCAAAACCAAATTTATCGCTTGTCCAAAATCCTCTCAACATCTTCGATCCGTCAAAGACAACATTTGAGATGCCAGGAGCTTACAGTATTCCATGCAAAGAATAAATTGAAGAAACCGGACGAAAAATATCAACTAGGCTCAAAGAACATGAAAGAGCCTTCACACAATTCTTTCATCCAATCTTAAATGCGATTCAGGTCTTTGTCTTGAAGAAGCCAACAGGATAATTGGTGAAACGTCAGCAAGTTCGTGGATGTTTTTTTGAAAATTTAACCAAAATCATTGCCAACTAGGAAAAATTCTGGTGGCAATTAAATTTTGGTTTTCCGTTAAATGAGACGCGCGTGTCACAACTTGTTTTTATTGTACCGGTAGAAACCCTCTCCCGTTTTCACGCCCAATTTGCCCTCCGCTACCAATTTCTTCACGGCCTCGCTGACTTTGAAGAGCGGATCTTGCGTTTTCTGGTACCAACCGTCCAATATGAAAACGGCCGTGTCCAGACCGGTGTAATCCATCAGCTCGAACGGTCCCATGGGATGTCCGGCGCCCAGCTTCATCGCGGTGTCGATATCCCTGGCGGACGCGTCACCTTCAGAATACAATTCGCATTTTAATTTAATATCTACGGCCTATGCGGTGTCAGAAACGCTTTCAGCGGAAACTGGAACGAAAACTACCGTTATTTGTTACATTACATTAATTAATGAAATGTGGCATAGTCGTAACGTCTTTGGATTTTTTTTTGAAGCTGCTCTTAGGCAATTTGCCAGCACAGTAGTATTTAATGGAAAAAGTCCGAACAAACAGAATAACACCCAAAGCTCCTGATGGGAATCGAACCCACAACGTCCGGCAAGATCGAGTTGGCAGGTCAACGCCTTACCAACCGAGCCATCCTCGGACCCCGTTTGAAAGCGTTGAGCAGCAGTCTTTTTTTTTTTTTAATTTTCATACCTCGGACAGACACTTTTTTGGAAGCGAGTCAAATCTTATTAAATCTAAATCTACATTCGAGAAAAGTTGACACCCGGTGGCATCCGGCAGCAAGTTATATATTTCTGGTGTCTCTGCTACTCCTGCAGTTTTTGGGAAATTGATTTGAACTTTGGAAGCGTTCCAAGAGGCTTTTTGTAACATGGCTTTGCGAATCACCCTCCTAATACCGGGTGCAAATTTTTACGTGGCCAAATATTGGCTCCCCTGTACAGGGTGGCCAATATAACATAACTCTATACCTTATCTAAGAATATACAGGGTGTACGTTTTTTTTTTTAAATATATTTTTGCATCTACAGGGCACTCAGTGTTGCTTGGGTAAACACAACTTTTGACGGTAGTAAAATAAAAGCGGTGAAATTAAATTTTACCGAGAGCCTGAACACCCTGTATTGTGAGTTATCAAAATATTATAAAAATTCTATCGAAGTAAGTTCCTTTTAGGAAGAAATGGTATTTTTCTTGGGGCCTGCAAATGACATATTTGAGATAAAATCTTGAATATGTCAAAAACCATTAGCTAAATTGGAATCCAAAAATGTAATAAGATACAGAATGTTCCATAAAGAAAATGAAGTTGTGTTTACCCAAGCAACACTGGGCGCCCTGTATATGCAAAAATATAATAGAATAAATCTTAGTTTTATACCAGTTGACCTTTTTCGTATGCACTGTATATTTTTTTTTGTATTTATAGGAAAAACATTTGTGTTTTTTTAATGTGTGTAACACTGGTTTAATTTTTATTTGCACATTGTCGCTTTCTTCTGCTCTCTTGTCGACATTTTCAGCTGAACATTTGCAGTTATTTATTACTTGGACTCGGATTGAATACGTTTAATTGTTTAAACCGAAGATATAGTTTTGGCAGGAAAATAAAACTGAAAATATTTCTGTTTCCTGCAAAATACCACCTAATTATGGTATACTTTTTCTTCAATTGAATAACGCGTATTTAACTTTAGTTAAAGCTCATAATCACAAATAAAAATATGGTTACCGTCACGAATTTTCTTATTGTCAAAATATATTTTACTGGTGTTTTGGTTAGTTAATTTGCCATCATATTTAATTCAATAACTGAAGATTGGCTTATTGAAATTTAAACTCTGCTAGAAAATGTACAGGGGGTCAATATTTGGGTATATATTCACCTTAAACACCCTGTGTGTACGTACCTCTGTCCAGCAATCGGGCGGCCTCCGCGAGGTAGGGTATCAGCAGGCGGTTCACCACGAACCCTGGCGTGTCTTTGCACGTGACGCACACTTTGCCGATGGCCTTGCCCCAGGCCATCAGAGCCTCGTAAGTCTCGTCAGATGTCTCCGGGATTCTTATCACCTCCAACAGTTTCATCACAGCTACAGGGTTGAAAAAGTGGAGCCCGCCAAATCTGGAAATAGCAGTAGATGTGGTTGCGTTGCGGGTTATATCCCCCCTTTTCTCTTTAAGAGGGCGGGGTTTGTAGGCACCGCCTTACGCTTGCCTCTTATCAACTTAGCGTGATGATTGATAATTCAATTGAGTGATCGATCGATGTTTCAAAAGAAAAATTTTTGAGAATATTTTTGGCCAACAGACAAATTTTAAAAGAGTAAATTATTGCAATTTCAAAATAGCCTCGAGCAAGTAGGTATTGACGACAGCGACATGCGAATAATTCAAATCCTTTATTATCATCAACGAGCAAACATTAGGATTGACCAAAACATCTCTGACACAGCGGAAATTCGCCGGGGACAATATTACGTACCTGGGCTCTAACATGAACAACTTGGATATGAGCTAAGAAAAAGCTAGAGCTGCTTTTTTCCGGACGAAGAAAGTGCTATGCAGCAGAAACCTCAACAACTTAGGTTGTTGCTTGCAAATATTCTCGACTTTGCTCTGTGGGATGGAAAGCTCAACGCTGACGGAAGTATTGCTGAAAAGGCTACAAGCCTTTGAGATGTGAAATAACGAAATTGATTAAGACCAGAAAGCTAGAATAATTATAATTATGCAGGTCAAGATAGGAGGAGGAAGAAATTTACGGGAATGGTTCCATACGTCAAGTACAGCCTTATTTATAAAGTTTTGATAGCCAACGTTCGATGGCTGACACGGCACATGAAGAAGAAAAAAGTATTTTTTTTTTTGGGAAAACAATAATGTGTTTGTTAAAAGAAATTAGTGATATTGGACAAGTGATATTTTGAAGCAAGTGGACAGATAACAGTTACGAGGAGTAAAATAGTAATATTTTAATTTAAATTAAGCGTTATGAGGTTGGCCAGAATCGATTTAATCGCCGCCATCGGGTTGAAAAAGTGCAGACCGCTAAATCTGGAAATATCAGTAGATATGGTTCCATTTCGGTTTGTGCCCCCTCTTATTTTAAGAGGGCGGAGTTTATAGAGACCGCCTTGCGCACGCCTCTTATCAAGTTAATGTGGTGATGATTGATGATTCATTGTTTTCACCCAAATTTGAATATGATTGAGGAGGAGATTTTTACATTTTATAGGAAAAATTTCTAAGGGGAAGATAGTTTTAAAAATATATTGGAACGAGGCCAACAGTAAAAGCCATTGAATTTCCACAATACGAAAAGACATAAGATGTGTTTTTAAAAGGAAATTAATGATTATGAAGAAGCTGGATCTTAGTAATACCTTCTTAAGTAAAAAAGTAATATTTTAATTTAAATTTGGCGTAATGTGGTTGACCAGAATCGATTTCATCACCGCTACCGGACTGTTATCCCCTCTCTTCACTTTAAGCTGGGGGGGTTTGTAGGGGCCGGACCACCTTACGGAAGCCTCTTATCAACTTAACGTGGTGATAATCCATGATTCACTGTTTTCACCCAAATTTGAACGTGATTGAGGAGAGTTTTACATTTTAAATGAAAATATTTTAGAACGAGGTCAGCAAATAAAAGGCCATTAAGCGTCCACAATGCCAGCAAATAAAAATTAAGTTTGTCTGAACAACAATTATTTATGTGCAACCATCCCAAATTAAAAAAATATATATATTAGTGCAATTTCAAAATAACCTCCGCAATTTGAAAAGACCAAGGAAGGAGTTGATTTTGTTTATTTAGTGGAATTTCAAAATCTTTTAAAATTGTTTTTTTTTATAAATGATAATGCTTGAAAAAAAAAGAATATTTAGTAAGAAAGAAAGTGTGATTATACGAAAAAAAGATCTTTTGCAGAAGATGGATAGATAATAATCACGAGAAGTAAAAAAGTAATATTTCGATTTAAATTAAAGGTTATGGGGTTGACCGGAATCGATTTTGGTGCTAAATTTTGTCGAAAACGTCCACGCTTAAGTGAGGGGGTGGGGACATTTGCGAAAGAGAAGTCACCTGTCTTTCCTATTGGTGACTGCCGCAATTTCACCGATAGAAAGCGAACTGGTATTGGATGCGAACAAGGTTTTCTGCGGCGCCACCTCGTCGATCGTTTTAAACAGTTCGTGCTTGACCTTGAGGTTCTCCACCACGGCCTCCACCACCAGATCGCTGTCCTTGACCGCCTCTTTGAGGTCGGTGGTGCCTCTGATGCGGTTCCTCGTCTCTTCTAGGAACTGTTTGATGGCGCCCGGGTCGTCTTTGTAGAGCTTTTTGCCGACGCGGGTCAGACTATTGGTTATGGACGATTCGGTTTTTTTCAGCCGGTCCGCGTCGACCTCCACGAGGGTGACGGTGTTGCCGCTTTGGGCCGCTACCTGTGCGCATGATATTCCAAAAATAGCATCTCGCCGTTTCAAAACAAGATAAAGACCAAACACATTTCGTTTTAAATGATAAGATAGGAGTGTAAGTGTTGTGTTTTGATTGCCGAGGATACTGATTATGTCCTTGTACTCACTTCGACTGAATGCAGTGCGTTTAGTAAAAAAAAACAAAAATTGAATTCTTAGATATATACAGGGTGGCACAATAGTAAGTTAGTAAGTGTTGCACAAAATCAAAAGAAAAACATTTTAAAAATTTTCATTATTTCAATACAGTAGTAAAAAAAAATGCGTTTTTGACCAATAAGTGGGAAGTGTCGCGTTAAAATTTGAAAACAATCACGGCGTCATATAATTTTTTTTTGCATGAATCGTATTATGCAAGGTTAGTAAAAAGTACCGGAACGTTTTCAATATCTCCAAAGACTGCCAAAGCTGGAAGGACAAATCTCAATAACTGGTGATTTTTGAACACGCAGAATTCAAAAATGCCAACAGCAACGTTGTCAGATTTACCACTTTTACGTTATACGTCATATATTTGTTGTTTTAAATGGAATGCCGTATTTATTTTTGTTGCAATGAAATGCGCATGTCGAATTTAGTAAAGTCTCATAATTTCATTTTTTTTTCTATTTATTACTGAGCTGCGCAACACTACAAAACTGCCCAAGCTGGAACCAAAAAATTCAATACTATTCAATAATTCATTAATTCGAAAATATAGCACTAGACCTTACTATTGCGTCAGCCTGTAGATCTTAAGTGTTTGCCGCGGACTCCCAAAGACTTCAAAAGTGCATATAAAACATAAAAATAGGCAAGGGTCTGTTGTATGATGTTCCTGGATTTGATCAGTATCATTAAAATTCTTACGCCCTTACGCCCGCCATAGAGCAGACATATAAATCAAAATTTGCCAAAAAATTAGATAAATGCTTTTGCAAATGTCGAACAATTTAATAACGGCTAAGGGTATTTGATATTAATATTTTAATGAATTGCTTTAATATTTTTAATGATAAATATTCATAAATATATATATATATATATATATATATATATATATATATATATATATATATATATATATATATATATATATATATATATATATATATATATATATATATAAGGTTGTTCGGAAAGTCATTTCGTTTTTTCCCGTCAGAGGACTTAATTACGTTTTTTCGAAACCAACTTCACACTTAAGCCGCATAACCATTATATGTCTTGAGAGCTGATATTGCAAGGCTTGTGTGTGAAAAAGTTCTATTAATTCTACGCAGTAGTTTTTGGTTGGTGCCCTTTTAAATATGGAGAGCAATAAGCAGCATTTTCGTCATATTTTACTTTTTTACTTCAGAAAAGGTAAAAATGCTGTCCAAGCGAGAAAAAAATTGACGGATGTGTATGGAGAAGGCGTGTTAACAGTACGCCAGTGCCAGAACTGGTTTGCAAAATTTCGATCCGGCAATTTTGATGTCGAAGATGCACCACGGTCTGGAAGGCCGGTCGAAGCTGACAAAGATGCGATAAAGACATTAGTTGATGCAAATCGGCGAATAACCACACGAGAGATCGGTGAGAGATTAAATTTGTCGAATTCGACTGTTTATGGCCATTTGAAAGGCATGGGCTTAACCTCGAAGCTCGATGTGTGGGTGCCCCATGTCCTTACGGAGCGAAATTTGTGTCGTCGCGTTGACGTGTGTGTTTCGCTCCTCAAACGTCAAGAAAATGATCCATTTTTGAAGCGGATTATTACTGGGGACGAAAAATGGGTTGTATACAACAATGTTAAACGCAAGAGGTCATGGAGCAGAAAAGATGAACCGGCTCAAAGCGTGTCAAAAGCCAACATTCACCCAAAAAAGGTGATGCTCTCCGTTTGGTGGGATGTCAAAGGAATCGTTTTTTTTTTTGAGCTTTTGCCGGACAATACAACGATTAATTCAGAAGTCTATTGTTATCAACTGGACAAATTGAATGATTCACTTAAAGAGAAGAGGCCCGAATTAATCAACAGGAAGGGTGTAGTGTTCCACCAGGATAATGCGAGATCTCACACAAGTTTGGTCACTCGCCAAAAACTTTTACAGCTTGAATGGGACGTACTGCAACATTCACCACATTCTCCAGATCTGGCGCCTTCCGACTACTATTTGTTCCGGTCCCTGCAAAATTTTTTGGATGGCAAAACCCTTACATCAAATGAAGATGTCAAAAACCACCTGAACCAGTGTTTTGCCAGCAAGGACCAAAACTTTTATGAGAGGGGAATTATGTTGCTGCCAGAAAGATGGCAAAAGGTGTTGGACCAGAATGGCCAATATATAATTTAGTAAAATATTTATTCAACATGAACATGAAAGACAGTTTTCGTATAATGAATAAATATTTTATTAAATTATATATATATATATATATATATATATATATATATATATATATATATATATATATATATATATATATATATATATATATATATATATATATATATATATATATATATATATATATACATTGACTGAATTGAACAAAAACAAAATGCATTTTCACACTATTTCAAATGGCTTCTGAAAAAATTATTGAATTTAGTAGATTGAGACGGTTGAATATTGTGGGCACAAAAATATTCAAATTAAATTTAAAAAAAATATTCAAATTGTCAAAATATCAAAAATTCAATGTATTATCAAAAACAAAATTTGCCGCCATTAAAAAAAAAAAACAGTTATCGCGAATTGACTTTTCAAACTTTGATCAGTTTGACTTACAAGAATGAAACCAATCTCCTCTGTCCAAACCTACTTTCCTATGCTACATCCAATTATGATAAACTAATTCATAAACTCCAAGATACCCCTTTTCTACATTGTTAATAATCCTTTTGTACGAAAATTAGTAGCAAAAGAAACAACAATCTAAATTTTGACATTTATAGGAACCGCATCCTGTAATAACTGTGCGCAGTAAGCTTATGCTTTTCTTAATTTACAATAGTAAACACAATATTCAACCCTATTATTTTGAAATGCCGCCGTGGTGAGTAGTTTCGTCAGTATATATACAGTATATAATAATAATAATTATTGTATCTACTTGCAGGCTGCTCCTCCATCTTAAATCGAGACTCTGTTTGTATTTAAAAGAATTGTGGAGTGTTACCGTTGACATTTTTTTGTGTCAATTGACCGAAATAATTTTAAAAATACAATGAAATATACATTTATTTATGATAGATAACACTCCAATTTGAGTAGTTAATTAAGACGTGGTATAAAAGGGACACCGTATTGAACATAAATAACGTGTTTATACATAAAAATTCAGAATCGATTTCAGATATTGGACCAAGTCATATCTTTGAAGTATCATAACCAAATAATTCAGGTAAACAAATGAGCAAAAACGTATTTTTAAAGTCCATAGTGCACTTGATTTTCAATTCTCATTTGAGCGGCAAGGCGAGGATGGCCCGGGTGTATTTCTTTCTTTCTGGTATATTCCTTGAGTGTGGACCATTTGCGGCAGTGTTGAATAATCGTTTTTACTGTGTGTTCCGAAAAAGTTATTTTAACAATGTTATTAATAGAATTGAAAGAATAAACGTAGTGATTTTCAAGCTCATCGTATAGACAATAGTGATTAGGACCTAATAAGAAGGAAATAGTATATTATGCGACAAGTGCGGTAAACGGCATTTGACTCACGAGTTTACTTGACACGAGCGGAGCGATTGAGTTAAAAAGTTTACCGTTTTGCATACTATACTTTTTCTACGACCGTTAGTTTTTGGGTAGAGTTACGCAAATCAACACGAATACATTCACTGACATGACCGTCAAAATTGACAAACGTCAAAATTCAAAGCGTGGGAAATATCTCCGAACACACCCGATTGCTCCAAATCCGTGCGGTAAAATCCCGGAAATATCCGAAGTGGCTCGGATTCATGGGGAAGGAAACTGACTTGGTAAAGTGACGCTTCCCGCACGCTAGTTCGGTGGGTAATTGGGTATTTTACACACGGGAGTAGATTTTTTTTTTCCTAATAACAGTGTTATCGCCATAGCACCAACCTCATCAAGTTCAAAAACCGGAATAGAGGATTTTTTGTTAGAAAATGATATTTATTTTGATTTCGGTTGCAAATAAGCGCAACTTTTCGAAGTCCTGAATTCATATGCAATTTAAAAACGGTACGTATGATAATTTGGGTGAACATATCATTGCATAGAGCATTTGTTTGTAAAATCAAAAGTCAGAGCAGAAAATGTTCCTGCTACTTTTAAGTCCCAGTGTTATAAATTTGATAAAACATGCAATTAATAATATACCATGTGAGAGATGAAAAAATTCGGTACAGCACATTATAAAAATTGAGAACTCTTACATTTCTATATAAAACAACATAACTGAAATACAATTAGATTTAGAATAAAAAGGTAATTATGCATATACAGGGTTTTTCACTTAAAACTCCGCACGCCAATAAGTCCAAAACGAAAAGAAATATTTAATTTATGTAAAAAGTAGTCAAAGTGTGGGGTCAAGTAGATATTTCCTAAAGTTTAAAAAATTCGACGCCTGCAAAGAGCTGGGCGTCGCGACGCGTCGAAAAATTATTCGATTGCAGAGACTTTGGAAATAGGCGCATACCAATGTACATATTATTTAAAAACTATTTTGTTATTTACTCAAACTTATTTACTTTACCCGTTTCTAAGTTATACCGATTTAAAGTAAACATTTCTTGATTAATAAAAAATGTGATTAACGCTTATTTTTACAAGTATGCCATGAATGTTAGTTACTATGGCAATCATTGTTATCGCAGTTGTTTTAAGTGCAATTACAAACGTAAGTTGTTATTGCTGTATCAACAAATTGTCACATTTTGTCACAAGAAATATCCAAATTTGTTCGGTTTAAAAAAAACTAAGAATTATTATGTGAAAATGGTGCAATTTAGCAATGAGGAAAAAGTAGACATGTTACTGGTGTTTGGAGAATGCAGATGCAATTGTAGAGAAGCAAAAAGAGTTTACGCACGGCGTTATCCGCATAGAAGAGTCCCCGATGCAAAAACTTTTTCAAGTTTATGTAAAAACTTAAGAGAATATGGCAGCTTCATAAAACCTAAAAGAGATAGGAACAGGACGGCTACAAATGATGAAAATACTGCTGCTGTAATTCAGCAGGTTGATAATAACCCCAAGATATCCCTATCAGAGATAAAAGAAAATACCGGTGTTACCATAAGTTCTTCGTGGAGAATTCTACATAGAAACTCTTTTCACCCGTACAAAAGTAAACTAGTTCATAAACTAGAACCAGGCGATTATGCTAGAAGAATGTATTTCTTGGAACATTGTCCGATTTGTATAGCCAAGATGCAAATTTTCTCTCGAAAATTTTATGGAGCGACGAAAGTCGATTTCAAAATAATGGAATCGTTAATAGACACAACTGTCGTTTTTGGTCCGAAAACCATCCTCGTTGGATTACAGAAAGAGGTAACCAACGAATTTTTAGTATCAATGTTTGGTGCGGCATATTAAATGGATTCCTTATTGGACCTTACTTTTACGAAGGAACTTTAAATGCAGATCGCTATTTAAGATTTCTTCAAACTACACTTCCGGAACTATTAGAAGAAGTGCCTCTTGACACTAGAATGAATATGTGGCTACAGCAGGATGGAGCGCCTGCACAGAATGCCTAAATAGTAACGAAGTATTTGAACCGAGAATATCCCAATAGATGGTTTGGTACTAATGGACCGGTAAGGTGGCCGGCGAGGTCCCCGGACATTACACCACCAGATTATTTTCTTTGGGGTTACCTAAAAAACGTTATCTATGAAGAACCTATCGAAGATATGGCTGATCTCATTAACAAAATTAGTGCAGCGTGTGCCGCTATCACAAGAAGGACTCTCCTACAAGTGACCCAACCTCATCTGTTAAAAGTTTTTGATAGTTGTGTTCGAGCAGATGGACATAATTTTGAACAAAATTTTTGAAATGTCTTATTATGTAGTTAATTGCAATAATAATTTTGGTTATTAACTTGTAGGTATTTTACTGTTTTTTCATTTATTTATCATGTTATCAGAACTAAATCGATAAAAAATAATAAATAAAATCATACTAAAATAGTTGAAATCTATTGTTTGTAATTGCACTTAAAACAACTGCGATAACAATGGTTGCCATAGTAACTAACATTCATGGCATACTTGTGAAAATAAGCGTTAATCACATTTTTTATTAATCAAGAAATGTTTACTTTAAATCGGTATAACTTAGAAACGGGTAAAGTAAATAAGTTTGAGTAAATAACAAAAAAGTTTTTAAATAATATGTACTTTTGTATGCGCGTATTTCCAAAGTCTCTGCAATCGAATAATTTTCCGACGCGTCGCGACGCCCAGCTCTTTGCAGGCGTCGAATTTTTAGGAAATATCTACTTGACCCCGCACTTTGACTACTTTTTACATAAATTAAATATTTCTTTTCGTTTTGGAGTTATTGGCGTGCGGAGTTTTAAGTGAAAAACCCTGTATATTCCTAGCTATAAATGTATTTTATATATTTAATGTCATTATTTTTTCTTGGTCTAATTTCTTATTAAATTAGACACCTAAATAAACAAAAAAAAATATTTTACCGAAACCTTTGAGGCCCGAGTGTTATTGCCGTCGGCGGGTAAGTTCCAAATGCAAAAGCCAGCGCGATGAATATTGAGACAGACTCTAAGCCGGAGCCGTCGCAACTTTCAGTTTTTTTCCCCACCTGTTGCCCTATGGCGGTTAATACGAGACGCCCTGTATAGATATAAGTTTTCACCCCCGACCTGTGCGATACCGGATCCCATGAGTCCGCCTCCGATCACCGTCACATTTTGGATGATGTTGTTGAGCGACGTCACCGAAAAATGTCGCTTGAAAATGGCACCGGTCGCGTTCGCCGCGGCCATCTTCGATCACAGTCACCGGTTAGACTGAAACGGCGACGACCGGTTTCGGCTTCAGTTGAATTTTTATCAAGTTTTATCGCCGCACTCGACCGCGTTCCTTTCGACCTTTGCTCGAATACTTTGTTTACCGGAGAGAGAGAATATTGGTGTTAATTTTCGTGGTCGCCATTGAAAATCCGACCCCCGTACCGATACGCTCGCACATACACACACACATATATATATATATATATATATATATATATATATATATATATATATATATATATATATATATATATATATATATATATATATATATAAGTTTCGTGAGAAATTCATGATTATACTTTTATAATTTTTTTTTTACACAAAACCAAGTGAAACAAACGAACATTTTTTAACAAAATTTCGTAAAATGTTTTGAATTTTTATTACAAACTTTTTGCGAAGTTTCCGCTTTTCTTGCTAAATTAAAAAAAAAAAGGTTTTATATTTTTTTTACAAAAAAATAAAGCAGAAAGTATTTTTTTCTCAAAATTTCACGAGAAACTTACTCTCTTCTGACCAAATGTAAAAAAATAGGGTTTTACACTTTTTTTAAAGAGGAATAACAAAAACGAGCATTTTTGAATAAACTTGCTTGAGAAACGCAATTTTATTAACTTCTTTACAAAATGCACACTTTTTCGGCAAAATATATGATTTTACTTTTTTTACAAAATTTCGTATAATGCCTTCAATTTTTATTACTAACTTTACACCTTGCTAAATGCAAAAAAAATTGATTTTCTGCTTTTTTACAAAAAAAAACTTTCTGAATAAAATAGATTTTTATTACACTGTGTTTAAAAATAAAAATAACACAAACTAGCATTTTTTAAGCAAAATTTGTGTCACTTTACACTGTTCATATTCTGGTAAAATTTCGTATAATTTTTGGAGCTTTTATTACCAACAACAAATAAAACGAACTAACATTTTCATGAAAAAATTTATTTGATGAAATTTCTTGTGAAAAGTGTACAAAAAGAAAATTATTTTGTACTTTTTTTTCAAAAGATCAAAAACGGGAACAATTTTTTTTTGGAAAATGTCTTGAGAGATTTTATTTTGTGAAATTTTTTAACAAGCCTGGATTTAAAATGAGCATTTTTTAACAAAATTTTCATGAGAAACATTAAATTATTTTAAGAAATTTTGTATAAAAAGTGTGAATTTACATACTTTTTTACGAAATTCATTCAAAATGTAAAGAAACACTTTTTTTTTCCAAAAGAAAGAAACTCAGTTTTTACAGTTATTCTGGAAAAATGTAAAGAAATTTGAATTTGCACTTTTTTAGAAAAGTAACTATTGTTTTTTTTACAAAATTGTATGAAATATTTTATATGCTTTTATTCACAAATTTCGTGAAAATTGTGTAAAGTGTAAAAAAAAATGTTTTTTTTTTCAATCAAAACCAACACATTTTTGCAGAATTTTGTAACAACTTTCTCAATTCACACATTTTTTAAATAATATTTTGTAAAAATCAGTAATAATTTACAAAGTAATTTTTTTACGGAATGCACACTTTTTGTGTCAAAGGTATGAATTTTCAAAACAATTTTTTTTTAAACAATTGCTTTTCCAAAATAAAGGCGCTAATAATATTTTTTGCGAAATTTTGGGTGTGTCGGTTTGTACTAGGATACAGTTTTCGATGTTCAACATCCTTAAAACCTTTAATAAAATCGAAATCCGTAGATGCTCATGTAGTGCGCATGTTTGCTTCTCATGATCGACTTGGCGTGTCATTTCGTCGACTAAACAGAGTGTCCCCTGTACTGTAGTTCGACTAACTCCGGCACCTACTAACCAGCAGGCATTTTAATTTTTGTCGTACGAAGATTTTAATCGGGCATGTTGTGAGCAGGTTTTCTTTGCAGACATCGGGCCAGAAGTACTGGGACTGGCGGAATAAGATGTCTCGTCTCTCTCAGTTTTACACCGTCGAGGTGGGCGACACCAAATTCACCATACTGAAGAGGTACCAGAATCTGAAACCGATCGGATCGGGGGCGCAGGGGATCGTGTGGTGAGTGGCGGATGCGCCGGACTAGCTGCATCTTGCACGCGTCTTTTTTTCATCTTCGCGTTTTTGATGCATGGTATTGAATATAAGGAATTTTAAATTACCCCGTGTATACGGTTCCGTTCGTTTTTATTTTGTTCCGCGTATGCCGGGGGCAAACCATCTCCTTTAAAAAAAAAAGAGAGACGAAGTTGAAAATATTCATAAACGGACCACTTCTCGATTCGCTCTCGTAGAGAATGCATTCTACTATGTGGAGGTAATAACGTGTTATACTTCGACCAGAAATATAGTGATTTTACAACCGACGCCGTGATTAACTAATGTTTTAGTCTGTCAGTACCTTTTTATGCAGTTCTTCTAGGGTTAAAACACCATTCACTTTATAAGCGTCGTAGATTATACGCCTAATTAGATCTGCGTGTTGCCCTTTAAAAACTCGCGAAGTATCAGCATCTTTTTTCACTTTCCTCATGACTATCCCATTTGCAACATTTTTCTTATAGTTGAATTCGGAACTTTGGTCATGTTACTTGTTTTTATTGCTGCTCCTGCTTCCGCTTCTGGATTTCTTATAAAAGACAAGACAAGAAGACAAATGGATCCGTTTTTTAATTTGCTGAGGTACTAAGTCTTTTAAATTGTCATTAAGTTCGACTACCATCTCCACTTCTCCTTCAAATTCAGCGTTGTTTTCCATGTCTTCTTCCAACAGGGGAACATCTGCTTCATTCCACGGTCTCCACATTTTAGAAAAACAGGAACCTTTAAAAAATGTTTAATTGTAAGATTGTAATAAATATTTCTATATTCTTATGACGTACCTTTTTCAAACGCGAATATAATCCATAGTCTTAAAAAAGACTGTTGTTGTTTACAAATCGAATGTAGATGATACAAAAATACAAGAAGAAAAATGTTGTTAATCGACTGGCACACAAGAAGAAAATGATTGTTTTCAAACTTACCTGTAAGAAAAATAGAATGCAGGGACTTACCCTTACCTTACCCCTTACCCTTTGTTCTATTCGCAGGGCCAAAGCTCGTGAGTCAGGAACATGGAAGGATCACACTCAAATACCTCCGTAATATATACTAACATATTGCAGTTTAGATTAAACTCTTGAGAACAATACATATAAACTGATGTTAAAATGTGTGAAGGTTAAGGTACTGTAAAATTCTGAAAATGTCAAAGCAATAAATGCACTATATTTTTGGACGTACTATAACTGCGATAAAAATTGATTTGAAAGTCCGGAACCTTCGCCAAGTTTGTTAACGATTAGTGTTAAACCATAATGAAATCGAAAGCTAAAGTGGCGTAATGGAAATCTCTCTAGTAAAGAGGTAGACAAAATTGCAATTAATGGCTTCTGTCGGAAAGGTTTCTAATAACAGGATTCGTTCAGTAAAAGTAGTGGCAATTTTTTGATAGAAAAAAATTGTGGCATATGAAGTTGCCGTTTTGATTTTCCCGGATACCCCGTAGAACTTATACCGACGACAGCGTTGCCAGATCTGGCGAAAGTTCCTTGAAACAATGATTTTCCTAGCTATCGTTACGACGTTTTATGGTTTACCCCTGAGGCGCGGAACCCCGTACATATGCGTGCGACGTGTTTCCAATTTTTTCTTTTTTTTTTCTTTTTGTTCTGTTATAGTTGATTTGGGAATGCGCTTGAGTGTCTCGATTTTGTTGGCGTAGTGTGGTTTTCGGTTTGTTTGGCCCTCCCTCAATGGACTGAGAGCCCTCCACCCACCGCCCAAGCACTCTCCCGCCATCCTCACCCGTATTTTCGTTTTTTTTACCCCCCCCCCCCCCCCACAATGAACATCCGCGAGGGGTTCGCGCAGCACACGTTCGGCGATACCGAATTTTGGGTACCCGCCCAGTACGCCGAGTTGGAACCCAAAGGGGGCGGCGCCCAAGGTCTTGTGTGGTAAGTCACCTACGCGGGAAAGAGCGACCCGAAAAAATAAACAAAATGACTTTTTTTTGCTTATTTCAAAATCGTGCTAGACCATTTTCGCAAACTAACACCGTGTCGCTGCTTTTTATTCTTTTGTGCACGCACCCTGTATATAGTTATATATATATATATATATATATATATATATATATATATATATATATATATATATATATATATATATATATATATATATATATATATATATATATATATATATAGCTTATATAAAAAATAGTGTAGTTTATATAAAAATATGGAAAAAAAAAACGAACGGGCACCCTGTACCATCGACTGAAATCGGGCAGACTATACCGGGTGGCCCATTTATAAAGGACGCCGGGCATGTCTCGGGAACCGTTAGTTTGAAATTAAAAAAAAAAAAGTATTTATAGGTAAATCGGCCAAGAGAAAATTCTGCAAATTATTTTCAAGTTCATAAAGTGGCCTTGTTTTCTCAAAAATTTTCGAAATTAACTGAATATTTAGTAACAAACAGTCATAATATGTCATCTCTTGATCATCTCTAATACTGCTCTCATCATACCTACGTAAAAAAGTATTTTTAAATTAATTTTTCTTTATATCTTCCACTACTTTTTGTATTTTTTACGCTCTCTCATCTTGGCAAAAAATAAATATTATATTTGAAATTTTCGAGAATATCATATAATAGCTGTTTTTAACATGAAGCGCCTCCTGCCGACTCGTAAAAGAATTAATATCGTGCTATTGCCATGCCAGTCGATGGTCCGTAAAATTCTCTTTTAAACTAAACTAAGTTCGTCGACATCGGATTGGCCTAAAAAAAGTTATTCGATTTTTGTTAACCAATATTTGACACTTCCCCCACCTTAAATTTGACGAGATGGGAAAAAAATAGTTCAAACGAAATTTTTCAGTAGAGATTACGCCCCCTAGCGGTAATTTTATGAACTTGAAAATAATTTCCAGCTTTTTTTCCCGATGCCCAGTTTTGAATGGCTTCGCGCGGTGGTGAACTTTCACGAAGTTGGCCGTGCTCGAAAAAATCAAGCGAGCGCGCGCTGTCATATTTCTCTGACGTCCGATTTTTCGCCGCGGACCATAAACGTAGACGTTCCCCCGACTTAACCAGTAATCTCGCTATTGTTTCGGAATGCCGCATGACGTAGGGTCGTAAAAAGTTTTAAAAGCGCCGCCTCGATTGTTAACGTATATCGTGGCCGTTCATCAAACTGCCGTGTTCGACTTTTAGCGCCGCTGTGGACACGGTGACGGGACAGAACGTGGCAATAAAAAAGCTGAGCAGGCCGTTCCAGAATGTGACGCACGCCAAGCGGGCGTACAGGGAGTTCAAGCTGATGAAGCTGGTGAACCACAAGAACGTAAGTATACTCTGTCCTTGTTTTTTTCTGCCGTTCTTTCCTCGTTTATTTATGGTGTGCGATTGGCATTTTTTTTTTATTGTAGCGCATATGGCTACTAGATATCTTGTCCATGTCGGTAATACAAAAACAAAAAAATCACTAATCGGTCTGAGAACATACGGGAGAGAAACCTGTTTGAAAAGTGGTGGTGAAATCTCGACATTCCATAGAATTCATTTATTAGTTTTCTGCATTCATCTGCATTAATTTTTCGTATTTGTCAAAATGAGCGTGTAAAAGGCTGTAGACAAACGAGATTTAGACGAGGAAGGATTCATAAATATATCAATTTCAATTATTTATTGTTTATAGGAAACTAAACTTGAACTTGGATTCCCTTTCACTAATCCGAGAATTACAGTATTTAAATGTTCACACACTTGTCGAGCAAATTGGGGCGGAGCTCTGTGGAAATAAAAACTGTCTATCTGGCATACCAGGCTTTTTTGAATTTGGAAAAGAAACTGCGAGAGTAGGAATTAAGTTATTTCGAAGAAATTGTAAATATGGTAGTCCAGTAAATTTAGTTATTTTGTTTATCAAAATCCCTGCCAAAATATTTAGTGTTTGTGGACGTTGCGTATGATATTCTCCTACTGTCATTAAAAAAAAGTTGCCCATTTCTATCATAGCTTCACAAAACTACAGTTATCTCTCTCGTACGAACGATACTTTCCTTCTTGGTTAAGTTGTTTGCAGGTACTTCAGAAGATGCTTGATGGGGTTTATCCCCAACTTCTAATATAACATCATAACATTAGCGTTCGGATGAGCTGGCCCCAAGGGGGCATTTTGGGCCCATCACTTTTTCTCCTATATGTGAATGATTTACCTGAAATCTTGTAACAGTAACTGTCGAGTTTTCATGAATGCGGACGAAACGTCCGCGTTGGTAAAGTTTGTTCATGTTCAGGAAAGACCCGGGCAAGCGGTAAGAATGAAATATGGTCGAACAGGTCCGTACTTTGCTTAGAATTTAATTATTTGTTTTTTTGTTAGGAAAGACTGTTGAGGTTGCAACATCCGGGTAATTCAAAGTCCAAAAGGTTTTCGCAAGCACTTTAATGACGTGACCTAATTATCGCCAACATGGTATGCCTTGCGTTTATAACCAAAATTATAGGAACGAGATTTCACTCTACGAATAGAAAAATTAATAAATCCTTTCGCAACAACATCGAAGGAAAAATCAACGAAAACGATCAATTGCCAGCAAGCGGGAGACGCTTCCTTTTCTTTTCTTTTTTGCTCATAACCTCAACCGTGTAACACGGGTTGCCAGCGTGCCTGGCGTCTAACATTTATTTGAATTTATTTATTTGTTCGGTTTTCCCGAACTGATACTAAACGATATTTATATATTTATGTATGTAGTTATGTTTAAATTTAAAATAAAATTTTATTACCTACTTAAAATGTTTAAAATTATTCACATAATATATCAGTAACACTTTCGCCTAGATTTTTTGCATAATTATCACCGACGTATTCCTTTTGTAGGTTCAAGCTTTCTAAAATCTCAATTAATTGCTTTTTGGTAAAATCTTCGTGAAAATAAATGTCATTATTAGGAGGAATGTTTAGAACTAGTTTGTTTTTAAACCAACTTTCAAATAAATCAGCGGTGGTGTCTTCATGTTAATCCAGAGAAGAATTTTTAATATTTTTCGCAGACAGAGAAAGTCCATTTGGAATCCAACCATCTTTACAGCCAAGCATGCAAAATAGTTAATCTTTTACCTCTTTTTGATGGCGCGTTTGTTTTTCACTTATCAGTTGAGTCAACCCAACCCTTTTCCGTAGTATCATAAGTGTCGAACCAGGTTTCATCCAAGTAAATAATTTTCCCTTTCTTCTCTGTAAATCATAATTTTTTTTAGATTCCAGTCGCCATTTCCGAATTCCAAAAGATTCCATTAAAACTTGCCTTTTATCATTTTCTTAAAACCTAAAACCCATGTGTTGAATACACTTCCGTATGTTGGTTCTGCCACATTTAACACCGGTTTCATCTTTTTCAAGCCTCCTAATTAAGATATCTAATACAGGCACGCTTTGTTCGTCGTATAGCTGCTAAATTTAACGCCGTATTATATCTTGATCACTTTCATCTACGCTCGAGAAAATGTCAGCATCGCTTCTTTTGTTCTTCGCTGAAATGGGATTATTCACAATTTTCCATACAATTTCTTACAAGGCAAGCAAGGGGCAAGATAGTGATGCTGAAAGGGCAGCAGAAAAGAATACTTAGGCTAATTTTGAAACTTTCTCCGAGGCAGTCTTGCAAAGAAATAATTCAGCAGCACAAAATAATGATGGTTCCTTGTATACACCTATTTAAATATAAGAAACATGTCAAAATGCATCTTACAACCAATGCTTTTTATAGTTGAAGTGAATTTGAAGCACACGTTCTAAATAAATGTTTGTAATGTTATATTGATGTTTTTGCATTGTTTTTGTTATATACACACCTTATGTGATTGTCCTAAGACACACATTTTCTACTTCGTCTATTTGAAAAAATTTTAATGTTATTTTTTGTGACGAAACATCCATTGTAATGGGTTTTGTGAATAAAATGATCTGTTTATCTATCTAAACTAGACACTTAGCTTAATAACCTACGGTAGCTGACGGTTAGTCGATTCTACAATTTTTAGTATCTAGATGTCACTGTTCGGAAAGAAAATGGCGGAAATCAGTACGATATAGCTATGATATTTGACAGTTTAGCGATGCGAATTTTTATTATTTTTTTAATTTTGCTCGATCAGATCATCGGTCTTCTGAATGCGTTCACTCCCCAACGCTCGTTAGAAGACTTCCAGGACGTGTATCTCGTCATGGAGCTGATGGACGCGAACCTCTGCCAAGTCATCCAGATGGACCTGGACCACGAGAGGATGAGCTACCTGCTCTATCAAATGCTGTGCGGGATCAAGCATTTGCACTCAGCCGGCATCATACATAGGGTGAGCGTTCGATTCGAAGGGAGTATAGTTTGGTCCCAATTATGCCGTCCTAGCTGTATAACAATTTATTCATTAAATGGCCCGAATTTATTACCTCTTCGGTCAGATTTTAATTTTAATTCAATATTTTGACTAGTACATTCACAATTGGTGAAAACCCGATTTGTTGATGACAGGTTGTCTCTAAAATGTAGAAAATCTCTGCAGGTTTGCTTCCCTATTGGGGGATTATGGGAGATTGAGCCTTGAGCCTTATTTCGAAAAAAAGCTAATAATATCGATTTTTGAAGAAAAAAATTGTTTCATCTTTAAATATTTTAAAAAGAAATAAGCATTTTTTTCGAATTTGTATCGGGAATTAAATTAGATTCGATTGAATACGAGCTTAGATGGGTTTTTAAATTTAAAAAACAAAAAAAAAACTCCCAGAGGCGTCATTTAGGGGTTCATATGGGGGTAGGGATGGCCCTGTAGAAAGACAAATTATAGTCGTTTGTCCTTAATTCTTTTATTAAGGAATCTGAACTAAGTAATAGTCCATTTAAAAGATCAATATTACACTTTGTGCGATTTTTTGAGTTTGATTTAGTCGAAATAATTTATATTCTTTATTTTTATCTTCAACGACATTTTCTGATAGTTTCTATTATCTCAGCGGGATGTGAACTGAAGAGTAACCTCGCAGTTAGAGAAAATTCTTCAAATTTCGTAATCTTAATTTTGTATCTTCTTGAAATGGACCTTAAAATTAATGAACATCTTTCTAGAAGACTTTTTTTCAGACCTGTAATTTCAGAAGATTCATGTAGAAGTTTGAAGAATTTTCTTGCTGTATTTCAATCTTTGGAAGTACAGCTTCCTGTATATTTTGGTTTGTCCACTATTAAACCTAATCTAGTCGCATCGAATCTGACCTTAAAGAAATACAAGTGTTGTGTTACGAAGACCATACTGTATGTGTAGCTGAAAATGAAGTTGATTTGCAGAGACTAGTATATCATTTTAATATAATTGCAAAGAAATTCAACATGAAAATATCGACCAAAAAAACTAAATCACTATTAATCTCTAAAGAACCAATTACATTTAAGCTGGAACTTGATAACCAAATTATAAAGTAGGCAATGAACATCAGATATTTACATGGAAGAATAAATACTTTAAAACCCAAATAAAATCCCGCATATATAAATCTGTAGTCCGACCAGTCATGACATGTACCGCTGAAACAAGACAGGAAACATCCAAGACTCAGAAATGCACGGAAACAAATGAAATGAAAATGTTAAGGAAAATAACAGGAAGAATACTCTGGGATAGAGCAACAAATGAAAACATTAAGACCCGAACAAAAAAGAGAACGCAAGAATGGAATGTACATACAGATAGAATGTTTGAACGACAGTGAAGAAGACAGGCAGAAGTGACTAATATAGAAAAAGACGAAGAAGAAGAATCTGACTTTTTTTCTCAGACAAAAGTTGCTTTTCTTATTTAGACTGTATTTGCCATTTTTTGTAAGGAAGAGAAGCCAATCTCAAATGTTTCTGGACGAACTTGCTTGTGAAGACACCAATCAATATTATTCATTTCTTGACCCCTGGCTGAAGACAATTCACTTAAATTAAAGAATAATTTTTTTCTTTCTTCTTGGTTTATGTTTTAAATTGTAATTTAATCAGTCTAGCATGCCGCGTATACTAGGTACGGCGATTCTTCCATATTATTTTAAGGTTATCTTCGAAAACAAGACGATCTATGAAGGTACATACAAACGTGCATCTTACATGGGTGGATCTTGAAGAGATGGCTTGCATTCCGAATGACCACTACTACCGTCAACTCCCCACTTTCCTAACAAAATCAACTTTTGGTCTTGATTGTTTAAAGTAGAGTCTATATAGTTTTGCAGTTCTGCCTCAGCAGATGATTATGTAACTTCAATGTAATCTTTACTTCGAATTTTTGATATGAAGGAAACATTGTTTACTATGGAATTAATTAGACTTCTTAATAATGTATACCGATGTTTATTCAGACTGGCTTCAACAATAAGAGATACGGTTTCATTTGGATTAACCATTTAGTTTTGTGACATTTTTCTTTGTTGTGTCCATCCGCGTGCAGATGGTTTGTTGACTTGAGTTGATTTAGAACCAACATTTCAGCCGTCTTTACTACCTTTGTTGCGCTTTGCTTTTGTCCATTTCTCCGTTATTTTTTTACGCAAATAAAAAAAAATTGTCTTCCAAATCGGCACAATTGAAATGTTCTAAAATAGCCATTCCATGGAATGAACATCGATATGATGCACCTGAAAAGAATGGGATTTTCAAGCTTGATTTGGCAATGTCCGAGTGATGATGAAAAAAGAAGTAGGAAATCTGCATTGTCCTACAATAAGTCAAGGAGGGAAAACATATTTAATAATAATAATAATTTACTATTAATAGTGTAAAGATTTATAATAAACTTACCTTGTTTTTGAATATTCATGGCAAAAACTAACCAAAGTCACTTTTAGAATAAACTGTCCACAAAACGTTTGATAGCTGTTAACAGAAATTGAAAACGGATGTGTACAAGTTTGAAGAAATAAAAATAAAATAGACTAAACAATAAATATTTTTAAAAAAAGTTTTATGAGGATGAATCAGTATGTCTAGGTCTGTGCAAATTTATGCCGAAGAGTAGGGGCGGGTTATTGAACGCCACTGGTCTGCGACGGAATGTACGAGAATTCCCCCTGTAACGTATTTAGAATAAACTCTAAATGCTTTTATTATAATCAAATTTAAAACGGTCCATTTAGGCTTCAAATAGAAATTTCAAGTTTCTACTACAAATATTCGTTACGGTCCATCTAAGGCAAGACCTACTTAATGCAGATGGGATGGGTTTTACGAAGGACTGCGGTTAAGGTTCTGCAAAATACTTAAAAGGTCAGAGCAACAAATGCACTATATTTTTGGTCGCATTATAATTCTTTACTTTACCGCAAATATGACCTAAGTCCAAAACTGGAACGTAACAAATGGTACGGTATCCTTTTTTAATGAATACATGGTTTTAAAGTCATCAATATTTCATTGTTATAAATTTGCAATATTGTTGTTAAAGGAAAAAGTATTGATATGTTTTTGATGAATTTTGTCCATTTGTGGGACCTCACAGTGCAACCCATTTGTTGTTTCCCGTCGCAGGACCTCAAACCTAGCAATATCGTTGTGAAATCCGACTGTACGTTGAAAATACTGGATTTCGGATTGGCGAGGACGGCCGGTACAACGTTCATGATGACGCCGTACGTCGTGACGCGTTACTACAGGGCGCCGGAGGTAACGGACGTGTGACGCCGTGGCGGTGGTGGGGGGGAATTTTAATCGGCGGTTTTGTCTCGTTGCAGGTCATCCTCGGTATGGGATACACCGAGAACGTCGACATTTGGTCGGTGGGGTGTATAATGGGCGAAATGATCAGGGGCGGCGTGTTATTCCCCGGCACCGATCACATAGACCAGTGGAACAAAATAATCGGTGAGACTTTTCGCATTAATACGGGTTCATTTTTCCCCTAAAACAATCTTAATTTTTTTTTCGTTTACTACCTTTAACTTCGGTTTTCGAAAGGCGCGTCTTTTGCGATTCGTTAATCCGGGCTTTTTCTTTGCTACCCTTTTTAACTTCTTGGCAGCATTTTTTCTACTCATTTCAGGGTAATTTTCTAAAAGGGTCCTTTGCCTTTTCGTTTATTTAGAAAAATTTATTTCCAAGAGATTTCTTGCCTCTAAGGTGTAGTTTTATTGTCACAATGCAATTTGTAGAAAATAGTACATCGCACAATAAAACTTTTGAGCACACCTTAACTTTTCAAAGTTACTGCTGATACATACAACAGCAACAAATTTAAACTATTTACTTACGCTTCTCATATAGAGATGGCGCTAAGACGCTGAATTTCAATAAATTCTTTTCAAACGGCAACACTTTTTTTTGAGTTTGTTCTTATTTTTACTGTTCTTGGTTTATTTAACACTTTTCGGTATCTTTTTTTTGTAATGCGTTTCTTTAAAGAATTTTTAATTTTTAAGCGTCTATACTTTTACAAAACTTCTGGATTCCTCCTGCGTCTGTTTTTGCTGTTGGCTTCTTCAGAGCTTGACTGAAACTGGCTCGTATTTTACTCTGTACCTGCTTATAAATTGTTTTAGGGGGGGGGGGGGAGCTGAATGAGAGGCATAAACACCGTCACGGTTAAGATTGTTAGGTTGTTATAGACTCTCGGGCGTTGTGTTTATGTCCTTCATTTAGCTCCGCCCCCCTCAAACAATATATAAGCAGGCACAGAGTAAAATACGAGCCAGTTTCAGTCAAGCTCTGAAGCAACCAACAGGATGATTGGCGAAACGTCAGCAAGTTCGACTCAGGAGTTTTGTAAAAAGTATTACAGTAGCCTGTGGAACAAACGGCGTCTGTTGTTTTTTTTTTAACTTATTTCAGAGTAGATATTTTATTTAATTGGATTTTGCTCGCGTGACTGTGTAAATGCGGTTTTAGTTTTTTTTTTCAGCGATAAATTATCATTGTCTATTGTCGTCGCTAAGGCTTTTTCAAAATTGCGTGTTTCTCAGAACAACTGGGTACCCCGTCGCAACAGTTCATGGTGAGGCTGCAGCCGACCGTCAGGAACTACGTGGAAAATCGGCCCAGGTATCCCGGATTTTCCTTCGAAAAGCTGTTCCCCGACGTCCTCTTCCCGTCCGACAGCAATGAACACAACCGGCTCAAGGTAACGATCACGTCCCATCCGAATATTTGCTTTAAAAAACATCCGCATTAATATTTAAAAAATGATCCCCATATTTTGAAAGTTTTGCCCCCCTTGAAATGTTTTTCGTTAAATCCCGCAGGCCTCGCAAGCGCGAGATCTTCTTTCCAGGATGCTGGTGATCGACCCCCAGAGCAGGATATCGGTGGACGACGCCCTCCTTCACCCGTACATCAACGTTTGGTACGACGAACAAGAGGTGAACGCGGTAAGTGACCCCTAATCAACTTCCCTTCTCTTCAAATTTTTTTAAATTTCACCTCCAGATACCCTCAGTATATTCCGGTTCCGCATTTCAAGCTGATATAAACAAATATTTTTTAAAAGTATTTAATGATTTTTAACAACTACAATGGTATAACACTTGGTTAAAAGTTATGTACTATTTCGAATATTTCCGAATTTTAATTCTTTAAAGTATTTATTGATTTTAAACAGTTCTCAGTCGGTATAACTGCTTGAAAATTATTTACTATTTCTCGTTATTCCAGGTATTTAACGCTTAGTAAATGGATTCAGGCGAATATAAATAGTAATATAATAAAGATATAATCTTGAATGTAGACGAAACTTAATGGATATTTGTCAATTTTAATTAAATAATTTTTTAAAAGTATTTATTGATTTTAAACAGTTCTGCTTAACTGCTTAAAAATTATTTATCATTTCTCGTTATCCAAAGTATCTTACGGATTTACAGCTTGGCAAATGGATTAATGGCAATTAAATATGTCTTAAAATGTATTGATCAAGGGGATATAAATTTTAGGTGGATAAATATAACCAAAAATTAATGGGTATTTTCGACTATTAATGTTTGAAAAGCAAGCTCGAGAATTATTTACTATTTCTAGTTATCTCAGGTATTTTACAGATTAAAACTTGGTAAATGGGTTACTGGAAATTAAAAGTGTCTTAAAATTTATTGAACAAGAGGGTGTACATTTTAGGTGTAAGTATAATTATAGCCAAAACTTGATGAACATTTGCGAATTTTAATGTTTTAAAAGCACTTTTATACCAATTTAAAACTCCGAAAATATTTTTTAATAACTGTTGTTGATTTCAAAGAATAGACAGGTATTTTACGGGTTTAAAGCTTGGCCAATGGGTTAATGCGAATTAGATGTGCCTTAAAATTTATTGAACAAGCGGATATAAATGTAGCCAAATTTAATGAATATTTGCGAAATTTATTTTTTTAAAAGCAATTTTATACAAATTTAAAACTGTGGAACAGCTCCCAATCTGTATAACTGCTTAAAAATTCTTTGCTATTTCTCGGTATTCTAAGCCTGTTACGGATTTTAATCTTGGTAAATGGATTAATGCCAATTAAATGTTTTTAAAATGTATTTAATATTTTTAAGTTTTCTTAATTAATTTATTTTTTAAAGCAGTTTTATTCCAATTTAAAACTACAATAATTTTTTAAAATTATTTATTGATTTTAAACAGCCCCAATAATATAACACTTGTTGAATCTTAAGCAATTTAATATTTTCCCACTTTAAAGCAGTTTTATAAAAATTACATACATATATTTTTTAGTGGCTCACTACGCAAGGTGTTTTGAATTTTTAAACAAATCTGTATTCATATACAAGATTCGCAAGACTCTCTCTCTCCCTTTATTTGGCTCTTCTAATGATGAAACGGCCGATAGAGTGCGCATACCTCGATAACGGTTTGCAATAGTTGCGTAAATTTGATTGTTACAGCCCGCACCGGGTCCGTACGACCACAGCGTGGACGAACGCGAGCACACGGTAGAGCAGTGGAAAGAACTGATCTACCAGGAGGTGATGGAGTACGAGAGCTCGCACGGTCGGGGGGCGTCGGGCAGCTCGCCGCAGCCCAGTCCGGCCGCGCCAAACTCCAACGAGCCAAATGGTACGGATCCCATACGGTAGAACAGGTTTGTAAGTGGACGTGCTTAGAATAAGCAATATTTAATGGATTTTACGCGATTTAATTTAACTAAAATTTAATATTTGCGACTAGTCGTTTCATTTACTTTTAATATAATATAATATTCGGCGGGCTTCAATGGTTTTACGCGATTTAATTTAACTACAATTTAATATCTTCAGCAATTTTCTATGTGCTTGGAACTTGCAGTTTTTCTCATCCTTCTTTGTTTTGAACTTCACTCGTTTCCTTTGCTTCAATTATTTTCATTGGTGTTAAAACAGTTTCAAGTATAAACAGTTTGCATAAAACTTATTTGCATCCCAAATATTCGGTGGGATTTAATGGATTTACGCGATTTAATTTAACTAAAATTTAATATTTGCGGCAATTTTGTATGTGCTTGGAACTTGCAGTTTTTCTCATCCTTCTTTGTTTTGAACTTCACTCGTTTCCTTTGCTTTAATTATTTTCATTGGTGTTAAAACAGTTTCAAGTGGAACCAGTTTGCATAAAACTTATTTGCATCTCAAATATTCGGTGGGATTTAAAGGATTTACGCGATTTAATTTAACCAAAATTTAATATTTGCGGCAATTTTGTATGTGCTTGGAACTTGCAGTTTTTCTCATCCTTCTTTGTTTTGAACTTCACTCGTTTCCTTTGCTTTAATTATTTTCATTGGTGTTAAAACAGTTTCAAGTGGAAACAGTTTGCATAAAACTTATTTGCATCCCAAATATTCGGTGGGATTTAATGGATTTACGCGATTTAATTTAACTAAAATTTAATATTTGCGGCAATTTTGTATGTGCTTGGAACTTGCAGTTTTTCTCATCGTTCTTTGTTTTGAACTTCACTCGTTTCCTTTGCTTTAATTATTTTCATTGGTGTTAAAACAGTTTCAAGTGGAAACAGTTTGCATAAAACTTATTTGCATCCCAAATATTCGGTGGGATTTAATGGATTTACGCGATTTAATATAACTAAAATTTAATATTTGCGGCAATTCTGTATGTGCTTGGAACTTGCAGTTTTTCTCATCGTTCTTTGTTTTGAACTTCACTCGTTTCCTTTGCTTTAATTATTTTCATTGGTGTTAAAACAGTTTCAAGTGGAAACAGTTTGCATAAAACTTATTTGCATCCCAAATATTCGGTGGGATTTAATGGATTTACGCGATTTAATTTAACTAAAATTTAATATTTGTCGCAATTTTGTATGTGCCTGGAACTTGCATTTTTTCTCATCGTTCTTTGATTTGAACTTCAGTCGTTTCCATTGCTTTAATTATTTTCATTGGTGTTAAAACAGTTTCAAGTGGAAACAGTTTGCATAAAACTTATTTGCATCCCAAATATTCGGTGGGATTTAATGGATTTACGCGATTTAATTTAACTACAATTTAATATTTGCGGCAATTTTTTATGCGCTTGGAACTTGCAGTTTTTCTCATCTTTCTTTCTTTTGAACTTCACTCACTTCCTTTGCTTTAATTATTTTAATTGATGTTAAAACTGTTTCAAGTGCCAACAGTCTGCATAAAACTTATTTGCATCCCAAATATTCGGTGGGATTTAATGGATTTACGCGATTTAATTTAACTAAAATTTAATATTTGCCGCAATTTTGTATGTGCCTGGAACTTGCATTTTTTCTCATCGTTCTTTGATTTGAACTTCAGTCGTTTCCTTTGCTTTAATTATTTTCATTGGTGTTAAAACAGTTTCAAGTGGAAACAGTTTGCATAAAACTTATTTGCATCCCAAATATTCGGTGGGATTTAATGGATTTACGCGATTTAATTTAACTAAAATTTAATATTTGCGACCAATCGTCGTTTTGCTAGCATTTTTTTTTTTTTATATCAAAACAGTTTCATCTTTCTATCTTTTGAACTCCACTCGTTTCCTTTGCTTTAATTATTTTAATTGATGTTAAGTGGAAACAGTTTGCATAAAATTGATTTGCATCTGAAATATTCGGTGTCCTTTAATGGATTTACGCCATTTAATTGATTTAAAATTTCACATTTGCATAAAACTTATTTGCATCCCAAATATTCGGTGGGATTTAATGGATTTACGCGATTTAATTTAACTACAATTTAATATTTGCGGCAATTTTTTATGCGCTTGGAACTTGCAGTTTTTCTCATCTTTCTTTCTTTTGAACTTCACTCACTTCCTTTGCTTTAATTATTTTAATTGATGTTAAAACTGTTTCAAGTGCCAACAGTCTGCATAAAACTTATTTGCATCCCAAATATTCGGTGGGATTTAATGGATTTACGCGATTTAATTTAACTAAAATTTAATATTTGCCGCAATTTTGTATGTGCCTGGAACTTGCATTTTTTCTCATCGTTCTTTGATTTGAACTTCAGTCGTTTCCTTTGCTTTAATTATTTTCATTGGTGTTAAAACAGTTTCAAGTGGAAACAGTTTGCATAAAACTTATTTGCATCCCAAATATTCGGTGGGATTTAATGGATTTACGCGATTTAATTTAACTAAAATTTAATATTTGCGACCAATCGTCGTTTTGCTAGCATTATTTTTTTTTTTATATCAAAACAGTTTCATCTTTCTATCTTTTGAACTCCACTCGTTTCCTTTGCTTTAATTATTTTAATTGATGTTAAGTGGAAACAGTTTGCATAAAATTGATTTGCATCTGAAATATTCGGTGTCCTTTAATGGATTTACGCCATTTAATTGATTTAAAATTTCACATTTGCGGAAATTTTGTATGTGCTTGGCAGTTTTTCTTTCCCGTCTTTCTTTTTTTTTTTGAAGTTGACTCGTTTCGTTTGCCTTAAATATGTTTATTGAAGTTACAGCAATTTTAACTGGAAACAATTTGCCTAAAACTTTTTGCATCTTAAATATTCGGTTGGCTAAATATTTTTAAAAGTATTTATTGGTGTTAAAGCAGTTTGAAGGAGAAAAAATTTGCTTATTTGCTATTACCCCTCGTTCCAATGATTTCAAATATTTAGTGAACTTTAATGTATTTACGACGTTTAATTTAACTAAAAATTTAATATTTGCGAATATTTGGTACTTGCTGTCTTACGTCTGGACGTTAATCGTTTCATTTGACTAATAAAGCAGGTTATTTGAATATTGAAGTAATTGCATAATTCTCATATGCAATTACTTCGTCATTCCAAGTCTTCAACGCGCTTTAATGAATTTACGCGATTTAATTTAACTGTCGCTTTTTTAATATTTAAGGGCGCTCTTTTGTATAATTATTTTTCACTATTTTCTGTGAATCCGTTAAAGTATTTAGCGGGTTTTGAGTGGGTAAAAATGAATTTAAACAATTTAAAATTACCCAAAACTTGATACATATTTTCCTAGGATTTATTAGTTTTAACGCAAACTGGTTTAAGTTGAATTTGTCTAAAAGTGATTCACGTTTTCTCGTTAAATCAAGTATTTTGCGGATTTAAGGCCGTTGTAAATTAATTTGTTCAAATTAAATGTACTTAAAATCTGTTGAATATCTAGTGGATTTTTTTTCTTTCAAATAAACTAATTTATATCGTTTCATTTCTTTCATGATTTCTCATTTTATCATCGGTATCCCACGTAATTTAATTTAAGGTTTTTTTTTCAAATTAAATATTGCAAGTGTCTATTTCAAGAGTTGGTTAATTAGTTTGTTGTGTTTCGCATGCGTTAATGTTTCGCCGCGTTAAGTTTGAACCGGAGATGTGTGAGGCTCGTTTTTTTTGTGTTTTCCAGGCTATTAAATAAGAAGAAGCACAACATTGTACTAGTCTAAGAGCAACATACCGAATAATCAAGCCGTAACCGTAGCAGAAACCCACAATAGAGTTCCGATTGGTGGTGCAGGTGCCGGGATTGGAAACTGTAACAAAAAAGTAAAACGAGGACAATATTGGAGAGAGTGGATAGGAAAAAAGTATTGGCGGTGTCGAAGTGAAGTTACGAGTACTTTGAAAAAAAAAATCACAGACCTAAGAGTGAAAGTAACGGGTACCAATCTTGTATTCACTGCAAAAAAAAAACCACCATAATCCCCTAATCATTACGTGTGATAAAATCGTCTCTTTTTTTTACACATATATATATATATAAATATATATACACATTATATTTTTTCTAGGTTCCGTGTCAAAAATTTTGGCAATAAGTGGTGGGGGCGGCCGAGGCGCGGGAGGGGGCGGGCCGCCACGATTTGTGCAATATGCGAGAGTGGATTTTTGGCACGGCGACCTTTATTTATTTTTTGCGTTTCTCGGTAGTCAGCGGGGCAGCTGGAGGGGGTGGAACGACGAAGGGTCGACTTTTTTTTCCTACCGCCCTCAATCATTGTATTTTTGTTATTTTTTTTAGCAATATTATCATTAACTAACCCCCACCCCCCACCCCTCTCAGCGCCAGTCGCGTCGATCGTATCGACTCTCTTAGTTTAAATGTATTTATGACGTAAGTATAGTCGAGTTTTTAACGAGATATTATTATTATGATTTGACGCGGTTGTTTTTATTTTTGTAGCTCTAAAAGTAATTACATTTTAGTGGTAGCGCGTATAATATTTGAAAATTTTCAAGTTAAAAGTTAAAATACGTAGTAGAGAACATTAAAAAAAAAAACATAAAAAAAAAACAAAAACAAAGAAGAGGCACAATTTGAAACGAGTTTTGGGCCGTAATAGTGTATATGGGGTGTCGGGTAATATTCTAGGCGAAACGAATTTTATTGTATGCAAGACCGGGGCCAGTCGGACATTATATTTGTTTGCTAGATTATTCTTCAATTTTTTTTAACGTTTGATCTACCAAAACGTTCCGGGTCTACTTGGGCATCCACGTATCACATTAAGTCAACAATTACAGGCTACGGGGTTACTTGGCATACGAGGCGTGTTCAAAAAGTAAAGTGACTTAAATTTTATCAAAAAATATTTATTTATTCGTGAATATAAAATGTTGACTCCTTCAAAGTACTTGTTCCGACGTTTTTTCCAATCCTCGGAGCACTTCTGGTATAGCCTTGAGTTCTTCCAGCGATTCGTTCTAAACCTCCTTTCATGGGTTTGTTGAGTTTTGGGAACAGGAAAAGTCACAGGGCGCCGTATCCGGCGAATATGGTGGCTGGGGCACGATTCTGGTTTTGTTGTTGGCCAAAAAGTTAGGCACAAGCAACGATGAGTCAGCAGGTCCATTATCGTCATGCAAAATCCAAGAATTGTTTTCCCGATAATTCCGGATTTTTTCTTCGCAAACGGCGCATAACTTCAGAGTAAAACTCTAGTGACTAAAACTCTATAACGACTAAAAAAAGATTTTATTATAGCAAGTAGAAGAATAAATCACTTGGTACTTAGTATTTTTCCGAGCATCTGCTTTTGGAAGTGGTCGCACCTCCTCGGCACTCAATATGCTGGCAGGTCGACATTTTGTAATCTGCTCACCCATTGTCATTTGCAGTGGACTGTTCAGTTATACAGTACTTTGATCATTTAATTCAGTGTCATTTAATCCACTGCCATTTGAGGTACATGTCTTTTCGTTCGCTAAATCCTCATTTACACTTGTAGGATCAGGTCTATCTGTTACAGAGGAAGGTAGAAGGTCAGCATCAGAGAAAATGTTTTTTGAAAACAAGCCATTGTATTTGTTGGTGTAGTAGCCGAAGATTGTTTCACAACTCCAGGGATATCGTATACTGACAATGTTTTGCCTAGATTATTGACCATCCAGGTGTCCATAGCAAAGTTCCAATACTTGTTAAGTGGTCCATAAACGCTCCTATCTCAGGGC
The DNA here is from genome assembly GCF_029955315.1 of Cylas formicarius. NCBI lineage: Eukaryota > Metazoa > Arthropoda > Insecta > Coleoptera > Brentidae > Cylas > Cylas formicarius. The sequence continues at coordinate 29,215,273 of NW_026844326.1, read as the reverse complement.
TGCAGCTTATGCGACTAATGGGGAGGAAATGATGAAACTGTAACCCCATTCTCTTTAGAAACATCCAAGGCCAGCACGGATAAGTGGGAATCATGATTGTCAAGCAGTAAAATGGTCCCCCTTCAACCATCCTAAACTTCCAACTTATTAAATAATTTACTAATATCATGAATGACAGAACAATGTTCATACGCTTGGCTTGACCTAATGATTATTACAAGAGTTGTTAACATTTAGTCAACCAACCCCATTAGTGAACTAGCCCCGGTCTCCTCTATCGGCAAATATCAAATTTTAATCGTCACCTTTTCGACACTTTTCGATTACACGTAGCCAAATTATTTCGACCCAAAAAATACAATACTAACCGTTTTTTTCCCGGACACCTTGTATTTTTTTCTCTAACCCCGCAACTGCAGTGGGCGCTGTGAAAAATCAATCCTATTTTCGGCGTTACCGGTTTGCGGGGTTGCCACGTCCGCGATTGTTACGGCTCGAGACGAGCTGGCAAACCGTTCATCCGATCCAAAAAAAAAATTAATATAATAATAATAATTATAATGATAATGAAATAAACCGAAATGCAAAACTGTAAAAAGTTAAAGAATTTAGGTAGTGAATTTTAGGCGTAATCGTGAGTTTTTGTTGGAGGCCCTGCGGTAAGTACTGAAAGGTTTGAGGAGGATGTCCGGAACGCGGGGGTTTTAAGTAGACAATAGGCAACGCAATACACCAAAACGTTTAGTTAGAGTGGCGGTTATGATAACGCGATCATTCAAACGTTGTACCGTTTTAATCGTTCAATGAAACACTCGACAACACTGTAATCTCGTGCTCGATCGTTTTTCTTTTGTGTAAAAAAAACATGTTGACTATGTAAATACAACACCTTTCCTTTTGTAGTTGATCCGAGGGAATCGCCGCGAGGCGTTCGTTTGTTTATGTAAATGGCCACCCTAGAGTACTCTTTAGTACTGTATGTATTGCTTATATTGTTCCGCTTTGTAAATAAAGTGAACAAGTGAAACCGTTTTTGTTGGATGATGAATTTGTCATCCCTCCCAAACGTAATGTCCATGTTCCCTGTATAATATCGCATTTTCTTTGAACGAGATGAGTCCGCGTGACGTAATGCAACCGCAACTGTCATCCGAGAATCAACTCTTCACCAATATGGGAAACAGTCATACGAGACGGTGTTTATGCCCCTTATTTAGCTCCGCTCCCCTCAAATGATATATAAGCAGGTACAACAGGATGACTGATGAAGTTCGACTCAGCAAAAACCGACGCATGAGGAATCCAGAAGTTTTGTAAAAAGTATTACAGTAGCCTGCCGAAGTTTCTTTGAAAAATATGAGGTTATGGCAACTTGAGTCAGTGGCGTATTTATAGGAACGGAAAAAATAAAACTTCAAAAACAAAAACCACGAAAACCCATAATGTAAAGAGCAAAGAAGGGGAACAAAAACTAGTCATTGTCGAAAAAAATATCCTCCGCCGAGTCTGATTTAAGCATATCGATAACAACTGGGAGAATCAATCATCAACTTTTCCCTTTCGCAAACCTGTGTGCTTCCAAGCAATAGTTGTTCCATTCGAATACCTCATCAGAAGTATTATTATTTTACTTGAGCATGTGCTTCAGATATTACGGGATCGATGGAACCGCTTTTGGAATCATAATACCGTTTACAATCTATCGCATTAAATTAGCAATGATAAGGCGGAAGCCACAATACGCGATGGCCATTTTGCAATGCTAACCTGCCCACTCTTAAAATATATTTTGAAATAATTTCATATCGAACACCTATGCAGTTTTTCACTTGCTTCACTAACATCCATAACTGGTCTTTCATTAATCTTGACTGTTGAAAAAGTAAAAAACATTACATAAGTTAGTTTTTTCTCAAAGCATATTGGTATTTATCTCTGTTCATAGGTTAGAAAAAGTCAAGTTTTTCCATAAGAAAGAAATATAAATCACTTTTTAAAATTTTCAGTGTCATTATCAATTATCAATACCATAGATTTCGTGTAATTCTCGAACTTACCAGAGCGTAGAGGGATAACAGGTCACAGTATAAATGTCATTTGGCAATTTAAGACCAAGTCGCCTAAGTATTGGCATCAAGCCAAAGTGATAAGTGAGTCTGAATTATTGTGGCATAAAAACTTAGGTGAAGTAAATTCTTTTTTTGTAGTAAAAATTGACCAGACCTAAAAAAGTTTAGGTACGGGTGCTTCTGCAATCTGGAGAATTATGAAGACTCCTTCCATTTATTATATAACCACAAAATCATATTTAAAAAAAAAATGCGATAACAGATTCAGTTGAAAAAGTCTTTTAAGGGCATTGAAAACCGCCCGCCTTTTTGGGAATGTTCATCTATTCCAATGTATTTTTAAGAACCAAGACGATGGGTGTAAAATCCATTTGTCACAAATACTGTAATTCTGTTTCTTTTCTTTTAAAAGCAAAGTAGCAAAACCCTTATTAAACTTATCCCGTTCTTAAAATATTTCTTACTTTAGTCAAGTCAATATCGTCGCATTAAGCTCAATAAACTATCAATGGAAATACTTAACTGATTAATCCATTTTCTACTGATTGATGGCGGCTCACAGTAAAAAAATAGATGGCGCTGATCCACAACAATTTGCGACAGAAGATAATAGTATATTATGCAACAAGTGCGGTAAACGGCATTTGACTCATGAGTTTGACACGAGCGGAGCGAGTGTTTAATAAACGAGTGAGTTAAAAAGTTTATCGAAGGTGTTGCATACTATACTTTTTCTACGACCGTTGCTTTTTGGGTACATTTTCGCAAAACACGAATACATTCACTGACATGACTGTCAGAATTGACAAACGTCAAAATTCAAAGCGTGGGAAATATCTCCGAAAACATCCGATTGCTCCCAAACTCGTGCGGTAAAATCCCAGAAATGTCCGAAGTGGCTGGGATTCGTGGGAAACTGACGTGGTAAAGCGACGCTTCCCGCACGCTGGATCGGCGCGTAATTAGAAATTTTACAGACGGGAGTACAAAAAATATATTACAGTACCTGTCTTGAACTGCTTTCTAAATATGTACGTTGGTTAAGAACGAGATTTCAGACGCGTGTATGCGCGTATTAACTGGCCCGTCTCATTTCTTTTTCATCGTCGCTTGAAAAATTGCTGTATTAACAGCTTATGCACGGTTTCTATCACTCTAATCGCTATTATCAAATATAAGTCGGGCTTCGACAATTGGTATTTAAACAACCAGGGCACAGACCAGAATTTCGACGTTGCCACTTTCATAATTCTTCGCCCTGTCAAATTTACAGTCATTTTGCCGCGCGTAAAACCAATCGGCGGGAATTTAGTCGCCACGAACTAAAACTACATCAATTTAATCGCACGGCACCGTTAGATTGAAATTAATAATCAAGCAAAGTTTATATTCGATCGGGTATCAGTGACCTGGCAACAACGTGCGGCCGTTACACCATATTTCGACGTGGAGCGCCGCGTTTGAATCTCTCCCCGCCGCGTTATTTTTTTCAAACAGTCGGAGGGGAACCGACCGAAATAATTCTTGATTTGCAATCGCGGAGCGAAAACCGTAACGAAACGCGATTCGACGCCGCACGCGAGTTTCCCAGTTGGCCGGATATGAAACGGTAGAAAATCCTGCCAGATCGTAGACAGGTAAGTTTCCCGTCTGTCAAAATAAGTTTATATTTTTACCAAGCCGATTAATGTGCGCTCGTTATGTCGCGATAAGATAAAAGCGAAATTAACAGTGGCAGAGGCGATAACGAGCGTAAAATACAGGCGAATCGACGTTCCACGATTATTTTTGCCATCGAAAAGTGGTTTTGGTGCGACAAGTTTGTACAATGTTGTTGTTATTCAACGAGTGCGCCCGAATCATGAACGTCGACGAATACGTGAGTAAAAGGAAAAAATATGGCCCATTTACGGAACGTAATTGTTTTTGCAAACGTTGCATAAGAAAGAAAGTACACTCGACGCCGTCAAGGTCACTGCTTAAGCAAAAAACAAAAAAAAAATATTTTGGTCGCGGATGAGAACTCCGTGCTTCCTAATAATCGTGCTGCGAGACTCGAACGGTTTCGTTCCGCTGCGAAACGCAACTCTTCCGGGTTTCTCCGAGCGCAGCGTCGAAAGTGGCTCACTAATCACGATAATTTCACCTAATTATAATAATATAAACAATTACCGTTTGCGCGGTGTTTACGACGGGCAATATAAACGGGGTCGCGTACGTGTATAGTAAAAGCGACGAACGAATTTCAAATATTCCAAAACGACACCCGGACGCTTCGTTCCCGTTCTTTAAAAGCAGCGGCGACCAATCCGTGTTCCGAAAATATAGGTTATGTTTCGTATGTCTGTGGTATCTTCTTCTTTTTAAAACTTAAAGTGGCCGAGTGTCGTAAGACCAGCCGACAATGCGCGGAGTATAAAAAAAGTCATGACACTACCACATACGGATTGACAATAGTTAACACATATGTTGTTAGTGATAGCTGATCCTTACAGGTTGTTAATTTAAACGAGTGTTATAAAATATGAGCGACACAATGTTTACGCCGGACAGCGGCCACGGACAGGGCGATTCGAAAATCCCTGTGCCATCGTCGCCCGCACCTTTACGAAGACATAATAGTCTACGGGCGAGAGGAAACCCGGCTTACGAATCCGCGCGGCGACTCGGGTGAGTAAATTCGAAATCGGCGAACCAGCAAAAATCGATGGCGGATTTCTAGCGGAGATCAGAACCGCGGCGCCGCAGTCATCGACCGTAAGCAGTCGAAGTCGCCCGCCGCGCTGAAACGGACCGGCTCGTTTATGGAAAGGGGCGAAAGACGAGTCGTCGACGGCGTGAGCCCCCCGGAGGCACCCGGATGTGGCGGTTTCAACGCGTCGCCGCGGACGGCGTCGGCGAGGATCAGGAGCCTGGTGAGTGCTCGATTGGGGGTCGGTTACGTGTCACCTACGTGATAGGAACAGATCACTGGGTCGTTTCTCCCGATTGGTTCCCTCTAGAACCGTGACGATCTGAATTAGTCGACAGAAAGTGCTAAAATTGTGTGAAAACCAACGAATTTTATATCAGATGCGCCGCCATAGGCGCGCGGATTTTTTTTTCTCATTTGAAAATAAATTGTAACGAACGGTTTTTTCCATCGGACCGAGAAATTTTCCCGGCGTTCTTGAATATCGAACAACATTGGAAGATCGATCGATATCCATATAGCGAGGTAGCTGCTACGAAAAATCGTCTGCCTATCCCTTTTTAAGCCTTGCTTTGGCAAACATAAGCATTTAAAAAGGATAATAATTGGGGTAGACGTGCCTCGCGCGGGGATGACCTTCGATTTTCGCGTTTGGCGCCAAACGGCCGACGGGATGCGCCGTTGCCGCATCGCAATTAGTTCCGGATCGTCCGGGAAAACGATTTTAACGGATAACTTGAAAATGTTTTCACGCCATTTATTTTCGTAAATAAAAACGTCGGCGATAATTGTGGGACGCCCGGTATAGCGAGTGTGTGACAAATGTTATCTCTAAATGATAAAGTTGCTTTAATTCGGGAGATAGAACGGGGAGAAAAGATAAGTGATGTGGCACGTCGATACGGAGTTACACCGTCGACTGTATCCACTATTTGGAACTGCAAAGAACAAATCATTCAGGCTGAAGCGGCAGGCAGTTCTAGTAGAAAACTAAGAAAGCCAAAATTTGAATATTTGGATTGGGCAGTGTTGCAGTGGTTCCAACAGCAACGTCTTAAAAATGTACCGCTCTCTGGACCTACCGTAAAACTAAAAGCAGAAAAGTTTGCTGAACAGCTTGGCATTATCGATTTCAAGGCTTCGGAAGGATGGTTGGGGAAGTTCAAAGAGAGACATGGTACAAATTATGGTCAGATAAGTGGCGAACACTGTGATATCGACAGAAACGTCACTAACGATTGATTGGGGAAGACGTAGCCAAAACTAGCAGAAACGACATTTGCAATGCTGACGAAACTGGCATTTTTTATAAAATGACGCCTACAACAGCAGACTTGACATATTACAACAAGCAAGAAAGGGCGAGGAACAGCAACAAGAGGAAGAAGAAGATGAAGAAGTTGATCTGGGACCACCACCAACCATTCAACAAGCCCTATATTCAGTTAAGTGGATGTTAAAATATGTATATAAAATAATTAAATATTACAGAACTCTTTATATCGAAGAAAAAAGCACTCCCTTCAATTTCGCTATATAGAGTTTCGACTGTATTTATTAATTAATTATTGAATATACTGACAAGCAGCGAAGAAATTCCTATGCCTTTATCGTATTTGTTTTTAGTCAGAAGCCTACTTAGGTATTTTATCGTGTCTAGTTTCGTCAGAGACTACTTCGCCTTATTTTATTGTGTTCATGATAGTTAAAGCCTACTATGAGATTTTTTCGAAAAGGAAGACTCGAGGGGGGGGGGGATTTAAAAGGTAGGCCTTTTTTGTGTATTTTTTTTTTATTAAATATCTACACTAATACAATACTACACTAATAATACACTAAGGCGCAGAAAAGTTTATAAGTAACAAATGCGTAGCGCCCTCTACAAATGAAATTGCAACTGCGACACCCTGTATCTCGGTTCATATCAACCTGCGGACTAAGGTATGTTTCGTTAAATGGTAATATTTTTACCTAAGGAAACTCCCATTTTGCCATGTACCATTACTTATGGGACAGCCTCTATATATTTTTCGTTTTTGCTGGTTCTTATTCAAAAATTTGGCAAATATGTTTTCTGGGAAAAAAAAATTCCCTTTTTGGAGATAATGGGAGGGAAAAATCTTTGAATATGGCAAACATTTAGGACTTAATGTTTCCCATAGTCGTTGTCGCTGTCCGGCACCAGGGGGAGCAGCTCGAAGTCGCCATCTCTGGGGGCGCCGACGCCCAACCATCATCCGGTGTCGCCTGCGAGGGGGGCCCGCACCTCCTCCTCCTCCTCAAACGCGGCCCTCCGTCTCGATTGCTGGGACGGGGAGAGTGTCAGTAGCGTCGGTGAGTATTTGGCAGGATCGATGGGCGAAACTATCTATCCAGTTGCTGTGTCAAATTTGGCAACGTCGCGCGGACGTGTCGCTAAGCGACAGTGTATTTTCAGCGAGTAGCCTGGCCTCGTGCGACCACGCCCCCGTCGCTAGGAACGGTACCACTTTCTCGGGGCGGAGCATGAAGTGAGTGACGTCATATATTATACCGACAAAGGAGGCCGGACGAGCCATAAACTTTCAACTGAGCCATATTATTGGACTTAATTTTTGTATGAGCCCGTGACATCCAGTTGGTAAAACCTAATTAATCATCACGGGGAGGGGATAAAAGCGGTTCTGGTTGATGTTGTGCTTGTGTCACTCATCCCTTAGGCTGATAAAGCTCAGGTAAAAGAACATCGGCTTGCAGATATTTCACTATTAACCATGCGCGGTGTGTTCAAAAAGTAAGGTGACTTTTAGGTTTTATCAAAAAGTATTTGTTAGTTTAATTAATGGACTCTAGACATTTCGTCCTACTCATATCTCATTTCGAGATACCTCTAACTTTAAGGGGCTTGCGATTTTGATATTGTCTATTCCAACATCGGAGATGGAAGGACCTCTGAAGAAGCTCGCCACTCGTGCTAGCGAAACGTTAGGAAGTAATTCCAACCGACGACGGCCTTTAAACCCGAATGAAGATAATAGCTTATCAATGGGCCGCGAAAGCCTTAACCAATTTATCAAATAGTATCACACTAGTTACAACTACAATCAACTACCTGTTGTAATTTTGTCTTACATAGTCGAAGACGGCCATGGAATACAAAACGTTGGAGAGCTCTGACGTCTTTGATAGATGTTAAAATCAATGGACTGGAGGAGAGCCGTTCAATATTTTATAAAACGTCAAGATATCGGAGTGGGTTCTTCTAATTTCCAGACTATCTATCCCAAAAGGCTCACATACCAGAAAAGAATTAATGTGAAAGTTATTGTAGATATTTATACCCGCTCTATATGCTAGGGTCCTTAGAAATGCCCTTTGAACAGTATCCAATGTGACATCTGTAATGTGGAGACCACACTATTGATGCATACTCCAGTGTAGATCTAACTAAGGAGCAATAAAGAGTTCTAAAACAGTCGGATCAGAGCAGTGTACTATTACGGGTAATAAAACCGAGACCTCTCGTGCCCTTGTTAACAATATCCTCCAGCTGATCCAAAAAGGTCAGTTTACTATCAAAGATGAGTCCAAGGTATATATCTATTTTGAAGGGTGTTAGTTAAGCGAGAAAAAGTAATACTAAAACACTTTCCAACATTTAGATCCAGACCATTTTCTCTGCACCACGAACTAACATTATTAAGGTCGCTCTGAACGGAGCGGGTGTTTAATAAATGAGTTTTCCACTGACATAACGTGGTAAAGTGACGCATTCCGCACGCTTTAAATATTGGCTCTTCCGGTCTCCCACCTATAACGACGTCGATCCGTCTCCCCTCTCCCACTGCAACGGTCACGCCCATATAGGTACGTGTTCCATTGCAACCAGCATTCCGGGGCAGCGGGCGACGAATACCTCACCCCCACCCAGCGCGCGCACAGGTAAGACCCACGCCCATGTACCGCCCGGTGCACTTTTTCATTGGCCGCGCCTCCAGACAGGTGAAGAAACTCAAGTGCCTGCTGCACCAGGCCAGACGCGACCTGGACCAGAAAGACAGCGACATAGTGAAGCTGACCAAAGAGGTGGTCGAGCTCAGGCTCTACAAGGCTGCCCTCCACTCTCCCGAGGACAAGTCGCAGTCGAACAGCAGCGACGCGGTGACTGTCCGGGTAAGACTACGACTCTTACGCATACTTTAATTATATATATATATATATATATATATATATATATATATATATATATATATATATATATATATATATATATATATATATATATATATATATATATATATATATATATATATATATATATATATATATATATATATATATATATATATATATATATATATATATATATATATATATATATATATATATATATATATATATATATATATATATATATATATATATATATATATATATATATATATATATATATATATATATATATATATATATATATATATATATATATATATATATATATATATATATATATATATATATATATATATATATATCATAGTCACTTTCTTATATCTATGAACAGACTATATCATTCAGCCCAAATTAGAAAAATTCCAAATACTTCTTGAAATAAAGAAGAAATTGAAGAATTTCTGTATTTTATATTTTGGTGGGAGCTACACGAATAAACAACTTCTGGAATTATTAAAATTAAAACATTTTAATAAAGACTACAAAATCGATTCGGTAGCACAACGAAATGGACATGAAATCTTGAGATTACCCCCGTATCATTGTACACTTAACCCGATTGAGATGATTTGGTGTTAGTTGAAAGGGCATATAGGAAGAAATAACACTGCACCAAAATTTAATTTAATGACAGTACCGTAAAATATCAGTACAAAGCTGGTCTAACTACGAAAAACGAGCGATAAAAGAAGAAGAAAAGAAAGAAGAACAGTGTAAACTATACACTTGATGACGGGTAGTGATACAACTGTCCGAAACGTTGTGTAAGTTAAAAATAAAGATCGACATCCTTTTAGTATATCTACTGAATCAGCGTCTACCACCTTCAAGCAAACGAAGAAAATATTTATCTAGAACGATTAGCGGCGGAGTTGATCATTGAACTAGGTGACGACAGTAGCGATAGTGACGATTTTTTAAGTGACCGATACTTTATTATTATTATATTTAATATTTTGTCTATTAACAATGATACTATGTAGAAACGTAGTGTTTCCTTGTAATAATTTTTCTATGTGCATGTTTCAAGAATTGCTCGGCGAAAAAAAGTAGGCAAAGTTTATCAGGGGGTCGTTTGTTTCTGGTCGAAGTATATCCCATTTAACCGCATAATGGTTTAAAATTGTCCCATACAAACCCACCAGGAAAACACTAGCGAGCAGGCGACGCCCGAGGCCCCGCCCACCAGCAACGAGCTGAGCTGCTCGATATCGGACTCGGGCCACTTCGACGGCGACGGCACCAACTCGTCGATCCACTCGCAGGAGGACCTCACCGCGCGGTCCGCCCACAACAACCACGTCGACACCGCCGATAAGGCGGTGTCCGCGCACGTGGGGACGCTCGAGCACAGCAGACTGATCGTCGAGTACGAGCGACGGATTCAGGAGTTGGTGCGCACCCACGAGGAAGACACGTACCACCTGAGGCAGCGTCACAACGACAAGGTCGAGGAACTGCTCCAACGGATCACGGAGATCAACGCGCGCTACTGGGAACTGGTGCCCGAACTGGAGGCGGCCAAGGAGAAGATCCGCGAGCTGGAGGCGCAGCTCGAGGACGCGGTGAAGAAGCTGGAGGAGCAGGAGCAACGGGCGAAGCGCACGTACCTGAAGATGTACGCGCAGGGTCAGGAGACGGCCCGATCGGAGCGCGACGACGCGGCAGTCATGGAGGTGGCGAGGGCCCATCCGAACCGCATCTCGGTTCCCGAGCTGCTCAACGAGCTCCAGGTGACGAAAAACGAACTGGACAACGTGAAGGTAAGGGTCGGTGCCCCCCGCCCTAAGCTAGACTAATCCGTCGTCGCTTTCCCCATTATTAACCCCGTTCCCCCATCGATGTGTGTGCGCGCGCGCGCGTGTGTTTTGTTTTATCTCTTCTAGGACGTAGAGTACGCGTCGAGCTCCGCGCATCCGTTACTGAGCGCCAAAGAGGCGCTGTCGCTTTGGGTTCTCGGTGCACGTAAGGTAAAACCAAAATTCGCTGACGTCCGGTAGATGGCACCCCGCGCGTTCGCTTACCCTTAGGATGCACGGCAACACGAAATAACGGCACCAAAAGAAAAGCGACAGAAGGGGTGGAGCTAAGAGCGAAACCACGCCCAATGAACGGTGACTGGTATATAACGGGCGCGGTTTTATTTTAGCCACGTCGAAAAGGTGCGCAAAATAAAATCTCGCCTCTTAGGGGCTCAACTAAAGCCCTACTCGAAGGGATGCGGTCAAAGGGGCGGAGCCAAAATAACATTAGTAGTGCCGACCAGATATAAACGGCATTTTATCAAATAGAATTAGTTTCTGGACGTGACTCGATATAGCAACCTTAACGGAAATGGTCAAGATTATTTTTAATAAAATTAAAAGTAATAATTATATGGTGTGCCTACCAAGTAATTTAATTAGAAATAATGTAGTATAAGGTTGCCTCAGAAAATTTGGGCTTAGGGGCTAGTGGAAAAACATTTAAATTAAAAAATTCGAAGCAAGCGTAGTCCAAAACAAATAGAGACTGCATGTACTTACAATGTTAGCATATAATTAATTGACTTTTTCTACTCCCATCTGTAAAATGCCTAATTACACACTGATCCAGCGTGCGGGAAGCGTCGCTTTACCACGTCAGTTTCCCACGAATCCCAGCCACTTCGGACATTTCCGGGATTTTACCGCACGGGTTTGGGAGCAATCGGATGATTCCGGAGATATTTCCCACACTTTGAATTTTGACTCGCTCCGCTCGTGTCAAATAAACTCGTGAGTCAAATGCCGTTTATCGCACTTGTTGCATAATATTCTATTATTAAACAAAATCTGTAATATAATACAACAGTAATAATAATATTAGCACAAACAGTAACAAATTATCGGAAGAATCGTCATTCATTTTCTTTTTCTGGCATCTCTAAAATATCATCTATTTTTTATGGCGTCTGCTTTCAATTTACTTTCATCAATTTACGATTCAGTTGAAACATACTTCCTGAAAGCAAAAATGGTGGAAAAAAAATTTTCTGATGTAAATTAAAAAAAAATTTTAACAAATGCGTCAAACTCCTTATTGTATTTTTTTTTTAAAACAGTCACTTTTTTTTGTAACAAGGGCAGTGATATTCTTCAAACTGAGTTGAATTTTGGGTGAACTCAAGCTCTTAATCGTTGAAATGATAACTTTAAAGAACAATCAATTACCAAAACCCTTTTTTTACACGAAAAACACCGTTTCTTCGTCATTTTCAGTTTCGAAAACTTCAAACAACGTATTTACAAACAGAATGTATACAAAACATTGTTGTGTGATAAATTAATTTATCCTTGCTTTTAATAAGCGTGAGGACATGTGCACTAGAGTGCTTCATTTTTGGGCGATATTTTTTTTTCTCTATGCTACGTGAAGAATTTTTTTTTTGGGAAAAACGCGTGTATAGCTTTTGTAGAGCATCTGCTACAAAAAATTCCTATTCGTACATTCCCCCGACCACCAGCTTTTAAGTTTTAAGCTGCGAAAATAAATGTTCATTATAATTGATATCAAGTCTGTGAGTTGACTCATATCATTATTTATTAATTAAAATTTATATTCGTTCACTAAATTTTAGAGTGGTCACTGGAGTACAAACATGAATATTTTCTAAATGTCTATAATTAATTATAATTAATATTTTTTTAATAATTCAATTTTAATCTTCTCTAATTGATTCCAAAATAATGTTGGAAATTAGAAACTTGAATCATATAATAACTCAAATAAATAAATAAATTTAATGTAAAAATAATAAATCCTAATTTAGAAATGATTTGATATCAATTATAATGAAAATTTATTTTCACAGCTTAAAACTTAAAAGCTGTTGGTCGGGGAGGATGTACGCGTAGGAACTTTTTGTAGCAAATTTTATGCTATACATACGTTTTTCCAAAAAAAAAAATTTCTTCACGTCGAAAAATCAAGTGAAAACCGAAAAAAATTTTTTTTTCTGTGTTATTTAAATAGGAAAATGAATTTTTAAATGAGCTAAGCCGCTATTGCACTTAAAGCCTTTATTACCCATAATTTTTTATTTTCTATAAAGTATCAGATTTTCAGGTAGCACAGAGAAAAAAAATGCCGCCTAAAAATGAAGCACCCTTTTATTTTAAGACTAGTCGGATATGGTTGACAAAAGAGTGCAATTATTAACATCAACTAACCTGGTTTATCGCATCTATCAGGTAATAGGGACCAAAAAAAGGTAAAGTACTGTTTATTTTGGTTTGGTAGAAGCACCGGTGAAATTAAAAAAATATATAATCTTGAACATTTTAGTTATTACGTTCAGAAACTTATTTCTTGGCTTGGATCTTACACTAATAGGGGTGACGACGAAAGGCCGACACGTTTGAAGTAATAAAAAACTAAAATCAAAATCACGTGTTCAAAAACAACTAAACCGCAAGACCTTAGGACGTGGCTAAAACTAAACGCCCAATGGGCCCAGTCTTTTAGCACTAAAAGGTGCGTCATTTGTCTGCTGGGCGTGGCTAAGAACAAAATCACACTCCTTAAGGGGCGAAGAACAACTAGAGAGTCTTACATTTTTGGGCGGGGCGGAGCCAAAACCGAAACCACACCGAATCTCACATCTTAGGGCGTGTCTTTAAAAAAATAACACGCCCTAGGAGGCGAATTAAAAACTGGGCGTGGTTGAGACTCGTCTGCGACGCATGATACAACAAATAACGACATGACAGATCGCTAAAAGCTAAAAACTTGAATTTGACGCTCAGTACTTGTGGGATGCGGTAGTTATTTACAATGCAATCGATAAAGTTTGTTAATTATAATTTTTTAGGGTAAAATGCAAGTTGGCATTATATTTGCAGCTACCAAATACGCAGAAACATATAAAAAAATCGTTACGTTTTGCGTTGGTATTTGCTCAGATTTTCGGAATAGATATTTAAAATGAAGTTTTCATATTATAATAGTGAACGGAGTGTCATTTTATTAACGATTAATACAACATTTTAGGTTAGATGATCTGCGAATGTTAAGGAAATTTGTACGTAATTTAATAAAAACAAACACTTGTTTTAAGATCACCACACACTTATAATTCATCTACAGAATATTACAGAAAAATACAGTGATTTATACTAAAATTAAAAAACAAATTTCCTTTTGATTTGATTGAGTTGACTGTTACTTGATGATAATCCATTACATACGTAATTTAATAAAAACAAACACTTGCCTTAAGATCACCACACACTTATAATTCATCTACAGAATATTACAGAAAAATAATACAGTGATTTATACTAAAATTGAAAAACAAATTTCCTTTTGAGTTGACTGTTACTTGATGATAATCCATTACATACGTAATTTAATAAAAACAAACACTTGCCTTAAGATCACCACACACTTATAATTCATCTACAGAATATTACAGAAAAATAATACAGTGATTTATACTAAAATTGAAAAACAAATTTCCTTTTGATTTGATTGAGTTGACTGTTACTTGATGATAATCCATTACATACGTAATTTAATAAAAACAAACACTTGCCTTAAGATCACCATACACTTAAAATTCATATACAGAATATTACAGAAAAATAATACAGTGATTTATACTAAAATTGAAAAACAAATTTCCTTTTGAGTTGACTGTTACTTGATGATAATCCATTACATACGTAATTTAATAAAAACAAACACTTGCCTTAAGATCACCACACACTTATAATTCATCTACAGAATATTACAGAAAAATAATACAGTGATTTATACTAAAATTGAAAAACAAATTTCCTTTTGATTTGATTGAGTTGACTGTTACTTGATGATAATCCATTACATACGTAATTTAATAAAAACAAACACTTGCCTTAAGATCACCATACACTTAAAATTCATATACAGAATATTACAGAAAAATAATACAGTGATTTATACTAAAATTGAAAAACAAATTTCCTTTTGAGTTGACTGTTACTTGATGATAATCCATTACATACTTAATTTAATAAAAACAAACACTTGCTTTAAGATCACCACACACTTATAATTCATCTACAGAATATTACAGAAAAATAATACAGTGATTTATACTAAAATTGAAAAACAAATTTCCTTTTGATTTGATTGAGTTGACTGTTACTTGATGATAATCCATTACATACGTAATTTAATAAAAACAAACACTTGCTTTAAGATCACCACACACTTATAATTCATCTACAGAATATTACAGAAAAATAATACAGTGATTTATACTAAAATTGAAAAACAAATTTCCTTTTGATTTGATTGAGTTGACTGTTACTTGATGATAATCCATTACATACGTAATTTAATAAAAACAAACACTTGCTTTAAGATTACCACACACATGTTTATTGCTTTGACAATTGTTTCGGTACACTGTACCTTCTTCGGAAAGAATCTCTAAACTAACTATCACAGGGTTGATTATAGACTATCCATACAGTAGGTAGAATCTTTATCTAAGGGTTTAAGAGGGGATAATTATTTAAGTCGGTTTGATCGTTGTTGCAAACTTGTATATTTCAGTTTATTAATTATTATTATATTAATAAGTTAAGTTTTTTGCTTTTGTGGCATTTGGATTAACGATAATGTTTTTCTCACATTTCATTGTCCAAACCTCGCTAGAGGAGGACCAGTAATCTCATAACAAACCAATGACAAAACATTTTACAAAATATTAATAAGGGAAATTAATTTCTCATAACTCAGAATTAGGTTTTGAGTTTAGATGTATTTAACTTATATTATTTTTGAAATACCTTTTTCTACAAAACTTAAAAATGAGGAGGTGTTAAGTAATGCTGAAAATCAAATTCTTTTATTTAAAACGAAAACAATAACTCTATCATCATCATGATCAAACAAATGTTCAATATCAAGATTATGTTAGGTCCTCTAAAGGGTACATTAAAAAAAAAAGAAACTTACCTGCTTTCCAAAAGAGTGTCAACTAATTGTGTTCTATTTCTTCTAAGTAATCGACGATTTCGGGCGGTATAGCCCAAAAGTTCAAAACGCAAATTACGTACGTAAGATTCTGGCAGCTATTACCGAACTCATGACGAGTGTTGCATTTTGAAAAAATACAAACAATGAGATTTGGTTAGGAATCCGGCCTATGGATTACTGTATCTTAATAAAAACACAGGACAACATTTTTAGTAATGAATGTTGATCAAACACTTTTATGAACCGACCATATTGATAATATTCTATCTATTGTTACTTAATAAAAATTATAAGAGACAGTGTTTCTGTTGAAGTGTTAAAGTTGGTATACCACGGACTTGTTCAAAATCAGAAATCTCCTACGGTTTAATTTTTTGGGGACACGTATATGACGCACATCAAATTTTCATGGCACAATCAACCTCACGCAGAGAACTTTTTGGTTCCGTACAAATTTTGACGCCGACGTCTCTTTACGTGAACTGCCTTATTATACACACACTAAAAAAAAAGAACCCCAATTGTTATTACAGGGGCATGAAATTGGGGCACCATTTTATAGGCTATCAATTTGTCAACAAAACCCTGATTACGTTGGTGTTAGATGTTTAAACAAATTGTATCGAGTCGACCTTAGTTTTGCAGAATCGCCATGGAACAATAAAACTAAATCAAAACTCAAGCAGTTCCTTGTTAAAAAATCATATTATACACTGCCCGAAACAACAACGGAAATTTAACCACAGACTAAGGAGATGCACTACTCAATCACTTTGACAGATGCGCCTCAGCTTGTATGGGTGGCCGTTTTGGCGAATTCAATTTACAAAATTTCAAGATTTTCAAATAGAACACCTTATATTTTTATTCAGATATCAATTCTAGGAAAAAAAAGGTAAGTTTGTAATTTATCTTATATTTAATTTTTTTTTACTTTTTGAGATATTCGAGGTTTAAGATAACACCCGTATAAATTTTTCTTGAATTTAAAGCTGCCCACATTAGGTCAATTGTTAAGACAATAGCAAAGACATGATACTATTTCCTTTAAAGATTACGAAGGTATACGAATAAAACCTATTGCTAACAATACAGAGTGTCCACTAATATCTGGAGATTTGAGAAAAATCGTCTCTATACTATACACTATAACAGATTGAATAAAACTTCAGAAAGATAAATACTTAAAGCTGATAGGTTAACCAAAAAACTATAATTTATTTCAAATACATATAAAATATTTACTAACAAAAAATTTGACAACTATGAACTTTTTATATAGAAATATGAAAAACAGATTTATTTATTTATTCAAATTTGGTTAGTTAGGCTATAAAGCTTAATTATTTATTTTTTTTATTTGGTATTTTCAATCAAGCTAGATAATTAACTATTAAATATTTCTTTCAATATGAATTCTGAAGTTTTATTAAATCTGTATTGGTAGCAATAGCTTTTATTCCTATATCTGGAATATTATATCTTCAAAAGAAGTGGTATTCATGTCTTTGCTATTTAAAAAATACCTAATATTGCCAACGAGTGACCTAATGTGGGCATCTTTAAATTCAACAAGAATTTATACGGGCGTTAACGGAAACGGGATATCTCAAAAAGTAAGTAAAATTTAAATATAAGATAAATTACACACTCACCTTGTTTTTTGTCCTAGAATTGATATCTGCATTAAAATATAGGGTGTTCTATTCGAAAATCTTGACATTTTGTTAATTAAATTCGCCAAAACGGCACCACCTATATAAGCTGAGGATCTGTCAAACTGATTGAGTAGTGCATAGTGCATCATCTCGCTAAATTTTCGTTGCAATACCTAGATCAGTAGCGTCATAACACAATTTTATATGGGGCAATGAAAATATGAAAAAAAAACACACACACATAACCTCAACTTCTGCCTACACTATGCAAAATTCGAATAGGAATTTCTTAAGAAAGTGACCTTTGTCACGCTCCGCGTGACGTCAGTCACGTGACCCGCTGCTACATGCGCAATGTCATATCTTTGTTGTATCATGCCTTGTTCGACTCCCTGACTCGAGGCACTCGCAGTAGGCGCATGGAAACGGTCGCGTATGGCTTTGCCGGTGATGGCAGTAGTATCGCACGCGTTGTAGATGTCGCGGTCGTCGCCTCGGGGCCATTATTTCTCTGCGCTCTTGCAGGCAATGTACCGGCAGCTGACGGAGGCGAAGAGCAAAAACAAAATCGACCCGGAGATCACGCTGCAATTCCTCCGGTCCGCCGTCTACTATTTCCTGACCGACAAGGAGAACAGCCGGGGCCACCTGAGAGCGATCGAGAGCATCCTCGGCTTCTCGCCGAACGAGATCGCGAACATAGATCGCGCGTTGTCGTAAAAAAAAACGGTCGATTTAGAAGTTTCTGTTCGATTTTGCGGGGGCGTTTTTGAAAAAATCCTCGCGTAAATTTCCGTTTCGGCTTCTATTTAGGGAATTATTTTTCGTTATCAAGGTGAACGCTGTGATTTTATACTTGGCGCGGAAAAATCCTCTTATCGTGGCCGATTAGCTACAACGACGTCCTTTAAATAGTCTATGAACACAAGAGTGACCTTTAAACGACCTTCGCTTTCGAAGGGAATACCGGTTTTTTCGTATTTTAGGTTAAGTGTATAACGTGGACCGTTTATCTCAGAAACTATAGAGGATGGATCCAATAGTTACATTCAGAAGTTAACTTCTTATTTTAAATGGAATACCCGGTATATTACTTAATTTTTGAATTCTATACAAAATTCTAGAGTAAGTGTAACCGTTTTTGACGTTTTTAATTTTTTACGCGAAGAATGACGTTTGCAAGACGTAATATATCTGTCAATATCTTCATTCGGAAGCATTTATTGTTTTACTTGACGGTTGGTAGACAAAGCACTCAAATAACGGATTTCATAAGAAATTTCGATACATATTAATACAGGGTACGCGAAAAATAAGGTTAGAAACGAAATTAAAAAAACTGCCAAAAAAACTTTTTCTTTTATGGAAACTACCAATTTTTTATAATCTCCTCATATTTAGCATTACAAATTAAGGCAGTATTATATAAGGTTGTGTATGCCCAATATTTTTACTTTTTGAAATATTTCCTTTTAAACATTTGTTCAGTTGGTGTAAAAAGTAGTTTCAAATAAGAAAGTTGATATTCGCCCACGAAAAATTAAAATATATAGAAAATAAAAATAAATTAAAGGTTTGTAACACCCCAATTAACTTTTGGCTCCATCCTCTATAGTTTCCGAGATAAGATAAATAGTCTGCACTTACGGTTTTGGGGGGAAGGGGAATAATCACCGCTACATTCAAATAGTAGATTTTTGCGAAACTACGGCGCTTTCGTCCAT
Source organism: Cylas formicarius (assembly GCF_029955315.1). Lineage (NCBI taxonomy): Eukaryota > Metazoa > Arthropoda > Insecta > Coleoptera > Brentidae > Cylas > Cylas formicarius. The sequence goes on along the minus strand of NW_026844326.1, from coordinate 29,195,931 downwards.
GATTTTTAGTTTTTTTTAGGGCACACGGTGGTTCGCTCGGCTTGGTGCACGAAGCGCCAAAATATAATATTAGTTACCACTTTGTCGGTCGGATCGTGCAATTTTCGTTAGAGATACATAGTATATATATTTATCGTTTCGATTGAATTCGTACGTAAGTTCCTGTTGAATAAAAAGTGAATACAGTCAGTGACTTTCAATACGGTTTGGCCGAACGGCCACGGTGCTATTGTCCGCTGTGCGCTGCGGACGTAATCCGTCTGATAAACGTCAAAATTTTATAACCGATCGATTGTTTATGTTGATTTATTTCCCGTCGACTTTGAGCCGCGATTAACGAGTGAAAGTGTCAACTTTGAATCTCATCCCAGTACATTTATATATATATATATATATATATATATATATATATATATATATATATATATATATATATATATATATATATATATATATATATATATATCGGTTCACTCGGCTTTGTTTCATTCGCTCGTTGAACATCATGGCGACTTTTACGGTGTTGAAACGGTGCTTTTCCACCTCGACTAGTAGGAAAGTGATACAAAACGTTACGGTTATCGGAGGCGGTTTGATGGGTTCCGGTATAGCGCAGGTACGTAAGGTTCCACCCGGCGAATTTCGTCTCGTTTCAAAACGCCCCATCAGGTCGCGGCGCAAAGTGGTAACAACGTAACCCTGGTCGAGGTCAATCCCGATATTTTAAAAAAAGCCGACGCGGTTATCAAGACGAACCTGGGTCGGGTAGCGAAAAAACTGTACAAAGAGGACGCGAGGGCCATCGAAAAGTTCGTCGACGAGACCAAGGCGAGAATCGTCGGGTCGACGGATCTGTCCGAGGCGGTGCGCGATAGCGATTTGGTGGTGGAAGCCATCGTGGAAAATTTAGACGTCAAACATAAACTTTTCGGGGCGCTGGACAAGGCGGCGCCGCCCAAAACATTGTTCGCTTCCAACACCAGTTCCCTGTCCATCGGGGACATCGCATCCGTTACCGACAGAAAAGACAGGTAGTTGGAGTTCAACGTTTTCTTGTAAAAAAAAAGTTACCTTGGAACCCGTTCTATTTAATTGGTGCTTGCGCAATGGTCGATTCATTTTTTTTTTAAATATATGTACCGCTGTTCCGGTAAGACAGCGGCGTAAGTGCAAAATTTTTGGAAATTGAGTTATACAGGTCACGAAACATATTATTCGGTTATAGGAGGATCGTTAGTGTGACAAAGTTAGACTGAGAGTTTAAAAGCATCGAGGTGACACGCAAATATTTTGCTATATTGCCAATATAACAATAATAATAATAATAAATTACCTTTATTGTTGTATATTGTTATATACAAATATACAGTAGAGAAGAGGCAAAGTTTAGTAAAAGCTACTCCACTTAACCTCTTAAATGTTTGTTAACTTAAGGGGTGGCGTAAGGGTTTCAACCCCGAATTAACTCTCCCCAAAAACCAAAGCACTGTTCTATTGGACTCGTCCGTCCTGACTCAGCTTACGTGACTTTTGGCGGTCATATAAAAGATATCGCTAACACGGCCATCCTGCTCTGAAAGCGTCCTCGCGCTATTTCTAAAATTTTAGAAACCAACATCAAAATTTTTGTAAATGCTACTATTTGAAGTTTACAAACAGACAACGGGGTTGCTATTGTAACATGATTTTTTTTTATTCGATAATGGGATTGCCATTATTAACTTTTTTTTTCAATAATGGGATTGCCATTGTTCTTCTACTTAATAATGGACTGCCATTATTAACCTCAATTCTTTTTTTTTTCAATAATGGGATTGCCATTATTCTTCTACTTAATAATGGGATTGCCATTATTAACCTCACTTTTATACGTGACTTTTGACAGCCATATAAAAGATATGGCTAACATGTTTAAATTGAAAACTAAGCAAGAAGTTGTAAATACATTGATAAATTAAATATAGTATATATAGTATAATAGAAAAATGTAATAGTAATGTGATTTTTTACTGAATCGTGCATACCATTAAAAATTACAACAGCGTTGTAAGCAAATGATCTGCGGAACAAAGATAAACGATATCTTGGCGGTGAGAGTATGTAGGGGTACCTTAAAGCCACTGATTGCAAATTACTAAACTGTAATTTAGCTCGTAAGTGTAAGTATAAAAGGCGCAAAAGCGAATTAGACTATTTCACCAACAAAGATACATAATCCAGGAATCTAAGTCTACAATCAAATATAACGCCACGGTTTTTATTACAATTCATAATTTTCAAACGTTCATCGTTAATAAATAAATACATTACAGTGCATTTTTTAGCATTAAGTTGAAGATTATGCCTAGAAGAATATATAAATAAGTTATGCAAATCCAAATTGATATAAATTGAAGCAATATCAAATAATTTAGCAAATGAATGCAAATTTAAATATTCGATGGATGTATAATTATCAGAAACATAAATTAAGAATAATATAGGTCCAAGGACAGAACCTTGCGGTACACCTGATGACAGAGGAAGAAATTCAGAACTTCAGTTTGAAATAATGGCTTTAACTGAGTGAATAATTGCCGGTTTAAGTGCAAATGATACATTCGAGCGATTTTTGTAGAAAGAAGTGGTATAGGCAGTTCTCGGTGCCGATTTCTTTCGCGTATTTGAAATAACATTTTAAAATTTTTGACGCATTTCTTTAAAACGCTTCGAAAAATATTTATTGTTCTTTGTTTGTGCCATTTGCACTAAAATAAAAACGTTTAAAATGCCCGTCGTGAAAAATAAAAAAGGAATTCAAAAATAAAACTAAAACCTTCATAATTATTTTATAGAAGGTTTAAAAAGTGTTTCTGCAGTAACATTGCTAAAAGCATTTGTAATTTTGCTACGAAGAAAAAAATCATTTGGTGCTAGATCTGGGGACCCAGGTGGCCATTCGATGCTTCCCCTTAGGAAACGATGCATTCAGAAAATCCTGAACTCTCCTTGTTGATACCAAATTTCATGAACATGGATATTGGGAGCCTAAATAGTTGGAAATGGTTTCTTAAAATACCAGCCAATACGATGACCTTTTCCGAATACTGAGTCTTTGAAGGAATGGATGGTTTTCTTGTGAATATCTTCTTTTTGGTTTTCGTTCATGCGTTTCTCATGATCTGCAGGTAAATTTTCCTGCGTGTTTCTGCACTGTTCGTGGTTCTTTCTCAAATTCCATGCTTTTCAAATTTATTACTCATTCGTAAATTTGTGCAATGTGCAGGAATTGACCTATTTTCAAACAATAATGCAAATCTGCCGATAATTTCTTGGGGCGAACTACCCGAGAGACACCAATTAATAATTTGAACCTTACCTTTTCTTTAGTCACATATACTACTATTTTTAAAAAAATACGAGCAATTTTTGACACTTTAAACCCCCCCCCCCCCCCCCCCCACCTTCAAGCCTTTGTTAGCATTATAGCCCTGAACGCCAACAGGTTTTTATTTAATCTCGCAGCAACAGCCAGCATTTCTTGTCACTTTCTTACATATTTTAGAGTCTCGGTGTATCTCTGTCACGCTTACGAAAACCCTATGACCGAATAATATTTTTGGCGAATTGTATATGGTAAAACAATGACGATCCATATTTAACTCACTAATGCAACGTTTTTAAAGTCACAGTTCGACCAATTGCGAAACTAAAGATAGAAATTATAGAAAATTGAGAAATTCAGCGGGGCTCTAGAAAGAACAGTTGAAAATTATTTCCTGGTTTTGTTTGAACATTAAGTTTCACACAATGTTTTTGTTTATTTTTTATCCACAATACTGACATCCCTCAGCAAATTATTGTTGTGACATTACCAGAAAAATAATTTGATGCTTAAGATTTGATAAATTGAAAAATAAGGGCGTACACGCAAGTATGCAAAACAATTGACGTAATAATTGCATATGTAATAAAACCTACGAGTGCAATGCCATGAATAAAAGATCCGAGTTGCTTATCAATAAGTATTATGCCGACAACACATAACTGATAACGTCACAGTTATGTAAACTGTAACTGTAACTGTAACTCATTGATCTCTCTTGTGTTCAATTTTGCAAACAATACGATAACTCAGAAGTTGTTAAATAAAAGCACTCTCTTTTACTTACTAGCGGACTTACTTTTGCTTCTTTTTGAGCGGCGACAATCTAGTTTTTAGAGATTAGAGTACCTATTGAATCCTATTTGTACGCTTGTTGCCGAAGCTAACCTTTGGACAAAGGAAATAACTAACACTTCTTATGAAATTTCGCCATTATATCTCTTTGTTGGTTATTAACGGGTTTAACTTCATTTTTCTGACGTTGTTTTCAATTGCACGTGTTTTATTTGCACGTTCTTCTTGGTTGACCTCTACATTAAAACGTTAGATTAGGTTTGGGTTTCTTCCGTTACTCGAAAGGGAAATTTGTGAACTTGCAAAGCAACTTAATATTTTTGACGTTTTGAATGGTACATTTTTCGTTTTTGCACGTTCTCTTTGATTGGCGTCACATTAAAAGGTTAGGTTAGGTTTGACTTTCTTCCTTTACTTAAAAGAGAAATTTGCAAAGTTGCAAAGCAACTTCATTTTGCTGACTTCGCTTTGAATTCTACATGTTTGGTTTTTGTACGTTCTCCTTGGTTGACCTTACATTAAAACCTTAGATTAGGTTTGGGTTTCTTCCGTTACTTGACAGGGAAATTTGAAAAGTTGCAAAGCAACTTCATTTGTTTGACCTTTTGAATTCTACATTTTTAGTTTTTGCACGTTCTCTTTGTTTGACGTTACATTTAAAAGGTTAGGTTCGGGTTTCTACTGTTACTTAAAAATTAAATTTGCAAAGTTGCAAAGCAACTTCATTTTGCTGACGTTGTGTTGAATTCTACATTTTTGATTTTTGCACCTTCTCTTTGGTTGACGTTGCATTAAAAGGTTAGATTAGGTTTGGGTCCGTTACTTAAATGAGAAATTTGTTAAGTATTAATATGAAGAATCATAAAAAATGTCATTTTGCAGAATTATGATCTAACATATTCCTGAACTATGTCCAGCTATATTAAAAACCGATGTATGCCTCCCACAGCATTCGCTTTCCAATTATATCCATTTTAGAAGATAAAAAATCCCGTTCAACTCATTCAAAAATGTGACGCCATTTAAATCACTTCATTGGTATGATGAAATTAGATGTAAATGTTTTTTAAAATAAACAAGAAAAAACTAGTCAAATAAAAATAATTCATAACCCACAATAATTGCGATTTTCGAAAAGCGTTGGATTTTCTCATCTCATCAAACGCCCACGCCTCAAATAGGAGATAAAGTAAATTAACGCCAAAATAAGAAATCCAAAACTATACACCTACACACTTACCCTGAGTTCATAGTTCACCATGGCGAATAGTTCTTGTGAAAATACGGCATAGATTCTATCCGCCATTCTTAACCAATGCAAGTATATAAAGTTCGCCCGACGATATACCTTTTGCGACATAATCCGGTATTTGACTTTGGTAAATTTTATGAAGGTCTCAAACGCCCGTCTTAAAAACTTCCAGTAACTGCTTCTTTGTGTAGAAATATTCAAATTTTGAAGCAAAAAAATTTGAATGACCTCTTCAATCGATGATGAATTCGGTATTTTTTCCGCTTGTGCGCAATGGTGGCCTTCGCTACATCACGCTTTGGTGGAATATTGGGAAGCAATTTTTCAGGAAAACATTTTTCAAAGATGTTTTCGTTTTCGTGGTAGTCAACCTTTGCCTCTACCCAACCAGCTTCAGAGCCCGCATGTACTATGATAATTCGTTTGCCAACGTTTGCTACCATCAGACCATCCTTTCTTTTAGCACGAATTTCTTGATTCCATCAAAACTTGTCTCCTGTCGATGGTTTTGTAATAAAAACCAATACTTCGTATCAACGCACGCGAAGTCTCTTGGCAATATTCAATGTACGAAACGCTACGCAACGCTTCATGTAAAGTTTTAATTGTTAGAACATGTTTGTTGTTTTTATTTCTTTATGTACTGTGGCATCTCCAGATATCGATTTCAGAAACAGAAACACTTAATATGATAGTTTTGGCGGCAACCGGCAAATATGTCCGAGTCTTTGATCCATTTGAATTTGACGGATATTCATCATCAACGATTATTACGTCATCGACCACAATCTCAATTTCTTCGTTGGACATCGCAAGTGACCAACAAAATTGAACAATGTAATGTGAATTATAATAAAATGTATATAAATATGGCACACTCAGCTTCAAAAAACAATTGTATTGCTTTCCTAGGGAAATATTTCATAGTCATTACGTTAAGCCATTAAATTCTTCTTTTAATGTGTTTTTAATATATCGGATCAACCTATTTAATGGTCAAATTCAACTTGAAATCTAGCTACCTCAAGTAGGGACTATTTTAATATCAATTAATATAACAGTTTAATCGAAGAAAATTAGTCTACTAATACGACCCGGGGTTGTGGTACACGTGCTTCTGTTTTTCAACAAGCGGATCTTAAACTCATTCCGAGGTCAAAACCATAAAAGGTTGTAAAAACGGTATATCGTCGGGCGAACTTTAATAGTAATATAATTAATTCAACTCGACGTTCCTTATCAAGCACTAATTACAGAACCACTCTAAAAAAATCTGTTTTTAAGAAATGCGCCCACAGATGGCGCCACCGATAGGGACAGCGCATGCGCATATTAAAATAGTGAAATGGGGTTACGGCCCAACTTAGGTTCGGTGGGCTGCACTTTTTCAATCCTGTACCTGTGATGAAACTGCTGGAGGTGGTGCGAATACCGGAACAGTCGGAACAGACGTACCAGGCGTTTATGGCTTGGGGCAAAGCGATCGGCAAAACATGTATTACTTGCAAGGATACCCCCGGGTTCGTGGTTAACAGATTGCTGGTGCCTTATTTGGCAGAGGCGATAAGGATGATGGAAAGGGGTCAGTCTTCGTGTATTGATTAATATACTTCGACCAGAAATATAGTGTTTATTACGCCAAAACCGCAGCCCCTTACACGTAACCATTCCAGGACCGCCCCAAATCCTATTTTTTTCTAGATTTCGCCATTACCGAATTCTAAAAGATTCCATTAAAACTTGCCTTTTGTCAATTTTTTTAAATCTAAAACCCATGTGTTGAATACACTTCCGTAAAGTAGTTCTACCACATTTAACAGCGGTTTCATGTCTTTCAAGACTCCTAATTAAGATATCTAATGTAGGCACGCTTTGTATTATATCTTGATCACTTAATCAAATTTAAAACGGTTCATTTACGTTTCAAATAAATTTTTTAAGTTTTTACAAATATTCGTTAGGGTTCATCTCAGGCACGATCCTGCGAAGGTCTACGGTTAAGCCACTGTGAAAACTTAAAACCCCAAAGCAATAAACGCACTATATTTTTGGTCGCATTATTATTCTTGACTTTACCGCAAATATGACCTAAGGTCAAGGCTGTAGAAGGGGTGCATTTCAGGTGACGCGTCGCCACGTGACATCGACATAGCGATGAAACTGGGCGCCGGTTATCCGATGGGGCCGATCGAGCTCGCCGACTACGTCGGCCACGATACCACTTTGTCGATAATCGAAGGCTGGCACAAAAAATTCCCCGATAAGCAGTTATTTGTGCCGTGCGAGTCGCTCAAGGAGAAAGTAAGGGAAGGCAAGCTGGGCGTGAAAACCGGCGAAGGTTATTATAAGTATAACAAGTAAATGAATATTTTTATCCATCGGTGCCTTTATTATATAAGAAATTTAATATACTTTTACGTTTTTTTTTCTGTTTGAGTACCTTCCGAGGTGTTCCGATCCCGCTCTCTCCCACCTAACCACGACGCTTTGCAGTTTGAAATACTGGCTCGCGAACATGTCGAAGGACGTGATAGTCAAAAAGGATTGGAAGAAATATTACAGGATGTGGAAATTAAAAATGAAGCGGAGCAGAGCGAACGGCCTCCCTACGTTTTAACGTGTTTAAATTGATCGCCATCAAATAATTGATCTCGATACACCGTTTCCAATCGCAAGAAAATTTACGTTAAAACTACAGTCTAGTTGGCGTTGAAACAATCACGGCAATGGGCCAATGCCTTTTGAATAATGGCCTAAGTTGCTAAATTTAATGAAGAAACTCTTTGCAACTTACCAATGTTTAACGATTCGTTCGTTCTGCTGTTAATATTACCCTGCCCCGTTTTATTTTGTTTTGTTTTTTTTTTTAATTTACTAACATGTACGTTAAATATGAACCCTTCAATCGCAATACTTATTTCACAATAAATTGATTTCTTACCAAATTTGCATCGTTAGTCTCGGTTTTTAAGTGTTTAATGTTCAGTTTTTGCATTTATTGTGGAAACTACTCCATATTGCTTTTTTCACATTATCCTCTGGCGTTATTAAATCGAAATGAATAAATCATAAGTGGATAATAAAATGAATTATAAGATGAAGGTTTTTTAATCTCTTTCTTGCTTATTGATCTATTTTTAATTACCTATGTGTACCTATGTGTTTACTAATGACATAAATCAGCAGAGTTTGTACAGGACTGAATGTAATTTAACATTTAACGTAAGGGCTTTTCAACAGACATTTAATTTCACCTAAAATTTTAAATTTTACTCATCAAAAATATATAGAAATACTTACACAAAAGTTAAGCATTTGAACATCAATGTATACAAAATTAGCGTAAAATAATGATAAAGTAACAGTAATATTTAAAAAAATCAGCTGATTAAAAGCTAGTAACGTGAAGTTAAACTTAATTTAATGTCAAAATTAAAAATCGGTCCACTTTAAAATTAAATCTTAATTAATTACATTTTTGCAAATACACCACTTTTACATTTAAATTGTCGAACTTTTTTAATCTGCTTTATTTTATCGAACTATTTATACTTACTTGCTAGTTTTTAAACCACGAACTTCAGCTTGAGAATAATGCTCCGAATTACTAAATATCAACTTCGGGTAAATTTTCTGATTATCAAAATACAACGGTCATAACCAATGGCAGCACGTTTTCAGAGCAGGTGAATTTATTCAAATTTTAAACATTTATTTTTTACGTAATTTAATTCTGATTGGAATTTTTCTTTTTGAACAAGAAAATATTATATTCACCTTCCGACTGACAACCTCATATAAAATAAACAAGCCTGGTATTCACATAACATTCTCAACAACGCCGTAAATTAAATACTGCAAAAACTTGAAAAAAAAAACAAGTTCTGTAAGTATTATTATATAAGAAATTTATAATATTTTTGTTTTCCGTTTCTACATTTGTGTACCTCGCAAAGTTGTCCGATCCCGCGCTCTTTTTTGAAATATCAACTCAAAAACATGTCGTTACATCTCGACACACTTACCTCTTTGAACTGGTGCCAATACACATTTAAAACATATAGTTTTGTTTCGATTTTCGCGCACACTTTAAGTTAATTGAGATACACAGCTTAACAGTGGTAGTGGGCGTATGCCTTTTGAGGATTTGCCCAGAGTTGCAAAATTGACGAAGAAGAAATTATTTACTATAAATTATGCCCAACTGTATTAGTGAAACGCATATAGGTTAGCGACAAACCAGCAACGTTTTCGTGATGGATTTATAATTTTAAATCGATCGCCGAGCAGAAAAGTCATTCTGCTCACTTCAGTATTCTACCGTTTTATAGTTTCTTCTAAGATAAATAGCTAGCAACATAACCTCAATGATGTCATAAACGAATAAATACTGCAAAAACCACAAAAAAAAGACAAGTACTAAAAGTATTACAAGTGGATAAAAGTTTTTGATTCTGTGGTGAGCATCGCACGCGGCGGTTTAACCTCCGTTCGCTCCCGACAAAATCCCATGTATTCGTCCCAAAAAGTTTGATATCGGTTCCCACGGTGTCGATTTAATGTTTTGAGTGTTCAGTGTATGTTTTAAAGTGATAATCGTCGTCGGTCCCGTCGTTTTTCCCTGTTCACGCCGGCATGGAGGCCGGATGGTCCGGGGTTGAACGCATAATTGAATTGAATTGCTCAGTTTTCTAGATGGTTTTATATTTTTAAATCGTTTGCTGAGCAGAAAGGTCGTATTCTATCGTTAAGATAGATAGGTAGCACCAGCATAACCTCAACGACGTCGTAAATAAATAAATACTGCAAGAACGTCGAAAAAAAAAAGACAGGTAATACGTTTATCCACCTTTATTGTTCCTTTAAATTTATGCTTAAACGACATTCAAATACTGAATATCCATTGTCGATTTGGAGTCTGCATTTTACGATGCGAATTGCGCTTTATCGTCGCGACAAGAGCTAAATATTTGGGAACGCATCGAGCGCACGGCCAAAAACAACTCCCCCTGGTCAAAGTTATTTTTTATTCGACACCTAATTAATCGCTGTCCGCGAGAAACTCTTCGAACAATCCCACCAAGCTCTCGACCCCGTCCAGGTAATTTTTATCGATGTCGCAACAGTCCGCCGGGTGGACGTGCGCGAAGTCTATCATTTTAGCGACCGCCCACACCTCCGATTTATGCTCGCAACACAAATCGTCCAACATCATCGAATACGTCTGCTTCTTGTTCTGCACGTCTTTGTCGTAATTGTTTTGGAACGAGTGGGTGCGTTTCAGCGTGTGAATGGATTTGTGCCACGTGTTGTTGTTGTTTATCGTAGAGGGCGTGGCCACGTCCAAACCGACCAATTTCGTAGACCGCGGCCTCAGATTCGGCCCGTCGGGTGTCAACTGTCCGCTAAACCCGGTCGGTATCCGCTCGCAATCTTTGTTCAGCACCGCCAAACTGAGCGGCCTGTACAAGCTCCGATTTCTGACTAGTTTCGGGGGCGGATTTTGGGCGGGTACGTCGTCGCCCACGCACTCCCTGAGACGCCGCGCGTCGTAAACAAACAAAATGGAGGACGCGTACAGCCGCAGGCGTCTCTGTTTTCGCGCCCAGTGCTGGATACGCCACAGGCAGGCGAGAAATTGCACCAAAAGTTTGCGACAGAAACCGTTGCCGTCCGCGTTCAGAAACGTTTTAATCGCTGCAAAAGAAGACCACAGACGACCAATTAACACAATAATCAATTTGCCGGGAACATTTTAGAATGCGGAATCCGTGGGATATATCGGTGCCTGCGACCGAAATTTGGAAATGGAAGGTCTTGAAAATGTCAATTTAAGTCCCATTGAGTTTAGTTGTACTTTATTCCTAAACCCGTACGTGAAGTTATGGGGCATGTCACAAAGGCATATTGCAGAAACCCAGTCAAAGTTTCTGGAATTGGGAACCCTAATGAACAAATCGAGGAGAAGTCGTAGAATATTAACTACGGAAGGGCTCCAATAGCAAGAAGAAACTCACATCTCACCAAGAGACGAGTGAGTTAAATTTTCAAGTCTACTGTAATACTGTTTACAAATCTTCTGGATTCCTAATTTCGCCTGTTGGCTATTTCAGAGCATAACTAAAACTGGCTCGCATTGTCTCCGATGATTGATGCCCGTATTGGTGAAATGACCTGGGATGCAGTTAAGATTGTCTGCTTTAGGCATCCATAAATTCTCGGATTTTTCGTTGATAGAATTGATAGAATTGTCACATTACCATCTCGCCCAAAAATCATTGATTATTAACTCTCTTGCTTACAGAGTCGTAAATCGAGTCACTAAACCCAAAATTAAAGCACCTTGCATCTGCTCTTCTGTAAAATTTTTTTGCCCATATGCATGCTGTAAACTCCAGGTATCTCAAACGGAATTTTCTCTTTGACGAATCGACAATTTTGAGAGATTTTCAGACAGAGAAATTGCCTTTGAAAGGTTGTGGCGAAGTGTATTTTGTAATGGAACGCTTAATATCGCTAATATAGAAATTACAGAGAAGAGCAGATGTTTTAATTCTGGATTTCCAGGAAATCAGGCTTGACATTGGGTGATTCTCTTGATTACAGAGCCGTAAAACTGTCTCAGCCCGAGTCACTGAGCCCAGAACTAAAATACCTTATATCTGCTCTCCTCCCTAGTAATTTCCAACCTTCCAAAGACTAACAGCAACCCCCCACTTCTCACTGTCGTTCTTCCTTACATTCAAAACATCGTATCAAAAGTTCTCAACATCTTAGATCCAACAAAGACAAAATTCCGGTTATCCCATGCGTATAGATGCGGCAAGGGATACATTGGAGACACCGGACGAAACATAAAATTTGTGAGAATCTGCAACCATGCAATCTTCGCATGGCCCTCCTTTAGCTCTGCTGCGCTTAAACAGTATATAAGCAGGTATAGAGTAGAATGCGAACCAATTTCAGTTAATCCCTGAAGAAGCCGACAGGATGATGGGCGAAACGTCAGCAAGTTCGATTCAACAACAACCGACGCAGGAATAGTATCTAATCATGGGATTCAAAGGCAACTTTTGCTATATGTCTGAGCGTTTCTGTCGAAACTTATTAGAGAACGCTCAGAAATTATTTACCAAAAAAACAATTACTGTTTAAATTGGTGATGGTGGTAATAATGAAGTAATGTTTGGGGATGGAGTTATAGAGTAGGTGAAAAAACTCCTTTAATTGCTATTTGACAACATGTCAAAAAAGTATGTTAGCTTGGTTTTGAAACCTGTAGTCCAGTCGAGTTCTGGCGTTTTTTTTTTATTTATCCGAGTTGTAAAAATCTGCCTGAGAAATGGAAGACGTCGCAGTTTCAGACTGGCCTTCTTGTTCACAGGATCTGAATCCTATGGAGTAGAAAGCGCTCATGGGATAAGACCAAAAGATAGAAAAAGAAGAAATTACTTGAATCCATGTAGAAAAAATATTTGTATAGGTATCTACACCTTTTTGTTAACTGGCTCGACATGACTTTTTTCAAATTGAATTCTATTACTCCAGCATTACGTACCATCTTCGGCAGTGTCCTTGTTCAAAGTTTTGCCAAACTCTTTGCCGTGCTTGACGAGTTGACTGTTGCGCAGCTTGTACACCTGAAAACCGGGAATGCAAAAGCCGAGGTCCCGTTTGCAGTCGTGGTACTTTTTCTGCAAAAATAAAACAGTAGTCAGGATAGCCCCCCCCCCCCCCCCCCGCGCCACCCATGGTCCAAGTCGCCTGAAAACTGGTCACAATAGGTAAAAACCAAATTCCTATTCTGGGAATTCCAATGGAAGGGTCAGGTAGTAGAGGGTCCAGTCCTTAAATATTTGCCTTTTACCATCTTAATTTCAGTTGTAATTTACTGTTTTTCGAGAGTGGTAGTGTTCAGAGGCTATTAGATTGTGGCTTTTTTTTATAAAATAAATAAATTTGAACTCAAGTATTTCATAGTACTTTGGCATTATGGAACCAACTCCATCCGGTATGTAAATTTTATTTTTAGTTATTTAAAATGGGTAACTTAATACGTATTCATTAGGTCCAAACTAACAGAACGACTTATTATCTTTTAAATTTGGTGTAGTTCTGCGGCCACTAGCTGCCACTCCAGCCACAGCTAACAGAAAATTGTTGGTATCGACCGACATTTTTATTTTGAGAAAATTAGTAACTAAATCACAACCTTGTACACAGGTTCAATTTTAAAACTAAAAACAATTAAAATATTGTTAAACACCCTGTATGTAAAAGAATAAAGCGAGAATTAGATTATACTTTAATGATTTTCTCGTCCTAAAATCAAATACAGATTTAACAAAATATGATATAATACATGCAATAGTGATAGCTTGTATAGAAAATTAAACCAGATATGTTTCTTTGTTTCAGGCTCCTCCTCCTGCCAGGAACTAGTTTATACTAGAAAGGACATTTATGGAATGCTGAAAGACGGTCTAAGAGACGGGTTATCTATTAAATTATCTGAAAACGGGGATGACTGGACGTAGTGGAAAAACGATAGATATTTGTGAAGACATGAAGGCATCGTTTTCTACTGTATTTTTCAAAATCAGAGAAAAGTTGCTTGCTGTCAGCAGGACCGACCAAAAATTTGTGCGTAAAGTATTAATACATGGTAGAAAATGCTGAAAAAGCTGATACCATTTTCAGCCGAGGCCCTAGAAATGCTAACATCCAACGGTTCTCAAGATTATCTACTCTGACTCAGATGAAGATAACGACTTTCAAATTGATTCCGAGTTGAGTGAGAGTGATTCAGAGTAATAATTAGTAAGTAGTTCTTAAATTTACCTTAATTAGAAGTACTTAAATGTCTTAGGTTTCCTGGTAACAATCAACATATTTAATATATTGAATGGCATTATCTTATTTTACAATTTTAAGTGAGGTAGCGAGGCAATTAAGGCACAATTTGTAAATATTATTTAAATTTTGTTTCCCAACATAACCCATATAATTAATCCTCCCCCCCCCCCTCCCATTATTTTTATTACTTATTATTACAACGTTACACGGTTCAGTTCGAAAAAATTCAGAAGGCATTTTTTTGTTGACAAACTGCCGCCATCTTGTAAATGTCTTTTTTGAGCATATTAGGGATCAGAGAGGTTTGTCAAACCCCATATATCAATTTTGGTAGTTTAAGAATTTAATTTTTGAGACCACTGTGCGCCCGCCCGCGCTCACTCACCTCTTCGTCGACTATTTTCTGGTAACTGGCTTTGTGGTCCCAAGTGCGTCTGCCGATCTTCACGTCCATCACGCACGGCTCCTTGAAGTCCTTCGTCAAATCGTCGATCACCAAAAAGTCCAGGTCCTTGTTTTTGATCGTTAGCGTTTTGATGCCGTGAAATTTCGGCACCAGCTGCCTCATTTCGACCAGCGAACTATCCGCGGAACGTTCGAGCTGCTCGTACAGGCTGACCTCGTTCTCCGAACACTCCTTTTTGATAAGGGGCTTGAGCACGGTACCGTTCTGCTTGAGCATGCCTGGAACGTAAAGTGTAAAACGTCACGCGCGCCTAAACTAACCAATCGGAGAGCACAGATGAACTTGGCGCGCCGCCTGACGGCTGGCAGACGAACCGCGCGTGTCTTGATTTTCTTAGGTATCAGTTCGAGTGTAACTAGAAAATTAAAAGCGATAATCCTTCTCGTTCACTATTTTTACGATACGCTATTGACGCCCAAGCCTGGTCAACATGTCGTTTTCAATTTGTATCACTTAAGTTTTATGACAGTAAGAGAATGGAAAGTGTAAATTCTGCTAGTCGACGCATAGAGATGGGTGTCCCTCAAGGTTCGGTTTTAGGCAAGTAGGGATACTGCGAGGTTTCTAGGATTGAGTTTGGACGAATGTTGAAACTGCAAGTCTCAGTGACACTCTTATTTCAGCTCTAAATAGTGTAAATTACCTTTTTATAAATCTTCGTGAGATTTTAACTAGGCAACAGTTGCTCAATTTATACTATGCGAGGGTGGTCTCCCGATTACGATTTTTGGTGAGCATCTCTAAAAGCCGATAAAGTATATTAAGGAGTATTGCGCATATTTCCAAGTTTACATCTTGTAGGGGTTTATTTGCCCAGTACAAAATTCTCACACTGACTAGTTTATGGATTTTTTAAAATGTCATTGTCAATCATTCTAAGTTCCCTTCTGTAGGTTGTCGACGGCTTCGGAGTCACCTGATTATTTACGTGTTTGTATTTTTAACAATCTGCCATTGGAGTTAACAGACAAAAAATTAAACCCTTGTCTATTTAAAAAACGGTTAAAAATATTTTGTAGTCCAGACGAATACACATATATAATATACAGGGTGTTCCATTTAAAAGAATATGACGTAGACTGATATGTCCGAAAATTAATAATGCTTTGTTTTATACATCACTTGGGAAATATATTGGCTACTAACCATACATTCTATTGTTTTGTTTAGCTCGCTAAATGATCGAGTCCGAAGACAAATTTTCCATTAATATGTTAGATGCAGTCAACTTTATTAGTAAAGTTTGGAAAGAGGAGCAGCAGCAGAAACAATTCAACACTCCTATCGTCATTACCGAGACAGAATGCGAACAGGACTTGGAAGATGATCAATCAGCCACTAAGCGAGTGGATAAAGCAGTTTCAAATAACAATTACGTTTACAAGTGAGGAGTAGCAAGATTTTATGGTGATAGATCGGGATTTGCCTACAACGGCAAACTTGACAGAGGAAGTCATATTGCAACAAGCAAGAAAGGGTGAGGAAGAGCACCAAGAGGAAGAAGACGATGAAGAAGTTAATCTGGGACCACCACCAACCATTCAACAAGCCCTATATGCAGTTAAGCTGCTAGAGAAATTTGGAACATGCCCCTCTGGAAGAAATAGATGCGTATTGACATACTAAAAAAATTCAAAAGAAAATGTACGATTATTGAAACATTAAATATAGTTCTTATATATTTTAAAAATGTTCCTAAGTGGATGTTAAAATATGTATATAATATAATTAAATATCACAGAACACATATGCGTATTGTTTTTTTTTCAAGTGTCTATAACTCTTCAATTTCGCTATATAGAGTTTCGACTGTACTTTTATTTAGTTCACCTCGCTAATGGTAGCAGGCTATTTTGCTCGGCAGGGTGTTCTATAAGGGGCTGCGGTTTTGGAGTAATAAACGGTAGGCAAAGTTAATGACGAGGTCGGTTGTAAAGCACTATATTTCTGGTCCAAGTATACCGAGCGTGAAGCCGCCTTTAGTAAGTAGCCCGATCGTGTACTCTCACCTACGCCGACGGTTTCGTCGAAAGTGTGGCCCGCCACCTGCGTGGTCAGCAACTCGATGTCGTCGGCGAACTCGTCGGACGTTTCGGCCGCTTCCTCGACCGTCTTCAGGCCGTCCGGCTCGTCGTCGGCTCCCGGCGGGCTACCGTTCAAACGGTACAGTCCCTTGCAGGTAGTATGCGCGCAGACCACACTGCTGTTTTCCGGTCGCGCGACCGGCATCGACTGTATCTCGAACTTGCCCATCGTTGCGCCTCTCGCCGCCGGATTCACGCGGCACGTCACTTTTGACGTGCGCAATTTCGCTTAATCCCGTTATTAAAGTCTCACTGCAACGACATAACATAAATTATTATTCGGAGGCGGATTAAGCGCGCTAAAAACCAATAAATCACCGAAATGGTCGAAAAATAACTTCCCCCCCCCCCCTTAATAACTAATCGATCGATTAGATTAGCGGGCCGTATCTGTCCGAAAAGTGTCGCGTAAATATGCAAAATAAAAATGCCGGAAACGGGTGACAGCCGTAACGACGTAATTTTAATTTTATTATTTATTTTATTTATTTATATATTTATTCCATTCAAATATTTTCTACGCCTGAAATGCAAATTAAAGTTTTATTGCAACATAAAAGTATTTCGTACAGGGTGGTTAAACACTAACGCGTATTTCGCCATAAAAACATTCTCCCAATTCGTTCCTCTAAAAACAATAATAAAATGTGTATTCCTATTCTGTAGAAATAAAAGTTTTATTGTGAAAAAATGTATGCTATACACAAAAAAACGCATATTTCAACCTTCTTATTTGTTACAAAATTGTATGCCTATCCGGTACTACTCTCATCTGTAAAATGCCTAATCACTACGTCAATTTCGTTTCCTACGGATCCGAACCACTTCGGGGACATTTCCGGTTTGAATTTTGACGTTTGTCAATTCGCACGGTCATGTCAGTGAATTTATTCGTGTTGTTTTGCAAAAATGTATCCAAAAACTAATAGAGAAATATGTTATGCAATATATCAGACAATCTAGTGGACTAGTCGGTAAGTGACATTTATAATTTAAGTTTCTCACAGATATTTTACAAATTTACAAATTCTCATGAAGCTCTATCCTTAGGTGATTCTTTTTTTACAATTACAATATTAAAATTTGTATTTATTCCGTCGTTTATATGACATATCCAATAATACATCTCTCCCCGTCTAACGTACACAGTTAAAAAGAGACAACAATAGCAGATCGGAGAGTAAGTTTAACGGCAACTGTGCAATGTGTTGTTGTTATTTAACTGGTGCGAAATTTAGTAATCTGATAATCTGTTATTATTTTTAATTTGTTAAATTGTGAGTTTTTCGTGCCGCTCGTCGAAAAAGTATATTATGCAATAAGTTTGGTAATTAGTATATTATGCGACAAGTGCGGTAAACGGCATTTGACTCACGAGTTTATTTGACATGAGCGGAGCGCAGCGGGAAACATTCCAGAGGTGCTGCAATTTAGCTGTTGCCGTGCAATACTGGGTAAACGCGTCCACGTCTATTTTGTTGACACATTGTTGTCAATATGACGTATAATCGCTTCAAAAATTCTTCATCAAAACCTGCTATCGCAGACGTAACGGAATACTTCCGTGAAAATTTTCTGGCGATATTTTTTCTCCTATTTTTTGTATAATCTCCTGTTTTCTCTGTTTAACGATATTTTTCTCATCATCTTCTCGCATCTGCCACTTCTTTATTGTTATTTTCTAGGATATATGCAGGCAACATTCAAAACACCATATCCAAGCATGAAGCGTTCGTTCTTCTTTTTCTAAGTTATTCATAACCCACACTCGAGAACGACGCGTCTGTCTCTTTGTTTTAATAAACGAAAATTGGCGAGACGATAACCGTTCAATGTTATCGTCGTCGATTCATTTGGCGAAATCGTAATTCCATTTTTAATACGTACATAGTATACGACCGACCAATAACAAAACTTTCGCTATCGCTCTGGCGGACGATTGCACATTTTACGAATCGATCACGAACAAAACTTTGAAGGCGGAAATCTACTCTAGATAATTAAACTTTTTTTGTTTGAATTATTTCTATCTCGTCGAATTTAGAATGGGGAAACATTAGTTTAGAAAAAGTTGAATCACTTTTTTTTTTTTGGCTAATCCGATTTCGACGAACTTCGTTTAGTTTTAAAGAGTATTTATTTATAGGAGCTTCGACTGGCATGTCGATATTACGGTATTAATTCTTTTACGAGTCCGTAGGGGGCGCTTCGTGTCAAAACAGCAGGTTTTATGATTTTCTCCAACATTCTAAATGTATAAATATTTTTAGCACACACTCAGAACATAGTGGAAACGTCATGAGAGTTCCTTTTTTCCCCTTTGAGATATAAATCTATCTATCTATCGATCTAGCGTGCGGGAAACATCACTTCGGATATTGCCGGGATTTTACCGCACGGATTTGGGAGCGATCGGATGTTTTCGGAGATATTTCCCACGCTTTGAATTTTGACGTTTGTCAGATCTGACAGTCATGTCAGGGAATGTCGTGTTGTTTTGCGAAAATGTACCCAAAAACTAACGGTCGTAGTCACTCGTTTATTAAACACTCGCTCCGCTCGTGTCAAATAGACTCGTGAGTCAAATGCCGTTTACCGGCACTTGTTGCACAACATATTATTATTAAACATATGTTTCAACCGTACCATAGTAATAGTACTGGAGACGACAGACGTGACGTGGGACCGTTATATTTTCTACTGGAGTTAAATAAGATTTTGTCCTAAATTATCTTGATAAAACAGGGCGTCTCTCTGGATATCTTGCGGCGTGTAGTCTCGCAGCAATAGTTGTATTTTGCATGCATTCAAAATACACCGCAAGCAAACCGAAAGCGATTTCGTTTTCTAAAAGCATTTTGAACGGAAAAAAAAACTTAGTTTAAGCGGATTTTTTTGTTTTGGTTTCTTCATCGTGCCGTTACCATGCCAACCGCTACTTGGTTATTTTAATCTTTTCTCCAATATTGACAATAACATGTAATATATTAATAAATTATATTGACGATTCATTTTTTAACTATAATTGATTATTGGCGATTATTATGGACAAATTAGGAGAAAATCAAATTTAACTCTAGTAGAAAATATTCGTTTTTCTCTCCCACTCATATTGGCAGCTACTAACACTGTTATACGTTCTTTAGAAAGTTTTCCACCCACACCACTGCAAAATTGCCCGATCCAAATCTTCAAATTTTGGCTTTCTTAGTTTTTTACTAGAACTGCACTTCCAAACGTGGATACAGTCGACGGTGTAAGTCCGTATCGACATCCCACATCACTTTATACATAATACATAATACATAGTTTTGTACGGAGACCTAACGGTACAACAAATTTTGTTCGTAATACAGAGTTTCGCTATAGGGAGTTTTCACTGTATAATGACATTTAACAACGTCAGTTTCCATGACATGGCTAACTTGATTTTTGAAACAATCGTTATGGACATGGAATATTAGAGAAAATGTTAAAATTTGACAAAAAAAAAATTAATTTTTAATTGAAGAATCCGAAGGTTTAGGAACAATGCTCGTACTTTGGTAATTTACACGTCAACGTAGGATTAATATTAACAAAGTTATCCATTTGGTAATTTATAATGGGACACACACAGCACGTACTGCTACGGTGACGTCACTCGACCCAATCAGAACCGTGAGTGTAAGTGGCCCATTGATATTAATTTGACATTTAGTGCATTGAATATCGACAAATTTTATATTAAACTTGATTGATGCTTAAACAATGATCAATTTAGGTTCCCATTTACCAAATAAAAATGGCTTGGATGAAGAATCATTAAATCATAAAAATTACACGAAGTTGGAACATTAAGGATAACGTGTCAGACTGTTTTGAGCTTAAAAAGTAGAATTAATTTAATTAACTAATTGAATTTTAACCGTAATTCTCGTCTTGTCATTATTTTAGACAAATAAAATGTGTTTCTACTCTGCCAAACGTCGCACCTCGGCCAAACAAAACCGTAACTAATAAAATTGAAGGTTACAATTGGTTCCGAAGGAAAAATCCCTGCACCGATTCCAGAATTTGTTGAACACGTTCCACCTGAGTTGAGGTTAAGATTGTTATATACTGATTGATTGATATTCTTACAGACGGATCATATCGTTAGCTTAAAAAAGATTCTACGTCATCTATCAGACTCGGTGAAAAAATCTGTTACCCCCCATGACTCTAAAATTCCTCGTCTACGGACTCCCAAAGATTCACAAACCAGGATTACCCCTTCGACCTCGTCGGGAACAGCTATGGGTTCTCCACTATTTTTGAAGAAGTACGGAGCAATGATTTCACCAACCCATAAAGCGCACCAAACAGTCAGTTTTTCTGGATGTAACGGTGTTTCGACATAAACTTGAGGATTAGCTTCGCTCCAAATGGGGCAGTTTTATTTGTTGACGTAGCCATTCAACCTAAACAAAATTCGCTTATGAAAATCGGGAACAACGGCAATCTCGTTTTGCGCCCATTAGACGAATGTACGCTTTACTTCATGATCGTTTGGCTTCAATTCTTGCACGAGTCGGATTTTCTAAACACGTAAACCAAGATCCTTCCGCAAAATCTTCCATAAAGTGGATGGACACAGATCCAATTCCTGTGCTCGATGGCGGATGGACTCATTCGGGTCTTCCACAATGCTACGCTCTACAGCAGCAATAACTTCTTTTGTACGCACCGTACGACGTCTCTGGGGATGCGAGTTATCAATAAGAGTAAACGTGGTTGCGAAAACGTTCCATGGTTAATCGAATTAACTGCTGTGATGGACGATTTTGTCGACGATAAAATGAACGTAGTGCGCGAAATAAAATTGCACTATTTGCAAGCGTTGTTCAGGCGTGAGTCTAGTCATGATGAATTGCCGAACCAAACTGAGAATAAATCACTTGACAGCTGTTAAATCGGTCGCCATCTTGAACAGTAATGCCAATACATACATCGAAAATAATAACCCTGTATAATTAAGTATGGGTCAGAGGTTTGGAAAATGTCAAAGGCTATGAGAGAAAAGGTAGCTCCTACAGAATTGATGTGTTGGAGAATGTGCTGCAAAATCACGTTAATGGACAAAATTAAAATTACGAAATTTTGAACAGAATGAATGTTGAAAAGAGACTATTAGATACTATCGAAGAAAAACGACTAATGTGTCTTGGATATACGAGTCGAATGAGCGAAGACAGAATACCCAAAAAAAATTATGAGTGGGGGCCACCACAAGGAAGGAAAATAGGCGGACCACGGCAAATCTGTGCTATGCTATGCAAAAGGGAAGTCTCACACCGATCGAGACGCGTGGAGATTGGGATGCGGTAAACGGCTTTTATATTATTATTATGATTAGCGAACACTGATCCGGTCAAGCTCATTCGATCCACCACCAACCTACCTACCGTCACCCTCGACCCTCACCCCCTCCCTTAACCCTCGTTCACTGTCGTAAACCCTCACCCTCTCCCACAACCCTCAGCCATCTCGCACTGTTTCAAAACTTGGAAGGCGACCATTGTACGTCACCGATCCCCGGTCATTAACCTTTTCCCGTCGCTTTGATTCTGACGATCTCTCTCTCGAAAACAGCCGCGTTCGTTGGTTTTAAGGCACGCTACGATTGTGCTCTGTCACCACACGTCACTCGCAGCGCCTCTCTGTGTGATCTTCTACCGAAGCCCAAAATACCCACCGAGTTTCCGCGAAACACGGCATACACAACCGACCCGATTTCATGGGTTTTTCTTATGTTTAATATTTTCGGGTTTTGTGCCTGGCCGCAACCGGACCTCACGACGTTCAAGACAAGACAGCCGCCTTAATTAGTTTTTTTTTTAATTCGCCACTCCATCAAAACGTTACTAACTAATCGATAATTATTACACCTGGGCAATTTCCGTGACGGCGACGAAAGCCGTGTGTGTTAATGGCACTAACAAAGTGATTTGGCAAGAACCAAAGTACAGTGAAAACTCCCAATAGCGAAACTCTGTATTACGAACAAAAATGGTTCTACTATTAGATCTCCATACAAAGCTATGTATTAATCCACTCTGTATAACAACACTTCTATCGTCATCGACTTCTTACCGAGACAGAATGCCTACTTGGAAGATGATCAATCAGCCACTAAGCTAGTTAATAAAGCAGTTTCAAATAACAATTACGTTTACAAGTGAGGAGTAGCAAGATTTTAGGGTGATACATCGGGATTTGCCTACAACGGCAAACTTGGCAGAGGAAGTCATATTACAACAAGCAAGAAAGGGCGAGGAAGAGCACCAAGAGGAAGAAGAAGATGAAGAAGTTGATCTTGGACCACCACGAACCATTCAACAAGCCCTATATGCAGTTAAGCTGCTAGAGAATTTTTTTCACGTATCATAGGCAAGATGCCCCTCTCGAAGAAATGGTGAAAATACAACCCAAAGTACGAGATGCGTATTGACATACTAAAAAAATTCAAATGAAAATGACCGATTATTTGAAACATTAAATATAGTTCTTATATATTTATATAAAATGTTCCTAAGTAGATGTTAAAATATGTATATAATATAATATAATTATATATATATTTTTATAATGAAAAAAAAAAGCAGTACCTTCAATTTCGTTACATAGAGTTTCGACTGTACTTAGAAAGGCACTTTTGAGTACTGGATAATAATCGTTACTTTGGTATCAAGTACGTAATAATTTAAAACACTCATTACTATGTAATTTATTGCGACAATGAGATACGATCGCGTTCGATCGACTTTCTTAGCAATCGTTCAGGGGTAGTTTTGTTGGCATATAATGTTCAACGTTATTTGAAGATATATTTTTATCTTGAAAAATCGGCTAGAAATGATTAATATTTCATAGTCAATAACAATGTCTTGCAATTTATGAAAAAATTGTTATGCAAACGAAATAGTTCATTACAGAGCAAAAACTCAGGCTGCTACCAAATCAACCTACTCTAGGCTTCAAAAAGAGTCAAGAAAAGTGACTGTCCTGTAACGACTTTGTGAAAAAATATCTTTTATATGAATTACTTACTAAACAAACAAATAAAAGATAATTTGAGTTTTATTGTTAACGAGAAAATTACTGCTGCCGACAACAATAAATTTATCAATTTGATGCTTGTATTTTATTTTTAACTTCTTTAAAAACAGTACTGTAGTGTTTTGAGGCATTACTTATATGCTTCATTCATCGTTATTCGTTATATTCATCACAACGTCTCATTCCCTAAAACATCAAAAATATTTAAATACCCACCTTTAGCCAAAATGAAACACAAACCTGATATTCCAAGCAACTGCCAAAAATAAGGCACGATAAATAAACACCTTCATAAATACAAAATTAACGGACACAAAGCAATAACCACAAAAATCTGGTCCATCGAAATTACGCGCAACATCCATGCGTTGAAAGCCAACTAGCGTTATCATTCTGTGATTAAGTTTAGTTGGGCCCGCCGCCTATCGAAAGGTAGACGAGTTACAACGACCGTTGCAAAATCTGGACTTTTAACAACATATTCAACTTGTCTCTTGAAATATGACACGAAAAAAATGCGATAAGTAGGTCAAACCGAAATAACTTGACTCGTCCGCGCCCGCGAGACATACGCAAATTATTATTATTCGTATCGATTCGAATAAATTTCGCAACTCAAAATAACTCCGGTTGCGACGGGAATTAAATGGCAACCCGGGCCTTTGTTGCGCGCAAGGCCGTAGACAAACAACGCGTGGATTTCGTTATTACGTCTGTCTAGATCCGGGTACATACGCGCTAGCAAATAAAAAAAAAATGCAACGCGAACTGGGTTTTCCCACATTTGACATTACGCTTGTTGTTTTTTTCGCAAGGGTCGTTAGGAAAATAAAACGTCGTTAAACCATTATACCCAAACGAGCTGGCGGAATATTTTCCCAAGGCCGTTGCCGGCCGTTAAAGTAGATTTTTTACCGGTGAACCTTTTTTGAAAAAAAAAAAGTTAATTTGAAAATAATAGTTCTGTGCGGTGTGTAAAACACAATTCGCAAGTTGTTATCGGATATAATGCAAGTAATTAAGCATCTATTATGCATGCATCGGCAACAAGAAAAACTGGCAGCCGCCACTCGGATAAAAAAGAAGAAGACGAAAGGCTCAACGCGGTCGAGATGGAGGGTAATTATTTTACAAAAATAACCTAATTGTTTCTCAGTTCTGTTACAAAGGAAAAGTGAGTACTATAATTAGAACGATCCCGACGATATTAACGTTCAACTTCGTTGCAAATGGCGTACTAGTTACGATAGTAAATCTAATAATATCATTGTCGGTGGGTGTGACCCAAAATACACTAATGGTTTCGTGGACAACGGCTGGGTAACGATAATTTTTGTCTACGCGGTAACCGATGCGAACGAATAATGACGTAGCGTCCAAAGTGACGTCCGCAAATATTTATTCCGCAATATCCCCCTAATCTCGCAGAGTATTTCCGCACTTTGATAACATTTAAAGGGCAATTGTTATATTCAACGCGCTCTATTCTACCGCCTCGAACTCGTATCTGTTTGAACGGGCATAGCAAATATTGTCGAACTTAACGATAATTCGCGGGTCTGTAATTATTGTTTACTTACATTATGGTAATAAGTAACTAAACAAACGATTTTGTCATTTGGAACTGATAAATCGCACCAACTGTTCGAGCCCGTAACATACCTGCGCGATAAAAAAAATGAAATAGATGTTTTCCAACTTTCGATCTTTCTTCCGAAGCGTTTTTAAACATACACACTTTCACCAGCGATGGGTTTTTTGCGAGCCTATAAAAACCAGCCACGGTGCACTTTTGTTGAATTAAAAATAATTTTGTAGTCGAAAACGCCGTCCCGCTTCGTTAAAAGGACGAATTTTTTCCACAACCCCCGTTTTCTTTTCCTAATTTAAATAATGGCGCACCAAAGAACACTCAAAACTTTCAATGGGCAACTGACCTGTCACGGGCAGACTGATTGCGTCCTACTCCACTTCGAAAGAAAAGTGCACTTTTCTCAGCCTCGACTCGGCAAGCTGAAAACTGAAACTCCCACCAAAACTGTTCATTTTCTACTCAAATGCAGGATGTCTTTGTGCACGTTGTCCAACACCAAAATTCACATCCACGCGCTTCCGCGTCAAACACAGCACAACCTCACAATTACAGACGTAGCAGTCAACTAAACGGATCGAGCACGTCAACAAAAATAACAAAACCACAGATTAGCGACGAAACGACGGATTGTTGGCCCGGGACTTGTGTCGATGCGAAATTGCCAAATTGAGCTGAACCTCCCTGACGAAATCGATGAGTGCATCAGACGATCGGATTTTTTTGTCATTTGAGCGGTGCTGGTTCGTTTTTTCATAGAAAATTAAAAGGCCTTACACTACCGTCAAACCAAAACACTGTGAAAAACGGCATTTAACAATAATTGTATTAGATTTGGCGACAGTGCAGCGCCGGAAAATTTCAACCAATTTACGATCTGTGGTAAAAAAAAATCGATACTTATTGTCAAAACTTATAGTAAAACAACGAAGAATGTTTATTTTATTGGCTTTTTTTTTTAATTGGTAGTTTTTGTGTCACATACGGACGTAATCAACCACTAAAAAAAAACTTTATTTGCTGGAGAACTAATGTCTGTGTCCACAATGTTAATAATCAGTGGTTCTTAATTAGCAAGTAGTTGGGGTTTTTATCCACTAACGGAATTTTACTTATAAACCATTAGTTAAGTGGCGAAGTTTGGGCGTTTATTAAGATAATGATTCCATTATTAGCTGGAAAAGTGAGGTTGAGTTGTGGCGGTTTGCTTCAAAAAAGTAGAAAAAAACAGAATTGCGATTTATTTAAATGGACATAATGATGGGCTTCTCGGGGCCACAATGGGAAAGACCAGGTAACTTCGAAGAAGTAAAAATTGAAATAGGCTTTCCCAAAAATTTGTCACCTGACAAAAGTAGCTAAAAATACTTAGGTGAAAAACATAATGCTTAAATTAAT
Organism: Cylas formicarius; assembly: GCF_029955315.1. Classification (NCBI taxonomy): domain Eukaryota; kingdom Metazoa; phylum Arthropoda; class Insecta; order Coleoptera; family Brentidae; genus Cylas; species Cylas formicarius. The sequence goes on along the minus strand of NW_026844326.1, from coordinate 29,169,045 downwards.
AGGAAATGTCAAGGGACACATTTAAATAAACGAAATAAAACGCAGACGTGGCTTTGGAGGGGTTATATTTTAAAATATATGTATATTTACAGGGATTACTATTATTTAACACAGTCTAATCACAAAAAAAAGTAATGGTAAAAGGATTTTTTTGTGTTTTCGTGATTATTTGCTTTTTATAGGACAGTCCAAACATCACATATATATATAACAATATTTGAACGGTTTTTATATCGTTTTTCCAGATTAAAAAGAAAATATTTTTATATTCCTATATAAAAGTTACCCGAAAGTTATTTAGAAATATTGGATAAAAATATTAAGACGAAGCCCCAATATGGGATAAATTCTGTAAAACCGGCGATGAAGGCCGCGCAAACAACAAAACGTGGGGTGGGATGGGCGTTCCCGCCTAATATCAAAAACGTCAGTCCTAAAAGGGTCGGCCGCGGTACAATAATTTTTCGTTTGTCCGTCTATGGCAACGGGGGAGGAAATTTTCAAGCGTAGGAACCAAGTCACTGGGACACTCGACACGAGTGCGTATTTTATACATAATTTTTAAATCGTGTGTGTCCGCGGATGAAATAGTTCACGGATGGGAACGAAAGAGTCTATTCGCTTCGCCACGAAAATACTCAAGAGTATTATTATATTTTAAAGTTTTTTTTATTAATTATTAATATTAACAGAAAAAAAATACGCCACTGACTAGTTTTCGGCACACCTTTAAAAATCATATTTTTTATAATGTGGTTTCGTGGTCAAAAGAATAGATTTGTTTTCCCTTTCGCTCTCCTCACGCGCGCACCATGCAAAGAAAATTCGTTTTATTGCCGCGCACGCGATTTCACCCAAACGGGGAAAAAATCTCGATCTGAGGACCTGTCGCGACATCTGGCTGCAGAACGACTAATGCGCGGCATGGGAAAGGGGTCGAGTAGACCCTGGAAGCGGGTACCTGGGAGAGGGGAGCCGATTCCTGCGGGACGCCTGATAAACGGTAAGAGGGGCGGTCCCGAAGCCCTCCCTCTCCGCAACCGCCGCGGAAAACTCTGCTCGGAGGTTATGTGCCGTCCCGAAAAAGAAAAAAAAAACAAAATGCGGCCCCTACAAAAAAAATAAATAAATACCTAAACGAACAGGGACCCTTGTGACCTGGGAGAGATCACAAAGGAAATAAAAAATTAACGAGCGTGCACATAACCTCACTACCGCGCTGTGGAAAGGAACCCAGCGAAACGGCACATGTATAATATATATTTTTTACACGTTATCGACAATACAGCAAAAATGATGAAAAGGAAAAAACTCTTTTTTTTCTATACACAGGCACTCCGTTAATTTTTTTTTCGCTAAGCTCTGCCGCCGCCCCGCACCGGTTAGATCCGCTTCACCTTCTCTGCTGCGACGAGCGGGTTCTGGTGCTCCAGCAGCCGTCTGCCCTCCGTCTTGTAGTCGTACGTGCACCTGTGTACCTACACGCCAAAGATTAAGGTTATAGCCGAGCGCTGGGGGCACCGCAGCACGGCTACGGGGGTACACTTGTACCCCACATAAAACATGCATGTCCTTATGTTGTCTACGAATCATCATGACGATTCGGTTGCGGGAGAAAAAAATACGAAGTACAAGCCTGGCATAATACTTCATTATAATAAAACAAAAGGTGCTGTAGGCACTACCGATAAAATGGTAAAATAATATTCAGCTCGTCGAATTAGAATTAGCCGAAGGCGTCACTAAATGCATTTATTTTATGGAGTGAAAAATTTCCAGACGAAAAATCAAAAAGCAAAGACAACAGAAGAAAATTTCTTTCGGACTTGGCGAGAGTCATTGATTAGGGAAAAAGAAGATTTAAAACAGAACCAAGAATTCCTAACAGTGTCGAATCATATGGAATTGGAAAAGCACCATGAACGATGTTATTTGTGCAATAGAAAAAAAGATCGCAAGTCCAGACAACAATGTTGCGACTGCAAAAAATTGACATGCACCGACCATAGTGTAAAACAGATAATTTGCAGATTATATATATGGAAAAACGTAAGAATTAATATGAGTAGAGGAATTCGTCTAACTTTTTTTTACATTTGTGAGAATTGTTTATTTTGTTCAACTTTTTCAATAAATATAATATGCACTATACATATTTTATATCACAAAGCATTCAAATTAGAATGGGGTACAATTATACCCCACATGGTGTTCTGCGTAACTTTTTGACCACGGTACGAGGAAGGTTAAAGAAATATCAAACCCAGCTCCGCATCCAACTTACTTTCGAATTCTCTTAAATATTTCGGTAGATGTCACTTTTGAAGCTGTAATTTTTTGACATTTGACAAGCAGAAACTACGTCATTATTAAAAACGGAACACGCTTCAACAATGCATTGAAATTATGAAAATTCACGATAAAAATGGTGAAAATTCGTAAAACTACTTTTGGGTCCGCAATACGAAAAATAGTGATGTGGCTCAAGAGCAACCGCGAATACTACTGCTGTGTGTTGAAGAAAACCCAGGTTTGTCCATTCCTCGTCATTACAAAAACAAAAATAGTCAGAATTTTTGTACCCACTTTAACATCAGGGACATTAAAGCAAAATTAAACTTTTGACTATTCCGTGGTTGTTTTTTTGGAAAACAATTAAAAAATCAAAACGTAAAAAATCCAATAAGATGGGTACCCTTACTTTAATATGGGGTACTTTAAACCAAGGAAGATGCGCTTAGTTACGTCACCTATCCCCCTCGCAAGAGGTTTTGATGCCGTTTTTTGGCATTTAATTTTTGATTTAAAATTCGACGTAACCTATATAAAGCAACAAAAAAAAAAAAGTCAAAAGTCAATGGAGAAAAATAGTTATTCAATGGGGCATATAAAAACTTAAACTTTTGTCCCGACTTTAGGAGCAGAGCACAGTAAACTAAAGAGGAAGGTTACACGAATTAGAGTGTGGTTAGTTAGTGACGTCACTGTCCTCCTTAAACAAATTTACATAACGTTTTGTAAAATTTTAAAAATACCACCGCAAATTGTAAATTGATTTTTTTGAAAATATGGATATTATCTAGTTTTGTAAAGGAAATCCGACTGGTAAATTTAAAGCAAGAAAATGGTGAACACTCACCTCGGAGTACCGGTGCTGGGAGCAAAACATCCGGCCGCACCGGCAGCTGTAGATGTTGGTGATGTTGAGGCGGCGGTTGCACTCGCCGCAACGCGACCTTTTCTTCGCAACGGGCGGTAACAGAGGGGGCGGCGGAGGCGGCGGCGGCAGCGGTTCGACCCCGCCTGTCCGCTCGTCCGATCGGTCGGCGGAACAACCCAGGTTGTAGTAGCCATAGAGGTCGTCGGCAAGTTCGTTGTCGGGCCCGAAGATGGCTTCGGCTTCGCCACCGCACTCGTTCTTCAGCCGTTGAATGCTAGCGCAGTCGCCGAGAAGGCCCGGACCGTAGTCGGTCGCCGAATCTTTGGCGCCCGACGCTGACGTCTCCTCTGCTTCTTTCCTGTAAGAGTGCCGCGTGGAAAAAACAAATCAAATTTTTTATTTTTTATTAGTAGTGTTAAGGTTCCTGAGTTGCTGAGCCGGCTGAGCTTTGATGTCCCTTCAAAGACTATAAGGGAATCAGCTCTATTTTCCCTAGTATCTCCAAGAACCATTTTTTTTATTAAAGGGGTTCTCTATCAGTTGATTTAATGACTTCTGTAATGATATTGACGTTTTTTGTCTTGGTCGCTCACAGTTTACTTATATTATAATAGATTGTATGTTTCACTATTACTTTGCAGGAGTGAATATAGTTGACTACTTATTATAGTTAGAGAAGGAGGGTGTGCTTAACGGCTGACTCACCTGTTTCTCCTGCTGTAGAGTGGCGAGCGGGGCTCGCGAGCAAAAAAAAGGTCGCAGTAGTCGGGCTCCTTGGGAGCGTACTGGGGCGGTATCGCGCTAGGTGTCGACATAAACTGCGGCATGTAAAAATTGGCGCCCGAATAAACCCCGAACTCGGTCGTCGACGCTTTTCCCCCGTAGTTGCCGATCTCCGGTTTGATCTTCGACGTCGACGCGTTTTCCAGACCTTCGTAGTTGTACTCGAGGCCCTGGCGCCGCTTCAGCACGCCCACCTGCAACGAACCACGCCCCCGTGTCGGAATGGCGCGTGAAAAATTCGTCGCCCCGCCTACCTTGCAGGTGGCGCTGTGCTTCAGCCGTTCGGTGGCGGGCTCGTGGATCTCCCACAGGTCTTGGCCGTGCTCTTCGAGTTCGATGCCGTCGGGTGAGCTTTTCGGCCGTTCCGCCCCCTCAGAGAGCACGAGACGCGTCAGGTGGACCCGGTTCCGCGCGGCGGATACCTGAAAACAGACCCGCCCTCGGTCTTCACGAGCCCCCGTTTCTATTACAGTTCGCCCGACGATATACTGTTTTTACACCTTTTAATGGTTTTGACTTCGGAATGGGTTGAAAAACGGAAGGAACCATTCTTTTCGGCGCGTGTACCACAAGCCAGAGCAGTATTTAAGATCTGTGCCGTGCGGACTGTTGGATTTTAAGACTAGGGAAATTATTCTTTGATTAAACTGTTCATATTGGTGTGCTTTTTATTAATCTTCCTAAAACAGTTTCTACTTATTGAATTTTGTTAGTCACTTGCGATGGACCAAAGACTCGGACACCTTTGCCAGTTGCTGCCAAAATTATAATTTTAAATGTGTTTCTGTTTCCGAAATCGACAGCTGGGGAAACTGGAGCCATAAAATTAACGTTCGAAATGACTAAAACATACCACAGGACGCGACATAGTTGTGAATGGCGTCCTAGAAAGATCGCGGGGTTCCAAAAAGTCTACTTGAAACGCTCCATTAGGGTTGTGGAGTTGACCGGTTAAATTTTTTGTGTCAATTGACGAAAAAAAAAAATTAAAAATACAATGAAATTTATATTTACTTATATTGTGCGTTATGTCGTTCTGAGAACTAAATGGAGTGGATATTTTTATTGGGATTCCCCGAATCGCTAAGTATCTTATTCGAGTATTCCTTGAAGATGGCTATAGGTAAAATGGACATCACAAACGCATAATAATTTATGATAAAATACATGTTATTATTAAATAGTGATAAATAACACTGTGCAATTATTATTTAAAACATTTTGATCCAATTTGACTAGTCAATTGTCGGTCAATTACAAAGAGTTGCGTAGCGTTTTGAACATTGCCAAGAGACCTTGCGCGCGTTCATACGAAGAATTGGTTTTTATAACAAAACCATAAATATGAGACAAATATTGATGGAATTAAGAATAATTTACGAGTGGAAGACAAGATGTTTGAGAGAAATCCAACAAACAAGAAGTCATTCAAAATGCTTCGCTTGAAGGTTGGCCACGGAACGCGGATTCAAAGTTGTCCGTCTTCCACCATATCACTGTAATTTTAATCCGATAGAACTAGCATGGAGATAGCTAAAACCCAACACAATTAGAAGTGAAGTAGAAAAAATATCTGCTTCTAATTGGAAAAAATGTCAGCAAAGAAGAAAATGTTTACAGAAGTCGACTAGTATATCGTTCGGCGAACTTTACATGGCGTTTCGCCTTAAAACGGTCCCAGATCTGTCGGTTTAATGCGACTTCCCGACCACGCCCGCCTCGCGCCCACGACTCACCGACAAACTCTCGCCGAACACATTTTGGTTGTCATCGTCGTCGATGAAGTGGAGCTGCTCCGCAAGTTTGGCCCCGACCTCCTCGACGGCGGGGCTCCGAGCGGCGGCCGCAACAACGCCCGCGTCCGAGTTTTCTAACCTCAAATTAGGACGGTCGTCGCGTGCCGACCGCTCAAACAGTCTCGAGTCTCTCTTGTTGTGCATCCACGCGTAATTCTGTTTAGTACGGGAGTACGCCCCCTTACGTTCGCTGTATAGCGACTTCGGCTTGAGTTTGGTACGGTGCTTGTCCTTGAGCGCGATCTCTTCGCTCTCCGATTGGTTGCCCTCGTCCGTGAAACTCCTCTCGTACACCGTGAGGTCGACGGCGTCCAAAAGGCCGCCCGTAATGTCTTCGAGGAATTTAAAGGGCAAATCGGAGGCGGACGAAGAGCTGCCGCAGTCCACTGCGGCGCCGCCGCCACCGGCCCGATTACGCCGACGCGCGGTGGCGTCCGCCATTTTCTTGCGCAGGCCAGCGATCTTCGCGCACATCTCCGTGTCTTCGACGACATTTTTGAAAGAGGACGAAGAGGAGGCGGCCGAATCTTTCGGCAAGTGTTTCGTGGGCGGGGATATCGGGGAATTGTTCTCGCTATAGGGCGAGTAGGAGCCGTCTTCGTTCTCGATGACGCGCAAAAGGTTGATTATTTCGCCCTCCTTGAAGACGAGCACCGACACCTTCGATCCGGGACCGATTTCCTCCCTGCGGCGAGGGGAAACACCGCCCAAAGAAAAAGCAACAAAAAAACAAAATAATTTAAGAAAAATGGCATTTCATTCAAAAAACAAGTGAAAAATAATTTATATCAGATTAACGCTTCGAACTTTAGAAAAACGTGTTTGCCAAAAACAGAACAATAAACTATCTCTAACCTCGCGTTTTCCAACAGATCCTTTAACTCTTTCATCATCAGATGGAGTTCGCAGGTGACGGAAAGCCTCCTGGTCGATATCGGTCCTCCCCTCATCGCCGAAACCAAAGTAAGAGTAGAGCCGTTCTTTATGCCCAAATCGCAAAGGCGGTGCGCGTCTTTCAATTCCTCGGACTTAAATATTAAGTTTTGCTGATAAATCGGGATACCTGAAAAACGCGTTGTTGCACAATAACGGGCCTTTTATGGCGACTGTTCTTAACAGATCCATCACACGTTAATGAAACTTTACAACGGGTAGGAGTGGTATTAGCGTAAGCCTACCTTCCACCCTGAAAATTTTCTTTTTGATATCGCCGATGGTGTCACTGCCAGAGACTTTGATATCAAATGAGGTTCCCATGAGGGTCTTGATCTGGATCTCCATGTTGGGCTGCTCGGGACAGTCCGGAAACCCATCATCAGACATTTTCGGATTTGTTGTTCAGGGGGTATTGACAGCTGACACGCAATCCTCCTCGAAATTCGGTAACAGTCAAAACACTACCAAGGAAACAGGTGCCAACATTTTTTTGCACCCGCCCACCGCGATGGACAATGCATAAATCGACAAGGGTATTTTCGACCTGCACTATGCCTGCGATTATCGCCTAGAAAGTTAACAAAATCGCGCGTTAGTATGTCTCTGATATTGGCCAAATCGGGGTGGAGATTACTTCGACGTTGCAGCCGCGTTCGTGTCGGACGGCTACGTGTTTTACGAACCGACTCTATTTTTAGAACAAGCGAATTATTTTTAAACTGTCTCACTTACCGCACCGTTACAGACGCGAACAGGATATTGTTGAACCAACTAAACAACAATGCTTTCCGTTTCAAGGAGACTTGACATGACTACTTGGCCGAATGAGTCTTCCGCAGTGAGTACCAACCGCATAAAAAGTTACTAAATTTGAACTTGCAATTCAATCGATCTGGGCGCCGGGTGCCGGTAATTTCAAATGGCAAACAAAAAATTAAAAATATTCTGACATGCCTTTTTATTTTTTCTATCGAAATCTATTGTTTTACGCTCGAATGGTTAACGCTGCGATAATGCAGGTGCACAAAATATTACGTCATCCTGAGCCACGAGTGTAATGGTAATAATCGACTTGTCAAATTTATCTCAAACCGTAGCGGTTGTCAAAAAATTGAACATGAGCGACGTTATTTCAAAATGGATCCAACACCGAATGGGTATAATCCTAGACACGAGCCCAGACGCGTTCGCTTTGAAAACTGCTAACGGGCGCCTCCTGGCGGAGCTGCTGCGTAGTTACAACATTATCGGCCAAGAGGAACTGAAGACGATTGAAGATTCCGATGTTATCAAGCAATGCTATGATAATCTCAAAAGGATCGCCGTTTGGCTAAGGCACAAATTCGACATCGCGATCGAAGAAGATGAAATTTACGAAATTGCCCACGGGGTGGGGACGGCTTCGATGCACTTATTCTATCAGGTGCTGTTGGAAGTGCGGGAACGCGGCGCTCTAGATTTCGTAGCGGACAGCCTTCTCACGCGCTGGACAGAGAGCAAAATTGGAAGGTTCAAGGTAACCGTAATTCAGTGGCGTAACAACGAATTTTCGTTGTTGTTCTAAGGTCAGAAGTGTTCACCGTACGGAAAAAACAGAACCCGAAGAGTCGTTCGATAACGCTTTAGCGGCACCGCTGTTGTCGAGCGGCGACGTCATACATTGGTACAAAGACAGGTTGCAGTCTTTGCAAAAGCGGTGCCTAGAAGCAAGGGAAGTATTTTTGAGTAGCAGAGAGCGCGGGACCGTAGTTGACGACTCGCGAAAACGCCTCGGGGATAGTAGCGGTGTGTACCTTGGAAAATTCTGTTTATGGTCCGAGATTTTTTTGTTCTCTCTAACTACGCGCGCTGCAATCGCTTTATATTCTGTGCCTTGTTAGTATAACCTTACGTATGCCCGAATTACACCTCACAGATTGAGATTTTAGGAAGCATTTAAGCCTACAATCTTGTGAAGCAGTACTAGATCGTTGTTATATCGCCAGATCGCAATTTGGTTTTCGAATATTTTGAATTTTAAGTAGTTGAAATGGTAATTTGTTCAAAAAGTCACGCCATAGCATGAAATTTGGTTAGCAAATAAGATGTGGGCGCTATGTCCTGTAGAAAAAACCAAAACAAACTAGTAAAATAAACTGATTTTAAAGGTACGACTTTTAATACACCAAATTATTTTATTTTTACATTTATAACCCAAAATATTAACTCTTTTCGAAAGTTTACATGTTACGTGTTATAACGTGTAACGGATGGGCCAATTTGGGTTTAACTGTTTTGTAGACGGTCATCTGAGCTACCATTTTATGCATTTACTATTCTCACATGTTGTAGAACTCGTTTTATGATCGGGTTAATTGTCTATGGGTAAGAATATTGTATGTTACGTTTATTGTATCAATCGGTGGAGTGCTAGGAAATGGACGTCAAAGGAAACTTTGAGGAATTTTTATGTTTTTAACCTTGTCGATTAAAGGCTTTATGATGTTCTAATTAAAATTTTTATCTGCACGTGACATCATGCGCAGGCCGGACCAATTTCCAACGGCGACATGTCATATCTTTGTTTGTTATGTACTTCGACCAGAAATATAGTGCTTTTACAACCGACCCAATGATTAACTTTGTTTATTACGCCAAAACCCGTAACTAATCCAGGACCGTCCTTGTAATTTATCTACCTACACTAACAAGCGGGATATAAGTATGTTTTCAATCTTTTTCGCCTAGCAATTCTTGAAACATGTACATAAAAACATTAGTACAAAGTAAGAATTTATTACATTTCTACTTAGTATCATTATTAATATACAAAATATTATATGTAATAATAATAAAGTATCAGTTGCGAAATTCTTTGAGATTCCATTAGCACTTGACGTTTATGGTGCACAACTGAAAAACCATTTTCTTCAAAAAAGTACGCAACGATTCTTTGGCACAACTAATTTTTAAGTTTGTCAGTACTTTTTTATGCAGTTCTCCTAGGATTCAAACACTAGTCACTTTATAAGCGTCGTAGATTATACGCCTAATTGACTTGACATTTGCAACAATTTTTCGTACACTTTACTTCCGAACTCTGGTCATGTCATTTGTTACTTTGGAAAATCGATGAAATCGAATTTTTCGAAAGTATCTACGCTCGTATAAAAAAATTATATCTCGGTAACGGTAAGTCCTACGGGATCGCCGTTGGTACAGAAATGATTACCGTCGAAATAAAAAAAAAATGTTTTTTGACTGTTCGTTCTCCGTTCTCCATTCTCGTCTTTTAGTTTTTCCTGAATAACTTCCGAAACGTTGGAACTACAAAATTAAAATTTGCCTTATTTTTAACCCTCCACGAAGCACATAAGCTTATAAGAAATGGCCCTTATCTGACGCTGGTATCCATCTTTTTTTCGTGATTTTCGACTGTTTTTTGAACATTGCTATGAAACACGATAAGTGTTCGAAATTTGAAGCAATCGACTTCATATTTGGCACAAAAATGCAGCTCTGCCCCTTGACGGAACCTATTGAAAATGGGGGGCTGGGGGCTCGGGAAGCATTCTAAAAAAATAAAAAATCGCGACTGCAAGGGTCTACAAAAAACATTATTTTTCGAAAACCGCTTGAGATAAAAAAAAATCTTGAACCAGAAGACTCAGAAGATACGGCTCCATAAACTTTTATTTTTGATAATTTTTTAAAAATATACAGGGTGCGCCGCAATTTCCAAAAAACTTATAAATGGGTCCCCGTATATTGAAAATTGGTTATAACTGAAAGACTATGATTCAGATCTCGCTTTCTTTTATATTGCAATGTGGCCCGCATAGACAGCAAAAACTTTTGTATTTAAGGTTTTCGCCTATTGTACAGGGTGTGCCCGATATTCCGTGCTAAATGAGAAATATGTTAAGTGTCCTAAATTTGCAGATCTAAACTTCAAACTTAGCAGAGGAGTAAAAGTCCGTGCCTACATTTGAACAGTAAAGATTTGATAGTAAAGATCCTCCATAATCGTTCACCCGGTCGGTAAAATTCTTTAACCAGCAGACGCGGAAGATCCAGTGCAAAAACATTTTCCCTTTTCCGAGGTATCATAAGTGTCGAACCAGGCTTCATCCAAGTAAATAATTGGCCTTTGTTGTTCTCTGTAAATCCTATTTTTTTTTCTAGATATTCCAGTACCGCCATTTCCGAATTCTAAAAGATTCCATTAAAACTTGCCTTTTGTCAATTTTTTAAATCTAAAATCCATAAGGTAGTTCTGCCACATTTAACACCGCTTTCATCTTTTTCGAGCCTCCTAATTAAGATATCTAATGTAGGCACGCTTTGTTCCTCGTATAACTGGTAAATTTTACGCCGTATTATATCTTGATCACTTTCATCTACACTCGCTTCTTTTTTTCCTCGCTGAAATGGAATTATTCACAATTTTCCATACAGTTGACGTTGGAATTTTCGTCAATGTGGCGGTTTCTTCTAAAGATGCTTGCTTGCTGGCACAGTGTTTACAACTTCCTTAGTCTCAATAGTGTTTTCTACATTTTTTCTTATATCTATGAACAGACCATAGTTCGTAAATATTACATTTGACAAAGACACGGTGTTGTCGAAACAATTGTCATGTAAAATTATATAATTTCGTGAAAATCTGTACTTTTAGTTCTTATTTATTTTCACAAAATTTTCGGTCGTATAATATCACGTATCGTAACCGTGGCGTTGTCTTCCAAGGGGCCAGGCCAGTGACGACTGAAAAATCGACGGAACGCGCAAAATCCCTCAAAAACCGCGACGACTTTTACGCGGAGACTATTTCCGATTTCAACCGCAGAACGATGGTGGAAAAAACTCGCGCCGTAGACGAGGACCTCGCCGAAATCCTAACCAAACAAAGCGACTTCGAGAAACGCGTGGTGTCGAAACTGGGCCGGATCAAACACCAAAAAGAGATCCTGCTGGACGAGAAGGTCGCCGAGGACGGCCGACTGAACGACCTCAGGGCTTCGGAGGTCGCGAGCGCCGCCCTGATGAAGGACAAAGCCGCCGACGAATCGAAGGTCGCGTACTATCTGGAACGCGAACGTGTCGCTCGCCTCCACCGGCAATTGCGCGAGGAAAAACGCAGACTGAAGGAGGAGATGCGTGAGAAAATGGCGGCCGACGCGCTAAACGACATGATCGACGTCGCGTTCAAAATGGCCGAATACCGTCGCACGTACGGCCGCGACCTAACTGAAATGGAGACGAGCGCGTTGAAGACGATCTTCGTCGCCGCTCAGCCGATCTTCGACCTGGTGGAGCCGGTCGGTAAAATAGTCGACGCGACGACGACGATCCCCGTGGACGTCGTCGCCGACGAGATCGCGAGACAGAACGTTATAGACCGGGTCGAGTTCGAGCGTTACGTGGCGTTCGAGCCCCCGTGGTCGATTGGGCAATTCGTGCGGAACAGCCGCGACGAATTGGACGACGTGGGACGCGGCCTCAACGTCCTCGGGCACCTGGTGCACCGCGTGCTCGAAGCCAAGCATACGGCGCGGCGTCTCAAGCCCCCCCGCCTGCCCCACGTCCCGGTCAGGGCGTCCGTTAGGGGTTTGAACGACGTCGCCGCCGTGTCGGCGTTGCGACGCTCGCTACACGACGTCGCCGTCTCCGTGGTCGAGGTGGACCGCGTCGTCGAGGCTTGCGTGGCCGCCTACGTCGAGGAGGCGGAGCCGAGCGAGAAGGAGGTCGAGGAACCCCGAGTGGCAGATAGGCCACGGAAAGGGGCCAAAAGGGGCCACCGCGGGGTGGCGGAAGAGGACGCCGGCCCAAAACACGAGAGCAAGTCGGTGCAGACGCCGGCTCACTTTCCGTCGGAGGACACGCGTCTTTCGCATTGCGCCCAGCTGGGCAAGACGGCCTACGAGGTGCTCACCGCCGGGAATCACCTCACCGACTACCTTGTGGCCGCGATGCTAGCGGAATATTTGTCCTCGACGCCGGCGCCGACGCGCGGTTGGGTCCTGGTGAATTATCCGACGGATTTCGCGCAAGCGTCGGTTATGGAGGAGACGTTCACCGGGGTCGTAGTGCCGGACGCGGCACGACGCGAGGAGTGCAGTATTTGCGACGACGACGACGGCGACGGCGCCGAGGTGAACTCCCGCACTAGGTCCACCTTGTTGCCGAGGCCCGGCGACGGGGAAGTTGCCGCGGGCACATTCTTGACCGCCTACGTTAAGGTGGTGGGCCAGGGGGAGGTTACGAACGACGACGACGACCCTTTGGATCGGTTTTACGCGGGGTGCGGGGTGCGGCACTCGTTTCGGTGCGACGCGTTCAACGACGACGCCGCGACGCGGCTACGGAACTTGATCCTCGGAGAGTCGTCTACGGAAGGTAAGATTTTTACGGTTGGAGGTCCCGATAAACAAGCGCGCGCGCGAACATAATTAAAATTCGAGGAAAAGTCTCTTTGTCCCTTTCGCGAAATACCTAATTACACATCGATCTGGTGTGCGAGAAGCGTCACTTTACCACGCGAGTTTCGTTTCCCACGGATCCGAGCCCCTTCGGATATTTCCGGTATACTACCGCGCCGGTTCGGGAGTGATCGGATGTTTTCGGAGATTGTACCGCACGGTTTGAATTTTGACGTTTGTCAATTCGCACGGTCATGTCAGTGAATGTATTCATGTTGTTTTGCAAAAATATACCCAGAAACTGATACACAGAAAAATGTTATGCAATATATCAAACCATTTAAATGCTACAGTGACATTTATAATTTAATTTTCCCATAGAAATTTTACATAGCGTTCCCATGAACTTCAGTGGTTTTTACAGTTTTTATATTAATATATTTAAAAGACCAATTGTACGATTTTCAACTATCCATGTCAAAATTAATCTTAAAAATAGAATCCTCTTAAAAGCCCCATCCTTGGATGATTTTTCTTCCAATTACAGTATTTTTCTTTAAATCAACTACTTAATGATCAATTGTAAAAGTTAAATAAACAACACAACGTTTTAAAACATATTCAATAATACATCTCTCTCTGTCTAACGTACATAGTTGAAAAGGGGCAACAATTGCCGATAGGAGATCTCTTCTTTTACGAACTGACTCGGTAAACCAACTTTCCGGGGCCTTCCATTCAGTCCCGGAAACCTTTTTAGGGGAGAACAATATGTGAATAAGGTTAGTAAAAGTAGTGCATAGAATTTGCGATAGGTAGTAAACATCGTAATTCGAATAAAAAAAAACACCAGTTCGTTTTCGGAAGCAAATGTTTAAACTCAAATTTTTGTCAGTAAACCTAGTAGTGAAAATTGGAGTGGTAAAAGAAGGATTACTTTTTATTCTTAATATTTGTGCTCTACGGTTAGAAATGCGAGGATCTAGAGCTTCAATGTTGTCATCTGAGTCCACCTTAAAGTCTCGGGACGCAGTGTACACCGTGTGCCAAACAAAACCATCCACTGTTCGATCTAGAAACCCACAGGGCATGCGAAAAAAAGTTTCGTACAAAAATTTCTTGGACTCTCCTGGTTGGTTGATACAGGGTGTCCCAAAAGTGTCCCCTCCGACATCGACTTTGTTATTTTAAATGGAACACAGATAATACACTACCCAATCAATTTGACAGATGCGCTTCAGCTTATATAGGGTACCTTTTTGGGGAATTCAATTAACAAAATCTCAGGATTTTCAAATGGCACACGATATATTTTTATTCAGGCATCAATTCTACGACAAAAAACAAGATATTTTTTAAATAGCGAAGACACGATACTACTCCAGATATAAGAGTGAAACTTATTGCTAAAAATACAGGGTGTCCGTTAATACGTGGAGATTTTGAGAAAAATCAACTCTATACTACACACTTTAACAGGTGCAATAAAACTGCAGAATTCATATTTAAAGAAACATTTTATAATTAACTAAAAAAAATTGACAACTATGAACTTTTTAAATAGTAATTATTATTATTATTAATAGTAATTATGTAAAACGATAAAATCTTATATACTTGAATGCGTCATAAAAACATTGTGATGTCATAGTCAGCTAAATTTTTAAATATTTAGATATTCCTTTATTGTCTTGATGCCAGGCGAAACGAGCATTTTAAGAGAAACATTTTTAACTAAACTTTATGGACCAAATTAACGGACATTTTTTTATTTAATTTATTTATTCAAATTTGTTACTTTGGTTAGTGAGCCTATAAACTTATAAAGTCTATATTGTCAGCTTTAGGTTTTATTCGTATATCTGAAGTATTATTATCTTATCTTTAGAAGAGGTAGGATCATGTCTTTTCTATTTAAAAAATACCTTTGCCAACAACATACCTAATATGGGCAGCTTTAAATTCAACAAGAATCTATACGGGTGTTATGTTAAAGCTCGAATATCTCAAAAAGTACATTTTTTTTGGAATTGATATTGAGATTTTGTTAATTGAATTCGCCAAAACCGCACCACCTATTTGGGACACCTTGTATAAGCTGAGGCGCATCTATCAAACTGATTGAGTAGTGCATCATCTCCTTAGTTGGTGGTTAAATTTTCATTGCAATACCTGGATCAGTAGCGTCACAACACAATTTTATATGGGGCAATCGAAATATGAAAAAAGAACACATAACCTCAATTTTTGCCCAAACTATGCAAAATTCGAGTAGAAATTGATTGATTGATTTTAAACAAGGATTCCAAAAATGTCGATATCTACAGGTGTTCCATTTTAAATGCGGGGACACCTATTTCAAAAGTAGTTAAACAGGTTAATTCTTTTGAGTTTTGTATGAAGAAGGCCTCTCTTAATAGATCATCTCAGGCTATAGTAAAACTTTATAAGCCTTTCATTCGTCTAAAATTAGAATATGGTCAGACAATACTTCATTAAAGCAAGAATAACAAAAGTTCGAATCCATTTATCTAATGATTCCTATTGGGAACGACTTGTAAAGCTTAATTTAACAACCTTGAAAGAAAGAAGATTACGTGGCGATCTAATTGAGACTTACAAGATGATGCAAGACTATTATTCGTGTGAACTGAACATCTTTCAAAATGACCCGAATATCCATCTACGAGGTCGCTCCAAAAAATTAGCCAAACTACCGAGAAAAAAACTTCCTGTGCAACGGAGTGGTGTATACCTGGAACGCCTTGTCGGAAGACGCAGTGTGCCCAACAAGTAGTAATTTTTTCAAAAACAAATTGGACGGAGAATTACACCATTCAATTTTTGTTTTTTGTGATATCATTGAAGATGCACTATATACAATAAAATATATTACATATATACATTAACAATTTGTATACACAGTTCATTAGACATTGTAAATTTTATTCGTCATCCTCATCGGGTAAACCGCTTGCCGTTGTAAATAAATAAATAAATAACAAAGTTGATGTCGGGGGACACTTTTGGGACACCCTGTATCGACAAAATTATAATATTTTAAAAACCTTTTTTCGTGTCTCCTATGGGTTTCCGGATCGTATAGTGGTGTACGTCACCGCGCAGCTCTAAGCACTCTTTCCGCTTGACAGACCTCAAAGTACCTACTGAGATACCGTCGGTACCGGAACGAGCACTGGAAAGTGCCCCCGCGATCGCCGGGGATCCCGGCTGGCGGTATTCGACTCCGACACCTCCAGTCGAGCTCCAAATCGCGTTGGCCACGGTATGGGAGTGCGTCGAGGAAATCTACGTCGAAGACCTGAAACAGGCGTTGTTCGCGCGGCGGTTGATGTTGAATTCGGTACCGCGGTACGTTCGGTTCGTCAAAGACCGCATGGCGGAGGTCGGGACCGATCCCGACCCCAAGCTCGAGTATTTGCGACGGTTTCAGACGGCGTTCAACAACTTCGACATGGACTGTCGCGGCGATGACGATTTCAAGGTCGAGATGCACTGCAGGTGATCATCTACAGTCCGTGGGATTGGCGTACACAGACCACACCGTCAAAAAATCGCCGCATTATAATAATAATAATAATAATAAATTGCCTTTATTGTTGTATATTGTTATATACAAATATACAGTAGCGAAGAGGCGGAGTATAGCAGAAGCTACTCCATTTAACTTCTTAAATGTTTAAGTTGAAAACTAAATTAAACATTAAAATAAATAAGAACTGAAAGTTCAGATTTTCACGAAATTATATATTTTGACATGACAATTGTTTCGACAACACCGTGTCTTTATCAAATGTAATATTTAAAAACTACCTGCTACTACATATACCGAAAAATGACCATAAAACCTTAATTAATGTTGTTGTGAGAATTTAAGTTCATACAGCTCGTGCAACACCAGAAGTATGGACAGGTGCATTATCGTGCAAAAGACGCACGCCTCTGGTCAGTTTTCCTCGACGTTTTACGCGTATGCAGTCTCGCAATTTATGTAGTAATGTTGCGTAATATTTACCATTGACAGTGGTATTAGTTTCTTTAAAATCTATCAAAAGAATTCCTTCACAATCCCAAAAGATCGTGGCCATCACCTTTGTTGTTGACTGGCAGACTCTGAATTTTCTTTCGATAGAGGGTCATAATAGAGAACCATAGTTTCATCTCCCGTCACAATAGTACAATAGTTTCTATCACAGATTTCGGTTCCGACCCACAGAATTCCAAAAAAGACCGCGCACACTCGACACGGCGTTGTTTTTGAATAGCCGAACGGTTTTTAGGAACCCATCTTGCACTAACCTTATGCATACCTAAATGATCGTGCGCGATTCGACGAACACTTGTCTCAGAAAGCTTAGTAATTTCTGAGGTTTCCTTGACCTTTAAACGTCGATCACTCAATACCACCTCTTGACCACCACTTGACGCAAGAATTCAATTTTTTTTCGCAGCCTACTAAGATACATATTTAAAAGAAGACAAAGTTTTATCGTGATACTGGAGCTGCATGTATGTCATGCCGGGAAATTTTGGCGCTAACCTCGTACACTGCATGCATTTGTTCATTAGTAGCAGTAGCTTATTAATTTTAAGATGAAACCAAATATACGCAATGCCCAGTTTTTCTTCTAGAATCGAAGAGTTCAGAGAGAGACTGTCGGAGATGTGCGACCGTAGCATGATGGAGTCGGAGGCACGACGCCGCGCCCTCGTCGAATCAGGTTGGGTTCGGAATCTGCTCCGCGAACTGATGAACGTCTACGTGTCGATGATTCAAATAGAGATGGGCAGATTCGTCGAAACGGTGCGCTTCGTCGGCGACTATTTCTCGGGGGTGTTCACGAAGAGAGCGCGTACGCGCGACTCACTCAAGGAGGAGCTGCCGTTCGTGAAATACGCGGCCATAGGTATAGTCTGTCTCCTTCGACGGACCGTTATTACCTTTTTTCTTTAAGAAACTTCCACAGGCTACTGTAATACTTTTTATAAAGCTTTTGGATTCCTCTTGGCCAATCATCCTGTTGGCTTCTTCAGAGTTTGACTGAAACTGGCTCGCATTTTACTATGTAAAGTCTGTTCATAGATATAAGAAAGTGACTAACTGATAACAATGATATATGGCTGAACAGATCCGTACTTTGCTTAAAATTTAATTATTTGATTTTTCGTTAGGAAAGATACTAAACAATATTATTTATTTATGTATGTATTTAAGTTTAAATCTAAAATAAAATTACAAATTATTTTTATTACCTACTTAAATTACCTAACATTATTCACATAAAGAAACTTGCCCACTTACAAAAACGCCAATATCGTCGACAAGGGATATTCTTAATAGTGGAGAATTGAAGAAAAGAAATAAGCATAGTGATATTTAAACTCACCGTATCGACAATAGCGATCAGGATTTAACAATTTAATATTATTAATTATATTTAATATCAAAATAAGCCGTGCCACCCTCTATTAGATTTAAGTACCTCGAAACAGACAAAAAGCAAGTAGTGGTGGAATCACACTGGAGATTTTATTAAGTTCAAGAAATTAAAAGATATAGATTAGACGACAGATCCATAATTTAACTTGATAAAACACCGAGGTCATCGAGAGGACCTTCAGATAAAGGAAAACGCATCAGCATAATACACGCTGGCTCAGAAGACGGATTTACCTCAAACTGCTTGATGATACAAGTGCCGAACTTTTTGAACATTGGTTTCAAAACAATGTCAATGTATTGTCATGGATGACGCAAGCTACCACAGGTGTTTGCTACGCAAAGCACCAGCCTCATCAAGTTCAAGAGCGAAATCCAGGAATATTTGTTAGATAATGGTATTTATTTTCTATTTAAAAAACGGTAAGTATGCGATGATTTGGCTGACATACTGTTTTACGAACCAAGTAAAATCCAAGGTCAGAGCAAGAAACGTTACTTTACGTTCTAGCGTCATAGATTTGATGAAAAATGTAATTAATAACAAATCAATTGAGAGATGGAGTTCGGTAGAGCACAATATAAAAATTGAAGACTCTTGCACTTCTATACAAAACAACATAAATCCTATTATAATTAATCTCGATGGCGACGCTGACGGTGAAATTTAGAATAAAAATGTAATTACGTGTAGATATTCCATAATTGCGTTTTCTATCGACGATAGATGGCGCAGTCATCGATCCGTCGCTGAAAGACGTGGATCGCGAGCCCGATCTCGCCTACTTCGAATCCGAGCTCGACGGTATGGTCGAAAAGGCGAAGTCCCACGTCAAAAAGTGCCACGTGACTTCGACGAATGACATCGCGAACGTCGATACCGTGAAGAGGGCACCGTCGTCGCGAAAACGTGGAAAAGGTGTAGTATTGGATAACGTCTGTTCATAGATATAAGAAAGTGACTAACTGAAACGAATTAAGGAAAGATCCGGACAAGCTATAAAAATGAAATATGGCCGAACAGGTCCGTACTTTGCTTAGAATTTAATTATTTGGGGATTTGTTAGGAAAGATACTAAACAATATTTATTCATTTATGTATGTATTTATGTCTAAATCTAAAATAAAATTACAAATTATTTTTATTACCCACTTAAATTACTTAAAATTATTCGCATAATATATCAGTATCACTATCGCTATCATCGGGTGTTCTAACTATTATTTGTTCCATATTATTTGCAATATGGATATACGATTGTTCTGCTTTTTCTATATGTTTAACAGAATTTGCCCAACTTTGTTAAAGACTTCGGTTTCTATAAGTTTGAGGACATTGGAGTTAACACGGGGAAAAACATTATTACGACGAATGGCAGATTACAGTTGGTGCCAAACATGTTCAATGGGATTAAATATACAGTGATAATGTGGAAGCTTTAAAACTGCATGCCCTAGATTTTTTGCATAATTATCACAGACGTATTCCTTTTGTAAGTTCAAGTTTTGTAGAACCTCAATTAATTGCATTTTGGTATAATCTTCGTGAAAATGAATGTCTTTATTATACTAACAATCGCAAGTTGTTTTTCCAAAGTCCTAGAGAAAGCCATGTACAATCGAATGACACATTTCTTAGAGCAAGAAGATATAATAACAAATGTGCAACATGGTTTCCGCGCTGGTCACTCTACGGAAACGGGGTCAAATGAACTTGTTCAGCATATTTATGATAAACTAGATATCGGAGAGACAGTAATCGGAGTTTTTTTCGATTTATCGCGCGCCTTTGACTCCTTAACCTTCAGTATAATGGCAAAGAAGCTGGAGTGCTTGGGAATCAGGGGGCCTATCAATGATTGGATCATATCGTATATGAATCATAGGAAAATAAGTGTCAAAATAAATGGAACGTACTCAGACCTTTATAGCGTCAGCCTGGGCACGCCTCAGGGGGGAACTTGGGGTCCATTATTATTTCTTTTATATGTGAACGATTTGCCGGAATTTCTCAACAGTGACTGTCGTGTCTTTATGTACGCGGACGATACGTCCGTCTTTGTCTCTGGAAGAGATGCAGAAGTGCTGATGGATGATGTATCTCTTGTTGTCTCACAGTTTAATAACTTCTGTAGGCAAAATCATTTGATCGTGAATGTAGAAAAGACGGTCGTGGTTGAGTTTTTCTGGTCAGCACATTAAACGTTTAGCTGGCTTATCGATCAGTTTTGCTGGTTCGCCATTGGAAATGAATCAGACCACGAAGTTTCTTGGTTCTTATATTGATAGCTCCTTGAGATGGGACCGGGACATTGACAATGTCTGCAATAAACTAAATAAAACCTTTTTCGCAATATTAACAATTAAAGATTCATTTCTTGAGAAGGCACTAATAGCTTTTTACTACGCGTCAGCTTACTCTTCCATTTCACACAATATTGTGAATTGGGGACAAGCGAATGATGCTGAGAGAGTGTTTATACAGCAAAAAAGAATACTTAGGCTGATTCTTAAACTTCCTCCGAGGCAATCATGCAAAGAGACATTTCAACGGCTCAAAATATTAACAATGCCTTGTATATACCTATTTAAAATACTTTTGATCACACATAAAAATAAATATTCACATAGGAAGCATACTGATGTCCACAGTTACAATACTCGCAACAGAGAACATCTGCTGAAGCCAAAACTCAACCATATGTTTTATAAAAAATCACTAAGTTACGCGGGACCATATTATTATAATTTGCTGTCTCCAAGCTTAAAAAATTTATCTATAAATCAATTTAAAAAACACATCAAGAGGCTCCTGACGGCCAATGCTTTCTACAGCCTGAAAGAATTTGAAGCGTACCTGAGAGCATCGTAAATAACGTCAAAAGTTTACCGAGATTTTTCTAATGTAAACTCTCTTTTATTTTAAATTACATTAACTTGTTTGTCATGTTTGTTATATAAATATATACTCGTATTCGTTCTACACATTACTTAAGATTATGATATACATTGTTTTTACAATGAAACTTGTAATTTATTATTTGTATTTATTGACGAAACATCCATTGTATCACCTGGTTTTGTGAATAAATAATCTATCTATCTATCTATCTATCTATCTATCTATCTATCTACTGTAGTTTTGGATTGTTGCTTTTGTGTCACATGAGGAAGGGGTTTTAGTCAACTGTCTACTGTAACTTGCATTGTCCATTACAATGACGGTATTAGGAGGAATGTTTGGAACTAGTTTGTTTTTAAACCAACTTTCAAATAAATCAGCGGTGGTGTCTTCGTGGTAATCCAGAGAAGAATCTTTAATATTTTTTGGAATCCGACCATCTTCAGAGCCAGCATACAAAATAGTTATTCTTTTACCTCTTTTTGATCGCGCGTTTATTTTACACTTATCAGTTGAGTCATCCTAACCCTTTTCCGGGGTATCATAAATGCCGAACCAGGTATCATCCAAGTAAATAATTGGCCAGTCACCATTTCCGAATTCTAAAATATTCCATTAAAACTTGCCTTTTGTCAATTTTTTTAAATATAAAGCCCATGAGTTGAATACACACTTCCGTAAGGTAGTTCTGCCACGTTTAACACCGGTTTCATCTTTTTCAAGCCTCCTAAGATATCTAATGTATACACGCTTTGTTCCTCGTATAACTGGTAAATTTTACGCCATATTATATTTTGCATAATTCGCACACGATTCAACACACGCTGTATTACACACGAAATAAGAATGGTTATTAATAAACTTGAACTAAGTAGTATACCAAACCAAGGAATATTAAACACAGGTAGGTATAAAATTATTTTTTATTACGGTCCACAATTTTACCTGAATTTAAATTCCGAAACTTTAGGTAATAATCTTGTTGCATTGTATGTTAATGACCACCCTTGGATAATCCCATTCAAAAGCAATTGGTCACTTTCTTATACCTATGAACAGACCATAGCCCACTGTTTATTACGAGGTTCAGTAACCCGTATGGACCCGACTTTAGGCGTCGCGGCCGCCGCCGACCACGACGACGTCTCGATCGCCGATAATGCCGCCGTGATGCTCGAAGAGTGGCGACGCTGCGTCAAAGGCGAAACGGCCCGCGTTTCCTTGCGACTCGACCTCTTAAAACGCGTCGCCGTTCGCGATATCGACAAGACTATCGCGACGGTGCGCGACGCGTATCGCGCCATCTTCGAAGACGTCCGTGCCGAGTACGCGACAGAGATGGAGAACGTAACGTATGTCTGCGACGCGTTCGCTTCCGCCGTCGAAGCTACGGAACCAGTCGACGGGCAGTTTGAGGTTAGGAACGCTCGTACGGTGTACGTCGCCCGAGAACGCGTGCGTGAACCCAAACGGGAAGCGGAAAGTGCGTGTTTCACCCCCGCCCAGTTGTCTCGTTTCGTGGACGTGTTGCTCGATCTGAGCCCGACCGGATATATGCCTTCCGCCGCCTTCACGTACCTCCTGCAGGACGTGGTGTGGTGCCAGCCGTCTGTTCCGACCCCGTGGTCCCGATTGGACGCTGAATGTTTGCAAAAAGTCATCGAACGACTGTTCGGAGAAGGTCTCGAGTACGTTTATTGGAAAGACTTCGTCGTGCACAACTTGGGTTACCCCGGCGAAGAAGAACTGATGCGGGCGATGGTGTGGTTCCGGAAGCGCGATCCGGAAGCGACGCTGACAGTGACGGAGCGCGATTTCGACGGGATAAAGTTGTGGAGCGGTGCCGAGGAGGTGCTGCGTAAAGTGTACCGCGTACCCGACCGACGCGCAGTCAAGTACCAAGAGCTGCTGCTCGATTTCTGCAAGGACGAATCCGTAGGGGCGGGATTCGCCAAAGCGCTGGCGTTGGTTATAGGCGAGAGGGTGTGTCGGGACGCGGACGTGGGACGGAGATACTGCGCAGCGCGGCAGCGTATCTTGAAGACCGCCCGAGGGCTCGTGGATCGCCTCGTCGAGGACGTTGTCCGCGACGGCAACGACGCCCACTCGGTCGACGCGGTACCGGACGCCGACAGGTCAATATACATTAATGTAGATCACCCTATGTCGACGGTTTTAATGATTTAAGACAGGCATCGTCGTTATTCAAACTTTAGTAGGTAGCACCACACCATTGCCAACCAGGAGATTCGCCTTCTACCCGGGCCACTTTTTCCATCTCCCTTGCCCTGCATGATGTTTAGTAATAGGCGATATTTATTTTAATTTTTTAATTGCGGCTGGCATCTCATTCTGTTCAGAACTTCGTTATTTGTTGTGCGATCGATCTCAGGTGGCTTCGGGAATCTTCCGCAAATCTATATCTGAAAGGCATTAATTCGTTTCTCCGTGACCTTCGACATTGTCCAACTCTCCATTCCATACAGAAGTATCGGGTAGATGTAGCAGTTTGCTATTCGTTTTTTCAGCTCCAAACTGAGGTGAATAGGATTTTCATGGTAGTGAAAGTGCTTCGAACTTTTTCTATGCGACATTTGATCTCTACAGAATGCTCTCATGCCTGCTTCCTAAATAAATGAATTTCTCAACCCTTTCGACGACTTCGTTATTAATGGTGTTGATTATGTCTATTTCAAAAATCCAAACAAAACAAAAGTTTTTTAGTTTTACGAAATTTAAATGCATTATATTTATATTCTTTCCAAACTGAGTGGATTGATGATGTCTCATTTTGTTAATCTCCATGGCTTCCAATAAATTTAATTTTCTACTTTTTGTTGCTATATGTAAAATGTCAAAATTGTCGTCAAAAATGTGGATCTACCTGCCCAATATAAATTTTAGGACAAGATCCGCATTTCAACCTGAGATTTTGAACACATTAGAATTTTTTTTTAATAACAATAAAACGAAGTGCCCAAAACCTCAAAAATCAGTCTACAGGTTGAAATGTGGATCATGTCCTAAAATTTATATATTTATATATAAAAACAATAGTCTAGATTCTAATAATGCTACACACTTTGACACAGAAAAATACATTTTGACGACAATTTTGATATTTTACATACAGCCACAAAATAAAATTAAATTTATTGGAAGCCATACAGATCAACAAAATGAGACATTCAAATGTATTGCTTATCCATCAATTAGATTTAAATATCTCTCCATTATTAAACTTAAATTCTCACAACAATATTAATTAAGGTTTTATTGTAATTTTTCGGTATACAGGGTTTTTCACTTAAAACTCCGCACGCCAATAACTCCAAAACGAAAAGAAATATTTAATTTATGTAAAAAGTAGTCAAAGTCTGGGGTCAAGTAGATATTTCCTAAAGTTTAAAAAATTCGACGCCTGCAAAGAGCTGGGCGTCGCGACGCGTCGAAAAATTATTCGATTGCAGAGACTTTGGAAATACGCGCATACAAAAGTACATATTATTTAAAAACTTTTTTGTTATTTACTCAAACTTATTTACTTTACCCGTTTCTAAGTTATACCAATTTAAAAAATTTCTTGATTAATAAAAAATGTGATTAACGCTTATTTTTACAAGTATGCCATGAATGCCATTGTTATCGCAGTTGTTTTAAGTGCAATTACAAACAATAGATTTCAACTATTTTAGTATGATTTTATTTATTATTTTTTATCGATTTAGTTCTGATAACATGATAAATAAGTGAAAAAACAGTAAAATACCTACAAGTTAATAACCAAAATTATTATTGCAATTAACTACATAATAAGACATTTCAAAAATTTTGTTCAAAATTATGTCCATCTGCTCGAACACAACTATCAAAAACTTTTAACGGATGAGCTTGGGTCACTTGTAGGAGAGTCCTTCTTGTGATAGCGGCACACGCTGCACTAATTTTGTTAATGAGATCAGCCATATCTTCGATAGGTTCTTCATAGATAACGTTTTTTAGGTCGCGCCAAACAAAATAATCTGGTGGTGTAATGTCCGGGGACCTCGCCGGCCACCTTACCGGTCCATTAGTACCAAACCATCTATTGGGATATTCTCGGTTCAAATACCTCGTTACTATTTGGGCATTATGTGCAGGCGCTCCATCCTGCTGTAGCCACATATTCATTCTAGTGTCAAAAGGCACTTCTTCTAATAGTTCCGGAAGTGTAGTTTGAAGAAATCTTAAATAGCGATCTGCATTTAAAGTTCCTTCGTAAAAGTAAGGTCCAATAAGGAATCCATTTAATATGCCGCACCAAACATTGATACTAAAAATTCGTTGGTTACCTCTTTCTGTAATCCAACGAGGATGGTTTTCGGACCAAAAACGACAGTTGTGTCTATTAACGATTCCATTATTTTGAAATCGACTTTCGTCGCTCCATAAAATTTTCGAGAGAAAATTTGCATCTTGGCTATACAAATCGGACAATGTCGCTAAGCAATACATTCTTCTAGCATAATCGCCTGGTTCTAGTTTATGAACTAGTTTACTTTTGTACGGGTGAAAAGAGTTTCTATGTAGAATTCTCCACGAAGAACTTATATTAACACCGGTATTTTCTTTTATCTCTGATAGGGATATCTTGGGATTATTATCAACCTGCTGAATTACAGCAGCAGTATTTTCATCATTTGTAGCCGTCCTGTTCCTATCTCTTTTAGGTTTTATGAAGCTGCCATATTCTCTTAAGTTTTTACATAAACTTGAAAAGGTTTTTGCATCGGGGACTCTTCTATGCGGATAACGCCGTGCGTAAACTCTTTTTGCTTCTCTACAATTGCATCTGCATTGCAGCGATGACAATGTACCGGACGACGCTAGCGTCGCCTTTTTCGCGCCTCTCGATGCTGTGATGACCGTCGTCGCCAGTGCCGTACGTCGAGACGACGGCAGCATCGTCGAGAAAGCGACCCGCATTTACGAGCGCCTCCGTCGCCCCGATTTCGACGGGCGCGTTTTGTCACACGAGTTGGTGACGGACGACGCGTTCTTGGAGCTCCTGGCCGCGACGAAGAGGTTCGAGGCGGTCGATGTGACGAGCGCGATACGCGCCGCCCAGGCGACGAAGAAATAAGAAACGCACGTTGCAAAAAACGCGTTTTTATTCACGTTTATATGGAAATATCACAATCTGAATGAGGGCTCTGATTCTGTGAAGCTGCGGGACCATACAATAGCGACTGAAACGCAGTACGAACAAACGCGATACCCAAAGTATAAAGTTTGGTTAGGTTATTGCGCGGCTGACCAAATAAACAAAAAAAATTATCGAGAAAAAAAACGATGTTTCGCTTAATATGACTAAGATATTTCCTCGAAAGTTTTTAAACATCTTGTTTACATGTTCACGCACAATCCAGCCGTATAGGTTTGGTCGAGCATTTAAATAACACCCTGTATAAATAAAAGGAACGAAAAGATCACTACGCCCCGTTTCGAAACGAACGCAGAGGCATTTTTAAAAATTAGAATTAAAATAAATAATTTGCGGGTGGCCCCCCCAGCCAAATATTCCACAGGGAAAACACGTAGTGATGGAGATAGAGAGCGTCGTTTCAATTTTACTCTCTGCGTTCGACGACAAATTGAATGGAACGAAAACGTGACGCGCCGCCGCTGTGCGACGTATGAAGGTGTGCGTAATAAATATAAATGGCGGACTTCGACCTATTAATATGCATTCTCACAGCCAACAAAAACAAACTTACACAATAGGTTAGAGGTAAGTAGATGCGCAAAGAGAGAATAAAGTCGAACATAACCTAAACCGAGGAAGTTCAGACCAACACACGTGGCGATGTAATACGTCACGCGCAACTTTTAAAACGCCTACAGGGTAGGCACTTTATTAGGGGCCAGTACCTTTTCTCAGGATTTTAGAAAGAAAAATTATACAAAAGTTTTATATATATACAGGGTGTCCGAAAAGTGCTGGACAGACATCAGTTTTGAAATTTTAAACGGGGCATCCTATACATTTTGATATTTTTAGAATCCTTACCAAACAGCGACTGCTTATTTGAATTTTGTGTAGTTTCGACAGAAATTGAGAATTTAAATTATTTTATGCAAAATTATGTTCTTAATAAGTATGGTCTTCCGCGATCTGCGATGACATTTTTTTAAAATTTCAACTTCAACTGTGGGTAAGGTAATATTAAATTAAAACGTCATAATTTTTTATATCGTCAACCATGTAAAATAATATGTATAATTATGATAGAACTTTAAAAATTTAAAACAAGTGACAGTAAAAGCAACAAACAACAGTAACTGTAACTGCATTACAGCTTCTCTAATACAGCTCTGTGGTTCATTTACCTTACTGCATCTTTCTTTATATACCATATTTTTAATTGTCCCCCATAAAAAAAAGTCCAGTGGGGTAAGATCTAGACTTCCAGGTGGCCACCAGATGTTTTCATTTTGTCCTATCTAAAGATTGTAATTTTGGTTTAAAAATTCAGTGATATCGTTTCCCCGGTGGTACGGAGCGCCGTCTTGCTGCCATATTAATTTTAGCACGTTCACAAGCTGGTATTTCATTTACTATTTATGTTTGTAGTAGTACATCCAACTGCTTCCCCTCTATGAGAACTTGTCGTGGTCTTTTCTTGGTTGTTGGCAGAAGGCTATCATCTTGCCTAAACTTTGCATAAATGTTTCGAAATAGCTTCTTCTGTGGAACCCGCCTTACAGGAAATTTTCTTTGATACTCTCTAAGAGCCAGAGCTGGACTTTTCGAATTCTATAAAAAACATTCAAGCATATCTGTTTTTTCTTGTAGCTTATACATTTATAACTTAAGTAATAATAATGTAACTTCATTATAATTTCACTTAAAACAATTATTATAAAATATAAATATAAAATATAACTAAATAAAATATAAGAAAGATATGCCATTATAAAATCCTTTAAAATAATTTTCCTAAAAACTTCAAAGATTTAGGTACAAGAGCATAGTAAGGTTTGGGTATGGGACATATATATACACCAAACTATAGGTATTTTGACTCGCTTTGAGAAAAAACATCAAAAACATGGACGTCTCATTAAAAAAAAAGAATACCGCAAGTTGAAATTTTAAAAAATTACCTTTAATTTTCTGCATAATTTAAAAATAGGTAGTCATCGCCGATCGTTAGTCTAAAAATGTGTTTAAAATTTGATCAAGTAGTCGTTACTGCCAGCCCAGGAAGACCATATTAACTAAGAACATAATTTTCATAAAAAAATATATAATCTCAATTTCTCTATAAACTACACAAAATTCGAATAAGTAGTTTCTATAAAAGTTACCTTTATTCTTGCTAAGGATTTTAAAAATATCAAAATATATAGGCTGTTCCATGTTCCATTTAAATTTTTAAAACTAATATCGTTCCAGCACTTATCGGTCACCATGTATATGTAAAAATTAAATAATATAAAAATTTTAAAAATTAATTAAACCATAAAGTTTTGCATAAACTTTTTTTTTCTAAAATCGGTAATTACTGAAAAAAGGTACAAGCCCCTAATAAAGTGCCCACCCTGTACGTAGATGTACGTAGAAAATGCTGCGTCGCCCGTGACGTAATACGTTGCAACGTGCGTTTGTTCGTCTGAACTCTCTTTATGTATCTACTGAGGTAATACAATCGAAGACAACTTCTTCCTTACTTTTTACTACGTTGGGCACGTCATCTGAGGACATTCGCGCATTACCGACATTCGAACTGAAGATAATATTTCTACCACGATGACTGAAACGTCGGGACGCGAACGCATTTGTGTTTAGGCCGAAACGAGACGTTCGCGCATCGTTGCCAAACTGACGGCCAAAACGAAAGGGATTTGGCACCTTTGAAAAAATGTAGTCGGCAAACGCCTAACCATCTTATAAGTCTCGCCTTTTCGCTACGACGCACAGTGCTCCACGACATAGAGAAAAACCGGAAAAAATCATAGTTTTTCCAAAAATTTAATTAAGTCAAATGTGACTTGGATTTTTTTCTAGTAAATTAAGTTTAAACCCGACCTATTAATTAAGAAATAATCTTAAATTTCTACACAGTTCCACATTATGAAGGAATGAATCATTTTTGTGGGTTCAAAATAGATTTCAACGGACATGAAATATAAAATTAGATATGAGAAATGTTTGCAGAGCTCTTAAAAGACATTTTGTATGTATTTTCTTCAAATTATTTAATCCTCTTTCCGTTGTACTTTAGGAAGTTCTAAGCGTAAGCAATATATAAGATATCTTAAATATAAAATATGCAGTGCCGATTGTGTCATTTCTATTACTTCTGGATTGATACGACAAAAATCTCCACAGGTAAAAATTAAGTAATACAAACACAAAAAACAAAACAAAAATTAAATACAACATATTAAATTAGCAAAACTCTAATTTGTGTTGCCTTTATCAATATCTGTATCTTAATAGTTGTAATTTAGCTGGAATCATCAGAATCGGAGGAGCTTAATTCACTCAGGTTAATTTTATGATCATCTGAATCTGCTTATCTGAAACTAAAACGCTTTTCTTCTTAACATAAATATTTCTCTTGGAGGCTGGAAGAGCATCTGAAGTTAAAGCTAAGTGTCTTATCAAATCTGGAGTTGCGTTTACACAGGATGACTTCTAAACGATATTTGCGTACTTTATGGCGAGCTTCAAGCGCGTCTTTCGATAATCGCCCGAACGATAATTCGAAATTTTCTATAATTTCGTTCCCGTGAAGGTGCTGGTTATATTCTATTAAACACATATAATATACAGGGCGATCCATTTAAATTTTTTGTTTACCTTGATATCTCAGGTACGGTGTTCCGCAAGGCTCTATCCTCGGCCCCCTACTTTTCGACATATACATTAATGATCTCCCCTTGGAGTCAGTGATCTGAATCAGGTCCCAGTGGGCGTCACACTGGATAGATCGTTGACATGGGAATCACATATCGAACCCCTTTGTAACAGATTGTCCACTAGACTTTACCTGCTGAGGCATCTTAAATCCTTTGCTGAGGATGGCATGAGGATGACGCATGTAATTTTTCTATTTAGACGATTTATTTATCCAAAACCACAAGTTATCAGCGTAAATCTTTTTTCTTTTATACTACTTACGCGCCATTTTGTTGTAAAGACTTTTTATGTAAAAAATGGCTAAATAAATCTTTCTTTCTATAAACAAAAAAGTTACAGCCAATTAAAATGTTATCCAGATTTTCCGTTATGGAAAATTTATTTTTGGATTCTATCTAAATTACAAACGTCAAATGTCAAGTGGTACATTTACGTACCTTGACTGTCAATTTAAACAAGACGACCTGATTTCAATTGAAGATTCCTTTCTACAATTCAGACAGCCCTTTATCAGGAAATAATGTAAAAAAAAAGCGAAAATTTCTCATTTTTACCATGGTATAGAGCACTGTACGACGTCGCAAAATATCTTGAAGCTTTAATGCGACGAAGACGTGATTTGCGGTTTATCACAGGACGCGCGCTACTGGATGGATGGGGACGCGGCTTTCGACTAGTCGAAAACAAAATTTCCTTTCAAAAGAATCTATCCCTGAAACGCTAAGATTCGATGCACTTTCGAACGGACCGAGACAAATGAATTAAACAAACATTGTGAAAAACGACGTTGATCCAACGTCAATATGACGCATGTCCCAACAACGCGGATATAACGACGTCCCACAGGAGATTGCGACGAGGTAACGGTGGCGTCACGTGCGCTCTATCAACTGGGCGGACGAATACCGACCAAGAGCCACGTGTAGAGCAGTTTTCGTTTCTTCTGGACCAGGTCGTATTTCAAATTGACCAGGCCGTCGGTGTCGAACCGCTTGAGACCTTGCTTCAACATGTCGTACCTGGAATAATAGCATCTAATAGGGGTTTCAAGAATTTTAGAGTGCTTGTCAAAAAAACAATCAATCAATTCTAGCAATTTGTCTATGAAGAGTATTAGTTTCTAAAAACTTCTACAGCGTTCTCGATGTTCCTACCTCCATGAACAGTCGCGTGACATATTTAATATAATAATAGCTTCCAGTAGAGGTTTTAAAAATTTTAGAGTGCTTGCAAAAAAATATTTCATCAATTCTAGTAATGCGTGCATTGATTGTACGAAGAGTATTAGTTTCTAACACCTTTTAGAGTATTCTCGATGTTTTTACTTCCGTGAAGAGTCGCGTGACAAATCTAATACAATAATAGCTTCCAGTAGAGCTTTCAAAAATTTTAGAGTGCTAGCATAAAAAATGATTTATCAATTCGGGCAACGTGTGTATTGATTGTAGGAAGACTTTCTAAAAACCTCCGTGAAAAGTCGCGTGACAAATTTAATACCAGTAATAACTTCAGATAGAGCTTTCAGAAATTTTAGAGTGCAGGCAGAAAAAATACTTCATCAATTCTAGAAATTTCTGTATTTATTGTATTGTATTTCTAAAAACTTCTAGAGCGTTCTCGATGTTTCTACATCCGTGAAGAGTCGAGTGACATGAATTTAACACCAATAACATAACTTCCAATAGAGGTTTCAAAAATTTTACAGTGCTAGCAGAAAAAATAATTCATCAATTCGAGAAATGTCTGTATTTATTGTATTGTATTTCTAAAAACTTCTAGAGCGTTCTCGATGTTTCTACCTCCATGAACAGTCGCGTGACATATTTAATATAATCATAGCTTCCAGTAGAGGTTTTAAGAATTTTAGAGTGCTTGCAAAAAAATATTTCATCAATTCTAGTAATGTGTGCATTGATTGTACGAAGAGTATTAGTTTCTAACAGCTTTTAGAGTATTCTCGATGTTTTTACCTCCGTGAACAATCGCGTGACAAATCTAATACAATAATAGCTTCCAGTAGAGCTTTCAAAATTTTAGAGTGCTAGCATAAAAAATGATTTATCAATTCGGGCAACGTGTGTATTGATTGTAGGAAGACTTTCTAAAAACCTCCGTGAAAAGTCGCGTGACAAATTTAATACCAGTAATAACTTCCGATAGGGCTTTCAAAAATTTTAGAGTGCAGGTTGAAAAAATACATCATCAATTCTAGAAATGTCTGTATTTATTGTATTGTATTTCTAAAAACTTCTAGAGCGTTCTCGATGTTTCTACCTCCGTGAAGAGTCGAGTGACATGAATTTAATACCAATAACATAATTTCCAATAGAGCTTTCAAAAATTTTAGAGTGCTAGCAGAAAAAATAATTCATGAATTCTAGAAAAATGTCTGTATTTACTGTATCAAGAGGATTCCTTTCTAAAACCTTCTAGAGCGTTCTCGATGTTTCTACATCCGTGAAGAGTCGAGTGACATGAATTTAACACCAATAACATAACTTCCAATAGAGCTTTCAAAAATTTTAGAGTGCTAGCAGAAAAAATAATTCATGAATTCTAGAAAAATGTCTGTATTTACTGTATCAAGAGGATTCCTTTCTAAAACCTTCTAGAGCGTTCTCGATGTTTCTACATCCGTGAAGAGTCGAGTGACATGAATTTAACACCAATAACATAACTTCCAATAGAGGTTTCAAAAATTTTAGAGTGCTAGCATAAAAAATGATTTATCAATTCGAGCAACGTGTGTATTGATTGTAGGAAGACTTTCTAAAAACCTCCGTGAAAAGTCGCGTGACAAATTTAATACCAGTAATAACTTCCGATAGAGCTTTCAAAAATTTTAGAGTGCAGGCAGAAAAAATACTTCATCAATTCTAGAAATGTCTGTATTTATTGTATTGTATTTCTAAAAACTTCTAGAGCGTTCTCGATGTTTCTATATCCGTGAAGAGTCGAGTGACATGAATTTAACACCAATAACATAACTTCCAATAGAGGTTTCAAAAATTTTACAGTGCTAGCAGAAAAAATAATTCATCAATTCTAGAAATGTCTGTAATTATTGTATTGTATTTCTAAAAACTTCTAGAGCGTCACCTGTTAGGGCTGGGCTTGCCCTTTTTGTGTGTCAGCATCGTGTACCTAGCGACGTTGATCGGGTACCGCGAGATGTGGAGGTGGTGGTACCGTATACGGTTCGACATGTCGTCGTCTTCGCCGCCCCAGCCCCAAAACGAATTCGAGAAACCGTTGAGCAGTTTAAAGTGTTCGGTCGTGATGGCGGAGACGCCGCCGAATATCGCCGGATACGGCAATCGGTATTTGAAAATGTCGACTGCGACGCTCATGTGCCTGGGCTGGTCGGGACACGTGTACAGGTTACGGTCGTCCTCGGGCAACAAGTCGATGTCGTGGAACACGAAACAGTCGAAGGCGCGCGCCTTCAGGGCCTCCACGTAGCCGACGTTCATCAGCATCGCCCTAAAACAAGGGGTGTCCGGGTAAAAGACTCCGCCCTGTTTGGCGCTATTTCCTATTCGAGTTTTTAGTAGATCGATTTTGGCCGAGTGATCTTTCAGTGTGGCCCCGACGAAACTCGACCTTACCAAAACGACTCATTTCTCTGATACTTTACTCGGCGCAAAGAAGAACCAGGCAGCTAAACACGTTTTCCGATTGGTATTCGTCCCACGCAGAAGCACAAGAGCGTCATGGCCTTGGCCTTTTTTTATTTAAATGATAGAGATTAAAAGGAATTGTATTGAAACGGAAACCTTAACCAGCTTAACTACAATTAGAGAAATTTCGAGTGCTTCCAGAAAAAATAATTCAACAATTCTAGCAATTCGAGCTATTGATCGAACGAAGAATATTAGATTCTAAAAGCTTTTAGAGCGTTGACAAATTTAATACCAATAAAAACTTCCACTAGAGCTTTTAAAAATTTTTAGAGTGCTGGCTGAAAAAATATTTCATCCATTCTAGAAATGTCCGTATGTATTGTATCAAGAGCATTCCTTTCTAAAAACTTCTAGAGCGATCTCGATGTTTCTACCTCCTTGCAGAGTCGAGTGACAAATTTAATAACACTAATAGCTTCCAAAAAAGCTTTCAACAGCTTTAGAGTGCTTGCAGAAATGATTAATCAATTCTAGAAATGTCTGTATTTGTTGTATCAACAGCGTTCCTTTCTAAAAACTTCTAAAGCGATCTCTATGTTTCTACCTGCGTGACATTTTGTTGTCTGTGTCATTTGTCATTTGCGTCATTGTCCTCGATTTAGAAGAAAAAGAAGAACGCGCTCGCGAGTCTCGGAACGTAGGAGGCGGTGGTACCTGTTAAAAGGTCCGTCGCCGTCTTGTTCGACTATGAAGATCGTGTAGTCCAGTAGTTGACGCTTGAGGAAGGGGTGCATGTGCTGGAGGAAGACGAGCAGGTGTTCGCCTCTGCACCGAAACGGTATGACGATGGCGACCTTTCTCGAGACGGTGCAAGTGTCGGGCGCCCAATGACCGCCGGGTTTTAGCCACGCGAACCGCTTCTCCAAGTCGCGGATAGAAGGCACGCGATTTTTGATCACCTGCAGTCTACCCACTGGCCAGAAAAAAAAAACGTAAAAAGCCGTTAGTGCTAAATAATGTCCATAAACACCAAACGGAAATCAATCATACCACAGTGTCAACCCGACAGACTTCAGTAAACCAGGGCCGTTCGCCCAATGCGCATATACGAGGGTCACTTGAAAAGTTTCCCTCCCCACCCTGAAGATGGCGGCGCTAGTTACTGAAAGCTAGCGATCGTAGTTGTGCACCTCTTGATAGTTACCACAGTTTCGGCCATTTTGGACGCGTAGTTTTTAGGTGAGAGTTAGTGATGGAAAGAACTGAGTATAGAGCTGTTATAAAATATTTGTTTGTGTGACTCTGCACCGTCATTTACCACAGCGAAATTTTGGGCAGCTAAAGAAACGTGGCCGTAAGAGTTTTGGAGATGATCAACGTACGGGATGTCCAAAAACTGTAACTACCGACGATAATATCGCAAAACTTCATCGAGTGGCGTTAAACGACCGTCGAAAGAGAGAGAGAGAGAGAGAGAGAGAGAGAGAGAGAGAGAGAGAGAGAGAGAGAGAGAGAGAGAGAGAGAGAGAGAGAGAGAGAGAGAGAGAGAGAGAGAGAGAGAGAGAGAGAGAGAGAGAGAGAGAGAGAGAGAGAGAGAGACTATTTTTTACTTTCAAAAAGGGAAAATCATTACAGGACCATACTACGCATTATTATTTGTCAAGCTCAGGGCAGAATTTGGGGAAAAAAGGCCACATTTGCAAAAAAAAATCCTGTTTCACCAAGCCATACATTAGCTTGAATTACGGTTTGAAGAGCTTGACCATCCGTCTTACTTCACCAAATCTAAACCCATGTGACCTATTTTTATTCACTCATCTGAAAATTACGCTAGGAGGATTACGATTTTCGTCAAATGAGCAGGCAACAATTTTGCGCAAATAGAGAAAATGTCTTGTATCATTGTTGAGTCGGAAACTTTTCAAGCGACCCTCGTACAATAAAACGATTTTTAAAGTTCGCCGAACGCTATACCGTTTTTACAACCTTTTATGGTTTTGCCTTCGGAATGAGGTTAAGACCTGCGTTTTTAGCACGTGTGCCACAAGCCAGGGCCGTATTTAAGATGTTAACCGACAAGAACTGTGCCGTGCGGACTATTGTATTTTAAGAGTAGGGAAATTTTCTTTGATTAAACTGTTCATATCAATTCATATTAGTTTGCTTTTTATAAATCTTCCTAAAACAATCCTTACTTGAAGTAGCTCGTTTTCATTTATCTCCTATATTAAAAACACAAAAAATTGATTTCCAATTTACGGCTTTAACATAACTGTAACGAAACGGGTAGACTAGTTTGCTATATCAAGATAGTTTTGAAGGTCATGACCGTTGTTATGATTTGATATTGTTTGATACGATTTTATTACGGCTTCTGACTCTTTTGACTGTAATTCCTTGCACCGTTGTGGTCTCTGGCGTTTTCGTTTTATTTGTGTTTGATTTATTGAAAATGCTTGGCATTAAAAGCTCTCACTGTTTGAGAAAACACGCAAAAAAGTTTCATCCAGAAAAGACAAAACTAAAAGTATTGCGTAACAAATGAACACCCTCACTACCATCTATCCGCCCATAAACGAATTAGTCGTCGACCAGACCGCCTCATTGAAGTAGATACGTACGGTCCAAATAAAAGTAACAAGAGGGGGAGCCAGTGGAAGATGAGAAGATGGCCGTTGGCGAGTGTTAATACGTGTGACATGTTAAATTACGTTTTGATATTGGTACCCACTTCATTTGAATAGTAAATTGTTTAAGTTCGGTTTCGTGTTTAATTACACGCCCGGAGTAACAGTTGCTACAATTGTCTTTAAACTCACTAATCAATTTTTAGATTCAGCTGACATTATAGCCCCAAGAAAACAATATTATCAGTGTACACAGTGCAATAACAATTTTAATATACTGAAAGACTTTGCATACTATCAAAGAAACATATCACCCATCTTCTATCAACAATTTACCAAGTAGTTCTTCCAAGGAAATAGTTACTTCTACTGCTCGTCGTTGTCAGTTTCAAGCTCCAAAAGATAAGCTTCTAATACACCTTTTATATTTCAGGATTTGTAATAAAAAACTATAAGGTACCAACAGATACGACATTATTGTTTCTCAAAATATTCAGCCTGATGATACACTTTTGCATTCGATAAAACCAATCATCAAATCACTTGTCCCACATCGAGTCGGACACCTAAAAAACATGCTTTTTAAACAAATCAATCACTTCTTCTGGTGTCAAAAATCGTTGTTAATGTATGGGAATAAAAAGAAGTCATTAGGTGCTAAATCAGTACTATATGGTGGATGGCTCAACAAATCGACGTTTTTAATGCTCAAAAAGTTATTTGTTTGCACTTATTGTTGTCGTGGAGAGTGATTCGTCTTCGGCGGTTGGTTTTTCTAATTTCTTCGAAGACTTTCAGCAAACAAATGGTTGTGTACCATTCCGAATTGATTGTTTTACCTTTCTCCAAAGGAACAGTTGAAGTTCCTAAAAAAACAGGCTAACATTTGTTTCGAGGTGCTTCGATCACCGCATCGTATTTTTTTAGCATTTCCTTCGACACGAGTCTTTTTTTCAGGTGACGTGAAATTGTGTGGAATCCAACGCGAACAAATTTTTTTAGCGACCAAATGTTCATGCAAAATTGTATGTATGCTGGTCCCACTAATGTCCAAAGATACCTTAATCTCATGGTAAGTCATATGACGATCATGCAAAATCAGTTTCCGCACTGCATCAATGTTTCCTTAAGAAAACTACGACCACGACTGAAGATGGTGCTTTAACTGCAAAAATCGAATTAAGTTCATCGATGCATTGTTGTTGAGTTAGTCCACGTCTAAAGTTGTATAGTGAGACGATTAATATGCATATCAGAAGAATATTGTTTTAAGAATTAAAAATTTACATGGGGCCTTCCTGCCTTCGTACGAAGAATTAGTTTTTATTACAAAACCATAAATATGGGACAAGTTTTTATGGATACAAGAAAAAAACGTCATATATTTATATGAAACCTCGTTTGATAGAAACGATACCGTCAAGAAAGGATGGATGATGGTAACAGCAGGAAATGTTCATTGGATGTTCCAGTTTTGCGGGGCAAATGAATTATCTTACCAAATGCGGGCTCCGAAGCTGGTTGGGAAGATAACGCTTTGTTGCTTGATGCAAAAGATGTCAAAGAATCTGCTCTGAATATCAGAGCAGGCATCTTTGAAAAATGGTTTTCTGAAAAATTGCTTCTCAATATTGCAGCAAACAGTGTTGTAATGATGGACAATTCTGCACAAGCGGAAAAAATACCGAATTCATCATCGACCAAAGAAGAAGAAATTCTTTGCTTGTCTTCTTTTAAATATAGTAGTAGGGTGCGAAAAAAAAAGAAGTCTTGCGTCAACAAAAAAGGTGATGGCCACGATCTTTTGGGATTGTGACGGAATTCTTTTGATAGATTTTAAAGAAACTAAACCGCTGGCAATGGTAAATGTTACGCAACATTATTACATAATTTGCTAGACTGTATACGTGTAAAACGTCGAGGAAAACTGACCAGAGGCGTGCGTCTTTTGCACGATAATGCACCTGTCCATACTGCTGGTGTTGCACAAGCTGCCATTTTAGAGTGTCGGTTCCAACAGATAGATCATCCTCCCTATAGTCCAGATATGGCCCTCAGCGAGTAGTATTTGTTTGGATATTTGAAAAACGACTTACGTGGACGGCGGTTTAACGACAAAGTTGAGTTAAAAGAGGCTGTTTTAGCTCATTTTGCAGTCAAACCAAAAGAATATTTTTTTAAAGGGATTGAGTTGTTAATAAAGAGATGTAATAAGTGTATTTAAGTTAAGGGGGATTATATTGAACAATAATAAAAAATAAATTGTTACTCTACTTTGTTTAACTCATATTCAGGCCGCGGAGTTTTGGCGCTGCCCTCGTACGCATTTTGAAAATTCCTACACACAGAAGCAGTTATTGGAAATTCTCAAGACGGGAACGGTTGATAAGAATTATAATGTGGACAAGTTGGCCATAGAGCGGGGATTCAAAGCTCTCCGTCTTCCACGATATCACTGCAATTTTAATCCGATAGCGCTGCGGCAACAGAATTAATTAGAAGTGAATTAGAAAAAGTATCTGCTTCTAGCAGGAAAAAAAAGTGTAGAATATGTCATCGAAGAAGAAAATGTTTACAGAAGTCGACTAGTGTGGGGGACGAGTCCAGTGACGATAGTGATTATTTTGATGTAGAATAAGCTTATATAGCTAAACTTACTCCTTCATTTATATTTATAACGAACATTTTAAAGTAATAATGGATTTTTCACTGGATGGACTAATAATAATCGAGGAATCTTTCTGATGAAACTCTACACAAATCCATCATTTATCTCAAACTTTTAATCATTGGGTGTATTTTGTACTTCTTATTTCGGCGTTGTTTTACTTTATCTCGTCGTAAAAACGGTATATCGTCGGGCGAACTATACTCACGGAGATTCGGGGTGGCGTCGCCGCATGGGGGCGCGTCGGTAGATTTCGCGCCAAACGTCGTCGACGCGTTCTCAGGCGACGCGGAGACGCTGCCGACTTCGAACAACGCCGCAACGTTGGCCGAATTGGTCGTGAGATTTGGGCGAAAAATTGGCAACACCGTAACTATGTAGCTCAAACCGGTTGTTTTCGGGGTCGGCGCGGGCGAGATGGGGGCGGCGTCGGAGCCGACCGACTGGTTGTTTTTGAAGAGGAGCGTTTTCAAGAGAGGCCCGTAGCCGAGAGATTTTGACGGGAGGGTTGACCTAGAAAAGAAAAACGATCCACCGTCCAATCTGCTTCCCGGCAGCGGCGCTCACTTGGTGGAGTTGAAAATGGCCGATTTTGTTTCCGAAACTGTGTTGAAGAAATATTCCAGGGCGACGAAGAGCAAAATCAAAAGGAAGAGCCCCTTGTAAGGGGTGCTCGATATCAGAGAAGAGGGCATAACCCTTTCACCTGTTCTCCTTGGTCGTTCTCATGGTGTCGTTCGCGTCTGGGCGCGCGGGCGCGTCCTGCAAACAAAAGTCAAATTGGAAATATATACATACGCGGTACACAGGTTTTTTCGTTTTCCGTGAAACAAATGTCAATCTGCCGTCATTCACGTGTCTGTAGTCTTTGAGACGTACAACGGAATTCTGGTATGTGATCTCCGGGTGAAAATTACGGACTTAAAATAAACTACAGTAAAACGAAATTCATGGTAATGTCTAAAACTGGTATTAACAATGCGTCACTGTCAATTAATAACCAACCCATACAGAGAGT
The DNA here is from genome assembly GCF_029955315.1 of Cylas formicarius. Taxonomy (NCBI): domain Eukaryota; kingdom Metazoa; phylum Arthropoda; class Insecta; order Coleoptera; family Brentidae; genus Cylas; species Cylas formicarius. The sequence continues at coordinate 29,128,762 of NW_026844326.1, read as the reverse complement.
ACACCGCTTTAAGTATTTGGGAAGCTGGCTAAATGACGAGTGGGACCCAGATGAAGAAATTAAGACAAGAATAGAGATAGCCAGGAGCAAGTTTTTTAAAGTCGCTTCTCACAAGTAATGATCTTAACCTGAAAACACGCTGGAGAATAACTCAATGCTATGTTTTGACTACCCTACTTTATGGTGCTGAGAGCTGGACTTTGAAGGTCTCCAGCATGCGAAGGGTGGAAGGAAGCTTTTGAAATGTGGCTCTTTAGACGGATCCTTAAAATACCATGGACGGATCGTGTGACCAACGAAGATGTGCTAAGACGAATGAACAGAGAACGAGAATTACTAACCACTGTCAAGAGAAGGAAAGCCTCCTAATTTGGTCACATTTTTAGAAATAAAAAATATGCCTTATTACAGCTGATCATGGAAGGAAAGATAGAACGCAGGCGCGGCCTGGGTAGAAAAAGATTTTCATGGTTGAAAAATCTTCGAGATTGGTTCCATGTACGTGATGCCGTAAATCTAATACGCATGACTGAAGATCGCGAGGAATTCCAAAGGATGATTGCCAACCTTCACTAGAGTGAAGCAGGCACTGGAAGAAGAAGAAGAAGATCTCCGGGACCTAGTGGCATCGAGTGGCCTAGTACCGTAAGATGGGGTTAATAGAAACAGTTTTGCATATGTCTTGTTGTACCAAATTTTAACAATTAATTTTTGTGCGCTGATTAAGGCTGTAAAACTTGAGTCTTGGATTGTAGCAGAAATTTATGCAAAAGTAATTTTTTTTTCAAAGAAACTTCCAAATGTATGCAGATGATACACAAGTTTATTACTCATTTTCGGGAGATAATCATAAATAATGATCTAAATCCAAAAAAATCTATAGCAATGTTCTATGACAAGCCCGTGGATGTTGATCGATTACTAGTTGAAATAAAAATATCGAATGTGTGGTTTCCTCTGAAAACCGAGGCAAAAAACGCTGGGCTTATGCTCGACAGTAAGCTAAGATTTAATGGTAACCTTACACAATGTATTAAAAAATCCATTGCTCACTTAAAATGCTTATATGGTTCTAAAAATATTTTAAGTCAATCATTAAAAAATGTCTGGCGTGATTCGATAGTTTTATCTTCTTTTAACCACTGTGATGTCGTCTATGGCCCATGTCCGACAGCGGCTGCCTCGGAACAGATTCAAAAAATCCAGAAATACTGTCTAAGATTCATTCAAATCAGCTTTCGCACGGATGTTCACAATTTAAATTTAAGATTTAAAGGCCTACTCACCCCTCCACGTCACACCTCTGGAATTTTTGAAAGATCTTTTACATATGACATGGCTAAAACATTTAATGCATTAGATCAGTCTTGTAAATTGCTAAACAATACCTTTTCCACACACCTGCGTTATTACCATAAAATATTTAAGTAATGTCTACTGTAAACTATTTCCAAAGTGTAAATCCCTCTATTTGCACAGATCGTAGTAGGTATTTATTTTTTTTATGTGTATTTTTCCTGCCTAGCGCTGCTACCTTCTTCGTAGGATAGGTTTAAAAACGGAACCTCAAAATATCTTATTTTGTTCATCTGAACCGTGTCTTTTTCATTGTATATTAATACGTGAATAAAATTATTATTATTATTATTATTATTATTATTATTATTATTAATTATTTTTCAGGCAATGGCAAAATTCAGAACAAAAAATTATTTATCTTTAAACTCTTCAATCTTTGACCTCGAATATATTTAAAATGGTTCGATTTATCATTTTTGTAAAGCGTTCAATTTTATATAAAAATTATTAAGAAAATTGGCTTGGCGATAAGGTATGATTATTTATATATTAAACTAAATCAAAAATGCAAAACTGTAAAGAGGACAATCTTCCCATTAATATGAAGAGCTCAAACGTGGTAAAGTCTGTTCATAGATATAAGAAAGTGACTAACTGATACGAATTAAGGAAAGACCGGGGCAAGCTCTAAGCTTAGAATTTAAAAAGTAATTGGTCACTTTCTTATATCTATGAACAGACCATAACTACTTTCTAGAAGTAACTAGCAACTAGTTTTTGTGTGTTAGGAAAAAAAATCGTTTTTTTTATTGCAAACGATAAACTTATAAGTTAGTATGTCGCAAGCGCCAGTAATAATACCGTAAACTATTTTGCCTTGAGAAGCCTGAGATAAACGAAAAACCCTCAATTCTCAAGCGTTCCTTCTGTTGTCATCGCTGCTTCCCTCGCGGCGGATATAAACTCCCGTCCAAGAGTGAACTATCGGAGAGAAAATGTTTTCCTGAAGCTGACAGCCAGCTGGGACGCAAATAATCAAATTATTTGTCGACCGCTAATATACCACGAGCGCTACGCGCGGACGACTGCACGAGCCAGAAATAAAAATATTGGAGGCGAAAATATTAACCAATTAACGTTTGTCGCGTGATAATTATAACTGACCCGCGCGTCATACGAAAAAAAAGGCGCCTAAATAATAAAAATAACGTCGTTGCTTTTGACGCGACGTTCGTATCGATTGTGCACAGGGCCTGGTTTACAAAAGAAGAGGAAGAGAAGAGAGCGACGCCGTCTACGATTGTGACGTTTGTTTGTCCCATATATATTGACCCAAGAATCGTAAACCTAATAGGATTGCCCAATCCCATAAGACGTAAGTTCGCTAATATTATCGATCGCGCGTGGTCGCTTGTGACGTAAGCGAAGTCCTCTAACGGTTTTTGTGTATTGTGTCAAAGCATTTGAAGGCGTATTAAACCATTATATTTTGTGTTCTTTGAACAATTAAAATTATTTAAACTAGTGAGTAGAGCGCTTATGTTTGTGTTAATTGTATTTCTGTAAAAAAAAAACTTGGACAAAACAGTGTTTTTAAGCTTTAACAAATCCTTTAAAATTGTATGTGCTTGAGTGGCGAGAACTAAGAAAAACAGTATTTTTAACCTTAAACAAAGACTTAAAAGTTATGTGTTCGTGTTGCTTATGAGCGTTGTTATTAGTTAAGAGGTAAGCTCAAAATATTACACATAATAATATAGGTAAAGGTAAGAAATACATTTCTTTTATCTTTTTTAGTTGGAGAAGTTACGTCAAAAAATAGTTAGGTATGCCTGGAATGAGATGTGCAATATATGGGTGCAATAACAACTATTTTGATGAAAAAGCAAGTTCTGGAAAATGTAATTTTCATCGCTTTCCCAAAGGGAAAGATCTAGTATCCTGAACTATTCGGACCGAGTGGATAGTTCGATGTAGAAGAGAGGACAAACTTAATCCAGATAAAAGCTATGTCTGCTCAGTGCATTATACTGAAAATGATTACGAAAGAGACTTACAAAATGAGTTATTAGGTTTTTTTTTGTCTTGAGTAACATTAAATTCACCACAAATTTTAAATTTTAGGTTTACCTTTAAAAAAGATTCTAAAAAAAACTGCTGTTCCCACCCTATTATTATTTAACCAGAAACCACCAATACAAGCAGGATTATCTAGATCAAAAAGACTTCATTCCAAAAATACCCAAAAAGAAGCTCAGCAGGTATCGTCTGTGCTTTTAGCAACAACATCGAATGCCACAAGTAAAATTATAGAGAAAAATCCATCTCCAGAACCCATGCCAGAACCCCGGCCAGAACCCATCTCCGAACCCCAAATAATAAATTGTGATGATAGCCGCAGAAAAAAAATTAGAAAGTATGGTAAAATTGTAAAATAAAGATTTAAGTATATGTGGTAATATATATTTTTTATATTATATACATACGAGGATACATATAAATACATATTATTTACCTACCACCTATAAATATAAATGTTCTTTAATATATCCAAAAATAGGGGCTTCTAGTTTACAAGTATTTGTTGATTTTTGTATATTTAAAACGGTAAAATGCCGTAAAATACAAAGATTTACAAGTAAATTTGATTTGACTCAACTGATAATTGTAAAACAAACGCGCCATCAAAAAGGGGTAAAAGAATTACTGTTTCGTATGCTGGCTCTAAAGATGGTTGGATTCCAAATGGACTTTCTCTGTCTGCGAAAAATATTAAAGATTCTTCTCTGGATTACCATGAAGACACCACCGCTGATTTATTTGAAAGTTGGTTTAAAAACAAACTAGTTCCAAACATTCCTCCTAATGGCGTCATTGTAATGGACAATGCAAGTCATCACAGTAGACAGTTGACTAAACCCCATTCTCGTGTGACACAAAAGCAACAATCCAAAACTACATGTATAATAACGACATTTAATTATGCAAATATCTAGGGCATAAAGTTTTAAGGCTTCCACCTTACCACTGTATATTTAATCCCATTCAATATGTTTGGCACCAACTGAAGTCTGCCATTCGTCGTAACAATGTTTTGCCCGTGTTAACTCCAATGCCCTCAAACTTATAGAAACTGAAGTTTTTAACATCCCTCCACCAAGTTGGGCAAATTCTGTTAAACATATAGAAAAAGCAGAACAATCGTATATCCATATTGCAAATAATGTAGAACAAATATTAATTAGAACAGGCGACGATAGCGATAGTGATACTGATATAATACGTGAATAATTTTAAGTAATTTAGGTTGGTAATAAAAATAATTTGTAATTTTATTTTAGATTTAACCATAAATACATACATAAATAAATAAATATCTTTAGTATCTCTCCTAACAAAACCCCAAATAATTAAATTCTAAGCAAAGTACGGACCTGTTCGGCCATATTTCATTCTTAAAGCTTGCCCGGGTCTTTCCTTAATTCGTATCAGTTAGTCACTCGCACAGTTGACGAATGTCCGATTTCGATCCGAAGCATTCGATAATCTATTTATACCGCGCCCCGTGCATACGGAAGGACGTTGCAGCAGTTCCTGCATCCACGTAATTTCCGACGGTCGCGTAATATGGTCGACACGCCCGGATCGCGTTTTGAATAATAAATCACTCGTGCGCTTCGCATCTGTCCTATCTGCGAAAGAGCACACTTGACCGGCCGCACTCGAAGAGCACAAAAGAAAAAAAGCCCCTTTGGAGCGCGAGATACCCTTTGACATTTTTTTTATTTTAATTACTCCGTTCCGGACGGGAAGCTATTTCAAGATAACCCACTTTCGGCTTAAAAGCGTGAATAAAAGGGGGGTTGGTGGGGACACGGGGCCTTGAAATTAACGACAAACAGTCGTTGCTGCGTCTCGTTTATACTGGACGTTGTTTCAGGGGATACTGAAGGGTAAACTTCTTCTTTTTCTTCTTCTTCTTTATCAGCACTTCAGTTCAATTCAATTATGCGTTTCACAAAAAAATGTTGGGCTCGACTGCTAGGATCATTCGCCCATTGCCGACTTCCGTCGAGGATTTTCGTTTCTGGTCAATGACCACCACGTACAAAGAAGAAAAATAACCAATAATTTGCTCAGCTAGCAAAAAACGATTCTATAATGGTTACGGGTAAGGGTCTGCTCGGCAGGGTCTTCTATGGAGTAATAAACAGTAGGCAAAGTTAATCACGTAGTCCGTTGTAAAAGCACTCTATTTCTGGTCGAAGTATAATTATATGGCAAAACGGCCCGAACGTCCTTCATAACCTACGCGTATACAAAATAAAACGCACTTTCCCCCACTGTCACTTCACAGCACAATTCTACTGCCCGATACAGTTCGCGTTTTCGTCGCCAGATGGCGCCGGCGCCGCAAGCGCTATCGGCTCGTAAATAACCGACACGGACCACCGAAAGTACCTTTCGGCGATCGCGCGGTTTGCGTGTCTCGAGGAGGAACACTGACCTGCCCGAACGCGGCGAAATAAATTAATCGAGAGGGTACGCGCGGAAAGATGACAAGCACAGATAGGTGAAAAACGATTGCGTGTGTACGCGACGAAAGCCAGCTGACAAAACTTTAATGAATGGGCGTATTCAAAACTGGGGTCAAATTTTATCGTCGCTTGTAAAATACGATTCGGTATAACGGTGAGGTAAACAAACTTTCGCGGCAAGCAAAGTCCGTCGATTGAGGATGAGCGGCAAGTTAATATTCGAGGATTGGAGGATATTGGATCGTCAACGATCTCATCGAGTGTGCCGCGTGGCTTACGCATCACGTGTCGTTTGCCGTCGTTATGGTTAATTTTATTGTTATACTTCGACCAGAAATATAGTGCTTTTACAAACGACCCCGTAATTAACTTTGCGTACTATTTATTACTCCAAAACCCGTAAAGCTGGATATAAGTATGTTTTCAATCTTTTTCGCCTAGCAATTCTTGAAACATGTACATATAAAAATTAGTAGAAAGTAACAATTTATTACGTTCTATTTCAGTACATTTCTTCTATTATAAGTATCAGTCACTTAAAAAATCGTCACTATCGCTACTCTCGTCACCTAATTCAATGATCACCTCAGCCACTAATCGTTCTCGATAAATGTTTTCTTCTTCTATTACTCGTTTTTCAATTTGTAATTTTTCTAATTTGGGCTCAATGATACGAAGCATTATCCGACACAACACAAAAATCAGTGTTCTTCAAAAAAGTACGCAACTACTCTTTGGCACAACTAATGTTTATGTCTGTCAGTACTTTTTATGCAGTTTTTCTATGTTTGAAACACTTTAGAAGCGTAGTAGATTATACGCCTAATTAGATCATTAAAAATTGGCGAAGAACCTTCTCTCACTTTCCTCTTGAGTGTCCCATTTGCAACAATTTTTCTTACAGTTGACTTGGGAACTTTGGTCATGTCACATGTTACTTTCGAAAAATCGATGAAATCGATTGATAGAAAATATGTCTTTAGGGCGTTAAACTTAATAATTGCACAAAACTTAAACTGTAAAAAGGGGTTTATTTGACGTAAACAACTGCTTATGCCAGGCACACGCGGAGCAAGTGAATGCCCGGCGGCTGACAGGCTTCAGCGAGCGTTATGCGTAGACGGTGGCGTCCTCTCACGGATCATTGTTGTTGTTCGCGGACGGTGGCACCCTCTTACGAATCGTTGCCGAACAGCCAGGAGGGCGAGTGTTGACTGGTGGTGCTAACATCGATTCTATTCGAAAGCGCTCCTCACTAAACCTGAGATCTGGGTAATGGTAAGTCCTAGAGGGACGGAGCCACTGGGATAGCGGGTGAATCTTTCTTATTTTCTGCAAGGGACTTTTTTCCTTATAACATGAACTGCTGTCGCCCTTATTAGGTTAGGAAAGTTAACTGTTTTGTCCTCCCTATGTATTTCATCAAACTGGTGATATTTCTAGTAAATTCTACCGCTTCCGGTTTTCCCTATATTGTCTTCGACGCCTGTGTAGGTTCTTTTCAAGTTTCTCCATTTCCTATCCAATATTTCTTCCAAGCGGCTTGTTTTTTAAATAGAAGGCTGATACGCGCTACCATCTTGCCCCGCCCAGCGACGATTTTTCAAAAGCAATATATAGATATATAAATAGCGAATACCTTTACGAGCCTTGACAAAAAATGGGGTTCGGTTCGTGGGCTGAGCAAAGTCATTGCGTAACCAAAAGTTCACGAATGCGACTGCAAGCAAAAAAAGTGCGGTATGCCGTTCGGCAATAAACGCTTGGCTATAAAAATACGTCGAAAGTAAACAGTTCGCCGGTATTTAAACATCGCGCGTTAAATATTAGCGGAACTTTCACCAGAACGAGCAGCCTCGATTGTTAAAAAGGTAAAGTCTGTTCACAGATATAAGAATGTGACTAACTGATACGAATTAAGGAAAGACCCGGGCAAGCTATAAGAATGAAATATGGCCGAACAGGTCCGTACTTTGCTTAGAATTTAATTATTTGGGGTTTTGTTAGGAAAGATACTAAAAAATATTTATTTATTTATATAAGTATTTATGTTTAAATCTAAAATAAAATTACAAATTATTTTTATTACCTACTTCAATTACTTAAAATGATTCACATAATATATCAGTATCACTATCGCTATCATCGCCTGTTCTAATTATTATTTGTTCTATATTATTTGCAATATGCATATACGATTGTTCTGCTTTTTCTATATGTTTAACAGAATCTGCCCAACTTTGTGGAGGGATGTTAAAAACTTCGATTTGCATAAGTTTGAGGAAATTGGAGTTAACACGGGGAAAACATTGTTACGACGAATGGCAGATTTCAGTTGGTGCGAAACATGTTCAATTAGATTAAATATACAGTGATAAGGTGGAAGCCTTAAAACTGTACGCCTTAGATTTTTTGCATAATTATCGCAGACGTATTCCTTTTGTAGGTTCAAGCTTTGTAGAACCTCAATTAATTGCTTTTTGATATAATCTTCGTGAACATAAATGTCGTTATTATACATGTAGTTTTGGTTTTCTTTTGTGTCACATGAGGAAGGGGTTTTAGTCAACTGTCTACTGTAATAACTTGCATTGTCCATTACAATGGCGCTATTAGGAGGAATGTTTGGAACTAGTTTGTTTTTAAACCAACTTTCAAATAAATCAGCGGTGGTGTCTTCATAGCCATCCAGAGAAGAATCTTTAATATTTTTCGCAGACAGAGAAAGTTCATTTGGAATCCAACCATCTTTATCGCCAGCATACAAAGTATTGGGTTGTTCGGAAAGTCATTTCGTTTTTTTTGGGGAACATGAAAGACAGTTTTCGTATAATGAATAAATATTTTATTAAATTATATATTGGCCATTCTGGTCCAACACCTTTTGCCATCTTTCTGGCAGTAACATAATTCCCCTCTCATAAAAGTTTTGGTCCTTGCTGGCAAAAAACTGGTTCAGGTGGTTTTTGACATCTTCATTTGAGGTAAAGGTTTTGCCATCCAAAAAATTTTGCAGGGACCGGAACAAATAGTAGTCGGAAGGCGCCAGATCTGGAGAATATGGTGGATGTTGCAGTACGTCCCATTCAAGCTGTAAAAGTTTTTGGCGAGTGACCAAACTTGTGCGAGGTCTCGCATTATCCTGGTGGAACACTACACCCTTCCTGTTGATTAATTCGGGCCTCTTCTCTTTAAGTAAATCATTCAATTTGTCCAGTTGATGACAATAGACTTCTGAATTAATCGTTGTATTGTCCGGCAAAAGCTCAAAAAAAAAACGATTCCTTTGACATCCCACCAAACGGAGAGCGTCACCTTTTTTTGGTGAATGTTGGCTTTTGACACGCTTTGAGCCGGTTCATCTTTTCTGCTCCATGACCTCTTGCGTTTAACATTGTTGTATACAACCCATTTTTCGTCCCCAGTAATAATCCGCTTCAAAAATGGATCATTTTCTTGACGTTTGAGGAGCGAATCACACACGTCAACACGACGACACAAATTTCGCTCCGTAAGGACATGGGGCACCCACACATCGAGCTTCGAGGTTAAGCCCATGCCTTTCAAATGGTCATAAGCAGTCGAATTCGACAAATTTAATCTCTCACCGATCTCTCGTGTGGTTATTCGCCGATTTGCATCAACTAATGCCTTTATCGCATCTTTGTCAGCTTCGACCGGCCTTCCAGACCGTGGTGCATCTTCGACATCAAAATTGCCGGATCGAAATTTTGCAAACCAGTTCTGGCACCGGCGTACTTTTAACGCGCCTTCTCCATACACATCCGTCAATTTTTTTCTCGCTTGGACAGCATTTTTACCTTTTCTGAAGTAAAAAAGTAAAATATGACGAAAATGCTGCTTATTGCTCTCCATATTTAAAAGGGCACCAACCAAAAACTACTGCGTAGAATTAATAGAACTTTTTCACACACAAGCCTTACAATATCAGCTCTCAGGACATATAATGGTTTGCGGCTTAAGTGTGAAGTTGGTTTTGAAAAAACGCAATTAAGTCCACTGACGGGAAAAAACGAAATGACTTTCCGAACAACCTTATAGTTATTCTTTTACCTCTTTTTGATCTCGCGTTTATTTTACACTTATCAGTTGAGTCATCCTAACCCTTTTCCGGGGTATCATAAATGCCGAACCAGGTTTCATCCAAGTAAATAATTGGCCCTTGTTGTTCTCTATAAATCTTAATTTTTTCTAAATATTCCAGTCTCCATTTCCGAATTCCAAAAGATTCCATTAAAACTTGACTTTTACGCAAATGTCAGAAAAAACAAACGACTATCGCAGGTTGTCAAAGTGACAGCAACATCTTTTTCTTTAATAGAATGTTATTAGCCTAAATCGTAGGTCTTTTTTTCCTGATTCCCGATTTCAAAAGCATATAGTTTACTGACTTTTCATTTAGCTGTTTTTGAGATATTTCAGTTCAAAAATAATTATCACTCGATCTCTGAACAATAATTGTCTTTGTCTAAAAATGGTGAAGTCTGCATTGCAATTGTTTTAACAATGTTCTATTTTTGACAACTAATCAAATCTAAAGATCTGCAGCGTAAGTTAAATAACTTAATATTGAGGAAGAAAAAGGCCAAATAATAAAATTGTATTATTCAAACAATAAAAATATCAATAATTAATCCTAAACATTTTCCACATAACCTCCATTATTTTCTATACATCGGACAATATTTGCTTTCAATTTTCTATTAATACAAGAGGTGATAAAATCAGGGTTTTCTCTGTTTAAATCTTATAAAAGATATTAAATCTTTCTCTCATCACTTGTAAACTTTCAGGCCGATTATAACAAATTTTATCTTTTAAGTATCCCTACAAAAAAATGTCACAAGGATTCAGTTCGGGGCTGTTGGCCGGCCATTTGGTTAGTTCCTTGCCTACCTATCAAATTTATTATTTAGATAATCGGTAAACCGTTGGATATTATGTGGAGGTGCGCCATCTTGATGCCAATTTAAATTTAAATAATTCCTAACACATTTTCGAACAACTGTTTTATTTCTGTGCCGAGGAAATTTAAATATCGTTGGCCATTCGTACATAATTGGTCCGACCACCATATTGTTTATTGATTTTCACTGCCTGAATTTTGTGGGGATGTGGATGTGTAAATATTATTTTGTTTAGAACATTTCCATGTATCTTCTATACATTTCAGTACAAAATTTGAGCCACTGGCTTTTATGTTCATCGGTTAAATTTTGCACTGTAAGGGACTTATATGAGTTAAACTTATGATATTTTAGTGTTCTTTTAATTTGACTATAGGACTTTGCGGGTAATTTTTTATTGTCAGGTATAGAATATTCAGGATTTTCTAAAAAATATGAATTAAGAAAGTAGAACTCAAAGTGATGATGTCAAGTGTCGTAAAGTAAAATTAAAGTAATATATTGAGGTCTACCAAAATTTCTTTTTACTGTCCTGGTCTTCCGTGTGACAGTATTTCGGTCCTCAAATTTTTTAATTACATTTTTAATTGTATTTATTGAAGGAACTCTTCTACCCGGATTTATTTTTGATATTCTCGTTGAACCCTTGCAACATTATGTCGGTTTGAATATAATTTTATTATTTAGCCTTTTTCTTCCTCAGTATAACCCAAATATCTTAAGTTATTTAACTTACGCTGCAGATCCTTGGTTTGGATTAGTTGTCAACATTGCTAAAACAATTGCAAACATGTGGTTGCTATCAAGGCAGACTTGACCATTTTTAAGCAATATGGCTATTGTCCAGAAATCGAATATATTTTTTTTTAACTGAAATATCTCAACTTGATTGAAAATGAAGCGTACAAAATGCCAAAAATAACGAAGTTGTCGCCAGTAACAATCTCTGCCCTAATACTGGTGATAAATATGGACCAGACACCAAAATAACGGAAACTGGCCACATTGCGACCGGTTTACATGTAACATTAGGTCTGTGGTCTGTGACACGAAGACGAAACCCTTAGTATGTGTCTTAATATGGAAAACGTAAAAAATATTCTCGAGTAAAATAATAACGAATTATTGACAAATAGTGTGACGTTTGATGTCAGAAAAGTCACATTTGCCAAACGAAATTCATAAATTAATTTTAAGGAGAGTCTAATTAATTAAAAAACGGTGCAAAATTTCGAGCCGGTTTTCCATATAAAAAACGAACGGAGAGAAATATCAGTGTTTCAGCATTAAACGACATCACACTTTGATTTCTCCGAGTCATTTCGAACGGGTCGAATTGTCGTGGCGAAATAGTGAACGCAAATTCGCTGCCCGAAGAAATCCGGCAGCCAAGGTTAAACGAAAACCAACCGCGTGGCTCGGACATCAGGGTAGACAGATACGCGAAAAAAAAATCTGGCGGCATTGAAAACTCCGAATTTCAAACGTAACCTAAAAAAATACGTTCTTCCAAGTATCGTAATAATCGAATTCGTTACGAACGAGTTTATCGACTTCCCGACACTGTTTTTCGGTTTTGCGCGATCCCCCGGCTATGCGACTATCGATGCCGCAACAAAATAAACGATACGCGTTCGAGCCGGTCGGCGTCAAATTTCGCGTGGGACGCCCGACTGCGGCTATTCCCGGGTTCACCCCTTCCGCACATCCCTTAATTACCTGGGTCAGTCGTTTCCGCCAGAGGGCAGGAGGCTTCGAAACAAGCACGAATCGAGAACGCGCTACATGCCGCCGAACCTTTCGAAACTCTCGCGAATTAACTACACATTCAACCCCTAGAGTCGCGCACCGCTCACTGGATCCTTCGAGGCGAAGCTTCCAGCGTGTGCAAGCCGGCCAAGCTCGACTGGCGCCGCGCTGCGGCACGACCCAAATCGCGACCTACGTGCCTTGCGACCGCCGAACTATTTTATTTCTTCACGGCGCGTGTTTACAACGGCGACTTGAAAATATCGTCGGAATCGTTTACGTCGCGGGAAAAGTCATTTCTTCTCACGGGCGAGACGAGCTTTCCCGAAACAAGCCGCCAGGTAAAATTAATCAATACGTGCCTGTCGTGCAACAGCTGCTGCTGTCCCTACCGAAGAAGAGCCGGCGGACGTACGTCCGTGCTACGCGCGTCGGATATTTAGTGACGATCACGTCTTTCGGTTTGTCATTTTAATCGGGTTGCGTTGTGTGCGCGCGTGTGTGTGCGCGAGCTGTTTAAAGCGCTGAAATATTGCCGCCGCGTATAAAAAGGGCTTTCGAGCTTTTAATTAATTATGGTGGCCGCGAGAATTACGACAAGTGGTCGTCGTCGTCGATAAAACGATTACGCGAAACGGTCGACAAACTGGGTCAGATTTTTCAAGCCTAAACCGCATGGGCGGATATGTAGGGACGTATAAAACCGTATCTGGAAATACGCGCTAACTTTTGACATTGCTTTTAAAAGTTTGATTTCTTATTTGGTTATTATAATTATAAATTGTGTTTTGTGGATCTAACAAAAGCGTTTGATTATATACAAATATCACGATTCTATGTTCTATTGGACCTGGGTAACTGAGGTAAGAAAGTTGATTGATGTGTCCCTTCCAGCCGCGGCACATGAAAGCATAATTGTTCCAGAAGAAACGGACAATCGACTCCGTAATGAACTAACTTATAGAGAAATGAAACAGATTGCGAGTCTCTGCGCAAGCTCAGAGGCAGTATAGCGAACCTTCTTAGTAGAAGATCGTGATCAACTCCCCTCTCAGGATAGGAACCGTCCTCCCCGAACATTAGATACTTTAATAACCTTCTCTGCACACTCTCAATGGACTGAGTGTGGCAGTTATAAATTGGTGACGATATCAGGGAGTCATAGTCAGTTAAATAACAATTTAACAGTAGCTGAACTACAAAAATGCCTGCAATTATTACGAATCCTAAAATTTGCATTGCAGTGGAAACCATTGTAGTAATGTGAGGTACAAAAGAGAACAACTAGTCAAATAAAATCCCCAGATCCCATCCATGTTGTAATTAGAATCCACATGACACTTGCTGATGTTAAGATACAATTAATGCAGATAAAAAAAAGACAGGAGGCATTTTTGTATATTTATTGTAAACATTAACAACTAAACATAATAATTATTTATTCTGTCCCAAAATTAGAGTATTAAGATGAGCGACGGGTCCGCCAGCATTGTAGCGAACGGTGCGAGCGCCTATTTGGCTGGATTTATTTTTGGGTTAAATATTTTTTTGGACTCTTCACCCGAAAAGTATCCAATTTAGTTTCGCCTATATACAAATATAAATGTTGATTTCGCGACAGACATTTACAGTTTTATTGCTATTAAATGCATTTCAATCTCGGACCAAAGAGATATTCAAACTAGTATCAGTTCGTTTCTATGAGTTAGTTTGGCGTTGCCGTTCACGAAGTCGTCGTCAAAACACACCTGCAAAAGAAAACAATTTGTTATGAAAGTTGCGAGTTTGTGTATTTATTATAACGCTCTTGTTCTGTGCTGTGGCGGGACAGTTCTCTCTGTGATCCCACAGATAAACGAAACTGATCAAACACTAACGTTGTCATTCAATGCTGACCGTTTGTTATGTCATTCAAGTAGTATGATACGACCAAAAATATAGTGCATTTATTGCTTTGACGTTTTCAGTATTTTGCAGTACCTTAACCGCAGTCCTTGCCATGACCGTGGTAACACCCATCCCAACAGAAGCTTATTTTGCATTAAGTAGGTGTTGCCTGAGAAATTTTTATTCTGACCATTTTAAATTTGATTAAGCATTGATGCAAGTAGAAGCGTTTATTTTAATATCAGATGATATGTATCGTTTTTAAGAATTTAATTTCAATTGCAATATTGAACATATTACGGAGGCATTCGACTGCGATCCTTCCAATAATTAAGTATGTATTTATGTACATGATTCTCGAGCTTTGACCGTGTGAGGCTGTTTTCACTCTATTTAACTTACAGGTAAGTTTGAAAATAATCATTTTTGTCTTGTGTGTCTATCGATTAACGACATTCTTCTTCTTATATTTTTGAATGGCCACAAATTTGACAAAACCAACAAAACAGCTATTCATACACACTGTAGTGAAACTAAACATTCATTCGATTTTAAAAATGTAAAGATACTGAGCCTAATACTAAAAAAAGAGAACTCTACGAATCGACAGAAATTCAAAAAGCCAAAAAATCCGTAAACTTTAAAACCGACGCAAAAGGCCTTAGTAAAATTTACCGTACAATTCTGATTTAAATATAAAGTATAATCTAAAAACTAAATAAATAAGGGTAGCTGTTACACAAAATTAAATCTCAATTGATATCCCACGATAGATTCGCAGACACGCGCATACAAATTGTTATTGTCAATATTTACACCGTTTATATTTCTGTTTTATAATTTTATATCTACAGTTTTATTTCTACAACTTTAAATCGTGCCGTCGTGTGTTGTATCTAAATGTTTTTATTTCTACATCGATTTCAAAATTAGGGTATAAAACCCTATCAATTTTTTAGATATTTTTGAAAAAGACCGAATACACCGGTCGAAACCTTAAATAAATTTATTATGAATTTGAAACTTTCTTTTGTTTTACGTAAGGGACCATAATATATACCCAAGAAAAAAGTCTTGATTTTAACATATACAGAACAGTCCAAGAACACAAAAACAAGAACTTCCTGGACGGTCCTGTAATGGTTACGGGTAAGGGTCTGCTCGGCAGGGTGCTGCGGTTTCGGAGTTATAAACAGTAGGCAAAGTTAATCGCGGGGTTGGTTGTAAAAGCACTATATTTCTGGTCGAAGTATAATATTATGCCTGCATCGGAATCTTAAAGCGGCAAACAAGGTGGGATTTGGTTTTAGTTTATTCGCGAAGTAATGAAGCCGACACACACTTTATTTAACAAAATAATACTCGCCCAAGAGTTGTTGGACACCGCTCGGTTCTTGCAGAGCTGGTCGAACTCGTCTTCGTCATCGTCGATACCGTCGCTATCGAAATTGATAAGTTTCTCTTCGACGATCGCGTTCTTGCCACTTTCGTCGGTGCGATCGGCGTGCGTCGGAGCTTGTTGCGCGTTCTTGAAGTTGTTTTGAAACTCCTGCGTGGCCGGCGACACTCGCCACGCTTGGTAAGCCGCGCTAAACGCTTTCGCCACCGCCAACGTCACCGTCTCCGCCATTTTCCTCTTGGAGCAGAGGAACGCGTGGCATTCCTTGATGTCGTTCTGGTCGGTGGAAATGAAGGAAAACACTTGCCGGTGCGTGCCGTCTGACGCACAGTTCGATATCCTGCAAAATACGATCGACCGCTAACCTCAAAAAAGCGGCACGGATCGCGTTGCCAGGCAACCGCGATATGAGGTAAAAGAGGTTTCTGTTTTACCGATAAGGTTCCGTTAAAACACTTTCGGTCGAGTTATCGATAATCGGACAGTGTAGAGACGCGCTATTTATAGTTTTAGCGATGCGTGCGTATGTTTCATTTAAATTTAATTTGGAAACGCTCGGCGGGCAAAGTTCGGGCCGTTTCCACATCGCGCGAACGATAACCCCGAGACGCAAAAAGTTCTGCCGACGGCGCGGCGGCCGCTTTTTCTACGGCGTCATTTTTTTCGTCGCCGAATGACGAAATTCTCCCGAAAATTTGTATAACGCGCAACGCGGACCGGCCTTGGGTGTCGCAACCTTAAGCGTCGGGTTAGACGCAAAAGCGTGCGTTAATTGATTGGAATTTTTTTATTGGCTTTTTTGGGGTTAGTCCTCCTTTAATCTAGTAGAGAAGTTCAGTTCTTGCGAAAAGTAGTTACCCGTCTCCTAAAAATATGGTTGATGGTTCACTCGATCGGGAATATCATATAGAAAAAGACATTTTTAGGATTTTTTCCGCCTACAAAATTTACAATTGTTATTAACAAAGAACTGAAAAAAAAATAGGCGTTGAACTTTTTGACAAAATCTCGAAAACTATAATTGATAGCTCAAATATTACAAAAGATTCTGAAAGAGCAAGAAATTTAATTGTTAATAATCGTTTTTTTTTTGTTTCTATTATCATAAAAGACCGTATAAAAATTTAAATAATTTTTCTATAGATTTTTCCTTTCTTGGAGCCCTTTTCATTAATCTACTTAAGATGATGACATCATGAAACTTTTAAAAAATATTTTACTTCATTAACTTTAAAAAATTATGAATAAATAAGATTATGTTGCTTAAATAATATTTTTTTATAATTTTTAAACTATTACTAGTTTCATCTTAGTGTTAGGCATCATATTATTATTTTTTTAATTTTTTTCTTGCTCTTTGTTCAAAAATTGTTTTTAAACAAATAGATTAATTTACTATTAAAAAAAATTACCATATCGTTAACAAAAAGGAATAATGATTTTTTTTTATTCTTTTTTTCTTAATAACAATATCTTATTGTTTATAATTGCTTTTTTATATTTTTTTATTTAAATAAATTTTTAAGGAATCTTTTTTTTTTAATTCATTATTTGCATTTCTAAATATAATTAAAGAAAAAAAAAATCAACAATTTATTCATTTAACAATTTGTTATCAACAATTTTTTTTATGTTTATTATTATTAATTTATTTAAATAAAAATATAAAAGTGATTATAAACAGTAAGATATTGTTAAGAATTTTTTTATTTTAAATCATTATTTCTTTATGTGAACAATATGCTAAAAAAAGTTTAATAGTAAATTAATCTATTTGTTTATAAACAATTTTTAAACAAAGGGCAAGAAAAAATTAAAAAAATAATAATATGATGCCTAACACTAAGTTGAAACTAGCAATAGTTTAAAATTAATAAAAAAAGATCATTTAATCAACATAATCTTAATTAATCATAATTTTTTTCATTTAAAAATTAATAATTAATGAAACAAAATATTTTTTAAAAGTTTCATGATGTCATCATCTTAAGTAGATTAATGAAAAGGGCTCCAAGAAAGGAAAAATCTATAGAAAAATTATTTAAATTTTTATACGGTCTTTTATGACGATAGAAACCCCTCAAAAAAAAAAAAACGGTGATTAACAATTGAATAACTTTTTGAAAAACAACGATGCAACTTTTATTACCGCGGAATCTTTTTCTTTCAAGTCTGTAGGTAGCACCTGAATTTTTTCACATTTTAAAATTAATAATTCATTGCATACAAAAATTAATTTAAAGATTTTCAACGATAAATAAAAATTATTAATATTCGTCCCACAATTTCGGGTGTCCGAAACTTCCTTACCGAATTTTCTTGCTCCTTCAGAATCGTTTGTAATATTTGAGCAATCACTTACAGTTTTCGGGATTTTGTCAAAAAGCTGAACGCCTATTTCTTTTCTTAGTTTTTTGTTAATAACAATTGTAGTTTTTATCGGCGAAAAAAATCCAAAAAAGGTCTTTTTCTATATGATATTCCCGATCGAATGAACCACCAACCATATTTTTAGGAGACGGGCAACTAAATTTCGCAGGAAATGCACTTCTCGACCGGACTACTTAGGTTTCGCTAAAATTGAATTTTTTGGAAGGTGATAGGTTACCGGTAAATCGAAACTTTGAAGATGTCGTTGCCTTGGAGGTCCGAGACCGCGATTCCCTTGCCGGATATGGCGACGACCACCCTCTGCAACTTTTTTTGTTGTTTCCTCGACGCCTTCGCCGTTTTGATGATATTTTTCACCGCATCGGTGCTGATATCACCACTCACTTTCTCAACCACGGTACTCCCTGCGAAAAGAAAACGTCTCGTATTCCTCGCAAACTCGAAAAACTAAAAATTAACGACGAAAATATCGACCTGATTCGGACAGCGTTGTCATATTTACGAGAAATTCCGCAACGTATGGGAAACGGTGGATTAGCAGCGAACGCAATCTGCACTGGCAGGTGCAGATTGTCATAAAAGATTCTTTTATATTATATCTGAATTTTTCTATCTTTTGGGCGTATTTGAGGCAAAATCGTTTGGGAAACTAATCGGTAATGCTGTATTTTGGCTTTTTTTACATTGGAAATCTTGTATACGTAGAATACCTACTAATAGTTTAATTAATAATGTTGTAATGGTTTAAATAATAATTAGGGAACAATTTTACGTAAAAAAAAAACAAAAGCGATTTTTCAAAGGGAACAAGATTCGATAAGAAATGGTCACATTCAACAGTCGATTAGGTTTGCTAGTTTTTTAGATTTTATAGTAAATGACGATTATTTAACTTTTAGTTTAATTATAATGAGTCGAACGGAACAAAGTCAAGAGATCATTCTTATCATCGTTTTAAGAAATGAATCGGGATTTTAAAAACCACATTTATTTTTGTATTTTGTGTGTCACAAATAAACCGAATGTTGTTTTTTAAAATCCCCCAAGGAATCGCACCTCTGAAAAATAAAGTTTATATCTTTTTTGATTATTTCAACATAAAAATGCGAACACTGTATATAAGTTTTCGACGGATTTGACGCAGCGATTCCGAATTTGAATCGAAATTGAATATTGAACTTTTAAATGGCACACTGTGTACGGGGAGTTTCATAAGCGGCGATGCTCCATCGATCTAAAATATTTTGGCCGCTGCGACGTTGCCGCTTCTCCGAAAAAGTAGCATTAACATTGAAATTTTAAATGGGACACCATATATATTATCCAAATTTTCGATCAGCTATTTAACGCTTTATGATTGTTTTTGAATAATGTTTTCCTATACTTATTTTTAGAGAAATTAATTTTTTTCTTCATTTTTCGACCGAAACAATTGATTTTTATTGCTACGGCGCTGAAGCCAGAAGAAAGTTAAAGTTTTTGGTTAATACATTATTTCTTAATATCGAAATTGGTTCTATAGCATATATGTAATAATATAATATATAATATCTTAGCAATCCAAAGGTCTAAGTACCATTAACCGTGAAACACCATATATAACTATGATTATATTAATTCAATTCATTCAAGTCAACGGACACTGTGCTATTTTGTTGTAAAATTAAAGATGCCGTCAACCAAATTCTCATGGCCGTCTTGGTTTTTGAGATACAGGGTGAAATCCAAAACGATCGATACTGGGACCACCATAGTATCTCCTTTGTCTTTTAAGTTATCGAAGAGTTTAAAAAACGTTCTTATAGAACTTTTCCGTAGAATCCAGTGGCGTAGTTTGTTGTTTTTTACTTGCCCTAACCGTTTATTAATTTTGAAGCACACCTATATGTTTTTAGATGAAACACCCTGTATATTATTTTTTTACATTAATTGGAAATATTTTCAAAAATATATATAATAGTGTATACAGTTGTTTTGAAAATTAAGCACATGAAACTCCCTACTTTAAAATTCGTTATTTAAATGTGTTTTATACGTTATGGACCACTATTTGTAATAATTTTCGACTTATTGTTTTATATACTTTATTTTGCATCTATTCCCAGAAAAAAAATCTAAAACTGAAAGATCCAGGGATCGTGGAGGCCATCTTACAGGTCCGTTGGTACCTATCCATTTTTGAGGAAGTTGTCATCCAAAAATCGTCCAGAGTTATGACTGGGGGCACCATCTTGCTGAAGCAATTATAATATACTAAGGGAGAGTAATTCTGGAATGACTTCCTCGAGAATGTCATGCTTACATGCTGTAAGACTTCGTTCATAAATTCGGTAGGTTATTCGTTGCCCCCAAAAATAAAACACGATATCCCAACCCCAGAGGGTCCTTGTTGAGTCTTTTCGAAAATTAAATTAAAATTCTACGTGTTATGAAGATTAAAAATTCCCGAACTTGAAAAGTAACATCGGCCGGACCGATCATCATCATTGCTTTCATCTTGTGCAGGTTCGGGGCATTTTGTCTTTTATGTTTTAAGTTCATGTGCCAGCCATGATACTCATTGGGAATAACTACAGTTCGGTAAAGTTTAACTCAGTCATCCTTTTTTGGATATTGGCAATGGTTCTGAGTAGCACTTTTTTAAATCTGCCGTACTACTGGGTCTACCCTTAACTGGACCAGCGAGTCATACAGCATTGATTTTACGTCTCTGGTTATTTTTTTTTCTAGTCATTTAAATAAAAGACAGGGATATACCTTTTGGTCGGTTGTATTGCACTATGCATCGAATCTGCTTCCATGTGTGAATGGCCTTTTTTTAAAAAGTTATGTGTTATAATTCCTATAGAAAAAACTTGAACGATAAATAAAAAAGGGCAGCTATGTATTCGGAGTTTCGAAGTAATAACATCAGGAGAACTCGGTCATTTTCTCTTGTAAGTTTTTTTTTACATATGGACTTGAACAATTGCAAAATATCAACTTATGGAATTCATTTATAAAAAAATGGGACTGGTCAATAATTTCTGTAAAATATATTTTAAATTTAAATTAAATAAAAATTTGGACATGGCCACTTTCGCTTGTATACCGACAATATCTGGAAACTATCTAATATAGACAAAACACTTTTCTATAATATAAAAATTATATTAACTATAAAACTTACATGTGGTACTTTTTTTTTAGCAATGAGGCCGAAATCATTCCTACACTTGCCACTGTGGTCCTTCCTTACATTCAAAACATCACTGACCACATATCAAAAGTTCTAAAGAAGTATAAGCAAAAACCGACTCAGGAGGAATCCAGAAATTTTGTAAAAAGTATTACAGTAGCCTGTCAAAGTTTCCTTGAAAAAAAAACTTACATGTTCTCAGCTGGAACATACCAACATGTCATATTTTTCGGAACGTTCACACGCTGCCATTATTACAGAAAATTAATTAAATTAAAACAGAAAGAACACATAGACAAGTAATAAAAATATAATTAAAAACTGACAGTCACCTAAGTTTTTGACACATTTTTGTTTTTAATAGATGAGCCAACTTATATGTACCATATTAATAAGACATTATTATTTTAAAAATATATATTTTCATCCTCTTTTTTCGAAATTAAGTTAGGTCACTCTGGTATAGTTAGTTGATTTAGTTGATTTACTATAGCCTACTGTTGCAAATACGGTAAAAAATGAAAAAAAAATTCAGCTTAATTTTCAAAGTAACTTTATACTAATATATATTTTCGAAAAGCTTAAGAAATATGTATGTTTGCTTCATAACTAAACAATTGTTATAGCAAATAAAAAACTACGAAAACTACGCCATTAGATTCCTTCGGCGGCTTACCCAAATATTTCAGTTTGAATGTGACGACTTCTTCGTCGTTTTCCGCCACGTGTTCGGCTTCCGCCGTCTCCTTCGCGTTTTGCAGCGCCTGCTCCTCCGATAGTTCTGCAATTGAAAATTCAAATTGAATTAAAATTAGCAGTTTTCGCACCAAATTCCGGCTGACGCAACAGCCGAGCCCGCGCGTAAGCCGGTCCCATTTCGAAAAAAGAAAAAGTCCGCCAAATTGCTCGGTTATTAAGTCGTTGGGGCAGGTAAGTGAGGCCTGGCGACAACCCGATTCGCGATTGCGTCAGAAAAGTTGGCCGTGGTTCGTATTTATCGATATCGGGTTGAGAAAAAGGGTTTTTCGCGACAGAAAACGACCCGGAAGGTGATTTAATGGTCGCTTTTAGAACAACGTTTTTTTTTCCCAAAGAAAAAAGGAACCCTACAAATTAAAAACCTGTTAGGAAAAAACTTACAGTTAAAAGCTCTTGCACAAACAAACTTTTTTTAAAATTTTTATATGCATATTAAGAGACAACTATCTAGGTGCATTTTATATATATATTCTGCCGAACGAATCACATTAAATCCCATGTACATTTTAATTGGCTGTAATTTGTTTGTTTTTAAAGATATCAAGGCAAACAAAAAACAAAATCTAGGGTTAGTAGCCAAATTTTTTTGTGACGTATAAAACAGAACACTATCAATTTTCTGACATAAAATATTCTGACGACGTGTTGCGGTTACACTTTTATTATTCAGAAAGTATACTTGAAGCATATCACTCCTTTTACGTATGCTTAAAATAATTCAACCACCAACGTTATTTACTAATATATCAAACATAAACATATTTTTATTTGTCAGTCAGGGCACTCTTTGAAGTTATATAAAAATTTCCTACTTTTGCCGATTTGTCAAAAACGAGTGGACTAAAACATAAAGTGTGTTAAAACATTGTAATAGGAATAAGATATCCCAGTAAACACATTTATAATATACATGGTGTTCCATTTAAAAAAATATGATCCAAACTATCGTAATGGATAAAAACCTTCAAAAACCATGAATATTAAGAAAACTTTAAAAATACCTTCATATACACGGTGTGTCATTTAATATACAAAAGTGGTTACTTGTCCACGAAAATACCAACATCCTGTATACCTACAAATATTTCAAAATTATCAGTGAACTCAAAAAACGTATGTCTTTTTTGTGTTTTTTTTTTTTAATATTTTTTAAACTTTTTTTTTTAATAAACGGGCGTCCATTGCAAGACAATAGTTCTTCGCCGCAGACCGAAGAAATCTGGTAATCGCAGACCAAAAATATGAAGTCATAGACTTTTGTTTAGTTGTCATTTGCGGTGACAGTTAGACCCACTGGTTTCCGTGGTCCGTGCTCTGGATAATCTTAGTATCTGTGAAGACCGTAACCTCTTGACATTGCATACCGTGCGCCGAAATCGCTCATAGGATTCAAGCGGTTTCGTCCAAAAACAAACAAATGCGAAACGAGTTGCTAATGGGTATCACGAGGTCAGCTTTTGGTTCGTCATCGGGCATTATGTTTGCACATCAAATCGCGAATGTGTGCTCGTAAATAGCAACAGTTGTTATTTGCGTTTTGATGCAATAACAAGCGAAAGATAAAAGCGTCCGAAAACTTTAATTGGTAAGTTGTAGAAATTGATAATCTGGGAGGTTCCCACAATATAATTTTTTTTTCATTTTTTGACTGGATTGAGCTCGAGTTTTATTGGGCCGCCAGTTGAAGAAAAACAACGAAGCAGCGAGACCATTTTTAATCTAATTATTAAGCAACGAAGTAATCTAACCTCACTTTTATTTTGTTTATTGGCCTTGTAAACGTCATCCGTTCAGCTGCGACACGAGATGTTTTAGAATCTGTTTAAACTCTATGCAAGAACATTGTTTACGTCCATAAGTATATTTTTTTAATGGGATTCTTTTTATGGCGCAGATAAAAGCCGTTGTCGGCGCGTAATTATATTGTTCAGTTAATAACAATAAACTTTTGTTTGCGGGGACGTGCGATTTCGAAACGCTACCTTTCTCGTCGCCATTTTTAACGTTCGGAGAATCTACGCCACTGGAGTTTCGGCCGCCCGCACGAGACAATGGTACCAAGCAGAACCCGATCCTTTTTCAAGGAAGTGCATATTAAAATCCGCGCCTAACAATAAAATCGTTTAAAGGTCGGACACGGTCTCTACACATTCAGCATTCGTAATTACAAAAACGATAATTATTAAAATTAATCAGAGATTCGCCCATGGACACGAGCGAAACGTTTCGGGTTTTCGCTTCCGAGAACAACGACGTTTGTCTCCAATCGTCACGGACAACTGAAATGCGTAGAAGCTTGGCGGTTCGCGTCATAGATGTCGCAACACTACGTGTCAACGTGAATATTTGTAAATAGTATTGCAGTAGCCCGTGGAAGTTTCGTTGAAAACGAAATAAGATTGCTTTGAAATCTCATAGCTGAGCGGGGCATCTGCGTAGTGACGGGCAGCTTTCATATTTTAAAAAAGGCCGCTTCGCTCCTGAGGACCACTATAAAACTTAATTTTCGTTTTGCCGAACTTCGAAGTCAATATAAAAATTTGCACCAGTAATTGTGATTTCCACTGATAGACGAAACTTGAAACTCTCTCTCTCTCTCGACACTGTTTACGATATTATTTAAAATGAAAAAAAAACTGGTCCACGAAAACGGCAATTTTCAGATTCACGGATGACTGATTCCCATTCCCATAGAACGGGGAGAAAAGAAAAGTGATGTGGGACGTCGATACGGACTTACACCGTCGACTGTATCCACGATTTAGAAGTGCAAAGAAAAAATCATTTAGGCTGATGCGGCAGGCAGTTCTAGTAAAAAACTGAAAAACGCTAAAATTTGAGATGTGGATCGGGCAATGTTGCAGTGGTTCCAACAGCAACAACGTCTTAAAAATGTACCACTCTCTGGACCTATCGTAAAACTAAAAGCAGAAAAGTTTGCTGAACAGCTTGACATTATCGATTTCAAGTCTTCGGAAGAATGGTTGGGGAAGTTCAAATAGAGACATTGCATAAATTATGGACAGATAAGTGGCGAAGCAAGAACGGATGAGAAAAAGCACCAAGAGGAAGAAGCAAATGAAGAAGTTGATCTGGGACAAGAATTAAAAGGGAGAAAAATATTACTTCTCTTTCAAACAACAATTACGTTTACAAGTGAGGAGTTGCAAGATTTTATGGTGATGGATTAGGATTTGCCTACAACAGCAGACTTGACAGAGGAAGCCATATTACAACAAGCAAGAAAGGGTGAGGAAGACCACCAAGAGGAAGAAGAAGATGTATGTATCATGGAGAAGGTGCCCTTCTCGAAGAAATGGTGAAAATACAAGCCAAAGCACGAGATGCGCATTGGCAAATTAACCTTATAACGAAAAAAGCAGTCCCTTCAATTTCGAGTTTCGACTGTATATTAATGCGATTTTCTTGTACTGATAAACTCTGTCCTGTTTGCAAATAAACATTTCATGTTTTCGTAAATTTATTCGACTAAAAACGCAGATAATAACGTTTTGGTCGAGACGTCCGCGGTTTTCGCGACAACAGCCGCGGGTGTATTTTTTTTACTTGAAACGCACGCCGTTTCCAAGAAGTCCCGTACTATGTACACGCGCATAAAATTAATTCCGGGATCGTCCGACACGAGCTTGGATAGCCGATCTCTAAATAAAAAGATGAAGTAACGAAACAATCGAGTCGGACCGCGCGTTCAACCTTCGTCGACGTCGCGAATAGGAAGCGACCTCATTCGCTCCCGATTCGATTTCGGCCGTCGCGTTTCTAACCGCGCGTAAATAAAAAAAAAATCGCACTCGCTTACTTTTGTGCTTCGAGTTTCCCTTCAGCATCGTCTTGAAGAACGACATGTCGGCGCGCGCGCGAGACAAAGCACAATCGGGACACGGAAAAGCTACGCAGCACACTTCGCGACGAATTAAAACAAGTTTCGGTTCGCACTTTCTTTAAATACGCGAGCGGCGCGCGCGCGACCTATCCTTATCAACTGGCTTTCGAAGAATGAGGGATATATTGCGACGATAGTTTTCTTGGCGGTCGCCGTCGCCCGTACGAATCTGTACCCAGCACCGAGGATTGCATCTTGTCGCGTTCTTCGCTTTTCTAAAGACGCCGCTCGAACGGTTGGATTTCCCCCGCGGCGTGTAAGCTGCTCGACAAAAATATCGGTTCCAATAAGCTTGTAACTTCGTCTGGCACGATTCTGGTTGCTTAGTTTTAACGGTTTTGGAAAATTGTCGTTTTTAAATGTTTCAACTGCCGGCAGAATCCTAAACTGTTAAGATAACTTTTTCCAGCGTACGAGATCTTTTACTAAATTTTTATTCTGCTACTCAATTCTGTGCGAGCAGTGCAGCACGGATAATTCGAAATATTTGTGCCAGATGGCGCCGCATGCACAGTAAAACGTGAAATCGCGGTATGCTCGTATCCGCTCGATCTGTGCGGCGGCCATGTTGCGTTGTTATCGTTGTTGATAAACATCTTTGTGTGATTGAGAAAGGTTCGATTTTCGTGGTGCGAACATTGGCGGAAATCGTTCCGCTGGCCTGGTGTAGTGTCGTGTCGACGTAATGGCTGCCGAAAGCCTGGAATCGAAATTCACGTCGCTGCGGCAAGCGGTAAATGAGCTTCCTTACGTGGGGGCTGGGGTGTTCACTTTCTTTTTCCCAGGTCGAATTTGTAAACGTTGCCGACCAGTATCCTTGCAACAAAGATTTGTTTTGTAAATACAAGTTGAACGACTACCGTCCTCAGGAAGGCGATCGGGTGGCCATATTTAAGCTAGGGTGGAATTTCGTCAAAGACTACCTCGTTTTCGAGTGGGCGCCCGTATCGCCCGTTGACGACCTTTGCTCCGTCACTTTTAACCGTAAGTAGGGCGGCGTAACGGCCGGGGTTTCGTTTAAAGCCGGTGGTTTATAGAACTCAATTTGCCGAAAAGCCCCTTGGAAATCTACCAGCTGTGTTACATCGGGGCGGAGAACGAGGTCCATGGTGCCAGTTCTCCGTTTAGTTTTTGTGGATGCGGCAGCGCCAGCGGCCTAAATACGTCGCAATGCGTCGATAGAAACGACGTTGATAAAGATATGGAAATATGCAGGCTCAGGGAAGAAAATGCTATCCTGAAACAGTCTCTAAAGGCTATATTGGGCCAGGAACACGGCGGCCACTGGAAAGCTCACGACAGTGATATCAAAGAATTGAAAAGGTTAGTTGAGGAGATCAATTCGAAAGTCGTCAAGCAGCAGGCCGAGATCGATACACTCAAGGGCAAAATACGCGAGAGCGGCGAAGAGTACAGGAAACTGTACCTCGAGAAGGCAAAAGTCGAAAAAAAATATGAAAAGTTAAAGGTTAAGAAGGTGGAAAAGACTGTAGATAATTTCGATATTGGCGATCTAAAGTCAATCCCCCCGTTTCCCTCGTTTGTCAAGTAATTGCGTCTGTGGGTACCTTATTTATTTTGTATATAGGTGTAAATTTGTCGCGATTCGCGAGCGTTTGTGATTAAATTAGTGTTACGTAATATATTCCATTTAAAGGTGTTTCGCTTTTGATAGAAAATTGTCCAAACGTACCAGCACATGTTTTATTTTAATAAAAGTTTTAACTTGATTTGTCACGCTTTTTAATTGTTTTACGAATTGCAAGATAAGCGTTTTTTGCTAAATGGAAAAAATATTCTATTTGATAGAATTATTTTTTACAAGGAACCTGGCAGAGAACCAGGATTATGATTTCATATGTACCCGCCTATAATGTGCTGAAAAAAATTACTTGAATTTTAAATTTTTTTGAAACGCCTCATATTGAGGTCTCAAATTGGGTTTCGCTTTTTTCCGTTAAAATTTAGACATGTTTTTATTATTTCTTGTTCTTTGTGAATTATTTGGTTCTTTTTCCTATGTTTTTCGATTTTATTTTAGTTATACTCAAGAAAGTTTTCAATTATGCTGTTAAAGATATCAGTCGCCTGGATGTCTGAAATTTAATTTAAAAACTCGAGGAACAGGTAAAGAATAAACCGTCTTTTTTTATTACTATGTACAAAACTTCTGGATTTCTCTTGCCTCGGTTGCTTATATGCTGACGTTTCGTCAATCATCCCGTTGGCTTCTTCAGATCTTAACTCAACCTAGGTTTCTTCGGCTATCCTTCAACCCACTTTGAGTAGGAATAACTATATTTGAGTTGTTTTTATCTCTTATTAAAATAGTTTAAGAAAGTCTCTGCCTAAAATTGCATCAGTCAGAAACGTTTGTTCGATTTTAAATCAAAATTAACTTTTTTTTTTTTTTTCAAAGTAACTTTCTCGGGCTAATGTAGTATTGACAAATCTTCAGGATTTATCCTGTGTTCGTTGTTAATGAATCCAACTTCCTGGCGTTTTACCGATCATCCTGTTGCCTTCTTCAAGGCTCTCAACATCTTCTATTCTTCAAAGACAAAATTCTGTATGAGATGCCAGGAGTTTATAGCATTCCATGTATATGCAGCAAAGAATACATTACAGAGAACGGACGAAAAATATCAATTAGGCTCAGAGAATATGAAAGAGCCTTAAGACTATGACTAATAAACTCGTCGAGCATCCAATTTTATTTGATAGAACTACAATTCTTGCATGTAATCAATTCTATTAACGAAAAATCCGAGAATCTGTAGACTTTACCCTTCACCATTTTGGGAATCAGTCATCAGAGACAATATTTAAGCAGATATAGCGTGGAATGTGAGCCAGTTTCAGTTAAACTCTGAAGAAGCCAACAAGATGATTGGCGGAACGTCACAAAGTTCGATTGTAAATATTGTAAATAGTATTACAGCAGCCTGTGGAAGTTTTTGTTTTTTGAAAAATTAACCAGTCGTTTTTTGATTGTAGACTAAAGTAATATTTTTCTAAATTTCAGTTGACCTTGGGGTTCTAAAAATTTTAAAATGCAATATTTTATACCAGGTGTTTCAAATTCGACTTTCGGTAACGGTAAGATACAGGGTGACTTAAATTAGGGCAGAGTTGCGCATCGGAGAGTTCAAAAATGTTCTGTTTTGAAAATCAAGTTATTTTTGTTACTCAAGGAAATACGACAGAAAATCTGAAACTTTTGGTTTTAAGTTTAATTTTTTTAAATAAATAAATAAATAAAACCGTTTTCATTTTAAGCTCGGTGAAGGTGAGCTGAGCTGTTAACCGAGTATGTAATTTAGTATACCAATTTTACATACAAAGATATGAATCACGCAATAAATCAAAAAAGAAAAACAATAAAAAACTGATTATCAATCGAGGTAGTTTCCCGTAAGAGATATTTTTTAAATGGAATTTAATAGCACAATGAGAGCTTTTAGTCATGGACTTCTTGGTTTCAGGTATTTCATACTCACAATTCAAGCAGTTTTTCCAACAAATATGAGGGGCATCCATGTTTAAGAAGTTTGCGAAGGAAACAAGAAAAAATGTAATTCTTATTGTGATCGTGAAATGAATATTATGAAATTATGCCCTAATTTAAGTCACCCTGTATCTTTTAACGTTACCGAGATCCAAATGGTGAGAGTCGAATTTGAAACACTCGGTATATGTAGTTTACAAAATTTTGTACATAAAAAAAAAAAAACATTTTTCCGGGGGGGGGGGAGTTCGCCGCGAAACACGCCATTTTTACTTAAAATAATTTATTTGGTCCGCCATGCCGCTCACCCAAAAACTTAAAAAGACAAAAATACACGATGCGTGCGTGCGCGTGTGTAAATTTAAAAAGGCACATATCACAGTAAAGTGCGTTGAAACTTAACCTAAAAACACGAGTACGGAGGTGCTACTTGTCGTCCCTAATGGCCCACAGCAGCGGCTCGTCCGCCTTCTTCTTCCTTTTGCCGAAACGGCGGTACGCGAGGCCGAACCCGCCCCGCCTCGTCGTCGCCTGCCTCGAGGGCTGCGTCGCGTCCACGTTGACGTGTATATCTCCAGCGTCCACCGTCCTGGGGCTCAAGTTTCTGTACAAACCTCCCTCGTTCTTCGTCCCGTAACCCTTGAAGGTATCCGCGTCGTTTCTTTTCTTCTCGAAATGGTTGAGGTTGACGTCACCGGGCGACGTCAACGGGTACGCCCCCACGTACCTGTTAACCTGCTGCCGGAACCTGTCCGACGAGTACCGGTACGTCGGGTCGTAATAATTCCCGAACGCGTTCTCCCTCGCGACGCACTGCATCGAGACCCACGCGTGCGCGAGCAGCAACGGAAATCTCCCGGTCCAGTAGCGGGTGAACGCGTCCGGGATCTCGCCGAGCGATCGCTGCGCCTCGCGCGTCAGTTCCCGGAAGTGGTGCTTCTTGTTGCGCAGCGCGCGCAGCAAATCGCGCACCGATTCGCCCCTGTAGGTGCGGTATTTGCGCAGGTCTTTGGCCACCTCCTCGTGGATGTGGGCGCGCCAATCGAGTTTCACGACAGGCGCACCGTTCGCCTCCAGCGCCTGCAGTACCCTGTCGTCCGACTCCGCCTTCTCGACGCGGTCGCTCACGTCCTGAGACGAAATATGACGAGGGATGAACCCGACGTGTCTCGTTTCTCCGAGATGGTAGCAAATGAACGAATGTTCAAATGATCGAAAATCCCGAACGCCGTTCGGGTTCGGGCGGGAGGGCGGTTTGTAAAAGCCGATCCGTCAACGGCTGATCGAGTGACAGAATGTTTAGGTCAGAACCAGCGATTTTTATAGGGATATCAAGTTTGAAACTTATTTAAAATGATTTATCTTACTAAGTTAACATTTTATTACTTTTTTTTAAACAGGAATTCAGATAATTGTGGGTGGAAGGGTATTCATAGGGTAATGCAGAACAGGAACATAACCCCTTAACAAATAGTTTTTCACGACGACTTTATGTATTAAGGTGTAACGGAACGAGGTAAAATTATAGTAGCTCACAAAAAAGGTATTTTGCATGTTTAGTGCAGAAACGTCGTATTTTATAACATTATTCAGTTTATAGGATTAAAGGTTAATAAATATATGTATATTCGAGTTATTGCAAAAAGATATCTCAAAAGCACTGAAACAAAATATCAAGCATCAGGAAAAGTTAATTAATTAATAGTCATGAACACTTGAAGGACCAAATACAAGACAGGAGTTGCAAACATGTGTAAAAAAGGAGACCAAAAGAATATAGGCAATAGACTTGCGACAAAGTAAAGAAGTTATTAGTAATAAAAATATTTGTAGAAATGTGTACATAAGTATTAATAAATTTCAATTATGTTAACGTGATTTTAGAAATGCCGAAGGTGCCTTACTTCCTTCAACTTAGTATGTACCTGTAGGCAGAGGTGGAGGCAATCGAATGTACTTGTAGAACTGAAAGACTTGACTAGAGTTCTGGGAGCAAGCGAGCGACCTAGATATTAGTTTGGTTATACAGTTTGGCAAAAAAGCTTGGCACGAGCCATTTTTGTATGATATAGTTTTTTATTGACAGCATTTTAAACAAGAGATGTCCGAAAAAATGTCGCAAATAACCCAAATTGAGTATACAGCAGTCATAAAGTTTTTGACAAAAGAAGGGTTAGCACCTAAAATTATTAAAAAAAAGGCTGGATGGTGTGTACTGCCAAAGTTCTCCTTCTTATTCTGTAAAGGGATTGTGTGATAAGTGTGTTGAACTTGAGGCCGGGAAATTTTGGCGCTGCCCTCGTAATTTGAAGTGAAAACACGCTCACCTGGAAAAACGCCAAAATCTTCTGGCTCGTCCAGAACATGGGGTGGGCGAGCACTGTGCCGCACGAGGGTCTCTGTTCCGGATCGGAAGATAGCAGCGCCTCTAGTAGCGGTTTGCGAAGTTCCGTTTCCCAGTGTTCGCCGCGTAGCTCGCACAGATCGTACTCGCCCATTAGGATGTTGGCCTGACGTCGTAGGACGTCACCGAACGGGTGGGATCCGTCCGATAGCACGTAATAGTAGAGGCAACCGAGCGAGAACAAGTCCACCGCCGCCGTCTGCAATGTGGGAGGAGACGAGAGACAAATTCAAAACGACCGATAAAGAGAGAGATAAAAAAAAGAAACTGAAGACTTGCCGTGCGGCCGTCGCCGTTCATCATTTCGGGTGCGATCCAGCCGTCCGTGCCCGTCACTCCCGAGCGTCTCGAGAATGAGTCCCTGCCCACCTGCAGCTTTTTGCACAGACCAAAGTCGGAGATCATCGCTTTCACTTCGCCGCGGCTATTCGGCACAGAGATTAGCACGTTGTGCGGCTTTATGTCCCTGTGGACTGAAGAGGCCCGGCTTCAAAAGTTATTCAAAACCTTTAACCGGAAGAACTGAAGGAGGGGGGATAAATATAATAATTGATAATTCACTGACTTGCAGGTTTTCCCTGAGTTGGACAATAGGGAACTTGCTCATTTTTTTGTGTTCAATGCGGTTGTTTGTGTTTATGTATGAAAACACGTTATACCAAATATGAACGCTTAACCCATTTTGTCCCAGTGGTGCACCACCTATTCTACGATTTTTTTTGTCACATCCAGGCTATATTTTTGCACATCCATTTAGAATTTTTTTATCACTACTAAAGGACACAAAACCGTAGAAATCTCTAATTTATGGGTGAAGGAAAGATCTTATTTATATTACTAAAAAGTTAACAAAAGCGGTATCACATTTTCAAGTAAATCCAAATTAGTAAAAAAAAATATTTTGGATTTGTATCGTCATTTTTGTTAAGCCTATAGCATGTAGATTACAACGCAGAAAACATACATTGCAAATGCTATATTGATTATGCTTTATTTTTTGAAAATATTTACTGGTGCGTGAATGCACCACTGTTTTTATCTGCGAAACAAAACTTTGTTATTGCAAGTCTAGACAAGTCGACACACACCCTGTATATGACACAATCATTGTTCGAAGTAGAAGTTATAGCCCTGGATTTTCCACGCTTCCTTGAATTTCCAAGAATTTTTTGAAAATAGTAAATGGTTTTCGAGAAAATACGTTTTTTCTGAAACCATGCGCCTTAATAATCAATGACGTCATCGCGTCTTGCCAGCGCCCGAAATAACGATTTCAATATCGATTTTTTCAAATATCCCGAGCAGCGTATGTGATGGACGAAAACTGCAAATACAAAAATTGTAGGTCTTAATGCGATCTATGACACCGTTTGACCCAATTAGCCATATTTTTTACGATTTTTGATTTGCAGCTAATAATTTACTCTGTAAAAAAACAATTTTCTAAGACGATATTTGTTTCATGAGGGGGACCACTTATTTTTTCTTGTTTTATATATTAGTGCTTAGTATTATCTATTGTAAATTTCTACATAACCCCAAAAAGCGAGTCAAGTTTGCTTAATTTATCTATTTAAAATGTAATGATAAAATTTTTGTAGTGAACTTGGAAGTCCGTTTTCTATACTGACGGGATACTAGGCAGCTTTCTATAACTCGAATTCAACCACTTTCCACCATTATCATTTACACATTTATAAAAATCGACATCGGGCGACTTAGGGGCCGTTGCCTGACTTCCAAGTTGTCCAGGTCAGTGGTAACGCTATTGTTGAAAAACCAGCTCACCGATATCGAGCGAGTGCAGATGAGCCAATCCGGAAGTGGCCTGCTTCAGTATATCCAGGGGCGTGATGGACGTCACGTCGCATTGGCCCTGCATGTACTCGGACAGCGTCGCCTGGCACAGTTCCAGCGCGATGTACCGGAACATGCGGTCCTGTTCCATGCAGTAATACCGGATGACGTTCGGGTGGGCGTCGCTTTCGCGCAACAGCGCCACCTCGCGGTCCGCGAACGTGAAACACTCGGGCAGTAACCGTTTCACCGCCACCCTGCGATTGTCGAACTCGCCCCTGTAGACGAACGTGCCCTCGCACCCCTTGCCGAGTAACTGCTCCGGATGGAACACGATTTTGCCCACCTTGACCAGGCCGCCGGGCAATTCCTCGGAGAAGGCGGTCACCTGGCCGTTTCGACCGAACGTGCCCTGCGCGTTACCCCTCGACCCGTTCTGCGACATGTTTTGCACCTCCCGTACCTGAAGATGACGGAAAACCGACCGTGTTAAACGTAAATTAGGCACCCTTCCCACGAAAAGTTAATGAACTCCGATTTTCATAATTTTGGAACCAAGGCCAACCAAGCATTTTTAATTCGCATCTCTTCATCGTAAACGTATGCGCTATATTAAAACACGTTTACCCAATTCCGTAGCCAATTAACCCATTAATGTCCAACGTCCTCACTGCAAAATATATACGTGGGGGTGGCCTGAACAATCAGTGTTATAATACGACCAAAAATATAGTGCATTTATTACGTTGACGTTTCAAGTATTTTACAGTACTTTAACATCCCAACAGATGTTTATTCTGTATTAAGTAGGTCTTGCATCAGATGGACCGTAACGTATTTAAAACGTAAACGGACCGTTTTAAATTTGATTAAGCATT
Source organism: Cylas formicarius (assembly GCF_029955315.1). Taxonomy (NCBI): domain Eukaryota; kingdom Metazoa; phylum Arthropoda; class Insecta; order Coleoptera; family Brentidae; genus Cylas; species Cylas formicarius. The sequence goes on along the minus strand of NW_026844326.1, from coordinate 29,094,143 downwards.
GGCGCTGCGGGGTATTTTCGAATAAGTAGAAGCGTTTATTTTAACATCAGGTGATATGTACCGTTCTCAAAAATTTTATCTAAATTGCAATATGTTCGTATATATTAAGGAGGTATTTTACTGTGATCCTTCTAGTAAGTACGTATTTACGAGGGCAGCTCCAAAATTTCCCGGCCTGAATATGAAACCAATAAAGTAGGGTAACAATTTTTTATTATTTTTCAATATAATCCCCCTTAACTTCAATACACTTATTACATCTCTGTTGGTTTGTCTGCAAAATGAACTAAAACAGCCTCTTTTAACTCAACTTCGTCGTTAAACCGTCGTCCACGTAAGTCCTCAAAGGACGACCATGAATATATTTTCATATTCAAACGCTCAATGCTAGAAAATATTATCTCACGTGAGCCTAATTAAGACGCAGTAAAAAGATCGTTTAATAACCAGTACCATTAATGGAAGGGCACAATAAATAAAAAAAATCTGGATCTTGTGTTATTTTCAAGCTAAGTCAAACTATGGTGCAAAAAATGGTGAAAAGCGTCATATGTAAAAATTTCGATCTCGAAATTATAAAGAAGGTGTTGACCACCTAGAGAAACATCACATTTCTGTGAAAGGGAAAAAATGGTATTGGTGCCTTTTCACTAGAATGATGGATGTAGCTATTGTGAATGATTGCATACTTCACAATGCACAATGGGCAAAAGGGGATGTCAATCAAGGAATTTCGTATGGATACTGCCTATACCCATTTGAAAAGTGGCCACGAGTTGAAAATTGGTCGTCGACGACCCTTCGATCTTTCAAGTCCATGGCAAACAATTGCGCTAGATGACATTAAATTTGACAGAAGAAACCACTCTATTTTCAAGAGGAAAAAGCAAAGAAGATGTCAAATGATGAACTGCACAGCAAAACCACGAACATTTTGCCAAAAATGCAATTTCACAAAAAAAGTTACCGATAAACTCTTATATTTCAAATAAATCAGAATAAATTTACAGATTTTTCTTATTTTTTCTACGTTTAGTGATCCAAAATAAGGTTGCCATATCTAAAAAATATTGTTAATTTTCGAAAAAAAAAATTGGATTTCAAAACTGACAAACAAAATTCCTGCATCAATTTATTACATCCAGTAATGAACTAGATAAAGATGTCACACTATGACTAACTACGCAATAGATAATATTTTAAGAAATACTTTACTAATTAAGGAATTGTACAACCGCTGCGATTTGTTTAGAACTGCCCCACTTCCACGATACCCAATAAAATTACGATATACGCTTAGAAATTAAGAATCCCAATCCCTCCTAACACTAAATGAGGAGCATTTAGAAAACCATAACCTATGGGGATAATTGTACTGTGACAGAAACATGCTTGTTACTATTTCTCTCATCTTGCAAAAATCACATTTTTTACTAGACCTCAGCACACCCGGATTCGGTTATTTCTTTCAATGTAGCAACCTTGTTCCTTAAATAGTAGTTTGGGAATTTAGCAAAACCAAAAAAACCGCCGTACCTGCATCAAAAGGTACCAGAACATGCCGAACACCATCCCGGTCATGACGATCAGCGCGAGCTTCAGCCCCTTGTTGTCCTGCTGGTTGATCCACTGTTTCATCCCCTTGTAGGTCAGCTTGAACCAGCCGGTGATGTTGCCCACGCGGTTCTGTATTTTGACTTTGACGAACTTGACCCCCGGCCGATCGGGTACCGGGTACTGCGCGGCGGTACTCTCGTCGGTAATCAGGGGCACGTGAGCGGTCGGCTTGTTGGGCCCCACGAAATTCGCCTTGCTATAGTTGGGCACGTTATAGTGCCCCTTGAAGATGACGATGCGATTGTCAAAATTGGGCAGACTTTGATAATCGATACCGCCATCTTTGACCAAATCCTTGGGCAGTTGGTAGTCGTACCCGGGGAGCGGGTGTTCCGTATACAGCGTCGGCTGTCTGGGGGCATTCGGGCCGCTTAACAGTAACGGACCGGAATCCGACGCGGTTATGGTGATCGCGTTTTGGTCGACGAGAGATGGGATCGCGTAAAGACCGTGGCAGTGCTCCCCTATGTATAAGGTCGGGCTAAAAGGTGGAACTCGAATGTATCAGATTGTTTCGTCCACCGTAAAATTTACCCACTAGAGTTTCATGTGGTTCGGATTGTCCACCAGGCTACTGTGCAACGCGATCTCGTGGGCCAAATGGTATAGCGTCGAATTTGACAGACTCGTGAACGGCACCTTAAGCAATCCGTCGTCTGTCAAAACGTACACGCCCACCACGGGACTACCGAGGTCGCCTTCCCACAGCAAATTACCCCGCCTACGGTCCAAAGTCAGCGTTTTGCCACTCGAAGTCGATGTGAAGTGGACCAAATCTGACGACGGCGATTTGAGGTTACGTTTTTTTTTCTGCGCCGAAAAAACACTTACCGTAGCGGCTTATTTCGTCGGGGGCCATCGACGCGGCCGTGTAGTCGTAAAAAGTGACGTTCCACTTTCTCTGGGCCTTGCTGGTGTCCACCATCATTATGTTGTACTCGGTTCGGCCGATATACACGAAATTATCAACTTTGACGGGACACGTGGGGCTGTAATCGCCCCACCCGAGGACCTGTTCCTTGTCGCCTGTCTTGGGGTCCAATTTGTACCAAGTGTCCTTTTTTTTACCTAAAACGGGAGTCCTGAATCGCGCCATCGTTTATTGCGATTTAAATAATAAATAGAAAAAATCAATAGAGCTCTGGCTTCGCATATCTCCACTTTAGAATGGTTAATAATTCAAAACCTGTGTATAGAATTCCGTCGGAACTTCGACAAGGCGACGAAGACACCAGCTGAGGGATATTGAAGGGCAGCTTTTTTAACGAATCGCCCATATTTCCCATTAGGTACAAGGAGCCGTCCCTCGGATCCGGTAGGAATATCGGGATTACCGCATTGGACGTGTCCAACGGCACTTGAATCACGGGTTCTAGTAAAAAACAAACGTATTTAAAAAAAAATGTCCCAAATTGGAATTGGAGCCACCCCGTATAAAACTTCAAAATGTAATAGAATAAAATAAAATGTGTATGGACTGGATAGTAAATAAGAAATTTCTGACTTGGGTCAGATTTTCAGAAAAAAAGTTAGAAGTTAAGAAAGCATTTTTTCCGGTTTTTGTCTTATAAATAAGTTCTTAAAAGATGAAAAGGTAGATGTAGGCGATAAAAAACCAGTTTGTAACACTAACAATTTTGGTAATGGTTGGTAAACTAACCAATTTCGCGTAAAATTAGAGAAAGCGTGGTACGGGGGAAGGGGAGGAGGTGAACGAGGCGTACGTTTATCGATAAACAATCAATCGTTTCGACGTACGTACTGTTCTTGATTTTCCATTTTATCTCTCCCGAGTACTTCTCGACGGCAGCCAACGTGCCGTCGAGGGTCGTAAAAATCAAGAGCCGGTCGTCAATTTCTTTCGCCAGTTCGGTGATCGGATCGGCGACCACGATTTCCAGGTAGCTGCAAAGCGCCAACTGGAAAACCCACCAGAATTTCCGTCGCATCGTTTTTCGCGTTTAATTTTTGATGACCGAGCGTACGCATTTATGCGAATTGCCACCCGAACCTACGTTATATTTGAAAAAACGACGGATTTCGCGCGCGCTATTTTTTCAATATACGGCAACGGTTGTGTTATGACAACAGCCCATTTTTTTATAACCAATAACACATTTTACGATGGATAAACACGACTGTTTAACGGTGACAACGCTGACACTTGTCAAAGCACAGACTATGGACAGTCGGTGTCGGTAGGCAATCCGGACGTACGTTCGTTTCCCGTTATATTAATCGAAACTGACCAAACCTCCTTTTTTATGGTTAGTTTGTGTTTCGGGATCGTTTTGTTCGGAGATTACCAGCTTATTAGTGATTTAGAGACGTTTAGTACGCGAAATAACTCCTTATGTGATTTATTAGGGTGCAGGCGGACCCGACGAATAATAAAGTACCTGAGCACTTGCGATTAAACCCGTTTCACATTGGCCCTATGCGGCAGCGATATAAAACTGAATAAAGATGAGTTTCTCGAGCGACGAAGTTAACTTTCTCGTATATAGGTACCTCCAGGAGTCCGGATTCCAGCATTCCGCCTATACGTTCGGCATTGAATCTCACATCTCTCAATCCAACATAAATGGGGCGCTCGTCCCTCCCGCCGCTTTGCTTAGTATCTTACAAAAGGGTCTGCAATACACTGAAGCGGAAATAAGCATAGGAGAAGATGGTACCGAGCAGAGACTAGTCGAAAGTCTTAGCCTTATAGATGCTGTCATGCCCGACGTTGTCGCTAGCAGGCAGAACCAACAGAATCAACAGAAACAGGCCATCAAAAATGAAGGTGCCGAGGCCAACGGGGAGGAAGTGGTAGCGTCTACTCAGAACGAGAACATGGAGGTCGACACTTCCATAGAAATACCTCCTTCCAAGGCTACTGTTTTGCGAGGACACGAGTCCGAAGTGTTTATCTGTGCATGGAATCCTACTACGGATTTGTTAGCGAGCGGGTCTGGGGATAGCACCGCCAGGATTTGGGATATGTCTGATAGTAGCGCGAGTCCTAACCAGTTGGTGTTGCGACACTGTATCCAAAAAGGAGGCACCGAAGTGCCGAGTAACAAAGATGTTACGTCATTGGATTGGAATTGCGATGGCAGTTTGCTGGCCACTGGTAGTTACGACGGTTACGCTCGCCTTTGGACCACTGACGGAATGCTTATGAGCACACTCGGTCAACATAAGGGCCCCATTTTCGCATTGAAATGGAACAAACGCGGGAATTACATATTATCCGCGGGAGTGGATAAAACTACCATAATATGGGACGCGGCCAGCGGTCAGTGCACCCAACAGTTTAGTTTTCACTCAGCCCCAGCTTTGGACGTTGACTGGCAAACCAACACCTCATTCGCGTCCTGTTCGACAGATCAATGCATCCACGTTTGCAAACTGTCAATGGACAAGCCGATAAAATCATTTCAGGGACACACAAACGAGGTAAACGCCATCAAGTGGGACCCTCAGGGTAACCTTTTGGCTTCGTGTTCGGACGACATGACGTTAAAAATTTGGTCCATGAAACACGACACGTGCGTTCATGACTTACAGGCGCACAGCAAAGAAATATACACGATAAAATGGTCTCCGACGGGTCCCGGTACCCAGAACCCCAACATGAATCTGATATTAGCGTCCGCGAGTTTCGATTCGACCGTGAGACTTTGGGACGTGGAAAGGGGCGCATGTATTCACACCTTAACGAAACACACGGAGCCGGTTTATTCGGTAGCTTTTAGTCCCGACGGAAAGTTTTTGGCAAGCGGAAGTTTCGATAAGTGCGTGCACATTTGGTCCACGCAGTCCGGACAACTCGTCCATAGCTATAAAGGTACGGGGGGCATTTTCGAAGTCTGCTGGAACTCGAGGGGTGACAAGGTCGGCGCCAGCGCTTCCGACGGCAGTGTATTCGTCCTGGACTTGCGAAAGTTGTAATAGATTGTTTCTTTTTTTTTTTAATGATTAGATTAGATATATAAATATGACGCTGGTAATATAAAAAAGAATGGAAATCGTGTTTTATTTATACTCTTACATGGCAATATACAAGTTTGGCATTTTATGGAAAAAAAAATCTTTTTCTTAGACTACCCAAGTTGTTCCATATTTCAAATGTTTCTGGTCATTTAAGCAGCAGAATCACGTAACGTCATCAGGGTTACTCGCTCATCTCCTTTTGAATTTAAGTTTTTGTCCATAATTATAATATACATACACAGTTTATTCTTATTATTTTAATCCATAAAAAAACAAACCCACATTTAGAACCACCACAATTGCTTTGTTTTGTTCTATTGTTTGCGTTTAGCTTAGAACACTGGCAGAGAAAAAGATAAATTTTAGCTTTTAGTTGGTTGGTAATATCTATTATCTATGGGTAGTTAACTAAATTAAAATAAATTCACCTATGATACGTGTCGCAGGTGACAAAAGAGTTAGAAAAAGCAGAAGAAAAGATGTCGATAAATGCTCAATGCACATTGATCATGGAAGTGTCGCCAGATCCGAATTCACCCATGGCCATATTTCGTTGCTGTGGGTGGTAGGCGTTTGTGATCTGTGCCTTCTATTGTTCAGGCATGTTGACGCGCGTAACTTAACCTTCGCCGTTGACGTGCTAAACAAAAACACAGCTGATTTGTCAGATTCGATAATCCAATCTGTTTATTTTTCGCGGTTGCCTTCTTATTGCTACTGGTATCAGCGCTGCACGTTGCATCATGGAGACAAAACATTTCCGTGTTTGAACTTAGATGCCATTGTAGTCCATCGCTTTAAACTGGTGAATCATCTCCGGAAAGGAACAAAAGATTTTTTGGGAGGCGTATCGTTTAAGAACTTTAACCCGATTTTAGTGCGGACAATGTACGATCCTAGGATAGACGCAATCGACCAAATCGAAGAATCCGAGAGTGACGACGATAACATCGACGAAGACGAGGATGAAACAACGAAAATCTTACCTCCAACAGGTACTATAAGGGACCTAAAAATATTTTAAGCCGTTTAAAAGTTACGCGGTGACGTCTTAATTTTTATTCTCGCGGAAATAGTTGGCTTTGACGGCAGCTCGCTGAAAATATTTTAACCAATGAAAAAAATTGTAGATTTCGAAGATAGAGAACTGTATTAACACTCGGGCGCAAGGTCTCCGCGCATGATTATTTGGATTCGAGGTTAAAACAGAACCGTCGATGACGTCAGGAGTTGATTGAAATAAAAATTATTACATTTATTATTTATTATTACACTAAATAAATTATTAAATATTATCAGCTGTCAGTTTGCGATGAAAGTATTATACTGCCCGTTTCTCGGGCATTTAGATAAAACTGATAACGACATTTTGCGACTGGTGACGGCCAGTTTTCGCGCTTATTTCTGCGGTCGGTGTTGCACAAAATGGTGACTATCAGTCGTAACAAGGCGAAGCCCAAAAACGGGCCGTCAGAATTCGAAAAAGTCGCCACCGTAAACGAGTTCGTATTTGCAGTCGAAGATAGCAGACAGTGCCTCAAATCCAGGCACATATTGGGAATACTGGGGTTCCTGGGGTTCGCGAATGTATACGCGATGAGGGTGAATCTGTCGGTAGCCATCGTGGCTATGGTAAACAACACCGCGTTCCCGCCTCCCCCTGCTAGCAACAACAGTTACGACCACTGTCCGGTGAACAACAGCGCAACTAACGCGACAACCCCAACGGTACGTCTTCAAAACGGTAACCTTGCCTGCGGTACTACGCGTTTTTTTTTTTTTTTTAGAGCGGTACCTTCGCATGGGACGAACAAACCCAGGGACTCGTCCTGGGCTCGTTTTTCTACGGCTACGTTCTCACCCAAATACCGGGCGGCCGCTTGGCGGAATTGTTTGGTGGCAAATTGGTCTACGGAGTTGGGGTACTCATAACGGCCGTGTTTACGCTGCTGAGTCCTGTCGCTGCCCGCACCAGTTTCCCGTTGTTTATTTTGGTGCGGGTCTTGGAAGGAATGGGAGAGGTACTAATTGCGCTATATCGGGCTCGCACCACCACAGCGTTTTTCCTTCGCAATTTTATAAAAAAGTTTTTCTAAAATCATGTCGTCAAGTGCTCGCATAATGTACCTTTACGCCTGATTATTTCAAACTTTAATTATAAAATTGCAAACACATACGAGGGTCAGTTGAATAGTTTCCGACCTAACAGATCTTTTTCCTAAAATTTTTCCCTGGATTATGAGCTGCAGGATATCATATATATTTAGGACCTCTCATCGCCGACATATTGCAGCTTTCACTTTTTCACTTCCTGCAGGATTTCTACACCTTTATCCATTCTGCTCAGAATTTTAGCAATATTATCGTCGGTAGTTACAGTTTTTCATCATCTCCTAAGCTCATACGGCCACGTTTAAATTCAGCTGCCCAAAGGTTCGCTGTGGTATAGAATCCCCATACGCAGAGTGCAACTTAACTGCGTTTCAAAAAACAAATAATTTTTAACAGCGCTATACTCAGTTTTTTCCATTTGCGCGAAAACGCTCACATCGACTCACTTAAACGACTCTCAACTAAAAACCACGCTTCCAAATGGTCAAAACTTTGGTAAGTAACCATCAAGAGGTGCACAGCTTTCAGTAACAAGTGCCGCCATCTTCAGGGTAAGATCTGAAACTTTTCAAGTGACCCTCGTATTTGTTCATTACGGTAGTCTCAATTTTAATGGGAACTGAACTGGGCAGATTTAATCTACTCAACACGGATAACGCGCAGAATTTAATGGAATTCACCGACTTAAGTGCAAAATATTGCTGTCGTTCGAATTGCTTTCAGAAGGAAAAAAATTAAATAAGTATTTTGCTACATACTGTTCAAAAATTGTCCAAAAGTACTTGTTGTCTAGACCTTTCTTCTCAGTCTTGGTCAGCCTTTTTGTATTGCTTTACCTGTCCTTGTTCATTGCTTTTCATAAATTCTTTTTGCTGAAAATATCTTTTTGCGTGACACAAGTAGATGTGTGAGACCTGAACATCCACCTGCTTGCGGTCGAGACCAAACTAGTTCCCGAACCACTCAGTTGAAAACTAAAAACGGCAAAAATTCACAAATATATATATATATATATATATATATATATATATATATATATATATATATATATATATATATATATATATATATATATATATATATATATATATATATATATATATATATATATTCTCACGTATTGATTCACGGATGGAAAAATGTGATGACACTATACTCCGGGATATCATCCGTTCGCTCGTTGAACTCCGACTGGAATCCTGCAAATCCTGCATCCGACTGGAATCCTGCAGACGTTTCGCCAAAATCTCACTTGGCATCTTCAATGCTCGCGCTCCGAAAACAACAAGTGTGTTCGAAGTGTTTTCGGAGCGCGAGCATTGAAGATGCCAAGTGAGATTTTGGCGAAACGTCTGCAGGATTCCAGTCGGATGCAGGATTTGCAGGATTCCAGTCGGATGCAGGATTTGCAGGATTCCAGTCGGATGCAGGATTCCAGTCGGAGTTCAACGAGCGAACGGATGATATCCCGGAGTATAGTGTCATCACATTTTTCCATCCGTGAATCAATACGTGAGAAATATATATATATATATATATATATATATATATATATATATATATATATATATATATATATATATATATATATATATATATATATATATATATAATCATTATATAATCGTGTAAAATCCACTATCGAGATTGAACAGGATAACTCTATTAATTTTTTAGGCTTAACTATTACGAAAGCGCAAAACAAAATAGATTTTTCAATATATATCATAAACCTTCACACACGGACACAGTCATACATAACAGCTTAAATCACCCTTATACACACAAAATGGCCGCATTTCACTCTTTTATACACAGACTTCTTAATACGCCACTCTCAACAGAAAATTATATTGCACTGAATAATGGCTACAATCCGTTCATTATAGATAAAATTATAAATAAAATACAAATCCAGACAACAGTAAACTCTATTTATCCGAAACCTAATACAGAACGCGAACAATTTAAAACAATTACATACATAGAAGAACCTTGTGAAAAAATTTCAAAACATTTGTCAAAATGTGGTTTAAAAATAGCTTTCAGAACTAACAACACAATAGGATTTAAAAAAAAAAAACAACAAAACGAAATGTCCAAAATCTCAAAAATCAAGTGTCTACAGGTTGAAATGCGAATCTTGTCCTAAAACTTAAATTCTCACAACAACATTAATCTTATTTATTTAGACTCAATTTTGTCACTTTTTGGGATTGAATGTTAAAGTGCCCCAGAACTCGCGCAGTGATCCTAAGACGACACGCTTAGTATACGTAAGTGAGAACTAAAATTAAAATGCACGCGAAGAGCAACTCATCAAATGATACAATGTTAATTCGATAACACCCTGGAGTTACAAAGGAATTGGTCTGTGGTGACGCGCCCTGTATGTTTCCTAAGTTAGATTTCGTAGGGGGTGACGTTTCCCTCGATGCACGCCATGCTCGCGAAATGGGTGCCTCCGCTGGAAAGGAGCAAATTCGGTGCTTACGTCTACGCGGGTAAGATGTTCTCCGACATTTAGTTGTCGTCGACCTAAGGGGGCGGGGGCGTGGCTTTTTTTTTTTCAGGCGCCAACTTTGGCACCATCATTTCCCTGCCCCTTTCCGGTTGGCTCTGCACGTTAGAGCTGGACGGGGGATGGCCGCTCGCGTTTTACCTCTTCGGCGCCCTGGGCATCGTCTGGTTCGTGTTCTGGATGTGTCTCGTCTACGATACGCCCGTCTCCCATCCGAGAATCGACCGCCAAGAGCAAGCATATATTTTGGCGAGCATCGGACCTCAAGACGACGACAAATCATCCGTCCCGTGGCTCAAAATGGCCACTTGCCTGCCGCTTTGGGCCATTTTGGTCACCCAGTGCGGCAACTCGTGGGCATTCTACACCCAGCTCACCGAGTTGCCCACCTACATGGCTCAAATACTCCACTTCAACATACAAGCGGTAAGATTATGAGCGATATAATGCCCTATCCTTGTTACTTTCGAAAAATCGATGAAATCGAATTTGTACAGAAATGAACAGCGTTGAAAAAAATTTTTTTTTTTGTTCTCCGTTTTTCTGTTGACCTGACATTAATTGGCTATATCTTTTGAACGGTTTGCGGCACGACCTTCAAATTTGGCTCCTTTTAAGCTGTGCACGAGGTACATAAACCAGTAAAAAATGGGTCTGATCAAACCAAGGTGCCCATCTTTTTTTTTAGATTTTCATCTGTTTTTTGGACTTTCTCTATTAAACACGATAAGTGTCCGAAATTTGAAGCCATCCCCTTGAATTTTGACAAATATATAGGGCTTGACTCCGTAACGAAGCCTATTGAAACTGGGGGGTCGAGAAGTATTTTTTAAAAATTAAAAACCGCACTTGCAGGATATCGAGAAAAAATCATTTCTCCATTGAAAAAATTCTTTAACCAAACGACGCGCAAGATCCGGATCAAAATACATTATTCTTGATCATTAGCCTTAAATCAAAATTCGTGAAAAATATGGCGAATTGGTTTAAACAGTGTAATAAGCCACGTCGAGAGCTACAATTTTTGTATTTACGGTTTTCGTCTATCACATACGCTGTTCGAGATATTTGAAAAAATCAAAATGAAAATCACAATTTCTTGCCCTCAATCTAGACGCGATGTCGTCATTTGCAATTACCACATACTGCATGGTTTTAGAAAACAAGTGTAGTTTTTTGAAAACCATTTACTCCATTGGAAAAATTCGGATACCAGGCAACCAAGGAGATCCAGAGGTATATCCTCTATTTCGAATATTGTTGGAATTATATACAGGGTACGTAGTTTGTGGGCAAAAAATTCGAATAGATCCTAGAAATTCCCGCTTTTCTGGGTGAATTATTGGTGATATTTCAAAAACTTTTAAAGATGTGATAATTTAATATGAATTACCAGTACAAATTTTTATATTAACCGAAATATGCCGTCCCTACAAGAATCCGCGAAGCGCCTCCTTTGTAAAATAAAAAGCTGATTCGCGCTATTCGCGACGAATTTGCCCCGCCCAGCGACGATTTTTCGAAAGCAATCTCGTTTTCTTCGTTGCAGAACGCGATCCTATCGGCCATCCCGTATTTGACCAGCTGGTGGGCGGGTATCGCGTTCAGCATGGTCGCCGATTGGCTGCTGACCAAAGGCTACGTCTCACTTTCTATGTCGTACAAATTGTGGAATTCGATCGGTAAGTTTTCGACCGGCTTCCGTCCCGCAAAGGCTACAGGATCCCCTTCCAGCGTCCGTGATCCCCTCCCTGGGTCTGCTGGGCGTGGCTTACGTCGGCTGCGACAAGTTGGCCGTGCAGCTATTGCTCGCCATAACCGGCGCTTTCGGCGGCGCCACCTACGCCGGCAATCAGATGAACCACATCGCACTGAGTCCCAAGTACGCTGGCACCATGTACGGTATAACTAACGCCGCCTCCAATATGTGCGGTTTTATCGCACCCTACGTCATAGGGCTCATAATTGAAGGCCGGGTGAGTGTGTTACTTCTGATTTGGGTTTTATTTTGGGTTGCTTCAATCCTTTCATCCAGCACACCATTTTGTTTCTCCACCTTTTCCATCGTACTTTCTATTTAAAGAGAAACGTGTGATTTTCTGTGTTTAAGTGTGTAGCATAATTTGAATCCAGACTATTGTTTTTAAACGCTCTTTTATGATCGTTAATGCGTTTCTTGAAGGATCTACCTGTTTGTCCAATATAAATTTTAGGACAAGATCCTTATTTCAACCTGTAGACACCTGATTTTTGAGATTTTGGATATTTCGTTTTATTGTTTTTTAGAGGTCAAGGAATGTTGTGGTTTTTTATTTATTTCAATTTCAATTATGATGCTCAGTTGTTATTAAAGTAAAATTATAAAAGAAAATAACGTTTGAAGTTTGTTTAGAAAGAAGTATACTGTCAAACAAATGGTAAAAAATAATTTACAAACCGTCATCTTGTCAACGTAAAATCTAATTTTTATTAATGATGTGAACAATTCAATGAATAAATTGAAAATATTTCTTAATTATCTTCAAAATAGTTCGATAAATCAGAAGAGTCCTTTTTTGTAGATCATTAAATTTTATATAAGAATAATTGAAAATATTTCACAATAATTATTTTTCAGTCAATAACAAAATTTAGAACAAAAAGTTATTTTTCTTTAAATTCTTCAATCTTTAACCTCGAATGTCTTTGAAATGGTTCGAAATATAATTTCTTATAAAAATTATTAATAACATTGGCTTAATGATCACACTGGTGATAAGATATGATTATTTATATATGAGACTAAATCGAAAATACAAAACTAAATCATCGGTTATCAATTCTCTTGTTTACAGAGCCGTGAAACTATCTCAGCCCGCGAGTCACTGAAAACAGAATTAAAACACATTACCTCTGCTCTTCTCTCTAATAATTTCCACATTAAAGATACTAAGCGTTCCATCATAAAATTACACTTCACCACAACCTTCCAATAGTAATGAGGACGAAGGCAATCCTAAACTTGCCACTGTGGTCATTCTTTAACTTCACAATATCACTGACCACATATCAAAATTTCTAAAGAAGTATAACGTCAAAACCAGATTTACCACTTGTCCAAAAATCTCTCAACATCTTCGGTCCGTCAAAGACAAAATTTTATTTGAGATGCCAGGGTTTACAGCATTCCATGCATATGCGGCAAAGAATACATTGGATAGACCGGACGAAAAATATCAACTAGGCTCAAAGAACACGAAAGAGCCTCACGACTAAGACAAATAAACTCATCAGTCGTCCGAGACGGTGTTTATGCCAATCATTTAGCTCCGCCCCCCTCAAACAATATATAAGCAGGTACAGAGTAAAATACGAGCCAGTTTCAGTCAAGCTCTGTAAAAAGTACAAAACTATAATGAGGATACTTCCCATTAATTTTAAGTACTTTCTAGATGTAACTGGCAACTAGTTTTTGTGTGTCGGGTCCAAAAAAAATCGTTTTTTCGTTTTTTTACCCACCTAAATCCACACCCTTGGTTTTTTTTGAATGTGCGAAACTAAATGCGTATGTCTTTATGGCAAACCAACCTTCGTTGGTGTTTGTTGTGTCGAGCTTTTGCAATTTTGCCGTCATATTTAAGTCAATAACCGAAGATTGGCTTATAAAAATTTATTCAATATCGGCACACGAGTTACCCCTTTGCTGTAAAATGTACGGGGGCGCTCATACTTCGGGACCTAATAATTCACGTGGGATTTCCTATGTTCCGTTCGGTAATGCATGTGATACTACTGATAGTTATAATCCTCGCGAGATATTTTTTTGTATGAGAGACTGTGAGAGCGAGTGGCTTTACAGGAAACTTTGGGCCAATGGCGGATGGTGTTTTACCTGGCCGCCGGTATCAACATGGGCGCGAACCTGTTCTACGTGGCATTCGCTAGCGCTAAGGAGGTATCCTGGTCGAGATCGCAGAGGGTCAGCTCGGTTAACTGACAGGCGCTCTACCTCGCCATGCTGGTGGACGCGTAACGGACTTTGGTCTAATCCAGTGGCGGCGAGCGTGATGAGGCACAATCGGTCTTGCTTTCCGACATAATTACAAGTATTTAGGAACCTTTATATTTATATAATATAGCTAAGGAAAACTTATGTGATCTTACCGAATACGGAATTCGTTTCTTACTACCGTAGGTTCTAGGGTAAGTGTTTTTTGCGAGACATCTAAGCCGTGTACAGTGTTGTAGCCAATTTTACGAATGGGTCGTATACAGGGTGCTCGTTTAACAGCGTCGTATCGCGAAGGATACTAGAAAAATAATAGTTATAGTTTTTTTTTTAATTTTCGTGGCACTTTAATGCCTGCCCGCAGGCTTTTGTAAATGGCTCCAGTTACGTGTCTGCTCAGAGAATATTAAAACGATATTTTTAACAACGGGCGTTGCGTTTTAACTCCTATCTTCCTCCCTTGTTTAAAAATGTAGCCGTTATTTGTGAAGTTCGGCAAATCGGCGGTTCCAGAGATCACTTTTCTCCGAAATTACACGCAACAACAGTAGTGGGAATTTGTTACTTTACCGTCCTCCGGCCCCAGGAAGAAAATTAAAAATTCCCTAGTAGTCGAAGATTCGGATTTAGTCTCGCTACTCGTTTGTAGATGGCAGCACAAAGATTACAGATTTCTAACCCGGTTTTGTTTAGCCATCCATCTACAGATGGCAGCACAGATAAGATTTCGTGATGTATGTTCTAGCGTATCTCGAAAGTCTGTGGTGATGAAACGTCTTTGGTTAAGAATCTGTATGTTGCGCTGAGCGGGGAAAGTGAATCTGTATTCTTTAGTTAGGCATTTTTAATTTGTTTGGCCGTTTTCCTATTTGTAAGTAACAAATTTTGGTCGAGGCAACAGAAAAAAAAGGTGGCGATTACCCCACCGGGAAACCACGAAAACACGAGGCATAATAAAAAATAAGTTTAATTATAAAGTACACAACACGTAATCAGTAAATATAAAAATGGGAGTGGGGGTGGGTGCGCGATTGCATTATCAAAACTAACGAAAATTTCAACTGCAACGTTCCGCCTCATTCCTTCTTGCGGGGAGACACCAGTATGGTGGCCTTGGCCTCGTCGACGCCCAACACGGAAGACAGAAGCCTCACGACGCTCTTCACATCCGGATTGTCTGACTCTGAAAGAAAAAAACGCGTGTAAGGGCCCCATTCACGACCGGTGGTGCTTCCAGTGGCGGCTCTCCTTAGGTTTGCAGGCTTGCGCAACCTCCAAAAACCGTAATTATAATGCTAATAATTACATATTTTTTTAATTCTTAGTCATGCCAAAATTCTCTCTCTGTTAACGCCAATACGCGAGAAATACTCAATTATTGAAATTATTTCAATCAATCAATGAGGTTGCAGACCGAGTGCAAACTTGTCCTTTGTTTTCCCGCCGATTACAGATTTTAGGTGGACTTTAGTTTGTCATGTGTTGCGTAATCGCATTTTTTTTGTTAGCTTGTGATTTTAAATATGAATTCTGTTGAAAGTTTACTTTCAAAGCCATTCTGTAGTCGATCATCAATCCAAAAGGCTGACGAAATAAAGAGACTTGGGAGGCCTATTCCAAATTTAAAAACAAACTTTTACCAGAACTTTATGTGGTTGTGAAATTAAAAATGCCCTTTTTTGTTTCCCTTGTTTGTTATTCGGCGGAGAAGATTCATGGACAAAAAATGGTTTTACCGCCTTAAATCATTCAGGGGACCGCATCAAGAAGCATACACTTTTTTTAACTGTAAACGTAGCTGACCAGTTGAGCACCGCTTATCGGCGTGATATTGAGTTGCACAACGAACAAGTCCTCAGAGAATATTAAATGTGTGCGTTTCTGTGGAGCTTGCAAGATCCTGGGGTTTTTCGAGGACTAATTGACTTTAGTGCTGAGTTGGATGGTGCTGTTAATCAGCACTTAAAAAAAGCAACGGTATTCAAAGGTACCTTAAAAACTACCCAACATGAAATTTTACAGACAATGTTTTATGTATGTCAAGAGGAAATTTCTAAATGGAACAAATCGATTACTTATCTATAATTGCTGATGAAACTATTCCAAATGGCAATTATATTTTTACATAGATTATAAAGGTACGCCAGTAGAAGGATTTTGGGACATGGAAAAATTCCAGCCCCAAGCATCAGGTTATTGTTCTTGCTAAACTGATTTTACACATGTTGACTTGTTATTTCGTAAGCTTCAAAAAAGAGAAATTGACGCTGTTACCGCAAAAAAACGTATATTATCATCTGAAACTAACTTAACAGAAATTAGAAATCGTGAATGATGACTCTGCGGAATATTGGCGGGAAGCAAAGGAAGATTGCGATATCATAACACTCAAACGGATAAAAATATTTTCAAGAGATACCATGGGCCAAGAAAGACTTTCGGCATTGGCAATACTATCTAAAAAAAGATTTGATGTTCATTTTTAAAATTATTATGTAAGTATTAAAGTTTGTTAGTTTATATATTTTAAATCATGTTAAATCCACTGCTTTTAGTCTTTTTGGACGTGAGCCACAAAAAAAAAATTGTCTCATTCCATAGCCGCCGCTGCAGCCCCCCCCCCCCCCCGTATTTTTATTGTAGATGCCTCGCTAGGCTCACCGTCGGCAGTGATCTCCCTCTCGAGCTTCAGCTTCTCCCTGTTCATTGCAAGCATGCCTTCCTCGATGGTACCCTGCGAGATCAACCGGTACACCGTCACCGGTCGCGTCTGACCCATCCGGTGACACCGGTCCTCCGCCTGTTTATCATTGTAAGGGTTGAAGTCGATATCGTGGATGATGACAGTGTCGGCGCTGGTCAAATTGATGCCCAGACCGCCGGCCCGAGTCGAAAGTAGGAAAATAAATATTCCCTTGTCCTCTGTGTACTCGTTGATCAGATCTTGCCTGAAAAGTAACCGTGAAACCTCCGCCCGCGGGTCATCAGGTACTGACCTTATGCTTACTGCGGTGCTGCCATCTAACCTTAGGTAGCGGTACTTTCTCAAATTCAGGTACACTTCTAATACGTTTAGTAATATCACATATTGGCTGAACACTAATACCCTGTGGCCGTTGCGCTGCAACTCGGGCAGCAATCGGTCAAGGTAGAGGAACTTGCCAGACGTCAGGATCAGATTGTCCGGAAGTTGGTAGCGGGCCAAGCACTGGCAACGAATGCCACATTTACACAAAATGGTCCGCATACATTTGTAACGATTACTTTTGCGTGAACTTTATTCTTTCATTTGCGGACGACGTAAACCGGTGAGTAAAACGTATTATTAATGTTTTTTGCGATTTTACAAATGTTTGGGACGCTTTTGTAATAATTACTTTTGAGTGAAGTTTACTCATGTACAGGGTAAACCGGGAAAGTTATTAACTGGCAAATAAACCATTTTCAGAAATTTCGTAAACGTCAAATAAAGTTCGTTCCTGTAATAATTATTTTTGGCATTACATAAAAATATAAATATGAGCGCCTAATGAAATTTATTACTTACACTTGTAGGAGTTTACAAATGTTAGATGCATTTCTAATAATTACTTTGGATTATTCAATTAATTAATTAATTATCAATTAATTATTCAATTAACAATTGTGGACAAGGTTTTACAAATGTTTTCCATGTACATTTAAGCGCCTAATGAAATATTTTGGCCGATTTTACAAATGTTTGTGATGTATTTTAAATAATTGCTTTTAATTACTTTGAATTAGTTTTTTAAAATCTGCAGCAAATATGTAAAAATGTACAAACGTTAAACGAATTTTACAAATGTTCGAAAACATTAATTTTTCAATGAAACTTCCACAGATAGATCATCCTCTCTATAGTCCAGATATGGCCCCCGGCGACTATTATTTGAAAAAGGACTTACGTGGACGGCGGTTTAACGACCAAGTTGACTTAAAAGAGGCCGTTTTAGCTCATTTTGCAGACAAACCAAAAGAATATTTTTTTAGTTGTTAATAAAGAGATGTAATAAGCGTATTGAAGTTAATGGGGATTATATTGAAAAATAATACAAAATTGTTATTCTACTTTGTTTCTTTCATATTCAGGCCGGGAAATTTTGGCGCTGCCCTCGTAACAGCAATAACTAGTGGTTTGTCCAACAATTTGATTGTTATAAGACAAATATGTTCCAGACAAGTATTTTTCAATTAAAACGAGATGATTTGGTTCCAGATTCTCGGATTTTGATATATCTGAAATAATGTTGAGAGAGTTTCAGGAACAAGGACTTTAGTAAAGAAAGAAACCAACCCGAATATCGTTTTGGATCTAATGTAATAGCTTTTAATATAGTATAGAAGCTAGGTATTTTGCTAGAGAATAATTCGGAGGACTGATGGTGCTGACAATAGGTCGAAGGGGTGACAAGGCCAAATTCATGGGGGGGTGACAGATTTTTCAAGGATCCTGATAGAGAAGACGCCAATATATGACAATATAACGATATATAAGCAGATACAGAATAAAGTGGTAGTTTCAACTAAGCTCTGAAACGTTGGCAAGCGAGATTCATCAAAAACAGACGCAGGAGGTTTGTAATAGTGTAATAGACACATGAAATCTACAAACGTGCGGGGTACGCGCCGGAGCAAACTCACCGAAAACTGTTGGCACATGGTGTGTATCTCGAAATCCGACATGAACTTCAAATCTTCGACGATGTACTGCACCACCGTGTCCTTGTAATTCGGGTCCTTAGCCAGTAGCTTCGCCATCTCGCCGAGCTGGTCCAGGTCGTAGTGGTACCTCATCAGCAGCGGATGGTTGCTGAGTTTCCTCAGGTCGGTCATGATGCTCATGCCGTTGTACTGCGGCTCGCTCGATTCCTGCGAACGCGACGTAAAAATGGGGCCCCGAAACCTCGCCGGTTCACTCACGTTGCCTATATTCTGGTAGGCCGCCACCAGCGAGCGATAGCGGTCCTTCTGCGTCGGCGCCATCGCGACGCTGATCACGTGGTCGATTTTTTTCGGCAGGTCTTGGAGCACGTCGCGTTTCAAGCGTCTGAGCACGAACGGTCTCATGATGCGTTTCGCCTGCTCGATCTGCTCGCGCTCGAACGCCGGCACGATCTCGTCGTCTTTCGCTTTCGCGTTCTTTTGAAACAAGTTACGCAAATCGTCGGTCTTTTCCGCGAACATCTTCGGCATGACGAATATCAGCAGCGACATGAGTTCGAGCAGGTTGTTTTGGAGGGGCGTGCCGGTGAGCAGGATCCGGTGCTTCGCCTGTAGGAAACGACCCCGCCCACCCCCGTTTTAAATTAACTAGGTTACGCGCGCGCCTCTCACCTACGTTGATCCGGATCAGGTTCTCGTAGCGCTGCGTGTTCATGTTCTTCAGCATGTGCGCCTCGTCGAAGATGACGTAGTGCATCGGCGTCACTCTGAACATTTTCCGCTCCTCCGGGCTGTTGCCGACCATCGTGTACCTGGGGCAAAAAGGGGCGGGGTTAGGCGCGCGCCTTTCGAATACCGCGAACTCACGTCGTCAGGATGACGTCGAACTCTTTCAGCATGCCCTTGGCGAGGTCGAACCGGAACGAGCGTCTCTCCTTCGAGTCGCCGTAGTACATAAACACCCTCAGTTCCGGGCACCACCGCGCGAACTCGTTCTTCCAGTTGTCTGGATTAAAATACGGCTTGTTTTCGTACTAACATTTTATTCATTGGTTTTTTGATCGTATATTCGATGTTTCATACGTATTCGTATTTTTAAAAGGATTTTGCAGATAAAAGTCCCTCCGTAAATCAACAAAATTCTATTTTTTTTTATAGGATTTAAAAAAATATATGATTCATTGCAAGTTTGCCAAGTGCAGCCACGATGCCCAAATTTTTAATTTTTTTGACGTACTTTGTATACAATTGTACATTATAGGCCACGTTATTATATAAAATTTTAATGCATTATTTAAAGAAGGGAACAGTAACGGTAGGACTATTTTTTGATGTTCAATTTATCTTGATAACATTTTAATTGGCTGTAACTTTTTTGTTTTTAGAGATATCGAGGTAAACAAAAAAATACAATGTACGGTTAGTAGCCAAGTATTTTTTCCAACTGACGTATAAAACAATAAAACACTACCAATTTTCTGACATATAAGCCTACATCATATTTTTTTAGATGAAACACACTGTATATTATATTTAGTTTAATGTAATATCCTATTCCGATTAGACATAATGAGAATAACAATTTTTGTAGAAACATTTTATGGGCAGATGAAGAAAGGGGAAGGGAATAGACAAATAGACAAATACACATAATAACAACCCAGAGGTACCAATCAATTAATGTATGGTGTGATGGGCATATTTTGGGTTCAATATTTATAGATCAAAAGTTAACTGGAGATCATTATTTGCAACTCTTAGAGCACCAAATAGAACAATATATAGAAGACTTACCCCGAAATATATCAGCGCCGATTATATGGCAGCAAGATGCCGCCCCTTTCTTACAAGATTGTGCAAGTTAAAAATTTTCTTGACATGGAATATCCCAGGGTTTGGATGGATTTTTTCTTACGGGGACACATAAAAAATCACGTGCACAGAACTCCTTGTATTAATGTCGCGGAATTTCGGCAAAGGATTTCAGAGGCAATCAATCATCGTGCAATTAGGGTGTATGAGAAATGTGTTCAAAAAATGGCGGTCACATACAACAGCATTTATAATAGTTACATTTTTTTTATTTTAGTGTGTCTTGTCATTTTTAATGTTTTTGTTTTACTTTAATTTGTAAATAATTATTATTGTTGCAGTCAGTCAGGGTGCTTCCTATTTTTGCCGATTTGTCAACAACGAGTGGACTAAAATATAAAGTGTGTTACATCATCGTAATCGGAATAAGATACTCTATTAAAAACATGGATAATATACAGGGCGTTCCATTTAAAAAAATATATTATATGTCAGAAATTTTATAAATGTTTTGCTTTATACGTCACTTGGAAAAAAAAACTTGGCTACTACCCTACATTTCGTTATTTTATTTACCACGATATCTTAATCTTATCAAGATAAATTGAATTAAAGGTTTTTGAAGTTTTTCGTGTTCGTAATTTTTAAATTTTTATTTGTTAAAATTTGTGCCGCACCTCGTATACGTTAAATTACATATACCCATTACTACAACATTATTACCACAATTTCGCGTGAAAATCGAGTCTCGCGCGAAATAAAACTAAACGCGTGGCGGATGCGCCGAACGCCGAAGTAGTTCAAACGCATCGTCGTCGATTTAAAACGCGAAACGGGAACCCACCTAAGGTGGACGAAGGCACGATCACCAGATGAGTATTCAGGGCCTGGTTGGTGAGTTTTAAGTAGGCGAGGAATGATATGATCTGGATCGTTTTGCCCAGACCCATTTCGTCTGCCAGTATGCCGTTGACGCCCTGCGAGTGCAACACGACCAGCCAATTGAGGCCGATCATTTGATAGCCGGTCAGTTTTAACCTAAAAAATAAAGGCGACGTGAACCGGCGACGTTCTGAAAATCATTTTCGTTGCTTACGACGACGATAAATTGCGAGGCTGCTCCTTGACGCTCGCTCCCGCCGCCACTGCGCGCTCCATTTGCTGCGCCAAGTTCGTGCAGCGCCTCATCAAATGACGGATGTTATTCCGCGTGACAAGTACCTGCTGCGCCGAATTCAACAGGTCGGTACTTAAACTCTTGTTGCTCTGCAACTTGGTGACCTACGAAACACGACTTGTTGCGTCATAACAACAAGGTTGCTTTCGAAAAATCGTCGGTGGGCGGGGCAAGTTCGTAGCGCCTGGCGCAAAGCAGCTTTTTTTTTTTAAGTGTTCTCGGTTTCTTGTGGTAAAGGGACGCATCGTTTTTCTATCGTGTTCCAGCGGATCATTATGGAACTTTGGCAAAATCGATGTAATTTTATTGTATAATGCGTTTTTTACTTATCGACGAAGTTCAAGGTCACAACATACTTTAATAACGATAATTATATTATACCAAGTATCTCGCGGACCCTGTATGATAGACGAACCTTGAAACTCTCTCTCTCTCTAGATTTTTTTTTACCATAATCGACACACCCTGTACATATCTGAAAAAAATCCGGAAATGGGGGTTATAGCTCTGGATCTTCCACGTTTCCTAGTGCAAGAATTTTTCTAAAATAGTAAATAGTTTTCGAGAAAATAAGATTTTTCTGAATCCACGCAGTGCGCCGTAATAATCAATGACGTCATTGCGCCTTGACAACCCCCGCAATAGCGATTTTCATATGGATTTTTGCAAATTTCTTGAGCAGTGAGTGTGATAGACGAAAACCGCAAATACAAAAATTATAGCTCTTGATGCGGCCTATGACACTGTTTGAACCCATATTTTTTACGATTACATAATCGAAAAAATGCTTAAAATAAATGCTATAGCACTGGATTCTCCGCGTCTGCCAGTTAAAGAATTTTACCGATCGGGTGAATGGTTATGGAGAAAAACATCTTTTTCTGGCAGCCAAAATTACCAAAAAACAAAAAAAAACCTTGCGGTACTTAATTGCTCTCGAATTTAATAGTTAAAATGTGGGTCTGAACTTTTACTTCTCCGCAAAATCTGAAGTTGGTAGCTGCAAATTTAGTGCACCTATTACGTTTTTTAATATTGCACGGAATATCGCGAACACCCTGTACAATAGGTCAAAACCTTAAATACAAAAGTTTTAGCTGTCTATGCAAAGTTGATAATTTCAAATTTCGGACACTTATCGTGTTTCATAGCAACGTCCAAAAAACAGTCGAAAATCGAAAAAAAAAAAAAAAAACATGGACGCCGAAACTTGAACGTAGCCATTTTTACATATCTTGGACTTCTAAAAAGGAGCAAAATTTGAAGCGTGTAGCTCAAACCGTTCGGAAGTTATTGTAGAAATCCCCTGGAACAGAGAACGGAGAACAAACAGATAAAAAAAAACGCTTCTTTCATCGCTGAGTGCCGAAATTGAATCGCGAGTCTTTGGTTAGTTTGAAATTGGACGGATTGGGGGGTCGGGAAGTATTTTTAAATAATAAAAAATAGCGTTTGCAAGGATTTAAGAAAAAAATCATTTGTCGAGAACTGTTACAGCGAAGAAAAACGTTATTAGACGAAAAGATCCGCTATTCTTGGTAACTTTCAAAAATATACAGGGAGTGTTCGGTATTCGCAACAAACTGAAAATTGTGTTCCTGTTTTAATAAAAATTGGCAATAACTGTGCTGACATTTATTTTATATACAGACAACTAAAACTTTTGTATTCAAGGTTTTACCTATTGTACAGGGTGTTCCGCATATATTAGAAATGTAATAAGTGTCTTAAATTAGCAGCTATAGACTTCAAATTTGGCAGAATAGTAGAAGTTCGCATCCACATCAAATTGGATGTAATGAAATTACAGCAAGTAATTTAAAGAAAAAATGAAAATTATTTTTTGGTTATTTTTGCTTTCAGAGCAACATGGTTTCCTCAAACACTATGCAACAAATTGGCAATATTTTGGAATCCTGGAACGCAGGAGATCCAGGGTTATGACTTTTACTTTAAGCATTTTTTCGAATATACCCCCTGAAAATTGTCGTTTTCCAGAGTAAATCAAAATTTGTAAAAAATATGGCCAGTTTCTTCAAACAGTATTATAAACCATATCAAGAGCTACAATTTGCTCGAAATATTTGAAAAAATCATTATGAAAATCGCTATTCCTCGGGCCGATGATGATGTTATTTACTATTACAATGTACTCCGTGGTTTCAGAAAAAAACAATTTTCTTGAAAACCATTTACGCTATTGGAAAAATTCATGAAGCAGGAAATGTGGGAGATCCAAGGCTACTACCCCTGCCCTCAGCATTTTTTCGATAACATACAGGATGTATCTTTAACAGGCATAAACGTTTCATGGATATGAGAATGAAAAAACTATGAAATATGGGACAAACAATTCAGTTTAAAAGTGACATTTATCAAAGATCACCGTGACTTTGAAATTCAGCGAAATGTGTAAAGTCACTTACGCATGCACAGCAAAATTACATCGATTTCGCAGTGCACAATGCTACGTAGTGACTTTGTAGACTACGTAGTGCATAGTAAGGAGCAGACGATTCGCACAGCTAAGATTTTTGAAAGCAATCTAGTTTCTATAGTTCAATTAAGTATGGAATTCTTGGTAGTACCATAAAATGGTGCAATCTGTACAATAATTTCTTTAGCACAGGGAAAATTCCATAGGAAATACATTTCGAAAAAAAAAAAACAAGAATTTTTGACGTTAAGATCCCAAATAGTCAAAACAAGAAACTGAAAAGAATAAAAAACTTAAATTTTCAAATTCTTCAGGTATATTTCATTGTGCTCTGTTACAGAGTTGGGGGCACAGCAAATTATCAAAAAAATTCCCTGATATTTTGAGATTTTCCATGACACTTTCCCAAGTTATTAACAGTATAACAGTTATTAATAATACATAAAAAATGTACAAAAATTTAATAATTTTTCTCAGCATGTTCGACTTTAAATTTTCTATCTTTGCCATAGAGGCGAATATTTCTTAATTTTTTATGTATTTCATCATACATTTTTTAAAACAATTTATGTAATATATTACCAAATCGATCCAGCCTTGGAATGGGCGCAGTTCGACCAACGCCTCCGCCTTCTTCTTAGAGCACGACTGCATGAGCTGCAACTCGTTCAGTGTGGCAGTCGTGAAAAAATCTAGCACTTTTTTCTTGTCGCCTGTCAGTTCATCGCTTATTTCAGCGTCCGAATCTTCATCGCTTAGGAGGAAACGGTTATTTAAATGTGCCGCTGACAG
The DNA here is from genome assembly GCF_029955315.1 of Cylas formicarius. NCBI lineage: Eukaryota > Metazoa > Arthropoda > Insecta > Coleoptera > Brentidae > Cylas > Cylas formicarius. Next base: position 29,069,023 of record NW_026844326.1, on the reverse strand, counting down.
AAGCACAACAATCGGACATTTCACCACGTCCCACTTACCTACTATCAAACACTCTGGTGTCTCTGTAATTGTTACTACCGTTGCTGTCATCGCTGTCGTACGATTTCCGCCTCCTAACCTTCTTCTTCTTGTTGTGGTTGGACGGTTCCCCGACAGCTCTTCTCTTGAAACTCATCTTCTGTGCGTTGATCAAATCTGAGTGGTGTCTTGCGGCGAACTTCTTCTCGTAATTGTCTTTCCACTGGCTGTAACTGCCGTAAATAGCCTGTTGCTGTTCACTGTACGTCCTCGAAAGTTCGGCAGCGGCAGCGTCCGTGTTGAAATTGTGTTTTGATAGCACATCATGCACTTTCTGCAACAGGCGCTATTACTAACCACTAATTTCGGTTAAATACTGACGTACCATAGTTTCCAACTTGGGGAATATCTCCAACAAGAACTTCATTTGCTTCTCCTTCTCAAGAATTGAAGGGTTTTTTGGCCGGAACCCATTCAATCTTACTGTACTAGCGGTAGTCTCGTGGTTCACGATCGGATGCTTTCTTGGCAATTCCACTTCGGAATCGGAGTCGCTGAAGGGGTTCACGATCCGGTTTCGAACTTCCATCATCTGGACTTTGGGGTTTTCCGACGCTACAATTAAAATTGCCAGTTTAGCCAAAATTTAAATCGTTAGGCAGGACTAACACGTACAGGTGTCCGGCGAATCGTTGGAACTGTAACCGGTGTGTGAAAACGGAGGTTTTTTTTGGAACCGGAAACCCCTAAGGGAGAAAGCGGAACCGCCTTCGTCAGAGAGAATTTTTGGAACGTCTTCCATTACCCGATGTGTTCAACGCGACGAGATAACTGTCACGTTACTGTGGTCAATGGTCGCCGAGATGGCTGTCGTGGATACGCTAGTGATCCTTACGCGAAAACCGCAAATTGTTCTTAAATGGGTAAAGGCGGCAATTTTGTTTAATAAGTGAAATGTTTGTGCAAAAATTTCCGCAAAAAGATTTTATTTAAGATCCGGCGAAAATACCCGCTTATTGTCTGGTCTGTGAATTTCTGACGTCATGTTTGGAGGTCGCGCACGCCAGCCGAAACAATTTAAAAATGCTTTTATAATTTCGCATACTAGTGTAGAAGTCGGAAATTTCGGATTTATCAAATCACTAAGTAAATATTTGAGATTTTTCCCAATCCAATCTCAAAAAATTGACAGCAAAAGCAAAGCAACTTGCGTCCATTTGTAATCAAATGGTACCGTACCAATTTTTCATCACAGAATGTTTAGATCCACCGTTGACGTTATGACGTCACGTATTTATTTTCGTATCGAAGCGAATAAAACGAACGCGTAACTTGCAAAAATTCGTTTATTAACAAAGTAAAGCGTCGACGTTCGACACGATTTCGAACCATTGACGAAGCGCATCGCTCAGCACGCTCGGCAACGCGTCGATGTCCCTGAGAACGACGTAAAAACCGAACGGGAACGCGTCCATGTAGGACCTCATCTCCACGAGTTTCCCGTCCTTAAACACCGGCTGCCTTATGTCCAAAATTGAGTCATTATTTTTGGGACTGTCGACTATCACGAACACCATAAATATACCGGCGAGCTTCGCCTTTCTTATAGCTCGTCTGACGTATGTCTCGCCTTCGGAAAATATACCCCTTCCGTCGCTAACTATGAGCAACAGCTTTGCGCTGCGACCGCTCCCGCTAGATGGCGACACTTCGAACAGTTCCGTCACGAATTCCACCATATTGCCGACGCACGTCCGCTGCTGGTCGAACTTCAACGTCTGTAGCAATTCGACGCCACTTTCGTTAGTAAACGGCTCCGCGAGGCTGTGATGCACCTGCAAGCGTACCGTAAAAACATACGATACCGTATTATTTAACACAGGGCACCACTAGAAAGGCGCTCGTTTCTAGACGGAAATTAAAAAAAAACAATCTTAGTGTTTTTATTTTAGATTTATTTAAAGAACCCTGGTCAGACGTCTGCAGTGCATCCGGTGATACTGATAAAAAATTTGATGTTTTTTACTCTAATTTCATGTGGTTGCTTAACAAAAATTTTCCTTTAAAAATCGTGGGTTTCCGGGCCAGTAAAGAGTTCTAGCAAGAAGTAACATAAAAGAAAAGTAAAAGAAAAAATTAATGAATTAAAAAAAAAAATTAATAAATTCAATATAGTTGCTTTAATACCGGAGAGAGAACGGGGAGAAAAGAAAAGTGATGTCATTAACGATTGGCTGGAGAAGACGTGGCCAAAAATAGCAGAAAAGCACCATGCTGACGAAAATGGTATTTTTTACATAATGACGCCAGATAAAACTCTTAAATTTCGAAGCGAAAGGTGTGTGGGTGGAAAACTTTCTAAAGAACGTATCACAGTGTTAGTAGCTGCCAATATGAGTGGAAGAGAAAAAAGAAAGCTAGTACGATGTTTTAAGAACATCAAGCATTTGCCGGTCACTTACAAGGCAAACAAGTCTGCACGGATGACATCGCGAATTTTTGAAGAGGAGATACGAAAATCGGATGCAGAATTAAAGGGGAGGAAAATATTACTTCTCTTAGATATCTGCCCTGCAAATCCCCATATTCCAAATGTACGGAATATTGAATTGGTATTTCGTCCGGCCAAAACAAGTGTATTACAGCCGGTATCCATCTTTTTTTCGCGATTTTCGACTGTTTTTTTGACCCTGCTATGAAACATGATAAGTGTCCGAAATTTGAGGCAATCGGCTTCATATTTGGCACATATATGCAGCTTTATCCAGTGAAAATGGGTGGGCTGGGGGGTCGGGAAGTAACAAGACGATTTTTCAAAAATATACAGGGTGCGCCGCAAATTCAAAAAAACTGAAAAATGGGTCCCCCTATTATTGAAAATTGGCAATAATTTCAAATCTGTGTTTTAGATGTCAGTTTCCTGTACATGACGATATAGCCCATATAGACGGCTTAAACTTTTGTATTTACGGTTTTTAAGTATTGTACAGGGTGTTCGCGATATTCCGTGCAATATTAAAAAACATAATAAGTACTCCAACTTCAGCTACCGACTTCAGACTTGGGAAAGAAGTGGAAGTCTGGACCCGCATTTGGACCCTTTAAATTGGGAGCAATAAAATAACGCGAAGTATTTTTTTTATTTTTGATTTTTTTTTGTGGTTATTTTGACATCCACAAAAACCTATTTTCCTCCAAAGCCATTCATCCGATCACAAAAATTTTACATCCGTAATACGTGGAAGACCCGGGGCTATAACTTTTATAACGCATTTTTTTTGATTATATACAAGGTCTTTTAGTTATGGACAAAAGACCCTGAAAATTGTTCATTTAGAGAGTAAATTATTAACTGTAAATCAAAATTCGTACAAACAATAGATAATCCGTTCAAACAGTGTTATAGGCCGTATCAAGGGCTACAATTTTTGTATTTACGAATGGAAATTACTAAGCTTTCTGATACAAGTGTTCGTCGAATCCTACATGATCATTTAGGTATGCATAAGGTTAGTGCAAGATGGGTTTCTAAAAACCTTTCGGCTATTCAAAAACAATGCCGTGTCGAGTGTGCTCGGTCTTTTTTGGAACTCTGTGGGATGGAACCGAAGCCTGTGATAGAAACTATTGTGACGGGAGATGAAACTATGGTTCTCTATTATCACCCACTATCGAAAAAAGAGTCAATGGAGTGGCGTCGTAAGGGTGAAGCACCTCTAAGAAAATTCAGAGTCAACTGGTCAACAAAAAAGGCGAAGGGCACGATCTTTTGAGATTGTGAAGGAATTCTTTTGATAGATTTTAAAGAAACTAATACCACTGTCAATGGTAAATATTACGTAACATTATTACATAAATTGCGAGACTGCATACGTGTAAAACGTCGAGGAAAACTGATCAGAGGCGTGCGTCTTTTGCACGATAATGCACCTGACCATATTGCTGGTGTCGCACAAGCTGCCATTTTAGAGTGTGGGTTCCAACAGATAGATCATCCTCTCTATAGTCCAGATATGGCCCCCAGCGACTATTATTTGTATGGATATTTGAAAAAAAGACCTACGTGGACGGCGGTTTAACGACGAAGTTGAGTTAAAAGAGGCTGTTTTAGCTCATCTTGCAGACAAACCAAAAGAATATTTTTTGAGTTGTTAATAAAACAATAAAAAATTGTTACTCTACTTTGTTTCTTTCATATTCAGGCCGGGAAATTTTGGCGCTGCCCTCGCGCTTTGCTTTTTCACTTACCTTGGCTTTCTCGCCGTAGCTGACCACGCCCAGCTGTCCGCTCTCGAGTAACGAGAGCGCCCGCGATATCAACGCGACACTCTCGAACGCGAGCTCCTTCGAGTGGCTGTCGTCCATGCTCGACGAGTCGTCGATCGCTAGCACGATCTGGTAATCGCGTTTCGACGGTTTGGTCCGCCTCAGCCAGATCTTGTCCTTGCGGAACTGCGACGCCACGTAAGGAATGATCTTGCGCATGTTGATTCTGCGCCCGGTCCTGAAATCGCCGCGCAGTTGGCTCGCCTGCGTCGGCTCGAGCACCAGACGCAACTGCTCGGACAAATCCTGCGCCAGGCTCGCCGTCAACGACGCGATCTTTTGCCACGCCCTATCGGCGTCAGGCGAAGTGGGCGACCAGCCCTTCGCCGCGAGCTGAGCTTCGACCTCCGACCGTAACCGAAGCGCTTCCCGAGGATCGACGCTGGTCACCGGATCTCTCTCGGTGTCGTATCGCGTGTGATGGTACGAATCGGTGCCGCGAGCCACCGTCGTCGTACGCACCCTCTCGCCCTCTATTGCGGCGTCGTCTTGAAACTCACCCGTGACGTCACCTATAAGGAGGGAGCCCCGATTTTTTACTGATAACAATAAACCTATATCGGATATGAATTTGGCTGCACCTGCTTTTAACTAGCCCAAGTGTTAAAACAAGTAGTTTTTTGAAAACCATTTACTCCATTGGAAAAATTCGGATACCAGGAAACTAAGGAGATCCCGAGCTATATCCTCTATTTCGAGCATTGCTGGAATTATATACAGTGTACGTCGTTTGTGGGCAAAAAATTCTAATAGTATCTAATATGAACAGTATCATAAACTGTGTTGAGAGAGAGTTTGAAGTTTCGTCGCAGGGGACGCAAATATTTGAAAAAATATAATTTTAAATTGTAAATACCAGAACAAATTTTAATATTTACCGAAGTATGCCGCAACTTTGAAGTTCGACGAGATGTGAAGGACATTTTATACAGGGTGCACGCACAATTAGATTACATCGCTTTTGCGAAAGTTCCATAGTGGTCCGCAGGAGCAAGATAGAAAAACAATGCGTGCCTTTACCACACGCAACCGCGAAGTTCTTTCCTTTTTAATAAAAGCTGCTCCGCGCTACTCGTTACGAACTTGCCATGCCCATTGATGATTTTTCGAAAGCAATCATGCTAAATTAAATTAAATTAAATTAATAAAAGTAATCCTCCCAGAAATTTGAGTTTCTTGAGTTATTCCAGTTATTCCTCCTCAATCATTCATGGGTTTCTTGAGTTTTGGGAACAGGAAAAAGTCGCAGGGGCGCATATCCGGTGATTATAGTGGCTGAGGCATAATTTTGGTTTTGTTTTTGACCAAAAAGTTAGACACAAGCAACAACGGGTGAGCTGGTGCACTATCGTTTTCCCACATTTCCGGACGTTTTATTCGTATTGCTCCACGCAAACGGCGCATAACTTCAATTCAAATAGTCTTTATTGACCGTACGACCTTGTGGTAAGAACTCTTGATGTACTACAAAGAAAACAGTAAGCAAAACCATGACATCTGATCGAACTTGACATGCTTTTTTCGGTCTTCGCGATTCTGGGTTCTTCCATGGGGACGACGTCATAACAATATTATAACTATGATTTGTCACCAATTATGACCTTTCTGAGCATTTGGGCATTGAGCATATCATCTCTTGATTGAACATTGAACAAATGGATCATCTCCGATGCTCAATTTGTTCAAAACTAAGCAGTTTCGGAACAAATTTTGCTGCTACACGTTTCACGGAAAAAATTGAACGTAGATTCAGCATTTCAAGTTCTTTGTAGCACTGTATTCCATTTTTTACACAACACTTTATGCAAAAAAGTAAACGTGTGTACCAACACCTTAGTTTTTGAACACACCTCGTACATACATATCTACATACACACTCGAGATGGACAATGTGGTAACACTGCAAATATCTTAAACATAATTTTAATTATAGCATTTTGTATGTTTCTTTCATTGGTTTTACTAATATATATTTCTGAAAAGCTGGGACGATTTTACGATTTTACTAATACATTTTTAATACTTTTAAACCGTTCTCAACTTTTACCTTGACACCCTACCCTGCTCCCCACTTCCAACGTTCCTGATTCATTTATATATACATCAAATAATCAAGGCCCTAGCACAGTTCCTTGCGGAATACCCATCTTCTAAAAAGCATTCAGCAAGTTTTTGATGAAATACCGCGCTTCCTTGTGTTGTCCGTTATTGATTTACTTGTCGAACCATTAACCTATCTTATTAATGAATCCTTCTCGGATGATACATTTCCAGCTATATTAAAAAAAAAACCATAGTACAACCGATATACAAAAAGGGTAATTTACACGAAATCCCTAACTATAGGCTGTTGGAATTTTTAGAGAAAGTAAACTTTTTCAGGCGAGTATCAACACATGATGCAATTGTTGCTCTATACAATAAAATACTAGTAATTTAGGTTATAATAATCCAACAACTTGGCATCTTTTCGATCAAAAACGAGCTTTTGGCGTAATTAACATTGATTTATTGCTTCTTAAGTTAAATCATTATAGTATTCGTCGCAACGCTCTAGGATGGGAGTTTCCAAAAAGATCGTGTGCAAAAATTGTCTTAAAACAAAACGATAAGATTTTTTTTTCTAGTGATGAGATGACCTCCAGTGGCGTTCGACAGGGAAGGATACTGGGGCCTCTATTATTTATTATCTTTAGTAATGACATAGTTTCCTGTGGATCAGATAATAATTATCTATTACTATTTGCCGATGATACAGCTGCGGTTTCCTGCGGTGCCGACATGGAGGATCTCTCTAAGAACTCTAATGAGGCGGTGGCAGGTATTGTTGATTATTGTAACAGAAATAGTCTTATATTAAATCATAATAAAACTGAATTGATTCATTTCTCACCAAGAGGCATAGATAAGAGCATCTTAGTTAAGTGTAATAATAAAAGGATCGAGGAGAGGCGGGTTGCGAAATTTCTGGGAGTTTATTTCGATTCTTGTCTTTATTGGTCTCATCAGGTGGACTAAATTCTCCAAAAATTATGAATGAATGAATATTATGGTTCCAGACAGAATTATAATTATAACGGTAGCAAATAGCTCAGTCGTCCTTCCTATAAAACTTTTTAATTAATTACCACCTGGGATGAGACGGATTTCGGGCTGCGGTCAGTTTAAGGCTGAGGCGAAACGATTGCTTATCCAAAAGGCATTTTATCCTGTACAAGAGTACCTGCAGGGCACTTTTTAATTCGTGTTTTAACCAACTTTTGTCCATTTCACTTTGTGTTTGTTTTTTATTATTCTTATGTGTTATTTTAAAAATGCTGTGTATCTTTATTGGTGGTGTATGTGCGTCGGTTTTTGCTGAGTCGAAATTGCTGACGTTTCGCCAATCATACTGTTGGCTTCTTCAGAGCTTGACTGAAACTGGCTCGTATTTTACTCTGTACCTGCTTATATATTGTTTGAGGGGGGCGGAGCTAAATGAGCGGCATAAACACCGTCTCGGATGACTGATTCCCAAATTGGTGACAGGTAGAGACCTGAGTCGCGGTTAAGATTGTTAGGTTGTTTATAGAACTGATTACATGCGCAAGAATTTTAGTTTTATAGAATAAAATTTTATGGCGGTTTCATGAGTGTGTTCGGCAACAGCTGATGAGTTTATACGTCTTAGTCGTAAGGCTCGTTCGTGTTCTTTGAGCCTAGTTGATATTTTTCGTCCGGTCTCTCGAAAATGTTGAGAGATTTTTGGACAAGTGGTAAATCTGGTTTTGACGTTATACTTCTTTAGAACTTTTGATATGTAGTCCGTGATGTTTTGAATGTAGGGAAGGCTTTTTGTCTCATTGCAATTGGAAGGTTGTGGTGAAGTGTATTTTTTTATGGCATGCTTAATATCTTTAATGTGGAAATTATTAGAGAGAAGAGCAGAGGTAAGGTGTTTTAATTCTGTTTTCAGTGACTCGAGCTGAGATAGTTTTACGGCTCTGTAAACAAGAGAGTTGACAACCGATAATTTTTGGGCCGGATGGTGATGCGACCATGCGTTAAGGTCTGTGTGCGTAGGTTTTCTGTAAACACAATGACCCAATGTTAGGTCTGATTTTCTATTGATTGAAATATCTAAGAATGGAAGGTTGTTATTAGTTTCTATTTCAATGGTAAAACGTATGTTAGGGTGTATAAAATTTAAATGTCTAAGAAAATCTACTAGGGTTTCTTGACCGTGAGGCCAAATAACAAAAGTATCATCGACGTAGCGGTTCCATAATTTTCCATAATCCAGAAGTTTTGTAAAAAGTATTACAGTAGCCTGTGGAAGTTTCCTTGAAAAACATTATCCTATACTTACAATGTAAGTCGTATGGAAATAAAGTATATTATTATTAGGCTACGGGAAGCGTTAACCGGGACTTACTCTCGCGATGGTCCTTCGCCTTGCCGCCCTTGTCCCTCGAATCTTTGGGCTCGCCGCGTTTTGTCTCCGCCTCTTCGTCGACTTCCATAGGTCGATCTTCTCGCACCTCGCTTTCGTCCTTCTCCTCCTTGTCGTCTTCTTCGTCGTGCAAAACTCCGCGTCGTTGTTCGATTTGCTCGTCGGTCGCCGCGTCTACCACCTAATTCGTAATTAATTATTTTCCTCTCCCATTTGACCACGCCCGTACCTGAGCCGGTGCCTCGTCGCCCGCGTCCGCCATATGCTCGAAAAGGTCCGTTTTATCGTCGTTTCGGGTCGGCTCCTCCTCCTGCTCCTCCGCGGACTGCTTCGCTTCCAACGTCTTCCGTTTCTTCATCGCCGGGTGTCGCGCGTCCCCCAGGCTCCTCTTCGAATCCGACTTGCCGGGTCTGCGCTTTTTCTCCTCGTCGAGACCGGATTCCGCGTTCTTTAGCTGCCGCGCGTTCGACGCCGACGCCGAATGTCCGGCAGCGTTCTCCTCCATTTCCGACTGTCCCAGACCGTCGTCATTCGATTCGCCCCTCCTATCGTCCGGTTTTTCGGACCGGAGATCCTCGGACGCTGCCGCTTGCGTCTGCGAAAAGGGGCGTGGTTGAAACGCCGTCCGATCGACGTTTTAAAACGCGCGTACCTTATCGACGGCTTCGGAATTTTCCGCGTCCATAGCTTCGACGCCGTCCTCGCCCGAAGGGTTTTGGTCGGGGGCGTGGCCGTTATCTTTCTCCTCGCCGTTCGCGTCACCTTCCTCCGCTTGTGGTTCGTTACCGGACACGCCTTCCTCGTCGACCGGTCGTTCTTCTTCGACCGCGTTGTCCTTTTCGTCCCCGTTAACCTCCTCGTCGTCGCTGCTAAATTCTACCTCTCTGTCGTCGAGTTTCTCCTCCTTGTCGTCACCGGCCGGTTCGTCAGGATTGGTCGGCTCCTTATCCGGGCCTTCTTCGAACGCGACTTCCTCTCCGTCGTCTTCCTTGCCTTCGCCGTCGTCCAACTGAAGATCGTCAGGCAGGTCCATCGCTTCCGGTTCGGGTAGCTCGGGCTGGTTCCCGTGGTAGGGATCCACTTGCTGGTCGTCGTATCCTTGGTCTTGAAACTCGTCCCTCTCGTCGTCTCCGCCGGCCTCTTCGTCGTCTTCTTGCGGATCCCCGGTTTTGCCCGATTTGTCCTCTTTCGCACCAAGCTTGCCCTTGTCTTTTTCTTCACCCCTGTCGCCACTCCCTTCATTCTCGTCACCGTCCGCCTCGTTCTCTTCGTCCGATCCCCAGATCTCCTTGTCCAATTCGTCGGCGCCGCGCTCCGTCTCGCCCATTTGCTCCTCCCTATCCGAATCGGCTTCACTTTGGTCGTCTTCGTCGTGTCGCTTATCTTGCATGCGCCCGTCGAAATCTTCGCTCATTTCGACGCCGTCGCCGGCCTCCTCGCAGTCGGAATCGTCGCCTTCGTCACGTTCTCCAGCAGGACGCGCGTCTTCCAGCTGATCCTCCGACTCTATCCTGTCGGAGACGTCCTTCTCGCCTTGACCGTCACCCAAACCCAGTCCGTCCGACGGTTTCCTCTGCCCCTCGCCGTCCTTTTCCGACGACAGCTCGGGCGGCACGCAGAATCCCTTGGAGACGAGCTCGACGAAAATGTTCAGCAGCGTCGAAGTCAGTTTGCACGTGATCCTGTACGCGGACACCTGCTGCGTGATGAAATACTGAGCGAGCAGCAGGAGTTGCTCGAGCATCGGGCACGCCCCTTTTGTAGGTGACTTCGAGGTCGCGTCGAGCAGCTTATCCGCAGTACGGAGGAGGCGTTCCAGATCGAGATCGGCCACGTCGGAGGTCAACTCGCCCACGATCAGAGTCTTGAGATGGTCGTCGCGGAGATCCGCATCGGTGGAGTCGTCGGGATGCCCATCCCGGTGCTTTTTGTACAACTTCTGGAACACCAGCTGGATGGTAGCCGTGAGTTCCGCGTGGAGGCGCGTCAGGTCCGCCTCTTGTGGCTCTGGCACGTGTCGACAATCGGCAACGACGCGTTTTAATCGGTCCTTTAAGACGGCCACGCCCCTCGCGGGGGTCGACGGCGTCAGATGTCGTTCGAGTTCGCCTACGTAGTCGATAAGTGACGTCATCTCACGATCGAAAACGTCACGGTCGACGAAAGCGCGGAGACGAGTCGCGGAGACGTCACCGGGTACGTCCGGGTCAGTTTTTGAGATGGAGTTAGATACGGTCGCGACGGAAGATGTTATACCGTCCACGCATCGCTCCGCCTCCTTCCAATAGGCGTCGTTCTGACAAGCATTCGGGTCCAGTACCGGGACGTCGATGTCGGCTAGGCAGTCGTCCGATGGACGCGAATCGAGTACGAGCTTTATTTCGCGCGCCGCAACGGCTGCGTGCGTCAGCGCCGCTTTCAGGTCGGACAAGTGGGCGGAGTCGGCGCGTTCTACTTTGTCGTACGTCTGGTTCAATTGTTTAGAACGCGCTCGCAGGCGATAGTAGAGGCGGGTCGACGCGGTCAGTCGTCTCTTTTGCTTGCGCACCGACGCCTGGATTCAGAAAAAATTGTTAGTTCTACCAAAAGAGGCGTGGTTATAAGGTAATAAAAGCCCAAGAGCCGGAAATAACGCGTGACCACTTCTTAATTGACTAGTCATATTCGATCAAAATGTTTTAAATAACGTCTTACAATTGTAGAGTGTTATCTATCATTATTTAATAATAATGTGTATTTTATAATAAATTATTGTGTGTTTGTGGTGTCCTATTTACCTGCGCTCGGAAAAAATGAGTTTTAAGATGCACACCTTATAATAAATCAGCTCTTTTCTACAATTGGAGTAATCAAAATATTTGATTATTGATTTGTTTATAAATTATTAGTGACTTTAAAACATCGACGATTTTCATTTTTCCTATATTTAATGTAATGCGTATTCGTTTCAAAACAAATTATTACTTGTTCATTCCCTCTTAAGATGACTACATTGATCAAACTTTTATGTTAAGGGGCCAGTTGTTTACTTCTAAACGATTTTTTCAACATTTTAAAAAGAAAATGGGGTCTGTGATTTTTACCAGCCAAAAAGTCTGCGTGCTCTTCTCGGTAGTCGACTTGTGTTATTCGATAAAACTAAAAATCCGAGAATCCATAGAAATAAATAAGCCGCCAAACAATCTTAACCACGTCTCATTTAGCTCCGCCCTCCTCGAAACAATAAATAAGCAGAATAGAATGCGAGCCAGGTTCAGAAGCCAAAATGTTTGTAAAAAGTTTTGTAAAAATTAATTCAACCTTTTAATTTTTAATTTATTTTTTAATTAATTAATTAAATTTAATTTATTAACCCCTAAATAATAGCGAAATATTTGAAAAGGCTATCTCTAGAAGTGGACGATTCTTTTGAAAACATCTAGATTGATTTATTAAAAAGCACCAATTGAGCAAAAAAAAAGCATTTTACGATACAGAACGACGCGACGGCGACGTAACGCACAATATAAATAAATAAATATAAATTTCGTCGTAATTTTAAAATTATTTCGCTCAATTGACACAAAAAAAAAAATTTGACCGGTCGATTAGTCAACCCTAGGAACCAATTCTTAACGGGCGTGGTGAGAACCAAGCCACCACAGAGAAACATGGTTATAAAGGACCAAGCCCAAAACTATTTTAGGAGGTCCAACTAAGGTGGTACGTCAATGTCGTACTTTTAGATAATAAATAGTTAGCCCCCGTTGGACTTGGCTGTTCTAATAGTCGCTCCTACTAATACGTAGCAATAATTCCGGGTTTACTCACCATGAGGTGGGCGGCGTAGCCGCGACACCGCTCGATGTTCCCCAACCCGAATTCCGACAGCGGAGCCTTCAGCGCCTCCGCCAGAACGTCGAACCGGACGAGGCATCGGTAGTAGTATGTCTCACAGTGCTCCCAGATGGTCAGAATCTTCTCGTCGCCGCGATGGTAACCGACGTGGCTCAGACACGCTTCCAAGTCGATGGGGTCGGCGACGAAATCGTTTTCGGGGTCTCGAGCATTCGCCTCGACTAGCCCCGCCTTGTACGATAACCCCATTTTGGTCAGACTCTTGAACAGTTCGGCGAGAGCAAGCTGCTTTTGTCGCAGGATCGCCTTCGCTTGGGATTTGCGCTTGTCGGGCGATGCGGTGGCGTCCACCTACACGCACGCGACGTGAAATCAAAGACAAAAAGACGAAGAGCAATGGGGCTAACCTCTAAATTACGTAGACGTGCTGCGTTGTCGATCACGTGGCCAACGAACGCGTCCAGATTACGCAGAAGAGTCGGATATTGAGCGCCGGAAATCAGATCCTTGCACAGTTTGCGCGACGTGGTCAGTAGGCGATCTTTGGGGGGCGATTTTACCAAGTACGAGTCCATGTCTGATAGGTAATGGTACAATTTTGGATTCTGACGCAGCGGCCTGTCCCAAATTCCGATCGTTTCCGGCGAACTGTCCGCGAAGGCGGACACCAGGTACGGGGAAACGGGCCTCAGCAGGATTTGCTGAAATTTTAGTGCTTCACTTTTGAAGCCGAAACGAAAGCGGCTGCTTTAAGATTGAGACGGGCCTCCCACTCACTCGTTTATTAAACACTCGCTCCGCTCGTGTCCAATAAACTCGTGAGTCAAATTCCGTTTAATATAAGCATTATATATATATATATATATATATATATATATATATATATATATATATATATATATATATATATATATATATATATATATATATATATATATATATATATATATATATATATATATATATATATATATATATATATGATGACACTATATTCCGGGATATCATCCGTTCGCTCGTTGAACTCCGACTGGAATCCTGCATCCGACTGGAATCCTGCAGACGTTTCGCCAAAATCTCACTTGGCATCTTCGATGCTCGCGCTCCGAAAACACTTCGAACACAGTGTTCGAAGTGTTTTCGGAGCGCGAGCATCGAAGATGCCAAGTGAGATTTTGGCGAAACGTCTGCAGGATTCCAGTCGGATGCAGGATTCCAGTCGGAGTTCAACGAGCGAACGGATGATATCCCGGAATACAGTGTCATCACATTTTTCCATCCGTGAATCAATACGTGAGAATATATATATATATATATATATATATATATATATATATATATATATATATATATATATATATATATATATATATATATATATATATATATATATATATATATATATATATATATATATGTATATATATAGAATATAAGCATTTTGTTACCTTCGCTTTGATTTGATGGAGGCACGGTGTCGTCGAAACAACAGTCATAAATCATTAAAAACTGTGAAAAGCTAATGGCATATTAAACGGCATTTGAGTCACGAGTTTGTTTGGCACGAGCGGAGCGAGTGTTTAATAAACGAGTGAGTTAAAAAGGTTACCGAACGTGTTGCATACTATACTTTTTCTACGAACGTTAGTTTTTGGATACATTTAAGCAAAACAACACTGACATGACCGTCAGAATTGACAAACGTCAAAATTGAAAGCGTGGGAAATATTTCCGAAAACATCCGATTGCACCCAAACCCGTGCGGTATAATCCCGGAAATGTCCAAAGTGGATCCGATTCGTGGGAAACGAAATTGACTTGATAAAGTGACGCTTCCCGCAAGCTAAATCGGTGTGCGAGTAGCTATTTTACACATGGAAGCATAAAAACATTTTTTTTGTTCTCATTTAATTGTGTAAGTAGTTATTGTAACGCGGTTCGGTGCTCCCTGTCCCAAGCCACGCCCAGTTTTCATTTCACATAACATTTTTTGTTCTAATTAATTGTATAAGTAATATATTTATAAAAATAAATAAGAACTAAAAGTTCAGATTTTCACGAAATTATATATAATGACATGACAATTGTTTCGACAACACCGTCTCTTCATCAAAGTGTTGTCGAAACAATTGTCATGTCATAATATATAATTTCGTGAAAATCTGAACTTTTAGTTCTTATTTATTTTGATAAATGCTCCAAGGGCCTTTCCCTTATCCGAATTAATATTTTTTCTTCGGCCACTCACCCTATACTCTCTGACGAACTTGTGCAGCGTCTTGTGCGACTTCTGAATAGTATCCCTGACGGTCCAGTAATTGACGTCCTTCCACCTCACGATCTTCAAGTAATCTTTGATTTTCTTCTCGATCGGCGCCCTCATGTCTTTGAGTTTAGCCTTGACGCCTGCGTAGAATTGCTTGTAGTAGTTCCACAAGTTCCAGAGCGCGTTCGCCAAATCTCTTGGCCCCGAAACGGCAGCGCGACAATGGAATTCGAACAAGAGTTCCACACGACCCTCGAATTCGGCAATCGACGACGTGGTCACGAAACATTTCAACGTTTCGATCAATTCGCTAGTGTTCGACTGGTTCCCAGCCGCGTACTGATCGGTGACGTTGTACAAGTACACCCACCATTTTATCAACGGTCGCTGTAATCTAGACAAACAAAATAAATCTTTAATTCAGGCTTAAAATATCCATACAATAAAATAGGAGCTCGCAAAGGTAAATAACCTTTCCCACTCCTGGCTCCGAGCGACATGCGTCGTATCGTATCCTTTTCCTGTTATTTGGTTGGTTGGTTATTTGGTAGCTAGCCAAAAAATGATTAACCTGCCGGCTGTATTTTCAGCCATCTTTCGCGGATATAGGGTTAAATTCACTTAGCTGTGTGGTTAGCTATTTGGTAATTCCGTTGCTGTTCGTATTTTTGGTTCTTTTGGAGAACACAATCACAATCACTCTCGTATTTGACGACTACCTGCTGCCCATCAAGCTTTCATCCTCAAGAACATCCACCGAGATAATTTATTTATTTAGATTCTGTTACCTCTACCGTTCTATTCACTCTTTAAAGTGTCAATACATTTCACGGCACGTTTTCGGAATTTTGCCGCTGTCGGCTTATAAGCGGAAACTTGGAGCACCTGTACTCTCCTTGGGGCACCCGTACTCTCCTTGGAGCACCCGTACTCTTCTTGGAGCACCCGTACTCTCCTTGAAGCACCCGTACTCTCCTTGGAGCACGCGTACTCTTCTTGGAGCACCAGTAGTCTCCTTGGAGCACCCGTATTCTCCTTGGAGCACCCGTACTCTCTTTGGAACACCCGCACTCTCTTAGGAGCATCCTTACTCTCTTCGGAGCACCCATACTCTCCTTGGAGCAGCCGTACCCCCTTTAAGACGGCCTCCTGTGTTATCGGGATATTGGAGCATCATTGCCTCACCATCGGCTCACTTAATGGATCTGCACGAAGCCCCTTGTAGGCTGCACTGCTCGGGAATAAACGAAGTGACGAAATATTATTTCCGTATGAACACTTCGTATACTTCGTATATATAATTATTTGCGGGAAATTGACGTACTTGTAATACTGAGTACGATCGTTGTCGTGTTATTAACAGCTATTTATGTTGTCCTTGTTAGCCGTGGTTGATTACCTAAGGGAATAACGTAGTATATATAGTAGTAGTATATAGTAGATTCCATCGTTTATTTTTTTTTAATCGCAAAACAACGGGTTCCTCAGGTCTGCTACTTCCTGGCGCCCTAAGGTTAAATAGTGCCATATTTTCTTTATTATTCTCGCCCTCCCTCCCCAATCGCTCCAGAATTCTGAGCAATACGCGGCCCAGTTTTGCAAGAAATTCAATCTTTTAAGTTTATTTTTGTCTACCTACTTTTACCTTTTTTCCCCTCTTTCCTATCATAATTATTTCTTTTTTTTCTTTTCTTTTGTAAAAGGTATTTCGCGTCGCTTTTATATATCGTTACGATCAAGAGATGAGTGGCAGTTTACCTTTCGTAAGCGCCGTTAAGCAAATCTTTCCATTTGTTCAGCTCGAGCTTCCTCCAGGTGATGATCCGGCCGATGAGATCGGAGCAGAACTCGCTAACGCTGACGCCCGAATGAGCCACCTGTTCCCACTCGTAGCACTTGTCGAGGAGCAGCTCGAGACCGGCGAGGTACCTGGACACCGGGCTCGTGACCTCGAAGTTCAAGATACGATCCACGATGACGAGAATCTGGAAAATACGAACCGTCATCGTCGAAGGACGACATCAACGCCGACGCTCATTTACGGAATGAAGAGTCGGTTGCCCGGGCCACTGCTCCAAAAGGTTGGCGACCTTCGCCCGGAGCTCTTTGAGCAGGCCGTGGCATTGAGCGACTTCGCCGACGTTGGGATCATGGTAGAAGTCTTTGTTTGTCTCGCCTAAATGTCCTACTTCACCGTATACCTCCTTCGACGCTTTTGTGACTACCATCAACCCACCTACGAGGGCTTCGTCTACGTAATACCCCATCAGGGACGTCTTATCGGTCAACGACTCCTGTAGCAGTTTGTATTTCTCAACTAAAGGCGTCAAAACGTCCGGAATGAGTTTTTTATCGGTCGTATCGGGCGCCAACCACTCGGTCCGCGTGAAATTTCTCACTAGCTTCGCGTGAAGGTCGACCACGCAGGCGAGGTCGTCTTCGGTCATGGCCGACGATGGGTGATTAGTTTCCCGCGGGGGTGACTCGTCCGCGGGCTCTTCGGACTTGCGAAAGTCCGGAAAATCCTCCTCGAAAGTGGTGGGGAACAGTTGGAGGAACTCCTCGTGCGACTCCGCCTCTTCGGACTTCTCGTCGCACCTGGTCCTCGTCTTGTACAATGACTCCGCCTCCTTTTGCTTGCGTTCCTCCTCATCTTTCTGCGCGTTCCACGAACTGACGAACTCGTCCACGAGACGGTTGAAGTGCGTCATCAAGCGATCCGTCAACACGCCGTGAGTGCGCGCGTCGATCGTACAGAGATTGAAGCTCTCGTAGATTGCGCATTTTAACAGTCTGAGAACGTAGACACAAACTTCATTGGTGTTACTACATAGAAATGTTTACACATGTCAATATATACAAATATATAGCCAATTCATACACACAGGTTGGTGATTCACAGATTTGATATACCTAGTATACGTTTAGATCAGGTGGCAAAACATTTTTAGGACCATAAAAGGTTATCCCACATTTCATGCGATCAATTCCGTTTCCGAGTAAAATGAGGATGTGTGTTTTCATGCGTAGTATAATAACTGAGATTGTCTTTCATGTGCAATAGGCAACTATGGGGCTGTCAGAAGGCGCGGGGTTTGGAATAATTCGCTACAATCGTCCCTATACCTTAGATGAGCAATAACTCTTACAGCTCTCCTCTATAGAGCGGACGTAAGTTACGGTGGGTTTTAATATATGGTCCAAATACGTATATTAATAATTAAAGTTACTAAAAATGTCGTAACAAATTCAATTTTTTATTTTTTTTTACTAAGACTGCCTTAATACAGACCAAATTCACAAAACTATGGAAATTTCGCGTCATAACGAGGCAAAATATGTTCCTTTTTATCTAAAGCATGAGAAATTTTAACACAAACCACAATCTAATAGAGGCTTCCAAAATTACAATTTCAAACAAGCACGTAGACGATTTTTTTTAACGAAGGCTTGAATTTGGCAATCCAATCCGTTCCTCAAATTATATTGAATATGGCATCCCAGGGCAAACACACAAAGTAAATAATCTTCCTTTAGAAACAAAGTTATTTTTTTAGCAAATTATCTTATTTTGTGTCTGTTGAAATTGTTTAGGTGTTTTATAAACTATTTTGCTTTTTTTATCTCTTGGTAAGAAGAAGAAAGAAAAATCGCCATATGCTTTAATAATACGTCAAATATAAGCAAATCAAAATATTATATTGGCTTCACTTGTTAATATTTGAATTTGAAGAAATATGAATACCACAGCACTAAGTTCCTTTAATCAGTTGATTCTCACCCTTATAAAGTTATAAACGAGACCAAGGAAGTTATAAACAATGTTTATTTGACGGCGACATTGACGAAAATTCCAACATCAACTGTATGGAAAATGGAAAAATAAAAATATAAGGTTGTTCGGAAAGTCATTTCGTTTTTTCCCGTCAGAGGACTTAATTACGTTTTTTCGAAACCAACTTCACACTTAAGCCGCATAACCATTATATGTCTTGAGAGCTGATATTGCAAGGCTTGTGTGTGAAAAAGTTCTATTAATTCTACGCAGTAGTTTTTGGTTGGTGCCCTTTTAAATATGGAGAGCAATGAGCAGCATTTTCGTCATATTTTACTTTTTTACTTCAGAAAAGGTAAAAATGCTGTCCAAGCGAGAAAAAAATTTACGGATGTGTATGGAGAAGGCGTGTTAACAGTACGCCAGTGCCAGAACTGGTTTGAAAAATTTCCATCCGGCAATTTTGATGTCGAAGATGCACCACGGTCTGGAAGGCCGGTCGAAGCTGACAAAGATGCGATAAAAGCATTAGTTGATGCAAATCGGCGAATAACCACACGAGAGATCGATGAGAGATTAAATTTGTCGAATTCGACTGTTTATGGTCATTTGAAAGGCACGGGCTTAACCTTGAAGCTCGATGTGTGGGTGCCCCATGTCCTTACGGAGCGAAATTTGTGTCGTCGCGTTGACGTGTGTGATTCGCTCCTCAAACGTCAAGAAAATGATCCATTTTTGAAGCGGATTATTACTGGGGGCGAAAAATGGGTTGTATACAACAATGTTAAACGCAAGAGGTCATGGAGCAGAAAAGATGAACCGGCTCAAAGCGTGTCAAAAGCCAACATTCACCAAAAAAAGGTGATGCTCTCCGTTTGGTGGGATGTCAAAGGAATCGTTTTTTTTGAGCTTTTGCCGGACAATACAACGATTAATTCAGAAGTCTATTGTCATCAACTGGACAAATTGAATGATTCACTTAAAGAGAAGAGGCCCGAATTAATCAACAGGAAGGGTGTAGTGTTCCACCAGGATAATGCGGGACCTCACACAAGTTTGGTCACTGGCCAAAAACTTTTACAGCTTGAATGGGACGAACCGCAACATCCACCATATTCTCCAGATCTGGCGCCTTCCGACTATTTGTTCCGGTCCCTGCAAAAATTTTTTGGATGGCAAAACCTTTACCTCAAATGAAGATGTCAAAAACCACCTGAACCAGTTATTTGCCAGCAAGGACCAAAACTTTTATGAGAGGGGAATTATGTTACGGCCAGAAAGATGGCAAAAGGTGTTGGACCAGAATGGCCAATATATAATTTAATAAAATATTTATTCATTATACGAAAACTGTCTTTCACGTTCCCCAAAAAAAACGAAATGACTTTCCGAACAACCCAATAATTTGTAATTTTATTTTAGATGTAAATATAAATACATACATAAATAAATAAATATTATTTAGTATCTTTCCTAACAAAACTCCAAATAATTAAATTCTAAGCAAAGTACGGACCTGTTCGGCCATATTTCATTCTTACAGCTTGCCCGGGTCTTTCCTTAATTCGTATCAGTTAGTCACTTTCTTATATCTATGAACAGACTTTACCTACCCTATTCGTCTTCTTTTGATGTAAGCGTCGGTCTGCGGGCCGTCGAACACGTGTCCACGCCTACTAGAATCGTCCGGATTCGGCGACGGGAATTGCAACGAAGCAATCGCGAGCTCTTCGAACTGTACCGCTCGGTGGATGCGACGCTTGCAAACGAACAGTTTGATTTTCAAGCCGT
Source organism: Cylas formicarius (assembly GCF_029955315.1). Classification (NCBI taxonomy): domain Eukaryota; kingdom Metazoa; phylum Arthropoda; class Insecta; order Coleoptera; family Brentidae; genus Cylas; species Cylas formicarius. The sequence continues at coordinate 29,048,578 of NW_026844326.1, read as the reverse complement.
AGAGAAGCTGAGCGACGTTGCTCAGCAACGGTTCGAACACATCCGGATACGAGTACCGATACGGCTTCCAATCGTTGACGATGGTCTCGACGCACGGTATCAAAGCCTCCATTTTGCCGATGTGCGTCTTCAAGCCGTTCCTCGTCTCCTCATCGTCGATCCCGTTTAGTAACTCGTTGATTTCTCGGTTATTTTTCAGCAGCGTCGCGTTCAAGATGTTGTCGAACGCGTGTCGAATTTGCTGCAAACGTTTACATAACAGGAAACTTACCCACTTTTTTTTTAATATAAACATAAACACATTATACCAAATATGAAGCAAAATGCGCGGCAGCCGGTGTGACGTCACACCGCAGGAAAGTACACGGCACGTTACGAGTATGACAGCCATTTCAAGCGTTTCGCATTGATTTCTTACCAAAGTTGCATCGTCAGTCGCGATTTTTATGTGTTAAATTTTAAGAAATTTGTGGAAATTACTCGTTATAAATACTGTCTCGTTCCTTTTTTTACGAGAATAAAATGGCTGAAAGGACGCAGAGGAGGTTTATTCTACGAAGAGCACAAATATTCTGGTTTGTGAAGATCATATGTATATATATATATATATATATATATATATATATATATATATATATATATATATATATATATATATATATATATATATATATATATCTACTATTACATATGCACTTACGTAAATATAAAAAATATCTAGATACTAATTTTAATAGATATAGGTAACTAACTATCTAGTAAAAGTATTACTTAGGAACCCATTATTTATACTAAATATCTGATTAGGTATGTTTTTTTTTTAAATCACATTGCGGAAGATATGGATAAATATGTAAAGCTAAAGTAATCATTTCCAGTTCTTCCAAGAGCAGCTGTTAAAACGACAAATAGAAGACTTATTGATGAAGCAGTAGCTTCGTGTTCTACTACAACACTCTCAGAAATACTACAAACTAGTGTCAGTCCTCAAAGCAACCCCCAACCAATAACTGACATGGCCACGTGGAATGTGTTGATGCCAGTTTGCCACAAATAAGGGTTTCGTTCTCCAATTAAATTTTATAAGATATCACGAAAAACCAAGAAATTAATCTTCTAAAAAATATGTACGGCAGACTCTTTTGTGTAAAAAGTAGTGAAAATCGATTCAATGAAAATGACGGTGACAGTAAATTTTTGGTAAGAGTGAAGCTCGTAGTAGTAGTAATGTGATGTGAGTGAATAACTTTCTGATGAAAAGAAAATGGTATATAATGCAACAAGTGTGAAAACTCCCTATAGTGAAACTCTGTATACCGTAAAACTCTACATTACGATCAAAATTTGTTGTACTATTAAGTCTCCATTAACAGAGTCTCTTACCTTCCTTTCTAAATAACGTATAACAGTGTTAGTAGCAAGGTAGTCGTGACTGGAAAATCAACTAACCCACGATGTCACTTATAAAGCAAACAACCAGGACGTTTTAAGAGCAGGTAAAACTTTTCAAATTTGAAGCCTTTATTTTTCAGGCAGCTTAAATTGTGCTTGGATTTTTTTATTTTTATGGAAACTTCCTTTTGATAATACCTTGCGGGTTTAATTGTCTCGATGGTGGAACCGACATCTTGCGGATAGATAAAGAAACAATTTCCCGAATGCCCACATTGCTTTAGTACCAACTTTACGAACGTTACCTGGACGACGTAGTCGTAGAGAACCTCTTTCGGGCCGACGGCCACGCCCTCGGTCATTTCGTCAATCTTGTGCTCCAGTTTGGTCGCTGCCGCGTGGAGGGCGTCCAAATATGGATGAGCCACGCCCAGTACGTCACGTTGCACCTCGAAACTCCTCTTCATCTGACCGAACATGCCGATGACTTTGGATAGGTGTACAGTTTTCATCGCTTTTTTCGCTAGTGGATCGACGGAAGGTAGGCGGGAATGCAAGTAAGCTCGGGCGTAGCCTAGGCCGATGTGAAGGTCGGCGACGACGCGCATCTTGGAATCCATACCCAAGGTGGTTGCGACCGATATAAACGCGTCATAGATGTCGCGCGCGCAGAGCGCGAAGTCCGCGTCCACTTTTAGCGCGGAGGCGCTGAAGTGCGGCGCATCCAAGTCACAGAATTTGGTATCTAGCGCCTTTTGCAGGCGATCGAAGAACGTGCGTACGTGGGCGGTCAATATTTCCAAGTGGAGGGCTCTGAATATTTAATTATTTAAACTTAAATCTTAATATAGGCTTATTGACTTATAGACTATTTCAAGGGCCGTTGCCAGTGAATAATTCTTTACCTATTCCGCCGTTATAGCTAGTGTATATGCGCATGCATTGTTGCAAATCCTGAGGATTTTTGTGCCGGAATTAGCGGCTAATCTTAGAAAATCTAATTAGCGTGTTGTGAGTAGTTTATAGTAATTGGAGCACGAGAACATGGAAAGGATTGTGTCCACGGTGTGTGCAAATTTTATCTCGCACGTCGAAACAGAAATCGATTCGAAGTTTACCCGCACTTGATAACAAATTGTCCCAAACTGGTAACTCTTTACACCGCGTTAACCAAAATTTCAGCAAATTGTTAAGCTGCAAGAGAGGCTTGACAATTTGGAGCAGCATAGTAGGTGTAAAGTATGAACGAGGATTTGCTGACTGATATAACTTGTTTTATAAAGAATACTCTGAAAATCTCTTGTTTCTGTGAGATATATTCTGTTTTTCGACTTGAGGGGAAAGATTACTCCCAAAAATCTCCCACATTGCTGGTTACGTTTATATCAAATATTAAAAAGAACGAAGTTTTTAGTGTTAGAAGAGCCTTCAAAGGTACAGCTATTCCCGTCTGCGCAGATCTGTCTCCCTAAAGATATGAACTACTCACAGCGACTAAATACGGGCATAGACAGGTCTGGTCTGTCAACGGTAAAATATTTTGAACCAGAAGAAGCAGAAGATCCAGGTGGCGCATTTATTACTCCGGTAGTGCTATGTTTGTTTGCACTTGGTATAAATCTAGAGAAAAACTTATCGCTTGATTTTACTTTTTATCGGTAAACTTATGGCTTATTTCATACAAATTCGCTGATATCTCAGTTATCTTATAAATACTACTTTTCTTTGGAATTTTTTTATGAAATTTTAACATGCTAATGTTAGATCTGACTCTCTTCCTCTACTGACTTATTTCTAATGTTGTAACAGGTGGTATAATTTTTGCGATTTATATTACTGATTTGCTAATACGGGACTTGCGGAGTTCTATACTTTTCGGTGTATGGAATATATGGGATCTCGTCTCGTTTTTGCAGATTATTTTGCTTATTTGTTAATAAAAACCCTACTGGGTATTTGTGGAACTAGGTTTAATTATTTTTTTCTCATTTGTGTGCTTTTCTTTTTGTAGGATTTATGAGGACCTCCATTTTTATGCTGAACTATATTTGCTTGAACCAACAGTCATGTTTGTTTACTCTTTTGTTTGGGCGTCTCCTAACTTGTTTGTACTTTTTTGCGTGCAAATTCCCTATTTAGTTGTTTAGTATACGCATCTTTGATCTTTTTTCCCAATATATTTTGGATTCTGGACCTTGATTTTGTGGATCTTTCGGAAACGTAGCTTGCTACTCTTCTACCTAATGATGGTCTAAATGGCATTATTAGGCGTGACCGTGAAACACGTGGTGGAGGGGTGAGTTTTTATTACCGCAGTTAGAGCTATATATATATATATATATATATATATATATAGGAATATATTAATAATGATAGTTTAGAACAAATAGGGCTGTCTATTAAGATCGAAAGAAAAACGGTGTGTCTAGGAACAATTTATAGACCTCCAACTTTTAACTTTACTTGAATGTCTTGACTCTCTGGAAAATATCCTTAGCGCAATTTGCGAATATCGCCACTCTTGTATTATTACTTATATACTCACAAGAAATCGAACGACTCGTTTCCTGCCGCACGGAAATTCTTCCAAAGACACGCCGAAAGCTTTCCGTGTTCTTCGACGGCGGCTCCGTAGTTCTCCAAGGTCGTAATTCGATCGGACGACAGTAGAGTGCACGCGGCAGTCGTAGCGGTCGGGTTCAGACCTGTGGGCGGAGCTTTTTCACCCACTCCCGTCGCGAAATACAACTTCCTGATCTGGTGAAGCAGTCTCGGGTCCAAAGTTCGGCCGTAAAGGGCTAGCAGGCCACCCAGAGCGACAGGCACCTGGGGATCGGCTACGACGCGCTCCGAATCGAACGGATCTCCGCGTTCGATGCGGACCAGAGCATTCAACAGCACCAGGTGGGTGGACGCCTTCAGCACAGGCGCGATTCGGGTTTCTCGCAGCGACGGGACGTCGTCGTCGCGCAGAAGCGACTTCAGCGTTTCTAAACGCGAGTCGTCGAACTCTTCCGAGTGCAGCCGACGCTGCAATTCGATCAGCTCGGTTCTGGCATGCGACGACAGAGGCTGCGCCCCTGATTCGAAGCCGTCAATCAGCTCCAAGCCGTGCCTGTAGTCCTCGCTTTGAAAATGGGCGGGCACGTGGTCGCATTTTCGGTAAATTTTGCTTGTTTTGTGCATTAGCGGACGATGTTTGTCAACCGCTAGGTTCAGAACTTTCAAGACGCTAGTCAAGGAGTCGGGGATACGACCGCCTATCTTTTCGGACATGCGCACCACGGCGTACTTGTAGAACCAGCGGTAGGCGACAGCGAGGGCGTTCGTTTTGCTCGACGCTACTAACTTGTTCGCGTACCCGCCAGGCTGCAACGACCAACAAAACAAAAACTTCGTATCTTTAATTTTGTGGGACAAAAAATAATCAAACCTGTTAACATATGTGTGGAGACGCCACTGGTCTCAATCAGTTTAATATAGTCGGAGTTAAATTGGTTATTTATCGACGCAAAATGACTGCCATTAAAAGATATTTAAATACTTTTTCACCCAACAAGTAAGTGCCAAGTGTACTACCTTTTTAAATATTTTCGACGTCCTGTCACATCCGGTTTAACCGGAAGTTGTCGTCAACTTGCCTATCTCAAATGGAACACCCCGTATATTATTACATTGTGAGATCCTGTGTAAAATTCACAACATATATTTTTTTAATATTTGAACTTTGAAAATGGAAATTTTGTGGGGTTTTTTAAAACTTGATCATCATCATAATAGTATAATATTAATTGTTTTTCCATAGTGAAGGCAACATGTTTATTCGAGAAAACACGATACTATCAAACAACTTAATTACTTCGAATATGGGTAGGAATAGATAGAGTTCTCCAAACGATATACCGCTTTTACAACCTTTTATGGTTTAGACTTCGGAATAAGTTTAAAATCCGCCTGTTGTCAAGCGGACGGGATCGTTCTTTTCAGCACGTGTACCACAAGCCAGGGTCGTATTTAAGATGTTAGCCGACAAGAACTGTGCCGTTCCGACTTTGTATTTTAAGAGTACGATTTAAATGTACGAAAGCGTAAGAAAGAATAACAAATTCATAGGTAAATGCTGTAATCTGCCCGATACTCCATCTGACTTAATTTTTACTCAATTTCAACTACTTCACATAAAAAAATTATATTATAAATCATCCCATTTGTTCTTGATAAAAATAACTTACTGGTTAATTCAAAAACTCACGAGTATGAAACACGCTTTAAACTTGGAGAAAATGTAATTTTACAAGAGATGCATTTATCTGTTGGACAAAAAAATTACTTTTATACTGGTCAACAAACTTATAAAGCACTACCTCTGGAACTAAAAAATAAAATAAAATTTAAATCGTTTAAAAACAAAAAATTAACTAAGTAGCTTATTGATACTAAAGTGTAACTTAAGTTTCTAAGTAGATATTTATTATAAGTCAAATTCGCACAACTACATTTAATGTTTCAAATAATCGGTCATTTTATTTTGAGTTTTTTAGCATGCATCTCATACTTTGGCTTGTATTTTCAGCATTTCTTCGAGAGGGTCTTCTTCCCCATGATACATAAAAAATTTCTCTAGCAGTTTAACTGAATATAGGGCTTGTTTAATGTTGGTGGCGGTCCCAGATCAACTTCTTCATGTCCTTCTTCCTCTTGGTGTTCTTCCTCACCCTTTCTTGCTTGTTGTAATATGGCTTCCTCCGTCAAGTCTGCGGTTGTAGGCAAATCCTGGATCTACCACCATAAAATCTTGTAACTCCTCACTTGTAAACGTAATTGTAATTTGAAACTGTTTTATCCACTCGCTTAGTGGCAAGTCCTGTTCGCATTCTGTCTCAGTAATAAGTTCTGCATGACGATAGGAGTGTTGAATTGTTTCTGCTGTCACCTCTTTCCAAGCTTTACTAATAAAGTTGACTGCATCTAGCATATTAATGGAAAATTTGTCTTCAGACTCGATCATTTCCATTAAAACGTTTTTCCTGCATTGACTCTTAAGACTTTTTATTAGGCTCTGGTCCGTCAGCTGTAATACACTTGTTGTATTGGCTGGAAAAAATGCCAATTCAATATTCCGTAGATTTGGAATATGGGATGTGCAGGGCAGTTATCTAAGAAAAGTAATATTTTCCTCCACTTTAATTCTGCATCTCTTTTCGGTATCTCCTCTTTAAAAATTTGCGATGTCATCCAGGCCTTGTAAGTGACCGGCAAATGCTTGATGTTCTTAAAACATCGTGGGTTAGTTGGTTCTCCAATCACGACTAGCTTTCCTTTTTCTCTCCCACTCATATTGGCAGCAACTAACACTATTATACGTTCTTTAGAAAGTTTTCCACTTTTCGTTTCGAAATTTAAGAGTTTTATCTGGCGTCATTTTGTCAGCATTAAAAATGTCGTCGTAGACACACAATGTGGTCAGTCTACGTCCAACATCAGAGATGGAAGGACCTTTGAAGAAGCTCGCCACTCGTGCTAGCGAAACGTTAGGAAGTAATTCCAATCGACGACGGCCTTTAAACCCGAATGAAGATAATAGCTTAATTTTCATAGTCTTTTAGATTTGTCTCTATAATTGAAAAACCCTGCAGATAATCCGAAAAATGCATGAAATAAAAGATTTAGTCCCAGATCTGCCGCGCTTCTAGAATTTTTCCGGTCGGGTTAATCGTTTTGGAGAAAATAATATTTTTGTGGAAGCCAAAATAAACCAAAAATTTTTTTCGACGTTTTTAAGAAATACTTTGCGATGTTTGCATGATTGCGAACCACTTCAAAGGTTTGGGTGCCTGGGTACTTGCCTGAAAAATCTGAAGTCGATAGGTTCAAGTTTAGGACACCTATCGCATTTTTTAATATAGAACAAAATATACCGAACACGCTGTAAAATTTGTGAAAACATTAAATACAAAAATCACGAAAAAATAACCAACTTGGAAGACATAAAGCATGTTTGCCATTTCGCACAGAATCTCAAAATGTTTAAATGCTTTATAAAACAAGTACACTTGGCGCTTACTTCTTTGTTTCCCGGTCACCTAATGAAACGAAAATTCCCGAAAATCGTACTACCTGAAACTCCACGGTCGCCACGAACGAGTGTAGACACTGGCGCCAACTTAAGCACAGCACCAAGTCGACGTAGTCGTCGGGCGACAACGTCCCCAGATCGATCGCGAGCTGCCTGAGGTAGACGTAAAACTCCTTCTGCAACGTCGGATAAAGGTCGAGTATCGGCGCGTCTAGAACATTCGACACCGACTTCATTTGCCTCTGCGCCACGTACGCGAGCAGACTGTTTCTGCCGGCGCGTTTCGCCTCCATCGCGTCGGCCATCTTGTGTATCTCGATTTGTACGGCCAAATTGAGCGAGTCGCCGATCGAGCCGTCCGCTACCGTCCTCGGACACGCCTCCAACCACCTGTAGTCCACGGGCAGGTTCGCCCACTCCCTGGCGAAAACGTTCAACACTTTGGCGACGCGGTCGACGAACGCGAGCCAATCGTCGGACCCCGCCTTCGACCGCAGGTGTGTTAGCCTGTAAGGCAGGTCGTTCCTCGACGTGACGGTGAAAATGTTCGCCACCAGGTTCGCGACGAAGTAAAACTCGCCCGTGTCGACGCCCCGGAGTCTTTCCAGGTCGGACCAGATCAACAGGGACGATTTGGCGCGAACCCGAGCCGTCGGACGTTTACGGCTATTTAAGGACGCGATTGCCTGCTCGAAGAAGGCCGCCTGGTGCATGACCTGCGCCAACGTCGACCGCCCAGCCAAATCTCCGACGTTCAACGTCACGTGACGATCGTAGCGACTGACTTCGCCTTCGGAAAATCTTTCGATCCGATCGCGGACCTCCCGCTCCGCGTCCGCGGTGTTGAACTCCGCACGAGAGCGCGTCTTGAAGTACACTTCGACGAAGGACTCGTAGAGGGCGTCGCGGACGCGGAATCCTTGCAGGATACGGGCGGCGACGAGCGACCCGTACCGTAGCAGATCGGACAAACCCGGTTTTTCGGTAAGGATCAACCCGGAAACGAAGCGGTGAACGTCGAGGACGCGCTCGAGGTGCGAGTTCGTCGACAACCCCCGCAAATGTAGCAGACTTTTAACGTCGTACTCGTCGACGGTCTCCTCCACGTAAATCTCCAGGCCCCTGTTGCGCATCGCCCTAGAAAACGAACGAATTGCAGGTTAGTAATAACGCCGTGTTGTTGTTATACCGCGAGATTTCGCCGTTTTTCGGGTCCATCGTCAGGAAGAGGCGAAATTCGGGGTGGGGCTTCAGCTCGAACATTTTCCCGTTGGCGTCGGCGCCTTTTTCGCACACGGTCAGTATCCCGCCGGGCTCCAGCAACGCGTTGAGCCGATCGAGGACCGCAGCGTTGCACAGGTTCGCATTGTCGATCAGTAGCCACGAGCCATCCTCCACGCACTGCAACGGAGGCGGGGCATAAACATAATGGCATTACGGGGGTCGCCCGAATTGTATATTACACTACTAGCGATGGTACCTTTACCTACTACTGTATTAGATTGTTATTTTGTTTAGATAGTAAACACGCCCTTTTTAAGTCAGTTTGGTATGAAAACGAAATTTATTATCTCTCTCTTTTGATGCTCAACATGGTGATTTAAATATATCGAACAATTTCGATCGTAATAAGGGGCTACAAAAAAAACTGCGCTTGACTGCAGTCTAATTTTAAGCAAACAATGTTTGCAAATGTGTAATTATATACATATGTTAAAATAAGTTTCCGAAATCTTCCCAAGGTCGAAGTAACGTCATTTTCGTCGTAACCCGTCACTAAAATTTCCTTAGAATAATAAAAAACAAATCTCACAATAAGTACACTTAAGTGTTAACGTATTTCAAATAATTTCAACTAAAATTATGAACAAGACATCAGTCCGGTAAAACTTGAACAAAGGAAATTCAACGCCATCTTATTTATAAAACTTTAAAATGTTCATTTGCTAAAGTGCTTGAAGTAAACGTGTATATATTGTATAAATACAGCGGAAAATTAGGTCGCTCACCCCACCCCAAAATTACCAAAATTTTAATGCACGGCCACCAAATAATCTCCCAAGTAGAATTTCCAATTTGGCAATTATCTGAGGACGCTCAAGGAGCCCGAAATATCGTAATATCGCTGTAGATTCGGCACAATATCCAGTCTAAAAAAAAGTCCTAAACTATTTTCCAAGAATGTACGAGTTTTTAAATCTCAGGAAGAAGTCAAAGAAATCCACGAAGAATTCGATGAGGAGAACTTAGACTTAGACAAAACTCTGAACACTTGTTTGAAACATCCAAGTAGAGTTATGTTTCGTTTGTCTTATAGTGGGCATCCTTTTGCACATACATTGATTCTTTTTCGCTTTTCTTTTGAATTTCAGAAAATTAATACTTTTTAGGAGAATTTTGCCATTTTGAGTTGTTTGGGAATTAATACCTAAAAAAAAAAAAGTAAATATGAACTAAAGGTTCAGATTTTCACGAAATTATATATTTTTACATGACAATTGTTTCGACAACACCGTGTCTTTATCAAATGTAATATTTACAAACTAAGTGCTACTATATATACCGAAAAATGACCATAAAACATTAATTAATGTTATTGTGAGAATTTAATTTCAATAAAGGAGAGGTATTTAAATCTAATTGATCGTTAAGCAATACAATTGAATGTCTCATTTTGTTAATCTCTATGGCCTCCAATAAATTTAATTTTCTACTTTTTGTGGCTGTATGTAAAATATCAAAATTGTCGTCAAAAATGTGTTTTTCTGTGTTTAAGTGTGTAGCATAATTAGAATCTAAGCTATTGTTTTTAAACGCTCTTTTATGTTCATTAATGCGTTTCTTGAAGGATCTACCTGTTTGTCCAATATAAATTTTAGGACAAGATCCGCATTTCAACCTGTAGACACCTGATTTTTGAGATTTTGGACATTTCGTTTTATTGTTTTTTAAAAAATTTCCTATTGTGTTGTTAGGTCTGAAAGCTATTTTTAAACCACATTTTGACAAATGTTTTGAAACTTTTTCACCAGGTTCTCCTATGTATGTAATTGATTTAAATTGTTCGTGTTCTGTATTAGGTTTCGGATAAATAGAGTTTACTGTTGTCTCGATTTGTTTTTTATTTATAATTTAATCTATAATAGACGGATTGTAGCCGTTGTTCAGTGCAATTTGTTTAATCATATTAACTTCTTTGTTGTAATTTTCTGTTGAAAGTGGCGTATTAAGAAGTCTGTATATAAAAGAGTGAAATGCAGCCATTTTGTGTGTATAAGGGTGATTTGAGCTGTTATGTATGATTGTGTCCGTGTGTGAAGGTTTATGATAAATAAATTTGTTTTGCGCTTTCGTAATAGTTGTCTAAAAAATTAATAGAGTTATCCTCTTCAATCTCGATAGTGAATTTTATACGATTATGTAATGAGTTAATGTAATTTAAAAAAGAATTCAATTGTCTGTCCTTTCCAACAAAGCAAGCAAAGACAACGTCCACGTATCTATACCACCATAGAAAACTTTCACTTAAAGGATGTTCTAGTATGATATTTTCCAGATTATCCATAAAAATCTCGGCTAACAAAGGACTAAGTGGGTTTCCCATAATCAAACTTTCCTTAGAGATGTAAATCTGTCCATTAAATTCACAATAATTTTGGTCTAAAAATACTATTAAACAATCTAATAAATCTTGTTTCACCAATGGGTTAACCTGTTCCCGAATTTGGGTGAAATCTACTAAATCTATCACATCCATAAGTGGAATACTGAGAAGTAAGTTTTATGTGGCGTTAGAAGGGACTTTGATATCTTTAATTTTGTTGGTTAATTCAAAAGAATTGTTATTGCAATCTTGCAAATTTGGTGGTTTCCTCCAATCCCTATAGGACTTCCGTCCTTACCTTAACCAGGACGGAGTGCACCCATTCGAACCTGCCCCCCGCGCTGACTGATCCGTCCGCGGCGACTGTCTTCTGTATCTGCGCACAACGATCTATGAGGTGCAGAATGTGCTTGCCCTCCGCCGGATCCTCGCTCTTCAAATAAAGCTCCTTGAGCAGCGCCTCCAGCTTGCTGCACTTATTCAGGAACGAATCCACCTCCTTTTTCGCTTCGACATCTGACAAATTCAACGGACAAATTCGATGTCCGCAATACGTTCGACCTTCTCGACTTACTTGGAGCGTCCGCCGTCAAATACGCCTCCAAGAATCCGAGCAGCTGACCCGCCCGTCCGATCTTCTCCTCGAGCAGCAGGTTCTGAACCGTTTCCAACGTTCGACGCTCCGCAACTTTGGCGATGTCCACCAGGTGGCGGCCGTAGTCCGTCTGCAAATCGAACGGAACGCATCGGAACCAATCTAAACCATACGGACGGTTGCCACGTTTTTTTTGAAAATTTAAATTAGAAAATTGGAATATTAAAAAAAAAGAAAAATGTATATAAGGAACACTCGGTAAAGCAGCGACCAGGTCGTTACGGATGTCTAGGTGTGTACAAATTTATGCCCTAGCTCGACGACAACCAAAGTAAATTAAGTTGATCGGAGAGTAGGGGTGGATTATTGGGCGCCACTGGTCTGCGACGGAATGTACCAGAATTCCTCCTGTGTGGTATTGGGTATTTCGTTACACGCCTGAACCTTACTGTAATCTCTAATAAAGATATATATATATATATATATATATATATATATATATATATATATATATATATATATATATATATATATATATATATATATATATATATATATATATATATATATATATATATATATATTTTTTTTTTTTTTTTTCTTTATTAGAGATTACAGTAAGTAAGGTTCAGGGGTGTAACGAAATACCCAATACCACACAGGAGGAATTCTAGTACATTCCGTCGCAGACAAGTGGCGCCCAATAATCCACCCCTACTCTCCGATCAACTTAATTTACTTTGGTTGTTGATTTAACTAATAAAACCCAAATACACAGGTAATTCTTTGCTTTACTGAAAATATGACCTAAGGTCGAAATTGGAACGTAAAACGGTTTTACCTGTTCGAATCCGCCGAGAATATCGGTCGTATCCATCGCGGTGGTTACGGGAAGGGTGCGCAGTGTTTTCCCCGCGAGGGCCGCCAACGTGTGCACCAGGTGCGATTTGCCGGAACCGGCCCCGCCCACCACGATCGCCATCCAATTGAGGTTGACGCAGTACGTCAGACTTCGCAACGCGTCCACTTGCCGTCTCAAGATCAACGATTCCCTCGGGTTTCGGAGCACGTGCTCGTTGACTCCGTCGACCGCCCTCTTGAGGCGCGCCCCGCCCAAGTACACGTGGTCGTCGTCGACGTAGACCACCGATTTCGAGTACCTCACTACGTCGCGACCGAAAATCTCGACTACCTTTCGCCGGTCTTCGGGCTCTCTCATCCGATTCGCGAAAATCATCTCCAACGTGTCGCGGCAGTCCGCTTCGTCGCCGTGTTCGAGCGCTTGACACCAGCGGGTCAAATCTCTCAAGTTGCACTCCCACGGCGCCCCCTTGTGACCCAATCTTCTCTTGTCGAGCTCGTCGTTTAGTCTGCGACCAAAGTCGACCATTTTCTCGATGGTGGCGCGAGGCAGAAGGGGAAATTCCGCCGTCAGGATCGCCTCCGTGTCGTCGGCGGTCAACGATCGTACGTAAACCTGGACGAATCGATTGAGGAAGGATTTGGGGAGTCCCCTGCGCGCGCCGCCCTCCCTCATCGGGTTCTGGCACCCGAAGAACCGGGTGCCGCGGCCGACGCGGAACGTTCTGCCCAGTTCGGGGACGAAGACTTCGCCGCGATGGTCCAGGCACGCGTTCAACCCTTCGAGGACAGACTGCGATGCCAAATTCAACTCGTCCAGCAACACCCAACTGCCCTCCCTCAGCGCCCGTAGCAACGGACCGTCGCGCCACGCGAACTGGCCGGCGCCGCCCTCGACTGGAAGGTCCGCGCCGAACAGATCGGATATGTCCTTGAAACGACATAAAACGGTCCTGCGAGCCGGAGAAAAAGTTAACGCTTACCGTTTGTTCGGACAAGTTCACCCGGAACACTTTATGTCCCGACATCTTAGCCAGGGCAGTGACGAGACTCGTTTTCCCCACGCCCGGACTGCCCTCGAGGAGTATGGGTTTATTGAGCTGCATACCGCGCAGAACGGCGACGGCGTTGGCGAGGGTGGTAGGCGCGCGGAACGAAAACTTCGCATCCTGGGGTTTCTCGGAGCCGAAGGGTACGGAAAAAGGCCCCGCCCCGAACGTAGTTTCTGTAACGGTGACGTCGAGAGGGTCGGGCACGCGCGGGAACGCTTCCGGCGCGAACTGCTTCTCCAAAAAGTTCTCGCAGGCAGTCTCGAACGCGCGCAGCGTCTCGACGCTTTCGGAACCGGTCAATCCGGAACCGAAACCGTCGAGGAACACCAAGCGAGCGCCGTGATAGTACGCCGCGGAGGCGGACAAAGCGTCCACGTTGTTTATAAATTCCACCCACGTCAACACGTCGCGTATGGTCACCACGAACCTCTGCCCGATCCGCGTACTCCCGAACCACTCCAAAAAATCGACGATCTTGTCCCCGAACCCCGCGTTCGGATGACGCGTCGCGCTCCGTTCGATTATCCGCACCATGTCTTCCCTGCGGGTATGCCGGTCGCACCAGATCTCGGTGAAACGGTTACGCAACGCGGGCGACAACTCCTTCTTGCCGAAATCGCCGCCGGGATTCATGGTCGCGACGAAAAGGAAGTCCGGATGGGCCCGGACCAGCTCGGCGTTGTCCCGCACGCTTAGGTCGGCGCCCCTTTCGGCGAGCAGCAGACACCTGTCGGGTTCGAGCAACGAATTGAGCCTCTCGAGCACGCTGTCGTCGGCCAAAGAGATTTCGTCGGCGAGGAACAAGCGACCGAGCCTGACGGCCTCGAGGAGGGGTCCGTCGACCCATTCGAATAGCGCGCCCGCGGTACGATCGCGGACCGGTCTGAGGCCGCCCACGAAGTCGCTGCTCTCGGTGTGCATGTGACAGTTGACGGTGAGCATTTCCTGACCGCGAACGTCGGCGAGTACTTGACAGACGGTCGTTTTACCGCCGCCGGTCTCGCCGACCAGCAGGACCGGCTCTTTGAACTCGAAAGCTTTCTGAGTGAGCACGGCGAGACGGCGCATATTAAACGTCCACACCAGGTTGGGGTAGCGGTTGCCGCCTCGCTCTAGCTGAGCGAGAATGTGCCGCGTGACGGTCGACGTGTTTTGGTGCACTGCAAAAACGCGGTTTATACAGGGGGATAACAAATCATACGAAATAGAAAGGCATCGAGGTTGAATCGTCTTAGGGTAGGGCAAGGCGGCCCACTTAAGTTTTTAATTGGATTTTGTTACTTTCAACCATCTCCCCACTCTCTCCTATTTATAATGTTATACCGGGTGACACAAGAAAGTGGGGACACTCTATAACTTTTAAACGGCTTGAAATTTGGAAGGGTTAATGTCCAATTTTTTAACAAAATGTAGTTGCACTTGGCACTACCTATATTTTTTTGCATTTTTGAAAAATTGTAAATAAAACTTTTCTTTCTCATCTAAGGCAAATAGCATTTAATGTAATGAATTTTTTAGAATAACCTAGTTTTTTCAAATAGCGCCCTAGTGGCTACAAAAACTTTTTAAAACAGGTACTTTTTTTTGCAACATTTTGACACCAACATTTTCAATCATCCGTTAAAAAATATTCATTACTAATTGTCAAGTCGCTAAATGCAGAAGAAACTCTCGACAAGCTCATGCAGTGAAAAGAAAAAAACAGATTAGTATTTTTTAAAAAAAATTCAAGAGACAGTTTCTTCTGGGATTCAACGATTGTAATTTTTTTGTGTTTTATTATGGTAAAAAGTTGATATGCGTTTGGAATACGGGGATACAGTCAAACACTAACGTAAGTATTGTATGTATTTGTATGTACATCTTAAGCTACAAGCATTTTTTACCGGAAACTCAGAAGAACAAGACAATAGGATTTTTTTTTTCAAATCTGTCACTTTTTGGAATAATTCAACATAATATTTTGAAAATCAGAAAATAAAACCTCAACATGTCGGTAGAATCGATTTGAAAGTGGTATATTAACGTGTGTTTACTGTAAGACAAGTTTTACATTGATACAAAACACCACATTCATTTATTTTGGAAGTGGAGTTTTATATTTATTGGAATTAAATAAATGCGATAGATATTTGCTTAATAAACAATTTATTTTAAGATGTGAAAATGTTTTCAACATGTCCTCCTTGTGTACGACATTCTCTGGCTCTAGAAATTAGCTGGAAACTTTCCTAACATTTCTGGGATTATACTATCAAATGCAGCAGATATTATCTGCTGTAATTCTTATAGGTCGAACATTGGAATTACATAAACACGGTCTTTCACGTGCCCCCTAACCAAAAAATCTGACGGTGTCAAGTCCGGTGACCGTGGGGGCCAATTGACTGGACCGTTTGTTTAAATTAGTCTATCCCCAGAAACATCACATAGGTGTTCTGTGACATCTCTAAAATTATGGAGATGCACCCCATCCTGCTGAAAATACATATTTAATGTCACGACAAGAGGTAAATCATCTAACGAGGCTTCATTTTCATTTGTTAGAAATTGTAAATATCGTGCACCAGTTCAGGCACCATAAAAAAGAACAGGTCCAATAATTCGCCTTCCTATCACTCCTGCCCAAACATTGAATCCGAACCATTCTCGAAACTGTCCGGGACGAATAATTCTTTGATTATTTAAAGACCAGTATCTGTCGTTCTGTCGGTTATTATTCTCGTCATGTTTATCTAACAGCCAATTACAATGTCGAAGTCTTCTTGCAAAGTCAACTTCATAAAGATGTTGATGAAGGTAATATTTAAAAGAATGACATTATTTTAAAATTCTCCTCGTAAGATTCTCTTGAGATGTCTAATTCTAATGCCACTTTTAGGGTCTCAGCTGGATTTAGGTTGACGCCACACAACTTATAATAAAATTATCATGTCGATTATTTTGTGGATTTCTCATTTTCAATTAAAGCTTTCTAACGAGAGAATTGCGCAGGAACGCGACGTTCGGCCTGTCGAGAGTTTTTTCTGCATTCCACGTATATCAGAAATATATTAAAATTGATTATTGTGTTCAATGATAATCCAAATCGATAACACGACAAAATCGATATTCAGATCAAAATGTACAAACTGTCAGAATTTTCAATCGCGCCGACTTGATGAATAGACGCAAAGCCGCCTAAGTAATATTTCGTTTTTATAAAAATGTATAAATACCTAATTACACTCCGATCTAGCGTGCGGGAAGCGGCACTTTACCACGTCAGTTACGTTTCCCGCGGATCCGAGCCACTTCGGACATTTCCGGGATTTTACCGCACGGGTTCGGGATCAATCGGATGTTTTCGGAGATATTTCCCACGCCTTGAATTTTGACGTTTGTCAATTTTGACGGTCATGTCAGTGAATGTATTTTTTTTGCGAAAATGTACGCAAAAACTAACGGTCGTAGAAAAAGTATAGTATGCAACACGTTCGGTGAACTTTTTGACTCACTCGTTTATTATCAAATGCCGTTTACCGCACTTGTTGCATATTATACTATTACTTATTTGGTTTTTTCCTTCCTATGAGCTTAGTTTTTAATGGATTTTGAAAATGTTGATGTCAAAATCTTGCAAAAAAAAGTTTTTGTTCCCACTAGGGTGCTATTTGAAAAAACTAGGTTATCCTAAAAAAATAATAGTTCATTACATTAAATGACAAGTAAAGAAAAGTTTCATTTACAATTTTTATGATGGTCACAGACAGCTGAACACGATTTTCAAAAATTAAATAATTTTGAAATTTAAAAAAACAAAAAAAAACTGCCCTATCCTACGAATCCAAAAATGCAAAAAAAATTACTGTCGTTTCCGCTCAAAACGGCAGTGCAACCATTGAGTACATATCGTCGAAAAAATGGACATTCGGTCTATATTAACCCTTCAAAATTTCAAATCGCTATCTCGAGCCGTTTAAAAGTTATAGAGCGTTCCCACTTTCTTGTGTCACCCGGTATATAATAATTATAATTATTTATTAAAAAGTATTTAATAAAAAAAAACGTTTCTGATTAGTAACTATTTTTCTATAGATAAAAAAAAACTATCGGTATTTATAATATTTTCGGAAGCTCTCGTTCGGTAATAATAATAAGGAATAGCTTTTTTTTTGAAATTTTAAACTGTCCATTTTACCCCTGGCATTGCAGAAATGTACCAATAACCAAAATTTATAATTATATATACTCACGCGTAAACAAATTCTCCAGCACCACGTCCCGTTTCCAATGTTTCTGCAACACGTCCACGATCTCCCTCTTCTCGTTCTCCTTCCTGACCTTCCCGGCGAGCACCAGGTATCCCTCGTCGACCATGTGCTGGTCCCAATCGTAGAGACCCTCTTGGTTCGGCGCCAACCTGTACCTCTCGCCCCACCTGAACAAATCCCTTAGAGTGATGAAACCCTGCTTGCCGGCAAAAGCGGCCGACTCCCTCCTGCGACGTTGCAGGTCGCTCATGCACGCGATCATCTTCTTCGCGTAGCTCTGCGCCATCTGGCACCGTTTCTGCAGGATGTGTTCGAGCTCGTCCGCCGGGATTTCCCCGAAATGAAGCTCGACGAAACGGTTACGGAACGCGCGGGACAACATCTTCCGGCCGCCGTACGCGCCCGGAGGATTCTGAGTGGCGAAAACCGTGAAACCGGGGTGCGCGCGGACCGTTTCCTGCGTCTCCGGGATGAACAACTCCCGGTTATCGTCGAGGACGCGATTGAGGGCTTCGAGGACGTCCGTCGGGGCCAGGTTCAGCTCGTCCAAAATGATCCAGTGCCCTTTGCGCATCGCCTCGACCAAGACGCCCTCGCGGAACACGAGTTTACCCTGTGGGTCGGCGACGTACGAACCGACGTACTCCTGCAGGTCGGTGTGCTCGTGATTGTTAATGCGGACGCACTTGTTTCCGCTCGCGGCCGCCAAATATGTGACGAGACTCGTTTTTCCCACAGAAGTGTCGCCCTACGATGGATTCGAAAAGGTCGATAATGCGGAGAAGTGCGGGAGGCGGGCTCACCTGTAAGAGTACGGGAAGTTTCCCTACGGATACCACGCGCACGAGATCCCTCAAGTTCCGTCTCACCGAACGCGTGAGGATGTAGTCGGATGGCGGACGGGGTTCCTCGGTACCCACCTCCACCCAGTACCCTTCGAATTGCAAACACTCCTTGCCGTCCGGTTTGGGGATCGGTTGTCCCAACGCGGCTTTGTTTTTATCCCCCACCAAATACCTAAAGACCAACGCTTCGACGATTTCGTAGGACGCCGAGTCGAGCTGCGTCAAAAAACTCAAACAAAAAGCCTCGTGGAGGCTCTTCCGGAACGCGCCGCAGGGGTTGCGCGATGCGACGGTCAACGCGCGACACAAAGACCTCAGCGAGAAATGCGGCCTGTGTCCCAAACCGTCCGTCAGGGTGGTCGCCACCTCCTGCCTGATCCTCGTGTAAAACGCGACGATATTCTCGACGTCCTTGTCCTTCAGCGACATCGCTTCCAGATAACTGCGCACCAGCAACAGCAGATCCGACTTGGACACGAGCTCGTCGACGTAGAACTCGGCGAAACGGTTCCTCAGTCCGGGCGGTAAATCGCGTTTGCCCACGTCAGTGGACGGGTTCATGCAAGCGAACATGGTAAAGCCGGGATGTCGAGGAATCGGAACCTTGTCGCCGCGCTCCAGGAGGCAAAACGTGCCGTCCGCGTCCTCGAGCAGGCCGGAAAGGCAGTCCAAGGTTTCGGCGTTCGCCAAATTGATCTCGTCCAGTAATATCCAATAGCCTTCGCGTACGGCCTTGACCAGACCGCCTTCGACGAACGCGAAAGCCATCGCGTTCTTTTGCTTCAGTTGAGCGTCGATCGCGGAGAGTTTGTCCCTGATACTCTGCCAACGCTCGCGGAAGACGTCGCTTTGCGGTTTGGCCGTTTCCGTTTCCGTTTCCGTAGTGAGACGACGCAATGCCGCGTTCGTGCTCTTGAACATCAGCTTCACCAGGTCCGAGTACCGTTGCTTGTTGAAGCATTGAGCTACGTTGGACAGGTACTGCTTGTTAGGCGCGACGTTGAAATAATCGCGGAATACCTCCTCGAACTCTTGCCGGATCTGAAACGAAAAATGGGCGTGGCTTGGGACGGGGTACGCCGAACCGCGTTACGACAACTACTGACACGATTAAATTAGAAGAAAAAATGACCAGATTTATGACAGCTGTTCAAATGGCAAGATATGATAATATTCCGACACCACAACAAATTTAACAACGGAGACCCATTTAAATCCAAATGGTCCTTAAGGAATACATTCGAATACCTCACTTTCGTAATCTCCATACCTTCCAACAAATTCAGTTTTTTCTTTTTGATTGATATGTAAAATATCAAAATTATCGTCATACTTGTACATTTTTATTTTTATAAGCCAGTTTATGTTATAAATTTTATATAAATTTTGGGTCATGATCGACATTGAAACTTGTAGATTCCAGATTTTTGAGTTTTTCGTGATTTAGTTTTAAAAGTAATATTAAAACCAAATGTATATGCTTAAAATCTGTACGCCCTTGTAAAATTTTTGTTTATGGTTCGATTTTGATTTTTTTTTTTGCTGGAAAGGTCTCTGAAAAATGCACTAAAACCTTGTTTTTCTTATTGCTTCAACTTAAAGTCATTGCCAATTGAGACTATTTAACACACGAAAGAGAAGAGAGAAGTACTATTAGGGATTTTTTAAATAACAAATTGGCAACCAATTCTTATTCAGGAGTACTTAGAACCTAATTATACCAATTTTTATAATGTTTGAAATATCGTTTGGGCCAGCTTAAGGCTGTACATCGTTCTAAAATCTTTGATAGATCTCTCAAAAACGCACTAAAACCTATTAGGGATTTCTTTAAGAATGAAGTGTCAACGAATTTTTATTCAAGACTCACAATTTAGAGATCAGAGAGGATTAGATACGAACTAAACAGTCTTTACAACGCTGATTTTTTTTTTATTAAAAAGGATTTTTGATTCTCATCTAATAATGAAAATAGCAGAAATATTAATAATTGATTGACGTCGCCATACTGTTTCCTTTGTCAGTCCAGTCAAATTTGCTGGCTAATTTATATTTTAATTTTGTTTACATCTTTCGAATGCTGACATTTATTAATGGTAAAAAGTCTTTTTTATCATTATTTTAAAAATTTGTATAATTAAAATCTGCAAGATCTTAAAATCACATACAAAATAATCGTTATTTACAAGGCTTACAATATTTATTTTTTTAAAACATTAACAACTTTTAGGTAGTCCTGAACGCGAATCGGTGGTCATTTTTAATTTGAACAAATCTCTAAAACTACTTCTCGATTTTCCGCTTCGAAAAACTGCCAGTTAGCCATGATATTAGTCAAACGATATGAAAAAGCAGTTTCATTTCTCTGTACTACGATCTATCCAGCAAAAAAGAATTATCACAATTGAGCCATAAACAAACGTTCTACAGGAGTAATGCTTAAGCAAGGCGACCGCGATATGTCGAGCACCCTGCATTAGAACTCCATGGAAATTGGTATAGTTAACTTTTATTTATGTTTTATTCTTAAAGAAATCTCGAATATCCCTTCTCGATATTTGACATAAAAAATCGGTCCCAGTTAGCCATGACTTCAGGTTGATGTAATAAGAAATATAAGGTTTTAGTGCGTTTTTGACAGAATTAAATATTACTGCCTCTCACAAAACTTATAAACTTAAGTAATTCGAGCCAACACTTTTCCAGACATTTTAAAAAAAGCTCTAATAATCCCAGTTTTTAAAGAAGGTAACCCTGATGTCGTTGAAAATTATCAACCTACTTCCAATTGTTTCAAAAATTGTAGAGAAATGTATAGCCAAACAATTAGTTCAATATTTTGAAATTAATGGCATTTTTAATAATAATCAGTTTGGTTTTAGAAGAAATAAAAATACTTTTTCAGGCATTCTCAATTTAGTTTCAGACATTACAGATGCATTCCAGAATTCTCAATATAACACTGTATAATTTTGTGATTTCATTAAAGCACTCGCAAGTTAAATGCTTATAATTTTTAGATAGCAGTCTTAGTTTGATGCAATCTTACCTTAGCAATAGATGCCAGGTGATCAACTGCTCTGGAGTGACAGCAAAGAGTGAGGTGAACATTGGAGTGCCCCAAGGTTCAATTTTGGGACCCATACTATTTTCAATATATATAAATGACATTCCCCTTGTGGATCCGACATCTGTTTATACACTTTTTGATGATGACACCACTGTGTCTGTTTCTGGGGATTCATTAGAAGACACGTTGAAGGTTGAACACTGCTTTAGCGCAAATAAATTAGTTTTAAATAGTGATAAAACGGAGAGAGTGGTTTTTTTTCCATGCGAAATTTAAGTACAGTTAATTTTAATAACTTAAATACCAGATTTCGTGGTATCTATATTGACCTAAAACTTCAGTGGGGCTCCCATATAGATTTTGTTGCTCAGAAACTGACCAAAAATTTGTATTAGCTTCGACGCTTGACGGAAAATGTGTCTCCTGTGTTAAGGACTGCATATTTTGCACTTTTTCATTCACACCTCCTATATGCGACCTTATAATGGAGCCATGCTGCTTAGAACCAAAAGCAATTCGAATTATTAGTGGACTTGGTTATCGGGAGGACTGTAAAAATGCCTTTGGAGACTTGGAAATTCTTACATTGCCCTCGTCATTTATCTTTCAAATACTGTTCGTAATTTACCATTTGAAATGTATAAACAAACGGTCAGACGATTTTTGATTAATCAGCATTTTCATTCTTTTGATGAATATTTGTATTTCAATTATAATGTACCGGGCGCATTTTAAGTATATGTTATTTTATTCCTTTTTGTTCGACGTATGTAAATCACCTGTGATAGTAATATTAATAAAGTATTCGAATTCGTAAGGCAACAGGAGGCATTCAGAAGTTTCGTAAATAGTATTACACAAGTTTCTTTGAAAAATTAGCTGTCATAAATCATTAATTTTTTTGTTCTAATTTAATTGCGTTTAATGGATTTTCGTCGACTTTGGACGGGCTCGAAAAAGAAACGTACCGGCGCTATGACGAGCTTCAGGTCGACGGGCTTGAAACCGCCCAAAAGGTCCGTGGAGTCCGACTGCTGGTTCATATTGATGACGACCAACTTCTGGCCGAGGACCTGGGCCAAATACTGTACGGAGGAGGTTTTGCCGGTACCGGTCTCGCCTACTAGCAGTACCGGCTCCTTAAGGCGGACGCAACACATGACGCGTTCGAGCAAAACCGAAGCGGGTCTCGTGAAACAAAACTTAGAGGTCTTATTGAAGACCCGGTGCTCCCTGGGCAACGAGACCCGTTCGGAGACGAACGCCGTTGCCGTAAGCTGAAGACTGGGCTTGTACGTGTTGAAGTAATAGTCGGCCTTCTCGTTAATGATCCCCAAATAAGTGCTGATTTGTTTGGCCAAGTCGAGCGCTTCGACGGGGTTCGGATAGGAGCAACAAAACACGTCGATTGCGTGCTGCAGCACTCCGAGAGCGGTCGCTTGGCTCTTGACGTCGAAATTGACGGCGGTGCGCGAGCACCACTTGAAAAAATCGCGGGTCGATATGCGCCTGCCTTTAGACGCGACCGGGGAGGACGTTTCGTCGGAAAATAAGCGAAACACCTTCAGGAGGCGATCCGCTATGGTGTCGAATTGCGGGTGACGGGCGGTCACGATCTGTTTCAATTCGTGGTCGGGGAGAGGATCGACGGTTATCTGCACGATGTGCTTCTCCAGCAGGCCCATAGTGTTCGATTGTTTCTTGTGATGGCCGCTGTACGTCGTTACAAGTCTGAAAAACCACAACGAAAACAATTCAAAATTGGATCGAATTCTTCATAAAAAAGTCAGAACTTGTCAATAATTCAATTGTAATGATTATTGCTCACTCTTAGACAGGCTTGTAGCACAGCTTGTTATGGAGTATCTAGAAGGAAATGTATTAAAAACATTCATTTCAATTTATCGTTTTTTTATCGATATGTCCACGACATCATAAGTAGATAAATAACAAGAGTTCAGATGAAACATAACCTCAAAACACAATCCCCTTCTAAGGGGTGCTCCGCCCCCGATTGCTTGTAGGGTGTGCTCCGCCACCGATGCTTGTGTTCTCCGCCCCTGGGGCCCCGTTGTAGGAAGTTCGGACGAACATAACCTCAAGAAACCGTGATGACTCACCTTTTTTTTTTTTGCTACCGAGGATCGAACCCGGGATTCGTCCGTTGTTCAACGCTGACTTTAACGTCGAGCTAACGAGCATATTAAACCGAATAAGTAACGAGGGCTAGATATGAAGAATATTGACGTCACGTGCGCTGACGTTTCAAAAGGAAAAACAGACTTATTACTAAACTCCTTCAATAAATTCCACAAAAAATTACAATTCACGATTGAAATTGAAAACCTAAATACTATTAATTTTTTAGACTTACAAAATGAAATGACGTGTTGCCATACCAAGGAAACAAAATCATCATATCTAAATTTTATGTCAGAGAAAGCAATAATGTTATCCGATCCAGAATCTAGACCAGACGCAATTGAAAAAGCAAAACGCGCACTTCTAGAAAATAATTATCCCAAAACTTAATTAATAATATCTTTAGTACACGTACCAACAAATTTTATAATAACTTAATTAAAAAACCCAACATCAAAATTCTCAAAGCAAATATATATCGCTACTATATGTACTTATCAGAAAAACTCCAAACCATTTTCAAATTTCAAATAGGGCACAAAAGTTATAATTTACGAAAAACATATCTCTTCACTAAACTCAAAGCAAAAATTCCAGTTGAAAAAAGAAGTAATGTGGTATATGTATATGACAGTATGTATATAGG
This sequence comes from Cylas formicarius, assembly GCF_029955315.1. Lineage (NCBI taxonomy): Eukaryota > Metazoa > Arthropoda > Insecta > Coleoptera > Brentidae > Cylas > Cylas formicarius. The sequence goes on along the minus strand of NW_026844326.1, from coordinate 29,024,042 downwards.
ACAAAGTCAGTATTTGAAAAATAGAATCAAAGGACATAAGTATAACAAAAAACACAAAACAGCTCTTCATACCCATTGTGACAACACCAAACACACATTTAATTTTCAAAAAGTTAAAGTCCTACTAACAGAACCTAACACCAAAAAAAGAGAATTTTATGAAAGTATAGAAACCCAAAAAATAAATTAATTACAAACCCGACTCTAAACGCCTTAACAAAATATATAACTCAATTTTAAACTAACAAAATTAAATTATTCAATATTGTTTAAAAAAAACATCCGTACCTGCTTTGCATGCCATTCCAATTCGCATAAAATATTCGCTGACAACTTATGTTTATTTTAAATAAGTAATATATTAACGCTACGTTAAATTGCATCAATTTTTTTAAATGTCACTTATAGAAAATTAGAATATTTTGAAAAAGATCGAAATCACGATCGAAATGTTAATAGATATTTAAAGGAATTACGTTATTTGTTTTTGAGAGACCGAATACCCAAGAGAATTATATATATATATATATATATATATATATATATATATATATATATATATATATATATATATATATATATATATATATATATATATATATATATATATATATATGTTTTGCTTTAGTCCTTCACGGATGGAACTATGTGTATTGGTGGTAATCCGGGTATTCATCCGTTCGTTGTTTGACCCTGGAGTAGGATCATTCGCCTGACGTTTCGCCAAAATATCACTTGGCATCTTCAGAGGCCGCGCGTCCATGTCACTCGTACGTGTCCGCACTTAAACTCAGTAACATCATAGCAACATAAGTGTGCGAAGTGTTTTCGGAGAGCGAGCATTGAAGATGCCAAGTGAGATTTTGGCGAAACGTCTGCAGGATTCCAGTCAGATGCAGGATTCCGGTCGGATGCAGGATTGCAGTCGGAGTTCAACAAGCGAATCAATACGTGAAATTATATATATATATATATATATATATATATATATATATATATATATATATATATATATATATATATATATATATATATATATATATATATATATATATATATATATATATATATATATATATATATATATATATATATATATATATATATATATATATATATATATATAATATATATATAAGCCGCTATCTTATTTCAGTGATTTTCATAGACTCAAATCGCGATATCGTTAAAATTATAATAAAATTATCTAGAAGAATTATGCATGTTTAGTAATTGTGTGTAACATGTAATGTTCAGGCAGTCTGTGGGTAATATCATAATTTTGCATCTTTTTGTTTTATCCTAGCCAATGTTTATTTGGTATGTAATTGTTTATTGCGATTGGTAACAGGTTACCTACATAATGCATTGCTAAATATAAACAGAAACGAACCTTTGGGTGACGAAAAGTTGGAACCCGGGAGAGACGGGGATGGCGTCCCTGTACCCTGGCACAGTCAGGGCATGGTTCTCTAGTAGGTTGCCGAGAACCGACGCTATGTCCACGTTAGCTTGATCTATGTCCTCGAGGAGTAGCCAGTGACCCTCCGTTACCGCCTAAATAAAAAACAAATGTTCGTTGTGAATTTTCTTTATGTACAAAATTTACTTGAGTCAGAATTCCGGGCTGCCACACAAACTCGCCGGGCGCACCGGTACATTTATAAGTGCCGAGCAGCGTTTTGCTGTCAGTTTGATCACCCAGCTGCAGCTTGATAAAGGTTTCGCCCAACTTTCTACCCGTCTTGAACGCCAAGTGGGTCACCAGCGAGGTTTTGCCGCTCCCCACCGCACCTTGAAGGCACAACGCCCTGTTGGAAAAGAGTCCGAGAGCAATTTTTTGCAAATTGCGGTGGGTAGAGGGGACTTCCACTAGCAACTCTTTTGTTTCGCGTCCGACTGACGGGACATAAATGTCGGCCACGCGAACGAGCGCGTTTTTACTTAGTTTTCCTGGAGCCAAATGCGGAACGGGATGGACGGGAGGAGCTTCCCATTTTTTTTTGGAGAAACCCGAATTTGCGTGGAACTGGTAAGTCAAATTTAGGTTCATGTCGTCGGAAATTCGGTTGAAGATCAGTTGCTTCAGGCGGCGCTCGTTAAAACCCAAGGCAAGCGCTAGAGTTTGATACATTAACCTATAAAACAATAACGGTGAGTGTTAAGGATAAAAGTGACCATATAAAATACTACCAGCGAACATGGACATCTCTAGATGAACTGATAAACGCCGAGATGAAACGAGTCCACTCCCACCGCACTCTGAAGAATTCGGGGTTGCTTTTTAATAAGAAATAAGTGGCCTCCACGATATCGATGCATTCGACCTGCACCTTTCCCGAAGAAATTTTGCGAACTTTTTCTGGCGCTTTGTCTTCCGTCTCGAAGGGAGCCGGATACGACGTAAAATACGTTAAAGCAAACCTAAGAAAAATACGCAAATAATCTACAAAGCGTTAGGAACCTCTTGGGTTAAACCTAGACAAATCCCGTCTCTGTCGGACGATTTTAGACAACAGAATGCAATTTAGCAAGTGTCTGGAATGACTAAATTCGTATTCATCATTGAACGTGAGAGCGTCGTGCAATATCCTTGGCAGCTCGCGCGGAAACTGTTCAATTATAATATCAAAGTAATATGGTATAACGAGCATTTCTCTAGCGATGTACTCCACAAGCACGTCGCATTTAGCAGACTCCTTCAATTTCTGAACGTCTACTTGCTAAAACAAGACTAGTTACTGCGGAAAACGAGAAATATTGTGGAGTTTATATGTTACTTTGAAGCAGACGTTAAACTGCTCGTTTATGCTAGCAAAAACGTGCAATTTTTCGTACAGCGAACCATTTTTTGCAGCCCTAACGGCCATTTTATTAACAAAAAGACTTGAAGGCACTCCAAAAATATAGAACGTGCGAAAAATATAACCAAAAAAACATTTGAAAAATATATAGGTTAGGACGACCACAGATATGAAATTGGTGGGACCGAAACTCTCTTCTTCTTATTTAATATAAGGCAAACTAACAGAAACGGCTTCCAAACAAGTGTTTATTTACTTTTTTTTTACAAAGAGAATAAGAGTAAATTGCTGTCAGCCACTTTAAAATTAGCAAACTTTTCCGTTCCGATCGCGAAATTTTTCACGCCAATCATTGCTTGGTGATTATTAGCAGGAAACTTTTTATCCATATGCTGGACCAACAATCTGGCGAGCAGAACGTTGTCGTCGATCGACATCCAAAGCTTCTGGATTACGTTATCCACCTCCGTCAACTCTTCCTCTGGAAAATCGACTCCCTTATCGATGACTTTCACCTGAATGGAATCGGAAAGTTATTTATCCAACAGCATCGCCCAAGAAAAATCGTACTTTGACGTGACCAGTAATAACCTTGACTTGTCTCTCTACGTCCCCGTCCTTAATCAAATAATTGTGCAACACGGCGTTGGTTTCGTTTTCCAGGAACTGGAAACCTCGTTTGCCTCCTATATAGCCGACAAAGTAATTATAATTAGCGGAAGAAATGCGCTAGAAAAGAAATTGTCTGTGCTAGGAGACGCCGCTTTTAAATTCCCTCACGTATTGTTCATTGACACTGTCGTCTTTCAAAATTTCATCGCGGCCGTCTTTGATTGCGACCACCCTCGCCACGGCTCCCACCTTTTCCTTTCTCGTAATCTTTTTTATTTTTTCGAGGTACTTGGCTTGTTTCTCGTCGGTTAAAGTGGCCTGAGTAACGAATGCCTAAAACATAAAAAGTAACGCGAACGTTTAAAAAAAATGAACACTTTAAACGTCTACGTCGTTGGTGGGCATATGCAGAGTGACGGCAAACTGTTCCTTAATCCATCCTTTGGGAGCGTATTTTTTCTGGGAGCCGATGAGGGTGACATTTAGGTTGTATTTTTCGACGATCTTGACGAACTCTTTCAACGATTCCGGAGGGTCGCGTTTGCTTTCCTCGCTGCTTTCCGACGATACAGACTTTGCCGACACTGTCTGCAAACGCAATTATTATTTTCTACTATAGAACGAGCAGTTCTTATTACCGCGGCCAAATAAATGCCCAAAACAGCGTTAATCCAAAATTTCGACATAATTTTGTAATAAACAAAGAATACGGCGGATTTATATAAACTATAGAGGTTATTCGATATTGAATAACTTATAGTTGTGTAGGGTTATAAGAGTATTTATCGATAATTGTTTTAAATATATTTGTACGAAAGGTCACATGTAAGTGGTAACCCCAATCAAGTCTTTATCATGCCCACTTATATAATTTTTCAGTTCGCGCGTTAGTAAACAACATTTGACTACATTTTTAACTCCATACTTTATAAACAGAGATAAATCCCATAATGGGTCCGATGACCTCTTCACGCCTGTGATAATTTAGCAGCGAGTTTGAATAAGAAGCTTCCATTACAAATCTTCTATTCGTAAGAGTGGGAATCAACATGAATTGGGCTAAATCTCTAATTCTGACGATGACCGTTTTATCGGGAGCCTCCGCCGGCGGCAACGACCAGGTAGTTCCGTCATTAACGGAGAAGGAGATTCAAGACTCGGTTCAGTATTTTCACGCAATGGTGAGTTAAGCTACTGCGAAGACATAATTTTAATTTCGGCCTTGGGGTATTTTAGTTACTACGTGGTTACGAGAAGAACAGGCTAAAGTTTATATATGAATACGCCCAAAAATTTTCGAAAGAAGAAGAAACCAACCTGTCGTTTGTAGCTTCACAGAATGTGTACGACTTGGACCGTTCCCTTTCGGAAGTTCGGACAATTGAGCTGTCTATTCCCACATCCTCAGTACTATCACTATTTATTTATTTATCTCACTTATTATTTGCTGAAACCATATCCTGCTCTGTCGTCTGTTTAATTAAGTGTTTCCCCGCAGAAAAAACCCACAGTTCTGTTTCCCGACGACGAACTCGACTTCGACAAGGCGTCACAACTGAGGGATTTGCTAAAAGTGTTGTCTGTTCTTGGGTTGGAGACAGAAATCAGCCACCACGAGTGGAGCAAAAGCGGCGACGTTATCGAAGAAGTCTACGTTGATAAGAACCTAGTGGTTAGTTTATCATAATAGACCTTAAACGTTAGACAATTCTGTTCTTCAAAATAAATAAGAACTAAAATTTCGTGAAAATCTGAACTTTTAGTTCTTATTTATTTTGAAAAATGGATTTTCATCAAGTAAAAGCCACCTCAGTTCAACTTCTGTTTTTTCTTGTTATGGTCTGTGGATCTAGGCCTAAGCTGCAGTGCGTCATTTACCGACATCTAAACTAACCAATCTCGATATCTTTGGCATTTCAGTACGAGTACGCGGATGGACTTCATTTCGTAAATAAAACGGTGAGAGTGGTTAACGGAAGCGTATTGGAGGACCGCATAAAAGAATTGGCCATCGATTCTTCCCTTCTGTCTGTTTTACGATACGACTCCGACGGTCAGTTCTTAAAAGACGCGTCCACGTTGGTACCGGAACTACTGGTAAGTCCGTACATATTTTTTTGTGAATCGTACGTTTACGTGGGTTTTGCGTCCGCGTTTGTAGACCTCGGTGGACGAAGAATACAACGAACCGGACGCGGAAATGATCAATTCCGTCCTGGAAGAACTGGCGGCGGTCGCCGCGTCCGCAAAAACTCGGGGCGAGGTGCCAAGCCGCCTCGTCGCTAGTCTTATGAAAAAACACGACGCCACCATCTTCTACGTCACCGACGACGAACCGGACGGTGCTTACGTAAGTAAAGATTTCAGTCTGACTGTAAATTACCACCTGAACGACGACTGGCGATTCACCGTCTATGGTTCCAAAGCGAGGACTCAATAAAAACGCCATTTTGTGTTTATTTTTCATTTTAATTTATTCAAATCGCCTCGATCTCGTAAACCGACTCCCCTGTCGACTCTCCTTCCTCCGCAAGCGCCTCCAAACTGGCCGAGCCGGATGGCTCGGGAGACGGGACGACCTCCAACGATACGGTCCTTCGAGCCGGATCGTAGCGGGCTTCGGTACCGGCAAGACGCGAAGTTTTCTCCACAAGAGTGTCCAGACTCCGTTGCCAATATTCCGCGCAGCTAATCGCCTCGGTCAGAGCTCGCAACGTTTCGTGCGCCGTCGCCACGTTAGAGATCAGGTGATCATCGACGCACTTGGGGCAGCACCTTACCCTGCGGCCGCGGAAGTTGTCGACGATACTCTGGGACAGCTCTGTTCGCATTAGATTTACATTAATTTGCCCGAAAATAAGTGTGAATAAGGTGGAGAGGGCAGTAGTAGGGAGCGGTATGGTTCCTTCATAGATATAAGTGACCAATTGCTTTTGAATGGGATTAACCAAGGGTTGGCATTAACATACAATGCAACAAGATTATTACCTAAAGTTTCGGAATTTAAATTCAGGTAAAATTGTGGTCCGTAATAAAAATAATTTTATACCTACCTGTGTTTAATATTCTTTGGTTTGGTATACTACTTAGTTTAAGTTTATTAGTAATCATTCTTATTTCGCTGTAATACAGCGTGTGCGAATTATGCAAAATATGTGCGAATCTAGTGTATCTCAGGAGATGCTCCCGCCCACATGTAGAAAACACTATTCTATTGAGACTAAGGAACTTATAAAGAATGTTTATTTGACTCTCATTGAACGTGGTGCCAGCAAGCAAGCATCTTTAGAAGATAACGGCCACATTGACGAAAATTCCAACATCTACTCTATCGAAAATTGCGAATAATCCCACTTCAGCCAGGAAAAAAAGAAGCGATGCTGACAATTTCTCGAGTGTAGATGAAAGTGAAGTAATACCCCAGAAAAGGGTTGGGTTGACTAAACTGATAAGTGTAAAAAAAAACGCGCCATCAAAACTAGGCAAAAGAATAACTATTTTGCATGCTGGCTCTAAAGATGGTTGGATTCCAAATGGATTTTCTCTGTCTGCTAAAAATATTAAAGATTCTTCTTTAGATTACCATGAAGACACCACCGCAGATTTATTTGAAAGTTTTTTTGTGTGAAATCGTTTAAAAAAAAAACAATTAAATTGATATTTATGTCGTGCGTTACGTCGCCGTCACGTTGTTCTGAGAACTAAATGGAATGGCTAAATACCGTGTTCTGGTATTCCGTACTTATTCTTATTAAAACAAAAATATTGACTGCATGTGGATTGAAAAGGAGCAGATAATAAAATAAGCATAACAAAATATTATTGGAAATCATTATATATAATCATGGCTGTTATAGCATCCTTCTGCGATGAAATAGTGTTATGGGAATGTTAATTGGTCTGTCGCTCAACTGCACCCTATACGTAATAATCAAGATTAAGATCTGGGGAGCTAGGTGGCTATAAGTTTGGGGTGACGTCGTCAAATTTTCGGCCATCCAATCTTGTGTCTTGTCTCTAACTCCGGGTTTGTGAAGACATAAACTGTCCTCTGTGCATAACATAGGACTTATAGGAGACGTCTTCGTGGACAACTCGACGGATTAGACCCTCAGAGACTTTGAAGGGATTTCATGGACGATCTGTTGTAATTGTTGAACAAATTGGGTATTTTTAGTAGTGTCCCAACGTTCCTCATGTCTTTTCCGTTTCGCGATAGTTTCTACATCGTTAGATGATGCTAGTTAGTTGAGAAAATTGGAGATTTCTAAATCGTTGGTTTTTGCGTATCGAGCGTCGATAACTGCATGTCTCTTCATTTCTTACGTTACTTTATAGTCCTCCAGTGATGATCTCCGAAAAAAAAAAAAACAAAAAAAATTGTTCTCCATAAATTACAGCCACATATATGGATGTCCTCAAATACCGGACGCACCCTGTAATACTTACAGTATTACTTAAAATAAATTACCTTACACCCTTTTATTCTATTAGCTGGTAGAAGTCACCCGACAGCAGACCCTCTTTTCTTTTTAAAATCATTTTTTCTTTCTGGGTGTAACGCATAACAATTTATTATAAGAACATATTATTAAATAATGATAGATAACACTCTACAATTGCAAGAATCTGACTAACCAATTAAGAAGTGGTCAATTGACCAGCCCCAATACTAATTACGACACAGAAAACAAAAACTAGGAACTACAAGTAGAACAAATAAAATGAACGAAAATAAATTATAAGAAACAAGGGGAGCTAGATAAGAAAAAAAGAAACAAATAACCAGAAAAACGGAGAATGTTTATAAATACAAATAAAACTATTACGCAATCGGAATTTACCTTTGACGTGGGCGCTGTACTGTCGCCAGGCGACGACGTTCTCTTCCGTTTCGTTAGCGAACCTCCGCCATTCGGACTTCTTCAGGGCGCCTCCGCGTCGCAACGTCAACGCGAACTCCTTGATGTGGGCGATCACGCTTCCCATCTAGAACGTTCGGTACGTTCCAGGTTAAGGAGGCCCATTTCATCGGCGGATAACTTACCCATCTGGTCCAGTTATGGGCGTTGTGGGTGATTTCCAGCAACCAAACCGCCCAAGTCTTCAGAGACAGACAGCAGACCGCATCGGCGGAGTGCTCGTACACCTTCGCCGGTCTATGACCTCTGATCACGCCCCTCCGGTCTTGCGACGTTACCGGCTCTACTTTAGAGGGCGCCACCATCTCTGGTTTTTGCGTGGGGGGTGATTCCCGTTCCTCCTCGGTCTCTTCGTGAACCGACGGCGGCAAGCGGTGGACGTCGTCGCCCACGGTCGGCACATCTTCCACGAAGTCGAACGTCTGCGTTACCCGCGACGGTTCCTTATCCAGTACCGCCAAGTCATCGACTTTCGGCGTTTCTTCTTCCGTTTGAACGTCGAACTCCTCTTCGGTAGCAACCGCCTCGTACAAATCGTCTTCTTCTGAAATTCGGTAGTCGTCATCTCGTTCTTCCTCTTCTTCTACGCTCTTAACGACTTCTTCGTCGGTCGCGCCTTCCACCAGCTTCACGTCTTCCGTCTCTTCCGTGGTCCCGAGATCTTCCTGCTCGATCGGTTCCTGGTCCGGTCCTTTTGCCGCTTCTTCGATGGTTCCGAGGTTCGTTTCTTCCGTCACATCTTCGGTCGTGTCGTCGTTTGCTTCTTGCGTTGTAGTTTCTTCTGCATCTTCGCCCTCTGCGCCGGCGACGTTGCCGGGCGCTTCCTCTTTTTCTTCTCCCCGTTCTTTTTTGTCTTGATCTACTGCACCTTCAGTATCCTCCGCGGCACCGTCGTCGTCATCGACCCCGCCTCGAAACGCCGACACCCAATCGTTCAAGATGGCCGACACCTCCCGGATTTTGTCCATCATTTTCTGGTCCACCTTGTCCGGGTCGTTCTTCAGTGCCCACTCCATCACGACCTCCTCCAGGAACGTCTTGGGCACCTCACCGCCGAGCCTCAACTCCTCCAGCTTGGCCAAAATGTCGCGGTACCTCAGTCCCGGCATCTTCCCCGCGTCGACCTCACTATCTAAGAAGTCTTCCGGCCCTTGGGCGAGTATCTGGACGAGCTTAGCCAACAGCTCTTCGTCCAGAAACACCTCCTCCTCATCAAACCGATCGTCACGTTCAGTACCAAAACCATGCTCTAGCTCAGCTAACAAACTGACGTTATTAGCTGACCGTCAAAGGACAAGAAATTACGTGATATAAAACGTTGATGACCAACATTATATGACAAAATTAGATGAACGGGTATGTGGTCAATAATTAATACCTCTTTATTCTGCAAAATCTTTCCAACCCAATGTCGACTCTAGACCTTCAAAATTTCCATTCGTAAAAAAGAGGAATAACAATACATACTCTTTCAACTTTCAATCCACTTGGTTGACACACTAGATTATACAATTTGAATTTCGCGATCTGTTAAGTTCAGTTCTGAAGAAGCCAACAGGATGATGGCCTAAACGTTAGCAAGTTCGAATCTAGAAGATTTCTAAATATCAACATTTAGAATTGACCAATGAAGCTCGGACAGTGCGCAAAGAAGATTTTGAAAAAGCTAAAGGCAATGATGAATATGAGTGCTTCACTTTTGATCTTCGAAAAGAATTACCTTTACCACGAATACCCACAAATATTGTGTTCTATAAACGGCAGTCTCAAGAAGTGGGGATCATGTATATTAAAGCACAGTCAAACATACATTTCCTAAGGAGCGAAACATCTTATTCTTTATATTTTACAAAATACCCCATAATTTTTATGGCGTTTCAAATATTGAAAAAATATTGTAATGAGACAACAAACCGAAACAGGCGGAAGAAAAGAAACTGCCTACATATTAGGTCGATTAAATTACAAAAGAATGACCCGTTCATAATGTTAGGAAATAATTTCGGAAATGAACACCAGGCAATAAATATAAAAAAAATATATAAGAGGAAGACCGTCCACAACCTTTCACATCTCTAGTGCCTTTCTGGCCAAATGGTAAACCAATCTCTGAAGAGAAATTCTTTATTGTACTAATTTGTTGATACTTCCTATTGCTGTTTTTCATTTTGCAAAATCCTGCAAAGCCACAAAACTTTTGGTATTTTTGAAAAAAAATAAATTATACCTTATTACACTACAAAGTAAGATGGTACTTGTACTATTGTTACAGTTTTTTTGTATTCAGTTTTTTATGCGTTGGCCGTAGATTTTCTTATTTAGAAAAAATTTCATTTACAAATATCTCAATATTATCGATTTGAGGGTCGGAAGTTTTTTGCATAGCATGGCCCAATTTAAGTGAGTGAGTCTCATTTTCTTCAATCAAAGTCGTTAATTTCAACTCATATGGCGGTCATTTAACAATAGCATTACTAGCGTTTTTGTTGTCGTCAATCTTTTCATTGTAACTTAAACCATATATTTGAAATTGTGGTTTCCATAAGGATGACAATTTGATCACTGCAGAGTATTGCGACCACTTATGACTTGAAGATAACGTCGTTCCGACTACCCCCCCAGTACCTGGCAGTTTATCTTCGCCAACCATCTCTTCCAAATCCAATCCTTCCAAGTGTTCCTCAATCCACACGTCTTCTTTGAACACGAACTCCTCCTCCCGTTCCATCAATTCTTCTCTTGTCATCTCACTCTCCGATTCTTCTTCGCTTTCTTCCTCTTCCCCTTCTGCGTCATCGTCTTCGTATTCGGACAGCGACGATATCGACAGTGGGGGAATGTCCTCGTCCGATTCGACGGCCTGAACGTCGACGAAACGCGTCATCGCGTCGATCCACACCGCCATTTTATCCGCGATCTCGATGACGGTCTTCTTGTAACAGTTGCCTGTCTTCCTGCTCGGTTTCTTCAACAGTCGGGACGCGTCTAGTCCATCGAGAACGCCATCCGAGATGAGCATTTGTTTGTAGTTGAGAGCAAACAGCGGCTCGTCTCTGACGTAATCGACGACGGCCGACGCCAGAGCGTCGATTTGAGTTGTCGTCCAGCTAGGGCGTTTTCCCCTTTCCAGCTCTTTGGTCTTTTCGGAGCGTTTCTTTTCCTTCATTTTTTTACGGTGTTGCCTGAAACCGAGTTCGAAGAGGACCACGCGAATATTTATGGTACCATCATTGGTAACCTGTCTAGGGTTTTGTAGTAGTACCGGGCCTCTCTGGGTTCAAGATTGTGGTCAGTGTGCAGTATTTGCTCGTACCTCAAGAGCATTTCGGCCGGCAATAGTGTCTGGTAGTCCTTCCAATTGGCGAAGACCTTTTTTTTTTTTTCGTGGAATATACCGAGAATCAAAAAGACCGCAATATTTTTATTGGCGAAACATGTGAAATCGACCGACCCGACGGTCGTGGCGATTTTGGCCGAGATAAGTAAAGAAGAAGAAACTCAACTCGCGGTTATACACAAGTGATGTCATTTTATATCGTCCGATGCACCTTAAAGTCGCTTCAATTGAGAAAAATAACTTGTTCGTTATCATACCTAATCAACCATCTAAGATTTTTCTATATCTGTGAAATTACACTACACAAAATAATCCCTAAAATAGGATAACTTGTATATGTTCACGACCTATAAAGTTTCTTGGACTCTCCTGAACATTTAAAATATTATAATTTTGTTGATACAGGGTGTCCCCTCCGACATAAACTATGTTATTTTAAATGAAACACCCTGTATATATCGATATTTTTTGAATCCTTGGTTAAAATAAGGGTCACTTTCTTAAGAAAGTCCTATTCGAATTTTGCATAGTTTAGGCAGAAATTGAGGTTATGTTTTTTTTTATATTTTGATTGCCCCATATAAAATTGTTTTGTGACGCTACGGATTAAGGTATTGCAACGAAAATTTAACCACAGACCAAGGAGATGATGCGCTACTCGATCAGTTTGACAGACGCGCCTCAGCTAATACAGGATGTCCCAAGTAGGTGGTGCCGTTTTGGCCAATCTAATTAACAAAATCTTAACATTTTCAATTGGAACACCCTATATTTTTATTCAGATATCAATTTTAGGACAAAAAACGAGGTAAGTTTGTAATTTATGTTATATTTAAATTTTACTTACCTTTTGAGATATTCGAGGTTTAAGATAACATCCGTATAAATTCTTGTTGCATTTTTTTGAAGTTTAGATATTAGGTATTTTTTAAATAGCAAAGACAAAATCCTACTTATTTATATACGAATAAAACCTATTGTTAACTTCAGAATTTAAAGAAACATTTAATGGTTAATTATCTGGCTTGATTGAAAATAACAAATAACAAAGATAAGTAATTAGAGTTTATAAGCTAACTAACCAAGGTAACACATTTGAATAAATAAATAAACAAAAAGTTAAATAAAGAGTGTTCGTTAATTCGATCCATAAAGTTTCGTTGAAAATGTTCCTCTTAAAATGCTCGTTTCGTCTGGCATCGAAACAATAAAGAAATATCGAAATATTTAAAAATGTAGTTGGCTATGACACCACAATCTTTTTTTTACGCATTAAGGTATAAACAAACTTTGACATTTCTGTTTGTTTTTGTTTTGTTGTTGTTGTTGTTGTTTGCACTTGGAAACGGTCGTAAAAGGACCATCGTGAATGCGCGCGCGCGTGACGTAAAAACTTACGAACCCGTCTCTTGTTCGGTACAGCCAGCTTGACCAATCTGGGCGGGCACGGTTCCAGTTCGCATTTTGGCGGCGGTTTTTTGACCGCCGGCTTGTCGCAGAACCGCGGGCTCGGTATCGACAAAAATTCCATGTATTCGTTCTGGGACATGATGCTTCTGTCCAGCAACGACGGTTTCTCGATGTCGCTTGCGCCTTTCTTGCCGCCTGGCGACGCAACCGACCGAAAAACGAGCGTCGATCTATATTCTGTGGTCGCTTACCTGCGCTTCCCTGTAATTTCGTTTTCTTTTTACGCTTCTTCGTGGCTCGGGCGCGACATAAGCGGAAGGGGACGTCCGCCGGAGCCCGCAAAGGCGCCAACGGTCTTCTTTTATCGGCCTCGCGCAGGTTGCGGTACTTGCGACCCCAAATCAGTTCGTTGCGCAGGTTCGAATCGTCGGAGTTCGACGCCGACACGTCACGAAGCATGTACTCGCACACAGACATGTCCCTACCGCAAATTTAGGCTGATGACGTCCAGATAATGTGCGAATTTTGACAAATACTTTGATATTTTTTGAAACTTTACTGGGAGAATAGAAACAACATCGCTAGCGCCATCTAGTGCCATGCGAGAAACTAATAGCGAAGTTCAGAACCAAATTTCTTGTTTCTTTTTCTATGTTTAAGTTCTGAATCCGGCATTAATTTTATGGGTAAATCTACGAGAAAAAAGGATACACGCTAATTCTTTGTTCGGAACCCCGTTCCTGTCGAATTTAGATTTAGGACAAGTCTTTCTAAGGCATATTTTAAATGCATTTGATAATTGCAAGAGCATATCGAATTTTGCTTACAAATGTATTGCTCAATTTTGTGAATACCCCTTGTATTTTAAAAAATCTTCCGGCTCTACTTATTTTATATCAATAGAATTTAAAACAGAAAATTAATCTTGAGATGAGAATAAGAAAGTGGTACCTGTACGTTTTTAGTTGTACTTACGTATGACGTCATTATCAAAGAAGCCAAATCACTGCAACTACGAGATGTTAAAAAAAAAACAAAGACTAACCGGGAACCACAAGACACCACGTGGTACACATTCCATGGGTTGGTTACCTTTATAAATCGATCCCAAAACCATACTGCCACCTTTCCAGATGCGAGTTTAACTAAAAAAAATATGTACAGAGGATTGAGGTAATTAAAAGGCGACAAAGTAAAGGCTGTTCTTTATTTCGTCAAAACGCGTAAAACAAAATCAATCCCAGCCGCTGGCACCGCCCCAGTTGGGTTGTGCGGCGGGTGCTGCCGCCTGATTCGTGGCGGTCCACTGTTCTTGCGCCTGCGCCACTTCCGTGGCCCAATCTTCGGTGGCGGGGGCGGGCGCGAACGGGGCCGCGGCTACAGGCGCCGCCGCGGCCGCCGGTTCCGCCCAATCCTGATCGTTGCCGGCACTCCATTCCAAGTCGGGCGCTTCGTGCGCCACCTATCGTCAAACAAAATATTTAAAACACGTCGGGACCGGAGATTGATGACGAAGTCGGTGTAGCATTAATGACAACTATCCGCTAAATATAAAAGAGGGCGAAAACACTTCGAACACTCGGAGCGCGAGCATTGAAGATGCCAAGTGAGATTTTGGCGAAACGTCTGCGGGATTCCAGTCGGATGCAGGATTTGCAGGATTCTAGTCGGATGCAGGATTCCAGTCGGAGTTCAACGAGCGAACGGATGATATCCCGGAATATAGTGTCATCATATTTTTCCATCCGTGAATCAATACGTGAGAATATATATATATATATATATATATATATATATATATATATATATATATATATATATATATATATATATATATATATATATATATATATATATATATATATATATATATATATATATATATATATATATATATATATATATATATATAAAACGGTAGCAATACATTTTTAATCACCATTCAAGGGTTATAAATTTAAATTTAACAATGGATACGCACTTAAATCCAATTCGTCATTAAGTATTAGAAGATTTAGCTTCCAACAAATTTAGTTTTTTGCTTTTTGTTTCATTATGTAAAATATCAAAATTATCGTCAAAGTTGTGCATTTCTGAATTTAAATGAATGGCATAGTTAGAATCCGGCTTATTTTTATACACCCTTTTATGTTCGAGGTTTTCGGAGACCCGTACTATATTATCTAATTGAAATTGCTATTAAAGTGGCTATTCGAAAATCCAATAGTTACAGGGTGTCTCATTTAAGAAAATTTGAAAAAGGCATCATTTTGCGAAACGTGGCAACACCGCGCATTTTAAGAAAATATTTTACATTTTATCACTGCCTAAGGCAAAGCATTATTTTCGTAAAAATAATAGGTGGAAAATAGTTAAAAAAGTTAATAAGCAACCCAACAATGATGGTTTAAACATAACCTGACTGATAAGTTCGAAAAGATGCATCACAGACCCATACTCATATATATCGCTTGAATTTGTTTTTGAAAAGACTCTCTTAAACAAGCCACCCCGTTCAGCGTATGAACGACGACAGATTATTTGAACAAACAACAAATACCACACCATCGAAAAAAAAGGATATATATATATATATATATATATATATATATATATATATATATATATATATATATATATATATATATATATATATATATATATATTCCCGTGACATTTGAATGTAACTGTGGCGATCCCTTTTGTAAACTACCAACGGGGGTGTGGTTAGTCTATGGTAAAGTATCGCTATGATTTCGTCCTTAAGCGAAACCGCAAAGCTTGGCGTACCATTTCGCGGCATTAGAAAGGACTTCGGCGCATGCGCGCGTAGCTACACTCACCTCGACCGGTTTGGCGGGCGCGACCGCCTCCTTGGCGGCCTGCTCCTCCTTCTCCGCCTCCTCGGGCTCGCGGTAGAAGAACAGATCGACCACGACGTCCCACTTGGTCTCCCGCGGGATGATTCCGCGCAGCCGCAGTACCTTCCAGGAAAAAAAAAAAGTTAGCACCGCCCCTAGTCACTTGCGTCGACGAGCGCGCGTCGCTCGAGACGCGTCAGGTGGAAAAATTTTTTTTAGACAAATCACGGTCGTTCAACAAACATTGGGAACTAAACGGGCTCATCATTGGCGTCCCGATAACATATAAAAACGAGGGTATGGGCGTGATTCGGTACACTAACCTCGCGAGCGAGCAGCCACCACACCAGGCCGATGCTGTGAGGCGCCTTGTTGTTGCACGGGATACCGATGTCGACGAACCTCAGAGGCGAATCGGTGTTGCATAACCCGATGACGGGGATATTAACGTAAGACGCTTCGGTGATCGGTTGGTGATCGAACGCCGGGTCGGTGACGATCAGGAGGCGGGGTTCACGGAACGCCGCCTGAATCTGATTCGTGAACGCGCCTTGCGGGAGAAAAATAAAATTAAACGCGGCTGAAGCGAGCGCGCTAGACGGAAATGGCGGCGGATCGACCGATCAGTACTGAAACGAAATCACGGGCACTCATAGGTTCCTTAGTGGTTGTCATCAGGCACAAAATTCCAACAGATCTCTGAAAATACACTTTCGGAGGTAGTTTTCAACAAACTGCACGATCATAGCGACACCATATAACCATGTAAGAATAAACAGATCTAAGACCTAGAAATGGTACTGCAATAACTCGAAATCATAAACACATTATGTTAAATGTCAAAACATTGGGAAGATTTTTATTAAATAAGCATTTTTGAACATAAGCTCATATGAACTTTTTTACTTATTTTTATCTGCTGAATGCGTACTTAAAGTTTCTCAATTATAATTCGAACCATCATATATTTGAAAAAGGCTAAGTATTTTTACGAATGGTAACTTCTAACTAACCAAAACTTTTCCATATCATTGATTTACCTTATTAAATCATCATTTTCATTAAACAGTTTTTATGCCATAATATAACGTGTATGTATTTAGTTTCAACTTTCCCACCATGTTTTGTTTTCCTCACTAGAAATTAGTTGTGAGTACCTCAAAATAATTAAGAATAGCACATCAACTTCACCATTGATGCATTTTTCTATTGTTTTTATTATTTTTCTTGTTTTTTTTAAATTATGTGTTTTTCTATTTTATTACGAAATAATTTATTTATTTAATTTTTATAAATAAAGGCCATTATTTTATATTATAAGGGTCTCTGCTGAAATTAAGATGAACAATCTTTCAATCACTTACCAGGAGTAAATCTGCCAGCAATTGGTGTAGCGCCAGTGTGTGCAGCAAACTTCAACACCGCCCTCTGTCCAAACGGACGAGATGAGATGACGAAAACTTCTGCGGGATGTTCTATAGCGACGATGGCGCGGGCGGCCAACAGGAGTTTCTCCCAGGTTTTACGCAGGTTGATGATATGGACTCCGTCTGCACGGCGCTTGTAGATGTACTGCTCCATTTGGAAGTCGATGTTTGGGGTACCCAGATGGGTGGAGGCGGCCAACATTTTGGTAACATCCTCCTCTGTGTGGAAAAAGAAATCGTCAGAAATCTCTTTTTTTTACGCTTCTATGGCAGATTACGCGGCAAATACTATCAGATGTCAAAAAGTAATCAGGGTGGTTCATAACCCAGTGCTGAATTTGTCATCATTCGCGCTTACAAAACAGGGCGAAATCGTTTTTCGTAGTCGGCACTCACCTTTGAGGCTAAGGACCTCTAAACCTCCCGACATCTTTACGTATATTTGCGTAACGAGTTACCTGAAAAAACATGCTCTCAATAAAATGACACGCTAGCGGAAATTGTTGATAAAAAAAACGTTAATGCAAGATTATTTTGTAAAAACATTTGAATTGAACCATCTAAAAACTTTTTTGCCCAAAGAACACCACTACCTTGGAAATATTGGTCAAAATAACCACAAAATGAAAAAAATATTTACTGGTGTGTTGTTAAAAAACATCGGCGGCATGTGATTAATATATAAAACATCAAAAATTTATATGATGTCTTCAATATTTTGGAATTATTGGAACATCAAACTTACGTGAAAAATGCCACAGGGATACGACTCTAGTCAGAGTTCTGTCAAGAAGGGTATTGTGAAATTCCGTATTATAAGCAGTGAATAATTCTTCTTATTCTCGTTTTGTGCAAAATGCGTAAAACCCATTCGACCAAGTCCAATCAGCTTAAATTATGAAGAAATGAATATTTAGTCACTGCGTAAAAGTTATTTATCGATTCTGTGGTGGAGTATTGCACGCGGCGGTTTAACCTCTGTTCGCTCCTGACAGAATCCCATGTATTCCTCCCAAAAAGTTTGATATCGGTTTTCACGGTGTGGATTTAGTGTTTTGAGTGTTCAGTGTACGTCTTAAAGTGATAATCGTCGTCGGCCCCGTCGTTTTTCCCCGTTCACGCCGGTATGGAGGTCGGATCGTCCTAAGCGGAAGCGGGGAGTGTCGGTTTTTTTGGTATCGGTCAAATTTGTTTTTTGCTATTTGAGCAAATATGGGTTATATGCCTTCTTTGTACGTGTTGGTCAATGATCAAAAGCGAAGATCCTCGACGGAAGTCGGCAATGGGCGAATGATCCTAGCAATTGTGCCCAACATTTTTTGTGAAACGCTATATTAATTTAATTAACTTAAGTTATTTATCTTTTATTTTGTGTCAAAGAGAAATATATAATTAACATAATTACTTGACTAATTGAAAAGTTGAACAGTTTAAATATTCGGAAATTAAATCTGGAGTGAATTAATACGACGACTTCAAACTCACGGATGTTTTATCTATGGGTTTTGTTTTTAGGATTGACGTGATTAGAAGCTGGGTTGAAAGTTTGTAGTATAAAAATGCAAGTCGAACAATCTATTTTAATTCGCTTTAAAATATATTTACAGAAATATAGGCCAGGCTTGTTTAAGCGCTTACATTATCAAACACGCGAACTATTTCAGGCAAGGTCTCTAATTTGCTTAATAATTTTTCAGTAGTCTCTTGTTCAGAGGGGCTAATTTCTTGTAGTTTCGTGGGAATAAAGTCAATGTTCGCGTCAATAATCTTATATCCGAACTCTTCCAGTTTTTGCTGAAGTGGTCTGAATTGAGTAGCACCACAGGTGAATTGCAAAATATCTTTATCAACAAATTGTACATCCTCGGCATTACACTCGATTGCATGCTCAGTTGCGGCCTCCAAAATTTCTTCTTCAGATTTGTCCTTGTCTTTAGGCTCAACGTAGGTTATGCCCTTTTCGGTAAACTGGGCTCCAATCCCACTGTCGTTTAATTTTGCCCTTAAACAAACGGAATTATGTAACCAACAAAATTTTGCACCTGCACAACACAATCATAAACTTACTGGTGTTTCTTTAGAATGGATGCCACGGTCATTCTTAACCCCTGCAAGTTGCTAGTAAATACTTCACATAATATTAAACAGCCTCCAGGTCCTCTAATCTCGATAAGAAATGTTTTGGCATTGGACTTATCTGTAGTTTTCAGCACATTTTGTATGCTTGCAGCAGGCATATTAAACCTCTTGGCTTGTTCAATTACGTGAGAAAGTTTTATGTTTTGTTGTGGGTCCGCAGAACCACCTTCTGCAAAATTACTTTCTTTTACGTTACATTCATAAACAGCTTTCCAGTTATTTTACCCTGTATAGCTACTTTCATTTGTCTGGACAGTTTCGTAAACATGGTGGCCCTTTCGGCGTCTTTGGCACCTTTGGTATGCCTGATATTTTGCCATTTGGAATGTCCCGCGTTCCGTCTTATTATTATATTGAGGTTTAAAAATTTCTTTAACATGTCGAACAACGTTCGTTTTCAGACATAACCTAAATTTATGACAGGCAAAATAGTAGTGTCTCAAATTATTGAAAAAAACGTAGCGAAATCATTGCATTGCAAGCATAGAACAAAAAGCACAAATATTCTTGAGGAAATTATTTTAACATTTCCGTCTTATTTGAAAAGTTATTACTTCGGAAGTTATATACTTCACGTCAATTTTAATGAGTAGAGAGGGTGGCCAAAATATTTATACGACCTTGGTGTGGTCTGTGGCGCCCACAAAATTCACGCCATTTTGCAACTGACGTTTATTTTTTTTTCAAAAAACGTTGCGTTCAATTGGAAAACCTCCCCGCAAATACTTCGAGTCGAGTGAAACGTAATGTTCGGGTTTCGCCGCAAGTGTTGCCAGTTGGCGAAAAACGTTTACGCGAATCGCCGTTAAAACAAACTAGCCGAGTTATTTTTACACGGTTCCTCTCCACGGTGGCGAATATTTAACATCACGAAGATCCTGTAAACGTTCGCGCGTATCCAATTACGAAGTTATTATGGTTACAATTGGACAATCTCCATTGTTATGGCTGAGGACGTTTGTAAACCTCAAAAGCAATACGATTACTTGTTGAAATTTCTCTTGGTGGGAGACAGCGACGTTGGTAAACAGGAGATATTATCGGACCTAGACGATGGGGCGCTCGAGAGCCCCTTTTGTAGCGGTAGCGGTAAGTGTACGTATTTTTATTAGACCCAAGCTAACGCTTTTGCGGTGGTTCGAACGGGTATTGTTGTTAGTTCTATTTAAGGTGCGTTTATCGACTATTTGATTGATTTCGTAGCGTACAAAACGACGACTATTTTGCTGGACGGCAAACGGGTGAAACTGCAGTTGTGGGACACTTCTGGACAGGGACGTTTCTGCACAATTATTCGGTCCTATTCGAGAGGTGCTCAAGGAGTGTTGCTGGTGTACGACATAACCAATAGGTAGTTTTAACGCTATTGTAAATTGAACCGGCGCATAAAAGAACTTCTCGTGAGGTAGGTGGTCGTTCGACGGTCTCGATCGTTGGCTCAAAGAGGTGGACAGCCACGCCCCGGGCGTACCAAAAGTCCTAGTCGGCAATCGGCTGCACCTCGCGTTCAAGCGGAAAGTGGGGCAGCGCGACGCCGAAACTTACGCCAGCAAGCACGGAATGGCTTTCTTCGAGGTGTCGCCGTTGTGCAACTTCAACATCCACGAGAGTTTTTGCGAGTTGTCGCGCATGGCGTTGCAACGGAACGGCATGGAACGACTCTGGAGGTCGAACAAAGTGTTGAGCCTGCAGGAGTTGTGTTGTCGGGCGATAGTTGCGCGCACGACAGTCTACAGTATCGAGCAGCTCCCTCTACCTACGTGCGTAAAGTCGCACCTGAAGTCGTACGCGTTGACCTCGACCTCCGGTCAGCTGAAGTACACCCAGAGTCAGAAGAAAGCCCATGGTAACAGGAAACTGAGGTGGGTGGATAGAGTTTGCCGGGTTCTTTGCGGCATTATTCCTCTTTACATTTGTTCTCTGCTGCTGATCGTTCCGCTTGATATTTAACACGTCCCATAGTTTTGAAAAAGAGTGGATCTAACTTATTTGACTCGCAAAAATACAAAATTTCTTGCAATCGCGGAAATTGCATCTTGTGTACCAGGCTTTAGATTTATGAAAGTCAGACACTGACATAACACAAAAAACTGCCTTATAGGTTGTTTAAAAGGGTAATTTTTAACTATTTTAAAATTCCTACTCAGATTGCTACATCTCAAATAGAGATTAGATTGTATTTAATGTTTTTTTAATGACATTGTCGAAAGGGTTGATGTTAATTGCTTGTTATACGCTGACGTTCTAAAGTTGTTCTGCAAAATTGATAGTATTCAGGACTGCGAAAACCTATCGTTGAATGTAAAGAGTATTGAAACGTGGTGTGCCCATAATAACTTGTTGTTAAATCCCATCAAATGTAATGTCATGACGTAATCGCTTGAGAGTAATATTATCCGATATGATTACATCAATGACATCGTACTTCAGCGTCCAGCTACTATTGATGATCTAGGTGTCACTTTTGACCCTAAACTTTCTTTCATTCCACATGTTGACGCCGTTGTGTCAGACGCGCATAAAAGGTACGCGTTTATAGCGCGGAACTCTGAGACTTAACAGATTGTGTGCTAGATCTAAATTAGAATACGGTGATATTATATGGATTCTGTCTTACCAAGTCAATTCAAGGAAGCTGGAATCTGTACAATGTAAATTCGCGAAACTCTTGTCTTTCAGGCATGATAATAAGTATCCCCCAATTGATAAGCAATACTTCGCTCCGTAATAGGCATAAAATTATTCATAATCAGGTTGTGGATCCAGGCCTCTTATCAAAATTGAACTTCGGTGTTTTCGAGGGTAACTTTAGGAGTAGATCAAACCTTTTACCTTTCTACGCCGCGTAAGAATATTTTAAAATTTTCCCCGTTACACAGTTTCCAGCTTGATATGTTTAGTTCCTCTGTATGCGACGTTAAAATATATTTTTTTAAATAGCATATAATTATTTTTGTTCCATTTTACGTTGTATTAGCATTTTGCTGTCCTTTCTTTTTTTCTTTTTTTTTTTTTCATTTGTCACTTACGTTCCTGTTCTGTAGTTGGGTTTATCCTGTTGAACAGTGTATCTAAATAAAATAATATAGTTGTTCTACTACTTTTCATGACATCTAGACATGTTTTGCGAAAATATTGCGTTAAAGACACTTCTCAAAATTTTTCACTTCTCAAGTCAATGTATTGACGCAAGTGCTTTAGTCGACGTCACAGGGACTGTTAGATATTTTTGACGATTGAAATATATAGGGTTGTGACGAAACTTTTCACTTTTTAAGGTTCACCAGCACACCTACTTCTCCGGGTACCGTCATGGAGGATCGAACGAGTTGCGTGCCTCGAAACTCTTGCGTGCTTTCTTGATAAACGGCGACCGGCTCTTGTTTTCGTGTCTATATCGTTATATTTTAATGTTTTGTACAGTGTTTTAGTTTTTAAGGAACCGTTTTTTTTTGGCAATAACTCTTCCGTTTCCCCATCCCCGCGGCAACTTTTGTAATCCATTATCGTCGCGGGCAATTTAATTGTGTACATAAAACCCGCCATATCTAATAAATAAACAAATTTAATAGAAAAATAAAACAAAGGCAGGACATCGGATTTGAAAAAGGTTTATTTCAGTACCACCCGAAAAGTATTATAACATGTAGTAGGTTCCAAAGTATCATCCATTTTTTAAAATAAATTTTATATACTTGGCGATCGCCACCACCCCACCAAATGAACTGGTGGAACGGAATTAACACATATTCTTTGGCAACAAGGCGTCAACACGCAGACACTTGCCCACGCGCCAATGGTCAACGCGTTTGATGACGTCGCTGGCGATTTCCGCCATCAGCATGATAGGCGCGTTGACGTTCCCGCTCGGTAACGTTGGCAACACCGACCCGTCGACCACAAACAAGTTGTTGGTCCGTTTCACTTGAAAATCGTAGCCGACCACGGACGTCGGGTCTTCCAGTGCGCCCATCTTGCACGTGCCCACCGGATGGTACGCGGTCACCGTTAATCGACGAATGTAACACTCCCAGTAGGGGGCGGAGTCGAATTCGTAACTTTCGCACCCTGAAACCCGGCTCCGGTTAATCTGACGAGTTGTGAAACGCCTGTAAGCCTACCCGGAAAAGGTATGGAGTTCAATTTGGCGCCCAATTCGGCCATTTCTTTAGTACGCGTGAGCTGCTTGATTTTTTCTATGCCCAAAACGAGTGTCCGGACGTCTTCGTCGCTGGACAGGTATCGGGGGTCGATAAGGGGTCTCGACGCGGGGTTCTTATCAGCTAGCCGCACCCTCCCCCTGCTCTTGGGGTGGAGCAATACAGGCAAGATCGTCAGGGCGGGGCTTTTGTTCAACGCGAAATAGCGAGACCACGTTTCGTCGGATATGCCTAGAAACGTCGCCGAGATAAAAAAAAATACACCTCAGCCACCTTTCAACTCGAGAAAAGTGAGGCTAGACAGGGGATTCCCTTTCTTTTGCTCATTTATATGAATATGAATTGTTGATTATCTTATTTACCGATAAATTCATACTTACAGATACCCAAATTGAGAACATAAACAATATTTTATCATACTTATCGGCCATTAGTGTTAACCATTACAATCACAGACCTTAAAACGAACTTGGCGTTTTCCGTGCTCAAACGCTCGTAGGTTATGACGAAAACACCGACTGACCTATAAGTCTTCTTAAATGGATCCCGTCGTCCTCCTTGATGGCTAACGGCATCACCATCATTTGCAAATCGGGCCTTTGGGAGGTAGCATTTTCGACAGCCGTGCGGAGGAAAGCAACAGCCTCGCATCCTAGAGTGGTCCACGGTCCGGACCCATGGAAAAAATATCTGAGAGCGGAGACTGGCGAAAACATGCTCCCGATGCCGAGATCAAGCGATCGGTTTAACAAAACTAGATCGAATCCTACAAATTTTCCCCCCCCCACGAATAACGGAAAAAGACATTGCTTTGGCCGTGGTCACCTGTAGTAACATGATCTTGCAGATTGTCCCCGACGGGCAAGTCGACTTTGGTTCTAACATTAATAGTATCCAAATGGCTTTTATCGCCGATCCCCGATAACATCAATAGTTTCGGAGATCCGACAACGCCCGCGGATAACACCACCCCCTTTCTGGCTCTCGCGAAATAGCTTCTGCCCGAGTAAGTGTATTTTACCCCCACTGCTTCGAAATCGTGGCTGAATAGAACTTTTGTCACGACCCTGTTGGTTTTCAAAATCAAATTCGATCTACCGAGAGATTTTAACGTCGAAGAGGTGGTCCACCTAGCGCCGTTGCGTAAGTTTACCCTCGGCACACCCATCCCTTTAAAAATACGCAATGGAAAAAAAACGACGTTCGCTTATACCGACTAAAACTGACCAATAGTTGATTCAGCGGTATTGTCAACGATCGGCCATCCCAAAGTTTTCGCGGCCCTCGCGATAAACCTCGGCAACACTGTGATAAATGGTAAGCTACTTACGTAAACAGATCCGCCAGATTCAACTGCGTGAGGAAACAAACTGGATTAAGAAAAAATTAAAACAGGTTGGCGAATTTCTGCCTGTCTTTAATTTACCTTGTTTTTCGAGTCTCTCGAAATAGGGCAAAACGTCCGCGTCGTAATCGTAACACTCTTTAAACTCGAACCACTCGTCGAAATCTTCCCGGTGACCTCTGACGTATATTAGATTGTTAAACATGCCCGTTCCCCCGACAATTTTTCCCATGGGCCACTGACTTTCGTTGTTGTCTAACGCCAGACAAGCGTTGTACTGCGGCACAGTGCTATGTTGCCAATCGTACGATGTTTTTTGCAACAACAAACCCAAACAAGGGACGTTTAGTATACTGAAAGCGTCTTGCCCCGCTTCCAGAACTAAGACTTTGTTTTGTTTGTTGTCCGAGAGCCTTCTGGCAACTATAGATCCGGCCGAGCCACCTCCGACTGATTACGATTAACGTTGACCCCAGTTAACGCAATAAACAATTTACGCACCCACAATGTAGTCGAAAATAAGGGAATTTTCCTCCGGGGCCCAGTAAGAATACAAATCGTTCAAAACGTGGACGTATTTGATCACCAATGCGAATAATGATACCACTAAACAATAAATAACTCTCGTGAACCGTTTATTCAAATACATTTTTGTTCGATTTTTTAAAACGCTAGTAGAGGTTAGATTCACCACTCTTTCTCAATCTATCTTCTTCTTAAAAATATTGATACAATTAACAACTGCCTTACTTGTTTACGTATTATCATTCAATGGTCCATGCGTCTGGCGTATGAATGTTTTTATGATAAGTGTGTCTCTTTCTCGTGGTACATATTTATTAACTTTATTTATAAGTAATTTTTTAATTGAATTGGAAATATACAAGAAATGCATCGACATATGTTGTAGTTTTGTGTGACAAAATGGTATACATAAATTTGTAACAACGTTAAAATGTGAATACCACACAGGCGATAACAAGGTAAGTGCATCCGTGTTCTTTTTTACTCGCGTCTAATTTTTCCGTAATGTTTACCTACTCGTTACTCTCAGCTGTGACCCTGAAGTAATGGATGTCGAGACGCCATCCTACAGCGGTAAAATTAACCAGGTACTCGAGAGGTTTCTTGACCCGGGCTTTAAAATAAATAGCGATGTATATTTGAATTTACTGCTCACTCATCTGACTGGAACTCCAGGTAATCGATTATGAAATGAAGTGAAATGTCTAACGGGCTCCAAGAAAACAACCATTTATAGATGGAAAAGACTCGAGTGTCACAATCCCATCTCACAAAATATTCCACGCTTGGATTACTAAAGCTGTTACTCTTTGGAAAGAAAAAAAAGTGAAACCCCAGCCCTCCATTCTTTCGTTCGCCTTGAACCTTGCCGGAAGCCTGTCCAAGGACGAGCAAATATTCGTTAAGTTTAATACCACCAACACTTACGAAAACCTTATCAGTGTCGTGCGACTGGACGGGGAAGCTATCGTTAAACTAGGATTTATAAATTTGTTGTACTCTTTGTTGGAACACAAGTCAGGGGTGCAATGGGTAGTAGCCACCAGTTACTGGATGGACATCCTAAGTCTTATTCTGAAGCCCCAGACTCTGTATATTAGGAAACAGGGGTAAGCGGAAATTACGTCATAACGATAGGTATAAGAGGGCAACACATTCCAGGTATCAATTTTTCATTAAGCTCTTGGAGAAAACCATCTCCTTCAATCGGCATTTTGGCTTGTGTATCGTCGGCTCCATGTTGAATCCGATAAAAGAATTCATAAAAAATTTACCGAAATCGAGTCAGGACTTGGAAATACAAAGCCAGCCTACGTATGACACCCTACACCCGGCATTGGCGTTCGTTACGGAAGTGCTTGAGGTGCTGTTCCGCAACCTCAACATGGACGTCCTCAAATTGTTCGTCGAACAGGAAATAAAAGAGTTGATCAATAGTGTTCTTCTGTTGTCTCAAAACGAGGAGTTCTCGTTTGAGTTATTAAAAATTAAACTTTTGCTGATGTTTTACCAGCTGCACGTAGACTTGAGGGGGTTAAAAGTTATCCAGGAAACGAAGGCCAGCCAAGAGGTGATGGGAATTTTCAATTTGTTATCGTCGGAAATCGTGAAAGGTATTCAAATCGGTCTGGGTCTAAATACCTTCTAAGTACGGAAGTTTTTCAGATCACCCGAGGACCGTAATAAAGTTATGCCATCAGGGAGTCTATTACTGGAAGCAGATCGACAAAAACATGCCTGTTTGCTTCCGCCAAGGCGAACTCATCGAATTCGAAAACCAAATGGTGATATTTCAGTTGTTGCCTATTATGGTGTTCAGCTTTAATACGATCGGCGAGCAGTATTCGGCCAACAGCCTGAACGACGACGACTTCAAGAGAGAATACATGATTAAGTTGTTGAAAAAAAGTGCCGCGCAAACTGTCCAGCTCGGTGAGTCTGAATGGTGGAGGTGCAAAAAAAACCCTTGTTCTTTGCTCGTACAGGTGTACCATGCGTTGGCTGTAACTTTGTTGTTTTTAGAGATATCAAGGTAAACAAAAAACCAAAATGTAGGGTTAGTCGCCAAGTTTTTTCCAAGTGTCGTATAAAACAAAACGCTATCAACTTTCTAACATATAAGCCGACATCATATTTAATTAAACGGAACACCCTGTATATTATATATGTGTTTAATAGAATATCTTATCCCGATTACAATGACGTAACACACTTTATATTTTAGTTCATTCGTTTTTGGCAAATCGGCAAAAATAGGAAATTTTTATGACTGGCAATTAAAATTATGTTTTAGCATTCGTGAAAGGAATGATGTGCTTCAACTAGAGCTCCTTCAAAACAGATATTTCCAATGCCGGCAAAAAGATTTGTAGAAAACGGTAACGTATAAAATGCTAAAAAGGTATGCCGGGATCATAATGTTTTAAATGAAGGAAATGAGGCAAACATAATAGGATATGAAGCACATCCAGTTTCCTCTATTACTAGAGTATTTGTATTTTTACTCAGTTTTGAAACTTCGTAAAACTCAAAAACTAAGTGCAGAACAATATCCAGGGAGGTTGCAGTTTTGTTTGGATTTTTTAAATATAATGAGAAAATTTTTTTGAAAAACATTATATGGATTGAAAGTTCGTTCTCTACAAGGGTTGTAATAGATAAAATACGTGATATTCGTCTTCCAAGACAAATACACGAAATACAAACCAGGGGATCAATTAATTTATGGTGTGGTGTCATAGAAGGGCATATTCTGGATCATATATTTATAGATCAAAAGAGAACATTATTTGCAACTCTTTGCCGGCCTGAATATGAAAGAAACAAAGTAGAGTAACAATTTTTTATTATTTTTCAATATAATCCCCCTTAACTTTAATACACTTATTATCTTTATTAACAACTCAATCCCTTTAAAAAAATATTCTTTTGGTTTGTCTGCAAAATGAGCTAAAACACTCTCTTTTAACTCAACTTCGTCGTTAAACCGCCGGCCACGTAAGTCCTCTTTCAAATATCCAAACAAGTAATAGTCGCTGGGGGGCATATCTGGACTGCAGCGAGGGTGATCTATCTGTTGGAACCCACACTCTAAAATGACAGCTTGTGTAACAGCAGCAGTATGGACAGGCGCATTAGCGTGCAAAAGTCGCACGTCTCTGGTCAGTTTTCCTAGACGTTTTACACGTATACAGTCTCGCAATTTATATAATAATATTGCGTAATATTTGGTGGTATTAGTTTCTTTAAAATCTATCAAAAGAATTCCTTCACAATACCAAAAGATCGTGGCCATCACCTTTTTTGTTGACTGGCAGACTCTGAATTTTTTTGGAGGTGCTTCACCCTTACGACGCCACTCCATTGACTCTTTTTTCGATAGAGGGTCATAATAGAGAACCATAGTTTCGTCACAATAGTTTCTATCACAGGCTTCGGTTCCGACCCACAGTTCCAAAAAAGACAGCGCACACACGACTGTTTTTGAATAGCCGCAGGGTTTTTAGGAAGCCATCTTGCACTAACCTTATGCATATCTAAATGATCATGCAGGATTCGACAAGCACTTGTATCAAAAGCTTAGTAATTTCTGAGATTTACTTGACCTTTAAACGTGGATCACTCAATACCACCTCTTCCACAATCGCAACAATATCATCCGTTATGATCTCCACTGGTCGACCAGTTCTTGAATCATCTTCAAAGGACTCCTGCCCCATTCGAAAACGTTTTGTCCGTTCTTTTACTACAGAATACGAAGGAGAACTTTGGCCGTTCACACCATCCAGCGTTTCTCTTCTACCAATGTTGTGCAAGTTAAAAATTTTCTTAACTCGGAATATCCCAGGAGTTGGATAGGAAACGGTGAAACTATGGATTGGCCAGCCAACAGCTCCGACTTAACTTTAATGGATTTTTTCTGCACAGAACTCCTTGTAATAATGTCGTGAAACTTCGGCAAAGGATTTCAGAGGCAATCAATCAGTTAAGAAATAAGAAACGTTATTAAATGAGAAATTTATTCAGGAAAATTATAGTCACATACAGCGGTATTTAGAATAGTTAAAGATTTTTTATTTTAGTGTGTCATTTTTAGTGTTTTTGTTCTACTTCAATTTGTAAATAATTATTGTTTTTGCAGTCAGTCTCATATATAAAAATTTCCAATTTTTGTCGATTTGTCAAAAACGAGTGGACTAAAATAGCAAGTGTCACATCATTGTAATCGAAATAAGTTATTCTATTAAACACCTATAATATACAGGGTGTTCCATTTAAAAAATATGATATAGGCTTATATGTCAGAAAATTGGTAGTGTTTTGTTTTATACGTCACTCGGAAATACACTTGGCTACTATCCCTACATTCTGTTTTGTTTATCTTGATATTTCTAAAGACCAAAAAATTACAGCCAATTAAAATGTTACCACGATAAACTGAACGCACGGTAGAGTTCTCCAAACTAAATCTCGTTTTTTCGACAATCCGGTATTTAACTTTGGTCAAGATCTAACCGCAGGCCTACCTCGCTTGGGTTTCTCTTTGGAACACCCAATAAATAGATTCGCAATTCCACAATGACAGAACCGTACTTCGGTACTTGGTGCATACAAATGCCGAAAGCCGACGGATTTGTATAGAGTTTTATCGGTGCGATACCTCGATTATTATCAGGCCATGCAGTGCAAAATCTATTCTTACTTTTAAATCCTACCCTTAAAACACAACAGTCCGCACGGCACCGTTCTTGTCGACTCACATCTTAAATACGGCCCTGGCTTGTGGTCGTTTCCGCTTTACAACAGGCGGGTCTTAAATTCATTCCAAAGTCAAAACCATAACAGGATGCAAAAACGGTATGTATTTTGGAAAACTATACCATTCCTTTTCATCCCTGAAGCCCTAGAACCCGTTTTTTTGTTCTATCTTGCTTCCATACCACCATTGAGATGCTACCCGTTGTGGTCAAATTCTTCTCAGTAAAGGAGCGCTATGGGTCCGCCATTTTATTTTTCCCTCTCTCTGGGAGAATGTTTTTCTATGCTTTCTTTAGCTCGCTTTATGCCAATAGATCTTTGGATCGGCCATGTCCTCTTGTTGTCAGAAAAAAATAAGGGACGTCGTTTTTAGCGTACTCTTTCAAGAACCGTTTGCTGGCGCTACCGAACGTCATCGACCACGCCGTCTACGCCCTCCAGTTTCTCCTCAGATCCAAGCAGTTTTACTCTCGGGAAACGGGCGCCCTCGTTTTCCAGCCGCTGATTTACTGCCTGCAGGATTGCCTGCAGTACTGCAGCAAAAATCGGCAGCTGTCTTCGCCCAAATCGAAACTGCTGTTGGATTCCTTATTGGAAGCGATCGTCGTGTACATCGAAACGTTCAGTTTGACGTGGAAGGACAGCATCGAAACCATATGCGTCATGAACCTCGCCTATGAGTTTCTAAATATTTCGGAATTGCTCTTAGAGCCGAGGGTGAGTTATCTTCATCGCCCTCACCACCTATTGCATGGTTCTTCTCTCGCAGCTGGTGGTGCAGGGCTTGAAGCTGCTCAACACCGCGATCTCAAAGTACATGTCGCCCAATATGGTATTGCTCATCGACACCCCGAGGGATTCGATATTGGGCCACATCGGGCCCGTGCTGTACGCGAAATGTCACAACCCCAACTGGGAGATTAGGGACAGCGCCCTCGAAGTCATCTACACCCTATGCTCCAACGCCCACACGAGTGAGTGTGCCGTCAGCAAACGCAACGAACGCGACTAACTTTTGTTTCCAGGATATCCGTCGTTTCAGAAAATCCTGTTAGACGCCGGTCTGCCTCAGTTAATACTCGAAATGGCACTTAAAGACGGCGAATCGTTCGTTAGGGCGACGGCGTTGAGGTGCCTGCAGGAATCGATCCTGGTGCCGACCATATGGGGCGTTTTCAATGAGCTGGGCGACTTTTACGAAAAAATCCTCGGCATTTTCCGCGACGAAACCGAGGGCGTGGTTCGGAAGGAGGCCGCCCTGCTCGTGTGCAAAATCTACGAAGAGCACGCAGTCGCTGACCACGCCCATCCCAAAATATATGACGTGATGACGCACGCGGCCACGGCCGACCTCCACTGGGAGGTGAAGGTGAACGCGCTTAGTTTCTGGGAGAAGGTGGTCAACCGGCACCTGCACCACCAGGGTATGATCGACGGCACGTTCCCCAGCGTCACGTTCTCCAAGGAGAATCGGAAAATAGTGACGCTGAACGCGGCCGAAGTGCGCAGGCGCCTCGTTAAAACGTTGGACGTACTGAGCGCGAACGGGTGCCTCGCGGTATTCGTAGCCGCCATACAAGACGACTGCGACCTGGAGGTGTCGAGAACGGCCACCAGGATCGCAGGAAAGTTCGTCACATTACTTAAACAGTACGAGGTATCCGTCGAGAACGTCAACTCGAACGGGCTTACGAACGTGACATCACCGAACTGTTGGAGCGGTGCCAGCGCGCCGATGACGTCGTCCGATGGTACCCCAACCGACGTGTCACCCGATATGGAACTGGAGGTATGTTGCGTAGCTTGGTTAAGTTAATGACCAATTCCTACCGTATACTTCGAGATTTGGTGTTATTGTTGGTGATCTATGCACTCTTCAGGTACTCTTGCCCTACACATAAGCCGTAGAGTAATTTTTTTTAAGTAATTTTCAGAATTTGGGGTCGGGGAAATCAAGTTACGTCCCGTAATGTGAAGTTTGTACGGTAATGCGAACATTAACCTTTTAGTTCGATGGAGTTTTTGCCCTCTAGTTACAGGGTTTTATCCAGTCCTGGGTAAAAACGGATTTTCCATTATAGGTGACGCCCCACTCAACGTTGAGCTCATTTTTCGAGCCGGTGAGTCCAGAATGCGCACCGCCCATAAGTCCCTCGCTGAACCTCGACCCGCATCCTTCGGTCTCGTCGGACTCTAATTCTCCGGGGGTCGGGTCTACCCCGGAGTTTTCCGACGAGACTAGCCTCTACGCAAACGGGTTCGCCGTACCTTCGAACCCCGCTGCTTTGGACGACATCGTGAACGCCAACGACATCAATTTGTTGCAGAGCATATACGACCCTAGTGATCAGCGGGTAAACTGAAGACACGCTCACTCGCGCGCGCGGTCATAGGTCATGTAGCTGTGTGTTTTTAGGCCGGCATTGGAGGAACGGTCTCGATGAGGACCAGGCGGGTTTTATCACCCGGCGAGTTTATAGAGTTCGCATACAAGGATGTGGACACGCACGTCGAAGACAGAGCCCAATGGCTGAGCAGTCTAGACGAGTTCGGGTCATTGTTGGACGACATTTTACGCGACTATAACGACGGCGCCGACGTAAACGACATGGACTGCTATTAACATTTATTTGTACGAAGAAGCTGCGTTGCCATATTTCCGGCCTTGGTGGTCGGGCCTTTGTTAAGTTTTCCTGTGTCGCGCGGGTATCGATTCGTATCGATCGCGAGATCTCATGCAAACTGTTTTTTTTATTGTTGGATTATGAGTAAATGCGGTTTAGTTCGTTGTACGTTGTTTTATTTCCGGTAAGCCGATAACGTAAGTTTTTAAGGAAATAACACAACACTAAAATCCTGGACACTTGTGATGGACTTTTTCGGCTAGGTCTTAATGAAACGTGCCGCTTAGACGATGAATTAAAGCCTTCCTGCTTTTCGAAATACAGCCTACATTTGTTGCCGTCGAAAACATGCACGATTTAGAGGTGCCCTTTTAGATGGCAGTGTCCTGTACGACTCTCGACTGTCTCGGACCTGGCAAACTCTCGCAATGAAGACAAAACTAATCTTCTCAGCAGCTCGCTCTTCAGTATACTGTCCGCAATTTCAAGAGACTGCTCCTGTTCAATGATTGGTTGGTTTCCTGCTTTTCTAAATACAGCCTACATTTATTGCCATCCACAACATGCACGATTTAGAGGTGCCCTTTTCGATGGCAGTGTCCTGTAGGACCCTAGGCTCTCTCGGACCAGGCAAACACTCGCAATGGAGACAAAACTAATCTTCCCAACAGCTCGCTCTTCAGTATACTATCCGCAATTTCAAGAGACGGCTCCTGTCCAATTAATGGTTGGGTTTCCTACTTTTCTCAATACAGCCTACATTTGTTGCCGTCGACAACATGCACGATTTAGAAGTGCCCTTTTAGACGGCAGCGTCCTGTAGAACCCTAGACTGTCTCAGATCTAGTTAACTCTCGTAATGGAGACAAAACTAAACTTCCCAGCAGCTCGCTCTTCAGTACACTGTCCGCAATTTCAAGAGACGGCTCCTGTTCAATCGGCTTGTAGCTTGTCCACTTCATTTTTCAGCACCCGCACTCTCTCTTTACACTATCCCAGAGTCCCAGGTCAATTTTTCGTCCGTTTAAAGCGCTCTCGCTTAGCGCTACTAACTTTCTTTGAATATAAGACGTTCAAACGTAACGAAGAAAACTAATATTCATTTGTACATTTGTATTACCAAACAATCAAAGCGGATTAAAGTTCGTGGTTCTCTTATCGTCGCTAACGATTATATCGCAGTATCAAACCACACAACACAACAACGCGATGCTGGGAGGGGTAATAAGGACTCAAAAATTCGGTACATCTGCGATATTTAACTTCTGATTAAGATAATGGAAAGAAACTTGCAGCCAATAATCACAACGGGAGTTTTTTTCGAAACGGATGGCACTTAATCCCAGATCCGTAGAGCGGCACACTAAAACACCCTGCAAACGTTTCACAAACTTCACCGTCACTACGCGTACACTTCACGTCTACTCCCACTCCTTCATCACTCTCTCGTAGTCCCGATCTTCGACGAACGGTTTGTCGATGTTCCGAATCATGTTCTCGCCGCAGTACAAACACTCGGATGCTATAATGTTGTCGATCTCGGTCTTGACTTGATCTCGGGTGGACACGCCCCCCGATCCGGTGCTGACGTTGTCGGCCCGCGCGGTCAGCCCTTTCAACTGACGTTCGAGATCGGCGAGTCGGTTGCGACGCGGGGGCCCCAAATGAGGAGCGAGCTCGGCGAGCAGACAGTCCGAGTGGAACCTGTGGTGGCACGGGAAAAGGTAAAACGGACGCGCCAGGAGGGCGAGGCCGCAGATCTCGCACGCGTCTCCGCTTCGGACGTACGCGTAGCAATTGCGAAACGACTGGATCTCCTCGCGCACCTGTTCGGCGCTCCGGGTCGCCTCCTCCATTTCCTCCTTGAGCGTTTGGATGTAGCTGTTGTATTCCTGAAACGAAACACATGGTCCTCAGACCTCTGCCGCCTTAAACTAGAATATTGATCGCCATTGGTTGCCCCAATTACATCAACAGTGTTCAACGCTATTTACAAAACTTCTGTAGGAATCCAGAGGTTTTGTAAACGTACTGTCGATGTTTCTTTGAAAAATTTAAAATGAACAATTGGGGAATCAAATATTGGGCGTTTAGGAGGCGTGGTCGCTTAAAGGGAAAACCGAAATTAAAGCAAGGGCCGGTACAATGAGTCCCCAGATTCGCTTCTCTATTAGTTTTTGATAGAACTTGGTGCATTTGAGTTTGTTTCCGAAATTAAATATTTAGGGGTGATCTTGGATCCACAATTATGCTTTAGTAATCATGTTGAATATCTATGCAAAAAAATTGGTAAGAAAATAGGGGTTTTTAACCGTGTATCGCGGTTTTTATCGCAGTGGACTAGGATATTAGTGTATAATAGTATAATTTTGCCTCATTTTTCATATGTTTGTTCATTGCTTATATCTTGCACAAAAGAAGATTTAAATAAGTTACAGTTACAACAAAATAGGGTTATGAAATCATCCTGAACTGTGATAGATATACTCGTATAAAGAGTAGGTTAGACCAGCTAAATTGGCTAAATGTCGGGCAGTTCATTAGAAAAGTAAGTATAATGTTGGTTTATGGAATTGCGCACGATCACCAACCAGGCTATCTTAAATTATGGTTGGAAAAAAGGTAAAACTTTTATCAGTATAATATACGTTCCAATCAGCACTTCAATGTTTGTATAGTAAAAACAACAAATTTACAGAAAACTGCCGGATAATATTAACGGCGCGCCTTGCCCAAGAGTGTTCAAGAAGAGACTTACGGGGTATCTTGCGAAGTTTGTAGTTTTGTTTATGAGATGTCAAAAATTGTTATTTGGTGCATCTTATAAGCGTTATATACCAATTACACACTTCGGGCACCCACTCACCTTCAACGAATCGCATACGGCTCCCTTGAAGTGATCGATCGTCACGAAATCGGAGAAAAACGGCAACACGTCCTCGATCTTGATGAGGTCACTGCGCCGCCTCAGGAACGACATCGCCAGCTCGATGTCGTCCTTGCCGCTGATCACATGCTCGGCTGAAAAAACTGCGTTCGCATGCGCACGAACCTCACACGCACGGTAACCTCACCGATTTTTAGCCACAGTTTTTTACGCAACTCGACCTCGTTCTCGGGAGGCATGTCGGCGATTTTCTTCGCGAGATCGAGGTCCACCTTCAGCGCCAATTCGACCGCGGACTCCCACAGACCGAGCAAAGCAGAGAGCTGGACGCACGCTTCTTTCAGATCGAGCTCGTGGCATAGCCGCAGCGCGAAGTACACGTCGTAGTTTACCTCGAAACGGAAAAGACACGCGTAAATTTCGAAGCAGTCTATATTCCATGCACTTGTCGAGTGACATTTGTACGGCCGGCGTTGTCACGTTTACGGCCGATCACGGACCGCTTAGAAGTGACAATTCGACGCGACAGTTAATAAAGTGAATCGCGTAAATTGTGTAAAAAAAAAGTTTACGACGATGACTTAAATTGAACCCAGTTACCTAACAATATAATCACGTAATTTGGCTTGGTTTTAGAAACCTTTTTTATTTCGCAATAGGATAAGTAATTTGATTGCCAAAGTTGGCAACGCTCACCGAAATTCTTTTCTGTCATTGCGAAAACTCAAGTTCGAATGTGCATGCGTTTTATAACACATTTCAATATACGGTAGAATTTTTACATTTTAACGGTGTTAAAGTGTGGTTAAGTGCCGACATTTTTCGCGAATAATCCGCTCTCTTTTCGTGGTGAGGCGCAAGCAAAACTATCTGAAGTTGAACACAGATAAGACAGATCGCATTGTTTTTAAGAATTACTCTATATATTATTTACAAATCTTCTGAGTTCCTCCTCCGGCAGTTGTTGATGAACCGATCTTCAGTTCGAGGAGTCTGAAACTGAGACTGTTTCAGTTAAGCCCTGAAGAAGAACTGAAACAGTTTCAGTTCAGTTTCAGTGAAGCTCTGAAGAAGCCAACAGGATGATTGGCAGGAGGAATACAACGGTTTTACTCTTTGAATTTTAATGGTATGCATATTGTCAATTGTCCTGTTTTCTTAGTATGTATACAATTTTGCTATTTCTTTGTGTAATCTTATGCTATTTTAATATTGTTTGTGTCCAGTCTCACACTTCATACTTTTCTGAGGTCTTTTCAAGTAGGTATGCAATCAACTCAGAAATGAATTATTCCTGCAAAGCATATGCTGACGCTTTGGGCATTAGTCTTTGTCTTGCAGCTTAGGTAGAGTTGCAAAGAGAAATTTAAACGAGTGGTGATACTAATAATAACATCACAAACGCTTTTACTTTTTGAATGTTGAATTTTAATGGTACGCATATCGTCAATTGTCCTGTTTTCTTAGTATGTATACAATTTTGCTATTTCTTTTTGTGATCTTATGCTATTAGGTTATTTCGTTTAATATTGCTTGCGTCCAGTCTCACACTTCATACTTTTCTGAGATCTTTTCAAGTATGCAATCAACCCAGAAAAGAATTCCTGCAAACCGTATTCTGACACTTTGGGCATCAGTCTTTGCCTTGCAACGTAGGTAGAGTTGCAAAGAGAAATTTAAACGAGTGATGATCCCAACATTAAAATCGCAAATGCTTTTACTAGAATTGGATTTTGTCAATTGCTTAGTTTTTTTAGTATGTATAAAGTTTTGCTATTTCTTTGTAATGCCTGATGCCTCGCTGACGTTTCCTGGTCATGTTTTATGATTCCATTGGAAATAAAGGGAGACGGTTTGAAGCGCAACTCACCAGGCTGGCCTCCTGGCCCTGGCTGGCGATATAATCCATCAGTTTGCGGGGCTCGTGCTTCGCGTAGAGCGACAAAAGAAAATTGTGCACCGCCTTGTCCGTGTTTTTGAGCTTGTCCACACAAAATTCTAAGTATCTAAGGCGTTACGGCTTAAGTTGATGATCGGTATACTAACAGCACCCCCTTACCTAATAACCTCGAGGGCGTGCATGTCGCCGTTGCAGGTGACGAGAGCCGGCAGTAGCCTCAGCGGGACCAATTTCTTGCCTTTGTCGATCAGCATTTTGACCGCGTACTTGGGCACCTCCTGGACGAGGATCGGCGCGAACTGGTAGTACAGTTCGAGGTTGTTTTGACTTTTGAGCACGTCCAGCGCCTCGTGGAAGTTGTTTTTGAAGATGTGCTGCCGGATCAACTGAAATGCAAAAAGAAGGAAAAGCCCTCGGAGCGATTGTTCTCCCCCCTACTTGTTCGAAATCTTTATTGACGATGGTCAGTTTGATGAGGTTAGTTTTGTCGCCGTGACTGGCCATCAGCTCGTACATCGTTCCCTTGTTGTTGCGCACGCAATCCGCGACTTCGCGCAGTGCCAAAAACGTCTCGAACTCTTTCTGGATGTCGTCGTAAGTGGCGCTCTTCTCCAACCCCCTCAGCCGGATCTCCTCCAATTTCGACAGGTACAGCTCGACAAGCCAAATCACCACCATCGTGATTTGGGTCTTGTCTTGGGGCCCGAGGGCGTCTTAAAACCCAGAAAATAAGCCGCGGGACACGAATTTATTGCCAACCTACCTAGTTTATTCCTCAAGAAAATTTTTAACGAATCCGCCTGGTTCACCTGGATGAACTTTAAACAGATCTCCTCGAAGCTCGACTGCGTTTCGGCGTACCTTTGAGCGCTGAGCTCGTACTTTTTCTCATCGAACAAAACGTCCGCCTCTTTTATCAGCACCTGAAAGTAGTAGGCGACGTCTGACGTGTGCGCCTTTCAAAATTCCCGCCGTTGTCTTGGTTGGCAACAGACCGGGTTTCGACTTTTGACAGTCGTCGGCGAGAATGCCGACAACCCTATAGTTACTAGAGATATAGAGGCCGATCATACATGAACTTACAATATAACCCTTATTTGTCAACAATATAATTTCATGGCTTACACCACTAATCAAATTGTGACAAAAAGCACCCACTCTCGATTACAATAACCGTCCAACACCTTTCTAAAAGAAAAATGATAGCGAGGGGCCAAGGGAACCTATGAAGCGACTATGAAAAAAATCTTGAGAAGGTCCATTCAGCAGAGTTGTTTGACATTACAAGTGAAGACATGTGATTGGTGCAGCTGATATTTCAGAAGGAGTAGGTGCAATAAAAGGAACAAAGTTTAACATGAGAAACGTTAAAAAAAAATTGAGGAGTTACTCATATTTTTAGAGACATTTAAAATGCATTTTTGTGTGTCAGTGTTTTCAGCTTGAATCTGTTTCACATTTTAATATTCCTAATTACAAAACGCATTATAATTTTAGTCCGAATAATAGAAATGATGGAGTGCTTGTGTGTATAAAGTCAGAGTTGAATCAGTGCGTAACAAATTTAAATCAATGTAGAACAGAAGTTAAA
Organism: Cylas formicarius; assembly: GCF_029955315.1. NCBI lineage: Eukaryota > Metazoa > Arthropoda > Insecta > Coleoptera > Brentidae > Cylas > Cylas formicarius. The sequence goes on along the minus strand of NW_026844326.1, from coordinate 28,984,740 downwards.
ATAAAAGTACGTAATAAATTGAAGCCTTGGATTTCTAATGCCTTGATTAACTTTATTAAAACTCGTGACAAACTAAAAACAAACTTCAGAAAAATTACAGCATTGCTAAAGAGAATCAATATAAGAACTACAGAAATAAACTTTTTGTCTAATGTAAAGAATAACTAATATAAGCATAAAATCGACGAAAAGAATAATCTTAAGAAAATATATTAATTAGTTTCAGATGCTTCTAATGAAGATAGTCAAAAATCAACTAATAATTTAAAGCCCGATAGTGCCCCCGGCTATGACGGCATATATATTAAGATATTAAAATGTTTCAAAACACATAAAATTTCCACAATTTAAAGTGTCGATTATTACACCAATTACACCAATATTTAAGGCGGGTGATCCCAAATTGGTTAAAAATTACAGTTTGAGAAGCAACATTGCGAAAATTTTCGAAAAATGTTTAAATGAACGACTTAACTAAGTTTTTAAAAATCAATAACCTCCTTTCAGAAAACCAATTTGGGCTCACTAAGGGACATAGCACCAGCGATGCAATGCGGGAGCTATATATGATTGATGAGATCGCTGTGATCACATGAGACTATTGGATGTTCTTGATCGCAATGGAATTACAGGCACTGTGTTGAGGGTTTTTAAAAGCTACCTGCAAGTAGGGTACAAAAGACAAGAATTCGAGATGCAATAAGCGAACCTGAGATTATACATATAGGTATACCGCAGGGCACGGCACTGGGACCGACACTCTTCAATCTGTATACTAAGGGACTAACATTGATAATATAAAGGACAGAGTTGTTCCATACGCCGATGATACTGTTTTGCTCTTCAGGAGTGATAGCCCAGGCAACCGGCGAACTTCACAGGCTAAAAGAATGGTTACATTGCAACAGACTCTCTCTGAATGTAGATAAAACTAACTATATGGCTTTTTCGAAAACTATTGTTGATCGTCCTACTTTTAAAAGTATACGTGTTGAAAATTTAAATGAACAAATTTTGGAAGCAAAAACTGTAAAATACTCGGGCATTTAATATTTGAAAATTTGAAGTGGGAGAGTCACATTAACTTATTAACAAAAAAGCTAAGGTATTTAATATTCAAATTTTATGCAATGTCTAACTCAGCAACTTCTGTTAATACTATATAGTCTCGTTGAGTCGATTTTGAGGTATGGGATAATAGTTTGGGCCGAAGGTACACTACTGCGTTGAGACCATTGAATGTGGTTCAGAATAGAATCCTTAAAGTGATTTACAAAACTTCACTTATATCCAACAAATCGTCTTAATAGAGAAAAGGTTTGTGATGTTCGATCATTATACATTTAACAATAATGAATAGACAAGTACAGGTACCGATGGCTAGAAGTGAATTCTATAGAAATAATTTTCAATATTTGGGACCTCATTATAAAATAGCCTTCCATTAAAAATAAAATGATGAATAAAATAGGTAGATTTAAAAACGGAACTCGTAAATTTATATTTGAAAATAGGGAACTTTATAGTGCGTTGTTTTTAACTGGTTTATTTTGTTGGATTAGTTGGACGGTGGCTGAACTGCATTACGCTATGTTAGTTTATATAATAGGGTAAGAGAGCGCGTGTTAACATAATTATTATCTTATTTTTAAGAAGAAATTAAGTGTAAAATTCCTTGGACTTGGAACATATTTGTACTTGTTAACTTGTTAAATTAAATTAAACATGCGCATGTGCCATATGGCGGTGTTCAACAAGCAACATGACCGCTGACCGATCGTTAATAAGTTCGGATTCATTTTTGCGGAAGTATTTTCTCAAAATATGCTTAGATCCATCACTATATTGTCTAAGAGCTATATATTTTATGAATGATGAAAGCAATAACCTGATTGTAACAGGCCTCGTTGTTCCTGGAATACTTTTTCGCCAGTTCGAACTCGTTGTTCTCGCAGTAGATCTGCCAAATGTTTCTTTCCTCACGGTAAACCCTGAAGCGGAACACCGCGGACTCGGTCACGGCCCATATGTCGCCGGTTCGAGGATCCTTGATTACGTTAACTAGTTTGCCGAACGCCTCGTTGTAATGATCCTCGTAGACGATTTCCTGATTTAGAAGGCACACGCCTTTCGTGCTGTCCGCGTAAGCCAAAATCACGTGGAATTGCGTCAACGCCATCGAAGTCGGGTACTTTGGCGATTGGGAATAATCCTCGTACAACGGTTTAGGGTAACCGATTAGTTTCGCTTTGGTATTGATGGAAGCGATCGAATCGTCGACGCGCGGATCGATCTACGATACGGCACGAGTTGTTAAATTTGAGGTTTGCGCGCGCACCTATAACCGACAAAATCGACCGCTACTTGCACCAAAAATGACAAGGGTCTGTGAGCGCACTAAAATTTAGTTTGGCAACGTTGATGATTCGACGTTTGTAAATATTGACAGCCATTACGGATTTTACAATTCAATGAGTTGATAGTGTTTAAAAAAATGATCGTTTGGAATCGCGATTCATTGCCTTTATTGCTCTGTTGTTGGATGTCACTCAAGAAATATTAAATAACAATTAGCTTTAAGTTTTGCTAGATTAGAGGCATACTGGAAATATGTCCTTTAAGTTGCCGGTTCATGTAGCACACTCAATTAAAATTACATGTCTGGCTTTTAATAATGCGTCTGCGCCGGACTATATATAATGAGACTGTAATTAATTATAAACTCCTATAGATATAGTTTACAGTAAAGCAACACAGGCTTATTTAATCAGAAATAATTTGTATTTATAAAGATTTTCAGTTATTTTTTTGGTTGACAGTTCTGAATTAGAACTTTATATATTTATAACTTTCGCAGTTATTGGCAACAGCGCTGTCAGCTGAAACTTATGGGCCGTGGCCATTTTTGTTTTGATTTTTGTGGTTTGTGAAAACGCCTTCCATTAGACGCTGTTTCTTGTGTAACTATAAATTTGATCCGAAAAATCCTCATAATATGAGGCACACGTAAGTCTGTTTGATAATACAGATGCGCATGCGCAATAATCTCGCAGTATTAACATGCTGACAGCCGTGGCAACGATGAAACATTTAAATAACAAAAATAAAAAATTTCACAGTTATATCGAGGACCACGTTTATACAGTTTTAATTAATTGCCACGTCAATTTTGTAGGTTATAAGTCGCGGTTGCGTTACTTACGGAACCGTAGGTTATACCCTTCTCGGTAATCCAAGCGAAAGTGTTTGGCATAACTAAATTCTCCGACCACAATTGTAAACGCGAATACCTGAGGTTACTTTCGCACTCTAAAATGGCGATCGCAGTGAGCGTTTCAGTTTGCAAATTTTTTCATTCGCTCACCTATGAAGGTCTCCGACTCCGGCACATTCAAATATTTATTGAATACCTGTTGCAACAGCGGCTTCTCCTCGCCGTCCGCCTTGCCCACAAAATAGTATAATTTTGAGGGAGTAGCGGCAAAAATCGCGTACCTATCAGAGCCCGTAACTTGAAAATATTCCAAACCTGTGATTGGTGTATTGGTATTCTTACCGACATCGAAGACCTAATTACACAAAAGGGCGTTAATTTTCAGGACTCGTTTCTTTAATTATAATTATTTGTTATTCTTACCAAACCCTCAACCTCCCGATTGCCATACAAGGGCAGGTAATTAGGCAGCTTGAAATACCATTTTAATAAATACAGAAGTGCTGAAAGCTAACCCCTTACCTGCCTCCAGTACTGTTCCAAACTGGACGAGAAAAATTTGTCGCCTTCCAGGACGATTTCGGTCTCAAATATCAATCCCTTGGACGTGCCCAATAAAATTGGGCCCGTGGTGACTTCAGATTCGTTTTGGTAATTCCAAGCTACTTCTGTAAACTCGTATCCTCGAAATTTCGTGCTCGACTTTAACTTGTCAGACTTTCTGGACAAGTACATCAATTCCGAGCTGTCGGCCCCTTTGTTTTTCGAACTGAACGTGAGGAGCAAATGGTTCCCAGTGGGATCCAAAAACAGGTTGGTTAATTTGCCACTGGTGTATTTTGATAAAGTAATTTCTGAAATTCCACAATCAAACGGGAGGAGACTGGAAATAGGAATTAGACCCTACCGTTTCTTTCCTGGGGATTCTTCAGATTCATCCTGAACAACATCCCGTTGCACATAGCCGCCACCAAATACTTGTTGGCGATTGCCACGTGGGTAATTTTATCCGCTGGCGTAAAATCTTTTTTCGATTTGCTGAATATCGGCTTCTCTTGATCGAGAGCCATATTAATGTAACCCAAGTTAGTCTACAAAGAGTTATTCAGGAGGGCTCAACTGAATCCGGAGTAGTTTATTACCAATTCAGCTGAACTGACGTTGTTGCTCATCTTTTTAAACGCCGCCTGCTCGAACTGATCGAACAATGAAGTCATTTTTTGCGTATACCAGCAAAATAATCTGATTTGTTTAATGAAACAAACTTGTTGACGTTTAACGAAATTGAGGTTATGAAACGCAAAACATTTGTCACTGCCACTTCTATAAATTGGCGGTTTGTTCTATTTTAAAACAGCCGAATGGGTGATTTGACATTGCATATTGTACTGGGATTCCGAATTGGAAAGTATTTATTTTTTGGTTAGTTTTTATCGTTTCTTGATTGACTCAGATGGCGAATAAAAGGATTAAAGATTTTTTTAAATATTTTCATTCGCTACCTGGTCATCAACGGTAAAATTTTCACTACTCAACAATGTTAGATATAAGTATATCTTAGTTTCAATGTAATGTGATTTTAGTATATTTGAATGTGGTTTACAGTCTACTTCGTTCTGTCAAATAGTTTGCAAAACTTGTGAATACTTGGCACGTCTTAACTTAAAAATTTGCCACATCGCCAAGGGGATATATGTGAATAAGGTTAGATCAACTTTTAGTTCATGTAATGTAACACCCCACTAATAGTTTTCGTGAGTTCCGACGCATATATGTAACAGAAAATTCAAGCATCAGGGATGTGTTTTTTGAAAATCAATATCTGGGGCTAGTTATAAGGAATTGAAAATAAAAGGCCTTAGAAATGTTCATCAGGATAACTTTATTTTCTTGGTCGCTTTATAAGTAGGTTTTTTTCTTTTACTGGGAGCCACTTCCAAATTTGGGCAGGCACTTCTCTTGTGACCCAACTGGTTGCAATTAAAACAGGCCTGGAAGAATAATCGCGAATTTCTATCGAACGTGGGTCCAAATCATAACAATACCTTGGTAAATGGAATTTGTTGACAGTTGTGTATTATCTGTGCGCATCTGTTGCATTCTCGACAATGTTTCCACTTGGGTTTCACGCACCTCCCGCATAAATCGCAGTGGACGTACGTTTCACCGTTTCGCGAAGTGCAAGACCCACAGTCCTGACAGTGTTTGTTTTCTTTGGCCACCCACTTTTTGCAAATTTTGCAGTACCTGTAATCGTCGCTAGGCAATTTGATAATGCTAAAACGAATCGGAGTGTATTCCCAACGCAAACCAAAAGGCTATGTAAACCTTGGGTCCAGGTTCGTAAAAATCCTAACTGGGGAACCCTGCTTCCTGCCCTTGGGGCCGTTTTGAAACAGCGGGTGGTTGTCATACTCAACTTTGTAGTCTAACATTCGGTAATTTGGCAACGAATTAATTATCTGGGGTTCCATAAAATACGGAAATACCCAAAAAACGGGTAAGTCACTGGTGGCGCCTGTCAGTTTTTTGTATTGGCGATTGATTTTTTTAACTGTGAACGCGAGAGGTTCCACCCTACCTCCAAACGGTGGATCCGTAATTAACACTGTCTTGTTGCCTCTGAAAGGTCGTAAAATGAAATTATCTAACATCGCCAGAAGGGTACACTAACCCTGTCGATCTCAGGAATTCCCCAAACACGGATTTACTATTTTTGAAAAAGAAATGGTGGTTGAAAAAGTTATACCAACAAAATTGCGACGGACCGAAAAAATTGTGGAACCTGCTATCAAAATCCAACAGGATGCTTTTCATGAGCGAGGGTTCCGACCCAATACGTTCATGTATTCTCGGCGTGCCTATGCATATGACATACTCGAATTTCAGTTGTTTTAAAATGTCTACCAACACTGCAACCGATTTTTTGGAAAACAAGTATTGCGCTTCCTGTTTTGGATTATTTAGGGGTACCAGAATCTCCGACGGATGGTTCAGTTGATGGTCTGTGATGTTCGTTAAAACAGAATGGTTTTCATGCCTCTCGTGTACATATTTTAATAAAAACCTTGAACACGTCTGGCAGTAGATTCGCTTATCGCACGGCACGCGCTTTACCTTACTTAATGTCGTAATTGACTTTCGACGCCTGATATTTTTTAAAAACTTGAGATTGCTTTCGTTCCACAACTTTTGCCTACTCGCAGACACCTTTTCCTTCTCGTCCTGCCAAAGGAAGAAGCCGCACAGCTTTCTATCCCTGCACGCGGAACACGCAAAAAAATTCCGCTTCTCGTTACCGCAAAACTTTGAAAACAACAAAGTGGGGCCGTGGGGACAACTTGGGGCCCCACTCGCGATCGGAAGGATCACTTCCACGCCCGCATCACTGCAGGCGTTTGATTTAGATTGCATAATAATCTTTCAACCTATTTAGATGCGTAATGATGAATTATTTATATGTATTGAGGTTATGCGTTATCAGTAGGTTATGTTCTCATGTTGTTCCTATGTCACAGAATGAATTATACTTTGCCAATGTCTTAGAAGGTGCTGTCCGCGATTTAAAAATATAGAAACCATTTTATTGGTATACCGTATTTAAATTTCTTGGTTCATAAAAAAACTATAATTTTATTATTAGTCTTACGGTTCTAAGTTTAAAGTTGACCAATGGAAAAAAAGAATGCGGATGCGCGATTCGGATTGGCCGCCGAATGACAAGTGACTTCTATAAAAAATTGCCGGTCAGTTTCCTTGGGCTCCGAGAGTCAACGGACAGTTTCGAAAAAGGTTTTGTGTTTCGGTGGCTTAGAGTCGTTAATTTATGTTTTAAACGTTCGATCGCGCTTCGAGAGTCGATATCACGCAAGAACTCATTTCGCTCGTCCGTTGTAGCTCGACGAACACGTTTTTCCTTCGTTTTTTTTTTTTTGGTGGATCGCTTTTTTTTTGTTTTGCGGCCGCGATCTCGTAGCCGGGCCACGTTTTTAAACGATAAAATCTAGCGTCATGGGAGACGAGAACAGGATCCGTTCGTTCAAGAACAAAGGCAAAGACACGGAGGTACGTTTTGCTTGCATATTTCTCTCGTTTTAGTAACTGAAAATCCGATTAGGAAATGCGGAGGAGGCGAATAGGTCAGGCGGTGGAACTCCGCAAGGCGAAGAAAGACGACCAGCTTCTCAAACGGCGTAACATTTCCGTCGCCACCGAGGAGCCGGTGTCGCCGCTCCAGGAAAACAACTCCACGTCCCCGGTAACGATGTCCGCAGAGGAAATCATGTTCGGTAAGTACTGGGCGGGGCGCCTGGGTAGACCATTGCGTTGTTTTCCGCTTCACAGGGATGATTAATCAGGACGAGGACATCCAATTCAAGGCCACTCAAGCCTGCAGGAAAATTTTGAGCAGGGAGAAAAACCCGCCAATCGATCACATGATCAGGTTGGGTGTTGTACCGAGATGTGTGGAATTCCTCTCCAAAAATCATAAGTATAGCCGTTTAGCTTGCAAAGGAAGGTGGTGGTAATGATTTCCTTGCAGTCCAGCTTTACAGTTCGAGGCTTGCTGGGCGCTGACCAACATAGCGTCGGGCACGTCAGAACAGACAGCGGCCGTGGTGCAAGAGGGTGCTATCCCGCGGCTGCAGCTGCTGCTCAACTCGTCCAAGATGGAAGTTGCTGAACAGGCCGTATGGGCTTTGGGGAATATCGCGGGCGATGGTCCTTCCACCCGGGACCTGGTTTTGGCTAGCAAAGTGCTACCGGACGTGCTCAAACTGATCAAGCCCGATACGAATGTGTCGCTGTTACGGAACGCAATCTGGGCGATATCAAACCTGTGCCGGAACAAGAATCCATCGCCGGATTTCGAGCTTGTGCGCCCCGCCCTCCCCACCCTGGCCAGATTGCTGGCCTATTCGGACAAGGATGTTCTGACAGACACGTGTTGGGCGCTGTCCTACCTCACCGATGGCAGCAACGAGAAGATACAGGCCGTGTTGGACACTGGGCTCATTAATCGGTAACAATTATTTGATTTTACTTTTTGGCGGGAAAACGACAAATTAAGGACCATATCGGTGAAGTGGTCCCTTGATAGACCCAATAAAATTTAACATTAAAATAATAATTTAATATAATTTAGGTTAGGTTAAGTTAGGTTATTGCTTAAGTTTTTAGCTGAAATCTCTGCCATATACAAAACTGTTTTGTATTAAAACCTCTACAATTTTTTATTTGGTGATCCAGAGGGATACTGCACGTTTGCACACATTGTACATATCATCTTATGGATGATTATATGTACAATATTATAAAAAATATAGCTAACCATAACTGAAGTTAAGATATTAAGCTACAATTATTGCTTGTAACAAATTCTTATAAAAATAAATAATCATAATATTAATAACTTCATTCAAGCTGTTGACTTTTTAGGCTTTGTTGAACTTGAACAGTGCGTGCAATTGTCATGCACTTCTTGCAATTGGACATAACAGTATTTTTTTTCTAAAAGGAATGCCAAGAATTTTACTGAATTGTAGATTGACCTGAGGTATATTTAGAAGAACCAACGATAGGGCCTTAGTTAGAATTAATTATTTTATATAAACTCAAGGCCTTCGTTAGAATTAATTATTTTATATAAACTCAAGGCACCAGACACCTTTCTTCCTCTTATTAAGGATGGTAGATGGAAGTGTCGTCAAGCCAGTTGAATTGTGTTGTGTGCCAACGGATGATATATATATATATATATATATATATATATATATATATATATATATATATATATATATATATATATATATATATATATATATAATTTATAAGCATTTAAGTCCAATTTGCTTTTTGTTTCATTATGTAGAACATCAAATTATCCTCAAACTTGTCTGTTTCTGAATTTAAATGAATGGCATTGTTAGAATCGGAACTTTTATTTTTATACAAAATGAAAAAAAACTCAATTTTGTGCGTTTGACCTTGAATATATTTTTTTTTGCCCAAGTCGAATCAAAAAGGATTTTGGTCATTTAAGTAAGTAAGAGTATGATGGTGTATTTAACGTCTCTGCCAATTTTCAGTTCTATGCAAATTTCGGCTTTATTTTTACTGGATTATTACGCCTTTATGTCCATTCTTTTTATATGCTAGCTGACCCGGCCGACTTCGTACTGCCTCAATCGATAAATAAAATATTAAAGATTCTTCTCTGGATTACCATTAAGACACCAACGCTGATTTATTTGAAAGTTGGTTTAAAAACAAACTAGTTCCAAACATTCCTCTTATTAGCGGCATTGTAATGGACAATGCAAGCTCTCCCGGGTCTTTCCTTAATTCGTATCAGTTAGTCACTTTCTTATATCTATGAACAGACTTTATACATTTCGGGTAGTGACCGTTTTCGCCGATTGAGTACAACATACATAATTGTGAGAATATGGTAATATTTTGTATTTGATAAAGGCACGGTGTTGGCGAAACAGCTGTCATAAAGTATTAAAAACTAAAAATCTGAACATTTTTTGTTCCAATTTAATTTGTGTTTGTAGATTTTCATCAAGAAAAAGCCACATCAGTCCGATATAGATTATTAAATCGGCAATAAAAAAGATCTATTTTTCTTTTTACTTCGTAGCCTAGTCCAGCTGCTGTATAGCGCGGAGAACACGGTGTTAACGCCGGCCCTGCGGGCCGTGGGCAACATCGTCACGGGCAACGACACCCAAACGGACGCGGTGATAAACGCGGGCGCGCTCCTCGCGATGCCCAAACTACTGCAGCATCCGCGCCTCAACATCGTCAAGGAGGCGGCGTGGACGATCTCGAACGTGACCGCGGGCAATAGCGAACAAATCCAAAAGGTGCTCGACGCGGACATCATGCCCGTACTGCTCCACGTCCTGCAGACCGGCGACTACAAAAGTCAGAAGGAGGCCGCGTGGGCGGTGACAAACTACACGAGCGGCGGCACTATCAGGCAACTCGCCAGACTCGTGGAGATGGGCGCGATCAAACCGCTCTGCAACCTCCTCAACTCGAAGGACTTTAAAACGGTCGCCGTCGTCCTCGACGGCCTCAACAACATCCTGACGGCCGCGAACAAAACGGGCGAGGTCGAGAAGGTGGCGATATTGGTCGAAGAGTGCGGAGGTCTGGACAGCATCGAAGCCCTGCAGACCCATGACAACGAGAAGATTTACGAGAAGGCGCTCAGCATCATCGAGAACTTTTTCTCCGACAACCAGGCGGAGGACATGCCCGCGCCCCAAGCCGAAGACGGCCAGATACAGTTCTCCAGCCCGGCCCCCCACGTGCCCAGCGGCGGGTTCTCTTTCTGAAGGTGGTCCACGTGAGTTCTGCGTATGTTTTTTTTTGTTTTGTACCCTTTTTTATATACACTTGTTAGTATTTTTTTCCGAATACATTTTTTACTCTTTGTAAGTGCCAGAAATGTTTTTTTTGTCGTTCCATTTTCATCTTATACTGAATTACTATTTGATAATGAATAAACGCTATATTTTGTAAGATTCGGCGCGTTTTATTTCCTCGTCGAAAAATCGATGAAATCGATTGGCAACGAAACAAAAAAGTGTTTATTTTTTTGTCTGTTTCTCCGTTTCTCTGAACGCTGCATTAAAGGGCCACAACTTTCACATTTGGCTCCCTTTAAGCAGTCCATGAGACACATAGCTCAATAAAAGCAAGCATTTTTTGGATTATGTAAAGCGTTTTTCAGTAACAGGCAAAAATCGAAAAGACCCTGATAACTGTTCTATTCCAGTATGCATGTAAATCGAAATTGGTAAAAAATATGGCTGATTGGTTGCTACAGTACTATAGGCCGCGTCAAGAGCTACAATTTTTGTATTTACGGTTTGCGTCTATCACATAACTTGAAAAAGTACTCGCACTGTATAGTTCCAGAAAAAAAAATTATTTTATCGAAAACGACTTACTCTATTGGAAAAATTCTTGAACCAGGAATCGTGGGAGATCCAGGGCCCTCTATTTCCTTCATTTGTTCAATTATATAGAGGGTGTCGGTTATGCGCAAAAAATTAAAAAGACCCTGAAAATTGCCGTTTTTGCGCAAAAATTTACGTACCAACTAGGTAAAGGAAAGAAGCCCTTAACTACGAACGAAAGTTCCACTGGTTGTGTGCTAACCTTCAGTGTTATTGTACATACCCAATCACATTTTTTGTCCGCTTACCATTTCAGTTCTTTTCAACCTCGGCGAGTGCGTATTATTTAATACAACAAACAAATTACTGTTATAGAGGTCTTCACAAAAAAATAAATTTTGTCATATTATCATAAAATGATTAAAAAAATTAGTTATGACCTTTACTAGATATTAATTATTATTTTTGTAACAATTTCGAGCTTCAAAAGACACGTTTGCTACAGTGTATCCAAGATAAGGTTACATATCACACTTTTTATTCTTCTTTGCGACTAAGATGGCGGAGAAGTGTAGGACCAATGTGTGGAGGTGGACATTAAAAAGCGAAAATATTTTTAAATTGTATAGGGTGTCCCATTATAAATTACTAAATGGATAACTTTGTTAATATTGATGCTACGATAAAGTTTAAATTCCTAAATTTGGAGCATTCTTCCTAAACCATCCGATTCTGCAATCAAAAATTTTATCTGTCATATTTTGACAGAATTTAAATCTAAGACCTAAGACCCTGAAAATTGTTCTTTTCCAGAGTAATTTATTAGTCGTAAAAAATATAGCCCATTTCTTCAAAAAAAAATCCATATGAAAATCACTGTGCGCGCGGTTAGTCTGGAAGTGATAACGTCACCCACACACAGTTTCAGATAAAAAATATATTTTCTCGAAAACCATGTACTCTATTGGAAAAATTCTTTTACCAGGAAACGTTTTTTTCCAGCATGTTTTCAATGATGTACCTGGTGTGTCGAGTACAGGATAAAGTCCTACCTAATGCATAATAAACATCTGCCGGCCCTGCGAAGGTCGCCGGTTAATTTACTGTAAAATACTTCAAACGTCAATAAATGCACTATATTTTTGGTCGTATTATACAAGTATATAAATATTATAAAATTGATTTGAAGTGGTAACTTTTCGCGTTAATTTCCAAGTAACAAATTTTGAAAATTACAAAACATTCTCGTCTTTACTTATGATCGTTTCCACGTTATCATTTATCCCAAAAAGGCCCTCAAAACATATTTGATTGTGTACACTTTCCCGGAATCAGCATGCGACCCGAAATTCGAAGCAAACAACTACTTATTTTCCGCAGCGATAAATTGAGATTCGAGTCGCGTGGGTTCTTTGACGTAATTAATTTCCCGACGTAATAATTTTCCCACAATGACGATCGGAAAATTGGTGTTTACGATTTATTCCGTTGCGAATTACAGTGTTGTCAATATCCCGCTGCAATGAAATTGGCCTCCGCTACATGAATTTCAATAGAAAACAAGAGACATCAAAAAAAGTCAAAATTGAAACAATAGAGAAAAGTGAAGATCAAAGCTATATACTGATTTAGAAACTATTCTTTCAAAAGTGTGAATTTTTAGTGACGAATTTTACGATGTTCGCACTTTTTTTTCAAAATTTCATAAAAAGTTTGTTAACTTATGAAATGTAAATTTCAGTTTGCGTTTAGAAAGCCAAACCAAATAAATTTCAAAATTATTTCATGTAAAGCAAAATTCTATTTGTTTATTTTTCATTCCTACAAAATAAATAGTAAATGTATATTTCTTTCAAAAAATTGAAATAATACTAATTGCTTATCCATAAAAATGTTAATGATACTGCAATGGATTGGTATCGACCAGGTAACTTCGTAATTTATTCCCGGTTCTAAATCTAAAACCAGAAGTACACAAAATAAAACTCTGACGAGATATGAAGGAGACTTTATACAGGGTGTATTCAAAATCAAATTACATCGATTTTGCGAAAGTTCCATAGGGGTCTGCAGCAGCACGATAGAAAAACAATGCGTCCCTCTAGGACAAACCGTCTTTAAAATACAAAGCTGCGTAGTGACTTTATACACTCCGCAGCGCATAGTATGGAGCAGACGATTTGCACAGCCAGGATTTTTCGGAAGCAATCTTGTTTTTTTGGTTTGGGTTTTACGATCTAACAAATTTTTGTGACCGTCCAACGAAAACTAAAAAAGTTTTGTGATTGTCTCATAGACCGTACAGTTTATTTTAGTTCCTTTGTTGATAAAAAAAATCAAAATTTTGTGTTTTCGAAAAAAGACATGAAAAAACAAGGTAGCGGTGTAAAAACGGGCATTTTAATTTCAAACAAGGAACGGAGAATAAAAACACGTTGCGGAGTTGGGATAAATACATTTTAAACAACACTTAAGAAATCATTTGTTCTTCCATGACTTTGAGCATCCAGTCGGGATGGCTCTTGGATATCGACTCGATAATCGAATTAACCTGATAGCACAGCGACTGAATTTGCTTATCCCACTGCGGCAAGGTTTCTCGGGCTGCAACAACACAAAAATCGCTGCAGGGCTTCAATAAATAAATAATCAAAATCAACTCAAATATATTTTAGAATATACCATCGAATACTAATACTGAAATGCCCATCACTACTTTTAATTCCTCATACTTCCTGTGGGTCACAATTTAAATATCCAAATATGATTATAAATAAAATATACTACTTACTTTCAAAGTGCACTATTGAGTCAATCTGATCGATGTAGCCGTGCATACGGCTCTCCGTGATCATCTGACTAGCGATTTTCTCCGCTTTCGTCGGATTGATCTCGAGCAGCGCCCCCAACTCCTCAAAACTGATATTGTTGTAAAGTTTGCTCGCCGATAGAAGGTTATGTTCGATCACGGCGCGATCTAGAATGGTCGATCCGTCGACGGTCGTCGCCTTCTGGTGAGGCTGCAGCAGGGCCTCGAAATCTCTCAGTTCCGACCGGCGAATGATCCTTTCGAGGTACATTTTTTCCAGAATGCCAAACGCCGGAAGTTGCTGGCAACGTTCGTCCTTGAACAGTATCGCGAGCATTCGGGAACGTTGCTGGCCTGCTGAAGCAAGCACGGTACATATAAGAGCGTTTCTCAGTGCGGTTATGCGTTCGTCTTCGTGAACGATGCTCCTGTATGACAATTCATTGTATCTCTGCGCAGCTTCGATGAATTTCCGCCTGTAATCGAGCACTCTTGCGTAACAAACCTTGTAGTATATTTGGAGCTGCTCGTTTCTCGATTCCGCTTGTAAAAGAGACGCTCTATTAATGAACGCCTCGGCTTGTACTGGATCGTCATCCTCCAAGTACAACCTGGCTATTTTGAGATACGTCTCCAGTTTGTAATCGACCGAGTATTGTTTCTGGCCGGTCTCGAGAGGAATCCCGACTAACACTGCGGCCGCCTCGCGCCACTGTTGATTCCGTTCGTAAATGTCCGCCAAATGCTGCCGAATGCTTGCCACTTGTTCCTCAAACGAAATTACTCTGGGCTGAACTTTTTCCAACATGTAATGTGAGACGGCTTTTGACACTTCATCGGGTAACTTCATCAGATGACTGCTAATTTCCGTCAGGATTTGCCTCGATATCACCAGACTGACATTTTCATTGACGACTGAAAGGGCTAAGTTAGATAGCGTTTTATCGGCGACAAAACTTACTGGCTTCGATAAACCCTTGCAAACACTCAATGAGCTCGTCGCCGTGACCCCTCAGGATCGATTCCAGCGTAAGCCGGTATCTGCGAAAATAAATTTATTGAAATGACACGGAAAATGGTAAAAGCGTACTTCTCCGCTTGGTCCTTGTGCGAACCTCCCGACTGGATTATATTTTGCAAAGTGAGGCGTATATTCGCCGCTTTCCCCGCGGCTAAGGACATTTTCTTGTTTAAAGAATTTTTTTTCTAATCAGAGAACACTAAAGTTTATACTGGTCACAGAAAGACGAAGTCAAATGACAACGGCCAAGTATATTCTCATCTTTTCCCGTTAAACGTAAAGGACAAGGGCAGTGCAGAAAAATAGTCGGTAAAAAGCAACTTTATTGGTGTTTGTTAGGCGCGGTTTTCTTCGATATCCCCAGCTCGATCAACAACGTGACGAACGAAACGAGCCAGCCCACAACGAGCAGCGCGAATTGTCCGGCGAGGTGACGTACGGTAAACACGACCTTGACTTCTGCGAACTGCGCCTTAAACTTGTCAACGGTGTGATCGTTGTCGACGTCACCCGACTGCGCGCTCAGCAGGTAAATCCTCTGAAAATTCCCCAAGAACGGCGAATTCCTGCGAAAAATGAACCCGCCGAACGTCGGCATGACCGGCTCTGGCATAATCTCGTAAGGGAATTCCTTGCGCTGGTCGCGGTGATACGTGAAAAATTTTTTCGCGAAGCTCTCGGGGACGACGAATGATGCGCCGGGCACCTGCGCGAGGACGCTATCCCCGAGCTGCTTACCGTCGACGATGACGAGTTGGTCGCGAAGCGGTTCCGGGAATATCTGCGCGTCGATCATTGAATAAATCGCCAACCCACTAGCGTCGAGATCGTCGATCGTCTCGATGGGGTTCTCGTATTGCGGCGTCAAAATGTCCGTCATCATCATCGAGCGCAAGGCCGCGCCCACGACGATGACGTAAGCGAACCAACCGAATGCGATCGGCGATTTTCGACGGTCGAATTCTTTGAACGGCATCGTCATGAAACTGCCGTAGTACATGAGCAAAGTGTCGATAACGTTTCGATTATTAAATAACGCGAAATCGAGCGCTGTCATCGCGACCATCATGGCAATGGAGGAGAGGAAAATCTTTTTTGTCAGCAGCGCGAGTATATACTTCCAGCTGGTCGCGAGGCGGGGTCTGGGCACCAGGACCACGATGTCATTGTAGGTGTTGGGATACGAAAACTCGAGCGATGGCGTGAGCGAGAACAACATGGGCACCATGATGGGGCAGAACTCTACCTCGCCGCTGGCGATGAGCATTATAGCTTTAGTCGACTGGCCCTGATTACCGGCCAGGTGCGTCATGTTGATGGTACCGTTGAGCGATTCGATCAACGTGAACAGCATGCGCTCGTCAGCGTGGGTACTGTCGACGCTCTTCCCCGTGATGACATCGAAGATGACTGCATTGACGGCGTAGCCGTGGAGGTTGTTCAGTTTTTGGGGGAAAAGGGGGCCGTATTTCTGAGCGCCGCTGAAATTTAGCAGCTTCGAACCTTCCGCGTAGGGGCTGTACGATACCACCTGGACGTCGTCGCCGTCGCGACGACGGTACACCAGGACGAATTTGATCACTCTCTTGTCCCAGAGCTCGTCGAAGATGCGGGCGAGTAGCTCGTCGTCTTGGACGACTTCGTCGCAGAGCACAAACACGAACTCGCAATAGGTGCGGAAAAACGGTGCCGTGGCTAAATTAACGAAGACCGTCGAGAGATCGCGGTCGTCGTCGGCGAAGACGACGACGCGCGTCGCATCGGTGACGGCGACGTCTAGGTCGTTCTCGTCGACGATGATGATCTTCGTCGACGTGGGAGAGGCGCTGCGGATGAACCAGTCGGTTAGGTTTTCGCATTTCGCGTCCTCGCGCACTACGATCGCGTCGTTAGACGACCTGGACGTGTACACTAGGAAGTCCTTCAAGTCGGTGGTGGAGGCCACGCACCTCCCGTAGACGGCGATAAGTGCGACGACCGCTCGGATCATGTTCGAAGGGCGAATTACGCGCCGAAACGCTGTCGCGTCAAAATGTGTGTTTCGAAAATTGACGTAATTGATAGGTTCAATTTGGGCGGTTTTTATTTATTGTCCCGATAGGAAAAATGACCCCAGACACGATATTAAGGTATTACAAGTCGAGGAATATTTGTCATAATATTTCACTTGTCCCCCGAGACCGTATTTGAACTTCTAATCGAACCAGATGGATATACTCAGGGTCGTAAAAATGTCGTATAAATGCACCTACATCCAATTTTGACATTAAGGAACCGGACAATATGTTAGCTGTCGGATTCCCCTGCATCAATCAAATTAGATTATTACGTGAACAATTTGAAATTGGAAAAATTTTTTAACGCGCGCCATCTGAGAAAACGGCCGGGTCCGAATCGGTCGGCGTAAAAGCTTGACCCACGCAAACGCGGTATTCCATTGTTAATAATGTATTAAAATTGCGATTCCGTCATGCCACACGGAAGCGTGAAAATAGATTATGGTTTATACCATGGGGTCATATATCAATAAAATAATTCATATTTCATCGTAGACAAAATGAATAAAATACCAAAGAAAACAAAAATTGATGAGTAACAACGCGGATTTAATGAAAAGTGGACTTTTAATTATTTCTTTATTAACAATTACAATAAAGAGCTATTTTTTATTTTTTAAACTATTAAATGTTTTTAAATATGTACCATCTCAAGTAGGAAAAATTAAAAAAATGTGACAACTGACGGTGTAACAGTATATTATGCAACAAGTGCGGTAAACGGCATTCGACTCAAGAGTCTATTTCACACGAACGGAGCGCAGCGAAGCGAGTGTTTATTAAACGAGTGACTTGAAAAGTTTACCGAACGCGTTGCATACTATACTTTTTCTACGACCGTTAGTTTTTGGGTCCATTTTCGCAAAACAACACGAATACATTCACTGACGTGACCGTCAGAATTGAGAAACGTCAAAATTCAAAGCTTGCTCCAAAACCCGTGCGGTAAAATCCCGGAAACGTCCGAAGTGGCTCGGATTCGTGGGAAACGAAACTGACGTGGTAAAGCGACGCTTCCCGCACGCTAGATCGGTGCGTAATTAGGTATTTTACAGACGGGAGTAGAAAAAGAATATGGCGGGTCACAATATTCCCTTGATGGGTTTGATTAATAAAAAGTTTTACACACTGTCCTTTACAACTTCAACGTATTATCCATCAACATGCACTTTGCGCAAAAGTTGTAAATTTGGAAAATGTTATTAATATTGTAATAAAATCGATCAATTATATTCGCAAAAACGGTATGAACCATCGAAAATTCCGTAATTTTTTAAATTAAATTGACGCAGAATATGAAAATAACATTTATTTTTCTGAAATAAGTTGGCTCAGGTGTGGAAAAGTTATAAAAAGATTTTTCGAGATGAAAGACGAGATTGAAATGTTTTTGACAGAAAAAGGCCAGATATTCCAGAATTATCAAATTTTAAATGGATAAATAAGCGAGTTAGCTTTTATTGTAGACTTACATTACCAGACAAAGGAAAGCCAATCAACGAGCTATTTACAGAAATCAAAAGTTTCCAGCTTAAAATAAGATCATTTTCAATCAAAAACGACAAAAAATGTCCTTCGAATATTTTTATTGAGTCACTAAAAGTACCGGATGAAAATTTTTGTCATCGGTTTCAAGATTTTTATGCAAAAGAAATGAACATATATTAATATTTAAAAATCCTTAAAAATTTTATATTGTAATAGCACCAGATAACAGTGTATGTGTAAATGATTTTGATGAAAATAATTCCATTTTATTTAAATCTACCAAAAAATATATTTTTTGTATTTTTTCAAGCACCGAATTTTATAAAATCAAAATATAGAACGCGGTTGACGGGTGAAAATTTAAGAAATTTTTGATTATCTAACACGCAAAGTATTGTATTCCAACATTCTCCCTCAATATTTGCGTTACATAGGCGAGTACAATAAGATACCACATTTTAGTCCCATTTTAAGCTAAATTACAGCTAAATCATTGCAAGCTTAGTTTACCACATAAATATAAGTGTTTATTACTAGCCAGACCTTTTGTAAGTAAGTCGGCTACCAAGTCATTAGTTGACATGTATAGAAAAGTAACAGTACCATCTCTAACTTTTTCTCGTAAGAAATGGTATTTAACATGTATATGTTTTGTACGCTTGTGAAATATTTGATTTTGGGCTAATTTTATGGCACTTTGATTGTCATTATATACTCTGCATGCCTGTGATACATTTAAAAATTGACACTCACTATTAGTAGTGAAGAGCTCATGAATCAAAGATTTTAAATACAATGCCTCTTTTGTAGCCTCACACATACCTATATATTCTGCCTCTGTTGAGCTGAGAGCTAAAGTCTTTTGTTTCCTGCTTTCCCACGATATTGGGCCACTGGTTAAACAAAATACATAACCATAGTATGACTTACGATCTAGACTATCGTTGGCCCAATCAGAATCAACAAATCCTAACAAACCTGTGCGGCTTTGTCTAAACACGATACCAACATTCCTTGTGCCTTTCAAATACCTAAGTACCCTCTTAGCTGCTAGCCAATGTTCCTTAGTGTGATTTATATTAAATTGACTCAGATAAGACACAGGAAAACAAATATCAGGTCGAGTACAAACAGCCAGATACATAATAGAACCGATCAACTGTTGATAGGGAGCATGATAGTAGTCTCTACAATTAGAAAATTTTTTATTTTTCTCCAAAGGAGTGCTCACAGTACTACAGTCAGTCATTTGAAAACGTTCAAGCAATTTAGTTATATATTGCTCCTGACTTAATTTTAATTCATTTTTGGTACGATTTCTTTCTATTTTCATGCCTAGACAGTAAGATATAGGCCCCAAGTCTTTGATTTCAAAGTTTTTATGCAATTCCGATTTTAGCACTTTAATTTCTTCGAAATTATTATAGAACAAGAAAAAATCGTCAACATACAGAGCCACAATGACAATGGAGTTATCTGTAACTTTAAAATACAAACAGGGTTCAATCTCAGACTGCACAAAGTTTAATTTTTTCAAAACTCTACTGGCTTTTTCATACCACAAACGAGATGATTGCATGAGTCCATAAATAGCTTTCTTTAACAAGTAAACTTTATTTTCTAAACCAGGCTCCTCGAAGCCATCAGGTTGACACATATATATTGTTTCATTCAGGTCACCATTAAGGAATGCAGTTTCAACGTCAAGATGATCAGCTTCAAGATTCAATTCAGCTGCCATTGCAAACAAAAGTCTCAAACTAGAAAACCGGACAACAGGGGAAAAGGTTTCAGTATAATCAACTCCATATTTTTGAGTAAACCCCTTTGCCACCAAACGAGCTCTATATGTTGCAATTTGGCCGCTGTGATCTCTTTTTATTTTAAACACCCACTTATTTCTAACAATATTGGTGTTAGCAGGCCTATCAACTAATTCCCAAGCATTATTCTGTCTAAAAGCACTAAGCTCCCTTTGGATAGCTAGAATCCATTGATCTTTATTTGGTGCAGACAATGCTCCGGAAACAGTCTCTGGCTCTGACTCTACATTTAAAGATAACATAGCAAAATCAATATCTGAATCAGATGAGTCGGTCAAAACATATTCGTTAAAAAACGTCGGCTTACGAGAGATTCTTTTTGGGTACCTTCGGTCCTCAGTAACATTCACATCACTATCAGGAACCTGTTGCACATCACTCATTCGCCGTTCCATAGCACCTGCCTGTCCAATTACAGCAACTGTCCCGTCATCATACGGTACACCATTTTCCTCCAATTTTTCTGGGGAACTTGCTGAAGAACTGTCTTCTTTGTCAACTAGAGTTCTCTCTGCATCTTCAAAAAGTTCGCTCTCGGAAACATCACTTGCCGCATCATTAGTCTGCCGAAGAAGTTCTACATTACCATTTTTGCGGTCCATTCCAACTTCTGCACCCTCCAGTGGCATGGTAATAACGCCGATGTTCTGAGAACTTGCTTGATGTTCTAAACTCACAGTTTTCTGTTCCAAAAATATCACATCTCTTGCAATTCGAAGTTTGTGAGTAATGGGGTCAATTAATCTATATCCTGCAGTTACATCAGAATAGCCAACAAATATATATTTCTTGCTTTTCTGTTCCAGTTTCCCTCGTTTTCCATCAGGGACACGAACAAAGGCTGTACAGCCAAACACTTTAAGGTGACCAAGATCAACCTTCTTGCCTGTCCATCTTTCTTCTGGAGTTTCTCCCTTGATCCTTTTAGTTGGTGATCTATTTATAAGATAGACAGCCGTGTTCGCCGCCTCCGCCCACATCTGGCTTGGACAATTTGTATCAAACATCATTGAGCGCACCTTATCCATTATTGTGCGGTTGTAACGTTCGGCTACACCATTTTGTTCCGGTGTATAAGGAACCGTCAGCTCATGTTTTATACCTCTTTGTTTTAAAAACTTGTCCAAATTCTGATTGCAGTATTCACCACCATTATCAGTTCGTAATATTTTTATTTTTCTTTCTGTTTCATTTTCGACTTGAACACAAAACTCTTTAAAGCAATCTGCAACTTCATCTTTACTTTTAAGAAAATAACAGAAAACTTTTCTTGTGTTATCGTCAATTAGTGTAAAAATATATCTAGCACCACTCCAGGACTTTATTTCTATAGGTCCCATTACATCTGAGTGGATTAAGTCTAATTTATTCGCAGCAACCCCATTATTTTTATTTTTGGGGAACGGTTTCTTCGAATGCTTACCTTTAATGCAACTTTCACACAAGGATGGAGGTCGAGTATCACAATAGCTAATTCCTGAGGCCAAACCTTCTTTCAACAACTTCATGCTAAAATGATTAAGATGACCTAACCTTTTGTGCCACAGCATTTGCGATTCCATGACTTCTGCAGTATTTGCACAGATGTCACTTTCTGGTATTGTATCAAGTCTGTACAAACCATCCACATTACTTGCTGTTGCTATCAACTCTTCCCTGTTGGTGAATTATTTGCAATTAAATATTCGGCAACCCTGCGAATCAAAAGATACACTAAAACCCTTTGAAATTAGTGAATTAACACTTAATAGATTCACAGCCAGGTTAGGAACATATTTTATATCCGAAATGCGTCTTTCGCTGCCATTTTGCTGCAACTTGACAACTGCATCTCCCGTTCCGGCAACAGACAACCTAGCATTGTCAGCAACTATAATTTCCTGTCCTTTATTTTTGTCAGACAGCACAGGTAGCAATGCACTATTACCAGTCATATGAGAAGTAGCTCCACTATCAATATACCATACATTTGGTAAAACATGTCTTTCACTTATATTAAAAGCTGCAAACAAAGCTTTGTCGCTATTCATGTTTTTAACTTTTGCATGATGAAAGTTATTTTGATGGTTATATTGTTTCTGGGTACACTGATTTTTATAGTGCCCCTTAGAGCGACATCTCCAGAACCAAGGAGTCCTTTTACCTGTTTTTGATATCAGTGCTGTGCCTCCATTTGAGCATTTACCATTCTGCCATTTTTTATCTTGCAGGAGCTTGGTCTTTACAAAATCTGAGGTTATGTCAGTTCCAGAACTTTCAAGTGCCATCAGCATCGGGTCATAATCTTCAGTGAGCCCTTGGAGCATAACAACACCTAAAAACTCATCATCAATAGGTCTACCCATCGAATTAAGTTGTTGCGAGAGAGACATAATTTCATTAACATAATCCTCCATTGTATCATAATTACTCAACTTAATGGAACACAGATTCCTTAAAAGGCGCAGACGTCGATGAAGTCCCTTGTCTTCAAAGGCTTTTTCGAGAGCCTTCCAAGCTTCTATCGATGTTTTCGCCTGCATCACGTGCGGGTACGTTGACTTGTCCAAGGAAAGAATTATTTTGGATAACGCTTTTTCTTCCTTACGTGCTGCCTCCCGGCGTGCTGCAACCGCTGCTGGAGCTTCGTCAATAGTCGCGAAAGTAACCATCTGCCCCATCACACATTCCCAAAGACCATCATGTTTCAACAGAGCAGTGATTTGAAATCGCCAGTCGCTATAATTTTCTCGACCTTTCAATTTTTCGATCGCAGAAAATGCGGAACCTACATCGGCAGCCATTTTGAATAAACGACACAAACGACAAAAAAAAATTGGCAACGCAATAGTTCAAAGCCCTGGGCCCATAACCTGTTGCAGGGCGATAAGCACAAGCGGAATTCGTTACGTGTATCAACGTTTGCCAATAAAATAAGTACGTACAAAATAACCGGCCGTTTATTATACAGAAGTTACAACACACAATATTTTACAAGACGCGCACACGACAGTCAAGTACAGAGACAAGAGAATCAAAATATCTACGGTACTGAGAGGCAAAGATAAAGAGACGTAAACGCAATATGTATTGCATATTACTTATACAAATAAATGTACCTAACACGCAAAGTATTGTATTCCAACAATATACATGTAATTGAGATTGTATATTCTTTTTATGTTTCCTTTATTAAAGAATTTTAACATTTTTATGCCCTGGCATTATTGTTATATGTCAACAAAAAATATATTTTTCTAATATTTATTTTTAATATTTACACTCGTATATGATATACACATTTGGGTGTTGGGCCCGCATAAAAAGTTTTACTATGAGCATGGTCTGCCATCCGAAAAATATTGCCGATTCTTGGTGTAGACCAAAGATCGTGGAGTTTCGGTTCCACGGACGACAGAGGCCACGCATCGACCACAACGGTGTACCCAAAGAAACGAACGGAAACGTCAAAATGTTCATATTTTACTAAATTTTTCTAACAAATTCTTTTAAAATTCGAAAAATTCCGCGAGTCATGCCAATAACAATTCGTCGCGCGTAAAACTATGGCAAGTATAACCCTCGCAACGGCGTTGCACCCATGAAAATCGCGATTTACATTTATATAACCTCAGTTTTCGATTCGCGTTCGCACTTTTTCCAAACGGAAAGTTTAATAAATGTCGCGTTTGTTGGCGCAGGACCTTAACGAAAACGGGTCCCTGCTCGCGGTGGAGAAACTGCTCGAGGAATTCTTTAGTCCGTACACGAGCAACGGCCGAAAACATGATATCGAGGCACAGCTTAACTCTTTCAAAACGACGCCCCATCTGTGCGGCCTCTGCCTTTACTTCATTTCTCATACGTCTAGTCAATACGTGACGATGTTTGCCTTACAAACTTTGGAGGTAGACGGCTAGCGCTTCTGAAAAATGCCGCGTGACTGCTCTATTTTTTTAGTCTGTGATAAAACTAAATTGGAACAATACCGATTGGCCGACGCAGGAGGAGATCAAGTCCACCTTGCAGACGAATCTTATATTCAAAAGCCACAACACCCCACACTTTTTAAAGCACAAGTACGCCAAGCTCCTGGTCGAAATTGCCAAGTACGATTGGCCGACCAAATATCCGGAGTTTTTTGTTAATATACTGGAGGTAATTGTATTCGCGCGCGCCAGTCGATGCTTACGCCGACACGAACGTTTCAGCTTTTAAAATCGACTGAGCAAAATCAACTCATCGGGTTGATCATGCTAAGGACCGCCTGCGAGGAGATAATCGGCTTTAATACGACGTTTGAAAACTGTCCTAGAAAAAAAGAACTAACAAGACTGCTGCACGGTTACATTCCAGGCGTTTTCATGCTACTAACCAATATTTTGGAGAAGTTTGGTAAGACTGTTCACTAAATTTAGGCCCCGCTCGGTTAGCGAGTTGACGTTTCCAAGGCACCAACTCCCGTCATGCTGCCACGGCTACGCCACCGCCTTCACCGACGCACCCGACGACCAGCCCGAGCCTGGAACAGCAACTCGCCACTGCCACTTTCCGACCAGACGTCAAGGCCCTCAGCCAAGAGGTCTTGAACACTGTACAATTCATGTTCGCGTGGGTACCGATCGAGAGCGTGCCCGCTCGCATCATCAGGGCCATATTTTGCTTCACTAACGTATCGACTTACTCCCAGGACGACGACGACCTTTGCGTGTGCGCGATGTCGACGATAAACGAAATATTTTACCGAAAATGCAGCCCGCCAGGCAGCGAGACGTTTTTTAAAGAGATTTACGATCACGTGATCGAGTTGCTGAGGAACCTCGCCAACTCTTGTTCCTACCGTATCGACAGTTATGACGAGACGTAAGGCTTTCGCGTTTCCTAACCTTAAATTGCGCTTTTCCAGTTTCGCAGCAATCGTAACTCCGGTGATTTTTATTTATGTTCTAACTATGGAAATGGCTAAAAGTCGCGTGTTTTATCTAATAAATAACAATAATAATATTTATATTGCCAAAAATTCCTTTTACATAAAAATCTTTTATAGTAAAAGACCTATTGGGGTCTAATACTGCCCCTAGATAGGTTGGCCTTAAAATAACTTACAACTACTTACTATTCTTTTTCTATTCTTTTTTTATAATTTTATAAATTGAAAAAGAGATAGATATTTGAAATTTTATTTTTACGTTTTATTTATTGGATTGTGATACTTCTAATGTTTTCTTTAACTTTTTTTTAAAGCACTTTTTTTAATTTTCCTAAAGAATTATTACTATCAGGGGAATATAACTTTACTTGTACTACTTATCCCAAAAAGAATATAGGTCAAACAGGAAGGACATCATAATTCAGTCATCATTGAAAATTTTGATTAGATTCTCAAATTTTAAAAGTAGGCGGCACAAATTAAACTTACTTCGGGCTTTGTAAATTAAAACATTGAAGTGACCTTTTAAATAATCAATTACATCTTAATAACTCATCAATTTATTTATTAATTGCCCAGCTGGAATTTTGCGTCCTTTATAAATGATCTAGATTTAATGATTATAGATTTTCTGTTTATGTGGGTTTTGTGAGGTAGTTACATTTTGTTTTCTAAAAACCATTATGGAGTTTAATTTTCACCAAGTATAGGCTGAAAACGTTCAATTATATTTATCCTATTTATGCTCTTTTGCATATGCTAATATTATATTTTCTGTTGAATGAGAAACGTTTGTGGTAACTTCTTCCCCTCTAATAGTTCAATTTACCCTCTTTAACTTTTTCTTACTATTCTTGTTGCATTTTCAACATTGGTAAGAGAGATCAGTTTTTTTTTTAAAGATCATTCTCATTGGTACACCATAACCTGAAAATCTTACATTACCATAAAAGGCGTCCTTCTATTAAGATATGGCGCGCTTGTAGGTTCGTGAAGAAATTATGCGAGCTGCTGGTGCTGATAATCGAACAGCACCTGTGGAGGTACGAGAAGGACCCAACGTTCTCCTCCCTTGAGTTCCTCTCCTTGTTTTTCCAATACACAATGCATCTACCGTCGGTGCCGTGTTACCTGCGCTGCCTGACGGTGTGGACGGCTTTTTTCAAGCAGATCAAACCGGAAAACGCGCAAAAGTGCGACATTTTGCCACTTCCAAGTGGCGCCCTCTGTAACTGTACTTTTTGCAGATACTCGGAAGTATTTCTTGGACTGGGTAGTGCCTTGATCAAGAAGATCCAGTTTACCTACAATTGCGCCCAGCTGATCGAGATCAACACCACCGAACCTGACGAGGACGTATGGGGCGGGTTTTAGCCTATCGGATTTCCTGTTAATTGCCTTATTTTTTTGCAGGACAAGACGGACTGGCAGCGCTTCCTCGACGCGTCCATCGACATAATATCGCGGGCAGCGCATTACGCCTTCCTCGACCTCTTCAACCAAGCTGTGAGTAGGGGGCGGGTGGGGTGAAACGGAGCCGTTGTTCATTTGTTTTCGCGCTTGCGCAGTTAAACGGTTGGAACGCGTGCAACGCCGTCTACCGGCAGCTGGAGAACGCGGCGGACGCGCGCACGCGCGCCTTGAACTTCGAAACTTCTGAGACTGAGCAACTGTATTATATACTTAGGGACTTTTCTACCACGTGCTTTACACTGGGGAGCCTCGCCCACCATTTTTACACCACCGGTAAGTGAAAATTGCAAGTGTTATAATTTTTGTGTTAAAGGGACCTCTAAAAAGCGTCCATTTTGATATTTGGAAAATTATTGTTAGTAGTTACTTTTCGTTACTTTACGGGTTTCTTCTTGCGTTAACCAAGGGTTGTGGAATTGTCCGGTCAATTTTTTTTTGTGTCAAAATTTATGTTTATTTATATTCTGCATTACGTCGCCATCGCGTCGTTCTGAGAACTAAATGGAGAAAGTAACGTATTCGGGTATTCCTTGAAGAGGGTTTTTGGTTATTGTAAAATATGTATTATTGTTAAATAATGTGTAGATAACACTCTACACGGTCATTTCCTGGTATAATATGAAAAATGGAAAGCCCTTCGATCTTGAAAGCTTTGGGTTTCCTATTAGTTTTCCATATGTGGTGCGTCCTTGTCTTTTGTGCCTAGGGCACTGCATTCAGACCTACTCCCACATGTCTTCCCTCTATCTGTTATTCCAACGAACTGATCCGGTTGAGCTTCTCTGCCATTTCGTTGCTGTCAATAAGAGTGTACCCATACCAGATTGCCAGAATTATATTCCGCCAGTCTTATCGATCTTTTTCGGCAGTTAAGTAGCAATCCCGAGCACACCTTGACCAAGGTAAGAGGCCGGACAGCCGTCGACTGTTAAAAACGATGTTTTTTAATTTTTGTTGCTTTATTTTTCAACGTAATCTCCATCAACACTGATACATGTCTCATAACGGTGTTCTAATTTGGTTATACCAGTTTTAAACGTAGATTCGTCAAGCTCCGCAAAGTACTGATTTACAGCATCGACAACTTCTTCCTTGCCGTTAAATCTTTTACCGCCAAGCTATTTTTTGGGAAACAGGTAATAGTCGCTGGGGGCTAAGTTTGGAGAGGAGGGGGTTGCGGCATCAATTCAACCAGTGTCTTACCCTTTTCAAGGTAATCAATGTATATAATTCCTCTCGCATCCCAAAAAACCGTAGCCACAACCTTGTTTGCCGATAAAATTGTTTTAGCCTTCTTTAGAGTTGGTTTCCCTTTTGCAACCCAAAGTTTTGACTCTTCCTTATTTTCAGTAGTGTCGTGATGAATCGGCGCAAAAATTCGTTTATATTACGCCCGTACAGCGCCAAATTGTCGGTAAAAATGTTTTTTCGAATCAGTGTTAGTTCAGGTGTCAATTTATTTGACTTTCATTAGGCATCTTTTTGGATAGTCTTTTGGTATAGTTGTTTTACACTTATTTGTTACGTACAGACGATGAACAGCTGCAGAGGACAGCGGCGTCGACGGTATACATTTTGATAGACCATATCTTGCAAAGTGCCTCCAAGTCCGCCACGGTGCGGTATTACGAGCTGAAGGTGGCGGATGCGCGCCTGACCCAGTGCTTCGTTGACGCGTGAGTGCCACGCCCCACCGCTCCCGATCCGATCTTACCTCGTGACCTCTTGCAGGCACAGCGAGCTGCTCGCGTCGCTCAAGACGTGGCTCGGTTGGATCGAAGGCGGCAAAAACCACGTGACCGCCGGTCACGACGTCATCTTGGACGCGGTGTTGCCGCTCCTCGAGGACGGCGCGAGGGTGCCGGTCAAGATAGGCCGTTCGGCCGCCCACCTCCTGCTGGAAATTGCTAGGAAACCGAACGCGGTCGCGGGCCACCCAGGCGTCGCGAGGTTTATCCGGGCGGCGCCCAATCTAAGATACGCCGACAGGGACACCGGCAACACCGTATGCTCGGTGGTTTGCGAGGTTTTGCTGAAACCGTTGAAGTCAACCGACAAGGTCGGGATCGAGGCGAAACGAGCGGTCATCGCGGCTTTCTTCAACGATTTTACGGGCGATTTTAGGCTGCTGACGCCGACCACGCCCGAAAACAGGCTGGGTGACGTGGTGCGCCGCCTCCTTCCGTCGCTCGCGCACGTCGTCGAGTATTGCCGCGGATTTTCGGTGGCGGCGAAGGGCGAGCTGACGTGCGCACTCGGGGTGAGTCCCAACTCCGCCCCCGTGTCGTTCGGTGTTTACGCGGTCGGTTTCAGCCGACGTTGGACCACGCGTTGAGCCTATTCCCGACGTACGTCAAGTACGCGACTGTCCACGAGGAGTTTTCGCATTTTTTCATCGCGGCACTGAAGAATCTGCAGGCGCAGATCGGGCTCGAGTTCACCAAGAACGCCATACAGGTGTTCCTCCAGGTCGCTATCAGGTAAGTTCTTTAAGGAGGAGGCACAGACTATTTTATCGATGTGGCAGGCCACGATCGTCGAACAACTTAGTATCCACTAAGTATATATGGTGCGGTGCTAAGTTTGGATTCCTCCTGCTTCGCTGGTTTTTGGATCATACTTACTTATATATTGTTTAAGGTGGGTGGAGCTGAATGAGGGCGCCTGAACATTGTCTCGACCCGAGTCGCAGTTAATATTGTTTGATTGCTTATTGATTTCTATAGATTTTTCATTGGGAGAAGAAGAATTTGATGTCGGGTTTCGTGATTGTGTTCTGTAACTGCTTATTAGTTTATTTTTCGTAGTCTTAAGGCTTATTCGTGTTCTTTGCCGTATATGCATGGAATGCTGTAAACTCCTGGCAAATCTCAAACGGAATTTTGTCTTGGACGGATTTTTGGACCAGTGGTAAATCTGTAAATCGCTATTTTTTAAAAACTCATGATATGTGGTTTGAATGAAAGGAGACCGCCGTAGCAAGTGTGAGGTTGCTGTCAGACTCATTGTTTTCGGACGCTTGCGGCGACGTGTATTTTGTGACGGAATCTCTAATGCGGAAATTATTAGAGAGAAGAGCCAATGTTCATTATGAGTTCAGTCACTCAGGCTGAGGTAGTTTTTCGGCTCTGTAAACTGATGGTCAGTCATAAAACTTGGGGCACAAGGCACTATTAGTTTTTTTAAATTTGGTTTTGGTTAAACAAAAAAATAGTGTTGTCTCGTCATGATCTAAAGGTGCGCGAAGACCAAGTAAGGCGTGATATCAGATCCCGCCCACCGGTCACCAGAAGCTATCACAGGTAGTGGGGATGAGCGATTTCGTTAGGTTCTAGTACTGACGGGATATGCGGTTTTTGTTTTGCTTGCAAGAGGCATTTTTTTGCGAAAGCTTAGTGGTGCTGCTTGGTTTTGATGTTCCTCCACAGAATAGAAATCATTTAATATTGGTTACTAGCCATCTTTCCAATAAGAGAGGGGTGCTAAACATACTCACTGTGATTTCATTATGTTTTCTATTGTACCATTTGTGTAAAAAAAAACTACAGAGCTTTTTAACAACTTCCACAGTTTACAGTTATATTACTTCACCTAATAACTCGCGAGTTCCATAGCATACGTTTACTTGTACCATAAGAAGCAGCTATGTAATGTCTATTAAAATTTATGATCACTTAGGAGATTGTATTGGACTTACTACTAACGAAACCAAATTTAAAAACTCACTAAAAAGTTATTAGTGAGTAAAACAATATACCTCTCGGAGTAGTTCTTTCAAATCAACTGGGAGAATAGGTAAATGATTGCTGAGGGAATGTAGGAGTGAAGGAGATTTTATTTTTTATGTCTTGTCTTATTACATATTGTTTTTAAATTTTTGCAGCGGAATATAAGTATCTTTTTTGGGTGACGATATTGTAGTGAATAAGTTCATCCCAAGGCGTTTGCTAATTATTATCATGTTATCTTGCCTACCGGAATACGGCATTGAAAATGTCGGAGCACTTCCTTTCTCAGTTAAATCGCAGAATAAATGTCATTTTGCCGTCCGTCTTCCAGCGAACAACACTCAAATAATTTCGGGGGGCTGCAGCGTTTGCTCGACATATTCTGCATAGTGGTGCGCGAGCCCTCCAGCAAGGCCTTCCTGCCGGACATTTTGCACCTCTGCATGGAGAACATCTACCCCTTACTATTGCCACGGTCGATCGAATATCCCGACGTTTTCGTCAGTTTCCTGGACCTACTGTACAGGTAGGTCTGGATTACGTGAAATCCTTCTCACTCCACTACCCCTCTTTAGCATTCTGAACTTTCGATGGCTCTACTTCTACAACTCCCAAGTGATGGCCGGTTACTCGCCTGTCGGCGACGAGACCGCCGGCCCGGACAGTCCCAAACGACCGGAACAGCTCCTCGCCATGCTGAAGGTGTTTTGCGAGGCTCTGCTCCACGAGGACGTCAATATCTTCCGCAGGAGCTTGGTCATTTTGCAGGATCTCAACCACAACAAGCAGCTGTTCCACAAGGTGCACGTCCGACGCATCTAACCTCACTAATTAACGCTCATCATTTTTTTAAGGCCATATTTCGATCGACCTTGCTGCCGGAATTGTTGAGGGTCCTGTTGAACGCGTTGCTCTACAAGAGGCACGGGCTGTCGTGCGAGGAAATCGGTTTGGTCGTCTACAGCATGGCCGAGGTCAGTTTCGAAGGGTTCTTTACGAAATTCCTGCCGCAGTATATCCAAGACTTGAAGGAACTTCTTCCCCAGCAATACGAGTTGTTGCTCGCGAATTTTAATCCGACTAACGATCGGGTAAGCTCGTAGCGTCGATTTTTTGCGAAGTTAGAGATGGTTACCTTTGTAGGACGTGCCGAGTTTTGTTCAGCACCTGCAGAGCTTCTCCAACGATTTTGACCGGTGCCGCGTGTCCAATCTCGGTAGCCCTTCGGTCCTTTAACGTCAGTTATTTTAGCAATATGTCCGGTTCGTCGCTCAATTTGTGTTATTCTTTAAGAAGAAAGTTTTTTTTTTAATAAAAATGTTTTTTAATTGTGGATTTTTTTTTGTCGCCATTGATTTCAAGACCGTTTTCGCTGTCAAATGATAGACATAACCTATAAATATGTTTTATTTACTCTCGTAACTACTCCGTAAATCACGAAAAAAGACAATTTCGTCAGTATATCATCTTCTAGTAAAGACAATACATTCATAACTTTTAATGTATTAGAAAAAGACAATAGCCAATTTTGTTGTCATGGACGAATTTGCAAAATCAAGTTTAACTGCTATCTTTTTGTTAAACAAAAATTCTTGGTCAGCATAATAATCAAGTAAATACGCTCAATATTGTTTTACTTCTCAAATATTTAAACATATTTGTTCTATAAATCCTTAAGAAAAGCTTAAAGATATATTAAAATATAAATATCGTCAAAACAATCGCCAAATGTACCTGAGGAAGCTCTTTTATGGTCAAAATATTAAATTTTAGTGCCCATACTTTCTGCGCCATTTTTTGACACCATTTGTATTTTAATGTGTCCTTTAGTATCCTGAGATTTATAGCAGGATTGGTACAGTAGAAATGTGCATAATTGTTGCGCCTTAAAAGATATGCGTGTAAAAGCCTGGTTTTAAACTGACCGTTGTTTTTAATTTTTAGTTAAAGAAGTATTTGCTATGAAAGATAAGACCTTTAACTTTGAATCACTGGGTCTAGTGGTATCTTTGCTAAAATTTTATTCAACAAGAAAAGGATAACGGAGGACTTTTGTTACCGCTGTCCGCAAGGGGTTTGTATAACTAATTAAATTGTGGATATCATTTGATTAGTAATCCCTCCTAATTTTGCAGCGGGTGGTACAGGCACTAAATATTAGTTTAGAATAAAAAATCGTTTAAAATCTAATGAAAACGTAATAAAATCACCAGGAAAGAAGAGACCTCTAAAAAAGACAAAGACGACTCATTTAATTGATGTAGTTAAATATAATATACGAGACATGGCGTATAGTGAAAGACATCATTTATAACCATGCAAGATGATTATTATGATTACTATTACGATTAATTCCATTGTTTTTTTTAGAAAAAACATGTCACATTAGCAACTTTAAATAGCAGGCTTAAAGAACAAAAACTTATTTTTATCAGCAATAGTTCTTTGGCAGACATTGAGTATTGCCCAGCGCATTCGTGTTAAATTCAAAAAAGATGATTATCGACGGTATCTTGTGGAGCACACCAATGTTTCATTACTTTGAACTAGATTTTTAAGAAGTTATGAGTATGTCAACGCTTCCTCTCGTCAGGTTATTTTTATGGATGAAACATGGATATTTTCCAAAGGGAATGCAAAACAGCCTTGGCCAATATAATTCCATAAAAAGTGTAAGAAGACCACTGGGCTTTCAAGGGAAGTGATTTATGGATGAAGCAAGCTTGGTGTGCCTGAAGCACTTTGTAACCCTTCTTACCAGTGTGAATTAAATGCTATTGAGTTAATATGGTCTCGTGCTAAATAGACATATCGGAAGAGAGAGTCATATGGATGAAAATGTTTTAGCTACGTCGAATGATACTCCATTACCAATTACATCCGAGGTTTGGAAAAACTGTGTGGAACATACCAATAAAATTATTTTAGATGGTGTAACAAAACCATTTTTAATGAAATAGAGCCCATAATAATTTCACTGGATTCAGAAAGTGATACTGAAAGTGAACTTAGTGACTGAACTTCAAATGAACAAAATGACAGGCTCTCATTTAGAACAAATTAGTTCATTTGGTACCTACTAACTAAAGTTAATAAAATATTTTTTAGAAACAATGTCCTGAGATTTCTACGTAAACTTAACACAACATATTTTGCTTTTATATAATTTCATAAAATTTATATTCATCTATTTGAGACTTTGAGAATCAAATTGTGTCTTAAAATAAATTGTCCTTTGTATCTTGTGTTAAAATTCGTAATAAATGTTTGTTATTGTGCTTTTTATTTAAATATCTAAGTTAAACTAAGCCTAAGATTAGCCAATTTCTATTAACCAAAAATATTCTATCATAACTGCGAATCTGCAACAAATAACTCACAAATCTTGGATAATGATAATAAAAGCTTTTCGCCCTAAAAGAAATTTATCAATGAGAGGTAATGCTACAAGGATCTCACCTTTTTTCGTTTTTAGACTATTGTTATAGCTGCTCATGTGACTAGAAAAACCTTTAAGATAAGCTTATTTAGTACAGAATGCTATAAAATCACGAAATATAAGGAAACTAAAAATTATTAAAGTAAACATTAACCTGAAATCAAGCTACTAACCCCTGTCATCATCGGTCATAACATAACCTCGTGACCTTACTCACCCTATCACCATTTAGTAGTTCCTGCAATTTATGATGTGACGTAATTGTCATCTTATATAATTTTTACTATGGTTCGAATCATGCTTTGAAGATCGCGATCGATTTGATCCGGGAACCATGTTCCGAAAATGTTGAGACAGTGACAATTGACGTTCGTTTTTTTATTCCTCACGTTAGTACGAACAAAAATTTACGTTGGTAGTGTGCTTAGAATATTGCATAATCTAATGTTACTTCTTTCTTTAGAAACGCGACTAAATAAAATTAATTAGATACACACTTTTTTTTACCAAAACTAAAGTTGCGCGATCAAGAATTAAACTTTAAAGACAATCATTAAAATTACAAATAGGTTTAAGAATTAAGAATACGAAGTTGGATAATCCCAGGCTTAGTTCACGTTGGAAGTCTTGCAGCTCAGCTTGTGTCTCTATGTTCGTATATATATAGAGGGGGAGAGTTATATTTATTTAATGTTCCCCGACTTGCTTGTCAAGAAGTTGGAATTAAGTAAATTTTTGTTAGAGCAGGATTGAATTAGAAGCCAGCTTCAGAAGTTCGAATAAGGATTATAAATGGAAGTACCTAAAGGTTTAATTCGTGTTGATCCTTGACGTGTAACCACAAAAGCGATCACAGTTTATAATAAATCCAATATGTAAAACGAAACTCGACACATTCAGCCAGAAAATTACAATGTAGGGAAATGCTTGCCTTTACATTACAGCAAAGTAATACCGAAAAAAAAAACACGTTGTTGTACGTTAAAACAGATTCCACTTCATACAACATGAATCACTGTAGTTTCTTAGTTTTGACAACAAAAAGCACTGCAAAAACCTCAATCGCTAATTCTCCCAATAGAAATTAAACAAGGGTCCTTGTTTACGAACCACGGAATAACGAACAACTGAGCGAATGCTTCGCGTACTTGCTCCTGGATGACGCCACCAGTTTTTAAATTCCACAGTTTCAGGTATCTAAAAAGTCGTGTGGTTTATTTGTTGTTTTAACTGCGCGCTTGAGTTCGTTGAGCGAAATCGTCGCCGGTTAACTAGTCGAATAACTAAATAACTGTACTACGTGGGGATGTCATTATTAAGATGGGCACTTAAAAAGGGTGGCAACCTACATCGCCGAAAGCTTTTAGCCAGTCGACGATAAAAATACTAAAACCCCACCCCTACAAAGTACCCAATTTAATGCGTAACTCGCAACGAACAAGGTACATAATTCAGTTTTATTGTGTGCCCACCTGAAATAAAGTCGTCTTCGCATAATTCGAGACGGCGCGGTGGCCGCAGCCATTTTTAAATCCGCGCGATTTTTATTAACGCCGTAACGTTATTCCGGAATTTGCATAAATATGCAATATTCCCGAACGCAAGAAAGGATATAATGGCGGGATCCCCGAGAAGAAAAAAGATAAAGGACGAACCGGTGGTAAGAGAATGTAATAATTTAAAAGTCGACGAAAAAAAAGAGAAGAGATTTTCTTTCTCCCCGGTTACCTCGTTTTATGGTAATTGCGGCGGTATACAGGGCGTTATTCAAATTACATAATATAATCCAATAAAGAGTTGTGGAACCCAAATCGACAACCATAGAATAATAAAACTTATGAACTCCATGGTCTGTGCCCCGACATAGATAACTTCTTCTTCTTTTGCGTTTCACAAGAAGTTGGGTAGTCCATTTCCGTCGTAACCACAATTTGCCAGCGCAATAAATAATCTTCCCTAACCTACGTAGTAGCAGACGCGGCAATAAAAACCGGGTCAGTATTCGCGCGTATATATATAAACACGGGAATTTTTAATTAAAAATGTGCATGCCGCAGATACATACGCGGCCTGCTAGATTTACGCGACGGCCGTGCGGCAAGTTTTAAATTACGGGTTTTTGATAATTCGCGCGTTCCAAAAAGGATGTTTTAAAAAAATATGCTGCAGCCTTATTTAATTATAAACGCGGCAACTTCGCCGAACCCTTTATAGAAAACGCCGTCGGGGATGAAAGTTGCCCGTCTCACTTTTATCATGACAAATAACCCGCGAGTTTCCCGGAGTTTTTCCGCACGATTAATCTCGTTCAATGCTTATCGGAAAAATCCCAATATGTTTCCAACAAAATTAATACGGTTGCCATTATACTACGAGCGTATCTTATCGATGACAATCGAATATATCCGCAGCAAAATTCCATGTTCGGAGTTTTTATTTAATAAACCGCCCGGAACATTAGACAACCACCTACGCACCGACGAAATGCGTGTCCGTTATCAGATTCTTACGCTTTCCTAATCGGGTCATCGCGCTATCGGAACGAAGATAGACAATCAATTTATTTTGATAACGCGAATGACATTTCACGCCGGCCGCCCTCGATATCGCCACGTCGCGTCATCGTTCTTCATTAGCGTCGACTTTCCGGCGCTGACGATCCCGAAAAATGGAGTTAAAGTTTGTTATCGAACTGGATTCCATGGCCGGCTTCGAAGTGCAACTGACTATAATTTACCCCCGATTTCGTGGTCACAGACCACTTAAACGTGAAAACGCCGACTCATCGGTATACGAACGAGCCGTAAAATCAAGTTGCCTAATCCGAGAAGCGGCCTCGAATTGCACGTGGTGTATTAAAACAGTTTTCTTTGTTTTCGGCTCAGTTTTTTTTTAAATTGATTTTCTCTTAAATCGCCCCCTGGCGAGGAGCGGCCTACGCATAAAAATGATCGAAAATCAAAAAATCGCGTGTGCTCTGGAATTTAAATATAACAATATTTGTTAACTCTGCGTTATTAAGCATGTATTGCAATGTATTTTAACACGTTATAATATTTTTCGCAAGCGATTTTCATAAGTAATAGACGGAAAAATAAAGTAAATAACTCTAACAATGACGTTTAGATAGTTATGTTCCTGAATTCCACTAAGTTTCTATATACTTATTACTCAGTAAACATTTATTTTTTTAATAGCGTTAAACCGGCTGCTTCTTTTAGTCATAGGAAAAAATTGGTTGGTTCCTTTTTTCTTTTTATCTACACGTGTTACAGAAACGGAAATCACAACATTTTATTTAAAAAAAAAATGGTGAAACTTTCTACAGAAGTTCAAAATTTACTACAACTTCCGAGAGAAGCAGCAAAGCTATAATGCTAGCAATAACTCTGCCTGCGCTATTTTTGGATGAACTCAGTAAGTCAATAGGGGTGTAGCCGCTCCCAAGCTCGGATAAAAGAGAAGGGTTCGAGGTGAGGCTAGCGACCTGCCCCGTTAAAAGGGATTAAGCCCGTAAAACCGATCAGAAAGCATTGGATATAGAACGGAAACATTCGAAGACCAGAGAGATACTGATAGATATGGATACCCACAAAATCGAAAGTATAAAGAAAGAAAACAACATGTAACACATACGAACTGCGACAGACTAGCAAGAGATTCAATTCAGCGGGAACCAGACAAGCAGGAAGAAGAAGAAGCAAGAAGAAGAAGAATCTTAGCAATTCACACTCAGGGGCATTTGCATTCAAATGAAACTGTTAATTTTATATGTTATTTTTTCCTGATGTTTAGTTAAATATTTTTCTCTTAATAGTTTGCATTGTAGTTTTTATTGTTCATGTTAGATCATCGTTTACAAATATGTTGTTATATTTAAGATAAGAGCTTGACATCAAAAGTGAAAGTTAATATAGGCGTTGCCAGGTGTATACTTTTTTCTTAGATATCCAGACATTTTTCAGATGCGGGCAAATTAAAAATTAAATACAAATTTGCCTCTTTCTTTTGAAATAAGACACTTCGGAACCCCGGCAAACCGATTATAAACTTAAATTTATTGAATCAAGCATATTTCGAAACTCACAAAAATTCCAGGCTCTGATATTATTGGCCGTTGCAGAATTTTTGACTAACCTTGTGCGATATTTCAGAAAGTACTGCCTGTATTTTTTTTTTTTAATTTGGAACCCCGGAGTTTTCAAGTACATATAAAATAATTATAATTAATTTTAAAATCTTTTTTTTACTTTAAAACATACTTTTCTTTTCTTTTTATCTTCGCTTTCAAACTTGGTAGGTAACTTAACCAGGGGCGTTCGTCAAGCCGCTTTAGTTGATTTAAATAATAAAAAAGTGCCACGCCGATAATAAAGATAATTTAAATTTGCTCTTATTTACGTAATAATTCAAAAAATTATAATAATTTAATATAAATTGTACTTGCCAACTATGAAAGCAAAATTTAGAAGAGCTTTTTTAATAAAAAGAAAAAAAACTTTTTCAATTATTTTTATCAGCTAAATCAGCTGTTAAAATTTCTCTATAATAATTAAGATCACCCGGTATATTGAAAAAAAGAATATTTTCAATCATCAGGATCTCTAGGACGGACGCTACCAATTGCGACCGTGACACTCGTTAAATGCCGGCAACCAAATATACACGCGACGCATACGCCCTCTCTCTCTCGTTAATCCGGATGCCCGGCGGGTTAACGGAGGCGACGAAGGCGAAAAAAGAAAATGGGGAAGGCGATATGTAAATATTTTCCCATTTATTTGCATAGTTATCTGGCCGGGCGAGTTTTTCGACCGTTGGTTTTTAATGTCAAAGCTTTCTGGATTTACATATCGTGCCGCTCGATAGGTGCGAATTTTAACAATGTACGAAACAACTGTCGTTTGCGGCGTAGCGGGGCTCGAGTTTGTTTTTTATTTACCTTCACTGGTTATATCGCAGCCGAAATTATACCGCTGTGAAAATCTGAATATTTTTTGTTCTAATTTAATTGTGTTGTCTGTGTTGAGCTCCGTTCAATATAATATTAATATTATAATAATATAGTCATAAATTCTCAAAATGAGAATGAAATTGCAACAATATTGGAATATAAATCGCAGCGTCTTAAAAACAGGTATATTTTTAAAATTTTAATAAAAGTTGAAGTTTTTGTATCAAGATTTTCCAATTTAAAATGATCCAAATAAATTTGTTTATTTTGATCGCGGGGAACGCAATGACGTCACTTTGGCCGATCTAGAAAGTTCCAATGGTTCAATTTTATTCAGATTTGAAGGAATATTTTCAATTTGTATGGAGTAAGATCACGTCAAGTGAACCGCCCATTTACCACTTGATCATAAAAAATTAATTTATACATATTTTTTATAAGTACTTATGATGGAAAATTGATCCCTCAAACGATTTTTTAAAATTTTGATTTTAACAATATTTTTTTATAACGAAAATTTTAAGCACTTTTCCGAAGAAGATTTCACTGCTCGTCATTAGTTTAAACAAGATGAATTTATTTATGACAGCGCGCCGGACGCCGAGCGCTGTGGAAGCGCCGCGCTGCCGAGCGTCTCGAACTGCATTGAAGGTTTTATCAGTGATAATACAAAATAATAATTCAAAATATTATTATAAAACAAATTTTATTATTATTTATGTTATTTTGTTACAATTATTATTAATAAAATTTTATTTTTTTTAACAATATTAACAATCATAAAATACTGAATAGAACCAACAAGTTTAAATAATTAAATTGTAAATTTGTCTTCATTTATTTTATTTTAACTTTTTTTTTTAAATAAATACTTTTTCATTCTCTGAAACAAGCCTGCATTCTATTGAAAATTTTTCCAAAGGTTTGTAATAATGAAATTGGCGAGTATATTTTATTGTAGTTAAGCGTTCGATTCGTGGTTGGTATTTTTTTAAAAGAACTTTGGGCCCACTGAAAAAAGGAAAGTGTGGTTATTATGTGGTTGTTTTTATCAGGTTGGAGACTAGACTTGTCTTTTTACACTCCCTGCTAAGCCATCACACGCTCCTTTGCCATGAGAAGGAGCGAAAAAAGTCCAATCAGCATCAACATCAAAATCATTTTTAAACAACAACTGAAAAATAATACATTCGTTAGAAAAACAAACAAGGACACATTTTAGTTATAACGCGTATGTTATAGATGTAA
This sequence comes from Cylas formicarius, assembly GCF_029955315.1. NCBI lineage: Eukaryota > Metazoa > Arthropoda > Insecta > Coleoptera > Brentidae > Cylas > Cylas formicarius. The sequence continues at coordinate 28,944,661 of NW_026844326.1, read as the reverse complement.
GAGATCAAGACAATTTAAATCAAAGTCTCTTTGATTAAACCAGCCGGAGCTGTATTTTAAAGTCCTAACTAATGACCAAATTGCGATTTAACCATTATTATACAGTGTGGCTCAAACTAAAAAAAAAAATATTTACTCCTTGCTATTAAACCTATACGTTGGTCGTTCGAATCGGTTTTTCTATTGTTGTCTCTTTCAAACTGTGTACGTTAGACAGAGAGATATGTATTAATGGAAAATGTCACATAAACAACGGAATAAATGCAATTTTAAAACGTTATGTTGTTTATTTAACTTTTACAATTGATCGTTAAGTAGTTTATTTCATGAAAAAGACTGTAATTGGAAGAAAAACCATCTAAAGATAAAGCTTTTTAGAGGATTATATTTTGTACTGAGACATGAGAATGGTACAATTGGTCTTGGCAAGATATTAATATAAAAACTGTAAAAACCATTAAAGTTCACGTAAACGGTATGTAAAATTTCTGCTGGAAAATTAAATTATAAATATCAATTTACTTACTAGCCCACTAGATTTCAATTGCAGATTATAGTACGTAGCATTTAAATTAAATTAAATTAATTTAATTAAAATTTTTAGTACATTTTTGCAAAACCACACGAATACATCCGATTGCTCCCAAACCCGTGCGATAAAATTCCGGAAATGTGCGACGGGAGTAGAAAAAATTATTATATCGCTTTACCTACAGATATATTATTTTCCACTGTGAGGTAATCAATAGAAAACGAATTAGTACATTTTAACAAAATCACATTTACCTGTAAATCAAACAATTTGCCACAAAAAGCTTAATTTACCTAGAAGCTAACATAACAGTTTAATTCACAGCACTCTCGATAGTGATTTTCAAAGATAGGCTGACCTCATTTGAACACGGAAATATAACGATAGAGCGATTAAACTATATTCAGTACTCTAGCATTAGAAACTGGCAATACAAATATCATACATTTAGAATATTTGAATTTTACTATTTTCGAGAACTAATTTGCAAGAGCTCCGATCGTTTTAAATTTTATTTCTGGAAAAACCGCGCCAAAATCGGCAGGCCTCGCCCGTCGTAATCCATGATTTAGTTGCGGTCGGATCGACCGCCATGACAGTCAAATTTTATTACCGGTTATAAATTGAAATCGAAACTTCGTGAGGAGGGTGTTTTTTTTTGCGGCGTTTTAATACATGCCGTGCACTTTAGTGGCCGTTTTTCGGAGGCGTAAATCGTCTCGGAACGTTGGATGCATCCCGAATCGAGCGGCAGAGCCAACTCGATTTTTACGGCTTGTTGGTGTATCGTTGTATGTTGTATGTGGTCTGGGCGTTTAAGTGGTCCGTGACAGTAGCACGACTTCGGGAATACTTATGCCTGAAGTTAGATTTTGATTTAGAATAAAATAAAATAGAATAGAACAGAATAGAATATATTACATTTCCACCCCTTATTAAAATTATCAATTAAAATAATCAAATATGTCCAATATAACATCAACAGGGGTATTTTTTGTATTTGCGTATCCACCTACAATTTTTGCAGTATTATGTTTTAGACTTTAGAATACAAATGTGCATCGCAAAGTCGAGAAATAGTAGGAAGATTCGTATCCGTTTGATCTATATTCATAGCGCATAAACAACTAACCAATATAATGGTAATAATTTGTCTGTGGTTATAACCTCAATGTTGTCAGATTCATTGTTTAGTTTTGCTTTGGCATCTTCTGAAAATATTCCTAGGAGTAACTAACATATTCACAGAATATTCAAATATGTTTTTTCAATATTCTAGGACAATGATTGTGATATATGGAAAAGAGCTTGATTTTTTGCTGCGCAATGCTAGAAGATAAAAACGATTTATTAAGCAGGATATATTGAGATATTAATTTTTGTTACATTATTACGAGGAGTAGCGACTATGCTTTACCGTTCACCCAACCCCCCGTTTGCCCCTTTAATCAGTCAATCATCCGCGTGCCCTAATGGCAACACCAGAGTGCCGATACATAAATCATAGCCCTTTGCATTATGATAGGGTATCTCCGAATGCTTGTTAATGGATTGGCTGTGTTCATCTTGGTGTTCAATTGTTAATATCCGACTCCCACTACCGTTGCTGTGGAACCAACGAAAAAAAAAATTTTCGTCATCCTGGGGACTCATTTTCCTTAAAGTACCCTTTTAAGCAGTCGCATACATTATATTCACACAGGTGTCGAATTTCTTCTTTATGTACTCATGCCCGTGTGTGTATATTTGTAATGGCTGGGACTTGGGGGGAGCAAAAACAAATTACCAGAGAATAACCGCATAAGAGAACTGTCATGAATTATAACCATCGGCATTTTCAGGAAGCCCACGTTTCAAATAGGTGGCGTGTGACCTCGAGCCATGATTAAGATCAGTTTCTCTAATTCTGCAGGTATGTGCAAAGAATTGCATAATTGCAAAAACAATGTTCCCGGAGTGGTAGTCTTCCTTGATTAAACAACGATTCTACTGTGTTTCTTATTAGTTATAAATGAAGTGGCGAAAAACCCCAATATATGCATCTAATTTGTATAATACAGTGAAGTGCGGATATAGTGAACTCGAAAGGTGCATCAAAATTGGTTTGCTGTATGGTTTCATGGACCGTCTCGTGTATATTTTCTTCAAATTCTCTTGGGTATTCGGTCTCTCGAAAACAAATAATGTAATTCTTCTAAATAGTTATTCACGTTTCGATCGTAATTTCGATCTTTTTCAAAATATTCTTATTTTGTATAATGATACAATTGATGATATTTGACGTCGCGTTAATATATTATATATTTAAAATAAACATTATTTGTCAGCAAATATTTTATGCGGATTGGATAATTTAATTTCGTTAGTTTAAAATTGAATGATATATTTTGTTAAGGCCTTCAGAATCGGTTTTGTAATTAATTGATTTTTTGTTTTTTTGGTTCCTATAGCTTCAGTAGTAGGACATTAACTTTTTGAAAATTAAAGGTGTTTGGGTATGAAGAGCTGTTTTATTTTTTTTGTCATACTTACGTCCGTTGATTCTATTTTTTATATACTGGCTTGTTTGTCCTATCACTTTCGCAATTAGAGAATGAAAAATACTATATTACTTCTGGAATTTTTGCTTTGAGCGAAGAGATATGTTTTTTGTAAATTATAACTTTTGTGTCCTATTTGAATATTGTGTTCTTTGAAAATGGTTTCGAGTTTTTATGATAACCAAGGAATGAATGGGAGTGATATATATTTGCTTTGAAGATTTTGATGTTGATTTTTGTTTACGTTATTATAAAATTTGTTGGTACGTTTACTAAATATGTTATTAATTAAGTCTGTGGGGTAGTTATTTCCTAGAAGTGCGCGTTTTGCTTCTTCAATTGCGTCTGGTCTATATTCTGGATCAGATAACATTATTGCTCTGTCTGCGAGACCAATTATGAGGGACTTTTTTTATTTAAAATTTAGATAACGTGATGATTTTGTTTTCTTAGTATACCAACTTGTTCTTATTTCATTTTGTTCGTGATCTAGGGATAAATCCAAAAATTAATAGTATTTTGGTTCTCAATTTGAAGCGCTAATTGTAATGTGGTGGCAAACTTTTCAATGTTTTTGCAGTATGTGTTGGAATAAAAAGTTGATTTTCCCAATTTGATGTAATTTCGTTTACTTTTTTTTTGATCATTTTTTATAAGTTGTTTATTCTCAGAGCAATCCTTGAATTTTCTTATCGTATTCCTCTGCATTCATTAAAACGATTTTGTTTGATTTATCTGATATTAGTACCATAATGTTTTGTTTTTTTTTTAAGATTTATATATATATATATATATATATATATATATATATATATATATATATATATATATATATATATATATATATATATATATATATATATATATATATATATATATATATATATATATATATATATATATATATATATATATATATATATATATATATATATATATATATATATATATATATATATATATATATATATATATATATATATATATATATATATATATATATATATATTTTTTTTTTCTATTATTTGCTGAAGACCTAACATTCTATATGAGAGTCCAACATGTTGGTGACAGTTAAAACTTCAATCTTATTTAGATCACCTATCGCTATGGTGCGATTTGAATGGAATAGAACTAAATATTGCCAACTAATGAACTTCAACTGGAGCAAAAACCCCATACATTATACGTATGCCATAAAAAGGTCACCGTTATTGCAGGCTTCCTTAATAAGGGATCTTGGAGTGTTACTCGATATTAAATTGACCTACACATATCATGTTTCATTTATTGTGTCTAAATCACTTCAGATTTTGGGCTTTATTAAGGGTTGTACAAAGGACTTCCATAGTGGTCCGTCTCTCAGATTACTATTCTGATCTCGCGTACGTCCACACCTGGATTATTGTTCCTGTATGTGGTCATCTTCGTATAACGTCCACATACAGGCCATAGAAAGAGTGCAGCATAGGTTCCTGCGGTATATAGCATTTAAGGACCACCAAGCACTTCAGGACGGACCATTTTTTATAATCTACTGCACTCAAATTCTCATGGACCGGAGCAGTTATGGAAGACTGGGCTCCGTTCCCCCCCATCCCCCCCAGAGAAGAATAAACCATTCCTTCCACGTCAGCCGCACTGCTTCTAGAGCGCAATAATTTTTAAGAAAGAACTTAAAGACTGTTACTAAAACTGTTCTCGCTATTGTTTGTTCTCGCTATTGTTATAAGTGTTTTTACTGTCATGCCGACCAACTACATTAATATTAATATTTTGGAAAACCAATATTTGTCATATTGGTGTAAGCTTCATCTATCTATTTCATTCTGTTTTATTTTTGTTTTCTTTTATTTTATTTTGTTGTTTACTATTTTGTTTATGTGAATCTTATTTTGATATTGGGTTGTTGGTTCGTTGATAAATAAATAAAATAATAAGCTCAGAAGAAGGCAGTGTATGAAAGTTCGATTCATAAACAGCCGACACAGGAAGACTCTAGAACATTTGTAAATAGTATGTGGAAGGTATTTTTGATAAAATTTGGAGATATATTTATTACAAAATCCAATATTCGGCTTCGCCGTCAAAAAACGTTGTTTCAAATAGTTTTTGTTCGAGTGGGAGGAAATTTAGTAACCCGACATGGGAAACTGTCAATATCTGCCGAGAAGAATCTACTAGAATTGCAAATCGTATCGCAGTAGCCTGTGGAGGTGTATTTGGTTAAAATAGAGATTTATATCATTAAAAAAATAAAAATAAAAAATGACCGAAGCACGGTGGGCCAGGGAGAGCCCAAACATAATACATTTCGTACAATGAACGTTTTCCTTATCACAGACTAATTAAGTAGGATATTAACCTTCACAAAACAGGCGATTTAAGTCGTCTTGTTACCATGGAAACGTCAACAATAATTTTGTAACGTTTGTTGTCAGTGTCATTTTGAGAATGTTTTATTTTTTTCCGTGGGAAAAGTAAGAAATTAGCTTTTGACAAAATTCAAAATGCAGGAAGCCAATAAAGGTAAGTTTTGAGACTAATTTTATGCTAAGTAAATTTCTCTAAAAGGCAATTATCCTTAAAAAATTCTACATCGTTTTTTAATGTATTAAAGTAACATGTTGTGGTGTTACGTGTAAAACACAATCTTGCTCCCGCCAGTTCCATTTTATAAAAATAATTACCGGGTGGGCAAAAAAACGAAGAAGAATGTTTTTCGTTATAAGTTTTGACCCATTAATATACAAATTTGTTTTATTTTTGTTTAGAGCTATGGTGTAACTTAAGTTTGATTCATGGAAGATATGTTATTATTATGTTAATAGTGAAAAGCATAGTCATAACTTTTGTTTTGTTGTTTGTTTTTTTGCTCTTTTGACACTAAGACTAACTATAAATCAAAATCTTAAATGAACGCTCGTATTGCAAAGCAATGGTTAAACTCTTTTAGAGCTCTGACTAGATGTACAAAACCCTGTTATTGTTTTATTTCGTATCTTTCAAGCAAACAAACTTAAATATTTTAAAAAATCCGATAACCATATTTTGTTTTAATCTGTATTAAATAAATAACTTTTTTTTGTTAAATTGTTACTTTTAGGACACCCTGTATTTTTTTAAATTTACTTAAATACAATTATTTCAAAATGTTTCTTTATTTTGTGTAGTGTTGGTAAACCGTTTTCATGATTTAATTAAAATCTGTTTGTAAATATAAAGTTTTTTTGTGAACACGCTGTAGAATAATTACATTGTATTAAAGTTTAATGTTCGTAATATTTGTTGTGTTTTTAATAATATTAAGCAAAATTTATTGGCATTACAAAAAAATCCCTGGGTTTCCCTGCCCCCTCGGCATTCCAAACTATCGCGGAATTGTGAGGGGGTATAATCGGTCTTAATTGGCCGAGCCGGATTAATACGGCGTTTTCCAATCGGAAAACTCACTTTTCGCGGGACACAAAGGTCCGGTTGTCGGCCTTTTTAAGTGTTCGAAGTGTTTTCGGAGCGCGAGCATTGAAGATGCCAAGTGAGATTTTGGCGAAACGTCTGCAGGATTCCAGTCGGATGCAAGATTTGCAGGATTCCAGTCGGATGCAGGATTCCAGTCGGAGTTCAACGAGCGAACGGATGATATCCCGGAATATAGTGTCATCACATTTTTCCATCCGTGAATCAATACGTGAGAATATATATATATATATATATATATATATATATATATATATATATATATATATATATATATATATATATATATATATATATATATATATATATATATATATATATATATATATATATAGTTTGAGATTTCTTTAAACTTCTTCAAGATTGTTATAACTTTGGTTGGCAATGACAAAATGACATTCTCAAATTTTAACATTTCATTGAAATCCAGTAAATCTGGTTTCATCAAGGTGGCGCTCCTCGGCATTACCATCGAGACCACTAGATTTCTTTGTGTGGGGATATATTAAAGATCGCATTTATGTGAAGCCCTCTAGAACGCCGAGATTTCTCAATTTAAAGTGATCCAAATATACTCGTTGATTTTGAACACCCTGTAGCATCTAATTCTGCAATTTTGCAAGTGTGACAATTAGTTTTTTTTTTTGAAAAATTAAAATTTTGGATATGTTATTAGGTTTAGGTATGTGGTTTTATTAATAAAAAAGTTGAGGAATTTTAAAAGAAATTCAAAACGAAATTTAAAAATGGGGTTTCTGTTTTATTCGTCGTGCATCTTTGAGCCACCCCTGTATACTTTAAAATCATTTTAAATTGTGCAGCCAACAATCTTTACCACTTTTGTATTTTCAATAAAAAAAAATAGTTATAAACAGCAAATCAATATAATACAGTGAAAGCGGACGGAAAAGTGAACTTTAAAAAGTGATAATTTACGAGTCGCGTTTTGTATATCGTTATTGCAATCGTAGTCTAGTTCGCCATGTTTAGCACCATTTCCCGCAGTCTCAGTTTTCACGGAACGCTTGGCGGAGAAAAAAACCGAAGGGCGAAAACGCTCGAAAACGAATTTCCGCCGTCGGGCAATTTTCTGCTCGAAATTGAGCAAACTTGTCGATAAAATTTGCATGTCGACGAGTGGGGCGCTTAAAAAGGCGGACAACCGGACCTTTGTGTCCCGCGAAAAGTGAGTTTTCCGATCGGAAAACGCCGTATTAATCCGGCTCGGCCAATTAAGACCGATTATACCCCCTCACGATTCCGCGATAGTTTGGAATGCCGAGGGGGCAGGGAAACCCTACATGTTTGACTAATTCGATTTTTTTGTAATGCCAATAAATTTTGCTTAATATTATTAAAAACACAACAAATATTACGAACATTAAACTTTAATAAATTGGTTAAGGCTTTCGCGGCCCGTTGATAAGGTATTATCTTGGTTCGGGTTTAAAGGCCGTCGTCGATTGAAATTACTTCCGACGTTTCGCTAGCACGAGTGGCGAGCTTCTTCAGAGGTCCTTCCATCTCCGATGTTGGACGTAGACTGACGATTTCTCCTGCGCAGGTTGTATTTATGCCGATTGGTATTGGGCGGGACTTGTTCCGCTTCGGTTGGTCTCGGGATATCGATCGGTACTGCTCGGGCGTTCCCAAGGATCGGGTTCCAGATTTGGTTGAGTCTAAGGGTCTCCTCCTTTCGGTTGAAATTGTGTGGATGTTTTTGTATCTCAATGGCTTCCCTGACTAGTCTGTTGTGATATCCGTTGACCGATGCTAGTAACCTACAGCTCTCAAAGTGTATCCTGTGTTCCCCGCTGCCCAGTGCGTGTTCAGCCACTGCAGACTTCTCTGTATGTCCTAGCCTGCAGCTTGCTTTATGCTCCTTAAGTCTCGTTCCCATTGATCTCTTGGTAGTCCCGATGTAGACCTTTCCGCATGAACACGGAATGCGGTAGACTCCTGCAGCTGAAAGTGAGCCCCTCTTGTCCTTCGCTGACCTGATGGTCTGCTGGATCTTCTTTGTAGGCTTAAAGATTGTTTTGATGTCGTGTCTTTTCAATACTCTGCCAATCCTGTCGGTGACGCTCGGAATATACGGCAGATATGCGTGGGAGGTGGAGGGTCGTTGTTCGGTATCCCGTGATCTTGATGATCTTGAGTTCATTGATCTCTCGATCTCCCTCTTGCTGTAGCCATTTGCCTCGAACGCAGTTTTTAGGTGTTCAAGTTCCATCTGGAGGCTCTCCGGTTCGCAAATCCTTCGGGCTCGTTCTGTCAGGGTTCTGATAACCCCCATACTTTTGACTTGGGTGATGGTTGGATGGAGCATGCAGGTATCTGTCCGTATGGGTTGGTTTTCTGTACACTGTGTTTCCCAGGTTCTTACCTCGCTTCCTCACTAGTACGTCTAAGAATGCAAGTTGTTGGTCATTTTCAGTCTCCATAGTAAACTGGATGCTGGGATGCTGTACTGTTGAGATGCTGCAGAAAGTTGTTGAGCTTGTCCATACCATGTTTCCAAATCACGAAGGTGTCATCCACGTACCGGAACCACGTTGCTGGCTTGTACTCTGAGGTCTCGATCGCTTTTTCCTCAAAGTGTTCCATAAATAAGTTGGCTATAACCGGGCTTAGTGGGCTTCCCATTGCCACTCCGTCCACCTGTTCGTAGAGGTTTCCCTTCCACACGAAATAGCTACCGGTCAGACAGACTTCAAAAAGTTTACCAACCAAGATAATAGCTTATTAAACTTTAATACAATGTAATTATTGTACAGCGTGTTTTTAATTAAATCAAGAAAACGGTTTACAAACACTACACAAAATACAGAAACATTTTGAAATAATTGTATTTAAGTAAATCTAAAAAAATACAGGGTGTCCTAAAAGTAACAATTTAACAAAAAAAAGTTATTTATTTAATATAGATTCAAACAAAATATTGTTATCGGATTTTTTTAAATAGTTAAGTTTGTTTGCTTGAAAGATACGAAATAAAACAATAACAGGGTTTTGTACATCTAGTCAGAGCTCTAAAAGTTTATAGTTAGTCTTAGTGTCAAAAGAGCATGACAACAAAACAAACAACAAAAAAAAAAACAAAACAAAAGTTATGACTATACTTTTCACTATTGAAATGCCAACAATAATAACATGTCTTCCATGAATCAAACTTAAGTTACACCGTAGCTCTAAAAAAAAATAAAACAAATTTATATATTAATGGGTCAAAACTTATAACGAAAAACATTCTTCTTCGTTTTTTTGCCCACCCGGTAATTATTTTCATAAAATGGAACTGGCGGGAGCAAGATTGTGTTTTACACGTAACACCACAACATGTTACTTTAATACATTAAAAAACGATGTAGAATTTTTTAAGGATAATTGTCTTTTAGAGAAATTTACTTAGCATAAAATTAGTCTCAAAACTTACCTTTATTGGCTTCCTGCATTTTGAATTTTGTCAACAGCTAATTTCTTACTTTTCCCACGGAAAAAAATAAAACATTCTCAAAATGACACTGACAACAAACCTTACAAAATTATTGTTGACGTTTCCATGGTAACAAGACGACTTAAATCGCCTGTTTTGTGAAGGTTCATATCCTACTTAATTAGTCTACTTAAATGTATTATGTTTGGGCTCTCCCTGGCCCACCGTGCTTCGGTCATTTTTCATTTTTATTTTTTTAATGATATAAATCTCTATTTTAACCAAATACACCTCCACAGGCTACTGCGATACGATTTGCAATTCTAGTAGATTCTTCTCGGCAGATATTGACAGTTTCCCATGTCGGGTTACTAAATTTCCTCCCACTCGAACAAAAACTATTTGAAACAACGTTTTTTGACGGCGAAGCCGAATATTGGATTTTGTAATAAATATATTTTAAATTTTATCAAAAATACCTTCCACATACTATTTACAAATGTTCTAGAGTCTTCCTGTGTCGGCTGTTTATGAATCGAACTTTCATACACTGCCTTCTTCTGAGCTTATTATTTTATTTATTTATCAACGAACCAACAACCCAATATCAAAATAAGATTCACATAAACAAAATAGTAAACAACAAAATAAAATAAAAGAAAACAAAAATAAAACAGAATGAAATAGATAGATGAAGCTTACACCAATATGACAAATATTGGTTTTCCAAAATATTAATATTAATGTAGTTGGTCGGCATGACAGTAAAAACACTTATAACAATAGCGAGAACAAACAATAGCGAGAACAGTTTTAGTAACAGTCTTTAAGTTCTTTCTTAAAAATTATTGCGCTCAAGAAGCAGTGCGGCTGACGTGGAAGGAATGGTTTATTCTTCTCTGGGGGGGATGGGGGGGAACGGAGCCCAGTCTTCCATAACTGCTCCGGTCCATGAGAATTTGAGTGCAGTAGATTATAAAAAATGGTCCGTCCTGAAGTGCTTGATGGTCCTTAAATGCTATATACCGCAGGAACCTATGCTGCACTCTTTCTATGGCCTGTATGTGGACGTTATACGAAGGTGACCACACACAGGAACAATAATCCAGGTGTGGACGTACGAGAGATCAGAATAGTAATCTGAGAGACGGACCACTATGGAAGTCCTTTGTACAACCCTTAATAAAGCCCAAAATCTGAAGTGATTTAGACACAATAAATGAAACTTGATATGTGTAGGTCAATTTAATATCGAGTAACACTCCAAGATCCCTTATTACGGAAGCCTGCAATAACTGTGACCTTTTTATGGCATACGTATAATGTATGGGGTTTTTGCTCCAGTTGAAGTTCATTAGTTGGCAATATTTAGTTCCATTCCATTCAAATCGCACCATAGCGATAGGTGATCTAAATAAGATTGGAGTTTTAACTGTCACCAACATTTTGGACTCTCATATAGAATGTTAGGTCTTCAGCAAATAATAGGAAAATTGCGCGATGAAAACATGACATGACATAGACATTGAAGAGTAGGGGTGATCCTTGCGGAACACCGGAAGCCACTTTAATTTCGATGGATCGGAAGCTCTGGACGCGCACAATCTGCACTCTTTCAGTGAGGTACGATGTTAACCATTCCAAAAGTTTTTCCTTGGATTCAAATGTTTCGCATTTTTTTTAAATAAGATTAAGTTGGAAAAGTTCCTGTTTTTAAAGATTGGTTAAAGATAATACAAAGTAGTTTAGAAAGTATGAAGCTGCAATGCTTAGTAAGATATGGTGGGAGGCTATCAAGGCCGGATCCTTTGTTTTTATCTAGAGCCGACAGTTTCACGTAAATGGATGAAATCGGGATGTTCACGTGTGAGGGGCTGACATCTCCAGAAGGCAGTGGCACCATCAGAGACACAGTTGTAGTTTTATTGAATAAAATTTGATGTGCGGTTTCATGATTGTGTTCGGTAACTGCTGATGAGTTTAATTGGTGCACTTTTATGTTTTTTGAGGCTAGTTGATGTGCGGGTATCTCAAACGGAATTTTGTCTTTGAAGACTTTGAGCGATTTTTGGACGAATGGCAAATCTGGTTATGGAGTTATATTTCTTAAGAACTTTTGATGTTGATGTTATGTCTTGAATGTAAGGAAGGACCACAGTGGGGTTGCTTTCAGACAGTTTACATTCTCGGGACACCCTGTATAATTGACCTGTATAAATGCGAATTATACTGACTCATTATTTATAGGTAAATATTAACAAAAGTTATTTAAAATGCTCCAAAGGATCCGAATATACATAAATCGTAAAAAAACTTCAGTTGCAATAATTTACAAAATTTAAACAGTCACAATGTAAGAAGATGATAAAACTTTCCGCATACGACGCCCTAACTATGGAGCTACGCTACATGCATCGAATTCCCGAATCGGTATATGAGCAACGTTTTTAGCAAGGACTTGAGACTTTTGGTTTAATATATCGCGCAAGTTCTACAACAGGTAAAAATTGTAAATGCAAAAAATGGTGGCCCTGGTAACCATCTACACAACCGTTAAGTCCAAATTGGCTCATCCGTTACATCCAAACTCATCCATTTCAACCAAACGCTTTTTGGCGCCCCGTATGATAGACGAAAACGGTAAATGCAATTATTGTTGCCCTCGAGGCAACTTAAAATACCGCTGAAACCAAACGGCACCTTTTGCCACGGTTTCTCAGTGACGGCCAATAATTTACTACGAAAAATCACAATTTTCCTTTATTTGTTCATAACCGAGACACCCTGTAAATATTTTTCAAAAAAATAGGTTTTTTAGGTTTTTTTTTAGGTCCCGAACAAAAAATGTTAAATTTTTTTCCAAAATACTTCGGACCTTCCCACCCTGCCCAGTTTCAACAGGTTCCTCCTACGGATCGAACTCTCAATTCCTGCCAAATTTCAGCTCGAAATTTCGGACACTTACCGCGTTTCATAGCGATTTTCCGAGCAAAAATCGCTAATAGCCCCCAAAATGGTCGCCGTTATCTGATCGGCCCAATATTTACCAATATTTCCAATCGTTTTAACGTTATAAGCCTGCCAATGCTTCCCGGAGGTCCGATACAGAGAACAGAGAACAGAAAAGGCTAAATAACAGTAATATCAAGTATCATTAACGTAGCTTTTCTATAACTTTGGAACAAAGTGCAAAACTATCAGTTTTCCCTGTAAAGGGTTTTAATATAGAGGCTAGATATTTTGCAAGAGAATATGTTGGAGAACCGATGGTGCTGACAATAGGTCGAAGGGGTAATCCTGGTTTGTGGATCTTTGGGAGTCCGTAGAGACGAGGAATTTTAGAGTCATGGGGATTGAAAGATTTATTGACGCAGTCTGAGGAAAAGCTTTAATAATAATCCATAGATGACGTAGGGTCTTGTTTAAGTTGACGATACGATCCGTCCGTAAGAATACCTTGATTTTTTTTGTGATATTCATTCGTGTTCATGGCCACCTTTCTTTTATCTGCCGTTTTAAATCGAATTTCGTTAGCTGTTTGGGATGACAGTTTATTTAGGATATACTGGACATTTGAAATGATTCCCTCTTTTGGGATAAAACTTGAGACAAGGACGAAATTGGAACCTTTGGGACAAGGAATGATTTGTTGGTCTCAGAAAGTTGGTGCGATGATAAATTTACCAAAGTGCTTTGTAGGTGAGAAGAGTTTGATGGTTTCACTAGCGTTGGTGTTAATTTTTCAAATTTTTGAATGTGATTCTGGGTAGAAGATTTTCAGCTTTGTCATAAATCATTTTTGAAAGGATATCGAACTCGGATGGAGACAAGATGGAAGCAACTTGAAAATGTAGAGACAAAAGAGTCTTATTGATTTGGTCCATTTCTTTACGGGCATGATGAATTCTTTCTCGAAGTAAAACATTAGATTTACGAAGAATTTTATAAGCTGATATGATATTTTAAGATAATTGTCTTAACTATCTTAAAATATCCCATCATGTTGAAGCCTCATTCGCTTATAAAATTCTTCTTTAATCTAATTTTACTTTATTTGGAGAAAGAATTCATCATACCTGTAGATTTGTAAAATAGAAAAATTTCTTAACGAAACTAATTGATTATAAATTACTAAAGGGATTAATGTTGTTCTAACGATAATAATATCGCAGAAACGTTACAACTGGTTTGTCGACATCGTCAAACATTCGGCTTTAATCAATTTTTGAGCGGTTTGCGGCCGCAGTGTCAACAATACCGAAAAGTAACCCAATTAAATATTCACTTTGTATGGCGTCGAATTTGCGCTGACACAAATGACGTTGTTTAGTTGCCCGTTAGATCAGTTACAAAGGTCAAATGTTTTTAAAAATGCTCATTAATGTTTTTCTGTCGCAAAAAAAAAACTAATCTTGACTAGTTTAAAATCAAGTGGGCATTGATAAGGTAATTGATTGTTTTATCATGACGGCCAATTGTCACAATTAGTTTCACCGCGGTTGCCTCGCGATAACCCGTCACGTTATCATTTTGACAATACGTCCTTTAATTAATAATTCACTTGACTTTTGTTACTTGTGGAAGTTGAATCACAAAGCAAAAAAAGTACGCGTTCACTAACCGGGAACAATGAAAGACATATGGCAAGGTATCTTCTTTCAATATTTGCCGATGTTGGCCTCTGGCTTACTCAGGGTTTTCTCTGCGCTCTTAACCTTGCTATCTTAAACTTATCAGCTCCCGAAATTTGTGGATTTTGCTTTTCTGTCTGCTTCTGAATGTGGTGTAACGGCGAAAAATTGAAAAAAAATTCAGATGTTCGAGAAAATTCGTTTTGTTTTGGCACTAGAAGAAAGTCTCAATCAATTTTGCGAAGAACTCTTGGCAGCTAACCGGTTCTTTTGCTTTAACATGAGCAACAAAGGGAAAGAAGTTAATCGAAATCGCTAGATACTTCTAGAACGTCAGAAAGCTGGGCTACTGGCAGAGAAACTAGTAGTTGAAGCTTCGATTAAAACTAAAAAAGGTGGATAGCTGAACTGGCAGCTAGCAGAACACGTGATGAGTTACGATTTGCAGACTTCTGCACTAACTCTTCATCACGCTCTTGCTCTATACCTAGATCTAGATCTGTCTGATAACAAATACAAGGCTTAAAGGTCTATCTATGATCAATGCGCTCCATCTGAACTGTTTTTCAAACTTATATAAGTTGAAGCAATTGCTCTCCATTACTTTGATTAGTTACTGAAGCCTTAGCTGCAGTAAGAACAAGAACAAGAACTCGTTCAACTGATGTGTGCATGAGGTTTCCACTGCAGCTCAAGTCACAGCCAATTTAAACAAAAATTAGCACTGATGTTTAGCTGGCAGAATGTTGAATTTAAGTTTTTAACAGAAAATGTACAAGTTGTTGTTTACAATGATGTATGGCAGTGCGAACAAAGGAGAAGAGGAAAAAAATGCCTTCAATAAAGTATCTAATGAAAAAAACTACTACACTGTTAGATTCGGTTTTTCGAATGCCTTTTGCACATAGCCATAAATTTAAAAAAAATCAATATGACTATAAATCAAACCGAAGCCAGGACATGGCTCGACGAACGATGGCAACACAGCCAGAACATTCTTCTGTTGTTGTTCGTTTCTGTGTTGCCAAGTGGTATCATTATAGATGTAGAAAAAGGAGGGAAATATACATTAGCCTATACGCTGCTACATGCCTAGTAGTGGTGCTTATTCACGGGAGTAAAATAAGTAGTACAAGGTAGACTCGAATAAAGATCCTTTTGACTTCTGAACTTCTGATATCAAACCAAAGAAAAATACTTAGTTACACTCAAAACCTACAAGATATCAAAAAAATGCGCACCATGGTGTACAGACACTATTATTAACATGGTAGCTACTAGAAACCAGGCATTATCTAAATTTAAAAAGAGTAAAAGCCTGGCGATAAAAAAAGAACGGAAAGTGTATTACAATAGTTTTTTCTATAATAATGCTAGTCAAAAGAATGTATGGCCACGCATGAGGACTATGGGACTATTAAAGGGGGGAAATAGTGATTTACCTGCAAATATATGTAGTTTTGACGATATAAACAGTCACTTTATAAAGTTTGTTCCCGATTTACCCCCCGATAAGGATTTGATTTTATTTTATACAAATAGAGAAAATAGTTCAATCCCTTGTACTTTTTCTTTTGCCCCTTTAACTGAAACTGATGTATTGCGGATAATTAAGACTATTAAGACTAAGGCAGTAGGTTGCGATGGTATTAATATTTTTACAATCAATTTATGTATTCCTCATGTTTTGCCTCATATCACGCATGTTGAAACATTCAATTTTCCCGGGTCAGTGGAAAACGGCACTCATTTCATACCGTTACTAAAAATTGCAAATTCAACAACCTTAGATAATATTCGCCCTATCAGCATTTTACCAACCTTTTCAAAAATCTTGGAGCAGATGCTCTACTACGTATAACCGATGATATATTTAGGGCTACAGATGAAGGCAAGCTGACACTACTAACCCTTTTATACTATTCGAAAGCGTTTGATACCCTTATTCATCAAATTTTTATGTCAATGTTAAATTTTATTGGTTTGTCAGAAAACGCACTTAATCTTTTAGCTTCATACCTACAACGCCGTTTTCAAGCGGTAACATATAATGGTGCAACTTCTTCATTCTTAAATGATAATAAAGGTATACCTCAGGGATCTATTTTGGGACCGCCTTTCTTTATTGTAAATGGCTCTCGTTTTACTGTTGTCAAGTTGTCATCAAATTGATTGAGCAAATGAAGGAAATTTCTGGGTAACTGTGTGCGCTACATGTAACGAAATATTGCTTTAATTATTTTTACTTTGTGTTTGATTTTCGCTGGAACACCAATCATTTTTTTTGTTCAAGTTACAACTTATAAAATGGAAATTCACGTACTTTTTTTTCTCTCTTTTATCGGGTTACATAGAACAGTATACTAATCTTTAGTAGACTGAATCTCGCCTTTTTGCCAAAATGTTATCTTGTTATTGTTATATTGTATATAATTCAAATGAAGACCATTATTATTATTATTATTATTATTATTATTAAGTTAGAATTAATTGTAATTAAATTTAAAAAATAATTAAAATTAATTGTGATTAAAATTCTAACCCTGACGCCCTGTATCTTGCTTATTATCGGTTTTGCGGTATACTATCTCTGATTAATCAGAGCCCCACCAGCTACCCTATCAATAATATATCTATAATTTTGATTTTTTTATTATAATTAAAATGTACACCCTGTATACTAGTTTGAATGTAAATTTCATATAAACATATGTGCCTGGGCCAGATCAACTAAAATTCATTCAAGAATATTGGGGTTTGCTGCATTTAAATGATGTTATGCTTATGAAAAGCTCAATTACGCAGCGTCCGGCCTTGCCTAACCTCAACAGCTGTTATTCTACGCGTGCGAACGTCCGGTATGTGCCATCCAATGCGAAATCGTAAGGGAACGAAAACAGCAACACTGAAGCTGCTCGCACAAAGTTGACTTCGATGGCAAAGACGTACGCGTACTGAACTAATATTTTGAGTGGGTCACATAGATAGGCAACCCCGTTGACGTATCATTAAACCGTAACTGGAATTAGGCCGCCGGATATGTCGAGCGAGAATGTGTGGTTGCATAACCAATTTAACGTGAATGATACTTTCTGAAGTCAATTGGAGCTAAAGTATGAGTCATCATACTGGTGTGTATGTGGTGTGGTGTGGTGGTAAAAAAATGAAAATATATCGAATATCTCTTCCATGACGCCGTTCGTATCGTTAAAAACTCTCCTTTTATCCCACCCCGTGTCCGGACTTCAGATAGCAACCCCAACCAGGCACCCGACTCCAAATAAGAGGATCTTAACGCATATCTCTTGTAAATCAACGCACACACTCTCGAATATCAACGAAGGAGAGAAAAAAACGGATTTCTATGTAGATGTCAATCGACCATCGAGTGACGTCGATGAACACACATCCCCGCCCACCCCCTGGCAAAGTGGCTTAACAACGTTTTCTTGTTCGATGCGAGTGCGGCAGGGAGATATTCCCGGATGATAGCTCGTGTGGGCGACGCGCGGAGAGAAGGGTGGGAGACCGGGAGCGTTTCATAGTGAGCGTATTATTGATAATGGACCGGAATGTACGTTAAACGAAACGTCGTCGTTTTTTGCCTATTGTTTTTAAGAGAATAATCATGGAGTACTGCCATAAATAAAATAAAATATGAAATAAATAAAAATTTATTTATATATATTTCCGAAAAGCTTAAATGATTTACAATTAATGTAAGGAATTATACACCATTAAAAAATATATATATACAAAGGAGAAGCGATAGTTTTGGATTCCACCCTGTATCTCAAAAACCAACCATGATAATTTTGTTGACGGCATCATTATTTTCACAAAGTAGCACGGTGTCGCGTAAACCGTAACTTTTTATCATAAAAAATAATCGATATACCCCATTAAAGTATCCTAAATGGGATGCATTGAATTGAAAAATGCCTGAGGTTCCAGTTAAAAACATATAACGTTGATATTTTTAAC
Organism: Cylas formicarius; assembly: GCF_029955315.1. Lineage (NCBI taxonomy): Eukaryota > Metazoa > Arthropoda > Insecta > Coleoptera > Brentidae > Cylas > Cylas formicarius. Next base: position 28,926,061 of record NW_026844326.1, on the reverse strand, counting down.
ACTTCTGGGACAACCTTAACAATAAGAAAGTAAATCAAAAAAGTTTCCAAAATGCGATTTAACAAAAACTTTTTGAAAACCTCCTCTCCTTTTGCCTTTGTAATTTGTTGTGCTTTATTCGAACCGTACTTCATCATCATCGTAGAAATTGCATCGTTTCTACCGGGCTTAAAGTTTGCCAGTGGTAATGGCCGGCGGGGCAGCGATACACGGGGGGCGCGAGGTGGGGTGTCGGAAAGTGTTGACGAAAGTGGAGGTCCATAAATTTTCGTTAGGGCGCCGATATTAAACTCGATGACGCCCGAAACTTTGACGATATCGAAGTAAAGTTTTCGATGGGATTTATGGCGACAAGTTAAGAGATCATCTCGGGTAATGAGTTGAGAGGCGGGGGAGTAGCGGGGGAGCCCATAGAGCTACTTTATTTCGAACGGCAATGTTCGTCTTGCGTTGGCCGACGATTGAGAAATACTGTGCAAAGTTCGAGCAATAACTTTATTGCCTGTTCGCCGAAACAAAATCTAAAGCTCGGTATCGGGTGATACAGGGTGTCCCCGATGTTTATCTACATGTCCTGATTTTTTATCCATGCTGATCGAAATTAAATCACTGGTAACATTAATTTTTCAAAGAAACTTCCACAGGCTACTGTAATACTTTTTATAAAACGTCTGAATTCCTCCTGCGTCGGTTTTTGTTGACTCGAACTAGCTAACGTACCGCCAAACATCCTGTTGGCTTCTTCAGAGCTTGACTGAAACCGGATCGCATTTTACTCTGTACCTGCTTATATATTGTTTTGAGAGGGGCGGAGCTAAATGAGGGACATAAACACCATCTCGGATGACTGATTCCCATACTGGTGAATTAGATAATTACGTCGGGATCTCAACACAATGATTACAGGCCTTTACCATGTTTCCCGTGGCGTCTCACACCCATCTTTTATTATTACCAGACACTGAATGCCGAATAGGCTCGTTCACACGTGTCTCCGCCATATTAATTCATCTGCTGCGCCACGTTCGCTGCTAGTAAAGATTTAAGGGTAGCCGTATAACGAAACCGCTTTCACTAAAGGCTAACTTAAGTACAAGATATAGTAACTTTAACGTTAAAGAACACCTTTAATAAAAAATAATTGAAATCGAAAATGATCTTTGTTGTAAGTAAGACCTAGACATACTAAACTAAAAAAAAAAGATACTTTGCTTTTCCAGATATTTCGCGTATTACTAAACCTACTAGTTTTTACAAAACTTCTGGATTCCTCCTGCGTCGCTTTTTGCTGAGTCGAAATCGCTGACGTTTCGCCAATTATCCTGTTGGCTTCTTCAGAGCGTGACTGAAACTGGCTCGCATTTTACTCTGTATCTGCTTATATATTGTTTTGAGAGGGGCGGAGCTAAATGACGGGCATAAACACCATCTTAAAGACTTAAAATGTCTAAGAAAATCTTCTAGGGATTCCTGACCATGAGGCCAAATAACAAAAGTATCATCGACGTAGCGTTTCTCAAAGGCTTCCATAAATATATTCGCGATGACTGGTGATAATGGAGAATCCATAGTTGTTCCCGACGTTTGTTCAAAATATTTACCGTTAAAAGAAAAGTATGTTCCAGACAAGCATTTTTTTCCCTTCATCTCGGGGTCAAGTGCTGTTCTCCATGCTCCACAAAAAAGGTGGCGTTGATGATCCCACCACATACCGCGCCAGTTAGTTTACCCGCAAAACTATTCACCCGAATTTTGACAAAAAGGCTCTTGGACTAGGCAGAAACTTAGGTCTTACATCTGGACGCGGCTATATCGATAACGTTCATGTGATTCAGGTCCAACTTAGACTGAAAAAAATGAACGGTTTTTGTAGTTTTCGTTGATTTTAAACGCGCTTTTGATTCGATCCCTCATACTCTACTCCGGAACAACATGTAGAGTTAAAAAATTAAAGCCAAGGATAGCAGCACTATATACAAAACTGCGTCGATTGGTGCTGAGTCGAACTTGCTGACGTTTCGCCAATCATGCTGTTGGCTTCTTCAGACTAGTTTCAGTCAAGCTCTGAAATAGCCAACACAATGATTGGCGAAACGTCAGCAAGACACAGGAGGAATCCAGAAGTTTTGAAAATATTATTACAGCAGCCTGTGGAAGTGTCTGAAAAATGAAGGATAGGATCGCTTAGCCCTTTACTTTTTTCCTTTTTGTGTGGATATTGACGGCTTTTAAAGGTCTCTCTATCAACGCGTTTCATAGCTCCAACTTACTGGCCTATGCAGACGATGCGGTTTTATTAGCTGAATCAGGGAGTCAATAACTTGCCTGCCCAGTTACTCAAACGAAAATTCTCTTACAATCAATGCTCGAAAAACTAAAGTTATGTGCTTTAGCAACTTCCCTACGGCAACCCATTCAATGGTCTTCAAGGCTGGATGTGGTTAAAAGGTTTAATTACCTTGGTGTGGCTTTCTCTTCTTCCTCTTTGTTTAGAGAAATTTCAGACACACACAGTTTCCGAAACTTTTTAAAAAGACTATTGTTACTTCCGAAATCAACTTCAAGTGCTTTGCTTCGCCTTGAAACAGGTTCCGCACACTTAATTTTCCAAATCTTGCTTCACCTTTCTTATGAAACTGTTAAGAATGGACGAGAGTCGCCTCCTGTGCGTTCTGATTGCCAGCTATCTTTGATCAATAACACAAGGCACACCGAATTCAACTGGACATGTCAGATTAGGGAGCTGTTTCGTGGATTCGGTTATGGTGAGTGGTATATCACCCTGACACTCTTAGAATGTTTTAACACAAAACTGCACTAATTTTTACTCGAGCATTATAATTTCGGATCCACCACCCACCAGAATCATCGCACAATTAAGATTGAGTAATAACATTTTTCTGAAATTCTCCTATAAAGGCAGCGCTTACCTCGTTCAACCGCATCAGATTTGCTCCGTATGTAACACTAAACAATTTGCCACCTTTATTGCAGCTTTAAACAATTTGGACTCACGTGGATCAAAACCTCTTTCTAAGAAATGAGTAACAATTAAACTATAATTTGTATCTGTCCATTTGAAATCACATGCTGATAGATCCCTATTAGTTTACTATTTTGTTTTCTTTAGCCTTATGTAATGTCTGATGCGGATTTCTTATTGTGAAATGTAATCATATTAAAAAATATCATATTAAAAAAAATAAATAAATAAAATTACTAAATTGATCGAAACATGTTGGTCAATTGAAAGCAAAACTGAGCAGTGGACTGTTTGTTCTGAGACGGCTAAGAGGATTGATTGAAAAGTACTCAATTATATTATGGTATAGTAGTAGCGTAGTGTATTTAAGATATGGAGAGGTGCTGTGGGATAATTGTTCGTCTTCGTGTGTTATTTTGAAATTGTAAAAACACGCAATCAGAACCATTTATAAGACCCATTATGCCATTATCAAGTGTTTGGTTGTATCAACAGCTGCTCTATATTCATTAGAATCATGAATGCATACCAAAAACTTCGATAATTATCAGAGCAGATTTAGCGATAATTGATTAAAACCTTGTCTTAGATTCAAGGTGTCTATCGACTTGTATAATCAACATAATAGCCTCAGAGAACATATCTTTTAAAAAATAAGTTAAAGATTACCTTCTACTTCACTGTTCCTACTAATTCGTTGAATTTAAAGATAAAGTAAAAACTAACACAAATCTCTTCTTTTATATATATATATATATATATATATATATATATATATATATATATATATATATATATATATATATATATATATATATATATATATATATATATATATATATATATATATATATATATATATATATATATATATATATATATATATATATATATATATATATATATATATATATATATATATATATATATATATTTATCTTAGTAGGCTGCGGAAAAAAAATTGAAGTCTTGCGCCAAGTAGTTTATTATTAACAGCAATTTAAACAAGACGTGTCCGAAAAAATGTCGCAAATAACGCAAATTAAGTATAGAGCAGTCATAAAGTTTTTGACAAAACAAGGGTTAGCACCTAAAATTATTAAAGAAATGCTGAATGGTGTGTACGGACAAAGTTCTGCTTCGTATTCTGTAGTGAAAGAATGGGCAAAACGTTTTCGAATAGGACAGGAGCCCCTTCAAGATGATTCAAGGACTGGTCGACCTGTGGAGGTCATAACGGAAGATATTGTTGCGATTGTGGAAGAGGTGGTATTGAGTGATCGATGTTTAAAGGTCAAGGAAATCTCAGAAATCTCGCTTTCGATCCTGCGAATCCTGCATGATCATTTAGGAATGCATAAGGTTTGCATAAAATCTTTCGGCTATTCAGAAACAACGCCGTATCGAGTGCGCACGGTCTTTTTGGAACCGAAGCCCGTGATAGAAACTATTGTGACGGGAGATGAAAGTATGGTCCTCTATTATGACCCTCTATCGAAAAAAGAATCATTGGAGTGGCGTCGTAAGGGTGAAGCACCTCCAAGGAAATTCAGCCACGATCTTTTGGGATTGAGAAGGAATTCTTTTGATAGATTTTAAAGAAACTAATACCACCGTCAATGGTTAATATTACGCAACATTATTACATAAATTGCGAGACTGAGTGTAAAACGTCGAGAAAAACTGACCAGAGGCGTGCGTCTTTTGCACGATAATGCACCTGTCCATACTGCTGGTGTTGCACAAGCCGCCATTTTAGGGTGTGGGTTCCAACAGATAGATCATCCTATCTATAGTCCAGATATGGTCCCCGGCGACTATTCATTTTTTGGATATTTGAAAAAGGACTTACATGGACGGCGGTTCAACGACGAAGTTGAGTTCAAAGAGGCTGTTTTAGCTCATTTTGCAGTCAAACCAATAGAATATTTTTTTAAAGGGATTGAGTTGTTAATATTGTTGTTGACTAGAATATTTAACAACATCTAATTCAACAGGGGAAATCCAGCAGACTGGTGGAAGTCAGAATTCATCACACTCCCCAAAAAAGCAAGCTTAATGAGTCATCTGTTAAAGTTATTTCTTAAGATAATCCACAAAAGAATATACAAACTTTGCAAAGAACCAAATCAGTTTGGATTTGTGAATGCCGTTTGCACAAGAGAGGCCCTATTTAGTGTTCAAGTGCTGGGATGTGTTTGCTTGCTTGATAGACTATCAGAAAGCGTTTGACCTAGTCCAACATGATAAAATGGCCGACATACTAAAGAAGATAGGAATGAATCCTAAAGACTTTAGAGAGGCACTTGACGGTATTCAAGACGGAATAACCATAAGTGGTGCTAAATTAAATAACATAAGGTACGCAGATGACACTATAATGTTTGCATATAGTCTTCAAGGACTACAAAAACTTATGGATAGGGTGACTGAGGCTAGCTCACAGTACGGGTTGGAAATGAAAATAAACAAAACCAAACTTCTTGTAGTAAGTAAAAGAGACATCACTCAAGAATTACGATGTCGCATCGAGAAGGCCCGCTCAGTATTTAATAAAATAATAACATGAAACTCAGACTATTGCGTTGCTACGTCTTTTCGGTCCTTCTGTATGACGTAGGAACTTGGACACTAACTAAAAGAAACCACTAAGAGCCTGGAGCATACGAACTATGACTGTACAGGAGCATATTGAAAATATCTTGGACACAAAAAATTACCAACAAAGAAGTATTGCGACGTATGAACAAAGAAACAGAACTGCTTGATACCGTAAAATGTCGGAAACTTCTGAATCTCGGTCACATAAAGAGGAACCTATATAGATATGGGTTATTACAACAAATCCTCCAAGGAAAAAGTAACAGCAAGAGAGCACCAGTCAAAGGAAAATATCTTGGTTAGCAAACTTCAGAACGTGGTTTAACAAACCATCAGCAGAACTTTTCCGAATCGCCATGAACAAAGTAAAAATAGCCATGCTGGTCGCCAACACCCGGAACGTATTTTTAGCAACCTGCCATTGGAGTCAACAGACAAAAATTTAAAACCTTGTCTACTTAAACAACGATTAAATATATTTTTGTTATCCAAAAGGTTTTATAGTCTAGCCGAATTTTTTGAGTAAGTGTTTTTTTATATGTCTTTGTATATTGTACCTATACAATTTTGTTGTTATCTTTGTGAAAATAAATATTATTATTATTATTATCGCTTTTTTAATTAACTCGTCGCCTTTTGGACCAATGACGTTACGCCGTTACGCGCCCTTTCCAATCGGAACCGCCGTTGAACCTCATTGATCCGCTCAACAGTCAACGACGTTGCAGTTCTCACGTCGCCATCCAATGAGAGTCGCGCCTACTTCGTATTCGTCTATGCGCGATGACGCAATCAGAAGCTCTTCCGACGTTGCCGAACCGTTCGCGATAATTGCAGAGAGCGTATCACAAAGCAAGTGGAACGAGAGAAAACAATAAATCCTCTTATTATAAATTAAAGACGCCGTTAAATTTTACGTCGTCCCTTCCCTCTCGCGTTCTTCGCGTCGTAATTGGGTTTCGTCGAATAAATTGAACTTGTTATGCGCCACGTAGCGGTTTATATTCCGAATGATTATTAAAAAGATTCTTCTACCGAATAAGACGGGATTGTCAGGCGGACGGAAAACCCAGCGACGGCCTTGTTTTATTTTCACGGAGTTTTTGCTTTTTTTTTTGTCCGGCACCTTCGATAGTATGCTTTGCGAACGCCATTTTTTCAGTCGGGGAAGAACTGTAGTTGTTATGTAGAGATTAGGTTTTTTAATTGGAGTCAATGTTTCTTAATAAACCAGTTTTTAGACAATTAGATTTCTAATGGTATTAATTAAACTTGTTGTGGTTATACTATTAGGTTGTACGTAAATAAGTAAGTTCTATACCGTTTTTACAGGTTTTTCCTATCGAAAAACTTAGTCTCCAGAAGGGCTTATAGATTTAAACGCTTAATAATGTTAGTTACGGTGTCTCGACAACTGTTGAAATTTCATTATTTCAAAGTCAAATATTTAAAAAATATTTTGAATAATATCAAATACTAAATCAAAACTATAATTAAATGCTAAAGTCGCACTTTCTGTTACATTATAGGGACCATAACATTATCCCATCGTGTCAAAACGCCATCCGCTTAAAAAATTCTTCGTGAATCTAGTTTTGCTTTACTTCGAGCAAGAATTCATTATACCCGTAAAGAAATAGACCAAATCTGTTTCCACATCTTAAAATTGCTTCCATTTTGTGCCCATCCGACTTCGGTTTCCCTTTCAAACGTGACAAAGCTGAAAATCTTCACCTTCAAAAATTTGAAAAATTAACGTCAACACTAGTGAAACGAACAAATTTTTCTCAACTACCAAACACTGTGATAAATGTGTCATACCACCAAATTTCTGAGACGAAAAAATCAGTTTTTGCAAAAGAGAAAATCGTTTCCAATGTATCCATCATCACAAACAGCTAATGAAATTCGATTTGAAACATAAAAAAAAAACTCTTAAATTTCATATTCAAAAGCCTGAACGCGTTGCTCTAAAATCTCTAAAATCTAATCCCGACATCGTAATTCTAAAAGCAGAAAAAGGAAATGCTACTGTGGATATGAACACAAATAAAGATCCCACATCATTCTTGTCTATTAGAATCCATGAAAAGGTCTGTCGCCCCTCATGACTCTAAAATTCCTCGTCTCTACGGACTCCCTAAGATTCACAAACTAGGATTACCCCTACCTACCTAGCTTCTAAATTAAAGCCCTTTACAGGGAAAACTCCATTAGATCCAAAGGATATTCTGGTTCAACATTATTTCAGATATATTAAAATCCGAGAATCTCATCTTAATTGAAAAATGCTTGTCGAACGCCGGGAATAGTATTGGTTCTCCATTATCACCGGTCTGGAAGCCTTTGAGACGAAAGCCTTCAATAACTTCCATATAAAACCAAATTTATGGAAACGCTAGGTTGGTGACACATTTGTTATTTTGCCTCATGATCAAGAATCCCTACTAGATTTTCTTAGCCAATTTTATACACACTAACATACATTTTATCATTTTATAATTTTGTCATCATCATCTTGTTTATAGAGCTGTAAAACTATCTCAATTAAAACACCTTACATCGGCTCTAATATTTCCACATTAGAGATATTAAGTGTCCCATTGCAGAATACACTTCACCACAACCTTCCAAAAATTGGAATTTTAATCTAAAAAAAAATATATAAAAAAGTTGATAAAAATACAACATAAAAATTTTACTTAATTAATATAAATTTATGAGTTTAATTAAAACTGGGCTAGAAATAAAAAATGGGTAGAATTCATCAATAATTATCCTTGTTAATAATTTAATTGTTTAATAAATAATTAGAATTATTTACCTTTTAATTAATGATATATGAAAGGCACAAACCCATTAATTACAATATTTCATTAAAACGTAGTAAATATTTAATTATTTAATTAGAACCAATTAATTAATTATCATCATATATTCAGATTATTTATTAAATGATTAATTAATAATTAATTTACATCAATTATTTTTTATTATTAATTAATCATAACCCAGCTGAGATTATTTCCATTAAATTAAAATTAGACTTAACAAATTTAAATCGAAATTTCAATTAGAGGAACGTTTCTATTAAATAGAGTAAGGGGTATTCTATTCTAAAGAGTGTCAACACAACAAGTCATTAAAAACTAGGTTCGTTGATTTTAAGTCACTGTTGTGATGCTGTATATGACCCAAGTTTGTCGGGTTTGCGATTCATTTATTGTATACGTTCCAGGGATAAAGTTTTACATAAACTCGAAGAAACGAAGTGGTTATCAATGGAAAGTAGGCCTAAAGGACATTCAGTTACTCCGTTTTATAATATAATGTCAAATAAGTGTCCCCAGTACCTTCATAATAAAATGACGTGCACAAGCTGAATTTGACATTTCTTGGCCATATATAGCCTCAAATACATATAAAAATAAACGTATTTAAACGTCTCTTTAGAAAGTACTTTGCCCAAAACTTTTTCATTTATTGCTTGTTAAGGATGGGACATAATATGCAAGTATCTACTTGAATATTACGTTCAGTGTTTAGAGACTGAACTATTTGTAGTTGTTTTTAACTTCTTTTATGCAACCGCAGGGCTAATTTTTTTGATACTTTCTGTTCTATTTTGTTGCGAAATAAATATTATTATTAGTTAGAATATAACGTCTTGTCCCAAAATCTCTTAATATCTTCGATCCGTCAAAGACAAAATTCCATTTAAGATGTCCCCCTTGTGGGACACCAGACGTAACAACAGTCTCTAACGAAATGTAATTTTTAACTATAACTGATTGCTTCCGGTTAGTGATATTATTGCGAAACCAATTTAGAAGGTCTCCCAAGATTCCAATCCCTGAGAGCGTCCCTACCAGTCAACCATGTCGAAGGCCTTGGAGAAGTCAGTATATATGGCATCTACCTGATATCCATTCTCAAAGGCCCCCAACAGCGAACGCTCATAGCTCAGGAGGTTCGAAACAGTTGACCTTCCCTCGACAAAACCATGCTGTTCGGTTTTAAAATGAGGGGTGACATAATCGGAAACTATACCCTCAAATATTTTCGAAAACAAGCAGATTTTAGAGATTGGGCGATAGTTTTTTATGTTAGCTCTGTCATCATCTTTGAGAATGGGTGTAACACAAGATTTTTTCCAATATGAAGGATGATATGATATGATAGAACGAGTTTACAATTCTGCACCAGTATCAGAGGTATCCCGTCGGGTCCCGGTCCTAAGGTTTATGAAGACTTTCAGTTTTTGTACGATATCCATTAGTTTTTCATGCCTAACATTATGAAACGCCTTACTATAATCGACAAATCGACGTTTTGCATCAAAACTTCTAATAAGTTCCTAGCATAGATCTTCAGCCACAGGCTAAAGTTTCCTGTAACATGGCGATCGCCAAGTTTCACGTTCTTCGAAACAAACTGATTCCGGGCCTGGAACGTTACGGTTCGAGGTAAACTCCGCGCGGGATGCAAATTTTCTTTGAGACAACGTAATCCTCCGGCAAACTGAAGTGGGGGCTCCTCTATTCACGAAGAACTATTTCCCATTTCGCGAGCTGAGGACCTCGTTTTGTCTGGCATTATTTGCGAACCAACAAATACGCGAGAGGCGGTCAATCAAAATATTCCGCAGAGGAGCTATGCAGGCCTTCCTTAGCTTTTTCTTCCCGTCCCTCGGACTGCTTTTTTTCCAAGTCATATTTGAGGCGCCGCGACGTTTGTCTGGTCGAAAAATTGAGAGTAAAGAAATATATGAGGTTAGCGCTAAAATTTCCCTATCTGTTGAAACCTACACTCTCAAATGACAGCTTGTGCAACACCAGCAGTATGGACAGGTGCATAATCGTCCAAAAGACGCACGCATTTGGTCAGTTTTCCTCGACGTTTTACACGCAATTTATCTAATAATGTTGCGTAATATTTACCATTGATTAGTTTCTTTAAAATCTATCAAAACAATTCATTCACAATCCCAAAAGATCGTGGCCATCACCTTTTTTGTTGACTGGCAGACTCTGAATTTTCTTGGAGGTGCTTCCGCCTTACGACGCTACTCCATTGATTCTTTTTTCGATAGAGGGTCATAATAGAGAACCATAGTTTCATCTCCCGTCACAATAGTTTCTATCACAGGTTTCGCTTCCGACCCACAGAGTTCCAAAAAAGACCGCGCACACTCGACACGGCGTTGTTTTTGAATAGCCGAAAGGTTTTTAGGAACCCATTTTGCACTAACCCTATGCATACCTAAATGATCATGCAGGATTCGACAAACACTTGTATCAGAAAGCTTAGTAATTTCTGAGATTTCCTTGACCTTTAAATGTCGATCACTCAATACCACCTCTTCCACAATCGCAACGATATCTTCCGTTACGACCTCCACTAGTCGACCAGTTCATGAATCATCTTCAAGGGACTCCTGTCCCATTCGAAAACGTTTTGCCCATTCTTTCACTACAGAATACGAAGGAGAACTTTGGCCGTACACACCATCCAGCCTTTCTTTAATAATTTTACGTCCTAACCCTTCTTTTGTCAAAAACGTTATGACTCTATATTCAATTTTCGATTTGCGACATTTTTTCGGACACGTTTTGTTTAAAATGCTGTCAATTAAAATCTATTTGACGCAAGACTTCAATTTTTTTTCGCAGCCTACTAAGATATATAATTAAAAGAAGACAAAGCTTTATCGTGATACTGGAGCTGCATCTATGCGGTTTTGAGGTAGTTTTATATTGAACTTTAGATTAAATATAAAATCATATCAAAAGGAAGTTTCCACAAACAGAAAAATTCCAATGTACAATAAATTACCTGAAAAATAAAGGTTTTTAAATTTGAATAATTCAGGCGCACGTATATAGACATTGAAATAACACATAAATAATCAATGGTCATTGGTATTTAATTATTTTTGGAGAACGTTCTATTAACGACTGAAAATGGTTTTATAACAGAACAATCAGACACTTTATATGCGTAATAGTTAGCAAATAATAATAGTAATGTATCGCCATTCTTAAGGTGAGTTTATCCGTAAAGAGATTTAATTTAAGATTTAAATTAATTTTAAAGTTGTTCGACCTTTCTGGTTAAATTAACTTCAACTTCGCCAGCTTTTATCAGCTAAATTATTTAAATTTTTTTTTATATTATTCTCATATTTCTACGAGTTTTTCATAAGTAAAATTTAAAATTTCAGATTAAATTAAATGCTGTATAAATTTTTTTTTACCACCTGTTAGCTTAATCTTTATATAATTAGTCTAGTTCGTCAGTTTAAAATTTAAGTTAAGTTAAAAATAAAAAAAGTAGCTGAGCGTACTATTAACTAAAATTATGTGACATAGCTCATTCTATTCGGAATTATGTCTAGATCATTGGTACATTAAACGGATAACTTTTTTTGGATTTTGAAAAAAAAAACCTTAACGAGGAGGAAATTTACAAAAAAAAACTTTTTTTAGTTACATATTTTTTTAAATTTTTAAATAGTTCTATTGATTTTTTAGTTAATAAATGTCTTTTCTTAAAATAAAATGACAAAAAAAAATTACAGTATTACGTTGAATTTTCTTTTTTTGTTAAATTAAAAAAATAATTATAAACAAATTATTAAATTTATGTTAATTTTAATCACACTATCTTATTTTATAGGTATACAAGAGAGGCTCCATGAAGCGAAGAAAAAAATTGTTGGAATTATTATTATTATTTTTTTAATTTACAATGATAAAGGAAGTCCCGGCTCCTTTAAAGTTTTTGTATTGCAATTTTCAACGTTAAATTAAAATAATGATGGTACAGTTTCGGATATCCAAACTTTTTTTAGTAAATTTCCTCCTTTTTTTAAAATCTAAAAATATTAGTAATTTACGAACTATAATTAAAAAACTAAACACAGCGTTTTACCACTTTTAATTGTTTATAATGCAAATAAAATCGTGATTGACATACTAATTGCAATATCCTTTTTTTTAATGGTCACCATGGTAGATGCCAACGTTAGGGCAATTTATGCCAATTGTAAGGAGTTTATCATCCAAAAACAAAGTTATTGTTCACTTAAACTAAAAAAAATCAACCGTTAACCAGACCATCACAGGGTACTCTTCTTCTTTTTTCCTTTTCAGTCCTTGGGGCAAGTCAACTAAGAACACTGGCCCATTATCGATTACAGATTTAATGTAAATTGTCAGAATACAGGCGGCAATTTTCGGTAATTGACATCGACCGTAGAGCGGTGATTTGCTTCGCATTTTTTTAAACATAAATTTTCGTTACCATCGCCGTTGTCGAACTCGTTACGTTACCTCACGCACGACAGTGGATGCGATCATAAATAGCGCGAAATAACTTTTAAGCTAGGGGGAGGTGTACGTCAATAAAATGTTTAGCGCCTTCTAAAGTTATCAACTTAAGTGGCCCGGGCGCCATTAAAATTTTACGGGCGCGTCGGTGCGAGCGTATCGGCGTACTTTTTAGGCAAATTGCACGGCCCGTATGGCTTCGCACCGTATACACCGGGTCGAATTTTAAAAAACATCGATATTTGAACCGGCTTTAACTGTAGATTCGATTTAATTTAATTTGTTTGTTTTTTTTTGGTGACATTGATTGATATCGACTCTCATTTGTAATAGATGTTTTGAACACAATGCAGACAATTTTCGTTTTATTTTGATAAAAATAAAGTTTTTGTGGAGAGTCAGTTTGGGTACCTTTCGGGCAAATCGACATTGAAAGTAATTATAGCGATTGATGGTAAGCTTATTTTCCGTATGACCTTGTTGGAACTTGAATTTTACGGTAAAAGGGGTCAAAGTTTGAACTTTTTTAAATCTCACCTTAAGAACTCTATTAACTTTTTAGACTTAACTGTTTATTTTTATTTCATCCAGCCTTTCTTTAATACTTTTTCTTTTGTCAAAAACTTTACGACTGCCCTATACTCAATTTGCGTTATTTGCGACATTTTTTCGGACACGTCTTTTTTAAAATGCTGTCAATAAAAAACTATTTGACGCAAGACTTCAATTTTTTTTTCGCAGCCTACTAAGATATATATTTAAAAGAAGACAAAGTTTTATCGGAATGCTGGAGCTGCATGCTTGTCAGGCCGGGAATTTTGGCGCTAACCTCGTAAAATTAAGCTAATAACAAACTTTTTACTAAATGAGTTTTCGTTTGGCAACGAATATGTAACATCTCGGTTTGGTTAGTGACTAGAAAGTGGTTATGCAACAAAAGTTTCGTTTGGCGTATTGCCAGTTGCATAATCTATCGCTAGGTAATTTCATGCGACAGTCGTGAGAGCCTACTCAGTAAATTATTTTTTTTTGTCATCGCGACGACCCTTGCGATTTGTATTCGACGCTAGACAATCTTTAAGTCGTCTCGAAGTCAGGTAGGTACGTCGAGAAGTTTCGCGGGCGCGGACGCTAGACGTCGCGACGCTTTTAATAGAAACAACCGGTGAATACAAACTGGGCATTTCTCCCGCGGAACTTTGCATAACTTTGCATTAACAACCGACGTCGAGACGTTAAAGTTAAGTAATACGTAAGCTCGATTTACGGGAAAGTGCGCCGGTTGCGTTCTGCATTCGGATTTATTACGTCAGCGGGCTTTATTGTCTGACGGCGGTTTATTATCGTTTAAATTAAATTCCGGGCGGGGGGCGGCAGGCTCGGCGGATATTGACAGTTTCCCATATACGGGGACGCTTCTAAAATGGAATCCATATATGTCGGATTACTAAACTTCGAACAAAAACGATTTGAAAGCACATTTTCTGACGGCCAAGCCGATTTGGAAGTGAATATCTCTCTATATTTGTATCTCTTTGACAAGAAAACGTTTTGCCCATTTTCCCATATTTCGATTCCGGTTTAGTTTATGAAGCGTCGCAAATCATTTTAACCCATATTATCCCAAGCGTAACAAAAATAAAAAAATACTTTTTTGCTCTGAAATTATTTATTTTGTTGCACTTAAGAATACATTACATGTGTCAAAAAAAAAACTCGAAACATACAAAAAATACTGGTGCGTAAACGAACCACTGGGAAAAATATTAAATAATGTTTTGGAGCACATAAGATGTAACATATAATTTATGCATAAATGCATAAATATACAACTAAAAGTAGATTGTTTTCCAAATAGAACCTGATTCGATACCAAAAGGCGTATAATATTTTATGGTCCGTGAGCGCACCACTGGTAACACCCGGTTTCATTTTTGGTGATATTTTACAAAGCATGAAGTATGTAAATGCACATTACACTTATTACAAACGTAAATTGTGTGTCTGTGGCAGATTCTACATCTCCTTCGGGATTTATTAGCATGAACAATCATCAGGTGACCTTGAAGATCATAACGCACTTCATCTATGGCAGGTGCAAGATTTCTTTGAGCAATTGTTTTATCAGTTTTTAAAAGTCGCAAAGCAATGTAAGATTTAAAATCAAATCAATCACTTCCTCATCAAAAAACATAAAATATATTTCAAGCGGAGTTTTTCCAGCAAGCCTATTTTTTATTACCTCACATGATCTAAATTCGTCGGATATAAGTGTGCGAGTGTACTCAATGTGACCTTTCTTCCATTTGACACTAGAAGCAAGCCTATCGTTCGCAGAAAGCATACGTCTTCTTTTAAATTCCAGGGTTTCATCGTCTGATGAGTCCCATTCAGGTTCAGTAGCTGATGAATTACAGGAGTGTTGAAGGACAGATGTATCATTCGAAAGTTCCAACTATATCAGTTGATTCCCCAAACTCTTATACATTTATGTTATCGTTCATATCTATTTTTTCACGTTATTTTTAGCATAAAGCTACAATACATAAGAATACGTAAATTCAAATAATACTTACGACTTTCATTGTTATTGTCCTCATCCATCACGATCTCCTCCATAGCCTCCTCTTATTCCTTGTGAGTCAAATACCTCGGAAATGCCATACTTTACGAACTGTAACGTTCACTGCACAAGGCACAAACTATTACTAACACACTAATTGTTGGATGTACATTCTACATGCGATGACTTGTCTAGACTTGCAATAACAAAGTTTTGTTTCACAGATAAAACCAGTGGTGCATTCACGCGTCAGTAAATATTTTAATTTAATTTAAAATAAATTAATAAAAATGGCCAAACAAATCCAAAATTTTTTTTTTACTATTTTAGATTTACTTGAAAATGTGACACAAATTTATGTACGGCTTTTGTAAACTTTTTGTTAACTAAAATATTTCCTGGATGTGCATTGACGCACCACTGAGACAAAATGGGTTAAGTGAACAAGGCGTTTTTTATTTAACTTTTGGCGAAGGAAGGAAGAAAGTGTTTAAAATACCCTCCTAACACAAATATAATATAACCGAAATGTTTGTTTTTTTTTTTATTTTTAGAACCTTAAGGCTAGTGTATAAAAAATATACACGTGGCGTAGAATTAAAAAAACATATTTTGTGCCATATGTATATTGTGATATACACGGTTAAGCAGGCTTATTCTTGTCTATCGGACGCGTTGTGAACTTGTAAATAATCATCACTTTCAGTCTGAATGTGGTGCAGTGCAGTTGATAAGTGTCTTGTGTTGTATGTATGGCGATTTGGTGTGATTTATAGAAACGGGATCGTACAAAAATGAACAGTCTTGATTGCAGAGACTATCGGAGCAACTTTCTGATATGAGTGAAGATGAACCATTTACAAATGAGTCTGAGGGGGATCCTGAATAAGTAAGTGCTTGTAAAACCCGCGATTTATCCATTTTCCGATACTATTTTCTTTATTTAGAGGCTCGGTATGAGGTAGAAAAAGAAAATTTATTTGATGATGAGAACGACACTTTGCACAAACGAGCTCAGCAAACGATTAGAGGTATTTACTTGAAAAAATGAAGGCAACATATAGGTTCCTATTTTTTTAAATAATTTTCAGATGATTTGATTCCATCAGAGTCTCAGTTTGAAATAGAACATGAAAAAGAGTAATTTTAAGATTAACGATTGGGGAATAGTGGTTGGCAATACTCGAAATTATACTTTTCAAGAAGATGTAGGGCTGAAAATGAATTCGCTTATTTTCGACTTTTTGTGGATGACGAGGTTGTAAACATTATTGTCGAACAAACCAATATATACGCAGATCAGATCATTATGCAAGGTATTACTGAAGAAACAATTGGTCCATCTTCGCGTCTAAACAAATAGAAGGAGACTAACGCGGACGGAATGTACTCATTTTTGGGAATCTTGATATGGATGGGTTTGGATCAAAAACCTAAACTGGCCGATTATTGGCGAAATTCCGATTTATATTGACCCAGAGCAGCTGGATAATATATCCCAAAATAGATTTGAACTTTTACTAAGGATGCGGCGATAATGATTTATGTCAACTTGGAGATCGACTTCACAAAATTGAACCCGTAGTAAAGTTGCTGAACGAAAAATTCAAAAGGGTTGTGGTATCGGATGAAAATTTGTGCATTGACGAAACAATGGTGTCGTTTCGTGGACGTCTCAAATTTCGTCAATATGTGAAAGGAATGAGGCATAAATTTGGAATAAAGCTTTTCAAGGTCTGTCTTTGTGCTGGTTATACGTATCCATTGCAAAATTTATTGTGGCGCAGAAAAATCTGACGGAATGTCAGTGGAACAAAAGTTGTCGGATTGTCTTAACAAAAGAGCGACCCTGTATACAGATAACCAGCGTAGAATTGGCAGAAAAGCTTCTAGATAGAAAGACACACCTAGTAGAAACGCTACGTAAAATTCGAAAAGGCATTCCCAAAGAAGTTTTGTCCATTAAACTAAAAAGAGGTCATAAGGCAAAAAGTTTTATTGGGGTCTCAGACCAGTTATCATCCTACTCTGTATCCGTTAGACGCAGCGTCAAATGGTATAAAAAAAGACAGTTTTATTGATTTCAAGGAGAAATTATGCTTGAAAATGTTGTCTATGGGGAAAAAAATCCACAAATTTATCCAAGCAGGAAAAAAAGCCGATGTGTTTTGTGCTATCATATGTAAAACTAAGCCAGTTACTACTAAATGCCAATTATGCATTGAAATGTTTCTATGTTGTAATAATTAATTGGAAGTAATTTCATGTTCCCACCGTAGACCATGTTTCTGTTCTCGAAGCCGTAGAAATACTTCCATTGTTTTGGTAATGCTTCAAAATGTCGTTGTTACCGATTTAATGAGAACCCGGTAGTTGGTAGTTGGAAAACTAGAATGTAGCAGGATATAAACAGAGAAAAAATAGCAACTTATAATATAAATTTCTCCAAGTTGTAATGTAATTAAAAGTAAATCAATCTCCTTCAAATATTTAATATTTAAAGTAAGTTTTCATGCCACTTTACAATTTCTTCCTTCCAAGCAATCGCTTCCGGTACAAGATAATATGCAACTCTTTGGCATTTTTTATTTCTTTCATATTAGTTTTAGGTTTCTGCTATGTAGTTTTTGTTATCTATAATATAAGTAAGTTTAACGACTTGGTTAATTACCCTCTTGACACATTTATGCGTTTGCTGAACATGTACTGATGTATTTTTAAGAAGAAACGAGAAATGATCAACGTTGGTTCGCTGTAGCTGACTAGGCGCGCTTAAAGCCTAGCTGCACCCCGCGGCGGGGTGTAGTCGTGAAACCTAATTAAGGCAAAAACCGCCCGAAAGTTGCTGCAAATTATCCCCGCGTTTCGAATTGAAACGGGCGAATTTTCCCGAATTATATTAACTAATTTAATAAACGAGGCACCCGTTGCATCCGCAACGCGGCAAACTTGCCAGACTTTCCGTCCAATGGCAACTGAATATTTCCCCCGGTTTTTACCAACTTATTTCTTAATTATTGCGGTTCGCCCCCCCCCCCCCGGTAAAATTTTTTGAAAAACTATACAGCCATCTCATCCGATATACGAGGTGTATTCAAAAAGTAAAGTGATTTTTGTAATGGCGGGCTACGTACATTCGATCTTCGATATTTTTTATGTTATGATTTAAGAATTAAGAATTATTAAGAGTTAATAATTTGCATAAAATTTTGTGTAAAATATGGAATGCACTGCTGCAAAACACTTGAAATTTTAACAAGGGCATATACAACCTAGTGAAAAAGTTTCGAAACATTTGTCAGAATGTGGTTTAAAAATAGCTTTCAGAACTAACGAAACAATAGGAAAATTTTCAGAAAACAATAAAACGAAATGTTCAAAATCTCAAACAAAATTTGTATTGGACAAACAGGTAGATCCTTCAAGAAACGCATTAACCAACATAAAAGAGCGTTTAAAAACAATAGTCTAGATTCTAATTATGCTACACACTTAAACACAAAAAGACACATTTTTGAAACTATCATAGCTCTAACAATTTGATGGCCTTTGCTTGCCTGCGAATGATTACACGCAAGCAAGGGTTGGATAAAAATATTATGCTACCGATACCCATATGTTAAATCGATGAGGAATTTTCATAAGATCGAAAACAAAGAAGTGCACTTTGTCCCATTGCCGATAACCCTGCCGCTGCTACCTGCCGAAGTAGTTAAACTTTCGACAAAGGCGTCTCCCCCCACTCTCTATAAAAGTGAACAGAAGAACACCGATATTTAGGAGCTCGAATAAGCGAAGAAGGCCGGGCGCGTCAAACCTCAAGGTAATAATCTGAGGAATAAATCGCCCATCTGGCCCCATTCAATTATCATCTCCCCCCGGCAGCGCGTTCAGGAACAAAACTTCCCGGAGCAGGGTGGGGGGCGGAAAACTTCTTGGCGGCAATTCACCGGGCTACCAAATTCATTCCTATTATATGCCAAAAATCCTAATAGAAATTCCTCATAAATCTGCCGCGGCTCAAGCGGTCTCCATTGTGGCGGTGGCCAAGAAGTTCTTCCTCCCTTTTTTTTGTTTCTTAAATTCACGAGCCCTTTGCCGGAGGGCGCGCGACGGCGGACGACGTAAATTTAAAAAAGGTCAGTTCCAAACGCCTCGAAGGATAAAGGGCCACCTTTAACGGAAAGTTTTCCGAGTGATATATCGGCTTTGGGCCGTCGTCGTGACGCTGAAGGCGGCGTCTGACTGACGAAATTACGTCAAGGGCGTCGTTTTTGTAACTGCGAAATAAAGGGCGACGAGCGAACGCCAGGCAGGTGGCCGTGACGCGGATACTGGAAGGGTACGTCACAATTCGGCGACAACTTTGGTAAAATTGCCTGCTTCAAAAAAAGAGTGACGTTATATATGACTATTGACAAATATCTAACGAATTTGACAACTTTTTTTGGTGTTTTAAAAAAGTTTTTTTTCTTATAATATAGCTTTCTTATAATATAACTTCCTTGGTATATTGTATGTTGGTCAATTATTAAATTAATAATAAATTAAATTAAATTGTTATTATTATTATTATTGTTATTGTTATTATTATTATTATTATTATTATTATTATTATTATTATTATTATTATTATTATTATTATTATTATTATTATTATTATTGTTATTATTATTATTAATATTTATTACACCCACTAGTTTTTCGGAGGTCTTAAATACAATTAAAAATATGAAATTGAATGGTGATGGAGTTGATTGGATCAACACTAAAACCATTGTAGCTTCATCTGAATTAATCTATTCATTGAATCATCAATTTTGCCAGGTGCTCTTAAGCTTTATGTATAGGTTTTATATCAGAACACTTAAGATAAGCATAAATCTGGGTAAACTCTGCGATAAAGTTATTTATAGTAGGTTTATGGAATTTGCCATATCGCACAAAATTCCTGTGAACGGCAGTAGAGATTTATGAGAAACTTAGGTACAAAGGATGAATTAGCTTATTTACCAAATCCTAATTTACGAAAAACTTGATAAAAACTGTGCTGTATCATTTTTAGATTTATCTAAAGCGTTCCTAGTTAATCACAGCATATTACTTAATAAGCTAAACAGGTTTTGGATTCACAGGCCCAACCCAGCAGCCGATGACATCATGTTTGCAAGATAGAAAACAACGAGTTAAAACTTGAATGCCTAGTGTATGGTATTGGGACCATTAGGATTTCCCGATGACAAGCGTTTACGCAGTTACAGATTGGGATGTATCACACTGACGGCTACTGACCTGGGAATTATCTTGAACTTGAAATAAAATTTCCAATTCCTTTTCCTCATTGGTTTTCCATTTTCCGTTTTTCATATTCAATACTACCACTAGCACCAAACTGTTCCATTAAACACTGAAGCGATTGTCTAGTTGGTATACTTGGTATTTACCATTTTCTCTGAAACCGATGAGATAACGGACCTTAATCTGTTGTTGAATCACCCTGTATAATAAGAATAGGATAGAAGCGACCCTTGAGGCACCCCGTGTTGGATAGATTTTATTGAAGAACTTCAATTGCAGGAAGTTATTTAGAATAATTTGCTGCCTTCGATCCATGGCAGCTTATGAGAAACTAGTTGTACTTTTTAAAAAACTTCTGGATTCCTCCTGTGTCGGTTTTTGCTGAGTCGAACTTGCTGATGTTTCGCCAATCACACTGTTGGTTTCTTCAGAGCTCGACTGAAACTCGCATTTTACTCTGTATCTGCTTATATATTGTTTGAGGGAGGCGGAGCTAAATGAGGGACATAAACACCGTCTCGGATGACTGTTTCCCAGATTGGTGACAGGTAGAGACCTGAGTCGCAGTTAAGATTGTTGAGTTGTTTATAGATATTTATAAACTCTCGCATTTTTCGATCGGCAACAGCTGATGAGTTTATTTTTCTTAGTTGTAAGGCTCTTTCGTGTTCTTTGAACCTAGTTGATATTTTTCGTCTGGTTTCTCCAATGCATTCTTTGCCGCATATGCATGGAATGCTGTGAACTCCTGGCATCTCAAACCGAAGATGTTGAGAGATTTTTGGACAAGTGGTAAATCTGGTTTTGACTTTATACTTCTTTAGAGCTTTTGATATGTGGTCAGTGATATTTTGAACGAAGGAGCACGGTGGGAAGTGTAGCATTGCTTTCGGCCTCATTGCTATTGGAAGGTTGTGGTGAAGTGAATTTTTTGATCGAACGCTTAATATCTTTATTGTGGAAATTATTAGACAGGAGAGCAGAGGTAAGGTGTTTTAATTCTGGGTTCAGTGACTCGGGCTGACATAGTTTTGCGGCTATGTAAACAAGAGAGTTGATAACCGATGTGTGTGTGATGTGATCATGCGCGAACTCCATTTTTTGAGGTTGATGCACGTTCGGCTAGCGAGCGGTGGTGCGGGGGAGGTAGAAGCACGCGCCGATCCACCGACGTAATTACGGAAATAATGAGCTGTCACCGGCAGGGGCGAATCCAGTTTTAGTTCCAATTTTGACCATTAGGAAGTTTGGCTCGAACTCGCCGCCGCCGCTACTCTCCCGCCACCGCCGACGACTTCGAATTATTGTAGTTCTGTTTGTACTTCGTTAGGCGGGCTCCGCCATTTTATTCGGCTCGTTTTTGTTTTTGGCCCCGAAGCTAACTCGATTTCGGTTAATTGCGTCAACTTGATTGTCACGGAGGCGGGGACTCCATTAAACGACTGAGTACCGAGACTTTTGTGCCCGGTATATGTGAACTGAAAACTACGGAGTTCCGTAACGAGATGAAGGAGACGTGACGCGTTAGTTTGTTGTGTAGTGTCAGTGAAAAAGACAACTCGGTCAGGTTTTTTTAGATGGAAATTTATTCGATACTGTCTTACTGTGGCGCATTGCCGATGACCACACAAAGCCGAGAACAATATTTCTTATATCTGCATAAATAAATTGGTTGAAATACGCTTGGCACAATTTCAGAAATACACACAACCCCAATACTCCCATTATTACATACAATGTACAAGGTTAGCGTGAAAATTTCCCGGCCTGACATAGGTGCAGCTCCAGTATGACTTTTAAATGTATATCTTAGTGGCTGCGAAAAAAAAACTGAAGTCCTACGTCAAATAGTTTTTTATGTCGCACATAACTCAAATTGAGTATAGAGCAGTCATAAAGTTTTTGACAAAAGAAGGTATTAAAGAAAGGCTGGATGGTGCGTACGGCCAAAGTTCTCCCTCGTATTCTGTAGAGAAAGAATGGGCAAAACGTTTTCGAATGGGGCGGGAGTCCCTTGAAGATGATTCAAGAACTGGTCGACCAGTTGAGGTCATAGGAGGTGATCGACGTTTAAAACTCAAGGAAATCTCAGAAATTACTAAGCTTTCTGATACAAGTGTTCGTCGAATCCTGTATCTTCATTTAGGTATGCATAAGGTTAGTGCAAGATAGGTTCCTAAAAACCTTTCGGCTATTCAAAAATAACGCCGTGTCGAGTGTGGGCGGTCTTTTCTGGAACTCTGTGGGTCGGAACCGAAGCCTGTGATAGAAACTATTGTGACGGGAGATGAAACTATGGTTCTCTATTATGACCCCCTATGGAAAAAAGAATCAATGCAGTGGCGTCGTAAGGGTGAAGCACCTCCAAGAAAATTCAGAGTCTGCCAGTCAACAAAAAAGGTGCTGGCCACGACCTTTTGGAATCGTGATTGGGAATTCTTTTGATAGATTTTAAAGAAACTAATACCACTGTCAATGGTAAATATTACGCAGCATTACTACAAAAATTGCGAGACTGCATCGTGTAAAACTTCGATGAAAACTGACCGGAGGCGTGCGTCTTTTGCAGGATAATGCACCTGTCCATACTGCTGGTGTTGCACAAGCTGCCATTTTACAGTGTGGGTGCCAACCGATAGATAATCCTCCCTATAGTCCAGATTTGGCCCCCAGCGATTTGTTTGGATATTTGAACCGCGGTTTAACGACGAAGTTGAGTTAAAGGAGGCTGTTTTAGCTCATTTTGCAGACAAACCAAAAGAATATTTTTTTAAAGGGATTGAGTTCTCAATAAAGAGATGTAACAAGTGTATTGAAGTTAAGGGGGATTATATTGAAAAATAATAAAAATTTGTTACTCTACTTTGTTTCTTTCATATTCAGGCCGGGAAATTTTGGCGCTGCCCTCGTAACTTTCCTCAGTAATATTACTTATTGGCTAGCCACAAGCCATAGGGCAGGATCGCTACAAAGTGTCGATGAAAAAAGACAAGTTGGTCAGGTTTTGGGGATGGAATTTTATTCCATATTGTCTTACTGTTGCATATTGCTGATGATCTACATAAGTAATTTGGTTACAATACGCTTGCGATATTTTCAGGAACACCATTAACCTCAATACTCCCATTATTACACACAATACTAATTTTAAGACCTAGGGGATATTGTACTCTTGCTCTTGGACGATGAAGTTGGAATTCACTACTCCTGTATCAGTCACTTCCTGTTTTATTGACTTCTTCTGTGCCCGTTTTTATTGACTTCCCTCAGTAACATTACTTATTGGTTAGCCATAAGCCATAGGGCAGAATCGTTATGTAGTGTCCATGAAAAAAGTCAACTCCGCCAAGTTTTGGAGATGCCGATAACTATACAACTATTGCTTATTGCTTACATCTACATAACTAAATTGGTTACAATGCATTCGGGTCAATTGTTGCTTACAATACAACTTCTACTACCCAGGCGAGATTGTACTCTTGCTTTTGGACTATAAAGTCGGAATTCAATACTCCTGTATCGGCCACTTTCTATTTTGTTGACTTTGAGTTGCCTATTTTTATTGACTTCCCTCAGTATCATTACTTATTGGCTAGCAATAGAGCAGGATCTTTATGTAGTGTTGATGGAAAAAGACAACTCGATTAGGTTCTGGAGATGGAAGTTTTTCGATACTGTCTTACTGTTGCAGATTGCCAATGAGCATACAGCCGAGAACAATATTGCTTACATCTACATAAATATTTTGCTTGCAATTTTGCCCCAATACTGCGATTGTTACATACAATAAATTTATTTCCTACCCAGGTGATATTGTACATTTGCGATTTTTTGCTGTTCATGCTTGTGATTTAAAGTTTTGCTTCAACTGGTTTCAGGTGACACAGTTTCTATGCAGTTAACCTCCTCAAGTTAATGCTGACCTATTGTTAGAGAACGCATCAAGTCATCCCTGAAGATATAAAAAATGAAATGAAAATTTCTTGTCACAGGTTAATGGTACTTATTGTGAATTTGGCCCTGGCATGGAAAAACTTAAAAGCTTTAAGTATTCTAAGAAGTCAAATAAGCAATAAGGAAATCGACACAGTAAGATCAGAAATGGTTGATTTACTACAAGCTTCCACTAAATAATAAAATGAAGAAGAAGGTAGAAGAATCAGGAAGAAAACATCTTTTCAAATATGTCAAAACAATGCAAGTTATGTCACTTTGATAGATTTGTATCTCATATTTTTCTAATCTATAATTACCAAAAGAAAATAGATAAACAACCTACATCTTTTGTATTTAAAGTTTTAGTTAGTTTGTAACTCTCTTCAAAATTTGGTTGTAGGTAATGGCGCAAAACAGAAGCAAACACCCTGTACATTTAACCATTTTTTTTTTTTGTTATTGAAAAATTTTGCTTTATAATTCTATAAACGTCTTCGGATACTCATTTATTAAACTTGTTGATAAAGGAAAAATCCAATCTAAAAGACGACCGGATTTACCATTTCGCGTATCAAGATGTGACGTAATCTTTCCCTGTAAATCAAAACCCTCTGTACGTTAATATAGAAGCCGAACTTTGTTTTGAACGGTGGCGGTTGTGTTTGTTTGCCCTGATTAATAGGCGCAAAAAAAAGATACATCGAATTGATGGCGAATTTTTTTCTGACTAGACAGCAACTCCCTTATAACAATATTTCATCGCAGGGCAATTATGAACGCGGTCTGTCTCATCAAGTATCCTTTTTTCCCACAGGAGGTTTCCATCGGATATTTTGTTTTAAGATGCTCATTTAAAGTGATCGCTATTCAATGAAATAGTTCGTTCTCTTGTATGGAAATCAAAAAAATATAAAAATTGTTGACATGACAATTGTTTCGACGACACCGTGTCTTTACCAAATGTAATATATACAAACTACCTGTTGTGAGAATTTAAGTTCAATAAAGGAGAGGTATTTAAATCTAATTGATCGTTAAGCAATACATTTGAATCTCTCATTTTGTTAATCTCCATGGCTTCCAATAAATTAAATTTTCTACTTTTTGTGGCTGTATGTAAAATATCAAAATTGTGGTCAAAATGTGTTTTTCTGTTAGAATCTAGATTATTGTTTTTAAACGCTCTTTTATGTTCGTTTATGCATTTCTTGAAGGATCTACCTATTTGTCCAATATAAATTTTAGGACATGATCCGCATTTCAACCTGTAGACACCTGATTTTTGAAACTTTGGACGCTTCGTTTTATTGTTTTTTAAAAATTTTCCTATTGTGTTGTTAGTTCTGAAAGCTATTTTTAAACCACATTTTGAGAAATGTTTTGAAACTTTTTCACTGGGTTCTCCTATGTGTGTAATTGTTTTAAATTTTTCGTGTTCTGTATTAGGTTTCTGGAAAATAGAGTTTGCTGTTGTCGGGATTTGGTTTGTCAATTTTTTTTTTATAAATTATATTAACTCATTACATAATCGTATAAAATTCATTATCAAGATTGAGCAGGATAACTCTATTAATTTTTTAAACTTAACTATTATGAAAATGCAAAACAACACATACACACACACATATTGACACAGTCATACATAACAGCTCAAATCACCCTCATGCACACAAAATGGCTGCATTTCACTCTTTTATACACAGACTTCTTAATACGCCAATCTCAAGAGCACATTACAACAAAGAACTGAATATCCGAAACCTAATACAGAACACGAATAATTTAAAACAATTTCATTTAGCTACAAAAAGTAGAAAATTAAATTTATTGGAAACCATGGAAATTAACAAAAAGAGACATTCAAATGTATTGCTTAACGATCAATTAAATTTAAAAACCTCTCCATTATTAAACTTAAATTCTCATAACATTAATTAAGATTTTAATATCATTTTTCGGTATATACGGTAGCAGGCAGTTTGTAAATATTACATTTGATAAAGGCACGGTGTTGTCGAAACAATTGTCATCTGAATTTCGTGAAAATCTGAACTTTTAGTTTTTATTTAGATAAACTTATTGGATTAAACACTCTCTAGCGGCTTCTGAATAAACATTGAAAACTACAAAATGAACAATTTGTTTCTACCCCAACTTTAGTTGGCGAGTCTGATATCTATCATCCGAAGGAGCGCCTGATCTTCTGGAACTGTACTAACTAACTAATTCTATATGCATTTTAGGTTTCGCTTTATTTTCTATATTATTTGTGACAGTATATGAACACAATGAAGTTTGCATGACAACGATATGGTGTTAAAAATTAAAAGTGCGGTACATGTTAAAGTGCAGGTGAAGTATATACAGTCATGACATATATTTTAACAGCACTTTGGAGACGCACATAAAGCCAAGAAGAGAATGAAAAGTTCCCGAGATTGGCACCCTTCTCGATGTCGTCGGTATCGGTGTCGAGAATACGATACAAAATCTTTGGCTACTAATTTAAAGCCGGCGAAGGGGGGTGGTGTCCCTTCTCGTATTTCAGAGGGGGCGGGCACAAAATAATAATCCCGATAATCCAGGCAGTATTTTGTTTGCGTCTTATCGGGGACATTCGGACTGCTTAGCGACAGAGATACAGGACGCATAACTCACCAGTAATCCTCGGCCCTGCTACAACGATACTCCAAGAACGGTCTGACCGCCCCTGTGCATCGCATCCTTTTACTATAAATACAACGAGATCTTTAACGAGATTGTGGTGTGTGCAGTAATTATCGTGGTCTAATCTCGCGGAAAAAAGAAAGACGCGAGGGGTTCGTTTCGCAGCAGTAATTTAACGAGACCGTGTGTATACCTCATTATTCTCGTCTTTTTGTGGTTGCGATGGAACAACGCCGGAGGACCGTGTAAAATTGACCCGTTTTGGAGCGTCGCCATCGTATTCGGCTCGGCCGAGAGTTCAAAAACTTAGGCCCGCTTTGAAAACCTTTAACGGCAATGCACTTCCAAGCTTTGCAAAACACCCAAAAGGATTTTTAAGTATTTATCGGACTCCACAACGAACAATGACATCGCTACTCACAAAATAACTGCATTGTATACCAGTTTTGAAATTGATTTAGTTCTGGCACCTCCCCTTTTCGTTTTAGCCGTTCTAGTCCTAGTCCTAATTCTAGTCCGCCACTTGAGATGTATCTTGTATTCATGTTACGTCCTTTTTTGCTTCCTTCCTGTTGTTCCTTCTGTTACCGTCCTAAGCAGACTGTTCTGTTCTATTCTAGTCTCCCTCCTTTGCCTCTAGCTATGTTCCTTGAACTAACCAAAACACCCAAGAGAATTTTTAACAATTTTTAGGACTCCACAATGAACAATTCTGCAATACTGAAAAAACAAAGTTTTTTTTTTAGCTTTTTCCCTTTCATTCTAGTCAGGTCATTGAGACGTATCTTCTATTCACGTTATGTCTTGTTTGGCAATAGTTTGTTCATTAAGAGTGTTCGTTCGTCACTTTGGTTCTAGTATCCCTGCTATTGCCTCTAGCTATGTTCGTTGAACTAACCAAAACACCCAAGAAACATGCACGTCTTGAACTTGATTGGATGTGGCAACGCTTTTAGGCCACTTCCCTTCCGTTATAGCCCGCCATTCGAGACGTACCTTCTGTTCACGTCACTAGTTCGTCCATTGAGTGTATTCGTTCTAAGCAGACTTCTTAAGGTGTTAGTTTTATTCTAGTCTTACTCGTTTCGCTTCTAGCAACGTTCTTTGAACTAACCAAAACAGCCAAGAAAATTTTTAACAATTTTTAGGACTCCACAATGAACAATTCTGCAATACTGAAAAAACAAAGTTTTTTTTTTAGCTTTTTCCCTTCCATTCTAGTCAGGTCATTGAGACGTATCTTCTATTCACGTTATGTCTTGTTTGGCAGTAGTTTGTTCATTAAGAATGTTCGTTCGTCACTTTGGTTCTAATTTCCCTGCTATTGCCTCTAGCTATGTTCGTTGAACTAACCAAAACACCCAAGAAACATACACGTCTTGAACTTGATTGGATGTGGCAACGCTTTTAGGTCACTTCCCTTCCGTTATAGCCCGCCATTCGAGACGTACCTTCTGTTCACGTCATGTACTTTTTTGCACTAGTTCGTCCATTGAGTGTATTCGTTCTAAGCAGACTTCTTAAGGTGTTAGTTTTATTCTAGTCTTACTCCTTTTGCTTCTAGCAAACGTTCTTTGAACTAACCAAAACAGCCAAGAAAATTTTTAAGAATTTTTAGGACTCCACAATGAACAATTCTGCAATACTGAAAAACAAAGTTTTTTTTAGCTTTTTCCCTTCCATTCTAGTCAGGTCATTGAGACGTATCTTCTATTCACGTTATGTCTTGTTTGGCACTAGTTTGTTCATTAAGAGTGTTCGTTCGTCACTTTGGTTCTAGTATCCCTGCTATTGCCTCTAGCTATGTTCTTTGAACTAACCAAAACACCCAAGAAACATGCACGTCTTGAACTTGATTGAATGTGGCAACGCTTTTAGGCCACTTCCCTTCCGTTATAGCCCGCCATTTGAAACGTACCTTCTGTTCACGTCAAGTACTTTTTTGCACTAGTTCGTCCATTGAGTGTATTCGTTTTAAGCAGACTTCTTAAGGTGTTAGTTTTATTCTAGTCTTACTACTTTTGCTTCTAGCAACGTTCTTTGAACTAACCAAAACAGCCAAGAATTTTTTTTACTATTTTTAGGAGTCCACAATGAACAGTTGACATTGACAAAACAAGCGCTATTTGTAAAGGTTTTGGTTACTTGTGATTTTTTGCTTTGAGACGTATCTTCTATCCACGTTATGTCTTTTTGGCACTAGTTTGTCCATTAAGTGTGTTCGTTATAGCCAAACTGTCAGTTTCGTTCTAGTCTCACTCCTATCGCGTCTAGCTACGTTCTTTGACACCTGCCAATTGCATGCATGTAGCCACACCCATTATGATTTTTGCTCACTCGTTTCATAGACGAAACTAATTTAAGAAATCAAGGATTTTAGTTAAAACTGCAAAAGATGTTCATCGAGATTATGTAGCAAATATTTTGGAGACTCGTTTGTTCTGGAAAGCAGCGACGAGCAGTCCCCGGGGGTAGAGACCTCGGGTATTTACTTGCCCGGACGGGCAACAACGAGTGGCAAGTTTTGTTTGGGAATTAGCTAATGTGAAATTGTGATATTTTCTCGCCGCCGGCGACGGTGGAGTAACGGCGGTCTCGACGCGAGGGACGCTTATTGATACAAGCGTAACCGGACGATTTTGCTCTGAACATATGTAGACGGGTTCATTCATTAAGTAAGGTAATCTAGACGAACTCAGATATCATTTTGACATTGTACCGAAAAACTTATAACATTAAAACGTTTAATGACAAAGGTGAAGGTATTTTAAGTGATTTTAATAAATTTGAAATACATGAAGTAAAACAGTATATCTGGTTCAATAAGTTTTGAGAAAAAAAAGAGGAAACAAACCTTTTGTCAAGTGGTTAGGCTTAACTTATGTTTACAACAGTTGGATAGATCAGGAAAATGTGACATAGATAATACAAAGTATATAAGGCTGTAATTATTTATTGTAGTTCTAATTGACTTCAGGCAGAGTGAAGAATGTCAGTGAAGAGTCAAAGAATTAGCAATAGTGCATGATAACGAAGTGAAACATTATCTTTTCAAACTCTCCAAACATTTAAACGATTTGGACGAATACGATATTTGTATAAGCATCATCATTGTCTACGATATGGTGATGGAAAAACTGAACAAGAGGATGTCCAGAAGTTACGTCAATGTAGAATTGTAAATGTAGATTCGTGGAAATTATGTAAGATAGTTCCCATATCTAGTAAATATCACAACGCAGGATTAGATGAAAAATGTACGTGTAAGGCAATTTGATACATATTAAAGGTTTATTTTCATTGCAATTTATCATTCAGAACATGTAGAGAGTAATCAATTTTCTGTTTGAATAAACTGATGACGACGTAGTAGTCTTGTTGGCCATCATCAATTTTTTCATTTTCATTTGTATTTCATTCTTCCTGAATCAAGTCTTCAGATGGTTTCCAATAATTGTTACCGTTTTGTCGACGCCATACTGACAGATTGCCGACAAATTTCGTATATGAAGGTCTAAGCGTGACCGAAGTACGGATGATCAAACGTACGCCTCCACAAAATTTTTATCTTCAAATACCATTTATACTGCGCATGCGGCTCCCGACGAAGGGGTGAAGACTTTTCCTCGAAAACACGAGTGAGAGCGCTTGCGCCGTTCCGAACATCCCCAAAGATTCAAAATTTTCCCGCCAAAAGTGGTTTAGAACCTGCACTAGTATACGTCTAAAATGTAATTCGTTTGTATCGCTATTCAAACACATTTTCTTTATCGTAAATTGTGCTTATTCCACGTGGACGTTGTGTTGTATTTCGACAATATGGACAATATTTATAATTGTGTTCATAGATGTTGTT
The DNA here is from genome assembly GCF_029955315.1 of Cylas formicarius. Lineage (NCBI taxonomy): Eukaryota > Metazoa > Arthropoda > Insecta > Coleoptera > Brentidae > Cylas > Cylas formicarius. Next base: position 28,894,826 of record NW_026844326.1, on the reverse strand, counting down.
TTATTCCGGACGGATATAATTCCAGACCCTCTCCACTAAGAAAGCAACTCTCATGATTTTCGTATTATTATAACTTAGTAGTTAATATTGCTTTTAAAGAGGTCGAGTGATCCTAGAGCTTTTGGCCTATAGACGGAAAGAAGAAAAAGAGGAAGAATAAGCTACATTCTCTTCTGGAAAAATTATTACAATTCAAGGGAACTTTTCAACCAACTTAATATTCAGTTGTCGGAAGATTTTTGCTATTATTTAGGGATGCTTCTAAGGATGAAGATGAAGATATTGGGGTTTTCTGCCCTAGTTTGCTTAATTATTTTCTGTTGAAGTGTCCATTTGTTCTAAATTGGATTAATTTTAGTAACATCAGAAAAGGGACTATTTTTTCGGACTCTGGGAGTGCACTTACTTTAATGAAGACTGAAAACATTCATCTTTGATGAATCCCTTTGGTTGGTTGGAACCTCCTCTAATTTCAAATTTGTGTTTTAGAGAGTTCTTCCCTTGACTTAAAAGTTATATTTGGAAGACATGGGGTACAGCGTGGAAGGCCGATGGGCAACTATTTATAGTTCACACTTTGATGCACCTCCTACTAAGCTTTGATTTTATGGGTTTGTCCACCTCTGCGTGATCGAATGGGTGTTAAGCCTAACCAAAATTGTGATTGTGGTGAATTCATTGACCCGATCCATGTGTTATTTAGTAATACCAATTTTCCTTCGCTTCTTCATATAAACGAAACTTGACTTGAATTTGTATCTAGAAATATGTCTCTTGATTATAATATCCGTTCGCCAAAAACTTTCTAAAAGAAAAATGTTGGCGAGAAGGCCCTAGAGTGTATAACAGCATCGAACGCAAATCTATGGTGAAATTGCCAAAGGAGTTTAAAAATAGCACTTAAAATAAATAAAAGTAGCTATTGAATATTTAAATTAATTATTTTAAAGTTTGGTGATTCTACAGACGCCGCTAATTATCGTCCTATCTCTCTCTTATGTCACTTTGCCAAGGTTTTTGAGGCTGCAATTTATTCACAGTTGTTTTTTCTGGTAAGGAATGACATAGATCCAAATCAACATGGTTTTCAAAAAAACGTTCAGTCCTTACAAACTTGGTACCGTTTATTCATGACATCAATTTTTCCATGCCCAATGGTTTTGAGACGTGCGCTGTGTATACCGATTTTTCCAAGGCTTTTGATAAAGTACATCATCCAATTCTAATGATAAAACTCGGAAATTTCGGTGTGCACGGCGACCTCTTCCAACTGTCCTTTACTCTTTAATATTTTTGTTTTCGATGTTAGCGTTTATTTTCCGGTTTCTGTTTATGCTTCTTTTGCCAATGATTTAAAAGTAAAAAAAAGATTCATTGACATTTAGATATATTAGAGCTTTAGAGCGATCTTGACAGATTTGCTGATTATTGCAGAAACCACAGAGTATTCTTAAATCGTGAAAAATGCCGATATATTCTATTTACAACGAAAAAGGATTTTATAGATATTAACTTAATACTTGATAATAAACAGCTGAAAAGAGTTAAGCAAGTAAAAGACTTGCAAATTGTTCTTGACTCACAGTTACACTTTGAGGCTCATATTGAAACTATTGTCAAAAAATGTTTGCGAAATCTGGCCTTTTTTTGAGAACTACCAAAGGATTCAACAAGCGTCAGTCAGTCAGTAAACTTTTTATTTCACTCGCTTCGCTCGTGTCAAATAAACTCGTGAGTCAAATGCCGTTTAACGCACTTGTTGCATCATATAATATTAACAAATTAAACTTTAGATACAACAGAGATCGATACTTTTGCTCGTACGAAGAAAACATTCCAAATCGCTTGAAACTCCAAGAAACTGTTTTGATGTTGTTTTTCTTTACAAAGTTGTAAATAACCTTGTGGATTCTTCTTTTTGTATGAATTACCTGAGCTTTAACACTAATCCATATCAGGTGCGCACGAGACTGACATTTTCTATTTAGCACGAATTACTTTCCTAACTCTCCTATAATAAGATGTGCTCGAACTTCTGAGAAGAAGAAGAGAATTCTTTTATATTTGTTGAATTGCCAATTGTTTGTGGCAGTTGTAGCCAATAAAAATAAAAGAAGAAGAATTTGCACAGTTGACGTTTTAGGCACAATCTCGCGGCGCGTAACCGTGCAGCTCGATTAATTTACAGCGTCGACGGCTGAAACATTTGCTTACGCGCGCCTTGCCTAAACTTGAGAACCGGGCCGATTGATAACGTTCCGAGCTCACCTCCCCCACCCCCGCTTCCCCGTCACCCACGCCGCGGTTCTCCTTTTTACGTCTAAATTGTATCATCTGCTTTGTCTACGTTTTCCGGTGTTGAAATAAAAGCAGATTCCGCGGTAATGGGCCGTGAAGCCTTTGATAACATTATGGCCGGTAAAGCGACGATCATTTTTTATTGAGCCTTTCGGAGGCAACTTAATGAACGGATGGCGACGCGGGCGGATGAATGTGCCACCAACGATCGACTCGACGTTTTCATTTTATCGACTCCAGGCCAAACTCTACTAATTCAAACTTAACCCTAAATTAAATGCTACTCTATGTTTCCAATGGTAGAATTCCCCCAACTATATACCGTTATTACAACATTTTATGAACCTGTAAAGGGAAAGGGACCATTCTTTTCAGCACGTACACCACAAGCCAGGGCCGTATTTAATATGTTAACCGACAAGAACTTCGATTAAACTGTTATATTTATTCATATTAGTATGCTTTTTATAAATATTCCTAAAACGGCTTGAGGTACCTTGATTTCAAGTTGAATTTGCCCATTAGATAGGTTGATCTCCTATATTACGAAACAAATTGGAAAGCTTAAACTGACTTCCAATTTAACGATTTAACATAATGACTCTAAAATATTTTCCTAGGAAAGCAATACAAAATTTTAGGTGGCTAATTGATTTATAATGGAAATTTTCAGAGTTTGTTTTTGGTTGATTTGTGGGGTTGGTGAAATCGCAGTATGCTGTCAGTTTTATGAAACAGTATTTTCTTGTTGAGTTGAGATTGTGGTTGACGTAATAATAGTTGATGATGATGAAAAATATATAAAAACACAGTAAATTTACTCCTCTAAAGGATACTGATAACTGCAACACTAACTTCCGAATCGTTGACTCAAAGTTAAATACCGGATTATGTCGTAAAAACGGTATATCATTGGACGAACTATACTCGCCACTAATACGTGATAGCTGCGCTGGTTCAGAAAGTGATTATCTGACTTCACTGATACCAGGTGATATCGTCAATTTTCAAGAACGACTCCTCTATTCACCTCTCTCGGAGAAACCCAACCGCCTCTCGTCCGTAAGTGTCTAGTGCATAAAAATAAAACGGCATTCTCGTTACCGCGGGAAATAACAGTTACGAAAGCGCCCGGAAAAGTTCGGGTTCAATTTTGGGACGAGACCGGCATTACTATCCGCATCCGAACTATCTCGGAAAGAAGTCAAATTGGTTCTGACGTCACATCGCGGCGTATTTAGTTACAACGCGGGTGTCATAAGTAAGATTGTGAAGACAAATTTTTACGGATGCTTGATTGACCAGGCCCAAGATCCGTGAACACAGGTCGTGGTGAAACTTTATTTCTCAAGTAATCATTAGTAATGGAATCGTAGAAACGGTACCTATCTCTGATGATGATACCACGGTGTTTCTAAATATGTGTGAAATGTGATGTACAGTGACTGTTTTCAGTAAATGATTACTTTATCTACTTTTTACTCTTACTCTTACTTTTTTATCTACTGGTTCAAGCCACACTACAAGTTACTGGTAAAAATATCCTTTAGATCGAAATGACTTCGTCGTCTTAAAATCAATATTTTAGACATAGGTAGTTAACAGTATACTATCTTAAAAGTAGTTATCATAAACAATATTTTTACGACTCGTGGTCGAGCCCGAACTTGACCGACTGTTTATACTTCCTACAAAACTTCTAGATTCTTCCTGAGTCGAACTTGCTGACGTTTTGCCAATCATCGTGTTGGCTTCTTCAGAGCTTGACTGAAACTGGCTCGCATTTTACTCTGTACCTGCTTTTATATATTGTTTGAGGGGAGCAGAGCTAAATGAGGGACATAAACACCGTCTTGGTTGACTGATTCCCATATGGGTGACGGATAAAGACCTGAGTCACGGTTAAGATTGTTTAAGATTTTTAGTTGGTAGAAGAATTGATTAGATGCAAGAATTTAAGTTACATACAATTCAAACAATCTTCGAAACAGAATTATAGCCCTGGATTTGCCACGCTTCCTGGTATATAAATTAAATATAATAAATAAATAAAATAGAGTCAATAATTTTCGAGAAAAGAATTTTTTTTCTGAAACCATACGCCTTAATAATAAATGACGTCATCGCGTTTAGATTGACGGAGAGTAATGGTGGTTTTCATTTTGATTTTTTCAAATATCCCGAACAGCGTATGTGACAGACGAAAACCGTAAATACAAAAATTGTAGCTCTCGATGTGGGCTATAACACTGTTTAAACCAATTAGCCATATATTTTACGAATTTTAATTTACGACTAATAATTTACTCTGGAGAAGGACAATTTTCATGGTCTTTTAGATTTTTGTCTATAGTTGAAGAACCCTGTATATAATCGAAAAAATGTTTGCAATAAAAGCTATAGTACTGGATCTTCGGCGTCTGTTGGTTGAAGAATTTTTTCGATCGGGTTAATAGTTTTGAAGGAATTTTTTTTTTCTGGAAACCAAAATAGCCAAAAAAAATTTAAAAAAAATACTTCGCTATATTTGATGGCCCCAATTTTAAGGGTTTGTATATGGTTCCGGACTTTACTTCTCAGCTCAATATTGCGCGGAATATCGGGAACACCCTGGACAATATAAGTTTATAGCATTGGGTTTTCCGAATCTTTTTTGATGAAGCAAACGGCTTTTAAGAAATAATTTTTTTCTAGACCCATGCAAACGCGGTTTTGAATTTTAAAAAAATACTTTCTGACCCCCCCAGCCCCCCAATTTCAATAGGTTCCGTCACGGGACTAAACTCTATTTGCTAGCCAAATTTGAAGTCGATGGCTTCACTTATCGTGTTTCATAGCGATGTTCAAAAAATATTCGTTAATCGAAAAAAATAAGTAGACGCCGGTGTCAGGTCGGGGCCATTTTTCATAGGCTAATGTATCTCGTAGAGGGTTAAAAATAAGGCAAATTTCAGTACCCTAGCTCGAACCGTTCGGAAGTTATTCGCATTTTTATGAAGCGTCGACAGAGAACAGAGAACGGACAGACATTGAAAAAAAATTTTTTTTCACCCTGTTCATTTGTGTCCCCGTTGCCAAGCGCGTATACTGTCGAAAGCCTTGATTTCGTTCCTTTCGCATAAGAAAAATCTTCTGGATTCTTCCTGCTGCTCCATGAGTGCATTTTTTCCAATACGATTCACTTATCTACTGTCGGCCATTTTTAACCGTCAGGTAGCCTGCCGACCCGACGGATTTAAATAAAAAAACCAGTAGACTCTCGCGAGGGTCTCCTCGAGAGGATTAGGGTTGTACGGAAACAAAGTTAACGAAAGTTAAAACCGTCTTAAGACGGAGGTCCTAAGAAAATATTTTTTTAAGGGCCGGACCCTTAGAGTAAAACAAAACGAAACACGAAATGACACGAAGATTTATGGGACGCGGCTACCGGTATATATATATATATATATATATATATATATATATATATATATATATATATATATATATATATATATATATATATATATATATATATATATATATATATATATATATATATATATATATATATATATATATATATATATTTTTTTTGTTTTCTCTCGGGCGTCGAGAAGACTGACAAGCGCGTGGTGGCACATACGCTACAAACACGTTATGAGCTGGACGCCATTTTTGGTAGCGTATTTATTTTGCGCTAGGTTTGGTTATGAAAGTGGTAAATGTGATCAAGGTGCATGAGACAGCGATGGTGAGTATGAAATTCCAGCATAATAAATACATTTTATTTGCTATTATTATATATTATATTATTACTAGTATTTACAAAAAAATTCAGGGTTTCAACGGGAACATTTTCTCGAAAACCCCTCGTATCAAGGTATGTCTCTTTTTAAACAAGCAGTAATCTTTTTAAACGCAAATTACACTCACACATGTAGAAACTTGAAAAAACCTACAGAGGCAATATACGCAAAACTGAAAGGGGTAGAATTTACTGGGAATATTTTCACGGGATCAAAGCAGTTGGTATAATTTAAAAGAGAGGTATATTTTATTTACGAAGAATTCTGGCAAATATAGAGAGAGTTCCAGTACAAGAAATTAAACTCGTACGAAACGCCATTGAAGGAAGCAAGAAAATCCAGGAGGAAATAAAATTTTGCACTAATTATGTAAATTAAAAAAAAAAACAACGATTCAAAAATATATTTTATTTGTTATAAAAGCATATGGTGTTATTTGGTTTTTCTTATCATTTCCACCCTCATCTGTACTATCCACTTCCAGGTGTGGTAGCTCCTCTTCTAAACATATTATCGAATGTCTCGCTGCTCCGAGACGTGCTAGATGTTGTGGTAAAATCTAAAATAGACTCTTATAATAAGTTACAGGCCTCGAAACTATTCTAAGAATAAGTTCCCTTAGAGTTTTTTAGTAATGCTTCTGATTTTTTGGTATTGGAATTGGTTCTGCTAATTCCAGTCATTTGACCATCCAGATTTGTATTTATATTATCCTCTGTCATTTTGTTTTCAATTAAACTGTCCATAAAGTTCGTTTATACTAATTACTGATGTAGTAGGTACTAGAGTACAAACACGTTTCCACTTTATTAACACTTGTTACTTTCGAAAAATTAATGAAATCGAATTTTTTACAGTCCACTAGCTGCACAAAATACTTGAAAATGGCGGCCATCTTTTTTTTTCGATTTTCCACTGTTTTTTTGACATTGCTATGAAACACGATAAGTGTCCGAAAATTGAAGCTATCAACTTCAAAATTGGGAGGTGGGTTGGGGAGTCGCGAAGTATTTAAAAAAAATAATAAAAACTGCGTTTGCAAGGGTCCAAGAAAAAAATAATTTCTCGAAAACGGTTTACGCGACCCAAAAAAATTTTTGAATATGAAGACGCATAAGATTCGGTTCCATGAAATTTTCTTCCTGAAAGTTTTTCAACAATGTACAGGGTGCGGCGCTAATTTAAAAAAAAAATGAAAAATGGGTCTTCCTATTATTAAAAATTGGCTATAACTGAAAGACTTTGCTTCGGACGTCAGTCCGTTTTACATGGCGATATAGCCCGCATAAACGGCTACAACTTTTGCATTTAAGGTTTTCACCTGTTGTACAGGGTGTGTTCAAGACGCGATGACGTCATTTACTATTACCGAGTACTGCATGGTTTCAGAAAACAAGCGTTTTCTTCAAAAACCACTTACTCTATTGGAAAAAATCATATACCAGGAAACGTGAATTATATACAGGATGTGTCATTTATAACCAAAAAAATATGAAACATCCTTAAACTTTCCGTTTTTGTGGGTAAATTATTGGGGATAAATAAAAAACTGCTAAAGATGCGATAATTTGATATGAACAGTATCGTAAACTATGTAGAGAGAGGGTTTCGGGTTTAAGTTTTAATTAATAATTAAGTTTAAGTTCCATAGTGGTCCGCAGGAGCACGATAGAAAAACAACTCGTCTCTTTACCACAGGAAACCGCGAAGCTCCTGCATTTTAAAATAAAAAGCTGCGTCGCGTTACGCCCCGACCAGCGACGAATTTTCGAAAGCAATTCTGTTAAATCAGCAGCACTACACCCAAACAGATATACCTTGAACAACACCCAAACAAAATTAAAAAACCATAACTTCTCTATAGGTTAAAATCGTAAACTGCAAATGACTTGACAGCGAACGTCATACATACAGGAGCGCTTTGCTACGTCTGCTGAATGCGAACAATGTTGAACTAAATTCCCATCATTTGAAAAGTCTAAAACCTAAGACTGGCTAAAATAGATTCCCGGTGCTTCTTGCCGACTGCTTCTCCCTTGCCATCGACGTACGAAGCTTCTCGGCCACTCGGGCGGGGAAGAAAATTTTAATTCTCCGAAGAAATTTACAACTTAACCAAACTTTCCGGATAAATCGCCTGTGAATCAAGTCGGCGCGGCGCTTACGGTACCTATTAGGGCGAACTTCTTCCTTCGTGTGTCCCCTGCCTAACCCTCCGGTAATTTCTCTTTGCTCTCAAACCCCCGAAAACTTCGTTCCGTGTGCTTTGCCCGATTAAGTTCATGTACGGAAACTTTTAAACCGCACGTGTGTCTCGCGTCTGCCTTATTAATAAGGTCGACTTTAAGTTTTTGATAAACGACATGCATGTGGCGGCTCCGCTAACCCCTTGTTAAGTATTCGAAAGGATTGATAAGTTCAGAGCTCGACGTGGAAGCCAAAGACGAACCATCGTCAAGTTAGGTAATTTCAGTTATTAATTTAAAGTCGAAAAAAAATATATATTTTGGAATAAGTTTCTTTCTTCGACTAAAACTTCGTCTATCTCTGTACGATGTTAAGCAAGTTGACGTTTTTACCTAGCATTACCTCGGATAGAAGTCAAATTGGTTGTGACGTTACCTCGCTGCGGATTTAGTCACAACGTGGCTGTCATAAGTCAGATTGTGGAGACAAATTGTTGCCGAAGTTTGGTAGAACAGATCCAGGATCCGTAAACGCACATTTTTCATCGGGCTGATGCAATTGTCGCCTTTTTTTGTTCTGTTTACTTTTAGAAAAGCAGCTTGGGGGTGAAAAATTATTTATCAAGTAATAATTATTACTGTAATGGTAAATGGAATAGCGAAAAGTGTCAAATTGGTTCTGAACATTTAAAGCCATGTTCTCCCTACCGGTGGACTTAGAAATTTGTTTCCATAAACCATATCTGAAGAATCCGTTTTCAAAGTCGGTGTTTGGCTGTAAAACAGAAAATATTAAAAAAAACAGAAAAACATAATGGTCTATACGCTTCACATTATTAGTGTCTCCAACTGGGGAATCGTCAGTTACAGTATCTAGAAAATTTCTATACGGATAATTGAGATTTTTATTTAATTCCATAATCATGTTTATATGCCGAATCAATAAACAGCTCTCTGTTTTTAAACACAAACCCAAAAGAATCCAGCACATACGGGCCAACAAGAACACTATTTTCCACAAAAACAGGTGTACAACTATCGCTATAGCTCGTTCCAAAGATGAACTTTTTGTGAAGTAGCAAAATTGTGTCAACATCGGCATAGTTAACCCAAAACGGAAATCCAGAGGTCCTAACAGCGTTCCAATAAAAAGGAGCTCTATGTCATCAACAAGACACTAATTTGTTGGAGCTTATCTGGCACTTTGTCAAATTATTCAATAACTTGTAAAGGTGCGTGATAGAGAGAGTGTAAGTGTAAGTGAGTGTAAGTTTGGAGTATCAAACTTAGTAACTAATATTTCTTGCCCAATATGTTAACATAGGTATTTCAAACATGATAGAGAGTGTCCAGGCTTGGATCTGACAAATTTGTTAAAAAGCACCTATACTAGTAAAGGACTTACTATTTCGAAAAATTAACCTAACTTGCATCGATTTGGTATTATCAATAACATAGTCAAATTCGATAAATGTTTTCTCTACAGTGTACGTACTAGTTGTACATTTATCTGCATTAACATGAAGATTGTTTCATTCAGAACAACCATACACACTCTTCCAGTCCTTTGTACTTTGCAATCAACCAAACACTTCATTTTAACAAAAATCTGTAAATCATCAGCAAATAGCAGCCCATGGCATCAAATCAGATCAAGATTGTTAATGAACATAATGTTGCCAAGTAATCAGACTTTCAGGTCAGTGATAGTCGATCTACCAGCCATTTACCCGCTTCTATTTGATTTTGACTTTGAAATTGGAGATACCCTTGCGATTCCCAGTAAATCCAGAAATTAATACGTATCCACAAGCAAACTGTAACGAGGTCACAAGAACGCCCACATTTGAACATAAAGGAGGAATGTTATCAACTTTATAAATTTACATAATAATAAATTTGGTTTTTAATTTTTTGGTTACAGAAGGGTCCACTTATAGAATGGACTACCATGAAGGGTATCAATTTAAGCTCCTTAGTACCTCGATTCTGTGACCATTTGTGGTCAGTTGATATGAAATAGTCAAAACACATAATGGGTAGAATATACATAGACATACAAAAAACTTAACTCCAATGGCAGATTGTTAAAAATACACCTCGACCTCAACAACTGTTGTTCAGTTAAAATTTCATAAAACTGTTACAGGCTAGATTTACCCCAAATCAGAAAATTGCTTTTAGTTGAATACTTCAGTTTAATCTAGCAGTATTAATTAACATAATTTTAACAGGTACAAATAATAGGCGTATGTACAAACATAAAAGGGATTGTAATTAGTTTAATCTCCTCTATATTCCAGCTCACGCATCGTCTTTACTTCTCGTCCCTTTAAACACAAATGGTGCATGCTCTAGTAAAACACTAAAGAAAAAAGAATAGAAAGCATGTTTATAAATCAGTTTTAGGCATACTATCGGTACTCAACTAGTGTACAATTTTTGCATCTTGCACTTACTTCAAATTACTTGTTGCGATTGGATGCTTTTCCTCGACCAATGAAATCTTTTTGTGTTCTTTTTGTTACTTTCAGTATTAAAAGAACAAGCTGGTATCGGGCTCTTTTTGATCTAGAACACTAACGCGGATATAACCCATCCTTTTAAGGTTGATTCAGTTGATAACACGTTTTGTGGATTTGAATATATTGGGTAAAGCGAATTTAAACAACTCCGATCACTAGCGAGGAAGGCCACTCACAACCTGGTAAGCGTTGGTTTTGCTTCCTTTTAGGCCTTTTATTTCCTGGCATTATAAATGGCCCTATCAACATAACAAGCGCTAGTTTGTTCAGACAACCAGCGACAGGCATTTTCTTTTGTCAATACCTCCAATAAGGTCGCCCAAGGTGAAGGGTGAAGTTAGTGTCTCGACGACCTTCACTATTCGAGCAGATACGTCTGGTGAAAAACGGGTGGCGCTAAAATCTTTCTAATTTTGCGTACCTGTTATCTTTTAGCTTTTTTTGCATTTTTTTTTCGTTAGCCAGTCGTAGTGCTAACAAAATTATAATTTACACTATTTAGAGTCGAGATAAGAGTATCACAATGAAACCTTATAGTTTGGTTTTGCTTGCTTTGAGATATAGATTAATTTTTCCAAACCATGTCATCAATCTATCGAGTACTCCACAGTACTTACAATTTACATATAAATATGGACCTAAAACTGAACCTTGAGGGACACCCATGTATCTTCAGATGTGGGATATCTCCTGTGTCCAAGTTTCGTGGGATTCTCTCTTATGCTTCAATATATTCGGTTTCAACGACTGTTGACTTCGGTAAGTCGGGGGGACCGCAGCGAGCATCCCCGATGCGGCAAACATGTGCCCCAAGTTAATGGGGTAATATCTTGATATATACGGGTATCAGTTAAGGTCCCGGACAAAACTTAATTAAGGTGAAAATTAGAATTTTGCGTGGAACGGCTTATGCGGCAGCCGCCAGCAGACAGTTTCATCTCCTGAGAATGAGAGAGAGGGAGTAGGGAAGTTTATCAAGCGGGGACGTTGCGACGCTAACCGTTTTCGGGAATAATATGGCAGGGTGGGGGGGATCAACCGTTTCCCTTCTCAGCGCCGCAGCATCCACTTGATATGTGTCCTTTTTTTTAAACGCGCTTGAAAGTCTCTCCCTCTCTCGCAGCCATCCTCTATAATTGTCTCCTTTTTTCCTTTTTACCAGTTCGAGAAGGAGACTAACTAATGTACTGAACAAAATTTCCGAATAATTGATGTCAAAAAAAGAAAATCCTTAAATGGCCTTGGAGAGTTAGTATACTTTCTAAATGTGCTTATTCTACAGCGATGTCTGAATTATGCCCCATTTCAAACAAAGATCTGCAACATTTGGATTTGACAATTATTTTTCATAGCTTGGTACGCGGGCTAACTTTTATATTTCAGAATTTGTAATAAAAAACTATAAGCTTTTGCATTCGATAAAACCAATCATCAAAGCACTTTTCCCACATCGAGTCGGGCACCTCCAAAACATGATTTTTAATAGCTTCTTCTGGTGTCAAAAATCGTTGCCCGCATAATTTATTCTTAATGTATGGGAATAAAAAAAGTCATCAGGTCCTAAATCAGGACTATATGGTGGATGGCTCATCAAATCAACGTTTTTAATGCTCAAAAAGTTCTTTGTTTGCACTGATCGGTGTAGTGGAAAGTGATTCGTCTTCGGCGGTTGGTTGTTCTAATTTCCTCGAAGACTTTCGGCAAACAAATGGTTGTTTCAGATTCAGAATTGACTGTTTTACTTTTCAAGAAAGAAATAGTTGCAACGTAAAAACACAGGCTACCATTTGTTTCGAGGTACTTCGGGCACGAACAACTTTTGTGGGTTTTGTCTCATAGATCCACGATTCATCACCTGTCACGATATCATAGACGTGTTTGGACCAAACAACACGAGCCTTTTTTTGAGCTGATGTCAAATTGTGTGGAATCCAACGCGAAGAAATTTGTTTAGCGGCCAAATGCCCACTAACGCCCAAAGATACCTCAATCTCATGGTAAGTTACATGACGATCCTGCAAAATCAGTTCCCGCACTGCATTAATGTTTTCCTGTACAACCACCGATTTTGGACGACCTTTACGAAATTCATCCTTGAGAAAACTATGCCCACGGCTGAGGTCCGAAAACCAGCGATAAACAGTAGTCTTAGATGGTGCTTTAACTTCAAAAGTCCACATCTAAAGTTGCAGGAAAATGCAAAGTTCCATTTTTAACCGTCACAATTTTTTTAATTTATCACAAAGAATAGAAACAACACTCTTTCGCCAAAACCTAACTGAGTAAACCTAACCTCAAAATGCCAAACTTCCATATAAAAACGTTTGTCGTAGTAGTAGTAGTAGTGGTAGTAGCAAGCATTGGCGTCTTGACGTGCCTTTTAAATTCCTTTCTTGACCTTGTATAAAACATATTATTGAGTTTTGGATTCAATAACTGTTCTCTGTTACGGCTTAAGTAACTGTGGACATCAGTGCGTTTCTTATATAGCTTTGAGCACGCGATAGAAGCGTTTTGGTCCGATCATGCACCTTGACGAGCCTTTATGGGCTACTTTATCCCAGCTTTCATTACTTTTGCGGCCTCGTGCGTAGAGGTTATAGCCCTGGATCTTCCACGTTTCCTGATGCAATAGAGTAAATAGTTTTCAAGAAACTATTTGTTTTCTGAAACCATGCAGTACGTGGTAATAGTAAATGACGTCATTTTTGGGATTTTTCAAATATCTCGAACAGCGTATGTGACAGATGAAAACCGTAAGTACAAAGTTTTAGCTCTCCGTATCGGCTATATCGTCAAGTAAAAGAAACTGACAACTGAAACGCAGCCTTCTAGTTGTGGTCAATTATTATTGTAAGGGGTCTATTTTTCAAAATTACCAAAAATATAGTACTGCATTTCGACGATCTTTTTGGGTTTTTTAATTTTAAAAAAATGCTTCCCGACTCCCCAATTTTAAAGTTGATGACTCCAAATTTCGGGCAATTATTATCTTTCATAGCGATGTTCAAAAAACAGTCGAAAATTTAAAAAAAAAAAAATAGACTCGGGGCCGATCGCGGTCATTTTTGATGGATTTATGTGTCCCGTTGACTGCCTAAAAAGGGCAGATTATAGCTTCCTGATTAGTAAGCCTTGGCCGAATGGGACTCCTAAATACTTTTCTTTTTTTTCAGTCTTAGTTGGAGTTGAATGAAGGAAAACTCAAGTGACGAGAAGTTTTACTCTTCCCCATCTCTACGGCAACAGTTTTATTTAGTTAGGTCCAAATCGGCACCTTATCACTAGAAGCAACGCTGCCAAAATTCAAACAAATCCGCGAGAAGATATTCGAATTAATTAAAAAAAAGCATTATTCAAAAATAACCCTATGGGAGGTTTTTTCATTAAATGTTCTGTGGAATTGCACCCTTATTTTGGCGTTTTTTTTAACCCTCCCGTATATTATTCCCCCTCCATCAAATGGAATAAGAGGGAATTAAACTGTAAGGAATCACTCCCATGAACGGAGGGGGGCTCCACGCGATCCGAAGCCTAACGAGGCCCCCCCGTCCACATAAATAACCGTTTTTTTTTTAAATAACCCTGCGAGCTTTGCCGCTGGCAGATAAAAATAAGAATAATGTATTACGGACCGAACCTCTTAAATCGAAATCGATACGCGAGCGCGGCGTGGCCAGAGAGGGGCAGAAATAAAAACCGCCCCCCACGCCGCGGAGCAAACAAAAAAACCGTATTAAACTTTCTTCATTAAAAGCCGGTCCGGTTTCTAAAAGGAAAACAATTAATACTAGTTTAACGGACTAAAATGTTCGGGATCGACGATGTCGGATTATCGGATTACTTTATCCGACGTCGGTGCATATAAAACGGTTCGGAACGCGAGGCGTCAAGGACTATCGCGTGATTAGTTTCTCGAACGGTTTTAATAGCTTCGATGAAGACCTGTTTTAATTTTGTCAGCTCGGGGACGAACTTGCGGGAGCAGTTCCATCGGTAAGAGTTCGAAATAGAAATAGAAATCGAATTTTATTTACAACTTTCACAAGTTAAGATTTCGTCATCACAGTAAATATTAATATACAGTTGAGTTCGGATATAGTAAACTCTTTTTGAAATACACTCAAAAAGTTTTTGCCTCATTTTTGCAAAAATTATGACAGTGACAATATTTTTAACACCGATGAGACCGGCCTTTTCTACAAACTAACCCCTGTTAAGACATTGAAATTCCAAGGAGACAGGTGTGCAATTGGAAAATTGTAAAAGGTTCCAATAACAGTTCTGGTTACTGCAGTCATGTCTGGAACAAAAAGGAGAAAGCTGTTTGTTATCGGCAAATCAGTAAACCCAAGATGCTTTAAAAACAGCAAAGTGTGGATGACATCTGACTTATTTACCGAAGAGCTGTCCCAATGGGATACAGAGTGGAAGAAGAAGAACAGAAAAATTATTCTTCTAGTAGATAATTGTCCCATTGTTCCGTTAAACCAAATCAAACTAATTTTTATGCCACCCAATACCAGTTCAAAACTGCAGCCCATGGATCAAGGCATAATTCATTCCCTGAAGTATCATTATAGGAAGATTTTGCTGATAAAGGTAATAGAAGTAATTGATGATGGACAAGAGTGAGCTAATTGGATGCTGTAAATTTTATTCACCATGCTTGGCAGGAAAAACAATATTGCAAACTGTTGTAAACTTGCCGGATTCTTTGAAGAAGAAGATAATTTTGACCCTGATGTTGAATTGCCGCTAGCGCAATGGCTAAAAAAACATTCAGGAGATTCCGGAAATACCGAGGAAAATACCAACACCCAGAAAGTCCTTGAAGCAGAGATTAGGAATAGGATTGAACATTTCGAATTCGAAAATTACGTTTCAATAGACGATCAAGTTATTCCAAGATGAAATGTAACATTAGAATAATGACTGATTTACATTATTTTTTTCAGAAACAAATGTAGAAGTGATGATCAATGTTCCTTCAGTAGAAGACATGACGGAAAAAATAATAGAGATTCGCACGCGACGTGAGAAAGTTTGGAATTCTTTTTGTAACCTTGAAAGCTATATAAGTAATATTAACTTTTCTAAAAGACTCGTACAAATGGAAATTTCCGACTTGTTTATCCAAGAGTAGGTGGATACATGTTTTTTTTTTAGTTTATTTTTTTCTGATATTGTTTACGTGTTCTTGTTCACTTGTTTTGTACAGAATGACCTTTAATTTGCCCCCTTTTTTTGCAACACCAACGTACATAATATTATATATTATGTAATAACCTCCATTCATCGGGTAAACATCAGGTGTATACCAAAGTTCATTTATTGCTTATTGTAAATCTCGGTTACAGCGAACCAATTTTGATGCTACTTTCGAGCTCACTATATCCGGACTTGACTGTATGTCACCAAATCGTAAATAACACAGGTTATATATTATTGTCAAGACAAAGTCAAAACTAATTGTTTGTTATTGTCTATATATTTGTAATTTATCTAACACTGTTTCTTATTATGATTATTTTATATTATTTATACTTGTATTGTTCTGACAATCCAACACTGGTAACTCAAGTCTTATGGATAAAGCTAGGCTAGCTTTATTTTAAGGACTAATTGAGTGGACTAGTGTAAATTATATTCTATTCTATGTTTGACAGTGCGATGGATGGAGGAATTACAATGTTGTTTCTAACTTGAGATGTAATGGAACACAACCACTCACGTTCAAATTATAGTAGCTAATAGCTATTTTTAGTACAGACCCGAACCTAGAGACCATAAGGGCTCCAATTTCTATAACGGCCTTTAAAAAAAATACGTCGTATATTTCACGCCGCCCCTGCACAAGGAAGATAAATATCAGGTAACAGGAGCGCGAGGCACACCCCGTATAAATTATTGTTTTTCCCCGGGCGGAAGGTTCGCCCCGGGGTCGGTTTCTTGCGGTCCCATAACGCGCGCTGCTGTTAACGACTTTTTGTCCGGAAAATGGGGCCCTCCGTCGTTAATCAGGAGGTTGTTGCCGACGATGTTCGGCGCGGTCCGACGCCTTGAACCACCTGAAGCGAAGAGCGCTGCGAGAAATAGCGGCAAGACGCAAGAACGAAAAAAATTCAACCAGAAAAAATCTGCTGGAGAGGTTTGGCTTCTAATCGATTCTTTTCGAAAGTATTCGCGCTCCTTACTAAACTCGAGAGCTGGGTAACGGTAGGTCCTATGGCACCTCCCATTGGTACAGAACGAATGTTGTCCGTTTTCCGTTCTCCTTAACTGATTTTAAAGTCGACAACTTTTGAACGGTTTGCTATAGGCGGTTCAAATTTTGCTCCTTTTGAAACATCAGCAAGTTGCAGAAAACTTGTAAAAATGACGGCGATCGATTCTGGGCGGCCATCTTTTTTTTTAAATTTTCGGCACTTTTTTCAATATGACCGTGAAATACAATAAGTGTTCGAAATTTGAAGCTGTCGACTTCATATTTGGCAATCGAGGGACCTAACGGGACCTATTCAATTTGGGAGTCCTGGGGTGTCGTATTTTTTAAAATTTAAAATCCGTGTTTGCATGGACCTAAAAAAAATTCTCGAAAACGGTTTAGGAGATCGAATTACATCGTGTATCAAAAGATCGAATGAATAAACTTTTATTACTGACAATTTTTAAAAATGTACAGGGTGTCGTCAGTAGTCGCAAAAAACAGAAAACGGAGTTCCTTTTTTAATGAAAATTTACCATAACTAGGAAATTGCAATTCAAAAGTGGAGTTGTTTTACACTAAAATATAGCTCGTGTAGGCAGCTAAGACTTTTGTATTTAAGATTTTTTACCATTGAAGTTGGGCGCTATCAAATACCGCAAAGTATTTTAAAAAATGTTTGTTTTTTTTTGGGGCTATTTGATTTCCGAAAAAAAAATACTGTTTTCTTAAAAACTGTTATTCCGATGAGCAAAATTTTTCAACCCAGAGCCATAATAGTAATTTTGAGCATTTTTTTGATTATTTACAGCGATGCGCAGCAGCCAACGGGGACATCGCAACTACGATCCCCACCTCCCCCCACGCACAAGCAGCACCGTTACCATCTCCGGCGCAGAGTATAAATACCGTACGCACCGCCGATGGCCTCCCAGTGTTCGAAGTGTTTTCGAAGCGCGAGCATTGAAGATGCCAAGTGAGATTTTGGCGAAACGTCTGCAGGATTCCAGTCGGATGCAAGATTTGCAGGATTCCAGTCGGATGCAGGATTCCAGTCGGAGTTCACCGAGCGAACGGATGATATCCCGGAATATAGTGTCATCACATTTTTCCATCCGTGAATCAATACGTGAGAATATCATACACCTTTACGGGAAGGAGACCTTTACAGCCACCAAGTGTTATGAAAAACTAAGACAAAGGAGGGTTATTTCGCTGTGCAACTTGAATTTTTTGAAATTAGTTAGACTGAGCTACAACTTTTCAGACTCCACCTGAAACTGACCAACAAGATCCATCAGTTGCTGTGGGACCGCATAGAATTACTAACATCATGGCGCACTGAGAAAGACAAGGACATCACGTCAAAAAAACTGCGGAAGAAATTAGAAATCCTTCAGATCAATTCCAAAAAATCAGGACAAGTGCCAAATATAAACCGAAGCAGTACAGTTCATAATATTTCAGCATACCATCTTTCCGATACAGAAGTCAGCGTACTGAATAAGGGATTTAACTATGCAATAGCTCCAAAAAGAGTACCCGTCGAAGAGATCGTTTCCAACGTCGAAGCAAGTCTTTCCACCATAGACGAACAAGATGCGGAGTTAATTAGGCAAGATGTCGCCAGAGTCTTAAGACAGTCAAAACCACCGCAACCAAACTTAAGCAGAGAAGAAATGCAAGCCTTAAGGAATCTAAACAAAAACGAAAACATTCTAATAATGCCAGCGGACAAAGGAAATGCCACTGTCGTCATG
The DNA here is from genome assembly GCF_029955315.1 of Cylas formicarius. Lineage (NCBI taxonomy): Eukaryota > Metazoa > Arthropoda > Insecta > Coleoptera > Brentidae > Cylas > Cylas formicarius. Next base: position 28,876,061 of record NW_026844326.1, on the reverse strand, counting down.
AATACGTCGGATTATAATGCAAAATTGGAGGATATTTTGAACCACCCAATATACAAACTAGTCACCAGAGATCCCACGACATATTTGGAAAAAACAACTAAGTCCAAAATTCTCGATTCATTAATAAATGAGGATACAAAGAAGAAACTTATTCCGAGGGAAAAATCGAGTCGTTGCCCAAAATTCTACGGGTTCCCAAAGATCCATAAGGACGGGGTTCCCCTGCGTCCAATCGTAAGCGCCTTTAACTCACCATTATGCAAGCTGGAAAAACATCTGGCCAGTGCACTTCAGCCTATAGTGGAAAAGGCAGATTCCTATGTTAAAAACTCAGAACATTTCACTCAGATTTTAGGTTCTCTCAGGATGGACAAGGACGACATTATGGCAAGTTTCGATGTCAAATCCCTCTACCCGAGTATTCCAGTAGAAGAGGCACTCTTGCTTATAGAAGAAAACGAAGATCTTCCGCCATACATAATGGATCTGTCAAGACATTGCCTGAAAAACTCTTACTTTATGTACAACGGGAAAATTTACCGACAAATAGATGGAGCAGCAATGGGATCATCTCTCTCACCTGTGATTGCCAACCTCTTCATGATTTACTTCGAAAAGAAAGCAATAGACAAGGCAAATCTGAAGCCAAAACTATGGACACGATACGTTGATGACGTATTTGTTGTATGGCATTTTGCCAAGGAGGAGCTTTTGAAATTCCTAGATCATCTGAATTCCATTCACCCAAGGATTCAATTTACAATAGAACTTGAAGAGGATAACAGTCTGCCCTTTCTAGATGTGCACATCAGAAGGACCGAAGATGAACACTTGGAACACACTGTCTATAGAAAACCAACACACACTAATAGATATGTGAACGCTAAATCTCATCACCACCCATCACAGATACAGGCAGTGGCAAATACATTAATTGCTCGGTCCTTTAGGCTCACAAACGAGAGGAACAGAGATAAAGAACTGAAGAAAATTAGTACCTGTCTTCGACAAAACGGATACCAAAGGCGCACCATTAGCAAGGCAATCAGTAAACAACAACAGCCGCAGCAGAGTGTGCAGGACGAGACCCAACGAAGATCGATCGCTGTCCTGCCATACATCAAGGGTGTTACTGACAAAACCGGCCGAATATTACGGAAACACGACATATCAACGGCATACAAACCTGACCATACCATCGGAGCAATACTAAGAAACCCAAAACAAAAAATTACTCTGGAAAACCAAGGAGTATACAGTGTAGCATGCGGATCGTGCAGCCTGACGTATGTGGGACAGACCAACAGAAGGATTTCAGCCAGGCTCGAGGAACATCGTTTAGCCATAAGAAACAAACAAACAACATCTGCTTTGTTTCAGCACCAACATCAGACAGGCCATAAAATTGATTTCGGCACTTGCAAACAAATAGCTAATATTCCTGATTTTAGGACTAGGATTATACGAGAGGCCATCGAAATAGAAAAGTCCGGAGTTCAACGAGCGAACGGATGATATCCCGGAATATAGTGTCATCATATATATATATATATATATATATATATATATATATATATATATATATATATATATATATATATATAGTAGCAGATAGTTTGTAAATATTATATTTGATAAAGACACGGTGTTGTCGAAACAATTGTTATGTCAAAATATATAATTTCGTGAAAATCTGAACTTTTAGTTCTTACAAATCGAAGAACTATGTAGAAGACACAAAAATACAATACAATCTACTGCATTCAAATTCCCATGGGACTGAACTGTTTTGTAAGATTGGGATTCGCGTCCCCCCCGCGAGACCAGAATAAACCAGTCCTTCCAGGAGTTCCATCGTACTAATTATGGACAGAGTTCTTTTCTTACTAGGTCAGCTGCACTAGCGAATCGCTTTTCGGACCAACTTGACAGCTTCGAGAGTGCAACAATATTTAAGAAAGAACTTAAAGATTGTCGGTAAAACTATTCCGCTTTTCCTCGTAACAGTATACCATTGTGTTGGTGCCTCGCTACTTTTATAAGTGTCCTTACTGTTGTGTCGACTAACTATACCTATATTTAATATTTTGGAAAACCAATGTTTGTCAAATTAGGGTAAGGTCTTCATCTATCTTACTTCATTCTGTTTTAATTTTGTTTTATTTTATTTTATTTTGTTTATGTGAATCCTATTTTATATTGTCGATTGACTCGTTAATAAATAAATAAATAAAGAATGTACACAGACAGGCACACAAGACAATAATGATTATTTTCAAACTCACCTGTAAGATAAATAGTGCCTTACCCTTTGAACTATTGGAATTTAGATTAAATTCGTAAGAATGATATATATATCACCCGATGTTAAAATAAACGATTCCACTTATTCTAAAATACCTCGCAGTATCAATGCTTAATAAAATTTAAAACGGTCAATTTATGTTTCAAATAAAAATGTCAAGTTTTTACAGATATTCGTTACGGTTCATCTCGGGCACGGCCTACTTAATGCAGAACAAACATCTGTTGATATGGGTTTTACCACGGCCCTGCGAAAGTATGCTGTTAAGGTATTCTAAAATACTTAAAACGTCAAAGCAATAAATGCATTATATTTTTGGTCGTATTATACTAACTAAACTTTAAGCGCCAGCGCTTTACACTCAGGGATTGCGAATAATTTCCGAGAATCAACAGGCCGGCTCCACAACCGTACTTATGACAGCCACGTTGAAACTAAACAACGGCAAAAGGATTACACCGTCAAATACGCTGTGAGGTGACGTCGCAACCAATTTAATTTCTATCCGCGATAGTTTCGATACGAAGTTGAACTCTCTTGCGGGACCCCGCCGTCGACACGACATCAGAACTATGCCAACTTGCCGCGAGATTTATCTTTAGTCGCCCGAATACTATCAAAGAGTCGGTAAATACGTCTCCCGCGAGTACGAAATTACTCCGTATAACTCCTTATTCGCGGTGATATATTCCGAAATTTAGTCGCATTAATAGCAAACATTTGTCACCGCGGGAATCGTGCCATCATTCGGATATTACGTTCGGCAACGACGCGACGTTGCCAAACGTATCCTCTTATACGCCGAGGAACGACGACTTCAATTTGAATTAAATAAATATGTAGGAGAATTTTAGGTACGTTTCAGAATGGAAGTTTGATGTTGACACCTTTAACATGCTCATCCTAGAATTATGAATTTTTCAAAATGCCATATAATGACAAACAATTCCACAGAATTAGAGTAAGAAGCTACGATCCGCTCTCGGCTGGGCAAGACTGCTGTGGCCATTCGCCCATTTTCCGGCATCCGCCGAGGAGGCTAGTTTTGATTAGACCAACACGGTATGTGTAATGCTCCACCATAGAATATATCCACCGAATTAGCTTTTTTCAGAGAAATGCTTTTATAGCACACAAAAACAAAAAGGTATCGCAGCAATTTTTTGTGACTGACTGGTTTCTTATACACATGAATGCTCAGCCACACTGATCACTGTTAATAATAATAATAACAACAACAATTAATAATAATAATAATAAATAATGATAATGATCGTAGTTTATTTATTTGGGGAGATCACAATTAATTGTGTGAAAGAAATATTCAGAAAAAGAAATGAAAAAATAAATAACCGACTACCCATCGAAGGTACATCTTCTCAACGGGCTAGTTAGATGATAATTCCTAGAAATTAATTATCACGAATATTGAAATATTACCAAATTTGAAAACAAACAACACGTTACTTTAAATACTTTTCAAAAAAATCTATTATCATCCCAATCAAAGTTTTGCTTATTTTATTTGATCACCGTGGCGTAGTATATCAAGAGTTCTTACCACAAGGTCGTACGGTCCATAATTGGAAACATTGTTGGCACAATGTATTATATTTGAAGGAGACAACTTGAAAGTCACCTCACTTTTTGAACACACCTCGTACATTTCAACTACAACAGACATTGAATAATTTGCCAAAATACCAAATTGATTGCTAAGGCACAAAAAAGAACAAAATCGGGATAGGACTTATTAAAAAAAAACGGGGGCAATGGCCAGATAACATCCCTGTAAGCTTTGTATAGGAATGCAGTATAGAACTTGTAGTCATACTCTCAATTGTAATTAATAGCTGAGTTGAACCGGGAATATTCTCTCAAATGCTTAAACAAGCATTGTTCCAATTTTTAGGAAAGGAGTAGGTGAGCATTATCATTGCACTTTTTCTATATATTCTTCTTATTCTCTATATTCTCTTAAGACATCAGATTTTGATAATTTTCTGGGCATTAAAATTAATTAGTCTTTAGACTGGACAGATCATGTCGATAGTCTCTGTAAAAGACTCAGTAAAAGTGCGTTTCCAATAAGGCAGTTAAGAAACCAAAGAGTGCATACGATAGTGCAGTGCGTATCATGATTCGTTATAATATACTTTTATGGGGTGGATCTAGAGAGGTTGAAAGAGTTTTTGTGATTTAGAAGAGTATAGCAAGATTGCTTTATAATAATCCCTAAAACATGCAGAGGAATTTTTAAGACATATAGCTTCAGTTTTTATATTAAAATAGCTGCTTTTATTTTTATAAATAAAAGTAAACTCGATAGTCACTTGAGGCAGGAATGACATGCCAATAAATAAGTTTGGTCATCAACAAACCGTTCTAAGTCAAATTTGAATTACTTTTTAGCAATACAATATACATATTGAAAGAGTTTGAAGCTTTTATGAAGATTGATAAATAGAAAGTCATTGATGTTTTAATTCTTTTATGTTTTTAACTCTATAATTTTATACTTTAACATCTTCTTTGTTTTGTTAATGGTTTTTGTATGTATGTTTGTTCATGTTACTAAATTTTAGATTGACCAATTTTTATTTGTATTCTACAGTTTTTTTTGTCCTAGGTTATTGAAGAGACAGCTACTTGCTATATTTTTTTAGCTTGAAGACAATAAATATGTTGAGTATATTCAGTATTCAGGGTACGTAGTCTGTACTCTGACCTATCTATGACCTTTGACATCATCGATCATCATCTATTGTTAAGGAAACCTGAGAGTTGTAGGGAGGATTCATTACCGGGCTCCTACGCTGATACATCAGTTGTGCGGCAGCAAAAGTGTCTGAAGTTGAACAAAGATAAAACAGCTCTCATTGTTTTTGAAAAATTGTTTGTTAACTTGTTAACTTGAATGGCAAATCAATCGCACAGGCCGAAAATATTCAATTTCTTGGAATGATTATTGAATCCTCACTGTACATAAATAGTTTTTTGCCCTGATTCAGGGACCTAGAGAGTAGCTTTTCACAGAGAGCATCAGAACGATCTGTTTTGCTAGTGTTTAGTCTAGGATTATATATAGGATACGGTTAGCATCAACTATGACTTTTTTGTTAAGATAATGATGACTGGAAAATGTCTTAACTCAGTACTCCAGCTGAGCATCCCAGTACACAAATTAACATTTTTTTTTAAAGAGGTCCATATTATCAAGCGGGAAAGGCTTGAAGGGTAAAAATAGAAAGAGAAAGAGAGATTACCACAATTAGTCCTATACCTACAGCATGCTTTTACTCTTTTAACGTTTCCTTGTCATTTAATATGATTTTTTTGGAGATAAAGGATATTATTATTTTTATTATTATTATTGTTATTATTATTATTATTATTGTTATTATTATTATTATTATTATTATTATTATTAATATTATTATTATGTAGTCTTAATTATTGTAATTTTCAATAAATGTTTATTCTATGCTAGTAACCAAAACGTTTTTCAAAACACAATACCGGAGTTCTAGGCAGGAATCGTTGCAACAAGGGAAGTAAATGTCGCGTACATATATGTTTTAACTCCCCACTCTTCATCGCATTTCCCTGCGAATTAAGCTGAATTATGTCTGCGGCAAAGGGTTCCGAATAAGATCGGTTTACAGAGGGAGGCCGCTTATATTGCTTTCCAAATTTCGGGATTAAGCGTATTAATCCTTGTGACGTGTGTTCCCGGGCACGGGGAGAGGCGAATTAAGTTTAGTTTGCAAATTAGCGAGATTATACCCGCGATGTGGTAGTCAACCGCTGACGTAATTGTTTTTGCGACGGTTAAAATATTCGAAAGCGACGATCCTATCGACTGCGCCACCTTCTCCATTGTTTCGAATTCGTAAGGTCATGCCTACAGACGCTAACCCCCACTGAAGCTATAGCTGCATCCTGCAAGAAGTGTTCGTTTTCTTTAGGGACTGGTTTTCGAGTATCGAAAATTCAAGTATATTATTGTATATATATCAAATTGACTTTACATAATAGGGAAATACAGGTAGTGAGTTCTATGCTACATAAAAAAAGATTTATACAAATTTTATAACATTAATTAATTTTAAAACGCAGTGATATATAAATGTTAACAAATCCGTTTCTAAAATATTGTGTTTCAATTTGTTGCTTTGATAAATTTGTTATAAAACTAATTCGTGGCAAACGCGGGACCTAAAAGTGAATCAAATTTTGCAATAGCAAAAGCCAGCTAGCAATGAGAATTGTTATCTTTCTCTTGCTCATTTATATATGTGGGAAAATGGGGTGTACTCGCTTTTTGATTATTTTAGTTTACTGAAGAATTCTTACTGAAATTATTTTCAAATTTGTACATTTAAATAATAATTTTTATTCAGTGAGTGGGAAAAATTTGTAGTTTTTATCTTACATTTTTGTGACTTCTAAATCAAGCATTAAAAATCATATTGACAATAAAAATAAATATCTCAGGAAGCGTTACTCCTACAACTTAGCAAAAACAATATTTATAGGTAAGTCGGCCTGAAAATTATTGTCCAGTTCATAAAATGGTCACTAGGGGGAGTAACCTCTTCTGTCAAAAGAAAAAACTTAACTTAGTTTAGTTTTAAAGTGTATTTATAGGAGCTTCGAAAGGCATGTCAATATCATGATATTAATTCTGTTACGAGTTTTATGATTTTCTCGAAAATTTTAAATATAATGGTACAAATATTTTTGAATGGAATGAATATCTTTTTTTACGCTCTTTCATCCTAGCAAAAAATATTTATACCATTACATTTGAATTTTTCGAGAAAATCATAAAAATATTTTTTTTTGACATGAAGCGACCCCTATCGACTCGTAAAATAATTATTATCGTGATATTGGCATGTCAGGCGAAGCTCTTATAAATACTCTTTAAAAGTAAACTAAGTTCGTCGAAATCCGATTAGCCAAAAAAAAGTTATTCAAATTTTTCTAAACCAATACTTGACCCTTCCCTCAGCCTTGATTTGACGAAATACAAAAAAATAATTCAAACAAAAAAGTTTCCTTATCTAGATTGGATTACATTAAAATTATTTTTGATATAGGTTAATTTGGAATATTTTTGAGAAAACTCGCTTTTTCGATTGTACAACAGAGGTTGCGCCCCCAGCGGCCATTTTATGAACCTGAAATTAATTTCCAGCTTTTTCTCTTCAACGATTAACCTATAAATACTTTTTTCTAATTTGTAGGACTAACGGAGATATGACCGGCGTCCTTGATTAATGGTCCACTCGGTATAATCATATTAATATATTTTATTTATTTTATACACTAACTTGAAGAATACATGTAATGTGCTTTATAAATGAAATAATACAGGGTTTGGTTTCAAAAGTTATGAGGAAATGCTACATTTAAAAGTTGTGAAGAGTGTGGATGCGCAATTTAAAATTGGCTAAAAGTATACAGGGTGCCACAAAAAAGTGTGAAGATTTAAACTTTTTTAAAAATACCCTGTAGCACCTAATGCAAATTTGGTTGCAAATATTTTTTACGTCATATTCGAATAAAAATAAAAATATTTTTAAAAAAATGGGTCTGGGTGTGTATGATCAATATTAAAGAAGTTGAAGAATTTAAAAACAATTTAAAAGCAAGGGTGTTACATGTGTTTTATTCGTCACACTTTTTCGAGCCGCCCTGTATACTTAAACATTTACAACGTTCGTATTTTCCATTTTCTTATAACTTTTCAAACGAATGAGATAATAAACTTTATTCTATTGTTGACTCACCCTGTATATAGTTGGGTAGTAGGAATAAAAAAAATGTCCGCATAATTTTCCGAAACTTTCCGAACGAAGACGGAACATCAAAAGTCAATTTGGAAAATCGAATCGGCCGGCGGCGAATTTCATTAAAACGCAATTAAAAGTTACCCATATACTAGCGACGTCAAACCGCGGCAAACTTTTTGACGTTTGGCGGGGAGGGGGTGAGGACGGCGCAGCCTCATTATTTTCACTCATAATAAATGTTTAATTAGGAACAGTGAGTGCATCCTCATCGATGCAAATGAACCTGTTGTCGGGATAAAACGTAAACATCCCGTTAAACATTGATAAAGTTTAAAGTGTCAATCCGTTATATTCGTTTCGCCTGTCAAATTTGGCCGCCGATTAATATTTCAATGGCCGCCATAGGAACGACCGCTAATGACGTTCTCGACGAGGAAAGATTTCGATAGCGCGTCACATTTCGAAAAATCAAGTCTTCGTTCTCGTTAACAATACTAATAAAAAATCGAAATTTCGTCTTTGCTAAACGCCATTTTCGTGAGTTTATCAACGTGTTGCATGTATGGTTTGTCCCAAAGTATATCGTCTTGGCTTTTGATGGCAACTATCGAAATAAATTACCGACGACAATTAAACACGTTTATAGTGCGACGGAGCATCAGCCACGGACTTTCAATGTGTTTTCAAAATATTGAATTTTGACGTTTTTCAATTCTGAATTCCATGTCACTGAATGTATTTGTGTTGTTTCCCGTAAATTTGATTTTAGATAGAAAGTGACGAAAATAAATTATAAATTAAAGAACACTTTGAAATATACATATACATGGAACCGTCATTATTTTATGTTTAATAAACAATGGCTTACAGTGTTCGTTAAAATTTGAATTTGTAATTATCCGTAGTGCCTTTTTTTGTATCCTAATTTTAATGGCATAAGAGGAGTTGCCCCACAGTATGGTGGCATAACTTATACGCGATTGAAATAAGCCAAAATAAGTTGACTTCAATATATGAAAACTCACCATTCTGCGAAGTTGACGCAGAAGAAAATGAATATTTGAAAGATTTTTACTTTGCTCGCCAATGTGTTCTGACCAATTCAGAGTGTCATTCAAGGTAATGCACAGAATCTTGCATCTCTTGCCACATGTCAACCTACTGCTACTAGACACTAATAAATTCTTCGTTTTAGCTTCATTAAGTTGTAGATTATTTGCTCGAAACCATGCTTTGGCCTTAGATAAAGTATATGTTTCAATATTACTCCGGGTAGTGATGTTCCTGTTTGAATTAATAAACGTTGTGTCGTCAGCAAACAGCACAATCTCAGTATCAGGCATCATGTACTGGCAAATATCATTTATGTATATAATAAAAAGGAGGGATTCCAGAACGGAGCCCTGGGGTACTCCAAACTCAACGCAAGAAACACAGTCGAAAGCCTTTGAGAGGTCGCACTGTGAAATCATTAAGTGTTCTCCCCTTTCCAGGCCCCCGACTATATCCTCCACCACCCCCATCAAAGCGGAGAACTTACTTCTGAAACCAAACTGGGCAGAGTCAAGTAATTGATTTACTTCAACAAATTTATATAGCTTGTCTTTTAACAGAATTTCAAAAACTCTAGAGAAAACAACAATGATAGAGATAGGAAGATAATTATCAACCATCTGAGGGTCTCCGTTTTTAAATATTGGCGTTACTTTATGAATTTTAAAAATACTTGGGAATGTTTCTTCAGTAAAACTAAAACTTATCAAACTAGTAAAAGGTTCCACCAAAATATCCGCGGTCTCCTCGAGTATTCTGCTATTCAAGTCAAATGCATCAAGCACTGATGAATTCTTTAAGTTCATTATTGTTGCAAAAAATTCTTCAGGCGTCGTAGGAAACAAGTGAAAAGAACAATCTGGTGCCCTCAAACCCTTTATGATATTATTTGCAATTCCACTAAGATACTTATTAAGGTGACCTGGTAATAAAGTTCTCTTTAGTCACATATCATACTCTTTGTGTTCTTAGTTCGGGGGAAAACCAATGAACAGGTGGTTCACCAGAATTACACTTTCTCAGATGAAAGCTACTTAAAGTATTAACATTATAAATATTAACCAACCACGTTGCTTTAGTTTCAATATCTTGAGAATAGAATTGCTTCCGATCAGATTCAAGCAGTGATGCTCTAAACTTTATGAAACCCACCCTAGTAAAGCGTGTTCTCCAAACTTCTGATTCCTTCGCCCCTGCACTGCCATAGATCAGGAACTGTCCTTTGTGGACAGACAAACAAAGCAACCCCACACTTGCCACTGTTGTGTTTCCTTACATCAAAACATTACTGACCCCACATATCAAAAGTTGCTAAGAAATTTAAAGCCAAAACAGATTTACCACTTGTCCAAAAATCTCTCATCACCTTCGATCCTTTAAAGATAAACTTTCTTTTGAGATGCCAGGGTTTTATGGCATTCCAAGCATATGCGAAAATCATCGGTTATCAACTCTCTTGTTTACAGAGCTTTAAAGCTATCTCAATTCGAGTCACCGAATCTAGAATTAAAACGCCACTATATCTGTTCTTCTCTTTAATAATTTTTCACATTAAAGATATTAAGCGTTCTACCACAAAATACACTTCACCACAACCTGCCAAAGACAATGAGTATGAAGGCGATTGACCATATGAACAAAAAAAATGTTTATAAGCTGCTCCTAGATGGCTGAGAAGATGCCGATGACGAACCTCGCTTTAGACGCCCCGGCACGTCAATAAATGATCGTCGAATCACTATTAGAGAAGTGGCTGAAGATGTAGGCAGATGTAGAGAAACAGCAAATGCTTATTTTGAACAAAAGGACCGAAGGAGGAGTTATGAGGTCAAAACGAAAGCCCAATCGTCATAACAGAACAACCCAGAATCGCCGAGATCGAAAAAAGCACGTCAAATGGTCAAAAGGTTTTGCTTGAATATCGTGACGTAGCACATCAAGAGTTGTTACCACAAGGTTGTACGGTCAATATAGAGTATTTATTACCTTCATTCATGGATTTTGCATCACGATAACTTTCTTGGCAGAAACAAAACAACGGACTGCGACTTTTCCTATTCCCAAAACTCAAGAAACCCATGAAAGGAAAGAGGTTTGGAACTATTGAGGAGATAAAGAACAAAATCGTTGGAAGAACTCAAGAAAGTGCTTACCAGAAGGGTTTCGAGGATTGGATAAAACGTTTGGGGGATTACTATGAAGGGGACAACATTAATTTTGATCAATAAGTAAAACTTAAAGAATACATAATGCTAAAATTCTTGCAAGTAATCAATTCTTCTATCAAATCAATCCGAAAAGGCGTGGAAATCTCTAGAAGATGCCAACAGGGATGATTGGTGAAACATCAGCAGGGTCCAGAAGATTTGTAAATGCTATGTTTATTTTTGTCATGAAAAATACAATGACACTATAATTAATTACACTGGGCTCCGTACTGTTTTGTATGCAAATCTCCAATTCTTAATAAAGTGGACATTTTTTCAGCTGGCAACAGGTACATTATTCATTATATGTTTAATTAAATTTATTATAACAAGACCTAAGGTAAGGGGTAATATATTCCGCCCTCATATTACATTTTACTTGGTGCCACTAATGTTCTGTGGGGTTGATCATATAATATAATAATAAACTGATGAAACCGATGAAATCGAATTTTTGGACAGCCTGTATCGCGATAATAGAGCATCGTACAGCCTCGCCGTTGGTGCCGATGATGGATCAGCGTCGAAAAATAAATGTTTTAATTTGTTGTCTGTTTGTCTGTTTTCTGTTCTCTATAGACGCTTCATAAAAATGCGAATAACGGTTTGAGTGAGGGAGCTGAAGTTTTGCTCCTTTTAAACAGGCCACGGACACATAAGGCCACAGGAAATGGCTGTGATTTAAAATTGGCATCTGTCTTGCGATTTTCGTTTGTTTTTCGTACATCGCTATGACACACACGATAAGCGTCCGAGATTTACAGCTATCGATTTCAAAATTAACACAAATATAGAGTTTGGTTGGGGGGGCTGGGGGGTCGGGAAGTATTTTTTAAAATGGCAAAAAACTAAAAATTGGGTTCCCTTTAGAAGGGAAATTGACCATAACCAAAATGCTGTGTTCACATATTGGACAGGGTGTTCGGGATATTCTGCATCAATTCAAGCGCATATGACGGAGGAGACACTTAGCACAGCCACGATTTTTCCAAATAAATCTTGTTACTTTCGAAAATAGATAAAATCGATTTTTTCGAAAGTATTTGCGCTCGTATAAAAATTTTATATCTCGGTAACGGTAAGTCCTACGGGATCGCCGTTGGTACAGAAATGATCACCGTCGAAAAAAAAAAAGATTTTTTTTGTCTGTTTGTCCTTTCTCCGTTCTCCGTTCTCGTTTTTTGGTTTTTCCTGAATAACTTTCGAACCGTTGTAGCTACAACTTTTTAACCCTACACGAGGCACATAAGCTTATAAGGAATGGCCCTGATCCGACGCCGGTATCCATCTTTTTTTAGCGATCTTCGACTGTTTTTTGAACCTTGCTATGAAACACAATAAGTGTTCGAAATTTGAAAATGGGGCTCTGTCTGGAAGTATTTTAAAAAAATTAAAAATTGCTTGTGCAAGGGTCTACAAAAAAGACCATTTTTAATTTTATTCAAGACCGAAAAAATTCTTGGACCACAAGATGCAGAGGAAACCACTCCATAAACCTTTATTCTTGACAATTTTTCAAAAATATACAGGGTGCGCCCCAAATTGAAAAAAAACTGAAAAAACATAATAAGTACTCCAAATTTGCAGCTACCGACTTCAGACTTGGGAGAGAAGTAGAAGTCTGGACCCGCATTTAGACTGTTTAAATTGGGACCAAAAAATAACGCTAAGTAAGTCAAAATTCTTACAAATAATAGCCAACCCGTTCAAACAGTGTTATAGGCCGTATCAAGGGCTACAATTCTTGTATTTGCGGTTTTCGTCTATCACATTCGCTGTTCGAGATATTTGAAAAAATCCAAATGAAAATCACCATTTCTCGCCCTCAGTCGAGCCGCGATGACGTCATTTACTATTACCACGTATTGCATGTTTTCAGAAAACAAGTACCATACCAGGAAACTAAGGAGATCCATTTCGAACATTGTTGGAATTATATACACGGCACCTCGTTTGTGGGCAAAAAATTCTAATAGATGCTAGAAATTTCCGCTGTTGTGAGTGAATTATTGGCGATACATGAAAAACCGTTAAATATGGGATAATTTTATTTAAACAGCATCGTAAACCATGTGGTGAGAGAGTTCGACAAGGCTATTGTTTGTGCAAATTTTTATAGTTACCGATATTTGCCGTAACTTCGAAGTTCGACGAGATGTGAAGGACATTTTATACAGGGTACAGGCACAATTAAATTACATCGACTTTGCGAAAGTTCCATAGTGGTCCGCATGAGCACGATAGAAAAACAATGCGTCCACGAAACCGCGAAGTTCTTTGCTTTTAAAATAAAAAGCTGCTTCGCGCTACGCGCTACAACCTTACCCCGCCCAGCGACGATTTATCGAAAGCCATCTTCCTAACAATATTTGTTATGTATCTAATCATTTGGATCTTGTAGATAATTTGATTTCCTGGTCAATGGAATTGAAAAACAATTTTTTTTCGGCGTCCCTTGTATATAATGCTGTCGATATTCCATGCCATAACAAAAAAAAATCTATTTTTTTTTGTTATTTTGAATTCGAAAATAAAATAAGTTCCATAAGCTGAAATTTCAACGTTGCCACTGATTTCGAGTAGAACCGGCAACCTTGAAACCCGAAAGTATTTTTAAATTGTATTTAACGGTAAATTAAGGCCACGCACCAAGCTTCACAGAAATAACTATTTTGTTTCTCATAAAACATCCGATGGACCGTCACCGTGGGAAACCCTGTATAATTTGCTGATTCAAAGATGAAGACAGACAGACGGACAAGCGTACGTCCGACGCTGACGTACAAAGCGTAGCGGAACTGGCGATACCGACGTGTAATTTCCATATACGTCGTGGGGCGGGGGGTGGCGGGTGGCCGCCCCGGAAACCTCTAGAGAGTTTAAGGAGCAGCGGCCAGGACACGTGCGTTCAAGTGCTTAGTTTCTGTTTAGTCCGGAGCCCCGAGTAAATCAATCCGGGGAACTTGCCCGGCCAGGTGCATACGCCCAAGTGATGCAATTCATTTGATCCTGGAGGGGAGGGGATAATTGCGGAATTCCAACCCGGCGCCCCACCGGAATGTACCGGAGAAATTGGTCTCGCGACGAGGCCCGATCGATCAATTTGGTTTTGCCCCCTGCCCCCCTCGAGCCGAATCGAGTTCTTTTAACGGCCCCATTATGCAAACGGGAAGCTTTTAAGTGCGGATTCAAAAAGGCGTGGATAATTGCATAATTCGCCCTTGCTCCTTCCTAATTTCCCAGATAAAAAGCACCCCTTCCGTAGACGTCTTCGCTAGACTGTCTCTTGCAGTCGGTCAAAGGGAGATTCATCCCGATTTGTTAATGCTTTTACAGTTTGGATTGTTATCGTTATGAGAGGGGGATTTTATTCAAATTGTAGTGAGCTGGTATCAAAGAGGTCTAAGGGCGCGAACCTATGTTTGAGTCTGTATGGAAAGTCCAAGATATAGCGAAACTACACTTTATCGTATATATAAAATTTTGTTAATTATAAATAAAGCTATCCAAATAAATATGTTTATAAGTTTCATTTTCTAAATAACTTACAAAAAAGTAGAAAATAATTCACGAGTGGAAGCTTTTCCTTTTTTCATTATGTTCTTAAGTGATCTTTCCGAGATACTTCCACTATTTTTGGTTGTTGGGTCGAACTTGCTGACGTTTCGCCATTCATGCTGTTGGCTTCTTCAGAGGTTAACTGAAATTTTTCAGCTTCAGTCCAGTTACGTTAGGTCTGTTCTGTAGAATATAATGCTTGGCTTCTGCTCTGCTATCCCAAAAGCACTTTTATATTTGATTCCAAACCCATAAGCAACATGTATAACAAAAAAGTATCGGCACTATATTTACAGTTTCGCGGCAACAATTTAAGTTTTTTTAGACTTGTACAAGTAAAATCATAAAATAATAAACTTCACACCGGTATTAAAATGAAGTTACGTTGAGTTTGCAATGTTGTTAACTTCGTTTCATATAATAATAAATTATAAAATAAGAAAACCACTGCAAATTTTTTACGTCACTATTATTGTTTATTATTCAATTGGTAATAACTATTTTTAATATAACTTTATCGTTACTATAAACCGGTTATGATTAGCTATTAGGGTGCATATGCCTCCCCATTCGTAGCTAGCTGAAGCCACATCGTAAACATTAAACGGCGCAGTCATCAAGTCTGCCCCCTGAAACGTTAAACTCGAACGAATTTTCTTAACAGCGCTCTCGACTCGGCCAGGAAATTAAGGGCGCAGAACATGAATCGCGCTCGGGCGGTTTGTGCCGTTTTTTTATTCGCCATTTTCCGGAGAGTTTTTGCGGTAAAATTCGAAATTAAATTCGGTTATTATCGGCGCTTTCTTCTCCCACATAACGCGATACGTCGGGGACCGGTTTGGTCCCAGGGGGACGCGGGAGGGGTCGTCGCCATTTTTTCCATTTACGTGTCGAAGGAAACATTTCCTTCTCGTTATATACAATGAACAAAAATTTAAAGTTAAATAATTCAAGAATGGCTTATCCGAATATCAACAATATAAGGGGTGTTTTTTTTCGATGTATAGAACTTTAAGTTGCAATAAAACAACGATATTTATCCGAAAGATAATCTTGTGGCATTACATTTTAAATATGATTTCTAGCATATGACCGCCACGGTTGGCGCGGATGTAGTCCAATCTGGACATCCAATTTTCGATGGTTTTTTCCAACATTTGTGGCCGTATATCGGCAATAACACGGCGAATGTTGTCTTCCAAATAGTCAAGCGTTTGCGGCTTATTCGCATAGACCAATGATCTTGTAGGCCAATTCACAGGTCCAAAACGTGAAATTAGGCGGTCACCAAACGTGTCTTTCAATAAATCGATTGTAGCACGAGCTGTGTGACATGTTGCGCCGTCTTGTTGAAACCACATCTCCTGGACATCATGGTTATTCGATTCAGGAATGAAAGAATTAGTAATCATAGCTCTATACCGATCACCATTGACTGTAACGTCCTGGCCATCATCGTTTTTGAAGAAGTACGGACCAATGATTCCACCAGCCCATAAAGCGCATCAAAAAGTCAGTTTTTCTGGATGTCGGTGTTACACCTAAGGATTAGCTTTGCTCCAAATGCGGCAGTTTTGTTTGTTGACGTAGCCATTCAACCAGAAGTGCGCTTCTTCGCTAAACAAAATTCGCTTATGAAAATCGGGAATAACGGCAATCTCGTTTTGGGCCTATTCGACGAATCTACGCCTTGATGATCGTTTGGCTTCAATTCATGCACGAGTTGGATTTTGTAAGCACGTAAACCAAGATCCTTCCGCAAAATCTTCCATAAAGTGGAACAAAAACACTAAAATTTACAAGACACACTAAATAAAAAAATTCTTTATTAATTCTAAATACTGCTATATTTGACCACCATTTTCCTGAACACATTTCTCATACACTCTATGATTCTTTTGCATTTCGTAAAGTTTCAGGATTTTCTCTTAACTCATTGATTGCCTCTGAAATCTTTTGACGAAGTTTCACGAGATTATTACAAGTTCTGTGCACTTAATTTTTTATGTGACCCCAAAAGAAAAAATCCATTAAAGTTAAGTCGGGGCTGTTGGCTGGCCAATCCATACTTCAGCCGTTTCCTATCCAACTCCTGGGATATTCCAAGTTGTTTTTTGTTAACTTGCACAACCGTGTGAGGAATGGCATCGTCTTGCTGCCATATAATCAGCGCCGATATATTTAGGTGTAAATCTTCTATATATTGTTCTGATGCTCTAAGAGTTGCAAATAATGATCTCCTGTTAAATTTTGATGTATAAATATCGAACCCAAAATATGCTCATCTATGATACCACGCCATACATTAATTGATTGGTTGACCTGGGTTTTTATTTGGTGTATTTGTCTAAGATTAAAGACCAATATAGCGTATTTTGTTTACAACAACCCTTTCTTGTAATGCACGAACTTTCATCAGCCCATAAAATGTTTTTAAAACAATTATTATTCTCATGATCTCTATTTAAAAAATCCAAACAAAACTGCATCCTCTTTTGACATTGTTCTGCACTTTTTTAGTTTTACGAAATTTAAATGCATTATATTCGTATTCTTTAAAATTGAGTGGATTGATCATCGAGAAATACATGTCTCTTCGTATACTCTGGTAATAGAGGAAACTGAATGAGCTCATAGAAATGTTTGCCTTATTTTCTTCATTTAAAACAACAACAAGGCTATGGGAAACTCTGTGCCGTTGTGGCGTTGATGATATTCTAAAAAAAAATCTGATAGAAATATTTTTTGGTTTCTTATTGAAAAAAACGCTTCACATGTAAATGGAAATCGCTTGATAACTCGCCTGCCGAACTCCATTTTGCATTCCGGATGATGAATATTCGGGCCGATATTCAGATTGTGGATAAATATTTGCAAGCCCCCTTATTCGAAGCGAATGTCTCCAGTGTACGTACCTTCTGTTTCTAAGATATTACAAGCCCCAATTAACAAACCGAATATAATTTATAGCCCACTATAGGTCCCGATGTTCATTAGTATTTACGATTCATCGGAATCCGGGTATATGGAGCAGGAAAGCAATGGCGTAGCAAGATTTGGACTTAGGGTGGCATTAAAAATAAGTAAAAGCTAATTTTTTTGTATTTGGAGAAAGTCTACAGGAAATCGGTCATTGCGTCGCCATTTCCATATTACTTTTTGTATTAACGGTTGATGTCATGAGGAAAATAAATTTGTTTGTTTGTCCGTTAATAGATTGAAAGTCAAGCATCGGAAAAACTCCATTCTCTAAAATGTAAGTAGATAAGCAAAGCTGGTTCCAGAGCAGAAATCATGACATAACCTCAATCCTTAAAAACGATCCTCGCGTCTATCAGATTTAGCATGTCGGAATTGATTAAAATAAACGCGCAGTAGTAACTCGCCTACGTTATTAAACCTGACACAGCCCGATTAGAGGGCGTACCTGATTAACCGGGGCGCTTTTATTAATAGCGATTTCAGCGGATAATATGAGGCCGCTGTTCCCCCTCACCCTCCCGCGACGTATATGTACACAGAGGATGCCGATGTCCGTGACGTCACGCGTCTCCGAATAATTCAAAAAGTCGTTATCCGAGCGTCGAGACGTTGTTAGGCAGGTCTTGTTAGAGAACCCGACGTAATACTTTCGAATCTAATTTATTTATATAGTCACGGGATCGTATAAGGACTTTGATATAGTTCGGCTGCGAATGTACTCAGGTGAGGAGTTTTGCACCATAAAATTCATTCAGATTACTGTGCTCTATAAAGATCAAGAACACAATTTCATAGTGAAAATTGGATACATCTATTAGGAACAATAAAATTAATCATAACTATATTAAATCAAAATTTATAACCCTGGCTGGTTCTTGATTCGGTATCCGTAGTCCCTACAGGTAATATGTTTAGCAGGGGCTTGCACAACAATTACACTTGCAATTGAAAATGAAGTTTAAGCTGGGTCCCAAATCCATCTAGGAAATTTTTGCAAAAAATTGTGCCTCATTTGTTCAATGGTTTAATGGTTTCTTTTAGTTCAACAGTCAGCAACTTTATAGACACATGAGATGAATCAGTTATTTTCAGTTCATTTTTGGAACTTAGATCAATTAAATTGCACTCGCCACCAGATTAAAAGCAATACGTGCCAAAGTCGCTAACATTTATGACGTCAGTGAAGATCAAAGCACATATTGCAAACATAACCCCATCAATAAATTACCCAAAAGGATTATGAGTAGTTTATACATTAAGTTGTTTATTTTAAATTGCTGGCAATATTTAAGTTGTTTCTTTATCCCAGTGCTGCCAACTAGGCACGAATTTGCTGCACTTTCCTTGTTTTTGGAGATAAATCTTATGCAACTTTTCGTCAAGTCAAACCTAAATATTTTTTTGCAAATTTCAAAAATATATTCATTTTGTTGACATCAATTATTTGTTATGTTGCTATAGAAGTTTTTATTTTCCGCCTGGTTTTGAAAAACCTCACCTGTTAGTAAGTTTTTAACCTTTTTTTAACTTCTCATTCAAAACAATTTCGGCATCTTTGACCAACTCCTTTATTAGCCTCTTGTTCCCTGCTAACTTCATCCAGATATTAAAGAATTCTGGACTAGCTACAACATTTGGGAAGCAATTGTTAATACAAGAACATTGATCCCAGAGCAATATATCGGAGCCAGATTGAAAATCTTAAAAGGATAACAGTGCTAAATATCACTAATTGTCAATAGAATTTAAAACAGAAAATTAAGCTCGCGATGAGAAGCTACCTTTAAGCTTTTAGTTGTATTTACGTATGATATTATTATCAAAGAAGCTAAAACCACTGCAACTACGAAATGTAAACAAAAACAAAGAAACTCACTACTACCCAAAATATTCAACTTCCCATTGAGAATGTACATGTGCTGTTTTGGTCAGTTTTGGTTAGTAGTAGATAAGCAAAGAAGGTTCCAGAGGAGAAATCATGATATAACCTGAACGTCAAAATTTCAAAAAACATTTCGGTTGCTCTTGGTTAGTTTGATAATTTGCATTTTATTTTTGTAAAGGGCATTTTAGTGCGTGAACTTTTAAACTCTATTATCTATGTATCTATTGCAAATTGTATATTAATAAATTCTAAACGAATTCCTGCCTAGATAGGGAACAATTCTGCATAACTATTGTCAAGTCTGCGGCTATAACCTCGTTGGTGTTTGGCGCTTTCTTCAGCTCAGAACATTCGAAATCGCACTAACGCCCTGCAGCGAAACGGTCATAAATCAGAATTTTAAAATACATTTCGAACCGAGGAAATAGCTGAGTTATTAGGTCTAGCAAAAATTGGTATTTTCCATTTTCGTTATATAAATTCTGGATGTGATGTATGGGCCGCATTATTCAACGGGACGGCGCAGTTATTTCACGCCAAGACTTAATTTTTATTTCGTCTGTCGGCAAACCTGACACGGGATAACGTTCCGCCCCACCCGTGCCACCCGAACCATATATTATTTGATCTGGTTTTACTTAGTAATCTGACTGTTTAATTATTTGATGCGGTCTCGTTGAATATTTAACTGTGAGCTTTTAATTGCCAATTAATGGTCGAAATGCCATCTAAAACAGTCGATAGTTGCAGTATGAGGACGCATTCGATTAACATCCCCCCACTCCATACACGCCGGCGAACGATTGGGCACTTTACGTAGCGCGGTCACGCTATTTTCTTGGCGATTTACGTCGCTACATGTTTATTAACTATAGTTTTTCTTTAATGCCCGCCTTAATAGATTGCCGTTGTGGGTTCCGGTTCAACGGACGTTGTTGTCGATGCGAAAACGGAAACGATAACCTGTTTTTGCGTAGTTCGTCGCGTCCGGCAAAGAAAAATTCCATTTGCCGCAATCGTTGGGGACATTGATCGCAATTCTACGTTCGAGTATAGTCGGTTGCATTATGCGGATCGATTATTTTCACGAAACAAATAAAACAATCTTGGACAAGATTGTTCTTGTAATGGCAGAATTATCATTACTAATATGAGTAGAAGTAACAACGTTAACTAGCTATTGTTGGAGTGGTAAATATTAGGATGTTCAATATAATTTAATAAAAAGCGTCATTTTGCTCACTTGCTCCCGTGTAGAAATCGCAGCGTTGTTCAAAATGTTCAGGGTTAAAAAATTTAAATAAAAAATTATTTCATATGACCTTTGATTGATTATTTCTTTTATTCCGTTTCCGAAAAACTTAATATTTATTGTTGGTAAATTTGTCGCTCAGGTATGAGTTAACTGAAGTTGCTTCAAAAGGAAATTAAAATTGACCGGTGCATCGTATGTCTTGTGATTATTCCTTGTGATTAATCTTTACATATTTCATGAAGTATCGGCGACGCTTGTTCGATTAAATTAAGAATTGTAAATAAACAGAAAAGGCTTTGTACACAAACGACATTAATCAATCAATTATCAAAACTGTCATATGTCTCTGTAAGGCATTATGAACATTAAGCTTTCGTTTGCCTCCGTGGTAATTATTTTCTTGTTTGATAAAAATTTAAAATAATTACTCCATGATAATATAAAAGTATAAATATTCAGATGAATTCTATGTATTTATGATCAGTAATTGACTTTTGAATTCTCAGGTTAAATTCTAGAGTTCAACTTTTGCATCGATTTTTGTAGAACGAATAGAGGATAGTATTTCTATATGATTACCTTACACAATGCTTTTAACTCATTCAACCTGCCGTTGAAGTCCATACATAATAAATAAAAATGTTAAATTTTAATTGAGTTAACTAAATTTAAATATATGCTGTTTCTTCACGTTTCTGTTTTAAAGTGAATCGCAATTACAATTGATGGTTTTTATTGCTTTTAGCAATATGGTATAGTTTGCAATCCTATGGACAAGTCCAGCTAAATCTTTTTATAAATTAAAGGACCAGTTTCACCCGTAATCACCGCTAAAAATGATAATAATTTTTATTTCGATTAGAATCATCAAACGACAAAGCCAAGTCGAAGATGATACAAGTTATAAGCGATATTCGGTTTAAAAACAACAGTTATTAAAAGACACTTAGGTATTAAGCACACTTATATCTACAGAATTTATTCAAGTTGTTTTGCGGATAGGGAAATCCAAAATTTTTAAAAAGAAATCAATTACTTCCTTAAAATTTGAGAGAACGTCCAACATTTCAATGTCTGATAACAATTCTCGATTTTTATGGTATCCGTTAAGAAGATTCAAAGTCGGGCGACAATACTAACCCGTATACTTAATTAATACATCTAGTCAGATTGGAAGTCAGCGGTTTGCTATCCCGGATACAGGATAATATACATATTAAAATGGGGACAGTGTCGGTTAATGGGCCATTGACGTGCGACCGCTTTACTCGGGAAGCCGATTTAAGCAATAATCTCCATTTTTATTTCGTTAACTTTTGTTAATAGTTGTCGCATATGTATATTTTCATTAGAAACATTTTCTTTACAAATGGTAACATAATAATAACAAAAGTAAACGTAATACCAGAAACACAATACAACTGTAATAATAATAATTAAAATTATAGTAATTAGAAGGAAACTTCCACCGGCTACTGTAATACTTTTTACAAAACTTCTGGATTCCTCCTGCGTCGGTTTTTGCTGAGTCAAAGTTGCTGACGTTTCGCCAATCATCCTGTTGGCTTCTTCAGAGCTTTACTGAAACTGGCTCGTATTTTACGCTGTACTCTCTTATTATAATTAAAATTCTTGCATGTAATCAGTGCTTCTACCAACGAAAAATCCGAGAGTATGTAGAAATCTGTAAACAACCTAACAATCTTAACGGCGACTCAGGTCTCTACCTGTCATCAATTTGGGAATCAGTTATCCGAGACGGTGTTTATGCCCCTCATTAGCGCCTCCCTCAAACAATATATAAGCAGGTACAGAATAAAATACGAGCCAGTTTCAGTCAAGCTCTGAAGAAGCCAACAGGATGATTCGAACGTCATCAATTTCGACTCAGCAAAAACCGACGCAGGATGAATCCAGAAGTTTTCTAAAAAGTAAAATGAAGCAATTTTTTGATTAAATGCCACTTTAATAGGAACAAAACAGGAAGACAACAGTAGAAATACACTTTAACTGGTAAAAATTTAAACTTAAAAGCTTCACTGATCAGCAAATACACTCTAAGGATATTTTAAATAAATGGTAAATAACAACATAGGTAAACCTAGAATGTGTAAATTTCTCAAAGAAACTTCCAGAATGCTGTTTAAAAGTCGTCTCAATTCCTACGGCGTCGATTGTTGATAAATCAAACTTGCTGATGT
Source organism: Cylas formicarius (assembly GCF_029955315.1). NCBI lineage: Eukaryota > Metazoa > Arthropoda > Insecta > Coleoptera > Brentidae > Cylas > Cylas formicarius. The sequence continues at coordinate 28,852,814 of NW_026844326.1, read as the reverse complement.
TTTGCCAATAATCCAGTAGGCTTCTTTAGAGTTTAAATGAAAGTAGCTCGCATTCTAGTCTTTACCTGCTGCTGAACATGTTAACATTGTCTCGGATGAAATGATTCCCATAATGCTGAAAGGTAAAGACCGGAGTTGCGGATAAGATTGTCTGGGTTTTTATCGATTTTCCTTAGATTCTCGGATTATTTGTGGTAGTATTGTGCCTCTCTTTAGCCTAGTTGATATTTTTCGTCCTATGCTTCCAATGTATTCTTTACATAGAATGCTGTAAACTCCTGGTATTTCAAACGGAATTTTGTTTTTGATGGATCGAAGAATTTAAATTCGACTTAGTTACATCAAGCGCAAAAGCAGAAAGCTAGAAGATCATGGACTGAAACTGGTAAGATTACCCTGTGCACTGTTATAACGTTATGAACTTGGAGAAATTATAATTCATATCCGTAATCCAATAAATCAAATCAATCAGATTTTTCTATCTCTACGTCCTGAAATTGCTTCTCTCTTATTCCCATCCTAGTTCGATACCCTTTCAAATATGATTCTTAACAAAGTTGAAAATCTACGTTATCTTGAATCACATTAAAAAAATGTCAAAACTAATGGCAATTATTTAACACACACACGCAAATATTCTTTAAATTTTTTACATATATGGAGCCAGAAGAAAATTGTCGAACGGAAGACAACGAAGTAACACGAACACTTTTGAATATAGCGGGTCGGCTAATTGGAACCAACGATTGATTGTGCGCATACGGACCCCGAAGATTTTCCGCGAAAACACCAATGAGTAGGCTTGGGGTAACCCGAACTTACCCGAAGATTATGACATTTGTTTTGTATTTTTGTATTTTTGAAAGTTCGACCTCCCAAATTTCCAAATCGCCTTCCTTACAGAACTTGTGAGGGCACTTTGCTCCATAGGTAAAAGTCAATTTTTTTGTTTTTGAAAATTTTATGTGACACTCTAGTTAAACTAAAATGACAGTTTAGATGTGAAAAACACTTATCGCAAGATCACATGAAGGTTGACCCGTTGTTGAAGCTTATGTTTAATTAATTAGTTAATTTAACACATGCAAAACGTTCCACGTTGCTGCCGAACCCTCACACCATATCTACTTACTGAAAATATCGTAAAATTGCATAACCTCCAAAATAAAACATTTTAACGCCGTATCTCAGTCCGTTGAGGAATTTTACAAATTTGGGTTTTTCAGTTGGGTCTCTTGGCGTGTACGCCGCTGGGCGTTATTATGGAAAGCAGTTCCGAACCGGGAAAGGGCGACACCGAAACTTCGCCATTAAATGTGGCGAGGCAAAACAATGTGCGCCATTACGTATAACGGGTAATTGGAAAATACACAAGCGGAACGTCAGTTTGTGAAACTTCCCCCTGTTGCTCGACAAGTTAAAATGCCGAAATCGCAACTGAAGGATGTTTCCACTGCGAAACACGATACGTTACTTCGTGGAAATTAGCATGCAAACGGAAAGTTACGCGTGGAAATGCCCTTATTGGAAAAGATTTATTCGAAAACGGAAACTAACCGCGAAACTGGACCAGAGCGATTAGAATCACTTTAATTAATTCGATGAAATGCGTAATCTAAACAAGATTTAATTATGAAGATTTTATACGGTGTGTCTCTCGGAAAATCTATCCCGCTCCATAGTGCTCTTGCGGACCACTATGGAACTTTCGCAAAATCGATATAATTTTGTTCTGCATACACCCTGTATAAATCGTCTTACCCGTTTCGCTGAACTTCAAAATTATTGCAAACTTTGTTAAATAATAAAAAAAAACAAATAATATCTCGCGCACCCTGTATGATTGACAAAAGCTGGAAATCTCCCTCGACACGGTTTACAGTACTGTTCAAATGAAATTATTGCATCTTTAACACTTTTTCATTTAAACAAAAAATTAAATTTTTAGGTTATTTTAATTTTTTTGCCCATAAACGACACACCCTGTTTATAATTCAAGCAATAGAGGTTATAGCCCTGGATCTCCCACGTTTCCTTGTATATAATTTTTGCAATAGAGTAAGTGGTTTTCAGCAAAAAATACTTGTCTTCTGATACCATGCACCACGTGGCAATAGCAAATGGCGATTTTTATTTGGATTTTTTCAAATATCTCGACCAGCGTATGTGATAAACCAATTAGACATATATTCTACAAATTTTGATTTACAATTTTCAGGTTCTTTTATATTTTTGTCTATAATTGAAACACCCTGTCAATAATAGAAAAAATGCTTCCAATAAAAGTTATAGTACCGGATATTCCGCGTCTTTTGGTTCAAGAATTTTGTCTATTGGAATAATAGTTTTTGGGGAGATAATTTTTTTCTGGATAAAAAAATAAACAAAAATCAAAAATAAAAACAAATACTTGGTGAAATTTCATTGCACCCTACTGTTTAAATGTGGATACGGCCCTCTTCTTCGCTGCTAAATTTGAAGTTGATATCTGCAAATTTAGCACATTTCTTATATAGCACGGGATTTCGGGAACATCCTGTACAATAGGTGAAAACCTTAAATACAAAAGTTTTAGTTACCCACATGGGCTATATCCTAATGTAAAAGAAAGTCACATCTGAATCATATTCTTTGAGTTCAAGAATTTTTTCAGTCTCGCAAACGGTTGTCGAAAAATGATCTTTTTTTGTAGACCTTTGCGCACGCTATTTTTATTTTTTTAAAATAATTTCCGACCCCCCAGCCCCCTCATTTTCAATAGGTTCCATCCATCGCGTTTCATAGCAATGCCCAAAAAACAGTCGAAAATTGCGAAAAAAAAAGATGGATGCCTGCGTTGGATCGAGACCAATGGCGATCCCATGGGACCTACTGTTACCTAGATATAAAATTTTTATACGAGCGTAGATACTTTCGAAAAATCGATCAAAGTGACAAGTATCAAGTTTTTTTTGATAATATATTTTATTAAATTACAATAGAAATAATTTATTTCTTCAAATATTAATTTATTAATTAATTATTAATTATTAATCTAAAAGTATCGTTTAAACAATCATGAAAATATATGATGCCAATCAAAATAAATTTTTAATTCTTGTCGATTACCACAGAACCGTTAAAATTTGATATTCCGCCTTTCTTAGCATATCGTGAAGATTTCAAGTATATTGTGTTTTTATTATTTATCTGGATGTATCTATTGATCACGTCTCAGTGCTTAAGTCCATCCAAAACCCCGAAATTTCATTATTTCACTTGTTTTGCTAAAATTCATACTCTTAATTAGTTTTAAGGCCAGCTGTTTTCTATACAGACAATTATTTCGAGTCAGATTATTAATTTTTTGCAGATGATTTAAAAATGTTGATTATAAAGTGCTACAAAGGGACACTAATTCGCTAGTGAACTGGTGTAGGACGAACATTTTCAAACTAAATACTGTAAAATGTGCCTGTATGGTTTTCTCTCGACGTAAAAATCCTACTGATTGCTCGTATAGATTCAAAGAATGTGCATTGAAGAGATTAAGGCTGTGTACAGACTGGCTACTCTGCTGGACTGTAGAAAATTTCTAGATTTATGTTTTGTCTCCTACACTGATTAATACTCGACATGCAAATCGATACAATACAATAAAAGAGTGTCCGCACCCCATTTGCTATTTGGTATATAGTCTAAGATTATACGCAAAACAATTTGCTTATGGCGGCACTGGAATCTGCAGAAATAAATGGTCGTTAAACTTACCAAATTAACCTTTGTTTTTTTTTATCTACGAATTGGGTAACTAACTTTTTTGATAGTAACAACTGACTCAAAAGTTCCCTTATAAAAATGTAGGCTTTGCAAAAATGTGATCTAGACATGACTTGCTGTCGTTTTCAATACCCGTATAACCATTGATTAAAGATGAAACCCATGCTCACTCAGTGTTAAAATAATCGTGAGTGTCAACATGGTTTTCATCCAGGTCTAAAACCGTCTAAAATTATTTCAATGTCAGCTTTCGTATATTGTTGCGTTTCGGTTTCTTTCCAATTCATTACCAACAGATTCATATGCTGCTACACCGAAAGAAAAACCCAACAATTTAAAAGCAAAGATTGATTTTTCAATGGCCTTATGGTCAGGAATTCCTAGTAGATTTCCTTCCTATTGTTTACAGAGCCGTGAAACTATGTCAGCCGGAGTCACTGAACCCTGAATTAAAACACCTCACTTCTGCCCTGCTCTCTCATAATTTCCACATTAAAGATATTAAGAAAAAAATCCATTTGAGATGCTAGGACTTTACAGCATTCCATGCATATGTGGCAAAGAATACATTGGAGAAACCGCACGAAAAATATCAACAAGGCTCAAAGAACACGAAAGAGCCTTACAAAAAAACCCGAGAGTCTATTGAAACCTAACAATCTTCACCCATTTTTTCCCAGTGGTACGTCAATGCATCACCTATTCTATTGTTGTCTTTTTTTGTCACATTCAGGAAATATTTTTGCACATCCATTTAGAAATTTTATTATTATCGCTACGACATAAAACCGTGGAAATCGCTAGCTTATGTGTAAAGGAAAGATCTATATGACGTCAAAAGTTAACAAAAGCGGTACATACATTTGTATCACATTTTCAAGTAAATCTAAAATAGTAAAAAAAAATATTTTGGATTTGTATTGCCATTTCTGTTAATTCTATAGAATGTAGATTACATCGCAGAAAACATACAATGGAAATACTATATTGATTAAGCTTTATTTTTGAAAATATTTACTGGTGCGTGAATGCACCACTGGTTTTATCTGTGAAACAAAACTTTGTTACGGCAAGTCTAGACAAGTCAGCGCATGTAGAATAAGCATCCAACAATTAGCGTGTTGTTTAGTATTAGTTTGTGCCTGGCATGGCATTTCCGAGGTTTTTGACTCAAAAGGAATTAGAGGCGGCTACGGAGGAGGTCGTGATGGATGAGGACAACAACAATGAAAGTCTTAAGTATTATTTGGATTTACGTATTCTTAAGTATTGTAACATTCCATTCCTTGTAAATTTATGCTAAAAATAATGTGAAAAGATATTTACAGAACACATTGACGCGGCCTACGTTCCAGCCGACGTGGATCTATCTACAAGAGTTTGGGGAACCAACTGATATAGTTGAAACTTTGAATTTACATACACCGAATGATACAGCTGTCCTTCAACATTCCTGTAATTCAACAACTACTGAACCTGCACGAGACGCATCAGATGAAACCCTGGAATTCAAAAGAAGACGTATGCTTTCTGCAAACGGCAGGCTTGCTTCTATTATCAAATGGAAGACAAGTCAGATTGAGTACACTCACAGACCTATATCCGATGAATTTAGATCATGTGAGGAACTAAAAAATAGGCTTTCCGGCAAAACTCCGCTTGAAATATTTTTATGGTTAATGGTTATGGGTTAATCGCGACTCAGGTCTCTACCTGTCACCAATATGGGAATCAGTTAGCCGAGACGGTGTTTATGCCCCTCATTTAGCTCCGTCAAGCTCTGAAGAAGCCAACTTGATGATTGGAGAAACGTCAGCAACTTCGACTCAGCAAAAACCGACGCAGGAGGAATCCAGAAGTTTTATAAAAAGTAAGCATGATTCGGTTTGTACCACTGACTTTTTTTCGTTTAAAGTATTTCATGGTTGGGTAGAAAATTAATTGGTTTTAAGTTCAGGGACTTTTTTCTATAATTATCCAGTCTATATTTAGTTGCTCTTCTCAGATTAAGCGACCTTTTATTTTAATCGTCTTTATTCTTATGATTTTCTAACAGTTGATTTATGTATGTATTTGGAGTCGACAAAAAAAATCACAAAAAACATAACGGAAACATTTTGCTAGGCGGGGAAGAGAATGCCGGGGAGAGGAAGAGAGAGAGAGTTAGAGAGACGAAAAAAAAAAAGGAAGAGGGGTAAAAACACGAACGAAACGGCAACAATAACCCGCGTTAAACGCGAAACGGGAACGCGCTCATTCCGTGAAATCTAAATATCGTTTTATGTTTCGCATTTTCACTTTAAACAGGCCGAACAAAGGGCGCGGAGAGGCGCGGGCGGCGGAAAAACAAAAGAAATCCGGCGGTAAACAGTTCGCTACTCATTAGCTCCATTTTTTTTTATTAAAGCGAAGCTCATTGTTAAGTTTTAACGGATCGAACGGGACGCGCGTCAGATTTTTTAACGCGTCGTCGCGTATGACTCACTGCTTTCTTCTAGTACTATGTTTCAATTAAAACCGACAGTATGGAAAATATAAAACTTCCCAGGCTAAAATTACAAAAGTGACTTCTTCAGAGCTTAAATGGAATTGATTCGCATTCTATCCTGTACAGGGTTATTCATTAAATTTTCACGCCTATCTACATTGTTAATTTTAAGAAGATAGTAAAAAAGTGTAAATTCAAAAGTTTGAAGGTTTTTGCTCTGAAAAAGCCAACGAAAACAAAAACCGACGCAGGAGGAATCCAGAAGTGTTATAAAAAGTTTTTGCTCTATAATCTTATGCAAATGTCAGAAAAAATGAACGACGATCGCAAGCTGTCAAAATGACAGCAACATCTTTTTTTTTTAATGGAATGATCAATATATTATTATCGTAGATCTTTTTTTCCTGATTTATGCGAATTTCATTTAGCCGTTTTTTAAATATTTCAGTTTAAAAATAATTATCATTCGATTTCTAGGCAAATGTTTAAAAATGGTCAAGTCTGCCTTGATAGCAACCATGTTACCTATGTTTGCAATTGTTTTAACGATGTTCTACTTTTGACAACTTATCAAAACTAAAGATCTGCAGCGTAACTTAAATAACTTAAGATATTTCAAATGGGAATAATAAAATTTTATTATTCAAACAAAAAAAAAACAATAATTATTGCTAAACATTTTCTATATAACCTTCATTATTTTCTATAAGTCGGTCAATATTTCCTTTCAATTTCCTATTGACACACGAGGTGATAAAATCAATGTTTTCTCTGTTTAGATATCGTAAAACTATATTAAGTCTTTCTCTTATCACTTGTAAACTTTCAAGCCATTTATAATAAATTTTATTCTTTAAGTGTCCCCACAAAAAAATCTCACAAGGATTCAGGTCGGGGCTGATGGCAGGCCATTTGATAGTTCCTTGTCTACCTGTCCAAAGTCTGCATTTATTATTTAGATAATCGGTAACCAGTTGGACGTTATACGGAAGTGCGCCATCTTGATGCCAAATTAAATTTAAATAGTCCCTAACTGGCACATTTTCTAATAACTGTTCTATTTCTGTTACAAGGAAATTTAAATATCGCTGGCCATTCAAGGATCCTTCGTATATAATTGGACGGACCACCATATTGTTCAATATACCACACCATACAACAACTGACATCTGTCTTTGGATTTTCACTGCCTGCATTTTTTATGGATTATTGATGGGCCGAAAATGTTTATTCTTTCTATTAAATACACCTGTTTGTTTGTTTCATTTTATGTTTTGTGTTCATCGGTTAAATTTTGCACTGGAAGGAACTTATACAGGTGAAACTTTAGCGTCTATTGAATTTTACTATAGGACTTTCCGGATAATTTTTTAACGTCAGGTATAGAATATTCAGCATTTTCCAAAATATATAAAATAAAAAAAATTAAGAAAGTAGAATTCAAAGTCATGATGCCAAGCGTCGTAATAGTATCTATTATAAATTACCTTGAAAGTAAAGTAATATATTCAAGTCTTCATCCAAATTTCTTTCTAATGTCCTGGTCTTCCGCGTGACACTATTTCGGTCCTCAAATTGTTTAATTACATTTTTAATTGTATTTATTGAAGGACCAGATATATTTCTCTTTTAACCCTTGCAACAGTTCCGTTTTTCCGTTTTAAGTTATTTAACTTACGCTGCACATCAAAAGTAGAACATAGATAGTAGGGTTGCTATCGAGGCAAACTTGACCATTTTTAAACAAACGGCTAAAGGAAATGTCGATAAACTTATTTTTTTGAAATCAGAAAAAAAAGAAGATCTACGATATTTATATATAGGGCATTCAATTAAAAAAAAGATGTTTCTGTCACAGCTTGCGATCGTAATTATTATTTGCGAAAATTTTAATATTTACCGATGTTTGCTGTAACTTTGAAGTTAGAAGAGATGTGAAGGACAGGGTGGCACAGGAGCACGATAGAAAAACAAGGCGTCTCTTTACCACACGAAACCGAGAAGTTCTTTGCTTTTAAAATACTTGCTCTACACTCTCATAGTAAATCGCTAGTCTGCATCTTCTCGGTTCTTTAGATATTGCAAGAGATTTTGTTTTTTCTGGATATTTGCATGTTGTACTTTTTGGCTATTTGTTGTAATTTATACCGGAGTTTTTGTAGGTTATCTTCGTCTTCTGAGATGACTGCTGCGTCATCAGTATTGCATGTTATTTTTTATTTCTTTGTCTCCAATTCGGTATCCTCTCCCGGCTTGCTCTTTCTTTCTTACTACATTGGAATTTTCGAAAAAGAAGAAACAAATTTTAGGTACCGCAAACAAAATCTTCTAACGGTTTTCGTGAAAATGAGCAAGTATATTTTTATGTGAAAACAATACGAGAGAGAGAGAGAGAGAGAGAGAGAGAGAGAGAGAAAACTAAATGAAGCAAACTGTTTTAGTATATTTTCCGCGGAATATCGTGAATTTTAATTAAATTAAAATTATTTAGAACGAAAAAACGTTTTAGGGAATATTTACGAAGCCCTCAAACTGACTTTGTCGCGAATTATTCTTTGACTTTCTCGGTATTGAGGTGGACACCGAGTACAGGGTGCAAAACCAAGACACAGAGGACAATCCCAGATGTTTTACCTTAATGATTTTCTATTTTTACCTTTTCGCCGACTTGACCGACGAAACTCGACGGGTGGCGCGTCCAGTAGGGGCGGGAGGGCGGAGGCGGGCCAAGATAAGGGTTGACGGATATACCGTTGTTTAAACGGACTGCTCCCAGTCACGGAAGCCACTGTGGGGCGGGGGGGGGCGGGGTGTCTGGGGGTCCTGACCGGGTCGCGTGTGTCGCGTCCGAACAAATTCCGCTGATCAAATTGGACTCCATTGGCGTAGTGCTTTGTTTTTTACGAGGCATGGAAATATCTGGTTAATTTTTCTTTGGCCAGGTAATCCTTGAGGTTGGAGTAATTATAAAAATTTAATTATCAGAGTTAGACTGACAAATGATTTAGAAATACCAAATTCTTAGATTTTAGAATTTCCTTTTCAGCACATTTAGTTCAAATTTTAGGGTAAAAAGAGAGTTTTTTCTTCTTGTATCCCATATTTCGGTTTCACACTCACTTCCAAATATTTATAACTATTGACATGTAGATTTTAACCAATAGCTAAATGTCATACAAAACAGAGTAAATTACTTGAAGTTCCAAATTACAATAGTATATTATGCAAGAAGTGCGGTAAACGGCATTTGACTCATTTGGCACAAGCGGAGCGCAGCGGAGCGAGTTTTTAATAAACGAGTGAGTTACAAAGTTTTTTACTATAATTTTTCTACGACCGTTAGTTTTTGGGTACATTCACTGACATGACCGTCAGAATTGACAAACGTCAAAATTCAAAGCGTGGGAAATATCTCCGAAAACATCCGATTGCTGCCAAACCCGTGCGGTAAAATTCCGAAATTGTCCGAAGTGGCTCGGATTCGTGGGAAATGAAACTGACGTGGTAAAGTGACGCTTCCCGCACGCTAGATCGTTGTGTAATTAGGTAATGAAATATCTCACAAGAAATAAAATTTTTATCCACAATACTGTTACTATTTTTCATCGTTTGAACTGTTCGTGTTTTATAAATTTGTTTTGAATTTTTTATGCTCCATGGACAAACTGTTGGCGCTCGATTGTTGTTAAAATATTTAAGAATTGGCTTTAATAATTTATACGGCAATATTTGATTGTCGCAGATTCCTATATATGCAACATTCATGAAAATTCTGTAATCTGTTTTAAGAAACGCTTAAAAATGTTTTCCAAGTTTGTATAATTTTTATTATTATTATTATTATTACTAAGAATAAAGTACACACTAAGACAAGGAAGCGTCAATATTAATATCACTTTAGTGCAACTTGTTGTCCCACTATTGTACAGCAAATTGTCCACATAATTAATAAATATATTTTGCCCTCGTGTCCTGTCGAAACAAGCCTAAATCATACACAATAAATAAAAGAACCTACAGAGTTTTTTTCTAGAGAAAATAATGGACAAGCAAATAAGAGTATTTCTCAATATTTGTCCCCGAAACAATCAGGAATATAGTAGTGCATGCGCCCTTGCAGATAATGATAGATGATTTTTTAGGGCTTATGATGATAAAAAAATTGATAGGAGAAATCAAGAAATCCTCACCTCAATTCTTCATCACATGTCAGTGAATTGTCTTGTAAATTCGTAATCATCTTTTCTAAATGATGCGACACAAAAAGTACTTCACGAACCAACCTATTCCCTTGAAAACGGAGTACCATATAATAATATGCTTATTAAATTAAATTAAATTAAAAATAATACAGTCTAACCTACAAAATATAAAAATTTTAAAACACGCTCAGATTCCTTTAAACGTTATATTGAAAACCATCAAATCTTACACGCAAATCTTTGTCTTTTTATTTACCATATTCTTTCTTTTTTTTTGTTATTTTTTCTGTTATTTTTTGTCATATTTCGCTTACTTCTAGTTATTTATGCATTTATATTTATTAAGTTATATATTGCTTGGAGGATAGAATACATTTTTTGAGGTGTTTTCTAAAAACAACTAATAATGTTAATATTTTAATCACTGCTTTAAATCCTCATCTAGGAAAATATAAAAATGAGCCTGCAAAAATGTGTACATTTCGAAGAGCACGTTACACGCAAAGTAACAGCGTATTCATGCCTTCCCTAGTAGAGAAGTATTGTATTGAAAAAGTTCTAAACTGTTATCTGAGACAACTAGATAGGCAAAGTTGGACGTAGAACTCATGTTTCACCGTATCGATAGTTACGTCAGGCTGGTTGAATGTGCGATACCGCCCTATCTGCACGACAAAATTACATTTTTGGATATCCTTACTGTGCAACAACATCGAAATTTTTGGCTGCAAGAGACTTTTTTAGCGCTGTGTTGCCAAATTTAATTGGCGATATAATTTCGTGAATTTGTTGTTTGGGGTTTATTTCAATTCTGGTCCTTCTTGGTCTCATCAGGTGGACTATGTTCTCAAAAAATTTTCCGCACACTGTTTTGTCATTTGGCAACTTGAACTGCATTGAATTCGGTGACGATGGTTAAATCTAATTATAAATATGTACTCGTGCAACCAATGAACATTATAGTTTCAGAGTGAATTATAACCTATATATTAGAAAACATAGATTTAGTTCTTAACTTTTTAATAAATTACCACCTGGGATGAGACGGATTTCGGGCTGCGGTCAGTTGAGGTGAAACGATTGCTTATCCAGAAGGCATTTTATTCTGTACAAGAGTACCTACAGTGCACTTTTTAATTCGTGTTTTGATCAACGTTTGTCCATTTCCACTTGTGTTTGTTTTTTATAACTGTACGTGTTTTCTTAAAAATGTATCTTTATTGGTTGTGTATTTTGACATAATCTTATACTTACAATGTAAGAAATAAAGTATATTATTATTATTATCATTATTAATGGGTATAGCAATAAAGCTATTTATCATTTCAAAACTTTTATTTTAGATCTATTTCTTCATAATATCGCTCGATACGCAAAACATAAAGAAAAAATTCGTACACTCCATTGGAAGTGTCCGCTAAATCATTTTATAGACCGGAAGTCGCAAACGGTCACTAAACCCAACCAACAAGCCCAAAATCGTTTCTTTTATTGAATACATGCTCCCTCCACCTCCTATTGCGTGCCCGATATTTTTTACTCGCTATTATTACAATTTTTACCCGAAATCAAACGCACGTAGGAGCGGCGGATGCCCACCCCCACCACCCCGCCCCGCATTGTTCGGAAAACGACTCCTCACCCACCCCCCCGGATCACCGCCCGTGTGTTTGCGGGCAAACAGGCTTAATTCAATTTTTCCGGGGCGTTCCTGCTGATTTAAAAGGTACCGCTGCTTTCGGGAAAAGCGCGGGGTGGGGGGTCGGTGACACGTCGGCTTCCCCCCAAATTTGTCAAGTCAGCGTTTAATTGTGTCCACACGAAACCGTTCCGGGACGCCAGTGCGGCGCGTCTTCTTTTTTAATCGGTGCGAATAGAATAGATATTTATTTTTGCAAAAACAAAATATCTAAAATCGCCGTGAAAGTACATTTGTAGGCCCTCAATGGTTATACTTTTCTTCTTCTTGTGGTGAATTTTTTCTCTTAAGACGTTGGAGATGATCGTTGGCAAGTTAACAGTTTTCTACGTCCAATGCGCTTTGTTCTGGATAATATTGGTCAGCTGATAATATACCTGAAGTACTCTTCCTTGCTTTTACGGTGTTAATGAGCGATTTACTGGTGTTCAGTCTGGGTAACCCGGGATAACACCATAATTCTAATTCTTCAAACTTGTCTATGATCGAAGCAGTTAAACTCCATAAGGTAGGTACAGTCGAAACTCTATGTAGCAAAATTGAAGGGACTGCCTTTTTTTTGTTATAAAAAGCATCATCTTTCCTTTTTCTCTCCCACTCATATTGGCATTAAGAGTTTTATCTGGCGTCATTTTGTAAAAAATACCAATTTCGTCAGCATTAAAAATGTAGTTAGCAGGGTACTTTTCTGCAAGTTTTGGCCACGTCTTCTCCAGCCAGGCATAAGTTTGTGTGCGTAGGTTTTCTGTAAACACAATGACCCTGACTTTCTATTGATAAGAATATCAAAGAATGGAAGGTTATTATTAGTTTCCAACTCAATGGTAAAACGTATGTTAGGGTGTATAGAGTTGAACTGTCTAAGAAAATCTACTAGGGTTTCTTGAACATGAACATGAACATGAAGTCAGTAGATGGAAGGTGTCGAGAGTTTTCTTCTCAAAGGCTTCCATAAATATATTCGTGATGACTGGTGTTAGTGGAGAACCCATAGCTGTTCCCGACGTTTGTTCAAAAATTTGACAGTTATAAGAAAAATATGTTCCCTACAAGCATTTTTTCAATTAAGGTGAGAAGGTTTGGTTCCAGATTCTCGGACTTTAAAATATCTGAAATGATATCGAGAGCTTCAGGAATAGGAACTTTGGTAAAAGGGATTCTACGTCGAAACTAACTAGAATATCTTGTGTATTTAATGTAATGTTTTTTAACTGTTCAATGAAGTGAAAAGAATTAAGTAAGTTGTTATTTGGCCTCATGGTCAAGAAACTCTAGTAGATTTTCTTAGATATTTAAACTCTATACACCATCAATAGAGAATCAGACCTAACATTGGGTCATTGTATTTACAGAAAACCTACGCACACAGACCTTAATGCATGGTCACATCATCATCCGGCCCAAAAATCATCGGTTATCAACTCTCTTGTTTACAGAGCCGTGAAACTATCTCAGTCCGAGTCATTGAACCCAAAATTAAAAAAACCTTAGATCTGCTCTTTTCTCTAATAATTTCCACATTAAAGATATTAAGCGTTCCATCAAAAAATACACTTCACCACAACCTTCCAATAGCAATGAGGCCGAAAGCAATCCACGTGGTCCTTCCTTACATTCAAAACATCACTGGTCACATATCAAAAGTTCTAAAGAAGTATAACGTCTAAACCAGATTTAACACTTGTCCAAAAATTTCTCAACATCTTCGGTCCGTCAAAGACGAAAGAGCAGAAGTTTTGTAAAAAGATTTATGTTATCGTTTCCTAGTTTTTTGAGTCAGCCGGTATATCGATTTCCGTCATTTCCTTTCCGGTTACTTTTTTTTTTATTAAAACGGCCGTGTTTCGCTCGTATCCCCCGACGTATCCTACGTGCCCTTCGCGTTGCTGCACGTCCGCCATTTTTCAAAACTTCAACATAAATTCCCAGTACATCGATAAGCTTTCACGGACCTTTTAAGTCGCCGTTTTTCTTATCCCGGTTCGTTGCAACGCAACGGTTTTGTAGACCGTTGCTTCGCCACCAACAACCACCCCCCAGCCCCACCCGTCGATATACGAAATAAATTAGCCGTTGCGCCACCAGCGAGAGGCTAATGCACCGCCATTCAGACCGCCCCGCGTCGCACACACACTCTCCTTTTGTGTGGCGTATCATAATTCCGGGAGAAAAATTATCGTCTCTCCCCAAGCGTACCCCGCAGTGTTTAAAGCTTTTCTTGCTATTGAAGGAAGGGATCTTCTTCTTCTTCTCCTCTGGAACTAAAACTAGTGGCACTACTGGTGTGAACTTAGCAGCTAAAAGTTGTCAGCCAAAATTACGGAAAGAGCCGAACAAAAAGTGGCGGCGGAGATTTCTAACCAGTTGACGATTTAAGTAAAATAGATTCCCGCTTTCGTTTCCAGAGAAAATATTCGGTTGCAACTCCGTACAAGGGTTGCTTGGGGTGAAACTAAAAAGTTATAAATATATATTCTTTCTAATTTAATCCAAAATTACGGAGTTTCATTTCTGAGATGAAAATATGTCCACAAATTTTAGCTTTCGTTGCCAGTAAAAATATTTTCTTGCACTTCCTTATGAGAGTTGCTATGTAGTGAAACAACAAAGTATTAAACACATTTTTTCTACTTTAATCGAAGTTTACACAGTTTCATTTCTTGATGAAAATGTGTCCACAAAGGTTAGGTTTCGTTTCCAGGGGTGTAAATTTCGATTAATGTATAAAAAAAATATTTAAAACTTCTTTGTTTCACCCTATAGCAACTCTCTTACGGAAGTACAAGAGAATACTTTTACTGGAAACGAAAGCTAACCTTTGTAGACACATTTTCATCAAGAAATAAAAGTGTGTAAATTTCAATTGAATTTAAAAAAAAATGTTGAAAACTTTTTTGTTCCACCCTACAACAACTCCCGTTCGGCAGTACAAAAGAAAATTTTTATTGAAAACTAAAGCTAACCTTTGGGGATACATTTTCATTAAGAAATAAAAGTGCTTAAATTTCGAGTAAAGTTGGAAAATAATATTTATTATTTATATATTAATATTTATATTTTATTTATTTATTATTTATATATTATAATATTAATATTACTGGAAACGAAAGCTAACCTTTGTGGAAATATTTTCATTAAGAAATGAAACTGTGTAAATTGCGATTAAAGTAGAAAAAAAATACTTATAACTTTTTTGTTTCACCCTATAGCAACTCCCGTACGGGAGTGTCAGTTAGACATTGCCTTAGTGAATAAAATTTGAATATTGAATACCTTAGCTGTTTTGTTAAGTTATTGTGACTCTCCCACTTCAAATTTGTATCTATATAAATACCCAAGTATTTTACAATTTTTACTTCCAAAATTCGTTCATTCAAATTTTCAACACGTTTACTTTTAAAAGTAGGACGATCAAAAATAGTTTTTGAAAAAGCCATATAGTTAGTCCTGTCTACATTCAGAGAGAGTCTGTTGCAGTCTAACCATTCTTTTACCCTGTGAAGTTCGCCGGTTGCCTTTACGAAAACTTACCATTTAAGGAAAGGGCTTAGTAAATACGATAAAAAGTTTCCAGGTGCCTTTTTTATTTGTACCAAAATAAGAAAATTTATGAGTCACATTTTTTTCCACGGGCAGCCAGGATCGAACCCTGACCTGCCCGAATAGCAAGCTATCATTTGAAACTTGAGCTAGTGAGGATTTACTATACAAATACTCAAAGATGCTTATAATGAGGCAACCAAAGCATGTGTTTATGTGTATGTTTAATTAGTGATCGAAAGTAGTAGTTCTAAGCCGGTTCTAAGCCACTTTTGGCGGGAAAATTTGATTTTTCGTGAATGTTGGGTGTGTACGGGTTGGCGCGTGAAAAGTTTGAATCTTCGAGTATGTTCGGGTGAATTCGCCTGAAAGACGCAACGAAATTAACTTTTGCTGGCACAACCAGTCGTCACAAAATCCCGACAAATAAAAGCTGCCGTGGCAAGTCCGCCTTTAATGTAAGGTCGTTATTTTAAACGTCGAAGAGAAAAGTTCAATAAGATTTGAGTGAACTACATCAAAAGACAGCGATACCATTAGTCGGGAAACTTTAAGGCTTCGTTCCCGCGTATAATAGGATCGGAGTTTTACCCAATAACTTTGCGAGCAAAATATAATGTAACTATTATGTTCGGATCCGGGGGTAAATCTCGTCCGGAATTTTTGACCTAAATAAGAGGGATCCGGGCGGACGTACCCTTTTGACGTGGCGGCCTTCATTTGTTATTAAACTGCTAAAAATGCTATAAACAAGAATCAACAATATGTAAACAAAATATTGTGAGTATGCGCTACGGACAGTTTAAATTGTATTTTTGACAATAATAGAGTTAGAAGTATGGAAAGGAATATTGAACGTATGTAATAATAAAAACAATAATAGTTTTTGTTGAGAATTGAGATACATAATATACATTATACACAGTACAGAAGTCTTGCTGGCTAAGTTAGCTACTTAATATTAACCCAACACAATTAATCTATATACTATACACCTTTTTCACAAAACAATTCATAAGAAGAGAACCCGCACTAAAGAGATATAAATATAAAAATAAAATAAAAAGAGAAGAAAAAGAAAGCAAGTAATTATGGAAATAATTATGTGATTTATTAAGAGCTACACGAAAAATCTAATAATAATAATGTCTTATAATATAATAATAATAATAATATAATAATAAATAATAATGTCTTTAGTATTCTTGCGAAACAGTTTTAAGGATGAAAAGGGCAAGAAATGTCTATACTAATTAAAAGTTTTAACCTGTAAACCCCTGCTCGTAAAGAGTAATTCTGTATTGAGTTTACTAGAAGCCTTTAAAAATTGAACTGGGGTGGCTTTTACTTGCTGAAAATTCATTTATCAAAATAAATAAGAACTAAAAGTTCAGATTTATATATTATGACATGACAATTGTTTCGACATCACCATGTCTTTGTCAAATATATTTCATCATATATTTGATAAAGACACGGTGTTGTCGAAACAATTGTCATGTCATAATATATAATTTAGTGAAAATCTGAACTTTTAGTTCTTATTTATTTTGAGAAGATTTTAAGATCTTGTATACTAACACAGTGAATAGGAATTCAAATAAATTATCTATTCCCAACCACTGTAACAATTTAATTTTAGGGGAAACGTTGGTCAAATTTCCTTAAGACATACACAAACCTACAACAGTTTTTGAAGATATTGACTATCAAGGATTGTTAAACATGTGTGAAACAATATGAGGCAATATGACAATGTTATGTCTCACAGAATTTACCTTTAAAGTTTAATACATGCTTATTGGCGTATAGAGTCGCAAGTAAAAGATAAGTTCTCTTGCTTAAATTTCAAATGTACTCACTAAATCTTAGTGATACGTCTGCCGTAAAGCCTAGGTTTTTGGGCTTGGTAGCAAAGCACAAGGGTTCCCCATGTATTCCAAGATGCAAGTTGGAAAGAATGGACAAAGAAACCGAAATACTTCTTACCATTAAAAAACGCAAACTTGAGTTCCTGGGATATGTATCACGCGGTACAAGATATGAGCTGCTGAAACTCATTATGGAGGGCAAAATTGTAGGTAGACGAAGTGTAGGGCGCCGAAGAATCTCTTGGTTGCGCAATCTTCGAGAATGGTTTGGTCTATGGTCAATTGAATTATTTAGATCAACAGTATCAAAATTGAAGGTAGCCACGATGTTCAGCAACCTCCAACGGAAAAGCTGATGCAAGAAGAAGAGCAAGTATCTTTTCAACAACTGCATTGCAGAGTTGCGAGAAAATAGTAGCACCTGAGTTTTAGCCGTATTTAACATTAAAACATGCGTCCCACTACAAGTAAAAATCTGCTGTATATATAAATTAACATCTGTTTCTACGTCATCTCGATGGAACAGATCAAAACGTAATCTAGAAATATACTGTGTTGAATTTACTTCCGAAATTGTTACACCTTATATACCATAATTGGGTAATTGTTTAAAATTATATAGCTATAAATATAGTTGTAAGTTGATTTATTGTAAGAAAACATTTAACAACTTTGTTAAGTCCTTGTTACTTAGTAATAATCAATAAGTAAAATCCTAAATTTTTATTGAGTTGGAAGGTTCTGAAATTTTCATTTATTTCACACAATTAAAGAAAGTTCTTAGGCTCCTATAAATGCTTCGTTTTAATTAAGACAACAACAAAATACATTACAAAATGTGGATCATTTAAAATAAAAAACAAAAACATATGTGGTGTTGGATTCAACATAAGAAATTTTGAATCACCGTGACGTTTCAAAACTTTAAAAAAGCGCCATCTTTCTATTGAAATTGTTTTCAAATTTGAATACATTTTTTATTTAAAATTTATAGTAAGAAAACCTAAGTTTGCAATCCTCTGTCCACCGGAGGACATCCTGAGATATCAAAATTGCCATAGTGTTTATTAATTTTTACAATGTAGTTTATTAAATCATGTTTCGCAACTTTAAAAAAGCGCCATGTTTCTATTAAAATTGTTCTTGAATTGGAATATATCTTTTATTTAAAAGTAGTAGTAGGAAAACCTAGGTTCACAATCCTCCGTCCACCGTAGCAAATTCTGATATATCAAAATTGCCAAAGTCTAGCTTTTCAACTCCAGAAGTTCTTTCAAAATCGATGATTAATACATGTGTTTATTAATTTTTACAATGTAAAATCGATCCAACAACATAATCTGGTTGATATGAAAATCGAAAAATAATAGGTAATAAACAGGTAACAAATATACAACACTAAATTATAAAGAAATCATTTAGTGAGTGATCGAAGTGTTCGGAGCGCGAGCATTGACAAGGGTTAGTTACATTAGAGGTCACGATTCTGATATATACAGGAAATGATAAAAATATCTTTAGCGACATCACAATTGAATTACATAATGGGAACGCATTGGAAAACCTGCGGTCTTTCCGGGGACGTATAGGGGATACGGACATGCATATTCAACACACGGTATTGAAATAAATTATCGGTCCGGAAATTATAATACCAATAAACTGTTTGTCCCGGCGTCGATGAAAGCGCCACCCGAATATCAGTTTCCAGGCGACGTTATTAAATTGTTACCGGCTCCGGGAGGTGGGGATGTCGTCCCGGGATTATTCATGGCTAATGAGGAGGTTTTGTCCGCTCCCGGTTTTCGGTTACTGCCGATCCGGGAAGACGTTCGTCCCAACGAGGTGGCAGAGAAAGAAAATCGCGAAATCAGGGACGTTTTTTTTATTTTTTAAAGGGAAGGACACTTCGATACAGTCCATTCCAGTTATCACTAGTGGAGGTTTGATCTCATTTACTAAATAATAATTTATTTCTATCCTGTTTAGCACAGACAATGATAAATCATTTGGGTCTTAATAATCATAATTATAATGTTTTAAAAATACGCAGAAAAAAAAATATCTCCGCATCTCGACGAAAATGTGTTGTTGTGTTGTATCAGTGACGTTTAGGAGAGCAGTTGCCCCACTGTGCCCCTTCCTGAAGCAAAAGGTCAACTGAAACTGTTGTCTCCTTATATACCGCGATGTGGTCATTACACTTAAATGAAATATTTAAAACATATTGAGCAAAATATTTGTTAATTCTATTTGGATCTGCCAGATGAAGTGGTAAGTGGTAATAAAGTTAAGGTACGCTTGCTTGCCTAGGGTGATCCGTTAGCCAAGCGCCTTTGATTTCATTATTCTGGCTTTCTTTAGTGGAATATGACAATCAAAGACTGCAATATATAAATATTTTTAATAATATTCTCATAAACATCCATATTTATATTTCCGTCCACTTTTAAAAGACGCAGCAGGCGATAAGCGTGGAACATTCGAGCCATCTTTCCGAGTAGTGGGGTCTTTGATCTTGCTCCCATGGAACACAAAGGTAGAGGGGAGGGGCCTGCCGGACCAGATCCGGACTCAGCCCGTTCGGCTCGATTGTCAAACTATCAAAAAAATAAAATAAACCCGCGGATTCTAAAAATAAATGCGGCAACGTGGATATCGGTTCGTCCTACCTCTGCTACACGTTGATGTAACGCGATGCGGCGTTGCCAGGTCGGCAGATTTAAATTTTTCTATTAAGCGTATGATCGATTCGGGCCATACGAATCGTCGATGCTCTGCGGTTTTTCGGTAAAGCCGAGAGATCCTGCATAGAAAACATCGGAAACGGTAGGAAAGCCATAAAACATACACCTTTAGTTTCGGCGCGTTACGTCGCAAACTCATGCAATTATTCCGGGTTTCACATGAATAATTTATCGCGATGGTATGTTGCTTCGGTATCTTTTATGTCTATACGGCATAACGACCGTTATCCAAAACCGTATTTTTGTTTGTTTGGGTGAGAGGCAAACGTCGTCTTAAAACCGTAACGTCTAAAGGCTTTTCGAGTCTCAGTGGCGTATCATATTTACAAAAATAAAGTTCGATCAATCCTTTGATTTTGCTAACGCTCCTCCGTACCATCGGCGTATATCGACGAGAACACACGAGAACACACACAGATTCGAGGTTTATCTAATTCTTTCGGGAGATCGAGAAGAGCAATCTATTGCATTGCAGTGCCAAACGCAGCTCAGATAATGAAGTCCAAAAACAAAACTGCCTGCAATATTAAAGGATTACAAATAGAACCATACCAGTACATGGGCAAGTTTTAAAAACATAATCACTGAGGCAGGAGAAACTCAAATAGATGGATAAGACAGCAAAAGCAGAAAGCGATCAATGAATGACGGTATTCGGCATCAAATAGAAGCTAGACAACAACCAAAATGATTACCAATGTTTTAAAAAAAGGAAGCATAGCTGGAAAGCAGTGGAACCCCAAGAACAGCGCAAAGAGCGCGAGCTTGATCAAAAAATCAAGGCTGTGTACACCTTGGCACACTTCCAATTAGAAAGAGGAAGAAAGGAAGGAAAAATAGTAACAGGAAAAGTTATTGGTAGACGAAGGAGCGGAGAATTACCCCGCAATAGCGAAGGAAGGAAATCTTAATATCTTACAAAAAGTGTTTATACGGTCATAAGGGAGACAAAATGCAACAAAGCCCCTGCGCAAGATGCCTTTTGCCAGAACATTAACTCCTCAGTGATGTAGCAGCCGAGATGTCCACGTACGTAGTTCTGCCTAAGAAACAAAAGCAAGGAAAAAAGACCGCAGAACCCTGTGTCTTATGAGTCACGACAAGTTGGGGCCTTGGGGCTGACTATGATAGCTGAAAGGTATTTAGAAGTGCAACGAAGTATTTGCGCCTGTCTTGTTGATTACAGAAATGTATTCTACAGTATTAAACACAAAACACTCTATTTTGGGAAGATGTAAATCCACGGCTAACTCGTGAAGTTAGACAACAAGTAAGGAGTGGATTTAATGTTTGATGTTGATATTGTGGGTAAAGTCTGTTCATAGATATAAAAAAGTGACTAAATAATACGAACTAAGGATAGACCCGGGCAAGCTGTAAGAATGAAATATGGCCTAACAGGTCCATACTTTGTTTATAATTTATTTATTTGGGGTTTTGTTAGGAAAGATACTAAACGATATTTATTTATTTATGTATGCATTCGTGTTTAAATCTAAAATAAAAGTAGAAATTATTTCTATTACCTACTTAAATTACTTAAAATTATTCACATAATATATCAGTATCACTATCGCGATCATCTCCTGTTCTAATTATTATTTGTTGTTTTTTATGTGTTTAACAGAATTTGCCCAACTTTGTGGAGGGATGTTAAAAACTTCGGTTTCTATTGGTTTGAGGACATTGGAGTTAGCATGTTCAATGGGATTAAATATACAGTGGTAAGGTGGAAGCCTTAAAACTGTATGCCCTAGATTTTTTGAATAATTATCACAGACGTATTCCTTTTGTAGGTTCAAGCTTTGTAGAGCCTCAATTAATTGCCTTTTGGTATAATCTTCGTGAAAATAAATGTCGTTATTATGCATGTAGTTTTGGATTGTTGCTTTTGTGTCACATGAGGAAGGGGTTTTAGTCAACTGTCTACTGTGATAACTTGCATTGTCTATTACAATTACGCTATTAGGAGGAATGTTTGGAACTAGTTTGTTTTTAAACCAACTTTCAAATACATCAGCGGTGGTGCCTTCATGGTAATCTGGAGAAGAATCCTTAATATTTTTCGCAGACAGAGAAAGTCCATTTGGAATCCAATCTTCTTTAGAGCCAGCATGCAAAATAGTTATTCTTTTACCTCTTTTTGATGGCGCGTTTGTTTTACACTTATCAGTTGAGTTAACCCAACCCTTTTCCGGGGTATCATAAGTGTCGAACCAGGTTTCGTCCAAGTAAATAATCGGACTTTGTTGTTCTGTGTGAATCCTAATTTTTTCTAGATATTCCAGTCGCCATTTCCGATTTGTAAACGATTCCATTAAAACTTGCCTTTTGTCAGTTCCATAAGGTAGTTCTGCCACTTTTAACACAGGTTTCATTTCTTTCAAGCCTCATAATTAAGATATCTAATGCAGGCACGCTTTGTTCCTTGTATCGCTGCTAAATTTTACGCCGTATTATATCTTGATCACTCTCATCTACACTAGAGAAAATGTCAGCATCGCTTCTTTTTTTCCTCGCCGAAATGGGATTGTTCGGCATTTTCCATACAGTTGATGTTGGAATTTTCGTCAATGTGGCCGTTCCTTAGTCTCAATAGAATAGTGTTTTCTACATTTGGGCGGGAGCATCTCCTGAGATACACTAAACTCGCACATATTTTGCATAATTCGCACACGATTCAATACACGCTGTATTACACACGAAATAAGAATGATTACTAATAAACTTAAACTAAGTAGTATACCAAACCAAAGAATATTAAACACAGTTAGGTATAAAATTGTTTTCTATTACGGACCACAATTTTACCTGAATTTAAATTCCGACATTTTAGGCAATAATCTTGTTGCATTATATGGGCAATTGGTCAATTTCTTATATCTATTAACAGACCAAATATATAGTAACAGGTAGTTTGTAAACATTACATTTAATAAAGACACGGTGTTGTCGAAACAATTGTCGTGTAAAAATATATAATTTCGTGAAAATCTGAACTTTTAGGACTACAAGAAAACGTCGATAGGAGCATGAGGGGGTACATCGCCATCCGGGAGATATTAGAATTTCCCTATCTTTGTTTTGTGCGGGAAAACGTCTCAGATTTCCCTCACTCGTTAGCCGACCGCAAATTGGAAAATGTAGCTGCGGGCGATCGGGAAAATACGCGGCGATACATTTTTCCGCGGAGTAAAAATACAAGCATACGAAATCGTGTTTATTTATCGGGGAATTTCGTCCCCCGATTTTATTTCTAGACTTCGAGGGAAATGGGGTCCGTTTTTTTTTTTGCTCGCAGTTTTACAAAGTTTTAAAACAAATTCTAAACGAAAAATATCTGTTCCGGCGGTTGCGTGATTTCGCAGTTGTTGTCCAAAGTGACTTGATTGACATTTTATATTGTAGTTTAGGCAGCGATTTTCTTTCTTAAACTATTTTAATATTATTACTATATTATTATTAATTATTATGACTATTAATTAACTAAAGACTACAGAAAAAGAAGTCTTCTAAAAAGTAAGGTTCTAAATCTGTTAGTAACTTTTTTAAATTAACTTAAACAGTTTTAGATTTATAATTACTTTTACATTATTTGGCATCAACATCAAAAATCGCAATCCTATTGGTCCATCTCTTCTTTGGCCCGTGAAAATTTACATGGGATTTCCTACGTTCCGTTCGACGATGTGTCACCCAGTATACTAACGAACTATTCTATATTTTACATTTTAACTACGTCGTTTGAGGTACAAATTCCGGATTTGTAAAGCCCCAACTCAAACTCTAAATGGATTCCCAGGATGAAAAAGATGTGGACTCGGATTAGAGCATTAGGGCGGGATCCGGTCGGAAGCAACCCCGAAGCTGAAGAGGCGAATAAAAAATTGAGCCGAAACAAGAGCTTTGCTCGGTGTTTCAGACGCTCTATCGCCGGATGGAGCGGCTTTATAGTACCGTTTGTGTTTGAACGCAATTTTTTAACTCCTGGGAAAGTTGTAAAACTCCCTTTTAAAATACGCCGCCGGTCTTCTTAAGCTGCCGCAACGCCTGAACTTTCCAAAGTAAATTTAGATAATTAAACTCACGAAATAACAGCAACAATAATTATGCTCTATTAGGCAACAAGTTTATCAACGTGTTGCATCCTATACGTTTTCTGCGACAATTATTTCTTGCGATATTTTTTTCGTTATACGTGAATGTGAAGCAGCCAAAAATGTTCATGTTTTGGCGAACTCTTCTTGCAATGTTCTTGACCATGTTGAACATCGTGTTGCTATGGAAATATGGCCATTTTACGAAATTTTGGTTTTATTTTAAAAGTGAAACTAAAAAATAGCAGGAACCACATAAACTGCTTCGAGAAAGAAAATGATAAAAAAAAGAAATATTTCAAATTTCAAAACAATTTTGTTAAGCTCTACAATGACGTAATAAAAAATGGTGGTAAGTTCGTATTTTGTAAGGGTTCTTTAATTATAGTGTAATAAATGGTAGAACCTATCAGATACATGGTCATAAAAGGGCAATTAGGTATGGTCTGTTCATAGATATAGATATAAGAAAGTGTAGATGAAAGTGATCAAGATATAATACTGCGTAAAATTTACCATTTATACGAGGAACAAAGCGTGCCTAAATTAGATAACTTAATTAGGTGGCTCGAAAAAGATGAAACCGGTGTTACATGTGGCAGAACTACCACAGAGAACAACAAAGTCCGATTATTTACTTGGATGAAATCTGGTATATGATATGGTACCCCGGAAAGGGGTTGGGTTGACTCAACTGATATGTGTAAAACAAGTGCGCCATCAAAAATAGGTAAAAGAATAACTATTTTGCATGCTGGCTCTACAGATGGTTGGATTCCAGTGATAATTATGCAAAAAATCTAGGACATACAGTTTTAACAGTTTTTACTACTATATATTTAATACCATTGAAAATGTTTTGCACCAACTGAAATCTGCCATTCGTCGTAACACTGTTTTTCCCGTGTTTACTCCAATGTCCTCAAACTTATAGAGACCGAAGTTTTTAACATCCCTCCACAAAGTTGGGCAAATTCTGTTAAACATATAGAAAAAGCAGAAAAATCGTATATCTATATTGCAAATAATATAGAAAAAATAATAATTAGAACAGGCGGTGATAGCGATAGTAATACTGATATATTATGTGAATAATTTTAAGAAATTTAAGTAGGTAATAAAAATAATTTGTAATTTTATTCTAGATTTAAACATAAATACATACATACATAAATAAATATTGTTTTGTATCTTTCCTAACAAAACCCCAAATAATGAAATTCTAAGCAAAGTACACACCTGTTCGGCCATATTTCGTTCTTACAGCTTGCGCGGCTCTTTGCTGAATTCGTATCAGTTAGTCACTTTATTTTGTTATACTGAGATTATGGCAACTTGGGACCAAATAAAACGTACCAAATATATTGGTGAAATCAAATATCAATTAGATGGGTTTATTGCTTCAACAACAATGCAAAGAGCAAAGCAGGGAAAAAATATCTGCCTCCGAGTCTGATTATTGCATATTAATGGTTTCCAAAATGGGAATCTATGATATCGTCAGGACAGATAATTTTCGAACCCGTATAGAATCGTCTTTTATCGTTTTTTTAGCACCTACTCAAAATGGTGGGGCATGTAACTTAAGTAAACTTTTCCACCCAGATATAAACCGGATTCTGGATTTTTTACAAATAGAATTTGAACATCATTTTTCTGAATCCATTCACTTCCAACGGTGTTCTAGAGAGATTTATGAAAAGAGTTTTTTAGTTGGATCCTTCTTTCCCAGCCTTCACCCCTTGGGCAAAGTAGTACTCGTTGTACGTACTCGGAATATAGCTGATCAAGTTCGATCAATTGTCAAGGCTTGCTTTTTGTTTTCTTTGATTATCGTGGCGTAGTACGTCAAGAGTTTTTACCTACAGGTCGTAGGGTCAATAGAAATTACGCACAGTTTTCGAGAAGCAATACGAAGGAAACGTCTGGAATTATGGGAAAACAATTCATGGATGCTGCCCACTTATCGTTGCCTGGGCCTAACTTTTAACAAAACCCCAATCATGCCTCGGCCACCATATTGACCGGATATGCCCCCCGTGACTTTTTCCTGTTCCCAAACTCAAGAAACCCATGAATGGAAGGAGGTTTGGAATAATTGAGGAGATAAAGAAAAAATGGCACTTAAGGCTATTGGAAGGATTACTTGGGAATACTTTTTGGTAAAACTTAAGTCATCTTACTTTTTGAACACACCTCGTAGTTAAGGTTTTCTTTTATTTTATTTCTGTTTTAACCAAAGACGCCCAATTAAAATCCTTCTTAATTAATATAATAACGATATTGAAATTCATTTTCAGTTTTTGGTTAGTTCGGAAGTTGCAAAAGTAGATTTTAGGCGTTCATTTTTTCCTTGATCGTGCGGGTCTTTGGCGAACGACGACATAAGCGTTCGGCGGGGGACTCCCACAAATAAAAATTAAATTAGAGCCTTAATCTAAGGAGTTTCCTCGGAGAGGACCGTTCTGTCCGACCGTTTCGTAGCGAAACGGGCTGAAATCTTATTAAATTTCAGACCGCTCCACCCGTTCCCCCTTCCCTGTTTTGTCCCGAAATGGACTAATAAAATTAGGGACCAAGGTGTACCGTCGTCACACCGAGACCGAGCAAAGTCGGATATCCGCAATTATATTAATAATTTAATTAAGGGCGCTTTAGCGGGTCGGGTGGGGGGTGGGCAGGTCGTCCGAGGTTAAGTTGTTTGTTTTGCGACGCCCACACTTAATAGGGTGGGATTAGAAAGCGAACGATTTCTGGAAACGACGCCCGAAAAGTCGGACGGGTCGAGAGGGGGGATTAAATTAAAGAAAATAATTTTTAATTTGGCGCCCTTATTTGATTTTTCTCTGGATATGTAATCGACCGGTACAAATTTGATGATGTTTCGTAAGAAATTTCAGACGAAGAATTACACTACTTTTTTTTCATATAACACATTTAAAGTTTAAACAAGTTTGAAATCATAAATTAATTTTTATTATATATATATATATATATATATATATATATATATATATATATATATATATATATATATATATATATATATATATATATATATATATATATATATATATATATATATATATATATATATATATATATATATGTCGGTCTAGAACGTTCTACGCCGTTTTCCGACACCTAACCTCCACTCTTCTCTATTTAACCATAGCTGGTCTGGTAATTCTCTTTCTATTAGTTCCTTTTCTATTCCCTCCTTCCAACTTTTTCTAGGCCTTCCCCTTTTATTTTTCCCTTGCGGTGTCCACAATAGTATCTGTTTCGGGATTCGGTTTTCGGGCATGCGCTGTACGTGTCCAAACCATATAAGTTGTTTTGTTTTTATGTCGTCTACTATTGTATGTTTTATTCCCATAATCTCTCTTATCTTTTTATTTGTTAATTTTTCTTTTTTTGATCTTCCAGCCGATCTCCTCCAGAAGTCCATCTCGGTTGCTAGTAACATATTTTCTGTTTTGTTCTTTAGCTGCCATACCTCACTTCCGTATGTGATGATACTTTTTATTTTTGTATTATATATGGTTTTTTTATTAGTTTTGGATATACTTTGGTCCCACAAGATCCCATTCAGCATGGCTATTGCTTTTCTTCCTTGTATTATTCTTTCTTTTATTCCCTCATCTAATCTTCCGTCCTGCGTTATTTTTAGTCCTAGATATTTATACTCCTGGCAGTCTTTTATTAGGCGTCCGTCTTCCAATGTTATATTTCCAGATGTTCCTCCTACGGTCATACTTTCAGTTTTTGTGATGTTAACTTCTAATCCCCATTTTCTATACTCTTCTACTAACTTTCGTGCCATATATTCTAGATCATCATGATCTTGTGCTAAGAAGATTTGATCATCCGCAAAGAAAAGGGTATATAATGTTGTTTCATTTAATAGTGGGATTCCCATTCCTCTGCATTTGTTCATCCATTTTTGTAAGGCTTGTTGTAGGTATATTTTGAATAATACAGGAGACAGGCAGCATCCTTGTTTGAGGCCCTTTGTAATTGGTATGGGCTCAGAAAAAGTGTCCTGTATTTTGACTTTAGCTGTTATATCTTTATATAGATTTTTGACCGCTTTTATCGCATTTGAATTAATGTTCGTTTTTTCTAAAGCCTCCCATAGTTTCTCTAGAGGTATGCTGTCATAAGCCTTTTGAAGGTCTATGTAGAGGAGATGTACCTCCTGATCTTTGGCTGTTTTTTTCTCTAAAACCTGTGTTACTGTATACAAATGGTCTACTGTTGATCTCCCAGCTCTAAATCCCGCTTGTTCCTCTATTTCTATCTCCTTATATTCAGCTTTAATTTTCTTTTTCAATATTTTACCATATACTCTACTTAGTGTGCTCGTTACTGCTAGTCCTCTATAGTTTGAGCAACTGTCCCTACTTCCTTTCTTAAAAATAGTTGTGATATAAGAGCCTTTCCAGTCACTTGGTATATCAGCCCCGTCTATGCACATCTGAAACGATTTTGTTAGATGGCGATATAAATTCTCGGTCCCGTATTTTATTAGTTCTCCTGGTATTTCTCCTGGACCAGCGGACTTTCGGTTTTTTAGGTTTTTACATATTTCTTTAACTTCTTTCGTCGTTATTCTTAACGGAGATGCTATTATTGTTACTTGTGATATTTCATTACTTGTTTTAAATTCTGTTCGGTTTTCTGTAAGTAATGTTTTGAAATGTGTTTCCCATTTGTCCATTGTTATTGTTGATATTATGTCCTTCCTTTGGTTTTGCCTTAATTGCTTTATTAATCGCCAGCTCTCCGTACTTTTTGTGCCACCTAGATATGTATTTATTTTGGAGCAGTTTCTTTCCCAGGATTTATTTTTCTCCTCAGTTATATTTCTCTCTTTTCTCTTTTATGTCGTTTTCTATATCTGGGTCCCACCAATACGGTTTTTTAGTTTTTGTAGTCTCATATGTTCCTAATGCTTCATATGCAGCCGAGTGGATGCACGTTTTGATATATTCATGATATTCTTCAGGAATTTGGAATCTCGTTTCTGTTAACTTCTGATCTAGACGTTTCCTATATAGTTCCCTTGTACCTTCATGGTCGAGCCCATCTAAATTATATCTTTTTGTAGTTGTTTGTATTTTCGGCTTTTCTACTTCGTGTTTGTCTCTTTTTGTGTTATGTACAATTGTGCTTCTGAGTAAGTGATGGTCGCTACCACATGTGACTCCCCTAAGGACCCTGACATCTTGTACGGTCAATTTCGTTTCTTGTCTCATAATTGTGTGATCAATAATTGATTTTAGGTTTCTTGTAGATTGTGTCCACGTGTATTTATGAATGTCCCGATGTTGGTAGAATCCATTCATTATTTTAAGATCATTTTGTTCACATAAAGCTATCAATCGATTTCCGTTATCATTTTTTGTCTCTTCTCCATATGGTCCTACTACTTGGCTGTCTCTATTTTTGCCCACTCTGCAGTTCAAGTCTCCAAGTATAATAATTTCTCTCGTTTTCCCTACTTTTGTTATTTCCTGGTTTAGGTCCTCGAAGAATTGGTCTTTTGTATTCACTAGAGAGTCGTCATTTACTCCATACACACCAAAAATAGTTACTCTGTACCCATATATAGTTAAATTCATCTTAATCATTCGTTCACTGATAGCTTCCCAAGAGTGTATGTACCTCCTCAGCTTTCTTTTTATCAGTATGGATATTCCTTGTTGTGCTCTCCGGTCTTTCGTAACTCCACTATAGAAGTGATCGTAATATCCCATGCTTTCCGATCCTTGTCCCTTTCTCTTCGTCTCTGTAATTACCGCAATATCTAATTTAAGAGTTTTTATTTCTGAGATTACTTCATTCATTTTCCGGGTTAGTCCTTGAACATTCCATGTCCCATAGTTCATTGTCCTTTTTCGTTGCTTAAGTCTTTTTTGGTCTTTCCGTCCGATTCCGAGGCTTTGGTTAGGTTTTTTAGCATTTTACAGGTTTTTAAGGGTGATAGGGAGCTGGCCTATCGCCCCAACCCTCCTCCTTTATCCGGGCTTGGGACCGGCAGTGGTCTCTTTAGAGTTACTCAATCCACCCCTTAGAGACCCCAGGCGGTTATTTGGTATTTAATATCCGAAAAGCAAAAAAGCTTTACCATTTATTCATGGCAAATGAAAAACTTAACACTTTTCATAAAACTTCTGGATTCCTACTGCGTCGGTTTTTGTTTACTTGAACTAGTTAACGTTTCGCCAATCATACTGTTGGCTTCTTCACAACCTTTCAATAGCAATGAAACCGAAAATATCACTGACCATATATCAAAAGTTCTAAAGAGATATAACGTCGAAACTAGATTTACCACTTGTCCAAATATCTCTCAACATTCCATTTGAGATGCCAGGAGTTTACAGCATTCCACGCATACGCGGCAAAGAATACATTGGGGAACCCGGACGAAAAATATCAACTAGGCTCAAAGAACATAAAAGAGCCTTAAGACAGCTCATCATCAGTTGCCGAACACGATTACGAAACCGGACATAAAATTTTATTCGATAAAACTAAAATTCTTGCATATAATCAATTCTTCTACCTCAATTTTAACCCCACTCAGGTCTCTACCTGTCACCAATATGGGAATCAGTCATCCGATACAGTGTTTATGTCCCTCATTTAGCTCCGGCCCCCTCAAGCAATATATAATCAGGTACAGAGTAAAATGCGAGCCAGTTTCAGTCGAGCTCTGAAGAAACCAACGGGATGATTGGCGAAACGTTAGCTAGTTCGAGTCAACACAAATCGACGCAGGAGACATCCAGAAGTTTTTTTATATTACCAGAGCCCGTGGAAGTTTCTTTGAAAAAATAAAATAAAAGAAAAACTTAACTTGTAACTTATCTATTTTTATCCAAAGAATACAAGAAAACAATCACTCATACGTACGTTTTTGTAACTAAGTAAGGAAA
This sequence comes from Cylas formicarius, assembly GCF_029955315.1. Taxonomy (NCBI): domain Eukaryota; kingdom Metazoa; phylum Arthropoda; class Insecta; order Coleoptera; family Brentidae; genus Cylas; species Cylas formicarius. The sequence continues at coordinate 28,821,464 of NW_026844326.1, read as the reverse complement.
AATCGTTTAAACAATCTACTGGTAATCTGTCGAACAAATGTAAGAGATGTTTTAAATAATCCTGTGTTATGTCGAAGTAAAAGTAGCAATTCTTTTCTCTTGCTTTACTAATATTTGGTTCCCAAAACGATACAAGCTTTTTAGGAAAATAATACATGTGATTGGTTTTTAATGTTTTGGAAGATTGATGACGAGGAAGGTATCTCTAAGATTTAAACTTCAGACGTATAATGTGTCATACATTCTCATATTCTTATATCAAATCTAAAGCAAGCATTCAGCAATCTCTGGATGCGAATGTGATATCATTAATGACTCACATAGAGATTATCCAAGTTTGGGATCCTTTATTTCGCGGTTTGAGAAGCATCAACGTAATTATTATTATTATGTTTCAAAACCGGACTGTGTAGCTAAGATACTGATTGCACTTAACTGTGATATGTGGAGTTTAGTTACAGAGGCATTGCAAGTACTAATGAAATGACGAAACTTAACCTAAAGTTTAGCCTAACATTGACGAACGGTAGTTTTTGGGTACAGAAACGTCAAAATTCAAAACGTGGGAAATATTTCCGAAAACATCCGATTGCTCCAAAATCCGAGCGGTAAAATCCCGGAAATGTCCGAAGTGGCTCGGATCCGTGGGAAACGAAACTGACGTGGTAAAGTGACGCTTCCCGCACGCTAGATCGGTGTGTAATTAGGTATTTTACAGACGAGAGTAGAAAAACAAATTAATAAGCGATTCGGAAAATCCAAACACCCGGAGCTTGTGGAATAAAATATTGTGATCTAGGCGATCAAACGCTTTTGAAAAATCAAGATATATGACGTCCATTTTAAAACCTTCAGAAATATATTGAGACAAAGTCGTTAAATTGGTAATGGTGGTTCGTCATTTGAAATAATCATGTTCTTAGGGACTATTTGGTTCTTAATAATATGAAATATTTTGTTCTATAGACAGGGCAGTTATAATTAGATAAATTCAGTCAGTAATGAAAAAATAATAAATTATTGCATGTATAGTGCAACTTATGTTGACCAACGCAAAACTGCAACTAAGAAATGCGAAGAATGCCGAAACGCAGTGGACGTTTTAAGCTATGCATCGTATCGCATCCAATATCTCGTCCGGGACGCCGTAATATCTGTCTAATCTCCTTAGGATCGACCAGGGTACGGTCTGAAAATTTCCGAAACAAGATCGGCGGTCAGAACCCGGAAAAGTTGCGCCGGAATTTTCCCCCTTTGAAGGGAGCGCACGTTAAGGCCCGTGTCAATTCGACCGTACGTAACGTATTCCTTCGAAGATCAAGAATTTATTTACTTCGACTTGATGGGCTCCGTCGCGGGATCAAATACGGACGCATTCTTACGAATCGAGCAAAGCCTGGAGCAACGCATCCCCTTTGTTGGGGAAAACTATCAAAGTAAAGATTGGCTTCGCCGCAGTTTTCGCCGGCATGCTGGCGGTCAATCGTTATTGCTTTCTAAGAAACAGAAATCTCGTACCGGATGTGGACGAAAGTACCGCTTGCCATTTTGCGACCACTCTAACCGATGGTGTTATTAAAATTACATAATATTTCATAAAACAATTTTTTCTACTCCCGTCTGTAAAATACCTAATTACACACCGATCTAGCGTGCGGGAAGCGTCACTTTACCACGTCACTTTCGTTTCCGATGGATCCGAGCCACTTCGGACATTTCCGGGATTTTACCGCACGGGTTTGGGAGCGATCGGATGTTTTCGGAGATATTTCCCTCGCCAAAAACTAACGGTCATAGAGAATAGTATGTTATGCAACAAGTGCGGTAAACGGCATTTGTCCCACGAGTTTATTTGACACGAACGGAGCGACTGTCTAATAAACGAATGAGTTAAAAAGTTTACCGAATTTGTTGCATACTATACTTTTTCTACGACCGTTAGAAATAGCTTTCATAAGAGTCGAATTTGAGAAAGACGTCGACGGTGGCGGCTTATCTAACTAAACACAAGGCAAATTTGAAAAACTGTTAAAACAGAGAGCATCCCCAAAGAAAGATTCCTGGCCCTTATGTAATGTGCATGGAATTTTTTTTGAGTCAGGTCAAGACACTGACAAACTATTTACTTTTGAAGATTACAGAATCGAATTATCTGTAGATGAAATATAAGATTTTTTTTTATATTTTAGGTCGGAATGTAGCAGCGAGGTCAACTCCATCAACTTCATCTGTTCAGTCCATTACCAACCTTTTATGCTAGCAGCAGAAAACAAGGAAATAAAACCTTCTTTTGATAATAATACCTACTGAATTAGAAGATATTTTACAGCAGAAAAATTATAAACTATGCATGTATGCCTTGCCAAATATAATTTTTATATTTTCGTTTAAAATTGGAGACGGACAATACCTGGAATGCGTCTGGGAGTGAGTTAAAAAATCGGACAATGTTAAAGGTAAAACTAGGCTCAAACATTGCCGTCCTATGAAATGGTGGAGTGATCTTTCCCCTAGACCTGATATGTAAATTATGCACATGCGTCTGTGTAAGTACGTAACTTCCCTGTTTCAAAGAGTTTGTGTGAAATAGGCTGGTAAAGTCTGTTCCTAGATATAAGAAGGTGACTAACTGATACGAATTAAGGAAGGACCCGGGCAAGCTGTAAGAATGAAATACGGCCGAACAGGTCCGTACTTTGCTTAGAGTTTAATTATTTGGGGTTTTGTTAGGAAAAATACTAAACATTATTTATATATTTATGAATGTATTTATGTTTAAATCTAAAATAAAATTACAAATTATTTTTATAACCTACTTAAATTATTTATAATTATTCATATAATATATCAGTATCACTATCGCTATCATCGCTTGTTCTAATTATTATTTGTTCTATATTATTTGCAATATGGATATACGATTGTTAGATTTTTTCTATATGTTTAATAGAATTTGCCAAACTTTCTATAAGTTTGAGGACATTGGAGTTAACACGGAGAAAAACATTGTTACTACGAATGGCAAATTTCAGTTGGTTCCAAACATGTTCAATGGTATTAAATATACAGTGGTAAGACTTAAAACTGTATGCCCTGTTTTCCTTTTGTAGGTTCAAGCTTTGTGGAACCTTAATTAATTGAATTTTTGTATAATCTTCGTGAAAATAAATGTCGTTATTATACATGTAGTTTTAGATTGTTGCTTTTGTGTCACATGAGGAAGAGGTTTTAATCAACTGTCTACTGTGATAACTTGCATTGTCCATTACAATGATACTATTAGGAGGAATGTTTGGAACTATTTTGTTTTTAAATCAACTTTGAAATAAATCAGCGGTGGTGTCTTCGTGGTAATCCAGAGAAGAATCTTTAATATTTTTCGCAGACACAGAAAGTCCATTTGAAATCCAACCATCTTTAGAGCCAGCATGCAAAATATTTATTCTTTTACTTCTTTTTGATGGCACGTTTGTTTTACACTTGTCAGTTGAGTCAACCCAACCCTTTTCCGGGGAATCATAAGTGTCGAACCAGGTTTGTTCCAAGTAAATAATTGGCCAGTCACCATTTCCGAATTCTAAAATATTCCATTAAAACTTGCCTTTCCTCAATTTTTTTAAATCTATAGCCCATGTGTTGAATACACTTCCATAAGGTAGTTCTGCCACATTTGGCACCGGTTTCATCTTTTTCAAGCCTCCTAATTAAGATGTCTAATGTAGGCACGCTTTGTTCCTCGTATAACTGGTAAATTTTCCGCCGTATTATATCTTGATTACTTTCATGTCAGCAGTTGATGTTGGAATTTTCGTCAATTTGCCCGTTTCTTCAAAGGATACTTGCCCGCTGGCACCACGTTCGATGAGAGTCAAATAAACATTGTTTATAACTTCCTTAGTCTCAATAGAATAGTGTTTTCTACATTTGGACGAGAGCATCTCCTGAGATACGCTAGAATCGCACATATTTTGCATAATTCGCACACGATTCAACTCACGCTGTATTACACACGAAATTGGTCACTGAATTTTTCTTTTATCAGTACTGTTTAAACAATTTGTGTAAACAACATCACAGTAATTGAATAAGGATAGTACGAGGGACTCGCAAACTAAAGTCTTTACCTTTTTTTATATAAAGTGACGATTACAATATATATGTTTTTTTCTGACATAAGCTCTTCGACGACAACTATTTATATGAGCGGTATATATAAGAGAACCATCAAATACTAAGTCGAGATTAGGCACAGTCCCCGTATATTGTCCTGTCAATATCTAATTTACGTCCTAATAATAATAAGCAACATTTTTGGGGATTAAGAAGGAAGGAGTGCTTTAAAGACAATTCTTTCAGTGCATTCAGCTCCCCACTCAATATTCCATAGCTCTCCCCGACGCTCCCCCTACTAAATGACAGATACACCTGCGTATCGTCAACGTAAAATAGCGCTGAACACTTTTTTAGTGCCTTTGGATATATAGACATCATAGGGCAGCGGGGAAAGAATAGATCCTTGCGGAACACCTCGAAGGAGGTCCGGTAGTTCTGATAATACAGATCCGATTCTGCCACATCTCTACCCCCATCGGAACAAACGCCCAAACGGCTCGTACTTTATCGGAATCGACATATTTTAATTTTGCCAAGGTTGAAAAATCTAATTAAAGATAAGAACATTAACGATCCGCGCTTCCGCGCGAGAGCCTTGCGAGTCTCAGCCGCTTGCATTTCCGTTAATTAAACGCCCCGCGTCGCATTTTGTACGGTATTTTTCCCTCCGCGCGTATCGCGAACGAATCACCCCACCGCCAGGCAATAAATTAATGTGTAACCATTCGGAACTGTCACTTTCTAACGAGTCCGGATACAGGGTTTCGCGCGTTTTTTTTTTACGCGATTTCAGTCTCCTGCATCCGATCCCTGTTAATCAACTCGTTTTTTTGCACTGTTTCGATATACCATGTGCAAAATCGTAAATCTGCAAACGGTGAGGCGCGAAGCCGAAATGGCGGCCAATTTTGAGGGCTTTGTGGGTCGATCCCGGTTATTTTTCCCGATCTGTGTGCTTTTTCGGGGAGTGTTGGAAAAAAGTCGCTTTCATTATAACTAATGCCTTGTAACAATATAGTATAATAATAATAACAATAATTTTTATTCACGTATTAATAAGATATTGTGAGCCTACGTTTTTAAACCTATCCTAAGGAGAAGGTAGCGGCGCTAAGCAGGAAAAATACACTTAAAAAGAAAAAATAAATAAATAAATACCTAGTACCTAGTTTTCGTGATTTAATTAAAAACTGTTTTTAAATTTACAGTTTTTTTGTGAACACCCTCTATCATAATTATATTGTATTAAATTTTGATGTTCGTAATAATTATTTCTTTTTATTGATACGTTTTTATTAATATTAAGTAGATTTACTTAAATACAATTATTTACAATACATTACATTTACAGTTTTCATGATTTAATTAAAAACATTTTGAACACCCTGTATAATAATTATATTGTATTAATGTTTGATGTTCGTAATAATTTTTTCTTGTTATTGATGCGTTTTTATTAATATTAAGTATATTTACTTAAATATAATTATTTCAAAATGTTTCTACATTTTGTGTAGTGTTGTTAAACAGCTTTCATGATTTAATTAAAAACCGTTTGTAAATATAATTTTTTTTGAGAATACGTTGTATAATAATTATATCTTATTAAAGTTTGATGTTCGTAATAATATTTTCTTTTTATTGATATGTTTTTATTATCATTGAGTATATTTTTTTAAAATTTCAAAATGTTTCTACATTTTGTCTAGTGTTGTTAAACAGTTTTCACGATTTAATTAGAAACTATTTGTAAATATATTTTTTTTTAGAATACCCTGTATAATAATTATATATTATTAAAGTTTGATGTTTGTTATATTTTTTTCTTTTTATTGATGTGTTTTTATTAACATTGAGTATATTTTTAAAAATATAATTATTTCAAAACGTTTCTACAATTTGTGTAGTGTTGTTGATTTAATTAAATACTGCTTGACTTCGTAAGAATTTAACATAAAATTATATATTAATTTTATTAATATGTATTTACTTAAATATAATTATTTCATGATTTATCTAAAAACCTTTTGTAAATATAGAGTTTTTTTGTGAACACCCTGTATAATAATTATATCGTATTAATGTTTAATGTTGGTAATAATTTTTTCTTTTTATTGATGTGTTTTTATTAATATTAAGTAAAATTGATTGGCATTACACAAAATCGAATTAGTCAAACACCTAGGGTGTCCCTGGCCCCCTGTGCGCCGCGGTGACTCACGGTTATTCCGTGGTAAAAATTTATCTTTGCCGCCTTCTCGGCATCAACGGTTATGTGTGTTTGTGTATCTCCGCGTGTTCCGGGAGATGTTGATTTACATCGGGGGCGGGGGGGAGTCGAATCCCCCACAATTCATCCCTTAAAACGGGCCACTCATATAAACACGACACTTCTCGTTGTTTCCGTCAAGATTTAGCGGCGGGAACTCGCTGCAAAGAGGCATTTTTAGTTTACCGCTTTGTGGTCGGGATACGGTTTTGTTTTGGGGAATTTGGGATCGTCCCTTCTTGCGGGAAAGTCGTCGAGAGTTGCGGGAGGGAAGGTGGCCCAAAAGAAGACCGCGAAATATATTTTCTGATTTCCCAGACGGGATCAGTGGGGCCGTCTCAAACTTTCAAAGTGATTTTTCTCTAAATCCGACTAGTAAAGGTGTCAAAAATAGTATATTATGCACTAAGTGTGAGTCATGAGTTTATTGGACACGAGCGGAGCGAGTTATTAATAAACGAGTGAGTTAAAAAGCTAACCGAACGTGTTGCATACTATACTTTTTTTACGACCGTTAGTTTTTGGGTACATTTTCGCAAAACAACACGAATACATTCACTGAAATGACCGTCAGAATTGACAAACGTCAAAATTCAAAGTATGTCAAATATCTAAGAAAACATCCGTAAACATAGAACGTAAAAATTGGACAGTTCTTTCTCAACGGTGATGCTGCGGTGTCGGTTGTATGCGACGTTGCCGGATCGTGCGATTTGTCCCTAACACGGGTCCCTTCTACAGCTGCTAAACAGCACTGGATAAATGGCGTTAATGCAGCTTACTTGCTTGGTTTCATTATAATTATCCAGGATTGTAACAGTGTGACTGCATTAAAAATTTTGGCTGTTTTGTTTGTCTTTTGTCTGGTCTCTTTTTTATGGTGTACAGGGGTGCCGGTTTAACATTATATGAAAAAAAGTTTGAATGCAAAAGTTGTTTGTAGTAAAACGATCTTTATTTGTTTTATATTATTTTAATTGCCACCCAATTACACACAGGCTGGTCAAATAAACTTTCAGTTTTTTGTTACACCTAAGAAATAATACTTTTGTGGAGTTTCGCAAAATACATATTTTTGCATTTTCCAATAGCCCTTTAAATAACGAAACTAACGATATTTTTGACCAGTTTTATCAGTTCCCAGGCAATATTAACTTAATTAATTAAATTTCTTAGCTTTCCGGATGAATTCTGAAAGCGGTCATTTCAAATACCTTTAAATGTTATAAGTATTAGATAGTTAATAAATATTATTTCATTCAATCGTTTTAATTTAATTTAGTTAGTTTTAATTTATTCATGGATCGATACTTATTATCGAATTATCGATATTATTTATATTTATATCAGTAGCATTACATTATTGAAAAAACATGATCTGAAAATAAACTTAAACTGTGAATTTCAGACAAATAAACAAGGTAGACGATAAGTTAAAGTGTAGTGCGGAATTTGTACTGATTTTAGTGTCAATATTCCGGCATACTATTCGTGAAATAGAACATCCAGATTTAATTTGGCAACAAGATGGTCTTATCATCGACCTGCTGTTATCAGTGAATTTTTGGAAATTTCAGACAATCTGGCCAGGTAAGAGACCGGGTTTCAACCTACTGCACTTCTTTCTGTGGTGAACTTTAGAGGGAAAAGCATACAAAAAAACGAAAATAAATGCGATGCAAGTCCGGCAAAGAAAAGAAAAGTAACAATATATCTAATATTTCAGACTGAAAAGCAAGTGTAGCAAAGGGAAGTCAAACCAAAAAAAAGGAAAAGAAATGAAAGGAAAAAGAAAAATTTCTGAAGTATTTATTTATTATGTGGTTTACTTTAAATAAGTAAAAGCAAGAGAAGATCAGATAGCGAATGTCCAATAGTCAGTGTCTTCTTTAAGGAGTCATGTGAGTTCGTAAATAAATCCAGATCTAAACAGTGAAGGTTTGCAGGTCTGAAAGTAATTGGTGTTTCTAAACGAAGTAATAAATAAATAAATAAATAAATAAAAATCCAAATAAATGAATATATAAATTTTAATTTAGTTTAACTTTGTATTTTTTCATTTGTTTGACTTTTTATAGGTGGGTACATGAGTCGACAAAAGAATTAGGGGCGTTGTGAGAAATTATGAGTCGCATTGTGAAGAACCACGGTGTATTTTTGGGCAATATAACGCAGTGTGCCTTAATAAAAAGTCAAAATATTACAATATAAGTGATAATACAAGAGTGGCGACATTCGCAAATTGCGTTCTTCTATTTAACCACAAGAACCGCCGCACGAACACCATAATTGTCAAGAAAATACACACCCGTATATACATAATAAATTCAAGAAATAGACGCACATCATAAACTCATACGGTTTTGCTAGTTACGGGCGACACTAATAAACAATCTTTTTTATTGTGGGGAGGAACGTTATAGCATAAGGTAGTTCATTAAATAATGTAACTGAGTTATATCTAAAAGATCTCTGGAAAGTTACCGAAGGGTGTCTACGATGGGGTCTTATTAGAGTCTAGTAAAAAAAAAGCTGCCTAACTGAACTTTATATCGGTCCTCCAGCTTGAGCCAACCCGAATCAGAGAGGCACTGTGAAATATGGACATACTTTCTGAGATTGTAACTAAAACGAATACAAACATTCTGAAGTCATTCCATGTATATGCGGCAAAGAATACGTTGGAGAGACCGCACGAAAAATATCAACTAGACTCAAAGAACAAACACGAAATAGCCTTACGACTAAGACAAATAAACTCATCAGCTGTTGCCGAACACAATCATGAAACCGGACATAAAATTTTATTCATTAAAACTGAAATTCTTGCATGTAATTAGTTCTTCTACCCACGAAAAATCCGAGAGTCTATAGAAACCTATAAACAACCTAACTTATCCGCGACTCAGAGACGGTGTGTGCCCCTCATTTAGCTCCGCCCTCACTCAAACAATATATAAGCAGGTAAGGGTAAGCTACGAGCCAGTCAGTACGTCAGCAATTTCGACTCAGCAAAAACCGACGCAGTAGGAATCCAGAAGTTTTGTAAAAAGTATTCTGAAGTGGTTGAAGCCTCTCCTTATCTCGACTAAGTATAAACTTCTTTACTGAGAAAATGTTTATGAATATACAATATCCTCAACTTATAGGAGAGGCGTTTTTTACAATATCTTCATTTTCATTTCCATTGCGTTTTCTTAGTATTCAATAAGAGGTTGTGAGCCGCAGATGCCTCCAACATTATTTTTAGATATAATTTTTTTTTAGTAGCGGCATTTAAAGCTTTACTAGCAACAAATGATAAATATAACTAAGTATCATGGGTGTATTAATGAGATTTACAAAATTTAAGGAAAGTAGAGAAGTCAGCTGTATAAACTGAGAACAGAACAGGTCCCAGAATACTCCCTGGAGAACACCCCTCTCTAAAGCGATAGCATATGAATGAGTATTTCCTAATTTTATTTCTTTAAAAAAGGGAAGAGCGGAAGAATTTCGGTTTAGCCAGGAGTACGAAATGATCCAAGGTGTCGAACGCTTTGCTATAGTCCAAGAGAATGAGACAAGAGTTTAATTGAGAATCCGCTGCTCTCAATAAATCATCAGTAACGTGAAGCAAGGCAGAAGAGGTCGAAAACCAGATTGAGTGTCTGGAAGGATTTTGTTATCGCAGAGGAACTGACGAAATTGTTTAGCTGCAATTTTTTCAATAGTCTTTGAGATGGTTGCCAACAAATGGTCTAAAATAGTTAATGCCACTTGGACACTCTTTCATTGAAACGGGTATAACTTCAGTTTGCTTCCAGGTCAGCAGACACTTGTTAACGAGGAAAGTGATACGATCGACTAAATGCTGCAAAGTCAAAAGAATCATTTTTATGATCATGAGCCTGATCAAAAGTTTTGTTAACTTCCTCGGGGCAAACTTTAGCAAAACGGAATAAATTAAGACCAGATTGTTTATTAATATAATTTGCAGACGCAATACCACCAACAGCTCCAAAATAATTAAAAGCAACATTAAAACTATTAGGTTGGCCTAAATTGTTTTCAAACATTAAAATAGGATTACTGTGCACTTGAAGTCTGCTCCAATTACGCAAAAAAATTTTAGAATCAGCCCTAAATGCACTTACCAAATATGCCCTTTTCTCGGCTCTCGCACATACTCTATACTTGTATTTTAAACGCGACCTATTTTTAAGTTTTATTAAGAGTTTAAAGTCTGAGAATTTTGTTAGCATTATTAGCAAAATTATAATGTTCTCACCCCTTGAGGTTATTTTCGATTTTTTTACTAAAAATTTCACAAAATAAAGTATACCATCACCATCATTCGGTGTACCAAAAATTATGCAATTCAAAAACCTCCGCAAGCGTATTTCTCGAAGAAAATGGGGAAAAATTAACTCAAACAACGCGAACATTCAATCCCGAATTTTGTTTCTAAACAAAGTCCCGGCGTCCCCCCCGCCCGGCCCGCCGCAATTTCCGCAAGGCTTTCGGCAATAAATAAAAACCCTCTCCGCCCTCTTTTTTCGGAAAATTTAAGCGCCCTTTCTACCCCTCCCCGAAACCGACGTAATTAAAACTTAAAAATGGGCGTTAGTTTATGTTTTAATGCTTTTATCATCCGGGTCGGGCGGCGGGGTGGTGGGGGCACCACCCGAAAAACTACTGGATGGAAAGTGGAGGAGGGTGTGCAGCTTAATTTAATTCTCTGGAGTCCTTAATGGAATCGTTTAGCCTTAACTGGCCAATTTGCAGTTTGCCCCCCCCCCCTCTCCTGACCCTAGATTTATGCAAATTGAAATCTTAGTTTCAGCGATCTAAAAGGTGTAAGGCGCTGATTATTTTCTCGAATTTACTTACGTAGTTTACGACGTTCCCTCGCGCTTACGACGATTGGGGAGAAGTGGGGGAGAGGCGACCTGACGGCGTACACTTAAGGGTGGATTATGATGAGGGGCATTACACTTTAATTATCGCGGAGCCGTAAAAGCTCGCTTTTAAGCGAGTGGGTATTTGTTTTCTTTTTTTAGTTAGCTGCCTTTATCGGGCGGACCTGGTGGCAGGCAAAAGGAGCTCCCCTAAAAAAAATCTAGATAAATTTATGATACACTTAATGAAATAATCATTACTTCTTATAAATCTTCTAGATTCCTCCTGGATCGTGTGTTGATGAATCGAAATTGTTGGCGTTTCTCTAATCATCCTCCCAACTAGCACAAAGGTATCCGCAAAATGTCTTCGGGATATCTGACGGGACATAGCGTATATCCTAGGGATATACTGTTTCAGGATACACGATGGTACTAATTGCAACGTTCACATTAGTATATCCGACCCTGGGGATATAGGATCTTATGCAGATATACCAGTGGACCTTACTTATTAGGTTATTTCCAACAGCCTATGAGAAGTAATGTCCAGTAGTCCAATTGGTGATGGAATTAACCTTTCGGGTATGGTTGGTGGAGTCATCACTGTAATAGCAGGCGATATTCAAAAGGCACATTTTTTTTAAAATTAATATTTAGTCTTTAATTTTGCTTTTGGTGGTAAAGGTGAAAGGCTGCCGATTGATACCATTAACAAAACACATTTTATACCCATATAAAGTATCTTAAATATTGAGTAAGATACTAATATTTGACAGGTTTTGGTGAAATTAGCTCTTTCAACCAATCAGCTATTGAATTCTCATATTATCTCGATATTCGTAATGTGTTTGCCTCCTTTTCCACATCTGAAAATAGTTAAGAAAGACAGGTTTTATATATCTGCACTTTATATTTAGTACTGATAGTACCCTCATGAAAGTGATCTTAGATGCTAATCTTCACGATGATGCAGATATACAGTTACGTATTTCATCTCATTAAATACAAACCTCATTAAACTCTCATCTCTTTCATGAGAGTAGGTACTATCGCTCGCAAAAAAAAGTTTAATAAATATAACTTTTCAGTTTGACAGTTAAGGCCGATTTTCATGCAATATTTTTCTATTTTTTTTTGCTCGTGATGGGTGCAGTTCGATTCCTATAATTAATACTTCGTTTTGGGGGGGTGATCCTTTTCTCCATTTTAAAGAAAAAATATACTAACTATACTATATAGCTAAAAATATAATTTTTGAAGGATTTTCTCTGACATTGCTTACCTAACTTAAAAATTAGTTTAGTTTTTTATGACTAAAATTTACTTTTTTTTTATTTTTGTTTTCAAAGAATAAGCTCAAAAAACATGAAGAAACGGTGGATTTTATTTTTGTTTCAAAAGCTAAGCGGTAAGATACGAAAAGATGCCTGGAATCAAAAGTTATGTAATCTAAAACGTATGATATAGGTATATAGGTTACAAAAGAGTCAGTTTTTTCTTAACTCGGTTCAGCAATCACTCCTTAATAGAGTATCAACTAAGCAATCACCGCATTAGTTACATTACATTTAAGTCTTATTTATTAAAAAAAAACATAATACCCACTTAAATTTCTCATTTCTCATAACTGCTGCGCCGCCTGATCTTGCTATCTCATTGACCTAGCAAAATAATAAAAAACAATACATAATGTCGGTAGACTACACAAAGATGATTCCTTCAGAAAACACTGAAATCAGTAAGCCCAGCTCACCAAATATTCAAAATAGACGCCAAGTCGCCGTATAGCGCCAACAAAAATAAGGCTGAAAAGATGGCGGACGACGAAACGAGACCCGAGCGAGTCCGGCACAGCACGACCGCGAGTAGTTGCGTCATTGGTTGGAGCCGAACAGTGTTGTCAAATAGAATCTTATAAAGAAATATATTATTTTTACGTTTTTGTAATTTTTTTACTTAGATGACTCCGTATTTTCGGTGGTGTTTTCCGTCCCAATTGTTTAAAATTTAACTTGTTAGGTTTCATTTTGTTTTATGGTTTTTCACTTTTTTCCCTTATTTCTATTCTAATGTTCCCATTATGGCGCAAGGGGACATCCTCAGGTTGTCTATTTAGAGGATATCTGTGGTATATCGTGTATAGTAAATCCGCAAGCTATCCATTCAGAGGATATCCCTGGGATATATTATAGAGTATATCTTTACTATATATGCTAACGTATATTCCAAGGATATCCTCCACATGTATATACTGGAGATATTGTGTGCTATCTGGGCTGCTGGCTTGTTCAGAGCTTAACTAAAACTGGCTCGTATTCTAATTTGTACCTGCTTCTATATTGTTGGAAGAGGGCGGAGCGAAAGGACGGTCATGAACATTGTCTCGGAAGGGGTAATCCTGGTTTCTTGCTCTTATGGAGAGAGAGTGGTGACAGACCTTTTCACGGATTCTTATAAAGAAGAAGCCTTAATAACAGATTTGAAGTTGTGTTCCATAGATGGCGCAGAATCTTTTTTAAATCGGCGATACTTTAATGCATTGACACATCACCATCAGGCCCAGAAATCATCGGTTATGGACTATCTCGTTTACAGAGTCGTAAAAGTATCTCAACCCGAGACATTGAAACTAATATCGCTGATCATCTTGGTTTCCAGAAACTTCCGTAGGGTAGAACTAGTACAAAAGTATTCTCGGTCCTCTGTCAACATAATGATCTGTGGTAGTGCAGTTGGAGATGTCCTGTCCCCTATGGTAGTGTATAAGAGCTCCGTTTTATATAAATACTGGTGTACTGGAGGACCCCCTGGCACTGTTTATGGAAACAGCCCTTCCGAAAGGTTCGGCATGGACCTTTTTGAGCAAGTTTTTTTCCCAATATAATAGCTATGAAAGAATTAGAAACACGAGCAGTCATAGTTGAGGCGAGCCATTTTTCACCACAGGTCACAGCCTTACAAAATAATATTTATATGTGCCCTTTTCCAGTCAACACCACACATTTGATGCAGCTAATATGGCTGTATTTCCATGGCGAAATTAGAGCAGATATTCAGGGACTTACATTAACTTCTGTGGAACAAAGTTTCAGAGTAGAATCTCAACCTTAGACAATCCCAGACAACAGCAACGAAGAATTGCATTGTTTCTCCGATAGCCTGCCAGGGTCCGTCAGAAATATCATCAAAAAAAGATAACAGGCAAATCCAAGAACCTTAAAGTGTGTTCTCCGATAAGTATAACAAAGCAAGTTTGAGAAGTAAGAGCGTGATTATAGAACTTTTAACCCTGGAAATGAGATCGAAAAGGATCGAAAATTAAATTTAAGTTTTTTTTGTATTTGCCAAAAGCTTATATAGTTTTTAAGTTGACGTATTTGTTTCATTTTTGTAGGTAAGACAATTAAAACGAGTTGCATGTCCCAAACTGCAGACGAAACCCAAAGCTAAGCGAAGATAACGCATCGCATCGAAAGCACTATTAATTGGATTGTCATATTGTAAAATTGCTCTTAATTATTCCAGCCTTTGTATCGACAAATCCGAATAAAACTTTATTTTGTTTTCTATATAAATAAATGTTTTGAAAAACGCTCTCCCGTATTTTGAATATTTAAGTAACGTTTTATTTTTTCATAACCAGTGTAAAGTGCCATAAATAAAAAAATTTCAGCAAAAAAAGTCAAAATACTAGATTTCAAGCTAGCATACCAGCATTTTCCGAATTTAGTAATAGGTTTAACTGATTTAGTTAATATGAATCTAAACATCGATTTAATAAATAAAAAGCTATTAGGAAAACAACAAAACTATCAGCTTTACTCTAAAAAAAAATAATCAAAAACTATAAAATTTAGAAATACCATCTGCTATTTCATATGCAAAATATAATTTCGCTCTAATTGAAATCCAAAAACCCACGGACGAGATAATATCAGTTACGTTAATGCAACCTTTACTAGTTAAACGATTTAACGCTGACCAACACGAATACGAAATAAGTGCGACACCTCAATACAAGGACATAAAAGGAGTAATCCGTACCCAACAGATGCACTCGGAAGAAAAAACTCTATAATCCAGGAGATAAGTTATCATTTTCCGAGAAAATCAAGCACGAGATTAGGACAACGGGTGAATGACTGATTCTGATTAAGATACCAGTAAACTATGAAGAAGAAATTAATAAAGAAAAATCCTTCAACGATGTAAAAATCCAGTTCAGAAAACCAATATTTTTACCAAAAATCAAATAGACGGAAATAAAAGCAATGAAAGTCTTTCAAAAATAAATATTGACGAAATATACCACCAAAAGACTTAGCAGAAAAAAATAACTCCAATGGAACCAGTGAAAAAAGAAACAAATATGTTTTGGTTATTGTTTTTGGAATAATTATGGGTTTAGTTTTAGTTTTCATTATTAAGAAGTTCTTCTTGGAAAAGGTACGAGAATTGAAGAAAAACACATCCCAAGAAAAAACCGACCAAGAAGAACATTTTGAAGCTCTTTCGAAAAAATGCTCCGTTATTTTCGAAATTTAAGGAGGGAGGGGTCATATGCTCCAAACTGCACAAGAAGCCACTATTTATTCGATTGTCATAACCAGTGTAAAGTGTCATAAATAAAATTTTTTCAGCAAAAAAATCTATTTTTCTGCGTCTATTGGCGGGGATTCTTTGATTCTTTGATGCTGGGATAATATTGAAAAAATATATCGAAATTACATTTGTTATAATATAATTTATTTCACAGCGGTAGGTTAATAAATAAAGACGCTATATTCAAAAATGCCCTAAAAACGTGTCAAAGTAGCACCGTTTGATGGTATGTCTGCATGTAATTGATGTATTTAAATGTAAAAGTCTGCTTTTTGAAATTCCGATAAGACGCGGTTCTCCGCTAGTTAAGACATTTGTGAGGTTAGGTTTCGCTCGAGCCACATCTGGCTTCTCCCACTCAGTTCATAATTTGAGCCGGACAAAAGACAGCCGATGAGTTAATTAAAATTGTGCTCGCTTTCGAATTTATTAATGTCGGAATATTCGTTTCATTACCGGAGCTGTATTAATTAAAGTTCTTTAATAATCCAAACATCCGGAGCTTTCAAATTGCCGCCAGTTAATTTCAATGGGGGATCGTTATTGCACGGTTATACGGTATACTCGAGGTATAATGAACTGCTCTAAATACTGAACAGACAATTTTTTCTTAATTTATTCTCTAGAGTGGACAAAGTGGCTCTCGATATAATGAATTTGTTGGCGAACAAACACGTCAATGCAGAAAAACGATTCTAAACGATTCGGCAAAAAATATAAAACATTTAAGTCTAAGTGATAAAGCTGAGACATTAGAACACTTAAAGAGAGGGGTGACTGTTTTATCCAAAGAATATGGTGTTAAAACCTTAAGACGTTCAGATTGTCTACGAATGCAAAAAAGTACAAGTGGTTTCTAAAACAAAGAGTCTTCTTCTTTCCATACCAGCAGCGGCTGGTTGCAAAAATATAAAAGGCTTTGGAATACGCTACTTGAAGAATTAAGGCAAAACATTTTCATCACAGAGTGAGCTTATTGATAGTTTCAAAAGGGATCTGGAAGAAAAAATTAAAGGTCTACGTGTGTTATTTGGCCTCATGGTCAAGAAGCTTTAGTATATTTTCTTAGACATTTAAACTCTATAAATCCTAACGTACGTTTTACCATGGAGTTGGTAACTAATAATAACCTTCCATTCTTTGACAGTTTCCATAAAAAATCGCTTAATATTTCGTAACATTGTCCACAATATTAGGGATGATGCCAAACTGACACACATCATAACACCCAATGTTTCAGCGCTCATTTTCCTACAACGCTGTAAAGTATTTCAACTTAATTGAAACTTCAATATATATTTTGAAAATAATATATGAAAAATATCTCCTAATTCTCCATTAAGTAGCTTAAACTAAAATTACTAGTATAGCACCTACATATCACGGAGTTCCAATATGTTATAAAACCAATTAATTCTCCTCCAATGTTATAACCTAAAAGTTATTATAATGCATATAATTCGCTTTTTCTGCTACTTATTTCCAGTAATTTCTATAGGTAAATTTTTTATAGGATTAATATAGTATTCATAAAGTATGGGCTGAAGAAAATGAAGTGGAATACCAAAAAAAGGTTTATGAGACAATAAACAAATACAACTGACCTCATTTTTCAATAAAAAGCAATAAACTACATTCTTACTACTATCTATATATGTTTTTTCCATTTTTAATGAAGTGTTTTCTGGAGTACTAAATACGGCCGATTAGTGATGGAAAGTCGACTCAAAGATTTTCGTCGAAATAAATGGTAACTTATTTGGAAGCAAAGGTTTCCTCGTTTTAAGACAACCATTTAAATAAAACTGTTCCGAGTGTCGCCAACAAACCACAACATTAGGAACTCCCAATATTTGATTTGATTTTTTTGTTACCATTTCCAAAATGGTTATTGTCAAATATTGTTTTTTATTGTTCCCCTTTAGAAGCTATGTCTGAATAAAACTGACCATTTTTATTGTTACACTGTAAAAACTAGATTAAATTAATTAAAATTAATGAAAAAAATTCAAAACATCGCCCTGTATCTCTGAAACCAGCCACAGTTTAGAGATTGCTTATACTTTTATCAATTACTGTGTACCTAATGTTTCGACTCGCGATGTCTCTTAATGGAAACTTATGTAATTCTAACATATTTTTCAGAAATACCGTTTACTTATTTTTAAAAAAATTACCCAAGTACTTTTAAAATTAATTCCCGTTTGATCCCATCAAGTGACGATAATTACGACACCAATCGCGATTTTTCCAGTCTAAAACGCACGACAGAGGGCGCGCGCTGAAAGCGAAAAAAAATCGCGAGTCCCGTCGGCATTAAAACATTTTAAGTAATCAGGGTCCCCCATCCCCTGCAGGGGCCCCCATTGCTCGACGTTTAATTCCGCAAATGAACGTACATAATCGCGTTTAAGAGTCGGAGGCGGCCGTGGGGGCGGCGGCGGCAGCCCGGGCAACTTTTAAAACCGCTGACATATTTTTTAAGAGCTCAAGTAACTAACTCGAAATCCGCGAGCGCGGAAATTAGAAAAGGTGGAAGAGATATTAATTCGATGTTTTCGCTGCCGCCGCCGGCTGACGGGCCGCCTCCACCGCCTCTCCCGGCGCTTTCATATTCTTGTTTATGTAATTGCTTAGCTGTGGGGGCGATGAATCCGACGGAAATAACGCTTCACGGTCGGCCGACCGATTAAAATGGAATACGTGGTTATTTGCGGCCCTTCGAAGTTGTTCTTTTGTCGTTTCTCGTATTTGCTAGATGGAGGGGCGTAAAAGGTACGAGTTATGAGGGATACCAGTACGTCCTTAGCGTTTTGTTGATTTACGGTTTAATTAATTTTTAATTTTAAAAATTTTTCGAAAATGTTTAAAAAATATTTGCCGATCGCACCTAACTTTTATTATATGTTATATCTCGAGCACCCTGTGCCAACAAGATGATTGGCGAAACGTCAGCAACTGTGATTCAACAACAACCGAAGCAGGACGAATCCAGAAGTTTATAAATAGTGTTACAGTAGCTTCTGAAAGTTTTATTAGACACAAAGAGTTTAGTGAGGAGCGCGTATACGGGATTTCACCGTTTTCGCGAAAGCAAGAAGATTTTCGCGAGCATTGAAGATGCCAAGTGAGATTTTGGCGAAACGTCTGAAGGATTCCAGTCGGATGCAGGATTTGCAGGATTCCAGTCGGATGCAGGATTCCAGTCAGAGTTCAACGAGCGAACGGATGATATCCCGGAATATAGTGTCATCACATTTTTCCATCCGTGAATCAATACGTGAGAATATATATATATATATATATATATATATATATATATATATATATATATATATATATATATATATATACATATATCGAGTATTACTAGAAGCGGAAATTCAGTAGGTTTTAATAATAGTTAATTAGGGGTAGATATATAGAAACATAAATTTACAGATGTTATCTGTCAAATTGACATTACTGATATATCTCCATAGTTTTACCAATTATTGCCTTTGGGGTATAAATTGACATATTTACATATTATTACCTTTATATAAAAAATTGTTTTTTACGCTATAGATGATTTAGTGTCGCTTCAAAAATATGTGGACTATGAAGTTAATTTTGGTCTCTTTAATAAGACCAGACACAGATAGCTTTTAAGTTTTGCATCGTCGAAGGTATCGAAAAAGTAACTTTCTTCAAAAAATTATAATAATATAAAGAGGCAACATCCGTCGTCGTATATATCTTTCTGAAAATTTTATTGTTGCGTCTATTACACATTCCATCTCTCCGTATTTCATAGTTTTCTCTAATTATCGTTTTTATATATTTTAAAAATGCTTCTGTCTTTCCGGTAAAAAATGAAATCCATATTTACGCATTCTGAAAATATATTTTACATCACAATGAGCCAAGAAACATTTATTAACTTTTGACAAATAATGTAAAATACGAACGTAAATATACGAAAAATTAAAAACGAAAATATTGTATTGAAAATTCGAACTTTTGAGGCGAAACTTGGTGACATAATAAAAATATATATTGGGGTTCACATAAAATCGAACCGACTAAAATTTGTATCTTCTAAGGAGGCAATGGGGTCTCGAAACGTTACATTAACAAAACGTTTTTTTCGGTAACCTTACACTCCTAAAATTTGATAATTTTAGTGGCATCTCGCGCAGGTCATATTTCTGGTGTCGGGTGTGGGGTAAGCAACCTCGTCCAGTGGCGGCCTCTTTCTCGTGAATCGATATTCTTCAAATAATCTACTAGACCAAGAGGATCTTCTAGATTTGAACGACTACTACTGGACCAGTTAACTTAATTTTCAATAATCTTTACAGAGACTGCATTCTTGTCGAGGGCCTTTCGAGACTTGGCCTGATCGTAGAGTTGTTTAATCAAATATCAATTCTTCTACTGGAAATTTTCTCACGTTTCGGCTGTCGGATATATAGTAATAATAATAATAATAATTAATAATAATAAAGGTCCTTATTTCCAATAATCAACCAGTACAAGAGCAAATCAATTTAGAAAAAGGCGAGGTTCAGTTCTTCCACCCCACTTGAAAACTTAAGGCCTAGGAAATGCTTGAATGAACTTATATTTCTCTCTATAACTAACTAGTGAACATCGTATTTTCTAAAGATATTGGAAAAGTGGTTTATTAGTTTTTGATGAAGTTCGATTGATTTAATTTAATTGGTGATTCATTACTATATCAGAAAATTACCTTTTGTAAAGCTGAGTCGAGTGAAGCAGTGGTATCAGTTTCCCGTTACTCCCAAATTTTATTTCTTCGTATAAGTAAGGAGGAGGTATATTCACGAAAATCTTAGAAAATAGGCAAACAGAATGCATATGTGAATATGAATATAATATAAATCATTAATAATAATTCACACTTTTCTTTAATTATCGTTTTTTATCATTTAAAAAATGTTTCCGCCTTTATCTTTAAAAGATGTACGCATTTTGAAAATATTTTCTAGATTAACATCAGCAAAAAAAGAAAATATTTTAAGAAATAATGTAGGTTATAAACATAAATAAATAAAAAATTCGAAAAACTTTTGAGCCTAAACATGGTGACATAAAAAAAATGTTGGGGTTGGGTTAACGTTCATATAAAAAAGAATTAATTATAACTAGAGGGTATTTGAAAAAAGCGTTTTTTTCCGCCACCAAAAAATTTGGTAGTTTTAGTGGCAACTCGCGCGGGCCACATTGCTGGTGTCGGGTGCGGGGTGCTTTAGGAAGCTGGCTCGCTCGCTACCTCTTCCTCGATAGTCAATAAATCCTAACCGCCAAATCCCGTTCCACTACTAGATAATCCCTATTGGCAATCCGGCTCGAAGCACCGACCAAAATGGATTATTAAAACCGACGGGGGGGACACAGTTGTTAATTTTTAGCAGGCGCGGTCTCCCGGACAAAAGAACGATAAAATCCGGTTAATTGCCGATAAAAGCGTATTAAAATGCGGCCCCGGAATCGTAAATAACCATTAAATTACAGCGTCCCGGCTGTAATTTACAATTATCCATTTTAACGGTAACGCCTAGTTAAAATGTTGCCTGAAACTATACGGAGGGGGGCTTCATTTGAATTTAAGGCCCACTTGATACCGGCACGAACTTGACCGTAAGGGGGGCGGGGGGAGGTGAAAGTGGCAAGCTGTGCGCGGAAGGGTCCGACACTGTATTATATATGGCCCCAAGAAATTTACTTACCCTACGGTGCCCGCAATATATCCCCACGGGAAACGGGGGTCCCGTACGGGAAATGCTTCGATTATCGGAAAACTGGCAAAAACCTGGTAAATTGTGTATTTAATTATAAATAATTAAGAAAAGCCTTTTGTGCACATTTTGTAATCAAATAATATCAATAAAAAAATTACCGAACTAGGCAATCAAGGCAAGTCGAAATAGCCCTTTGTGTAGTGCCATCAGCATGGAATAAAGGCATAGTCTTTAAAAGATCAAAAAATATTTTTTTAATATTATTTAAAAAATATATTTACAAAATTATACATTTTCGAACGGCGTATAAAGGCTTTAAAATTATAAAAGAAAAACATTAGATTAGCTTTAGCTTAGTTCTTCCTTTCAACGTAGAATCCCTCTTTTCCGAAGTCCCTATTCCTCTCAATATAATTTCAGGTATGATAAAATGAAAACCTTAAAATCCGAGAATGTAGACCCAAACCTTCAGAACGTTTCATTTATAAGCGGGAGGGATCCAGAAGAATTTGGAAATAGTAGCTCGAATGGTTATAATATACATTACAAAGTATCTGACTGCACCGCTAGAATATACGTAAAAATGTTTATGACACCATTTTTATCAACTCATTACGATACAGGATGTTTGAAATACAAAGAGTAACGGAAATGGCCGAATTTACGGTTTTACCCTGTATCTCAAAGCCAAAGACAGCTAGGATTGTTTTGTAAACAGCGTAATATATGAGATAGCTCGTAGTAACAACGTTTTCGGTTTAAATTAGTAGATGATAATTTCACAGTTTAGTTTTGGTTAGTTTTGTACTTGATGACGGACAGAGCAAGAATTTAAACACAATGAAACATTAGGCGGCCCAAAGAAATGGAGGAACGAATGAAATAAATAAAATAGAGATAAGTATTTTGGCATAGTTTTTGCGTTGGACAGTTTCAAATACACTACACCTATAGTGTATATTAAATTAAATTAGAACAAAAAATGTTTAGATTTTCACAGTTTTTAATACTTTATGACAGCTGTTTCGGCCATGCATTTAATTAAATTTACACACCGTTAATACAATATACGTTAACAAAATATCTTGCTAATATTTCATTAAATAAAATAGCAAATGATTCTTTTGTTAATCTCATAACTTTACAAAGAACAAACGTTTAAGCCCTTGGCCCATTGCCTTGTACTACGTGTTATCTTCTTATTTTTGTATTGGTGCTTAGCATTATCTATTAGATAGATTATTTGTAGAATTACATAAGTTTGTTGATCAGAGTGGCTTGTATGCTTATTATAGTCTCCTTCCAACTTTGTTTACTGAATTCTGAGTTTTGGGAACAGGAGAAAGTAGCTGGGGACCATACCCGGTGAATATGGTGGCTTTTGTTTTTGACCAAACAAGTGGACACAAGCGACGATGAGCGACTAAGCGCATTATCCATGAATTGTTTTCCCACAATTTCGGACGTTTTCTTCGTATTGCTTCTTGCAAACGGCGAGTAACTTCAAGAATACTCTTTGTTGACCGTACGACCTTGTGGTAAGGACTCTTGATGTACTACGCCCGGATTGTCGATTCTGGGTTCTTCTATTATGACGACTGGGCTTTGGTTTCGATGTCATAACCCATATGTTTCACTTCTTCATCAGGTATTAACGTGCTGGTTCGCTACACACAAGAATATTTAAAACATCTTGCATCCACAGAGTTAGTAACCAAGAAGTCCTACGAGGAATGAATAAGTAGCCAGAATTGATAGACAGAATAAAATGTCAGAAAGTCCTCGGTCATATAATGAAGAACTGACAACCCTACAGACTACTATAAGAAAATCAACAGGAAGAAAATACCAAAACTAACCAAAAATTGGATGTGAGACAATCTCGGCAAGATCGTAGCTGCGCTTGCTGACCATGGAGGCTCTGAGGCTGTTTTGACGCTGTGGATATCTTAAACGGACACACAGAGGCAAGAGAATAATAAAAAAAATGAATTTTGAATGCGAAGGGGATCCAAAGAAGACGAAGATGGAAGATCTCGGAATAGCTTTTACCACTAATAAACATTTTTTTTGCTTAAAGCCGTTGTCAACATCTCAAATGTTTTGCACCACTGTATTCCATTTTTGGCACAAAATTTTATGGAAATTCTTTGTTACACTTTTTTTTGAGAGCAGAAAATCGCCGAGCACACAAAACGTGTCTAACGCTTCTGTCTCACAAGAAAAAGTACGAGGGCAGCGCCAAAATTTCCCGGCCTGAATATGAGAGAAACAAAGTAGAGTAACAAATTTTCATTATTTTTCAATATAATCCCCCTTAACTTCAATACACTTATTATATCTCTTTATTAACAACTCGATCGCTTTAAAAAAATATTCTCTTGGTTTATTTGTAAAATGAGCTAAAACAGCCTCTTTTAACTCAACTTCGTCGTTAAACCGCCGTCCACGTACGTCCTTTTTCAAATATCCAAGCAACTAATAGTCGTTGGATGCCATATCTGGACTATAGGGAGGATGATCTATTGTTGGAACCCACACTCTAAAATGGCAGCTTGTGCAACACCAGCAGTATGGACAGGTGCATTATCGTGCATGCCTCCGGTCAGTTTTCCTCGATGTTTTACACGTATGCAGTCTCGCAATTTATGTAATAATGTTGTGTAATATCTACTATTGACAGTGGTATTAGTTTCTTTAAAATCTATCGAACGCCATCACCTTTTTTGTTGACTGGCAGACTCTGAATTTTCTTGGAGGTCACAATAGTTTCTATCACAGGCTTCGGTTTCGACCCACAGGTCCACTGGTCGACCAGTTCTTGAATCATCTTCACGGGACTCCTGTCCCATTCGAAAACGTTTTGCCCATTCTTTCACTACAGAATACGAAGGAGAACTTTGGCCGTACACACCATCCAGCCTTTCCTTAATAATTTTAGTTGCTAACCCTTCTTTTGTCAAACACTTTATGACTGCTCTATACTCAATTTGCGTTATTTGCGACATTTTTTCCGACACGTCTTGTTTAAAATGCTGACAATAAAAAACTATTTGACGCAAGACTTCAATTTTCTTTTCACAGTCTACTAAAATATATATTTAAAAGAAGACAAAGTTTTATCGTGATACTGGGGCTGCATCTATGTCAGGCGGGGAAATTTTGGCGCTAACCTCGTACGTTTGCAAACTGGCAAGCAGCGAATATATGTTAGGGATGTGTGTACCAACATAACAAAAGAAAATATCGAATCACAAAGCCCACTTTAGAGATCTTTTAGTTTATGTTGTAAAAAT
The DNA here is from genome assembly GCF_029955315.1 of Cylas formicarius. NCBI lineage: Eukaryota > Metazoa > Arthropoda > Insecta > Coleoptera > Brentidae > Cylas > Cylas formicarius. The sequence continues at coordinate 28,796,554 of NW_026844326.1, read as the reverse complement.
TATCAATTCGTAGTTAAATTACTTAATTATGCCAAATTTGGTATTGTTGCGTTATAAACTCGCACACCTCATCAAAGGCGGGACTTCTGCGGGTTCATCGAATTCGGCCATTTTTCCGTACCGTAAACACCAACTAAACAACAAACCGCGTCCAATTTGCGCGGAAAAATTGTGTGCACTTTGTCGCCGTTATAAATTTTCCGGTTAAACTCGACAATTTATCGGCTTTAACGTCGGAATTAACCGCACTTTTGTTGCGGCAACGGGATGGCCGTACGTTACGGTTTCGACGGTGTATACCTGTAGAGTTTATGGAGAAGAAAACGCTGCGGAATTGGATTTTCCGTTCGAATTATTCGTCTTAGCGCAAATACGTCCGGAACTGGCGGCACGTGTGGGAGCGCTTCACCTATCGAGAGAAAAATTGAATCGAGAATACAGGGTGTTTTGATTACCTCGTTATGTGTTAACTAAAATGGGTAATTCATTTTTAAGAGGACGAAATGTTTCGCTTTTTTTCAGGTGTCTTTATTTTTCAAATACGACATCGGGTGGCTTGCCCTTGTGCACTCGTTTTATACGATACAGAAATTCTAATACCGGCCAAATACAAATATATTTTGTTAACATGTTTGGTAGAAGTTGGGATAAATGTGAATAATAAAGGATCACATTTTCATTATTGATGACATATCACATCCCATATATAATAATAATAATATCTTTATTTCCACATCATACGCTCTGTCTCAGCAATATATGAACAATGTAACAAACGGAAAATATATACAAATACAATGCGAAGTTCAGTGGTGAACTGGCCACAAATGACCAGACCACCATGCTCCACTCAACCGTAAACTTAATACGGGAAATATAACATTCGGCACAGCACACAAAAACAAGTATGTAATTTTTTACTCTGCAACAGGTGACGTCAATCATTAATTATTGTAGGATTTGTGAAATACTGGAAAATGTGACGTTTAAAATTTGTTGGTGAAAAAGTTTTAAAATGACAAAGACAAAAAAAGACGATCTGTGAGGAGATGGTGTCATCAATTCTATAAAGCGAGTATTTATATTATGTCCATTGGATGATAGAAACAAGCTAAATGCATCTCTCTCCTACACTCCATATACAACCAATTGGCATCCTTAAGTTTATATAAACATTCGCCCAAGTTTTCGTATCCCGTATATCAGACGAAGACAAGAATTTTGCACTTTTTGTATTTTGTTTTTTTGAACCGCCGTTAAACAAGCTACAGTCTCCTATTTTTATATTAATGCTGTTTTTTATATTAAAAAGGTCATTTTTTGGACCAAAAATCATTAAACAACATTTCTTTGGGTTGATAAATAGGGAATGCTTTAAAGAGATTGTTCTTACATTTTCCAGATCACTGCTTATTGCTCGGCAAGATTGGAACAGATTATCTTTATGGAATGACAGATATACCTGCGTATCATCGGCATAACAATGAAAGCTACAGTGTTCGAGTACTTTGTGAATATTAGAAGTGTAATAGCATATGTTCCTCAATAGGAATATATGGTATATATAGTGAGTTTGTTATTTTGTAAAGCATATACAGTCCGTTTATCTTCCAAATTAAGTATTTTTAACCGATTTTTCATTGGGCGATAATGTCTTTCTTCTATACGAGTGTGGGTCTTAAAACCGAGAAATTTTAAGAATTTATTTTGAGTGTTCTCGATTCTGTTGATATGAACTGCGTAGCGTTGATTCCAGATAACAGATGCGAAGGAAATCCTACTTTGAATAAAAGCATAACATAAAGATTTAAGCGTTCTGGGATCATTGAAGTCCCGTGAATTTCTATTAATAAAACCAACCATTCTATTAGAATAATTTATTATTCTTTCTATATGGTGTTTAAATGACCACTTTGTGTCAAGTGTAACTCGCAGATCCCTTACTTCGTTCACTCTTACCAGGTCATTGTTATTTATTTTAGAAATCTATTTTGTTGATTTTTTTGGTGAACAAAATCCTGTGACATTTTGCAGGATTTGTCGAACTTAACTTTAGAATTCCCGCTCGAGATTTAACATACATTAATCTCTTTGAAATCCCATATAGTAGAACCAACACACGGCAGCAATCCCCTTTGCTAAGAATGTAAAGTTCGTATAATACACTTAACTCGAATTTTAACCTCGACATCTCTTCAATGTGTCAGATGCAGTTTAAACAATATATCAAATACTCCATTATTAGGACTTATAGTGTAACTTAGCAATGTACGAGTGTTAAATATCTTCCCCTTTTTGTATAATGTTCCACATCCGACTTATGTTGGTTTTGTATAATTCCAGCGATTTGAACTAACATTGTGGTTGCTATTTTTTGGTACTAAGTACTGTAAGCGACTTAAACTTGTAATAAATAAATAAATAACTATAGCGGTCAGTCATCTTCCAACTTGAAGTCATGTTTCTGTAAAAAAAAAGATTAGATTTGCATCCAACACTGTAATAGCACCACAAATCATGTGCGTAATCAGCCCAGCCTTTGGTTTTTTTTTGGTTAGGTTGGTTGCCTTAGCTGTAACCTTTTCCCGTCTGTGTGCCAAAATGCTTAATCTTCATCGTGCTGACTTTTGCCCGCAATTATGGAAGTTACCTGGCGACGGCAATAAAACTCGGATCCGCTAGGTATGAAAGGACAATTGATGTATTGGTATCGGTACTATTTTGCGAAAATGTACCGAATTGACTGGCTCCCATAAACATCACGTGGTTGTTCAGTAATATGTGTAAAATTACGGGAAGGCGCGCCATCCAGCTAGAAATACATATTTAATGTCATGTGCAAGGTTAAATCACTTAACGAGTCTTAAATTTCATTTCTTAGAAGTTGCAAATATCATCACTTAAGGCACCATGAAAAAAAAAAAAAAACAGGTCCGTTTTCCTATGGCTCCAGCCCAAACATTGATTCCGAACCGATCTTGAAACTGTCCGGGACGAGTAATTCTTTGATTATTTAAAGACCAGTATCTGTCGTTCTGTCGGTTATTATTCTCGTCATGTTTATCTAACACCCAATTACAATATCGAAGTCTTCTTACAAAGTCAGCTCCATAAAGATGTTCATGAAGTTTATACATACAATGCGCGGGCCTGTCGAGACTTTTTTCTGCTTTCCCCGTATATCAGAAACATATCCACTTTTTCTCCATTTGTAAATTGATTATTGTTTTCCATGATAATCTAAATCGATAACCCGTCAAAATCGTGCCTAGTGGTGTTCCGCAGGGATCGGTGCTGGGACCAGTGGTATTCTTAGTGTATACCGTGGATTTGCTCTTCAGTATTGATTCTCATGTGAGCGCTTATGCTGATGACACTAAATTAATTGAAAATCCTTCAACACATGCTGACGTGTTGCCGAGAGACTTGAATACTATTTGCAAGTGGTGTTCAACTTGGCTACTGCTGCTGAATGCTCAAAACTGCTCTGTGCTGTATGTTCGACAATGCCGGTTTGAACTATTATATCAATGGAAACTTTGTGCCAAGTGTCCATTCTCAGATGGACTTAGGTGTGACAATAACTATTTTGGCAAGTCACTCGTGCCAAATAAACTTGTGATACCGTTTACCGCATTTGTTGTAAAATATACTATATTATTCTCTCACAATAAATAAGAACTAAAAGTTCAGATTGTCAGGAAATTATGTATTGTCTCCATCAAATGCAATATTTACAAACTACCTGCTACTATATATACCGAAAAATGACCGTAAAACCTTTAGGACAAGATCCGCATTTGATTTTTGAGATTTTGGACATTTCGTTTTATTGCTTTTCAAAAATTTTCCTATTGTATTGTTAGTTCTGACAGCTATTTTTGAACCACATTTTGACAAATGTTTTGAAACTTTTTCACTGGGTTCTCCTACGTATGTAATTGTTTTAAATTGTTCGCGTTCTGTATTAGGTTTCGGATAAATAGAGTTTACTGTTGTCTGCATTTTTTTTATTTATAATTTTATCTATAATGGACGAATCGTAGCCGTTGTTCAGTGCAATTTGTTTAATGATATTAAGTTCTTTGTTGTGATTTTCTGTTGAGAGTGGCGTATTTAGAAGTCTGAAGTGAAATGCAGCGATTTTGTGTGTATAAGGGTGATTTGAGCTGTTATGTATGACTGTGTCCCCGTGTGAAGGTTTATGATAGGTATGGCCAACAGTTTTTTGTCACGGGCCGGATTGAAAAAAAAAATTTTTCGCGGGCCACGCGTAAAAAATACAAAAATTTTAATCAAAAAATGAACAAAATTTTATTATGAAAATATAAATAATACCTATATATAATATATAATAATTATAAAATTAACATTATAATAAAAAATAAACATTTTAATAATAACAAATATACTATAATAATTATTGAGAAATATTGAGGCGGTTTGCCTCGTTTATAAGCTTTTTAATGTCAGGTTTAATTTCTGTGATGGCTAATTTTAATACAGCCTCCAAATGTAAATCATTTAATCTCGATCTTGTAGGACTTTTATTGTGATTCATTAAAGAAAATGTCTGTTCACAAATATAAGTTGAACTAAATATTACTAAATATTTTTTGGCAAGATTTTTTAGATTTACATATTTTTTACTAATTCTTATAAAATTGCTTATAAAAATTACACAAATTATCTTCCTCTTCTAGATATTTATCATGCAATAATTGGTCACACTGTAACGCAATTAATTCTAATTGAATATCTGGAGAAGCTTCTTCAATATTTGCAGTAAATGGATTTCTAACAATGGACAATATTTTATCTATTCTGTTAAAACATTCGAATGTTTTCAAAATCAAGTCGTAATGCCAGAATATTTTCAGTATACATTTGAGCTTTTTCTTTTAAAATTATTGCGGAAATGGTCTTTAAGGATGGGAAATGATCAAATTTGCTTTCAGCGAGATTTGTGGAAAAAAGTAGAAGTTTCATTTTAAAAGCTTTTAATTTCTGCATTAAATCATAAACAAATAATTTTTTTCCTTGTAAACTTGTGTTGAATTCGTTTAAATATGTGAGAATGTCTAGAAAGAAAGCCAAATCACCAAGCCAATCTGGATCCGTTAATTTAGGAAACTCCTCATTTTCTTTGAGCACTAAAAAAATTCGTATTTCCTCCTGAAGCTCCCACACACGCTTTAATACCTTTCCCAAGCTCAACCAACGGATTTTATAGTAGTATATTACATCGGAATATGTGGTATTAAGTTCTTCAAGGAAATCAATGAATTGCCTATGATTTAATCCTTTGGCTCTTAAGAAATTTACTAATTTTACAACTATTTTGGTAACATGATCGATTTTTAAAACATTTTTGCATAGGACATGTTGACAATTTTTATGATTGGGATCGATTTCGAAAATTTTATCTTCAATGCGTTTAATTACTCCAATATTTTTTCCTGTCATGTTTGGTGCTCCGTCTGTTGTAACATTCACCAATTTTTTCCAGTCAGTATGGTACTTTAAAGAACACTTTTCAATTTCCTAGAACAGATCTTCACCCGTTGTTGTATTTTTCATTGGAACAATTTCTAAAACTTTTTCCAAGATTTTAAAATCATCATTTATAGCTCTGATAAAAATTAACAATTGTGCAGTATCTTATACATCGCAACTTTCGTCCAGAGCTATTGCATAAAAATTGGCTGACTCTATATTATATAATAATTGGTTAGTTATATCCACATTTAAATCTTCTACTCTTCTGGCAATAGTTTGCCTAGATAGGCTTATATTTTCGAATTTATTTTTAAGTTCTGGACATAACACGGTTAAAAACATCCAACATGCATTTCTTTAAAAATTCTCCTTCAGAAAAAGGTTTTCCGCATTCGGCAATACGTTTAGCTATTAAAAAACTTACTTCCGTCACCGAATCTGGCAAGCGATTTTGTTTTACAAATATATTTTGTTGACGAGACAATTTTGTGGCCAAATCTTCGAAATGTTTTTTTCGGTCTTCTTCGTTTAAATTGTTTGCATAATTCTCATGTTTCGTTTCAAAATGTCTTTTTAAATTGTATTCTTTAAAAACTGCCACACTAGAGTTACAAATGAGACACACAGCTTTCTCTTTAACTACCGTAAAAAAATATTTCCATTTCCAATCATCATTAAAATTTCGACACTCGGTATCAACCTTTTGTTTTTTAGAAGCCATCCCAGGGATGAAAATATTTCTTAATATAAATTTTTTTTATAAACAGAAATTTCGTAACGTACCTTATTAATTAATAAATAAATTAAAAATGTAATATATATAATATAATACAAATAACGCCGAGCCGATGATGTAAACTGCACTGGGTGGTAGCGAGCACTAAAGCCTGAAAACAACCGGCTACTAGAGATATTTTAAGATATTTATAACCCTAGTGGGGGGACGCGCAGGTTCGGTAGACCTTATTTCAAGTAGAAATAAGGCTGCCAAGGAAACACGAACTTCCAAGCGACCAAGTTATTACTAACAAGTTTGCTAAAAAATTAATAGAGTTATCCTGTTCAATCTCGATAGTGGATTTTATACGATTATGTAATGAGATATGTAATTTAAAAGACAATTGAATTGTCTGTCCTTTCCAATAAAGCAAGCAAAGATATCATCCACGTATCTATACCACCATAGAAAACTTTTACTTAAAGGATGTTCTAGTATATTTTCCAAATTATCCATAAAAATCTCGGCTAACAAAGGACTAAGTGGGTTTCCCATAATCAAACCTTCCTTAGAGATGTAAATCTGTACATTAAATTCAAAATAATTGTGTTGTCGAAACAATTGTCAAGTAAAAACATATAATTTAGTGAAAATCGGAACTTTTAGTTCTTATTTATTTTGATAATTGTGTTTTCATCAAGTAAAACCCACCTCAGTTCAATGTTTATAAATAATTAAATAAATATAAGATATTCTATAATATATTTTAAATCGTCATTAAATTCTTCGGATATCTTTCAACGTTTTGAGTTAAGTGAAGAGGATGGACCGCCGCGTATCACGTTTCAAATGGGGCGGAAAATTCTGCAGATTGCGTTTCCTCCAGCCATTCCGGAATCTAATTTGTCTCGGCGAAAGAAAACGTACGTTCCAGGGCGAGCGGGCCACGGTTTTAAATAAAATAAAGGCCCGTTGAATATTTAATCCGAAAGTTATGAAAATCCAAATGGGAGAGAGGCCGGCCGACACATTTTAGCCGTTTGTTTTACGCGGCGGCTGTCTGACGTGAGCATTTTTAATATTCATGGCCTCGCGCGTCTAAGCCCTACGAGGCAGTTTTGAGATTTTGCGCGAAAAGCTCCGTTTCTGTAGTTTTACGCTGCTACACGCGTTTATTTTGCTTTCGATACATAAACAGCACCGAAAATTAAAAGTTAAAATTTCAAACACCATTTTTCTCCAAAAATTTGATGTTCTCAAGTGATGTTTCGTTTTTGAAGTCGTCTTTTATTCTCTTTTAGTTCCATTACCTCATGTTAACCCAAAACAAGAGATAGATGGAATGATGTATGAGAATCAAGACGAGTTTTCCCGTTTTTTTTATTTAAACCGTTTCAGAGTGAAGCCATTTTTATTTTTTCCTCTTGACGTCATTTGAAGCCGATTTTTATTAAGGTAGACGAAGCGAAAACCAAAAATTGAAACGTGTTTTGATTTTTTTAGTGCAAAAATTTAAGGTTTAAAGTAAAGTTTCTTCCTTGCAAAAAATTTGAATAAAACTTTCGTTTATTAAAAAATTTGACGTTTCAAAAAGAGGTTTCCTTTTTGAAGCCTGTTTAATTCTCTTTTGACATCATTAGCCCGAATTAATAAAAAAATTATAGGAAATGAAAATGAAAATAAAAACAGAAGAATGGAACGTTTTAAAAGGAAGCTTTCCTTTTGAGGTCGTTTTTTTATTCTTTTTTGGTTCCATTACCTCGTGTTAAACCAAAATAAGAGATAGATGGAATGATGTATGAGAATCAAGACGGGTTTCCCGTTCTTTTTTATTTAAAACGTTTCAGAGTGAAGCCATTTTTATTTTTTCCTCTTGACGTCATTTGAAGCCGATTTTTATTAAGGTAGACGAAGCGAAAACCAAAAACTGAAACGTGTTTTGATTTTTTTAGTTCAAAAATTTAAGGTTTAAAGTAAAGTTTCTGCCTTGTAATAATTTTGAATAAAAATTTCAAACTTTCGTTTATTAAAAAATTAGACGTTTCAAAAAGGGGTTTCCTTTTTGAAGCCTGATTTATTCTTTTTTGAAAGACAGAAATCATCAGCGTCGAAAAAAAAGTTTTTTTCATCTGTTTGTCCGTTCTCCGTTCTCCGTTCTCGTCTTTTGGTTTTTCCTGAGTAACTTTCGAACGCTTGGAGCTACAAAATTGAAATTGGCCTCTTTTTTAATCCTCCACGAGATACATAAGCTTGTAAGAAATGGCCTCGATCCGAAGCCGGCATCCATCTTTTTTTCGCGATTTTCGACTGTTTTTTGAACATTGCTATGAAACACGATAAGTGGCCGAAATTTGAAGCAATCGACTTCATATTTCGTACATATATGCAGTTTTCTGCTGTGATGGAACATATTAAAACTTGGGGGGCTGGGGGGGTCGGTATTTAAAAAAAATTAAAAATCGTGGTCTAGAAAAAAGACCAAAAAAAATTTTGAACCAGAAGACGCAGAGGATGCGGCTCCATAAACTTTTATCTTCACAATTTTTCAAAAATATACACAGTGCGCTGCAAATGCAAAAAAACAGAAGAACGGGTCCCCATTATTGAAAATTGGCAGTAATTTCAAATCTGTGTTTTATATGTTTAGACGACGATATAGCCAATATAGACAGCTTTTGTATTTAAGGTTTTTAAGTATTGTGTTCGCGATATTCCGGGCAATGTTAAATAACATAATAAGTGCCCAGCAGCTACCGACTTCAGACTTGGGAGAGAAGTAGAAGTCTGGACCCGCATTTAGACTCTTTAAATTGGGAGCAGTAAAATAACGCGAAGTATTTTTCTTAATTTTTGATTTTTTTTTTGGTTATTTTGGCATCCAGAAAAACATCTTTTCCTCCAAAACCATTCATCCGATCGGAAAAATTTTACAACCGTAATACGTGGGAGACCCGGAGCGATAACTTTTGTTTCACATATTTTTAACTGTATTATTATTAACTGTAAATCAAAACTGTAAATCAAAATTCGCAGAAAAAGTAGCTAATCCGTTCAGACAGTGTTATAGGCTACAATTTTTAAATTTAAATCTATGACACACACACACACACACTCTGTTCGAGATATTTGAAAAAATCCAACTGAAAATCACCATTTCTCGCCCTCAATCTAGACGCGATGACGTCATTTACTCTTACCACGTACTGCATGGTTTCAGAAAAAAAGTAGTTTTTTGAAAACCATTTACTCCATTGGAAAAATTCGGATACCAGGATACTAAGGAGGTCCATGGCTGTGGCCTCTATTTCGAACATTGTTGGAATTATATACAGGGTATATTGTGTGTGGCGCAAAAATTTCTAATAGATCCTAGAAATTGCCGCTTTTGTGGGTGGATAAATGAACTTTTAATAATTTGATACGAAAAGTATCGTAAACTGTGTCGCCAGATAGGTTAAGGTTTCGTATATAATACAGAGGGCACGAAATATTTGAAAAAATTTAATTTTAAATTGCAATTACGAGTACAAATTTTAATATTTACCGAAGTTTGCCGTAACTTTGAAGTTCGGCGAGATGTGAAGGACACTTTATACAGGGTGTATTCACAATGAAATTACATCGATTTTGAGAAAGTTCCATAGTGGTCCGCAGGAGCGTGATAGAAAAACAATGCGTCTCTCTAGGACAAGAATCCGCGAAGCGTCTTCTTCTTAAAATTAAAAGCTGATTCGCGCTATTTGCGACGAACATGGCCCGCCCGGCGACGATTTGTTTATCTAGTTCGGCGACAGGATATTTCTCCATACCCGACTATTTCGGTTTTATTATTATTATTATTATTAAATTGCAATGGAAACAAATTAAGTTTTCATCACCAGTGGCGATAAGTTTTACTTTTCGTGGTTTTTTAAATGTGGAACATTGCCTTTTGAAATTATAAATTTCGGTTATTAATTTAATTAAAAAGCGTTTGGTATTTGAATCAAAGAACGCGCCGAATGAAAAACAACTGAGGATAAGGCACGTGGAAATTTTTAATCGGAAAAGGGGGGCGGGGGGGCGCTTACTTTTTTCCTCCCTTTTCTTTCGGCTGGTCGCGGAAATAAGAAACATGGCCGCGCGACCCCCGGGCCAAAAAACAATTAGGGGCCGCAGGTATATAGTGGCTTAAAAGAAGCAGCAATAAATTCGGACTTTTAATGCCCTGCGGGACATCTGGCACGGTTTTCCTCAAAGCGACGCAGACAAAGGGGGTATTAAATTCCTACATTTATCATTCCCATTTCGGGCTGAAATTTATGCACTTTCTTAGCTGCGAGTTTAACCCCCCCCGGTTTGATTTACCCCTTTCTCCGACACGCCCCCCCACCCCCCCACTACCCCGAAACCCCGTCGCGTTTGTTGTTTTGCTTCCGCGCGAGCTTGTTTCTTTTTATGTTTTTTCGGAAACGCGAAACCGGTGGGAGGGGGTGGGGGGAGGGGCGAACAAAATTTCCGCCTTTTGATATTATTACGTATAATTTTTGCAAACCTGGTTTCTTCTTAGAAGCAACTTTTATTGCTCAATTAGGTCTTTTCCTACTGAATTACTCAAAAACTGTTCAGGGTTATCCATTACATTTTGACACCCACCTACAAGGTTAATTTTGAAAGAAAAAAAAGTGTACAATGTCAGAAACACAAATATAAATGTCAGAAAAAACAAACGACGATTGCAAAGTGTCAAAATGAGAGCAACATCATTTTTATTTTTAAATAGAGTGCCCTATATATTATTAGTTTAAATCGTAGATCCTTTTTTTCTGATTTGAAAAACATATGGTTTATTGAAATTTCATTTAGCCTTTTCTGAGATGTTTCAGTTTAAAAATAATTATCATTCGATTTCTGGACAATAGGCGTCTTGTTTAAAAATGGTCCAGTGTGCCTTGATAGCAACCATGTTACCTATGTTTCCAATTATTTTACTTTCGACAACTAAACAAAACTAAAGATCTGCAGCATAAGTTAAATTTCTTAAGATATTTCAAATTGGTTATACTGTGGAAGAAAAACCCCAAATAATAAAATTATATTATTCAAACTAGCATAATGTTGCAAAGGCTAAAAGAGAATATCGACAAATATATCCGGGTTGAACAGTTCCTTCAATAAATACAATTAAAAATTTTTTACAGTACAAGGTAAAGTACAAGGAACACCAGGACAATAGGAAGAAATTTTGATGAAGACCTCAATATATACTTTACTTCCAAGGTAAATTTTTACACTATTAGATTTGACATCACGACTTTGAGTTCTACTTTCTTAATTTTTAGAAAATCCTGAATATTCTATGCCTGACGTCACAAAATCATCCGGAATGTCCCATAGTAAAATTCAACCAATGCAGTGCAGTGCAAAATTTAACCGATGAACACAAAAGCCAAAGGCACAAATTTTGCACTGTAGAAGATCTTAAGAAGATGGAAATTTTTTAAACAAAATACAACAGCAGGTGTATTTAATAGGAAGAACAAAAATTTTTGACCAACCAACAATCCACACAATATGGTGGTCGGGCCAATTATATACGAAGTATCCTTGAAAAACAAAAATAGAACAGTTGTTAGAAAATGTGCCATTTAGGAATGATTTCAATTTAATTTAGTATCAAGATGGCACACCTCCACATAATATCCAATCGGTTATCGATTATCTAAATAATAAATTTAGACTTTCGATAGGTAGGCAAGGAACTAATAAATGGTCTGCCAACAGCACCGACCTGAATCCCCGTGACATTTTTTTCAAAAGGTAATACTTAAAAAATAAAGTATTTTGAATAACATAATTTTATTATTTGCCGTTTTTTTCCTCAGTATAACCCATTTGAAATATCTTAAGTTATTTAACGTATGCTGCAGATCTTTGCAAACAATTGCAAATATAGATAATATGGTTGCTATCAAGACAGACTTCATCATTTTTAAACATTGTCTAGAAATCGAACGATAATTATTTTTCAACTAAAATATCTCAAAAAAGGAAAAATGATATGTCAGGAAAAAAAGTTCTACGATTTAAGCTAATAAGATATAGGGCATTCCATTAAAAAAAAAACTGTTTCTGTCATTTTGACAGCTTGCGATAGTCGTTTGTTTTTTCTGACATTTGCATAAGATAATAGAGCAAAAATCTTCAAACTTTTACATTTACACTTTTTTTCTACCTTTCAAAATTAATCCTGGTTGTCAAAATATAATGAATAACCCAGTACATGGTACACTAAAATGACCACCTTCAAAGGGAAATATTCCTTTCCAAAGGAGATAAACGAAAACTAATGGGCATCATAAAAACTTTCATAGCTCTCAGAGCTGTGTAGTTTTTCAATGATCAATGGATTAATGGTTATCAGAGAAATAGATTTTTTATATCCTGTATATTATCATTGAAAATTAATTAAGCTTAAAGATTGCTAATTTTTACTTTTCTGTCTATATATTTGGTAGATGAATCTTCTCGAGATTCGATAGATACTTATAGTCGTTTGGCCCAGCTTCACTTCGCAATCTAGGGTAGGTTCTACAATGTAGGGTCTCCTCTTCTTCTCCACATTTTTGTTTAACGATTGGTTCTTTTGTGACAATCAGAATAAACTGCTTTTCTGACAGCTTTTGCATTTTAAATTCCTTTAAGGTCGTGCTAATTTTATTATAATTACTCACGTCCCTTTTACATTTTAATAACTGCACTTTACTGAGTCACATTTACGAATTTTTACACAATAATTCAGTTTCAGTTATCCCACAACACGGATTATTAGTCGGTATATATTTATGACCCACATTTAAATAATATTTTATTTTATATTTCTCGTAAATCTAGAGGTTCTACAAGAATATGTAATTTTTTTGTTTTCTAGGTTTTCCAAAAATTCGAAATTCGAAATTATTTAAAATAAAAGAGTTTGTATCAGTAATTATTGGGAATTTTCCATTATAGTAATTTGAATTTGTTTAATACCTTGTTCGACTTGCACAATTCGACTTTGAATAACGCGAAGCCTATTAGAAATGCTACAAATGAATATCCAAATGTGAATTCAAAAATTATTCAGCGCTGCATGAAGCGCGTTTAATTTACAAGCGTTGCAAGTGACGTTTTATATTTTTGAGGGACGCATGTCATGTACGCCGACTGGCAATCCTTTAAAGAATAATTACACAAAATTATTTTCGCGATACCGACATACAGAGAGCAATTAAACCAAACTAGGTTAATAATAATAATAATAATAATAATAATAATAATAATAATAACAATGATAATAATAATAATAATAATAATAATAATAATAATGATAATGATAATAATAATAATAATAATAATAATAATAATAATAATAATAATAATCACAGCTATGCTGTCCCAGTTGTTACGTATACCTTTGGTGTTGTTTTCTTTCGTTTGTACAATTTGAAAAGATAGACAGATCGACAGGTATTTATAAAAAACTAGGCACATAAATATCCCAAAATCACCATAGGTCTTATAAGACGCCCAGATAAGTTTTATCGAAGTTGCCAAGGTGTTTAATATTTCTTGAAAGCCCGTATAAAATTATAACATACATTTTTAAAAAAGAAACCTGGTGAACATGACGTCTTCATATGTGGCGGACATTGATATGTATATCCGAAATTACTATATAAAAAAGGATAAATAACGCGTTTTTAGTAGTGTTCCTAAAGTTTGAAGACTTATTTCTTGAAAAATAATAATATATTATGTAACGAGTGTGGTAAACGGCATTTGAATAACGAGTTTTTTTGAAACGGGCGGAGCGAGTGCTTAATAAATGAGTGACTTACGGTATATTATGCAACAAGCGCGGTAAACGGTATTTGAGTCATAAGTTTCTCTGGCACGAGCGGAGCGAGTATTTAATAAACGAGTGACTTAAATAGTTTGCATAATAAACTTTTTCTACCAGCGTTAGTATTTGGGTACATTTTTGGTGATTTTCTTATAACCTAATAAGTTAAGTGCCAATTATTTTCAATTCCTACTGAACTCTGATGAAGGGCCTCTTTATGTAAAAATGCTCCACAGGTGTATCATCCGTCTTTAATTTAAAAAAGATATATATCGAAACAAAATTTTTTTCGTAATAAAACTGACTTCGAATGTGCAAAACGTCCAATAGAGCGCGCAACAACTAACAGTAAGCAGAAAAATAGCTTTTTTTAATAGACGTAGATAATTGACGTAGATGCAATGTCGGTGGCAGATGTTTGATTTTTTTGAAAAAAATATAATAAATATTAATTTAATTGAACATTTTTTCTTCATGTTTAGTTTTAGTTCTTATTTTTTCCTCAAAAACGACGAATAGCGGGAAAACATGTATATGTTCTCGCTTGAGGTTATTTTAGATTTTGTCTAAATTAAGCCACATTTCTTGTGAGTTTTAGTTAAACATGAAAATAATTTAGTTGTAAACCGAAAGGCAAAATAAACCTTTCGAATACAATAACGTAATAACGTAAAAAAATAAAATAGATGTTGTTGGCTGTATATTATCTTTAAATTTGCCACCCCACACCTGACACCAAGACCCGACCAATCCGTCTGTTATTTTTGCGGCTGGAGAGGGGGTTGAAATCATACGCAGCAAGAGGGCGCGGCGATCGGAACGCAAACATCAAAACGGATCGCGTGTTAATCGCAAGGGGGTTGGGGGGAGATCGCCGGGGAGTCCAAATATAATAAAAATCCTTTTGTTGTAATTAAACGGAGTCCGTCGTAAGTCGGAACGTTGCGTGACCGCCATCCCTGGTTACACGAAACCACTATGTTTAGCATAATACCATTTCGGTTTAATTGTTCGCCTATTTGCATTTTCTTGATGTCGCGGGGGAAGTTTGAACCCCCCACCGCCCCGGTATGTCAACGCCACCTGATTAAGAACGATTTGACGCGGGGTAATTTGATGTATTACACGCGTTATCGCGCAAAGCCGATCGCCGGTCGAGTTTTGTAAATAAAAGCGGTATTTAATTCGCAACGTTACAAAGGAAAAGGCGGAAAAGTTAGTTTCCACGCGAAGATCTATAAAAAAAAATACCTAAAATGTCGGACGCTCTGTCAAATAAAGGAAACTAACTTTTATTCATTACCAGCTCAGTTCAGTGGAGCAGGGACGACGTGGTGGACCCTAACATTGTACTAAAGATTACATAGGTCCTTGCCTTTGAATCATGGTGGCTCTCTTAAGACCTTGTTCATATATTTTCTCGCAAGAACTGGTACTGGTTTTGGGTTTCGAATCGTTTACAACCCCCATCTCCCGCAATAAGTCGTCTCCCCCCTGCCTCGCAGGTAAACAACACTTCTGAACTGGTTGCTTCAGTCCTAGAGTCAATTGCATTGGCTGATCTGCCTAACACCTTTCGATGAAAGATGAAAGATATCGGGCGTCAGTCGGAGCGGAACTCCTATGTGCTTGAAGCGACTGCCGATGAGGCTATTATCCCAACTTCTTTCGTTTCTTTTTCTTATTTCAAAAACAAATAAACAACAACTGAAAATGACACTTGACATTTGCGGTAATTTTTTTTAGAAATGTCTTTTTGGTAATCTAAAAAACAATTAATATTGCAAGATCAGCCTAGGTAAGTTTTACGAAAGTTTCCAATGTGTTTGTTATTTCTTGAAGGCCCACATATAACTATAAGTTTTAAGGATGAATATCGTAATTTAGTAATATTCTTTCAATTTGAAGACTTATTTTTTCAAAAATATCAGAGTACAAAATAATCTGCATTTTTATAAATTAGTATATTGTGCATTAAACTACATTTGAGTCATGAGTGACCAAAAAGGTTTACCAAACCTGTTGCATATTATACTTGTTCTACGATCATACTTTACAGAAGGGATTAGAAAAAAAATCATGAGATATTTAAGTACCTTTTAAATCGAGGCCGCTTTAATTTTAAAATGTATAAAATATGTAATTATTCCATCGATTTTTTATGCCAAATATAAATCGTAGGAAATATTTAGGGTTATTGACTTGTTACCATATTTAATAAGGTATTTTCATAACAATAACAAAGATTAAAAGCAAAACGCAATGACTGTTAGTTATAACTAAATGGGGAATAAAATTTATAATGAACTTAAATTAGGTCACCATTACCTTTATAACATAACATAAATTAGTCGTTACGTACACATACTGCTTTTATAAATATGTAATGATATAGCGACAGGATATCAAAAAGACTCCCTTCACGTTATTATTGTTTTGCTGTAGTTTGAGCTATAATGAAATGCGGTGGAATCAGCAATTAATCTTGAAGCTTCACTGTCAGTTAAAATCAAAATTGCTTATTTTCATACGGCGGTCTGTTTTAAAGTCAATCTTTGCCAAGTAAATAATATTGAATAATATTGATCTAACCGAGAGGTTATTTATTCATACGTCAATCAGTCAGTATGCAATCTTCTTTGTTGGTTACCGCTACGTTTATTAGGCAACCAGTAAAACTCGTTAAGTTTCACATTTTTGCTTGATCCGAGGAGTTTTATTTCGATCCCTAGATACCGCCACTCTCTTCATGCCATTTACTAGCAGCTCATAATTTAATATTTCTTTGCATTCGTTTTTTTACTAATAATTATATTCAAATCACACGGCAAGGTGCGCAACCATGCAGCGATCGATGGTTCCACCCGATAGGATGAGCCATATATTGACTATTAATTTTATTCGCAGTATCGATACCTCGACTGAGAGGACTTCCAGTATCTAATAGCTTTCTTAAAATTATATGTAGAAGATCTAGACGATTTCTAAACAGACAACGGTAAGTTTTTTTTTTCTCGTTCCTCCATTTTGTTCAAACCATGCCGCAATTCGGTACCTTTGGCGCTTATTTCTGTTACTTGCGTATTTTAGATTGAAGTCAAATAATTCCTCTTCATTAAGCTACCAAACATCGGACCGGTTTCTCGATTAATCGGATGTAGGCGCCGCAGTCCTAACGTCCAAGACGAGTGGAAAATCAGAACCCGTGTAACGTGTTTTATTTCACTACATCACTCTAATTTTTGGGTTTTGTAAATAATTTCTGTCTGATCTATCTTTATTAAGAACATATCTATAATATTCTTTCTTAACTAGGGTTCTTCTCTAAGGGTTTTATATTGCGAGACAGATCAGTAGGAATTCCTAGAGTTATTAACGACGACCCTGTTACTGGCCGCTTACATCACCAGACCAGGCTGCCAACCGGGTTTGCTCGTCGCGCATTATTAGTACTGAAATTTAGTAACGATATTTTTTTTTCTTTTCGGTCTTATTTGCCTAAGTCAGTTCTATCCCCGGATAATATATTGGGGTTAATTTACAAATATAAGCCGACGTGATCACGAAGGTACGGGGGTAGTTTAGTGATACTACCAACATTTTAATTATGCACAACTTATTAAATAATTCCTTTTTTTGTGTTGCTCTTTCTTTTCTTGACGTGCCCCGCAGGTCCAGAGTCCAGGCGTGTAACGAAATACCCAATACCACACAGGGGGAATTCTGATACATTCCGTCGCAGACCAGTGGCGCCCAATAACCCACCCCTACCCTCCGGCTAACTTAATTTACTTTGGTTGTCGCCGAGCTAGGGCATAAGTGTTCGTTATATACATTTTTCTTCTTTTTTTTAATATTCCAATTTTCTAATCTAAATTTTCAAAAAAAAAACGTGTCAAGTTATCCAGTTAGCCAACCTCATTTTCTCTCCTGTAGTGTTGACCGAGGCCGCCAATGGAGATTCCATATAATCCTTACATCTTTACGGTCAACTGCAGTATTTCTTAGAACCGCCATTACAAAACTATAACTGTGTTCGACTCAATGAAATCGGGGGAGATTAGGCAAAGAAAGGTAGTTAGTCTATGATGTTACTATTAACAGTCTTTAAAGGCGTTTGACACCACTTCGTATAATCCGGGTGGCGTTTATTTTGAAGAATCACCCACCCCATCCTCAATATCGAGCGGACGATAATAAAACGATCTCCCCGATGCCGGATATCCAAGGGTTTCGGGCTCAGGTGGCCGACATCGTCGAAAAAAAAAAGATCCGCGCATATATCCCGAAAATATGTTTCATTATAACCGAAAAATCCACTTACCCCGGCAGTTTTCATTACGTCACGCAATATTTACGAGCAATAAGCCCTCCACCTGCAGCTTGCCCGTGCCCCGTGCTTTTTCATCGTTTCCGCTTCCATTCCGGCGATGGGATGAAACGGTCGTTTGTGGATTATACATATACGCGTCGAAAGAAATACGTCCGGCCGACGTGAGCGAGGGGACATCTTAATTTTAAAAATGGCGACGCATCTTTTGTGAATCTATCGCATTTTTTTCGAAAATTTCACCATAGCAAGGGGCAAGCGTTCGACATCCGCTTATTATGTGGTCGATCGATTCAGTTTGTTCTCCGCACATTCTACATTTGTCTGTTGGAATATTTTACTTCATTAGGTATTTTTTATAATTTCTTGTTGCAATGACCTGGTCTTGTATTGATATTACAAATGCTTCGGTTTCGGCTTCAGTATTATTATTATTATTATTATTATTATTACAGGGTGAGACAAACTGAGAACTTTTAAAGAGAACTTATTAACTTGAATC
Source organism: Cylas formicarius (assembly GCF_029955315.1). Taxonomy (NCBI): domain Eukaryota; kingdom Metazoa; phylum Arthropoda; class Insecta; order Coleoptera; family Brentidae; genus Cylas; species Cylas formicarius. The sequence goes on along the minus strand of NW_026844326.1, from coordinate 28,777,641 downwards.
TGAAATACCTCTTACGTGTTACATACTTTTAAAAAGGTCTTAATAAAATTATTAAAAGACACATAGGGTGTTCTATTACGAAAACACAGACTAAGATTGTATATTAAAGTTTATACACAGGCCAGGAAATTTGCGACAGACTAGCTAATACTTTTAGTTGCAGACAACAACGACGAAATACGATGAAAAATAGACAAACCAAGAAATAATGACATCTGTCTGACAAATGGTATCGTAAAAGTTGTGTTCTACGTGGGAAACGTTGGTTCTATACGAACGAAGTATGTCTGAGTAAATCCTTGGTAAAAGCATATTCTTCCCCGTAGAATACGTAGTAGAATATAGAAAACGTTGCCGTTACTACTCACACGCATTACATTTTACGGGACATATCCGCCAACGGGTTCGTCGAATATTTGCGTCAATAAAAAAAATTTAAACGAAAAAGTAACAAATTACTTTGAAACACAAACGCTCGCGTGGCGCGCCAGAATAGACAGCTAATTCGGAGCATATCGCGCCGCCAGTATTTTAATTAGCAAGTGGAATGAAGGTTTCGTTCTGCAGAGCCGCTCCAAGACAAATAGCTCCAAGTAACGGCAGCAATCAGCGCCGGACTACATTTCCAGCCGAACCTCTCTCTCTCTCTCTCTCTCTCTCTCTCTCTCCTTAACAATGCCTGATTTGGCAAAGCCCTTTTGTACCTGTCTTTTACCGAGGTACGGGAATTAGCATGACAATAGGACACTAGAAACATGTCGCTGTAGCGGTAACATATTATGCGATGGACGCGGACTGAATAGTTCAGGGTTTTCCTACGCCTAAAGGGCCTATATATAGACTCTTGTGGTCCATTAAACCTGTTGAGCTTATACGATTACGCCAGGGAGAAGTTGATAATTGGAGAGGAGCATCGTACTTGTACGTATGCTTGAATAGGGCGTTAATTTTCTAAAAACGCTGGCAAAACCCCAAGATCGTTCGATTATCGAAATGTCGGTGCCTATAAATGACGTCAGGACGCGTCCACGCGTAATATCAGCTGTCGCCCATCGAACCCGCGTCATCTCGGGACCTTTTGGCGACGTTTTTCGCTCTCCCGACGCAGCAGACAATAAAACATCTCCCACCCCGAAAGGTCCTAACCTAGATTCCCGTGTTTCCGTATCCTTCTCTTCGGACGTGCCAGAGCGTCTCGTCCCCTCTATATTAATAGCGCACCGGAGATTTGAAGGGCCGATCAAGCGAGTCATTAGGACGACCCTTAAAATTTAGAGACGTCGGGGACGATGGCAACGGGTCGACCGTACCGCCCGACGAAATTGAATAACTTTTATTCGCGGTGTACAGGAAGATTTTCTTTTATTACAAAAAGTGTAAAACATCCTTTTTTTATCGCTGCCTTATAAAAATGCATTTGAGAATACCATCAGGGAAATGAAACGTCACTGCTAAATTTTTCTATACACAATGTAAGCTTTATTTACATTAATTTCATATAATGACATCGTACAAACGAAAAAACGAACGGAAAAACGTCTTATTGCACCGTTACAAAAATAGTTCAGTCTTTATTTACAAAAATGACTTTTAGAGTGTGTGTAAAATGTGGCATGCGACGGCAACGACGGCGCGGCGTTTCCTCGGAGAAAATTCCGTACGGACGTCAAACTTTTCGCGCGATACGAACTTTTAAAATATTTCCGTCCTTAAATCTGTCCGGGAAAGTCGATTTGAAAACAGGAAAACTTTTCCATCGAAAAGATTGACTCGTTCACGCCGGAACGGATACCGTATTCGGACAGCCGAGGCGAAATTTTGATGTACAAGTGCGAGTCGTAACCTCCTGGGTCATGAAAGCTCGGCGGCACCGCCACTGTATATTTCGACATGGAAATGGACAAAACCAAATATTTGCAAATAGTGATTTTAAGGAGAAACGGCAAGGCATTATTTTAAAATAATGAAAAGATTTAGCAAAATGAAATATCTTCGTGTAAAAAAATAAATAGGAACTAAAAGTTCAGATTTTCACCAAATTATATATTTCACACGGTGTTGTCGAAACAATTGTCATGTCAAAATATATAATTTCGGGAAAACCTGAACTTTTAGTTCTTATTTATTTTGATGAATGGATTTTCATCAAGTAAAAGCCACCTCAGTTCAGAAATCATATTTCCTTATCCACTACTCCTAGAAAAAAATACATTCTCAATAATTGATCCACTAGTAAATACAGACACAACAAAATCACGTCGACCTTCCAACCATTTTAACCCATTTTGTCCCAGTGGTGCGTTAATGCACCACATATTCTATGATTTTTTAAATCCTTTAAAAATAACATTTGTTTGATCTTTATCAGGCAGCGGCATATACGATTTTCTCCACATTCATGTCAGAATATATTATAGTGCTGCGGTTCAAATTTTCGATGAATAAGTGCTCGTCATATACTCCGGTATTATGAAAACTCGTCGCCGTAGCCGCGAATAACGTTAAAACCCGAAAAAGTAGAACGTGCCGGCGACGACGTCTATGCGTCAAAAGGAAAATGCAGCTCAATATACGTAAAGGTGATTTCTGTACAAACATTCAATGACCATGTGGCGAAATTTAAGAGCGACAGAAAGACATATCTACGACGCGTAACTCGGAAAGTTCCGATTTAAAGGAACGGCTGTCATAATAATACGGATAAGAAAAATATCTTTGCACACTATATACGTCGATAAACGTGCTCTTTAAGTGGAAATTGATGAACAATTAGTACTACACACCGATCGGTAACACTTAAATTAACGGTCTTTTGGAATACCCCACAAGCACAGTTCCCACTACGCGCGTTTTATCACAATCGTTCAACGGAAACTAGAAACACTTTGGTATGAAATTGCTCACGTTCGAATCCATTAGATGAGCAGGATCAGCAGCATGAGGACCGCCGAATACGTAATACGTGATGTCCCGCTGGTACCGTACCCCGCCATGCCCTGCTGGCTTATGCCGTAGACTGCTGGCTGAGCTGACGGTTCCACCATGTTCTCCATGTCTGCCAACAGAATTACAGTTAGCTCCAGGAAAAATGGTTATATCCCTGGACTTACCGTTAGACCTCGTGGTAAAATGGAAAGCGGGTGACATCTTATTCCAGCCGTGCTCGTTCTTGGCCTGAACTCTAGCTTCGTACGTAGTTGCCGGTTGCAGGTTCCTTATGATGTAAGACATCCTCTGACGCGTGACTCCTGGATACGGTGCGGGTACCGAACCCAAGTACGTGCTAGTTACACCATATCCTGGTATAATCTGCAAGTTGGGAAGAGTAAGTATCATATTGCGAAGAAGAGCAACCAAGGCCACTTACGACGTTGTTCCAATCGTTCCTGAACCCGATCCTGGTGTTGTTGGCTCTTATATCGTCCTGGTAGTGAGAATGGTGATGCCTCGGTTGCTGCCGGTAGTACAGTTTGTACTCGATGACCGACGCGTGGCTGTTTACGGACCACGATATGTTGTATTGGTCTTTATCGGGTCCTAAGGACGGCGAGTCAAACAGCGCCGTGCTAGCGGTTCCAGTAAGTTCCAGATTGCCCCTGGATTTACCGTGCATATTGCTCGCGACGCAGCTGCAGAAAAATAAACCGACGGGTTTCTTAAATAGAGTTTGCAGGAGTTGCGAGAACGAAACAATCATCTCCGCATTTTTTGTCGTCAACCGCCCCCCGCGGGGGAAGGGGGTGTTCTTTAACTTTTCCAGTTGGAGATCCTCGTCGGAAAGTTTTAATAATGATAAAGCGACCCGGATAAACGCGTTTTCGATTACGTTGTCTTTACTGCTTCTTAACATCGGATTACCGGGGGTGGGTGCGACGAGGCGGTATGGACACTCCAGTGAAATGAGGTTATTTTTCCGGCTCGGGGACTGGCATGTTGCTACCGAGTTAATTAATGTTTAAGGTAAAGGAAAGACGGCTGTCAATTGCAGCCAATCTCGAAAGTATGTAAGACTAATTGAAAAGATGGCGGTCCAGTGTTTTTGTTCGCAATTAAGCGTTTTATCGGCGTGGTCAATTGGACTGCCGATTCGATTAGAGCGGAAACATATTCCTCCTTCGTTGTCGCAGGCCATAACTGGCAAATGGGATATCTGTGCGATCGCTCGTCAGACCGAGTAATATAGGAACGCGGTTCGGTCGCATTGATTGATGGGTGTAATTTTCATGTTTATTGAACTGACGATGATCGAGTCGGACTAACGCGTTCTCGTTCGGACGTCCTATGGTCGTGTTACTAGTAGATATCGGACGCAGATTGACGTGGGAACAGTGGCTCCCAAGTAAACAAAAGGAAGCGAGAAGTTCGCGGGACATGGAAAGCATCAACGCGAATTTGAGAGAGGGAAATTTAAATCGTGATGTCACCCAAAGGGTGCAGAAAGTCACTGGTGACAACATCGCGGGTGTCGGTAAGTATCGGTCAAGTTTTCCTAGTCGAACAAAACCGGACAAGATCGGAAAACAAGTTCAAATGCAAAAGTTTGAAGATTTTTGCTCTATTATCTTATGCAAATATCAGAAAAAAAGAACGACGATCGCAAGCTGTCAAAATGACAGCAACATCTTTTTTTTAATGAATTGCCCTGATTTCATATAGCTTATTGACATTTTATTTAGCCGTTTTTAAACAATAGCCTTATTATAAGAGAAAGACTTAATACCGTATTACAAGATCCAAACAAACTTTTGTATTTACTCTCTTTTTCTATCTCTCAAAACGAGCCATGTAGGTGGGTATCAAAATATAATGAATAACCCAGTACTTGTCAGGTATTTTAATGAAGTGGGAAACTCCGCGATGCGGCGACACTGTCCCGACGACGATAAACTTTTCATTCGGCGCCATTTAAAGTCAATATTTGCGTTCCCTATTTTTCTCACCCCTTTTCCCAGCCGCGATGAATGATTTAGGAACTTCCGAGCTGACTTGGAAAATGTCGACGTCGTTCTGAAGGAGTCCTATAGAGAGTGAACGAGAGCCGAAACGCGTGTTTGTAATCGGATTTCGATCGGGAACGACGATCGGCACTTTTTAACTTGCGCGGAACGGCAATTTCCCTTTCGGGAAGGGATAAGAAAAAAGGTATACCGGGGTAGGGGGAACCCATCTGCGAGATTATATCCAGTCTCTGGCCAAGATTGGAAAGCAGATTTAACGTAATTGTGGTTAGGCCGATCGTTCAACCAGGAACCTTTCTTCGTGCCCTCTGATCCAACTAAATCGCCTAAAGTATAAAGGCCCATTCCTGCGGTAATGGCCGCATATCGCATACAATTCTTTTATTTAAATTCCATTTAATGATAGACAGAAACTTTCTGCCCAATGGCTCTTTTGGATAGAATTTGATTGTCCAAATTACAAGAGAAATAATAATACTCAGTGATATTTAGCAACCTTAACTTAGTCGCCACTTACGTCAGTCTCCAGATGGCGTGACTTAGAAGTTTATCACTTTTCTGTGGATACAGTGTCTTGGTTCTGATAATGAGAGATAACGAGAGCACGAAAGATCCTACCTAAACATAACATGCCACATCCTTCATCAAATTTAATTTAACTGAAATGTACCTAGAGGAAACGGATCATTTTCGTCCCTCAGCATGGTTCCAATATCAATTTATTTTTCCCTTCTGAAATTCAAAACCGCTTCATATACGTCTTGCTCCCCTATATAATAATGTAATCTTAGATGGTCATTGTGGAAATCCTAAATGTTAACTTGTTACTATCGGGTTTTGATTTGGTTATTTTAAATATTTTAAATTTTTTCAAATCATTAAAAGAAGGACTTCATATGTGGCTCAATTTTCTTAGAAGTATGTTTATGTCGCCTGCAGGCATATTATCATTTGGCCCACTGCTCGAACGAACGTTTCACTCAAAGGATTCCGAAAGATTTCTCTTTTCACGCCGCTGACGAAGAAACGTCCCTCTCTTATATCCACAAAACGATCAGGAACATCTTCGGGATCCCGCCGCCAAGCTTGTTATCGGCAAAGCTCCATGTTTGAGCTTGTTTTGCATACTTAATTCGGATTTGAAGGCGGTAAGTTTCTCCAACTTTTGCGAGGATAGCGGATTTCCTGAATCTCTAATACAGACGTCGGCTGAATTGCGTACGTGAAACAAAAACGGAAAAGGTTTCGCTCTATCCGCGAAAAATAATTTCTTAGGAGACTTTGTTTTCCGCGAATAATAAAAAAACATCGCTACAGGAGAACGAAAAGAAAAGCATTTCTCGACTTTTTTGTCAATCGCTAGGGAGTAAGATTACGATTTGAGGCGTGAAAAGAGATGGTCCGATTCCGATGAGGCAACTGCGAAACCACCAGTAACGCATTTTTTTATTAAAGTACTAGATAAATTGTAGCAACTCGAGGTGTCGCCACAACCATGCTGTACGCTGTTATTTTGTTCAACTAACATTGTTACACCTCATTTTGATGCATGATCAGTTAATGTGGAGTGTCAACCAAGCAACTTACATTAAAACATACGAATGGATTGTCAATTACGCGACTTCAGCGTGACTATAGGTTATAGAAAATAAAATAACTTAATTGAAAAAAATAAAAATATAAAATATAATGGGTGGAATGAAATTTTAAAGCGATTAGGTAAGCCAGTAAAACAAATTTGATTTTATTTGAAATTTATTCAAATAAACAATAACAAAAATTAAAGATAAAATTTGAAAATAATATTGATGTATTATTACAAGCATCGGTTTGATTCACTTTTTCTTGAACAAAGTATACTCATATGCATTCCATGTAAAGCTGCGATGCAATTGGGAAAATTCCATTTAAGGGAAAACTGTACGGCTGTACACAGGCAGTGGCACGAAAATTGGGGGTAGATACTGGGTCTTAAAAGTGAAGAAGGCCATATTTCTATCTGATTATACAAAATGCAACGCCACTGTTTATTACAGTGGATGATTGTAAAAGACCTTGGAAAAACATTCACGACACGTACAATAGACGTAAACGAAATAGGTTACAAAACTATCTTCCTATTATCACTCGTTCAGGAGTACTTCAAACATTCCGAATTCGAATGCGCTAGAGAGCGATGTTGCAGAAAACACGCAAACTGCTTCCGAAATCAGTGAAAATGAAGCACACAGAAGAAACTCTTTGAGGTAGGCGATTTTTGAGGGTGGATTCGGCGTCTCCGGCCCGAAAAAACCCTCTACGCCGATTTCGAGCCGATTCGGCCGGCAAACCTCCGAGATAGCAAACTTTTTCAAATTTGAGAAGGCGCCCTCAAAAAAAAAAGCATAGACGGGGTATAGGATATGGGCCTTCAGAATGATGCCCGAGTATAAGCGCGTCGACGTAGGTACCCAGTTTTTCGGTCCGTCCCATAGGAGACGAGATCCTCCCGAACCTCAAAACCTCCTCAATTTTGAGGGGGGTCCTTTTTGAGGGTTTCGGTGCGCCTCGGGCCCCTCTACACGCGTATGCCCTCCGCGTCCGGTCCGACCTCAAATAACTCCGGAAAACTCCAAAAACCTCAAAATGACGACCTCCTCAAAAGTGATTTTTTGAGGTCGCCCCTCCTCAAGAATTTTTTCTGAATCCGATGAAGCGAACCCCGACGCCCCAACTCTGGGCCCGCCACCTTGCCCCCCAAGAAAAAAAAATTACCGGTTTTTTCATGTGTGTTTTGTCAGAAAGCAATTTGCCAAAATCTAATAAAATTATTCAGACAGAAGGGGAAGTAAACAGAGACGAATTTGATAGAGAGACCAGTTCAAAAGGAAATGGTGAAGCGAAGAAGTTCTGCGCGTCATTCAAAATAATAGGAACGAAAGATGGCTATATCTGTTAAGCAGCTCTCACCTTCCTCTCAAAGAAACGCTAAAGTGGTACTATGTAGAGCTTTTGGTGAGCTGGAATTGGATCCGTCAACTAGTTTCTCTTATTATCCTACTGAATCTCCTCCCATCACAATCACACATACTGTCGACCATCTACTGGCTTCTTCAACCACTCACTAATGAACCCTCTCCTATTACAAAGTTAGCCTTTTCCAATATAAATTAAATATGAATAATAAATAAATAGAAAAGCAAATACATTTATTTAGCTTATTGAACATTTAACTAGTCCACATGAGTGCTTTTTTAGGTCATCCTCAATCAGAGTTAATAAAAATATTGAACTGAAAACTTCATAATTTACTTTCGTTTTGTAATAGGTGTCCCCGAACTAAAATGTTTCCAGAACCCTCTTCCCCTCGGGTACAGAAAATACAGGGCTGCTTCGTAAAGGATACGCGAGTAATAATGATAATAAAAGTTCTTCTTCCTCTTCTTTATTTTCTAAATCGGACCACAAAGCCACTGCTTCTATTGATAACTTGAAAGATGGTTTAAGTGTCGCTTAATTGACACACATATAGACCGCAAAAGTCGGACGTTTGTAACAGCGCGGCTGTAGCCGCTGCAGTCCTCGTTTGACACTTCACCTTTATTTTGCATGTTCGAACTGGTTTTGAAGTTACAAAAAAAAGGACTCACCTGTAATTTCCAAAATCCGCCATAGTTACGTTGCGAATGACGAGGGTGTATCTGTTACCCCTCGCTTGGGTGGCGTGTTGTTCAGTGGTACCCAGCTGGGCGGTATCTTTGAACCATAGAACCTGCAACGAAAAACGCTTGTTACTCTTAATATTTACATTAGTTTCTTAAATTTCATCTTAATTTCATTTATTTCCTCGTCACAGTATAGGAAAATGTCAGATGAAAAATATGACATTTTCAAAAAAGTGGGGAGGTCCTATACAAAAATACTACTCCAAAAAAATGTCCCCGAACCGAAACGCGTCGATCGATACACGTTCGAAATTAAAAATGAAAAATTGATGAATGACCGACGGCTATCCACAATATAACGTCAAATAATAGCCGGTAACGAGATTGAGTTAAACCAAGTTTAAACCGCGGTTCAGTGGGGTCCGATCATATATCGAAAATCGAAAAATTTGGTTAAATACCGATAGGAGTGCGATTAAAACGAATAACGAGAGCTTTTGGAAACGCGTGCATATTTAAATAAATTGTTAGCGAATCTCTGCGCATTTTTTGCAAGCGTCATATCCAAAGAACATCTATAATTGTTATTAGGTCGAAAAACATAAAACAAAAGTAACTGGAACCAATTATCACTAAAATCGAGTTTTTAGGCCGAAGTAGTTGTAGAACCCTCGCATCCTATCTACTAGTTTATTTAGAACAGCATAGGGAAAAAGCGAATGCGTCTGAAAATACACTCTGCGTTGTTATATATTCGCTGGGAACAGTTTTGCACCCTGTACGTCTTTATAATTTATAAATTCTCAAACCTTTCATTAGGTTTAGTTATTGACGTCTTCTGGTTTATACAAAACTTAGAGCAGCTGTAAAATGAAAACTTGACTGTCGTTGACTATAATATTTTGACAATTCGTTGGAAAAATTTTCCTCTTTGCTTTGGAGATAAACAAGCAAAACGTTCGTAATTCGCACCATCCAAAGAAGTAGTACCATACTTGTGCTGGTTCTGCTTCACTTTTAGAGAAAATTTTTGAATTGTCTTCAATTATTATTTACGTTTGGATTAAGGCATACGTTTACTTTTATCATGTCTCTTTGCTCGTTGCGTCATTGTCACTTCTTCGTCGGCTGCGCCTTCATTGCCTTATATGGGTATGAAGTTCCTTATATTGTTCGCCCGACGATATACCGTTTTAAGATCCGCGTGTTCTTTGCAGTAAGTGTATCACAAGCCAGGGCCGTATTTAAGATGTTAGCCGACAAGAACTGTGTTGTATTTTAAAAAATTTTCTTTGAAATTAATTCATATTAGCGTGCTTTTCATAAATCTTCCTAAAAGGTAGCTCGATTTCAATTTGAACTTGCCCATTAGATAGGTTCATCTCTTATATTAAAATCACATTATAAAGCTTAAACTGATTTCCAAATCAATGACCCTAAAATATTTTGTTGTTTTTGTTGTTGTTGTTAGTTTGCTGGTTAATTTGTGTATTGATTGAATGATTTCTATTTTCTTAGCCGTCGAAGCTTTGGAGTTATTCCTATTCCGTCTTCTGTTTGTAATTAATAATTACCAACTTACTGTTATTCAATTGTTTTTCAAGGCTCAGTAACATTATTCGATTTTCTGAGTCACTTGCGACGAAGTTGATATTGTTGATGATGAACATCCGTCAAATTCAAATGGATCGGCATTTGTAAGCACGAAGTACCGAAGTACGGTTCTGGAACGTCATTGTGGAATTGAGAATCTATATATTGATGGTTATAAAGGTAAACCTGCGGTTAGATCTTCATAAAAATTACCAAACGTAAATACCGGATTATGTCGTAAAAACGGTATATCGTTGACGAACTTTAACTAAGTATTTTGGAATGGGAATCCGTTATGATGAAGCCTCTTGACAAATGGCGTTTTAGACACTCCTTCATTACTACCAAGCGTTTGCCTGGGTTGGCGACCAAAATTTTATAATCTTTGGCTATGCTAGTTCGTCGCTTGGTCTCAACGGTGGTTGTTAATTCTATTTCTCCCTTTCAATTTTTATCAAAAACCAAACATTATTCAGTAAAACTTTCGAGTTTGAAATAGAGAAAGCGGCTGCTCAATCTCAACTGCGTTTTTAATCGGTTAAAATTCACGCTTCAAACGTCAGGCGGGGAAAAGTTTCCTCAACAAAAACTCCTAGGAGGTTGCCCCGGTATAACCAAAAGTTCAAAATTGCCCTTTATACAAATTGCGAGTGGTAATATTTTTGACTTGGTGCACGTTCGAAATATAACGCAGTTTGCGGAATTTACGTGGAAAATGCGTCCTTCCACGTCTCGTGGTCGGTATGAAAAATTTATTAACAAAGCATGAATTACGTGCCATTACGGCGTTATGGCACGGTTGTTCTACGTGCGACCGCGTCGTCATAACGCCATAATGGCCGGCCGTTGTCGCGATTTTCGTTATTTTATCGCCGGCCTTTTGAGTTCGCCGGGTGATTTCAGGTAAGTATTAAATCCCGAAATCCCATTTAAAGCGGGGTAATAAATATTTACTGTGCCATAAAATGTCGAAGGCAAATATAACATTTAAGGGCCGAATTATCGGCAGGTCGGCAAAGTTACCAATTGTTACCGAGCAGATACATTGTAATATCCCTTAACTTACGTTCTACACTCTTCAATAGCACTTGTTGATGTCCGATAAAGTGGGAATCTCGCAGTTAAGAAAACTGGGATTAGTATTTACGAACCGTTGTCTCGAACGGTTTGATCTAACCGCAGTGAGAGAAAAAGTGAGAATACCTATAGTTTTATGGGCCTGTACATATATTTGTGTGTTTGGTTTAGTTTGGTCAGGTCCGTACTTTGCTTAATTTTGTTAGGAAAGGTACTAAACAATATTTATTTATTTATGTATGCATTTACGTTTAAATCTGAAATAAAATTACAAATTACTTTTATTACCTACTTAAATTAATTAAAATTATTCACATAATATATCAGTATCGCTATCATCAGCTGTTCTAATTATTATTTGTTCTATATCATTTGCAATATGGATATACGATTGTTCTGCTTTTTCTATATGTTTAACAGAATTTGCCCAACTTTGTGGAGGGATGTTAAAAACTTTGGAACACGAGGAAAAGTATTGTTACGACAAATGGCAGATTTCAGTTGGCGCCAAACATATTTAATGGGAAGGTGGTAAGGTGGAAGCCTAGATTTTTTGCATAATTATCACAGACTTATTCCTTTTGTGGGTTAAGCTTTCTAGAATCTCGATTAATTGTTTTTTGGTATTATCTTCGTGAAAATAAATGTCATTATTATACATGTAGTTTTGGATTGTTGCTTTTGTGTCACATGAGGAACGGGTTTTAGTCAACTGTCTACTGTGATAACTTGCATTGTCCATCACAATTACGCTATCAGGAGGAATGTTTAAAACTAGTTTGTTTTTAAACCAACTTTCAAATAAATCAGCGGTGATGTCTTCATTGTAATCCAGAAAAGAATCGTTAATATTTTTCGCAGGCAGAGAAAATCCATTTGGAATCCAAGCAAAATAGTTATTCTTTTACCTCTTTTTGATGGCGCGTTTGTTTTACACTTATCAGTTGAGTTAACCCAATCCTTCTCCGGGGTATCATTAGTGTCGAACCAGGTTTCATCCAAGTAAATAATTGGTCTTTGATGTTTAAACTCTTCTCAACTACCAAACACTGTGATAAATATATAATCGCACCAAGTTTCGGAAACGGAAAAATCAATTCTTTCAAAAAGTTCTTTCCAGGTCCTTGCCCCACGTATTATCCCAAAAGAGGAAATCATTTCAAATGTCGAGTCTATCCTAAACAAACTGCCACCTCAAACGGCTAATGAAATTCGATTTGAAACCGTAAAAATCCTTAAAAAATCAAAACCTTGTAATTCTAGTACTCCAAAGCCTGAACGCATTGCCCTAAAATCTTTAAAATCTAATCCTGACATCCTAATCCTAAAAGCCGATAAAGGAAATGCTGGTCATGAACACAAATGAATATCAGAAAAAGATTCAAGATATTTTTACAGACGGATCATATCGTCAACTTAAAAAAGGTCCTACGTCATCTATGGACCTCAAACTTAAATCTGTCATTAAGGCTTCTTCTCACACTACTTAAAAAAATCTGCCACCCTTCATGACTAAAATTCTTCGTCCCTACGGACTCCCAAAAATTCCACTGTGCCGTGCGGACTATTAAATTTTAAGAGTAGGGAAACTATCTTTGATTAAACCGTTATATTAATTAATTAATTAAGAAGTTGAGATTGGAGATCGATGACGTAATAGTCGTTGATGATGAACATCCGTCAAATTCTAAGATCAAAGATTCGGACACATTTGCCGCTTGTCCCCAAAATTATAATTTTAAATGTATTTCTGTCTCTGAAATCGATAAATGGGGACAGTGGAGCCATAAAATTAACGTCCGAGATGACCGAAACACCGTATGCAACAGTACTTGACAAAGTTGTAAATGGTGTCCAAGAAAGAAAAACGCGAAAGGATCGTGGGGTCCCAAAAAGTCTACTTAACATACACCATGCCGCAATAGTGGGACGGTTGATATATGATGTGTATCATAAATGTGTGTTTTAGCAATTTAAACTTTACATGAAGAGTTGCGGAGTGTTTTGAATATTGACTGTTACCAAGAGACTTTGCCTGAGTTCGTACGAAGAACAATACGAATCAATAAGAGACAAGTTTTGATCGAATCAAGAAGAATTTCGGCATTGGTATGCACGAAGTACCGAAGTACGGTTCTTGAACGTCATTGTGGAATGGCGAATCTATTTATTAAGGTTTGGAAATAGAAACCTTAAAAACTTTAATACTGGATTGTTATAAAAACCGTATATCGGTAGGCGAACTATACATATATGATGACATTAGCGTCAAGTGAAATTTTTCACTTTACTTTTTTCTGTCCTGATCAATATAAATGTTAAAATATGAAATCTAGAGAAGCTGGCAGATTCAAGACTTACGACGTGCGACCAAAACAAACCAAACCAAACCAAAAACGAAATATTGTAACGACCTCTGGAACTATGTCGTGAAACTGGAATAAACTTCTGCGAAGATGCAGGGAACGTTGCCAACTCTATATCGCTATATAAATACAATACAATACAGTGTTTGACGTTGGATTTTATATTGTTATTAAGGGGTTATTAACCGTGACATCGAGTTAAACTGGGGTCAACATAAACGGAAAGGCCCCAGATCCAATAAAAATGATGTCGCGTCTCTTGGAAAACTGTTCGACCGACATATTTTCGTCCTTATTGAAAACGACGACGGTCCGGAATATTTCGCCGTTCTGCTCCGGGCATCGGCATTTAACGCAATATGCTGACCGTGCGCAAACTTCCTTATACAGAAAGACTTTTATTCAAGTACGTCGGGCCCTTTGGAAGCATTAAGCTGTACCCGGGGGGGCGATTTTTTGCATGCGGACGAACGAAACATCTGAAGGGGTTTTTCGGTTAACGCTCGGGATTTGCAACGACGCGCTTTTGCCTCCTCAAAAACGGGTTTGCGATTCAATGGTGTTGGATATCGGAACGCGAAGTCTCTTTAATTTATTCGAAAAATGAAGTTGTAGCCGTCCAAGGTAAACGAATCGATCAACCGCTGGACCCTCGGAACGAGTAAGCAAAAATTTTTGAATTGGTCTTGGAGGCCTAAAACCGTAAAAGACGTTAACGTTAAATTTTCTCGTAGTAGTTAAGAACTACCAAAAACTCAACAATCTAAATAATTTACTCCTTTTGTAACAGAACAGTAAATTTCAAGTCAAAACGCTCCGCTCTTTGGGTGTGAATTTCTTTAAGCCGTTGGTGGCGAAGTCCCTTAAAACTACGGTACGTTGGGTGTAGCTTCCTTTTAGTTGTGGTTTGTTCATAGATATAAGAAAATGACCAATTGCTTTTGAATGGGAGTATCCAAGGGTGGTCATTAACATACAACGCAACGAGATTATTATCTAAAGTTTCGGAATTTAAAATCAGGTAATAGAAATAATATAATAATATAAATAATAATAACTAATAGAAAATAATTTTATACGTGTGTAATATTCTTTTGTTTGGCATACTACTTAGTTTAAGTTTATTAGTAATCATTCTTATTTCGTGTGTAATACAGCGTGTGTTGAATCGTGTGCGAATTATGCAAAATATGTGCGAGTCTAGTGATCTCAGGAGATGCTCCCGCCCAAATGTAGAAAACACTATTCTATCGAGACTAAGGAAGTTATAAACAATGTTTATTTGACTCTCATTGAACGTGGTGCCAGCGAGCAAGCATCTTTAGAAGAAACGGCCACATTGACGAAAATTCCAATTTCAACTGTATGGAAAATTGTGAATAATCCCATTTCAGCGCGGAAAAAAAGAAGCGATGCTGACATTTTCTCGAGTATAGATGAAGGTGATCAAAATATAATACGGCGTAAAATTTACCAGTTATACGGGGAACAAAGCGTGCCTACATTAGATATCTTAATTAAGAGGCTTGAAAAAGATGGAAGTGTCTTTAACACATGGATTTTAGATTTAAAAAAAATGACAAAAGGCAAGTTTTAATAGAATCTTTTAGAATTCGAAAATGGCGACTGGAATATCTAGAAAAAATTAGGATTCACAGAGAACAACAAAGGCCAATTATTTACTTGGATGAAACCTGGTTCGACACTTATGATACTGAAGGGTTGGGTTGACTCAACTGAAAAGCGTAAAACAAACGCGCCATCAAAAAGAGGTAAAAGAATAACTATTTTGCATGCTGGCTCTAAAGATGGTTGGATTCCAATTGGACTTTCTCTGTCTGCGAAAAATATTAAAGATTCTTCTCTGGATTACCATGAAGACACCACCGCTGATTTCTTTGAAAGTTGGTTTAAAAACAAACATTCCTCCTAATAGCGTAATTGTAATGGACAATGCAAGTTATTACAGTAGACAGTTGACTAAAACCCCTTCCTCATGTGACACAAAAGCAAACCAAAACTACATGTATAATAACGACATTTATTTTCACGAAGATTATACCAAAAAGCAATTAATTGAGGTTCTACAAAGCTTGAACCTACAAAAGGAATACGTCTGTGATAATTATGCGAAAAATCTGGGGCATACAGTTTTAAGGCTTCCACCTTACCAGATTAGGTTAGATTTAATCCCATTGAACATGTTTGGCACCAACTGAAATCTGCCATTCGTCGTAACAATGTTTTTCCCCGTGTCCAACAACTCCAATGTCCTCAAACTTATAGAAACCGAAGTTTTTAATATCCCTCCATAAAGTTGGGCAAATTCTGTTAAACATATGGAAAAAGCAGAACAATCCTATATCCATATTGCAAATAATAATTAGAACAGGCGATGATAGCGACAGTGATACTGATATATTATGTTTTAAGTAATTTAAGTAGGTAATAAAAATAATTTGTAATTTTATTTTAGACTTAAACATAAATACGTACATAAATAAATAAATATTGTTTAGTATCTTTCCTAACAAAACCCCAAATAATTAAATTCTAAGCAAAGTACGGACCTGTTCGGCCATATTTCATTCTTACAGCTTGCCCGGGTCTTTCCTTACTTCGTATCAGTTAGTCACTTTCTTATATCTATGAATGAATGAATGAAGACTTTACATCTTCACCCGCCTATATTCCTTATAATTACGTCTTTTTGGCCGTATCTTCATGTGTTCCCACTCCATATATTTCTATTAGTAATTAGTTATGCTTATTCAAGACAGTTTAAGAATCTTTTGACTCGTTCGTTTCGGTTGGAGCAAGAAGGAGCGCAAATCGTGAATAAATATTTGAAAAATCTTACCTGTGGCCCGGGTTCGGCATGCACGAGACAAACCAATTGGGCTTCGAGGCCGACTCCCGTGTGTACGTAAGATCGTTCGGTCTCCACCTCGGGAGGGTCTGAAACAGATAGAAAATTCTCCTTTATTGCCGCCACTACGGTTCGCGTTGTGTTTTATCCTGGACGATTGTTTATTAACGCCGAATCGGGTATTACCCGTAGCAAAAAAAAAATGCTAGGCCTACGACGTCGATAACTTTTTTGTTTTTAAAAATATCAAGGTAAAGAAAAAAACAAAATGTAGTGTTAGTAGCCAAGTTTTTTTCCAAGTAACGTATAAAACAAAACACAATCAATTTTCGGACATATAAGCCTACATCACATATCATGACTGACAAATAAAGATATGTTTATGTTTGACAGATCAGTAAAGCTGCTCCAAACCAGATATTTCTTAGGCTGGCGAAGAAATTTGCAGAAAACGGTAACGTATTAAATGTTAACAAAGTATATCTCTAAAAGCACAAAAGTAACAGTCAATTAAAACGTTATCAAGATAAATTGAACGCACGGTACATGGTCCTATTCAATATTCCACGGTCGGGCGTGTTATCAACCACGCGTCTATGCGGCAAAAATTCATTGTTCATAATCTCGATTCCCTACTCCATTTTAATCCTCTGCTATGAAACCAGACGGTTTAAGTGGTTTAAGGCCCTTTATATACATTGGGAAATTCTTTGTGTAGAACATTGTAATTGATAGATGTGAGAAGAGGGTGAATTCGGTGCGGTTAGCTTTTGGAGATATCTATGTAAATATTGAAATTTTGAAATCAACTATTATCAAAAAGTTATTATCATGCATATTTTCGAATTTGCTAACATCTAAATATTCAAAGTCTAAGCGGTTCCTTTTCAATAAATGTAAAAGTAACGGCTATTGTGTTGAGTTTAAAGTATGGATTACAAAAAAAAGAAGAAAATCTTTGGCATTCGTGACACCCCGTATACCAAAAATCGATTACAATTTACGCTGAGCCGTTTATCTCCGGCTCGCGACCTCGTAATTGAGGAACAATGTTTACCGAGCTGAGAAAACGAGTTTTTCCGAAGGCTACGATGATACATTTCGTCGCTAATAAAATACGGAAAACAGTCCCGGCCACTTTCAGTCCCGCACCCAAGAGACTTTAAAGTATTTGATAAATTCGCTCCCCAGCGTGCAACAAAGGCAAAATCTCAGTCTACAAGATTATCAATATTATATGTCGATGGAGGAACGAACAAACAAAGGAGGATCGATCGTTCCTCCCGGTAACTTTTGTTTTCCTTTCGAAAAACATTTTGTTTTTTTAGGAAGCGATTCATTATTTGCTCGCGGACACCACGGGTGGGGTTGCTTCGTTTTTTCGTAACCAAAAGGCGCCACTTATAGAAAATCCGTATACCTACTCTGCGGGCCATTGAAATAAAGATTTTAGAACAGAAAATGTTCAGATGTCCACTATTTTAAATGACAGCTGTTTCGTCAACACCGTGCTTTTATCAAATACAAAATATGACGATATTCCGACACCTACGGATTCGCCCAATGTTGACTAATATAAAGAGGGAGCAATAAAAGATGTAAATGCTCATTAAATAGTGACTTTTTATTGTTAAGTCAAGCTTTCGACCAAGTATTCAGGATTCCTCAGGACTCTAAAATGTGAAAGGGAAACACTCTATTACAAAAACAAGGCATGTCAATACATACATAAATTTGCCATTAATTAACCTCTAACCGCAGAGGGGGCACGAGACTTCTCGCTTAAATAGAGAACCAGCTGTTAGCCATTAGTAAAGACTGTACAGATTAAAGTAGTAAAACAAACTAGTCAATAATTATGTAAAGTCACTCTAAATGCAGTTCAAATACACAAGCAAAATACTTGACAGTTGGTAAAATCGTCAGGCACATGCAAAGAAAACTTGACAGGCCAAAGAATCATCACGTTAGAAACCCACGGTGAAAGAGGAGATACAGTAATTTCAACATTTGACTGGATCATCGGCCCACCGAAATTTTACACCTAAACCAACACTACAGAACGTTTCTTGAATAGCAATCTGAGAATTTCAATTTTTTCGTAAATGTTTGTAGCCATTTTGTATCTGTGAGGGTGATTTGAGTTATTATCTATTATTGTGTCCGTGTGTGAGGGTTTATGAATGAGGGTAAATGAAAAAATTTAATTTTTTCTGTAGTTTAGTTATAGTATAAGTCCAGAAAGTTTAGAAAGTTATTTAGTTTCTGCTCTGTGGTAAATTTTATACTGTAGTTGTCTTTCCGTTCGAGTGGAATAAGAAAAAATATCATCTACATATCTAAATCACCAGAGAAATCCTTTACTCGTGATATTTTCTGAATTGTCCATGACAATCTCTGCAAGTAGTGGACTAATAATCTTTTAGCAACATAAAATTGACCATTAAATTCAAAACAAACTATTAAACTATCTAGAAAGTCTTGTTTAATGATTGGGTTGGCTCGCCTCTAGGTGAGAATATTGTGGAATGTTGGGAAATAGATTTTGCACTTCAAATGAAACTAGAATTGCCTTAATGTCTTTAATCTTGTTAATTAATGAATTTTTGATAACATATCTAGGTTTAAAAGCAGTGTGATATTTTAAAATTTTTATTAATCTTGTTGAGGATTTAACTAATGTTGTTACAAAAGAAACTACAGGCCTAATTGGAATATCCTGTTTGTGTTATTATTTAATTAAAAAATATAATTTTGGAGGTTGAGAATTCATGATTATTAGTTTGTGTTTTTCCTTTTCATTAAAAAGTGACGAATCGGTAATTACAGTTTTGATTTGTTTTTGATATAATTCGATGGGATTATCTTGTATACTTTGGTATATGTTTGATTTAAAAAACTGTTTGGTTTTTGTTATATATTCTAGAGAATCGACAGCAATGTCTTTCCTGTATCTGCTATTGTAAATACTATATTATTTTGGGAACCTTAATTTTAATTGATTTTACCATAGACATATGTGAAATATCTTGGAATTTACTGCTAGTTTTAAGTTGAGATTTTATTAAATTAGCTAATACGTATTTCTTTAGGATATTGTCGTTATGAACTTTAATAGCAAAATCGTAAGCAACCCCTAAACAATGTAACTCTTTATTGGTGTTTAAGTAATTATCATTAAAGTTTGAACCCTTTTTCAACAATTCGAACTCTTTCCTAGAGAATGTAGTATTAGTCAAATAAATAAATCTATTGAAAAATTCATGATTGAAAAAGTTTTTTAGTGGGTCTTTTGTCTAAGATACTTAATGTTTTATATACCAGTTCGGATTTTATTAATTAAAATAAATTCAATTCCAGTGGATTAAGTCTATGAGATAATTCAGAATTACATAAATCCATTGATGGTTTTGTTCCTCTTTCAACCAATTTGTCCGGCTTTGGAGTAGGACTTTTCTTGCAGCAGGACTGTTGTTGCTTTTTAGTTTAATAAATTTGGGATATATTCTGTTGTGTAAGCATTTGTTGAAAAACCAGATGTTGGGAGTATATATTCGGCATCGTAGTAATGGTTTAAAATACCAAATAGCGAGGAAACCATTTTCAGCTTCTTTCAAGAATTCAATTCCAAAAATCAGTGTGTTTTAATTTAAGCAGAAAATAAATAACGTTTGCCTAAAATATTTTACCCCAAGATTGCTCCCTAGAGATGGTGGATGCAGAACTAAGTAATCGCTACTACTTGCATAGTTTCGATATTACAGGATTTCATTTATGTTTTATTGTTTATCTAGTTATTTTTATCAGGCAATGCAGAAAATTAAATGAAAAAGGGCGTAATTGGCAATTTAAATAGTGCATTCTTCCCACTGCCACTGCAATTTTTCGCAATTATTTTGGCGGTCGAGCGGGCGAAATTTCCTTTGGAAATTCGCCGACCAGTGGAAACTTTAAAAAATATGCAACCGGCTCGACGCCCGGAATTTCGCAAATTAAATTCGAATCTATTTGTTTTCGCAGTATTTAATTTCGGCCGATGCATCGATTTAATTTAATTTGTTAACTCGCGGTCCCCAATTTTTTGCTTTTATCTGCTCCCCGTACCCCCACCCCCCGCAGCCTGTAATATAAATTCCGTTTTTCAAATGTTTATTCAACAATTTCCGGCTAAAATAACACGACGCGATTTTGCTCAGGCCGGATAATTTAGTAAACGTAACGACTAAACATAAGCTGTCAAAATTCGCGCCCCTGCATAAAAAGTGAATTTTATTATAAGAACTGCTAAAAGGGTTGCTTTCTTCCTAATATATGACATATAATACAAACTGCTTTTAACTGAAACGGTTCAGGAGCAGTTTGCTTACCAATTTATATTCATCAAAAACAAAGGAATTCAAAATTTTAAATCTCAAATCAGAAACGTTAATCTCGAAGCTCTAATTTTCAATCTTGCATCTTAAGCCGCAAATCCGTATATTAATTAATTAATTAATCATTAAGATTGAAACTTCGATATTAATTCTTATCATCTGGAACATTTAATTTTACATCTTGAATCTTAAATAACAAATACTACGAAAAATCTTATATTTAACGTCTTAAATAACTCGTCATAACTTAAATCTTGAAAACATTTCTACGGGGGCGGCTTTAGGTTCTCTTTAACATGTATATTAAGTGGAACCGAATGGAGGGCATAAATTGATATACTTGGTCTACAAATTTTATGGATTGATGGATTATTGTTGGTTCCTTTATGTTAGCTTTTAGCCATGCCTTTGGAGGGGTCTTTTATTAGATTTAATTAATGAATTAATTAAATTAAAAATATACTGCCAAGTCTAAAATTAAAATCTTTCAAATCCTGAATTCAAAATTTAAATATTATATGTTACATTTTAAATCGTTTAAATCTCGAATTAAAATCTTTTAAGTCCTGAATTAAAATCTATTAAATACTGAATTTAAACCTGCTAAGTCATCAATTTAAATCCTAAATCTTAAATCTTTTAAACCCTAAATTTAAATCTTTTAAATACTAAATTTCAATTTTCGTTCTTAACTCTCTCAAATCCTGCCCTTAAATGTTAAATTTAAATCTTAAAAATTCTGTATAAAATCTTACATCTTAAGTTTTTTAAATCCGGAATTTTAATCTTTCATGTCCTGAATTTAAATCTTAAATCTTTTTAGCCCTAAATTTAAATCTAAATTCTCAATTTACATCTTAAATCTTATAAGTTTTAAATCTTGAATCATAAATATAAACCCTTTAAATCCTGAATGTAATTCTTAAATCTTATATTTGAACCTTTGAAATACTAAATTTAAATCTTTGAAATCCTGAATTTAAATTTTAAATCTTAAATCTGTGAAATCCCGAATATAAATCTTATATTTTAAATATTAAACTTGAATCTTTTTAATCTTGATTTTAAATCTTAAATATTAAACCTTTTCTTTTCTAAATTTAAGTCTTACTGAATTTTGATGGTAAATTAAAATCTTAAATTTAAATCTTCAAAATTCTGAATATAATATTTTTAAGTCCCGAGTTTAAATCTTAAATCATAAATTTGAAGCTTTTAAATCTTGAATTAAAATCTTTTAAATCTTACATTATGAATTAAATCATAAATCTATCAGCATAGTTTTTCATTCTCAAATCGTAAGCGTTACCCGTTTCCCGTGAACCTATTTATTAATTTCGGCCATTCTCAATTTTTCCGGACAGAAGAGCAGGTCGCGAGAGTACGCGCTGATAAAAACGTCACGGAGCGAAAGAATAAAACGCGAGAGCGGCTGCACAGTCAGAAAGTCGCAATGATTTAAGATAAGAGCCGGGGTCCCAAGACGACCACTACAATGATATCTTGTTGCAGTTAAATTTTAAACGAGAAAAGCTCAACTTTATTAACTTTTTTTTCTGTCTGTTTGTCTCGGCGCGTCGTCTTCTTTTTCCTTTGTGCGATAACAAAAAGCCTCTCCAGTGATATATTGAAAACCGACTTTTTCGCTTCGTTGTTTTCGGGTTCGTTTGAGCGGACGGCGAAAAACTCTTTTTTTCCGGGGCCGGATCGGACAATATTTTCGTTTGGCCGATGATAATTCGACCGGAAACTGGAATGCAAAGTCGCGACGTTTCTCTTTGACCTTTGATAAGGAAGACTGGGGCGGATAAAGTTTTGAGTCTCCAAAGGGTTGCCGGTAATTAATGAACTCGGCCAAAGAAATGAAATTAGCAATTTAAATTCCTCCCGACGATGATGAGCAAAACAAAATGTCGATCGTCCGAGAGTTGGGTTTCCTGAGACACCGCTTTTTGTAATCAACGAACTTTAGATTGTAACCGGGTCAACTTTGTACGGGGTATCTCCAAGATATGATTGGTGATCTCTGAAAATAGGTTTATTTTTCTTTTGCCTACGTTTTTCAGATGCTGGTTTCTTTGTTTTAAATGTCCACAGTTGTATTTGCTTTCTTACTGTTCCAGCAACCAATTGATTTTCAAGCCATCGTTCCACTCAAGTTGTTATATCCGCTTCTTTATTCTTACAAAACTTTCATCATATTTTTACTATTATTTGACGCGCCAGTAGCCTTCAACTACCATATTTTAATCTTTGATTTTTTAAGGGTTTCTTTTTTTCTGCTATTTACATTGAATTTGCTTCTTCGGGCCCTTCAACTCATTTCCCCCGAAACCAATAATAATTGGCGAAACGTCAGCAAGTTCGATTGAATGCAAAAGAGTTTCAAAAAATATTCTAGTTCTATGAAAATTTTAGTTTTTTCTGTGATCAATAAATTATTTTAGAGGTGTTTTTTTTGTTTAAGTTTAATTGTGCAATTTTTAATTTATAAAACATTTATTTTTAACCTTTCTAAAGTGCCTCTTTTGTTTAAGTGATTCCTTCCTTTCTTTCACTTTTTACTTTTTTTTCTCAGACAGTTTTCTTTGTAGAATGAAGCAAGCGCACATGAGCAAACACCTCGAAGAAAAAGCTTAGAATAAAAGATCGATGCAGGAGCATTTACACCAGTTTTTATAAATAATGATTTGTTTATATCCAAGGGGTCTTGCTTAAACAAAATACGCATCTGCTGAGCCCAGACCACTCGGTACTCGCATAAATTACATTTTCGCTTTGGGAACGGAAATGTAACAATTAAAATGTATTCCGATTATTTTAATAATGCAGACTTAACTGTAAACAAAAACCAAATACTTTCAAACTCACAAATTGAGGCTGGTATTTGTTTGTTCAAAACATTCCTTTTTTTCTTTGCCAAAGGATTATTAAAACGGAGACTTAACCCGCCGATAGTACTCGAAAAATGGAAAATGTCATACTTGTCAACCATCCACAAAAAAGGAGACAGAAGCAACTGAGTGGATGACGAGTAGACAGTTTACACATGATAGGCTGTTGCACAAAATATAGATGACATCATATACGTGACCCTCAAACTTATGGAGGAATATGACAAGTGGGGTTTGGAAGTCAACATCAACAACACCAAATACAACAACAAGATCTACGGCTGGCAATAGGGCATACCATTAAACACTGCAGTGGATACAAACATCTGGGAATGAAAATCGAAAAAGCAATAGCAGAGAGGAATGCGAAAGGAAGAAGACCAAAATATAAATGTAAACAACAAAAAAAGAATTTACAATTCAATAGTTAATAGCATCATAACAAAGTATGGCTTCTGAAAGAAAAAACACAGAAAACACTAAGAGTCACGCAGAAGAGCGGCTGGAAAATCTAGAAGAGGCAGAATACCAAATGATACGATAATACAGAGCATGGAAATAAAACACCATATTATAAACGAAATTAGAACTCACCAGCTGATATGGTATGGGCAACTACAGAGAATGCCACAATAGCGAATTTTTTAAAAATCTTTCTTTCAATCACTTTTTCCTTTGGAAAGTCCATTCCATTTGGTCTTTCATTAACAAAAGATTTATTTGTTTTCGATTTCGATTTGGATTCGATTTGTCATTGTTCTTCGGTTATGCCTTGATCTTGGTAACTCTAGTGTTAATATTATGTTTATCCCTTTTGTGGATGTTTGTTCTCTCTTTGGAGTTACTAATTCTAACAAATTCTTATATTATTTTCTTTTTTTGTCTTTGTCAGAAATGATTTCATTTTCTTTTAATTTACTATTCGACTTTTATTGATTCCATACACCCTCTATTCACTTACAGTTTAATCGAATGTCTAAAAATCTCCCAAAAATGAAAAATCGCGCTACTCACATAAAACTTTGAGCGTGATGTGCTTAGTGTCCGGTTGTCCGACCCCGTTGTCCGCGCTGCACTGATATTGTCCGGCCGAATGTCTGTCAGCATGTTGGATGACCAGCGACAGGCCATTAACGCTCCTCTCGCCGCTCGGAAGGACGTTGTTTTTACGAGTCCAGGACACGACCGGTACAGGGTTGCCCGATGCCCGACATTCCATTTTCACAGTCGCTCCTTGGGCCACCTCTAACGGGCCGGTGTGCGACACGTAGTGGATCCTTGGCGGAACTGAAAATAAATTTAAACCGTCGGCTATTTTTTCGGAAATATATTTTAAAAAATCGTGCACTCATATGTCATACGTCTTATCATTACAGCAGGTTGGCCGGTCTGTCATCATCTATGCTCATTTCTAATATTTCTAAATTGTTTTCTTGACTCTTAGTTGAGGACATGTTGCGTAAGCTGTAAGCTGTTTATAATATATATCTTGATGTATACATTTCAACCACTTCATTTCACATGTGCACCATTTACGCATTTTGAATATTACTCAGTTTTATTACTAACACAAGTGGGTAAAGTTCGGTGTATTTTTTTCGGTGAGTATGTCGAAAAAAAATTCCAAGAATTGCCCAAGAATTTTTTACAAGTTTAAATCGAAACTGAGTTGCAAAGTAGTGACGGTGAATTTTATAGTGACGCGCCTGAAAATAATAGATTTGATAGTGATAATATTAGTGATAGTTACAAAAAGACAGAAAACCGTACCTTTACCATCAAGTTCTGGCAGCAGTGAAGAAAACGAGAATATAATACAACGATGTCCATGGCAGGACGTGCCACGGTGTCACTGGATTCTACTTCTGGGAATAAAATGGTAGGACAACAAATTCCTCATACTTGTACGAAACCCATAGAATATTTCAAGCTCTTTATACCGGTGAGCTAATAATAAAAATAGCATAGAAGAGATTGTCAAAAATTTCCAAGAGTTTTGGTCACAACATTCTAACGCCAAAATATCTTTTTTTGTGGCATGTTTATGTTTGGCTGCTCCACTTGCATAAAAACCATCTGTCTTAGGGCTCGATCTCAGAAAGTCAGTCACTATTTAGAATATTTGGACAAGCAATTCAAAGAATATTTTGTCCCATCAAGAGAGGTTGGTAGACGAATCTGTTATTGGATTTAAGGGTAAAATTAGTTTTTAACTTACAATCCTAACGAACCTACGAAATGGATGATACGAATTTATGTAGGTAATGGCGGATTCCGTATTAATGAAGCTTGATATTGGAAGATTTAGTGGGACCTGATTTACCTGTAAGCACAAAGATAGTGTTACATATACGTAACAAAATAATAGGCATTAACCCAGAATGAAGAGGATATCATTTTTGCACTGATAGATACTATATGAGCTTGCCACTTGCAGAAGAATTGTTATAACTAAATGTTCAGTTGACAGGTACTATTCAAATCAACCGCAAATTGTTAACACTTCGACTGGCTAACAAAAAAAAACTTGAAAAAAAAAAGCTAAAAGATAACGGGGTGGTAGACTCTTATTGAAGTATTGAAAATAGTACAGTGTACTCGCGAAAGGACATATATACGAGTGCAAAGGGTGAAAATGATATAAATATTAGAATTTGGGGGTATCTGACGACCAGTGGCCAAACTAAATCCAATTTTCAAATCCCAAGTTCTTCCCAGTTGGATAGAGGGCGTAAAAGTTCGATATCGCAACTACTAGTATAGCAGGTGAAGTTTGGATTAGTGCGAATTTAATCTTTTCAGTACGTTCGTGTTGCGGAGTTATAGATCTCTCTGTATATGTTGCTCCTATGGAGGAAAATTTTTCATAGTTGGATTTGACGTATGCTCGTCCCTTCCATGGAAAAATAAAACATCTTCTAAGCTATATTTTTGTGCTCATAAAAGAATACATTTTAGTTTTCCTGCACAGATACTTTTTGGAGGATAACCGAGTTTTACAAGCAGTCAACAAGTACGATAACATTTTGCTCACCTAGTATCTCCAATGTATGAGTAATCTCCCTTGGTTCCATGGTTCCTATCTGGCAAACATAATCCCCAGCATCTTGAGGCTTGACGTCTTTCAGCTCCAAACTGTACCCGCCTCCGGATAGTTCCGGGATTCCGGGTACACCCGATCCGGACACCGAAGCACCCACTGCCGGCGAAGGTAACAACCGAACCCTAGGATCGGGTGTCACTTTGACAGGACCCGCGGTTAGCACCGCTATGCCCCTTTTCCACGCCAGCACGTAGCTTCCTGCAACGGAACGGGACTCATTAAAAGCAGCAAGGAAGTCGTGCGAAAGACACCTCTCTTACCCGGCTGCGTTATCCTGCAAGGCAGGACAACCGTACTTCCGGTAGCGATCCGGTAAGTCTGACCTGGAGTCACAAAGGCAGGCGGTTTGCCCTCGGGGATCATGTCGAGCTCGTTACTCTGCGGCACCGATTCGAATCCTGAAACAACGGACGAAAAATAAATAAAACTGAATAAATAAAAGGAAATTTTGTTGTACGCGAAATAAGATCCGAACAGATTTTCTCGGTCCCACGCGGCTACGCTTTTTGCTTGCTTGGGCGTCACGGAAGGCTTATATGTTTTCGGGTGGGGTGTGCCTTTACAAAAAATAAAATAAACACCGTATAAATTAAAAGCAAATGCTGCTAAGCATCCGCTTTCAAAAGGTAAATTCACAGATATATCTAAGAGAAAGCATAATTATGGACATCGCCCTATAGTTTTGGTTAGCCAGAACCAGCTACACACTCCCTAGCTTAAATTTTCTACGTTTCCAAAGATCTCCCAAAACTTCGGTAGACTTAAGATAATTATGAACATCACCTTATAGTTTTGGTTAGCCAGAACCGGTTCATCACTTCGTAACTTAGATTTTCTACAATTTCGGTTGGTTAAAAATTATTATAAAGGTAATTATAAATATCACCTTATGTTTTTGGTTAGTCAGAATCAGTTATACACCGCGTAGCTTATAATTTCTACGTTCCCAAACTTCTCCCAACAACTACGATCTGTTAAAGATAGATAAACATCACTCTATATTTTTAGTTAGCCAGAACCAGTTACTGCTTCGCTTAGATTTTCTACTTGCGCCAAATTCTCCTATCAGCAATCGGTTGCATATAAAATTTCCGACATCAGCAATCCCTGAAAGTCGTAACGAAGCAACACTTTCTAAGTATTCTTAGGATTCGAGTGTCTATCAAAATTTTTAATCACCGTACTAATATAAAACGTGATACAGGTTTCTACCTGTATACGCTACCAGCGACGGGTATTTAGGATGCATGCAGAACAATCGGCCCTGTTAAGTTAAGTTAAGATTCAGACGATATTCTAGTTAGTTTTGCTAGCGACAGCCAATCTCATTTTAAAGGTAAATATTTTTATGGAACAAGGAAAAAATTACCTACGATGTGTTTCAATTCGGAACTGCCGAAAAGATATGTAGATGATTTCTTGGAATCCAGAATATTTGTAAATAGTATGACAATAAGCTGTGGAGGTTATCAAAACTACACTTAACCAGAACCAGTTTTTACAATTTAAAGGAAACTTCTGTAATGAAAAATAATAATAATAATAATATTAATAAGAATAATAATAATAATAATAACTCCAGAAAGCAGTCATTCTATCAATCTGCAACATAACGCGAAAAGTGTTAAGCCAAAAAATCACAATAGAACATTAGACGTAAAACTCCACTGTTTTTGTGACAATACTTGACCGACACTAGAATCTCGACCCGTCCTTACCTGCGTGAATAAAAAAAATATATAACAATAACAATAACAACGGCAATAATAATAATAATAATAATAATAATAATAATAATAATAATAATAATAGTAACAATAATAATAGTAATAATAATAATAGTAATAATAATAATAGTAATAGTAATAATAAAGGTCTTTAATTAAATTATAAACAATATAAGAATAACAAGTTTGACAAGGTTGATTCAGTCAACGAAATCCTAGTATACTGTTATAAGTCGTGAAAATACATAAATTGATAATTAAATAAAATGATAAAAGGATCAAACACAAAGTAATAACAATAGTTCATTTCATTTAGGACGCAGTTATCTATGTATTTCTTTATTTTGTAGTGTTTGAAGAATTTTAGTTTTAAATTTTTTGAATTTGCTTACGTTTTCTCTTTTATTTGGTAAATTAGTTAAATATGAAACAATATCATATTTTTGAAAATCGGAATAACGGGTTGAAAAATATCGAACAGACAAAAAGAAGAACCAAAGGTGAAAGATCAGTTCGACACTTCGAAAAATAACGATATCAGCAAACCATTAACATAACCTCTGGTCCATTTGGGATTCAAGCCACCTTTCCACTTCCCCCGCCGCCGACAGATATTTAAGATGCATCCAGACCAATTGGTACTCAGATTCGGACAGCGCTTTAAAGAAGTTTGTGGAAAGGTTAGAGAGACAGCGTCAAAATTCAGAACGTATCAAAAAACACCCGCTAATTTCTAGAGAAAATATAATACTAAAATATAAAGTTAGTTGCTTGGTAAAATAAACCTGTTTCAGAACAAGCCTCAAAAAAAATCGGCCTGTACGAAACTTAAGCCACAGATATCATGTTTTTGAGACAAGAACCAATATGCTCCGTTTACAATTCGGTTCAGGTTTAAACTTGAAAGTAGCATTCATTTCCGCGGAGAAAATGGTTTCGGCTTCGGAAAAAACGTGTGAACGTGGAAAAAATCGTTGGGCGCCGCCTCCGGAACCCTGCCGAAGTAAAAGTTGTCGTAAGAGATAAACTTCTCTAACTAAATAACGTCACTTACTTAACAAGATTTAACTTTAAATCGTTTTCCTGTTTGCCAAGTTGCGAATTCGTTGCCGAAAAGCTCGAGCAAGTACAAATTACTTCCCGTTTAAGTTCCTTGGGCGTTTTGTGTTCGAGTGCGTCGCTGAATGGAACTGTAAAGGCGGCAGTGATCTGTAAAACGCGGGTAATGAAAAAAGTTTAAACCTCCGGCGATGAAATATCTCGCCCCGTAAGTACAGTAAACTTGGATAGATGCGCGGTGTCATGACTCTTTGGTATAGTCTGTCTTAATCTTCGTCGTGCTGGCTTTTGCCCGCAATTATGCAAGTTACCTGCCGACGGCAATTAAACTTGGGTCCGGTAGGTATTAAAGGACCGAACATTACGGACGGAATGAAATGTCTTATTTTTTGAAGCAGCAACTAGGGACTTGTTTTGTTTTTAAAATGTCCTATCATGGCCAACTAGCACTCTAATATTTAAGGTGGCCGTGACAGGTCATGTAAGAATCCCAATTAATTCAAAGTAGAACAATTTTGATAATTGTTATTTAGCTTGAAAGAAACACACATCTCTAATTATTGCTGGTACATATTAATCCATCCATCCATCTCGAATTAATTTTGATGTTAATCTTTAAAAAAATCTAATAAAATACATATACGTAATATATCGTTATCAATAGGTTTGACTAGAAGAACATACAATAACGTAAACCTGATAAAACAGACTTCTAAAGCTTCAACATCATCAGCACTTTCGTTACACTGACCGTTGAATTAAAATTTGTAACACAAATTGCGGAAAACACAAACCGCAGTATTCTAACAGTGTGGCGATATTTTAAAACACGACCCTCAGTCTAGCGGAAGTCGGATGAGGCCACTCATAGACACAGTATTGGCAAGAAGGATATCGGTAGCGGCCGCCAGCTTTTAAACAGTGGAGAAGGGCGTGGGGAGTTTTTATAAGGGCGCCACGTATTTATACACCACCTAACCCGCCAAGGAGATAGAGTTTATTACTGTGTCACAATAACAACAAACTCGGTTGACACGGAGTATTAGAGTTTAATTATACAAATGTTGGTACATGAGTATATATATATATATATATATATATATATATATATATATATATATATATATATATATATATATATATATATATATATATATATATATATATATATATAAATATATATAAATAAGTCAAATGTAAAAAGGGAACGGTAAAGTCAGTCAATCGGAACGTGATCTTATTAGTTACCCCGCTATAGCGCCGCAAGGATTAGCGTCAACCGCCGGTAGTTTCAAGTCGACCAGGTAGATAGCGCGAAACCGAACGAGCGATTTATGACGTCATATATCTTCGAACAATGCGCATAGTATGAGAGGGAAGCTACCGAGCTTCGACACTAAACGAGGGTGTCTATAGAGTTACAACACAATCGAGGGTTATTACTAATAATTTAAGTTTACATACGTTAAATGACCTGAGCTGACTCAGGTGTATAACCGATAGATAACCGTAAGGTTTCACTCGTCTACTCTCCTAGCTCCAACCTTCCTAGTACGGCACTGCTGCGTACGCTTACACCGTGTTGCGGGCACGAACTTCTAAGTGGTGCGCGTGCTGCTCGGGAACGTGTAGTACCCAAACCGAGCCAGTCATAAATCCAAACGCGCCAGGTAGGAGGCAGGTAGAACAGGCAAGTCCAAGATCCAGGAAAAAAAAAAGGAAGATCCAAAACGGAGAAAGAACCAATCGGAAATTAAAACCGGGAACTAAACGCCAAGTAGGAAACCCTGTAAACAAATTCCTCAGTTTACAGTGTACTATAGCGGAAGATTCTTACCTCTAGCGAGGGTTTTCCACGCTTCCGCTCGCTTAACGACTCGTGCAGCCTGAATACAACACAAACCAATGGCTGCAATTACCACAACTCCAAACGACGGAAGCTAACCAGCTTAGCGCCTCTATACACAGCAGTGTTATAGGATCCCCAGTGATCGAAGGCGGAATCAATAGCACGTGGAGGCGTGAGCCGATAATCCCACAAAATGCTGCGTGAGCTGTTCAGCCAAATCCCAATAAGCCCTGGAACGGCCTCACTCGCCTCCCTCTCGGCTTCTACACAACAACAACTCACACGCAGCGGTTTTCGCTTTTTACTCCCCAGCAAAAATGGGTTCCGGTGGAAGAAGATTATCACCACTACATGAAATTTCCCAATACTACGTTAGAAATATCCTTTTAATGGCTTGTGCTAACTGTACCTAGTAACGTATAAGTGCAATAAGATCCTAAATAAAAAAATTGCCTGTGTTACTATGGAGACCTCCCGTTCGAAAATTTTACCAGGGTTCTTGACGAATTGGCGGAAGCGCTAACGGTGAAGAATAGACCGTTACAACAGATACTCAGGAATTTCAAAACATGACATTTTGTTTGTTCTTAAAATAAGCTACCATGGCCATCTAACGCGCGTGCTTTAATTATTGAGCCCAATATTAAGGCACAAGAAAATTTTTTTTCTTAGTTGGCCATGAAAAGTTATAAAAAAACCTCTATGCAGTTCAAAGCAGAACAATTTTGGCCATCGTTCTTTAATCAAATCGAAATACACATTTCACATTATTGATTGAACAAATTAAAGAAAAAAAAGATCCATCTTAAATTAAATTTGATGTTAATCTGTAAAAAAATCTAATAAAATATCTATGTGTAATATAAGAGCATACAATCATGTAAACCTGATAAAATAGGCTTCTAATGCTTCATCCGCATTTTCCTTACATCGAATAAAACAAACTAGCAGGTCTTATTTTTTTTTGAAGTTTTAAAATTTAATATTGACCGCCGTAGCTGTTTTTGACATTTTAATTAAAATTTACAACAAAAAATACAAAAAACAAACTAAAGTATTCTGCAGAAACCCAGGAATTGCAAATTATGACAGGACTGAGTTTTTTATAATAATCTGCCCTGGCCAACTAACAAAAATGTATTAAGCTTAATATTAATAAGAGTTGTACATATTTCTGATATGCTTTAAAGAAACTCGATAGAATCATCAAAAAATATGCACGGTAGATAGATAGAAAAAATAAGAGTACGTCATTGAATCTTTTCCTTTCCTAATAAGCTTTAGAAAAACCGAAATGCGAGAGGTGTCCCAATATGCCAAAGTTTCCAAAAAAATACCGCATCTCAAATGTAAAAAAATCGAAAATCGAAAAATCGGCAGCCGGTATGTATAGTTTAAACCAAATGAGGAAAATGAAGAGAAATCCTGCTGGTGCCCTCACGTGAATCCCCGACGAAAATAAATGGGTCGCCCCCATCTCCCCCATCCGAAAAAAAGGCCACGAAATTCTATTAAAGGCACCTATAAAGAGCGAGCCGGAGCGCCACCTAAAGCCGCCATCAATTTTCTATAAAATTCAGCTATAAAGCGCTCTGTCGTCTCGTTTAATGGATTCATTACAGAATTAATCAAAGTTTAAGGACATCCAGTAATGACGGCGTCTTTATATTAAGAGATCGAGCAGACCTCATTACAAAAAGTATTTTCGCGTCTCCCTCTCCCCCACCCCCACGGTTTGAATGAAAACGATCTCGTTCCTTGCTAAAAAAATTGTGCCCTCTTTAATTCTGGGAAGACGATTTGTTTAACGCGCGAGGGAGGGGAATTTAAGGCGTTGTAGATTCACATCGCGTCGAAGTAATGGAAACCAATTCAAATATACTACTGAACACATCTTAGACAGAAAACTCCTAAAAAAAGATCAACGAAGAGTACAAATTTCCAAAGAATTTATATTTTTTCCACGAAAAAAAGGGTTTCGAATGTGTTTCTCATTCGGTACTGGTCATTAACTTGGAAAAAAATCAGTATTTTGAGGGTGGTCGACGGAGTCCCTCAGGGTTACATTCTCGGTCCGGTATTATTTAATGTAAATTAAATACCAAAAACTCTTAATTAATTTAATTTGCCGACGACACGAACAGCAGCCGAAAGCATCGATGAAAGCCATATTTGAAAAAATACAATTACAGAAGCAGCCCAGCAATGGTTTCTGGGCAATAAGTTATCATTGAATGAAACAACAACTTATCGAGATATACGGCGATTGACTAGTTTTAATTTTTCTTTTTTTTTTCAAAATAAATCCAGAACATTTGTAAATAGTAGGAATGTATTTTATAGTTCTTGGTTTAGCAGTAATGTTTGCTTGTAAATCAGATTTCTGTCCAAAGTTACACCTAGGTATTGTGGTAAATTGTTATTTCAAGATGGACTCTTAGTTCTCTGTATGCCAGTCTGTTTTATGTGGCTTTGGCTGAAGGTTCCATCTATGGCAATATTTTGCCAGGTTCCTTAGGTTCTTTGTTAGTTGTTAGTCTGTTATTTCAATGCTGTTGTGTAGTCATCCGCATGTCAAAACTAGTTTGACTCTGTCTGAGCCTGAAGAGTAACGGATAAGAACATTGAAGTGGAATAAAATAATTGACATAAGTAAAAGGAAAATCAATGAAAATTTTGAAAATGAAAAGGACCCAGATAGCGTTTCGATTATTAGCAAAAATAAGAACAAAAACCACGTTACGTTCTCCCATTACATAAAAATCATCATCCAATACATTTATCTCGGAGTTCCAAAGAAGACTACATTATATACTGAACAACAAAACTACATTTTCAATCATCTAGGTTTAAGATATCTTGTGGTCATCGGGTTGGGTCAATGGCCTTCTTTTTGCTTAGGGAATAAGTGAACTTTTAGCCACATTTTACCACTCAATAAAAACAACGGTCTATAAAAAATCTTTCTATTTCGGCTTTAAAATTTTCAAATGGCAAATTTGTGACCTGCTTTGGAATTAAGTCATATAAGCTTGATGTTTTAAATGTATCGATTGTCCCATTGTGGGCGCTTTTATTGGGTATCTTGGTTATTCTTTTATATAAGAAGTTGCTGTATACGAGACACTGTGAAACAAAATTATAATGGCCCTTTTAGTTTTTGAGATTCAGGGTGAAATCCAAAACTATTGATTTTGGGACCACCCTCGTATGTCTACTATTACAAAGTGTTTGAAAAATAAGCTTATTACTTAATTTTTTTCATATTTTATTCCATTTCTAGCAGTAGGCTATGATTAATCTATTAAAAACAATATCTAAATACACAATTATTAACATACAGGAAACTGAATACCTTAAAATTCAATTCATTAAACGTGTTTTATAGGTTATGAACTACTATTTGTAATAATTTGTTATACTCTATTAACATTATATTTAAAGAACTGCTGTTTAAATGGCAGACCATTTTCTCCAATACGAAACTCCCACATTTTTCATATTTTTTTAAATAGAATTTAAAAGAATAATTGGTCTCCTTCGTAGAGTTTCGAAAGTGAAATCAATTGGCTCTCGAAGTTCTGCTTGGTTTTATATACTTTATTTTCCATATATCCTCATAAAAAGAAATCTAAAACCGAAAGATCCGGAGATCGTGGTGGTCATCTTACAGGTCCGTTGGTACCGATACATTTTTGAGGCAAGTTGTTATCTAAAAATGATCTTAAAAGTCATATACGGAGGCATTGAGTAATCTCGATATCGATAATTTTCTGTTTCACCCTGTATCTCAAAAACCAACAGCGCCATGATAATATTGTTGACGGTATCTTCAGCCACAGGCTCCATATGGTCAACGAGATTATTAATATAAACTAAAAACAATAGAGGACCCGCAACGGTGCCCTGTGGGACTCCGTGCATTACCATTCGTAGACTTGACATTTCATTAATGCAAAAAAAAATTGTTGGCTTTGTATCATTAAGATAAAATGATACTACACCCTGTGCAATGGGTTCCAAACCGTAAAAATCTAGTTTGTCCAGTAAATCTGAATGACTGACACAAGCAAAGGCCTTGGAGAGGTGACAGGTGATTACGCTCCCTTAGTTCAAAGCCCAAACATCCTTTCCTAAATCCAAACGGATTTGTCAAATCATTAGACTCAAAAACTAACTAAAATTAACCAAAACTATTGGGTTAATTGAAACCGGTCGATTATTATTAGGATCAGACATTTCAACTTTTTTGATGACCGGCAAAACGTTATTTGCTTTAAAAACCTCTGGATATACTAAAGTAGGAGCACAGCAATTTATTAGGTCTGTCACTCGTAACACTATTGCATTGCAGAACACTGTACTGATTCTATTATTCAAACAATAAGTTATTTGAGTTATTTGAGGACATTGTAACCTCCCGGACCTCAAGTAAAGAAACCAGTAGAAATCTGAATAAACATTTAAACATTTAAAATTTCATCCAAGGTTTCCAATATTTTATGCTCAATAGTAGCAAAAAATATATTGAGTTCGTCGGGGGATAAACCTTTAGTAAAATACTTTTTTTGTCGGAAAATGTCCCCATACATTCGTCGATCTTGTCTGAGCGTCGAAAAAAAAAGGGAAAACGCGAGAGCCAGTTGGCCGGAATTTATTGCAGCGTCAATCCGATTTTTTTAAAAAGAATCGCACCCGATCTCTCTCCTACATGCGGTATATTTCACCCCACGCAGAGTCCTTTTCGATTTATCACAGTTAAACCGAAAATATGTTAATTTTTAAAAGTGGACGGCACTACATTCAATCTTTTAAAAACTTTTAAAATTTCGTATACAGGGTGATCAAATAACGACGGCTCTCGGTCGCATCTCGGAACATTTTGTTGTCGAATGTGGCCAGAAAAATGAATTTCAAAGTCGTTAATTGCGCAAAACAAAAATTCATTTTTTTAATTAACAATTCTTTTAAAATGATGAAAAATAATAATCATATTTAATGCGAATGTTAATCCGCAGGGTTAAACCGTCAAACGTCTAAGATCGGTTTCAAGTAAAAGTAAGACTTTTTGATTTGTTTTTGGGAGAGTTTTCATTTAAAAAAAATAGTTTTTTAATTAGTTATTGAAAAATCCTTTTTTATGGGACTCATTTTAATGTAATTATAAAAAAAGGGTTAATTCCAGACGCGTCACCGAGAGTAATCTAATTCATAGTTAGAAATAACCATTACATTTCAGTATTTTTTCGTATTTTTAATATTTTCTTAGGTTCAGTAATTAAAAATACCTTGTTCTCTTCAAGTTTTTTCGTAACCCAAAATTCTTTACTTCTTTTCGGTCCGAACTTCATATTTTAATTGAAAAAAATATGTTTTAAGATTTTATTTTTTGAGGGGCAGGCAATTTCAAAATTAAATATAAACGTACCTTTTTCATTTAAAATGAGAAAATTCGGACGTTTGCATCAAAATCAGAAAAACTGTTTTTGAATAATTAATGAAAAACCGAATTTTTAAGTAAAAAAACTTTTGACATTAATTCTAGATCACCCTGTATATTTCCTAAACATTTTTTTTAATTAAAAGTGGATAATATATTCCGTAACAATTTAATATTTTGAAGGATGTACAAAAAATTCGAAACAGTCAAATATTGCAGAGAGTATTGCATGTTTTTTTTTTCAATTTGCTATACCGGAGTTTTAAAGCATGCATTTTATGAACAATGAACAATCGTATCTTCCTGACAAAGGTCCGAATTTTCTTAATTTAAATGGTTAAGGTTTATTCTTAATTTTTAAATTGCCTGCCTATAAAAAAATAAACACTGAAAATAAGTTTTTTTTATTTAAAATATGCAGTATTTTCACTACCTATTCTCAAAAAATATTACGCATGCGACAAAGAATAATAATTTTTCTTCACTACCAATACTTTTTTTCTAATTATATTGAAAGAAGCCCCTTAATACCGTTAATGAAAATGTCAAATTTTATCAAAATCAGAAAAAAAATTTTTGAATAATTAATATAAAAAATAATAAAAACTGTGACTCCTAATTATTTTGCATAATCAAAAGGTTAAAACTTTTAGGGTTGGAAGACGTCTGGATATTGCCTGCCTATAAAAAAATAAAAACTAAAAATATGTTTTTTTTATTTAAAATATGCAGTATTTTCACTACCTATTCTCAAAAAATATTACGCATGCGACAAAGAATAATAATTTTTCTTCACTACCAATACTTTTTTTCTAATTATATTGAAAGAAGCCCCTTAATACCGTTAATGAAAATGTCAAATTTTATCAAAATCAGAAAAAAAAATTTTGAATAATTAATACAAAACATAATAAAAACTTTGACTCCTAATTATTTTGCATAATCAAAAGGTTAAAACTTTTAGGGTTGGAAGACGTCTGGATATTTGTATGCTTCAGGTGGGTTTTTTATTTTTTTAATAAAAAATAATTAATAAACATCAACTAAGTTTAACACAGAAGACCCATATTATAAAATGGCTATTAAGTATCACTTCGAAACATGCTTGAATCGTTTGTATTGCTCGTATTTTGTAGTGTAAATATAAATTCTTCTGTGTTGTTAATTTAAGTGTATTTTACAGTGTAAATATACATTCTTCTGTGTTGTTAATTTAAGTGTATTTTACAGTGTAAATATACATTCTTCTGTGTTGTTAATTTAAGTGTATTTTACAGTGTAAATATACATTCTTCTGTGTTGTTAATTTAAGTGTATTTTACAGTGTAAATATACATTCTTCTGTGTTGTTAATTTAAGTGTATTTTACAGTGTAAATATACATTCTTCTGTGTTGTTAATTTAAGTGTATTTTACAGTGCAAATATACATTCTTCTGTGTTGTTAATTTAAGTGTATTTTACAGTGTAAATATACATTCTTCTGTGTTGTTAATTTAAGTGTATTTTACAGTGTAAATATACATTCTTCTGTGTTGTTAATTTAAGTGTATTTTACAGTATAAACATACATTCTTCTGCGTTGTTAATTTAAGTGTATTTTACATTGTAAACATACATTCTTCTGCGTTGTTAATTTAAGTGTATTTTACAGTGTAAATATACATTCTTCTATGTCTATTTGCTTATTTTATTATTATTTTTTGGTTGCTTGTATCTAGCATCTGAATTTATTTATATAAAGTTTTGTTATTAACTATAACAATATTAATTTAGCTAGGATATTATAATTTTCCTTTATTGACGATACTAAACACAATTAATTTAAGCAAAATAAGGCGCTTATTGTCATAGTCTATTTATCTATCTAAACAGATTACAAATTAACGAACATACTATGTAAAAATAATAAAATATAATTTTGAAACAATGATGAATATATTTTTCAGATTCATCAGGTTCATACATTGCTCAAAATCGAATTTAAACGCCTGTCTTCCTCGCAAAGGTCTGAATTTTCTTATTATAAATTAAAAAGGTCCCTTTAAACTACTTTTAAATTTGCCCGCCTCTCAAAAAATTAAAACATATTCTTTTTATTTAAAATATAAAGTTTGGGCCTCTAAGAAATAAAGAGTGCTAGGTTTGCGAAAAACCTTAAGAGATCAAAATAAAAAAGACGATTTTTTAATCTCAAAAACCAGTCATTTTAGGACATATTGGAAAACCCAATCGATCTTAGACGTTTGACGATTTTACCCTGGGTCACCCCCATCAGTAACGATTTATTATTTTGAAAGATGTACAGAGCATTGCATGCATTTTTTTATAAAGAATTGTATTACCAGAATCTTCGTCACAGAGGTCCGAAATTTATTATTTTAAATGAATAACGTACGTTTATATTTAATTTTGAAATTGCCTCTTAAAAAATAAAAACTAAAAATGCATTCTTTTTATTTAACATATAGAGTTCGAACTTCCAAGAAATAAGGAGTATGGGGTTTCGAAACAAATTCAATAGTCCAAAAAAAACGATTTTTTAAATAAACCTTAAGACCGTATGTCAAAAAAAATCATGTTCGAACATATTGGAAGGAAAGTCTTGTTTTTACTTGAACACCCAATCGATTTTATACATTTGACGATTTAAACCTGGGTCACCCTGTATATATATATTTATACCTTGGATAATATAGTCAGTTACAACTTAATATTTTGAAAGATGTAGAACAAATTTTTATATTTTTGTAAAAAATTGCTTTACCAGAATTTTAAAGTATGGTATGGAATTAAGGAAAGACCCGGGCAAGCTGTAAGAATGAAATATGGCGGAACAGGTCCGTACTTTGTTTAGAATTTAATTATTTGGGGTTTTGTTATGAAAGATACTAAACAATATTTATTTATTTATGTATGTATTTATGTTTAAATCTAAAATAAAATTACAAATATACATACGCACAATATATCAGTATCACTATCGATATCATCGCCTGTGCTAATTATTATTTGTTCTATATTATTCGCAATATGGATATACGATTGTTCTGCTTTTTCTATATGTTTAACATAATTTGCCCACTTTGTGGAGGGATTTTAAAAACTTCGGTTTCTATAAAACATTGTTACGACGAACGGCAGATTTCAGTTGGTGCCAAACATGTTGAATGGGATTAAATATACAGTGGTAAGCCTAAAAACTGAATGTTCTAGATTTTTTGCATAATTATCACAGGCGTACTCCTTTTGTAGGTTCAAGCATTGCTTTTTAGTATAATCTTCATGAAAATAAATGTCTTTATTATACATGTAGTTTTGGATTGTTACTTTTGTGTTACATGAGGAAGGGGTTTTAGTCAACTGTCTAATGTGATAACTTGCGTTGTCCATTACAATAACGCTATTAGGAGGAATGTTTGGAACTGGTTTGTTTTTAAACCAACTTTCAAATAAATAAGCGGTGGTGTCTTCATGGTAAGAAGAATCTTTAATATTTTTAGCAGACAGAGAAATTCCATTTGGAATCCAACCACCTTTAGAGTCAGCATGCAAAATAGTTATTCTTTTACCTGTTTTTTTCTTTTACCAATTTTTTTCATTTAAAATTTAAATTTCGGAAATCCAAGAAAAAAACTATAGACAGATATTTCCATTTTCTCCAGATCTCTTCTAATCTCATTATTTGAACACCCTGTACGTACTCATCGCTGCTGAATACGTAAACGCCCACCGATGTAATTAAACCGAAAACTTTAGTAAACAGAAAAGCGCGACGGTATTTTCCGCGGGTCGGGTGGTCGGCGGGGAGTGGGGGGGCGTTGCAATTTAATTACTTCAAGGAGGTAAAATATGTACGAAACGTTGCTGCGGCCATTCTAATCAACTTTATTTGCTTTCCGCGCCCAGTACAGGGCCGCATCAATGGCGTTACAAATTAAGATCGAACGGGTCGGAGTTTAAATCGGTTTAATTAGGGCAGTCGTTAAAATTCCTTTCCGTCGAAATTGTAACGCGATTGTCGCGCTACAAAGTGATTAATAATTTTCCGTAGCGTCGACCGGGGGACGGGCGGGACAATAACGAGTAAATGTACACGAAATAGGCAGGCGAGGTTTAAATCATTAAAGCTCTCAGTTCATGTTGGTAATTCTAAGACAAAAATTGTTTTTAAATTTGAAACGGAGCATCTCGTTTTCTAATATTCTGCTAAAGTTTTCCTACGATCCACCGCAAAACGTTTAGCACTTTACAAAAAGTTTTACAGTTGAAACTTCAAATTTTAATATATAATTAATGATATAATATATAATATAATAAATTTTAATTGAGAGTCAATAATTAAATGGGGTCATATGAACATATATTCTAAACGTCTAAGCTTTCGAATGGTAAAGCTTTCAAAATTGGATTTTGGCAGACATTGATGGCACGCCACTGACTTTTCCTAAAATAGAAATTATTTTTATTATTTTACCTAATTACCACGTCAATTTCGTTTCCCACGAATTCGAGCGACTTCGGACATTTCCGGGATTTTACCGCACGGGTTTGGGAGCGATCGGATGTTTTCGGAGATATTTCCCCGGCTTTGAATTTTGACGTTTGTCAATTCTGACAATCATATCAGTGAATGTATTCTTGTTTTGCGAAAATGTACTCAAAAACTAACTGTCGTAAAAAAAGTATAGTATGCAACACGTTCGGCGAACTTTTTAACTCACTAGTGAGGCAAATGCCGTTTACCGCACTTGTCGCATAATATACTATTAATATCTTCTATTATTTCTAAAGAAATTTAATTTCTTCTCTGCAGAGCAATCAGTTTTTATTTTTAAAAAAAAGTGAAGAGGGCAAATTTTTTGGAAGGAAATCAGTGGCGTGCCACAAACTATCTATGAACAAATAACATTTTGGTTAGTTTGGTCGCCACTGCACTGGTTAAACTTTTTGTGAAAAATAAAATATCTATCTAAAACAAAATATTCAGTGTCTAGTATAGGCTAGAGTCCTTCAGAAAAAAAAATATTAGAAGAGTGTTCTTTTTACTTATACAGTTTTAATTCTTATTTTAAAAAAAGCCATACCTTCTATTAATCATTTATAACGAAATTGTATGTTAATAAATTAATAATAGCCTTTTTGAAGTAAAGTAGAATATAGAAGCTAGATAAGTTGTTGAAAGTGTCCTCCCCCTTCAGCTGTTTTCCTTATATTGTCGCTCATTATAAAGATTTCGAAAATGTGTATTCTTACTTAGATTTTTTGAAGTATTTTAACAAAACAGATAGACTAATACTTAAGTAAGAAATAATAATGATTATTC
Source organism: Cylas formicarius (assembly GCF_029955315.1). Lineage (NCBI taxonomy): Eukaryota > Metazoa > Arthropoda > Insecta > Coleoptera > Brentidae > Cylas > Cylas formicarius. The sequence goes on along the minus strand of NW_026844326.1, from coordinate 28,735,364 downwards.
TCTGTATGTTGCAATATTAACAATATGTTTATTATAACAATTCAAATGCCAAAATCTGCCAAAATAGACAGGTAGTATTTTTTAAAAATGTGGTATATTAAATAAGCCCTCTTGTGGCAGATTTAAATAAAAAAAATATATCTAAAGTGGCAGAAATTAAAAAAATAGTTTTTTGAAAATTTTAAAACTTATCTCAAAAGTTAAGACGTTTAGGACATATGTTTATGTGAGGTTTTCTTATTAAAATGGACCCAAAAATCAACCCACCCCCCCCTCTAATTATTGTCATTTAATTAGAAAACAATCGGTATATCGTATGTTTTTGTTTATTATTTAACTCCAAAATAATGAAATATATTTTAAAATATCTTTTTTTGTGTTAATCAGCTCTCTTGAATTTTAAAAAATAGAGAAAAGAAAAAACATAAAGAGTACTACAGCACGTTTTGAATAGAAACTTTTTTTGAAAATATTTATAACTATTTTGTAAAAACTGTCTCTGTCTCTGTCCATTCAATTAGTGACAAGTATAATAAATAACTAAAACAAAAATAAATATAAAATAATAATAACTATAAGAGAGTGACAAGATCTAGCTTACAGGCACTCCCATCTAATCACCCCATGTAGTGAATAATTAGATAACAATTCCAAAAACTAATCGCAAACAGACTTTTAAAATGAAAAAGCTTAAAGAAAAAATCAACAAGTCCAAGAAATACAAAATGCAAAAATGTATGCATGGTAAAAATATCAAAGGATATAATAAAAAAAACGAATAGACTCGGAATGGATGAATTTTTAAAAAATACAGTTAAAACTTCAACGAAATGAAAAAGAACTTCAAATTTTAATACAGGGTGTTTTCTAATTGAATGTCAATATATGAACATATATCCTAAACGTCTAAACTTTCGAAACACAGAGTGATAAAGATTTCAAAATTGGGTTTTGGCACGCCACCGACTTCTCCCAAAAATAGAAACTATTTTTACAATCTTCGGTCAATTGTAAAGAAATTTAATTTCTTGATTTTTTTCGATCCAATGTACGGATGTCGCTTGAAAAAATAAATACCTCTTCTCTGCAGAGAAATTAGTTTTTATTTTTAAGTGAAAACCACTGGACTGCTTAAACTTGTTGCGTAAAATAAAATATCTATCTAAAACAAAATATTCAGTTTCTAGAGTATACTAGAGTCCTTCAGAAAAAAAAATATTAGAAGATTGTTCTTTTTACTTCTACAGTTTTAATGAAATAGCATAACATCCTAACAACAAGGCAAATAATAAACGATACTTACTTAGAAAAAAAAACTCTACCTGCTTTTAATCATTTTTAACAAGTGGCAAATTTAAATAAAAAAAATATATCTATAGTGGTATGACAGATATTAAAAAAATATGTTCCGTTTTTGAAAATTTGGAAACCCTTATCTCAACAGTTAAGACGTTTGGACCCAAAAATCCCTCCTTCCCCCTAATTATTGACATTCAATGAGAAAACTCCCTGTATTTTCTATGTTTTTATTTATATTATTTAACTCCAAAATAATGAAATATAATTCAAAATATCTTTTTTTGTGTTAATCAGCCTCTTGATTTTTAAAAAATAGGGAATAGAAAAAACATAAAGAATACTACAGCAGTGACAAGTGAAATAAATAATTAAAAAAAAATATTAAATAATAATAACTATAAGAGAGTGACAAGATCTAGCTTACAGGCACTCCCATCTAATAACCCCATGCAGTGAATAATTTCCAAAAACTAATCACAAACAGATATTTAAAATGAAAAAACTTCAAAAAAAAAACAACAAGTACAAGAAATACAAAACACAAAAATGTGTGCATGGTAAAAACATCAAAGGATATAATTAAAAAGACAAATAAACTCGGAATAGATGAATTAAAAAAAAATACAGTTAAAACTTGAAAGAAATTAAAGAGAATTATCAATTTGGCATAAATACCTATATAAAAACATATCTACCAACCCTTAATTCAGATGAGAATCAAATTGAAGTATTTCACTACCTCATGTTCAATTTGATATGGTTTATAATTGGTCGAATTTGCAGCACTTGCATATACTTCAACTAACTTGGGAGAAGTTGCCTGGAATAATGAAATTGATTCAACAAACTTTTGAAATTTGAAAAATCGAGTTTGACGAGAAATATGTCGTCTATCGTTTATTTACGAAGCTCATTAAAGCAATTAGCTGATTCCCACCGCGACATAACCAACGACAGCAGAACTCCTAAGTAGACATCTCGAGATGGTTCCCGCACCTCATTATAAGACCAACTACCTGAAACTAGGCTAAGGAGAATTGCGGCGGATATGCAAAACGCGCCTTCTATCTGTATTTATCTTAATTTTAAGCAAACAGGCCGCGGAATGCAATCTTGGCAACCGGATAGAGCTGCAGACGGTGTTGTTTTTAATATAGACTCGATTATCACTGCGTTACTTCCATCCCGAGCTTATTTCCGACGGAGCTCTATATAGAGTCCCTCGTGCGAATGATAATTAGAATAGTTCCCTCTTAATTATGATTAAATAATCGAGTTTGAAAATCGTCGACGCTTATCCCGCGCTTCCATCTGGACCGACGAAAACTTCGTAATCATCACGGATATTTGCGTTTGAGTTTACTATTTGTTTCATCTGCCAGACAGCGACGCTTTAGTCGTTATTAAAATTGGATGGAGCGAACAGAACAGACCCATCGCTACTAAAAAAAGGTAGATATGAAATTAATGATGATCTCAATAATTATAAAACGCAATACCAAAATAGTGATACTAAATATTGGGTTGTTCGGAAAGTCATTTCGTTTTTTTTTGGGGAACATGAAAGACAGTTTTCGTATAATGAATAAATATTTTATTAAATTATATATTGGCCATTCTGGTCCAACACCTTTTGCCATCTTTCTGGCAGTAACATAATTCACCTCTCATAAAAGTTTTGGTCCTTGCTGGCAAAAAACTGGTTCAGGTGGTTTTTGACATCTTCATTTGAGGTAAAAGTTTTGCCAACCAAAAAATTTTGCAGGGACCGGAACAAATAGTAGTCGGAAGGCGCCAGATCTGGAGAATATGGTGGATGTTGCAGCACGTCCCATTCAAGCTGTAAAAGTTTTTGGCGAGTGACCAAACTTGTGTGAGGTCTCGCATTATCCTGGTGGAACACTACACCCTTCCTGTTGATCAATTCGGGCCTCTTCTCTTTAAGTGAATCATTCAATTTGTCCAGTTGATGACAATAGACTTCTGAATTAATAGTTGTATTGTCCGGCAAAAGCTCAAAAAAAAACGATTCCTTTGACATCCCACCAAACGGAGAGCATCACCTTTTTTTGGTGAATGTTGGCTTTTGACACGCTTTGAGCCGGTTCATCTTTTCTGCTCCATGACCTCTTGCGTTTAACATTGTTGTATACAACCCATTTTTCGTCCCCAGTAATAATCCGCTTCAAAAATGGATCATTTTCTTGACGTTTAAGGAGCGAATCACACACGTCAAGGCGACGACACAAATTTGGCTCCGTAAGGACATGGGGCACCCACACATCGAGCTTCGAGGTTAAGCCCATGCCTTTCAAATGGCCATAAACAGTCGAATTCGACAAATTTAATCTCTCACCGATCTCTCGTGTGGTTATTCGCCGATTTGCATCAACTAATACCTTTATCGCATCTTTGTCAGCTTCGACCGGCCTTCCAGACCGTGGTGCATCTTCGACATCAAAATTGCCGGATCGAAATTTTGCAAACCAGTTCTGGCACTGGCGTACTGTTAACACGCCTTCTCCATACACATCCGTCAATTTTTTCTCGCTTGGACAGCATTTTTACCTTTTCTGAAGTAAAAAAGTAAAATATGACGAAAATGCTGCTTATTGCTCTCCATATTTAAAAGGGCACCAACCAAAAACTACTGCGTAGAATTAATAGAACTTTTTCACACACAAGCCTTGCAATATCAGCTCTCAAGACATATAATGGTTATGCGGCTTAAGTGTGAAGTTGGTTTCGATAAAACGTAATTAATTCCTCTGACGGGAAAAAACGAAATGACTTTCCGAACAACCTTATAAAATAAATGTCCAATAATCCACTAAGGTCTCAATAAAATGCTTGTTTGTGGCATCAAATCAAAAAGGTAACATTTCGAATAAATACGGCTTGCAAATATTCACTCTTTGAGTAGTGCTTTGAAAATTTATATTTGATGGTAACATGTTATTCAATCTGGGTGCAAATTGTTCACACGATCGGTGTCCTTGTGTTTTTTGTGTTATGGTTAAATAAGCAGCCTGTATTGTATTTATGATCTGTATTAATTAAGTTAATTCTGCACTTATGGATGTCTGTTTAATGTATTCCAGCAATGTAATTGTCCAATATCCAATAGCCCACTTCCGTTGAGCAATAAATCTGTTGAGAATGTTCTGTCATTTCTAAAAATTATTTTCATGGACCATTGTTGCAAAATATTTAAACGTTTCATAAACCTTAATCATATGAATATCCCAACTGAGATGTCTATCCAATGATATACCAAGGTATTTAAATGGAAACACCTCCAAAATTCCACCATCCAGATTACCTTACTTCTAAAGATTATTTTCGTAGGATGTGCAATAGAAATAAGTCTATGTTTGTGGGGGGGGGGGGCTAATGAGGGGTGTAAACAACGTCTCGGATGACTGATTCCCAGATTGGGGACAGGTAGAGACCCGAGTCGCGGTTAAGATTGTTAGGTTGCTTATAGATTTCTATAGACTCTCGGATTTTTCGTTGACAGAAGAACTGATTACATGCAAGATGAAGGCAACAGGATAATTGGCGAAACGTTAGCAAGTTCGACTAAGCAAAAACCGACGCAGGAGAAATCCAGAAGTTTTGTAAAAAGCACTTTTTCATATTGTTAATTAGTACAAGGAAATTTCTAGTTACCCAAAATTTTCATCAGGCTCAGAAACTGCCTACCTTGGTTTGTGGCGACCTCTAGTGCTCATTTGGCTGATGGTCTTAGGACTTCCTTTTTTATGAGGGGTGTAAGCACAGTCTCGGATGACTGATTCCCAGATTGGGGACAGGTAGAGACCTGAGTCGCGGTTAAGATTGTTAGGTTGTTTATAGATTTCTATAGACTCTCGGATTTTTCGTTGACAGAAGAACTGATTACATGCAAGATTAAGCCAACAGGATAATTGGCGAAACGTTAGCAAGTTCGACTAAGCAAAAACCGACGCAGGAGAAATCCAGAAGTTTTGTAAAAAGCACTTTTTCATATTGTTAATTAGTACAAGGAAATTTCTAGTTACCCAAAATTTTCATCAGGCTCAGAAACTGCCTACCTTGGTTTGTGGCGACCTCTAGTGCTCATTTGGCTGATGGTCTTAGGACTTCCTTTTTTATGAGGGGTGTAAGCACAGTCTCGGATGACTGATTCCCAGATTGGGGACAGGTAGAGACCTGAGTCGCGGTTAAGATTGTTAGGTTGTTTATAGATTTCTATAGACTCTCGGATTTTTCGTTGACAGAAGAACTGATTACATGCAAGATGAAGCCAACAGGATAATTGGCGAAACGTTAGCAAGCAAAAACCGACGCAGGAGAAATCTAGAAGTTTTGTAAAAAGCGCTTTTTCATATTGTTAATTAGTACAAGAAAATTTCTAGTTACCCAAAATTTTCATCAGGCTCAGAAACTGCCTACCTTCGTTTGTGGCGACCTCTAGTGCTCATTTGGCTGATGGTCTTTGGACTTCCTTTTTTAAAATATTGCTATCTCTCCAGGTTGACTTCTGCAGCGGGGTTGTTAGTTTCTGCCATCTTTGAATGTTAGTTATTCTGTTAAAGTGATTTTTGTTGTATTAGTGTCATTCAGCTAATAATATTGAATATTATTGATGTCTCTCCCAAAAACTCAGCACCCCATCATCGTCAACTAGACCGTCACAATATAATCGAGACGCGTTGTATAAAAACGAGTGGTTTTCCGCTCTAGTTCGCTAGCTTATTTTCTAGTAACCTCGAATACGGGGACTTTCTAACTTAATTTAGTGCTTTAAAAAAATGACCGTTCAGAAGAAAAGGAAAACCTTTTTGCCACTAGCGTACCCATCAAGCCATCTAGACATTTATCTCGGCTTTTGTCCCGAAAGAAGCCGTCCAAAAACCCTTACAATGCCATTGTTGTATAATAACTGGTGCGCAATCTTTCGGGAATTTAATAAGAAACAAGACAAAAACAAAACGTTGCCGAGATGAAGTCATTGTTGCCCGCCCCAAATTCTCTAAATTGACTCGGCAGCGACCCATTCCCCGTTTTCTCAACTATTATCTACCTTGTTACGAAAACTTAAGCTCCGAAGTTGTCGGCCAGCGGCGTGCGCCCAAGAATGTCAAAAATGCATGATTCAAAACAAAATAACGTCTGTAAAGTATACAGCATGCGAAGAGCCCAACTACTTGATACTTCTAAGCAGTTAACCTGAAAAATTTGACTTGTGGTGCTGAAAGAAATCCATGACGACATTTTAAATTATCAATCTCGCCACTCGTCGTTACTCTCTCGCCCACTCAAACTAATGTATTCAGAGTGCGCTTGTCTCCACGCGGGAGGAGCATATGAATAATTGCGAAATAAAGTGCAAGGGAAGGCCGTCCCCCTTAAAACAGGGAGACGGACGAATTGGGGTGTCTAATGTACAAACAACCGAGTGGGGTGTATAATGTCCCACGCGAGGGATATACACTTTGAAAACCACCCCGATAAATTCAATATTTGTTTCGGCGCTCGTTCTCCTCGCTACGTGGGGGAGAGCTCGGCTCATTATCCTCCTATGGAATACCAAATCTTTTTCGGTTTGCCTACACTGATTGGAACGGGACGATGTAATTTTTCGTGGAAATCCGCTCGATTTGGTGGTGTTTTGGAGACTGCTTTAATCGAATAGATATTTTTACTGGCGGCGTAATTATTTTTGTTGTTCTATACTTTATCTCAGAAAATAGAATAGAATAACAGAAAAGTTTTTTATTTGAGAAGGTTAAGGTGTTATGCTGGGTGCTAAGCTCGTGAGTTTTTAGAAACGGAGACTCTTAATTCGTGAGGTCCAATACCTTTAACCAAGTAGACAATGAAAACATTTTTCTACTCCAACTTGCAAGTTGTCCGGAATTCATTAACCGATAGTACCAATTTGTTAATTTAGTCAAGACCGAAGAAAGTAAAAAATTTGGGATTTTCGACGTTCAGTCAACTAAAATCCGTCTAAAACATCGACTGCCAAAAATAATCAGCTTGACAGACAAACTTTTCCTGACATCATCGGGTCAAAGATAAATTCAAAGTCGAAAAGTGGATAGGCTACGTTCAATATTGGACCACAGAATATTAAAAATTTCATAGAACACCAACTCTTAGTTAACTACTGGTAAAAGCATAGTTACACCAATAACCAACCGAATCCCTTTGTTTTAATTTGCCTGGCGATAACTATCCGTAAGAAATTGATGAATATATTAATCCGATGGTATTACAAAAGTACACTCAGCTCCAAGATGTATTGAACAGTCGACCCCACATAAGACATGAATAGACTTTTATTTTGTTTACTTCTGGTTTTATATTTAGAACTGGGAAGAAATTTCGAACATAGTTGTACCGTTACCTGTTTGAAACCAATCCTTTGCAGTACGATTAATATTTCCATGGATAACCAAGTAATATTATTTCAATTTTTTAAAAGAAATAAACATTCATTATTCATTTTGTAGGTATGAAAAAGAGAGAAATAGGAAATTGTTAAACCGTAACAATTATATTAAAATATTTTCAAATACACAAGGCGTTAATCATAACGCTCTTCGACACTTTAATTATTAGTAACGGGCCACCCTTACCGTACTTCTAAGGACGAATTAAACGATATTTAATTGTATGGATTTGTGTCCCAACGTTTCCGAATCATTGGCGTTGTTCTTCAGTTTAAAGCTAATTTTTGAATTTGAAATTTTTTTTTAAAGTCTGGGAGTCCATCCGACAAAAGAAAAGGCATAATTGAACTTCTTGGGTAAATTTTGAAACTATGCCTTGAAGTACCATCATTTGCGCCTGAATTTTTTTGATTTTTTATAAACGAGACCTGTATATACCATCATATCTTTAACGCAATAAAAGAAAATAATTTCTGAGGCCAAGAATGAAAATTTCTGGAATATTTTTAATTCTATCCAAAATTGCCAAAAGTTCAAAATATTTTCAGTCTTCGAGGGTTGAACTTTGAATTTTACACTACATTCCACTGCGAAACGTAATTTTAAGCAGAAATATTAAATTGACTGCTCGTATTACTAACCAAAGTCTAACCAACCAAACTAACCAAAGTATCAAACTACCAAAGCTAATCAAAACTGATCTATTAAAATATTTCGTTATGATTGATTGTACGTCAGCCAAAATTAAAGAACAATACTTTTAATAAAGATAATCTTTCAAATCCAAAACGACTATGGCGGTAAAAAACTAACAAGACTGTACCATTTTTAATTATTAAAAAAATGTATGTGTCGGAAGCAAGCTTTTGTATCTTATTTGACGTAAGGAAGTGTAACGGAAAACTTTATTTAGCGAATTGGTTGTGATTTAAAAGTTTAGTCAAAAACGAAAAAAAAAAAAACGTCAATAAATACGAAATGTTGGGACACTCTAAATTTGTAGTAATATATAGGATGTTCCATTAAAAACAAGAATTTCATTATGAGCAATCTGTCTTTATCAACATTTAATAAAATAAATCTTCAATTTAAAACGAAAAACTATAGTATGTTAAATATTTCTTTTAATGAATTTTAGTTTCTGAAGTTAAATGACCATCCTGTATACTATTAGTCACTGGTGTATATCATGATAAACATGATTCGCGACAGTTGAAATGAATGTTGGTCTCCACCCCGTATATTTTCGTTATTAACTGGGTAATATTCGGTCTCGTCCCGGGGGGTGTTTGGTTTCGTCGCCTATTCATCTCGACGCTTCGCATTTATGAGCATACAAAAGACGCGAAAATGTATAATATGTAAACGAGCGGCGATAGAGCGCGAGAGCACGTCGAAATTTCCGAATTTCTCCTTAGAAAATGACGGCCAGTGAAAGGGAGTTTATATTATTAAAAAGGGGAGCCGGCCGGGTCATTTTCGGACGGCAGCTAAGTTTTAAAACCACTCGTATTCGCCGAAGCGAAGTATTTGCGAATGATTTATAACGCTCCCTTTTGATAACCCCCCCCTCAAAGGGGGGAGAGGTAATAAATCAAAAATTAATGCGGCATTGGCCGTCCGACTTTCGCGCCCTTTTTTTTCAACTCATAGTCGAGTCCTTTTATTCGACATATAAAAGTATTATGTGCTTTAAAAGAAAGAAAATATAGTCATAGAGCTTTATCTAGGTTCGGTTTTCTTATTAGACTCCGAAGCTTCTATAATTTTTCCGTAGTGTATCTTGTTGTCCCTGGTTTCCTAATCTTCTTGGCAGAAGCTGCATTTAGCGTTTTCTTCCACTCCAAATAGACTTTAAGGTGGCAGTGGCAAGTCAGCCTTCTTCTAGGTGTGGCTATCCGTTCCGTGTGTAAACAAAGCGACCTGAACTTTGTTGACTGCTACCCTGAACAATCCTCGTGTCAACAGAGAAAAACAATTTCTAAGGAGACTCTACGTCTTACTTTTCTCTTCAAGATCTTTCCTTGGAGTATCAACTGAAGCAGACCATATCTCTTTTGGTTCCTCATTATATGTCCCAGATATTCTAATTTTCCACTAATTTCCACTAATTCGGTGTCTTTCTAAAGCATTTCTGAAACTGTCTTGTTGGACACGTGATCAGAAAATTGTAGGAATTGGTCTGTAGAGCCAAATCTCAAAGGCTTCAAGTTTCTTTGTTGACGCTTCCGTCAATGTCCAGGAGTCGACACCATACGAGAGCACAAAGTAGACATAGCACTTAAGTAGTTTTAGTTTGGTGTCCAAATTAATGTCCCTACTCTTAAACATGTTTCCCATTCTAACCAAGGTGGCTCTTACTTTACCAATTGGCCGGGTTGTGTGTTATGATTGCTAATTACCATGAACTTGGTTACATTAAGGGATGGGCCATACTCAGTGCTGGCGACAAAGAGACTGTTCATCAATTCTTGGAGAACTTGGAGACAATCAGCGAACAACAGTACCGGCGTCCATATTCTCCAGTGCCATGTTAAATATGTGCTCCGAGTAAAGATTAAATAAGGTCGGAGACAAATCACAGCCTTGTCTCACACCGAATCTTATATTTATTTCTAACGAATAAATAGTCACCATCCACTCTGATACAGATTTATTATAAGACATAAATCTTTCTCGTCAATGCCTATTGTTCTTACAGCCTCTATCATTTTGCAGAATGCCTTCTGATAGTCTATCATTATTCGAACGGTCTTCCTTCACTGGCGTACCAGGTCTGCTGCAAATTTGCTAGATGGGTTTTTAAAAAATGTCTCTCTTGATGACTAATTATGCGACTGGTTTAGCCCGATAGGTTGGGAATTTTTGGTACAACAAAACAATAATAACGTGAAAGGAGTCTTTTCGATATCCTGCCGCCATACCATTACATATTTATACATCCGAACACAGAAGAAATGGTAAAATCACTAGCAAAAAGCAGTATCTGTAAGTAACGACTGATTAATCTTCCCATAGAGAAAGAAGAAAGCAATATAAACATAAAGTAAGATTAATTTGAAGAAAAGTACCAAACACACTTGGATGGGATTAGCACCAGAAGCGTGATTTAACTAATAAAACCCAAATACATAAGTAATTCTTTACTTTACTTTACCTAAGGTCGAAATTGAAACATAATATTTTCTGTTCCATAGTAGTCCAGTCCTGTCGTATTTCAAAAACCAGGAAGAGGAACGATCACACTTTATGATTGGTTAGGTTTAGTGCATCGTCTAACGTGACCAATTTAAATGATAAGCTCATCGTTTGACGTGATGCTACGATGGAAGGAAGTGTTGAGAAAGGTCATGAACTCTAGTTTTCAAGCATTTTTACGACAGATCTTGTTCAATGTTATGGGAAACGAGATAACTGTGTGGACATGGTGCAAAGTGAGAAATTTATAGGCACACGCGAAAAATCATTTATTCCTGTAGGAAAACATCACTTTTACCATCTACTGAACAGATTGTACCACGCGTTTATACTCTACGCTTAAATGAGAGTTCTCGCTTGTCACGTTGTCGAATCGGAAAGAATTCTTTTCGAAAAAAAATGAACCGATCCTATTCCCGAATGGCGCACTATTTCCCCCGCTTTTTTTTCTGTTCACGTTAACGGTCAAACGATCACGCGCACAATAGTAAACTAGTCCGCCATTTTATTCGTTTACACCGGGCCGTTTAATTAGTCCGCAACAACGCTCTAAGGCAACGTGGAATTTTCGCGGAAATAAATTTGAAATTGACGCAATATTGTAATTTTGTTTTACGGCCCGAAGTAATTCTGACCCGGTCCGCGCTGCGAACGGTTTAAATTAGCAAAAATAAATGTTGTTCGATCGGAAACAAAAGCCAATTCGTTAGTTTTTTTTTTGTTCGGTTGTTGTTCGCCGTTTTGTGCTGCCCGGAAAATCGAGATTTATAAACGGGAGATACCGGAGCCGCCTCCCGACCCCTCGCGATCGGGTTGCGACAAATAATTAATTAATTACATTTACAGGCAAATTAATATTTCCGTAATATTGGGTGGGTTGTAATGCGCAAATACGTTCATTAAAATGTCCCTTTGTGAAGGTTGCGGGATTCGAGAAGCTATTCCCAGTAATGCCCCAGCGCTTCGTCGTCGCGTCTTTTTCCCTGCCTACAGGTTTCTTGTTTTTTCATTTCCATCTTGAAGTTGATCACTTGGATGTACTTACACTGACAAAAATAGAAAAATACGAGGTGTGTTCAAAAATTAAGGTGACCTTTGTAATTGTATATATGTTTTTGTTATGTTGGTATATAAAAAGGTCATGGCTGGTGACAACTCATGGGCTCATGGCTATGACGTCGAAACCGAAGCACTGTCGTCCCAATGGAAGGACCCAGAATCTCCAAGACCGAAAAAAGCACGTCAAGTTCGATCAAATGTCGAGGTGTTGCTTACTGTGTTCTTTGATTATCGTAGTGTAATCCATCAAGTGTTCTTACGACAAGGTCGCACGAATAAAGGGTATTATTATCTTGAAGTGATGCGTATGTATTATATCTGCGGGTCAACATTAATTATGACACATAAATAAACACTTTTTAATAAAACTTACTTTTTGAACACTCTTCGTATTGTTGGAGCTTTTGTAAATTGAAATCAAGATCGGTGGGATCGTTCCAATATTATTGTCGTTATTTATTGACATAGTTTTGTTTTATTTCTTTCGCTTGTTCCGTTATAAATGGAAATCGTCAGTAAAAGAAAGAAAATCACGTTCAATCACTTAGTTTAAGATAGAAACACGAAATTTGGAAGTGTTAATTCGTGTTCCAGGGCAACGCTTTGAATCTCAAACATAACGCGCAAAATTTTTTGAACGAAATTTCGTTATTGATCGCCCTCCGAAGGTATTGAATTCAAGGAGTTGTAGTTTATTCGTCGCCTAATATCCGGGCACTTAGGGATACGAATAATGGCAGAAATAATGTTCCTGCGTATAACTGGTAGATGATTAGACAAACATATAAATAATGCATTTCCGATACCGTCTAATCATTAGATGTCGTTCGAATTGTAACGACATCGTTATAATTTGAGATGGTCGCTCGACGACTGTGTCGTCCATATTTTATGAACTTATTAGTGGCCGAATTGACAAACAAGACAAGAAGGGTTGCCCCCAGTCAACGGTTTGTTGTGGTTCGATCAAAGCCTTTTAATAGACAATGTCGTTTATTACCTATATATTTTTTTTACAGGAACAGAAGCACCAGATCTCTTATTTTATTATATTATGTTATATTTATTATAATTTTTATATTTTCGTACAATCAAAATCTTTCGAACGTTCGAAGCGGATCTTTAAGTGACCCTTTTCGCACTGTTTACGTTCTGATACACGGGCCTTATTTAAAGTCTCAACCGTAAATTTTCAACGCCGACGTAATGACCAACAAATAAATGACGTTACGGTATTTGATCGCACATTTGCGTTCGTTAAAAGCGTCGCCGCCACCGTCATGTCCGAGGGTGTATGGACAACGATTTTCTATTAGAGGCCGGGGGTGTCCATATTATTATTTGTAAAATGAATTAGGTCTTATTATGTCGCGTAAAAGCTTTCCGAATAGATTAAAACAAATGATTACGCTAATAGAACGCCCGTTCGGGAATCGAACGAAACAATATTTGTGTTCGATTATTCGACGATATAATATTGGAAATGGCTTGTGGACGCGTGTGGAAGCGTATGGGATGGCTGTCCGGTTGTCGTTTAGGGACGGACGAGACCAGCGTCGCGTGTTTACCCAGCATTTTTAGTCGGACAATTTAATTTTTTCGGGCGTCGCCGATAAAATTTATCGTTCATTAATCTAAAGTAATTGAAAACGCCTATGAGTCGCACCGTTCGTTCTGGTAGGTAAACGAAAACGCCGCATATTGCGACGTTGTCCGTTGCTGACTTGTTTTGGTAAAATTTTAAAAAAATATGTTTTTTTACTCTTAGCCTTATTTAAAAATACTAGCAGCAAGTTAAATTGCACATACCACTAGCGTATAGAGACTAGTCAGCAAACGAAATTGATTAATTAAATACGAAAAAGGATTTTGATGCCAAAGTCCTTTTTTGCTTGATAACAAGAAACCATCCTTTACAAATATCCTTGTGGTGGTTGATTTAACCAATATAATTAGTTACTCTTCCTTCAAGCAAACAGTGCGGATTAGTAAAACCGACCTTGCCGCATCGTACTAAAGGTCAGAGGAGCAACCGTATACCCATAATAATTTTTTCAAGTGCTTTCACTCAATTGAACCAATGTGCAAATGATCCGTTAAGAAAATAGCACAAGCGGAAAGTGTCGTCAATTAACCCCGACAAAATTTTTCTTGGACCTGAATATTATAAGATCAAAACGGGGTTGAGGTGTGTAACCTGATTTCGTCTTTAACTCATTACCATTTCGCCGAGCCCGCACGCGTCTCCCTTAACCCATTTTATCCCAGTGGTGCGTTAATGCACCGCCTATTCTACGATTATTTTTGTACATCTATTTAGAAATTTTATTATTATCACTACTAAAGGACATAAAACCGTAGAAATCGTTAATTTATGTGTAAAGGAAAGATCTTATATATCACTTCAAAAGTTAACAGAAGCGGTACATAAATTTGTATCCCATTTTCAAGTAAATCCAAAATAGTAACAAAAATATTTTGGATTTGTATTGCCATTTTTGTTAAGTAGATTACATCGCAGAAAACATACATTGGAAATACTATATTGATTATGATTTATTTTTTGAAAATATTTGCTATTTCAAGTCTAGACAAGTCAGCGCATGTAGAATGAACATCCAACAATTAACGTGTTCTTTAGTATTAGTTTGTGCCTTGGCCAGTGAACGTTCGTAAAATATGGCATTTCCGATGTATTTGACTCAAAAGGAATTAGAGGCGGCTATGGAGGAGATCGTGACAATAACAATGAAAGTCGTAAGTATTATTCGGATGTACCTATTCTTATGTATTGTAGCATTGAATTGTAACTGTGCAAGTAATGTTTCTAGTGTAGATCCTGTCCAAAATGTAATAGAAACGAACGAAAAGATGTAAATATACCCCAACCTTATGTAATTTCCCAATACAATAGATATATAGCTGGGGTAGATTTACATGACAACGGAATTGCTAATTACAGGTGCCAGGTATTTGGGAAAAAATGGTGGTGCCCTTTAATTTGTAACTCGCTGGATATTTTAGTAGTGAATGCATGAAAATTCTGTAATATTGTCAACGAACAAAAGATTTCCCAGGTAAATTTAATATTTTACATTGCTTTGCGACTTTTAAAAACTGATAAAACAATTACTCAAAGAAATCTTGCACCTGCCATAGATGACGTGCGTTATAAAGCCCGAAGGAGATGTAGAGTCTGCCAGAGCCACACAATTTATGTTTGCAATAAGTGTAAAATGAATCCGGGTGTTACCAGTGGTGCACTCAAGCACCATAAAATATGCGTTTTTTTGTATCAAATCAGGTTCTATTTGGAAAACAATTTACTTTTAGTTGTTTTCTGTCGAATTTGAACTTTCTTTTGTATATTTATGTATAAATTATATCTTATTATTATATCTTATGTGCTCCAAAACATTATTTAATTTTTCAAAGAAACTTCCACAGCCTGTTTTACAGTAGGCTGCTGAAACAGTTTCAGTTTCAGTCAAAATCGACGCAGAGGAATCCAGAAGCGACAAAATAAATAATTTCAGAGCAAAAAAGTATTTTTTTATTTCTTTCTATGTTTGCGATAATATGGGTTAAGAATATTCCTTCATTAATAATCCCGTCAGAGCCTGAATCGTGATCCTTTCACAGGACTAATTCAGCGTATGCTTAAACGTCGGCATTGTTGTTCAACGGGTTTATTTTTCCGTATCCGGGCAAATCATCGTTGCTGCATACGTTTCCCCGCGATTGTTATAGAATAACAAATTGCGGGCACCGCGAACAGATAGCGGAGGTCAACCGGGTTGATTAAATTGTTTCTATCTTCCGACGTGAGCATTCAAGTCTCGAAACAATGCGATGGAGAACCTACTCGTATATCACTTAGCGGGATGCGATGCTGTTAAAATCAAACTATAATTAAGCACCGAACGGACGGGTGCGGCCATTTTGTCGGGCGTATCGCGTCGGCCGTTGTCAGTGGCGTGATATGAACGCGAGACAGAAAAGAAAGAAATATCTCAATATATAGTTGGACCAGTGATATGGAAAAAAGGTAGACCTAGCTAGACTTTGTCTCTGCGTTCTAGGAAACACAAAACCTTGATAAAAACGAATATATAGTTAGTACAACAGACCAAGAAAACTCTGCGAAATAAAGTTGGAAGTAAGAGAGGGGAAGAAGAAATGTTTCCGACGAAGGAGGAAGTTTCAATGTATGCTTGGCAAAAAATGTACGAAGTTTGAGAAACTTGCACGACGACCGCCCAGAACCGTCCAAAGCCCGTTGCAGTTAAAATTATTGTTAAGTGCAATTTAAACGTGTCCATACGATTTTGTTAGGGAAAAATTTACAACGATAAACGTAAATAATTTTTATTAAAATATTGCACCGACTTTAAAGAACACAAAAAAATTTGAAAAGGGAGCATTGTATCTCCGGTTCTGTAAGGTCTACCCACCATCTTGTGGGGATAATGCCGTTTAAACTTTTTAGAGTTAATCACCGAGTAGCGTCTCGGTCGGCCCAAAAGAGTTTCGCCCGCTTTGTTGGCACATAAGCTCCGGGGGAGCTTAGAAGGATTTAAGTATTCCAAAATTGTCGATATTGTTTAGGATTAAGAGTTTAGCGATCAAAGGGAGGAATTCAATTAAGGCACGGAACAAGATGTAAATCCGTGGATAACGAATTGGGCGCAAATGAGGCTTAAAGTTTGAAAAATCGGTGGACCGACGATAAGTTTCAAGTGGTTTCGCGGACAAAAACTTTTCGCTTAATTTTAGAGCCCCTCACCTGGTGGATTAACGTCGAGTCGTAATCAGTTTAAAACTAAATCCCTTGGTCGTTGCTATTTCGCGCGTTTCCTAGTTAAATTTGAGGTTTATACCCCCAAAATCCGTAAAACTCAAGGCTGAAACGCGAAATGTATGAACGGCGCTTACAATGGGTCCCTTGTCGTGACTAATTTTGCACTCGGCGAAGACGGAAATGCACTCGCAGTGAATTCGTTGCAAACTTCTATTTATTAATTGCCGGCTGTGATGAGCGTAGCCCGAGAGATAGCGTTCGTATCTTCCACGGTATTTTACGTGAAATTGGGACTCGCTGCATGCAGCTTAAAACCAGACGCATCTGGGACATCTTTGCTAACTGAAACGGACTTTTCAGGTGGATAGAAGTTCCACTTTGAGTTAAAAATTAAAATGTTTTTGCTTTATGCGTTGAAATTAAAGAAAAATTGGGAGATATAGCCCCACGTAGTCATATTGCAAAAGAATATTTTAGACCTCCTAAGTCATGGCAAAAAATATGCTTCCTTTTGATTCATGCCGATACGAAAATCTTTTCAAATTTTTATGACACTCGTCATTAGTAGTAGACTTATTTACTGCAACACTAGTTGCTGTTTCAGATCAATAAGAACCGTTCTCTGAGTTATTCTCTAGTATGAGAAATATAACTTTCCATGTTACAACCACATTTTGTTACAACCGAATGGTTAATATTATTTACAAAATAAATATAAAATAAGATTCACAAATACAAAATAAAATACAGCGAAGGCCCACGAGAATTCCGAGCAATCGACGTCCTCAAGTCGTTGGTGCTCCGTAAATGCTATACACCGCAGAAACCTATGCTGCACTCTTTCTATAGCCTGTATGTGGACGTTATATGAAGGTGACCATACACAAGATCAATAATCCAGCTGTGGACACACGAGGGAGCAGAACAGTAATCTGTGGGACGGAATACTCCGACGGAATAATAATGCCCAAAATCTGAAGTGATTTAGAAACAATAAATAAAACCTGGTGTGTGTAAGTCAATTTAATATCGACTAATACTGCAAGATCTCTTTTTACGGGTCCTGCAATAACGGTGACCCTTTTATCTTATAAGTATAATATTTGGGGTTTCTGCTCCGGTTGAAGTTCATTAGTTGGCATTTATTTATATTTCGTTCCATTCCATTAAAATCGCACCATACATATAGGCGATCTAAGTCGGATTGAACTATTATATAGTCATCTGCATTTTGGACTCTCATATGCAATTTTAGGTCGTCAGCAAATAATATGAAAACTGCATGACCAAAACATGAGGCAATATCATTCAAATAGACATTGAAGAGTAGGGGTCCCAGGTGTGATCCTTGAAGAACACCACAAAGCACTTTAATTTTGGTGATCTGCACTCTTCCAAAAGTTTTTGATTAAGATGTGATGATTTACTCTATGAAATGAGTTTGAAAAATCTGTGCAAATGGCATGAACGTGAGACCATTCCTCCAATGATTCCAGCAGAAAATCTGTAAATGTAAGCAAGTTTAGCTCAGTTGAGCGATGGGGGAGAAATCGAAATTGTTGGTTCATGAAGCAACCTTTCAGGCCCGCACATAAAAAGTCGCAGACTAAACTTTCGAAAACTTTAGGAATTAAGCTCAGGATACTGATACTGACTTGCAAGTTATCGCCGGATTTTAGGAATGAAGGTAATGAAGCTTGATTTCCAGTAAGTTGGAAAATTTCAGGTTTTTAAAGGTTGGTTAAAGATAATATAAAGTGGCCTAGAAAGTATCAAGCTGTTATGCTTACTAAGATGTGGTGGGAGGCCATCGTGACCGGGTCATTTGTTTTTATCTAGAGTTGCCGATAATTTTCAAGATTACACATCAAAACACTTTTGGATTCCTCCTGCGTCGGTTTTTGTTTACTCGAACCAAACACATCAAAAAAAGTTTAAACAACTTGTGGATTCGTCCTGCGTTGGTTTTTGTTGACTCGAACTAGCTAACGTTTCGCCAATCATCCTGTTGGCTTCTTCAGAACCTGACTAAAACCGACGCAGGGCGAATCCAGAAGTTTTATAAAAAGTATTACAGTTGCCTGTGGAAGTTTCTTTAAAAATTAACATCAAAAACCGTTTTTCTTTTATAGATGACCAAAAACGAGTTTCCTGGGGCACGCAATTGGGCCCAGAAACCTCATACTTATCTACTTAAATGACAAAATGGAAAAGTTAATATGGATCGATAGAGAAAAATACAGTAATTAAAAGCTAATATTAATCAACGGTCAGAACCAGCAATTAGATTGTAAAGATGTCTTCCGAATACCCCCCCACCATTCGCGTTTCTCCATAAGCGCAAAATTCCTCAGCTGTTACATCGCGTGATGCCCCACCCGCCCCCACGAGTAATTATTTCCCCGGCGACGTGTGTTCTCCCCGTTCCCCATTTGTCAAACGTTTCTTAATTTCCCAGGCAACGTCTCGACGTTCGGAATAGATGGTTTTCTACAAATTTAACCGGGTTTTTATTTCCCGTTAAGTGGAAAATTCGTCCCGCGCTTTTTTCTCCCACTGTCGGTTAATTAAAAATGTCGACGGTTTAAATTGCTAATTACACCCCCATTACACGGGAGAAAAGAAAGGGGGACCGGGAGGAGGACCGTTCGGAAACGTCGCCTCCCGGACCGACTGCCGGATGGCCTTTTTCCGCTTTTCCGGCTCGCTTTTCCGCAATTGCCTTTTGTTCGCTATTGTTTAATTTTCGAGCGGATAGTTTTTGCGCCTGTCGACTCCAATTCCTTTGCCCCGGAGCGTAGAAGCAAAGTCGTCGGTATCGGACTCGAAAATAATTCACTAGCCGGAGCCGAATGAGCTTTTCAAACACTCCCCAAAACAAACGGCCCGAGCTCGTGGTTTTACGTCTCGACGAAGTCGTCAGCGAAGCGTTAATTACGTGGTTGGTTATGAAGTTCTAGGAGTTTTCGCGTTTTTACTAACAAAAGCCTGACCAAAAAGTGCCTACTACACGTGAACTCTCGCAGTGTACATTAATTCGTTAATTCTTTAGAATATTTAAATCCTTGGTTTATTTTACTTACTCCAATATTCCAAAATGCATTTACCGCTTATTTAATCCTTATTTCGGTCAATTCTACTCGTCCGTAGACACTAAGATGCCTTGATTACTCTGCCCTCTTCTTCTTCTTTCGGTGCCATATCATATCAGGTCCCCCTAAAGTTGGCAATCATATTGGCGAGTTGATCACGGTCACTAATCACTAATCTGAATGGTTGTTCGGCACTGTTCTTTAGCCACGACATTTGTTTCCTTCCAATACCACTGCGACCTTCGATTTTGCCTTTCATTATGAGTTCAAGGTAGGTGAAAGTACGCGGTAACGGTCCCCTCTAAGAACATGCCCCAGGTACGATATTTTTCGTATTTTGGTTGTTTTAAATAACTCACGGACGGCACTTGCTCTATTTAAAACTGCTTCGTTGGTCTGCAGCTGCAGGGCTGTCCATGGTATTCGGAGCATTGGAGAGTCCAAGTATCAGCACCGTATAACAACCCATACCAAATATAGCATTTGATCATTCTTTGGCGCAATTTGAGGTTTAGGTTATCATTGCAGAAGAATGGTTTCATTTTCAGAAAAGTTGTGCGACCTGTTTCTATTCAGCATTTGATTTCTTTATCTCAATCTAGTTGCTCTGTGATATAACATCCAAAATATCTGTAATGGGTAACTCTCTCAATGTTTTGATGGTCTATATGTAGGGATGCATCGGCGTGTGGCTGGCGACTGAATACCATAAATTTTGTTTGGCGACATTCATTTTAGACCCACGTTCCGTCCTGTCGTGTTTACGCAATCCAACAGCTCTTGAAGGTCTTGAATACTATCGCATAAGATGACCGCGATGACCGTTGATCTTCACTCCATGGTCTTTATCTCGTAGAGCCTCTTTGAAAATCACACCTGAGTAAAGGTTGAATAATAACGGGGAGAGAATGTATCCCTGCCTGACACCTCGTTGAATGCAACATTCGCGGGCTTTTTGGTTCCAGTACAACTTCTCTATGATCCGTAGATCTTTACCATCGATACCTGAGGTCCTTAATATATTGAAAAGCTTATCGTCTTGAACCCTATCAAATGCTTTTTCGTCATCTATGAAAGCCACGTAGATGTCTTTACGTTGATAGGCAAAATGTGCCTCGCGGGTTCCAAGTGCGTTTCTAAAACCAAATTGGGTTTTGTCTATATCCCTTTCGCACCGGCTTCTTATTCTTCCATGTATTATGCGAAGGAAGAACTTAAGTGTGTGGCTCATGAGCCTAATTAAACTGTATTCATCGCATCTCTTAGCCAGTTGTTCAACCATTCCTCGGATATTTTACCAGTATCAAATACGTTGTTGAAAAACTTATTTAAGGCACTGATGTGGTCTTCGTGGATCATCTGCAAGAGCTCTGTTGGAATGTTGTCTGGTCCCGTTGCTTTCTTGGGTTTGGCTGTTTTTATAGCATCTAGATTTCTGGTCCTTCATTTGACCTGTCGTCGCCAAACATTTCGGTTACGTATTTACTCCATATCTCAAGGATTTCTTGTTCATCAATCATAGTTTTTCCTGTATTATCCACTATAGTATTACCAGCCTTTTTGTTATATAAGCCAGCAACTTCCCTAACTTTCTTGTACATGTTGAACATATCATGTTTTTTTTCAAATTCTTCCATTTCTGAACATCTATCCGTCATCCACTTCTCCTTAACCGCTCGTATTTTTTGTTTTATTTATCTTTGTTTCCTTTTGTATTCTTCTGCTTTGTCCTTGTATTGTCTTCTTTGTTCCGTAAGGTTCAATAATTCTTCAGTCATCCATTTCTGTTACTTGTGCCTATATCTTGGTCGGATGTTCACGGAATAATTCCCATGTTTCATCAACATTTTCTGTAGTTCTCATTTCTCTCATGTAATCATTAACATCTTTTTCAATTTTACTCTTGTTGACGTCTGAAATACTGTAATTATTTTGCTGGCGTTTCTTCTCTATCTATTTTAACTTAACTCTTACGTCGGCGGCTAAAGGGTTGTGGTCAGATCCAATATCTGCGCCAGGGTATGTTGTAACTCTGTTGATGGAATTCCTGAGTCTTTTGTTGACAAGAATATAGTCTATTTGATTTCTCGCTATATGTGTTGGGTTATCTCCAGCGACTCTCCAAGTATATAGCCTGCGTTGATGTATAACATGTGTTTGTTACTATCATATTGTATTCTTGAAAAAAATCAAAAAAACCTGTCCCCCTCGTGCGTTACTCTCTCCTGGACCATATTCCCCAACCAGATCCGATCTTTTGTCTTTGCCTGGAGCATATACCTGTACTAGGTTGATGTTAAATGGAGATGCGTTTAGTTGTACTAATTGTATCCTGTCGCTTATTGGAACAAAATTAAGTACATGCTTCGCAACTCCGTTTCTATGATGTGGGTCGTTGTTATCGCTCTCGGAATAATACAATATACCGTCTTCATGTCTACAGGTTCCCGAACCAGGTCATCGTATCTCACTTATACCCATGATAGACAGCTTCAAGCGTTTGGTTTCTCGAACAAGATTTTCAAATTTTCCGGCGGCATTGAGCCGGGGGATTCTTAGCACCCCTTGCCCATCTAAGGGCTGCCCGGGACTAGGGGCAGTGTTTTTCATTTTCCTCGCCATAGCAATACCCTGGGAAATATTAACGGTGTGGTTTCCTGTTGCCTTCACCGTGGGAAAGGATGTAGGTAGGGTTAAATGGGAAAATGGGTAGGACGAAGGGTTGGGTCATGATTTCCTCCCATGGGGTGGGAGGTGGGAGAAAATCAAGAGCTCGCGGGGGCAGGGGTGCTAAGGTCCGTTACCCCAAACGTGTCTTCAATCAATTGAAATTAACTAAAAAGTAATGTCGATCCAATCGATTTTCAGTTCAGTTCGGTTCAATTATTAAGTTTCGGTCCCCGCTACTATCGTTAGTTCTTCGTTTTTTCGCGAGTTATTCCGTAACGAAACTTTTGCCGTTTTCTCTCCATAAAACTATCACGTTTCCATTTGCCATTAGTAAATAGACTCCGCAACGTCTCGCATCCTAGCGGCTCATCCGGATTTCAAAAATTAAGTGCAAATGGAAGGAACGTAGCCCGGAGGGGGCTGATCATAGAGACCGTTTTATACCCAAAGTTTTACCGACGTCGTATGGAAAGTGAAATCCAACCACCTCTCGCGTAAAGAGACGGCGAATGCTTATTCCGAGAAGGGCGTCCCTATAAACAAATATTTTCGTTTCTAATTGCGATCCATCGCAAACACCGCCCCCGACCCCCTCACCGCGATTGAATCCTTATTTTATAATTAACTTATGCAAAAAAGGCGCCACTATCCGGGGGCCTTTTAATTAAGCGGGCTGGGGGAGCAATCTAAATGTTTATCAGTGTAATCAAATGGGGGGAACGGAAGGGGGGTCGGCTCGTCCTTACGTCCTATCTTGTTCCCCCATCTTTTGCTTTAATCTGGAGGAGAGAGCGTAGATTGCTCGGGAGATAATTTCCTTGTGGAGTCGGTTCGAGTTTGTCGGTACGTGTATAGGATTCGACAAACCCAACCATTGGAAATAAAAAATGTAAAAAAATTTTTATTTTATAAAGTCGAGGAATACAGTGGGTACTATAAATGTAAATGTTGGAAAAGAGAATTACGGGACTTATGATGATCTAATCGGGAAATACTAAAAGTAACCGTAGTTGACGTAACTGTTATTTGGAGCCTATAAAATAAAGCAACCAGTTATACATTCGTGTATTCACCTTGCCTAATTTTTGATTTAACCTTGAAAATATGCCGTTTCGAGTTTTTGTTTGCAACGTACATGGACGGTCCACATACGAAATAGGTTTGGGTTTTATTTAGCGGATATCGGGAGGACAATACGTTATTTTATTAAATATGGGATCAATATTAATAAAACCGCGCGTCCACTAACAATGCGTATTGTAGTAACGACCTCATCATATTTCAGCAGCCTTCGACTGAAAACTGTTTTAACAATATTTCATTTAATTTGAAAATCCCAGCACAAACTTCGTGTTCTCCATAAATCAATTAAAAAAACACCGAAACGTTATTTTTTTAAATAATTGCTCCAAATCGAGTAATATTAACAAAAAAAACGCATAATTGAAGACGCTTTAGATGTCGTTAATGAATCTAATAAATATCTATGACTAATTAATATAGCCAATGGGACTGTAGCCAGTGTGATTAACTATTTAAGAGATTAATTGTATCGGTAATTACTACCTCGTCCAAATCTTTTAACCTAGGTTTCATTTAGACCTTTTCTTTTCCAAGTCTGTTTATTTATTTTGGTTCTCATACAGGCATCGTAATTTTAATCACTATTCACTATCACTATTTGTCATGGACAGACTTATGCCGCACAAAGTTTCCAAATTGTTCAGCTGTGTTACGAAAATCAGCCTTCTGGGAGAAACATTTTTATTATTGCCAATACCGTCTGCAAATTTGAGAGGCAGGGTAGGTTACTTGATGATAAGCGACCGAGTAGGCCGCAAGCACCCCGTGATGAGGACAATATTACGGCTCCAGCGGAAAGTGTGCAACGACCTTGGTATGAAGATTTACAAAATCTAACTCTTTTTCCCACTATTTTCTATTCGACTTTTTCTTTCCTGAAGTTGTAGTCAATAAAAAATAGCTTTATTATTATTATTTATGGCTTAGAATCCATCCCGTGATGCAAAAAAGAGGGATACAAAATTGAAACTTCTGAATGGACCACGCACGGCGTAGTCGCGGCTAACATTTCAATGAAATTATTTTCAAAAAGTGTCAAAAATTGTTCTTTGAGGTAGTAATAAGGGTAATAATAAAGATTCCGACATCCAATTTCATTTTATGTGTTTTAATTAGAATTTAAAAACAGTTCATTTCATTCGTAGTGGCTGCATTTCCTCAGATGTTTTTTGAAATTTTCTAATTTGTATTAAACCGAAAGCCGCGTTTTGATTGAAAAGCGCCTACGCAAAAAGTTAACAAAAAAATGATATGATTTCAAAATTTTTATTTTTCTTTGTTTCTACGTTCTACGTTATCTCAACAGTTCGGTTAAGTTAAGTAACTTTTTTAGTTTCAACACTATTCTACTAGAATTTTCAACAAAGGTTGGTTAAAATTATACAAACAGGTTCAATTTTTTTTACATTTCTGCATCTTATATTACCATACGCAGCAACTCAAAAATTTGTCAAAGTATTTGATAACACTCTTCGTTTTTTATTCTACAAACTCTTAAGAAGAAATCAACTCCCTTATTACATACTCGCAGTACACTTCAGAATTTTTTGTTCCGCAACCCCACCTTGTTTGAAAAATGTCTACGAAAAAACTAAAAAAAATGTTATGCTTTGATATCAAAATTTTTGACATTTTTTGGGTACTAATTCTAGTTTTTCAACGTTTTCTCTACATATTTGTCGATTTTCACCAGCAGATCGGCCTTAGTTGTACAGGACCTGTAAAAAGTTAAGCTTAGTGAAAGCTTGCAAATCACCAAACTGGAAATAACTATTTTAGTTTCATCACTATCCGACTATAAATTGCAAGAAACTTTTGGTATCTAGGTACGTTAAAAATGATACCAACAGGTACAACGGTTCAAAACTCTTTTGCATTTCTGCATCTTAAGTCACCGTACTAACTGAAAAATGTGTTTAGGTATTTGAAAAAAACTGTTCGTTTTTATTCTACAAACCATTAACAAAGAAATTAAAACGCATTGTACGGTTTGCAGTGCACCTTATTATATTTTATTATGCTTATTATATTCATGACGAACAATATCTCGAAGGGGGCGCGACCCCATTCGAATGCGATTTCGTACAAAACCTGATTAACTCCCTTTTAGCATCCTTTGATCCGCCACCCCACCTTATTTGAAAAACGTCAATGAAACAACTTTACTAAAAAATATTTTTCGGTTTTTCTATGTTTTCTCAACAGATTTGTCGATTCTCGAGCGTTAACATCATCAGGGAATCGGCCTGCATGTATGTTAAAAGCAATACAAACAGGTAGAACAGTTTGGTTTATTTGTTGTTTGAAAAACGTCTACGAAACAACTTTACAATAAAATGTTCAACAGTTCAAAACTGTTTCGTATTTCCGCATCTGAAATCAACGTACGCAGCAACTGAAAAATTTGTTTAGGTATTTGAAAAAACTGTTCGTTTCTATTCTACAAACTTTTAAGAAAGAAATTAAACCATATTGTACGGTTTGCAGTGCACCTTATTATTATTTTATTTTGGTTATTATATTGACGACGAACAATATCTCGAAGATGGCGGTCCTTAGGCCACGCTATTCGAATGCGAATACGTAAAAAACCTGATTATCTTCCTTATTACACACCCTCAGCACAATTTAGAATCGTCTACGAAACAATTTTACAAAAAATATTTTTTCGGTAGTAGTTCCAGTTTTTCTACGTTTTCTCAACAGATTTGTTGATTCTCGAGCATTAACTTCATCAGGAAATCGGCGTTAATTCTACAGGATCCGCAAGAAATAAGGCTTAGTAAAACTTTGAAAATCTTTAAACGGGAAATAACTGTTTTAGTTTCAATACGATTCGACTGCAATTTGCTACAAACGTTTGATACGTTAAACATGATACAAACAGGTAGAACGGTTCAAAATATTTTGCATTTCTGCATCGTAAATCACAGTACGCACCAACTGAAAAATTTGTTAAGGTATTTGAAAACACTGTTCGTTTTTATGTTACAAACTGTTAAGAAAGAAATTAGAACCCATTGCAGTTTCCAGTAATATATTATATTGTGTTTTATTATATTCAGGACGAACAATATCTCCAAGGGGTGATCCTTAGGCGACCCCATTCGAATGGGAATTCGTATCAAACCGGATTAACTCCCTTGTTACACACCACCAGTACACGTTAGAATCATTTGTTCTACAATCCCATCTTGTTTCAACGAAACAACTTCACGAAAAAATGCTATGATATGATTTCAAAACTTTCATATTTTCTCTACGTTTCCTCAACAGATTTGTCGATTCTCGAGCATTAACCCATATTATCCCAAGCATTAAAAAAAAATACTTTTTGATTATTTATTTTGTTGCATTAAGAACATATTACATGTGTAAAAAAAAATTGAAACTCGAAACATACAAAAAAATACTGGTGCGCAAACGAACCACTGCAAAAAAATGTTAAATAATGTTTTGGGGCACAGGATATAACATATAATTTATACATAAATATACAAACGAAATTTCAAATTCTACAGAAAACAACCAAAAATAAATTGTTTTCCATATAGAACCTGATTTGATACAAAAAAACGCATATTTTATGGTGCTTGAGCGCACCATTGGTAACACCCGGTTTCATTTTTGGTGATATTTTACAAAGCATGAAGTATGTAAATGCGCATTTCACTTATTACAAACGTAAATTGTGTGGCTGTGGCGAATTCTACATCTCCTTCGGGCTTTATTAGCATGAACAATCATGAGGTGACCTTGATTATAATAACGCACTTCATCTATGGCAGGTGCAAGATTTCTTTGAATAACTGTTTCATCAGTTTTTAAAAGTCGCAAAGCAATGTAAGATTTAAAATCAAATCAATCACTTCGTCATCAAAAAACAAAAAAAATATTTCAAGCGGAGTTTTTCCAGAAAGTCTATTTTTTAGATCCTCAAATGATCTAAATTCATCGGATATCGGTCTGTGAGTGTACTCAATCTGACTTTTCTTCCATTTGACAGTAGAAGCAAGCCTGCCGTGTGCAGAAAGGATTGGTCTTCTTTTGAATTCCAGGGTTTCACCATCTGATTAGTCCCAGTCAGGTTCAGTAGTTGAGGAATTACAGGACTGTTGAAGGACAGTATATGTAACTCGAAAGTTCCAACTATATCAGTTGGTTCCCAAACTCTTGTAGATTTATGTTATAATTCATATCTTCTTCGTCAATCAAGGTATCCACGTCTGGTGGAATATAGACCCCGTCAATATGTTCTGTAAATATTTTATCATGTTATGTTTAGCATAAATTTACATGGAATGGAATGCTACGATACATAAGAATAAGTAAATCCAAATAATGCTTACGACTTTCATTGCTAACGTTCACTGCACAAGGCACAATCTAATACTAAAGAACACGCTAACTGTTGGATGTTTATTCTACCTGCGTTGACTTGTCTAGACTTGCAATAAAAAAGTTTTGTTTCACAGATAAAACCAGTGGTGCATTCACGCACAAGTAAATATTTTCCAAAAATAAAGCATAGTCAATATAGTATTTCCGATGTATGTTTTCTGCGATGTAATCTACATGCTATAGACTTAACAAAAATGGCAATACAAATCCAAAATATTTTTTTTTACCATTTTGAATTTACTTGAAATTGTGATAGAAATTTGAAATTATATATAAGGCCTCTCCTTTACGCATAAATTAGAGATTTCTACGGTTTTACGTCCTTTAGTAGTGATAATAATAAAATTTCTAAATGGATGTGCAAAAACATTTCCTGGATGTGACAAAATAAATCATTAACCCACCACTGGGACAAAATGGGTTAACTTGATCATGAATGCGGCCTTAATTATACAGGATAAGTAAATATATTAAGCGTAGTGAAAAATTGAAAATCATCAAACAGTTTATTCTAACTGTTAATAAAGAAATTAAAACAGATTGTACAGTTTCCAGTGCATCGTATTAAATTTTATTATGGTTATATTCATGACGAACAATATCTCGACCCCATTCGAATGCGGATTCGTATAAAACCTGATTAACTCCCTTATTACACACCCGCAGTACACTTTAGAATCCCCGCGGAAAAAACCAGGACACCCGACGTGTGACAAATGCATCTCGCGCGTGCCCTCCCGACGGTTTGCATGTGAAATTCGCGACCCCCACGGGCTCAGGGACGTAGGTAGGGCCGTCAGGTTTCAACCCTTTCGCGTACGCCACCGGAAACGTTGCCGCCGCCCGCGGCGTGCGATATCGCTTTAACCGCGGGCGGTTGCTTTCGGGCCGTGCCACTTTAAATTATAGCAAATTTCATCCCCCTTGGGTGTGCTCGTCGAGGCCGGGAACCAGGTGCTTACCAATTATACATACAGAGGCAGCGATTAATTTTATATTAGGGGTCGGGGACTGACCAAAGACGCCCCTCCGGGGGTCCGGGAGGGTGATTTTACGCGTCCGACTTACAAACTGCTTACCGACCTTCTTATCCGCTTCCGGATCGCGATCCAAACAGGTCTTTAATATTCAGGACCGATGCGGATAAAATCAGATATCACCGGCACCTATGGGACGATCACTTTCGTATTCCGAACGGAGGGTGATATGGAACGTCTTTAGTTTGTTATGTGAAACGATGGAAAGTAGGACCCCTCGGGTGATAATCGGAGGCTTACGAAAAAAAAATCTTTATTTGTCACCGACGGTTATGGAACTCATATTAAGCTATAATTAGAGGGCACAATTCAAATAATAATAATAATTTTACAAAAAAAGGTACTAAATCCTTTACAAAAAGTACACTGTACGAATAAGAAGGAAAAGGAAAAACAGAAAAGGAGTCACTTGTATGGGGTCCAGTTAAAAAAAACTTTATATAAAATAAACAACAAAAATGTTATAATATTTAAAAAATAAATATTATAAGTAGTAGTGGTATGGGGTGTTCGATTAACACATCTGCACGAAATCGAAATTTTATTGGTTAGATACGATGGCCGATCCGTAATAATCAGTTTAAGAAACAACACAGCACTTTTCTCGTGAAATCGTTTCCCTGTATCACTTCCACTTTTTTGAATTCATTATTTACTCAACAGTAACAACAATTATTTATCATTTAACAAAAATAATGACAGATTAGGTTATTATTACCTTTCGTTTTGATACAGAACATACCAGGGAAGAACACATAGCTATTTTTCATTTTATTTTGACTCTTTGAAGACGTCTCTTTCTGGGTAAAATGATACATCTAAACCAGCTCTTCCGCCAGTCATTTTTTGTTCCAAAAAATACAAAAAACTTGCGAAAATCAACACGAAACCTTTTTTTCTTTGATCAGTTGCATGAAAAAACAAAAAAAAATGGCGAAAGCTGCAATGTTTCCAATCGAATTTGATAAAATTCACCAGAGTTGCAAATATCAACTCAAAAGTTCGCTTTTTGGTTTGGGTAGTAACTGCGATGATGATTTTTGATCAAAAATCAGCGAATTTCGAAACTAGAAAGAGTTATGATGAAAAAGACTGCAAAAAGTGAGTGAAATTCTACATTTTTTGGGCGATATCGAACACATCAGCTTTTCGGCGATTTTTTGTTCCGAAAACTACAACAACACGCTTGCGGAAATCAACCTAAAACTTCTTTTTGGTTTAAACAGTAGCTACAAGGAGTTTTTACGAAAAAACAACAAAAAATCACAATTGCAAATATCAACCCAGAAGTTTACTTTCTTATTCAGGAAGTAGCTGCAAATACGATTTTTTACAAAAAAAAAAACTATATGAAGCACAGTGAAATGAAGCTAAAACGTCGCTTTCTGGTTTGAGTAGTAGCTCCGTGGAGTTGTGACCACAAAGACAACAAAAAGCGATTGAACTTTCAGTTTTTTAGCAGTTATCGTGTTTTACTTTTTGTTCCGAAAACTACATCAAACTTGCGGAAATCGACTTAAAATACCTTTATAGTTTGAACAGTAGCTACAAGGAGTTATGACGAAGAAACGATAGAAAATTCCTGCCAAAATCAGCTTTGCCGCCTACTGTTGTTAAGAAAACTGTACTTCCAAAACCAAAATCATCAGATTTTCAAGTGGATTTCGATCAAACCTAAACTCAAAATTAGTTTTTTCCCTCTTAATGTTAATGTTTAGCGATACGCTACTGCTACTGCCCTTGAAGCAGTTGAAACTAGTTAACAAGTTGTAGACCTGCCTTGGTCGATTCATCATGCAAACAATCACATTTCTAATCCGGATTTGTGCAGGTCGCAGGTATCATTTTTTTTTCGGCATTTATATGTTGGTTTCAAGTAATCAAACAACTTAACCAAAATCCTCTCAACATATACTAAACTGGCTTTAAAATTTTCTTTTTGCTGTTAAACCCCGTCGCCTTACTCTGCGTGCAAAGCGTATTTTTTGCATGGCCTTGCCGATGGCGGATATTGCGGGCGACGTAGGTAAAGTTCTGGCCGCAAAACCGAGGTCCCATTAATTCTGTATTACAATAATTAAGAAGTTGTTCGAATCCTCGGCTCGTGTGTGCCGAAACTACGTAATTTGCAAAGCCAATCCGGAGGTTGAAAATTTAATAACTTCATTAGCGCTAGCTGACTTTGAGGTTTCCCGATCGACCTCAAAACTATCCGATAAGCCACTAAGCCAACGCGTCGCTATTCTTATGTCGCCAGTTTTGTATATAAGACAAAAAATTGTTCATGAAAAAGGGCTTGTGGTTCAACACTTTTTAAAATCTATATAGACTGGTGAGATGGCCAAAAACAGTAGGGGCCCTCTGGCCCCCGGACATCATGGGCAATCCATGTAAGTTATTAATAATTTAGCCATGGAGGAAGACGAAGAAAAACCAGCTGAATGCATTATAATAATAAGTGTATTAGATTTGGAGTTCTTTTACAAAATGGCTGGTCTTACTGGATCCTATACGTTGGGTTTTTCAATGGAATATAATGGATACAACGTTCCCTAAGGTCGATGAATACTTGAAAGCTTCCTTCCAAGTGTTCCACGTTTGTGGATCTTCCCAGTCTCTGCTCCTCTAGCCTTCTTCTGATCATGGCTTCATCTACTTCGTTATTCCAAGAGCATCTCGGTCTTCTTCTATTCCTTCTAATATCATATCAACCGTTTTTCTTCTATGTATTGTAACTCGCCTTTTTCCACCTATCCATCTTTCTTCATCTGCTGATTTCCATGTTTTCTTCTATTTCTGGGGTCCTAGTTTGGTTTCCTTTTATTGCTAGGTATTCTGTTTTTATCGCCAGGATTACCTGCTCATCCGAGAAGCACAGTGTATATAGGTAATCGTCTCGTATGGTTATTCCCACACTCCTACAGTTTTGCTCCCAAGCTGTCAATGCATGCTCTAGAAATATTTGTTGGACATCCCAGCAATAACCCTTCTGTTGTGTTGAATTGCCTTACCAGTTTGTTGTCTATTTTGATGTATATTTCCGTCATATTTCTTTATTGCTTGTGTCAGGATTGGTATTTTTGTAATTGCTTTGTAGAGCTCACTCCTGGATTGCGTAGGTATATAGATCATGCGTAGACCATAAGGTCTAGGCATGATCTTCCTGCCGTACATCCAGCCTGTTCTTCATCAATCTACCCTGCCACATAGTCTTCCCATCGTGGCAGTAACTCTTACTGCTTTATAATTTTCGCAAGCCTTTCTGTTTCCATTCTTAAATATTGATGTCATGTGTGCTTCTATCCATGTATCTATCTATCTAGTGCATGTTTTTTCTTCTTCTTCAACTATTTGTTGTTCTTACTTCACCTTTCAAAACCATTGTCTTTGTTCTGTTAATAGGCTTTCATTCTTCGTCTTGTGTGTGCTGTGTGGCGGTTTTCTTTTTTCTGTTTTTTCGTAAGATTCACACGATATTTTGTTCCAAACTTTTACAAGCTAATTTCTATTGTTCATTGCTTTCCTCTATAGTACTGCCCTTAATTTTTGTCTTATAAATTTTCATTTGTAGTTGTTTTTATTTTCTCTTCCTTCTATTTCTTCCGGGACTTCTAGTCTTGCTTGCAATATACTGTCTCATATATGTTGTAATATCTAATATTCTTTGATAAAGGTTTGGTATTGACTCGTCTTGTAGCATGTGTATCTTTGAATTTGGTTTTGGTGGATTTTTCATTGATATTTATTGTCGGTTTTGTGTTGATTGATTTGTCCATGGTATTAGGAGCCTATGTCCGTTACATATTCTGCTCTTTTCAACAGTAGCAAGGTAGATGCAGCAATTCTCCACTTTCAAGAAAAATGAAATGGAGAATTCCTTTCTTTCTTGCACAACGGTAAGCCTATTTGTTTGCTCTGTAATGAACCAATTTGAATGGTGAATGAATTTAAAATAATTACTACTTACTACTTACTCTACCAGACCAAATGTTACAAGTTTGCAGTGTTTTGTGTACTGAAAAAAAAATGAATTTGGAAGAATTAGTTTGTCAAGACGAACTGTCATGCGATGTATAAAAATGATGGCTAATGATATAAAAACAACATTGACTGACCGTGTGATTGGTTTTGAATCAGCTCAATTGGCTTTGGTTGGGTTTCTTCGAGGTGTTTTATTATTCTAATTATCGTTAAGAATTAGTATAAAATTATTATTAACAACATGTATGTAGTTCCTTATTCTTTTGCTCTCACTTGATTACCATGACTATTAAAATGAAACAAAACTTGCTTTCTTTTTCGAT
Source organism: Cylas formicarius (assembly GCF_029955315.1). NCBI lineage: Eukaryota > Metazoa > Arthropoda > Insecta > Coleoptera > Brentidae > Cylas > Cylas formicarius. The sequence continues at coordinate 28,701,977 of NW_026844326.1, read as the reverse complement.
ACTTTGTGGATCGCCCTTTGCATAATTTGTGCGTAGCTTTAAGTAATAAATAGACGTCGAGTGGAAACGGACGTATCAGAGGCGGCGTAGGCGGGTAAAACTGCATATTATTATCGGAGACTACTGAATCGAAAACTTTGATATTACTATTAAACGTGGGACGACGTTCAACTATTCATGGCCATCTGGCGCTTTTCCACGGGCGACGTTGTCATTTAAGTTTTTTTACTTTATCGAAACCGGTCATCAATACGTCGATAAGGCACCACTTAACCCGCGCTTTTCAGTTTCGATACATTACTTTAGTTTCTATAGCGTTTCCTTTGACGCCGGTAGCCACTTTTCCGGAAGCTCGCTGAATAAATTGATTAAATAATTTTTAGCCCTAAATACATGGATCGGAACGTTTCAAGCGTCTTCAATTCGTCATCGATATTAGAAACGTCAATGTGATTAAAATTCAATTTAAAAATTACTAACGCTATGCAATTTTTTTATTTAATCAACGGTCAACAATGTCAACAATTAATAATATTAGTTAGTCTCCAGCAATTGATTGGTAATTAAAACCGAATGTCATAATTAAGTAATTTTGGGTCCTTCGGAGGTAAATAAAGTAATAAATATAAGTAACCATTACCAAATTCAGCTTTTTTGAGTTTTAGGTTAGATTAGTATTACGAGGTTAGCGCCAAAATTTCCCGGCCCGACATAGATGCAGCCCCAGTATCACGATAAAACTTTGTCTTTTTTTAAATATTCATCTTAGTAGGCTGCGAAAAAAAAAATGATGTCTTGCTTCAAATAGTTTTTTATTGACAGCATTTTAAATAAGACGTGTCTGAAAAAATGTTGCACATAACGCAAATTGAGTATAGAGCAGTCATAAAGTTTTTGACAAAAGAAGGTTTAGCACATACAATTATTAAGGAGAGGCTGGATGGTGTGTAAGGCCAAAGTACTCCTTAGTATTCTGTAGTGAAAGAATGAGTAAAACGTTTTCGAATGGGGCAGGAGTCCATTGAAGATGATTCAAGAACTGGTCGACCAGTGGAGGTCATAACGGAAGATATTGTTGGGATTGTGGAAGAGGTGATATTTAAAGGTCAACGAAATCTCAGAAATTACTAAGTGTTCGTCGAATCCTGCATGATCATTTAGGTATGGATAAGGTTAGTGCAAGATGGGTTCCTAAAAACCTTTCGGCTATTCAAAAACAACGCCGTATCGAGTGTGCGTGGTCTTTTTTGGAACTCTGTGGGTCGGAACCGAAGCCTGTGATAGAAACTATTGTGACGGGAGATGAAACTATGGTTCTCTGTTATGACCCTCTATCGAAAAAAGAATCAATGGAGTGGCGTCGTAAGGGTGAAGCACCTCCGAGAAAATTCAGAGTCTGCCAGTCAACAAAAAAGGTGATGGCCACGATCTTTTGGGATTGTGAATGAAGTTTTTTGATAGATTTTAAAGAAACTAATACCACTGTCAATGGTAAATATTACGCACCATTATTACATAAATTGCGAGACTGCATACGTGTAAAACGTCGAGGAAAACTAACCAGAGGCGTGCGTCTTTTGCACGATAATGCACCTGTCCATACTGCTGGTGTTGCACAAGCTGCCATTTTAGAGTGTGGGTCCCAACAGATAGATCATCCTCCCTGTAGTACAGATATGGCCCCCAGCGACTATTGTTTGTTTGGATATTTGAAAAAGGACTTACGTGGACGGCGGTTTACGACGAAGTTGAGTTAAAAGAGGCTGTTTTAGCTCGTTTTGCAGACAAACCAAAAGAATATTTTTTTAAAGAGATTGAGTTGTTAATAAAGAGATATAATAAGTATATTGAAGTTAAGGGGGATTGTATTGCAAAATAATAAAAAATTGTTACTCTACTTTGTTTCTTTCATATAAATTTTGGCGCTGCCCTCGTATATGTTATGGGTTATTTGTCTCTTATTTGTCCATAAAATGATGTAACTAAAGTAATATACTTACGGCGAACGACTAAAATATGGAACAAATTCATTTGAAAATCGGGTTTTAAAAAAATATACAGGGTGGATCAAAAAGTACGTGGTGTGTTCAAAAAGTAAGGTGACTTTTGTTAATAGGCGGGCTACGAACATTCTATCTTCGATATTTTTTTGATATGTTCGTACACATGTTTTTAACATATGTTTGCAGTTTCAGCCAGTTCTTGTAAGACAAAAGCATTAGACGTGTTTAGCAAAAAAAAATGTTTATAAGTAGTACAAACTCTTCCAAGATGGCCGAAAAGACTCCGATGATGAACCTCGCTCTGAACGCGTCAATAACTGATGAAAGCGTTGAAAAATTAAAACAAATTGTGTTGAAAAATCACTATCGTAGAAGTGGATTTAGACGTCGGCTCTCTATTAGTTCGTGCCATGCAATTTTTCCGAATTTTTGGGCATAAAACGTGTAGCAGCAAAATTACTTCTGAAACTGCTTAATTTTGAACAAAAGGATAGTCGAAAGACCATCGCTCAAAAGCTGATAAGTGACGTCGATGATGATCCTGATATGCTCAAAAAGGTCAGAACTGGTAACGAATCATGAGTGTATGGTTATGACGTCGAAACCAAATCCCAGTCATCCCAATGGAAGGACCCAGAATCTCCAAGACCGAAATAAGCACATTAAGTTCGATCAAATGTCAAAGTTTTGTTGTTACTGTTTTCTTTGCTTATTATGGCGTAGTACATCAAGCCACTATAACCCATAACCCATGAAAGGAAGGAGGTTTGGAACGATTTAGGAGATAAAATAGAAAAAATCGCTGGAAGAACTCAAGCCTATACCGGGAGTGCTTCGAGGGTTGGAAAAAACGTTGGCGCAAGTGTATTGTAACTGGAAAAATATTTTTTGACAAAACTTTCACCTTACATTAAAGTCACCTTACTTTTTGAACACACCTCGTATATGTTGATACCAAGTTCCTCTTTTTTAAAAGGAACATTATTTTTAATCATAATAAAATACATCTAGCATACCCTATACCTATTTCTTAATATTTATTAGCAAAGTTCTTAAACTTTTACAATTACATTTTCTGTAGACGATTTGAAATTTAAAATATGATGCCAAATACGTCAAATTAATGTAATAGGGTAGAAGATACGTCAATTGTCAAAAAGAGAAACTTTGTATCCGCATCTTCTACTTTTTAATTTCACACATTGCACACTTTACACACATACTTGAGCATTGAGCTTGGGGCACGTTAAGAAAACAGAAACATTTTAAAAATTTGATCTTATCGTAGAAAAAATATGTTGCTATGATGTGATATGGTATGGAGTTTATAATGGGAACAAGAATATTTAGCTAAAAACATGGTGAACTACGCTGGAGAGTGAGACAATCCTCTACATAATGGATTTTTTTGAAAGCTTTTACGTTGTCAGCATTTAACAGAAAATTGACATCAAGATCTTTAACAACATTATGTTGAATAATAACGACCCCAGTAATGAGCCCTGAGGAACGCCTGCGGAAACAACATATTCATCGGAGGTGTGACCATAGAAATAGACGTACCGAGTGCGATTAGACAAGAAGAAGGCAAATTAACAGAAGACATGTAACCGATCAAAAGTTTTTGACAAATCAAAATAGTTTTGATTCCCTTATAATTTTATATATAAAAATGTCAGGGGCGGACGCGCGAACAGACCTTTAATTACATTAATAAATACGCGACCAGTGGGAAAGGGGAACTTTATGTTACGCAACGAACTAAGCAGAGCAAAAAAAAAAGTCCGGAGAGCAGACATGGATTAATACGAAAGTCGTTGGGAAATTAACACCCTTTCAAAAATTTAACGCCACGATAAACCTAGCAGTTAAATTATAGAGAATAATTATAACAGCGTAACATATTTCTGGCTCGTAAATTTCGTCGTGCATCTGGCTTCGTGGCACGTACCTAATTTGGAAATGGTCCCGCCTCTATATTTTAACGGTCCGAACGGCCTTCACGTTTTAATGTACTTTTGATGGCTGCCAAGTATTTTCGTACGCCGCGGGTCGTTTGTTGATTTTTCGTTCGTTTAATAGGCGAAAAACTCGCCTATATCTTGCCAGAGGGTGGGGATTAATCTAGGATTAAGGAAAAGAAAACGTATTTTGACTCGCTACCTCTACCCAACAAAAATCAAATGCACATATATTTTTTTTATTTAGTCGAAATTGCTGACGAAATCATCCTGTTGGCTTCTTCAATATTTAATTATTTATGTTTAAATCTAAAAAAATTAGAAATTATTTTTATTACCTACTTAAATTATTCACATAATATATTAGTATCACTATCGCTATCATCGCCTGTTCTAATTATTATTTGCAATATGGATATATGATTGTTCTGCTTTTTCCATATGTTTAGCAGAATTTTCCCAACTTTGTTGAGGGATCTTAAAAACTTCGGTTTCTATAAGTTTGAGGACATTAGAGTTAACACCGGGAAAAACATTGTTACCACGAATGGGATTAAATATACAGTGGTAAGCCTTAAAACTGTATGCCCTAGATTTTTTGCATAATTATCACAGACGTATTCCTTTTGTAGGTTCAAGCTTTGTAGAACCTCAATTAATTGCTTTTTGGTATAATCTTCGTGAAAATAAATGTGGTTATTATACATGTAGTTTTGGATTGTTGCTTTTGTGTCACATGAGCAAAGGGGTTTTAGTCAGGAATATTTGGAACTAGTTTGTTTCTAAACCAACTTTTAAATAAATCACCGGTGGTGCCTTCATGGTAATCCGGAGAAGAATCTTTAATATTTTTCGCAGACAGAGAAAGTCCATTTGGAATCCAACCATCTTTAGAGCCAGCATGCAAAATAGTTATTCTTTTACCTCTTTGTGATGGCGCGTTTGTTTTACACTTATCAGTTGAGTCAACACAACCTTTTTCCGGGGTATCATAAGTGTCGAACCAGGTTTCATTCAAGTAAATAATTGGCCTTTGTTGTTCGCTGTAAATCGCCATTTCTTTGAATACACTTCCATAAGGTAGTTCTGCCACATTTAACACCGGTTTCATCTTTTTCAAGCCTCCTTATTAAGATATCTAATGTAGGCACACTTTGTTCCTCGTATAACTACTAAATTTTACGCCGTATCATATCTGAATCGCTTTCATCTACACTCGAGAAAATGTCAGCATCGCTTCTTTTTTTCCTCACAATTTTCCATACAGTTAATGTTCAATGAGAGTCAAATAAATATTGTTTATAACTTCCTTAGTCTCAATAGAATAGTGTTTTCTACATTTGGGCGGCAACATCTCCTAAGATACACTACACTCGCACATATTTTGCATAATTCGCACACGATTCACCACGCGCTGTAATAAACTTAAACTAAGTAGTATACCAAACCAAAGAAACACAGGTAGATATAAAAGTATTTTCTATGGCGGACCACAATTTTACCTCAGTTTAAATTCCGAAACTTTAGGTAATAATCTTGTTGCATTGTATGTTAATGACCCCCCTTCGATAATCCCATTCAAAAGCAATTGGTCACTTTCTTATATCTATGAACAGGCCATAAGTAGTAAGTAATTGTTCTACTAAACAATATCAATAAATACAGATAAATAACCACGATAATAACAAAATTACATAAATAAAAATTAATATTCTTTTAAAAAGTTATTGGGTTCATTGGATTTTCTTGCCACGGAAATCTTCGTTGATCGGAGAATATAATTTCTTAATTATGTTTATCTACTTATTTAGATTTTCTTTATTTATTTACGCTCCTCTCGTTCGAATAACAAGGCACGGAGAAGTAAATATATAGGCCATAGTAATACAATTTAAAGAATTAAATATATATCATAGTACAGCGTGTGACATTTTTTTTTAGTACCGGATCGCTAATGAATAATGTGCAACATGACCCGTGCCCAAGGCACCGGAAATGTCTCAAATGGCTGGCGACAGCAGCACGCTGGCTATTTTACAATAATCCGTTCAAAAAACTATTTTTCAAGTCAGTATAATATTTTAACGTTACAGGAGTAGCCAAAAAAAATTAATGAGTAGCTAATAACTTTTAAAGTATCGCTATTGGATTTGTTGTGCCGTATTTCCTTGTGCAAGTTTCAGAGTATTTTCAACATTGTAAAAATATCTCTATACGATTGACTATGTCATAATTTTTTGTGTAGGTTACAGAGTATTATTTAAGTTTTAAAAATATCTCCATTTTGTTAGTTATGTCATTGTTCTATACGTTTGACTATGTCATAATTTGTAACCTATACAACAGAGTTTTTGAAAACAGCTCTATTTGATTGCTTATGTCATAGTTCTATGTGAATGTCTTTCCTTGAATAGATTAATGAGTACTTTTTGCCTTCTAAAAAATCTCTAAAGGATTGGTTACAGAGTATTTTTTAAGTTTTGTGAAATTACTTATGCCATAGTTCCTTGTGAAAGTTACTGAGTATTATTTAAGTTTTAAAAATATCTCTATTTTATTGGTTATGTCATTGTTCTATGTGGAAGTTACAGAGTATTTTTAATGTTTTATAAACATCTCCATACGATTGACTATATCATAGTTTGTTGGATAGATTACAGAGTAACCTATACAACAGAGTTTTTGAAAACAGCTCTATTTGATTGCTTATGTCATAGTTCTATGTGAATGTCTTTCCTTGAATAGATTAATGAGTATTTTTTGCCTTCTAAAAAATCTCTAAAGGATTGGCTACAGAGTATTTTTTAAGTTTAGTGGAATTACTTATGCCATAGTTCCTTGTGAAAGTTACTGAGTATTATTTAAGTTTTAAAAATATCTCTATTTTATTGGTTATGTCATTGTTCTATGTGGAAGTTACAGAGTATTTTTAATGTTTTATAAACATCTCCATACGATTGACTATATCATAATTTGTTGGATAGATTACAGAGTAACCTATACAACAGAGTTTTTGAAAACAGCTCTATTTGATTGTATGTGTCATAGTTCTGTGTGAATGTCTTTCCTTGAATAGATTAATGAGTATTTTTCGCCTTCTAAAAAATCTCTAAAGGATTGGTTACAGAGTATTTTTTAAGTTTTGTGGAATTACTTATGCCATAGTTCCTTGTGAAAGTTACTGAGTATTATTTAAGTTTTAAAAATATCTCTAATTTATTGGTTATGTCATTGTTCTATGTGTAAGTTACAGAGTATTTTTAATGTTTTATAAACATCTCCATACGATTGACTATATCATAATTTGTTGGATAGATTACAGAGTAACCTATACAACAGAGTTTTTGAAAATTTCTCTATTTGATTGGTTATGCCACAGTTCTATGTGTATGTCTTAGTTCCTTGAATAAATTACTGAGTATTTTTACCCTATAAAAAATCTCGTTACAGAGTATTTCTTAAGTTCTATGGGATTACGTATGCCATAGTTCCTTGTGGAAATTATAAAGTTTGTTTAACATTTTAAGAATACCTGAGTAATTTACTGATATTTTTTTAAGTTTTACCAATATCTCTCTCTATCTCATAATTCCTAGTATCTTAAGTTCCTTGAGTAAATTATTGAGGATTGTGGGATTGGTTATGCCATCGTTACTGGTGTTACTTTCTTCATAATGTTTATATAGGATTCCACTTTTTTTTTGGTAGGTTACAGACTATTTTTTAGTTTTAAAAATATCTTTATAGATTTAGGCACATCGTAACAACTTTTATAAGTTACAGTGTATTTTTCATGATTCAAAAATACTTCTTAGACACATCATAGTGCGTTATGAAAGTTCATGGATTAGAGATATTATAATGTTAAGGTTACAGAGCATTTTTCACATTCTAAAAATATCTCTAAACGACTAGCCATATTACGGTACATTTTATAAGTTAATGAGTATTTTTCACGTTATGGAAACATCCCTGTGCGTAAGTTAAAGAGTATTATTTCATATTTTAAAGATATCTCTATGTGATTCACGTTTCAGGATTAGAAATATCAGTTAGATTCTTTATGTAAATTAAACAGCATTTTCAAATTTTAAAAATATGTCCATAGATCATAGTTCTTAGTGTAAGCTAAAAAGCATTTCTGATTATAATTTATTTATATATTATTTACTTTTGGTTTCAATAGAGGCATATTTTTTGTAATATAAAAAAGTCACTAGAAGATATAGTTATTACATAAGAGTATCTTAACTGAATTATAGACTATGCTTTCCTTGTACGAAATTCTCCACTAATAAGATGCGCTCGTTCATATAGAGCTTTGGCCCATTAGTGACATTGCCTTATTTCAAAGCATATCTTGTATGACTTGTAGAAAATAGATGGAAATTGCAATTTTCTAATAAGTTCCTGTGGTTTATTTGTTAAATCTACCCTTTCGTTAGGATATAAATAAATGAATAAAATATACCGTGTTTTTCGATACCGCGACGGCAGTTATACGGTAGAGCCAAACGGGACTTTTCACCAAAAGAACACGCCGTCCGTTACGACTGTCCCACGCGGTTGTTCTAAATTTATTCATTAAAAGTTTTCGCAAAACGTCGAAGCCGCACGTATTCTGCGGCCGCGTGAAGTTTTCAGTCCGACAGAATGAGTCCGCCACACAAACATATGAATATCTAAAATGGAAATTTCGTTTCGGTGAACTTTATCAGATTTTCGGTGCTCGTAGCAGACAACGGACGGACGGAAGTTCAACTTTCGGACGAGGCGGATGGTGTTTCGCGGTATGCGGGCCGGAAAATTATTCTTCAATGGCGGCATCGGGAGTTTTGACGTATACGTTTACACCCTGTCGACTAGATCGATACATGCGCCCGACCCACTAACAAATTTCCTACAAAACATGGAAGACTGATCCTTATAGGCTCTCTATATTGTTAGACTATCCAAAGGATTTATAGTGTTACAACTTCCTTTCTTCTCAAATGTGCTTCAAGTTTCTCACTTCCGCCATTCTATTCCATCTGTTGTGTGTCCTTGCCCTAAGAGCAATTATGGCGGCACATCTTCGCAAGTAAGTTCGGTAGCTCTCTCATTGGAAGTTTGCATAGACTGTTTGCATAGACTCTTAGTACTCGCAATCGTCTGCTTCCTAGTAGCGCTCAACTGATTGGGACATGAATTGGAGTTTCTTCCACATTGTATGTAAGTGCAATGTCCTTTTAGAAGTTTAGTCCTGAGGCGTAGATGGGAAACTCTCCCAATGTAGAGAGAAGTTCCTCCCGAGCCCTCTCATTGTCCTCAATATCCACAAGAGCAGTTATCCAATGCAAACACGAGCTCACCTTCACAGAGGTAAGAGCGTGGACAGCTGCTCATCCGAGTACGCTTTGTGGAGGTTGAGTAGACAATAATATCATATAAATCTCTGCTTGGAATACACTAGGATAGTTCACCAGATATCTTTAACCTAAGAGAGCTTTGCCTTAAAGTGTTCATCTTTTCTTACACTACGTCAAAGTGCACAAATTCCATAAGACCAGAGGTCTCAATATCATATTATCATATTAATAGTAGTCCTGCAATGGACTGTATGGATGAGGGGCCTGAAAATTTCGATTTTTCGTAATTAAACTAATGCTCAAATTTTATAGATATCTAAACTATAAATTTTTTGATGATAAGACTTTGATTTAGTATCACAGGTGGACTTTTTTGGACCATATATATTTTGTATGTTTTTCCCTCTTTCATAGATTTAAATAGGCTCATATATTATACCCATTGCTCGCTAGTCTTGTCAGCTCTAGTATCAGCCATATTTCCGCAGCAGTGTCTTGGCCTCTGTCATATGTATAAATGACGTATAAGACGTGTATCTCGTAAGAAAAACCTCGGTGATCGGTTAGTTATATTTGGGTACAAGTTTTATCTATTAGACTTGTGAAAGAAAACAAATGCGCATCGCAAAATCGAAAAACCGCAGCAATTTTTTTGCTTTTAAATGGCACATCCTACATATTTTCTGTTATGACGAAAGACCTTTTTCTCCTGTTTTCAAGAATATATAGGCTGTTGATAATTGGATAAGCTGTTCTTAAATTATTTAAATTTAAGTGCATTAAATAGTGGAAAAAAGAGAACCATTGTTAGAAATGAAGATGACGACATGAATACTTTGCTCTCTTGAATGAATAATAATTAAAAATAAAATTATTTTGCTGACTGAAAGTTCAATCTCAATTGTTGCCGCACATTTGGGAATATGACATTGACATACAAGATTACAATTACAACATCATCCCTGCAAATTTATTCCAGTTCAATTCTTATCTGACGGAAATAAAATTCAACGGTTAAAACGTTGTGATCATTAGATAGGCAGATATGACGCAATTCAGTGGTCGACTAACAGCCCGGACCTAAATTCCCTTGATATTTCCTATGGGGATTCTTAAAAAACGGAGTAGACAATGACAGACCTCAAAATGTACGAGCGTAGAGCCAAATAATTACAAAATGAGAGATATTATTAACGTTATATTCTCATTATTGTTCGTCTGTTACCGGTTTTATTATAGTTTGTTGTTGATATTGAATAACTTGAAGTTTTTCTTTCTCTGAGTAACCCAGAGGGTTCTGCTATTGTTTCTCAACTTTGTGAAGCGTTTTTGTTTTCTCTTACAAGTCTACAAGGAAAAAAAATTATACAACTTTTGCCTTCCGTTAACCTCTGCACATAACATAAAATATAAAAAATAACCCTTTACGTATTCTGTCAAAGGGATCGCTCGAGATGCGTTCTGACGTAACAGCGTTTAAGTAATCAAAGAAATGTGACAAATTTACTTGGAAGTTTTTAAGTGTTGATAGTAGATTCTTTAACTTACATTTTTGGGTTTAAGAAACACAGCGTATGCTGTTGCAGTACTGTCGTGAGCCACGCCTTAGAAGCTATAATCTTATTACGCGACGTATCAATGTACAGCTAATCATTTTAGTATAGCTTTCCGTGAGCAACTTGCAAAGTGATTTAATTTTATTAACGCAGCGCGTAGATTGTAAATTGGATCGGCACAGAATTCGTAATTTGGTGGATGGGGGAGGGGGGGCGATGATGGGCTTGTGACAAGGGAGACCCGCTTCCTAAATTCGTTTTATTTATATACAGGGGTGTTCACGGTTAGGGTCCTCTTAGACGTGTATGAATAATGACAGATATACTCTTGGCGTATATCAAAATTCGCTTTTTAAACTTAACACCCTGTATATTAATAGACTTTTAGATTCTGCCACACATTATGAAACATTTTTATGTAACATACCTTTTCAGTTGCTTTACCATAATATGGGATGTGAATTAATTTATTACGTACAGGGCATTCATAAGATAAGGCCCTATTGGCAAGGTATAAAAATCCATGTTACTTGAGAATTTCAAATGTTGCAATTAAAGAGAATTAAAACAATCACATTTTATCTGGGTAGCATAATTTGGCCGGCCATGGTGACGTTTCCTGTAAAAGGATAACTGTCATTTTCACAGTTAAAAGTTGCATTTATCCGAGAAAGTATGACTGCACATAATAATCCTAACGCAGATATTTTGAATTTGTTTTACTTTTAGCGTGAGTGTCAAAAAAAATTTTTAAGAACTTGCAGAAGATTCAATGAACAATATCCGCATTTGCTTCCAATGTGTGAGGTATATTTGGACCGACGAATCGACATTTTCACGAGTATTTTTAACAAATTGAATAATCATTTTTAGTCATCAGAAAATCCCACATTTGTATGAGAAAAGCGATTTCAACATATATTTAGTTTCAACGTGTTTTGTTTGATGGTGGATAATAAAATAGATTTTTGTATCTACGGCGAGAATATGAACGAGGAAAAATATCTGATTGTTTTACGAACATTCGGATATAGATTTTTTCGACAATTTGCTATCAGTGCTACATAACAGATGTTGGTACCGATTTGATGGGGCTCCGGTTTATTGCACAAATAGAGTAAGCCAAGAACTTATATCTGAAAACGGATAGATAAGACGTCTAGGTCCATGGAATTGACCACCGCGTTCGCCAGATATTACCGGTGTCATATCCTGCCTACCTTTAGGGCGCTAGACGCTTTGAAACGCCGTGTCAGGCAGGGTTTTCAACAACTTGAACCAAACACAATTCAAAGCATAACAATTTCCAATGATGAAATCAATCCGTGATTGTATTTGAATGAATGGAGGTTATTTCAAGCATAATATCTAGTTGCATGTAATTAAAAAAAATTGAACTGAGGTGACAATTGTTTCGACGACACCGTGTCTTTATAAAATGAAAATCTGAACTTTTTGTTTTTTGTTGGCATATGTATTTCTTTCCAATTTCGCTGTCGCTCATTTGAACATGCTCATAACGAAATATTAAGCTTATTTATGTCGAAGACATATTTATTTACAAAAAAACGTCACCATGGCCGGCCAGCTACCCAGATGAAGTATGATTACTTTAATTAGCTTGCAATTGCAATATTTTGGTTTTATGCTTATAAATCCAAAACCAGTGAAAATAGTTATACCATAGTTTGGTATTTTGGTTTCGTAAAATATTGGGTGTTCCGCTTAAAATTCTCACGTAACAATAATTTTTATATCTTGCGAATAAGGTACCACATTATCATAAGGCAATTTAATAGGGAACCGCAACTAAAAATTGGTATTTTATATCCGTTTGTTTGTGGTCAAAGTTCTTAAAAAGTATTTTTTATCTCTCCTAAAATATTCAATACCGGTCTGGTACATGTTACATAAAAACGATTTCAGAATGCATTTCCTCTCACTTGACATCTGCATTTGTAAACTTCAGGGAAAACGGACAATTTTCCGCTAATTGGATACTTTCGAATTCGCGAGGCCGGATATTAAGTAGGCCTTTCGAGGCTGAATAAAAATGTATGCGATTGTGCAAACGCAAAGGAGCAACAAATTATAAATACATTTAATTGAGTTCATATGTACGTTGCTATTCAGGCCTTACCTTTGAAGTCGGTTGCATTCAAAAGAAAATATTGCACGAGCGACGCATTCAGTATCTTGAACTGAGGTGGCTTTTACTTAATGGAAGAAATCCATGTAACAAAATAAATAAAAACTAAAAGTTCAGATTTTCACGAAATTATATATATTCACATGACATTTGTTTCGACAACAACCGTGTCTTTATCAAATGTAATATTTACAAAGTACCTGCTACTATATATACCGAAAAATGACAATAAAACCTTAATTAATGTTGTTGTGATAATTTAAGTTTAATAATGGAAAGGTATTTAAATCTAATTGATCGTTAAGCAATACATTTTAATGTCTCGTTTTGTTAATCTCCATGGTTTCCAATAAGTTCAATTTTCTACTGTTTGTGGCTGTATGTAAAATATCAAAATTGTCGTAAAAATGTGTTTTTCTGTGTTTATGTGTGTAGCATAATTAGAATTTAGACTATTGTTTTTAAACGCAATTTTATGTTCGTTAATGCATTTCTTGAAGGATCTACCTGTTTATCCAATATAAATTTTAGGACAAGATCCGCATTTCAACCTGTAGACACCTGATTTTTGAGATTTTAGACATTTCGTTTTTTCTTATTGTGTTGTTAGTCCTGAAAGCTATTTTTAAACCACATTCTGACAAATGTTTTGAAACTTTTTCACTGTTTGGTTCTGTATTAGGTTTTTTAGGACGAATTGTAGCCGTTGTTCAGTGCAATTTGTTTAATGATATTAAGTTTTTTTGTTGTAATTTTCTGTTGAGAGCGGCGTATTAACTAAACTGTGTATAAAATAGTGAAATGCAGCCATTTTGTGTGTATAGGGGTGATTTGAGCTGTTATGTATGACTTTGTCCATGTGTGAAGGTTTATGGTAAATGGAAAAATCTAATTGGTTAATGTAACTTAACAAAGGATTCAATTGTCTATCCGTTCCAACAAAGCAAGCAAATATATTATCCACGTATCTATACCACCATAGAAAACTTTTACTTAAAGGATGTTTTAGTACTATATTTTCCAAATTATCCATAAAAATCTGGGCTAACAAAGGGCTAAGTATGTTTCCCATAATCAAACCTTCCTTTTAAGTTCAAAATAATTTTAGTATAAAGATACTATCAAGCAATGTAATAAATTTTGTTTCAGCAATTGGTTAACCTGTTTCCGAGTGAGGGTGAAATCTTCCATTAAATTGAAAATAATTTTGTTCTCAACAAAATTAGTAAATATTTTAATGTACCACACAGATTTTCAACCAAAATTTGCAATAAGAAATTCTTTTGAATTAATCAACAAAATTAAAGATATCAAAATCTCTTCCAACTCTTTTGATGTACAAAACTTATTTCCCAGCATTCCACCTATGAATGTGATGGATTTAGAAGATTTCACCCTCACTCGGAAACGGCTAAACCCATTGGCGAAACAAAATTTATTCTATTGCTTGGTAGTATCTTTAGACCAAAACATCTCTAAGGAAGGTTTGATTATGGGATACCCACAATATTACAATTGATAACGACACGGTGTTCTCGAAACAATTGTCATGTGAAAATATATAATTTCGTGAAAGTCTGAACTTTTAGTTCTTGTTTATTTTGTCATCCAGAGGAAAGACGAGGCTAATAAACAGCCTGTGGAGTGTCAATATTTTTTCCAAAAGAGGAGTAGATGAATCAATTTGGCAAGTTAAATAACAGAATAACCAACCAACCGCAACACAGATTATGAGTAAGTATAGCGCTGGATGGATACGATGATGTATTTTTGTCTCCGTTAAAAGATGAAGCCGTCAGGCGAAAACAACATCAAAGCTCGAGTCCGTGCCGAAATTTTTGCCACGCAGAATTCCCATTAAGGCATCGGAAGGGGGGGCACAAACGGATTACTTGAAGCTGTCGGGCATTAGCAAATTAAAGCAATCTAAACTACAAGCGTGTAACGAGTCCCGAGACCGTCGTCCTCTATCAATGATTAATGAACTTCCAAGCGAACTTCTCTTAAGTGAATGTAGTTTTGAAAATCTTGCGACAGGGAACTTGTTCTTCTTTGTACACGGTTACGACTTTAATTTACTTGAATAATTATGCGCGGAACAAGTATACATATACGAAATTTCCCAAAGCCTCTGGCATGTTTGTAAAGGTCCGAGGAAGACTTCTCCGTATGTGTTTGAGCTAAAATTTTTGCCTTTTTTTGTATTTCGATTTATTTTTCGGTTATTTCATTTTCCATTTATTAACATTGTAAACGTGGAAAATGTATACAATCTGTCATGGTAAGATTGTCACACCGAAAGCGGGGTGCGCAATCATGTGACTAGATATAGTTTTTGATATTTTGAAAAAAGATAAACCCCTCCAAGCTGCTTTATTAAAAATTCTTTGACCTGTTTATTGGGGGTTGTTTTGTCTCGGTATTAAGTTTATTTGAAAAAATGGATACAGCAGTAATTTGAACCTAACCTGGTCGCATTAAGACGGAAGAAATCAGGTCTGAGGTTGCCCCTGTTCCCCCTGTTCCGTGTTTTGTAGCGATCTTCGTTCACACGTATATATATATATATATATATATATATATATATATATATATATATATATATATATATATATATATATATATATATATATATATAACTTGGCAGTATAAATATTTTAAGCTACTAAAATGTCTGCATTTTGATTTATATATCGGGATTTTTAATAAAAAACTAGAAGCTACCAACAAATATGACTTTACTGTTTCTCAAAATATTCACCTTGATGATCGATACACTTTTGCATTCGATAAAACCAACCATCAAAGCACTTTTCCCACATCGATTCTGATGTCAAAAATCGTTGCCAACGGAATTTATTCTTAACGCACGGGAATAAAAGAAGAAGAAGGTGCTAAATCGGGACTATATCAAATCGGCGTTTTTAATGCTCAAAAAGTTCTTTGTTTGCACTGATCAGTGAGAGCTCTCATTGTCGTCGTGGAGAGAGATTTCTTCTTCGGCGGTTATTCGAAGACTTTCGGCTTACCAATGGTTGTGTACCATTCAGGATTGCATGTTTTAGCTTTCACCGAAGAAACGGTTGCAACGTGGCCATTTTTCCTGGCCATTTGTTTCGAGGTGCTTCGCAACTTTTGTGGGCTTTGTCTCATTCTGAAAGTCCCACACAGTCGACTGCTGCTTACTTTGAAGTTTATATGCATAGATCCATGATTCATCACCTGTCACGATATCATAGACGTGTTTGGAAGCACTGCGATCGTATTTTTTTAGCATTTTCTTCGACCAATGAACACCAAAGATACCTCAATCTCACGGTAAGTCACATGACGATCCAGTAAAAAATCAGTTTCCGCACTGCACCAATTGAGTTTAGGGTCTATATGAATTCCCAGTAATTGTGCACTTGTCCACTATTTACTTCGTTGATGTGCTTTTGAGACAGGATTAAAGAAACTGTTTTCCTTACGTTAAGAGTTGAGCTATGTAAACCAGGCCTTAGGTCTTGTAAACTCAGTGTTAGCTACAGCACGTGCTTCAGTAAGATTTTTGTGTTTATTAAGAAAGTAGTGTGGTCATCAAACAACGTCAGCCAACCGTTCAGAAAAACTTCAGGATTGTCGTTGATACATATGAGGAAAAGCTCCATTACTGAGGCCTGCACAACAACAACAATAAACAAAATTGTAATATTTTCGTTTTTTAGTGTGGTCCGCGCAGTCGAACCCTTTAGTGATATCGCCTTCTTCTTGTCATTTGAATCTAGCTTTAACCAGCTTGGTGATAGCAAAGTCGGTTGATCTAACTACCTGAAGATTACTGAAGATTAAAATTATGAAGATGTTAATTTGGTTTTTTAATACTGATTCAATGATTTTTGATACACAAGGTGCCATGGAACTACGTCTAAAGGTGTTTGCAGTAATTTCCCTACCTTTATGTATGGGAAATTTTTTTGATATTTGTCAAATGAGTAACAGAGTATATTAAATTATTCTGAATTTGCTTTAAGATTTTCATGGATATGCCAAAGTGGTCTTAGTGTCTTGGTGTGTTAGTGGTTCTTGATTAAAGATCACTTGCAAAAATTTTGACAAAAGATGTTCTTTGCTTTGATTTGGTAAATTTTGATCATTGTTGATTTTAGGTAACTCGTTTTTAGGTAAATTATCAGCAATAAGCTAAAAAAGCCTAAAGGATCGATTTTTATTGATTATACTCCAGTGTTCAATGATTTTCTTATTCAGACTCCATTTTGCTTTGTTTATTTCATTTTTGTGAAAGTCGTTGCAGCTTTCTGTAAAATGTGCATGGTTTAACTGTTTCATGAAGTAAATATTATTTCTTATTAACTGAAGTTTTGGAATGAGCCGTTTTTGTTTCTTAGTTATATTTGTATTAATTATTACTTCTTTCATAGAAAAGCAAATCTCAATGATATCTATAAAAATGCTTGTTAGAGATTCACATTTTTGATTTAGAAAGAAATTGGCACCATAAGCACAAGACCAGACCTAACCATTTTTTAGAAAAATTTTAACGTACCTTCCTGACCAGGGCTCAACAACGTCAGCATTTATTTTTGAATCGTCTTGTTTTCGATTTTTCTTCTTGATAATTTACCTTAAATTAAAAAAATCAATCAAGTTGATTCATTAGTGCCAAAGTGGAGACTAAAATCACTGTTTATGGTGATATCATATTTGAATTTGCATATTTTTTGTAAAATCTTTTCGAACTGACTCAAAAACTTAAAAGTCGCCACGTAGGGATCTGAAGACTGTAATTATCAAAATAACACCTGCCGGGGTTATTTTAGGTTCAAGGAAAAAATATTTTCCTGAAAATTTTTTAAGCCGAACTCAAAACAAAATGTAAAACTGTACCATCTGAAATATGTATGTGTTATTCGTCGAACCTTACCCGATCGTTGATTCACCCTGCAAATTTTTATCCACGCCTGAAGTGGTATCACCTATAAAACGATTTGTTTTGAAGTTATGCAATGTTATTTTGCTAGCCAAGTTTCCTGTTTGCAAGTTAGCTGGTTATTTTCAAACTTTAACTGTGTTATCAAAATTTATCGTTAAATTGTTGTAAAAGAGAGATTTTGCACGTTAAATAAATGAAACGAAGAAAAAAGTCAGTAGCAAGACTAGGCTGGTTCCGCGACCAACGGCAAAAGCTACAAACCATCACCGCAACGGCGCTAGTAGCGCCCCTCTTATCTGCCCGACGATTATTGGCTTCTCTTATGGCTCGATTCGGCGATTTATTTTTATCGTTAGGCCGTTTACATGAAATTTTATCTCGCTAGAAGGTTTCTTTTTTATATTTCTCGCGCTACGATCCGAGAAGGGGACCGCCGCGCGTTCAGAAACAATTCCGCTGTAGTCCTCGCGGATTGGGGTTAAAAAAAAAACATGATATTTCACTTAACGACCGTACTTTGGACATAAAAAATTCACCGCGTTTCTCGTGGATAATACAACGTCCGCAATTACGGTATCTGCCAGAAAAAAAATGTTTTTATATATATTTAACGAATTGTTAACAATAATTACCGTCGCCCCCTCATTAATGGAAAAAACTCGGAGGTTATCGTTAAAAAAACCAATAGAACGTTTTCGTTTTCCGAACAAAGGATATTATTAATTGTGTTCAATAAAACCGTCACCCTGCATTATTTACAGATCGCGCGGTTAATTAACGTGAGTCGACAGGCGCATCGAGAAAGACACGCGGGGTCAGCTCCGACACCCCGGAAAATATACCTACCGCGTACGTGAACGAGATCAATTCTAAGACTTTGCACAAGAGTTCGACGACGTCAGTCGACAGGGCTGAATTCATTAGACTCCAAAGCGCGTTCTCGCTGAATATATTCGCCACTTATAAACTAACAGGGCGAGAATGGGGCACGTTTCTGTCCTCGTGAAGCATGCACGTGCCAGAACGTTCGAATTGGACACCATAAATACTCTAAAATGTTTTCGGCCGGTTATCTCTTTTTATTACGTGCGATATTACGTCGGGGATAATTGGGTCGGAGCGGGGCGTTTGTTTCCGCCGCCCGGGAAAATACGTTTAAAATGGACGGAGGCGGCAAAAAGGATTATCGTGTGCGTGTAATCATTCGGAAAATTGTCACCGTTAAAACAAGATTTCTACTTTTTATTTGTAGCTGATGTAACGACCATAATTGGGCTATGTTATGCAAAAAACTTCCCACCTTGAAATCAATAATATTGAAATATTTCTAAAAGAGAAAATCTGCCGCCAACGCATACAAAATTGAATACAAAAAAAACTGTAGCAAAATGAAAAAAAACAATAGGAAGGACCAACATATTATTATATAAAAGATAACTTAAGTATCTATCCTGCTTCAACATGGAAGCCTAGCTCCTCCACGTCAAATCCATCTTCATGTTCAATTATAAGTTTATCTGATTTTAAGTTGCTATAAAAAGGCAGAGCATCTCCCGATATAAAATGCATCATTTCGTTTAAGCTCTTAAGTGTCTCTTCAAAGATTGGTTACCATTTGGGCACAAAGGCACTAGAGATACGAAAGGTAGTGGATAGTCTTTCCCTTTGATTTTTTTTATATTTATTGCATGTTATTCATTTGCGAAATATTTTTTTCGATATTTGTTTTTGTTAATATAAATGGCTTTTTTTACCGCAGTTTCCTGTAATATCACGTTGGAATGATTTTAATTTGCATTCTATATCAGTGAAATCCGAGTCGTTAGGTATAAAACTGCCATTTTAATATTTCTGTTTTGACCCCCACATGAGTCACTGCACAGAATAGGATGTTTCACTTCTGAGGAAATAAATATTTGACTGTCCCACTTCTTGAGACCCGCTTCTCCTTTGACCCAAAGGTAACCGCTGTGAATTCCAGCATTATATACCCAGAGCTGCCTTTTACAGAACATAATATTTGTGGGTATTCGTGGTAAAGGTAATTTTTTTTAAAGATCAAAAGTCAAGCACTCAGATTCATCATTGCTTCATATTGCTTTTAACAAAACTTCTGGATTGCTCATACGTCGGTTATTGTTGAGTCGCAAAATTCAAATAGTATATTCTAATGTGTCAACCAAGCGGGTTGAAAGTTCTATGCTAAAATGAAGAGTATGCATTTTTATTCCGTTTTTTTTAAATGGAAATTGTCAAGGTTTAGAGTCGATATTGGGTTGAAAAGATTTATTTCCAATTATTTATAATGTGGGTTGGTAAAGTCTGTTCATAGATATAAGAAAGTGACTAACTGATACGAATTAAGGAAAGACCCGGGCAAGCTGTAAGAATGAAATATGGCCGAACAGGTCCGTACTTTGCTTAGAATTTAATTATTTGGGGTTTTGTTAGGAAATATACTAAACAATATTTATTTGTTTATGTTTAAATTTAAAATAAAATTACAAATTATTTTTATTACCTATATTTTTTGCAATATGGATATACGATTGTTCTGCTTTTTCTATATGTTTAACAGAATTTGCCCAATTTTGTGGAGGGATGTTAAAACTTCGGTTTCCATGAGTTTGAGGACAATGGCAGATTTCAGTTGGTGCCAAACATGTTCAATGGGATTAAATATACAGTGGTAAAGTGGAAGCCTTAAAACTAAATTCCCTAGATTTTTTGTATAATTATCCATTTGTAGGTTCAAGCTTTGTAGAACCTCAATTAATTGCTTTTTGGTATAATCTTCGTGAAAATAAATGTTGTTATTATACATGTAGTTTTGGACTGTTACTTTTGTGTCACATGAGGAAGGGGTTTTAGTCAATTGTCTATGTGATAACTTGCATTGTTCATTACAATTACGCTATTAGGAGGAAAGTTTGGAACTAGTTGGTTTTTAAACCAACTTTCAAATAAATCAACGGGGGTGTCTTCATGGTAATCCAGAGACAGAGACAGACAGAGAAAGTCGTCAATGTGGCCGTTCCTTCTAAAGATGCTTGCTTGCGGGCACCACGTTCAATGAGAGTCAAATAAACATTGTTAGCTCAATAGATAGCGTTTTCTACATTTGGGCGGGAGCATCTCCTGAGATACACTAGACTCAAACGTATTTTGCATAATTCGCACACGATTCAACACACGCTGCATTACACACGAAATAAGAATGATTACTAATAAACATAAACTAAGTAATATACCAAACCAAAGAATATTAAACACCCTCGGATAATCCCATTCAAAAGCAATTGGTCACTTTCTTATATCCATGAACAGACCACAGCTTTTTGCATAACAGCGTCCAATTGAAGGTAGTATCTATTCATTATATGAAAATTATATAATGCTCAACCTTTTTATAATTTATTTTTATTTTTTGGTAATGACTACTTTGGATGAGCGTGGCGAGAAATAGTAATACTTTTTTACATTTACTGGCAGTTAAAAAATTAATTATGAGTTTGAACTTGGGCCAAAAGTTTGACGAAAATGAAGCCCGTACGATGTGCAAAAGGCGTGCAATCTTGAGGCCCATCTTTTTTCCGACCAAGGCGCTTAAAACTTTAACCGTCAATTTCCAGCGAAAGCGCTGCGTTGTTCCGAAACTGCCGTGCTCCGTTAAGCAACATTTCACGACAAATCATTTCGGGCCTACCACACAAACACAACGGAAGGGGGAACCCCTTTTAAAACAACTCGCGAAGATCATAAATAAAACGGGCCGACTCTTTTCGGAGTTGTGTTCGTCTGAGCTTCGAAGTTTTTGCTCGACCCCCCGCCCCGGAGAATCCACCCGAGCGGATAGTTGCTTTTATTGTTTTTCGAAATATTCGTCTTTGGGGACTGCGAAAGGCTGTCTTCAATCGGACATTTGGGAGTGAAGCAAAAACAATCAATCATCCAGTGAATAAACAAAACCATAAATGCCCTTTAAACGCAATAAAAATGAGAGAAAATAAATGCGCTCTTATCAGAGGCGAGAAAAATTACATTATAGGCGCAACGTGACTCACCATTCGATTTTCTATCCTTGCGAGGTTGCAATTATCCGGAGGGTAGCCCGCGGGTCGCGACATAACAAATCCGACACTACGAAGCACGTGTTCGAACACGCGGCTAGGTCGGCAAAACAGATTTCGAGGGAATTAACACCCGGGGCAACTGAAAGTGGTCATTGTTCCTTCTCTATTCGAGTACAGATCAAAAAAGGGAAGAAAGGGACAATGGCCGTTGTGCGTTTTAGTCAGATTTTCAAAGCGTAGTCGACCAGGACTGCAGTTTAACCCGTTTTGTCTCAGTGGTGTAACATATAGGAAATATTTTTTTTATTATCATTACTAAAGGACACAATTACTTTCAAGTAAATCCAAAATAGTAAAAAAAATCTTTTGGATTTGTATTGCCATTTTTGTTAAATCTATAACATGTAGATTACATCGTAAAAGATATACGTTGGAAATACTATATTGATTATGCTTTATTTTTTGGAAATATTTACTGGTGCCTGAATGCACCACTGGTTGTATCTGTGAAACAAAACTTCAAGTCAGCGCATGTAGAATAAATATCCAGCAATTAGCATGTTCTTTAGTATTAGTTTGTGCCTTGTGCAATGAACATTACAGTTCGTAAAATATGGCATTTCCGAGGTATTGTACTAAAAAAGAATTAGTAATTCATCAACTACTGAACCTGAATGGGACTCATCAGATGATGAAACCCTGGAATTCAAAAGAAGATGTACGCTTTCTGCAAACAACAATCTTGCTTCTACTGTCAAATGGAAGAAAGGTGGGATTGAGTACACCCACACACCTAAATTGGAGGAATTTAGATCATGTGAGGAACTAAAAAATACGCAATTTACGTTTGTAATAAGTGTACTGTAAAATGAAACCGGGTGTTACCAGTGGTGCGCTCACGCACCATAAAATATTATGCGTTTTTTTGTATCAAATCAGGTTCTATTTGGAAAATAATCTACTTTTAGTTGTTTTCTGTCGAATTTGAACTTTCTTTTGTATATTTATGTATAAATTATATGTTGCACCTGATGTGCCCCTAAACATTATTTAATGTTTTTTCCAAGTGGTTCGCTTACGCACCAGTATTTTTGTGTATGTTTCGAGTTTTAATTTTTTGTTTTTTGACACATGTAAGTGCAACAAAATAAATAATTTCAGACCAAAAAAAGCATTTCTTTATTTTTTTTTTATGCTTGGGATAATATGGGTTAAGGGTGGCCGAATATGGAAGGCCGAAAATCTACCGTCATAACAATAACAGTGCGAACGTTTGTCGTTTGACCGGAACGTAACGAGTTTGGTCGAAACGTTAAATTTTATTAGCCGTAAGGTTTGGATAAACCAGAAAGTTTCCAGTCACCGGCAAAGTCGAGCTGTTCCTGTCGAATTAAACAAAACTGAACAAAATTTAATAGGGTGTGGATTCGACCCTGTGGATTGGGTTTACTTCTAATGGCCACGACTACATTAGGTCATTTGGCCAGCTTACGATAAGTGTGAACATATTCAAGAATCTTAAAGGATGCGTTCCTAAGGAAAGGGTCTGGACCAATCATCCTCCAGGTTGATTAACATATACAAAATGGGTTTCAACAAAAAAGGGACTTTAAACGGCCTCTCCCGCTACTCCCGTGAACCATACGGCCTCTATACTGGCGTGAACAGGAAAAAACAGCGGGGGCGACAACGATTATAACTTTAAAACCTTCACAAAATACTTAGAAAAAAATCACTTCACTTTTGGAGCCCATATCAAAATTGTGTGGACAACAACGGAGGTTAAGCCGCCATGTGCAATGCCCACGACAGAATCCCGACTCTGTGCTAAGTGCAGGATCTTTTTTCAGCCATCTAAGTACGACAAGCGTCGTTTCCTTGCCTATTGTTTACACCAATATTTGCTCATTGCCTGCCAAATGTGATCTTGTTACTTTCGAAAAATCGATGAAATCGAATTTTTCGAAAGTATACGCGCTTGGCAACGAAACATATATCGGCAACGTTAGGTCTTAGGGGACCGCCATTTGTATTTCTGTTCCCCGTTCTCCGATTGCCTGTAGACCTGGCATTAATTGGCGATATCTATTGAACGGTTTGCAACATGGTCTTCAAATTTGGCTGTTTTTAAGCTGTGCACGAGCTACACAAACTAGTAAAAAATGAGTGTGATCAAAACAAGGCGTCCATCTTTTTTTTTAGATTTTCGACTGTTTTTTTGGACGTTGCTATAAAACACGATAAGTGGCCGAAATTTGAAGCCATCCACTTGAAATTTAACAGATGTATAGGGCATAGCTCCGTAACGAAGCCTATTGAAACTGGGGGAGCTGGGGGGTCGCGAAGTATTTTTAAAAATTTAAAAATTTCTTTAACCAAACGACGCCCAAGATCCGGGCCAAAAACCTTTATTCTTGATGGTTTTTTAAAAATGTACAGAGTGCGTCGGTAATTTTCAAAAAACTGAAAATTGAGGTCCCTTTATATTGATAATTGATATTGATAATACCTAGAAAGTTGTGATTCTGTTGTATGTTTCTTTCACATTTCTATATAGTCCGTATGGACAGCTAAAACTTTTGTATTTACGGTTTTCATATATTGTACAGGGTGTTCGGAATATTCTGTCTTATATTCTAAAACGTCATAGGTGTCTCAAATACGTAGTCATCGACTTCAAATTTGGCAAGGAAGTAAAAGTCCGTACGCACATCTAAACGGTAGAAATTGAGCGTATAAGATATCACCAAATATGTTTTGAAAAAATTTCTTTGATTATTTTGTCTTCCAGAAAAACAAGATTTTCTCAAAAACTATTCAACCGATCGGCAAAATTTTAGAGCCAGAAAATGCGGGAGAACCGGGGCTGTGACTTTTATTTTAAGCATTTTTTCGATTATATACAGGGTTTTTCAATTGTGGACAAAAATCCAAAAAAAAACGTGAAAATTGTACTTTTTGGGAATAAATCATTAACCGCAAATCACAATTCGTAAAAAATATGACCAATTATTGACTATTACGGCGGACTGCATATTTTCAGAAAGAAATTATTTTCTCGAAAACCATTTACTCCATTGAAAAAATTGTTGGACAACGAAATGTTTGAGATCCAGGGCAGCATTTTTTCAAATATGTACAATTATGTAAAAGGAATAATTTGGTTTAAACAGTATCGTAAACTGCATTCCAGGTTTCGTTTATCATACAGGGTGCGCGCGATATTAAAAAAAAAAAAACATTTCAAATACCTATTATTTGTACAATTTACAACATTTATCACTTTGAAGTTCGGCGAGACTTAAAAGATGCTTTACACAGGGTGTATGCATACTAAAAAGCAATCTTGTTTAATGAGCAAATTAAAATAAGGTAATTCAGTAAGAGCATAGACTTAAATAAACTAATTAGGCAACGATAACACCTTATTCTCCTATTACACATATTATCTGCTGTCTTTATCGTATCCGTTTAGATCGAGTTCGCTGAAAAGATTCCCATTTTTTTTTGTAGTTTTCGAACTACTCGCGCATTGGGTTATTTCGGTGAATCCCGATATCCACTTGGAAATAGGCAAACCCCGTTTCTGATGACGTCGAAACGTTATTTTTCGCTCCTCTCGCATCAAAAATTCAATCGAAACTCCATCAACGGCCTTAGACGCAGCCCGTAAAATCTCGCCCGATCACTTATTCATCCGCCAAATTGTCTTGTCTGGTTTACAGACGACACACCGTCGTCGACGACGCGAGGGGAGGGGGTGAGTTGCGACCGAAACAAGTCCTCGACATCTTACCGAGAAAAAAAAAATAAAAACTCTCTCCCCTCTGAACAAATTGAAGCGCGAGTCTTTTATCTGGCAGTGCCGTTGATACTGTTCAGTCCGCCAGACTACGCAATAAATTTTCGATATAGCGAAATAAACCATAAATCTCTTGCGGAGTCGCAGATCCCGACAGCATTATCGCACAATGCAGAAAGAAACAGGAACATAAAAGGGGGTTTTTAGGTGACAGATGCCCCTTAAAACGTACCACTCTATTTACACCGAGGATTTTTATGATCCCCTCTGTTTTGTGGACAAAGTGATTCGGACAACGGGCGGTAAAAGGGACGAGACGAAATATAGGAAACTAGAGTCGGAGGGAAAGAAAAATTTGCTAAAACAACTGTATTGAGTTTTTAGCTATTAGTGTTTTTTTTTTATTCAAAACAATATGAAACTATTCAATTCTCCCCCTCATCAGGATTAATGATAATAAAATAGTGGTTTAACGATTTAGTTTTAACTAGTTTTTTCCCCATATACAGTTCTGCATATGTTAGTAGTATTCTAAAGGAGGTTTTGGGACACTATCCCTACGAGCCTGTAGAAGTATTCTGGCCTGCCGAAGAGGTAGGTGAGAAAATCAAAACCTTCGATCTCCATTTTTGTAGTGCTGTAGCAAACAAATTAAGGTGATTTGTTTGTTGTTCAGATATTTAATAGGCCGCTCAAAAACTTTTTGGGTTTATTTTTAGGTAGCTTCGCGGACCCCGAAAAAATGAATTTTTTAAACTGCTACTACGATTTAAAACTTTTTAGCAAATTAAGTTGATAGACAGGCAGATTAGAATCCACGGGGTTTGACAAAATCCAAAGACTTACTTAACAATTCCGTTTTACTTATTTCCTTAATTCTTGAACGAACGTATATATAATAATGATATAATATTCCTCAAAATGTCAATGTCCCCCCAAATTCGATGAGAGATAATTTTTTATGCTCCTTTCTGTAAAATACCCATTTATACATCGATCTAGAGTACGGAAAGTGTCATTTTACAACACTAGTTTTGGTTTGGTGCGAAATTATAGCACAGGCTTGAGAGCAAGCAAATGTTTGCGAAGATACCCATTTAATACTACTATTCCTATTGTTTTGCAAAAATTACCCAATAAGTAATGACGTAGAAATATATTATATTATTTTAAATGTTTATAAACATCTTCATCAATCAGCAATAATATTTCTGTGCACGTTAGTAGTATTGTGGAGGCGGTTCTGAGACACTTTGGTAACCTCCAGTTGTGAAGAAGTGGTGGTATTGTGAAGAAGAAGAAGTGGGGGACATTAAGAAGGCGCAATTATGTCCTTTACACGAAATATAAATAAAAAAGAGCGGCAACGCATTCAGCGGCCCCAAAAAATATTACTTTAGCGCCATCAATCCCAAAAAAGAAAAGAAAAAGACAACTGAAAGGGAAAAAACGAAAAAGCGCGTACAAAGAGATGAAGCTGTTGAATTTTTAGGTACTTTTTCTTCAATTTAGCAAGTTAGTACCCCTTATCTTAAGTTATGTGCTGTCAAGTAACGCTTAGAATTAGCGAAATCGAAATCTTCGATCTCTGGCTGGTGTTTTTGTTGTGGTGTAGCAAAGTTTAAAAATTGGTATCAATCATTACTAAATTTTTAAAATTAGCTGATAGCTGTTCAGATTTTTAATAGTACCCTCAAAGTTTTCTCGACAGATTCTAGGTCCAGATTTCTCTATACAAATGATACTTTATTTTTAAACTGACTGGGAAGTTGGAGTTGTGGTTCATCGTCTTAACGAATTTCCGGCAGCCTATTAGGCATAAATATGAATTGCCGATAAACCGGCGAGTCCGTTTTGGGCTTTTAAAATGTCAGCAGGCAATCCTATGGTCGGGTCACGTCGAAACGCGAAAGAAGACCGTCGTCAATGTCCCCGCCACAGATTTAAATACGTCGAACGGTTTATTTATTAAAGTTTCTGATTAATGAACGGCAACCTCGTTCCGTAGGACCAAAGATGGGCGACATTTGCATTGATTTATTAAAGCGAATGAAAAGAAGACGTCGCGGCTTTGATAAACTCGCCAGTCTGGCGAAAAGCTAACACGTAAAAAACGCTTTTATTTAAATTTTTTCGGTTGCCGATTGAATTGCTAAAAACATTCGATGGTTTCCGTTTGATTAAGGCATGCAGAAATCCATTGTTATTCGAACACCCTATATACAGAAGAAATACTTTTTCTAGGGATCCAATAAAAATGTAAAAGTACGCCACAAGGCTCCCATTTGGGGGCGTACTTGTCTTCCATACGATAGTACCGTTTTATAACAACATTGAACAAATATTCAAAATGTCTTTTAAGAACCGATATTAAAACAAAACATAATTGCATTTTCCTGTTTCAAATAACATTTATAAAATTCTGCCTTTTTAAAATTTTCGAAAAATTACATTAAAACTTTCCGGTCCTACGGGCTCATTTCCCCGGTACAAAATCCGTTTATTTATATTCGAAAATTTGTTTCCAAACACGCCGAATTACGACGCGAAAATCGCGACAATCGGATTATCGCCCGGAGCGCTGCCCGGAAATTGTTTTAAAAAATCACCCCTCCCCGACCCGGTTATAAAATTTATGCAGGACGGCGTCGGCTCGCAAGCAAATTAGTTCGTTACAAAAATTCAGGACTAAAGTCGGGTTTACAACTTTGTATTAGCACCGCGCGCCGTCCATATTGGATAAGTTCCGACGTGCCGTCCACCGGACCGGACAAAAACAGGCTGGCATCACCGCGGAAACAAAAAATTTTCCGGACGCTCGAGCTGGGTTGGGGAGGCTTGTTTGAAACGTGTCGGGAATTTAAGTAATTCGAATCGAGATCTTAAGGTGATTGCCAAACTTTTCGGAAGTCAGACACCACAAATCAAGATGGATCTTCAAATGTCGAACGAAGTACTAATCGAAAGAGAAGACATTGTAGCATTTTCTCGCCACTGTTATTCAACATCTGCTTAACTAGAATTTTTGAAAAATCCCTGAAAAATTGCCTTAATGGAATTTCCAACAACGGTATAGCAAATTCTACTTGATCAAGTAGCCGCAAATGGATGCTGACCAGCAAGAGCCAAGTCGTCGAAAACTCGCTTAGCATGCAGGTGGTTTGTGCCCGCATTGAGCAAACCAGAACTTCGATTATATGAATGAGGTCCGTATTGTATTGCTGTAGTCTTTCGCCCACTATCCGTCAGCGTGAGAAGCTCCAGGCCTTCGCAATGTGGAGTTATAGATGAACGACTAAAAGATCTTGAGGTCATGTCCGCAATCGAAACGAAAAAAAAAAACTGCAAAGAGAATGTAAAAAAAGATCGGTTTTTCTGCACAGCAGCAGAGAAAGTGAAGCGCTGTTGATTGCTAACATTCGAAGAAAACAAGGTATTTAAGGACGAAGAAAACGAAGAACTCATTCAGGCTCAACTCAAACTGAGAGGTTTCAAAGCATCATCTACAAAAAACTTTAAGTTTTATCATATTGCGAAACGTTTTCTTCATTTATATCATAAAACTTTTAACTTCAGATTTTTAAAACGGTTTTGTAGCATTCTTAAAAACATTTTTATAAAAGTTTTAGTTTTGAGTTACTCTTTAAAAACCTCTGTAAAAGTATGACAGCTTTTTATAAATATTCCACGTACGTTATGAAACTGTAGTGTAGTATAAAATATTCCAGTAACAACTTATTCAAGGCCCTATGTTTTTGAGGTTGTGATAAGTATACTCAAAGATATCACAAACTCAGTAAAAATTAAACACAATAATTAAAAGTGTGGTAACACTGGCGAATTCACACATTCATCAAAACAATATTATATTAGAAAGCTAGTAACACTGCTCTGCTAGGTTGTTGGAAGATACTTGTAGGGCAGTTTGTTTCTTGGATT
The DNA here is from genome assembly GCF_029955315.1 of Cylas formicarius. Classification (NCBI taxonomy): domain Eukaryota; kingdom Metazoa; phylum Arthropoda; class Insecta; order Coleoptera; family Brentidae; genus Cylas; species Cylas formicarius. The sequence continues at coordinate 28,672,213 of NW_026844326.1, read as the reverse complement.
GGTTAATTCTGGGCAATGATTGCGGGTTTTATTACTAGCCACAATTCATCACTATCGTATTGTTTTCAACCACTCTCTGGCACTAAATTTGTGCCCACCATCAGCTTGTATCCATTTGAAACTGTTCTTGTTTCGTTCGAACAGTTTTAAATTGCATGTTTAGCAATAAATAAAGAACTGTAAAGTGAGGTTGTGGTTGCACAATTAACAAATAATTGACATAAGATGAGCAATCTCATCAACAACACGCTATTAGGTGCAAGACTACTTGGTAAGGTTGCACAATACAAAAACAACAAATGTTGTCATTTAACTAAAATATAAACGAACAATATATTCAAAGCAAAGCTGCAGACTTGCCATATGTTTTATGTAAACAAAAAGAAGTGACCATTACGTTATGGAGAGGATAATAGTTTAATATTAACAACTGTAAGGAATACATCGAAAAGCTTCCAACTTGAGGCCTGCATTGGAATATCAGCATCTAAATGGAAGCCGATTGAATTTCCATTGATTATAAACAGATGAACTGAAGCAAAGGTAGCAGGGTAACCGAGGACCAACCTTTGCAGACAACGCCAAGAAAATGCGGACATAAGTTACACACACACACACACACACACACAAATCACAGCTCACCGTGTGAAACCAATCTCGGAATATTGCTTTCGCCTATGGAACCTCCCGCATCCGTGTCGCACGCCACTGGCGTAGATTTTATTGCTCGTATCGATCGTCGTGGCGCGTAACAATTTCGATACTTCCCGAAGGTGCAAATTAACATTTTTCACCATTATCGTCGTCGTTTGCATCGGGCGTACGTATTAAATTAACCCGACAAACAACATCCACCGTTTTAATTAACGCTAATGTGTCGGGGGTTCGAAATAAATAGCGACTCCCCACGCCGCCGCCCGACAATAATTAATATCGAATAGGCCGAACGGCGGCGGCGGCGGCGGCGGCGGGCGACATACGCTTCCTCCACCGATGCGTCATCAATTCGAGAATGCGTCCCACTACCCCTCATGCCTTCTAACAATGTTTGTCACGGTTTGTCGGATAACTATGACGCCGAGGTAAACGTCGCGATGTCAGTGTCTACGGGGGCGTGAATAACGCGCGTATAGTTCCGAATTAGTCATCAGGTGGGGGGATAATTGGGCGGAATCTCGAGCTGCTGCAATCGTTGACATTTCACCCGAATCGAATTACGACGAACATTTTAATCACCCGTTCTACAGTTTTAGTCAGTTTGGGGTCTGGTATCTTAGTAGCAGCGTAATTAATGTTACCATTATTGATAATGGTGGGTCAAAGTTTCAAAAAAACAAGCGCGTGGCGTTCCGCAGGGTTCAGTCCTGGGTCCTCAAGTATTGCTGCGATTTCCTTGATCAGGTCAGAATAATTTCACAACAAAGTCACCCAAGGGTTCAATATACGCATTATGTGATAAAACCCATCGTCATGTCATCGCCGTGTGTTTGGTTCTGAGCTACCACTTAGTGTATACAACTGGAACGGGTTTACATTTTAACATTCTTCCTAAAGCAATCAAGAATTTGGATTATTGGAGCCGCAAAAAAATGCATTCTATTCCTCTTAGGAGTACCTTAGCTATGAGCTATATTTTTGAATCAAATATGAATGTTAGAGGAAGCAATGAAACATCGCCGGTGCTTCTATAACAACTCTCACTTATTCTCAATTACTCCAAGCTTTTTCCCAAGAATGCAGGGTTCATCGGGAAGAGTAAAATATATGAAACAACTTGATGATAAAGCCCACATTCTTGCGCGAAAGCTTGAAGTAATTGATAGTTGGTTGATACATTGATTACGATGGTTAGAGGAAGCAAATTAAAGATCTCGAATTTTTAATAGAATGTCGTTCCATATGTTTTAGTCTTTCTGATGAATCCTACATTCTTGGATAAAAGCTTGAAGAAATTGAGACTAAATGATAGTTGTTATAGCTGTACCTCAGATCTATCATTGCCTCCTCTAACCTTAATAACTCAATAAATTTTACATTTTTACCGAGTTACAGACCGATGTAGTGTAAGGAAAGTGCCATTTTATGACGTTAATTTCGTTTACTACAGCTGCAAGGCACTTTGAGCATCTTCGGAGATATTTCCCACGACTTCGATTTGCAAAAATGAACCCAAAAACTAATGGTCCCATGCAATCCAGACACCATTCAAGTGAATGGCGTTCACCAAATGAGCTGAGACAAAAAAAACACTTAATTTTCAGTAAAAAAAAAAGGTTGCTTACGGTTTTCGTGGATTACAACGGAGTAGACGAAATAGACCATAATTGTGGAGAAAAATGCAACAAAAACTATCCAACAGTCACCTGATTTAGCTCCCTGTGACTTTTTTCTGTTCAATCGAGTCAGGAAACTACCACAAACCGAAGAATGAATATAAAAAAATGTTTGATGAATAAAATTGCAATTTTAATTTTCTAAATAAATTCGTTGAACTTATTGATCTAGATTGATAAAGATACTATGTGCATTGTATTAGTAGATAAACAAATCAATCCCGATAACTACTAGACTCAGGTCTAGCTGGCTAGTCTCACTCCGCAGAAAACCATTTATAGCAGTTGATTCATACAAATTATTATAAGTGCCGTTTCCAAAAATAGTGTCGTAAAGGTTTGCGGGCGATCAGGAACATTTTTGTCTCAACTCCCTTTCGTCACTCTCTAATTTAATTAAGTCGCTTCGGCGAGGCTCAAAAAACAGACCCCAACGTTAGACCTGTCAGAGACAACGTTATCTTTGGGCGGAAAGAGGAAAAAAAAGTCCAACGGAGAAAGAACGCAGAAAAACGGCATCAACATGACACGTTAATTAAAATAGTGTCAACTTGCCGCAACGGCACGCCTGCACCCCCTCCGCTGCTCGGGAGAACATTGTATAATTTAATATTGATCTTATTAGTTTGGGAGGACGTCAGTCTGGAGCACGGTAGGGCGATCGAGTCAGCTTGCCTGGTGTTATAATTATCATGAACGTATAAAACAGATCTGTAGATGTAGGTAATCATCTCCAAATCTGCGAAGATGGCTCTGCAGAGTTCACGCGGACCAGCGCCGCTAAGTGGTCGCATAGCCTTCTTCCGAGTATCTTACCCCACCCCGCAACACAACACCATAAGACAACACACTGTGTGACCGACGTAGGCCGTTCTTAGGGCCAACCTTGTTACACAGTGGCTGAGATGTCTTGACAGGAACAAACACCGGGACAGTGTGGCGCAGACTTCGTCGATCTGGCCGGTCCATGACAGAGTTCTGTCCCAGTACAGTAATATTGTCTTGGAGAAAGTCTACTTTGCTACAAGAGAACGAAAGTTCTTCAGTTTTTTCTTGGTTATGGACTAGGTTGATTGCAGAGAACGACTGCTAATAATAATAATTATTATTATTATTATTATCTAGCTTAAGATCTTGATCTCAGCTACACAGCATTAACCAGCAGTAATAATAATAGTAAGAGCCTAAACATTCATTATTGGTAAGATATTAATTTTTCTGGGACAGAGACTTTTGCAATTCCAATAAATGGACATCAATTTTTTTCTGTCTGTGAGTCAAAAAGTTTACCGAACGTGTTGCGTACTATACTTTTTCTACGACCGTTAGTTTTTGGGTTCATTTTCCGTCAGAATTGACAAACGTCAACATTCAAAGTGTCGTCAACAGAAATATTTTTTCATCATTATGAGTAATATCAACTTCCTTGCCTATTGCTACGTTGGGAACGTTAACTGAGGACACTTGCCGCAGAACATCATTCATGGGAAACGAAACTGACGTGGTAAAGTGACGCTTCCCGCACGCTAGATCGGTGGGTAATTAGGTATTTTACAGACGGGAGTAGAAAAACAATATTTCATTACCTTAAATACAACAATTGCGAGAGAAAATTGAAACAGGTATTTAGTTTTGAGCCATTTCAGCGCAAATATTTTTTCTGATGTACAAACCATAAACGAATCGGGAACAGCCGGTTTGGATTTTTTCTAATCTGGATTTATCAGCAACGATTAAGAATGGATAATATAATGGAAGACAGTATATAAGTTTAAAAAGCATGCGTGCCGTGGCGAGTATTCAGGGCTATATAAGCTTTTTTACATAAATTAGAAATGTTGCCACTAACCATCCATCATCACTGCTGAGTTCTTTGCTTCATTTATAAATTGATCACGCAAAAAATTATAGCATAATTTGTAATTTTTTAGAATTGAGCTAATGATGACTTTTAAGTTCCAAAATAACTTTAGCATCGATGTTATCATGATTAATTGAGTGAGATATGTGTGACAGCTGGGTGTCATCAGTATATGAATGAATTTGAGAAAATTTGACGTCCTTAGGCATATCAAATGTGTACGAGAAATACAACAGAGGCCCAAGAATTAATATTGTGAAACTGTTTCTCTTAAGCTGTAAACTTTGTATATTAAGAGGCATTAATTAGTGAACTACATTTTTTTTTAATACACCAGTGACAGGCATTGATGTTACGGCCCTGATTTCTCTTATAACAAAAATTATTCCCACAATCTTCAATATTTTTATTAAAGAAATTTTATTTCTTGATTTTTTCAATCCGATGTACTGCTTTGGTTTTAAAAAATGAAAAATTAGTTTTTATTGTTAATTGAAAACTGCGTGTCAGACTAAAAGTCAATGGCGTACCACTTACTGTCTATGAACAAATAACATTTCGTTTAATTAGGTCCCCACTACACTGATTAAATTGAGAACATTTTTTGTGAAAAATAAAATGTCTGTCTAAAAAAATGTATTGTTTTTAGTTACCAACGGGAAATTAAATTTCTTTAGACATGATTGGAGATTGTTCGAATAATTTTAATTTTAAGAGAAATCATATTTCATGATAAATAGTACTTATGGCCCAAATTTCATTGAAATATGTAAAGTGGTATTGCGGATATATTTTATTTTTGAAAACTTGTATCCCAAAAGTTAGGAGGTTTTGGACATATGTTCATATAAAGTTTTCTTTTTAAAATGGACGCAAAAATCGCTCCTTTAATTATTGATATTAAATTAGAAAACACCCTGATCGTATTTTTAAGGAGTTCGGTATATCGACGGTCATACTATACAATCGATGACGTCACTTTGTCGCTGATTTCGTTGGGCGGCGTCCCCATTAATCGCGACCGACGGAACGAATTGGCAAATTGCATAACTATCTCGTAAATAAGCAAATACAAGAGCGACGGATAATTGAAACTGAAATGCAAGCGAAATGAGATCGAAATTAAAATTTTATATCAAAGGCAAAGAAGCAAACAAGTTCCGAGTCGTACAGTTTGCTTTTAAAGGCAGCTTCAATTATTTTAAATCGTCGCGCCCCGAGGATAAAGCGGAGTTTTTAATTAAAAAAAAAATTAACGTATAAGAGCGGCAGAACTAGCAAATCAGAGTATCGACGTCGAATATACCGAGTGTCCTAGTTGGAGCAACGAAGTAGGTCTCAGAGAAATGGATGGTCCTAAAAATTTAAAATAAGTACTTATTAAGTATCTAAAACTCGGTTTCCACACAAAAATAAAGTTGAAGAAATGTCAAATCTTCTTCGTTTAATGCCGTTTGCAAGAAAAGTGGTGCGAAGTTCGAAAATTTTGCAATGCAAGATATAGTCACTAGACACTTTGGTCGACAGGTAACTAATCCAAATTAAACAAACCGGTGGACTGGAAAAGGTTCGGCAGTTTCTTGGCCAGTAAAGTCACCAGACATCAGTCCCTTAGATTACTTTTATGAGGAAGACTGCAAACTTTAGTTTATGGAGAAAGTATCGAAAACAGAGAACAACTGAGCAACAGAGCTACCACTACAATTCTAAGAAAAACTAGACTGTGTATACAGCAACTGGATGAGCATTTTGAAAAACTGATTCAATAAAATAAAGCATAAATAAATAAAAAATAATAAAACAAATAATCCTTTTAAGTGCTGTTTAAAATTTCAAATGCTTTTAGCTCACTAAAGATTTATGTTTCCTAATAAGGGAACTCTTTGATAAACTGTGACGTAATATAAAAAATGTATGCAATAACTTACAAATTTTCAGTGATATAATGGACGTGGTCATCCCATTTAAGGTTCTCATCAAAAATTACCTCTAAATATTTTAACTTCTTGGTGGAATTTATGTAAAGGTCGCGCTTACAATTCGTGTCATGGCCACAGTCAAGATTATAAATTTTTATTCTTTGCAAGTCTGGAGTATCAGCTTTCGTCATGGAACAACTAATGAATTCGTTTTTCTCTAAATTAAGTAGCAATTTTTTACCAGACTTGGTAATTTTTCAGCCTTCGGGACAGTTTCTTTCCAAGTGTTTTTCACAATGATCCGCATAGCAGACAGAAGATTGGCCCCAGAACCGTGCCCTGCGGCACACCATACCCCACCGGAAGAGTGTCAGGGTGTCACCTTTTGCACTCTATCTTGTAGGTATGATTTAATTAGGTTTTTTACTAGCCCTCTAATACCTAAGTCTTCAATTCCATCCAGCAAAATATGGTGCGACACAGTGTCGAATGTTTTGGCCAATACGACAAAAATCAACCCATCTTCCGTTGGTGGCATTCATTGACTTTAAAGTTTTTACAGATATAAATATTACCTTTTTTACAAAACTTCTGGACTCCTCCTGCGTCGGTTTTTGCTGAGTCGAAATTGATGACGTTTCGCCAATCATCCTGTTGGCTTCTTCAGAGCTTGACTGAAACTGGCTCGTATTTTACTCTGTACCTGCTTATGTATTGTCTGAGGGGGGCGGAGCTAAACGAGGGACATAAACACCGTCTCGGATGACTGATTCTCATATTGTTTAAGAAAAATGTGACAAGTGTGACTAAAAATGAGAAGAAGAATTCGCTCTGGTTTTATCGCTACCCCGATTTTTTCCCTATTACCGGCACACAGTGCCGTGCTGAATTTTCAAAGCCGCCGTTCACCAAACGTCGATTCCGGGAGCCGTATTTTTTAAACCCCTCCCCCTCCAACCCACCCACCAGTTCGTTAACGTCAAACAGTCAGTCACTCGAGTGACGCAATCTATGTAAATAAATCTCGGAAAGTTCGAATTGCTTTTGAGCTTTCAATTTAAACCGGATGATACGGCGACATTTTGACGCAAAGTCGCTTTTCGCTATCCGACTATATTTTATCTGTTCGGGAATTTGATCGAATAAATCTTCATCTCCGCCGGATCGCGGGCCGTATGAAGTTTTCAAAAACCGCATTATGAACTTCTCCGCGTTCCCGGATTTTGTCGGGGAATTCCGCGGAGATGTGCCGCCCGCGTCGCGGTCTTATTAAGGGGTGTTTTGTTTCGAGATTTCTTTATACGACGGCGTGTTTTTGTTTTGATGACGTATCGGATTAGGATTTGATCCACGCCCCTCATTATCCGATTTTCGACGCTATTGCTTTACCGTCAACAATCAACTTTATTACCAACACGTTTCAGTGAAAATTTCTAATTAAATAAATTTTAGTTACAGAACTTCTCATAAAATAAACAAACGTTACTGCCAACAAGTGACATAAAAAATTAGCAAAAAAAAAAAATAAAAAAACTTTACTGCCAGTTTGCTACAGTAAAAACATTTCTTTCAATAAATTAACTTTAACGTTAGAATTTATTAGCAAAAAAAGAACATTAAATTAAATAAATAACTTGAAACAAAACAAAGTTTCCTGCCTACAAATGGAATAAAAACTTATCATCAAATAAAAACTTTACTGCTTGTAAGCTACATGAAAAACTTATTAAGTAAATGAAGTTTACGGCCAACAAGTGGCATCAAAAATTTATATAAAATTAATAAAAATTACTGTCTTTTACTTCAAACTGATGCATAAAACAACTTGTCATTAAATAAACTTGGTCGCTAATAAGCTACCTATCAAACTTATCATTAAATAAATAAACTTTACTGCCAACAAGTTGCATCAAAATTTTCTTACCAAATAAAAAACTTTACTCCTCGAAAAAATTATCATTAAATTAACTTGACTGTCCGTAAGCTATCTATCAAACTTATTATTAGATAAATAAGCTTTACTGCCTACAAATGGTATAAAAACTTATCACCAAAATAAAAAGTTTACTGCCAGTAAGCTACATTAAAAATGTATTAAATTAATTAAATTATTTTTTACTGCGAACAAGTGGCATGAAAAATTTATTTCCAAATAAAAAACTTTACTGTCAAAAACTTACATGAAATACATAATTTTTCTCCAAAATGCGCCATAAAAAACTTATCATTAAATAAACTACTGATCAAACTTATTATTAGATAAATGAACTCTACTGCCTAAAAATGGCATAAAATCTTATCACCAAATAAGAAACTTTACTGCCAGTAAGCTACATTAAAAACTTATCATTAAATAAATCAGTTTTATTGCTAACAAGTCGCATTAACACCTTATCATTAAATAACTAATTATTCCATAATGAAGCATAAAAAGGTTATCATCAAATAAATAAACTTTACTGCGAACAAACTGCAGATCTTATCATAAAAATAAGAAACTTTACTGCCAACAAATTATATAAAAAATTTAAACGTAAACAAACATTACATCCCATCAGTTGCATTAAAAACTTGTCACTAAATAAGAAAACTTCACTACCAAGAAGTTAAAAACCCAACCTACTATTAAATAAATAAACTTATTAGGTAAATAAACTTCATTGCCATTAGGCTACATAAAATGACAAGAGGGTATGAAGGGAACTCTTCAGAATCGGCCAAAAATGTTTTAGAAAATTATATTGAAAAAAGGAAAATATTGTTATTGTTCTCATAAAAAGGTTTTAGCACACGAATTAAAAAATAGTGAAGTTGTTGTTGGAAAAATATAGGAAATATTGTTCAAAATATGCTTTCCCATGATATCACAAACTTCTAAATGAACTTTGAAGTCAATTGCATGACTGCGAGTTCAGTATAAGTTTCGATACTTTGATCTTGAACTTAATACTAATGTTTCCCTGAATTTTTAAGTTGGAGTCTGTCTTCCACGAAAATCTAGATCTAGATTAGTTTTTGAATGCCTTTCTCACCCTCACCGTATATCTAATTGAAATTATTGATTTTAAGAAAAACATAATATAGCACTTTTCCGTTATCGTTATATATAAAATGTGAATAACTTCTTAGGAGACATTATAAATTATTCCTATAAAAAGGCCTTATTGCAAGATACCCCAAGCCCCTTTTAAAATCCATAAGCGATAATGGCCGCGAAGGAGTTTCTGAAAATTACCGAGAAGAGTGAGGATGGTAAAAGGAAATATTAATTAAAACCCCTTTCGAATCGCACGGAAGGGGGTGGGCATTTTAAGGGCAATAAATTTTTAATTGGGATGAATATTGATGGATCCGTGAAGAATTTCTCCTTACCCGCGACGTAAAAAACTTTTTGTTTGCCGGGAAATTTTAATTTTATTTTCGACGCCGCAACCCAGGGGGCTCCTCCCGACCCCCCTCGGAGGGGTGTTTTATTGGTTTTGGGGCCAGTCTTTTTGCCCGTTTTATCCGATTCCCGTCGACGTTCATTCGTCCGATATCCACTGGCGAGGAAAATCGTGAAATTAAATGCAGGAAATTAAATTTAAAAAAATCGAGGAATAAAAAAGACAAAAATGTATCCCAACGAAGCTGGAAGCTTAGGCCATCGAATTTGGTGGAAAATAGAATAAGTCTGGTTTCCGCCATCAACATTCGTGTGATTCTGTGACAGTTAATACATGTGACAATTTCCTTAAAGCTGTTGATGGTAATAATCTTATTTTGGCTGTGTTCTTGGATTTTAAGAGAGCTTTCGAAACTGTTGATAGGTTTACGTTGTTAAGAAACATGGAAAAGCTAGGCATTCGAGGTTCAGTTTTAAATTGGTTCAGATCTAATTTGTATAACAGAACTCAAAAAGTTAGATTTAAAAATAGTGTGTCTGATACTGTCGATAAAATATATGGAGTGCTGCAAGGAACTGAACTGGGGCCTCTATTATTCCTATTGTACATTAATGACATAGTTAAGGAAATTAACGATAGCAGAAATTATTCGCAGATACAATGTTATGTAGAGATGAAACGTTGTATTAACAGTGATTTGAACCGAATATATGAATAGTTATATAAACACAAAGTTAATATTAACACGTCAAAGTCTAAATTTTGTATTTTTGGGAAAAAACAAAAATTGAGTACTGTTAATATAGAAAACATAAAAATTAAAATAAATAATGGCATGGTAGTACACGAAAATAAAATTAAGTAAAGTCTGTTCATAGATATAAGTGACTAACTGATACAAATGAAGAAAAGACCCGGGCAAGCTGTAAGAATGAAATATGGCCGAACAGGTCCGTACTTTGCTTAGAATTTAATTATTTGGGGTTTTGTTAGGAAAGATACTAATCAATATTTATTTATTTATGTATGTATTTTTGTTTAAATCTAAAATAAAATTACAAACTATTTTTATTACCTACTTAAATTACTTAAAATTATTCACATAATATATCAGTATCACTATCGCTATCATCGCCTGTTCTAATTATTATTTGTTCTATATTATTTGCGATATGGATATACGATTGTTCTGCTTTTTCTATATGTTTAACAGAATTTGCCCAACTTTGTGGAGGGATGTTAAAAACTTCGGTTTTTATAATTTTGAGGACATTGGAGTTAACACGGGAAAAAAAATTGTTACGACGAATACAGCAGTGAGGTATGCCCCAGATTGTTTGCATAATTATTACAGACGTATTCATTTGTAGGTTCAAGCATTGTAGAACCTCAGTTAATTGCTTTTTGGTATAATCTTCGTAAAAATAAATGTCGTTATAATACATGTAGTTTTCGATTGTTGCTTTTGTGTCACATGAGGAAGGGGTTTTAGTCAGCTGTCTACTGTGTTAACTTGCATTGTCCATAGTTTGTTTTTAAACCAAATTTAAATCAAATAAATCAGCGGTGGTGTCTTCATGGTAATCCAGAGAAGAATCTTTAATATTTTTCGCAGACAGAGAAAGTTCAAAGTTCATCTTTAGAGCCAGCATGCAAAATAGTTATTCTTTTACCTCTTTTTGATGGAGCGTTTGTTTTACACTTATCAGTTGAGTCAACCCAACCCTTTTCCGGGGTATCAAAAGTGTCGAACCAGGTTTCATCCAAGTAAATTGGCCGTTGTTTTTCTCTGTAAATCCTAATTTTTTCTCGATATTCCAGTCGCCATTTCCGAATTCTAAAACTTGCCTTTTGCCATTTTTTTTTAAATCTAAAACCCATGTGTTGAATACACTTCCATAAGTTAGTTCTGCCGCATTTAACATACCTACTCTACTGATTAAAGGGTGTCCTAAGGTTGCACCATAAAAATATGAGATTTGCATTTATTTTTGCTTCTTTTTGTGGGAAGAAATATTATTGGTGCTGGATAACCGTTCCCGCATGGAACACTGAGGCATTCCTATAGTATTCAGTGGCGCGCAGCCGCTTTTTTCAGGAACCCAAAAAAATCTAAAATTTAAAATAAAAGGCCGTCACTCAAGCCGCCGTTTAATATCGGACGGTTTAAAAAAAAACAGACAATCGTCAAAGCGTCGGGGCAGCCGATAAAATGGGTTTCTGTCGTCATCGGCCGTCACGGAATAATTGCTGTCTGCTCCGGTACAACGATTTGCTTTCAGAAAAATACGGCAGTATTAATTTTTACCATTTGCGAAACAAAAATCAAAACGGGCGGAGGAGCGAGACGATGGACCAGCGCCATCTATTGAAGTCTAAAGTTTTTTGTGAAAGAAATTTATCAGTAATTAACGCAGAGACTGATGAGTGGAGATGGTAACACAGGCCAACATCGATTTTGTAATTTGGTATTTTTTATATTTTTAGCGTAACAAGGACTGAATTAATAGAAAAACAATGTTTTTTTTTTGTTTCTATCACGCGACATTTTTGAATTAATTTTTGAGAGGCCATATGTATTGTTTTAAAAATAGGAACATATATTTTGCATAACTTGGCAGAATATGGTTTCAGGTATTCCCAAATATGTAGTCAAAATATTGCCATAGTTATTTTCAAAAACAGAGCTTAATGATTCTGTTCGGTTTACCCACGGATCTTCCCCAAATTTTAGCATAAATAAATTTACCCTCACAGACGTTAAAATCTCGTATTTCAAAAAGCGCCAGACGGAATTTATTGGCTATTTGAACAATATTCATCCAAGAGAAGCTTTAAAGCTCTTCCTTTGTTCAAGGGAAATGCTCTTCTGTACATGTTGCTCATTCTGTACAAATGAAAGAATGCTTCGAAAATCATATACAAAGACTGTAGTTCGATGATTTATGGCACTTTTACTAGGTCAGCAGCCAGGATATAAGCTAAGAACCGTGTGTTTTGCGGGAGTGAGAGAGTAGACATCAACATTGACAAGTCGATTTTGGTAGATATCGATGGTATACCACTGATTTCTCTCAAAATAAAAATTATTCTTACATCATTTCTAAAGAAATTTAATTTCTTGGTTTTTTCAATCCGCTCCAAATTTTTCACTTAAAAAAATTAAAACTTCTTCTCTGCATGGTCATAACAATATCGTTAATATGACAGCATGCAGAGAATGATTAAAATTAATGTAATTAAAATACTTCAAAAAATCGAATCGAGAATACTAAGTACGTAATCTTAAATAAAATATATATAATATGTTGTTCTTAGGACATTGTGTTATTTCATTAAAAATAGTAAAAGTTAAATATACAGTCTGCGAATTTTATTTCATGACACTAGTTGGTAACAAAAACTAGATATTTTGTTTTAGATAGATATTTTCTTTTCCAAAAAAAATTCTCGATTTGTGCAGTGGCGACCTAATTACCCAAAATATTATATTATTCCTGGGCAGTCAGTGGCACGCCACTGATTTATGAGCAGATTTGATCTCTTAATTTTTGTTTAGCCCGTCTAATCACTTCAAAATAAAAACTAATTTCTCTGCATGCTGTCACATTAACGACATTGTTATGACCATGAAAACTTTTACCAAACATATGAAGTTTTCTTTTTGAAACTAACCAAAACTCTCTGTATAATAAAAAAATTAAAATGTAAATGCAATTGCAAATTACAATCAATGGCCTATTTTAACAATTCAACAGAAAGTTCAAATTTGACATCCAAATGCATATAAAACCTAATAGTAAGTCTAATTTTATTCTAGATGTTAGTTGTTTTAGTACAGTTTTATTGGTAGAAAAATAAATCTTTTTACAATTTCTTTTTGCGCACTGAACTAACCTATTCAGATTTTGAACATTTATCCTACAGAAGAAGAATTACGAACTGTTTCCGAATCGCCACAACATAACCTTAAAACCGATTCTGTCGTAAGCATTGCACATGGCGGTTCAACCTACGCTTGCTCCGTAATCGTCCCCAAAAAACTTCAAATCGGTTTCCACAGTGTGGATTTAGTGTTCTTAGTGTTTAGTGTATGTTTTAAAGTGTGTAATCGATGTCGGCTCACGGCGGTTGAAGGCCGGATGGTTCGCGGGGAAAGCAGGGGAGGCCGGTTTTTGCTATCGGTCAAAGTACCTTTTTTTGAGAACCTATGAATAATTATATGTTAATAAACCTGGAGGTTGGTGGAATAGTTGTAAGTTGGCCGAATGACGCTTGGAATTTTCGTCAATATGCCTTTTTATTCTAAAGATGCTTGCTTGCTGGCACCACGTTCAAATAAACATTGTTGAAATAAGAATGATTACTAATAAACTTAAACTAAGTAGTATAAAAAATCAAAGAATATTAAACACAGGTAGGTATAAAATTTTTTGCTATTACGGACCAAAATTTTACCTGAATTCAAATTCCGAAACTTTAGGTAATAATTTTGTTGCATTGTATGTTAAAGACCACCATTGGATAATCCCATTCAAAAGCAATTGCTCACTTTCTTATATCTATGAACAGACCATAATAGCTATAGGGGTTGGTATATTGGACTTCAAATCATCCAGGCAACAGAAATCGACCGATTAAATGATACCCCAATAAATGCACCCCCCTCCCGCTCCACTACCGAGCGCGGCCCCGTTTGCCCCAAGATTTATGTCATCAGTTAAAATGCAAATAAACTCGTACACCGGGCGATTCTTATCGCGGGCGGCTGGGGGCGGACTTTTTTAACTAATTACCCCGGGACAGGGCCAAAAAAAAGGAAAGGGGGAAAGAGTTCGAGGACGGCCCGCAAAGGTATAATTCAGCCCTCAGATAATGTTCGAAATTAACCGGTCCGGCGGAGCTTTTTAATCAGCCCAGTGCGTATCCGATGGCGAACTCGGGAGATTTTCGGGGGGATTTAAAATAAAGCTCAAGTCAAGTGGAATATTCATCCATTTAAAAAAAAAGTGGAAAACAAACGACAAAGGAGTCTCGCAAAACAATAACAATTGAACTATCCTGACCTGCTCTAAAATTTTTTAACTCTCGACATCATTTCAGATGTTTTAAAGTCCGAGAATCTGGAACCAAACCTTCTCACCTTCATTGCAAAATGCTTGTCGGGAACATATTTTTCTTATAACCGCTATGAGTTCTCCACTATCACCAGTCATGCCGAATATATTGAAAAGAAAGCTCTCGACACCTTTCATCTAAAACCAAAATTATGGAAACGCTACGTAGATGATACTTTTGTTATTTGGCCTCATGATCAAGAAACCCTAGTAGATTTTCTTAGACATTTAAACTCTATACACCCTAACATACGTTTTACCATTGAGATGGAATCCTTCCATTCTTAAATATTCTTATCAAGAAAAAATCAGACCTAACATTAGGTCATTGTATTTACAGGAAACCTACGCACAAAGACCGATACCTTAATGCACTGTCACATTACCATCCGGTCCAAAAAACATCGGTTATCAACTATCTTGTTTACAGACCCGTAAAACCAGCCCGAGTCACTGAACCAAGAATTAAAACACCTCACCTCTGCTCTTCTCCCTAATAATTTCCACATTAAAGATATTAAGCCTTTCATTACAAAATCCACTTCACCACAACCTTCCAATAACAATGAGGCCGAAAACAATCCTACACTTGCCACTGTGGTCCTTCCTTACATTCAAAACACTACTGACCACGTATCAAAAGTTCTAAAGAAGTCAAAACCAGATGTTACCACTTGTCCAAAATCTCTCAACATCTTCGGTGCGTCAAACACAAAATTCCATTCGAGATGGCAGATGTTTACAGCATTCCATGCATATGCGGCAAAGAATACATTGGAGAGACCGGACGAAATATATCAACTAGGCTCAAAGAACACGAAAGAGCCTTACGACTAAGACAAATATACTCATCAGCTGTTGCCGAACACACTCATGAAACCGAACATAAAATTTTAATCGATAAAACTAAAATTCTTCCATGTAATCACTTCTCCTACCAACGAAAAATCCGAGAGTCTATAGAAATCTATAAACAACCTTCAACAACAACAATCTTAACCGCGACTCAGGTCTCTAGCTGTCACCAATATGGGAATCA
Source organism: Cylas formicarius (assembly GCF_029955315.1). NCBI lineage: Eukaryota > Metazoa > Arthropoda > Insecta > Coleoptera > Brentidae > Cylas > Cylas formicarius. The sequence goes on along the minus strand of NW_026844326.1, from coordinate 28,656,558 downwards.
GTCATCCGAGACGGTGTTATTGCCCCTCATTTAGCTCCGCCCCCCTCTAACAATATATAAACAGGTACAGGGTAAAATACGAGCCAGTTTCAGTCAAGGTCTGAAGAAGCCAACAGGATGATTGGCGAAACGTCATCAATTTCGACTCAGCAAAAACCGAAGCAGGGGGAATCCAGAAGTTTTGTAAAAAATATTACAGTAGGCTGTGGAAGTTTCTTTGAAAAAAAGAGAGCAAAAATGCTTCTGCGATTGGGAAATCGACATAAAACAAAAGCAACGTTGTTGTGGCGACCGTCCATCGGTGGCAGAACATCTTCTTCTTCATCCTTGAATGTTGCTAGGTTAATTTGTTTGCTGACAAGATTGGGTAATCCATTTTAAGGTGATGATCCGAACAAATAAGTAGCTGTAGCTTACACAAAGCGCGATGTATTAATTTAAAAAAATGTTTACACATCAGTTTCGATTAATTACGATACGAAATATGTTGTCGAGACGATTTATTCTACGAGAGAGTGGATTGTGTAATTAAATTAATTAAAATCTAATAGCTTTTCGGTTGGTATTAATCCCCTATAACCGAAATGACGCCACCTTAGCATGCCAAACTGGTATTTTTCAATTCGCATGACGCTTCCGCTTAACCCTGTTTCGCCGGCCATTATTCAACGTCGCGGCCGCCGCCGCCGCCTCCGAAGCGCGTTTTTGTCAATACTTTTTACGCCGTCCAAGCTAAATTTCTTAATTAATAGCGACCCATCCGAACCTCTTTTAGCGGGCGACGCGGCAACGTCGCGCGCGATTCGGCAACCGCGAGGGCGACACCTGAAGGAATTCCGTGACAAACGGACGCTCGGGAAAAATGGCCGGTCGTTTAATTCGGGGGCGAAAAACAACCCCTTTCGCAATCGGTTAATTTAATGATGATGCTTTTGCGGGTGGCAGTTTTTACATCTTTACATTTCTCACGGAAAGGTCCGTGGGCTTTACTGCTGCTGAGGAAGGTAGGTTTCTACTTCAAGCGTCAGGGGGCGCGTCGTCAGCAAGCAAAAGAAATGAATTAACAAACAACACAACAGGTGAACTTCTGTCACGAAACTATGAGTTAACTAACCAAAGCTAACCCTATTTTTTGTTCTCTGCCTTGAATTTTGCGTATCACAGTTTCTGTTGGGTGTGGTCTATCTGAATGTTCATCGTATTGGCTTTCGACGGACCATCTCCAATCAAACTTTAACGATATTATTACCCATTGTTATTGAGTAAAGCCATTAACAAAAAAATTATTCCTACTTGAGTGACAGGGTACGGGTGGGCCAGGTATATTTATTTCTTATCCCATGTTTTATAGTTTTCCATTTACTGCTAATAATTTATCCACGAAAACGGCAATTTTCAGATTTTTTTACTCACCTACATAATTGAAAAAATTGAAAGAATTTTTCCAAAATAGTAAATGGTGTTCAAGAAAATAAGTTTTTTCTGAAACCATGCAGCGATTTTAATATGGATTTTTTTCAAATATCTCGAGCATGTATGTGATAGATGAAAACCGCAAAAAATTTTTTTGAAAATATTCCCAATAACAGTATTATTGTCATGGATAACACAAGCTGTCACATCGATCTGCTACGCAAAGGTCCAGAGTTCGTCAAAAAAATGATATTTATTTTGAATTGCATGTTTAACTCCAGAGAGCATTTGTGGAACCAAATAAAATCAGAGGTCAGGGCATAAAATGTTACTCCTACTTGATACTCCTAAATTGGATGCAAAACGTAATTAACAACATACCAATTGCGAACTGGAAAAATTCAATACAGCACATTATAAAAATTTAACAATCTTACATTTCCATACATAACAGCTTAAATCCTATTATAATTAATCTCAATGATAACAAAATTATATTTAGAATTTATTTTATATATTTAAAGTCATTGTTTTTTCTTAGTGCAATTATATATGTTTATACAAAAAAAATATACCTTTGCAAGTCCGTCCCTAATGTTCTGTTCTTTAATACCTACCGGACTCGATGAATGATGGTGATGAAGATTGAAACAGACTATATGGCTACTAAGATCATTCTCCCATTTCAATTTTTTTGAATTCAAATTTTCGAACCGATACCAAAAAATAGCCCCCCTCCCTCTTACTTCAAGCCGACCTCCAATTGGTGTGTGAAATAAAAATAGTTCTACCGGTAGCTATTGCGTTATGTAACTATAGATATGTTTGCTATACCACATACTTATGAAATGATATCAAAGCAATCAAGATATCAAATAATATCATTGGACTACAGCATTGCGAAAATTAAATAATTGGTAACGCTTTTTCACTGCCACAAAACGTGCCTAGTGGTGTTCTTTTGATGACTAAAATTGCTACACTATTGTAAGGTATTGGATGATTAATTTAAAAGTGGTACAAGTGTGATAAACGGTATTTCAGTCAAGAGTTTAATAAACGAGTGACTTAAAATGTTTACCAAACGTGTTCCATAGTATACTTCTTCTAAGACCATTGGTTTTTGAATTTTTTTTTTTTTTTCAAAATAACACAAATACATTCCCTGACATGACGCCGAAAACTCCGAAAACAACCTTGCGGTAATATCCCGAAGCTGACATGGTAAAATGACACTTTAAGAAAATAATTGTTTACACATCGGTTTCAATTAATTTCGACACAATGCGGCGTTATGGAACACAAAACTGAAGTTGTAATGGATATCGCACCCCTTGCGGAGCCGGCGAGCGAATTATTCTGCGAGAGCTGGGCCCGCGTCCCCTCAGGGTTATGTATTCGAATTTGCCTGGGATTACAATCGGTATCAAAAGGGATTAAGCCGTGCGCTAGGGTGTTTGTATCGTACAACGGCGTTACCGCTGCCGCAGAGTCTCACTACAGCGTCGCTCGAAGAGTGCATGTCCGATTACAGGATTTTAACACTGCGCATGCGCGTCTCGTAGGCGCCAAACGCAAATGTTACATTATAACCTTCAAGTAAATAGATACTAAAGTCCAGTATAATTAAACTGTAACCCCTAAGGGGGTATTAAAAATGTGAGTATGAGTGACTTAGAATGGTTATCATAATGATAAAAGATAATGTTAAGAGATGTGTCAAAATGTCTGTGTCGTCCGTTTCTCATTTTTTTATAAATTCCTTAACACTACGGTGCAGTAGCTCAGATCTGTTTCAATTTAAAATCACGCGAGTATGTTCTTCTTTAAATTTCCTCACGCAAGTCGTACGTCGATCGAGATGGGTTAGTACTGTTATCCAGTGCCATCAATTTTTTACCTTAAAGTGAGAAACAAGCAGTTGAACAAGAAGGGAGCGCTCTCCCTGTTTTACCGGAAGACAATCAAATTAAGGAATTGTTTTCTCTCTTTTTAAATTTTTGTACTATCGCGTGTTTTTCGCTTTACTGGGCTATCGAAGGAAGTCACTGATTGATATGACTTACTTTTCGATTCGAAGAAAAGTTAACTCTTTTTATTTTAAAATCGAAACGGTCGCCACAGATAGATTGTTGATGGAGGTCGATTTCATCGATTTTCGAAAGTATCTGCGCTCGTATAAAAATTTTATATCTCGGTAACTGTAGGTCCTACCGGATCACCGTCGAAAAAAAAATTTTGTTTGTCCGTTCTCCGTTCTCGTCATTTGGTTTTTTCCGAATAACTTTCGAACCATTGGAGCTACAAAATAGAAATTTGCCACCTTTTTAACCCTCCACGAGGCACATAAGCCTGTAAGAAATGGCCCTGATCCGACGCCGGTATCTATCTTTTTTTCGCCATTTTCAACTGTTTTTTGGACCTTGCTATGAAACGCGATAAGTGTCCGAAATTTGAAGCAATCGACTTCATATTTGGCACATATATGCAGCTTTGCCTCGTGACGGAACCTACTAAAAATAGGGGGGCTGGGGAGTCGGGAAAAATAAAAAATCGCGAGTGCAAGGGAATATAAAAAACATCATTTTTCATAAACTGTTTACGGGACCAAAAACATTCTTGAACCAGAAGAAACAGAAGATACGGCTCTATAAACTTTTATTCGTGACAATTTTTCAAAATATATAGGGTGCGCCGCAAATTCAAAAAAACGGTACGGATGAAATAGTGTTTTGGCAAAGAAAGTATCGCATAGAGCAGAAAAGCAGAATATTTTTTATGGTGACGATACGGCTCTATAGTATAATGACTGAATTTCACGGAAGATTCTGACTGTCCAGAATAAGCCCTTATAACTATTATTTTTGTCATAACTTAACGTAATAAAATGTGCGTGTCAAAATATGGCCAATCACCACAATGAAAACAACGTTTTTGAAAAAAAAATTATTTTTGTTATCTACATAATAACCAAAAAGACATTTTCATATGGTTGGTTTAATTTAGTTATGTAGTATATATAAACCGAAACGCCAGACTCCTCAAAATTTCCGTTCACAACTTCATCTTTGTCCACCAAGGCAATTTTGAAGGTTAGTGAACAGAAAGTAGTCGCTAGATGTTAAATCCGGCGAATAAGGTTTGACGAATGTGCTGGTGCATTCTTATAGTAGAATAATTTAAAGTCTTTTGAATTCATCCTGGGTCTGTTGTTGATAAATCAAACTTGCTGAAGTTTCGCCAATCATCCTGTTGACTTCTTCGAAGCTTAACTGAAACTGAGTCGCATCCTACTCTGTACCTGCCTATATACTGTTTGAGGGGCCATGAACATTCGTTTGCTTGCTAGATTTTTAGGGATTTTCGAATTTTTCTTTAGTAGAAGAATGGATTCTATGTAAGAATTTCAATTTTATCGAATAAAATTTGATGCATGATTGTGTTTGTATTGTATTGTTTCATGTTCTTTTGATGCTGTAAACTCCTGGTATTTCTTTTTGTCCATGACAGATCGAAAATGATGAGAGATTTTATAGAGAGACAGTAATAAAGGTCTTTATTTGAATTATATAAAATATAACAATAACAAGATAACATTTTGGCAACAAGACGAGATTCAGTTTACTAAATGTTAGTATATTGTTCTATCTAACCCGATAAAAGAGATAAAAAAGTAACGTGAATTTCCATTTTGTAAGTTATAACTTAAACAAAGAAAAACGATTGGTGTTCCTGTGAAAATCAAACACAAAGTAAAAATAATTAAAGCAATATTTCATTACATGTATCGCACACAGTTACCTAGAAATTTCCTTAATTTGCTCATCCATTAGTCTCTGAAAAAGGTTTAGTTAAGGTAGTTTTGAAGCATTTTAGGTTGCTTAAATTTTTTATTTTATTTGGAAAATTATTTAAACATGAAACAATATTTGGAAAAGGAACGTTTAAAAATTCCAGTTGCATGCATTGGCGGAGTAAGCGTTCCCTTAAATCGCATATTAAGATTATCTACGTCACAGCGATAGCTTATTTTATTGAAAAGGTATGGAGGAGACTTTCTACTTAGTAGTTATGAATATAGAACGGCAGAATTAACTCTTTGAAGTGTGTGACTAATTCTATCGAACTTTCGGATCCCAAAAATCAACCTGTGGGATGAGTTTTGAAGCTTTTGAATTCGGCGTTTATCAAAATAGTTTAAACAAGATTGCTTTCGTAAAATCGTCGGCAAATAGCGCGAATCACCTTTTTATTTTAAAAAGAAGGCGTTTCGCGGATTCTTGTCCTAGAGGGACGCATTCCTTTTCTATCGTGCTAATGCGGACCACTATGGAACTTTCGCACAATCGATGTAATTTGATTGTGAATACACCCTGTACAAAGTATCCTTCACATCTTGTCGAACTTCAAAGTTACGGCACACTTAGGTAAATATTAAAATTTGTAGCGATAACTGTAATTTAAAATTATATATTTTTAAATATCTAGCGTCCCCTGTATTATAGACGAAACCTTAAACTCCCTCTCGACGCAGTTTACGGTACTGTTCACATCAAATTATCACATCTTTAAAACTTTTTTATTTATCGCGAAGAATTCGCCCACAAAACCGGAAGAATCTATTAGAATTTTTTGCCCAAAAACGACGTACCCTGTATATAATTCCAACAATGTTCGCAATAGAGGATATAACCCTGGATCTCCTTAGTTTCCTGGTATACGAATTTTTCCAATGAAGTAAATACTTTGAAGACATCGCATCTAGATTGAGGGCGGGAATTGGTGGTTTTCATTGGGATTTCATTGGGAAACCCGTAAATACAAACATTATAGCCCTTGATACGGTCTATAACACTGTTTGAACGGATTAGCTATTTTTTGTACGAATTTCGATTTTCAGGGTCTGTTAGATTTTTGACCATAACTAAAACACCTTGTATATAATCGAAGAAATGCGTAAAACAAAAGTTTTAGCGCCGGGTCTCCCACGTATTACGATTGTAAAATTTTTCTGATAGGATGAATGGTTTTGGAGGAAAAGATGTTTTTCTGGATGCCAAAATAACCAAAAAAAAATCAAAAATTAACAAAAACTACTTCGCGTTATTTTATTGCACCCAGTTTAAAGAGTCTAAATGCGGGTCTAGACTTCTACTTCTCTCCCAAGTTTGAAGTCGGTAGCTGCAAACACTCTACCGGCGACGGATCAGGGCCATTTCTTATAAGCTTATGTGCCTCGTGGAGGTTTAAAAAGGAGGCAAATTTCAATTTTGTAGCTTCAACGGTTCGAAAGTTATTCAGGAAAAACCAAAAGACGAGAACGGAGAACGGACAGACAAAAAAAATTTTTTTCGACGGTGATCATTTCTGTACCAACAGCGATCCCGTAGGACTTACCGTTACCGAGATATAATTTTTTTTTCTAGCGCAGATATTTTCGAAAATTCGATTTCATCGATTTTCGAAAGTAAAAAGGGCCATACATTACATCCCCGTAACTTAGTTGAGACAAAACCAGAGACTCACTCGGCGTTGTTCTGTTTTCTCCTTAAAAATTCACCATTTTGATATATAAATTTTAACATTAAATATGCCTTTTGTGAACATTTAGAAATATGCTTTGAAAATAGAGAAACATAGTTTCATCTCCCGTCACATTAGTTTCTATCACAGGCTTCGGTTCCGACCCGCAGAGTTCCAAAAAAGACCGCGCACACTCGACACGGCGTTGTTTTTGAATAGCCGAAAGGTTTTTAGGAACCCATCTTGCACTAACCTTATGCATACCTAAATGATCATGCAGGATTCGACGAATACTTGTATCAGAAAGCTTAGTAATTTCTGAGATTTCCTTGACCATTAAACGTCGATCACTCAATACATAATATTCCACAATCGCAACAATGTATTCCGTTATGACCTCCACTGCTCGACCAGTTCTTGAATCATCTTCAAGGTGCTCCTGCCCCATTCGAAAACGTTTTGCCCATTCTTTCACTACAGAATACGAAGGAGAACTTTGGCCTTACACACCATCCAGCCTCTCTTTAATAATTTTAGGTGTTAAATCTTCTTTTGTCAAAAACTTTATGACTGCTCTATTCTCAATTTGCGTTATTTTTCCAGTCTCGCAATTTATGTAATAATGTTGCGTAACATTGACTGCGGTATTAGTTTCGTTAAAAATCTATCAAAAGAATTCCTTCACAATCCCAAAAGATCGTGGCAATCACCATTTTTATTGATTGGCAGACTCTGAATATTCTTGGAGGTGCTTCATCCTTACGACGCCACTCCATTGATTCTTTCTTCGATAGAGGGTCATAATAGAGAACCATAGTTTCATCTCCGGTCACAATAGTTTCTATCATAGGTTTTGGTTCCGACCCACAGAGTTCCAAAAAAGACCGCGCACACTCGACACGGCGTTGTTTTTGCATAGCCGAAAGGTTTTTAGGAACCCATCTTGCATACCTAAATGATCATGCAGGATTCGACAAACACTTGTATCAGAAAGCTTAGTAATTTCTGAGATTTCCTTGACCTTTAACCGTCGATCACTCAGTACCACCTCTTCCACAATCGCAACAATGTCTTCCGTTATAACCTCCACTGTTCGACCAGTTCTTGAATCATCTTCAATCCCCATTCGAAAACGTGTTGCCCATTCTTTCACTACAGAAATACGAAGGAGAACTTTGGCCGTACACACCATCCAGCCTTTGTTAAATAATTTTAGGTGCTAACCCTTCTTTTGTCAAAAACTTTATGACTGCTCTATTCTCAATTTGCGTTATCTGCGACATTTTATTTAAAATGCTGTCAATGAAAAACTATTTGACACAAGATTTCAATTTTTTTTTCGCAGCCTACTAAGATATATATTTAAGAGAAGACAAAGTTTTATCGTGATACTGGAGCTGCATCTATGTCAGGCCGGGAAATTTTGGCGCTAACCTCGCATATCGCGATATTCAGTATTTGAATATTCCTGATGGGGCATCACAGTAGCAATTGGATAATAAATTTTTTTAATAAGAATTAATTTTTAACGGATTATGATAATGACTTTTTCAAAATTCATTAAATCTTGTTAGGTAAAATCACATATACAGGTAAAAAAAACGATTATAGGCTTAAAACAAGGGTAACAATTTTTTTAGAATTTGTGATTCTGCTTAAGGCAATCTGTTCTATGTTGCAAAATCAGTCTAAATAAATAAAATACAGGGAAAATAAAAAAAATGTTCTAGATAAAGTGCCCTCTAGTTACAGATTTCTGAAACATTTTTATTTTACCACGTTGAATCTTTCCTCCAAGTTTCCGAACTCAATTTCTTGTAAAATTTCACTACAACCGTCATCGGAACCATCTAAAACGGATATAAAATATGAAAAAAAAAATCAAAATGCTCGTGGCTCTAAAACTAAAATCGTAATTTAAGAACTGAATATACCATTTTTCGTGTCTCTAAAAAGTAGACTAGCAATGAGGGAACGGAACCTTACACTTTCAATAACGACAAGCGTCACCTTTTGCCATCGTGCCGGATATATTACCGTGCTATAATAGCACGAAAAGACAAATCGCCAACTCACCCGAGGGGACACGCAGATTGGAAATGCATAATAGTCGATAGCCACGCTCAGAACTATCGCCCGTGTTCGGACAAAACTTTGGAGAGTTATTAACCGCCGCAATATCAATTTTGATTGAACGAGATTGGGGGGGGGGGGAGGGACTACGTATGCGTTTAATATGCATTCCGCGCCGGGTAGTTCGTCGTCTATTGGAAATTACTCGGGGCATAAAACGTAATATATAGGACACATAATTTCGTCGGGAATTGTCGTTCGGGCGACGCGCGCCGCTGTCGAGACAGGCGGACGCCGCTGACCCCCCACAACTAATTAAACTCAAACGTTGAGCCTGTGACGTGCTAGTGCACCCGATTTCGAAGATTAGCCGCCGAGACGACGTGCAGGATTTTATTAATTTTTGGATTTAGAGCGGGCCCCGGCGGTAGATTAAACGGTTTTGCGAAACAAAAGAGATCCGACGAGAAAAACTTGACGTACGTCTACGTCCTGGGACGTTACAGATAAGGAAGTTGAAGGTCGCTTCACCAAGCACCATTTGCTCCTTTACACCTCCACAAAAATTCGTTAGTTTTGTTTAGTTTGCGGTCAGCTCCAAAAATTTTAAAGGCGTTTTGTATTTGTAAGAGAATTGTGTTTCGTTTTGGCCACTGCCCTAAACAGTTAGAAAGGTACAAAATGCACAATATGAATTTTAAAAGCGGTAGATGGAAGTGTAGAAGAGGTATATGAACTTATAAGAGACAAATATAGAGGTATATGAGAGGTATGGCGGAGAATTTGCCCAACTTTGTGGAGGGATGTTAAAAACTTCGGTTTCTATAAGTTTGAGGACATTGGAGTTAACACAGGCAAAAACATTGTTACGACGAATGGCAGAGTTCAGTTGGTGCCAAACATGTACAAACAGTGGTAAGGTGGAAGCCTTAAAACTGTATGCCCTAGATTTTTTGCATAATTATCACAGGTTGTAGGTTCAAACTTTGTAGAACCTCAATTAATTGCTTTTTGGTATAATCTTCGTGAGAATAAATGTTGTTATTACACATGTAGTTTTGGATTGTTGCTTTTATGTCACATTAAGAATGGGTTTTAGTCAACTGTCTACTGTGATAACTTGCATTATCCATTACTATGACGCGTTTAGGAGGAATGTTTGGAACAAGTTTGTTTTTAAACCAACTTTCAAATAAATCAGGTGGTGTCTTCATGGTAACCCAGAGAAGAATCTTTAATATTTTTCGCAGACAGAGAAAGTCCATTTGGAATCCAACCATCTTTAGAGCCAACATGCAAAAGAGTTATTCTTTTACCTCTTTTTGATGGCGCGTTTGCTTTACACTTATCAGTTGAGTCAACCCAACCCTTTTCCAGGGTATCATAAGTGTCGAACCAGGTTTCATCCAAGTAAATAATTGGTCTTTATTGTTCTCTGTAAATCTTATTTTTTTCTAGATATTCCAGTCGCCATTTTCGAATTGTAAAAGATTCCATTAAAACTTGCCATTTGTCAATTTTTTTAAATCTAATACCCATGTGTTGAATACGCTTCCATGAGGTAGTTCTGCCACATTTAACACCGGTTTCATCTTTTTCAAGCCTCCTAATTAAGATATCTAATGTAGGCACTCTTTGTTCCTCGTATAACTGGTAAATTTCTTATTTTCCTTGCTGAAATGGGATTATTCACAATTTTCTATACAGTTGATGTTGGAATTTTCGTCAATGTGGCCGTTTCTTCTAAAGATGCTTGCTTGCTGGCACCACGTTCAATGAGAGTCAAATAAACATTGTTTATAACTTCTTCAGTCTCAATAGAATAGTGTTTTCTACATTTGGGCGGGAGCATCTCCTGAGATACACTACACTCGAACATATTTTGCATTATTCGCACACGATTCAACACACGCTGTATTACACACGAAATAAGAGTGATTACTAATAAACTTAAACTAAGTAGTATACCAAACCAAAGAAAATTAAACACAGGTAGGTATAAAATAATTTTCTATTACGGATCACAATTTTACCTGAATTTAAATTCCAAAACTTTAGGTAATAATCTTGTTGCGTTGTACGTTAATGACCACCCTTGGATAATCCCATTCAAAAGCACTTTCACTTTTTTATATCTATGAACAGACCATACCTAGCAAGCTTACTGATTAGTTCACATGTACCGACCTGTCTGACCTGAGGGACTCAATACCTACAGTAAGTATATGCCTGATATAGTTTATTATACCAAACATGTATGGAGCTATAGGTATGGCAGAATATCTGATAAAATTTATGAATTTCAATGGTTACACATGTCAAACAGAAAGATTGTTCAGCTGGGCAATGTTTTAAATGTAAATTTGACATTGGCATTCGCTTTCTAAAAACCAAAAATCGAAATAATAATAATAATAATAATAGGTTGTAAAATCTTTTATAATTCACTACCTGAACAATTTATTATTATTATTATTATTATCCTATAATTCTTCAATGTTTAAAGCTAGTTTAAAATCTCCCTTATTTGGAAAAATTAGCAAATTATAAGGGCCGTATCGTTAAACTTGTTTATCTGTAGTGTAAGTAGCTAAATTAATTTGTTGAAGTATTTAGATGTATATATACTTTAATTTGGATAAGGATGAGAATAAATACCTGTTGGCTAGACTTTGTCCTTGGGCTAACATACGAGCTCAGCGCCAAAATTTCCCGGCCTGAATATGAAAGAAACAAAGTAGAGCAACAATTTTTTATTATTTTTCAATATAATCCCCTTAACTCCAATACTCTTATTACATCTCTTTATTAACAACTCAATCCCTTTAAAAATATATTCTCTTCTCTTTTAACTCAACTTAGTAGTTAAACCGCCGTCCACGTAAGTCCTTTTTCAAATATCCAAACAAATAATAGTCGCTGGGGGCCAGATCTGGACTATAGGGAGGATGATCGATCTGTTGGAACCCACGCACTAAAATGGCAGTTGCAGGTTGCAGTGCAACACCAGCAGTATGGACAGGTGCATTATCATGCGAAAGACGCACGCCTCTAGTCAGTTTTCCTTAACGTTTTACAAGTATGCAGTCTCGCAATTTATGTAATAATGTTGCGTAATATTTACAGTAGACCGCAATCAGAAAATGTATTTGTGGATCTGTGTATATCTACGCGATGTATCTAAACGTTTTCAAGGTTACCACGGTCTTAAGGTCTAGTTTTGAGAAGAAAAGAATTGTCAGGAGTGAGTTACCCTGTATACATTTCCAATAATTTCTGAAATGTCCAAACAAAAAGAAACTTGCATAGATTCTTCAGAGGGACAACTTGAAAAGCGGATTAAAAAATATCCAAAGCCCACGATTTTACACAGCTAATTTAAGTTTTCACTGCTAAGGGTGCCATTGCGCATAAGAACTCAACTTTTCCGAAGCGGCCATTACTTTGTTCTACTGCCGCCATAGGTGCGGAAAACTTTCTAATTGGCCAGCGGTACCGTTCCACCGTTCTAAGCAGTATGTTTGGGCTTGTTAGCATTACCAGTCAACACTCGCCCTCCTGGCTGTTCGCATAATGGGGAGCGCGAGTCTGGGCCGTAGTTCGGCAAATGACCAAGAGAGGGTGCCACCGTCCACGCACAACGCTCGCTGAAGCCTGTCAGCCGCCGGGCGTTCACTTGCTCCGCGTGTGCCTGGCATAAGCAGTTTGATCTTTGTGCAATTATTAAGTTTAACGCCCTAGAGACATATTGTCTATCAGGCCTTGCGTCGTAAAGTTTAATAACATTAAGTTATAGTTTCGTTCGATTTGACATACGATATACGGCTTTCCCGATTGCGTTCATAGTGAGTTGATGTTTGAAATAGGATGAGCGGAAATGAATTAATTTTTCTTTTCACTTCAAAGAGATGAAAATCTCATTGCTCCTGGGTCAACAGTACTAAAATGAGACAGAACTGTCCTATCCTGTCCGTTCCTATCTTTTACGTTATGTTATGTTTGGTGTTGGGTTTCAGTTTTTGAATTAGTAAAGCTATCGGGGACCGGAGCGGTAGATTAATGAGTTTATTCACTCCAATAGAGACCACGAGAATGTGATGCTCGGGGAATGTTTGTTTACGCGAACGGGAGAAGCCAATTAGAAGCGTCCGCAAGACTTAAGCCCAAGACGAATTTATTGGTCCGAAAATTATCTCAATTAGAATAGGACTCGGAAGGGTACCGCGTATAACCAAAGATTAATGATAAAACAGGATACGATAAACGCCAGAAGAGGTCGCCCGGAGAAATAATTACGGCAATATTCGGACAAAGTGGTTTAGTTAACCGGCGCTGCTATTCCGAGACGTTTTTAGGGTAATGGACGGTTTAGTTTCCCCAAATGGCCGACAGGTTTTGAGGCGATCGAATTTAAGGCAGCGACAATGGATAAAATTAGCCAGCGACGAAAATTATAAGTTTCTTGTTCTATTATTGCAATTTAGTAATTGTTTGATGCTTTGAAAATAACGCTCAGGCTACGGGCTTCAAATTTTCCTCCATACTACCATTTTGCGGGGCTTACGGAGCCTCAAAATATTGAGCGGATAAGATATTGGCGGCCATTTTGTTGGCGATTAGTATTTTGTGCTTAGAGAGTCGCTATGAAACAAAGTATGTTCATAGATATAAAAAAGTCACCAATTGCTTTTGAACGGATTATCCAAGGGTGGCAATTAATATACCATGCAACAAGATTATTATTATTAATTAAGTTAATTATTAAATAATTAATTAATAATTAAGGTAATAATATTAATGCATTGTATGTTAATGACCACCCTTGGATAATCCGTTCAAAAGCAATTGGTCACTTTCTTATATCTATGAACAGACCATAAGTGTCCAAAATTCGGTAGGAATTTAGAGTCTAATTTTCAGATGGAACTTCGGAAGTATTTTTTAAAATTTCTTGATTTTCTTCTTTTTCAGGATAGAATGTAAATGACTTTATCGAAAACAGTATATCCGATTGAAAAAATTGTCGAACCAGAAGACGCGCGAGGTTCAGAGAAATCAAAGATATAGTTCAGTAAAAAATGTACAGGGTGGCCCAGTTATGGGCAAAAAATTGAAAATTGCAATTTTTCATTTACCGTAACTGTAACAGTTTGGTTTCAATTTCCGTTTAGACTGCTATTTCTGCATATTTCATACAGGGTGCGCCATATACGGACTAGAAAGCGATTGGTTAGAATTACATATTACCTCGTAACTCAATCATTTACGCATTTCATATATTGTACTATTCGTTTGTGATAGTGCGGAAAGATTTTCAAAAGATACAGGACGAATCAAAAATTCTTCCACGGATTGGAAGTGCTCCTGTAGAGCTGAACAGAAAAATAAGGTGTCGTTCAAGAGTAGCTTAAGTTCCTAGAATGTGTGGGCGTGTGTGTGATACATCTATTTCGTCATGCGGCTTATTAGGGAATAATTTACATTTTACATTTACCACGCAAACACACACAGACGCAAATTAGAATGAGGCTTTAAAAAACGAAGTAAAAAGTGAAAATTTTTCTAATTCGCCCGGAAGTATCAAGTTTTCTTCACTTTAGGCACTTATATTGGCATTTTTAGTCACCCCGTGGATGAAAGATGTGTAGCGAAAAGAGGCTTGTACTTTTTGATCAAACTAAAATGTTCGCCAACCCTGATGGAGATATTCTAGTCGCAGTCGAAAGATTATACCCCGATCAAGAAAAATTATGCACAAAATGCTTAAGTTGCATTATTTTCCTTAGACGCTATGCCCTCTCGAAAACGTTTTGTCCATTCTTTCACTACAGAATACGAAGGAGAACTTTGGCCGTACACACCATCCAGCCTTTCTTTAATAATTTTAGGTGGTTAATCTTCTTTTGTCGAAAACTTTATGACTGCTCTATAATTAATTTGCGTTATTTGCGACATTTTTTCGGACACGTCTTGTTTAAAATGCTGTCAATAAAAAACTATTTGACGCAAGACTTCATTTTTTTTTCGAAGCCTACTATGATATATATTTAAAAGAAGACAAAGATTGATCGTGAGCTGGATCTATGCCAGGCCGGGAAATTTTGGCGCTAACCTCGTATATGCGTTCGATAGGTGTCAACACGGTAAAATGATGGAATCTCTGGAGCGAAAAGGAATTGATACCAAGGGCCATGCGAACTATTAGCAACCTGTACTGAGGACAGAAGGCAGTCGTTCGAATAGAGGAAAAATACTCTGAAACTATAGAAATCCTGCGGGGAGTAGGACAGGGATGTGTACTGTCGCCTCTGCTATTGCACCTCTACTCTGAGGATATCTTTAAGAGGGCGTTGGATAGAATTCGAAGTGGAATAAACATAAATAGAGAAAATAAAAGAAACATCCGTTACGCCGACGACGCTGTTTTGACACAGTCTGGAGAACCTACAAGAAATAGTAAGGTCTCTTAATATTACCAGCAACTAGTACGATCTAGAACTTAACTCCAACAATATATACAGAACTGCTTATCAATAATGAAGTCATCGAAACGGCTGAGAAATCCACTTATTTAGAAAGCACTCTGTTTGAAGCAAGGAATTATTCGGTACAGATCAAATGTCGCATAGAAAATGCTCGAAGCGCTTTCAGTATAATGAAAGATCTACTCAGTTTGGAGATGAAAAAACGAATAGTAAACTGTTACATCTATACGGTGCTTGAATATGGAGCGGAGAATTGGACAATATCAGACGCTATGGAGAAACGAATGACTTCGAAATGTTGATTTACAGAAGAATCCTGAACAGAATGAGATGCCAGCCACACAATTAAAAAACGTAAACTTGAGTAATGAAAATAACTGTAGCCTATTATTAAACATCATGCAGGGCAAAATAGAAGGAAAAAGAGGCCCTGGTGGAAGGGGAATCTCCTGGTTGGCAAATGGTATGGTGCCACCTCCACCCAGTTATTCAGATGTGTTGCCAATAAAGGCCGAATAACGATGTTGATCCCCAACATCCGAAACGGATAACGCATGAGTAGAAGAAGAAGAATATTATATTAATTTTGTTTATATTCATTCAAAGGGTCTAAATCATCAATGCTCGACCTGCTTTCCTTTGTGTTTTCTTTATGTATTTTTAAACATTTTACATAGTACTGCCAACACTAAGACTTGACAGCAAATAATGTACGTATGAGGACCCTATCGCAATTATATTTTAATAACTCTGTCATTAAAATGCCATTCATTTCCCTTTACTTCGTCATAAAAAAATAATGGGTTTGCCCTACAGCGACGCCACTCTCTACCTTATAAAATGATTAAACAAATAAAATCACAAAATATCGACGTAAAAAATACGGCTGAGCTGGGAAAATTGGCAGGCAAAAAATGTCGCCGTCCCTTGGACTAACAATCGTTTTTTGTTTTGGGGCTTCGCTCGATTTTGCAAAGTTAATAATGCAAAGTTATGGACCCCCTGCGCGGCGGGTACATCATATTGTTCCACGCGCGCTGAATAAAATATTAACAAACAGTAAACATCGAGAGCCGCGATATATTTTAATAAAAATCGCGTTTGTTTTTTTTTTTGAAAATTCGCCTGGAAAACGGGCCTATTACGGTAGCCCCGGTTAATTAATTTGTATTAAATGCCCATGGCTTTTGCTGCGCATAAGAACAAAGCGGGGTCGGGGCAGTATCGGGACCAGACGATCATAAATTTTGCGCGATAGCAAAGTCTAGCAAGCCATGGGTCTAGCATGGAAGAGAAAACAATGCCATGTTAATACTTCGACGTCACGCAATGTCGATCATCCGATTTTAACGGTGACTCGTTTTTTGGAAAGAAAAATAGCTCAAAACTGATTGCATGTAAAATCTAACCTTTTGGTAACCTTGTGACTTGGATAGACAAATGGAGTAGTATAGTCGTTCCGGTTGGCCCTTGCTCAGTATAAATTGTATTCGGCTATGTTCTAGGGAGAACTTTTGTGGATGGGTACGTTTAATAAATATCAGTGTGTGAATAGTGCCCTCTTAAGAATGAATTGTACAATGAAAGATGGTAACATATTGAAAATTTCTAATTAATTGACTTTAACATTTTATTTTAGATTTCCTTCAGCTTATTATATTCTATACTAAGTAATTCCATCTTTCTTTGCACTCATAACATTCTTATTTCCTCTTTTACATCATCTAATACTCTAACGTAACTAATGAACCTTTCCTTATACCTTGGCGCTAATTTTCTTTTATCAGATGTGGACTTCATGTGCTTATGTATCCAAAAATTCAACTAACAAGATAAAACGATTTTTGTTTCGCGATATCCTTGTTTAAATTATTTATGGTTTTCGGATCGCAGTTTTCGGTGGATCGTTGAGGCAATCCAACCAGACAACCTTCAAGTTCCAAGTAGATTTTCTCAAAGAACTGTGTTGTCCTTTTGCAAACAGCCATTTTTTTTTAATTTTTGTCACCAACATTCAGTTTCTGAAAACTTACCTCTAAGAAACCAGTTGTTATTAATCTTTCGAGGAAAGAGGACATCTTCATATTACTGTCGCTTCTGGTGAAACTAGAAATTAACTATTTAACACGCACACTCAAATACTTATATAGATTTCTCACATATATAGAGGACACAACGAAGTAAGTAAGATTTAAAAAAAAAACCTAAAGCCCGAGCTGAACACGATGTATACTGCGCATGCGGACCCCGACCATTGCCGAAAATTTCCCGCGTCAACCCGAACACACCGGAGGATGCAAAATTTTTTCGCGCCGCTCCGAAATCATCCGAACATTCACGAAAATTGAAATTTTCCCGCCAAAGGTGATTTGGAACCGGCGTTACTATACTACTAAAAATGCTTGTAAAATAGAGTTATTTAAACACAAAAGATGAAGACATACTCTACAAGAGTAATGAGGCGATGTCGTTATTATACTTAGAGCCTCTGAGATATTTTAAGCTTTTTGCTAATTTATTATTCACATCTGTAGACCTGGTTATTAAACGATGTTTCATATTACCCCGTTCTGTACAAAATGTATTGTGCATTCCTGAAATCCAGATTATCCTTAATTTCATTTTTCATACTTTACTATTATTGCAAATCTAGGTTTAGGACATGAACAGCTCGTCTCCGTTGGGGTACGAATTATGTGAATGAAAGAGATGCTAAAGTTTCCGAAGCTCTTCCTCATATATTTAAAGTCTCTTACTTGCCGGTATGCGAGAAACTTCGGGGATGAACAGAAAGAAGTTTATATTTAGGCCATATGCTTTTCAAACGAAGCGTTTTCGTAAACAAACCACTTCAAGTTACCAAACTCGAGCAACTTGAATGTTTAACACGTGTGGCCACACTTTTGGAGAGTTCCTCGGACCCGTCTTGCTGAAGACGAAGTTTCAAATTTTAATAGATGAGAAAATGTCATCAAAATTTTTGTGTTACAATGAACAACCATTAACACATTTACAAGGAAATCTTACACGTCAAGAAATATAATTAAACAACTCTCGTTGAACCACTAGCATCAATCTTTTCTGTATCTCGACTATGTTAAGCTCCACCGATCGACTTACCGTTTATAAGTTTAATAAATTTGTCTTGTCTTTTATTTTGTTTTTCTTTCCTGCTTGAATGAAACCTTGGGAAGTTAACATAATCTAACATAACATTAGAAGTAAGTATAATATAATAATCAACATATGGTTCAATTATTTCTTTTTATACTCTCAAGGTATTCCTGAACTCAATTAAAACAATCAGCAAGCAGATATTCTTTCATTGTTCTCTTAGATATTTTAGTAGAGAGAATTTTACGTATACAAGAATTAAAATAACGTATAAGAGAACACGACCAACATCACCAAAACGTTAAAGCTGAGTTATTCATGACGATAGTGTAACGTGATATTGACGCCATTTTTAATTTGCATATCCGAAAAGCTCCGAGAACTCAACGCATATTAGAAAAAAAAAACGCACAAACTAAACTCCGACCAAACAAAATGACAAAACAAACGTCACAACAAATAAACTTTATTAATATATGCTGTTATTAAACAAACAACGGATACTAGCGAGTGTTACGACGTTCAATATTTCATTTAATTATTCACAATATTTATGCATCGCGAAATTTTAATGCTGTTGTCCGGTTCGTCGGGGTGGGCGAGGACTGCTCAAAAAAGCATCCGGCCCACTAATACGCAGTTTGACAGCGGGAAAATTTTTATTGAATTTATTAACATTCGCGTTGTTTACGAGTTTTGTCATATTATTACGCGAATTATCCATCAACAATAATTAGTTATGCTTAATAATTACTTACTTATGCTTAATATTCTTTGGTTTGGTATACTACTTAGTTTAAGTTCACTAGTACAACAAAGTCAGATGGAACCAGAAGAAGTTAAGTCTAAATCAAACTTAAAATGGCCGTTTTCAAAATATGACGTAAGAGTTTTGAACCCGTCAAATCGTAGCGTTTTTGATGGTTTTCCCGATTTCGAGAGAGGCTATTTTCCTTCACGCGCGTCGCTCAAACAGACGAGAGGCACACCTGTCTATAAATTGCGATTAGCGCCGCCGATATGACGTACGAGAGAGGCGAATGAAAAAAAAAGGCGTGACACGCGACAACGGCAGCTTGTCCGGACGGAAACGTGACGTGTCGGGGACGATATTTTTTTATTATTCCGGGCGGCGACGAATAAATGGACGCGTTAAATCTTGGGGAGCCGCTTTAAAGGTGACGTATCGGGTGGCGCAGACCGGTAGGATGGGACGTTGCGTACGGTAGAATTTTGCACACGTCAGGGGGTTTCGTGAGGGCTAATAAGACGGATGAGTCGGCAACTCCGTTGTTTCGTCAAAATAAAAAAAAAGTTTCGAGAATAAATTTGTTAAATATAAAGTTCCCCGAGGGCTGGTAGGTACGAGGGACTTATTATTTCTATCTATTTTCTAGTCCCTTTCTACCCGTAGGGTGTAAGGGTGTAGCTATCAATAAAAAGTTTCCAGTCCTTTCTATTTAGTGCCAAGTTTTTAGCTTCTACCCATGTTTGTCCCCTCTTTTTCAAAATCTTTCCCAATGTGCTGTCCCACGTTTCTCTGGGTCTTCATCTTTTCCGTTTTCTCTGCATTTTACTCTTTCAAACTCTTTTAACCGGTACAGTGCTGCCCAATCTCTGTAAATGGCCCCACCAGCCAAGTTGTTTCTTTTCAATGAATTGATTGGCGAAACGTCAGCAATTTCGACTGAGCAAAAACTGACACAGGAGGAATCCAGAAGTTTTGTGAAAAGCATTTCATTTTAGTTTCCTTAGAAATTTCCTTTTTATTTGAGTCCCTTACTCAATGCATAGTATAACTTATTTGCCTTTTCTATTCTATTATTTAATTCTGTGTCCTGCCCTCCTGTTTCTTCGAACTAATTCCCAAGAACTGAAAGCTACTAACTTGATCTATTAGTGTTCCACGTATTCTCACCTCTAATTTTTCTTTTTCGTTTGACACTGTCATAACTTTGGTTTTATTTTCATTCCGTTTTTTGTTAGTATCTGATCCCAATTTTCCTATAGATCCTTCGAGGTTCCTGCTATGATCGTTAAATCATCGGCGAAGACACATTCCGATATGTTGATACGCTCTAGTTGTCGGTATCCAACGTCAAGGTTTGTAGGTTGACAAACAGTATTTTTTTAATTTTTAAATAGTGCACCCTACATTTTTTCTATTAGATAGATGGTTTATTGACTAATTTACAATATCATTGTTTGTAGCAAGTCATTCAAAGGAATTTTTTTTTTAATTGAATATATGTAAATATATGCCAACATAAAATTGCATATAATGTCATAATATACTAAATCTAGATATACAATGTGTCTGACGTCACAATAACAGGACAACAAATAAAAAATAAATTTATATGTATATAGCACAGAACAATTAAAATACAATCAATGCAACAACGCCCCGCAACACGTCATTACCGATGTTTTCTTCAAAAAATTCACCAACGCTATAATAGCCCTTACTTAGAAGAAAACTTTTAATTTTATATTTAAAATGTTTCTCGTTTAAAAGTTTAAAAGATTGTGGCAATGCGTTATAAAGTTATAAGGAGAGTTTTGTTTTGATTTCTGCAACCTGTATCTCGGAAGCACGAGATTATTTGCACTCCGGGTGTCATACCTATGAGAATCAGAACCCCTCGGCAAACTATCGGTCTTGGAGTGTATCTCAAGAACACTTTGAAATGTAAATATACATGGAACCGTCATTATTTTATGTTTAATAAAAAGTGGCTTACAGTGTTCGTTAAAATTTGAATTTGTAATTATCCGTAGTGCCTTTTTTTGCATCCTGAATATTTTAATGGCATAAGAGGAGTTACCCCACAGTATGGTGGCATAGTTTATACCCGAGTGAAGTAAACCAAAGTAAGTTGACTTCAATACATCACAACTCACCATTCTGCGAAGTTGACGCAAAATAAAATGAATATTTGAAAGATTTTTACTTTTTACTACTCCAAAGCCACATATCAACCTACTGCTACTAGACACTAATAAATTCTTCGTTTTGGCTTCGTTAAGTTGTAGATGATTTGCTGAAAACCATGCTTTGGCCTTAGATAAAGTATATGTTTCAATAATATTCAGGGTAGTGATGTTCTTGTTTGAATTAATAAAGGTTGTGTCGTCATCAAACAGCACAATCTCAGTATCAGGCATCATGTACTGGCAAATATCATTTATATATGTAATAAAAATCAGGGGTCCCAGAACGGAGCCCTGGGGTACTCCAAACTCAACGCAAGCCAAATCAGACTTATTACGCTCACAAACTGTGGTCTATCTGCTAAATAGGACTTAAAAAGTTTGAGTGGAACATCACGCACTGCATAAAATGCAAGCTGATGAGAAACAGAGTCGAAATCATAAAGTGTTCTCCCCGTTCCAGGCCCCCGACTATGTCCTCCACCACCCTCATCAAAGCTCTAGTTGTGGAGAACTTGCTTCTGAAACCAAACTGGGCAGAGTCAAGTAATTGATTTACTTCAACAAATTTATATAGCCTCCCTTTTAACAGGATTTCAAAAACTTTAGAGAAAACAACAATGATAGAGGTAGGACGATAATTATCGACCATCTGAGGGTCTCCGTTTTTAAATATTGGCGTTCCTTTACAAATTTTAAAAATGCTTGGGAATATTCCTTCATTAAAACAACGATTTATCAAACTAGTCAAAGGTTCCACCAAAATATCCGCGGTCTCCTTGAGTATTCTGCTATTCAAGTCAAATGCGTCAAGCGCTGATGTATTCTTTAAGTTCATTATTGTTGAAAAAACTTCTTTAGGGGTCGTAGGAAACAAGTAAAAAGAACAATCTGGTGCCCCCAAACCCTTTAAAAAACAAGAGCTGCCCAATGTTGAATTTGGAAGATTTTTTATGATATTATTTGCAATTCCACTAAAATACTTATTAAAGTGACCTGGTAATAAAGTTGCCCCAACACAGTGCCTGTCTCGATTATTTCTGTTTTTCTGATTTTTTATAATTGTTTTTCAGATATGTTTTTTCCTGATTGCAAAAATATAATGAAACCAAAAGTCGATGTCGGAAAAAGAGAACTCTTGTCACAAATGAAGATGAATAATAATTAAAAATAAAACATATTGTGAAGTATGTATGAAGTAAAAGTGTGTTTAATAGGAAAAAAGCATTACTGTGCTGTGGCGTGTCGACCAACCAAATAATCCGACCGATTGTATTTAATTCAAAAGGAATTCCAGTTCGCCAATATATTAACATGGTTTAGCATTAAGATGGGGCACCGCCCGACAATACCCATCCATTTACTGAATACCTAAATGACAGATATGATCGTTGGATAGGCACACACACACATGGCACAATTCAGTGGCCTGAAAGTGTTGAGCCAAAGAATGGAAAAGTCAATATCGATCATCCATTTTAAAATCGATTCATTCGATCGATATTTCCATTATCGATCATTTAATTGTCTTTCTATCGATTTTATTATCGTTGGTTATTGTTGATATTATGTTTCTTGGAATTTTTAGTATTACTGATTAATTAATGCTTATTGAAATAAAAAACGATCTACTTGAAGCTTTTCTTACTCTCACTAACCCATTTTCCTAAATGAAAGTTTTAATTTGCGAAACGCTTGGGCAACTTGATTAATATCTGGTTAGTTAATCAAAAATTTAAATTAATTATCTACTATAATTTAATTATTTTAAGAATGGCTTAAGCACATCTACATATTTTTAAAATCAGGAGAAAAGGAAAATATATCGGATGATCTATTTAAAAATAAAAAACTTGATACTGTTTCTCAACTTTGCGATGCGCATTTGTTTTCTTTTACAAGTCTATAAGATTATACTGCAAACATTATTCAACTTTTGTTTTTCTCGGTGACTTCCTAATATAAAAAAAATAGCCCTGTTAGCCCTGTTAGTATGTGTTTTCGTGAAAATCTGAACTTTTAGTTCTTATTTATTCCCTCATTGTTATTTATAAAGTCCAAAACGAGGGGAAAATGACTAATGCGACGTGGATACAGCTAGAACGCGGTATGTCGAATATCCATTGTCTTCAATAATGGCGGGAGACGTCAACTAACCCGCCGCGGCAGGGGGTGCGGGGAGCACTAATAAATTACCGATTACGCGTGTCGTTATTCACACCTAATGTGTGTTTGCTGCACACCGCTATAATTCAAGACCGGTGGGAAACGGCGGACATGAAATATATTTTTCATGCCATTTAGTAATTAAAAGGGGGTCCGATTATTTAAATATTTATGAGAGAGGGGGGCGGTGAATAAATTCGCCGATTTGCATAAGACGGGACGAAATAAATTCCAGTGCCGTTTTAATTATCGGAGACAATGAAAAATTCAAAACCGCGACCCGAAGCGCGCGAGGGGGGCGGGGGGTCGCGCGACTGACGAAATTAATAAAAGATTTCCTTTGAAATTTGTCAGTCGATCAGTGAATCGTCGCGGTTGGGGGGGACGGTTTCTCCCTCCCCCCTTCTACCGAGTAGTGAGTAATAAAGGGGATTTCGTTTCGCGGAAACAAATGAAATTCGATTAGTTTTGATTTGAATAGCCGTCGAGGAAGCGCGGCGGGGGGCATTAATTTGGATTATTAAAGATTCGGAAAGATGGCGGAGGCGCGCAGCGACGCCATCGTAACCTTACGCTTCGTTGAAAATTCGGAAAATTTTAAATTACAAAAAAAAAGAAGGAACTTAAACGAAAACGTATTATTCTTTGCGACGAGAAAGGAACAGTAACAACTTTATGAAACAAAATATAATATTAAAATATTAAATTGTAGAACGAAACAAGACAACAAACACTGGCAAATGCAATAAAACAAAAAATTATTGGGCTATGTGCTTTTCTAAATAACACTAGAATAAAATAATAAATAAAAATACAAAAAATAAATAAATTACCGAAAACAAGTCGAAGTGCACGTTCGGCAGGAATTTAAAATAAAAAAAAATATTTATGCAAAAAGTGAACTAAACTGAGGTTAAAAGTCACCACCTCAGTGACGACGAAAATCCACTTCAGCATAAAATGTTCCGATTTTCACAATTATTTATTGATTTATGACAGTTGTTTCGGCAACACCTTTAAAGAATTAAGCCTCCGAGATGAGGCAAAAACCAGCACGGATACTGTGGAATTTCTGATTAAACTGAGAGATAAAGCTTTTAAAAAGTACAGAACTTCAAAAAATAATTGTCATTAAGATAGCAACTGCGAAACCAAACTAACACAGCAATTAAAAATGAAAAGAAAAGATATCTAAAGTAATACTAAAGTTCTTTGTAAAAAGTTAAGAAATTAAAATATAACATCTAAAACTACAAAGATATTCCTTCCTGATGGATTAAATAGACCTTGGATATTAAACAGCATTTCCTATAGTTTTCCAAAAATAAACAACAAGCGGATCCTATATTGCTACAGTATTACAAAAATAATTTAAAAATAAATGTACTTACAATACAATACAATAGATTCGGGTCAGTCATCCGTTTTGGTGATTTTGGACTATTCGAAGGCATTCGACACTATATATCACTCTTAGCTATTTTAAATTATGTCGGGTTTTCGGGCGGTGCGATAAAGCTGATAAAAAGTTATCTTGATGATCGAATGCAATATATCGAAACAAGTTTAGGTCAATCAGCTAGAGAAACTGTTAGTTGCGGTGTGCCGCAAGGTTCCATACTGGGGCCACATTTATTTACAATTTACACCAGCAATTTGGTATCGTGTATGAATAATGTTACGGCATATTTTTATGCTGATGGCACCCAGGTATTATGTTCATTTGACCCCGGTGCTTGGTATACGGCTCAAAAATCAATCAATGCGGATTTAAAAGAACTAACAGATCCAAGCAAATCATCTATTATGCTCTTTGGAAAGAATAGCGATCGTTTGGTGTCTGCACTAAGAATTAACACTTGATTTTCGTTTTGTAGAGCAAGTTGGCTACTATTTACAAAAGGGGTACGACTCCTTAAAGTTGCTTTATCCGCATCGCCATTTATTGTCTGAGGCTCAAAAGATTAAATTAACGGATTCTCTAGTGTTAAGTTACTTCAACTATTGTAACATGCCTAGATAAAACTGACACATTTAAAATTAACAGAGTACACTGTTTGCGTCTCACACAAACTACAGAATGCTAAGTGGTTGATTATGCAGAATAGGCGTAGACTCTACTGCTTGGTACTGCTCCTTACTTGACAAATAAAATAACATATCGGACGGATGTTCACAGATTAAACCTTAGATTTAGGGGTCTTATCTCTCCACCACCACATAGGACGTCTCTTTTTCAAAGAAGCTTCTCCTATAACGTTTACAAACTTTACATTACCGTTTCTTTCTCTTTAAAAGCCTCATCATCATTAAACTTCAAAAAGGAAGGGAGGAATGTTCAGTCAACAAGCATATTGCAAGTTCAGTCCTAAAATTTTCTATCCAATTTTTAATTTTTATATACATGTACACATTTTCTTTTTTACTCAGTTTTAGTTATCTCATGCGAATTTTAAAATAGTTGCAATATAATATTTTATAGGGGTTGAATTTGGAACAATTTTAATTGCTTTCATCTCCTTTATTGCAATTTTTGTGGTTTATTGGTATTTAAATGTATTATTATTATTATTATAATTCATTTACTTTTCAATTCAATTACTTTTATGAAAATTCGTATTAAATTATACTAAAAAAAACAATTACATTAAATATATATGTTGCCGGCAAAGTTTAAAATCCGACATTGTATATAATTCCTAGGTATTATATAGAATTCCTAAAACTGCAAAAACAAAAAAGTGTTTATTTTCTTAATTACTTACAGAGATTTGCATTTAATCTAGTATAAAGTCCATGTTTCGCGTGTTCGATAAAAATTAGGAAATGAAATACGAAACAACGCTACAGAAAACTTCTCTCTTCGGGTTTGCGGGAAGACCGAAAAACGAACCGGAAAGAAAAAACAGGTCAAACGCCCCACGCCCACTTACGGGGACGAAGCGTACCCCCCTTCACCGTTAAGTGGAGGAAATAATACCCGCAGTGAATGTTTGCGAGTATGTTTACACCGACCCGCATCCCTGTACGCCTAGCGTTTCGTTTAACTTTACATTTCGTGTATTTTCGAAAAAAAAAAACACGAAAACGGAGCGACGTCGAATTACAAAATTCGGGGGGGTCGCGGCGAAAACTTTCGCCAACTTATAAAATATTCGTGTCAGATTTATATCTCGAAGCACACGTAATTTCGGGAAAGCAAATACGACCCCCCCGACCGCCCCATCGCAGAGACCGTGGTTTGACGAATGCATTATTTATTCATTTTTCCCCCGAACTCGTGCCCGTGATATCAAAATGTGTACGAAGTATACCGAAATAAGTTAAATTACCCCCCCGCCCCTTATTTATTTAGTTATTATTCCTAGATTACGGGATACGATGCACAGTGGGCCAGGGAAACCCTGCGTGTTTGACTAATTCCATTTTTTTGTAATTTCAATAAATTTAACTTAATATTAACAAAAACACATCAATAAAAAGAAAAAAATATTAAGATCAAACCTTAATACATTATAATTAAAAGAAAATATTGTTATGTGAAGGGGTGGCAGAAAAATTTTCTCGCATGGCCAGGATTTTACTTTGTAATGTTTGTCTGTTGCGCGGCTATCCCACTCACAAAGAAAACAGCAAAATTTTGTGTATCCTCCTTGTAGTCCAGTCAGTATAGCGACAACTTTTAAATCAGCACAAATATTCCATAGGTATTGAGAATGTTTAATTTTCTCAAGTAATACCTCAAGGTTTACATAATTTTCTTTCATGCTTGTAGCATGTGCAATGGGGACAGATGGATTTATTACCATTATGAAGTAGAACGGCTTTCAAGCTTATTTTTGAAGCATCAATAAAAAGTCTCCATTCACTAGAATCTTTTGGAAAACTTAGTTCTTGAAGAAGCCCTGCAGCATCAGTACAATATACCAAATCATCTTCTTTGGAGAAGTAACTTGTAAAACTTTCTTGCCTCGTACGAAAATATGAAACTCTGGTAGTTTTAGTCAATAGATTCCACTGTTTTTACCTTGATCCGAGTAACTGTGCCTTAGATTTTGAAAGTCCCAACTCTCTAACAAGATCATTTAAGTCGCCTTGTTCGAGTAAATGAGGTTCTGTAGATGGACATGAAGATCCAGATAAAGTGTATGAAGATGAAGATGTACTATCAGAAAGAAAACTCGATTGAGATATGAAATATTTTTATTTTCAGCGTTCTCATTAACTGGTGGAACTGGAGGTGGAGTGTCTTTATCACGAGGAATTGGTCTCTTTGCAGATAGGACGTTCGGATAAACAATCTTATCTCTATTTTTTTCGAGAATCCTCGTGTAAATGTCATGCAGAAATAACAATCATTCTCATGATTTTGAGGCTCACTCCAAATCATTGGCATTGAAAACGGCATGGATTTGTGACTTTCTTCAGGCCAACCTCTCAACGTTCTTGAGCAGCTATTGCAGCATACTTTTGGCGACCAACTTTATCTCGCTCATCGATAGAAAATCCAAAATATAGCTTATAAGCTGTTTTAACCAGATCGGTCATGACATGTCGCTGTGGTTTTAGAATGCATTCCCCACAAATGTAGCAAAAACAATCTGAGGAATTTTTACAAGTCCGTGGCATTCTGTAACCTAAAATCACATAAAATTAATTTTAAAACAATTGTCAAACTTATATTTTATAGTTATTGGCTCTAGTTAAAAAAAATACTCAAACTACACATCAACTACTTAAATCCAAAGTAGAGAACATGAACTTTATGCAAAACTTACCAAAATATTTGATATAAAAGGTAAACAATTAAACGACAAGTTTTCACTGAACTGTTTAAAGTGATATTGCGTGGCTAGAATTTCCCTATAGTGTAACTGCATAATATATTTAAAAATGGAACAATGCTCACAGGCGTTTCTGAGCACGTCCGTACTAAATGTGTTTTTCAACATTCTAAAAGCATAGATATTAATTTGTTACATAAAACATCGATATGGGCACCCTAAATAAGGTCACATTACGAGCAGCACCTGAAAAGAGCACTTTAGGGCTCGACAGCTGTACTGACTGAACAGATTTTTTGAAAAAGGGTTTACATTAAACTGAGGAGGACAAGGTCGCATTCCCTTTTCCTTGATTTTATTGGGTTGTTCGGAAAGTCATTTCGTTTTTTTGGGGAACATGAAAGACAGTTGTCGTATAATGAATAAATATTTTATTAAATTATATATTGGTCATTCTGGTCCAACACCTTTTGCCATCTTTCTGGCAGTAACATAATTCCCCTCTCATAAAAGTTTTGGTCCTTGCTGGCAAAAAACTGGTTCAGGTGGTTTTTGACATCTTCATTTGAGGTAGAGGTTTTGCCATCCAAAAAATTTTGCAGGGACCGGAACAAATAGTAGTCGGAAGGCGCCAGATATGGAGAATATGGTGGATGTTGCAGTACGTCCCATTCAAGCTGTAAAAGTTTTTGGCGAGTGACCAAACTTGTGTGAGGTCTCGCATTATCCTGGTGGAACACTACAACCTTCCTGTTGATTAATTCGGGCCTCTTCTCTTTAAGTGAATCATTCAATTTGTCCAGTTGATGACAATAGACTTCTGAATTAATCGTTGTATTGTCCGGCAAAAGCTCAAAAAAAACGATTCCTTTGACATCCCACCAAACGGAGAGCATCACCTTTTTTTGGTGAATGTTGGCTTTTGACACGCTTTGAGCCGGTTCATCTTTTCTGCTCCATGACCTCTTGCGTTTAACATTGTTGAATACAACCCATTTTTCGTCCCAGCAATAATCCGCTTCAAAAATGGATCATTTTCTTGACGTTTGAGGAGCGAATCACACACGTCAACGCGACGACACAAATTTCGCTCCTTAAGGACATGGGGCACCCACACATCGAGCTTCGAGGTTAAGCCCATGCCTTTCAAATGGCCATAAACAGTCGAATTCGACAAATTTAATCTCTCACCGATCTCTCGTGTGGTTATTCGCCGATTTGCATCAACTAATGCCTTTATCGCATCTTTGTCAGCTTCGACCGGCCTTCCAGACCGTGGTGCATCTTCGACATCAAAATTGCCGGATCGAAATTTTGCAAACCAGTTCTGGCACTGGCGTACTGTTAACACGCCTTCTCCATACACATCCGTCAATTTTTTTCTCGCTTGGACAGCATTTTTACCTTTTCTGAAGTAAAAAAGTAAAATATGACGAAAATGCTGCTTATTGCTCTCCATATTTAAAAGGGCACCAACCAAAAACTACTGCGTTGAATTAATAGAACTTTTTCACACACAAGCCTTGCAATATCAGCTCTCAAGACATATAATGGTTATGCGGCTTAAGTGTGAAGTTGGTTTCGAAAAAACGTAATTAAGTCCTCTGACGGGAAAAAACGAAATGACTTTCACACAACCATATACAATTCCACCTCAAGACATTTGGAATATACCTAAAACTCGAGTGGTTAATGCAGCTGACTTTTTAAAACTTAATGTGATCTACGTTTATATATTTTTCTTTTGTGGATTTTAAATGTACCATCGACCACAAAAGTTTCGGAACGATACACATGCCGATATATCCTCGCGCCTGCGCCACAAAGGCGGCCGCCGGCAAGGAAAAAATCCGTTTCCGGGACAATTCGCATGTCCCGGCCGTTTATCCGCGACAATGACCGAAAGAACGTTTTTATCAATCCAATACGAGCGGCACAAATCAACAATTCATTTCCTGGCGGGGGGGTCTGGTGGTCCGTAATGGTCTCGTTTCTCCGTCGATATGGTACGTGCGGGCCATAAAAAGCGTCCAAAGTGACATGTTTACGGTACGCCTGTCTACTCGTAAAAATCCCCGTATTATTTGTTTTTACAGCGGAGCGAAATGGGCCCGTTCCTTGCAGGACCGTACTCTGGATATTTTTGAGTTTTGTCCTAACGCAAAGATTAAAAAACACGAAAATTTCATTCTCGTAAGACCCCGTGGAATGTACGTACTCTTAATAATGTTTTTGTTTAAGAAAAGAAAAAGGAGACACGTAAAAATAGCATCGTTCTGCTCACTACGGGCTATTTTGCAAAAAATATACCCAAAACTAATGTAAAATACGCAGTCACTAATGCATTAAACACACGCTCCGCTCGTGCTAAATCAAACTCATAACTTAAATGGCGTATATCAAATTTGTTGCATATTATTCCGTTAAAAAAAATGTCCGAAAATGTTATCATTCTTCAGTGACCTCATAAGGGCGGTATATGGAAATAAATCGGTTACGACCATGTCTCAATAACAACATAATTAAACTTATTAGCGATAGCAGTAACAACAATATAATATATATAAGAATGGTACCAATATTTTAAAATTCCATTGTGTCTCTTAGGGTCACTCATTGATATTCAACCATTATTGGGACAAAAATCCGAATACTGTCCTCGAATCACGCAGTTCTGATGTATAAAGTGTCTTTCACGTCTCACCGAACTTCAAAGTCGCTGCAAACTTTGGTAACTATGAAAATTTGTGATAGAGGAAACCCGAAACTCCATCTCTACACAGTTTACGATACCGTTTACACCAAATTAATAATTTTTCATTTGCAGATAAAAATTTATCCACGAATACGGCAATTTAATTTTCAATATTAGATTTTTTGTACTTTGTACGTAATTCAAAAAATGCTTGAAATAGCCCTACATCTAGTACATTCAATGGTATATGAATTTTTCCAATAGAGTACATAGTTTTCGAAAAAATATTTGTTTCTCAAACCGTGCAGTATAGATTGACCGTGAAAAATACCGACTTTCATATTTATAGACGAAAACCGTGAATATACGAGCGCAGGACCAAAATTTCCCGGCCTGAATATGAAAGAAACAAAGTAGAGTAACAATTTTTTATTAGTTTTCAATATAATCCCGCTTAACTTCAATACACTTATTATATCTCTTTATTAACAACTCAATCCCATTAAAAAAATATTCTTTTGGTTTGTCTGCAAAATGAGCTAAAACAGCCTCTTTTAACTCAACTTCGTCGTTAAACTGCCGTCCACGTAAGTCCTTTTTCAAACATCCAAACAAATAATAGTCGCTGGGGCCATATCTGGACTATAGGGAGGATGATCTATCTATTGGAACCCACACTCTAAAATGCCAGCTTGTGCAACATTAGCAGTATGGACAGGTGCATTATCGTGCAAAAGACACACGCTTCTGGGGAGTTTTCCTCGACGTTTTGCACGTACGCAGTCTCTCAATTTATGTAATAATGTTGCGTAATATTTACCAATGACTGTGGTATTAGTTTCTTTAAAAATCTATCAAAAGAATTCCTTCACAATCCCAAAAGATCGTGGCCATCACCTTTTTTGTTGACTGGCAGACTCTGAATATTCTTGGAGGTGCTTCACCCTTACGACGCCACTCCACAATAGTTTCTATCATAGGCTTTGGTTCCGACCCACAGAGTCCCAAAAAAGACCGCGCACACTCGACACGGCGTTGTTTTTGAATAGCCGAAAGGTTTTTAGGAACCCATCTTGCATACCTAAATGATCATGCAGGATTCGACAAACACTTGTATCAGAAAGCTTAGTAGTTTCTGAGATTTCCTTGACTTTTAAACGTCGATCACTCAGTACCACCTCTTCCACAATTCCAACAATGTCTTCCGTTATAACCTCCACTGGTCGACCAGTTCTTGAATCATCTTCAATCCCCATTCGAAAACGTTGTGCCCATTCTTTCACTACAGAATACGAAGGAGAACTTTGACCGTACACACTATCCAGCTTTTCCTTAATAATTTTAAGGGCTATTCCTTCTTCTGTCAAAAACTTTATGACTAAGCTATTATCTTCATTCGGGTTTAAAGGCCGTCGTCGATTGGAATTACTTCAATTGTGTAACTTTATGACTGCTCTATACTCAATTTGTTTCAAGTTTTATGGTGATACTGGAGCTGCATCTATGTCCGGGCGGGAAATTTTGGCTCTAAACCCGTAAAAAATCTAGATCTCGAAGCTGGCCGCAGAACTGTATGAACTACGAATTTTGATTTATGGCTAACAATTTTCGCCTGAAAAGGACAATTTTCAGAGTATTTTAGATTTTTCACACACAAACCCAATTTAGCCACACTAGCAAGAGAAAAAATCTTGAATATTTTGGTTATATAATGCGTGGTGACAAATTTGCATTCCTGCAGCTCATCATGCAGGGTAAAGTAGAAGGAACAAGGGCACCTGACAGAAGAAGAATATTGCCATTTTGGTCGCCAACCTCCAAAGTTAGAAGATTGTACAAAAAGAAGAAGAAAATTGTCTCTCTTTACTGAAGACTTTCATAAGGTTTAAGTTATTTGATAACTGCCAGTCATGACCAAAGTATTTGTATAAATAGAAACAATGTCATTGCTAATGACGTTTCAAATTTATGATTGCCCTTATTTCAGTAACACTAAGGTAAAAATAGGAAAGAGCAAGATATAACCCTCAGTAGTCTTTTAGAAACCTTGCCTTATATGTCTAAATTTTTTACCAATCTGTGGATGAAGGTCAATGATCAATGTTTTTGGGTAAGTTCAATAATAATTATCAAATATTTCGTTTCGCGCTTAACGCTGCGCAACTACTATTTTGCCGTTAACTGAACACTATACTACTAACTGAACGCTAACTACTATGTTACTAACTGAACTATAGAGTAAACAATACACTGTCAAATTTAACGATTCCTGTCCTGTAAGTTTTATTTCAATGTTTTGTTATTACTTATTTCACCTATTTGTTTGAGATTAGAATCAGTGTTGTTTAATTCATTTAAACATTTTAATTTACCTGTAATGGGAACGACAAAAGCAACACCACCATCATCAAACAGTTACAGCAATAGGGACGCAATAATAGTTCGATACGGTCCTGTGCGGGGAACCGCACCAAATAACCGGGACAAACATACCCAAACAATATATAGCACTTTACTGTCGTCGCTGATCTATGGTGTGCGCTTGTTTAAACTTAGTTTAGTGGTCGTAAAAAGCTTCGTAAATTCGAATATCGAAATTATCCGATCGGATTGCGTTTGTCCGACTTTGTCATTGGTATCGTTTCCGATATACAATTTGATCTGAAAATACAACGACGTTAATCCTAAAGTGCGGTTTACACTGAATACGAAACTCTTTGATTCCCAATGAATTTATCTTATGGTGAATAATCATTAAAATTTAGGACAACATTGAATATACATATAGAGGATCTGGGTATACATTTGAATAGTACGCTTCGGTGCACAGATCACTATGACATCATGTTCAGTATAGCTACCCAAGTATTGGGACTTGTAATAAGAATACCAAAAGATCTTTGTGATACTTATATAAATATGCTTATACTTACACTTATACTTATCACCACAAAATTTCATAAAAACAATTCAGTCATACATAACCAAAAATATCAGGTAAATAAAAAGAAACAATAAAAATAGAAAACACTGAATGAGAAAAATGATCTGTATATGCGATAAAAGCCGCCAAGCAAGACTATGTTAGTAAAATTCTAACAAAAAATAAGACTTCTACAGTGTTGTGGGAATATGTAAATATACTGATGCCATCCATATTACACGCAGTTTTAATGTTCACTCTAGTAGTATGGGTAGGGAATGTGCAAATATAATGCTCCCTCCAACAAATTTTAAATAAAATATTCCCTTCATGTGATACCACATTCAAAAATCTAATAGGTGTCTCAAATTTGTAACTATCGACTTCAAATTTAGCAGAGAAGTGAAAGTCCACACCCACATCTAAACCGTAGAAACTGGGAGCAATCAAGACTTGCGTAATATGTTTTTTAATTTTTGAAAAATTTCTGGAAAACTATTACCTTAATTGACAAAATAATTTTACCAGGAGACGCGGAAATTACCATCAATTACCACGTATTGCATGGTTTGAAAAAACAAGTACTTTCTTGAAAGCTATTTACTCCATTGGAAAAATTCAGAACCAAACTAAGCAGATCCAGAGCTATAGCCTCTAATAGATCCTAGAAATATTCGCTTTTTTTGGATGAATTATTGGCGATAAATTAAAAAACATTTAAAGATGTCATAATTTGATATGAAGAGTATCGTAAACTGTGTCGAGAGAGAGTTTAAGGTTTTGTCTACATTACAGGGGGCGCGAGATATTTGAAAAAATATAATATTATATTGCAATTACTGGTACAAATTTTGATATTTTCCTAAGTTTGCCGTAACTTTGAAGTTCAACGAGATTTGAACCACACTTTATAAAGGATGTATACAGAATAAAGTTACATCGATTTTGCGAAAGTTCCATAGTGGTCCGCAGGAGCATGATAGAAAAAAATGCATCCCTCTAACACAAGAATAAGCGAAGCGCCTTTTTTTTAAAATAAAATGCTGAGTCGCGCTACTTGCAACGAACTTGCCCTGCCCAGCGACGATTTTTCGAAAGCAATCTTGTTATTTTCTACGGTTGCAAATAGGGACGCACTAATGCAGGACCCTGTATATACCCTAATGTTTGGACCCGGTGAAAATGAAAAAAGATCTAGCGTATAATGTGCCGGCGACCTTTGGCACGGGTTTCTGTTTCCCAAACTCCCCCCCCCCCCCCGCCGCCGTAGCAACGATTTAAGCCTACACGAGCGGCGAATGTTTAAATTAAAGCCCTCGAGATGACTTACGAGGTTATTAAACCGCCCGGCCGTAAAAACCGTCGTAAAAACGTCAATTGTCTTAATTAGCGACGGGCAACGTTAAGCGTATAATTTTATTCCTCGCAATAACGCGATACATCCTCCCCCGGATCGGGCGGGGGGCAATCGAGGAAGAAAACGAAACGAATGCTTAAATTAACGGCAATTAAAGGAGGGGCGCGCTCGTTACACGGGACCCGTTCGTGGAAACGTTACGGTACAATTAGTGCTGGCGACGACAGACAAAATCATTGTCGTTTTGTCCCGGAAAAATTGAGAGGAAAGTGTCGGTCTTTTCGAGATTACGAGTTTGGTTGGGGGGGTGGGGGGATTTACGCAAATGCGGACTCCTTGTTTGTCAATATCTGGTGCGGGCGGGAAAATATGACGAAATTTTCAAAATACGGAATTCAAAGTTAGATGGGCGGGTGACTTTGGAACCTTTCCAAAGGCTGACGATTTTTTGACGATTGAAGTTCTCAGGGTAGAATTTTAAAGTCGTAAAAAATTACTTTACACAGATGAAATAAGGAACAAATTAAAAAGCCACAGAGATATTCAATTTTTTTCTGCCATTTTGTGAAGGTGAAGGTTATGTTCAATAGAAAAAGTATGAATAAACAGTTCTTTCAAAGTAATTGCCAAATCCTTCAGTGAGCTTTCTGCCTTGCTTTCTTCTTGCCTTAATTTATACTCTATTACCTTCTGCAGCAGCTGGAACAGGTGGCCTTTCATCAGATATTCAGGTCAGTCCATACGATAAAAAAACCATTTACGACCTTTAAAACAATCTTATATGGTTAATTAGTGCTTAAAACAGTTCCTTCAATGTTTTTGCCTTTAGTTTTTCAAATTCTTCAGGTTGAATACTTCTTCTTTTTCTTCTTCTTGCCGTTATTCTTACCATATTACCTTCTACGGGGACTTGTAGTAGTTGCTTTTCCTCAGTTTAAAATAAATTCAACATTAGAAACAAGGAAAAAGCAAATAATTATTTCGAAAGCCGAACATATATTCAATATTCTTCCTTGCAAGTGGGGCTGTCAGTACTACATTTGTGACTTTTATATTATTAATAACTGCTCAAAACAGTTCTTTCAGCGTTGCTACCGTCAAATATTTCAAATTCTTCAGTCTGGACCCTTGTTCTTCTTCTCTTTCTTTTTCTTCCTTGCCTTCTACTTGCCTTCATTTTTATCTGCTTTACGCTCTGCAGTGGCCTCTAGCATTTCGACATGTATTTAGTTTGTTATTTAAACCAGACCACTTCGGCCACTTACATATTCCGTGAAGGTTATGTTTATTTCAAGTCAGGTTAATCCACAACGATAAAAAAAACGTGAATAAATGACTAAACAGATCCTTCAAGGTTATTTCCAATTTCTTCTTGCCTTCTTTTTCACCTTCTGCTGGTGCTTGTAATAGTAGGCTTTCATCACGCGCTCAGTTTACAATGAACTTAAGCGAAGTCAAAAGATCCATTTCGATTCTTTCTTACAGATCATGCCAATCCGTACGATAATCGCTAATTACTGCTCAGAATAGTCCTTTCAACGTTATTGTTCTCCAATCTCTCAAATTCTTCAGGCTTCATCTTCCTTGTTTCTTTTTTGCCTTAATTTTTATCTCCGTTATGTTTTGCAGTGACCTCTACCAGCATTTAGGCATGTCACTTGTTACTCTACATGCTACATTGCTTCCCAGTATTCAGTATTCAGCTCGTAAAACAAATTTGAGTCAAATTAAATATGTCAAATTAACTAGAAAGTTACATTAAAAAAAAAAACAAAAAGCAAATAACTATCTATAAATAGATAGATATGTAATTTTCTTCCGTCAGTCCCTATTTTTCAAATCAGCTGAGTCCGTCGGTTCCAATTTCTCATATTCTTTAGAGAAGATGTCCCTCTACTTTCATATGTTCTCTTTGCCTTAATTGCATTTGTGACCCTTACGCATTTTCTGAACACATTACAGAAATCTATTATGTTTCCAGAGCTTCAGATCTTCTGTTTTGGTTTTTTTTTTAATGTCCTAGTGCATGTTTCGAATTCAGATGGCCTTGGTTATCGACCAAGACTCTAGAGGCTGCGTCGACAACCGGAAAAAACAAATGCCGAGCGACAGAGGGAAAAAAAGTCGTCCGACCCTGCAGACGTCACTCATAGCGGGATGATAAATCACAATCAAGCGGCGCGAGCAGAGGCGCGAGGCGGCCCATTACCTCTGAAAGGGCCATTAAGGGCCGGAATGAATCCGACGTATGTCTCGGATCGGAGAAACGTTGCCGCACGTGTCGAAAATTTCACGCGTTTTTTCGTTTCTAGTGGCACCCACAGGAGCACCCTGGTCGAATTTCTGCTGCCCATAATAGACAAAGACGCTTTACCTTAAAATTTTGGATCTTATATTTTTACATTGCCTAGCAAAAAATTTAGTTCACTCAGGAATATTCAAATAGTTTACAAAAAAAGTTCGTGGGCCTGGTAGGCATGCAGCAGACGAAAAATAGCTGCCTGGGCGCGTATTGCCGGTATTGGTGGTCACGTGACCCTAATAGATCGAGGATTGCAATAAAATGGTTTCCTAAAGATTTCCTTTAATATTAATTACCTAAAAGTATTTGGAAAATTATTTTAGAGTCAGGTATTATTTATTGTATTAGTTTTAAACATATTTTTACGATCTACAATTATTACAAGCTTTTATTAGGTGTTATTGCCGTCAAATCTTACAATCGATTTTAAACGAACTTATCTCCCACTGATGAAATCTTTTTGACATTTTCAAAGGTTTTTTGTGTCTCTAGGCTTGCTTTTATCGCTGCCTCCATTTGCTCTGCTTCGACATAAACTAAACGAACAACATTGGGCTGTGTTTGGGTGAAGTATTTTGGGGCATTCTCGAAAATAGTTGGCACAGCACCGTTCCCTAATTTTGGCCTCTCACGAGCATATTCTTTGTACTCTCCTTTAACTAGGCACTTGTCAATCTAAATAACAACTTTCTCAAGTGATAAAGACACGGTGTTGTCCAAACAATTGTCATCTAAAAATATATAATTTCGTGAAAATCTGAACTTTAGTTCTTATTTATTTTGATAAATAGATTTTCATCAAATAAAAGCCACCTCAGTTCAACTATAGTTTCATCTCCCGTCACAATATTTTCTATCACAGGCTTCGGTTCCGACCCACAGAGTTCCAAAAAAGACCGCCCACACTAGACACGGCGTTGTTTTCCAATAGCTGAAAGGTTTTTAGGAACCCATCTTGCACTAACCTTATGCATACCTAAATGATCATGCAGGTTTCGACGAACACTTGTATCAAAAAGCTTAGTAATTTCTGAGATTTCCTTGACCTTTAAACGTCGATCACTCAATACCACCTCTTCCACAATCGCAACAATATCTTCTGTTATGACCTCCACTGGTCGACCAGTTTTTGAATCATCTTCAAGGGACTCCTGCCCCATTCGAAAACGTTTTGCCCATTCTTTCACTACTGAATAGGAAGGAGAACTTTGGCCGTACACCCCATCCAGCCCTTCTTTAATAATTTTAGGTGCTAACCCTACTTTTGTCAAAAACTTTATGACTGCTCTATACCCAATTTGCGTTATTTGCACCTACTAAAATATATATTTAAAAGAAGACAAAGTTTTATGGTGATACTGGAGCTTCGTCTATATCAGGCCGGGAAATATTGGCGCTAACCTCGTACCAACGAAAATAGTCTATAGAAATCTAAAAACAACCTAACAATCTTAGCCGCGACTCAGGTCTTTATCTGTCACCAATATGGGTATCAGTCACCCTATTCCGTGTTTAAGCCCCTCATTTAGCTCCGCCCTCCTCAAACAATATATAAGTAGGTACAGAATAAAATGCCAGCCAGTTTCAGTGAAGCTCTGAAGAAGCCAACAGGATGATTGGCGAAACGTCAGCAAGTTCGACTCAGCAGGAGGAATCCACAAGTTTTCCATAACATTCAGAATTTGTGGGATTACCTTCCTTGTATTTTGTACTGTATTTTCATTATTTTTCTCGTATTTGCCTGTTGAAACAAATGGAAGGAAAATGGTCTTCCGCGGTGTTT
This sequence comes from Cylas formicarius, assembly GCF_029955315.1. Lineage (NCBI taxonomy): Eukaryota > Metazoa > Arthropoda > Insecta > Coleoptera > Brentidae > Cylas > Cylas formicarius. The sequence goes on along the minus strand of NW_026844326.1, from coordinate 28,617,006 downwards.
ATTTTCTATAATCCCCTACTCGCATTTCCATGGTCCTAATCAAACCCCCCTTGCTCCCTTATCTGAATTCGTGTACGGAGGCGCATCAAATACAAATAGGGATGTAAATAGGAATAAACCCTTTACCGGGAACGTCCCGTATTGAATATTCATGGGACATATCTGGAGAGCGGGTTATATTTTGGTGGTAGGGGGCGAGAGCATCGGTAAATATTTCATAATCTGAGATAACTTCGGTCGCGTTCCGGGAAATACCGACCGGAATGAAATCGAGGGACGCGGAATTTATCGCGTAAGAAACTATTAGGGCGCGACGTGGGTGGTGGGGGCGAACTACTTTAAATTAGTTCCGAAGTAAATATGGAGTAGCAGTTGGCTCTTTTCCCGGGCTAGACGCTAACTCCCTGCTTCGGGGCGGCGATAAATCTGTCAATATAAACAAGTGGCCCTTTTAGTGGCTTACTAAACCAACCATAACTTCCGAGGTTAAACAAGTTTGCGCGGCGGAAATAAATAGGAAAACTCTTAATTATCACGAGCGACGGCAGCTGTTTATCCAAGTTTTTTCATAGTCCCGGACATTTAAAAATATATAAAGGAAACATTCAGTTCCTGATACAAGTCCAGGCGAGTCAGACAGCCTTTGTTAAAAAAAAATACGGTTGCTATGTACGGGCCAGCAAAATAAAACTGAAAATGTTTTTTTTTTAGATTGACTGACGCTTAACCAGAAGAAAAAAACGCCAGAATATGTGTTCGAGAACTTACAACAATTAAATTTATATTATTTATTTATTGCAAAATGGAACAAATTGCCTTAAGCAGAATCACAAATCCTCAAAAATTGTTACTCTTGTTTCAAGTCGATAAGTGTTATCGTTTAGCCACAAATGAACATTTTTATTCTTCGTCAGGGAACAATATGACATTTAAGAATTGCGGGTAATTTAGAAATTTTTATTAAAATTTGATTGCATAAAATTATTAGCAATTATTCATCACCCTCATACAGCAATTCTTTCCTGAGAAGCCAGTTTTCTCGTTGACGGGTCAGCCTTTACATTTCGAAGTATTCTTTAGATTCTTGCAGCGGTTATTTAATACCTTGGTCTCCCTATATTCCTATTATCAGGTTCGAATGATCCTCTTTCACCAAGTATGTTGCTGAATGTGAAATGAGAATCGATGTAAAGCCATCGGGCTTGATCTGCATTTCTGACGGGTCATCACTGTAGCAGTTGGACAATAATCTCTTTCAACCTTTCAAGAATGTTTTTCAATCAATTGTTTATAATTGTCAGCTCTATGATTTCCCAGCAAGCCATCAACTACTGCTACAAAACTCTTCCAGGCACGTTTATCACAAGCACTAAGAAGCTTGGTGAATTCATTATTTTTAGACAGACAACTTAGGAAAAAATTCGTTCAAATTTGTTTTCAATATGAAATTCGACTCGATCGTATACAAAGATAACAAGAGTATTTAGTATATCCACCTTGCATTCCCATCAGAAAACACACCATTTTGAATCACGGAACAGTAGTATTAGTTTCACACTGCCATAGCTTTCTTTCAACAATGCAGAATGTGCTAGAGGAAGACTTGAAACTTTTTGAAAAGCTATCGGCAAATAGCCGACAGTCAGATGCCACGAAGGGTATTCCAATTATCTCCAACAATTCAGTGACGTTGTTACAACAAAGGTAAATTATACATTTTAGAATTAAATTCCATCGGATGTCTAATATATTTAATGATACTTTTTATAAAATTTCTGGAATCCTCCTGCATCGGTTTTTGCTGAGTGGAACTTGTTTCTTCGGAGCTTGACTGAAACTGAAGTTTTGTAAAAAGTATTACGGCAGCGTGTGGAAGTTTCTATGAAAATTTATATTTAATGATATTCACGAAAAATAATTTAAGTGTGGTGGCTGTCAACATTTTAAGTAGGTTTATGAGTAACAAAAAACTATGGAAATGTATCCGGAGAGTTTTACGATATCTAAAAAGTTCTCTAAATATTAAATTAAACTACATGGACAGAAAAAGTAATATATGTTGACATACAAAACGACAAAGTTCAGTAGTTGCATCACTTACTAAAGTTAAATATATATGTTAATTCTATAGAGTCCGGCGAGTGTCCTGTTGGGGTATTCTGTGACCTCAGCAGGGCATTCGATTGTGTAGATCACAACATGAAATGTCTTGCGATGGTGTTGTGTGTTTTTCTGTGTTTAACTGGGTAGCATAATAAGAATCTAGACTATTGTTTATAAATTATCTTTAATGTTCGTTCATACGTTTGTTGAAGGATCTACCTGTTTGTAGAATATCTCGTGATTAAATGCCTGTGCTCAGTAGAAGAATACTTTAGTTAGTCTCTTTCCTTCCTTGTTTATAAATTACTGTTTGCAGTCTTGGATTATACGTCATTACTTTTTTTTTGTCAATATCCTATACAAACATAAATAAAGGTTTTTATTATTATTATTATTATTATTACGTATATCTTTTAGCTTTACCTTATTAATATGATTGTCGTCAGTCCAATTAATGTTAATGTTCATATAAAAACCAGGGACTTCGTGGTGTTATGAATGTGTGTGAAAAAATTAAGCGCTCTGTGTAGTTTAAAGGTTCGTTCTAGAAGCTTTAATTACATATACGATCGACCGCCAGTTCAAATCCCAGAGAGGGAGAAAGAGAGAGAAGTATAAATATTTATATAATATCAATATCCACTGTCTATTATTTTACCGCATACCCTTCAATAAGCAGTCAATGTTATCTTTAGATTGAGCTAATGTCATTTTTCGTTTGGCCTTCTCCTGTATATTAACAATAGAAAAAATATTGTTATCGATGACGTAAATATCGTTAAATTTTTAATTAGTTAATTGCACGGGCATATAATGCTGAATATTCAGTAACAAATATTAATACTAGGTTATTATTTGTAATTTCGCGTATTATGTGTAGTTTGATAGCGAGCTTGGTCAGTTTGTTGTTAGTAATAATCGTCGATAGTTTGTTTATCGGCAAATTCGGAAAAGTATAGAAAAATAAAATGGGATATTACCACCAATTTCGCTCAATATGGTGCCCATAGGCGTAGGTATTATTTATTTTTGCGATTCTAATAAATAGGCTTTATTGATGCATTGTTGGCACAAAGTATAAAGAAACCGGATAGGGCAGAAGAAAATCTGTTCATAGATATAAGAAAGTGACCAATTGCTTTTGAATGGGATTATCCGAGGGTTGTCATTAACATACAATGCAACAAGATTATTACCTAAAGTTTCGGAATTTAAATTCAGGTAAAATTGTGGTCCGTAATAGAAAATAATTTTATACCTACCTGTGTTTAATATTCTTCGGTTTAAGTTTATTAGTAATCATTCTTATTTCGTGTGTAATACAGCGTGTGTTGAATCGTGTGCGAATTATGCAAAATATGTGCGAGTCTCCTGTATCTCAGGAGTTGCTCCCGCCCAAATGTAGAGAACAGTATTCTATTGAGACTAAGTTATAAACAATGTTTATTTGACTCTCATTGAACGTGGTGCCAGCAAGCATGCATCTTTAGAAGAAACGGCCACATTGACGAAAATTCCAACATCAACTGTATGGAAAATTGTGAATAATCCCATTTCAGCGAGGAAAAAAGAACCGATGCTGACATTTTCACGAGCGTAGATGAAAGTGATCACGATATAATACGGCGTTAACTTTACCAGTTATACGAGGAACAAAGCGTGCCTACATTAGATATCTTAATTAGGAGGCTTGAAAAAGATGAAACCGGTGTTAAATGTGACAGAGCTACTTTATGGAAGTGTATTCAACACATGGGTTAAATGGCGACTGGAATATCTAGAAAAAATTAGGATTTACAGAGAACAACAACGGCCAATTAACTTGGATGAAACCTGGTTCGACACTTTTGATACCCCGGAAAAGGGTTGGGTTGACTCAACTGATAAGAGTAAAACAAACGCGCCATCAAAAAGAGGTAAAAGAATAACTATTTTGCATGCTGGCTCTAAAGATGGTTGGATTCCAAATGAACTTTCTCTATCTGCGAAAAATATTAAAGATTCTTCTCTGGATTACCATGAAGACTCCAGCTCTGATTTATTTGAAAGTTGGTTTAAAACCAAACTAGTTCCAAACATTCATCATAATAGCGTCATTGTAATGGACAATGCGAGTTATCACAGTAGACAGTTGACTAAAACCCCTTCCTCATGTGACATAAAAGCAATAATCCAAAACTACATGTATAATAACGACATTTATTTTCACGAAGATTATGCCAAAAAGCATTTAATTGAGGTTCTACAAAGCTTGAACCTACAAAAGGAATACGTCTGTGATAATTATGCAAAAAATCTAGGGCATACAGTTTTAAGGCTTCCGTCCTACCACTGTATATTTAATCCCATTGAACATGTTTGGCACCAACTGAAATCTGCCATTCGTCGTAACAGTGTTTTTCCCCGTGGTAACTCGAATGTCCTCAAACTTATAGAAACCGAAGTTTTTAACATCCCTCCACAAAGTTGGGCAAATTCTATTAAACATATAGAAAAAGCAGAACAATCCTATATCCATATTGCAAATAATATAGAACAAATAATAATTAGAACAGGCGATGAAAGCGATAGTGATACTGATATAGATGTGAATAGTTTTAAGTCATTTAAGTACGGAATAAGAATAATTTGTAATTTTATTTTAGATTTAAACATAAATACACACACAAATAAATAAATATTGTTTAGTATCTCTCCTAACAAAATTCAATTCAATTCTAAGCAAAGTACGGACCTGTTCGGCCATATTTCATTCTTACAGCTTGCCCGGGTCTTTCCTTAATTCGTATCAGTTAGTCACTTTCTTATATCTATGAACAGACTTTAAGACTTATCACTACTGAAGACATCCACATCTCTATTGGTTATTGCCATATGCATTTTTTTGGAAGTTTTGGACATGAAACGTGTTTTTCAAATTTTGAACAAAAGGACAGTCGAAATGGCATCGCTCAAGAGCTGTTAAACAATGTCAATGATCCTGATATGCTCAAAAAGGTCATAACTCGAGACGAATCATGGGTATATGGTTATGACGTCGAAACCAAAGCCCAGTCGTCTCAATGGAAGAATCCAGAATCGCCAAGACCGAAAAAAACACCTCACGTTCGATCAAACGTTAACGTTTTGCTTACTGATTTCTTTGATTATCGTGGCGTAGTACCAAGAGTATTACCCTGAAATTATGCGCCGTTTGCGAGAAGCAATACGAAGAAAACGTCCGGAATTGTGGGAAAACAATTCATGGATTATGGGCCACGATAAGGAACTTGCTCACTCATCGTTGCTTGTGTCTGACTTTTTGGCCAAAAACAAAACCTCGGCCACCATATTCACCGGATATGACCTCCTGCGACTTTTTCACGAAACTTAAAAAACCCATGAATGGAGGTTTGAAACGATTGAGGAGCTACGTAAAATATCGCTGGAAGAACTCAATGCCATTCCAGAAAGCGCTTACCAGAAGTGCTTCGATGATTCGAAAAAATGTTGGCATATGGGGGGATAACTTTGAAAGGGACAACAATAATTTTGGTAAATAAATAAACACTTTTTGATAAAACTTAAAACTCGCCTTACTTTTTGAACACACCTCTTGTAAACAGTATAATGGACAAAACAACTTCGATATTGTTGGCTTCTAATAACTAAGAAGATATCCCCGCGCCTTTCACTTTCAATGCTTGCAGTAATTAGTTACACCGATACATATTAAATAAAACTTTATAGCGTTATCAATATTAATTAATTATAATTCGTTTTGGGTTACGTAGCGATCTGCCCCCTCTCTTTTCGGTACGGTAATCAATCACAAAGATCTCTTATTTCGCGTCCAAACTTTAATAGTCGCTTACACCTCTTCTTCTCTCCTCGCCGGCGGAGTAATCAAAACCCCGGGAACAAATTCGAATTAATCTTTACGAATTCACCCCCACCTCCGACGGGGCCGATTGTAAAGTGAAACTTAGACCGGCACTTAATAAAATGAACGTTCCCCCTCCCCGTTCCCCGCAAAAGGAGAACACTATCGTTAACAGCATAGCCAACGCATGCCAACAAAAAACGATTGTGTTTTGGGGCAAACAATTAAATTTGCCAGAGGCGTCCGTCGCGCCGCATCGCGATATTTTGCAATCGGGACAGGAAGTAATTAAATAATAGTCCCCTGGGATAGTTGAAGGCGATTTAATCTTGTAATGGAGGACGCGTATGGAAATTACTTTGTAATGGAGGAGCGAGAGTTCCAACCGGACCGCGCCCTCTCAGAAACTGCGAGGCTAAAAATAATCGACTCGTATATTTGCTGCAAGGATTCTCTGTGGCTTCATTATTCTTTGAAACTAATTTTCGAATTTATTTATCTTCAACATTCGGAGGAACATTTAAGTGTTATAATTATATATTTTTGATGGTTTGTTTTGCCAATAAAAACCATTACTTTGCTTTGCACGCACGCATATTGGACTTATTCGGATTAAAGATAAAAGGCATATCAGATTTTAAAAATTAAATTTGGTCAATTAGAACAATTCAGCAAACAAATTTAATAAAATTTTTATATATATTCTCGCCAATAATTCTAACAAGCATACAGTTACGGTATGTCGTTTCCTCAATTATTTTAATATTCAATTAATCAATTTTAATTCTAAATATAATTGGTCCATTTTAATGCAGTTAATTTTTTTTTGTAATATGCTCTTCTATAAGTACAGTAAAGTAATATAATTTTTAAATTTATTTGTTTAAATTTTTATTTTTGTTATTCAGGTAATAAATAGCAATTTGAGTATAGGTGTGCTTTATAAAATTTGGACTTAAGTCCAATTTATTTTATTTTTATATTTGTTAAACTTACATAAAATTTGCATTGGGCTGAGGTGGCTTTTACTTGATGAAAATCCATTTATCAAAGTAACTAAGAAGTAAAAGTTCAGATTTTCACGAAATTATATATTTTTACATGACAATTGTTTCTACAACACCGTGTCTTTATCAAATGTAATATTTACAAACTACATGCTCCTATATATACCGAAAAATGACCATAAAATCTTAATGAATGTTGTTGTAAGAATTTGTGTTATTGTGAGCTTCAGCAGTTAAACTCTCAACAAAATTAGCAAATATTTTAAAGTTCCACACAGATTTTAAATCAAAATTTGCAATAAAAAACCCTTTTGAATTAATCAACAAAATTAAAGATATCAAAATACCTTCTAGATAGATTTATTAGATTGCTTAATAGTATTTTTAGACCAAAATTATTTTGAATTTAATGGACAAATTTACATCTCTAAAGAAGATTTGATTATGGGTAACCCACTTGGTCCTTTGTTAGCAGAGTTTTTTATGGAAAATTTGGAAAATATCATACTAGAACATCCTTTAAGTAAAAGTTTTCTATGGCGGGATAGATACGTGGATGATGTTTTTGCTTGCTTTGTTGGAACGGACAGACAATTGAATTACTTTTTAAATTACATTAACTCATTAAATAATCATATAAAATTCACTATCGAGATTGAACAGGATAACTCTATTAATTTTTTAGACTTAACTATTACGAAAGAGCAAAACAAATTAGATTTTTCAATTTATCATAAACCTTCGCACACGGACACAGTCATACAAAACAGCTCAAATCACCCCTATACATACAAAATGGCTGCATTTCACTTTTTTATACACAGACTTCTTAATGAAAATTACAACAAAGAACTTAATATCATTAAACAAATTGCACTGAACAACGGCTACAATCCGTCCATTATAGATAAAATTATAAATAAAAAACAAATCCAAACAACAGCAAACTCTATTTATCCGAAACCTAATACAGAACACGAACAATTTAAATCAATTACATACATAGGAGAACCTAGTGAAAAAGTTTCAAAACATTTGTCAAAATGTGGTTTAAAAGAGCTTTCAGAACTTAAAACACAATAGGAAAATTTTTAAGAAACAATAAAACGAAATATCCAAAATCTCAAAAATCAGGTGTCTACTGGTTGAAATGCGGATCTTGTTCTAAAATTTATATTGGACAAACAGGTAGATCCTTCAATCAACGCATTAACGAACATAAAAGAGCTTTTAAAAACAATAGTCTAGATTATAATTATGCTACACACTTAAACACAGAAAAACATATTTTTGACGACAATTTGGTATTTTACATACAGTCACAAAAAGTAGAAAATTAAATTTATTGGAAGCCATGGAGTTAGATTTAAATACCTCTCCTTTATTGAAGTTAAATTCTCACAACAACATTAATTATGCTTTTATGGTCATTTTACGGTATATATAGTAGCAGGTAGTTTGTAGTAAATAAAAAATAAAGACCCGGTGTTGTCGAAACAATTGTCATGTAAAAATATATAATTGCATGAAAATCTAAACTTTAAGTTCTTATTTATTTTGATAAATTTTGTATATTCTATTCTATTTTATAGTTTTATTTTTTTAAATTTTGGGAAATGTTTTCAGTTTTCCATATTTATATTTATATATTTATTTACACACAAAAAAATTATTTATACAACTTCTCTAAATGCCAGAAATAACAAACTGTATGCTATTTAAATTGTTATTGCATCTAGATCCCAAACTTTAAATTTTTAGTTAAATAAAATGGATGTAGGATTATTACAACCAGTATGAATTCAGACAAAAAAAAGATACCTAGAAGAGGAGAAGATGAAATTAAAAATTAAAATGAGAAAAGGTCCCAAAATTGCTGAAAATGAGTAGCTTACACTTTTTGGCAAATATTTTTAAGTTGTAGACCTTTTTTATGCTAATTGTCAAACAATTGTATATATCGTATATAGATAAATTTATTCTTAGGAAAGAAAAGAGGGGTTTTACTTAACCTCATGGGCTTTCAGTTTAATCAATTAAAAAAACTTAAAATTTAAAAACCAAATCTTTTTTTATATTTTTAAGTTTTTTTTTAAATCTTAATGAATTATTTAAAGAAAGCGGATCACTTTTCACTAATTTTCATTGCGTGTTATTTTTTGGTTTGGTAATTACGCGGTCTTGATATTGTAATATTCAAATTTTTCGAAAATAACAAAAAATATTGAAAATTTTCATTTTTTTCCACTCTGTCTCAAAGTTAGTGAAAATCACTATCTTAAGCTTTTTCATTAGATATTTTTAAGTTATATAGTTATGTCATATAGCTTACGCTAACTTGCAGACAATTGTAAAGCCTGGGGCCCAAGCTTGTAACAAATCAATAATATTGGCTTTTATTTTTACATAAAATTTCATTACTTTTAGTAATTAATTTTCTAGACAAGGCAGAAAGGATTTTTCCCTATATCTCATAGGCTTTCAGCCTAAAATTTTTTTCAAAAATATTTAACGCGTTTTGCAAACATTGTAGCGCAAGGGTAAGTGGGATACTTGTCGCTACTTGTCACAGTCTTTGGGTGTTTTGTTTTTGTTTGGTAAAAGTGCGGTTTTGATCTTGCAAATATCAAAAATTCAAATTTTTTAAAAATAACAAAAAATATTGAAAAAAAAATTTTTTTTCGCTGTATTAAAAAAAAAACTGACCTCTTCAGAAAAAAATAAGAAGGAGAAAAGACGAAAAAGAAATGAAAGCGAGATAGATCTTAAAGTTTGTAGCAAATCAATATTATTAGCTTCTTTTTTACGTTTCATTTCATTTGAGTAATTAATTGTCTAGATAAAATAAACCTTATTAATATAATTAATAGGTTTTAAGTCTAAACAATATAATTAACTTAAAATTTTTAAAATTAATTGCTTGTTTTTTCAAATTTTAAATTTTTGAAAAAGTATTTAACGCCTTATACAAACATTTTCGCGCGAAGGGAAATTTCACTACTTCTCACAGTCCTTGCGTGTAATTTGCTGGTTTGGTAAAAACACGGTATTTATCTTGCAAACATCAATATTCGAAATTTTAAAAAATTAAAAAATACATTGCAAATTTTCATTTTTTTCTTCACTCTGTAAGACAAAAAGATACCTTTCACGGCCAAAAGGGCCAGCCCCGCCATGACTGCTACGACGTTCCCAAACATGTCGCTTTCAGAGTAGTACCACCTGAAGAACAAAGAACACAGTCCGACGCCACTAAACGTCGCAGACCATAGTCCACCTCGGATCAGAAAAAAAAGTATTCTTTTCGCGTCACCAAAAACGCATAGCCGCAAAAAAAGATCGTAAATTACGCGCGACGTAAAACGCGAGCTTAACAAACCACCACCAAGGAGCGGGTCGTAGTAGAGCCGAAATAGAGCGACGGGGAAACACTGAGCGCTCGGACTCTACGTTCGCGCCAAAGCAACAGATGGGTGTGCGCGTGCGCGCAACTCGCGTGCACGCAGGTCTCCTCTGGCGCGCGATCCAGTTTGTCACTCTTTGTAAAGTGGTGTTTTGTCCCTAAGTGACTCCGGGATGATTCGAGCGCCAAATACACTCCCGTCATAATGGGGGAGAGACTCCGCAGTGATGTATCGGGTTTTAATCGGCGGGTGAATCGTCGGCTTCAGGTTATGGGAACCGCGTTTTTCGGATTTCGGGACTTGGTTTTTGGCGGCACGCGGGGCTGGTCCTTCACGGGACAATACTTAATGAGAGAGAGTGATAAAATGAAGATTTGCAACGACAAATTATGAAGAATGATTTTAAAAATTTCCTAATACAGTTTTTAAGACCTACACACCTCCAACAACAATGACAAAAATAGTAATAATAATAATAAGAGTAATTAATAATAATAATAATAATAATCCCTGCAATCCCTGCTCTTATAGGCAGATGGAAACAAAAAAAGCTTCACGGCAGATACATCAACCTGATGAATGATCAGATAGACAAAACTGCATCTCTGGCTTGGCTCACGGATAGCAACATCTTCTCTGAGACCGAGGGCTTTGTCTGCGCCATAGAATGGAAACGTTTAAAATAATTTAATAAACATTATGATTTTTTTAAATAAAGAGGCCATTTTATTTACTTTAAATTTTAAATGAAAAACACCAAGCATGATAACTATTTAATATTTTGATTTGAATTTCAGGTATAATTTTTAATACTTAATTTTAATATTGTCTAGTATTTAGATAACAAAATTATTATTATTTAACCTAAGAAGCAAATCACAATAAATATTAGAATAGAACATAGTAAATTAATTGTATTGAAATATTTTGACTTAAATGTTCAAACTGGGCGGTGCCCTCTTCAATACACTGAACCTTTTTCGTAGTGGTATAGGAATGTTAGTAGGAATGGCGGAAGCAAATACTTCTCGAGTGACTTTCTCCAACTCTGTTTTGATTTGGAAAATTCTATCTTTTAATAAAATATATTTTTAATCTCCCCCATAAAAAAATCTAGAGGTAGATCACACGATCTCGCTGGCGACAGAACAGGGCCTCTATTTCCAATCCAACATTATCCAAACTCTTCAGTCAAAAGTTCACTTGCTATCCGTGCGTTGTGAGAGGGGCAAAATGTGATGAAATGACACTTGAAGTTTTGGTATATTTTAAATTGCTAAATGACTTAAAGCTTCAGCTTGGCCACTAAAATTATGTGCGACAGAACACAAAATCCAATAAATAATTATCTTAGCTAATACATTAACAAAAATGGTTTCATTAATATTTATTCCAACTATTTCACAAAATATTTTTACCTTTACATTTCACCTTTACCTTTTACTTTTACCTTTTACCTTTACCTCTTACCCTTACCTTTTACCTTTACCTTTTACCTTTACCTTTTACCTTTACCTTTTACCTTTACCTTTTACCTTTACCTTTTACCTTTACCTTTTACCTTTACCTTTTACCTTTACCTTTTACCTTTACCTTTTACCTTTACCTTTTACCTTTACCTTTCACCTTTACCTTTTCCTTTTACCTTTTCCCTTTACCTTTTCCCTTTACCTTTTCCCTTTGCCTTTTGCTTTTACTTTTTATCTTTTCCTCTGACCTTTAACTTTTACCTCTACATTTTACAGTTACCTTTTACATCTTCCTTTTACTTTTACTTTATCTTTTACCTTTTACCTTTTATCTTTACCTTTTACCTTTACCTCTTACCTTTACCTTTTAACTTTACATTTTATTTACTTTTTACCTGGTTACCAAAAAACTATCCTCGCAGAAGCGTGCCTGGCGTGCAGTGTGGGACACCTTATAAGTATCGAGAGTTGTACGAAACCTATTACAAATTACCTTCGGGTCAACTGTTACTTCAGTCAATCAGTCAGTTCAAAAGAGAACCGGGGCGCGAAAATATAAATAATCGGAAGATATAAAAAAAAGTATTTAAAGTGTGCCTAGTGAAAGTGTGTAAATAGTTAGTGACTTTGCTATTTAGGACGAAATCCATATTACGGGGATTTGTTTAATTTCAAAAACATAACACAATATTTGTTGCTAATACGCCTCGGGGCACCCTTTGTTGCCATCGTTGTATTTATATTTGTACAAAGTGACCAATAAAGCGGCCGATTCTGAAGTCACATCCTGGCTCTCGCGCGCAAAGGGCCTTAGGCAGTAAATCTTCCCCATAATTCATTAAACCGTCTGCAATTACAGTGTTCGCGACTCGTTTTAGACCGTTTACCGCCGCGACTCGTGTCGATGACATCGTGCAACCCTCCGGGCAGAGCCGGAAAGGGATGAAAACGGCGGTTATGTTCTCTCATCGTTATTAGAAAATCCCCAACGACTGCGCCACCGGCGGTCGACAACCGTTAAATTATTTTTTCTGATCCGGCCCTTCACCCCTCCATCTGATATGATTTTTAGGTCTGGATGTAGCGTGTCTTTCCGTTCAGGATTTTTTCATGTTAGAAAAAAAGTTCTTGATCCCTTGTACACGTGGTTTTTAAATTTTAAAAAATAGTTCCCGACCCCCCAGGTATCCCAGTTTCAAAAGGCTTCGTTAGGGAAAGAGGCCCCATATCTGTGCCAATTTTTAAGTAGATAGCTTCACTTATCGTGTTTCAAAGCAATGTCCAAAAAACCGTGGAAAATCTAAAAGAATAGCCTTTGTCTACAGGTTTATGTATCTCGTTGGCTCTTTTAACTCGAGACAGAAAATCATTTCTTGCATCTTATTACACCGAGATGGGATTGTAGAGATCTAAAAAAAACCGCCCCCGAGCGACCGTGTTCCTTGTGGCGTTTGGGGGGGGGGATTCAGCGCTTACATTAAAATATGGCGGAATACATTTGCAGGACCCCCTTCAACCCCCAACGCTCGGAACATGTTTTATGATTTATTTAACTGTTCCGGGGGTGGGAGGGCGCGGAGGGGTACTAATGGAAAAAAGTCCGGTGCAGTCCGCATAAATCTCCCCGCTGAGCCATAAATTCGTTAAGAAACGGCAGCCACGTTGTCAGATTGTCGAGCGTTCCACAACACACTGATGGTATACTTGGAGCCAGTTAAATTTTAGTAAGTTTCAGCTCTAAAAATAAAGTAAAATAAGTGGATACACATTTAGATCAGATAGTAATCATAAAATTTCATCTTATTTTTAGTTATTTTCTTAATAAATTCACACACTACAGATATTTTTGGATAAGTGGTAAAACTGGTTTGGTCGTTATATTTCTTTTGAAGCAAACAGGATGATTGGCGAAACGTCAGCAAGTTTTATTGATAAACAGGCAATGCACATGGGATGCAGAAGATTTTTAAATAGTAAGAATTTATAAGTTGCGCTAAATGAACGTTTCATAATTTTAGGGAAAACTGAATAGATTGAAAACCTCCCAAAAGACTGCAGAGTCTCAAGACAACCCTTATCATTTTTGTAGAATATTGTTTCTAGTCCTTAGCTTAGCTGCAATGTTTGCTTGTAACTGAGAATCCTGTCCAAAGTTACACCTAGGTGTTTTAGGAAATTGTTCTGCTTTGGTGGGTTCTTTTCAAGATGGACCCTTTGTTCTCTTTGACGGATCGAAGATGTTGAGAGATTTTTCGACAACTGGAAAATCTGGTTTTGATGTTTTGAATGTAAGGAAGGGCAAAAGTGGCAAGTCTGGGGTTGCTTTGGAAGGTTGTGGTGAAGCGTAATCTGTGATGGAAAGCTTAATAACTCTAATGTGGAAATTATTGAAAAGAAGAGCAGACTCAGGTTGAAATAGTTTTAGGACAAAGTAAAAAAAAATAACCGATGATTTTTTGTTTACCATGCTTATTTCAAGTTCCGCAGATCACTATCTAATCTGAAGGGAGAAATGTCACTGGTGCAAAAGTTAATCCCAGATTGTACATGATAAATATGGATTTTTTGGAACCTGACTCCCTTGTCTCGGGTCTTGTTTATAGGGCTTATCTTCGTTGCATTTGCATGCGTATATCACCCCATTCGTACCTCCATTACCCTAAGGGTGTGTAAACCGCCACGGCGACGTAGGAAACTAACTAACCAATAAAGAGACGCCTGTCTATGATTACGGTAACAAAGGGGTTAGCGGTGACCCAAATTCGGCGAAAAATACGCCGGAAGAATTATTTCCCGGAGCGTCGCTTGCCCTGCGTCCCAACGTTGCCAAATCGCGCTGACGAAAGAGCTTATGCATACAGCAATGAAAATCCAAAACTTATCATGAAAACTTTCTGCAGAATTTTAATTCTACTATTAAATGGGACACACAAGTAGCATTGGTTAATGTATTGGCTGATATTTTTCGACAGTATTATAAGAAAATGAGTACCGTTTTTGTGCCGATAGATTTCTCGAAGGTTTTCGATACAACCAATCAAATAAGTCTTTTACTCTGATGTCATCATATCTGACATTTGGCATGGATACAAGTGAACTTACTCATGCCCATAAAAAATGTCGTGAATATTTAAAAAATATCTTTCAAAAGTCACATTTCTATCTAAAAATCTTATATAGTAACAGGCATATTTCAAATTGTAGACTAAGGAAACAATTATGTGAGTCACTTGTTCTCTCACATTTTAACTACTGTGACGTAGTGTATGGTTTTTTTAGTGATAACGAGTGTAAGGTTGCAGAATGCTTTTGCTCGTTTTATTATGGGTTTATATGACCATGTATCTGCTGCATATCGTCAACTTAATTGGCTTAAAATGGAACAAAGAAGAGCTTTTCATTTCAACGTATTCCTTATTACAATCATCCATAACCTCGACAGACTAACGGTAACACATCGTCAGAGTGCCTTGTTTCGTAGATCTTTCTCATTCAACGGAATTCGTGTTTATAATTCTTTGTCACAGGAATTCAGTAACTTAAATTTATATTGACTTTAAAAAAGGTACAACGATTATTTATTACAAATACAGTTTTCCTAATAATGCGATGATAATTATGTTAGCATGAGTGTAGTAAAGTTTTGTTGTTCTTCTGATTTTGCAGGTATTTTTCATTTTTTATTTGTTGTTAATCCATTTTTATTTCAATAAATCGTGCGCAAATTATTAATTATATAAATAGTTGTTTAGTGGTTCAGTACAGTAGCTATTTAAAGTTAGACTGCGCCGCTTTTCGTTGAAAAATTTTAATTTTGTATATTGTTTTTTTTTTTGTTATAATAAAGCCTATTTATTATTATAATTATAATTATTATTATTGTTAAATAATATCCTCAAATGACAAATTTTCAGATCTGGCGAAAATACTCTCGGGGGTGCCACAGTCATCCATTTTAGGTCCTCTATTATTTATTATGTATACTTCAGACTTTCTAAGATTTGTTATTGCTTTGATGATAGATATCACGATTTACAAAATGTGCATGTTTCTCGACACTTAAGATTCGTTAAATGTAAATTTTCTAATAAGTTAATCAATTAAGCACTTCATAAATTTGAAGTTGGTTAACAAATATTTTCCCGGAATCCGGGGAGTAACTCGCGGTAGCGGCAACGCCGCGAAGACGCGTCGCGGATCGGCGAAATCAGCGGGAATTTTTCGCGAGAGCAAAGAATCATAACGACGTTAAAATGGAGCTGCGACGGGGCGGGAAATCTTGGAGGGAATTTTTTTAAAATCGACTTTTCGGGTTAATTAGGCCCGACGAAGTCCCTCGGGCGTGCCGACGGACTTGGCTTTTCAGCACGGACTACCTAATTTAACGGGAGCAGACATTTAGTTTTTTTTGAGACGCTGGTTTAGTCAGTAATTGCGTTTGGTCTCGCGTTGAGACAGCTGAGACGAAATTGACTGTGAGGGTTAAGGTAAGTGCCAAGTGTCCCGTGCGATCAAGTTATCTTGATAAAATTTTATTAATTGGCTGTAATTTTTTTTGTTTTTAGATATGTCAAGGTAAACAAAAAATCGAAATTGTAGGGTTAGTAGCCAACTTTTTGCCCAAGTGAACTTACAAAACAAAACACTATCAATTTTCTGAAAAATATTTTTTTAAATGGAACACTGATGACTGACTGATAAATAAAAATATGTTTATGTTTGACATATTAGTAAATTTTAACATCCGTGAAAGGAGTGATATGCTTCAAGTGTACTTTCTGAATAATGAAAGTGCAACCGCAGCTGGCCGTCAGTATAGTAAACTTTATCCAGAGCGCCGAGCTCCTTCAAAAGAGATATTTCCAAGGCTGGTAAAGAAATTTGCAGGAAATGGTAATGTATTATTAAATGTTAAAAAGGTATGCCGGAATCATAATGTTCTAAATGAAGAAAATAAGGCAAATATATTAGGATTCCATGAAGCACATCCAGTTCCTGTATTACTAGAGTATATGAATCAATCCACTCAGTTTTGAAAGAGTACAAATATCATGCATGCTACATGCATTATATTTGTACTCTTTCCTATTTTCCTTTTTGCTATTTTTGCCGATTTGCCAAAAACGAGTTGATTAAAATATAATTGTGATCGGAATAATAATAATATAATTAAACTCATATATCATATACAGGGTAGTCCATTAAAAGATATATATGATGTAGGCTAATTTGTCAGAAAATTGATGGTGTTTTGTTTTATACGTCATTTAGATATAAATTTGGCTGCTACCCCTACATTTTGTTTTTGTTTTGTTTATCTTGATATCTCTAGAAGCAAAAAAGTTAGAGCCGATTAAAATGTATGTATGTATGTATAGGCTATCCGAAATCGGAGTGTTTTGACAGGAAAAACCTATTTCTGAACTAGATGAAGCAAAATCGACATATTAAGGGCTCGATTTTCGAGAAACATTTAATCGTTAAAACCGCATCGCGATATTATCACTAACAACCGAGATATAGGGCGTTTTTCAATTTTCGGCCCTTTTGAAAATTCCTCATAACTTTTGTATTTATTAAAACATTATTAGGGAATTTTTTTGAGACAAATGCAACAGCGAAGTCCAATTTTGTCTACAGTTCTCCGTTTTCACGTAAATGAACACAATTTTCTTATTTTATATGGCAATCATAGTTGACTATGGTCTTAAAAAATGCCCGTTTGAAGCCCTAAAAGGTAAATGATTGAGCAGTTGAACTGTAGCAATATAAATTTCCTTGAGTGCGAGATAGGGTGGCATACTCTACTTACGTTGTTACATACTTTTTTATATAAATCAATTAAAATATAAAATAATCGCTATATGTTTGACATGGGCTTCTTTTCTTTCTTTCAATTTCTTTTGTTTCTTCTTTGGGATTGCTTGCGTCTTAGTTGTATATTGCTTAACTAACTTACATTCACATTTTTGTATTGTTTTGTATTTTGAAATACAATAAATTTATATTATTATTATAAACAGAAAACTATTTTAATTGAAGTTTCAGAGCAACTAAACACATACACATTGAAACTTGTAAGCAACACTCAGTTCGGAAAATTTGATCATGACCCTGGGCCAGAATCATAATTCATTAAAAAAATATAATGAACCATTCAGAGTCGTTGGGTTGCAGTGTTTCAAATGTTGATGACACACAAAACGATCGTGTATTGCGGGTTGCATGTCGCCGACCCGAAAATGATTTTCGTGTTCTCTTAAAATCAACATAAATCGTCGGTGATTTTATTTGCAGTTGTGCGAGGGTGAAAGAGGTTTGTCGCTAAATAAATAAATGAAGTCGTATGTCGCCACCTACATATATACAGCGGATGTCAGGAGTATATGGAAACCTGAACAAAATAATTTTTATTATTTAACTTAAATTTATATTTGAAATTTTCTACGCAGCTTCGTCGGGGTATTCAAAGCACTCGCAACCCACATACAGAATATGAAATGTCTGATGTTTTTTTATAATAGCAAGAAGTGACTATAAGAAACTATTGTAAAATATAAAGAAATCACGTACGGAAGGTCGTACCTCTTACTCCGAGAAGAAAGAACATTGTATTTCGCAATGCCACCAAAATTCTCATACAATGCCCCACACTGTCTTGTATTGCCACACAACGCACCGTAGTTCTTCACAATGAATACAGTTCCCACACAATGCCTCAAAATTGCTAACAATTCCTCACAATATATACCAATCACCTCTTTTCAAAGGTATTAAAATCCAATCAAATTGAAAAATACATAAAAAAAAAATTTGGTAGGTACATACCATTACATACCAAGTAGTCAGCCCTCTTTTCATGGAGTTGACATCTACATACCTTCACGTAATAGATCGAATTAAAAAAAAACGTAACGCAAACGCAATGACTTTTTATTAGAAAACAGATTATATTTTGAAAACTCATGACATGAACTTAAAATATAATAAATAATAAATACTTTTATTTCCATAAAAACATTTGAGTTCAAATATATATTAGAAAACACATTTAGAAGTTTTAATTAATTGTAAAATAAGTTATTTTTATTATTTTCGGTTTAGTTAAAATATAAAAAACAACAACTTTGAATATTTTAGAAGATGCTTTAAAATCCTATGAAACAGAAGACACCTAAATTTAACTTATTAAATAATTACTTCGTTTTTTTTCCTCTAAACTTTTCCATTTGTGTCTAAAATAATGTAGAAACCCTTTGTTACAATAATATAATGTCGATAACTTAATGATTTCATAATCAAAATCAAATTATACAGATCATTACATTGAACATTAATTCAAAATAATTACAAGGAAAACTTTTAAGTACATTAACAGTAGCTTCCCCATTTGATTTTAATTTGCAAAAAAAAAATAGTTGCTAAAATATCAAATCCCAGTGAGCCAAAAGATTATAAGACCAATCAATAAGCTGCCAGCTTTTCCAAAAATAATATAGAGGCGCATCTACCAAGAAATATCTACTTTTGTAAATTTGGCCAAAATCATTCAAGATTACCAATCAGGGTTTAGAGTACATTTTAGTAAAACTACCAGTCTAGTTAATGAAGATAGGAGGGAAGCAACATGTTTGACTCTTTTGGATTTTAGTAAAGCTTTCGATAGGGTTACGGTTGTTTTCAAAACTTCATTATTTAGGTTTCTCAGCAGGATCTGTTAAGCCCATGAAGCAATATCTAAGCAATAGACAGCATTGCAAATTTAACTATACCTTAATCACTACTAAAGTGCCCCAAGATTAGGTTCAATTTTGTTATATTTATGGTCTAGTCTTTGCGCAGAAGAAGTGAATGAGTGTATCAAATAATGAGTGATACAACAATATAAGGATGATTCCCAAATCTTGATCCCAAAATCCTGACTTGAATATTGCATCCTGTCTATTCTATGGATCATAGCCTCGAAGTCAATGCCTCTAAGTCTTCTATTTATTAATAATAAAAAAATCGAAAATAAAATAACTTGAAGCCTTTTGTAAATAATAATTTTTCCCATCGTCGCCGGGGCTAAAAATTTAGGAGCAATTTTTGACAAATCTTGTGCTTTTCAATCACATATTATTAACAAACTGAACAAAACAAATAAAATATAAAAATTTTAAACTTAGTTTCACTTGTTTTTTTTTACAATATGGCCTATATCCTTTATTATAAACTACGTTATAAAATTTCTATAGTTCAATGTCGAGTTCGCTATCTTCGTGGTTATCTTTATTTCTGTTTTCTAATTCTAGCTCCCTTACAGAAGTAAACGATCCAAAGTCCGATGAAGGTGGCTTTTACTTGATGAAAATCCATTCATCAAAATAAATAAGAACTAAAAGTTCAGGTTTTCCCGAAATTATATATTTTTACATGACAATTGTTTCGACAACACCGTGTCTTTTTATCAAATGTAATATTTACAAACTACCTGTTACTACATATACCGAAAAATTATCATAAAATCTTAATTAATGTTGTTGTGAGAATTTTAGTTCAATAAAGGAGAGGTATTTAAATATAATTGATCGTTAACCAAACATTTGAACGTTTCATTTTATTAATCTCCATGCCTTCCAATAAATTTAATTTTCTACTTTTTGCGGCTGTATGTAAAATATCAAAATTGTTGTCAAAAATGTGTTTTTCTGTGTTTAAGTGTGTAGCATAATTAGAATCAAAACTATTGTGTTTAAACGCTCTTTTATGTTCGTTAATGCGTTTCTTGAAGGATCTACTTGTTTGTCCAATATAAATTTTAAGACAAGATCCGCATTTCAACCTGTAGACACCCGATTTTTGAGAGTTTGGACATTTCGTTTTATTGTTTTTTAAAAATTTTCCTATTGTGTTTTTAAACGACATTTTTACAAATGTTTTGAAACTTTTTCACTATGTGTATTAGGTTTCGGCTAAATAGAGTTTACTGTTGTCTGGATTTGATTTTTATTTATAATTTTATCTATAATGGACGGATTGTAGCCGTTGTTTAGTGCAAGTTGTTTAATGATATTAAGTTCTTTGTTGTAATTTTAGTTGAGAATGGCGTATTTAGAAGTCGTGTATAAAATAGTGAAATGCAGCCATTTTGTGTGCAGAAGGGTGATTTGAGCTGATATGTATGACTCTGTCTGTGTGTGAAGGAAAAATCTAATTAATTTTGCGTTTTCGTAATAGTTAAGTCTAAAAAATTAATAGAGATATCCTGTTCAATCTCGATAGTGAATTTTATACGTCAACCGGTGACGAATCATGACTATATGGTTATGACATCGAAACCAAAGCTCAGTCGTCTCAATGGAAGATCCCAGAATCGCCAAGACAAAAAAAGCACGTCAAGTTCGATCAAATGTCAAAATTTAGCTTTTACTTTGATTATCGTGGCATAGTACATCAAGAGTTCTTACGACAAGGCCGTACGGTCTATAAAGAGTATTGCAAAAAGCAATACGAAGAAAACGTCCGGCATTGTAGGAAAACAATTCATGGACCTGCACACACATCGTTGCCAGAATCATGTCCTGCAACTTTTACATGTTGCCAAAACTCAAGAAACCCACGAAAGGGAGGGGGTTTGGAACCATTGAGGAGATAAAAAAATATCGCCAGAAGAACTCAAGGGTATACCAGAAAGTGCTTACCAGAAGTGCTTGGGTCGTTTGGGAAACCGATGAGGTCTGCTTCATATATTCATTACAAAAAAAATTAATCACCCCTTTGTGAACGGTGGCTAATTACCGTGGGGCTCATTATTCGCGACGCTCCGCCCCCAGGATTATTTTCGGAAAAGGGAGAACAATCGAAAAAATAACGGGATAATCGGCCTTCGGAAAACGGGACTCGGGCCCGGATCGCCGAAAACCGTACATACAGGCTCGTGTGTCTGGTTGCCGACATATTTAGCAATAACCAAGTTACAGTTGTCCCGGGAGACCGTATAAGCTGCTTATCGCGTCAAAATAAGTCGCGAGCTTAAAAGCGGAAACGCTCGTTAGAGCCCGGCTCGAAAGAAAGGAACAAAAATAATGCGCGGTGAATTAAATAAATTCAATGACCGTCCGGGTGCATTCCCTCAAAAGAGTATCGAATATTCATTTGGTTTCCAATATAGACGGTCGTTATTGCATGTTGGTCACAAAGAAAATCGTTTGGGAACCTTGGGGCTTTAGTCTGTGGCTGTCTCGTTATTAAATTAATCCTTTTTCAGGTCGTCCTGCGAATTTAAATTATGTAGCTGTTCCGGGAATTGCTATGTTATGTCGGGAATGTTATGCGGGGCAGTGGCGTCGTCAAATCAAATAGAGGATCGGTAGACCACCCACAGGAGTCGGTTAATTCAAATTTTTATACATTTCAATTACTTGAAAGTATATTCCAGTTACAAAGAACAACTGCAAAGTCAACTAGAACTAGTGCCCAAATTCAGAAAAGTGTGCTTTTATACATGCGAAAGGAGGTGAGATTTAAGAATTAATGGACAAAATGGAATTTCCAGCACTCCTCTTGTACAAAATATATAAATACTTTGGTATAAAGCAAGCGATAACCACTGAACTCAAAGCGATGAAGCACGAATACTTTCTTGTACGTTGACGCTCAAATTCAGGCTATTAACTTGTGGGCCCTACTTCTGGCTGCACACACATTCGGTATTTTAAAATGGACTCACATGTTTGCAGGTCAAACAGCAGGCTTTATTGGCCTGGGAATAGAGGTGGAAGAGGCCTAGGGAACCTGGAAACGAGGCATGTATAAGGAACAGTTGACAAGAACTACTCTCCACTTAACTGCCGAAACAACAAAGAATATTCAATTGCTAGAAGGGGAGTGGAGACATAAAAAACTACTCTTAATCTTACCAAGGGTAGTCTGAGATCTGAGACATAGGGATCGATTCAAGCATTTCAAGATCAGGTGATGGCGACAATAAATTACATTAAGTATATCCAAAAAAAGAACCTACTCGATGACCAGTGTAGGGGGTGCGGAACAACACGGGAACCAGTTCAGCATCTGTCGTCTGGATGCACCAAGAGACATACGGAGCGACACAACAGAGTTGCAGGAATATTTCGCCAAGAAATCTGTAAAAAATATAATCATATAATCGGACTAGCACAACAACATCGTTTCATAAACAATTACCTGAAACTATAATAAATAACGAAAATATAAAAATATCCCAAAACAATATTGGGATAGGGAAATGGTGACGAATAGACAGACTAGTCACAATAGACCCGACATAGTTGAATTGAACAATTGAATAAATACGCGAATATCTTTGATATTCAACGAGATATGAAGAGAGTTTCAAAAGTGAATGAAAGCCATACTGTTTATCAGAGAGACCAGAGAATTTTGAAAAAAACCTAACCAGCTTATTCTGGGGAATATTTTCAATGATCTTGGCTATATTTGAAACAAGAGAAATGGATCTTTATTTATGGTTACTGAAGAGCAGTTCTTGAACAAAGGTGTCACTTGCGACTTTTAGAATATTAGCGAAAGTTCCCTATTAAATACAGAATTTTTTTTTATTTGATATTAAATTGTAAATAGCACTTCGGAGACCATGGAGTTTTAATTTCTTTTAAGAGTACTTGATTTTTAACTATTTCGAAGGATTTGGAGACACCAGCAAATATGCAGGGAGACGGTTGGTTTTTATCTAAAGACTCGCATGGATATGAAGAGTATCAAAAGTGCGTGGAAACCGTATTGTTCATCAGAGAGGGAAGAGAATTTTGTAGGAAACCTAACCAGCCTATTCTTAAGAATATTTTCAACGATCTTGGCTATACCTGGTATCGAAGAAATCGGTCTCTAGTTGTTTATGGCTTTCGAAGAGCCTTTCTTATACAAAGGTGTAACTTATGCGACTTTTAGAACATTAGGGAAAGTTCCTTATTAAATAGGCAAAGTTAATATTTTCTTAACTTGAAATAAAAATGGTAAACAACTGGAATAGCATTAAATTTAAGTTCTAAAGATTCAACGGATATGAAGACAGTCTCAAAAGTGCCTGAAAGCCATATTGTTCCTCAGAGAGCACAGATAATTTGGTAAAAAACCTAACTGGCATATTCATAAGAATATTTTCAATTATCTTGTTTATATTTGAAATAAAGGCAATGGGTCAATATTTTTTATGGTTTCTGAATAGCCTTTCTTATACAAAGGTGTAATTTATGCGACTTTTAGAATACTAGGGAAAGTTCTCTATTAAATAGGCAAATATAATATTTTTTTAACTTGATATTAAATTGGTAAACAACAAATCGAATACCATTAAATTTAAGTTTTGATCTTAGAACGTATCGAATGCTTTTGAGAGTTCAACAAATACACAAAGAGATGGCAGGTTTTTATCTGAAGATTCATCAAGATATGAAGAGAGTCTCAAAAGTACATGAAAAAGGGATTGTTCGGCAAAAAGTGCAAATAATTCTGTAAAAAACTTAACTGGCATATTCTCAAGGACATTTTCACCTGAAATTAAAGAAATGGATTTATAGTTGTTTACGATTTCTGAAGAGCCTTGTACAAAGGTGTAAATTATGCGACTTTTATATGAAGTTGTAAATAATACCTCGGATACCATGGAGTGTTAGTTTTTTTTTTAAATGCACTTGACGCACTTATTTTCTTTTCATCTCAATATTCAATGGATATGAAGACGGTCTCTAAAATGCGCGAAAGCCATATTCTTGGTCGGAAAGCGCAGATAATATTGTGGAAAACCTAACTGGCATATTGTTAAGAACATTTTCAATAATCTCGGCAAAATTTGAAACTATAGCAATGGGACCATAGTTGATGCGACTTTTAGAATCGCAGGAAAAGTTCCCTATTAAATAAGCAAATTTAACATTCTTTGTAGTTTTAGTTGTTTTTAATAACCCTTGGCAGTTAACTGCATCGCTTTCGCAGAGAGACGGTTCTTATCTAAAGTTTTGGAAAGATAGAAATATGTGTACAGGGTGTTTTTTCAGCGCTCGCATCACTCTTTTCCCACCTACTTTCCGGTTTTTCTCGCCGAACAAATACAACCTCGACAATTACGCACGAGCGACGACAATAAATCTCTATTATTGGCCCCGATAAAACGCAGAAACTAATATTGCCGTTTCCTCCTTAACTGCATAAGTCTGGGACGAATTATTAGCTAGTAGCCAGACTGTCGCCGGAACAATGGGGCGGAGAAGTAGGGGGCGGCCGAACGGTCAAAGTACACACGGAAAATCGTGGGGTTGGAACGGCTAGGGGTGTGGGGGGGAAGAACGGTAACGCGTAAAGTGTCTTATATCGGGTTTTAATTTGTATCGCCGAGTCTAATAATGTGGTTAATAACGGTCTGACGATTACGTTCATCCGACGGCCCCCCTGCTCCCTCACGATTTCCAAGTTTTATTGCATCCGTATCGCTCGGAGGGTTTTGGGTCGGGGGATGTTTGCGTTCCAGCTTGCCCAGCGGCTTTCGAGGCTATTTGGCAGTGTTATGCACGAACAACCGTCCTATTAGTGTGGGTAATTTTAATTTCACCGGGGCCTTCACACCATATCGCCTAAATTATTGTACGGGGTGTATTATGTACACCGTGTGCCAAATAAAACGATCCACTATTCGATCTGGGAACCCATACGAGATACGAAAAAAAGTGTCGTAAAACATTTCTTAGACTCTCCTTAAGATTTAAAATATTATGATTATGTTGTTGCAGGGTGTCCCAAAAATGTCCCGATTCCCCGACATCAACTTTGTTATTTAAAATGGAACACCTGGATTGTTAGGAGGATAAAGTGCCTGTACCCACAGATCTAGTGTGCGGGAAGCGTCACTTCACCACGTCAGTTTCGTTTCCCATGAATCCGAGCCACTTCGCAGATTTCCGGGATTTTACCGCACGGATTGGAATGGCATGCAAAACAGGAACGGATGTTTTTTATTGTGTTAGTTTAAAATTGAATAATATATTTTGTTAAGGTTTTTAGAATCGGTTTTGTAATTAACTGATTTTTTGAATTTCTATACTTTCATAAAGTTCTCTTTTTTTGGTGTTAAATAGTATATATATATATATATATATATATATATATATATATATATATATATATATATATATATATATATATATATATATATATATATATATATATATATATATATATATAGTGTTCGAAGTGTTTTCGGAGCGCGAGCATTGAAGATGCCAAGTGAGATTTTGGCGAAACGTCTGCAGGATTCCAGTCGGATGCAAAATTTGCAGGATTCCAGTCGGATGCAGGATTCCAGTCGGAGTTCAACGAGCAAACGGATGATATCCCGGAATATAGTGTCATCATATATATATATATATATATATATATATATATATATATATATATATATATTTCTTAGTTCAATCAAATTCCTCCCTGTAGTTTACACAGACAGGTACAGAGTAGAATACTAGCCAGGTTCAGTTAAGTTCTAAAGAAGCCAACAGGATGATTGATGAAACGTCAGCAAATTCGATTTATCAACAACTCAACAGGAGCAATTGAGACGAATTGTAAATAGTAAGTTTTGGTTTACTTTCCATTAAGAGTACAAGGTTTTCAAGACACTGTTTATTTATAAATTACGGAACTCTCGCGGTTTCGATGCGAAAATATGCCAGAACGAATTTCGTTCTGTCTCATAAAAGCTCGTCGTCCCTCATGCAACAAATTCGTCAAACTCGGTTACGCGGGATACAAAAATGCAATTCGTTCGAATCCCCGACCCTAATAACGACAACAAAAGAAAAATGCCTGCTCTCTTTACATTTCGAATAAATTGAAAATTTGTATCAGGCCTCACCTCAGCGCACCCAAATGTCTTCGAGGTTTGCATTTTAATATTTTTCTGCCGGGTTTCCGACGAAAAGAGAAACGTCTGCGCACCTACGTTCGTATCCCGCGGCCTTTGCGAATCTATCTGATGACAACAAAATGGATTGGGGCCATGCAAACGTTATACAGGGTGTCCCGACATCAGACGTCAATAACTGTAGTTGTAACTGTACCAAATTGTATTTAAGAATATTAACGTATTTTCAAAATATTTACAAATAACTGCCATCGTCTCTTCAAATTTAACCCCCTGTATGTAAAAAACTAAGACGTTTTGGACCTTAGTTCATATGAATTTTAATCCTTATTTTGGGTTACGTGGTTAAAATATTGACGTCTAAAAATCGCTTAGTTACCAATTTTGGAATTGGAAATTAGAAATTCAGAACAGCATAACGGTTACTGAAATAGATGCAGTTCTTATAGTATGGCGGCTATATTGCAAAAACCTCTACGAAGAGCAAAACGAAGTACCGCCCATTAACGAGGCGGAACAGGAACCTGACATTTTGAGGGTTGAAGTAAAACAAGCTATTCGCTCTTTTCAAAACCTCAAAGTCACTGGTGGTGATGCCATAAGGGCAGAAATGTTCGAACAACTTGGCGAAGATGGCATCAACATCCTTTGGAGGATATATAACAATATATGGCAAAGTGGACAGTAGCCAAAAGACTGGAGTCCCTCGACATTCATGCCAGTCAAAAATTTAGTTTCTCCGAGAATTCTCCTTTACCCTCACCTCAAATACTTTTTGGGTTTGAAGATTCGATATCTGTGTTTCTTAGAATATCCCAGATAGCCCATGATATTATGGCATTATCCTATTAATAGTATATGTCCCAGATATTGGGTTACCTCAACCTACGCCAAATGTTACACTCGCCTACTTAGAGTAACAACCCGCACTCAAGCAAAAGGTATTTATTATTATAAAAGTGGGTAGGAACAGTTTGTTGGGATGAAAACAGAATTTAAACGGTTATACGCGGTAAAATCTCTGCATCAACTCGTTGCCGACTGACACTCGCGTCAGTACTGACACAGCGGTCTGGGCCTACTATGCGTGTTCGTTACAGAGTATATTCGTGGGATATACGATTTCGGACAAACCACCACTTCTGTATATATATACATGTCCTTCCTGAAATCTTTCATATATTTCAAGGTCACCATTGTCGGGGTATTCGTTTAAAATATATTTTTTTAAACTTGACCTAAGCATCATTAATAATAAGAATAGTAATGTTTATTTCCATTGACTTTTAACAAAAGTATCGTATAATATCGACAAGTAAAAAAATACATAAGAAAACACTAACACACATTGGTTTTATTGGACAGCTGCGTCTGTCTGTTTATAAATAAAGCATTCTTAAATACTTCCGTAGATATCCTAAAGTTTATCTTTCGTTCTATTGTAGCATTAATAAATATTACTATTATCTCTATGTTTGAATCGAACTAACCAAAGGGATTCAGGTCGATGTGAAAATTTATTTCAATACGTCTTTGGAGCATTATAGCAACAGGCGTAGGTGACTTCCGTTGGCCTTATTTGTCGCAAACATAACGCTCGAAACGTTCGCTTTACGGAAATTTCGTGGTGGAATCGGAGGAAACAGTTTAAAAAAAATTGACTTTAATTTTTAAGTACAACTTTGGAACCGACAACTCATGCGAATTTACAACGCGAGCGCTCTGAAGTTAACTGGTTTTTAATCCAGCGAGGAAAACGATGCACAAGAGCTTGCACGTGATGCACTTATCAGCCACCGATTCGGCGAAACTGCATTTTGTCTAGTCTGCGTCTGCATTTTATCAACATATAACTCGGGTTATGGACACAAATCGATGTTTCCACGAAATCCAATTAATGTACCAATTCCCAGCTGTAGTTGGCACTTTTCCTCTTGGTGCACTTCTTCTTCTTCGATGTGATTTTGGGCACTTGTTATGGCAATGGTCAGCTACTTAAATGTCGATCGGCACCATCTTTGTTTGAATCGGACTAACCAGCTCCAGCTAACCTTGTAAAAGCTCTTCCGTCGTCAGCGAACACACTCTCCGATATTTCATCTCGTGGCTTTAACGAAAGGGGTCGCGAGATATGAATCGTCATAGTTTTAATAAACCAGCAGCCAATGGCTCTGGGGTGTCATGCGGAATTACGTAGGATAAATCAGAAAGCGGCGACGAGGAAGGGTATGTCGGAGGCGAAATTGGGCCGCATCCCCGGGGAGTCATCCCGGCTAGGGTGAGCGGGGGAGGAGGGGGAGCGGTAAAAGTGGCACGGGACTTTTCGGACTAGACGCGACTGAGAATTTAAATAAAAAGAGCGAGCCGTAAGGAAGACGTGTTACCTCCCGTTCACGCGAAAGCCGTGTCCGACGGGGAGAAAATCGACTACTCCCACCCGTCCTCACTCCACCGGCACGCCATCTATCATTTATTAATATTACTAGAAAGGGACGCCCTTGATTTATGACGGCGTCGGGTTTTTCCGAAGCAGTGCCCCAGCAAGCCTGAGGGAGCCCTCGAATAACCGTAATTTGCCCGGGGTTATTGTTTTAAATTGGGGGGTTTCATTGAATAATATTATGAAGATATCGGCACGCGATCTTCGACGACCGCGTACGGTTGGCGACAACTCAACGTTGACCAACTGGTGACGTAATTTGAAGTTCCGATCCCAAGTTATAGATATTATAGCTGTCACCATTGCCTGATGTTTAAAATAATAATAAAAAACATGCATCATTTACTTTTCCATAACATTGCATTATTGTTTTCCAATTTGCGAAATATTATCTAGATCTTTCTGAATTATATAGAAAATATGTCGTCATAATTATGTCACACCATCAATTGTATGAACCATACAGCTACTAGACATCTAGAGGCCCTGCCTATGCTAGTAGTACAGGAACTCGTGAAGCAACTATGTAACAAAATTTTGAGAATATCTGTTCAATATGCGCATGCGTGATATTTGAAATTTCTGAAAATTCTGATATGCGACCCATAAGGCCTTGCGGCTTTCAACAACCAACATGGCCGCTAGCAGGTCGTCAAATGTTTGGATGCTGCATTTTTACGGCAGTATTTTCTCAAATTAGCGACAAGTGCAGAGTTAGTATTATGCTGAAGAACAGCATACGGATCGGCGTCTTTAATATAATGCTGTAAGTAATAATAAGAATAATCAACTTTATTTCACATTGTGTCATCAATACATTGCCTAAAAATAATATACCAAACACAAAGGAAATCGGCGTCAATTCTTACAAATTTCAATTACATCGTATTAATTAATCAATTATTTTCAGGCACATGTAATAAGGACTCCTTTCAGTTAAGATTAAACGGTGAATAGTGTAATTTACATTTACGGTTCTGGTATTATATCTATAGTTCGAAGTCCTTTCGATTTTTAAAAAAGAATATCAACGCTTCAAAAATATATAAAATACCAGTAAAAATACCTTCAGCCTTGAACACCCCTCTACAGCTCTCTCTAAATGGCATTTTTTTGGTAGTGCGAAGAGTCCTTTTTTGAACCACGAAAATTTTCTGTAGTTGACCGCTACCTCCCCAAAAGATAATTCCATTATCCAGTTTTAAAGTCTCCTTATTCATATAATTTGGAACGACTCTAATTCCATAAAAAATTGAATTTAATTTATTTAGCAGATAATCAATATGTTCAGACCAATCAAGAAATTCGTCAATTTGTAAACCTAAGAAATTAGTGCTATTTACAATACTAATATTTTCTTTACCTATCCCTATTCCTAATGGTAATTCAACTCTACATAATTTAGTTCTAAACATAATTAAAATCATTTTCTCTTTGTATAATATCAATTTATTTCCTAGAAACCACTCATAAACCCTTGTAAGAATATCGTTGCCTTTATCACTAACCTCAGTGAAATTATTTCCACCTACAAGCAGGTTGGTATCATCTGCATAGCATATCATGCTCTCTTCTTCTGACTGTGTTACGAAATACAAGTCATTCACAAAAATGGTAAATAAAATTGTACCAAGAATACGACCTTGTGCTAAGCCCTTAATATCCGAAAAATAAATAGTGCCATTTTGGGTTATTCTTACTTGTTGTTTCCTTCCTATTAAGTATGATTCAAACAATTTTAGAACATTAACTCTTACACCGTGTAGATCCAATTTTTTGAGCAATAACTCCCTGTCTATACAGTCGCATGCTCTAGAAAGATCTAAGCACGTACCTAAAGCTATTTTTTCGCCCTCCAAGTGTTTTAAAATTGTTTCTGTTGATTTATTAGCTACATAACCATGCTAATGATTGTTGAACATTTTATATTTATGA
This sequence comes from Cylas formicarius, assembly GCF_029955315.1. Taxonomy (NCBI): domain Eukaryota; kingdom Metazoa; phylum Arthropoda; class Insecta; order Coleoptera; family Brentidae; genus Cylas; species Cylas formicarius. The sequence continues at coordinate 28,585,890 of NW_026844326.1, read as the reverse complement.
AAAAACTCTAAGAATTTTTTGAAAATAGATATCTCAAGTATATAAACCCAGGCAAAAGGCTAAGTGGTCTATAATTGGTAATTATTTCTGGTTCTCCCTTTTTATAGAGCGGTTTTATTAAAGCTGTCTTAAGTTGCTCTGGGAAAACGCCATTTTCAAAGGATTCATTAATCAAAAGACACAACACTTTACTAACATACGGGACAGAAATTTTTATTATACTGGTTGGAATCTCGTCTATTCCACTACTATGTTTATTTTTAATTTGTCTAGCAAAATGACAGATCTCATCGGTGTTAAAAACGTGGACTGTGAATTTAGGGGTATTTTATTGTAGTAGTAGTTTGGCGTTTTGGTTCTTTGAGCCCTATAGACACGATACCACCTATTTTTTCCCGAATTTGTGTCAGTAAATCGGCGCAAACAGTTTGTTTTTATAAACTTATTGGTTTAACCTCCATTGAAAATTGAAATAAAGTCGAATTCACGAAATGTGACTCTAAAAGTGTAAATATAACTTTGAGGTACTAGATATCGCACTGGAAACATCTAAGTGGAAAAAATATTCAACGAGCTCCTCGTATAGACAGAACGCTCATTCTTTCATAGCAAGTCTAGAAATTGCAGAAAGTTTCGCCTCCCAAATATATAATTATGAAAAGTACCAATTGATAATTTCATTAAAAAACTGTAGGTATTGGAAAATGTAACCAGGAAAATTAAAAACTAGTATAAAACAAGTCAATAAACAATTAGCCCTAAATGTAACAGAATTAACATTACCGAACCCTAAAAAGTGTAGTTTATTGTCTCAAAATTTAAAAAACATTTTGCTAACAAAAATTGTAGGGCGCAAAAAATTCCCCGTTAAATGCTAAAAATACATTTAGAAATTGCATTGCGCCTACCGGGCTTTAGATATTAGTATCAATTCACACAATAATTTAGCTATAGTTTATTGCAATTTAGATTAAAATGTAAAAATCCAAAAAGAGAGAATCATAACCACCAAAAATAAAAACAAAAATGTCACATACTGTTAGTATTCTCTGGCAATAGAATTCCTAGCTCGGCGTTGCCAATTATATTCGGATTTCAGAAACTGATTTTGCGTTCTTATGAAAATTAGTCATTTTTTTCAGAAAAATTACGGCAATGTGACATGTGCAAAAGATTGCTACGAAAATGTCATAGCCACCTGCAGCGCATCACTGTTTTCCGTAGTAGGGCCGCTATATTATCATATCTTATATGGTATGAACTAATAACTGGACGTACATCGGTGATAAGGCAAGTAAGGTCACATATTTCGTTATTTTATTGCATTCCTTACTCAATAAGCTTGGTTTAAAAGTAAAGTTTGTCTAATTATATGAGTTTTACAGCAGTCTAAAAACCATTAAAAATATTTTAATGAAATTTCTAGTCCTAAAAGCATTTATTATTGTTATTTTTATTGTTAGATTTGTACTTTATTTGTTGCAGATCCATAGTTATTAAAGAATATTTTTAGATATTTTTAGTTATTAAAAATTTGCTACTCTTAGGATTGGTTTTAATTAGAGAAGAAGCACAAAAAAACAAGTATCGTGTTAAAAACGTATGGCAAATTTACTTAAAAAAATGGTTTTAACTAGGTTCTCAAATAGGTAACACAAATAAACACAAATAAATTATATTAAAAGCAAGATATATTATTATTATGTCATCTGTCACATATTTTTCTTATTTGTGATTTCTTTTTGTTTTTGAACAATCAGTCGCTGATCTCTTTTTTAGAAGAACTTGTACAGGGATGCTTTTCTGATAAAATGCTGTGATACGAAGCACTATCCATAATTACAATTGACGGCTTATCCAAGTTGCAGAGTAATTTTTTTTTAACCATCGAAATATATCGCTTTTCATATCGTATGAACAAATTGCTTCTCTTGAAAGGCCAGTAGTCTTTTTACACTTTTCGTTGAATTATCTTGCCAAGACTTTTTTGTATTCTCTTTGTAAAATACCGTAAATTTATTTTATACTAATGTTTTGTATTATTATTTTAAATTATCACTGACAAAACCTTCAATGCAGTTCGAGACGCTCGGCAGCGCGGCGCTTCCACATCGCTCGGCGCCCGGCGCGCTGTCATAAATAAATTCATTTTATTTAAACTAATGACGAGCAGTGAAATTTTCGTCCGACATTTTAAACTTAAATGTGTAAAGCATGTGAGCCATAAAAAAACATGTTTTTACCAAGAAATCAGTTAAATTTTCATTTGTTAACTTAAAAATTAGTTGACAATACGAAAAAAAAACAAATAATTTGTAATATATTCTTAAAGTATAGACATTTGACAATGGATGCTGAAAATTTCTTTTAAACAATATAGTCATATCTTTTAAAGAAAAACTGAAGAATCATCTAAAAAAAACACATATTAAAGAATTGTAACCGCAATACTTTTGTTAAGAATACCAGTGGAAACCACAATGATTTTGATATTTGCCCCTGCAGGAGCAATTTTTAAAACCCATAGTTTCGGAAATATATGGAACGCGATTGTCCAATTTGCCCCCGTTGTTAAGGAAACGTGAAAGAATTTTCACGCCAATCGTCTTCAGAACGTTTGCTGTCGGTGCATTGACCGCGATATTCATCGCGACGCAGTCACGCAGACTCGCAAGGTCCGATTGTCATCATCGCTGCCGGTCAAGATGAGATGTCTGCCTCGAGGGGTTTAGTTTGACATGCCATTTACGAAGTACGCGATAATATCGACGTCCGCGTCGCCGTTTGAGAGGTCCTAGTCATCCAGCTTTAAAGTGAAGGGGCAGTGGGGGACGGAGGGCAGTCGCCTTCGTCTTAAAAGGATCGAATCTGGATGTTAATGCTGATTGGGGCGGAAGAGTTTTACGACCGACACTTTTTGCAAGGTTTAAAACGAAACGATCGGTAATAAAACTCCGGAGAGGCCCCCGGATTAAATTAAGTCCGCGGCGACGCGACGTTACTCCACCGGATCGAATCTCTAAGCTTTCGAGGAAATCCTTATCGAAAAAAAAAATCACGACGAAAATGCCTTTGAACTGCCATTGCTATCCTACTTGCGATTTAAATAATAAATAATTCTAGTAGAACTTGCCCAGTGTGTTTTTTTAAGAAATGAATTGTGCATTACAGAATTGAATTTAAGCAAATAAATAATTCAAAATAAATAAGAACAAAAAGTTCAGATTTCGTGAAAATCTGAACTTTTAGTTCTTATTTATTTTGATAAATGGATTTTCATCAAGTAAAAGCCACCTCAGTTCAAATAAATACTTATAATTATTATTATAGCTAATAGTATCATGGCATTTATGAAATCTTACTTACCAATATGGACGTATCATTACTTTTCATCTCAATCAGTTTTTTTATACCAGTTGATTAAAATTGTTTTTTGATTAATGTTTATTATTCGTTTGTCCCTAGGTTTTAAACATTTTTTTTATTAACCACCTGATTTTTCAACACCAATCTAGGAATATACGAATGCGGTGGTGGTATCGTCTTTTTCCTCTTCTCCTATCTACTTATAATCAATTTATAGTATGCATTTCACATGTTTGGTAATAGTATATTATGCAACAAGTGCGGTAAACGGCATTTGACTCACGTGTTTATTTGACACGAGCGGAGCAAGTTTTTAATAAACGAGTGAGTTAAAAAGTTTACCGGACGTGTTGCATACTATACTTTTTCTACGACCGTTAGTTTTGGGTATATTTTCGCAAAAAAACACGAATACATCAAACTTCATACGTCAAAATTCAAAGTGTGGGAAATATCTCCGAAAACATCCGATTGTTCCCAAATCCGTGCGGTAAAATCCCGGAAATGTCCGAAGTGGTTCGGATTCATTGGAAACGAAACTGACGTGGTAAAGTGACGCTTCCCGCACGCTAGATCGGTGGGTAATTAGGTATTTTACAGACGAGAGTAGAAAAACTTTTGAAGTCACTCATTTACAAGAACTAGCTGTCGTTTACCACAATTGTTGCATAATATACTATTTATTAATTAGGTAATTTAATAACAAAATTCCATACTCTACATATTATTATGATCGTCTCATTCATCATCATTATTATATACATAAGTTCGAACCTAGTTTGTTTAAGTCCTCCAAACTGATATGTAGTTTCATATTGTTTTCATAAATTTAGCGTTAAAGATTTTATAAAAAAAATATCTGATTTGGTTAGTACTATATAGATGATAAGAAAGATTTATCCTGACTCCGGGGCTACTTCACACGTTATTAAAAATTGCAATTGCGTGCACGGAGAGTAACACCCAGTAATCGGTGTGAACTAAAGGCACCGTGTGTGACGTATGTGCGCCGCCCTCAAGCAGGTCATAAACCGCTAGATTTATTCGGGTCCGTCGAAAGATATGAAAAACTCATGTATCAAATTTATCAGATGCGGCGAAAACACGCATTTTCATGTTACCGCTCTATAGTTGAGCCGAACCAACGTTCCAGGGGCGCCTGAGACGTCCCGCATGCCGATGTAAGAGGCCTCGATTGTATTCCGTTCAGTACGGACCGATCCGTATCGTACGAGCGCGCTGTGGGCATATCTTTCAAATTAGCAAACAAAAATTATAAAATCCACAAGCTACCTGTGTAGAGAAATATTTTACAATGAGTCCATTTTATTTTATTTATTATATTCTATTTTAATGTGAGCTTTAAGACTGTTAAATATAGCTACCAATGAAGTTTTTCTTCTTCTTTGAAGTTTCGCACAAGTTTCTATAAAGGAATTTAGGTTAATAAATGTTAAGAGCACTAGATAATGAATATAAAAAGTAGAGTCTTACAATATAAAAATAATAAAGGAAGGAATTGTCAAAAAAAGTGTACAGGTACTTCGGAGTTTTAATAACAAAAGACGGAACATGTGACGCAGAAATAAAAACCAGAATCGCCTAAGGAAGAGCAGCTAGCAGACAACTTAATTGGGACCAATGTGTAAATGGAAACATGAGATATGTTCCAAAAGTAAGGTAACCTTCAAGTTTTATCAAAAATAATTTATTTTTTTATCAACATTAATGTTGTTCCCCCACCAGATAAAATACACTTGTACCAACGTCTTTTCCAATCCTCGAAGCGCTTTCTGTTATATCTGGCTCCTAGAAACTAAATATAGCTAGTTAAATTTTAAATTTAGTGCAGTTAAGTCGTACAGAAATTGAGGTTCTGAGCCAAATCGTGCTTCGAATGGATCATCGATCAATCATCTTTATCCCCTCAATCGATCCAAACCTCCTGCCTTTCATGGTTTTTTGGCTTTTGGGAAGAGGAAAAAATTGCAACAGTGAATATGGTGGCTGAGGCATGATTGTGGTTTTGTTTTTGGCCACAAAGGTTGACACCAGCAACAATGAGGTGCATTTTTACTACAATCCTGGACGTTTTCTTCGTATTGCTTGTCGCAAATTGCGCGTAACTTCAATGTAATACTCTTTATTGAACTTTATGGTAAGAACTCTTGATGTAATACGCCACGATAATCAAAGAATACAGTAAGCAAAACTTTGACATTTGATCGAACTAACGTGCTTTTCTCGGTCTTGGCGATTCTGGGTTTTTCCATTGGGACGACTGGGCTTTAGTTTCGACTACCAGTTATGATCTTTTTGAGCATATCAGGATCATCATTGACGTCGTTTAACAGCTCTTGGGCGATGTCCCTTCGATGGTTCTTTTCTTCAAATTAAGCAGGTTCGGAATAAATTTTTGCTCAAGGTAGATTCACCATATGCCGTTATCAACATTTCAAGTGTTTTGCAGCCCTGTATTCCATTTTTACACAAAATTATATGCACGTCTAACTATGAACACATGTTAGGGACATGTGTACCAACATATAAAAAAATATATATTGAAGATCGAGTATACGTATCCCGCCCAATTACAAATGTAGCCTTGCTTTTTGAACACACCTAGCATAGCGAAAAGGGTTATAACTTATAGGATTTTGAAACTTCTCTATCAAAAAAAGGACAGAACTTGATTCCTGCACTCAATTAGGTATAGAGTAAGAACCGAAAATGTTAGAGGATGTATTACAACCAATATACTTGATACGATGCTACGGACATATACGGCGAATTGTTACTGTGAAATAGCCAAAGATAATAGTCCACTGGAATCCAAAACAAAAACATAAAGGGGAAAATCATCAAAAAGCTGGAAAAAAACAAAGAAGCAATGGAAAGGAGTAATCGAAATCCTCGAGACTGGACACATCGACAAAGATGGATGTTTATTCGACTTCGTTTTCGCGCGACGCCGCTGACGCGCCGCGTAAATCAAATAGCCCCTTGTGTGTGCGGCGGTTCGTATATACGAAAGTCATTATTTCACCAAGGGGTGAAACCCAAACACGATATCGTAAAATTTTAATACGTACTTAAATATTGCATCAAATTGTTTTACGCTCTCTGTGCGAGCCCGCGACGGAAATCTGACGTTGCACGTCGTGCCAGACTATTTTTGTATTTTTACTTCGTACGTGCACTCGGTATCGATTCGTTTTATTTTAATTTTTCGATAATAAACGGGGCTATTTTAGTCACCACGTATTAACGCGACCCTCGAGTGAGGCGGGGGCAGCGAGGAAAAACTGGAAGGTTATTTCAAGAGAGATCCGTAATCTCACTTATCTTTAAAGATAGAAGAAAGATACAAACACGATAGCCCTTTTCCTTACATCCCGGATGTACCGTGCGTTCACTAAAAACGACAAGAAACATTAAAGTAAAAATTTCTTTAACTATTCTAAGTACTGCTGCATATTCATGAGATGCTCCTGGTATCTCAAACGGAATTATATCTTTGACGGATTGAAGATGTTGAGAGATTTTTGGAAAAGTGGTTTTGACGTTATATTTGAAAGAACTTTTGAAATGCGGTCAATGATTTTTTGAATGTAAGGAAAAACAACAATGGCACGTGTGGTGCTTTCAGACTCATTACCTTTAGCAGGTTGGAGGAAAATTTATATGGTTATAAAATCTGAATGTTTATGGAACTTTTTAGAAAAGCATCGCCGCTCTCCGTAAACGTCCAAGATCATCAACCGCGAAACACCCCGTATAGGAAGGGCCGTTGGGTCCAGAACCCTAGTTCTTATACTACTTAACTGCACTCAATTTTAAAATTTATTTAGCAATATTTAGTTTATATTTTCTGCAGCAATAGGCGAGTGTCGTTGGTTCATTTGCCCTTCAACGTCAAGCAAATGGTAAGAGGAGGAAGAATATCATTCTCTCTCCGATGCAGTCCGAAACACAAACCAGCGTCTCACGTCGCGAAGGCTAATGAATTACCGTCGGCTATCTGGCCGCCTGTGGCCGGAATAAGGAACGGATTTCCATTTTCCACACGGAAAATCGTCCCCACTCTCCTCGCCGCACCCCGAAGCAATACGACGGATCGTCGCGTTATGTAGGTTCGTCAAAGTTAAATTAGTTCCGGCCCGGAATATTATATGCAAACACATGCAAGTTGCGGCGTTTCGTCCGTTGCGAGTCCGTCCACAGTCCTCGCGCATTTAACACCCTATTAAACGTCATTAGGCCCGACCATCGGGCACAGTATGCTCGTCCGGGCCTTGCGTTTTGAGGACATTAGGTGGAAACAGACGCGAATAATATGACCGGAAATGTTTTGGGGACGAAAATACTTTAGCACTTGGCTCTATTTCGTTTTTGTACGACAGAGTAAAGTTCATTACCTCATTCATTTCAAAAGTTATAAAGATCAGTAACAAATTCTCTCGTCGATAAATTATCTGGTGACGCCCCTGGTTTGTTGTCAATAATAACCTTCCGAGAATGCCCTGGGCGGCTTTTCCACTAACGACTGCTGCAAAAACATTTGTTTTTAAGTTTTTAATTTCTGATTTTACTGTGTCGTAAATGTAACCGTAAGTTTTTTGTATTTTTTTCTCTGCGTTATTTTTTTAATATCTAAGAATTTAAGTAAAAAGTTTACAATATATAGTCGAAACTCTATATAGCGAAATTGAAGGAACTGCTTTTTTTTTCGTTATAAAGGCACTTGAAAAATAACAATACGCATATGAGTTCTGTAATATTTAATTATTTTATATACATATTTTAACATTTACTTAGGAACATTTTATATAAATATTTAAGATTTAATAAATAATACGAATACTACTTTGGCTTGTATTTTCACCATGATACGTGAAAAAAATTCTCTAGCAGCTTAACTGAACATAGGGCTTGTTAAATGGTTGGTGGTGGTCCCAGATCAACTTCTTCATTTTTTCTTCCTCTTGGTGCTCTTCCTCGCCCTTTCTTGATTGTTGTAATATGGCTTCCTCTGTCAAATCTGCTGTTGCAGGCAAATCCTGATCTATCACCATAAAATCTTGCAACTACTCACTTGTAAACGTAATTGATGTTCGAAACTGTTTTATCCACTCCCTTAGTGCCAAGTCCTGTTCCCATTCTGTCTCGTTAATAAGTCCTGCATGATGATGGGAGTGTTGATTTGGTTCTGCTGTCACCTCTTTCCAAGCATTACTGATAAAGTTGACTGCATCTAGCGAATTAATAGAAAATTTGTCTTCGGACTCGATCATTTCCATTAAAATGTTTCTCCTGTATCGACTCTTAGGATTTTTTATTACGCTCTGGTCCATCTGCTGTAATACACTTGTTGTTTTGGCTGGAAGAAATACCAATTCAATATTTCGTAGGTTTGGAATATGGGGATGAGCAGAGCAGTTATCTTAGAGAAGTAATATTTTCTCCCCTTTAATCCTCTTCAAAAATTTGCGATGTCATCCATGCAGACTTGTTTGCCTTGTAAGTTACCGGCAAATGCTTGATGTTCTTAAAACATCGGGGGTTAGTTGATTCTTCAAACACGAATAGCTTTCTTTTTTCTCTGCCACTCATATTGCCAGCTACTAACACTGTTATACGTTCTTTAGAAAGTTTTCCACCCACACACTTTTTGCTTCGAAATTTAAGAGTTTTATCTTGCGTCATGTTGTAAAACACACCAGTTTCGTCAGCATTAAAAATGTCGTCAGCAGGGTACTTTTCTGCTAGTTTTGGCCACGTCTTCTCCAGCCAATCGTTAGTGACGTTTCTATTGACATCACGGGCTTCGCCATTTATCTGTCCATAATTCATACCATGTCTCTGAACTTCCCCAACCATCCTTCCGAAGCTTTGATAATGCCAAGCTGTTCAGCAAACTTGTCTGCTTTTAGTTTTACGATTGGTCCATTTTTAAGACGTTGCTGTTCGAACCACTGCAACATTGCCCGATCCAAATGTTCAAATTTTGGTTTTCTTAGTTTTTTGCTAGAACTGCCTGCCGCTTCAGCCTGAATGATTTGTTCTTTGCAGTTCCAAATAGTGGATACAGTCGACGTTGTGACTCCGTATCGACGTGCCACATCACTTATCTTTTCTCCCCGTTCTACCTCCCGAATTATAGCAACTTTATCATTTAGAGATAACATTTGTCACTTACTTGCCATACTAAGTCAAATTAGAACTGATTGAAACAATGGCGTGCTTTTATACATACCGACCAAGGCATTAACATAATCGCCTATTACGAGAAAAACACTTAGGGCGACTAGGTTCTCGGTAATTAGATTATTAGGGTAAGAAATTCTGAAAAGATAAGAGACTCTGTTAATTACATTCCTTATTTTGTTACTAAATGTGCCCTTTTTTCTTTCGGTATAGAGAATGAGAAATTCGTTATACAGGGTGGATTAATACATAGCTTTGTATGGAGACCTAATGGTACAACAAATTTTGTTCGTAATGCAAAGTTTTGCGTTATACAGAGTTTCGTTATAGGTAGTTTTTACTGTATATTCTTCCAATTTGTAAATTAGGTATTCATACGAGAAAGAATCCATATGTCTTTTAGCACTGTATGATGAAATTGAAATTGATGAAGAGGTAGGTGGATTTCCTGAAGACGAAGAAGACGTCTTAACAACAGTGAGAAGGAGAAGAGCTACTAGACCTAGATGAATCTCAGCAAGACCTGAATGTCCGTCTATGTTATGTGAGAAAGGACAAAAATACGTTGTGGAGTCAATTTCCCGTAGCGGCATCAAAAAACAAAACAGTCAAAGTTTGACTGAAACTGAAGAATCCAACAGGATGATTGGCAAGTTCGACTCAACAAAAACCGCCTCAGGAAGAATCCAGAAGTTTTATAAAAAATATTAAAATCGCCTTTGAAAAATTTAATAAAATAGATGAAATTATTTATTTTTTTAATATAAAATACGGCTAAATAATAGAAAAGTAATAGAACAGTTGCAAGTGATAATGTTTATTTCCATTTACTTTTAACTAAAGTATCGGATAATGTCAACAAGTAAACAAAAATACATTAGAACACTAAAATAAAAACTTTAAATATAGATACGTACAAACACACTTAAATAAAAGAAAAAAACACACAAACACATACTGAGAGATCGGCATTACTACAATCAAAGTATTCATCGGTAGAATAAAAAACATTCTTATTCAAAATGAGCTTTAATTTTTTCTTAAATAAATAGACAGGCAATATCTGTTTGACCGACAAAAGTAACTTATTATATAGTTTCATTGCTAAAATCATAGTGCTATTTACCACTGAGGCTAAGTTATGGCTTGGCACCTGCAAATTAAGATTGGCTCTGAAATTATAGTCTCTTTATGTAAATTGTGCTATTTAATATGAAGAGAGAGGGAAACGTTAAAATATTTAATTTTGGGAACAGGGTTCTACAGGAATGGGCATGAGACTTCCCCAACTTTGTTCGAAGAATACACAGTAAATAAACATAACAAACAATAAATAAAACATAACAATAAATAAAAAGAATCTTCAGTTTGGCATATTTTCGTTCAACTTATCCATAGATGAACAAATGGCCGCCATTCCTGCAAAATGTTTATAAGGGGTAAGTCAGTTCATTTTGGCTTCAAGCGTTGGTGACTTTGTTCATCTGATTTTTTTTATGCTTGGGACAATATGGGTTAAATTCAACAATGCTAAAACTCCCGGATTTTTTGGGCTTCACATGCCAATTTGTAATAATGAGACTAATATCTTAAATTCGCATAACAATCAACATATTTGCAAAATCAGGATGTGCGTTTGATGGGCAGCCGGCTGGAGACTGAAACATTTGCGCAATTGTTCTTTGTCTGTCTTCTGTCTCTTGTTCTGCTCTTGTTTAGAGTAAATTAGAGTAAATAAAGTAAAATTTCAATGTGCAGACTAAATTTTGTTTAGGTATCTTAAACTGTATCAAAAATAATTTAAAAAAAAAGAAGTTAATTAGGGCCCCTTTAACAAAGCCAGCAGACATTTTCGTGTTATAATGAAAATACTTTATGTTTTTTAGATAACTTTTTATCCATAACAACCAATTCAATCAACTTTAAGTTTCAAAATATAAAAAAATAATTTATCAGTTTCTTTTTTTATGTTCTTAATAAAAATCCGTAGCGCCTCTGCCGACGAACAACGAAATAAACGTGGGTGGTCTTAATGCGAGCTATAACGTCTGAAGAACGAGCCCAGAGGCCAAACACCCCCAAATTATGGTCGTTTCAGATATCGGCGATAAAATGAGGGCGGATAATATGCCGTGATGCACTTTTCATGCCACATTAGAATGAACGTTAATGTTCCAATAAGTCATAAAAGATGCCCCGACTCGCTGTTAGTCAGAGATATTGACTACACCAATGTCCGCTACAGGAAACGGAAACCTTTTTACATTACGAAGAATTAGTTCATTATGTATGGTTGTTGTATGTATGGTTAACATTACAACAGGTGTTCACTAGAAAATTATTTGTTTGAACCTGAAATTGATTGGGTGGTTACTTTTCGTTTTCTTAAAACGCATATTCTTTAACTCATCAGTCGACATATTGAAAGTCCAAGTATCTACCCTAAAACTTAAATAACGAATGATTCCAGCCCTTTTGAACTAGAACTGCAAGCTTAGACTAGATTTGACTCTTGCCCTATCTGTTACTTCGTATCTAGGGTCGAGAGTGTGATCAGATGCCACAGCGTGGCTAGTCATTCCTTGTTCCTTTGCCTGCTCTGCAGTGCATTATTGAAATCTTCTTACCAGCCTGAATATGATAGAAACAAACAATTAATTTTATTATTTTTGAATATAATCCCCTTAACTTCAATACACTTATTACATATCTTTATTAACAACTCAACCCCTTAAAAAAAATGTTCTTTTGGTTTGTCTGCAAAATGAACTAAAACAGCCTCTTTTAACTCAATTTCGTCGTTAAACAGAGTAAGGCCCTTTTCAAATATCCGAACAAATAATAGGGAGGGTGATATATCTGTTGGAACCCACACTCTAAAATGGCGGCTCATCGTGCAAAAGACGCATGCCTCTGGTCAGTTTTCCTCGACGTTTTACACGTATGCAGTCTCGCAATTTATGTAATAATGTTGCGTAATATTTACCGTTGACAGTGGTATTAGTTTCTTTAAAATCTATCAAAAGAATTTCTTCACAATCCCAAAAGGTCGTGGCCATCACCTTTTTTTTTGACTGGCAGATTCTGAAATTTCTTGGAGGCGACGCCACTCCATTGATTCTTTTTTCGATAGAGGGTCATAATGGAGAACCATAGTTTCATCTCCCGTCACAATAGTTTCTATCACAGGCTCCGGTTCCGACCCACAGAGTTCCAAAAAAGACCGCGCACACTCGACACGGCGTTGTTTTTGAATAGCCGAAAGGTTTTTAGGAACCCATCTTGCACTAACCTTATGCATACCTAAATGATCATGCAGGATTCGACGAACACTTGTATCAGAAAGCTTAGTAATTTCTGAGATTTCCTTGACCTTTATACGTCTATCCTCTATACCAGCTCTTCCATAATTGCAACAATATCTTCCGTTATGACCCCCACTGGTCGACCAGTTCTTGAATCATCTTCAAGGAACTCCTGCCCCAGTCGAAAACGTTTTGCCCATTCTTTCACTACAGAATAAGAAGGAGAACTTTATCCGTACACACCATCCAGCTTTTCTTTAAAATTTTAGGTGCTAACCCTTCTTTTGTCAAAAACTTTATGACTGCTCTATACTCAATTTGCGTTATTTGCGACATTTTTTCGGGCACCTCTTGTTTAAAATCCTGTCAATAAAAAACTATTTGAAGCAAGACTCCAATTTTTTTTCGCAGCCTACTAAGATATATATTTAGAAGAAGACAAAGTTTTATCGTGATACTGGAGCTGCATCTATGTCAAGCCGGGAAATTTTGGCGCTAACCTCGTACATATATACCCCCTTGGCTTCCGTTAGTGACTTGGTTAGTTTGTAGTGAATTGGGCCTATGGACTTCGTTAGCTTATCTGTCTAACATTGTTGGTATACTGATTTTCCGAAGGTCCATAGCAAGAAAAGGATTTTACTGAAGCGAAAATTGAAGATAACTAGCGTAAAATGAGGGAAATTGTTGGAACGGCGATTTACGGAAAAGCCAAACAGCATTCGACTTTTATATCCCGGTGGAAATAAAAATTATTCAGCCCTCAGCCCCCCTCTAAACGTGTCGCGGGGTAAGCCGAAACGATCAAATTTCCAGCGGAGAACAATAAAAACGTCATTAAAACGGTTTATACCTCGGGGGGAGACTTTAATGTTAATGGCACAGAACGAAACTCATCTCCAGCGCGATGCCATTGATTTAGAGACGATTAAAACGGTATTGGGATATAAAACGAACCCCGATATTAACGATACGGCATGTATATTGCGTAAAGGGCATTACAATTTTAGAAGATGACGGCGGCTATATTGGACGTCTACAAATTGATGATCTCTTTGACGTTGATAGGGTCGCTAATGCGCGTTTGCTTTAATTACTAGTATTTAAGAGCTTTGATCGCGCGCGACGATAGCACACCTTTTTTTTCCGTCAAGCCGGCAATTTGCCCCGAGAAATTGGCAATCGACACGGTTCAGCGCCACTGACGCGTCGCCCACCCGGGTGACAACTCGGAACTGGCGTCCGCCATAAAGCAAACCCTCTCATTTTGCGCGGCTTAACCTTGCCCCCCTCCGCGAAAGCCTGCAGAAAAGTAATTTTCATTTTATATTCCGTAAACATGAGGTAATTTTTATTCACGTACCCTATTTACCGGCCACCTTTTTGTAAGGGTTCGGCATCGAAATCCGGATGCAAAATTGGATCTAAGGGCCGGGATTGAATGACAGTATCCTTGCAGAGGTAGACATAGCTTTCTTTAACCTTTTCTCTACTTGTCTCTTGTGCATTCTTAATAGGCTTTGGGGGGGAAACGTATCCTTGCTTCACTACCATCTAACGGGTTGAATTGTTGGAAGTGTTAAGTTGTACTCGCGTAACTCACAATTACGAAACTCGCGTTAAACAAAAACTAACTTCCTTAGAAGAAAAACCTTTTGAGAAGCGGGCCAATCGCGACAGCAAATTGTAGAGTGGTATTAAGTGGGAAAAGGGGCTTAAAACGGGGTTTTTAGAGATAGGACGAAATTCACGTGCCTATTATTAAGGGTGGTCGTAGTCAACTAACTGCTTCACGCAACGCAAGTCTAAAAAACAGGCGCCGTCGAGTCGGTCAGTCACGTCTATGCAGCGTGATCAAAGGAGGCGATAGACGTTGCCACGTCTAACGCAATATCAGCGTTTCAGTGAACATGGGGAAAAGGTAGAGGACAAGGTTAGCAACTCGAATACTTAGCTTGCAATCACATCAATGATTCTCGCCAGTGACCACTTAAGAGGAGGCAATCCGTCCTCTTTTACTAGAACCATATCATTGAATTTCAAGTTTTCACAAGGGTGGAGCCATTTTGGACGATTTTGCAATCGGTCAAGTATTCAACCGACCATCGTTTCCAAAACTGTTGCTGCATTTTAGAACATCTTTGCCAGAATGCTGGTGATTTTCTGGCTTATTACTAAAAATGACTATTAAAAAATGACCAAGGGTTAACGCTTCAAAATCGCAGGGGTCATTGGAGATCGGACATAAGGGCCTTGAATTCATTATGGCTTCAATCTGAGCCAAGACAGTGTAAAGATGTTCGAAAGCCAATATTGCGTTTCCGACAATTCGCTTAATGTGGTACTTAGCATCTTTGATGGCACTTTCCTAAATGCCACCCCAGTGTGGAGGACTTAAGGGTATGAATCGCCCGATTATTTATCCTCATTTTTGAAAAATTGATAAAGTTCCTTGAGGTTGTTTCTAGATCCTTGGAAATTAGTAGCAATTCGATGTGCAATTTAAGGTCACGTGTGCTGTCCTTAAAAAGATCACTTGTAAATTACCCCAAGTGGAAATTAATGTTCACTCCTTAAAGATACCGAAAAATATCCAACTTGCAGAGCCATACTTTCACATCCCCGAAGAGATAGATATGCTCATTGCAGCAGATCTGTATTACGACATTCTCGATGAAGGATTAATTAAACTAGGATCTAACCTCCCAGTACTCCAAAATTCCCACTTAGGCTATTTGAAAGCGAGAAGCGTTCCATCGGTGACTGATTCATCCAGTGTTACCACCAATTTCACGACCGGTGCACACGGAAAGGTCTCCCTACTCGCTCAAACTACTGAATTAGAAAATACTATCGCAAAATTCTGGGAACTGGAGCAAATCCCGCCTAAGACCTTCTTGAATGAAGAAGAATCCGCTGCCGAAAAAATATTCACTTCAACTACCAAGGTCTTAGAGGATGTTAGATATCAAGTTTGTATTCCTCTAAAAACCCCCTCAGAATATGAGAAACTCGGAAATTGTTTCTCGAAAGACAGATTCCTGACGCATCAGATTTGACTCGCAATATGAATCTACATGGTTCCCCAAGCAAAATTCTCGGTCTGACTTGGAATTCTGTATCTGATTGTTTTTTAATTTCGACACCGCAAAGCCCCTTGGCGGGTCCAATAACTAAAAGAAAAATTTTGTCCACGATAGCTCAGTGCTTTGATCCCCTCGGTCGAATCGATAATCCATGAATGGACCAACTACTGTTGAAATCTCTGTAAACTTAAATTTCTCAACATACAAAGACCGCTCCTTTTAGACAGTGCCGTCAAGATCCTTGAAATACATGGTTTCGTCGATGCTAGTTTGAAAGCTTATGCTGCTTGAAAGTTATGTATTTTGATAATGCAGTCTCTGTTCGTCTTGTGTCCTCCAAATACAGAGTCGCTCCTCTCAAGTCACTGTTACTTCCAAAATTAGAACTATGTGCCATGTTGCTCTTAGCCCAAATAAATGAGCGAGCAAGTTGGTGCAAATCGCACGCCAGCAGGTGGAACGTATTTGTAGCCAATTGCGTATCGCAAATTCAGGAGTCGACACAAAGCTATTGTTGGAGACATATCAATTCTGTAGACAATCCTGCTGATATCGCTTCTAGAGGTTCAGCTCCTCAAGACGAATGACCCCAAGTTCTTATTAGATCCCGAGTTAAAGTTGGAAAAGTTTGATATTGGTTACAAGTTATCTGATTTACCCGAGGAAAGCAAAATCGCTTTAGTAGTCCAAGGCAAATCTTCGGTAAATAACTTCTGGCAACAATTATTTACAAAATTCTCCCGATTTTCTAAATTACGTCGCCCTTTTGCCTATTATTTACGCTTTGTCCACAACTCCCGAAACCGCTAGGTACAAAAATTGAATTGTGCATTAGAAAGAATTGTAACTATTATTCAAGAAGAAAACTTCTCCAAAGAAATCTCTGATATCAAATCTGGTAAGCCGATTTCAAATAAACAAATTTTATCATTGAACCCATTTTTAGATAATGATATTCTGAGAGTCGATGGCAGACTTGAAAATGCTAACATTCCTTATAAGCAGAAACATCCTACGCTACTGCCTTCTAAAAATTATGTCGACAAGCTCATGGTTATTCAAGAGATAATCGCTTGGGACATGCTGGAGCACAGAATGTCTTGTCCAATTTTCGGCTTCGATTTTGGCCGTTAAATGCACTTCGAGAAATAAAAAAGGTGATCAGAAGCTGCCAAACTTGTTTTCATTTTAGAGCTCAAACTGCAAAGCAAATTATGGCTAACTTGCCCAAGGACAGATTGCTAATATCTCGCCTTTTCCAAAAATTTGGAATCGATTTTGGGGGTCCTACCATGGCTAAGTCGTCATCTCTCAAAAAAGCTCCTCTCATTAAAACTTACATTGCCACCACATTGCAATTATGATTACTAAATCAAACTCATTTCACACAGACTAAATCTTCTACAGCTTTGAATGGACTAAAGGTGTGATGTCCCCTCCAAATATCTTACCTTGCCACAGAGCGACTATTCATTTGTTTAGAGGACCTGGATAGCAGAAATATTGTGCAGCATATCCTGAAGAGCGACTAGTCTCATTTCCGAGCGTATAAAATAAAATGAACGTCATAGCCCGATGAGTTGTGTAGCATGTTTGGCAACGAAGAGATAGCTATGTCTCGCTGTTTAGATATTCAAAAGCTTCACACAAAAGTCAATCTGACACTGATCGGAATTCCAAACAATCTAAATCCCGTTTTAATAATTAAGGTAATACCAGGTTTCGACGCGCCTGCAGCATCAATATTCATTTACGGGCGTATCGGCGCACAAAACTCGATAGATTTTACGCTAAACCACAAATCAACATCCGACGGAAATCCGGATTTCATTTGCAAATCTGCCACTTCCGATTAAGACCAAACTGCGATGGAAATTGTTCTCTCGATCAAGAGAATTAGCCCTCTTAAAATTCCATTATTTCCAACTCCGTGCTCGCTCTATGCAAGTTTTCAATGTCCCGAAAGGAAAACGACGCGGCGACGCAAGAATTGCCCCCACAGACTTTTTAATCATACATTCGTGGTTTCCGAAATTTAATGGGGTTCCGCTCCGAAGTAGTTGTCGTGCGAGCTAGTGGAAATGTTTACCTGGTGATAAGGTTGGGCTGCGATAGGCGCGGTGCGACCAAATTGACTCAAATTATGTGTTTTCCTCACGCGTTTTCTCGTCGGGAATTGTTTTGTTTCCATAGGCGTGTCCGACTATCGTTACGGGAGGTGTTGACAAATGATATGCCATCCGAAGAGGCAGAACAGTCTTAACTACGCTCCAGTAAAAAATATAAATTGAGAACCACTAGTCTGAAGAAAAGATACGATTGAATCGATTAAAAAAATAATGAGATATTTGTAAATGGACTTTTTTCTAAATTAGAAAATCCTCAGCCAACGCATACAAAACTGAATACCAAAAAACTGCAGCAATAGTATCATCTTACTTTACAGTTTTTTTTTTCACAATATCAATATTTTGTGGGTTTATACGATTTTGCGAAATGAAAAAAAGCACTAGGAAGCATAATCAATTATAAAAGAATAATGCCCTCTACTACATCTTCAACTATATGTTTATCTAATTTTAAGCTGCTATAAAAGGTAGAGCATAGAACTAGCGGCTTAAGATGCATCATTTCGTTTAAGTTCTTAAGTTTCTCTTCAGAGATTGGTTTCATATCTGGCCACGAACACAATAGAGATGTGAAAGGTGAACTAATGGTTGTGGATCGTCTTCCTCTTAGATATAGGCAGCTCGTATCTGCTGTTTTGATGCGGATTTAGATAAGATATATATGTCGGAAGAGCCTATTTGGCCTGTTTGAAATGAGGAAGAAGAACCTATCTAAGTAAATATTCGCTTTTCTAAGGTAGAACTCGAAAAAGCCGATTTTCACTGGGATCTGTTTGAAATGAGGAAAAAAAACCTACCATCAATCCAAGAAAGTGGGTTTTTAAGTAGTCATGTTCAGGTTTAATGTAGATTTCGGCCCGGTAAGTCATGAAAATGCCTGTTTTGGCTATAATGGTTTATAAAGGTTTTCGTTACTATAAAGCCCGAAGACGCCGATTTCGTCTAGTATTTGAAAGACACGAGTCACTCTACACTTCTGAGGAAATGTATGTTTGACTGTAATTTAATATACGTGATCCCACTTCTTGAGACCCTTCGCTGCTTTTTATAGAACACAATATTTGTGGGTAATGCACTCATATTCATCATTGCCCTCGGCTATTTCAAAATCTTCTTTTTGCAGTGTCCGAGCTTCATTGGCTAAATCTAAATGTTCCGGCAGCGGTTGTTGTTGAGTCGAACTTGCTAACGTTTCGCCAATCATCCTGCTGGCTTTTTCAGAACTTAACAGTTTGAGTTAAGCTACCATCCCACTTGGATGTCATACGCACATCTCAAAATTCAAATTGTATAATCTAGTGTGTCAACCAAGTGGGTTGAAAGTTTTATGCTAAAATGAAGAGTATGTATTTTAATTCCTTTTTTATGAATGGAAATTTTCAAGGTCTAGAATCGACATTGGGTTCGAAAGATTTTGCAGAATTAAGACGTATTAATTATTGACCAGACGACCCGCTTGTCTATTTTTTTCATATAATGTTGGTTGTTAGCTTTTTGCACAACTTCACAGTGCGCAAATTTTGAGACCAAAAAATAATTTTGGAACGGACGGCTCTGTCCACGTAAATCGTGGATATTGCCAGGTCGCCATATATGGAGCCGCGGCATGCAAAAGCGTTTGTCCGTGTAACCGTCGGACATCAAATTATGTGCGCCAGAAATTTACGACCGCATTTGAATTGTTTGTGGACACAACGCAAGCTGTCGTGTGCTTTACAAAGCAAATAGAGTGGAAAACAAAACTTGTACAGCTGTAAACCAGCTTAGAATGCTTTTATTCCTTTTGTTAATTTTTATTTTCACCAGGATTTAAGCTTCGTAATGGCGTGATCTCTAAAAGGACATTTTCTGCTGCAGTCTGTATAGTTGATTTGGTTTATAACGCTATAATGTATTATGAGTTTATTACTCACGTATTCTGACTCAGTTTCATATTTTTAAGAGGTTCATCATACTTAAGAGGTTCAAGTTGTGCGGACTTGATATTGGGTGTTGGGCTTCAACACCATCACTATCTCGAGCTGCAAATTATTTGTTCAGCTCTATCACTAGCGTTTCGTTACCAATCGTGATGCTTTAGCTTTTTGTTCATACTGATGAATGCAGATTTCACCCACAGTAATCTAGTTGCCAGGTTTAAAATACCTTGCTCGGTTCTTCACCCCTTGATATGAAGCACTCAGCATTATAGTATCACATTTTAAATTTTCTATAATTTTTGTATCAGTTTGTACGGGATGGCCCGATGATTTAGTAAAAGGTACCTTATCTAAAAATTTCTAAAAAATGAAAACAAGAGGTGTTTAGATTCACTTATACCTAGAAAATATTATAAGGTTGTTCGGAAAGTCATTTCGTTTTTTCCCGTCAGAGGACTTAATTACGTTTTTTCGAAACCAACTTCACACTTAAGCCGCATAACCATTATATGTCTTGAGAGCTGATATTGCAAGGCTTGTGTGTGAAAAAGTTCTATTAATTCTACGCAGTAGTTTTTGGTTGGTGCCCTTTTAAATATGGAGAGCAATAAGCAGCATTTTCGTCATATTTTACTTTTTTACTTCAGAAAAGGTAAAAATGCTGTCCAAGCGAGAAAAAAATTGACGGATGTGTATGGAGAAGGCGTGTTAACAGTACGCCAGTGCCAGAACTGGTTTGCAAAATTTCGATCCGGAAATTTTGATGTCGAAGATGCACCACGGTCTGGAAGGCCGGTCGAAGCTGACAAAGATGCGATAAAGGCATTAGTTGATGCAAATCGGCGAATAACCGAGAGATCGGTGAGAGATTAAATTTGTCGAATTCGACTGTTTATGGCCATTTGAAAGGCATGGGCTTAACCTCGAAGCTCGACGTGTGGGTGCCCCATGTCCTTACGGAGCGAAATTTGTGTCGTCGCGTTGACGTGTGTGATTCGCTCCTCAAACGTCAAGAAAATGATCCATTTTTGAAGCGGATTATTACTGGGGACGAAAAATGGGTTGTATACAACAATGTTAAACGCAAGAGGTCATGGAGCAGAAAAGATGAACCGGCTCAAAGCGTGTCAAAAGCCAACATTCACCAAAAAAGGTGATGCTCTCCGTTTGGTGGGATGTCAAAGGAATTGTTTTTTTTGAGCTTTTGCCGGACAATACAACGATTAATTCAGAAGTCTATTGTCATCAACTGGACAAATTGAATGATTCACTTAAAGAGAAGAGGCCCGAATTAATCAACAGGAAGGGTGTAGTGTTCCACCAGGATAATGCGAGACCTCACACATGTTTGGTCACTCGCCAAAAACTTTTACAGCTTGAATGGGACGTACAACGTGCAACATCCACCATATTCTCCAGATCTGGCGCCTTCCGACTACTATTTGTTCCGGTCCCTGCAAAATTTTTTGGATGGCAAAACCTTTACCTCAAATGAAGATGTTAAAAAACCACCTGAACCAGTTTTTTGCCAGCAAGGACCAAAACTTTTATGAGAGGGGAATTATGTTACTTCCAGAAAGATGGCAAAAGGTGTTGGACCAGAATGACCAATATATAATTTAATAAAATATTTATTCATTATACGAAAACTGTCTTTCATATTCCCCAAAAAAAACGAAATGACTTTCCGAACAACCCAATATAATGTACCCAAGGTATTTTCGGTACTTTTTATTTTACCTTATGTTCAAATTTTGAAGATCAATGAAACCCACTATTTGTTTTTATAATTTAAAAGCATTTAAAAGAATGTTGTAAATTTCGATATATTAGCAATAAAATGCTTTTTCATTGTAAAAATTAGACCTACTATTTACTGCCGTTTGACATTTTTTATAAATCAGGTCTGGTAATTTAGTTATCAACAAAAAAGTTTAAAATTTTAGGATGGCTATAAAAAATCTTGTATGTGTGTTGATCCGGGCATTCATTCGTTGGTTGTTTGATCCTAAATCGGATGCCTGACGTTTCGCCAGAATTTTATTTGGCATCTTCAGAGGATATTGCACGTGTCCGCACTTGAGATGGCAGTAGAAATTCTAGCTAAACGTCAAGGTCAATCAACCAACGGAACCAACAACAACCAACAGAATTTTCTTCAATATTCGATATATTCAATACCAACTAGACAATCCTTTCAGTGCTTAATGGAACGGAATAACGCTAGTGAAATAAATAAGAAAATGATAAACCTGAATGGTACCAATGAGGAAAAAGAGTTGGAAATTTTACTCGAAGTACTGAATAATCCCCAGATCAGTAGCCGTCAGGTACCTAGCTTATCTTCGATGAGAGTCCGTTTTATAGAGAACAACTAATAGCATTATTAATATACAGAACACTACGTTTTTTAAGTTTCTTTTAAAACTGGAAGAGTTGTATTACTTTTTGATTTATCCCAAATGCCAAACTTCGATTTTCGCATCTTCTACAAAATCTTAGGACTTTGGCTCCATCAATTTAAACTTCTTCGGTATTATATCGTTTTTTTTGCACAATTCTCCAGTCTTTAAACTGATTGTCAATGCTGGGATCTGGGAGTTATCATCATGTAAAAATCCAGGAAGTGCTGTGGAGAGAATTATTTCCACATTCAGGTCCAGGCATTATATTTGTGTTGAGTTCCTCATGAGTTCCTGCTCCATGATGACTTGAGCAATTTTCAACTTAGTTGGTAAAGTTTTTTATGGTCTTTGCGTGAGCCGAGAGAAGACGGCCAGTGGCGTCATATTTAATTTCTTTTATTTTTAAAATATTGTAGAGTTATTACACTGTCTGTTGGATTTATTATTTGCAGTTGAAGAAGTGGACATTTAAAACTTGCTTGTTCCTTTGGAGCTTTTGCGCTGACACTATATTTAATGAGGCATATAAACAATCTAGGACATTTTAGAAGAGCAACGTAATAAAAGACTCTGCAAAAAGGGTGGTAGCAAATGCCTTTGGCATATTAAATCAAAAAATTCAAATATTTTATAGACCAATAGAAACAAAAGTGGAAAGTATATAATAATAATAATAATAATAAATAGCCTTTATTGTTGTATATTGTTATATACAAATATACAGTAGAGAAGAGACGAAATCTAGCAAAAGCTACTCCACTTAATCTTTTAAATATTTAAATTGAAAACTAAATAAAAAGTTATAATTACATTGATAAATTAAATATAGTATAATAGATAAATGTAATAGTAACATCGAACAATAGAAAGTTACTAAAAGTAAAAATAAAAAGAATAACATTGAAAATCAAATTATTTGAAAAGTTAGCAGTTTGAAACTGAAATATTTTTTAAAGAATTTAATGTGATCATTCATAAATAACATAATCATAAATTTGTACATTTATGACTTTCTCCAAAACTTTAGACAAGGTTGGAAGAATACTGATTCGACGAGGGTCTGAGAACTGGGTGGGATTGTTATTTTTTGCCAATGCCAAGAACTACAATTTTAATTGTAAAAACAACCTGTATTTTGCATAATTTTTTGCGAACTAAAATGGGCCATAGTCGGTACTTTCGGTTTCTAGAACCACTAGAGCCAATTTTGAGAACGATCTAGAACGCCCAACAAGCATATAAATGGCATATAGTATGTGGGAATATATGTATATAATAAGCAGTTTCACTACTATGGTCTGTTTATAGATATAAGAAAGTGACCAATTGCTTTTGAATGGGATTATCCAAGGGTGGTCATTAACATACAGAGCAACAAGATTATTACCTAAAGTTTCGGATTTTAAATTCAGGTAAAATTGTGGTCCGTAATAGAAAATAATTTTATACCTACCTGTATTTAATATTCTTTCTGTTTCTGTTTATTAGTAAACATTCTTATTTCTTGTGTAATACAGCGTGTGTTGAATCGTGTGCGAATTACGCAAAATATGTGCGAGTCTAGTGTATCTCAGGAGGTGCTCCCGCCCAAATGTAGAAAACAGTATTCTATTGAGACTAAGGAAGTTATAAACAATATTTATTTGACTCTCATTGAACGTGGTACCAGTAAGCAAGCATCTTTAGAAGAAACGGTCACATTAACGCAAAATTCCAACATCAACTGTATGAAAAATTGTGAATAATCCCATTTCAGCCAGGAAAAAAAGAAGCGATGCTGACATTTTCTCAAGTGTGCCTACATTAGATATCTTAATTAGGAGGCTTGAAAAAGATGAAACCGGTGTTAAATGTGGCAGAACTGCCTTATGGAAGTGTATTCAACATATGGGTTTTATATTTAAAAAAATTGACAAAAAGCAAGTTTTAATGAAATCTTTTAGAATTCGGAAATGGTGACTGGAATATCTAGAAAAAATTAGGATTTACAGAGAACAACAAAGGCCGATTATTTACTTGGATGAAACCTGGTTCGACACTTATGATACCCCGGAAAAGGGTAAGGGGTAAGCATAAAACAAACGCGCCATCAAAAAGAGGTAAAAGAATAACTATTTTGCATGCTGGCTCTAAAGATGGTTGGATTCCAAATGGACTTTCCCTGTCTGCGAAAAATATTAAAGATTCTCCGTGAAAAGGCCACAGCTAATTTATTTGAAAGTTGGTTTAAAAACAAACTAGTTCCAAACATTCCTTCTAATAGCGTCAGTGTAATGGACAATGCAAGTTATCATAGTAGACAGTTGACTAAAACCCCTTCTTCATGTAACACAAAAGCAACAATCCAAAACTACATGTATAATAGCGACATTTATTTTCACGAAGATTATACCGAAATGCAATTAATTGAGGTTCTACAAAGCTTGAACCTACAAAAGGAATACGTCTGTGATAATTATGGAAAAAATCTAGGGCATATAGTTTTAATGTTCCACCTTACCACTGCATATTTAATCCCATTGAACATGTTTGGCACGAACTGAAATCTGCCATTCGTCGTAACAATGTTTTTCCCCGTGTTGACTCCAATGTCCTCAAACTTATAGAAACCGAAGTTTTTAACATCCCTCCACAAAGTTGGGCAAATTCTGTTCAACATATAGAAAAAGCAGAATAATCGTATATCCATATTGCAAATAATAATTAGAACAGGCGATGATAGTGACAGTGATACTGATATATTATTGAATAATTTAAGTAATTTAAGTAGGTAATAAAAATAATTTGTAATTTTATTTTAGATTTAAACATAAATGCATACATAAATAAATAAATATTGTTTAGTATATTTCCTAACAACACCCAATATAATTAAATTCTAAGCAAAGTACGGACCTGTTACTGCTTGCCCGGGTCTTTCCTTAATTCGTATCAGTTAGTTTTCATTCAATTGTTTACCAATCTCATCTCATATTCTTCCTAATGTTTTTGTAATCATCATGTTTTAAATCGCATGTTTGAGCGTTTCTATAAACCGTCATAAAATTACAAGAGCTTTACTGTATATCTAATTCAAATTCCTTTACACATATCTTCTACGTCAAATAAGTCAATGGAAATACGGGCTTTGATTTAGCATCTTAGGACAGGCAAAATATTACCAAACAAAACCAAAGGAGTTGATAACCAGGCGACCTCTCGGTAGACCTTAAGGGTGCAGATTCGCCTCCATTTCGTTAGCTCAAACCCGTCCGACCCCCGAAACTGCCGTCATCATTATTTTCCCACCAGGCAAGTCGGAAACCGTCGGAAAAAGTAAAAAGCTCTTCCCGATTTCTCCCCTTGTAAGCGATCCGATTTTCTTTCTCCGCCGTCCCGGCCGTAGTGGCCTTAATTTCCGGACTTTCGTATTTCAATTGCGTCCCACCGCCTACGCGGGGGTGTATATATATCATTATTATCTCCACCCCTCGGTAATGCACAATGGTACAAAAAAGACTCCCTCCTACCCAACGGCCGTAGGTATAGCAGGAAATAGCGTCGGGGTTAAAAAACCGCACATTTCTTGTTTGTTAGCTGTAAATATTAGGGAAGGGGGTGAATAATTCAGAGCCGGTATGAGTAATCCCGTGGGGGGTTCGGGGAGTGGTTTACGTGGCCGGTGAGGTAGATTCCGGCTTTCCCGGAGTAACAAAGTGTGAAGGGCGCCAGATCTTTGGTCCGGCGATAAATTTCGAGAAAATTGACAGTCGATTTTGGCGCGAAATTTAATAAATGATTCTTCGTCTCGCTCTCAACTGAATCGTTCTATCCGCTATATTGACAAGAAAGGAGTGTGTTTCGAAAGTATCCCTTTATGTAACACAAAAACAAGTACAAGGCTGAGGAAAATGAGTGTGACCCAAATATATATTTTATTTATAATATTTCTATGTATACAGGATGTTCGGTTGTGCACTAGTCAACTTAATTAACTAATTATTCACTCGATTTTGATTCTGATTTTTGAAAAAACGAAATTTTGCGTAGTGTTTGGGAAAAATGTATTTTTCCATTCTCTTGCGGAATTTTTATAATAAATCCTGACCTATCTATGACGAAAATATATTATAGACAAAGAAATGCTTTTTCTCATTAAAAAAACAATTTTTTTTGAGATTTGTGATCATGGAACTAATAATATTATAGCCTGGACAGAAATACACACTTCTTATTTAACATTGAACTGTCATAAACGAAACTATCAATTTTTGTAATAATATATATGAAATGATACAGAATTAAATTCCAATCTCATTAAAAAATGTTAAAAACAAAGTAGTCATTAGAAAAAACATTTTTTTGATGGTAATTTGTGACCACCCTGTATTTTCGCAATAGATTGCTTCCACCATTAAAAATTAACCACTTCCATGAATCCATAATGAAAATAAGCAATTTAAGTTTTCAACTTTAAAAAAACACATTTTTACAAAGACCTGTATTTCCTGAAAAAAACTTTATTTTTATGAAAAACTGCTCAAAATTTCGTATGCTATGTGATGACAAAAAATACTCAAAATCAAGGGAATAATTAGAATTTTTAAAAATATTTGGTTATTTTCCTGGACTAACGGAACACTCTGTATACATAAAAACACTATAAATAAAATATATACTTCGGGTCAAACACTTTTTGTGTTTAACTTTTTTCCCCTTTTCTAACGTTCAAATGAATCAAAATCTAGCAAATCAATTTGGAAATAAAATACACTTTTGTAGTCTAATAATTGATTTTCTAAAGTTTTGCCCTGTGTATTCATATTTTTATTTTTATTTCACAGGTCATACAACAACCTAATTGCAGAATGGCACTATATAGACTTATATTATTTTACAAAATTTGGAAATCGAAGTATAAACTGAGGCTTAGATTTAAATAAATAATAATTACGAGCTGAAGAAAATATATGTTTGATTTAAATAAATTTAGGTTTAAATTAAATACATCTGAAAAAGACAGTTATTACAAGTCCGAGCACATCTTATTATAGGAGTTAGAAAAGTAGTAAAGTTCATCAGAAAGTGTCAATCTCGTTCGCATCTGATATGGATTAAGGTTGAAGCTCGAATATTTTTAGCAACAAGAGGAATCCGTAGGATTATTTACAATTTTGAAAAGAAACGCGACATCCAGACGGTTCCTTCGGGTTGCAAAATTTAAATTTTCTTCGTAAGAGTAGGTGTCGACAAATTGTTAAAAAAGATATTTGTTGTACGCTTTCAATAGCAAAAAAGCCAACCAACCTAACCAAGCTAACCAAAACTAACTAAATTGGAATTCTTTAGGTTAAAAGGTACTGCTCTTACTTTTTTTTTTTCTAAATTTTCTTCGTTAGAGATAACAAAGGGTCGTTATAGGAAATACTCATTCAGATGCCACCGCTTTGGAGAGGAGTGTTCCCCACAGGAGTATTCTGCGACCTCTACTGTTCTTAAATTTTGTAAATCTCATCAATACGCCGATAATGCTCAGTTATATTTACCTTTTGTTATTGTTTGTTACTCTTACGACGCCTCTCCATTGTTTTTTTTTTTCGATAGAGGGTCATAATCTCATATCTCCCGTTACAATAGTTTCTATCACAGGCTTCGGTTCCGCCCACAGAGTTCCAGAAAAGACCGCGCACACTCGACACGGCGTTGTTTTTAATAGCCGAAAGGTTTTTGGGAACCCATCTTGCACTAACCTTATGCATACCTAAATGATCATGCAGGAGTCGATAAACACTTGTATCAGAGAGCTTAGTAATTTCTGAGATTTCCTTGACCTTCAAACGTCGATCACTCAATAGCATCTCTTCTACAATATCTTCCGTTATGACCTCCACTGGTCAACCAGTTCTTGAATCATCTTCAAGGGACTCCTCCTCCTCCTCAATTTGCATTATTTGCGACATTTTTTCGGACACGTCTTGTTTAAAATGCTGTCAATAAAAAACTATTTGACGCAAGACGTCAATTTTTTTTTTCGCTGCCTACTAAGATGTATATTCAAAAGAAGACAAAGTTTTATCGTGATATTGGAGCTGCATATATGTCAGGCCGGGAAATTTTGAATGTAGATAAACAGAATTAAGTTTGCCAGAAATGAACTGCGACGACCATGTTGATTCGGATCAATGATATTTTTTATTAGAAAAAATAACTGTGAATAAATTGTAGCTCCTAAAACCAGTGAAAAGTGACATAAGGGAAACATAACAGAATAACTAGACTATAAAATATGAACTATCTGGGTCACTTTGCAGCTCCCAGGTGATTGTCGATTAAAGATAAGAGGAGTTAACAGCAGCATTAACACTAGGGTGGGTCAAAATAGACGGTTATTTTTTTTGGATTTGACACACAAAAACTAGTTGCTAGTTACCTCTAGAAAGTACTTACCACGTATGAGCTCTTAATATTTAAGAGAAGATTTTTCTTATTATACTTTTTGCATTTGCGATTTAGTCTCGTATATTAATAATCATATCTGATCACCAATATATCATAAAGCCAATTCTATTAATAACTTTTACAGGAAATTGAACGCTCTACAAAAATGGTCGCTTATTCTTTTTGGATAAATTGAACCTTTTCAAATAGATTCGAGGTCAAAGATTGAAGAATTTAAAGAAAAATAACTTTTTGTTAACGATTGCTAGAACCATTTTAAAGATATTTCATAGTTTTTAATAAATATCTTCATCGAATTAATAAATTTTGAAATTATTTATTACCTTTTTCAGAAAAAAAACTTCTTTATTTAGGAAATATACTATTTCGAGCTTTACAGCTTCGACTACCTTCTTTCTTATATCGAGTGGAACAGTATTATCACTGATAAATTATTAATAAAATTTTCTTAATGACATATTAGTAATAAAATATGATTATTTCTATATTAGACTAAATCGAAATTGCCAGACTGTCATGAGAATAATCTTCCCTTTAATATTACATGGTAAGTGCTTTCTAGAGGTAACGAGCAACTGGTTTTTGTGTGTCAGTTCCAAAAAAAATTATAGTTTATCATTTAAATGGAACTCAAGAATTTGCAAAAAAATTATTGAGTTAAACCCGTATAAGCATTTGATGAATGGGAAAATGCAGTTTTTATTTACAGTAGCGATGTAATTTAAATCATTTTAATTGAATTTAGTTAATTTCTGTAGTATAAGAGCGCACGTTCTTTTTCCTCGTCAAAAGGCGCCGAAAATCTAACGGTAACTCTAGTGAGCAAACAAAAGGATTTTCTCCGCCAACTTTTGCGGGGTGGGGCGTTGAGGGGGGTCCGTCGGCGCTGAAAAGGCAAACAGCCAGCCCGTTCCCGATAAGGAACTCTAATTATGGGTTTCGCGACGTTGTAATCAGTCAAAAATTGAAATTTCCAACTTGCGAACTTGAAATTATTGCCGGTCGGCTCTCGCGTTTCGTCGCCCCCCTCCCACCACCCGTAGGGGCGACATGAAAGCCAAGCCCGATTTACATGCATAATGGTGAACCTCCTCCCCTCCGGGACTGGCCTGACCGCCGCGCTTGTTTTAAAAATGATTTATTTGACGGCCGATTATTTTCTTGTTAGTTGTGATTGCAACAAGTCATGCTTTCGAGCTTTGGAACTTTGCCGTTTTAAAAACTTGCTCAAATAGTCAGTAGTTATCGGAACTTTTAAGAAGTACAATTTTAATTTACCCAGCCACGTATAACCGTTTCCACGTTGTTAGTTAAACAATTTTCGGACATGCAATTTGATTGTTTAATTATACGTCGCAAGATATTGCTTTGGAATTTGGAAAAACATGCTCGGTTTATACTTAGATAGATATTTAATTTAATATAATTATATACAATTTTCTTGTTCCCTTGTTCCGATACCAGGTAAACCTAGCGATATTATGAGAAATAAATTACGTTACGGAAACAAACTGCCCCTTCCTGTCCTGTTAAAAAAATCCTTTTTGGGAAAAGTTTGTAAAGGAACGTTTTCCGATAAAATCGACATATGATATATACTAATATCAAAGTGCAAAGTTATCTTTCTTAAGCCTAAATGGGTATTACATTGGACATGGCCAAGCACATTAATGACGTTTTCTTTGGTCCTGACGCGTCAATTTCTTCTATTCACCCGATTTTCAAGAACTTGTTTTGTTTGGCCCAAACATTAACTACTAAAATGTGCTCCAATGAGATATTTTGCTGCCTATACTTACAAAGCACTGGCAATGGAATAAGACGTTTTTAATATAATAAACACAATCAGAGTACTTTTTACAAAACTCACACTAAGAAAACTCAGAGGTTAGATAAATTTTAAAATCTAACTATATCAAATGAAATATTTGTCAAAAAATCAAAAAATCTTGTCAAATCATTATACTATTGCTATAATTTTTATATTCCATATTTTAAATCAAACGTGTAAGTTCCTTCCAGTAACCGACGAACATGAAACGCAGAGGATCGAGTTTTGCACAGGAGATCTGAAGAAGGTGCAAATTTTCTAAACAGCAGGTGTATTTAATAGCAAGAATAAACATTTTTGATCCACTAATAATCAACACAAAATGCAGGCAGTGAAAATCCAAGGACGGACGTCAGTTATTTTATGGTGTGGCATGTTGAACAATGTGGTGGCCGAACCAATTATATACGAAGGATCCTTGAATGGCTAACGCTATTTAAATTTCCTTGCAGCAGAAATAGAAGTTGTTGGAAAATGTGCCAGTT
This sequence comes from Cylas formicarius, assembly GCF_029955315.1. Classification (NCBI taxonomy): domain Eukaryota; kingdom Metazoa; phylum Arthropoda; class Insecta; order Coleoptera; family Brentidae; genus Cylas; species Cylas formicarius. The sequence continues at coordinate 28,554,719 of NW_026844326.1, read as the reverse complement.
AGGAATTATTTAAATTTAATTTGGCATCAAGATGGCGCACCTCCGCATAATGTCCAACCGATTACCTAAATAATAAACACAGACTTTAGATAGGTAGGCAAGGAACTATCAAATGGTCCGCCGACCTGAATCCTTGTGACATTTTTTTGTGGGGTCACTTAAAAAATAAAACTCGTTATAATAGGCCGGGGAGCTCTCGAAGCCTGGGCGAGAGACCGGGCCGCGGGGGGCTGGAGAGTTGCTCCGGGAATGAGGCAAGCGAGGCTTATGATGGATGGGCCCGCCCTTCCTCGGACCAGGGAGCTGCTTAGACTGACCAGAAGGGAGTGTAGAGCACTAACAGGGGCCTACACAGGACATTGCAGGCTTAGGAGGCATCTCTGCTTGCTAGGCATTGGAGACGACCCGGAGTGTAGGTGGTGCATGGAAGGGGAGGAGACCCCGTATCATCTGCTCACCGAGTGCCCTGCCTTGACATGGGCAAGATTGGGAGACTTCGGAACGGCCCTGATCGATCCGGATTCAGTGCACGGTATTGGGCTAAAGGAGTTGCTGACCTTCTATAGGAGGGGCGGCATTCTGGACGCCCTCTAGAGCGGCCTGGGCGCACAACGGGCCCATCTGGTGGCCTAAGTGCTTGGACGCCCGCGAGGGCGCCCCCCTTTAATACCAATACCAATACCAATGCACTTCCACATCGTGGATACAGTGGACATTCTATCTCCCGAATTAAAGCAACTTTATCATCTAGAGATAAAATTTTTCGCTTACTCGCCATGCTCGCCGTATTCACTAAGTTAAATTAGAACTGATTGAAACAATGGTGTGCTTTTATACATACCGATTAAGACATTAACATGTGTAGGCCCCTGTTAGAGCTCTACACTCCCTTCTGGTCAGTCTAAGCAGCTCCCTGGCCAGTCAGTCAGTGCAGTACTGACTCAGAGGGACCGTATGTGGAAGTGCAAAGAAAAAATCATTCAGGCTGAAGCGGCAGTTCTAGTAAAAAACTAAGAAAGCCAAAATTTGATTTGGATCGGGCAATATTGCAGTGGTCCTCTGGACCTATCGTAAAACTAAAAGCAGAAAAGTTTGCTGAACAGCTTGGCATTATCGATTTCAAGGCTTCGGAAGAATGGTTAGGTAAGTTCGAACAGAGATATGGTGTAAATTATGGATAGATAAGTGACGAAACCCGTGATGCCGACAGAAATGTCACTAACGATTGGCTGAAGGAGACGTGGCCACAACTAGTAGAAAAGTACCCTGCTGACGATATTTTTAATAAATAAAATACATTTCAAAGGGAAAAGTGTGTGGGTGGAAAACTTTCTAAAGAACGTATAACAGTGTTAGTAGCTGCCAATATGAGTGGGAGAGAAATTGGAAAATCAACTATTTTAAGAACAAACTGAATAGGAATTGCTTAAGAAAGTGACATTTATTTTAACCAAGGATTCCAAAATTGTCGAAATATGCAGGGTGTTAGAGGGGGAGGCACTTTTGGAACACCCTGTATCAACAAAATTATAATATTTTATATTTTCAGGAGAAGCCGTTTGTACGAAACTTTTTTCCTATGCCCTATGAATTTTCAGATCGTATAGCGGATCGTTTTATTTGGCACGCAGTGTACAAGAAGTACAAGAGACGTATCTGAAGAACCAAAGCGAGTTTTGCGATGCGACTGCGGGCTAAAACACAACGAACCCCCGGACTGACGCACGGGCAATACCCTGGGGCATCGCGTGCCTGCGGACTTTTTCATCATCGAGCCCCCACAACGCGAACGTTAATAAATTATAAGGCGATACACATTTTCGTTATGACCTTTCAATTCCCCAGGTCCTATATGGCTCGCGATTGATTTTAAATTACGACCCCTATCGGTGGCCGCTGACAACGTCGACTTGTCAGACGCGACTGACACTTATCAATTCCCCTACCTTTTCGGTACTTTCCAAATTTCAATAACGATGTCTGCAGACGGGCCGGACCCTGTCGGATCGCCTAGAGAAAAACGGAAACTGCCCGGAAGCCATTCGGAAGAGAGCTTTGACGGGCAAAAGACCATCAGACAGAAACTTATCGCCAAAGTGAAATCTTGGAGCGGCAAAGATACCAAATTCGTGTCACAGGAAGCCTGGGAGCAGAGCGGTACAAGCGAGGACGACAGTCCCAAGTTGCGAAAGTCGCCCAAATCCTTGCCCGCCCTTAGCGGCACTTCGAAATTGTTGTTTTGGGATCCGTACGATCGGAAAGGCAGAGGTAACAGGAAAGCAGCAAGGAAGAAAGGCAAAAGCACCTCCGTTCCTAGAAACGACCCTGGTCCAAGTCTGGACGACGCGGAAGAAGCAGCCGGAGAAGACGCTGTCGAGCCTGAAAAGGACAACTTGAGCAAGTACGCTTACGATCCTAGAAGTACTAAGTCTGTGGTGTTCACCGACGAAGTCTTGGTGGTGTACTTCAAGAACGAGCTCGTCGTCGGTGAAGCGACGGAACCCTTGAAGAAGGAAGCGGAACAACAGACCCGGAACAAGGAGATGAGAAGGTGTCACCTGGTGAAGTACCAAGACAAGTACAACTTGTGTCTGTTTTGAGACTGTCCCACGATCTATCCGTCGTCAAAGTAACTGCAACGTACAATAGTAAAACATGTACCCATCGACTTGCCTTTGTTTATTTCCTTAAGGTTTTGGTAAGGCGACCTTTAACAGTAAGTGGCCAAAATCATCAAATCACTTAAACTAAGCTCCCTAAGAATGTACCTAACTCTGAAATTTGAGTTTTCTCAATAACCTATTTCACAGGTTTCTGAAAATGATTTTAAATTGTTTAGTGGTTTTTATGGAGCCCACAGAAAGCAGTTCCGTCGTCAAAACGCCGGAGGTTGTTACTTTTTAGTCCAGTTAATGTTGAAAGAATTAGGTTAGGTAGTAGTTTTTATGATTGGAAATATGATTACCATGTGGCAGTAAATTATTTGTGCAATTTATCTCACTGGCGCTGCTATATTACATCTATTTTTGACGAAGATAGAACGATTCTGAATAAAACATTGCTTGAAAGGCATTTTTCGAGTACTGACTTGGTTGAATTCTAAAACAGAGTAATACCATGAATTATGTAATATCGTCCCCCTCCCCCCTTATTTAATTATGATTTTGGTGAAGAAATAAAAACAAGTACAACCTGTGTCTGTTTGTCCCAAGATTTTCTTTCGTCAACATGCAAGAGCAAAATGTATACTAGTCGAATTGCTTTTGTTTACGTCCATAAACTTTTGATTGGACAACATGTACGACATCTCTTGGTTCGGTCTGGCAATGATTATACCTAACTCTGAACTTTGATTCTTCTCAAAAAGCTATTATGGCGTTGAATTGATACAAATAGTAGCATTCAGTTGTTTTGTTGACTTAACGGTGTATCGTCGAGTACTGTAAAATACGGTGATATTACAACGACATACAGCACTGTCATGTTTTCAAGCCCTCCCATTTTCAGCTTGGATCCCAAAATATCAACAGTGAACTTAAATGAATTGACAGAATTTCTAAAGACCATGGTTTACTCTTAAGCCCAGAAAAATGTACAGTATCATTTTCACATGGCACGAAATTATATGCAAAATTTATATCATTCCATAAAAAAGACTTCACTAATTGTAATTCTGCACAATTATGACAATGGAAGCTGCATAAGAGATTGCTTGTAACTTGATATACAAAAACCATCCAAAACCATTTTTCAAGCACTGATTTGGTTGGAATATAAAAAAAGTAATACTGTGAAATATTTGATTACGGTTTTGAGGGCTGAGCAAGTTATGTTATTGTAATATAAGATTGCAACTTAAAGAGTACCCCAACCATCCCAACATCACCTTTGGGTGAGTTTCTGCTGGCTGCTTTCTCGAAGGTTAACTCCATGATGGGATCAGATTAGAAGAACTAATAGTCATCGTAAATTAGAAGCGAATATATACACAAAAAGGTATATATTTAATTCAATTCATTTCAACAATCTCACTTACGTCTGAAACAATATTGAAGTTACCACACATAAACAGGTGTAGGGGGATCGAATGAAAGCCTATATCGGACTTCAATTCTGGGGGCACTTTTTACAAAACTTCTGGATTCCTCCTGTGTCGGTTTTTGCTGAATCGATCTTGCTAACGTGTTGCCAATCATCCTCTTGGCTTCTTCGGAGCTTGACTGAAACTGGCTCGCGTTTTGCTCCGTACCTGCTTATATATTATTGACTCTCGCATCTTTCGTTGGTAGAAGAATTGATAACATGCAAGAATTATAGTTTTGTCGAATAATCAGGACTGTTTTTGATCACGTAGCGGCAGCTTAAAAAGGTTTAAAATTTTTCGGACGTTCTTGAATAAATAATGCCAATCTATGAGTATATATAAAACAATGATTGAAAGGTTTTGGTTAGTTTTTTTTTTCTTTTCACTGCCAGCTTCCTTCGAAAAGCGATGAATGAGGTTGTGAATTTGGAGAGGCACCCACCCTCAATCAATTTGCGAATATGATTACCCGGGGTTGTCCTCTATCCGTGCCGCGTCAAACAACCCCGCACTGTTTAATATTTAATGAACAAGAGTCAATAAATCTAAAACAGGCGATGGGGTGATGCGAGATCTAAGGCAAAGGGTGCGTAAGTATTATTCGCACCCTACAATTTTACATCTCTCCTCCCTTAGTCGCGCTAATATGTTAATTTGATCGTGGCGCGGGGTTTTCAGCATCCCGATTGTCATTCGGAGCCGCCAAATTGAAAGAAAAAGAACAGTATTCGGGATACAAACGCACACATCGCAAACAACGGAGAGACAGAGACTTTGTCTATTGTTCGAGGGTTTTCCGCTTCGTGCCCGCTTGTCATCGGATTGGCGGCGCTTCACCGACGCAAACGTGGTGTATATACGTTTAATATTATCCACGGGAAGTTTGGAAAATTGCCAAACGTAGAACGGTGTTCGGCTTGCGCAGCGAAAGCTGTCAGGGGACCGCGAGTCCTTAGACTCCGCAGTACGTCGTTCCCTACTTGTTCATTACAATTTTAAAAAAAATGTTTTGACAAGTTGTCCATAAAAATCGAAACATTTCAGAAATATTGTCAACGATATGGGCTGTTCAGTAAAAGCCTGGCAATACAAAAATATATGTTTTTAAATGAAACACCCCAAGAAGTGCATATTAGCAATTTTTGTTTCTTTTGTCCAAAACATGCATTTTTAGAGAATTTATTGCATTTTATTTCCAAATAAAGACCTTGTCCAGCGATTTTCGATACGGCATGTATTTATTAATTTAATACAGCACAATGTGGCCGAGTCAGGTATACTTGATTGCGTAACACGTAATTAAAATATGAAATCTGATTTCAGAAATCCTCTTTCTAGTATGCTTCAACCAGAAATATAGTGTTTTTACAACCGACCCCGTGATTAACTTTGCGTATTGTTTATTACTCCAAAACGGAAGCCACTTATAGAGCACACTGCCGAGCATACCCTTATCCGTAACAATTCCAGGACCATCCTAGGAATTTATCTACCTACACCAGCCCGCGGGTAGGTTTCCCTTCCTCATTTCAAACAGATCCTAGTCAAAATCGGCTTTTTCGAGTCTGCATTTTCATAACTTACCGGACTCAAATCTATATTAAAACTGCAGATAACTACTTAAAACTCACTTTCTTCGATTAATAGTAGGTTTTTCTTCCATTTTTCAAGCAGATTCCAGTCAAAATCGGCTCCTCCGACACATATCGAACCTAAAACGGCATCAAAACTGCAGATATGAGCTCAAGCTATCATTGATTGATCCAAGATGTTGAGAGATTTTTGGACAAGTGCTAAATCTGGTTTAGAACTTTTGATATGTGGTCAGTGATGTTTTGAATGTAAGAAAGGACCACAGTGGCCAGTGCAGGATTGCTTTCGACCTCATTGCCGTTGGAAGATTGTGGTGAAGTGTATTTTTTGATGGAACGCTTAATATCTTTAATGTGGAAATTATTAGAGAGAAGAGCAGAGGTAACATGTTTTAATTCTGGGTTCATTGGCTCGGACTGAGATAGTTCTCCGCTCTGTAACCAAGAGAGTTGATAATTGATAATTTTTGGAACGGATGGTGATGTGACCATGCATTAAAGTATCGGTCTGTGTGCGTAGGTTTTCTGTAAACACAATGACCCAAAGTTAGGTCTGAGTTTCAGTAATAGGAATAGAATTTCAGGAATACCAACTTTACCAAACTTCCTATTCCTGAAACTTTCGACATCATTTTAGATACATTAAAGTCCGAGAATCTGGACCCAAACCTTCTCACCTTAATTGAAAAATGCTTTTCTTATAACGGTCCAATTTTTGAACAAACTTCGGGAACAGCTACGGGTTCTCCACTATCACCAGTTATCGCGAATATATTTATGGAAGCCTTTGAGAAGAAAGCTTCCGACACCCTTCATCTAAAACCAAAATGGTGGAAACGCTACGTCGATGGTCAAGAAACCCTAGAAGATTTTCCTAGACATTTAACCCTAATATACGTGTTACCATTGAGTTGAAAACTATTAATAGCCTTCCATTCTTAGATATTCTTATCAATAGAAAATCATACCTGACTTTGGGTCATTGTGTTTACAGAAAATCTACGCACGCAAACCAATACCTTAATGTATCATCAGTTATCAACTCTCTTATTTACAGAGCCGAGTTACTGAACCCAGAATTAAAGCCCTTACCTCTGCTCTTCTCTCTAATAATTTCCGCATTAAAGCGTTCCATCAAAAAAAAAACACTTCATCTCAAGGACGACTCTGATAGAATTAGATTTAGACATTTAGATTAAAAATGTAATTATGTGTAGATATTCCTAGCTATGAATTTATTCTATATAGGGTAAAGTGGTGTAAGACGCCTCGGCTCTTGATACGCTCCGCCGCCATACTTTTGCGTTCATTCCTTGTCTGATTCAGTATCATGCAGGACACCGGTCGTGTTACACGTGCCTTCCTTCGTGTGCGGTAATTAAAGACGCACGCTTGTATTTTTCCGAGAAAAATAATATTCATTGGTAAGTACAGCCAAACATTTTTTAGATAATGGGCAGAGTATATGTGGGAAAAACCACGAGAGCATCTTGGACCGAGACTGCAATGTCAACAGCTATGGAAAAAGTGAAAAGTGGTCCGATGGGGATAAATGCAGCCAGTAGGGAGTATGGTTCCTTCAAGAACTTTGAGGAGACATCTAGCTGCAAATAGCAGTAAAGTACTTAGGTAGAAGTCCAGGTCTAAGTACAGAGCACGCAAAAATGTTGGTCCGGCATATACAGGTAGTGGGAGAAGGGGGGTTCGCACTTAGTAGAAATGATGTGAAAAAATGACTTTTGCTTTCGCCAAAAAGTTAAGCATAAACTGTTTCTCTGAAAATGATGAGTCAGCAGGAAAGTTTGGTTAAATGGATTCTTAAGAAGAAATCCCAGCCCTAGCACGGGCCCAAAGGATGAATAGGAAAGAAGCTGGTGATTATTTTGATCTCTTGCATATACTATTAACTGACAATGACTTATTAGATAAGCCGTCCAAAACATTCAATATGGAAGCATTCAAGTGAATAATAACTCAGATCTTGATGTTGCTATGAAAAGGAGTAAAGATGTCTATTCTCTCACAAGTGCAGAAAAGGGTGAAAATATCTCATTAATAGCATGCTGCAATGCTGAAGGGACATTTTTTCCTCCAGTCCTAATAATGAAAAGTAAATACAGAAAACCAGATCTTTTGGATGGACTTCTTCCTGACTCCGATGTTTATATGAACCAAAAGACGTCGTACATTAACAGCTATTTATTTATAAAGTAGTTCCGTGAATACTTCATTCCAAGAAAAGGTAGCGGCAAAGCGTTACTGATATTGAGTGGTCATGCATCACGTTGCAATGCGGTTGAACTTTTGGACTTCTGAAAACAACATTGAACCTTTATGTCTGCCCAGCTACACCACGAAGGCATTGCAGCCTCCCGGCAAATCTTTTTTTAAACCGCCCAAAAACTAGTTTGCGCAAGAGGCCAGAACATGGATGATTAATCACAAAGGCAGAAAGTTGAACAGGAATAACGTTTTTGTGCTGATAGGAAAGGTTCAGGTTAAATCAGCTTCCGTTAGTAATGCAGTATCCAATTCAAGGCAACAGGTATTCATCCATATGACCCATCTGTTATCCCCGAACATTGTTTTAATATCTGTGATGCTGCATGTGCCAACGTACCAAATCAACAAGTACTTCCTGAACGAGTTGCCGCCGTCGAAATCCCCTATGATCCTGCGACAGATCCTCAGCAAGAAATATCCTGTGATTCTGCAGCAAAGTCTAAGCCGGAACCGAAAGAAACTACTCCATCTAAAGAAGTTGTTCCCGAAGAAGTTGTCGCTGCTGAAATCTCCAATAATCCTGAGACAGATCCTCAGCAAGACTCAAAAGAAACTCCATCCATACTTTTAAGGGAAATTGCTCCCGTGACAAATATTCCAATTAATACCTCAAAAAGGAAGCAGCCAGCTATTATCTTAACATTTTCAGAAAATAGAGCCAAACGATAGACGCTGTCTGATAAAAAGTCAGCTAAAACATTGCCGAAATGTTCCAGTGCTCCTATCACATTCGTTTTCCGAAGAGGATTCAACAGTAATTTATGAATCTTCAGATGAGGCTTCAGACATTGATGACACGGACTGCACTGAGTGTGGAGAACACTATTATTCTACCAAATCCAAAGATGATTGGATTCAGTGTATCGTTTGTGGAAAGTGGTTGCATGAAAGCTGCATGATGTACACTAGATGTACACTAGATACCCATTTTTATTTTAATGAGAAGGGTCTGTAGAAAAACTTTTTGTTGGTTTTCGATTGAATTCGCATCTTAGTTATTTCCTGGTCACTGAATTTTTAATAAACGTTCCAAACAATTAGTTGAATACTAATCCCTTAGTGTAATTGAAAAAGATTACACCCACCTAAATTAGCAAATAAATTACATTATTACCAAAACCTTGGAGAGTCCGTCCCTAATGCCTACCGGACCCGAGTTTCATCGCCGTCGGCAGGTAACTTCCATAATTGCGGGCAAAAGTCAGGACGATGAAGACAGACTATACATACCTACTTGCAATGGGGGTTATTGGAATTGATGTAGTCGATCCAGATTTAATAGGGTAAAGCGAACTTTGTTATGGCAAAACTTAAATAGAATACTAAATTGATTTATGTATACTTTAGTATCGGAACCTTTCTCAAGCCGTCGTCGCGAACTCCTTTGTTCGACGCGGATACGGAACCCGCGAGTCTTCGATTCCGTCCTCTCCCCCCTCCCCCTCACCCGTCGATGCCGAGCCGCTAAAACTTCAATTAAAGTCAAACGGGGGTTGATTTAAGACAAAAGGCGAAAATTATTAGGTGGCCCGCGGAGGGAAACTCCGGACTCGAAATCATAACTGTAATTAATTTTCTCATTTAGTCTTTAAAACCCTCGAGGGAGTTACTTAACAACTACCCCACCCCCCGCGCTGTGTGTTTAAGGCACGACGACGGAATGATAAATTAATTTGCGAAGCTGCCGTGGGGGGCGGAGGAAAAAGTACGACGACGCTCTGGGGCGGAAGGAGAGGAGCTCGTAGAGTCAGCGGGCTACGCAGTACGTCAGAATACAGATTATGAAAATATGGAATACATTTAAAATCGTATATTATGCAACAAGCGCGGTAAACGGCATTTGACTCACGAGCGGAGCGCAGCGGAGCGTGTGCTTAATAAACGAGTGAGATAAAGAGTTTTTCTACGTTTGTAAAATACCTAGCGTGCGGGAAGCGTCGCTTTACCACATCAGTTTCGTTTCCCACGAATCCGAGCCACTTCGCCCATTTCCGGGATTTTACCGCACGAGTTTGGGAGCAATCGGACGTTTTCGGAAATATTTCCCAATTTTGATGTTTGTCAATTGTGATAGCCATGTCAGTGAATGTATTCGTGTTAGAAAAAGTATAGTATTCAACACGTTCGGTAAACATTTTAACTCACTCGTTTATTAAAAACTTGCTCCGCTCGTGTCAAATAAACTCGTGAGTCAAATGCCGTTTACCGTACTTGTTGCATAATATACTATTAACTCTTGATCTCTGCATAAGTGTAAGGGTTTGTGGAGGTTAGTCTCTATGGTCAGAAGTTCTGATAAAACCAGAGGTGTGTACCACATGATCGGTTGTTTAATTCTCACCTCCATTCGCCAGTAGCCAATCAGTAGACCTGTCATTACTGTTGCTCCCTTCTTTTCGAAGTTCATTAGGTTTACGGTCAATTTGGATTATTAATTCTTAAGAAATTCTTTACCTAGTCTTTGCCCGCGTAAATCTTTATGGTGAGTGAGTGAGTCAATTGTTGTTATGAGAAAACGATAAATACAAAACTTGTAAAGATTTTTAAGATGCATATTTTAAATTTTGTATTAAATTCAAACTTTTTTATTACATCCCTAAACATAATATTTTTTTCAATATTTTTAGTTTTTCTAAAAATTTACTAGTTTTCACACTTGCGAAAAAATTACGAATTATTTTTGAAGGTATCGTATATCAGCGTTATTTGAAGATGACGTCATGGTACCTACTATCACAATGAAAACAAGCCTTAAAAAATAGGAGAAATGTTTTCATGAATTAACCCGACAACCATTTTAATGTGAAAATTGTTCTTTATAAAAGGTGATTCCTAAAATTAATACTCCTTGAATCCATTTTAAGGAAAAAATATACTAACTATACTATATAACTAAAAATATAATTTTGTTCTGGGGGATTTTCTGAAACATTGCTTACTTAAATAAAAAAATATTTTAGTTTTGTATGCCTAAATAAGATACGAAAAGAAGTCAGAATATTTATATTACATTTACGTCCTATTAAATTGTATTGCAAGTTCCTTTGAAATCAGCAGCTTGTTTTACAAACTCATAACTGCCACCGCCCCCCGATTTTGCTATATCACTGACCTTGCAAAATAATAAAAAACAAGGCATGATGTCGGTAGACTGCACAAAGATGGTTCCTTCAGTTTAGAATTTATCAAATCCTGTGCTATATATTACCATAAAGCTTTACTTACATGAATTATTAGTTTTTCAGTAATAATAATGCCACAAGGCAGAAGGAGCTCCCCTAAAAAAAATCTAGATAAAATTATGATACACTTAATGAAATAATCATTACTTCTTATAAATCTTCTAGATTCCTCCTGGATGGTGTGTTGATGAATCGAAATTGTTGGCGTTTCTCTAATCATCCTCCCAAATAGCACAAAGGTGTACGCAAAATGTCTTCGGGATATCTGACGGGACACAGCGTATATCCTAGGGATATACTGTTTCAGCTAGGGGACATCCTTAAGACGTCTCAAGGATACACGATGTTACTAATTGCAACGTTCACATTATATCAAATACGTATGATATATTACACTAGTTATACTAGTTGAGACCTCGTTAGTATATCCGACTCCGAATTAACCATTTGGGTATGGTTGGTGGAGTCATCACTGTAACAGCAGGCGATATTCAAATTTTTTTAAATTAATATTTAGTCTTTAATTTTGCTTTTGATGGTAAAATTGAAAGGCTGCCGATTGATACCATTAACAAAACACATTTTATACCCATCTGATTTTTTTCTATTCTAGATATGAAAAAATTGTAGATATGTAATATAGCAAAAATCCAGAACAACCTAATCTAAAGTATCTTAAATATTGAGTAAGATACTAATATTTGACAGGTTTTGGTGAAATTATCTCTTTCAACCAATCAGCTACTGAATTCTCACATTAGTTTGATATTCGTAATGTGTTTGCCTTCTTTTCCACTTCTGAAAATAGTTAAGAAAGACAGGTTTTATATATCTGCACTTTATATTTAGTACTGATAGTACCCTCGTGAAAGTGATCTTAGATGCTAATCTTCACGATGATGCAGATATACATTTACGTATTTCATCTCATTAAATACAAACCTCATTAAACTCTCATCTCTTTCATGAGAGTAGGTACTATCGCTCGCAAAAAAAAGTATAATAAATATAACTTTTCAGTTTGACAGTCAAGGCCGATTTTCATGCAATATTTTTCTAGTTTTTTTGCTCGTGATGGGTGCAGTTCGATTCCTATAATTAATACTTTGTTTTTGGGGGGGGGGGGGGGGGGGGTTGATCATTTTATCCATTTTAAGGAAAAAATATAATAACTATACTATATAGCTAAAAATATAATTTTTGAAGGATTTTCTCTGACATTGCTTACCTAACTTAAAAATTAGTTTAGTTTTTTATGACTAAAATTTAACTTACATGAATTATTAGTTCTTCAGTAATAATAATACCACAAAAAAACAACTGAAATGAAAACACTTAAATCAGTAAGAACAGCTCACCAAATATTCAAAATAGACGCCAAGTCGCCGTATAGCGCCAACAAAAATAAGGCTGAAAAGATGGCGGACGACGAAACGAGACCCGAGCGAGTCCGGCACAGCACGACCGCGAGTAGTTACGTCATTGGTTGTAACCGAACAGTGTTGTCAAATGGGATCTTATAAACACATATATATTATTTGTACGTTTTTGTTTTTTTTTTTACTTACATGAATTCGAATATAATAGTATAAAATAGAGTTTCTTGTCCCATTCGTTTCCAAAAATAATAAAAACAAGTTGATTTTAACGGTCTGATTTCGTTTTTTTAGAACTTGTCAACACTGACGTCGATGTAGATGTGGAGAAAAACGTTCAAAAATTTAACTTTTTAGGTTTCATTTTGTTTTACGGTTTTTCACTTTTTTCTCTTATTTCTATTCTAATGTTCCCATCATGGCTCAAGGGGATATCCACAGGCTATCTATTTAGAGGATATCTGTGATATATCGTGTACAGTAAATCCGCAAGCTATCCATTGTAATGATATTCCTGGGATATATTTTACAGTATTTCCTTATCCTAAAATATATCCTAAGAATATCCTCCACATGTTCCGGGACATGCGACTTAAATGGGACATTAACCGGAGATGCTAGGGATATTGTGTGCTATCTGGGCTAGCAAGGAAATAATGGCATGTTTTGTGAATCGTAGAGTAATGTGCATCTATAGCCACAGATGTTTTGTTTAAGTTTTAAGCGCTATATAGACTTTATTCGTTGTGGTTATGATCTGAAGATATATCGAAGAGTAAAGAATTTCATAAGTATGAAGAGATACAAACAGAGGCAAAGTCAAGAGACGTATGCTGAGAAGTCCCAATTTATGGATAGATAACCTGTTCTTTCAAAGTAAGGGTTGATTAATGTAATGAACCTATTCTGAAAACATACCTATTTTGGCAATGAATTTAGTCAGTTCCTCAATTCCAACAATTAAAAGATGAATTCATTCATTCAGATATTTTCCAAATTAAACGCCTACAGATTCATACCATTAACCAGTAAATTTTGATTCCACCTGGTTGATCACTTTCGCACCTCATTGAGTAAGAAAGGCGTGAAAAACTGACGAACAATCCCAACGCACTCCCCGCCCTTCTCTCAAACTGTAAAACGAATGCAGCGAAGTCACTCCGCCCAGGAAGCGGCATGTTTGTCGCCACTTAAAGCCGTCACCGTCATAATTGGAATTAAGCTGGGGGTTGCGAAAAGCGCAACTCACCCCTTTATGGGCGTCCCACGAAATGAACGATGACTCTCAGAAACTTCCCTCGAAGCATCGGCGGTTTGTAGCAAGGAATTAGCATGCAATCACTTCATATAGGCTCACCTTTCCAAAGCTATTTTTTCCCACTACTCAGCAGCCACTCCAATAGGCTTCCTAACCTATAGTGCATAAAAATGCAACTTAGACCTGGCGTATGAGTATGTATTTTTAAAGTCTCTGGTGCAACGTACCATAAATCCACAACTTTTTGGTTAATTTCGAATCAAAAATTACTTTGAAACCACAAAAAGTGTTATAACGGAGGAGAGTTTTATCAAAAAAATGATAGTCATATTTCACAGCTGCACTCGTGGTAAAAGAGACTACATTACACTTGACTGTATTAAGTTACAAGTTATTATTTAGGGACCTATTGTTGATTTGCTCCAAACTACGCTGGGGAATAAGACAATCGATCTTCTGAACACAGAATTAAAAAAAAATTATATTGAAACAAGCTCAAGGTCCATACCAATGTCATTAACTAAGGAACGCCTGAGGAAACAATGTATTCACCGGAAGTGTGACCAGAGGGATAGACGTACCGAGTGCGGTTAGACGAATATGAAGAAAACAAGTTGACAAGCGATTCGGATAATCCAAGGGCACGGAGAATCTGTCTCTAATGAGATTTAAATTTAAGTTAATTTAGATATAACGTCTAAAACTCCAAATATGTTCCTTCCTGGCGGATTAAACATACCTTCAGATATTAACCAGTATTTCCTATAGTTTTACAAAAATAAACAAGCGGAAATAATTTAAAAATAAATGTACCGTCTTCTCACGCCCACCACAGTTACCCCTCTCAGTCCTTGTCTTGCCTTGTCACAACTGGGACAAGGTATTGGGCACACCACAAATGGAGAAACGGCATGAAGAAGAAGAAGATAGGTCAGCTACGTAAACAGTCCCAGAATACCGACCGAAACGACCAGTAATGAAATAAACACCTCGCGAATAGGTAAAATAGGCACGTCCCTGACAAAACCGAATGACGCATCTCCCTGGGGCAAGTCTGCGATCCCCATCATCGTGTCGTCCGTTGTTTACAGCGGCGTGCAGTGCGTGTGACTCGCCGGCTAACCGCAAAAACCATCCCCCCGATTATAAATCAATTACCGGCGGCCGACCGCTTCGTGTTCAAGACGTGGCAACGCGGCCCGTGCCCGTCGCCACCGTAATGCGGACGCAAAAGTCCCCGACCAATCGCCTACGCTGCGAAGCTACGTTTCAAGAGACAATTCAGGGAATTTGTTTGTATGGTCTGTTTATGAATATAAGAAAGTGACCAATTGCTTTCGAATTGGATTATCCAAGGGTGGTCATTAACATACAATGCAACAAGATTATTACCTAAAGTTTCGGAACTTAAATTCAGGTAAAATTGTGGTTCGTAATAGAAAACAATTTTATACCTACATGTGTTTAATATTCTTGATAGAACAACAAAGGCCAATTATTTACTTGGATGAAACCTGGTTCGACACTTATTATACCCCGGAAAAGGGTTGGGTTGACTCAACTGATAAGTGTAAAACAAACGCGCCATGAAAAATATTAAAGGTTCTTCTCTGGATTATCATGTAGACACCATCGCTAATTTATTTGAAAGTTGTATTAAAAACAAACTAGTTCCAAACATTCCTTCTAATAGCGTAATTGTAATGGACAATGCAAGTTATCACAGTAGACAGTTGACTAAAACCCCTTCCTCATGTGACACAAAAGCAACAATCCCAAACTACATGTATAATAACGATATTTATTTTCACGAATATTATACCAAAAAGTAATTAATTGAGGTTCTACAAAGCTTGAACATACAAAAGGAATATGTCTGTGATAATCATGCAAAACAGTTCCACCTTACCACTGCATATTTAATGCCTTTAAACTTGAACCAACTAAAATCTGCCATCGTTATCTGTTATGTTATCGACTATCTCAGTGTCACTGAACCTATAATTAAAACACCTTGCATCTGCTCTTTTCTCTAATAGTTTCCATGTTGAAGAAATTAAACGTTCCCTCACAAAATATGTCCGAAAGCAAACCTACAATAGCCACTATTCTTAAGAAATATAACGTCAAAACCAGATTTACCACTTTCCGTCTCTCAACATCTTTGATGGGTCAAAGACAAGATTTCGTTTGAGATACCAGAATTTTACAACATTCCGTGCATTTTCAACAAAGAATACATTGGAGCGTTCAGACGAAAAATATCAACTATGCTATAAGAACATATGTTACACCTCTTCTATGAAATCAATATACGTAGTCCCCCTTCTAGTCGCTAGGTGGCACCACAGTTTAAAAGCAGAGCCAAAAAATTGTGGAATAACTTACCATGCACGGTATATTCGCCATCTATGGTTTTAACCTCATTTTATTTTAAAGCCCGTTTATAATAAATTTGCCAAAGGGCATTTTAGTACTGTTCAGAACAGTACATTTGGCGGGAATGTGTGATTTCTACATATAATTACGATCGAACTTCACTTACCAGGTAAGTTCGTTTGATCATCGAATTATATATTACATCTCTTCTATGAAATCAATATACGTAGACTTTCAAAGGCAACTCAGCAAATTTGTTATAAAACGATTTTATTCGGCTTTATAAGGAAATCCAAATCTTATGAAAGCCTCGAGTACGAATACAAAATAAATGACTGTCCGAGAAAACAAACCTTCTGAAAAATTCTATGTCCCAAATGTGGCATTAACAAAAAAGCCTGCACCTGCTGTACAAATATTTCTATTATAAAAAAGGGCAAAACATTTAGAGCATTCTCACCAATCTGCCGTTTTTCCAATCATATCCATTGAAACACCTTTACAAAACGCAGACGATGTTGAGGCATGTCGAGTGCTGCGAGCACCAAAGTAGAAGTGTAGACACCACTATCTCCTAAAGTTATCTTTATTCATCTGCTTTTGTTGCCTCTTAAAGCACTGGTCCTCTCAATAAAAAACAGAATATTTGAAACCACACAAAGATCTACATCTTCATATTTATGCAAAATTAAAAACAGGTCGGGTCTTATTTATAGCTGAAATCTTAATTTGATTCGTTATTCTAATTTCTAATCCACCTGGAAATGATTTTATGTTGACCAATTCGATAAGAGAGAGCGTTTGGGCTCTATGTACAATCGTTAAAGTCAGTAAGAAAACTAATTTAATTGTTTTAATGACAGTTAATTGCTTTAATGACAAGTCATTAGAACGTAACCCTTTTACAAAGTCCGGGACATAACTAGGGCCTGCGATATCTTGGATTACTTGGCCTTAGATTATAAACACCTTAAAAAACCTAGTTAGATCTGCATTGTTAAATAATTCTGATCCAAAAATAAGGCTGTACTGCTCTGACAGAACTCAATGAGCCATAGGCCTTGCCTTGTCTAAAATGAATAGTAAGGTAATTTAATACAGCCTAGGTGAGAAGTAATAACACTTCACTCCCCTCCTTTCGTAGAAGCTTATTATTATTTTTTTAAGTATTTTAAATTTCAATTTTACGTTTTTTGCTCTTTCTCGAATAATGGCGCGTAGTTCCCCAAAGGGTTTTCCAATCACAACATTACTCTATTCTGTTTACTGTGATGGTTCTTATATTATAAGACAGAATTTAAAGTAAACTTATCTACCTAATTAATTTTATTATTTTATTTTACAAGTTACAATATTTTAAATAAAACCTAGAGTTTCTCGTGGGCCTAGCATTAAAACTACACCTGCTCCCTAACTAAAAGAGTCAAACCGAATGTGTCCCTGGTTTTTTCGTCCCCCTTGCGCCTTTTTTGAATAATGTTTCGGTGCTTTCGTCCTTGATTGGCGAGTGGGGACGAGCGGTTTTTTCGATGCGAATTGAAAGGACGATCCGATAGCGGATTGGATGAACTCGTTCGATTTTCCGCACGCAAAAGGTAATGGCCTGGTCGGGTTGGAATAACAAAGGGACGCTCGTGGACCTAATGTGATTCCGATCTCTTCTATTACATTCGATGTTTTTGACAGGGTGTCCCGCAAAATGTGTTTCGCAGAGCTTGCGGAAATCGAAAGAAGTTTTTTGGTGCCAAAACGGCTCTACCTTTAAGGGCCTTTCTTATGCGTGCGCGAATAATTATTAATGTTGATAGCATTTTAATTGGCTGTAACTTTTTTGTTATCCGAGATATCAGGGTAAGCAAAAAAACAAAATGTAGGGTTAGTAGTAGTTAGTTGGTTAGTAGTTTTCCAAGTGACGTATAAAACAAAACACTATCAATTTTCTGACATACAAGCGTGCATCATGATTTATAAAAACCATCTGTTGCTCCGTCAAATCCATCTTACCTCTGGTAGTACCCCTAAAGCACGCCACAATAATAGAAAATTCTTCCAAGTGCTTTTTTTTTAATACACTCGCTAGGTTGAGTTATTTTGCAATTTTGAGACAATGTATTCATGAAGTTGGTTCACCAAAGAATTTATTGCCGAAATAGAACATGTTCTAATTTTAAAGTCTTTATTTTCCAGCAAACAAATAAGATATCTTTATACAAACATACAGAGAAAGAATCTTAAGCAAGAAGCGTATACATTTTTTTTCTTCCAATTAGATATAAGAGACTTAACCTTAAGTTATTAGCTGCGACAGAATTATATTGTTTGAGAGACAATTTTACATATGCTTTTTCTTATGACGCAGGATATTGTATTGTTAGTAGACGTTTCTTCAGAAGTTGTTTAAAAATTGGTATAGGCCTACGTTTCTTATTGTGTCT
Organism: Cylas formicarius; assembly: GCF_029955315.1. NCBI lineage: Eukaryota > Metazoa > Arthropoda > Insecta > Coleoptera > Brentidae > Cylas > Cylas formicarius. Next base: position 28,536,130 of record NW_026844326.1, on the reverse strand, counting down.
GGCAGGGAACTGCAGACTTTACAAATTTGGTACGTAAAACATTACTAAAAAATCAATTCTATTCATTGGTGTTGACCTTTTTAAGACTAAGGTTATGTATACGTCTTATTTCAAAGGTTTTCTGCTATACAAGTACAGGAGACTTATTGGTGGCTATTTTGTGGAAGAAACAAGACGCAAAATATATATCCAATGGAACTGTTTTACGGGAATGCTTATAAAGTTTCAAATTCCGAAGAAGATTTAATTTGAAATAATCCAGCAGAATGCAGTTATGTGTCTTGTTCATTTATTTTGGTCAATGTCAAAGAAGGAGGCATTTTTGTTTGAATTTTTTAAATATACATAATGAGAATAATAATTTTTTGAAAAACGTTTTATGGGTTCATGAAAGTTCGTTCACTACAAGAAAGGGTTGTAATAGACAAAATACGCGATATCGGTTTTTAAATAATCCTAGACAAATACACGAAATAAAAACCCAGGGGTATCAATCAATTAATGTATGGTGTGGTGCCATAGATGGGCATATTTTGGATCAGATGTTTATAGATCAAAAGTTAACTGGATGTCATTATTCGCAACTCTTGGAGCATCAAATAGAACAAAATATAGAAGATTTACCCTTAAATATATCAGTGCTGAGTGTATGGCAGCAAGACGGTGCTCCTCCTCACAATGATGTGCAAGTTAAAATTTTTCGTAATGTGGAATATCCCAAGAGTGAGATATTGGGACGGCGGAAGTATGGATTGGCCAGCCAACAGTCCCGACTTGACTTTAATGGATTTTTTTCTACTCCCGTCTGTAAAATACCTAATTGCCCACCGAACTAGCGTGCGGGAAGCGTCACTTTACCACGTCAGTTTCGTTTCCCATGAATCCGAGCCACTTCGGACATTTCCGGGATTTTACCGCACGGATTTGGAGGCAATCGGCAATTCAGCGAATGTGTTCGTGTTGTTTTGCGAAAATGTACCCAAAAAAGTATAGTATGCAACACGTTCGGTAAACCTTTTAACTCACTCGCTCCGCTCGTGTCAAATAAACTCGTGAGTCAAATGCCGTTTACCGCACTTGTTGCATAATATACTATTTTCTTTTCGGGACACATAAAAAATCACGTGCACAGAACTCCTTGTAATAATGTTGTCGAACTGCGGCAAAGGATTTCAGAGGCAATCAATCAGTTACGAGACAATCCGGAAACGTTACTGAATGCATACAATTGGAGTGTATGAGAAATGTGTGCAGGAAAATAGAGGTCACATACTTTAGTGTGTCTTGTCATTTTTGGTGTTTTTGTTCTACTTTAATTTGTAAATAATTATTTTTGTTGCAATCAGCCACGGGTCTTTTTGGAATTATATAAAAAGTTCTATTTTTTCCGATTTGTCAAAAGCCAAAAAAAGTCAAAATATAAAATATATTACATCATTGTAATCGGAATAAGATATTAAATACGTTTGAAAAATATGAAGTAGGCGTAGATGTCAGAAAATTATTATTGTTTTCTTTGACCACTAATCCTAAATTTTGTTTTTTTGTTTTCCTTGATATCTTAAAAAACAAAAGAGTTACAGCCAATTAAAATATAACAGTTTCAATAACAAACTAATTCTAATGAAATCCAACAAGAAGGAAAAAATGAGGATTTCTTTTTATAAAATTCAAGTTATGAATAACGAGTTGCAATGGTGTTGATGATCTCCCGGTACATTACGATCGAGTTCCGGTTATTTTTACCTTTTTTTCTTCTTTTGAATAGAAGTTCTTGTCAATGCACAATAAGAGTCCGGCCCTTTTAACCCCGTCAAGTACCTACGAGTATACTCAAGTTTTATTTTTGTCCGGCAAGGACAAGCGAAAATCCTCCCTTTTGTAATATTTTCTTAATATTTTCCAAAATGGCAGCGTATTGGATTTCCGACGTGAATAGAAGTAGAAAAGTTTTCAAGTACGTAATAAGATTTTCTTTCTACAACCGTGACTAAATTATATCCTGAGATAACTTTTCAATTCTATGAACCATTAACTACCAACTAACGGAAACTAACCAACATGTAAAAGAACAGGGTGTCGCTACACATGTATTTTTTACAGTATATTATGCAACAAGTGCCGTAGACGGCATTTGACTCACGAGTTGATTTGGCACGAGCGGAGCGAGTGTTTAATAAACATAATCGAGAAATAGGATATCAAATTTTAGCAGGGAAAACTAAAACCCTTGAATGTAATCGATTCTTCTACCAACAAACAATCCGAGAATCTAAAGAAATGTATAATCGCGACTAAAGTCTTTACCTTTCGCCAATATGGGAGTCATCCGAGACAATATTCAAGCCCCTCCTCTAGCAAATGTCAGAAAAAGCAAACGACGATCGCAAGCTGTCAAAATGACAAAAACATTTTTTTTTTAATGGAATGGCTTATATATTATCAGCTTAAATCGTTTTTTTTTTCCTGATTTCAAAACCATATAGTTTATTAAATTGAACTCAGGTGGCTTTCACTTGATGAAAATCTATTTAACAAAATAAATAAGAACTAAAAGTTCAGATTTTCACGAAATTATATATTTTCACATGATAATTGTTTCGACAACACGGTCTGATACTTAAAAAAATTGTTTTGTTATAGGGCTAAAAGTTTACAAGTCATAAGGGAAAGACTTAATATCGTTTTACAAGAACAGAGAAAACCCCAATTTTATCACCTCGTATATTAATAGCAAATTGAAAGGAAATATTGTTCGATGTATGGAAAATGTTTACCATTATTACTGTCATTCTGACAGCTTGCGATCGTCGTTTGTTTTTTTCTGACATTGGTATAAGATAAAATTCTGTGTTTGCACTTTTTGTGAGTTAAGCTCTGAAGAAGCCAACAACTCAAGCAGGATGAACGCCTCGTGCCTTAATACCTACTCAAAAATGTTAACTAGCCATGCTGTTGGATATCAATTCCGAATTGGTCCTCGACATCTTCTAATTTTGAATCGTCCTGTACAAAAATCGCGTAAATTTTGACTGACTCATATACCTGCGGGAACGAAATAAACCGTCAATCACATGCCGCAGAGAGAGGCGGAGGTTTGATTCATTGCACTCCGGGAACGTGGGGTGTGCGTGTTGACTTTGATCTGCCCCGTGCCTACGCTGAGCCCGCGAGGCGAAAAGCGAGATTCGGCTGAGTGAAAAATTACCTATCGGGAAAATTCAACATTCATTTCCTCGGACGACTCTGTTTCAGCCTCGGGTTGCGGTTGTCAAACGGGATCGGTTTCGCTCGAGGTGCATCATGGTCCTGAAAGGGCTCGAACCCACTGAGTTCCAGGAAATTTAAATTAATTTAAATTAATTGTTTTTATCTATTCGTTGCCCAGAATGACAACTGTGAACTCCAACCAGAGCAGTGTGGCTATAACGATGTCGAGATGTTAACGAAGATGCATATTTAGGATTGAACTGAGGTGGCTTTCAGTTTATGAAAATCTATTTATCAAAATAAATAAGAACTAAAAGTTTGGATTTTCACGACATTATATATATTCACATGACAATTGTTTCGACAACACCGTGTCTACTGCTGCTACTATATACACCGGAAAATGACAAGGAGAGGTATTTAAATCTAAATGATCTTTAAGCAATATATTTGAATGTCTCATTTGATTAATCTCCATGGCTTTCAATAAATTTAATTTTCTACTTTTTGTGGCTGTATGTAAAATATCAAAATTGTCGTCAAAAAGGTGTTTTTCTTTGTTTAAGTATGTAGCATAATTAGAAGCTAGGCTATTGTTTTTAAACGCTCTTTTATGTTCGTTAATGCGTTTCTTGAAGGATCTACCTGTTTGTCCAATAGAAATTTTAGGACAAGATCCGCATTTCAACCTGTAGACACCTGATTTTTGAGATTTTGGACATTACGTGTTATTGTTTTTTTAAAATTTTCCTATTGTGTTGTTAGTTCTGAAAGCTATTTTTAAATCACATTGTTGGGGAGATAATTTTTTTCTGGATAACAAAATAAACAAAAATCAAAAATAAAAAAAAATACTTGGTGAAATTTCATTGCACCCTACTTTTTTAGTTACCCACATGGGCTATATCCTAATGTAAAAGAAAGCTACATCTGAATCATATTCTTTCAGTTCCAGAATTTTTTCAGTCTCGCAAACGGTTGTCGAAAAATGATCTTTTTTCGTAGACCTTTGCGCACCCCAGCCCCCTCATTTTCAATGGGTTCCATCGATCGCGTTTCATAGCAATGTACAAAAAACAGTCGAAAATCGCGAAAAAAAAAAGATGGATGCCGGCGTTGGATCGAGGCCAATGGCGATCCCATGGGACCTACTGTTACGGAGATATAAAATTTTTATACGAAAGTAGATACTTTCGAAAAATCGATCAAAGTAACAAGTATAATTTTTTTTTATAACACATTTTATTAAATTGCAATAGAAATAATTTATTTCTTCAAATATTAATTTATTAATTAATTATTAATTATTAATCTAAAAGTATCGTTTAAACAATTATGAAAATAAATTTTTAATTCTTGTCGATTACCCCAGAAGTGTTAAAATTTGATATTCCGCCTTTCTTAGCATATCGTGAAGATTTCAAGTATATTATTATTTATCTGGATGTATCTAGTGATCACGTCTCAGTGCTCAAGTCCATCCAAAACCCCGAAATTTTATTATTTCACTTCTTTTGCTAAAATTCATACCCTTAATTAGTTTTAAGGTCAGCTGTTTCCTCGCCCAACTATATCTGATATCCTGCGTGCTGCAGGGGTCCCATCTGAACTATACAGGCAATTATTTGGAGTCAGATTATTGATTTTTTGCAGATGATTTAAAAATGTTGATTATAAAGTGCTACAAAGGGACCCTAATTAAAATACTGTAAAATGTGCCTGTATGGTTTTCCCTCGACGTAAAAATCCTACTGATTGCTCGTATAGATTCAAAGAATGTGCATTGAAGAGATTAAGGCTGTGTACAGACTGGCTACTCTCCTGGACTGTAGAAAATTTCTAGATTTATGTTTTGTATTTCGTGTCCCTTCTAGGGACACGGGTGGAATGCACCTTTTGTCCCCTACACTGATTAATACTCGACATACAAATCGATACAATACAATAAAAGAGTGTCCGCACCCCATTTGCTATGATTATACGTAAAACAATTTGCTTATGGCGGCACTGGAATCTGCGGAAATAAATGATCGTTAATCTTACCAAATTAACCTTTGTTTTTTTTTATCTACGAATTGGGTAACTAACTTATTTGATAGTAACAACTGACTCAAAAGTTCCCTTATAAAAATGTAGGCTTTGCAAAAATGTGATCTAGACATGACTTGCTGTCGTTTTTAATACCCGTATAACCATGGATTAAAGATGAAACTCATGCTCACTCAGTGTTAAAATAATCGTGTGTCAATATGGTTTTCATCCAGGTCTAAAAGGGTCTAAAATTATTTCAATGTCACCTTTCGTATATTGTTGCGTTTCGGTTTCTTTCCAATTCATTACCAACAGATTCATATGCTGCTACACCGAAAGAAAAACCCAACAATTTAAAAGCGTGATTGATTTTTCAATGGCCTTACGGTCAGGAATTCCTAGTAGATTTCCTTTGCATTGTCATATCACCATCCGGCCCAAAAATCATCGGTTATGAACTCTATTGATTACAGAGCCGTAAAATTATCTCAGCCCGAGTCACTGAACCCAGAATTAAAACACCTTACCTCTGCTCTTCTCTCTAATAATTTCCACATTAAAGATATTAAGCGTTCGATCAAAAAATTCACTTCACCACAACCTTCCAATAGCAATGAGGCCGAAAGCAATCTTATACTTGTCGTCCTTCCTTACATTCAAAACATCACTGACCACACAAAGAAGTATAACGTCAAAACCAGATTTTCCATTCAGCGACTCAGCAAATACCGATGCAAGACGAATCCAGAAGTTTCATAAAAAGTATTACAGTAGCCTGTGGAAATTTCTTTGAAAAATATCTTTCACATCTTGTCGAACTTCAAAGTCACGTCACACTTTGGTAAATCCAAAAATTTGTGCACCCTGTATAATAGATGAAATCTGAAACTATTTCTCCTCACGATTTACGATACCGTTTAGACCAAATTGTCAAATGTTTTATAGTTTTTCAATTACGGCTAATAATTTATCCCCGAAAACGGAAATTTTCTAGAGTCTTTTAGATTTTTTTTACCCATCATCGACACACACTGCACATATCAGGAAAAAATTCGGAAAAGGAGGTAGCCCTGAGTTTTCCACGTTTCCTGGTCCAAGAATTTTAGTAAATGGTTTTCGAGAAAATTATTTTTTTCTGAAACCATGCAGTGATAATCAATGACGTCATCGCGTCTTGGCTGAGCCCCCGAAATAGTAATTTTCATATGAATTTTTTCAAATATCTCAAGCAGCAAATATAAAAATTGTAGCTCTTGATTCGGCCTATGACACTGTTTGAATCGAATAGCCATATTTTTTACGATGTTTGATTTGCGGTTAGTAATTTACTCTGTAAAACAACAATTTTTTAGGCCTTTTAGATTTTTCCCTATAATTTGAAAACCCTGTATATAATCGAAAAAATGTCTGAAATAAATGGTATTGCACTGAATCTTCCGCGTCTGCTGGTTAAAGAATTTTGTCGATTGGGTGAACGATTATGGAGGAAAAATACTTTTTTACTTCTCTGCTAAATTTGAAGTTGATGTCTGCAAATTTACGACACTTAACACATTTCTCATTTAGCACAGAATGTCGGGAACACCCTGTACATAGTCACCCTGAATCATAGTCTTTTAGTTATAGCTAATTTTCAAGAATTGAGGGACCCATTCTTGAGTTTTTTTGAATTTGCGGCGCACCCTGTATATTTTTAAAAACTGTCAAGAATAAAAGTTTATAGAGCCGTCCTCTGGTTCAAGAATTTTTCTTTTTTTAAATACTTTCCGACCCACCAGCCTCCCCATTTTCAAGAGGTTTCGGACACTTATGTTTAATAGCAATATCCAAAAAACAGTCGAAAATCGCGAAAAAAGGATGGTTGCCGGAGTCGGATCAGGGCTATTTCTTATAAGCTTATGTGTCTCGTGGAGGGTTAAAAAGGAAGCAGATTTCAATTTTGTAGCTCCAACGGTTCGAAAGTTATTCAGGAAGAACCAAAAGACGAGAACGGAGAACGGACAGACAAAAAAAATTTTTATTCGACGGTGATCATTTCTGTACTAATGGCGATCCTATAGGACCTACCGTTACCGTTAGAGCGTAGATACGTTCGATATTCGATACTTAGAAAGTAACAAGAGAGTAAATAACCGATTTTCTATTAATAAGTAATAATTTCCAATGGACTGGTAAAAAGTATGTTAGGTTTGTTTGAAGTTTAAAGGGTGAGGAAAGTCACGGAGATATTCTTGACTATGAGGCCAAATAACAAGAGTATCATTAACTTAGCGTTTCTATAATTTTGGTTTCAAATGGAAACCAACGCAGAAAAAATCCAGAAGATTAAAAAAGTAATTTTAATTGCAATGATTTCAAAAAATTGTCATTTTCCATTCTTTATCATTTTACACTCAATCTTTATTTGATTGCCTCTTCCGTTCTCGATTTCCGGGCGCGAGGATCGCGCCCCATTGCGTTTCAGCAAGTTGTAACACATCCCGTTCAAAACCAAACCTCGCCTGAGTTAACGTATTAAAGTCGCTGGGGGTTTTTCTTTCATGTTCTCGGGAATGAAATTACGAAGACGAAAGCAATCGGGTCTGTATGGCGCGGTGCAGCGATTTTAGAGAATTTCCTTTGTGGCGCAGTCTGGATCTTTTGCAACTGAGGCTTACTTTATACATACAGTGTAGAGCAGCATCCGCCTCGCGTTCGCTTTGAAAACTCCTGATTGCGATCTTAAACATTTAAGTTGGCGCAGACAAGTGATGTTAAAGATAAGAGGGGGCTGTTTCGTAATGGAAGAACTTCGATCCAGGGCACTCGCTTTGTTTGGTCCGGCAAATAAAACAGTGCCTATGGGGGCGGGGGTGGCTGCCGCACCAAAAGCGGATTAGTTCGAAGTGTTCGAAGTGTTTTCGGAGCGCGAGCATTGAAGATGCCAAGTGAGATTTTGGCGAAACGTCTGCAGGATTCCAGTCGGATGCAAGATTTGCAGGATTCCAGTCGGATGCAGGATTCCAGCCGGAGTTCAACGAACGAACGGATGATATCCCGGAATATAGTGTCATCATATATATATATATATATATATATATATATATATATATATATATATATATATATATATATATATATATATATATATATATATATATATATATATATATATATATATATATATACAATTTGATAGTTACTAGTTTAATGATCGGTCTCTATTATGATAACTGTATTGCTTAAGTTTTTGTTTGAATGAAGTTAGTGAGGTGATTTATCTCAGTTGGAGAGGGAGTTTGTTGTAAGCCTTGATAGCATTGTACGTGAAACTGCGCTGAAACCGTGCTGAAGTATGTTTGGGAACGGTGAGCAGCCCCCCATGGCGAGTATTAACCGAAGGAATATCTGATCCACGAGTAAGTTTGTCAAAAAGATACGTCGGACGTTGGAGAGATATTACTTTTTTAATTAAGACGAAAAGCTGCGACTTAAAACGTTCGTCTAATGTTAGCCAGCGAGAATCCTCTAGGCTAGAAGATATATGATCAAATTTACGAATATTGTATGAGAATCTGAGACAGGCATTCTGAAGACGCTGAAGACTAACCTTGTCCTTTTGAAGTAGGGCAGGCCAGTAAACTACCATACAGTATGAAACTGTGGAGAGCAACATTAATTAAGGTTTTATGCTTATGGTTATTTTTCGGTATATATAGTAGCAGGTATTTTGTAAATATTACATTTGATAAAGACACTGTGTTGCATGTTTCGTGAAAATCTGAACTCTTAGTTCTTATTTAGTTCATTTCCTAGCTGTGAATTAATTGCATACCCACCTAAATAAACAAACAAAATTACTACCAAAACCTTCAAGAGTCCGTCCCTAATGTTCTGTCCTTTAATACCTACCGGACCCGAGTTTTTTTTTTATTTATTAAGATTGACACGCCTACCAACTTTTATTATTTTAATAAATTACATTACGTTAAAAATTATTAACACTACTTTAAAACATCCCGCATAACTGCAAGCACGCATGGTTCGGCCGATTTTTTTTTATTTATTCGAGGTGGAAAAAATGGAAATGAGGTCGCGTTCGCCCGCAACACACGATTGTCACGCGCGCCGAATCCGCACCAACGCGGCGTTATTAATTACCGGCCCCCCGAAAACATCCCCTGGCGGGCGAAGCTCTCACGTATCGGGTTTTCATTAAAAATTATTTATCGGTAGCGGCCGCGTCTAGTCCGCCGGGAACTAGATAATAAAGCAAATAATAATTTTCGCCCCACCGAATCAAAATTGTTATAACAAATGAATTAAAATCTAATTTGGCGCTATTCATACATTTTATTTGCGAAGTGTTTAATGTGATTCGGTTCGGACGGCCCATCCGGATACGTTTCGACAATTATGCGAATTTTCAATTTCGCTCATTTTGGATTGTTCATTTGCCGACGGCAGTCGGTAATGAAGTTGATTTTATACGGGGTGTCCGCCAATATACGCGATACTATGAATCGAAGTGAAGGATTTATTTATTTGCAAACGGCAAAAAAGTAAATTATGGTTTATTTAAAACAACCGCCAGGTGGCGCCAATGCGACAATGAAATTTTTTACAACATTTTTTTGCTTACCGAAGAGGTGTGCTCAAAAGAATGGCATCGTAGTCTTCACGAAATGTTGAGATTTTCCTTGTGTTAAGATGTTTTTATTTAAATACTTCAGATTGGCTTATCGGAATCAAACGAGCCTCCTATAGGATTCTTTTTTTAAAGAAACAGGCTACTGTAATTCTTTTTACGAAACTTCTGGATTCCTCCTGCCGAGTCGAACTTGCTGACGTTTCTCCAATCATTCTGTTGGTTTCTTCAGAGCTTGACTGAAACTGGCTCGTATTTTACTCTGTACCTGCTTATATGTTGTTTGAGGGGGCGGAGCTAAATCAGGGGCTCCGTGCTACCTTAAAATCTAATACTTCATAGAAAATTTAAATTTATTTAAATTTTTATTTAAATAACACAGAAAAAAAAATTTCAAAAATTTTTAAAAAATATTTGGCGAGATTTGAAACATCGAGAAAATTTTCAAGATATTTTTTTTCTCTATAAGTCAAAATACACCAAAAAAATTTGCAAATTTTTTAAAAAAATACTTGGCGAGATTTGAATAAGCCCTTTTTCCACAGATGAATTACGGGTGTGGACTTCTACCCTTGTGCCGAATCTAAGTCGATAGCTGCTAATTTAAGACACCTGTTAATTTTTGAACATAGCATTTAATATCTTGAACACCCTGTATAAGAGGTGAAAACCTTAAATACTAAATGAACTGACATCCGAAGCACAGCCAATTTTCAATAATAGGGGGACCCATTTTCAGTTTTTCGGTGCACTTTGTTCTCGAAAAGAAATGATTTATTACATTCGCAATTCGCAACACTTCTGTCAGCTGGAAGTTATGCTTCATTTTGATATTTTAGTGATATTTTTTCTATGTAACTAAAAATCCGATTAAAAAAGTACATTACAACGCATAGCTTCATACACATGCTCATGCGCATTGATCTCTTTACTCCAGAGTTTCTTGCTGAAACATCGACATTCTGTCTCTTTGTCTCTGTCTTCTTCGTTTCTTATAAAACAGTTTTTTAGGAGTTCGATGAATATGTTGGAAGCGTTAGCTTTAATGAGATTTTTTTTTTAATTATTTCATTCGTATCGATTAACTTGGCGCCCTTCTTTCCCAGTTCCCTAGTTGTGAGAATGAGATAAAAGGAATATAAAATTTAAAAAAGTAAAAACGAAATTCCGAAACGCGCGTGCAACGCGGAGGCGTGTGCAAAACCGGGCGACCATTATCGGCAATTAGCGAGAACGGTTAAATTCTTGTAGGAACTGCATTTGTGTTGGTGTTATTAACGGCCGCTTGATTTAAGAAGGCCGTTACACGCGGCGGCAAACAAAACAACGCCGTTGTTGCTAAATGGTTTGCGTAAATTCGGTTTAACTCGTTGCTAATCGGGTCGTTTGCATTAATCGCGCCATATTAGGGGCCAAGCGAGACGGAATTCGAGAATGTGCTGCGGAAAAGGGAGCGTATCTTATTGAAAACCTTTCGATAGGGCGCTGGATGACGTAGGAAATAAAAATTCTTTAATTTGCATCTGCTACTGCTTTTTTCACGTACCACCATGGATAATATCGTACCACATTCGACGTTTAATTAGTCAGAGACTTCACTCTGCGATTCGAGCTTTTCCGCGCCATCTCTTGGGTTTTATAGTCGATGTTGAAGCCTATGGTGCAGTTGACTGTCGGTTCCCAATACGAACTTTGCGCTGGGCACAACAGATGGCGCTCGAGAAGTAGAGGGTCCGTGGCGGAACAATTGACGTCGTTTAAGACACGGCTTTTATGACCGTTCCAAGTTTGTATTGTAGATGGGGCGTTAGCCAGGTTTTGATTTGTGTATTTTAAGCATAAAGTCTGGTAGAGACCATGAAATTTCGACATGTATTATTTTTTCATGAAAATATAGCAACGTTGACAGAGATTTAATAAAATTAATATAAATTGAGGACGGCAAAACAATAATTTGCGACAATAGCCGCAAAGCGTTTGTCACATTAAACTTGTATGTTTAACCTCGACAAAAAATGTACATTTGGTAGCACTTTCTAAAAATTGTAGACAGCGAACGAATAAAATATGGAACTTTAAAAATCAGGTATTTGATTTCGAGAAAAATGATTCCACACTTCCATCATAATTTTTTCTTGCACAGTTCTTCTACTAAATAGAAAATACATAGTGGGTAAAAATTTTTCTTATAATATCTATCTATTTCTTATTTTTTTAAATATTTGTATAAAAGAACAAAGTGAACACAAGTAGAACATTTTTTATTCAGTGGTACATATCAAAGCATCAAGTAACTTAATTTTTTTTACGTAACATAAATTTTTCAAAGAAACATCCACTGTAATACCATTTACAAACCTTCTGGAATTCTTTTTTTTTGGAAAAGTGGTGACAGGTTGAGAAGAATAGAGTGGATCTATATAAACCTATTATAAGGTTATAGTACTGCACTTCTCTCAGTGGAAAGCCAGATTATAAATCCAGTTAGTATAAAGGTTTGTATACAATCAGCAAAAACTGTGTTAAGCAAGGAAATTCAGTATCACTAGACTTCACCGCATACATACATACATACATACTCTGCAGTTTGCTGAAAATGGAGACGATGCTTTCTATATGTTGATATGGCAGTCTTTTCAAGTCAGGATGGAAACATCTTAGATATTCAACAACCGATAGAATAATCGTAGTAAAACAGCTAGATTTTTTATCCCGATGGTGATGTGACAATGTTGGTATTATGGTATTATGCTGTGTGTATAGGTTTTCTAATATTTTCTATAAATAACAATACCTAAGAGTAGGAGATTATTTTTAGTTTCTAATTCAATACTAGAACATATGTTCTGAGGCCAAATGAAAGCGTTGGTTGTAGATGGATTTATTTTTGAAAGGTGAGTGACCTGAGTCGCGGTTACGATTGTTTAGGTTTCAGATTGGTTCAGAAGAAACCAACAGGATGATTGGCGAAATGTAAGCAATTTTGATTTATGAACAACAAACGCAAGAGGAATCCAGAAGGTTTGTAGATAGTATCATTGCAGTGAAGCTAAAAACACTGCAAAAACAAGTCAATGTATATTATCTACTACCTAACATCTATATCAGGACAATTAATCTGGATTTATATCAATTTTCACCGTTCACAGTACCTGTATGATGAAATAAAGAAACTGAAACAGGGCGTACCAGGATTTACGCGGCGTACTCTCACCATTTTTTATGAAAAAAGAAACAGTTTAGGAGACACATGTTTTTATTTTATAATCAAACCTATCCCCAGAGGTTTTTGCGAAAGATATACTCCACAACGCAAACACGGATTATGGACCAATTAAAAAAGTTCAGTTAGTCCAGAAGTACGCTTGGAGCCGCCTCTAGTGGTACTTTCTAAAAGCTCATTTGAAACCGTTTGATCGGGTTCCGCTACCAGATAATAGATGGCGGTGTCGCGATCGCGGTGGGTCGAAGTTACATCGACGGACGTCAGAGGGCCCACGAAATAGTTTACAGACACATTCTTGAGTGTTCGAAAGCAGGCGGGTTGGCGAGCGTATCTCAACGGGTATATCCTAAAATTGACCCGAAATGGTGGGCGTCGCGATAACTAATTTGTCGCGGCTGAAATATGATCGCGACAATTGACGATTTACGACGACAATAATCGCGAACGTAAAAATCGTTCCGACGATCGCGCGTCAGATATATTTATTAATAATTAACATGGTTCCGCGTCGCAGCTAACTAAAATTTACGGTTTTCCACTATTAATTAGGTGTGCTTACAGCTACTGCCGCATGAACATAATTTGAATAGCAAACAGCATATTAGCTTGGTAATTTATGGGCTGAATTTTGCCGGTTTCGTTATTAAATACAATATCGTATTGGGCGAGCTTTATCAGGATAATGGCGCTATCGCAATTTCCCTTGAAAGTAAACACCGCGGTATTTATTGTTTTTGATTTAACCAAACCATGCCGGTCATATCGTCAACTTTTTTTTCTGTGCTCCATATTTAATATAAATAAATAATATAAATAAATAAATAATATAAATGAACTTTTTCGTCTCTTTGACTTTTCATTAATTGTTCCGGTGTACTTCGAGATTTCTTTTCGAAATTTGATGCATGTCACGCTATTGTCTAAAGACAGTGGATTTCAGCAAAAACCTAAAAGAATTAATGAAAAAAAAGGGGATAGGATTAGTTGCTCCTACGAAAGTTTACAGTAACTGAAAATCCCACTCTCTCGGATAAATAATATTTTTTTCTTCTTGATTTCAAGCAGATTCTAGTCAAAATCTGCTTTTTTGCCACTTATGTTATCGAAATGTACCATAAATTGTAGATTTGAACTTAAAACCCCTCTTTCTAGCACAAATCATTTGTTTTTCTTCTTGATTTTGGGCAAATCTCAGTTAGAAACGGATTTTCTGTCCGATGTTGTGACGAAAACATCATACTTGCAGATTCAACCTCCTTTCTGCCTCAATTACTTGCTGTTCCTTGTCGATTTCTATTGGACTCCAGAGAAAATCGGCTTTTGCGAGACATATTGTAAGTAAAACGGCATCAAAATTGCAGACGTTAGCTAAAACCCCCATTTTCTGTTTCAAATAGTTATCTTTCCTTGTCCATATAGACCAAATATTGGTCTTCGTCGTTACTTGTAATGAAAACATCAACAAACCAGAGGATATCAACTTAAAACCGCCTTTTCTGGGTCAAATAGTTGCCGATTGCGATTAGATTCCAGTCATGGAATGGAAAGTTTTAGTTTTAGGTTCATGGTTTCCTTAACTTTTTCGTTTAATGTACAATTTTGACTTGAATCGCGTCCTACGACATATTTTTACTTATTTGACTCTTTATAACGATTTTTTAACTATTATGAGAAAAATTAAATTCATATGTTTTTGAAATTTATGTCTGATTTAGTGAAGTGCTTGAAAAATTTGAGGTTATCGGGAAACCGCTTCCGAAAGATTTTTATACAAGCAAATGAAAATATTTCATTGATAATTCAATTGTATGAATGTGACGACATTTTGCATGCTTTTATTCTGTTGGATTATTCAAAGCATTTCATACCATAAATCATTCACTTCTGCGATCTAAATTAAAATATTATCTGTTATAAGATACCATTTAGTCTATACAGTGTAATAATAATTTATCTGATCAGGTACATATTACATCTGGGGTTCCACAAGGCTCCATCTTGGGACCCTTATCCTTTCTCGTTTATAGATCGAAGATTCTTAAGCCACTGTGATCCTGTAAAATACATACATTCGCTAAATACACTGAAATTTATTTTTCTTTTGATACAGAAGATTTCTTGGAGGCTATTCGACTTAATAATGGCTTACAAATATTAAGTGATCTTTCTAACAAACGCACCATCAAACTTATTCCTAAGAAAACGGATTTTATGATTTTTATGGGATTCCATCTCATCACTCTCACTCTTTACGTTTTATAATTTTTGGGAGCAAGAATAAACTGGATTACCTTAAAAGCAATGTTGAAATCTCAGGAACTTAGGAATTGTAACAGATAGTAATCTTAGGTTTAAGCAACTCCTAAAAATTCCAAAGAATTTTTTGTCTCTTAAAATGCTTCACAGCAACATACCGATCTCGATGTGGACAGCAAAAACAGAATTCACAGAGTCCAAACTTTCTGTATAAGATTTATATATGGCTCAAGAAGGCATGACACAACGACTTGAAATGGCATGGTATGAATTTATATTTAAAGTTTTATATTTAGTCTTTTTTTCCCAAAGAAACTTCCACAGGCTACTGTAATACTTTTTACAAAACTTCCATTGGTTCGCCAACATATTCTCTGGCAAAATATCTAGCTTCCTTGTTAAAATCCCTTACAGGGAAAACTAATAGTCTCGACATAGAATCTTTACCAAAATTCCTATTCTTGAAGCTCTCAACATCATTTCAGATATATTAAAATCCCAAACCTAGTCACCTTAATCGGAAAAGTTGTTAACTAATAATAACCTTCCATTCTTAGATATTCTTATCAACAGAAAGTCAGACCTAACATTGGGTCATTGTGTTTACGTACAACCTACGCACACAGACCGATACCGTGATGCATGGCCACATCACCATCCGAACACGAAAGAGCCTTAGGACTAAGACAAATAAACTCATCAGCTGTTGACGGACACAACCACGAAACCAGATATAAAATTTTATTGGATAAAACCTAACAATCCGAGACGGTGTTTATGCTTTTCATTTAGCTCCGCCCGCCTCAAACAATATATAAGGAGGTACAGAGTAAAATACGAGCCAGTTTCATTAAAGCTCCGAAGAAGCCAACAGGATGATTGGTGAAACGTCAGCAAAAACCGACACAGGAGGAATCCAAAAGTTTTGTAAAAAGAAAGTCCTATTATTTTGTCGAAAAGAATATGTGGTTTACAGATTGGTTTTATTTTTTATAGTGTATAGTATATAATGTGTATGAATTTATCTTAGTTTGCGTTTAAAAAAAAAACAAATATTATAAATGAACGACAAAGGAATTATATTACCGTGAAAATGGCCCAGACGTATTGTTATCTAACACCTAATACTTTGATATTTATTTATTTATTTAAATTTAATTTTGTTTGTAATTTAACCTCTATTTTTGCTTCCACATGTCTTACTGAAAGGCGCTAAACTGAGCAAAATGTTCTACAAAAGTTTTAAATAATGTTCTAACCAAAAATAAGCAAAATGTTGGTTAATCCGTTAACTAGCCAATCTTATGCCTTTTTTTTATTTCACCGGTTTGTTTACAACATACTGAGTGTCAAATTAAAATTTTTCACTTGTATATTAATTAATATTTCCCGAAATTAAAATAATTGTGCTTTACGTTTTTAATTAAATATCTTAAATTAATAATTTCATTAATTTAATTACACTCGATCAAAAAAGTAAAAATATTTTGCAAAAGAACTCCAAAATCGTCAACCTAATCAGAAAAAAATATTTTAAGTCCATGGACGTTTCAAAATGCAACACAAACTAACCAACAACATGGCGCTTGTTGCGGGTATTTCGAAAACATTCAAATATTGAGGTTAGGTAAAGTCAGCGGGATGTATTTTACGTTTCAACGAGGATTTAAGGCAGCGGCGGCTCAAGCATTAACCCCCCCCCCCCTTTTGTTTCAAAACTACGTGTAAACAAGTTATTAGAGGCGCGCGCGGGGTCCCGTGTAAAAATTCATGAACCCCCGTTCTCCTACTTACTAACTAAATTACCGGAAGATAAATCCCCGAACCCATTACCATAGTTATTATGCCATAATTCATGGCAAAACAATATAATTAAAGGGGTCGTAAAATGGAAAAGAGGCACGATATGGGCGGCCGCGGAACACGGAAATATATAATATATAAATTATTAAATTATGTAAATACGAAGCTTACCGTTGCTAACGTCGTTTATTATTCGGAATGAGCTTTGCCGGCGGTAAATCTTTCAATTTGCTTGTAAATCGTGTATGCGAGTCTGAAGTATATTTGTTTCCAGTGCATTAAGGTTTTTTTTTAGCCCGCATTCAGATTTCGTTCGATTTGTTATTGATGGAAAGCAATTCGACAGTAATGCTCAGTCTGCTTACGCGTCTGCATAGTACGAGGTGTGTTCGAAAAGTAAGGTGACTTTTAAGTTTTACGCAAAAGTAAATATTTATTCATCAAAATTAATGTTGCCCCCCTCAAAGTAATCCCCTCAGAGATAATACACTTGCACCAACAAGGAAACAACAGGAAAAAGTTGCAGGGGGCCATATCCGGTGAATATGGTGGCTGGAGCATGATTCTGGTTTTGTTTTTGGCCAAGCAACGATGAGCGAGCAGGTGCAAAATCCAAGAATTGTGTCCCACAATTCTGGATATTTTCTTCGTATTGCTTCTCGCAAACTTCTCAGCTTTCAACTTTATTCAGCATACCACCTCGTGGTAAGAACTCGTGATGTACTACGCGACGTCAAGAATGAAACATGGCCGAACAGGTCCGTACTTTGCTTAGAATTTAATTATCTGGGGTTTTGTTAGGAAAGATACTAAACAATACTTATTTATTTATGTATGTATTTGTTCTATATTATTTGCAATATGGATATACGATTGTTCTGCTTTTAATAGAATTTGCCCAACTTTGTGGAGGGATGTTAAAAACTTCGGTTTCTATAAGTTTGAGGACATTGGAGTTAACACGGGGAAAAACATTGTTACGACGAATGACAGATTTCAGTTGGTGCCAAACATGTTCAATGGGATTAAATATACAGTGGTAAGGTGGAAGCCTTAAAACTGTATACCCTAGATTTTTTGCATAATTATCACAGACGTATTCCTTTTGTAGTTTCAAGCTTTGTAGAACCTCAATTAATTGCTTTTTGGTATATTCTTCGTGAAAATAAATGTCGTTATTATACATGTAGTTTTGGACTGTTACTTTTGTGTCACATGAGGAAGGGGTTTTAGTCAACTGTCTACTGTGATAACATGCATTGTCCATTACAATGACGATATTAGGAGGAATGTTTGGAACTAGTTTGTTTTCAAACCAACTTTCAAATAAATCAGCGGTGATTTCTTCATGGTAATCCAGAGAAGAATCTTTAATATTTTTCGCAGACAGAGAAAGTCCATTTGGAATCCAACCATCTTTAAAGTCAGCATGCAAATTACCTTTTTTTGATGGCGCGCTCGTTCTACACTTATGAGTTGAGTCAACCCAACCCTTTTCCGGGGTATCATAAGTGCCGAACCAGGATTCATCCAAGTAAATAATTGGCCTTTGTTCTCTCTAAATCCTAACTTTTTCTAGATATTCCAGTCGCCATTTCCGAATTCTAAAAGATTCCATTAAAACTTGCCTTTTGTCAAATTTTTTAAAATCTAAAACCCTGGTGTTCAATACACTTCCATAACGTAGTTCTGCCACATTTAACACTGGTTTCATCTTTTTCATGCCTCCTGTGTTCCTCATTTTTCGGTAACTTCATAATTTTTTTCCCTTGGGTTAACTTTTTATTTTCGCGCTGTGTATACAACACCCCCACCATACCCAACCTTGGTTAAGCCACGCGAAAAGACAGACTTGCGTGAGCGTCCGTAGTGCGAACCACGAAAAAACAAGCTCTCTTTTGTGCCGGTTCGCGAGAACCCCGCGCTGTGTTGTTGTCCTTACCACCCCCAACCCTCTAGAAAATACCTCTAAGAAGACCCGGCCGGGCAGACGACGACGCGGGAAACCATCAAGGTGGGTGATTAACCGTTTCGGGTGTTGTATGTCCTACTGTTTTCTTGCCGCTCTTTCTCATTTAAATTTTGAGGGTGATTTACAACCACCTTCCCCCAACCCTTTACACTCGTATAACTGGAAAATTTTAGGCCGTATTATATCTTGATCACGTTCATCTACACTCGAGAAAATGTCAGCGTCGCTTCTTTTTTTCCTCGCAGAAATGTGATTATTCACAAATTTCCATACAGTTGATGTTGGAATTTTCGTCAATATGGTCGTTTCTTCTAAAACTGCTTGCTTGCTGGCACCACGTTCAATGAGAGTCAAATAAACATTGTTTATAACTTCCTTAGTCGCAATGGAATGTGTTTCTACATTTGGGCCGGAGCATCTCCTGAGATACACTAGACTCGCACATATTTTGCATAATTCACACACGATTCAACACACGCTGGATTACACACGAAATAAAAATGATTACTAATAAACTTAAACTAAGTAGTATACCAAACCAAAGAATATTAAACACAGGTAGGAATAAAATTATTTTATATTACGGTCCACAATTTTACATGAATTTAAATTCCGAAACTTGTTGCATTGTTATTAATGTTAATGACCTCCCCTTTCTTATACCTATGAACAGACCATACCCAAAAACTAATGGTCGTAGAAAAAGTATAGTATGCAATTTGTTCGGAAAACTTTTTAAGTCACTAGTTTATTAAACACTCGCACCGCTGTGCTCCACTCGTGCCAAATAAATTTGTGAGTGAAATGCCGTTTACCGCACTTGGTGCATAATATACTATTTTCTACTCCCGTCTGTAAAATACTTAATGACACACAGATCTAGTTTGCGGGAAGCGTCATTTTACCACGTCAGTTTCGTTTCCGATGGATCCGAGTCACTTCGGACATTTCCGGGATTTTACCGCACGGGGTTGGGAGCAATCGGATGTTTTCGGAGATATTTCCCACGATTTGAATTTTGACGTTTGTCATTTCTGACGTTCATGTAAGTGAGTGTATTCGTGTTGTTTTGCGTAAATGTACCCAAAAACTAACTGTCGTAGAAAAAGTATAGTATGCAACAAGTTAAGGTTTTCTAACGAAGGATCTCGTTTTTAAAAAACACTTTTTATTTTGCAAACAGAACTACGAGGTTTTATTTAACCCGCTACAAGGAGAACTGGACGCAAAGCACAGAGTTGTTATATATATAAAGTTTTTATGCAAGCGTCGCGTCGCAGATACCGGATATACTGAAGCTAGCATTTCATCAGCATTTTCTATCACATAATTCCTCCCTCCGAAGTGGAAAACAACAGGGACGAAGGGTTGTTTTCGGAAGACTGGTCGTTCTTGGTTTTCTTGGAATCTTGCAGCAAATGGCTCTTGTAGATTTTCCATGCTATAACTATTAACAAGATTAAAATAAACATCATTCCTGTTGAAGTGGCGAGACTCCAAGTGACTGGATGAATTTCATAACCAATGTCGGGGATCGATGATTTCGCAGCTTCTCGTAGTTTTTTGATCGTATTGAGATCAATCGATTGTAGTTGGAGTGGCTGGTACTTCACATCGTGATGTTCCATATTTTCAATATTAATGGGTGGCAGTGAGAATGGGTTTGCTTTAAAAATTTCTTCTTTATTCCAAAGCTCGGTATTTTGGGTACTTATACCACAATTATATGGAACATTGATTAGGCAGGCTTCTTCAATAAAAGCTATTTCTTTGTTTTGACAATTCATTTGTAATTTAAGTTTCTGTTCCGATGGTATTATCAAAACAAATCTACTAGTGATTGGTCGTATTATATGCGTTGAAACATTTACATTGACTACGTGGCAATTTTTGTTTTCGGCATATTTAATGAGGGTTGTCACACAATCACCGATGGGCTGGGTAAGTTGATTTTCGCAAACGTAGGTGTCTTCAATGATTGGGCAGATTGATTCTTGATATTGTTGCATGTCAGTGCCCAATATTAGGTAGGGTGAATTAGGTATAATTAAGGAGTGATTCACAGGTACTGGGAACAGGTGGAATATTTCAAAAATATCTTTAAGAAAAATCGGAATATGGACGGCAAAAATTATTTTATCTTTTGTAAATTTAACTTGTAAGTTTGCTAACTGATAATAATTATTTTGATTTTCAAAAATTAGAATTTGATTATCACCATAGAGAACAGTCAATTTAAAAATTATTTGTTCTAATTCGGCCGCCGATATTACTACAGGATGTAATGTATTTAATTTCGCAAATGTAATGGCATTTTCTAAATTATCCAAAAAAGTTATAAAACTTTGGCAATTTAGAATTATTTGCATTAGTGTATTTTGAGCTTTAATGAAAGTAGTTATGTCAGTAATAGTTTTATTTGAATTATATTCAAAAATGTCTATATGTTTTTTAATAGCTTCTTGATTTTTCTGTAGAAGTGTTATAGTATCATTATAGTTGTCAATCAGCTGTTGAATCAACGAGGTTTGCTTTTTTAGTTGGATGTCAGATGAATGTTTACTACGCACAAGTTCTGTGATAATTTTATCGTATTTTTGTCCATCCTCTGAATCGAGAGTGCCAAAAAGCCATTTCGATAATTTACCTACAACATTTATTAAACCTCTTTTTGTACGGTTATTAGGTTTTATGTTACCAAGTTTAAATTTTACTTGAGTAATTAAATATCGAACATTATTAAGTAAATTATTTCCATTAATATAGTGTACATTCTGATAATTATGTTTATTTGGATAGTTTAATGATTTTGAGATTACAGCGTAAGCGTATTCTAAATTACGTAATTGATTAAAAAGTTGAGATGTTTCTACAAAATGCAAAAATGTATGTTGATGTTGAATTATTCGAGCATTTCCTAAGCGGAAGGGGAGAAGTGGTGTTTTAATTGGGATAACTTCAATATCATTATTCGCTATCACTAATAACAGCGTAGCTGCAAGAAGGAACAGCGTTGTCCGGTTCATTAACCTGCGAAGAAGAAAAAGCTTTAGGTTTTTGGATCTGAGATTTATGAATTATTTTTTTATTTTTTGTAATAATTTTATTCCCAATATCTTGATCTATAATAACAGGTTTTCTTCGGGGTTTGTCCTTACTACGTTTTGCTGTTTTGTCAGTAACGTAAACCTTTGTATTTTGTTTCATTTCAGGTGGATTTTCTCGTTTTTCGTTTTGTTTTTCATTTAAACGTATTTTTGTTTCTAACGATGTTTCGTAAATTTGTTGATAGATAGTTTTTAGTCTTTCACGTCTATCTGTGATATAATTATTTACAATGATTTCATCCGTTAAATCAAAGGGATCTAAACCGTTTACTTTTCCATTAATAACGTCAAAAGGTTTTTGTTTTGTTACGCTATGCATTGATGAATTATAACCTATAATGGCGTATTTTATTAAATTTTTAGGGGCTTCTTTAGGTTCTTTTAATTTTAGTACCCTATATAATTCAACAAGAGTAGAGTGAAATCTCTCTATTGGACTATTACTATTAGAATTGCCGGGAGTTGTAAAATGAATTGCAATTTTATGCAATTTACAGAAATCTAAAAGCAAAGACGTTTTAAATTCCGTACCATTATCACACGTTATTTGTTGAGGTAGGCCGTGATGACTTATAAAGGTCGCTAAACCGTCTAAGATAGCAATTGCTGTGCAAGCGGGTTCTAACGGATAAGCTTGGGCGTACCGTGAAAATACGTCTATAATTGTAAGAAATTTTACGTTACATATTTGAAAAGTATCCATATGGATGGATTCTAATGGTTCAGAAGGGGTCGGTGTCAACATAAACTTTAATTTTGGTGGATGTCGATCATATTTTGTTTGTTGGCACGTGTCACAATTATTAATATATTCAGTTAAATCAGTTTTCATATTTGGCCAATAATAGAGCCTTTTTAATGCTATTAGGCTTTCATTAATTCCTCGATGACAGGTTTTTTCATGATGATATGCAATTAGGTCTTTTTGTTTTGTCCTGTTAGTGACGTCAGTTAAAAGAGTTTTCGATATTACCAATTTGTAAGCACGGTTTTTAAATGTATTTGGTAACAAAACAGATAGTTCTCGATTTAAATCTATTTCGGTGTTTTGTACATAAAGGCAGTACATTTTTGTTGGATCCAAATAATCTAAAAAGAATTTAATTATTTCATTTTGATAGTTTTGACTTAAATAAACAGAAAATCTAGATTTATTTTGGAATGGGTAACTCCTAATTACGTGATAACGATCGTTTGTTTTTTGGTTAAATATTATTTGATTAGAATAAGTATTTAAACTATTTTCGGTAATTGGTATATTTAATATTGGATCTTCAGCTGCTGAGTGTACTGTCTCACCAGTATTAGGAATATTTGGCGGTTTAAGTTGAATGTCCGAGATGATATTAATTTTTGGAGTGTTTACATTTTCTAGAGGGTTAAACACGTCTTCAATTTGTTCCAATTGTTCAAGGCTTATATTTTGATCTTCTTCATGTATGTATTTATCGATATCTTCATTAATATCTCCAGGATTTCCGAAAAGTGATTCTTTATCTATCATATTTAGTTCAAAATTTTCTTTATGAAAGTCCGGAAAAGATAAAACATTTAGAGGTTGTGGGAAATTTAACGTTATATTTTTCTCAGTGTAATTAAAAACTTCTGTTTGCGCAAAACCGTTTTTTGCAGTAGTAAGTGTTTCTGGAAAATAGAGACCTTCAATGACTTGCTCGGGAATAATAACATCATTGTTTTGTGTTACTGGAATTCTTACGTTAACAATTTCGTGTGCATTCACAGTAATACAATATACTTCGTTTTGTGGTTGTCTAAATAAAATTGGTATATTAGTTGTATTATTCCTTAATTGTTTATTAACAAGATCGATAGAAAAATTAAAACGTTTTAGGTCGTTTAATCCTATTATACCGTCAAAGAATTTATGAAAGTCAAAAAGAATAAAAGATAGGTTGGTATTAGCCTTTAATTCTGGGAAAGCCGGAATATCTGCTTTAAATAGAGTTTCCTTTTCACCAGTTCCTGTTTTAATAATAGTTGGGGAATGATATATTTTTTCATAATAAAATTTTTCTGCAATGGAAGGTCGAAGAATCGAGTGAAAACAACCAGTATCAATTAAAAGTTTAATTGCGGGTTCTTTAATCTGGATGTACGGTAAACTATTATTAATTTCGGTATACATTTCTAATGTCATTTCGTTGAGTCGCATTGGCTCGTTATTGTAAAATTTTGAGAGATTTGATTTTCAATTTCAGGGTGTTCGTCAAAATTTTGAGTGTCATTAAAGTATTCAGATTGATTTGAAAATTCAATTTCAGAGTATTCGTCTTGGTGAATATTTTCATTTTGAAATACCGCAGATGTTTCATCTGTTTGTACCGCGTTACTTTCGTCGATTTGGTATAATTCTTGCGAAATAAAATTTCTAGGGCCAGTAGGTTTGAAATGGTTAATTTGATTATTTTGACGTGGTATAGTATAGTTTGTTCTTGTTGACATAGGTTCGGGTTTATTGTTAGGTATCTGACCTGTCGGTTTAAATACGTTTTTAGGTGGGCCAAAAACTTGCCTATTTGTAGGAAAATTTCTTGGAACTTCGCGTGGTTGAGGCATATTAATTGGACCTCTGGGAAAACTATTAGTCTGGGGAGTAAACTGATTTTGATCATGCCTAATTCTAAAATTTTGATTATGGTGATTGTTGTTTTGAAAATAATTTGTAGGGCGAATCGGTTGTACATAATTAAAATTTTGGTTACTAAAATAATTTGGATTTTGTGAAAATTGTTTAACGGGTTCGATAGAAGTATTAGGTAAAACTTTTGATTGAATTGGAGTTCTGAAGATATTTTGTGTATATTGAAAATTTTCCTCTTCAATAATTTGGGTCATAGCTAATTCTATACAGCTCGGATTTTTAAGTCTTATAATACTTTGTAATTGTCCTGGTAATCCTCTAATAAACGTCCTTAAACAAATTTGATCGTATTGACGTAAATGAATTACTTTGCTTGCATTATCCATAGTATCGGCAGGAAATGCATTAATTTTTTGAGCAAGGATACTTCTTAAAACTTGTAATCTTTTCCCAAAATCTAAAGGATGTTCATTTTTAAAGGGGGTGGCCATAAACAAATCCTGTTCTAAACATTCTAAATTTCGTCTATCGCCAAAACAATTTAACAAAGCTACTTTAATATTGTCCCACGTTACTAACTCCATTCTACAGCCTACTAGAATTTGTGCGCGATCAACAAGTTTCATTCTTATAGTTCTTAACAAATATTGTTTTAAAATTTCGTCGTTTCCTTGACCATATGTATCAAAAAGGAAATCTCCAGCTGATAGAAAACTATTTAAAGTGTTGGAATCACCATTATATGGCAGAATACTATCTATAAACATTTTTAACAAAGTGTAATTTACACCTGAATTCGACGATTGATTAGAATTCATTTTCAAATTGATTTGACTGTTCTCTACTTTCTGTTCCACTAAATTTAACGAAGTAAAAAACGCACTTAAATTGTCGACGTCTTTATCTTCGTTCATAAATTTAATTGATTTTGAAATTTCTTAAAATTGAACTTAAAACTAAGAATCCTTAAAATTATTTCCACCGTCCTAACCAGGGAAGATGAAAGGAGAACAATAGGAATTTTGGGCACTAACCTTGATTTCTCTTAGTCGTCAGCCTATTCTTCCTATTGGAATTTTCCTTGCGTAGCACTGCTTGCGGGGGTGATTTCTTGCCTTCCTTGCCCTCAGTCGAACTCAATCACGTTGGGTTTGTCAGACAGTCTATCACAGGTTCGTTTTGGAGTTTAAGGGTTGAAACCCACGTTTCGCAATCAAATCGTCCCGATGACGTGGCTTTGACCGAAAACTACCCCAAATCCGTCACGACTGCGCCAGTTAAGGTTTTCTAACGAAGGATCTCGTTTTTAAAAAACACTTTTTATTTTGCAAACAGAACTACGAGGTTTTATTTAACCCGCTACAAGGAGAACTGGACGCAAAGCACAGAGTTGTTATATATATAAAGTTTTTATGCAAGCGTCGCGTCGCAGATACCGGATATACTGAAGCTAGCATTTCATCAGCATTTTCTATCACATAATTAACACGTTCGGTAAACTTTTTAACTCACTCGTTTATTAAAAACTCGATCCGCTGGTGTCAGATAAACCCGTGAGTCAAATGCCGTTTATCACACTTGTTGCATAATATACTGTTATTCAGTTGTTTATACGCCATATCCAATAACACTTCTCTCTCTGTCTAGCGTACACAGTTAGAAAGAAACAGCAATAACAGAACCGATCGGAACGATAAATGAGTAGGTTTAATGGCAACTGGTAAATAAGTTGTTGAATGGTGTGAATTTGTTAAAACTCGTTTTTTAAGCACTCGCTCCGCTCGTGCCAAATAAATTCTTGATTCAAATGCCGTTTACCGCACTTGTTGCATAATATACTATTTTGAAGGTTTCACCGAAACTGGCGACGCTGTAACGACATTTTTCATTACATTGTTGCGTTTTTTTTTACTAAAAACTGGAACTATTTATTTAAGTTTTCTGGGAGTAATTCGAGTGTCTTTCGCGCGTCAGCAAACAAATTTTGTTGATGTATGTACCACCGAGCGAAACGCCTTTATCTATAATGCAAATACCCGCGTAACTTCTAACTTACTTACTTTCCTTCGGGCGCACCTGAGCGCGCCTGTGTAGTTTCCGCGTCGAAAAAAAAAAGGCAGATGCTCCGTGGCAGCCGGATGATAAATCATCTCGCAGCTTCGTATTTATTAAACGCTCGCGATCAGATATCAACTTCGAGAGGTTGGGACACAGTTTCGTTATCCGTTTTGAAAGCAGATATGGCAGAGATCGCGAGACAGTGATTTGCCTGTGTGCAAAAATAGTGAACCTCTTCGAAGGTACAATTTCCATGAATAAAAAATATGATCGAATTTATTTCCTGTAAGTTATCAACCACTAAGTGATAAAATTTATTTTCGAAAAGTTACACGTGTTTCGTCCCCATCACACCTATAAAAGAATAAAATACAGGGTGTTTTCCAATCGAATCTCATTAATCAAAGAGGCGATTTTTGGTGGTAAAATTTTCAAACATAAAATCTATCTTTTGATTTTATTTTTATTTAAAAAAAAGACAAAAACCTCTTTCCTCTATGGTAACAATATCGTTGATATGGCAGCAAATGTCGTTTTTTTTTTTAAAGAAATCAGTATCGTGATACTGACTGTCTATGAGCAGATAACTTTTTTAAACCACATTTTGACAAAAAACGTTTTGAAACTTTGAAACATTTGTCAAAATGTGGTTTAAAAATAGCTTTCAGAACTAACAACACAAATTTTTAAAAAACAATAAAACGTAATGTCCAAAATCTCAAAAATGAGGTGCCTACAGGTTGAAATGCGGATCTTGTCCTAAAATTTATATTGGACAAACATGTAGATCCTTCAAGAAACGCATTAACGAACATAAAAGAGTGTTTAAAAACAATAGTCTAGATTCTAATTATGCTACAAACTTAAACACAGAAAAACACATTTTTGACCACAATTTTGATATTTTACATACACACATAGATTAACAAAATGAGACATTCAAATGTATTGCTTAACGATCAATAAGTTTTAATTACTTCTCCTTTATTGAACTTAAATTCTCACAACAACATTAATTAAGGTTTTACGGACATTTTTCGGTATATATAGTAGCAGGTCTTGTCGAAACAATTGTCATGTAAAAATATATAATAAAATATAATAAAGTAAAATTCACCTCAGTTCATGCCTTAATTATTAGCATTCAATTAGAAAACATCATGTATATCTATAAAGCGATTCGAAGATAATTAAAAACAAACGAGTTTTGGAGTTCGTTACTAACATCGGCTTGCCAGAGATTTGCGCTATACTAGGGGCTACTCCCTGAATCGAAACCCGCACCTTATAGATTCGTCTTCGACTATCGCACATTGTGAATTTTTCGAAAACACGGCCAATCTCTCGGGGGTTCTTTAAATTTTAATAACCCCTTAGCCGCGGGGCAGAGGGAAACACAGAAAAACACTCGCTCCAAGGAAAGCAATCTTGTTTTCGTACGTCTGCACAACGAAGTGGCAGATCAAGATTAATACACTCCTTAATTGAAAAACATAGTTTGATCTTATTAAAGTTCGGAACGGGAACGAATTCTCAAAGAACGTTGTTGCCGGCTGCTATTTGTAAGTCAAGAGTAAATATCATCATGGAGATTGACCCTGACGTTCTGTTTTTGAAAATATTACCTACAAAATAAAATCGGGTGACGATTTGGAGCAAGTCGTGAAAAGACGTGTAAACAAAACAATATAAACTATGGCGGTGGTGAAGACATTAAAAAATCTACTGCATCAAAAAATGTCTGTTGCTGTTTAGTGGGATACGCAAGTTTAGTTTTTAAAATTACTATTTATAGCATCCATCACTTTTCTTTTTTCTTCTGCCTTAATTGGGGTGCAACAGCAATTTGATCATTCGACAATGGAATGATAAATATGGTAGCACACCTCTGGCTTTAGACTTAACAGTGCTATTTCCATAGGAATGTCCATAGGAAATAGTCGTAGTAGTATGGCAAAGCCGGTTTCGCGACACGTTGGTAACCTGTCCGCCTCGGTTCTCTAATGAAATATTTTCACTTTTCCTGAGTGAATAGTTTTGTTCGCTTGGTTAATAATTGTAATTTTGGAGATTTTCTCGCCCAAAACAAGAACTCGATTAGATTGGTTTGTATTGAAACAACCTTCACCTCTCCTGATAATTTTCAGTTTATTTAAACCAATCAACCAGAGTTTTTCATCTATAATCAAGTTTGTAATTAAGAACTTAAAAAAATGACTATATGGTTTCAATAGAGAGAACATGGCCAAGGGCACTGTTGACGTAATAATAATAATAATAATAATAATAATGATGATGATATTAATAATACATTTATTCTGCAATCTTCAAGTTACAATACAATAAAATACCAATGAACCACAACCAATTAAAATTGTTCCAAGTTCAACCCCTATAAAATATTATATTGTATATAAAAATTAAAAATTGGATAGAAAATTTTAGGACTGAACTTACTCGAAAATCATCTTCAATTTGCTTGTTGGCTGAACATGTCTTGTCTTATTTTTTTTTTAAGTTTAATGGTGATAAGGCTTTTAAAGAGGGAGGGACGGTATGCTAAGTACTGGGGTCAAACGAATAAAATACCTGATATTGAAGCAAAGGGCGTCCAGTTTAGGCCCTAGGCAGTTCCGTTCATTTAAAAACAATTGAAGTGTGTCACGGGTTGCGGATCGTTACCTCCGCTCAGCTTGAAAACTACCGGTGTATTCCCCGGAGATCTAATCTAGGACGAATTAACATGCGAAAATACAGTGGCCTGTCTCGATATTACGTCACGCGCTCGAAACCCCCTCCACCTCCCCCGAACGTTTTATAATTTGAATGGACCGACGTCCATCTCGGGGGCATAACGTTTTACTTATTGCCGTTTTTGTCGGATATTCAATTTCGTCGGCTGTTTCAAGCCGAGTCACGCAACCAATCAGGGAATTACCTTAAACCAACATGAGCGACAGGGCCGCCAACCGGCGATGCAATAAGCTGACGAGCACACGAGGAGTTACGTGATTCCGAATGCATCGTGCTAGACGAGCGAACTAGTTACGGAAGTCTCACGGTTTAATAGAAATAAAGGTTCGGAACGCATCCTATCTTGGTAGACGTTGTAATTAAGTAAACCATGCTTACGGGCGTATCCGGAAGGCGTCTCTGCCTATATTTTTAATTACTTTACCTAACAATATTTTGTAATTTTTATTTCATAGATCCTCCGAGCAACGGTTCACGGTATAAAAATTATAATAGAAAACTTTTTCACAATACCATCCTTTCAGAGACTGTTTAGGGTGAGATGTGAAGACAATTTAGAAGCCAAAAAAAGTGAATGTTCTAAAATGAGTTTGTTAAAATTGTAAAACCAACTTTTTTATTCTGATGGACCACATAAGACTTACAGGGAATTTAAACGTATTGATGTAACTAAAGACAAATCCGAGAGATCAAAAGAGATGAATATATTTTTTTGGTTAAAAGTTATGTATTATTATGCTTTTATATACTGTTTATTAATGTTATTTTAGTATTTAATCTAAGGATTTTTTTTGAATTGTGGCAGCTGTTTCGCCGACACAGTCCCTTCATAAGTTGGCATAAACAAAAAAATAACAGTACTGCAAAACACTTGAAATGTTGACAACGGCATATGGTGAATCTACTTTGAGCAAAAAAAATCTTATAAGTGTCATGTCAATAATTTATGAAAGCGTTGAAAAAGTGAATCAAATGGTGGAGAAAAATAGTCGAATTACTAGTTTGAAAAAAGGATCGTCGAAGGAGCGTCTCTCAAGAAATGTTTAGCGAAGTCAATGATAATCCTGATATGCTCAGAATCGCCAAGACCGAAAAAAAAAAAACACGTCATTATGGATTTTGCATCACGATAATGCACCTCCTCACTCATCGTTGCTTGTGTTTTTGGTTAAAAACAAAACCAGGCAACATTTTCACCGGATATGGGCCCCTGCCACCTCTTCCTGTTCCCAAAACTCAGGAAACCCATCAACGGAAGAAGATTTGGAACGATTGGAGATAAAGTAAAAATAGCTTGAAAAATTAAGGGCTATACTAGAAAGTGCTTACTAGAATTGCTTCGAGGATTGGAAAAAACATTGGCACAAGTGTTTTATAAGTGTATTATTATTATGGGGGATTACTTTGAAGGGGAAAACACTAATTTTGATGAATAAATATATATTTTCTGAGAGCCCTTAAAGGTCACCCTACTTTTTGAACAACCTTGTATAATAATTATATATTATCATGAACCTGTGACTTTTTTTTCAAAGAACCTTCCACAGGTTACTGTAATGCTGTACTGCGTCGGTTTTTGCTGAATCGAACTTGCTAACGTTTCGCCAATCATCTTGTTGGCTTCTTCAGAGCTTGGCTGTAACTGACTCGCATTTTACTCCGTATCTGCTTGTACATTGTTAAAGGGGGATGGAGCTAAAGGTAAAGACCTGAGTCGCGGTTAAGATTGTTGGGTTGTATATAGATTTCTATATACTCTCGGATTTTTTGTTGGTAGAAGAATTAATTACATGCAAGAATTGTAGTTTTATCGAATAAAAATTTATGTTCGTGATTGCATTCGGCAACAGCTGATGAGTTTATTTGTCTTAGCCTTAAGGGTCTTTCATGTTCTTTGAGTCTAGTTGATATTTTTCTGCAATGTATTCTTTACTGCATATGCATGGAATGCTGTAAACTTCTGCCATCTCGAATGGAGTTTTGACTTTGACGGATCGAAGATGTTGAGAGATTTTTGGTGAATCTCGTTTTGAAATTATACTTCTTTAGAACTTTTGATATGTAGTCAGTGATGTTTTGAGTGTAAGGAAAGACCACAGTGGCAAGTGTAGGAGTTTTTTGGGCCTCGCTGCTATTGGAATTTGAAAGAGTCTAGAGAAATCTATAAACAACCCAACATTCTTAACCGCGACTCAGGTTTGTACCTGTCACCAATATGGGAATCAGTCATCCGAGACGGTGTTTATGCCCCTCATTGAGCTCCGCCCCCCTCAAACAATATACAAGCAGGTACAGAGTAAAATAAGAGCCAATTTCAGTCAAGCTCAGAAGAAGCCAACAGGATGATTGGCGAAACATCAGCAATTTCGACTCAGCAAAAACCGACGCAGGAGGAATCTAGAGGTTTTGTAAAAAGTGATCTGTGGTATATCATTCTGTCTGGATTCTGGAATACATATATTGCAAAAAGTTAAGCGTTTTAAAAAAAAACAAAAAAAAAAATATTCGTGAGTCATAAAAATACAACCACAATTCTACAGTTTTCCTTACATATTTTTCATTAGTGAAAATTACTATTTCATTTAGACTTATCCTCAAACGACCACACGTTTCTTGCTTGTTAGTATGGTCGGCAATCTTTGACGGAAGTGACGTAAAAAACCCACTCAACACTCCACCCCCGTCCACCGCCCACCATTATAAATAAACTTTATTAATGTGACGTTATCTAATCGGCCGCCATATAAATCCCAGCGGCATTCTATGCGTGTCGCGCCGTGTTTTACACTTTTTAAAAATAAACATATTTCTCCAATATTCTAATTAAAAGGACGGTTTTCCGTGCACCCAAACACCCCTCCCCGCCTGCGCCGCGTTGACTTTTTATTAATATCGATTTCGGGACATTTAAAAAAGCCGGAAAAATAATGTTAGGCTCGCATGCGACGCGGCCGCTACGCCACGAGTCCCTTAAAAACGCCACCCTTACCTGATTTTGCTTTTAAAACATTCACTTTTATCGTTTTTATTTGTCGTTGATCAAGATTGGTTATCAACTTGCTTATTCAAACGTCTAAAGAGACTCAAAGGACAGACGCAAAATGAAAATAAAGCTACGAACCGAAAAATAGGTTAAATGATTGAACTCCGGAAGGCCGTTTTTTTTTCAAACTATTTATTTCTAATAATTACAAAATATTGCTTGACTCTAACTGACTGAAAAGAACAATTTTACATATATTTATAATTTTATGCTGAAGCAAGAGAAGCAGATTCGGGCATTGTGCGGCATCGGCAGTTCTGAGGGTGATGCGTCTTGTAACGAGTTACAAAACCAGATTAAAGTAAATTATTGGGTTGTTCGGAAAGTCATTTCGTTTTTTTTGGGGAACATGAAAGACAGTTTTCGTATAATGAATAAATATTTTATTAAATTATATATTGGCCATTCTGGTCCAACACCTTTTGCCATCTTTCTGGCAGTAACATAATTCCCCTCTCATAAAAGTTTTGGTCCTTGCGGGCAAAAAACTGGTTCAGGTGGTTTTTGACATCTTCATTTGAGGTAAAGGTTTTGCCATCCAAAAAATTTTGCAGGGACCGGAACAAATAGTAGTCGGAAGGCGCCAGATCTGGAGAATATGGTGGATGTTGCAGTACGTCCCATTCAAGCTGTAAAAATTTTTGGCGAGTGACCAAACTTGTGTGAGGTCTCGCATTATCCTGGTGGAACACTACACCCTTCCTGTTGATTAATTCGGGCCTCTTCTCTTTAAGTGAATCATTCAATTTGTCCAGTTGATGACAATAGACTTCTGAATTAATCGTTGTATTGTCCCGCAAAAGCTCAAAAAAACGATTTCTTTGACATCCCACCAAACGGAGAGCATCACCTTTTTTTGGTGAATGTTGGCTTTTGACACGCTTTGAGCCGGTTCATCTTTTCTTCTCCATGACCTCTTGCGTTTAACATTGTTGTATACAACCCATTTTTCGTCCCCAGTAATAATCCGCTTCAAAAATGGATCATTTTCTTGACGTTTGAGGAGCGAATCACACACGTCAACGCGGCGACACAAATTTCGCTCCGTAAGGACATGGGGCACCCACACATCGAGCTTCGAGGTTAAGCCCATGCCTTTCAAATGGCCATAAACAGTCGAATTCGACAAAATTAATCTCTCACCGATCTCTCGCGTAGTTATTCGCCGATTTGCATCAACTAATGCCTTTATCGCATCTTTGTCAGCTTCGACCCGCCTTCCAGACCGTGGGGCACCAACCAAGAACTACTGCGTAAAATTAATAGAACTTTTTCACACACAAGCCTTGCAATATCAGCTCTCAAGACATAATGGTTATGCGGCTTAAGTGTGAAGTTGGTTTCGAAAAAACGTAATTAAGTCCTCTGACGGGAAAAAACGAAATGACTTTCCGAACAACCTTATAGTTACGATAAGATGGAGGCGGCGACGTATGCCAATTGAATGCTTCCGATTAGCTGACCCTTATTTGAAAACATTTTAGTGATGACTTTTGCAATATAAACGAAACCTTTGTCTTTTTATGATCATAACTATCTAAAATGTATTTAAATGTATTTTTGTTTGTTTTACAATTTCGTAGGAAATACACTTGCGAGAAAGACATACTGCGTCTGACGGACGGACTATACAGAATTTTATAGCCGCCAGCGATGTTGTTTATTTCAGGGGCGAACATGTCTCATCCGTCTTATTCATGGAGCGACTCGCGTCGAGACAGAAAATATTCAATGAGCCACTAGAAACCGTCTCTTCCGTGTCAATAAACAATAACAGACGGGAGAGCGCAAGATATATTTGGTATCGCGAACAATCTTGGGAAAAATCCGATGGGAATAATAGCTATAATAGATGTAATGCATTTCAAAGACCCTCCTGCTCACTCTTGTGCCATGGGTTAGGCAACGGTCTCGTAACATTATGCGAAAATTCGAAAAAAATGTATGCATGATTTTCATTTATATACGCACGGGGTGTTTCATAGTCCGGGAGCCCTGGACCCTTTTTCAAAATGATAAGCAACAAGCTAGTTCCTTAGAAATCGTTTCATTTCATCAAGTCTCCTATCCTTTTCCTCTACGAAAATTGTTGTATCAGGTAGCTAACTATACGCGCAGGTATAAAATCATGTCAATTTAGTTACCATATCATCAATGATCAGCATCAGCACCAGTTTATTTGTAAGACAATGTGATCATTTCTTTATAAAAATTATTAGCAAGATACAGTAAAAAATTTAGCATGTTGCTCATCACTTTTTATAAATAAATAATAGATACAACTTTGATACACCCTATACCAAACCTATTTACATCTTTACAAAATAGCCCAAATCCTCTTTTAATGTTGAGATTTTAAAGTTCTGGACTCAGCAGGTTTTGTCGCTAATGTCGGTGATAACAAAAAAAAAAAGAAGAGCGATTTTACCAGCAAGCAGAAAGTTTACGCCTATTTCGTATACGTTTTCACACATGGCGCGATCAGCACCGAAATCGCGTAAACCCTATAGTTTTACGTCCGTCCCCTTACGCGATATTTGCATTTAAATTAACATTCGAATATACAATACAGCGTTAGTGGAAGATTTATCGTAATGCCGTCGGCACGGGATGGCGTAATTTGCATTTTAAATACACACGAAAATTCTTGGGCAATTAGTAGACCGCCACGGAATTTTTCGAGCAAATTTGGTGGCCACAGTTTACTTTGTTAATTGTGGCGACCCCGAGTCCCCCGAACCTAACCGTCGTTTTTTTCTTGTGTCGACGGGGCCGCAAAAAGGATAGAAACAGAAGCACAACCGTGCATTCTAAATGGGGTGGAGAGGAGGCGACACCACGTGAAAAGGAAACAACAAAAGTTATCACAATACAACCTGAGGCTTATACAAATTATTTGTCTCCCCGTTTGAATGGAATGATTAATGCGGAAAAACCCTTTTGTTAATGAAGGTGCGGCTCAGAATTAGACTGGCGGTTCTGGATACGTTCGACGAGTTACGAAGCATTGATTATCCTTGGGCCTCGCGTTATAATAATACTAATAATAATAATGATAATAATAATAACAATACCGGTTCTTGCATACTCCTTTGGAATCCTTAAATACACAGATACCGACCTCCATGAGCTAGACAGATTGTCCCGAAGGACCTTATTTAAGCAGAAAAGAAGGTGGACGAGACCTCATCGATATCTATAAGCTATGTCGGGACCAAGAAGAAAAAATGAGAATCTACTTCCAGGAATCAAACTCTCAACTTCTTAAAGCAATTGTAGCAGTCGATCTAAATCTAAGAAACCGTACAGAAACTCAAAGTCAACCAGGGGTGAGTAGGAGTGAATCATGGCAAGAGAAAGCATTGCATGGTAAATACCCGAAGACTCTACAGGATGAGCCCATAGACAAAGAGGGCTCACTCACTTGGTTGCAAAAAGGCCAACTGTATAAAGAGAGTCGAAGGATTAATAGTGGCCATCTAAGATCGTATGATAAAAACCAGACCATATGAAAAACCTGTCTAAAGAAAAACCTGGTGGACATATGCCGAAAGTGTGGTAAGCCTGAGGAAACAATTGAAGATATCACGGCGGGCTGCCCAGCGCTACCTAGCACGGCATACCTTGGCCGCCACAACCAAGTTGCCAAAATTGTCCACATATAACTAGCAAATATGGCCTTCTCTATAATCCCTCGCCCTATTATCAATACTCACCCGAACCTACTCTATTGGGACCGGCCGATAACCATCGATAGAACTGTGGATTTCAACCGACCTGACATCGTGGCCATTGACAAACAAAGCGAACATGCACTCACTTATTGAGAACGTTTCTAAAACTGAGATCGACAAAATTATAAAGTATGAGAACTTGGTAAGAGAGGTCAAAAATGTCTGCAACCTCAAAAGTCCTCATTATAATTTCAGCAAGCGGAGTCTTTACGATGCACCTAAAGAAAAATATCGATAAACTAAACTTACCAACACGATTGTACGAAATCAATCAATCAATCAAATGCAATATAACGCGCAAGTTTCTGAATGGGGCGGAACTATGAAAAGAAAAAAAAAGGATCTAGTGGAGGAAACACCAAAGAATATATTGGGCAGGTGAAAGTTCCAGCCTCAGCTGAGGAAAAGAGTAATAATAATAATAATAATAATAATAATAATAATAATAATGATAAAAATGATAGTAATAATAATAATAATTAGAAAATTTAGTCAGTTGTCACCTCATTACCAACGACATGCTCACGCGAGAGCAAAACGGCTGTAGAAGAGAAAGCTAGGGGAGCAATGAGTGGCTTCTACTTGACATGGTGGTGACTCAGCAAGTCGCAAAGAAGAAGAGAAACATTTCCGTTGCATGGGTGGATCACCGAAAGGCCTTCGACGCGGTACCCCACTCATAGATAAGGATAAGGTTGACCAGATGATAGTCCAATTTGTGGGCAGTACAGTGGAGAGATGGCAAACAACGCTTTCAGTAAGAGTAAACCAGACAAGCTACACCACTGAACCCATACGAATAGCGAACGGAATATTCCAGGGAGATAGCTTATCCCCGCTGCTCTTTTGCCTACCACTCAACCCATTGAGCAACATGCTGAAAGAAAGCGATTTCCGATACACCCACACGAAACAACCAGTTGTAAAGATCTCACATTTACTTTTTATGGATGATCTGCAATTGGATAGAAAGAGCAAAGATGAATTGCAGTCGGAACTCGAAATAGTGACGGATCTGAGTTTGACCCTTTGATGGAAGGAGAATCCCATAGATATTTAGGAATAAACCGAGTACTTACCATCAATCAGGCCGCAGCAAAAAACTCAGTAAAGGAAAGGCCTTTAAATCGAGTCAAACAGATATTGAGAACCAAACTGTACGCGGGTGCAATCAACTCCTGGCCTTCAGCGCCATAAGTGCAGCCCTACTATCCGAGCAGAAGAAGACTCTCCTGCTTCCGTGGTTGAGCCGAAGCACCTCTCTGGCCGCCATCAATAAAGTGAAAATTTCCGCCTGAAACACAGTGCAGCACTGACCCAGAGGGACCGGCAAGCTCGATCCCGTTGTCTCGCAGTACGCTCCAGCTCCGGCCAGATCTCCCATTCTGGACCTGTCCGTGTACCAGACAAGTCCATCCCAGGAGCCGACTCTGCCCTCTCTCCAATCTTCCCTTGATGGAAAGAGAAAGGTCAATTTGTCAAAGAAGGTCATCTCGGGGATCATGACGTCACTCGGTATGCCCATGACCCCGAAATCCCCGCGACAGCCCTCTAAAATGTCGTACGGACCCCGATTGAAGGTTCCCTCCCTCCAGAGCTCGCAGCTCGCCAGCCTCACAGCTGTCCTGGCCGCCTCCATCTGCACCCGATCCGCCAGAGAGGGCAACCTCACCAGAGCCTCTAGGGCCCTCGTGGGCGCCGTTCTCTTATGCAGAGGCAAGCCAATCTCTGCAGTTTGTCAAGAACTAGCCTTGCTCCCGCTCTTTTGGTCCCCGACCACCATGCCACTGCCCCATGCGTGAGCATAGGCACCACCACCACCGCAGATTCACTGCATGATCTTCGGCCCCAGGCCCCAAGTGCCCCCTACCTCTCTCCGGCACGCCCACGGAGCTCCAAAGGCCGACCTGGTCCTTGATCTTATATGTTCCTGGAAGGTCAACTTAGAGTTCAACCATACGCCCAAGTACTTGACACTTCCGCTTGCAGAACGAGGCACCCCATCCATCGAAATGTTGAGGTTGCACTCCATCTTCCTTTTTCTAGTGAAGATGACCATCTCCACCTTGCCAGGATTGACAACCAACTTGCTGTCCAGGCACCATTGTGAGAATCTTGCCGATGCCTCGTTCAGGAGCCCCTGCACCCTCCTCACGTCCGTCCCCTGTGTCATTATCACAAGGTCGTCTTCACCGTGTTCTTCCCTCAGAATATGCAATATCTCGTTCACCACTAGGCACCACAGGAACGGGGACAAGACCCCGCCCTATGGACAAGCCCGTGATGAACCGATGGAGACCTGCTCCCCACGCAGTCTTGCCTCGACCTTCCGGTCGGTTAGCATGGAGCGGATCCACCTTACAATGGCCGTCCCCACTCCAGAACTCTCCGCCGCCCTGCAGATCGAGTACAGGGCCGTGTTATTGAATGCCCCTTCGATGTCAGCGAACACGCACACCGACAGCCGTCCCGAGCCCATACCCTCCTCCAGATAAGAATAGGACACAGTGGCTGGGATTCGCGAATCTGCTTTCTCTTTGTTTCTCAAATATACTTGCCATCATTTTTTTGGTGAACCATCATGGAAATCGCCTTCGTCTCAGTATATCTCGGTAAAATACAGTTTAGAATGTCATCGTGTAATGCTGAAACGTAAGCGATTTGAATTCGCGCATCCCAAAATTTTCAAAGGGGCCGACTTGCTCGGTCTTAAAATCCCCCTCTCTTTACATAAACGTTTTAAAACTTGGATCCCTTTGGCCCGGCCTCCGGCATCCGTAACTTACAAAGATATAAGTCTGGACCACCCAACCGTATAATAATTGATAGAGCATTGTGTATAAACGTAAAGCGGCGTATTATGCGATATATATATATTCAAAAAGCTCCGTTTTACTCTGGTATTTCATAAATGAAAACTCTCCTCTCTCTGCTTATTACATTGTTCAATTCGTATACCCATATTCGGGTCTCGTGCGCTGTTTTATTATTTCTATTATTATTGTTAGTCTGTTGCGTAACTTTTGAGTTGCTACTAACATGTATGCGCCGACCTAGGCAGTTTTTAATTTAAATTTAGACGCTGAGATTTAAAAAGAAAATACTAAAAATCTCCTCCGGAATTGGAAATGACGCTATGAAGTGTTTAATAAAAATCACGTACCATCCAAAAGA
The DNA here is from genome assembly GCF_029955315.1 of Cylas formicarius. NCBI lineage: Eukaryota > Metazoa > Arthropoda > Insecta > Coleoptera > Brentidae > Cylas > Cylas formicarius. The sequence continues at coordinate 28,496,533 of NW_026844326.1, read as the reverse complement.
AAATATGTATAGGTGATATCTATACCTAGTGCATAGTAAGTATAAGACCGATTCGCGTTGAGGATGACAGTTAGAAAGGCAGACCACAATTTCAATCGGAGTACAGAGATACAAAAAAAGGGCCTAAAGATAGAAAGAAATTACTGCCGGGTCGAAATGGGAATGGGAGGAATATATTATGCTTCTGTTATTATATTATACTTCTGTTCTCTAAATCACTTAAGACATGAAGACGTTTTCTATAACCATAACCATATACCTTCCATAAGACCTTCAATACCCTAAATACTTCTACCCAGATTCGATATCCGACCGGAACTAACTAAACTTTTTTTGTAAGGAAGAAAACAATTTACGTTATAGTCGAGAAACCGGTCCGATGTTTGGTGGCTTGACGACGAGGAATTATTTGACTTCAATCTAAAACACGCAAGTAACAGAAATAAATGCCAAAGATACCGAATTGCTTCATGCTCTGAACAAAATGGAGTAACGAGAAAAAAAATACTTACCATTGTCGGGCTGAATATCCCCTGACGGGAGGTTGTAGTGCCGAAAGGAAAGGTAAAGCAAACCCAAAACGCAAGATAAGGCACAACGACCAAATTAAAAGCAGCATATAGGTTCCAAATCCCTAAAATAGGTGAAACTTCCACAAATTTACGAACCTGTTGCTTGCAGAACCTCGACCAACCGAAAAGTGAAGCCGGAAAAACGCGCGACTTGCGTAGTTACTGGAAATTTTCTCAGTCGAGGTATCGATACTGCGAATAAAATTGATAGTCATATATGGCTCAACCCTACAGGTAACCAAAGTATCCTATCGGTTGGTACCATGGATCGCTGAATAGTTGCGCACCTTACCGTGTGATTCCAATGTAATTATTAGTTAAAAAAATGGAATGCAAAGAAATATTAAATTTTGAGCTGCTGTATTTATGCAAAAATACGAAACTTAACGGCTATTGACGTCTGAATAAAAAACCTCTCGGTCAGATCAATATTATTCAATATTATTTACTTTGCAAAGATGGACTTTAAAACAAACAGCCGTAAGTAAGCAATTTTGATTTTAGTTGCCAGTGAAACTTCAAGAATAATTGCTGATTCTACCGTATTTTATTACAGCTCGAACAATAGCAAAACAATGATAACGTGACAGGAGTCTTTTCGATATCCTGCCGCTACATATTTATACATCCGAACACAGAGGAAAAGGATAACATTTGCAAGGTAAAATCACTAGCAAAAAAGCAGTATCCTTAAGTAACGACTGATTTATCTTCCCAGACAGAGAGAAGAAAGCAATCAAAAACATAAAGTAAGATTAATTTGAAGGAAAGTACTTAACACACCAGAATGGAATTAGCACGAGAAGCGTGGTTTAACTAATAAAACCCAAATACACAGGTAAATCTTTACTTTACTGGAAATATAACCTAAGGTCGAAATTGGAACGTAACAGGGTTCCTTCCGGGAAGTTTTCGCGGACAGCCCGTATAACTCTCTTACGCACTTCCCGTTTCAAAAACACGGCGTGCTGATTTTTTCCGTTCCAGAATGACAGCGAAATTTCATTTCCTCTTTGTCTGCATAAAAACGCCGTACAAATCTATCGCTAATGGCTGAACCGTTACAGCAAATTATTCCGTAGCCTGCGGAGTTCAGTAGCAGGTGTTCGCAGGCGAAACAGCTCTATCGAGATTGATACGATTATGCCGCTACAAGAGCTCGCAAAGCAATCGATACCCGATTTGAAATTTAAATGCGGCACGTCTTGATATCTTTCGAATGACTTTTTGTGACGGGGCAATCAGACGGGTCTGAATTTAGGGCTTCATTGAGTCGGCCAATATGTTTCCGATTTGTTTACAGCTGGTTCCCCGCAGTCGTATAATGGAAACGCGTGAATTGGCGGAGTAATATTCTATGGTTAGGAGGGATACGAACGAAACTATAGAAAAAAACGAGACGGTGGGCGTCGCAAGCTATAAAGATGTTACAATTTTGGTTCAGGTGTATAGATTTTTAGACATTTTCTCTTCGTTGCAAATATCTTTTGGGCGGTACTATATAATACGACAAAAATATAGTGCATTTCAATTATTTTACAGTACCTTAACTGCAGACCTTCGCAGCACCGTGGTAAAACCCATCCCAACAGATGTTTCTTCTGCATTAAGTAGGTTTCGACATGACCAAAGTTCCAAAGTCAACTGTAAGAAATATTGTTGATAGTCAAGAGGAAAGTGAGAGAAGATGCGAGTTTTTAAAGAGCACCACGCAGATCTAATTAGACGATTCTGGTAGCTTTAACTCTGGAAGAACTGCATAAGAAAGTACATTAATTGCGAAGATAGATTTTCAGTTCCAAACAATTAATAAACGTCAAGTGCTAATGGAATCTCAAAGAATTTCGCAAAATTTAGTGATAGTACCGTAAGTCCTGCGGGATCACCGTCGAAAAAAAAATTTTTTTTGTCTGTTTGTCAGTTCTCCGTTCTCGTCTTTTGGTTTTTCCTGAATAACTTTCGAACCATTGGAGCTACAAAATAGAAATCTGCCTCCTTTTTAACCCTCCACGAGGCACATAAGCTTACAAGAAATGGCCCTGATCCGACGCCAGTATCCATATTTTTTTCGCAATTTTCAACTGTTCTTTGGATCTTGTTTTGAAACACGATAAATGTCCGAAATTTGAAGCAATCGACTTCATATTTGGCACATAAATGTAGCTTTGCCCCGTGACGGAAGTTATTGAAAATAGGGGGGCCGGGAGGTCGGGAAGTATTTAAAAAAAAATAAAAATCGCGTGTGCAAGGGTCTACAAAAAAGACCATTTTTCAAAAACCGTTCACAAGACCGAAAAAATTCTTGAACCAGAAGACGCAGAGGCAACGACTCCATAAACTTTTATTCTTGACTATTTTGCAAGAATATACAGGGTGCGCCGCAAATTCAAAAAAATTGAAAAATCTGTGTTTTAGATGTCAGTTTCTTTTACATGACGATATAGCCCATATAGACAGCTTAAACTTTTGTATTTACGGTTTTTAAGTAATGTACAGGGTGTTCGCGATATTCCGTGCAATATTAAAAAACACTGTACTCCAATTTTGCTGCTACCGACTTCAGACTTGGGGAGAAGTTGAAGTCTGGACCCGCAATTAGATTCTTTAAATTCGGAGCAACAAAATAACGCGAAGTATATTTCTTTGAACTTTTCTTTGTGGTTATTTTGGCATCCAGAAAAACAGCTTTTCCTCCAAAGCCATTCATCCTATCGGAAAAGTTTTACATCCATAATACGTGGGAGACCCGGCGCTATAACTTTTGTTTCACACATTTTCTCGATTATATACAAGATGTTTTAGTTATAAACAAAAATCTGAAAGACCCTGAAAATTGTTCTTTTAGAGAGTAAATCAAAATTCGTAAATCAAAATTCGTACAAACAATAGCTAATCCATTCAAACACTGTTATAGGCCGTATCAAGGGCTACAATTTTTGTATTTACAACGCCGTTCGAGATATTTGAAATAATCCAAATGAAAATCACTATTTCTCGCCCTCAATCTAGACGCGATGAGGTCATTTAACATTACCGCGTATCGCATGGTTTCAGAATGGAAGTAGTTTTTTGAAAACCATTTACTTCATTGGAAAAATTCAGATATCAGGAAACTAAGGAGATGCAGGGCTATATCCTCTATTTCGAACGTTGTTGGAATTATATACAGGGTACGTCGTTTGTGGGAAAAAAATTTGAATAGATCCAAGAAACTTCCGCTTTTGTGGGTGAATTATTGGCGATACATGAAAAACTTTTAAAGATAATTTGATATGAATAGTATCGTAAACTGTGTTGAGAGAGAGTTTCAGGTTTCGCAAGATATTTGAAAAAATTTAATTCTAAATTGCAAATTGCCAGTACAAATTTTAACATTTACCGAACTTTGAATTTTGAGCTTTAAATTACATCGATTTTGCGGAAGTTCCATAGTTGTCCGCAGGAGCACGATAGAAAAACAATGCGTCCCTCAAGAAGAAAATAAAATGGTGATTCGCGCTATTTGCGACGTACTTGCCCCGCTCACCGACGATTTTTCGATTGCAATCTTGTTAGTGTAGGTCGATGAATTCCTAGGACGGTCCTGGGCTGCGGTTTTGGAGTAATGAACACTACGCAAAGTTAATCAGGATTTCTGAAATCAGATTTCATATTTTAATTACATGTTACGCAATATAAATTTGATTCATGTGATTAATGTGATCACATCGTAAGTTTAAATCGCCATGTTGTTGACAATGTGCAAGAGTACGCTAACCTACGGGAAACCTTTCGGTTGGGCCTCTACGTAGAAGGCATCGCGCCGTAAATTCGGTCCCCGGATAATGTCACGTGATGTCGTCGGAGGATTGAATTCCCCGCAGAAATCAAACTATGTATACGGGCCGACGCTATTCCTCAGCAGGGGGGTGGGGGGGTCGGGCGAAAAGAAGAATAAAATTTTATTTACATTTCCGTGTTTTAGTTGGGATGAGTTTATATTTTACGTCTCGGGCGACGATAGTGCGCGACGTCACTATTAATATATATCAATTATTCTAATCAAGACACAGGGCCGGGAAATAAGGTTTGGGTTCCATTAAATTGTTTAGAGGGTAAACACGTTCACCCCTAAAAGGCTTATTTCCCCCTGTTTTGGAAATGTACAGCTAAAGAGGATTAATCGTAATTGTTATGGATTGCGCACCGACTGCGATTAACTTCAATTATTCATTTATTAAGGGTCGCGCATTAGGATTAGGACCCTTGCGACGTGGACGTGTTAAGAAGGTTACGGTGTTACCGAGCGCTCTATTTTTTTTCAAACGCTGACAATAGCGTAGTTTAACGCCGAATCGGTCGAGGCCTATTTTCCAATTTTCCACATGCGGCCACTGCAACACATACAACAATATGTTTACGTTCCGGATAAAGGGATTTGAATAAAATGCGTTCGGATACTAAACGCAGTAAATATTCAAAAATCTGTTTAGTTACGGGCTTAATGGGGATTACGTATAAAACGTTTTCGCAATCGAGTAGTGACAAAAATGGTTTGGTTTATTATTAAAGGTTGCCGAACAAACCGTGGGAGGGAAGGGGCACGTTTTATCCGAAAACACTTCGAACACTCGGAGCGCGAGCATTGAAGATGCCAAGTGAGATTTTGGCGAAACGTCTGCAGGATTCCAGTCGGATGCAAGATTTGCAGGATTCCAGTCGGATGCAGGATTCCAGTCGGACTTCAACGAGCGAACGGATGATATCCCGGAATATAGTGTCATCACATTTTTCCATCCGTGAATCAATACGTGAGAATATATATATATATATATATATATATATATATATATATATATATATATATATATATATATATATATATATATATATATATATATATATATATATATATATATATATATATATATATATATATATATATATATATATATATATATATATATATATATATATATATATATATATATATATATATATAATAGAGTACGTGGTTATTGTAAATGACGTCATCGCATCTAGATTGAGGGTGAGAAATGGTGATTTTCATTTGGATTGCAAATATCTCGAGCACCGTTTGTGATAGACGAAAACCGTAAATACAAAAATTGTAGCTTTCAAAGTGGCCTATAACACTGTTTAAACCAATTGGCCATATTTTTCACGAACTTTGTACTGCTCATCGTGTGGTTTGTAATATGCAAATAAGTTGTTCGGTTAGTTTCATTTTGATACAGTTTTTTTCAAAATAGTGCGTGTTGTAAGAATGACTATTTTCAATCGAAACATACGAAGTTGCAATTAAGGCAAATGAATTCTTTTAATTTTCAAGTCGAGGTGCGAGGACCGAGAAGGGTACCATAGCAGTTTCTGTTCAAATCACAATCAAATCATGGGTGGTCTGACTTTTGAATCTCACCATGAAACTCGCAAGAGGTTTGACAAACTCTACTATGAATGGCTTCTATTATGACCTCAATTCGATAAAAACTAGATTATACCTGTTCCAGCTTCTCGATTGATTTCTCTTCAGCCGAAATTATCGACTTTTGATGCCATTTTAAGAATTGGCAACAGTGCAATGATCTTTATAAGATATTAGCGGCATAGAGAAATTTAAGTTGTTGCGTAGTTCGGTCTTTAACGAGGCTGTTTCCTTAGCAAAACCTATTCCTTTAGCTGAATGTTACTACCATCTTGCTTACGACAGACTAATGAAAAATCACCAAAACCAAGTTAGATATAAATTTCTGAACGGTTCAATTGGTGAGTTAATCTCGTTCGCACCATTAATTGTATTGTGAACCTTTATCAATTATCGAATATAATTTATTTATACTCGATTTAGTTGATTGTGTCGCAAATGGATAAATTCTGTCGCACCATAAAGCTTGATTATTGTTATTTAATATTATAGACTCGAAAAGTAAAGTATAACGCGAGCCCATTTTTTACCTCGTCACACTCGTCACGTCACATGTTTCCGTGGGGTCACGCGCCAAGGTCTATTTAGATATTTCCCGACTTGACAGCTCTGGCTGGTTGTTACGATATTTCCGATAGGGAACGTAATGACCGCTTTTCATTTGGTAAAGAAAAAACAAAGTTTTCGACGTTTACGTTTTGCGTGGTGTCACGTCATTTTTTAGACGTGGGGATTTCGTGGCAACCGCGAGAGTCGACCGTTCCGGTTCCAGCTGTAATTGGGCCCTAACGAGGTAAACCGCGGACAGAAGGTCCAGGACCGAACGATAATATTGTTTTAACCGTTTCACTGGAACGCCTCTTCGCACATTAGGGGGATTCCGATTCGAGCCCTTGCCGTGAATGCTTCTGGCGTTGCAGATTTGTAGTCGGTCGTCGGAACCGCATACGATGTCTACTGTGGATGACCTACCGTATCCTAACCGCTGCAGCAATTTGCAAACAAGATTGATTTCGAAAAATCGTCGGTGGAGGGGCCAGTTTTGTATTTTGAAAAGAAACCCCTTCGCGGTTTCTTGTCAAAATACCCCCTGTATAAAGTGTCTTTCATGTCTTGCCGAACTTCAAAGTTACGGCAAACTTAGTTAAATATGAAAATTTGTACAAATAACAACGTCGTCGAATGACATTGTATAATTGACGAAACCCGAAGCTATCTCTCGACACAGTTTATGATACTGTTCAAATCAAATTAGCGAGTTTTTCATTTTTCCCCAATAATTTAACCACAAAAACGGAAATTTTTACGATGTTTTAGATTTTTTTGCAAATAAACGCCACACTCTGTATATAATTCAAATAATGTTCCAAGTAGAGGTTGCAGCACTGGATCTCCTAAGTTTCCTGGTATATGATTTTTTCCGATAGAGTCAGTGGTTTTCAAGAAAATACTTGCTTTCTGAAACCATGCAGCACGTGCTGCTAATGATTTTCATTTGGATTTTTTCAAATATCTCGAACAGTGTCTGCGATAGAGGAAAACCGTAAATACAAAAAATTTAGCTCTTGGATATTTCAATTTTTTCAATACCATTTCAACCAATTGGCCATATTTTGTAGAAATTTTGATTTACGGCTTTTTTTTTTCGACGGTGATCATTTCTGTACCTACGGCGAACCCGTGAGAAAAACCACGTAAACTTATGCACGATTTCATAGATTGTATTTATGTATTTATTAGTCGGTATATAAAAAATGAATAAAATGATAGACTGCAATAAATTTATTCTTTAAATAGATTTTTTAATTATTATATTGTTTATGTGCACTAGAAATTAAGACAAACTTTGTTATTTAAGTAATAATTTTAATTTTATCGTTGATTGTTGGCGGTGCTACAGACAATAAATTGTGTTACAAGTTCGTGAAAAATGTAATGTATTAATTAACGCTGAACATGTTGAAGACATTTCCTTAGTGGGTTTGTTTGTATTACACTTGACTTATTACAAAAAAGTAGAATATACTGTACATTATTTAATGTTTTGGTAAATATATTATTAATAATATTAATGCGTTGCTTTTTGCCACGTGTGACGACAAAACCAATGACGTATAATGTATGACGTCAAAATTAAATATATTCTTGTTATTAGGGAAAATATTGTGGTGTGTAACTAATTATATATTTGAAGGCTTTCATATAAATCTAAAAATGTGTGCATGATTTATTAAGATTTATTTCTAGTGATTTAAGGACTTGCGTATTATTAAAATATAGCGTAATGAGCAATTAACAGAATGTGTGTTGAAGAATTAAGGTATTTTGAGTGGACTAAATAGTGGAATACAAAGTCAGTAATGGTTTATATAATAATATTAATAATAATAATAATAATAATAGTAATAATAATAATAAATAGCCTTTATTAAAATAGAACAAAACGAATATATTACAAAGAGTTTAACAAGAAAGAAAACTAACAAATATAAATAAGACCCTTAAGTCCACCCAAGATTCACAATATAACTGTTTTAAACAATTGACATGGGGATAAAAAAAAGAAAAAAAAATAGACATTGAAAAAAAGCAAGTGCAATATTCAAAAACGACTAAACGAAAAACAATAAGCAAAAAAAAATCAATATAAAAAAAAGCGGTTCAGCCTCTCCTTAATCTCACCAGCTCTTTTAATTTCTTTTTAAATGGAGAAGTGGATGAACAAGTAAGAACATCCAGTGGAAGTGAATTGTAAGTTTTAATAGCGTTATATGTGAAAGAGCTCTGAAACGCAGCCGTACTATGCTTGGGAACGTAGAACAGGTTACGGTGACGAGTTGCCCTGTTATGTATGTCACTAACCCTGACCAGTGTATCATAGAGATGATTGTTGATGATTTAAAGAAATTTTCGAGAAATTTGTATCTTGAAAATCTCTTGTGTGCCAAATTTCAGGTGGTACGCTCGTCTCTACGTCCCCCTACGCACGTGCCGCAAGGGCAACCGATAAATTTTCGCGCATTTCGTAATAAATATATAAAATTAATTAGCGAAAACCGCGAGCCTGCAAGTAGATAACACTCGGAAGTTATACGCACGGAAAATATATACCTTCCTCGAGTATTAATTAAATATGACGTAAGATTTCCCCACCCTGCGCGCGCGCGAGCCGGTGACACCGCAATGAAATACCGGGGGTGTCAAAAGTTTCTCTCCCGTAGCACGATAATTAATTGGAGCAAAAGGCACCGCATTAAAAGGATCGGGCCGGAGACAAAAACTGATTTCAATTAAAGTTGGAAAAAGCAATTATTCATTTCGCGAGGACGGGAGAGGGGGACGTGCCGGTGTGGTGGTGGTCGGAGGGTGGGGGGGGGGGCGTTATAACAAGGCGTCTTAAATTCCGGTTTCCCCTATTAAGCGCGGTGATTTATGTTTCGCGCGTCCACTTTTTAATTATTTCGCGAGCAGAGAGGCAAATTGGGTTTTTGTCGTCTCGATTCGAGCAACCAATCGACTACGAATCGCGAAGTGTTTTTTCTGACGTTTACGGTCTCTTTTCATTATTTGATTCGTTCGTTTAAGTGTGAATCTCGATATAAATTGTGTCACTTCATGTGGGATCTGTACAATAGGAAGGAGTCTATAATGAGCAGATTTCCTTAATTTCACAGCTCCTTAGTCCACGAGTCACGGTCTTAGCTATAAAGATTCGAGTTTCATGTAATTGGTCACTAATTTTATCTCTTGATTTGCCCTGTGGGTTCCCTAGTATTGTGTCTCAAGCGAAATAGAGTCCGAAACACCTTCCTTAACACACTTCAGACGTCGTTGAAACTGGAAGCGAGTTATGAGAAACAGAAAGAATATTTTTTTCAGCGATTTCGAAGTAAACCTCTGGTTAGCTTTAGTTCTAGAAGTCATTGGCGATTTATATGGAATAAACAATGATTTGTCGGAATTAATTTTCATTAATAAAGATTTATTTCTTGAAAGCGATTTCAAGATTAGAATAAAGGTTTATGTTCAATGACGATCTATACGAATCTTTTCATGATTTGCAAATTACATATTGTATGGTACACTGGGAATTTAACGGAATTTCCGCAGATTTACAATGAGTTATTTTCTAAGATTTATGGAGTGGGATAATGATTGTCATATAAAGTCAATCATGATTTATATGGAATTATTAATGATTTCGCCACCTGCTGCTACATCATCAGAGTGCCTTTCTTCGTAAATCTTCCGCATTCAACGCAATTCGTGTTTAGAATTCTTTGTCAGAGGAATTCAGTAACTTAAATTTATATTCATTTAAAAAAAGATACAAAGATCATTTGTTACGAATGCAATTTTCCTAATAATGTGTTGTTAATTATGTTATTAGCAAGGGATTATATTGAATTATCAAATTCTTTATCTTCAATTGCATTTTCTGTAGTCTGTAGTAGAGTTGTGTTGTTCTTCCTATTTTGCAAGTATTTTTCATATTTTATTTGCTGTTCATACATTTTTTATTTCAATAAATAGTGCGCAATTTATTAATTATATAAATAGTTCTTTAACGATTCAGTAGAGTAGCTATTTAATGCTAGACGGCACCGCTTTCGAGCAATCTGTTTAGTTTTCGTAGAAAAATATTAATATTGTATTTTTTTTTTGTTATAATAAAGGCTATTTATTATTATTATTATTATTATTAAGGTTTGAAAATGAAAGCGATTTTGTTAATCATAGTGATTTGAAGAGGGGATTGGGCATATGAAATGATTTGATTTAACGGAATTTAATATGATTTAGACAGATTAATTTCGTGAAAGTGTGTTAAAGTAATTTAAAAAGTGAACTACATTTGAAATTAGTGACGGTTTATAAGAAATTATTGACTATTTATGAATATTTAATTAGCAATGTGTTACCGTGTTGAAAGTAATTCGAAGCGCATTGATAACAGATGTCGCTAGTTGCATAGACAAGAGAAATTTCACTTCAAAACAGCTATTATTCGAAGTCATTTTCTGTAAATAATTGTTTTTCAAAACGATGAACATCCACTAGCTGAACGAAATGGTCTGTAGGTTTTAAAAGTGTTGATTTTGAGTTAATATAATAGTAATAATACTAATAATAACAGGTAACATGACAAAAAGAAAGAAGAAGAAAACAATAATACTCAAAGATAAAGATTTCCATAAGATTTGTTTTACAAGTGTTGGATATTGTCAGTATAATATGAATGTAATAATATAAAGTTATCTTAACCGATAACCGATAAAATTTAACACAACATTTAAATTTAAAAAGAACACATAGCGACCGAGAAACAGTTTTTTTGGTGCCTACGGTGAGTAATGACGAATTTTACAACACAAATTTGGGGGGGAGGGCGAAAAAGTTTATATTTTTCCGCGTTCGCTGCAATCATCTTTCGAGGTTCCCCGGAAATTTCCAACCCAAACATAAACAAGTATATTTCGCCTTTATGCCGGTAATTTCTCACCCCGGCCGCTAACTTGTCACGGAACGATAAAAGAAGCGGCGAAGACGAAAGAAGACGGATCGACCGGCAAGAAGTGCGCCGCTATTAGTTCGGGAGGGAATGGCGGGGATCCTCTTATCGCGGCCCGGCCCTTACTGTAATAAAAATGCGGAACTTGAGCCCGCCGCGTGGGGAAACGGCCATGAATGTTTTATATTTTTTTTTAAGACAACGTCGGATTTTTTAAATCTCCACGCGCACTTTTTATCGCTAATCTAACCTCAAAATTTACCAACGACGAAAAAATCTCTTCTCCCTTCTTCTTATTCTTCTTCTTTTTATTTGCTTTCTATTCTGTAGTCAGACAGGTAGCTGGGAAGATGAGCTCCAGCTCTCGTGAAATCGTATGTGGGGACGTTCAGGAGGTCTGCTCGATCTTGGGAGACCATCTGTTGCAATTTTCGGCATTCTATGGTCAACCATCCGTTCAACATGATCTCTGCATTCGCACAATTCGTTTTGTTTCGGGGCCATTTCATCAATACAAACTGCTAGGTTCTCTGATGTCTTCGCTTCTTGTGTAGCCTGTTATAGATCTAAGGGAACTCATGATTCTTTTTGTTGTCGAGTTTTCCGCTCTTGTTTCTTCAACGTACAACGGGTATCACACAGGTCTTATATTTGCGAGTTTTACTTTCTATTGTCATATGTTTGTTTCGCCATATTACATCTCGCAGGTAAAGTCTGTGACTAAAGTGACTAACTAATATGAATAAAGGAAAGACCTGGGCAAGCTGTAAAAATGAAATATGGCCGAACTGGTCCGTACTTTGCTTAGAATTTAATTGTTTGGGGTTTTGTTGGGAAAGATACTAAACAATATTTATTTATTTATGTATGTATTTAAATAAAATTACAAATTATTTTTATTACCTACTTAAACTACTTAAAATTATCGATATACGATTGTTCTGCTTTTTCTATATGTTTTACAGAATTTGCCCAACTTTGTGGAGGGATGTTAAAAACTTCGGTTTCTATAAGTTTGAGGACATTGAAGTTAACGCCGGGAAAAACAGTGTTACAACGAATGGCAGATTTCAGTTGGTGCCAAACATGTGCAATGGGATTAAATATACAGACGTATTCCTTTTGTAGGTTCAACTTTTGTAGAACCCCAATTAATTGCTTTTTCTTATAATCTTCGTGAAAATAAATGTCGTTATTACACATATAGTTTTGGATTCTCTGTCTACTGTGATAACTTTCATTGTCCATTACAATTACGCTATTAGGAATATTTGGAACTAGTTTGTTTTTAAACGAACTTTCAAATAAAGCAGCGGTGGTGTCTTTATGGTAATCCAGCGAAGAATCTTTAATATTTTTCGCAGACGGAGAAAGTCCATTTGGAATCCAACCATCTTTAGAGCCAGTATGCAAAATAGTTATTCTTTTAACTATTTTTTTTTTTTTTTTGATGGCGCGTTTGTTTTACACTTATCAGTTGAGTCAACCCAACCCTTTTCCGAGGTATCATAAGTGTCGACCCAGGTCTTATCCAAGTAAATAATTGGCCTTTGTTGTTCTCTGTAAATCCTACTTTCTTCTAGATATTCCAGTCATCATTTCCGAATTCTAAAAGATTAAATTAAAACTTGCCTTTTGTCAATTTTTTAAAATCTAAAACCCATGTGTTGAATACATTTGCATAAGGTAGTTCTGCCACATTTAATGAATTTGATGAATTTGATGAATTTCATATATCTATGAACAGACGATACCCTGCTGCTCGTAACGCTGACGCCGAGATAATTAAAACTCATGATATGCTCTACAGGTTCATTGTATATGACCCATTTACATATTCTGGGCTCTTTTGATATCGTTAGTGATTTTGATTTTGCTACCGATATCTCCATGTTGTACTTGAAGGCTGTGTTTTCGAACTTAGAGGTTGTCTTCATCTTCCGATATCAACACGACATCGAACACATAGCAGATTATCTTTATTTCTTTGTCTTCTAGTCGGTATCCCTTTCCATTCTTCTTCACTTCAGATATTAGCTCATCCATAATCAGATTGAAAAGGATAGGGCTCGGGCTGTCTATTTTGTCTCTGAGTCTTTGTTGATATAGTTGTTTTGTTGTTGGGAATGTCAGGGATTCAATATTGAGTTTTCTGATTCTGACAGGTGTTTGTTTTTTGGTATATTTAATTCCCATAACTATTGTAGGCAACACTAGGTTGCGGTTGGTTCCAGCGCTTGCAGATGTTAGGACTCTGACAGGGCTCTGTTAGGATTCTGTTCAGATGAATATTTTTGTTTGTGATTATATAGTCGATTACTGACTTCTGCCCTCTGGTATTTTCGAATGTCAATTTGTGCTGTGGTTTATGAGGAAAGTATGTGGTATTGATTCTTATCTCGTTAATTGTGCATATCAGAATTACTTGTTTTCCGTTTTCGTTATTACTTTCTTCATTAAAGCTATTCATTACACCAGGTATCACAGTGTATACCTCGTCTTGTTTCATATAGAATTGTTTTATTTAATCTTTGGGTTTGCACTTTTTCGGAGCGTAGACACTTATCAGATGTGTGAGTTTTGACTTGAGTAAGCTGATGGTCGCATATTTCAATGTTTTTTTTTTATTTCCAGAAACACCTCTTTACCTTTGCTGTTCATGGATTTAACGTTCCAGCAGGCAAGTCTGAGTGGTTTCCATAGTCGTGTCGTCGACTTTTATTCCAGTTCTGTCCGAGACATCACTATATTTACTATAATTTACTATGAGCACTTTCGTACCCTCAGGCAGGTCGCTAGAATTAGCTGAGTTTCAAAAAATTAATTTAGATTTAAAAGCCGTATCTTTGATCGAAATCCATTGAAAAGGACAAACCTTTCGTAGAAGCAAGTGAAACCTCGAACCGTCTCATTTCATCGAGCCTCAACTATGCGAAAACAAAGAGTGTCCCTTCTTATCTTTGTTGACCTTCGGGTCCCGGTCTGAGGTTCAATATTAATATTTTTGTCCCTTTAACGTCGCCTTTTCTAAAATTAATTAAAACGTCAGAAGAGCTCCGTCCCACTCCGGCGAATTGTTTTCTTCGAATGGTTACGATAGCGATTGTCGCACATTCATTTGTCCGCGCCCGCGACTCTTGACGATTTCATTAAGATATGGCCTGAAATTTTCCGGGGTCGAGAACGCTTCCTCTTCGCGAAAGTTAAAAATTAATTATTCGAAATGACGCGTCGCCGCAAAAGGCCGTCTCCTGATAATCGCCAAGTTTCATAAACGGCACTTTAGTAATGAGTTTGTTGGTTTAACTGATTCAAAAATGACAGAGCCTCAACTGTCACAATGTCACTCATCAAATATCGAAAATTCTCCAATATCTACGATTGGTAAAATATAAAATTTCGTTCCAGGCAGAAGTATATGGCACAGAGTACATCCGAGAAACAGGTTGAACATTTTTTACGAACTTTCTGACCACAGTATTTAATGAACCTGAAGTTTTAGAGTAGAAAACATTTACATTAATGTTTTTCACCGGTACTTTGAGGCGCCGCTTCAGTTTTAAGCACCCGTTGACGTCATCGCTGTCCTGTATTTATTTATGTCGTGTATATAAACTAGTTTCGGAGACGTGTCGTGATCAATGATCATTACCTTAATGACATTTCAATAATGACGATCGACGGACACATTTTTGTTTAACGTGTCGAACGACAACGCGTTATTATAAGCTCTAAATATTTTGTTGACCTATTTGCGACATGGTAATGTTTATTCAAGGGCCCCTATGATTAATACGCGGGTTATTGGTTATACGGACAGATGGCGTTTACAGAGGCAATCCTAAAGTCTTAGACAAATTGATTTCACGAAACTATTATGAGCATAGAAGATAGTTTTGGTTAGTTTAAAATGCATAATACGAAAGACTAGACGAAACCATGTAAGAAACGAAGATATAGATAGTAAGATGGGGACGAGAGAGAAGAAATTGGAATCAATACGTAACGAGAATGGAAGAGCAGAGATTAGCAAAGATCACAAGACAGGGAAAACCCGAGGGCAATAGATCAAGAGGAAGACCACAAAAAGATGGCAAGATAGCTAGTCATCAGAATCACAAATAAGATGAAATATTACCCAGTAAACACAAGTCACTGGACTTAACTTAATAATAATAATAAGAAGAAGAAGTTCCAACCATTGGAACGATACGGCTTCAAAAACTTGCCGAAGGTCCATTTCAGAAAACAGAGAACAGACGCCGAATCGATTTGTTTCGTAAAAGTAACAAAAAATTATCGAATTTGAAAATATTTTTGAGGTTCCGTTGACCGTTTGACAGTGTCCGACCGCCAACTAACCAAAATCAGTACCAAGTGTCAAGTTCTGCCTCCACTATCCAGAAAAATCGTTTAAATAAAAACACGCGAGGATGGAATGCTTGAAATCGCCTCGTCCTTTGGACTTACGAGTTGCTAAACGTCCTCGGGCGGCGTCCTTGAACCGGAACGGGTTCGGACGGGAATTAAATCGAATGGCCGCCGTATCGGAAATAATATTTGCCTTTACTCTCACTCAAATTGGATCGCATTGTGCCCGACAAATTGCTCCGTTGCCGTGTGCGGTTCGTTTGCCGCCCCCCACCGTCCCCGGAGTCGAATTCGCGGGCTCAAGTTCGTCCATTGCTTTTCGGGTTAACCATTATAATTGATATTCTTATAATTTTATTTGCTAGACATTGTTTACGCTTATGGTTGATATCCAAAAAGAAAAAGAAATAAGAGTTAAACATTTGATAGAAATTATGTACACAATTGAATGCTTTCTAGCAATTACATTTCTATAAATTCCTCAATAAATGAAAATAAATAAAATAACAGTCGATTATTGTAAATTATTAGTAAATCACTGTAATTATTTGAAATTGAACTCAAAATTATAAAATTATCTGGAAAGAATAAAGATTGGTTAAGCCTATAAGCTGATTTTTTAGAAAACTTTGAATAAAAAAAATGTTTGAATAAAACCTAGAAACTACTTAAACAACAAAAAATAATACTGTTAAGTAGTGTAGTTTCGTCGCTTCTCGTCCCCTACGAGAATTCTTGAAATAACGAAATTACAGATTCCTAACTAACCAAAGAAATTGCAGATTCCTAATCAAATAATACAGATTTACTTTCGCCGATCATCTACAGATGGGAGCACACCAAAGCATTACAGATTCTTACTAAACACTTAATTTTAATTCAATTGTGAACATATCAGTAGATTTTTTCCAAAGTTAAGTTTACAATATCAAACATAATACTTTCCATATTACAGGTCACTGTATCATCAGAACAAAATGAGAGAAAGTTCTCTGCATTATAATGACGAATTGGCTAAAGATAGCCTCAGGTCTTTTTCCAAATGCAGAAAGTAGTTGCAAAGGGTCCCATTAGGTTTTATGACTTAGGAGGGCTTTTATTTTTTTATTGAAAATATTTTAAGCTTAATTTCTTGGCTAGTAACTAGTAGTCAGCTAGAATTAGCAACACTACAAATTTTTTTGCTCATGGAGTATCAGAAATTCAGGAATTAACTTTAAATTTTGGATGGAGGCACATAAGAACTGAGGACAATGCTGCAGGTTATATCTCTCGAGGGTTGTCGCCAAAAGAATTCATTTTAAATTCACATTGGATTACAAAATAGTAAACTTGATTTAGAGCAAAAAAAAGTTCAAGTAATCGTAGAGTTCCATCAATAAATTGGTCAAGATATTTGAATTTTAAGGTTTTTTTAAAGTGTTAGGAATTAAAACTCCATTTAACCATAGTTTTGGTTAGTTTTGGTTAATTTTTTCAAGAAAAGATCCAATTTAGATATAGTTCAGAATATTTTATCTTCACAATAAATTGAATGGCGTTACATCCCAACGAATAGTCCTCAAAATCTCAAAAAGATGGAAATTTACTAAACAAAACGATATTTTCGGATGAGGGTTCGTTCACAACAGCACGTGTATTTAATAGGAAGAATAAACATCTTTGACCCATCCATAATCCGCACAAAATGCAGATAGTGAAAATCCAAGTCAGTTAATGTATGGTGTGGTTTGTTGAACAATTCGTGGTCGCACCAAAAATATATAAACGATCCTTGAATGAGCAACGATATATAAATTTCCTTGCAAGAGAAATAGAACACTTGGTGGAAAATGTGGCAGTTAGGAATTATTTTAATTTAATTTGGGATCAAGATGGCAATCAACTATCAAATGGCCTGCCAACAGTCCCGACCTGAACCCATGTGACATTTTTTGTGGGGATATTTAAAAAATATTTTTTTTTTACAATAGGTCTGAAAGTTTACAAGATCTAAACAGAGTGAAACCGTGATTTTATCACCTCGTGTGTTAATAGGAAATTGAAAGGACATATCGTCCGATCAAAAAGGAAAAAAAATCTAAGATTTGAGCTAATAATATATATGGGGTTCCATTAAAAAAAAAGATGTTGCTGTCATTTTGAAAGCTTGGTATCGTCCTTTGTTTTTCCTGACATTTGCATAAGATAATACAGCAAAAATTTTCAAACTTTCGTATTTACACTTTTTTTCTCAATCTTTGAAAATGAACCCTGTAGGTGAGTGTCAAAATATAACGAATTATACTCACAGCGTACAACCCAACAGTAGTTTAAAGCGTTCCTACTGTGGCAAACTCCAAAATTTCTCTTAAACCTTACAAAAATTCCGGGCGATAACGATGGTAAAGTCTGTTCATAGATATAAGAAAGTGACTAACTGATACGAATTAGGGAAAGACCCGGGCAAGCTGTAAGAATGAAATATGGCCGAACAGGTTCGTATTTTGCTTAGTTTTGTTAGGAAAGATACTAAACAATATTTATTTATTTATGTATGTAATTATGTTCAAATCTAAAATAAAATTGCAAATTATTTTTGTTACCCACTTAAATTACTTAAAATTATTCGCATAATATATAAGTATCACTATCGCTATCATCGCCTGTTCTAATTATTGTTTGTTCTATATTATTTGCAATATGGATATACGATTGTTCTGCTTTTTTATATGTTTAAGAGAATTTGCCCAACTTTGTGAAGGGATGTTAAAAACTTCGGTTTCTATAAGTTTGAGGACGGGGAAAAACATTGTTACCACGAATGGCAGATTTCAGTTGGTGCCAAATTAAATATACAGTGGTACGGTGGAAGCCTTAAAACTGTATGCCCAAGATTTTTTGCATAATTATCACAGACGTATTCCTTTTGTAGGTTCAAGCTTAGTAGAACCTCAATTAATTGCTTTTTGGTATAATATTCGTGAATATAAATGTTGTTATTATACATGTAGTTTTAGATTGTTGCTTTTGTGTCACACAAGGAAGGGATTTTAGTCAACTGTCTACTGTG
Source organism: Cylas formicarius (assembly GCF_029955315.1). NCBI lineage: Eukaryota > Metazoa > Arthropoda > Insecta > Coleoptera > Brentidae > Cylas > Cylas formicarius. Next base: position 28,477,601 of record NW_026844326.1, on the reverse strand, counting down.
ATAACTTGCATTCTTAATTACAATGACGCTACAATGTTTGGAACTAGTTAACTAGTCAACCCAACCCTTTTCCGGGGTATCATAAGTGTCGAACCAGGTTTCATCCAAGTAAATAATTGGCCTTTGTTGTTCTCTGTAAATCCTATTTTTTTCTAGATATTCCAGTCGCCATTTCCGAATTCTAAAATATTCCATTAAAACTTGCCTTTTGTCAAATTTTTTAAAATATAAAACCCTTGTGTTCAATATACTTCCATAACGTAGTTCTGCCACATTTAACACCCGTTTCATCTTTTTCATGCTTCCTAATTAAGATATCTAATGTAGGCACGCTTTGTTCCTCGTATAACTGGAAAATTTTACTCCGTATTATATCTTGATCACTTTCATCTACACTCGAGAAAATGTCAGCATCGCTTCTTTTTTTTCATCGCTGAAATGGGATTCTTCACATTTTTCCATGCAGTTGATGGTAGAATTTTCGTAAATGTGGCCGTTTCTTCTAAAGATGCTTGCTTGCTGGCGCCACGTTCAATGAGAGTGAAATAAACATTGTTTATAACTTCCTTAGTCTCAACAGAATAGTGTTTTCTACATTTGGGCGGGAGCATCTCCTGAGATACACTAGACTCGCACATACTTTGCATAATTCGCACACGATTCAACACACACTGTGTTACACAGGAAATAAGAATCATAACTAATAAACTTAAACTAAGTAGTATACCAAACCAAAGAATATTGAACACAGGTAGGTATAAAATTATTTTCTATTACGGACCACAATTTTACCTGAATTTAAATTCCGAAACTTTAGCTAATAATCTTGTTGCATTGCACCCTTGGATAATCCCATTCAAAAGCACTTTCTTATATCTATGAACAGACCATACCTATTATTTAAGTCAGGCGCGTGTCCCCTTATCGCGTCGCCATAACTCCGAGCGCAATTTGTCATTAACAATTCGCCATTTGCGGCGAACGAACACGCGTTAACAAACTTGAGTAATTTGTCGGGACGCCTCCGGGTGTGTGGCGCATAAAGTCCGGGTGACGACCCGTACCACGACCTAGTAACTCCGGCAAAATTGTTGTGCCAACAAGACGGCCCACGCGCGCGACATTTACGGCAAATCATGACCGACCCGCGGAATTCTACTCCCCGATGAATAGATAACGCCCCCAGACGCTAGAAAGGCTAGTCATTGTCCTCTCTACGTGCAGTTTTTGCGGTTGTAACCCTTTGTCTGTCGGTTAACCGCAATGTCACGAACCGCAACGAGTCATCGGTCGAAGCGTTACTAGTTTTGAGGCCGTTAATCATCGTTAAGTAGAATAGGTACTCATTATAGCGTTGTCAGTTTTGGTTAGGTTTTCAGTCCATGAATCTCCAGGAAAACGAAACGTCGTAGCGCAAAAGAGAGCCACAGTTACAACACAGCCAAAAATATAGTGCATTTATGACTTTAACGTTTTAAGTATTATACGATACTTTAACACCAGACATTTGCAGGAGAGTGGTAAAACCCATCCCGACAGATATTTATTCTGCATTAAGCTTAAACCGTTTTAAATTTATAATAATAATAATAATAATAAATTGTCTTTATTGTTGTATATTGTATATACAAATATACAGTAGAGAAGAGGCGAAGTCTAGCAAAAGCTTCTCCACTTAACCTCTTACATGTTGAAATTGAAAACTAAATAGGAAGTTATAATTACATTGATAAATTAAATATAGTATAACAGATTATTGTAATAGCAATATGGAACAATAGAAAGTTATTAAAAGTAAAAATAAGAAAAGAAATTTAGCAGTTTTAACCTAAAATAACTTTTAAATAACTTAATTGAATGTGATTTTACTGAATCGGGTAAGGAAAACGATATCGTGGCAGTGAGAGTCTGTAGGGGTGCCTTAAAGCCATTGATTGAACATTAGAAAACTTTAATTTAGCTCGTAAGTAGGACGGATTGGACGTGCTAATTATTTGTAAATCCATAGACGCCAAAAAGTACTCGAAAGTACTGTCAATTTTTAGCCAGTTAACTTCCTGGATTTTGTGGGAATTCCTTTGAAATTTACGAAAGCCAAAAATAAATCTGCAACAGCTGTTTTGAATTTTTTGCAATCTATATTAATTAATACTATCAATATATGGATAATAGAAGACTAAACGATAGTTCATAATCGAAAGGACAAGCGATTGAGCTAAAAGTTTCCGGAAACTGAATCCCTATATATATTATTTATCATAAAATAAATTTATATATTATTATTTAAAGTAGTTTTCTTTAAATATTTATAGGTATATTAAAAGTATATATGTTAATATTAAGAAAATAATTAAAGGATAAGTAAATATTGTTATATATTAAGTAAAATAAATATCAATCATTATTGTGTAATTTTTGCTAGTACATATCAATTTCGACTATATCAAATAGAACTCTATCATATTGACTAATAAGAATTGGAAGATAAATAATTAATATGGTGATAACAATCCTAGTGTTTTTATGTTTCAGGACAGTTCTATGCTTATAAGACTTTTACACCAACAAAGATATATGTTCCACGAATTTAAGTCTACAATAAAATATAACACCAGCATTGATGCTGCGGAGTATTTTCCAATAATTAGAAGCGTTTATTTTGACATCAGGTGATATGTATCGTTCTTAAGACTTAAGTCTGCAATATGTTCGTATATACTATTTATTTATTTATATTAACGAGTCAAATTACAAAAAAGAATAACAATATAGATATAATATAAATAGCAACATGACAAAACAACATCTGAGATATCAAACTTTTTAAATAACCATATAAAACATATAAAAACACAAAACAGTAAGAAACAGTAAACAAACAGTATCACACTAGTCAACCACCTGTTTTAATTTTGCAAAGGGATTAATAGAGCAACTGTTAAATAACCTCAAGGTTCGAGTTAGAGGAGAAAAATAGCCATAGTTGGCGTGATGGAATGGAATACAAAACATTGGGGAGCTCTGACGTCATTGATAGATGTTAAAATCAATGGACGGGAGGAGAGCCAGACAGTTGTATATAACGTTAAAAACTTTATGAAACGTCAAGATATCGGAGTAGGTTCTACATAGTTTATGTAGAAATGTAATGAAATAGAACGTAATACATTTTTACTTTCGAGAATTGCTTGACGAAAAAGATTGAAAACATAGACGGTGCTGGGAATGGCTACGGATAAGGGTCTGCTCGGCAGGTTGTTCTATAAGGGGCTGCGGCTTTGGAGCACTAAACAGTAAGCAAAGTTAATCACGGTGTTGTGAGAGCACTATATTACTTGTCGAAGTATACAACGTCCCGGGTGTTGGTCACATTTTCATTAGAGTGTTACGGAGTGTCAATGGTATCGACAGAGGTGGTTCACTGGTCACAACGTCGCCTGTTTTGGCCTTCTTTCTCTGGTGCTATCTCAGTAAAATATCGGTCAAACATCAGTGGTCATGGGTGGGATTCAAATCAGGTCGTTGCTGCTAGTATGAAGAGAGTTACTGGAAACAACGTTATCAAGAAAAGTTTTGTGTCTGGTTACTGGAGTTTGGTATTTTTCTTTTTTTTTGAGTCGAGATGGACAATGGAGCAAACACTTACCAGTAACGTTCCTATGCTGCGTTGAACGGTGATTTGAACTATTAGAAAAGAATAATATTGTATGTAAACTCTATTCAGTTTTAACACATTTTATTTTTTTTATTTGGTGAACATCAGAGATGCTATAGGCGAACCCAAACGGTGTCCACAAAATTTACAATTTAATTAGTTAATGATGTAATATTAAGGTGACGAGCAGTACTATAGTCATGCTTCTGGATGGGCAAATGTTACTTACATAAGATAAAGTTTAATATTTATTTTGTTTTGCAAAGGCACACTGTAATATTATTTACAATTCTTCTGGATTCCTCCGGCGTCGCCTCTTCCTAAATCAAACCTACTGACGTTTCGCCAATCATCCTATTAGCTTCTTCAGAGTGTACTTGGGTACTACTCTGTACCTGCTTATGTATTGTTTGAGGGGGTTAAAGGGGGGCAAGAACATTGTCTCGAATAACTGATTCCTATATTGGTGAAAGGTGAAAGACCTGAGTCGCGGTTAAGTTGGTTTGATTGCTTATAGATTTTTATAGATTCTCGAATTTTGTCTTTGGACAAGCGATAAATCCGGTTGCTTAACAACTTTCGATGCGTGATCAGTGATGATGTGGGGTTGCTTTCGGATTCGTTGTCTTTGGGAGGTTGTGTCTTGTGGAAATTATTAAAAAGGAGAGCAGATGGTGATGTGTCTATATACTAAAGTATTGGTGTGTCTGCTTAGGTTTCAGAATGGGAGAAAAAATGGGAGATTATTATTAGTTAAAATAAATAAGAAGTAAAAGCTCAGATTTTCACCAAATTATATATTTTTGCATGACAATTGTTTCCACAACACAAAAAATAAAAGTATATATCATTTATTTATTTATTTTTATTTATTTATTTATTTATTTATTTTTATTTTATTTATTAATTTATTTATTTAATTTTGGATAAATATACGGTGTTGTCGAAACAGTTGTCATGTAAAAATATATAATTTCGTTCCTATTTATTTTGATAAATCGATTTTCATCACGTAAAAGCCAGCTCAGTTCAATTTATTATTAGTTGCTAATTCAATGGTAGAACATATGTAAGGATATGTAGAGTTTAAATGGCTAAGAAAATCTCAAAGGGGTTCTTGACCATGAAGGCAAATAACGAAAGTATCATCAATTGTGGTTTTAGATGGAAGGCGTCGACGTTTGTTCAGAAATCATTCCAAGCGATCTCTGTAAATCATGAACTCCAAAATACGCTACGAAATGAAAGCTTGCCAAAAGCAAACGCGTTAAATACGTAAATAATAGCCTAATTATTTGCAAACTTTTCACATTTTCTAGCAATAAATCCAAATAACGCCACTGTATCTGAGGAAACTAAATCAATATGCATGTCAAACATTAGTTTGGAATCAATTATAATTCCCAGGTTTCCAATGTGACCTACTTTGCGTATAACGTTACATTCAATTTTGTAATCAATATTTGCTACTGATTTATTTCTTGGCACTTGTTTATGTGCAAATTAAATTAATTAGTAAATGTTTTATATATAAATATACATCGTTCCTGACTCTGGTGGTAATTCAAACCTGAATAATTAGCGATTTTTGACTTATTGCAAGGAAAATGAAACAAATTTTAGATTATTAAATAACGTTGACTACTTATTGAGTGAGAAACACTCAACATGAACTAGGTATGAAGAAACGAAACAAGAATGGAGTCACGTTTTCAATACCAGAAAGAAAAAAACAAATCAAGGTTATCTATAGAATGTGGTAATCACATTAAGTATGGTAATATCAACTGAGTTGGGTTTGGCTTCTCTGAATTTTTCTGAACATCAAAGTACGTTTACAGGGTCATGCATTAATGCGTCGGGCATTCACAGCGTACTTATTTATAAAAGAAGAAAAAAAAGTTTAAGGCAACAGTTGTAGGATGTGGTTTGATGCATATTTAAAAAATAGTTTTGGTTAGTTTTGGTGTTCTATCCTATGTGCAAAAGCATTTTTTTTATTTGCTTCTATATTTCAGGAGCAAAAAATAAAAAAATGTGAAACTATAAAAAAAAATTGTTAGATCTGTTTTGTTTCAGCCAAATAGTGTGAACACTAATGTTAATTATACTCCTTCAATAAACAGTATTTTCTTATTTTCTACAGGGTTCAAAAATTTCAAATCAGCTTTTCTTAGTATTTTTAAATCTCACACCTATGGAGAATTTATATTACAAGCATATTTTGCTATTAGGAATGTATTAAATTTTTTTTAAATGAATTGCCAAAAGTTCACCTACATATTATTTTTCTATGACTGTCTACGATATTTTCCCAACTCTTTTTTTGTTGCTAAGAATATTAATACATTGGAGTAACAGAATACCCTAGTAATGAAATTCTGCATTAAATAATAAAACAAAGAAAAATTGATTCGAAAGTTTGCATTTTTGTAACCAAATTTTGAACACCCTGTATAAAGTAGGAAAAGTCAGTCGGTTGTCATAGTATTATTAGACCTCTAACATTACTGCCCACACTATTTTTTTTTATTTTCAATCAAAAACGATCTTTTCATCTTTTCTTATTTATTGCTGCTGAAATAACCAAGCAAATAGAAAAACATTTTGGCATATAAGAGAGTACACCAACATCAACTTTGTTATTTTAAACGGAACACCGTCTTGGAATCCTTGGTTAAAATAAAGGTCACTTTCTTAAGAAATTCCTATTCGAATTTTGGAACACACCATATTTTTATTCAGATATCAATTTTGGTTAGTGAAAATATCGAGATCTTCTTAATTAAATTCGCCAAAATGGCACCACCTATTTGGGACACCCTGTATAAGCTGAGGCGCAACTGTTAAACTGATTGAGTAGTGCAGCATCTCCTTAGCCCGCTGTTAAATTTTCGTTACAATACCTGGATCAGTAGCGTCGCAACACAATTTTATATGGGGCAATCAACATATGGAAAAAAAACATATAAACTCAATTTCTGCCTAAATTACGCAAAATTCGAATAGGAATTTCTTAAGAAAGTGACTTTTATTTTAACCAAGGATTCCAAAATGTAGGGTGTTCCGTTTAAAATAACAAAGTTGATGCCGTGGGGGGACACTTTTTTTCGTATCTACTATTTTCTACTGTATACGCAAACTAAAATAAACGGTAGCGGATTAAAACAAAGAGAAAAAAACAATTAGTTGTATGTAAAAATAATGAGCACAGAGTACGAAAAGCACACGGATAATAGAAATTGGTTCGCTGGGCGCGAGAGTCATCGTCAATTTGTCTTGGGTCTTGCGGACGATTTGTCATTCGGCCATCGAACGCTCGCGGGAGCGCTACGATGAAAACAAATTAGTATTCGACTTTTCGTTGTAACGAATTCGACGTCCTTAAAACATCCCGCGTTATTTGTAAACAGCCGCATAGACGCCTTATCTTTAATTTATACCGAAACTTGTCCTTTTGGAGCGACGCCTTATCTCCGCTTATCCCTGACGTCGAGTCATTTGTTCGACGCCCGGCGACCATTTTTCTCGGCCCGGAGAAACCACCACTTGCTAGAATGATTTTTTTATGGAAATCAGACCCGATCTATTAACAACAAGATTGCTTTCGAAAAATCGTCACTAGGCGGGGCAAGTTCGAAGCGCAAAGCAGCTTTTTATTATAAAAGAAAACTTCGTGGTTTCGTGTGGTAAAGGGACGCATTGTTTTTCTATTGCGCTCCTGCAGACCATTACGGAACTTTCGCAAAATCGATGTAATTTAATTGGGCATGCAATTGACGAAACCTGAAACTCTCTCACGACACGGTTTACGATACTGTTCAAATAAAATTATCTCATCTTTAACGGGTTTTCATTTATCGCCAATAATTTACCCACAAAAACGGAACTTTTTTGGATATTTTGGATTTGTCGCCCATAAACGACACGCCCTTTTTAAGAGTCAATCATTGTCCGAAGTAGAGGTTATAGGAGGTTATACCAATGAGCCATATTTTTTACGATTTTTAATTTGCGGCTAATAATTTACTCTGTAAAAGAACACTTTTCTAGGTGTCTTAGATTTTTGCCTATAATTTGAAAACCCTGTATATAATCGAAAAAATGGCCATAATAAATGTTATTGGACTGGATCTTCTGCGTCTGCCGTTAAAGAATTTTGCCAATCGGATAAACGATTATGGAGGAAAACATATTTTTCTGGAAACTAAAATTACCAAAAAAAAAAAATTTCAAACATTTTTAAAAAATACTTGGTAAAATTTGATTGCTCCCAATTTCTACCATTTAAATGTGGATATGGACTTTTTCTTCTCTGTTAAATTTGAAGTTGATATTTGGTAGACTTTAATTTTGTAGCTCCAACGGTTTGAAAGTGATTCAGGAAAAAGCAAAAGACGAAAACGGAGAATCGAGAACGGACAAACAGACAAAAAAAATTTTTTTTTCGACGGTGATCATTTCTGTACCCAAAACGATCCCATAAGACCTACTAGATACTTCCGAAAAATTCGAAGGCTGAGCGGCGTCGTTCCTTTCTCGGTAGGCTTATCAACATGGGTCGGTCGTCTTACCCCACGCGAAAAGCGTCGCCATTTTTTATTTTTGGCAAACGCCGTACATCAAACATACCAGTAGACGGGAAGTAAATTTAGGAGTTAAATCTTTTTACCTCGAAAGATATGAAATTTACGTTAAAAGTGACTCCTATTTTTAACCCATAGCCAAAATAACATTTTGGAAATTTTCCAAGTTCGGGTTAATACAGGGCGTCTCAAAAAGCTCTCCGCTAATTTTTAATAATATATATCCGTAAGAATCGTCTCAATTATTTCTGAAAATCTTTGAGATACCTAATTGAAATTTTGAACACAATTACCTTTGACTGGATCACAACAGTTTCTGCTAATAACATTTAAGTAAAAAAAATTACAATATTTTAACGTCACAGTAATCATTCCTATAATAGGTCGTCGACAAAATCTTTAAAAGATCGTTTACTGAACTATTTCGAAAAACTAACCCTTGTGCAAAGAACAGTTCGGGTTTACAAGGTCCACCACGCATACTCTGCTAAGTCTTGTAGGGAGCATTGTCGGGGGCTTTGAAGCTGGTGAAATGGCGGAGGCCACCTTTTGCGATCTTACCAGGGCTTTCGATTGTGTGGATTATGGAGTACTGAAGCAGAAGCTCGAGTGGTACATCATCAGGGGCATGAATGACAGATTGTTGCGCTCTTACCTGAGCGGCAGACTTCAGTATGTCTAAGTGAATGGAAGATTCAGTAGTTCTAGCTTGCCGGTATCGTTTGGAGTGCCGCAGGGCTCGGTCCTCGGGCCCCTGTTGTTCATAGTTTACATCAACGATTTGCCCTCCCACATAGAGGTAGGAACCCATATGAACTTAGTATCGATAGTGTGACCAACAAGACTAGAGTGCTTGGATGGTTCGGCCCGAACTCCTTTCGTTAAACGAAAATAAAACGAACCATCTTATTTTCTGTTGTGTCAAGTTGCACAATTTAAATAATGCTCCGGTTAAGGTTCTTGGGGTCTGGATAGATCGTTCTCTTTCTTGGAAAAATCACATTGAACAACTTTGCCACAAACTGTCTAGTCAACTGAACAAGATCAATTTTAAGACGACTGGTATTTTTAAATTTGATTCAACTAATTCCCCTATTCTCTCGCCCCACTTACTCGAAAAAAAACAGTTTTCAATTTTATTCGATACCGTATTTTTTTCTGATTTTGAGCAGTAAAAATTTACTGCACGGGTTTGGTAGCAATCGGATGTTTTCAGAGATATTTTCCACTCTTTGGAATTTGACCTTTGTCAATTCTGACAGTCATGTCAGTGAACGTATTCGTGTTGTTTTGCGAAAGTCACTAGTTCATTAAACCCGTGAATCAAATTTCGTTTGACCCACAAACGCCGTTTACCGCACTTTTTCCATTTCGTATTGCTTTTTTGATTCGGATTTTTTATTTTTATTATTTTTGACTAATTTTACGTTCCAAATTCGACCTTAGGTCAGATTTCCAGTAAAGTAAAGAATTACCTGTGTATTTGAGTTTTATTAATTAAATCACGCTTCTCGTGGTAATTCCACTCTAGTGTGTTTGGCACTTACCTTCAAATCGATCTTCATGTTTCTGATTGCTTTCTTGTTTCTCTCTGGGAAGATAAATCAATCGTTACTTACAGATACTGCTTTTTGCTAGTGATATTACGGTGCGAATGGTATAGCGGCAGGACATCGAAAAGACTCCATTCACGTTATTATTGCTTTGCTGTTGAAATACGGTAGAATCAGCAATTATTCTAGAAGCTTTAATGGCAGTTAAAATCAAAATTTCTTGCTTACATAAGGCTGTTTGTTTTAAAATTAATCTTTGCGAAGTAAATAATATTGAATAACATTGATCTGACCGAGTGTCAATGAAATAATGTACGTGTGTAATGTGTGTGTGATAGTGTCAATTGAAATAGTTAGAGGGCGCCATGGGCGATAATAACGCGATTATTAACAATCGGTTATTCGAAATTTTCCACATAACATTAACCCGAAGTAAATTCGCCGTTTGACGCGGAATCCCGTCGAGACGGGCGTCGGTTGCGTTTTTAAGCGGACATGCAAATTAGCCGTCAGCCATATTCCGCGCGGTGCGGTAACAGCGTTTCAACTCTAACTGTACGTTGTTGTGTTACACATACACACGCCCAATCGGTCAATGTCAGCCATAATAGCGGTTCGTGGCAGAAAAATTCGTCCGTTGATAACTTATTTCGTGGTCACGATATGTAATTTTCGACCCTGCCCTCTCCAACTCTGCGCGACGACTTATTCCAGCTTAAAACATTTGCGTTCCGAAGAAAAAAAAAGTAAAAAATACTGCGGGGAAGACATCTGTAGCAGGAACAACTCCCACTCAATAAAAATTTTGAAAGAAAAACCATAATAATAATAATAATAATAATAATAATAACAACAATAATAATAATAATAATAATAATAATAATAATAATAATAATAATAACAATAATAATAATAATAATAATAATAATAGAACACGCTGAAACCAAAATTAGTGCCCACGGCAATGTCAAAGTTCCGAATACACCACCCAAAATCATCGATGAAAAGAACTACTCTACCTAGGCACGGAGGAAGAAGAGGTATAGCCGAAGTACTCACAAATTCGGAACCTGCGCAAGTACTTCCAGCAGAAAACGGACCACCTCCATCAAGTGGCCACAAAGGCAGACCAAGCGTTTACACCGCGAAATCTAAGTGCATACGACTCTGGAAAAAATTCAAACGTGGGCCAGCAAAGAACCGCACGGCCGATACCAATGAGTTATAAACCGAAACAACGTCGACAAAGACTTCGTCGACAAAGACAGTTCGCGTTGCTCAATCTCTCCAATATGGCTCGAATTTACTGATCGTACTAGTCCCCCGTAGTAAAAAATTCGCCCCGGCCGATTTTTAACGCGACTAGTAATCATACTTCGATTCAATTAACTCTCGTGTCGCGTTTCCGGCATAAAATATCGCCGGGGTCGGATAATCCCTTCGACGTCACACCCCACACGCCAGCTCGACCCCAACATTAATCTCGAAATCCGCCCTTAAAAAAACCGGGTTTTATAATAATCGCTCCTTTTTGCCCGCGGGGGCGGGGACTTCGGGGAGGCTTCGACACATCCGCGTGGATCGATTTTTTTTTTGCGCGCGGACCCATTTTTTAAATAATAAAAATTATGCCCCCGACACCCGTGCCATTAATCTTCGCGGGATATCAATTGGGATTTTTTTCTCGGGAGCCATCTTCGCAAACCCTCGCGCGATGTGGGTATCCGGGTGTCGAGCCTAATACGTGACGTCATTATGCAGTCCTATTTTTTTTTATTTTTAATTTCGCTGAAATCAGGGCGGAAATAAAATCTGTGAGTTGCAATAACACTATGGTAAAAATTCGAACAGAATTTCGCACATTTGCGATTTCCACAAGATTTCGCAGAATTTTACCTGATTTCAGGGGATTTCGCATAATTTCGCGGGATTTAGTATAATTTTCCTGGATTTCGGGGGATTTCGCGGGATTTCGCATGGTTTTACGGGATTTCACATGATTTCGCAAGATAACGCGGGATTTCGTGGGATTTCGCAAGATTTCGTGAGGTTTCGGGGGATTTCGCATAATTTCGCTTGATTTCGTGAAATTTCGCGGCGTTTTGCATGATTTCACTGAATTTCGCATGACTACCATTTTTTCAGTGGAAATTCAATATAATGTTTATTTGCATATAGCGTTTTGAGGGATATATAAGTCTTTTTATAGAAATTAAAAATGTGGCCACTATATCTCCTATTCCTATATATATATATATATATATATATATATATATATATATATATATATATATATATATATATATATATATATATATATATATATATATATATATATATATATATATATATAGCTTCCAGGGGAAGAAGAAAACTTTTTATTTCTGTTCTCTGTTTTGATGTATATATATATATATATATATATATATATATATATATATATATATATATATATATATATATATATATATATATATATATATATATATATATATATATATATATATATATATATATATATATATATATATATATATATATATATAGCTTCCAGGGGAAGAAGAAAACTTTTTATTTCTGTTCTCTGTTTTGATGTATCGGACCTTCGGTGGGTTTTCGAACCGTTAAAACAGCCACGGCCATTTTGTTGTTAAATTCTCGCTACGCTCCCAAAAGTCGCTATGAAACAAATTAAGTGTCCGAAATTTCATGCAATTTACTTGAGATTCGACGGGAACTTAGGTTTTCGTCCCCAGATGGAACCTGTTGAAACTAGGCAGAATCGGATGCCGTTAAAGATTTTTAAAAAATTGCGAAATCCAAAAAAAATTGCTAGAGATTCGGGACAATAATCTTGTATATGGCACTTTGTAGAAAATGTACCCAAAGTGTTTGTTATCGGCAAATAACCTAAAATTCCTTAAAATTGTCTTTTTCCCTAAGAAATTATTAACCCTAACCCTAAAACAGTTGCAAACATAGCCGTTTCACTTGAACGTTCTTATAGGTAAGCTGAGAGAGCTACAATATCCGACATTATCATAATTCATTAAGTTAACAGTTGGGTGTTACCAGCATATGAATGAATTTGAGAAAATTCGACCCTTTTAGACATATCAAATGTGTACAACAAATACAACAGAGGTACAAGAATTGAACCGTGTGGCACTCCCAAAGCAACGTTACCCAAATCTAATATACCAATTGGTACCTATTATTTAAATACGACTGAAAAAAAGATACAGATCCAGAAACCCAAATGTTTTTTTTAACTCACAATATCTCATGATCCAGGCCTTTGAAAAGTCAAGTAAGAACAGTATATTCGAAACATTTGAAAACCTGACTGGGTAGATGTAATGATATTATGAATACGAAAGTACTTGCTGATAAACGACCTTCTCCAACATCTTGCTAAGCACAGGTAATAGGCTGATTGGTCTGAGATCATTGACGGCGGATGGAGAAGCAATCTTTCGAATTGGAACGGCTGTGGTCGTTTTCCATATGGACGGAAAGTGCAGAGAATCAACGAATACATAATGCGGGACATTCTGGATAACTGGCAGGATGGTATATCTATAGGGGAAAGGAAAGTCAGCAATATGAGATATGCCGATGACACACAAATTATAACATCTAAAATCTTTTCACATTAATTGGATTAAATAATACCTCCATTTCCAGAAATACACATGCATTTCTTCCTACAACTGCATTCGCTGTGGATATTAGGGTAACGTCAGAAAAAAGAACGTCGCAAGTGAAACATTGCAGATCAGTTTTAGGGCATTAGCATAGCAGTTAACGCCCTTTCGTTTGTTGTTCGTAATTCGGCAGTACAAAACTATCCCGTCTATTAAATCGTCTGCCGTTCCGAATTAAAGGCGTCCAATTTCAACCTATAATAAGATTACCATCGGTGCGAAACGGGAGACCATCGTTATTACTTCCCTCATTAGGCCCATTATGGGCTTGACACACAAAACCAGTAATGTCAGGACAGGTACGGGCTCGGAACAATGGCGTCCGGTTGCGGGGTTGGGGTGGCGGGAGGTAGCGGCGGCGACGTCGGAATAGATTGCGTAGAAACAGATACAGGGTCACTAATTAAATCTCGAATGTACGAGCCCCGTTTCCTAATGGCGATATTTTCGGAAATGTCACTGGCGAAAAAGTCGGGCGCTGCTGCTAGGAATTAGGCTAAGGGGTCGTTAAGGTTAAAAGGGCGTAGATTTACATTCCGTAGTTAACTGCACTTTAACGTTGCGACGCCATGAAACGCACGTCGGGCCTTTTAGGAACCCCCCCGAGGGGCAAGGCGGACGGTTTCGTTTGCTTCAAATTTATTAAAATTCGACTAAATTCGGCAAACAAACAATGCTGCTTTATCCTGTACAATGTGTTCTTTGAAACTATGTGCATGATAATTTTTTATTACTTGTTCTTATTAAAACAAAATAATCATCACATAACTACCATGTATATCAAAAATTGCTGAAAAAATAATTAATCAACAGGTTTCTGTTTCTGTTTCAGGCACATTCAATATTATTGTAACAGGTTTTCTTATAAAATATAATATTTTTATTCGAGATAATTTGCCCTGACTTTGAATTAATAATATCAGTCTTAATTAAAATGAAGTGAAGAGATTTTTTTCTCTCACAGTAATGGTAATAAAATGAAAGAAAATTATAATATACCGGGCGACGCAAGAAAGTGGGAACATTTAATAACTTTTAAACAGCTCGAGACGGCGATTTGAAATTTGGAATGGTCAATATAGGCTGAATTTTCCATTCTTGGTCGGTTGCACTTCCGGTTTGAGCGGAAACAACAGTAACTTTAGAATTTTAAACGGCATCTATATTTTTTGAATTTTTGGATTCAGGAGATCATTCTACCTAGGATAGGATGGTTTTTATTTTTTTGCGTTTTTTAAATTTTTATTCCATCTTTGAAAATTGTGTCTGGAAGGCTGTGACCATCGTAAATACTATTTATCGCGTCACCTGATGATGGGAAAAATTCTAAATTAAACTTTTCTTTACTTGTCTAATGACAAGTAGCATTTAATGTAATAAACTATTATTTTTTTGAGAACAAAATTTTTTTAAAACCGGTACTTTTTTTGCAACATTTTGACACCAAAATTTTCAAAATCCGTTAAAAAATAAGCTCACAAGAAGGAAAAAACCAAATAAGTAAATACATCTTTGTAAAAACAAAATATTACTTAGGTGGCTTTGATTTATATTCATCATCAAGTCGGCATGATTGAAAGTTCTGATAGTTTGCACATCTTGAATTTTTTTTTAAAATACTAATCTGTTTTTTTCTTTCCACTTCACCGACTTCGCAATTAATATAGGAGCAAAGCCACCTAAGTAATATTTTGTTTTGATAAAAATGTATTTATTTATTTGGTTGTTAGCTTGCTGTGAGCTTATTTTTTAACAGATTTTGAAAATTTCGGTGTCAAAATGTTGCGAAAAAAGTGCCGGATTTAAAAAGTGTTTGTTCCCACTAGGGTGCTATTTGAAAAAACTAGGTTATCCTAAAAAATTAAAAAATTAATTTGTTAATACTTATATCAAATTTACTACTTATCTGGAATGATTTATTTTATTAAGTTAACATTTAATTACCTTTTTTTAACAGGACTTCAGTTAATTGTGTGTGGTAAATTCATAAGGTTGGTAGTTTAAAATGCAGAACAGGAAAAGAAATTTTAAACAAGTCTGAATAAATAAAAAAATAAATAAATATAAGAAATATTATTTAAACAATATATTTTTTCTTGAAGCTGATCGGAACTCGGGGAGGTTTCTAAAAGTCCCATAAAACCGACTTTTCGTCACCATCGCCGGTAGTATGGCGCTAAGCAATGAACGATGGGCCCCGGCATAATACGATTTACGCCCTTAGGAGCTCGGCGGGCCGTAAACGTTGCATTAAGACGGGAAATTGCAATCGCCCGTTATATTTATTAACTTTCATGGTCCGTCGGCCTTTTAATATCGACTTAAAAATGGTTCAATTAGTTTTTTCCAAGCCCGAGGTTTGGGGAGTGGGGGGAAATCGCGCGAAAATTAAATTTTCCGGGTCGAATTTTACGGGGACTGGTATTTTAATTCGAATTTAATCGATTGTCCGGAAAAATGCGATGAATTCGTTTAGGCCCCCCTCCCATAATGCTTACCCAATCGGTACCGCAGTTTTCTTTTATTTTGAGTAGAAAATGTCATTCCAGGAGCGACTGCAGTGCTGCAGAGCTTCCAGAAATTAAGAACTTACAGAAAAAATCATAATAAAATAGCCTAACTTATAAATTATCTTTTATCAACAATAAAATTAATAATATTAATAAAAACTGTAGTTGAAATTCCATCAAACGGGTGTGTTTTTGTGTATTTGCGACAATGTATATTCACTTTGAACTATTTCAGCATAATCTGTTACAGTGAAAATGAATAATTTTCCGTTTTTAATTAAGGTAAGTTGCAGGACACATTTTTTTTCCCACGATCCGCACAGCGCTAACCCTCTATATTTTATGGGTATTAGGTAGAACACGTAAAATTCTGATTAAAATAATATAAAATACCCCTTGTTTTCGAGGTATTGGTAAAAATAGAACATTTCGTGACTGACAATTAAAGTTACCCTTGTACTTGACGTATTACTAAGTGATATTTATCAATACTGATAAACTCTTGACGCAGTAATTATTAATATTATTGATATATTATATTTCCAAACCAACGCAAATAATTTTTTTAAAATCCTTTAATTATCAAAAATGTGTGTCCGAACAAGCACGTTCTGAATGCAGAGAATAAAACAACTTAATTAGGGTTCCTGGAATTTAATCCGATTTCTTATAATAATAATAATAATAATAATAAATAGTCTTTATTTTAACAAAAAAAAACAATATACAATATTAATATTTTTCAAAACAAAGTAAACAGATAGCTCAAAACTATTTATATAATTAATAAATTGCGCACTATTTATTGAAATAAAAAATGGATGAACAACAAATAAAATATGAAAAATACCTGCAAAATCGGAAGAACAACATAACTCTACTACGCCCTACAGAAAATGCAATTGAAGATAAAGAATTTGATAACTCAATATAATCCCTTTCTAATAACATAATTAGTAACACATTATTAGGAAAACTGTATTGGTGACAAATGATCTTTGTACCTTTTTTTAAATAAATATAAATTTAAGTTACTGAATTCCTGTGACAAAGAATTATAAACACGAATTGCGTTGAATGTGAAAGATCTACGAAACAAGCCACTCTGACGATGTGGTATCCGTTAGTCTGTACCTGTATCTCACATTCATTGAATGGATAGTACTCCTAGGAGTAAACCGCTCTGTCAGCAAAGTGAGGTTATGGATAATTTTCATAACGAATGTAAGATTTTTAGTGAGAAATATGCCTTTTTAAAGATATCGACAACGGAAACCTTAATATTATCTAACATTATATTAATATTTTGTTTAGGTAGCTTAAATTTATTTTTATTTCCAAATATCATTAACTGCGATTTTGATGGGTTTAGATTTAAATTATGGGCACAAGAAAGTTCACTAATCCTGTAAAGATCTTGATTTATGAATACCTCATCATGCTACTATTAAAATCAAAACAGCAATACAATTGAGTATCGTCCCAATATGCCTGAACTTCGCAAAAATGTAAAGATTTTAAAATGTCAGAAGAGTAAATAAAAAAAAATAACGGCCCTCAAATAGAAGCTTGCGAGAACACATCAATTTCTTTCGAATATCTGCAGTTACTACTACAGACATATAATTACACTGTATTGAAAGTTCGTCAAACCTATAAATTTAGTGAACAACAATGCCAATTTTGATAAAAAAAATTTAAACAGGTATAGCCAATATAACAATTTCATGCTTGAGGTTGATTTAGCGAATTCAAAGACGCCAAATAATTTCAAATTTTTTCCGAACTCACAAAGAGGCATAGATAAGAGCATCTTAGTTAAGTGCAATAATAAAACGATCGAGGAGAGGCGGGTTGCGAAATTTCTGGGAGTTTATTTCGATTCTGGTCTTTCTTACTATATTCTCAAAAATTTATCCGCATACTGTTTTGTCATTTGGCAAGCTAGAAGAAGGGTCGATTATGGTCTTTTATTGCTATATTATGCTATTATTGCTTGGGGTAATTGCTCCCGAACGCATGGAATATTTTTGTTCCAAAAAAGGATTATTCATACAATGTACTTTAAACCGAAACATTCCTCCAGAAATAAATTTATTGAAACGCAAATTGTGACATTTTCCAGTCCATACATACTGAATTCGGTAGCGATGGTTAAATCTAATTATAATGAGTTTCAGACAGAATTATAACCTAGATATTCCAAAACATAAATTAAGTTCGGTGGCAAATAGCTCAATCATCTTTCCTATAAAACTTTTTAGTAAATTAGACAAGTGGAACGATTGCTTATCCAGAAAGCATTTTATTCTGTACAAGAGTACCTGGAGTGCACTTTTTAATTCGTGCTTTCACCGACGTTTGTCCATTTCAATTGTTTGTTCCTACAATGTAAGTTATATGAAAATAAAGTATATTCTTATTGTTATTATTATGAGTTAAAAAGCGCTTCTGCAGCAGTGACTTCTCTAATCCTGCCGAATAAATCCCGTATTAAAATTTATAGATATGGAATCTGACGTTTATGCCGGAACACGTATCGGCCGTAGTAACGCGCGTCTATAACTTCGATATATTCTGTGCTCCGGGTAGACGGTAAACAGCGCTAGTTTATATCATAGTTTTTGAATAAAGTTTCGCATTCGTTCGTTATTATCCGGCGAGAAGATAACGCCCATGAATAAAATAACGCCCGGTACGTGTGTTTGGGATGCCAACTGCATCGGAATAGTTACGTATTTAGGACGTGATCGATCAGATTGCAAAATTTATGGCTTTTTCGCGGCGGCCATAACGGAACGTTCGTCGTTCCTGGCGCATTGACGTTTTTGGATCAACACTCGCTTAATTATAAACCGTATAAGACAAACGACATCACCAGTTCGTTCGTAAATACGGACCCCGTGCCAATCGATAGAAATAACTCGAATTGAAATAGATAGATATATAGATAGATTTATTTAGCCATTTTTTACATAAAAAGTCTTTTCAACAAATGGCGCGTCAGTAGTACAAAAGAAAAAAGAAAGATTTACGCTGACAAGTTAGATAGGTAGATAGAGAAATAGAAAAATTCCATACGTGAAAGCAATATGACAAAATATACAATATACAATAGACATACACTATAAAAGCACAATACATAAATTATAAATTGTAAAAACGATGGAATCTAAAATTTAACAGAAAACATAAACACAGATGGGTAGATAATAATACATATGTTCAACTAAAATTCGTGTTTCGCGAAAAGGTGTATTATGTAATCGAGTAAAAAGCATGCTCCAGAAGAAACAGTCTAACTTCTCTGGAGAATTTAGACTGTCTGAGTCTCTGAGGAAGAACATTGTACAAGTTGGTGCGAGGCTTATTCCTTGCCGAGGTCGTCAGTCTGGAATAGTATGGTACGATGAGGTCTGCCTGTCTCGTGTTGTGTGCATGTCTGTCAGAATGTCTGTCAAAGGCATGTATATTTCATGGACATGGTCAGTTCATGGTAAATGAACAGACTAGGAAGTGTCATGATTTTTAGCCTCTTGAAGATAGGGCGAATGTGCCAGAGGTGTTGATCCGTGAATTGTGCGTACAGCTTTCTTTTGCATTCGGAAAACTTCGGCTGCATGCACAGACCTGCCCCAGTTTAGGACTGCGTACGACAGCACAGAATGAAATAAATCAAAATAAGCCATCCTCACCATGATCGTTGGGGCAAAGGATTTAAGATGCCTGAGCAGGTAAAGTCTAGTAGACAATTTGCTACAAAGGAGTTCAATATGTGATTCCCATATCAACGATCTATCCAGTGTGACGCCCAATAGATTAATTCGGACTTGATTCAGATGACTGAGAAGTTCATACGCTGTGATTAAGAACAAGATTGTTGCAGTTGAGACATGTCTCCGCGCTCTCCACAATCTCTTCCGCCAGATGAATGGGATTTTTTCCCTTATAAGGAGGGCAGTATCGTCTGCGTAGAGCGTAACATGATGGGGGATGTTTAAGGGGTGATCATTAATGTATACAACGATAAGTAGGGGGCCTAGGATAGAGCCTTGTGGATCACCATACCTGAAGGAAGTTCGTCGCTCCTAGTTCCGTTGATTTCGACCAACTGAGATCTATTGTTCAAGTAAGACATAAGCAATTCGACCGGAGTACGTCTCACACCATATCACTTAGTCAAGTCAAACAATGTGGCTCTTACCACATCAGTTCCATCAAGATCAAGTGCCACCTCCTCGACAATAGAATCGACTATTGAAACTAAAACATTTCTACTCTGCACTTCGATTCATCTTTATCACAACATTGAACGAAAAAATTACTCGTTATTAATAAAAAAGTACACCACCATCAATTTGTCATTAAAACAATAATCGTTCGTACGTTCGTTTTCTTGATCATTAAGTTGCGATTTTAAACAACAGTGAGCACAGATCTATGATTGCCGCTCATAAATGTAGCTGTTTTTTTCAGATTTTTTTTTGTAACTACTACACTTACGCTGTTATATGTCTCACATCGTTATGACTACTCTGGCACCTAGGTATAGTCTGTGCCAATCTTCATCGTGCTGGCTTTTGCCTGAAATTGTGGAAGTTACCTACCGACGGCAAAAAACCTCTGGTACTGTAGGTATTGAAGGACAGAACTTTAGGGATGGCCTTTCAAGGGTTTTGGCAATAACTTTTTTTTTGTTTATTTAGGTTGGTATCATGTTATTAAATTACAGTAAGAAAAAACAATGACATTAAATATATACAATAAATTCATACATAATTATATTTATTTATTTATTTATATTTATTTATTTATATGTTTATATTACATATTTATATTTACATATTTATTGACATTTTCTGCTCTGATCTTTGATTTTCGTTGGTTCCAGAAATGCTCTATAGGGCTAAACATGCAATGCTATGGAGGAAGTCAAATTATCGCCTACCTGCTGTTTTTTAATAGCATATGAATTGAGTTGCGCTTTTTTGTAACTGAATTCAAAATAAATATCATTTTACAATAAATATTCCTGGATTTCAGTTTTTGAACTTGGTGAGCAGAGGGCTGTGGTAGTTTGCATTATCCATGACAGTAACACTGTTATTGGCACTATTTTTTATAAGATTGTTTTGAAACCAATTTTCGAATAGTTCATTTGATGCTAGAATCGTTTATATTCTTTGTAGAAAACAGCAAGTAGTTTGGGACAAATCCGTCTTCTGACCCAGCGTGTATTATGGTGATGTGATTTCCTTTATTTAAAGGTGCTATCATGTGACAGTTTTGAGTGAAATCAACCCATGTTTGGATACAGTGTCAATATATCGAATCTTGTTTCACCAAGGTAAATTATGGATCTGTTGCCTGATCTATATCTTTTAATTTCTTGAAGATGATTAAATCTCCAAGTATGTGATCCGTATGATTCCATTGCTATTTACTTTTTGGCTGTACTTAAATAACATTTTTCAAACAACTCTATGAAGGGCGACACGGCTTATGTTTATATTAGTTTCATCGTCTTATAGCTTATTTTTCAGTTTTTTTTTAAGCTAGGAACTTCTCTTTGATAATGCCATTATTAAATCACTGCGGTTATTCCTTTTCTTCAATTCTACAACGGTACGTGAAACAATAAACAGTGAACATAGCTCTATTGTCCCTGTTTATTATTATTATTACTGGTACAGTAATTATTTTTAAAGTCGATAATTCATCCTTGACTCAACATTATTTTGAAGGTCCACTGCATTGATGTGTCCACGAATTCTAAAAGAAATGGATATGGTAATAAAAACAACAAGTTTTCTTCCAAAAAGGATTACAAGAATAATCCATTTTATTGTAAAAGCGAAGCACATATTTGGAAGTACCAATGCTTTGGCAACCACTAACAAGCGCTACCATTGTTGGAGTGGATAACTTCTTCAATCACATTTGATAACGGGATAGTGACACATCTATCTGAAACGTTCTGCTTTAGTGAAATAAAAACAATGGAATATCTAATTGGTCTAACCTGAAAGTGTTCTGACATTAAATGTCGCGATTTGTTGAAAGTGCCGAGAAATTTTCCAATTTCCTCCGCGTTTTATCTCCACTGCAGGATCTCGCGGTAAAAAAAAAGTTAAAAACATGGCACCTCGCATGTTGCAATCTAAACAACGTTTAGGTCTACACAACACGTGACATGTTTATATTATTCGGCTACTGATAAGGCTGATTTGTCGGCCAAGCGAGTCAGGACTCCCGATGCGAAGCCATACTCAAAATTCGTGCTTGTCGGACATTTGCCTGGACGTAATGATTTTTTTCCCTTTGTTTACCTTCCCGCACGAAATTGCGCGTTCCAGCCAAAGGCGCATAAGAGGGACCCGATTGTTTGTTTTACAAGGAGAAAAATCAGGGAAGTACTGCTTCCTCAGCGACAGATTATTATTGTCTTCAATTTTCAATTAGAAAAATTGAATAAATTCGTAATTAAAAATATTAAAAACTTGGCAAAGAACAAATTATTATCATTCTGTCACATTAAAATTCATTTTATAAAGTTCTTAATAATCCAACATCTAAAAGTAGTATCACTCTGTGTAGAACACGTTCTATCACCACTGAAACAAATGCAATACTATGTCGTAATTGGCTAGAAGCACTCTGCTTAGGACACATTGTAGAGTCAAAGACTAAGAAGGTATGGTCTGTTCATAGAAAGTGACCAATTGCTTTTGAATGGGATTATCCAACGGTGGTCATTAATATACAATGCAACAAGATTATTACCTAAAGCTTCGGAATTTAAATTCAGGTAAAATTGTGGTCCGTAATAGAAAATAATTTTATACCTACCTGTGTTTAATATTCTTTAGGTTGGTATACACTTAGTTTAAGATTATTAGTAATCATTCATATTTCGTGTTCGAATTATGCAAAATATGTGCGAGTCTAGTGTATCTCAGGAGATGCTCCCGCCCAAATGTAGAAAACACTATTCTATTGAGACTAAGGAAGTTATAAACAATGTTTATTTGACTCTCATTGAACCGGGTGCCAGCAAGCAAGCATACAAAAAAAATTCCAACGTCAATTGTATGGAAAATTGTGAATAATCCCATTTAAGCGAGGAAAAAAAGAAGCGATGCTGACTTTTTCTCGAGTGTAGATGAAAGTGACCAAGATATAATACGGCATAAAAATTACCAGTTATACGAGGAACAAAGCTATCATAATTAGGAGGCTTGAAAAAGATGAAATGAAAATATTTATCATAAAGAAAATGTTTTTAAAATTTAAATTTTAAAAAATGGTTTGGGGGATCAATTTTGCATTATAAGTATTTATCAAAAATATATATAGCCCACTTGACGTGATCTTGCTCATATGTTTTATCATCCCAATAAAAACTAATAATAATCACAAAATAGACTTCACGACAAACCTTCCCAAGACATCGAGTCCGAAAACAACCCCATAGTTGTTATTACATTCAAAACATGACTGACCACATATCTTAAGAAATATAATGTCAAAATCAGATTTAATGCTTGTCCAAAAATATCTTTGATCCGTCATATGCAGCAAAGAATACAGTGGAGTGACGAGGAAAAATATCAAATATGCTCAAAGAACATGAAATAGACTGAGCACTGTGACAAATAAATTCATCAACAACCGACTCAGGATGAATCCCGAACATTTTATAGCATTACTGAAGAAAAATGACTTAGTGATCGCCATGATCAGCATTATTTAAGATTTTAAATAACTTGTTTGATTGCGCTGATATATTATATAGATTAACGCCAAGAACAAATAGTTTAAAATGTTTTCCTATTTTCCCAATGTGCTCCAAATACAATGGTCGACCCGAACACAAAAATTACTCAACAAAACGTCAATAAAGATAGAACACTCAAAGGAAAGAGGAAGAAACTGATTTGCTGATCCTGAGAAATAACATAATTCAACTTTGCGAAAAACATTTCCATATTCAAATTTGCTAAACCGATCTAAACGACGTTTCCAGAATTTGAAAAAAAAAAGGTTATCGAGCTGGTTCGAACATATACCAAACAGGGAGTACTTAAAAACGTCAAAAAACTATAGAACACACATATGCACTGTCAAATACCTTATATCAGGAAGAACCAGCAACTAGCAACTCCTGTGGAATTCAAACAAACTGTTGACTATTTTCTCAATGTGCTCCAATTACAATGCTCGACCCGATTTGTAATTTTTTGGCAACCTATTAGTAAAGTAAGAACGTTATTATCCATTAAATATAATTACAATTATAAATGTCTTTTCTCTTGTTCCCGTTTATTAGAGTTAGTGCTTATGTTACGTTAGATTTTAACTTAAGTTTCATTCAGTGCTTCTGTAATTGTTATACTAATTTACAAAGTAACCTATCTGTTAGTCGGACTTGAGGCCTGCTAGGTAGACTTATTTTAATTGATAAATAAAGAATGAAATTTCCAGCACCTTTTTCCTTCTCGAGATTGTTCCTGACTTATTGGGTTTTGCGAGTCGCAGGTCGAATTCAGGTAGCGACAATACGCGACGAAGCCAACCCCAACCGCCTATGAACTATTATTAGTCCTATCGACGTTTTATCGACGCTATAGCTTAATGATAACTGATTACCTTTTTTGACGGACGATTGTTGATTTGTTCGGCAAGATTGATGAGTTTTTATCAGAACAATGGTCGACGGAAAAGAAAGATTTTTCCGTTTTTAGTTTTTAACTTTCGGTTCCGCCCGGATCGTTTTGATGGCTGTTGCCGTGACGGAGATTGATACACCCCGAATATGGAGGCCCTCAAACTACACGGAACAACAACCCGAATAATAATTGCAGCTGCGATGGCGTTTTGTTATTGGGTTATATGAATAAAATTAAGCACCCACTTCTTATTTAAAATTTTGGAGTAATAAAATGATGAAGAAGATGCTTAACTACAGAGCACCTGCTATTTTTCGAACTACCTTTTTAACAGTAAGTACATACTTAATTTTAGTATCAATAAAATTAAGTACTTACTTCTTATTTCAATTTTTGGAGTAATAAAATAACGATGCAGATGCTAAAGATCTGAGCACCTGCTATTTTTCGGAGTACCTACTTAAGAGTTAGTACCTACTTAATTTTGGTGTCAATAAAATTAAGCATATATTCCAGAAAGAAAGCAGTTACTCAAAGAGTGATATGAATAAAATAGTACCTACCTCTTACTTAAAATTTTGGAGTAGGTCCTTCACTTTGTATGAATTAAATGATGAGAGCACCTGTTATTTTTTTAAGTATCTACTTACGTCTACCTACGTCAATTTTGATATGAATACATTTAAGCATATATTTCAGAAATAAAAGAGTTATTCAATGGGTGATATGAATAAAATTAAGTACCTACTTCTTACTTAAAATATTGGAGTAATAAAATTATGAGGGAGACGCTTAACAAGAGAGCACCTACTATTTTTCGAAGTATCTACTTAACAGTGAATACATACTTCAATTTTGGTATGAATAAAATTAAGCACATCTTCTAGAAATGAAGCAGTTACTCAAAGGATGATGTGAATAAAATTAAGTATTTACTTCTTACTTAAATTTTAAAAGAAATAAAATGATGAAGGAGATGCTTAACAGAGCACCTGCTATTTTTCAAAGTGCCTTTTTAACAATAAGTACCTACTTAATTTTGGAGTAATAAAATCATGAAGAAGATGCATCTGCTATTTTTCCAAGTACCTTATCAACAGTAAGTACCTACTTAATTTTGTTGTCAATAAAATTAAACATATATTCCAGAAATAAAGTAGTTATTTAAAGAGTGATATGAATAAAATTAACTACCTAGTTCTTAATTAAAATTTTGGAGTAGGTCCTTCACATGGTGTTAATTAGAGTGATGAGAGTTCTTTTTATTTTTCGAAGTACCTTTTTAACAATAAGGGCCTATTTAATCTTGGTGTTAATAAAATTAAACATATATTACAGAAATAAAGCAGTTACTCAAAGATTGATAAAAATAAAATTATTTACTCACTTCTTATTTAAATTTTTGGAGTAATAAAATGATAAAGCAGATGCTTAAAAAGAGAGCACCTGTTATTTTTCGAAGTATCTACTTAGCAGTGAGTACCTATTTCAATTTGATATGAATAAATTTAAGCATATATTCCAGTATTCCAAAAATAAAATAGTTACTCAATGGATGATATGAATAAAATTAAGTACCTATTTCTTACTTAAAATTTTGGAATAATAAAATGATGAAGATGCTTAACTACAGAGCACCTGCTATTTTTCGAACTACCTTTTTAACAGTAAGTACCTACTTAATTTTAGTATCAATAAAATTAAGTACTTACTTCTTATTTCAATTTTTGGAGTAATAAAATAATGATGCAGATGCTAAAGATCTGAGCACCTGCTATTTTTCGGAGTACCTACTTAAGAGTTAGTACCTACTTAATTTTGGTGTCAATAAAATTTAGCATATATTACAGAAATAAAGCAGTTACTCAAAGATTGATAAAAATAAAATTATTTACCCACTTCTTACTTAAGTTTTTGGAGTAATAAAATAATAAAGCAGATGCTTAAAAAGAGAGCACCTGTTATTTTTCGAAGTATCTACTTAGCAGTGAGTACCTACTTCCATTTTGCTCTAGCAGTGAGCATGATAGACGAAAACCGCAAATACAAAAATTGTAGCCCCTGATGCAGCCTATAACACTGTTTGAACCCATTAGCCATATTTTTTACGATTTTTGATTTGCGGTTAATAATTTAATCTGGAAAAGAACAATTTTCAAAGTCTTTTAGAATTTTGCCTATAGTTGCATAAAATCGAAAAAATGCTTGATTAAATAATATAGCACTAGATCCTCCGCGTATGCCAGTTAAAGAACTTTGCCGTTCGGGTGAGTGGAAATGGAGAAAAATATGTTTTTCTAGGAGCAAAAATAACAAAAAAAAATATTTCAAAAATTTTTTAAATATACTTTGCGGCATTTAATTGCGCTCGATTTTAATAGTTTAAATGAGGGACTGGACTTCTACTTCGCTGCCAAATATGAAGTCGGTAGCCACAAATTTAAGGCACCTATTAGGTTTTTTAATATTGCACGGAATAACGCGAACACCCTGTACAATAGGTGAAAAGCTATTGTACCTAAGTTTTAGCTTTATTTTCATGTAAAAGAAACTGATATCTGAAACACAGTCCTTTAGTTATCGAGAATTTTCAATTTTAGGGGGACCCATTTTTCAGTTTTTTTTTTTTAATTTGCTTGTACATTTTTGAAAAATTGTCGAGAATAAAAGTTGATGAAGCGAAATCTTATGCGTGTTTTCGTTCAAAAATTTTTGCGATTCCATAAACGGTTTTCGAGAAATGATCTTTTCCTTAGACCTCTGCAAAACGCAGTTTTTTTTTGAATGCTTCCAAAAGGAAGTATGTGCTCAATTCCCTAGTATCTATTCCGATTTTTCTTTAAGCACCTGCTCCGAGCATGTACTCAGTGCTTATTAATACCACCCATTCTTTAGTATGTCGGAGTGGGGCGAGTTTTGAGCGTGTGCCGTCACGAAGAAGAACATTTGCTTCAAGTCGCGCATTGTTGCCGGATTTCGCTCTGACGCAATAACATTAAAATGAAACACAATGGGAAAACTACTCGCGGCAACATTAATCCCGAAAATTTTAAAGGAAATAAGTTTCGTCCGGGGATCGTTATCTAATTTCGACTTTATTTCCCCTTTCCGGGTGAAAATTAGTGCCATTGTTATCATCCGAGAGAACAACGAACATTTTAAGTAGCTTTGACTTCTATTCGCGTTCTTCTCGCGTTGTTTTTGCGGAAAGTTGAATTAACGCGAAATAGGCTTAAGTAGTCATCAGCGGCGACCCTAACCACTCCCTCCTATCCTTTGTTTCGAATGGGGAACTCCTATATTTTAAGTGAGAAGCAGGATCGGGATTCGATAGAAAAAAATCAAAAAAAAAATCTCGATGTTCATCGTGCTGGCTTTTGCCTGCAATTATGGAAGTTACCCGCCGACGGCAATAAAACTCGGGTTCGGTAAGTATTGAAGGAACATTAGGGACGGACTCTCAAAAGTTTTAATGATCACATTTTTTTTTTGTTTCACTAAGAAAAAACAATGACGTTAAAAATATACAATAAATTCTACTTCTTCTTTTTTGTTCTTCATATTAGGCGAGTCGCCTGCTCCTTCGTCTTCTTTGCCAGTTAGACTGCCAAGTTGTCACATCAACGTTTCCGAGGAGCTCTTGTTATGCTCTCATTTCTCTCTCTGTCTAACAGTGTTTTTCCAGCTAATCTGCGAAGCACTCTCATTTCGGTTGTCTCTATTAGTGTTTAGTTTTGGCTGTATCAGGTCGAGTTTCTGCAGTGCAGTGCAATGCAGGTTCTGCATAATTGGTTTCACCGTTGCCTTATAAATTCTTGATTTAGTATCCACTTTGATATCGTGTCATTGAGGCATCCTATTATTGTTACATTCGAAAATCGATGAAATCGAATTTTCGAAAGTTTCTGCGCTCGTATAAAAATTTTATATCTCGGTAACGGTTCAAGTTCTGTGGGATCGCCGTTGATACAGAAATGATCACCGTCGAAAAAAAATTTTTGTCTGTTTGTCTGTTCTTCGTTCTCCGTTCCCCTCCCTGTTCTCGTCTTTTGGTTTTTCCTGAATAACTTTTTAACCCTCCACGAGGCACATAAGCTTATTAGAAATGGCCCTGATGCGACGCCGGTATAAATCTTTCTTTCGCGATTTTCGACTGTTTTTTTGGACCTTGACATGAAACACGATAAGTGTTCGAAATTTGAAGCCATCGACTTCCTATTTGGCACATATATGCAGCTTTGTCCCGTGACGGAACCTGTTGAAAACCAGGGGGTTGGGGGGGTTGGGAAGTATTCTAAAAAAATAAAAAATCGAGAATGCAAGGGTCTACAAGGGTCTATCATTTTTCAAAAACTGTTTACGAGACCAAAAAAATTCTTAAAACAGAAGACGCAGAAGATACGGGTCTATAAACTTATATTTTTGACAATTTTTCAAAAATATACAGGGTGCGCCGCAAATTTAAAAAACTGAAAAATGGGTTCCCCTTATTGAAAATTGGTTATAATTGAAAGACTATGATTCAGATCTCACGGCATAGACAGGAAAAACTTTTGTATTAAAGGTTTTCACCTGTTGTACAGGGTGTTCCCGATATTCCATGCTAAATGAAAAACGTGTTAGGTGTCCCAAATTTGCAGATATCAACTTCAAATTTAGCAGAGAAGTAAAAGTCCGTGTCCACAATTAAATGGTAGAAATTGGGCGCAATCCAATTTTATCAAGTATTTTTTTAAAATGTTAGACAATTTTTGTTTTGGTAATTTTAGCTTCCAGAAAAATATGTTTTCCTCCATAATCGTTCATCCGATTGGCAAAATTCTTTAACCGGCAGACGCAGAAGATCCAGTGCCATAACATTTATTTTGGGGCATTTTTTCGATTATATACAGGGTTTTGAAATTATAGGCAAAAATCTAAAAGACCTAGAAAATTGTTTTTTTACAGAGTAAATTATTAGCCCCAAATCAAAAATCGTAAAAAATATGGCTAATTGGTTCAAACGGTGTCATAGTGTCATAGTGTCATAGTCACAGTTTTCGTCACATGCGCTGCTCGGGATATATGAAAAAATCCATATTGAAATCTTATTTTCTCGAACACCATTTACTATTTTCAAAAAATTCTTGAACCAGGAAACGTGGAAAATACAGGGCTATAACCTCTACTTCGAACAATGATTGTACCATATACAGGGTGTGTCGTTTATGGGCAAAAAACCTAAAATATCGCAAAAATTTCCGTTTTTGTGGGTAAAGTATTGGCGATAAATGAAAAAGCGTTAAAGATGGGATAATTTTATTTGAACAGTATCGTAAAGCGTGTCGTGAGAGAGTTTCAGGTTTCGTGAATTATACGGGGCGCCAGATATTTGAAAAAATATCATTCGACAACGCTATTTTTGCTGTAACTTCGAAGTTCGACGAGATGTGAAGGACATTTTATACAGGGTGCATGCACAATTAAATTAAATCGATTTTCCATAGTGGTCCGCGGGAGCACGATATAAAAACAATGCGTTTCCTTTTATAATATAAAGCTGCTTCGCGCTACGCGCTACGAACTTGCCCTGCTCAGTACCGATTCTTCGAAAGCAAGCTTGTTGCCTTTGTTGCTCGTTCTCTCACCTCCACCTCAATATCACTATATCGCTATAACCAAAAATGATAATACCAATAGTTTAGGGCCTATATTATTCAAAATAAATTAGAACTAAAAGTTCAGATTTTCACGAAATTATATATTTTCATATGACAATTGTTTCGACAACAAATTTGGGAAAGACACTATGTTGTTATTTATTTTGTTAAATGGATTTTCATCAAGTAAAAGCCACCTCAGTTCAACCAATATTATTCATTCTTGATTTTGCGGGCGACCAGGTTTCCTTATACGTCACCAAGTGCACAAATATCATCGCTTGCAAATTGACAGTTCGAAATACGTTCAAGTAGAACGACACACACGCGTCTTTACTCCCTTGTTCAATCGTAAACCGTAAAGACCGCTGAAATTACTAGGTAACAGTGTTTATCATGTCAGAAGCGGCCAACTATTATCAAATTAAAGTGTAGCATGCAGAAATAGTGAGACACTCGCATTAATATTGCAGCAACCTCGACGTCGAAGTTTTCAAAGACTGCGGGTCGTTTGTTTAAAAATTACTGTTACTTAAATGTTGATGAGAATAAGTCAGTTTTAAATCAAATCGGGCATTCATTGATAAAATTTATTATTGCTTTTGAGTTGGAGCCGATTTGAATAATGTTACCATGGAAAAAGTGAACAAATGCGTTTTTCTACACCTTCCTGTTCTAATTCTCCATCTACCTCGGTCATTCCATTCCCCTATTGTTAATATGACATTCTCACACCGACTTGAAAATCCCTTGTATCCAATATTTTGGTCCTCCTCCTTTTTATGATTTATGGAGACTCCAGCCCATTACTAATTTGGGAATTCTTTCTGTTGTTTCTTTGATACGGCCAAACCACTTGAGTTGCCTATAGTCGATATTTTCAACAGCTTCCATGGGAAATCCATTTCTGTTGTCCCAAGTTGTTATTTGTGTTGTTCATTTAATTGCCGTATTTATATAGCATTATATTCTACGATTGTATTATAAGTAATATTTAATAATTAGATCATAGAATGGAGTTTTGCCTTCTTGCCTTCATTATTAAGTCTGAAACTTCCTTTTTGCTTCTGCCCACGGTATCTATTTTAACTCCAAGATATATATTCCTTGCAACCTTCTATGGATATGCTGGTTTTCAGCATCCCATCGTCCTCCTACGTAAATACACTTAGTTTTGTCCTATAATTTTCATTAGCCATATTTAAGAAGCCCTGCTGGAATTCCTTGAAAACCACTTGTTTTCCCATTTTTTAATGAGCTTAGGGCCCTATCGGATTTCGTGGAATGGTCTTGCTTTTATTTATCGTGATATTGATTTTGATATTTTGATTAGATGTTAGGGTATTTATACCTCGCCAAGTCTTTATGGATCTGCTACCTGGTCCCCGATTTATTCCCAAACTATGCAGGGCAAGTTTTTGGGCAAAGCTACATCGCGGTTTTTCTTCCAAAGAAATTATTAAAAGAACCAAAAAGCAATTAAGGCGTACCGCCAAAAAATAGACCATTAAACGCAAATTTAATTCTTTTCGTCGCAGAAGAAACGCTTCGGTAGGCAGACACATTGCTGCCTAGTCGACGTCGATATCCAAGTTCTAGCGTCAAGAGCGACTAAGAAGAGATTACACCTTAATTGCACAATAAAGTTTAATTAATTTATTTCGAATCGCGGAGTTGTTTTAATTCCCGCGGATTATCCGTGATCGACGGAAAAAGTTAATTGAACGCGGAACGGGATTACTCATCGCTGCAGGTACTTCTGAGACCGTTGAGCGATATTGAGCCTCTTAAATTGTTGAATTATCCCAATGAAAGATTAAGACCGATCCGATCTGCGGTGTTTTTAGTCATTCTATTGTGCCGATCGAGGCTTTTGCTGGTAATTATTCGAAGCCCCGGTTGTTTTCTTATTTTATAAAACTTTTAAAATGGTAGAATATCGAAATTTGTACTAACTTCCTATAATAAAAGATGAGAGATATAAATCTTATGATTTGAAAACTACTAGCCTATTTTAAGCTTAACAGCAATGCAGTTTTGTAGAAGTTTATTAGTTAAGCAAACCCTCATTAACTCGTTCGTGCCAAATCACCAAGATTTTTACATAGCATTAGGAGAAAATTCAAAAGTATCAGAGGATGCTGAGCGTAATTAAAGCTTCTGAAGAGCAACAAATTACTGTATGCGCAAAACCCGCACTGGAGTGTTGGATATTGCTTGTATAATGTTAAAAGCCGAGCACACACTAGTTTTTCCAAGCACGCTTATGCAAGACGCTCTAGCCTAAGTATCGCATATTCAAATCTTTAAATTTAAAATTGCTGTAAGCATATTGAAAACTACTGCTTGATTAAAACTCCTGTAGACCTGTAAGTCACTCATTCAATGCACATTGAGGATTATTGCTGAGCTCAAGTTGCCATAAAGCCGTAAAGGTCATTGCTTGTATATGCAAGTTTTGTTGCTTAATTAAAGCTTCCGGAGAGCCACAAATTACTATCTGCACACAACCCTCACTGGAGTGTTGGATATTGCTTGTACAATGTTGAAAGCTGAACACACACGAGATTTTTCAAGCACCCTTGTGCAAAATGCTCTTGCCTAAATATTGCACATTCAAATTCGTAAATTTAAAAGTGGTGTAAGTATATTGAAAACTATTGCTTAATTAAAACTCCTATAGACCTGTAAGTCAGTCACACGACGCACATTGAAGATTATTGCTGAGCTCAAGTTGCCATAAAGCCGTAAAGGTCATTGCTTGTATATGCAAGTTTTGTTGCTTAATTAAAGCTTCCGGAGAGCCACAAATTACTATCTGCACACAACCCTCACTGGAGTGTTGGATATTGCTTGTACAATGTTGAAAGCTGAACACACACGAGTTTTTTCAAGCACGCTTGTGCAAGACGCTCTTGCCTAAATATTGCACATTCAAATTCGTAAATTTAAAATTGGTGTAAGCATATTGAAAACTATTGCTTAATAAAAACTCCTATGGACCTGTAAGTCAGTCACTCGACGCACATTGAGGATTATTGCTGAGATCAAGTTGCCATAAAGCTGTAGAGGTTATTGCTTAGGCGGAACCTTAAGAAAAGACGGTCGCTCAGAAAAGTCGAGCTGGTTTTTGTGCGATTCGTGAAAGGGACCAGGACTAACCAAGCTCGGAGATCATTCAGTGGAAACTGTTTTTCCTTTGGAAATGCAGCAGCTTAACAACAAAAAGTTTAGTAGTAGTTTACTATCTAAGCAAAACCCTCACATGACTTTGCCTCGTTCGTGCCAAACGACCAAGATTTTTACATAGCATTGGGAGAAAATTCAAAAGTATCAGAGGATGCTGAGCGTAATTAAAGCTTCTGAAGAGCAACAAATTACTGTATGCGCAAAACCCGCACTGCTTGCTTGTATAATGTTAAAAGCCGAGCACACACAAGTTTTTCCAAGCACGCTTGTGCAAGACGCTCTAGCCTAAGTATCGCATATTCAAATCTTTAAATTTAAAATTGGTTTAAGCATATTGAAAACTACTGCTTAATTAAAACTCCTGTAGACCTGTAAGTCACTCATTCAATGCACATTGAGGATTATTGCTAAGCTCAAGTTGCCATAAAGCCGTAAAGGTCATTGCTTGTATATGCAAGTTGTGTTGCTTAATTAAAGCTTCCGGAGAGCCACAAATTACTCTCTGCACAAAACCCTAACTGGAGTGTTGGATATTGCTTGTACAATGTTGAAAGCTGAACACATGCAAGTTTTTTCAAGCACGCTTGTGCAAGACGCTCTTGCCTAAATATTGCACATTCAAATTCGTAAATTTAAAATTGGTGTAAGCATATTGCTTAATCAAAACCTTCGTAGATCTGTAAGCAATGCTCAATGCACATTGAGGATTATCACTGAGCTCAAGTTGCCATAAAGCCGTTATTGCTTAGGCGGAACATGAATAAAAGACGGTCGCTCGGAAAAGTCGACCTGGTTTTTGTGCGATTCGTGAAAGGGACCAGGACTAACCAAGCTCGGAGAGCATTCAGAGGAAACTGTATTTCCATTGAAAATGCAGCCGCGGAGGCGGCTCGCTATAAATTTCAACGAAGCGGGGAGAAACCGAGTTTCGGATTAAAAAAAAATGGAGCGCATGTCAACGGTTCAATGGCGCTATCGAGTAGCTCAACAAACTTTGAGTTTTCCGAAACGCCGTCCGTCAGTTGATGCCGTCGCGACGGTCGTGTAGGACGTCGTAGCTTTTGCGTTTGCGCCGCGCTAGATATACGTAGCGTATCGCAAGGAGTGAAGATCAGATTTTTGGCGGTCGGATTCCCGGTCGAGTGTTTAAATCCGAATTTATTTGATACCGATGTGAATCGCGCTCGTTTCAGGAAATATTCAGGTCGGATTTTCGGGGGTGGGGGAGGTCGACACTTATGCGGAAAATGTTCTGTTCCTCAAGCTAAAATTTAAGATGACGCATACGGTCTACGTGTGGAGTTTCCTTTTTGTTTTCGTCGCTGGTAAGTCGGTCATTTTTAATTTACTTTTTTTTTCATTGATTTTTTTTTTAAATTGAGATATTTGTATATTTTTCATCATTTTGTAGGATGAAAGACGAACAAGTTCCATTCCATCGCAACACTTAAATGATTAAAAACGAGAGAAACAAAAAATATTGTAAAAATATAAAAAATTGCACAAAATGAAGCACCATGTTTGTTTATTAAAGAATAAACAAATATTAGTAATAAAATACCAAGTAAAATTTAAACAGAGTGTTTTTTTACTAATTATTAGAAACTAAGAACAATTTTAGTCTGAAGTTAATTAACGTATTTATTTAATTTTAATATAAATTATACATTGTTTTTACTTGATAAAAATCCATTTAACAAAATAAATCAGTACTAAAATTCCAGATTTTCACGAGATTATATAGAGAAAATTACAACAAAGAACTTAATATCATTAAAAAAATTGCACTGAACAATGTCGACAATCCGTCCATTATCGATAGAATTATAAATAAAAAACAAATCCAGACAACAGTAGACTCTATTTATCCGAAACCAAATACAGAACACGAACAATTTAAAACAATTACAGACATAGGAGAGCCTAGTGAAAAAGTGGTTTAAAAATAGCTTTGAGAAATAACAACACAATAGGAAAATTTTTAAAAATCAATAAAACGAAATGTCCAAAATCTCAAAAATCAGGTATCTACAGGTTGAAATGCGGGTTACAAATTTTTGTATTGGACAAACAGGTACATCCTTCAAGAAACGCATTAAAGAACATAAAAGAGCGTTTAAAAACAATAGCCTAGCTTCTAATTATGCTACACACTTAAACACAGAAAAAGAGAGAAGCAATAGAGATTAACAAAACAAATGTATTGCTTAACGATCAATTAGATTTAAATACCTCTCCTTTATTGAACTTAAATTCTCAAAACAACATTAAATAAGGTTTCATTGTCATTTTTCGGTATATATAGTAGCAGGTAGTTTGTAAATATTACATTTGATAAAGACACGGTGTTGTCGAAACAATTGTCATGTGAAAATATATAATTTCCTGAAAATCTTTTAGTTCAAATTATACAGTTTTTCGTTATCCTTAAAATGTTTTGGAGTTTTTAGCACTATTCGAGTGGAATCGGTTTCTTAACTAATCGGCTATAAAAAAAAGGGCGTATGATTCTATTCGACGAAAGAAGAATTCTGAGTCTTCCGCAACTCTCGAGAACCTTACGAATGTCAATAATACTCAAGTCGTTAAATAAATAAAAAAAGAAACTGTTTCATTTTCACTACGCAAACATCCCGATAAATATCTGAAATACCGAATATAAACCACTGAATATTTCATAGATAACATAACCGCCCCATTTTTATTTTTGACAAATTGAAGATGTTTTTTTTCCGAAGCCGATAATTACGAGACGAAAACATTCATTCCATCGGCAATATTAAACTAAAAAATTCCGCCCCCGAGCAAGAAAAAAACGACCATCGTTTCGCCTTTTTTTTAACATGAAACAACTCCCGAATCTACCCCCAACTTCCGGACGTTGATGGAGTTTTAATGTGCAGACGCCTATAGTGTTTATGAATGTTTTATGTAAATTACATAGTCGATCCCTATCATTATGTTTACGTATATTTAAAAGTCCACTTTTTTTGGAAATCTATTTTCGTTGCCGAATTTCAACAGCTTTCTCTTTTTCCGAGAGGAAGTGGGGCAGGAAGTATCAAAAAACAACGAAAATTTTAGAATTTTTTATTTTCGTTTAATTTTCTAAACGAGTGACTACTGCCAAAAAATCATTTCAGCATACATATAAGAAGTTGGGTTGTGATAGTTAGTGATATTTGTACGTACAGCAATAGTCACACATTAATGCTTTCCTGTTGGATAAAAATGCAAAACCTACCTGTTTTCCAAAATGTAAAATAAGGAGAGAAACAAGTGAATGATTAAATTAATAACACCAAAAAACCATTTCGAAGTTATAATAGACTCCTTTCTCAAGTGGTTCTATGCCTACTAAGTTTGAGAAAGTTGAAACGCCGTGTTTTTTTGATCCATTATATGTCAAATAGAAAATACTCATTTCCGACATTCTCCTGCAACATTTTATCTTGTTATTCAGGCAACGGCGGTCGATCTTACGTAGCAGCCATCTCCTTACATAAAACATGAAGCTTATAGATTGCCTGTTGATACTGCAGCATCGGTTTAAATTTTTTTGCGCCCGGGTTTCGATGAAAACAACACAAAACGTTTCTTTGTTGCGACCTCGCATGAATACAGTACAAAGGAAAAGAATGAACGTTTTTCGACGCGGTTATTAAGTTTCGATTCATCCCGTACGGAAAGAACGGTCCAATATTCTTTTTGCCTGGCTCACCGCACACGGGATACTTTTAAAAAGAACTTCCATAGATATATATTTTCTAAAGAAATGCGCATCATAATACGCCTAGTTGTGAAAAATTTGGAAAACCTCGTTTGGAATGCGTTTTGTGGGACAAATTGAAACTTTTTAAAAGGTTCGTTGTGTTATGAAGCAAATTTTTCAGTATTCCTGCATGCCGAAAATTGGTATTAAATTTCGATTGATGTTTCGCGAGGTTTTATCTCGGGCAGGTAATTATTTGTGTCTCGCTGGTTGGTATTGTGATTTGTGATGCTAATTTAGTTGGCAATCAAAGAACAAAGTGGTCATTATTTCATATTAAATAGTTTACCGTTTGACGCTTATTTGTAAAAACACGGTAATATTTTAAAAATCGCTGTCTATTTTTAAATTAAAAACTAGACCACCAGTTGTTAATTTAAGTCAGCAACTGTTAGTTCTTTTGGAATATTCGTCGCTTATAAAATACAAGGAAACGTCAATGAAATGCTTTGTCCAAAACTTGTGGATTCTGGATTTGTAAAAAGTATTACATTAGCCTGTGGAAGTTTCTTTGAAAAGTCTTCTTTGAGGACGTCGAGACGACGACTCCCTACGTTAAAGTAATCATAAGTAAACCCAAGGGGCCGTCTAAACGACGTGAATATCCGAGACCCAGCGATCCGCGTCAACTTTTCAATCTTGATCCGAATTGAATTCCATTTAATTCAAAATTAAAGGTCTAAAAATCGATCATGCAAAAACCGCGATACGACAGGCGCGCCAGTGTGTGTTTATCTGCTTTCAAGCGAGGGTTAGTCACGATTGGTTGACTTCGTCCCCGGTCCGGTGACGAAATTTATTCCCTCTGTCTCGCGGACCTTTGGGCTTTAATTAATTGAGGATAAAAAAATCAATCCTTACAGTTGATTAAAACGTCCGCTCTCGGTCCGACAAAAAAAAAGAGGAAAGCGACATGGAATGCTAAAATGTTTCCCTGTACCGGCGGAATTTTCTGGAAAAGAACAACTCACCGGGAACGCACTCCTCCCTGCTTCCGGAAAATCCGGACTACCCCTTCGTCGGGAAAGTTAATCACGGGTTTATTCGGTCGCTTGTTTGGATAGAGACCCTATTTAAGGGGGGCATAAGTCAGTCACTGGATTAGTGTACAGGCGTGTTATCTAGCATCCAGACGCAATTACCATATGTAAATATGCAAATTGTTGTTGTCTAATAAGTTGGTAACGATTCGCATGCAGGTCCCGTCTTGCTGGGATTCTCTATTTTGGGCGGAAATTGACGAGGGTTCGTTTCTGAAACCCAGGCACGGCACTGGAGAGGTTAGGTAAACGCTGAAAACTTTCGGGGGCTAACCCGCGGGTTATCTGTTTCCGCAAACGCGATATTAGCTAATCTAATTCGTATGATGTCAAGCAAATCCTACATCTCTAAATTATAGCTTATCTATAAGGGCCTCTCTCCCGACTTGCAAAGGTCCCATCTTTGCTAGCAATGGAAAAATGCAAGAGTTTGTCAAGTATTGGTTAGTTTGACGCCCAGGGTTTTGTTTACCTTGCACCACATGTGAATGAAATTATCGAAAAATTGGACCAAAGCAATTATCCGACCTAAATAAAATTTAGACAAAAAATTGGTTTGACAGAATTGGTGCAACTTTGAGTTCTAATATGCCAACATCTTTCCTATAATCTCTAAAATGAATTTAATTTGCCCAATCTACGCACCGGGAGGCCAAAGTGAAGTGAAAAAAGAAAATTATGACTGAAGCCACTACGATTATAATGCACATTTTTCTAATTTCGTGTGGACAGATGGACAATATGTAATCAAATTGAACGAGTGTAAATTATTATTGACATTTTAAATATAATGCCGATATTTTAGCAGCAAATTGATATACGTTTTACCAAAAGAACAAAGAATAGTGGCAAATTTACTGAAAATATTCTCAATGATGCAATTATCTGCAGTTTTTATTTGTTTTGCTGATATTATAGAAATATATTAGAAACGAGAAATCGACATGCGCTTTTCCATAGTGTGTTAGACCCTTGTTTGGCTACATTTTGTTGCAATGAAAGTGATATCGTAAATTTTGTTGAGATCATACATTTTACTTGTAGTGATATCTCACTACGCCTTCGAGCAGCGATACAGGGCTGCGTTGGTAGACCAAGAAGAGTCCTTTTCGATAAAATGCGTTCAGCTATTCGGAGATTGACACTGACATTTATTTTCGAAAATGTTCGAACACAGTTCATGACTTTCGCTAAAGAGATATATCGAAAACCACTTAACTTAAAAAATAGGATTACGTCACCTGGCGACAATTTTAAATATTTAAAAATGATGCACAGCTTTTTCACCCGAAGTCTTTGCCTCAATTGCTGTTCGAAATAGGGCAGCGTGCCTTCTCATTTTGCCACCCAGTATATTTCTTATAATTAAATTTAGAAAAAATAAAAGTAATTTTAAAAGAATCTTAAAAATTGAAGATTACCGACATAAATTAAATTCCAAATGGACACGCGTTTAGAAAAAATAATAAAAAAATTTAGAAAAAATAAAAGCAATTTTAAAAGAATCTTGAGAATTGAAGATTACCGACATAAATTAAATTCCAAATGCGTGTCGTACGGTGGCATTTTTAATATAACATTTCGAAAAATAGGAGTTTACGGCAAATTTGGGCACTGATTGAGATCTGAATTAGCATCACGGTAAACATATCGTTAAAATAATACGCCGGGGCAATTTTAACGTACGGGTCGTGTTGTTCTTTGCACTGCCATTATTGAAACCGCCCAAAAACCACATGACAGAGTGCCCTCTAGAATATTTTCCCGATACCGGCGCACTCGTGTGAACTCGAGGTCGAACATTTAGCGAAATCGTAAAACAAGCCCCCGATTCGGATGTAAATGTTTCACGCTCCATTCGGGACGTGCCCATTTTACTCGGGTGGTCGATGAACCGTACGCAATCAAATTTATATTTGCCAAAATATAAATAAAATTTTATAGGGCGCGTGTTATTTAATCGCCTTCGCGCTGGTCGAACACGCTGAATAGTATTTGTAACACGTGAGGTTTTGTAGTATATAAATTTAAATGGACGGTTGGGGAGCATTGATGACTATAAATTGTGTCGTGATAATAAAAAATTACGGGGCGCGTTTACGTAGGGGTCAGATCGGGAGGGTACGGATACCGTTCTTGGTGGTAATTGATGTAGAGTTTCACCGATGAAAAATAGCAGGACTCTTAAGAGGGTGGATTGATAAGTCTCGTACCAGACAATGAAAACCACATTTTATATATTTTTTTGCTTTATTTTTCAACATTTTTCAACTCTAATTGAGTTGTATAGCCTTTATAAACCGAAACTTCAAGCTCCTCAAAATATCCATCCTCAACAATCATAACTTACTCGTTACTCTCAAATCTCTGTCCACGAAGCTCATTTTTGAGGTTAGGGAACACAACATAGTACTAAGTCGGACTTATAAGGTGAAGAAGAATTTTGAAGATCTTTTTTTGATTTTGATTTACGGTCTCCCAGCTATTCAAAATATTGTCGCTTCCACGGGACTTCCATTGCGTGACTCTTCATTTATTCAGAAAACCATCTTTTAAGCATTGAATATGGGTATTAATTGATGTAATTACCTAAAATTGTATATTTGGAGCTGTCATTTTCATGTCAAACCTGTTACTTATCACCCCACTCCAGTAATGGCGAACGTACTACACACAACACATTAAACCGCTTAGTTGCGAAAGAAGATGACTTATTTTTTAAATGTATTATTAAACATTTTTTGCATTATCCGTAGGGGATAATTCGCCACGATTTTAAGAACTTTCAAAAATTTAGAAACAGTGTTAGAGTTAAGAACCTATTGTTCTAGTTTCCTCATAGCTTATCTACTTCGGCAATAATAAAACCAAATGGCTTTTTCAAAAAATAGTTTTATAAAACATTAAGAGATGCAGAATCTGAATTTTTAATGAAAAGCGCAATTAGGGCGTATTTCAATCCAAATAAAGAAATAAATTAGTCCGTGAAGAAGCTACTGTTCGGAGGAAAATGAAAACGCCATTGTGCGCCATTTTAAACGGCCGCTTCGTGACGTGGCCGAAATCCCATAAAATCACAAAGCCTAATGTAGTTCCCCGCCCAGTTTGCGGCTTTCAATCTTTTAAAAAAGCTCGATAGCATGTTGTTTTTTCCGTCTTATCGTCGAAAGGGAGCCGAAGGCCCGGCTTTGTGAGCCTAATAGGTGCCGCGACCTTTCCCTTTGACGTCGCTGCAAGCCCGATGCAGAACGGGCTTGCTCTTTCCAGCGACGTTCCTTTCAAAATTTTCCAGGTT
This sequence comes from Cylas formicarius, assembly GCF_029955315.1. Classification (NCBI taxonomy): domain Eukaryota; kingdom Metazoa; phylum Arthropoda; class Insecta; order Coleoptera; family Brentidae; genus Cylas; species Cylas formicarius. The sequence continues at coordinate 28,435,986 of NW_026844326.1, read as the reverse complement.
GTGGCTTCGCGGTCAGTGGCGGGTTTGTACAGAACGTCACGACGCGTGCCGAAACTCCCACGTATAATGCAAACTTTCCAAATTCGATTTTTTTCGAAGAAATTAATCGTGCAGCTATTACAATTTAACTTTATAAGTCATCCAGAAATTATTTACTAAAATGTTTTTTCTTTTTTTGGTAAGAATAAGAAAGAAGTTCAAATTGTGAAATTTAGTTTTTCTATATTTAATTTAATCGTCGATTTCGGGTAGCGATTTTAATATTGTTAGTGTATGTGTGTGTGTATGGCTTTTCTTTTGCTGCTCGAGCCTCGTTTCTTATGAAACAAGTTGACTGGAAAATTGCCCGGAAATTTAAGATTTAAATTGAAGCTTTAAATCGCCCGAACGGCCAATGACCCGTGAAAAGCATGAATGGGGATTTTAAGCAAAGTACAAGCCTAATTTAACGTACGGTTTTGTGAAACACTATTTTGGTCACGGAATTTTCTATAGCTCCTATACTTCTTTATTTTCAGCAGAAAGCAATTACGCTAAAGTGTCACGGCAGGCTTTATTGAAGTTTTTTTGCTTCTTGAAAATGTTTAATTCTATAAATTTTTATTTAAATTATCGTTATCCAAAGTATTATGAAAAATTATATGACTACTTGGTAATAAATGGTATTTGCCTCCCCGCTCTCTTCTGAATCACGTTTTCGTTAGGGCCATAGCGCCTCTATAAGACTTCAGCAAGGTGTTCGAAACACTAAATCACAGACAGATGATACAAGTCATTATATAAACACAGTGTTAAATACAGTCTCTCGGTTACCATCTGCTCAAGATCTGCTTCCTAATAGTAATTAGACTAAAATGTTTCTTTTTGACAGTAATAGTATCTGCTATAATTATAATTTTAAAACATTATTAGATAATGTTAGATTAGTACCTGCGGACGTCCGTAGAAATCTGGAAATTTTGATGGATGTTAATTTAAGATATGAAGACCATGTGAGGTATGTGGATATTGTCTTTAAAACAGTCTACGAGATTGAATCTCTCTGAAAGGTATTATTTTCACTTTGTCACTCTAGTACATAAAATAAAAGGGTCCAACATCCCCAGCTTGTTACATGGCAAAGCGAGTCAGAGATGCTTCATTTATAACGCTATTAAGCTTTATAATGATGTCCCTGTTACTATTAAAGCTCGTCCATCTGCGAAGTCGTTTATCAAATAGCTCAAAAATTTATTGTTAATTGAGGAGAGAGTTTCTTTTTTTTAATTTTGTATGGTGGTTAGATGGCCAGCTATGCTAGATCCCGCCACTAAGTGTCTTAATATATTGCATAACATATCCCTACAGTATCAATAGAGACATTTTCAATTGAAATGAATGTTTCCTCCATTTCTAGGATTAGCGGGCCTAGTCTGGCCATTTACTTCTTCAACTCGCTCCTGAGCACAATGTCTGCTCTTTCAACGGAAGGCGCCGGTCCTGTCATCCATATCATTGCCCTCAATACCGAGACTAAATTTTTATACAAGGTGTAATTATAACTCACCATAACTATTAGAGAAACTATCGCGGAATATAGTAAGATACAGAAAAGCGCGAATAAATGAGCATCGTAACACCTCAAGTTGTGAAAGACTTACGAGCGCAGCGCCAAAATTTTCCGGCCTGAATATGAATGAAACACAGTAGAGTAATAATTTTTATCAATTTTCAATGTAATCGCCCCTAACTTCGATTCACTTATTAGATTACATATCTTTATTAACAACTCAATCCCTTTAAAAATATATTCTCTTGGTTTGTCTGCAGTCTCTTTTAACTCGACTTCGTCGTTCAACCGTAAGTCCCTGTTGAAATATCTAAACCAATAATAGTCGCTGGGGGCAATATCTGGACTATAGGGAGGATGATCTATCTGTTGGAACCCACACTCTAAAATGGCAGCTTGTGCAACACCAGCAGTATGGACAGGTGCATTATCGTTCAAAAGACGCACGCCTCTGGTCCCTTTTGGTCGACGTTTTACACGTATGCAGTCTCGCAATTTATGTAATAATGTTGCATAATATTTACCATTAACAGTGGTATTAATTTCTTTAAAATCTATCAAAAGAATTCCTTCACAATCCCAAAAGATCGTGGCCATCACCTTTTTTGTTGACTGGCAGACTCTGAATTTTCTTGGAACCATAGTTTCATCTCCCATCACAATAGTTTCTATCACAGGCTTCGGTTGCGACCCACAGAGTTTCAAAAAAGACCGCGCACACTCGACACGGCGTTGTTTTTGAATAGCCGAAAGGTTTTTAGGAACCCATCTTGCACTAACCTTGTGCATAGCTAAATGATCATTCAGGATTCGAGGAATACTTGTATCAGAAAGCTTAGTAATTTTTGAGATTTCCTTGACCTTAAAACGTCGATCACTCAATACCACCTCTTCCATAATCACAACAATATCTTCCGTTATGGCCTCCACTGGTCGACCAGTTCTTGAATCATCTTCAATGGACTCCTGCCCCATTCGAAAACGTTTTGCCTATTCTTTCACTACAGAATACGAAGGGGAACTTTGTCTGTACACACCATCCAGCCTTTCTTACGTAATTTTAGGTGCTAACCCTTCTTTTGTCAAAAACTTTATGACTGCTCTATACTCAATTTGCGTTATTTGCGACAATTTTTCGGACGCGTCTTGTTTAAAATGCTGTCAATAAAAAACTATTTGACGCAAGACTTTTTTTTCGCAGCCTACTAAGATATATATTTAAAAGAAGACAAAAGACCGGGAAATTTTAGCGCTAATCTCGTATTTCCAATCCCTCTTCGTGTAAAAAAAATGCTCCGCCCAGTTGATGCTTGACTCAGTGGCGTTCAACTGCGGGTTCGACCCCAAAATCGGGGTTATCCGTCGGAAAACCAATTATATTTTTCTGTCTGTCGCGCTAGCGTGACAAAAACCGTCGTCACGACAAAACATTATCGCAAAATTATACAATTTCATATTGTGTTTCGTCGTTGCACTTTTTGCTCGCAATCCTCGCCGAATCTTGGCATGCAATATCGTCGTCTTTCCACTCCGGTTAAAACACGGGTCACGTTCGCAATCTTGTAACACTTTGTATAGAAGCGGCGGCAGAAAAGCTCGGACCGTTTCGTGAAAAGATGAAAACTAATATTGTGTGTCCGCGACGCGACGTTCTTTTTTTTTTTAAATCCCATCCGAGGAAACGTATTATATTTATTATAATGTTCGTTTCGCCGCGGCGTTCCAAGAGGATTTTCTAGATATAACTTTCATTTTATCGCCGCTGGTTATCATCCGGGTTTTGTTACTCGTAATAATAAAGCGCAAACGAAATTAATTTATAATTACCCCCCGCTAGAAATGTTCCAAAAAGTAGCAGACCCGCGCCCTCGTCCCCATCAACTCTTCTCCTAAAATTCACTAAAATACGCCAGTTACCAAAAATCCCGGTACTTTAGGATGAAAAATCACCCGAACTGATCCACTTTGACCGAATCCCGGGCCAAGTAAGGTACCCTAATTTTTCAGCATTTACCGAGCCGCGGAGCAGAGGGGGGGAGATATTTAAACCGCCTCCTCCTCGCCACCCCGTCGAGCCGGTTTTCATTAGACGCTTAGCGGGAAAAGCGAGCTAGATGGACCGGATGATATATTTGGGGAAAATTATTTTGGCCCCCCGTAAAAAATAAGCTTTCATTTGTTATTGTCTGGGACCGCTTCTCCGCCCCCGGGCGGTATATCCTCGAGTTATTCTTAATTCCTATTTAATTAGGTTTGTACTCGGGGATTAATTAAAGATTTCGAGGGGCGCTCTTGTCAAAATTAAATTATTAGAATTTCCTACGCTCGAAGAGGGGAAAATATCGATCAGAATTTTAATGCCGTCGGTAACATCCCCGGTTTGACTTCGGGCTGAAGAAAAGTTTGAGAAACGTCTGCAATCGCGCTCAAAAACCATGTGAATTCGCCCCTACCTGATTTAAATGTTGAATAGAGCACTTCCCTTCTAAAAGTTCTGCCCGATATTGCAATGCAAATTTTTAATGCGACATTATCGCTTGTCACTTTTTAAAGATAGTGAAAAAAACGTTAGGAAATATTTCAGGGTCAATATTCATACGCAATATGTCAATACATTTTCAAACAACTGTGCGTCACAACGCTCCCAGTGGTGTAAAGCCATTGTACTAATGAAACACGCAAATGCAACTCCAGAAGTCAATTATTTCAAAGAGAAATGCGAGTGATAACACCTGAAGTTCTGTAAAAAGATCACATTTTTGGTCCCCGATGATAATAAGAAAATTTGTTCCAGGTACAGCCTTGAATAATAGTGATATACCACAGTTACACGAGGGTTTCAAAAACCATTCGCCATGGCTGCAGATTCGTCATTCAAAAAATGGGACAAAAAGTTCATACTCAGTTTCGGAAACATAGATATTTAAAATTTAAATAGAGACTGCTGGTGCCTTATATCCTTACGCCAAGCATTTGTGATTATTGGAAATAATTACGATGTACCGATTATATATAAGTATTAGGCCTGAAATTATGCTGAAGGTGGTGTTTTTTCTTATATATATATATATATATATATATATATATATATATATATATATATATATATATATATATATATATATATATATATATATATATATATATATATATATATATATATATATATATATATATATATATATATATATATATATTCCTAGATCATCTGAATTCCATTCACCCAAGGATTCAATTTACAATAGAACTTGAAGAGGATAACAGTCTGCCCTTTTTAGATGTGCACATCACAAGGACCGAAGATGGACATTTGGAACACACTGTCTATAGAAAACCAACACACACTAATAGATATCTGAACGCTAAATCTCATCACCACCCATCACAGATACAGGCAGTGGCAAATGCATTAATTGTTCGGTCCTTCAGGCTCACAAACGAGAGGAACAGAGATGAAGAACTGAAAAAAATTAGTACCTGTCTTCGACAAAACGGATACCAAAGGCGCATCATCAGCAATGCAATCGGTAGACAACAACAGCCGCAGCAGAGAGTGCAGTACGAGACCCAACGAAGATCGATCGCTGTCCTGCCATACATCAAAGGGGTTACTGACAAAATCGGCCGAATATTATATATATATATATATATATATATATATATATATATATATATATATATATATATATATATATATATATATATATATATATATATATATATATATATATATATATATATATATATATATATATATATGTATATGTATGTATGTATGTATGTATGTATGTATATGTATAGACCTGCAATTAAACTGATTATGGTAATTTTTCCTATTCCGTTTAGTGTTAGTGTGAATTTTCATGATTTTTATTTTTTCTCTCGAGCATGAGCCAAGATTCTCAAATAATTTAAGAGTTAAAACAATTTTATTTTTTTGACTTATAGTATTCGTCAGGAAAATTTATTAAATTTAATAAATTTATTAAAATTAATATGCCATAAGTTTTGAAAATCAAGATGTCTGGCATTTCCCAAAAAATGTAAACCGAATGGAGCGTTATGAGTTTAGCAATATTAATGTCAGCCAATCAAATTTGAGTGAACGGTTTGTTGCAAATGGACTCTAATTTAGTAGTAGTCTTAAAAACTTAATAAAAATAATATCGAGCAAATTCTTTTAAAAAATGTGAAAAATATTACCAAGGATAAAGTTCGCGTGGTCTATTTCTCCCTATTCGAATCAATAGCCACATACGCAAAATTGATATGGAAACATTCTCTTGATGACAATAGAAAGTTTTTGCCTTACAGGTAAGAGTAATAAAAATAATAACACATATATCTAAGGTAAGAAACAGAGTTTTAACGATACCCTGCAAACATATTAATATATTGATATATTGTATTGTTTGGGTTATACAAAAGATTCTATAGGTAATTATGGCTCATATAACACCCGTATTAATGAATTTAGTAAACTATTTTGCTCCTAAATACTTCATTTAAACACTTTCAAGCTAGAAATAAAAACCCTCTTAATTAAAAAATCTTTCTATGCTGTGAAAGGTTTAATAAACAGCTGAGATTAAACATAATGATTATCAAATCATCGGACATTGACCTACATGTACAAGAGTTTTAACAATACCCTGCCATATATTAATATATTGAATTGCTTGCTTTATATAAAACATTGTAAAGATAATTATGGACTCATATAATACCCGTGTTAATGAATATTAGTTTATTTGACACGAGCGGAGCGAGTGTTTAATAAACAAACTATACTTTTTCTACGACTGTTAGTTTTTCGGTACATTTTCGCCAAACAACACGAATGCATTCACTGATATGGCCGTCAGAATTGACAAACGTTAAATTCAAGGCGTGGCAAATGTCTCCAAAATCATCCGATTGCTCTCAACCCCGTCCGGTAAAATCTCGGTAGTGTCCGAAGTGGCTCGGATCCGTGGGAAATAAAACGGACGTGGTAAAGTGACGCTTCCCGCACGCTAGATCGGTTTGTAATTGGGTATTTTACAGGCGGGAGTAGAAAAACTATTTTGCTCCTAAATACTTCATGTAGACACTTCGAAGCTAGAAATAAAAACGTTCATAGTAAAAAAATATTTCTATAACGTGAAAGGTTTCTTTAGCAGCTAAGATAAAACATAATGATCAAATCATCGCACACGTACAATTTTGACCAATTTAAATATGGGTGATATATATTAAGACAGCCTTATTTTAATTAAAAAATATTGTGTTGGAAACTTTAGTTTAAGGCAGATACTTGTTGAGTTCGTTGAGGAAGTTGTATGAAAGTGATACAAAAACACTTTTATACCCAATGAAAAAAGCAGCAATACTTAAAATTTTATGAATTTCAAACAAGTTCGATTAAAACAAAAAACATAACTGCTTTCCGGATTTGTAGTTGATAAATAACGTACGTCTGTTCGGAATCAACCGACGCAAACAAACGAAGGATTGGCCGAAAAGAAGTAGCCAGAAAATTTCGCCGGCGAAGCCGATCTCGGGGATACCATCCAGCGGTTCCCGAGGGACGAATTTGTTGTGATATAATGCGTCAACAGGTTCGGAAAAGTGCCGCGCGTCCGACGACATGGGACGAATTAGTTAAAATTTTACGCTGAACCGGAAATAAATCCGAGACCATAACCGAGTCCATTAAATCGCCGAAGCACGGTCTCTCCCCCCATAAAGCAAACAAAAGGGCCGCCGCCGCCGCCGGGTTCAATTCTTCGGTTTGGATTTTCGAACGGCATCATCAATTACCGCGCACGCCACTGAAATTTCCGGTCGAAATTGCTCCGGGATTTCCTTTTAATAGGCATCATATTTTGCCCGGGAGGGCGTCCCCGCAAAAAAGTTGAGAAGTTCATTTAAAAGTTTTCGGTAGTTATTACACTTCTATTGCCGCGTGTAGTGCCTCCCCCCCCCTTGCCGCACCGCTGCCGACTGTCTACGTGAGCGTAAGTTTTTACGTTTTATAAGTTGAGTTTTATCTTTCTGTCCCCTCGGTGATTCCGAACGGAGAGGGGAATTCCATCTCGATAAACCGGAACACTGAACAAGACCGGATCTTTTATGTTTTCGGGTCGTCGTGGTGATGGTGGTGGCGAGATTTTATTTTTGCACCCTCGATGTTGACGGAAATGTTAAATCTCGTATCTCTGGTGTATACATCTATAATGAACGGCAGTTGAAGTGGGATATATATATATATATATATATATATATATATATATATATATATATATATATATATCCAATTCGTTAAAGGAAATGTAAAATCAATTACAAAAAAAATGTCTTTTTTATTGAATTCTTTTGAATGTCAAATTGAAACTTAAACTTTAACCTCTTTGTGCACCCCTCTGGATTTGATCATTTCCTTTACAAGTTATGACTTGAGTTTTAAAATAGAATCCAAATTTTCTTAATTTTTTATTTCAAAACCTGGCCATACACCCATAGCAACATTATAAAAGACTTCATAAGACTTGCCATTTCTTCAAAGTCTTTGCCATTTTTCTGTGTTACATGCACATCTTGTATAACTCACAGACTCTTCGCCACCAGTTCACTACTTGCAGAAATTTTCATGGACAATTTAGAAAACATCATACATAAATATCCACTGAATGAAAGATTTCTTTATTGGTATAGATGCGTGGATGGTGTTTTTGCTTTTTCCGTTTGAACAAAAGGACAACTGCAGTCCTTTTTGAATTCGTACATAACCGTATAAAATTTGCAATAGACACGAAACTAGATAACTATTTAAACTTTCTGGACATAACTATAACTAAATCACAGAACAAATTACATTTCTCCATTTACCCTAAACCCCCACAAACGTGCGCAGTAATGTATAATATTTTAGTTTTTTATCCACAGAATAAATATATATAGAACCTAGCAAGAAAATTTTAATATACCTATCTAAATTTGGTGTTAAGATTGCTTTTGAAACTGAAAATACAATTGGAACATTTTTAAAAAGCAATGAAACTAAAAACTCAAATATGGATGTGGATCATGTCCCAAAATTTGTATCGGACAAACAGGTAAAACATTTAAGAAACTTAAAAGAGCGTACAAAAATAAAAATTCGGATTCCAACTATGATATACATTTTAATTCAGAACTGCACAAGTTTAATGATAATTTTGATATTTTACAAAACGAATCAAAAATCAAAAATTTAATTTGTTGGGGCCTATGGAGATTAACAACATGAGATATTGGATTCTATTACTTAATGACCAAATTTCAATATATATCCCTGCACAGGTAATTAAGAATCTATAACCAACCGATTATATATGGGGGAATATTGTCAAGTTTTTGTCGTAGTTTGTCATTAACTAATAAATTACTCTCAACATTTATTGTTGTAATTTAATTCCATAATATTCTTACTTAGCTTGGCTCTTATTTGGTCAGTCCCTTGCTTTGCTGTTTAGGAAGGTGTATAAGATCAGTAAGATGAAGTAAACTAATTTGTTAGAATCATAAGATCATTTGGAAAACTGATTATAGACAATAATAATAGATATTAATTTTATTTAAGAAATTTACCTAGGAGACAACGTAATTCTCCAAAAGAGGTTGTCGTCAATGCTTCTATACAGTTACTGGTATTTCTTTTTAAAAACGTTTCTCCATCTGATTAAATTTATTTCCATTTAGTAAATGGCATATTATAAATTTGTGTTTCAAAAGTTCCACAATAAAATACCGAGTTAAAATAGTTTTCGAAAAAAACAACCAAATAGATAGAGTCTCCGAGCTTTGAAACTCGGTAAATTAGGAAGTTCATATAAAGGGAGTTCTATCTCCGAAATGTAGCCAACGCCCTGCTCGTTCGTTTCGAATTCGAACACTAAAGTACAATTATTATTTCGGGCGACACAAAGGTGGTCGATTCGTGAGGTGGAGCGGGTGGAACCTTCCCGTAGACACCTCCTAAATTAAGGCGGCCCATTCAGCTGTCTAACTTAACGAAAACTCTCCGACTAGCATTCTGTTAGTTAAGCTTTTATTAAGCACGTTAACGAGCCGAAGTTAGTTGCGGAATCGAGTTACGCGGATAATGGTTTGATTAATCCTCTTACCCCGTATTATTAATAACATCCACGACTTTGGATGGCCCTTTGGTGTTCGCCCGTATGTGCTAACGATTCGGATATTATCTGCACCTATCCAGCGAAAGCAAACACGTATTAAGAGCAAGTTTAATAACAAGGAGCCACTCCCGCAAGCTAAAAATAATACCGCAGCTATCGGGTTGGTTTAATGTGCAATAAACAGATAGTTGAGCTCGCGTTTTTTCTTCACTAATTGCACGACGTATAGTTAAGCTAGATCACTTTGCAATTTCAAAAATAGTGAAGGAATAAAGCAAACCCATGCCATTGCAATTTGACCTAACCATTTTATTCTAATGTAGTTTTGTAATTCTTGCATCATGCAAAGAGAAACAACGTTGTTTAAAAGTATATAAGGAGCAGAACTTGAAGAAACATTTATTTTACGGCTTCCCTGATTAAGTAAAAAATAGTTCCTTTTAGTTTTTGCAATTATAAACTTCGTTCTACTTTATATAAACAAATATACATGATATCATAATACAGTATATTTAGGCAACATATTTACAACGCAACCATCCATCATTGTTTTGTTATTACCTAAATCTATACAGGGAATTCGGAAATCGTAATATTTTCCGATTTACAACTTGTCAAAATTCATTTTTTTAATCTTATTTTTAAAACAGTGGGCTAAATGATCAAAGAAATTGACATTTTAGACACAGTGCCCTGATTTAGTAAATGGCGTCGTTACAAAAAAAAAGTCACTAGAGGGCACTTTACCTAGAATATTTTTTTTATTTCCCTGTATTTTATTTATTTAGACTGATATTGCAAAATAGAACAGATTGCCTTAAGCAAAATCGCAAATTTTCAAAAATTGGCACGCTCGTATAAAAAAAATATATCTCGGTAACGGTAGGTCCTATGGGATCGCGGTTGGTACAGAAATTCTACGTTCTCTGTTCTCGCTTTTTGGTTTTATTTGAATAACTTTCGAACCGGTAGAGTTACAAAATTGATATTTGCCTTCTTTTTAACCCTCCACGAGGCGCATAGGCTTATAAGAAATGGCCCTGATCCGACGCAAGTATCCATCTTTTTTTCTCGATTTTTGACTGTTTTTTGAATCTTGCTATTAAACACGATAAGTATCCAAAATTTGAAGGAATCGACTTCATATTTGGCACATATATGCCTTTGTCCAGTGACGGAACCTGTTGAAAGAATTCTAAAAAAATAAAAAATTGCGCGTGCAAAACATCATTTTTCAAAAACTGTTTTCGTAACAAAAAAAAATTTTTTAACCAGAAGAAGCAGAAGATGCGACTCTATAAACTTTTATTTGTGACAATTTTTCGAAAATATACAGGATGCGCCGCAAATTCAAAAAAACTGAAAAATGGTTCCCCCTATTGTTGAAAATTGGTTATAACTGAAAGACTATGATTCTTTTATTTTGTGATATAGCACGCATAAACAGCAAAACCTTTTGAATTTAAGGTTTTTGACCTATTGTACAGGGTGTTCCCTATATTCCGTGCTAAATGAGAAATGAGTTAAGTGTCCTAAATTTGCAGATATCAACAGAGATGTAAAAGTCCGTTTCCACATTTAAACGGTAGAAATTATGCGCAATCAAATTTTACCGAGTATTTTTTAGAAATTTTTGAATTTTTTTTATTTTTAAAAATAAAGTTTTAAAGATGAATTTTGACCACTCGTAAAAAATTTCGATTTCGAATTATTATTAGATGACTTACTGCCATTATTTTACCACGTTGAATCTTTCCTAAAAGTTTCCCATCTCAATTTCCGAACACCCTGTATATGTTGGTTATACTAGTCTATATCAACCCAACCGAACCTCCAGGGCGAGGGCTTAGATGTTATGATATTCCTCTACTTACTATATATGTTGCATCAACTCATACATCCATTAAACGTATGTAGAATTGTTGTGTACTGTGTGTGCTCGGTGACGTACGGTTATGAAAAAATGTTTCTCGAAACATACTTTACTGGCGATTTTCATAGGAACCGCCTAATTAAAACCAATTCGATACGCATGCGTGCCGGTTGGCCATTATTCTGCTGCCCGTTTGCGTTCGATGAAAACGCGGCGATAAAAAAATGCACGCTTTAAACAAATAATTACGATCTAAAGACCCGCTCGTTTTCGGCGGAGCCTTCGTGCAAAATGTTAAATAAAACGATTTAATATTATCGGGATTTACACGTGTTAAATAAGACCGCCGTTCGTGACCGACGCCATTTTTTTGCCCGCGCGTTCCGGGGACCCCGTCTCGTCCCCACCCCCGCCCGATCCCCAATTTCGGCGAGGAACCCTCGCGTTTTTATGGTCGATAATTATTAGAATACGCAATTTTTATTGCAACTAGTGGGCAGTTTCGATGTCCCTCGCCTTAAGATTTAAATTATCTTATACTGTCTTTCATCCGAGGAAATGTACAATACCGATGGTAGTGTGATTTTAATTAAAAAATAAAGCTATATATTCGATATTTAATTGGTTGCTTAAAATCTAAACTTCTTGTTGATACTCCGTAGTCACCTCCCACCTCCCTCCCCTTTATACTAAGTAAATTAATTTTTCTACCCTCGTCTGCCGCTTTACCACGTCAGTTTCGTTTCCCACGGATCCGAGCCACTTTGAGCACGATTTCAGTCAGGGAATGTACTCGTAAAATAAATAAGAACTAAAGGTTCGGATTTTCAAGAAATTATATGAAATACTACATGCTATAAGCTACAATTAAAATCTAGTGGAGTACTCGGTTTGTAAAGTGACATTTGTAATTTAAGTTCACCACAGAAATTTTACGTACCGTTCCCATGAACTTTAGTGGTTTTTACAGTTTTATATTAATGTCTTGCCAAGACCAATTGTACCATTTTCAAATATCCATCTCTCATCATGACATTCAATAACACATCTCTCTCTGTCTAACGTATACAGTTAAAAATAGACAACAATAGCGGAACCGATCGGAACAATAAGGGAATTGGTTTAGTGGCAACTAGTAAATATTTTGATTGAATGGTTCGAATTAGCTGTTATTATTTTTAATTCGTTAAATTGTGTTTTTTTTGTAAGCAGAAAAAGTATAGTATGCTAGACGTTTGGTAAACTCTTTATCTCACTCTCTTATTAAGCACTCACTCCACTGCGCTCCGCTTGTGCCAAATAAACTCGTGACCCAAAAGCCGCTTACCGCACTTGTTGCATAATATACTATTTTTCTACTCCCTTCTGTAAGATACCTAAATTATACACCGATTCAGCGTGCGGAAAATGTCATTTTACCACTTTCGTTTCATTTGCCACTGATTCGAGCCACTTCGGACCTTTCCGCGATATTATCGCACTCGTATGAGAGCAGTCGGATACTTTCGAACAATCATGTTAGTGAATATTCGTGTTGTTTTACAAAAAGGAAAAGCATTCAACCCATTTGGTAAACTTTTTAATAAACACTCGCTTCGCTCTTGCTAAATTAACTCGCGACTCAAGGTACGTTTACCACACTGATTGCATAATATTCCATTTTTACATCTTTTACGCAATTTGGTATGAAAGAGCAAATAATGTTTAAAATACATTTCCTTAATTTACTTTAAATTTTTCCACCTTAGTCGCTGTCTACGTCTTTTTCCTGGAAGCCTCATTGCAGTATTCGTTATGGTTTGGCATTATTGGATGTGACCATATCATTCCAGTGCTCTCCTTTCTAAGTTCCCTGCGTTCTACTCCCAGTCGTTTTTGTGACTTGTATGTATCTTCTCATATAATCAATCCAGTTTGATCGATGATATGTTTCTTCTTATTGTTGAAGTTATTGGCTGTGCTTCTGCTCCATTTGATGTGATATTGCGTACCATGCTTTGAAAGTTCCTTTTTTTTGTTTCATGCACCATATGGTCGATCCTAAATACTTGAAAGTTTGGTGAATATTGATAATTTCGTTCTCCCAATCTAAATCTTAAATTTTATTATTAACATTATTTCAGATATATTAAAATCCGAGATCTGGAACCAAAGCTTCTCCTCTTAATTGAAAAGTGCGTGTCAGGAACATATTTTTTTTGTAACGGTCAAATTTACAAACAAACTTGTCCTTGTCTTGTCTTGTCCAATTTTAATAATATTTAGTATAATTTCACACATACACATAATTCGTATTCTGGTTTTAGTCCTCTTGTTATGACTATTAATACCTTTAATATATTGCCTTTTTTTATCTATGTTTTTTATCTTTTTACTTTTCGCAAAACTTCTATATTCCACCTGCGTCGGTTTTTGTTTAGTCAAACTTGCTAACGTTTCGCCAGTCATCTTGTTGACTTCTTCAGAGCTTAACAGGGGGAATCCAGAAGTTTTGTAAAAAGTATTGCAGTTGTCTGTGGAAGTTTCCTTGAACAATTAACATTTGTTTTTATCACTATTAATTTTTAGAAATCTCTAAAAAAAGGAAGAAAAAAAAAAGAAAAAGGATAAGGCTTTTCAGTACTTTACAAAACTTCTGGATTCCTCCTGCGTCGGTTTTTGCTAAGTCGAACTTGCTGACGTTTCGCCAATCATCTTGTTGGCTTCTTCAAAACTTAACTGAAACTGTTTCATGAGGATTGGCGAAACAATAACAAGTTTGACTCAAGAAGAACTGACGCAGGAGGAAGCCAGAAGTTTTGTGAAAAATATTGCAGTAGAAGTTTTCTTGAAAAATTAACATTTGTTTCAATCACTAAAAATCTTTGCTTACTTGTGTTGTGTGTGCAAATTGAACTTTTAAAAATGAGTTGATACGGGAATTTCTATTAAAAAACGAACGAACAACAATAAGTTGGCTATCGCAGCCCGTAGAGTTGTGAATACGTAAGTTCGAAAGCTACGTCGGTGAGTTACATTTTAAAATATAATATTAACACTTTATTTCCAACAGGTAACGGGTCCCAATTACAGGAAGCATTAAATATATTTACAGGGGACGTAAAAACTAATCTTAAATATACTAATTTTATTACTAAAAAGAGGAAGAAAAAAAAAGAAAAAGGATAAGGTTTTTCAGTACTTTACAAAACTTCTGGATTCCTCCTGCGTCGCTTTTTGCTGAATCGACCTTGCTGACGTTTCGACAATCACCCTGTTGGCTTCTTCAGAGCTTAACCAAAACTGTTTCATGATGATTGGCGAAATGTTAACAAGTTTGACGCAACAAAAACCGACGCAGGAGGAATCCAAAAGTTTTGTGAAAAGTGCTACAGTAGTCTGTGGAAGTTTCTATGAAAAATTAACATGTGTTTACTGGTTAGTTGTGTTATTAGTTGATCTGGGAATTTCCATTAAAAAACGAACAAATTCCTCGCTCAGCAGCGCAAAACGCAAACGTACGTGACGATATGCCGCAGCGAATATTGTACCGGATTAATAATAATTATTGTAAAATGCGGCCGGCTGTCTTTCGCGTTTAATAACGTAATTAGCGGACGGTCCTGCTACCGACAGTTATTGAAACTCCGCTTAATTGCCGGCAATAATATATAATTTTGATTGGATTACTCGCTATTCGGCGAATTAATGAGGTTGTTGATATTTCCTCGCGGTATTCGGCAAAAAAGGGGCGGATCGAAAACTATAGCTCATAATAATTTCCTTTATCTTTTTTCACATAAATAACATTTGCTTGTCGTGTCCGACGCCGACGCCGCAGCGAAACACATTTTTCATAGGTCCGGGAAATATGGAGTCTAAACGGGGCAGTTGTAAAAGGATACGCTGCTGATGAGAGATTAGCCAAGCGGTAGGAGGGCTTTTACGGTTTCGTTTTTCTTTCTTTTCAGTAATTTATTCGGTTCGCGTGTATTTGCCGGCCAATATTTCAAAAATGTTACGCATTGGAAACGATCTCTCATGAGACCTCGTAGTAAGAGACCTGTTAGATACTTTAGGTACTACGGAAATTTTACAAGCACCTTTGACCCTCAACGAAAAAATAATGTTTTGGTTGGTTCTTCAGCTTCGGCGACAAGAACTTATGTTTTTAATTATTCTCAAGTACTGGGTTATTCATGATATTCTGACACCCACTTACAGGGTTAATTTTGAAGATAGAAATAAAATATAAATACAAAAGCTTAGTATCACACGAAATACCAGGACAATAGAAAGAAAATTTGATGAAGAACCCAATATATTACTTTACTTTCAATTTAAACAACAAGACTTTGAGTTCTACTTTCTTCAATTTTATATTTCATATCTTTTAAAAAATCCTAGATATTCTATACCTGAATTGAATATAGTTGAATAATAAAATTTCATTATTTGACTTTTTTCTTCCTCAGTATAACCCGTTTGAAATATCTTAAATTATTTAACTTACGCTACATATCAAGGTAGACTTAACCATTTTTAAACAATATAGATATTGTCCAGAAATCGAATGATAATTGTTTTTAAACTGAAATATCTTAAAAAGATCTAAGTGAAATGTCAATAAACTAAAAAAAAGGATGTTGCTGTCATTTTGACAGCTTGCGATGTAGTTAGTGTGTATCTTTCAAAATTAGGTGGATCTCCAAATATAATAAATAACGCTGTACATTAGCAAAGAAAATATGAAGGAAAGAACTCATTGGTTAGAAGACCAGGAAGGAATGTAGAGACAATAAGGTGCGTAAAAAAAAACGATTACTTTTTTTAGATCTGACACACAAAAACTAGTTGCTACTTACCTCTAGAAAGTACTTACCACGTATGAAGTCTTAATATTAATGGGAAGATTATACTCATTACAGTTTTATATTTTCGATTTGGTCTCATATATAAATAATCATATCTTAACACCAATAGATCATTAAGTCAATTTTATTAATAATTTTTATAGGAAATTAAACGCTCTACAAAAATGGTCTTTTATACTTTTTCGATAAATCTACCCTTCTCAAAGATAGTGGAGGTTAAAAATTGAAGAATTTCAAAAAAAAAATAACTTTTGTTCTGAACTTTGTTATGACTGTAAAAGTATAATAGTGAAAAAATGTTATGTGGTTTATCGATTAGGTACTCAAACCATTTTGAAGATATTTGCATTGGAATCCTAATGTATTCATAGTTTAAAATAAATATTCATAAAAATTCATTCATTAAAATTGTAGTTTATTTTAATAAAATCTCAATTTTTTTTATATCATCATCATATATTCTTTCCTAATAAAATTTCTAACAATATTTTCTTTTATAATTTTACTTTAGTCACAGTTGTAGATCATAAGTGAATATTTCTCAACGCGTACAGCCTGTAGCATGTCCCCTACTCTATTCAAAATATAATAACAAATATGGGGGTAGATTTAGATGACAAATATTTGAAAAGCCTCTTTTTTGTAGACGATTAAGTGATTATAGCTTGGGATGACGAACACTATGAGAATTGAGACTGAAGTGAATTGAAGACTGAATATATGAAAGTAGGGGGAAAACACAAAGATGAAGATACTTAGAAAAATAAAAAGAGCTACAAATTACAAATACTTGGGAAGCGTCATAACTGAAGAAGGTAATTCAAAAACAGACATTCAAAACAGAGCTCAGCAGGGAAGAAGCGCTTAATTCCTTGCTGTGGTCCAACGATATTAAAACATGTACGAAAATTAGAATATATGAAGCAGTTGTGTAACCCATCTTAACGTACAGCGCAGAATGCTTCCAAATGACGAAGAACGACAAGAAAGTTATCGACACAGAAAAAACACATCAGGAATGAAGAAATACGAAGAAGAACAGGGAGAATTCATATCAGCACTGACCGCATTGAAACTAGACGACTTATATGGTATGGGCACGTACAGAGAATGAACGATGAGAGATGGCCAGAAAGAGCACTAAAACATACCCCCAAAAACAGAAGGAAAAAAGTAAGACCTATCACCTCATGGAACGATAGTATAAGAAATATAATGAAGGCCAGAGCAATTAAAGAAGATGAGTGGAGGAATAAAAATAAATGGCGGTCGAATATATATATATATATATATATATATATATATATATATATATATATATATATATATATATATATATATATATATATATATATAGATGACACTATATTCCGGGATATCATCCGTTCGCTCGTTGAACTCCGACTGGGATCCTGCATCCGACTGGAATCCTGCAAATCCTGCATCCGACTGGAATCCTGCAGACGTTTCGCCAAAATCTCACTTGGCATCTTCAATGCTCGTGCTCCGAAAACACTTCGAACACTATGTTTTCCGATTTTCCGATCTCTGGTGCTGATAATTTAGTTAAAAGAATTCTATATATACAATATAAGTACCCATTGTGTTCTTCGAAATGGTTCGAGTAATCGATAAACTACAAGAGACTTTTTTGTAGAGCATTTCCTGTACAAATTATTGATCTATTGGTAATAAGTTGTGATTATTTACATATGAGATTAAATCGCAAATGCAAAACTATAATGGAGATAATCTTCCCATTAATATTAAGAGCTCATACGTGATAAGTACTTTCAAGAAGTAACTAGTTTTTGTGTGTCAGTTCCCAAAAAAAATTGTTCTTTTTGACCTACCCTAATAGACAATTGAGGCTAAGACAGAAAATCATCGAATATCAAATGTCAAGACAGAAAGCGAACACTTATGAATTATTGAACTGCAGAAAGAGAAGGAGAGCTTGAATGACGAGAAAGAAAGGGCTTTGATGTTCAATTTATTGGTTTGATTTGTAAATAATAATGGAAAAAAATCGTAGGGCAAATAAGGCTTATTTGAACAACTAAAACATCTGTTACGTCTACATCGGCGTCGTCCTACGGTTTCGAATGAAATATCCTCGGCGAAGCAATTTATCATAATGATATCGTCGGTACGGAATTTGATTCCGAATGAAAATTGTATTTCGGTTGTCGTCGGCGGTCGCGGTAAATAGTGTCAGGGGTTGTCACAGTTCATAAAAGAGCGAGAAATTTGCACCGCCGCCGGGTCCAAATGAAATTTGAGATAAAGGGGACGAAGTAAAGCCCCGGTCATCAATCATTTCGGCGCCGTTCAAAGGAAAAATGCGAAATTATTTGTCCGAAACGCGGACGGGCGGACACAGCGGCGTACGTGCGGGTTTTTCGGGCGCTATCTTCGAAAATGTTATTGTAATAATCATTTCATCTCTGTGGTGGGCCAAAAAGTTTTAAAAAAAGCCAAATTTTACTCTTTGTATCTTCGAAGATATTTATCAGCGGTTATGTTTTTTTTGTATATTTTTCTTTTCTGTGTTATTATTCTTTTTTTTTTATTTGTGCGACGTCTGCCCTATATAAAGCCTATCACATTCGCATTTCAGACCATGTATCACGTTACTTTTTCGTTGGATGGGGGTGTTATCCTTGAGGCAAAAGTAGAAATGTCTAAGCGTCTTCACGTTATAACGGGCAGTCCTTAAATTAAACAGTCGGAACAGTCTAATTAAAGATTGAAGTGTAATGTCTTGGTTGGCGGTTAGGTTATAAGGGTGGAGTTTAACCAGGGGCCCAGTAGTGTGTCGTCTTCACAAAATAACAATTTGTTAACAAATGCAAAAGGACACTAAAATGTCTCTCAACAAAAAGTTTAAAAAATGCCAAGTTTTACTCTTTTTGCAGCATTAAACAAGCAGGCCTTGAATTATCTAAAAACAATGAAATCACGGGGTAAACGTCTCCATGGTAACCGTAAACAGTGTCCGAATATTTATAGGGTGGGCCGTTTATCTTAAAAGTTAATTGGGGTATTAAAAACCTTCAATTTATTTCAGTTTTGTGTATACAAGATGTTTTATTTTTCGTGGACGAGTCTCAGCTTTCCTATTTTAAATGGAACACCTGGTATATTATTCCATGTTTGAATTCTGCACAAAATTCTAGACATATTTTGTTCATAATGTGTTGTACCCCGTTTTTAACATTTTTCATTTTTTATTCGAAAAATGACGTTTGCAACACTTAAAATATCTGCCAATTTCTTCGTTCGGAAGTATTTATTGTTTCACTTGAGTAAGTTTTGTTGTCGAGGAAGGACTGGAATAACGGATTAATACAGGGTACGCGAAAAATAAGATTAAAATGAGATTAAAAAAAACTGACCAAAAAACTTTTTTGCTAAAATGCAACAAAATATTAAAATGCTCTTCAGATTTTCTTCTTTCTTCAAAGTTCCATATATTCTAAAGGGCTGGTAAATATTGTCAAAGATTTTGTTTTTGGGCGCCTCTTTAATGGAAATTTTCTAATATAATCCCTAAGGTTTTTATTGTACGATATTCAACTTTCTAACATATCAATCTTTTTCTCTGTGGTAAACATAATACGCAAGCAGCATTCTGGCACTTGTTTTGTTTAAACGCCGTCATAGCCACCTTACACTAACTGAACTTATATGGCAACAGCATATTATTTGTGCAAATTGCAAAAATATTAGGCACTTAAACCTTATATAAAATTGCCTTAATTTTTGATGCTAAATATGACAAGACTATAAAAATGGGTAGTTTCCGTTTAAAGAAAAAGTTTTTTGGCATTTTTGAAAATTTCATTTTAATCTTATTTTTCGCGTTCCCTGTATTATTACGTATTGGTTCATTGAGAAATCCGTTATTCGAATCCTTTGTCTACAACAAAACTTACGCAAGTGAAACAATAAATGCTTCCGAATCAAGAAGTTGTGCAGATTTTTTAAGTATTGCAAAATGTCGTTTTCGCAAAAAAAAATTAAAAATGTCAGAAACAGTTATACTTAAGTATATGACATTATACACAAAATATGTCTAAAATTTTGTACAGAATTTAAAAATGAAGTAATGTACCAGGCGTTCCATTGAAAATAACAAAGTTGATACTTGTCCACCCTATATAATCGTGTTCATTTTGTTTTTTAGATTGCCCGTGAAAATGGCAAGCACGTGGAAAGGAAGTTACTGGTTAAAGAAAAAAAAAAACAGAATTCAGAATGACAGACAAGGCAAGGCTTAGGCTCGTTTTTCAAAAATTATTCAGTTTCCGCCGAAATTACCAAAACAGATTTTCAGTTTTTATATTATTTTACAAGTTTTAGGTAGTAGACCTTTAAAATCTATTTGACAGTAACTGCTCGATTATTTGTTTCCCTGCATCGTTGGTACAAAATGCCAGTAACCATCCATAAACTATTGATACACGAAAAAGGGATCGTAAGTCTAGTCCAGTGTCCATCAACTTTTCGAAGAGGTCTGCAATAAAGAGTACCGAAGATACAGGCAACATATCGGAAAACAAAATCAAGGCTTTAAATAAAAACAGATTTGGTCCCGCCGCTTTAAATTCGCCAGAGCTTTTCTGAGAAAATATTACGATTCTAAGGGAATCAGACGAACGTAGCCGCTCTGATTAAGCCTTGATTTAAAATTAAACTTATTATATTATTATTATTGTTATTATTAAATTAAAGTTGATACTGGTTAGTTTTATTTTGAAATATTCTACGTTCTTTTTTCAAATCGGTTCTTACAAAAACAGCAGATTTGCCATTATCTCAGGCAGATACTCTTCATTTCTGGTGCGAATATTTATCACAGAACGAATTTTAGATACCGCATCTTTTATTTTCTAAATAAGTGGTTTATGAACACAATGAAGCGAACTTAATAAAAAATCCTCATATCGCAGGTAGTCTGATTTTACAAATTTAGTATCATGTGATACTTGCCGTATGACATAATTTTCGACAAAAAACAGCCTTTAAATAATATTTCAAACTTTTTGGGTAATCCTGGCCCACTCTGCGACGCATCACGCTTTTCGAAAACGCCTGTTTATAATGGCGGTTAACATATGGAGATTCGACTTTTTTTTCACGCGACGCTGTTTACATTTTAAGCGATAAATAAGGGTGGCGAGTTTGTGTTTTTGTCGAATCTTACCATGGCGGTTTTCATGCGAGCGTGATTTATACCGGCAAACGTGTTTAATTCGAAAGCCGCCATAAAAGAGTTTATGTTTTTCCGCCGCTGATTTTTCTTTTTGATTTAGGGACGTGGTGTGGGGTGGGGGCCAGGTCGACTACATTTCTTTTGTTTGTTTTCATTACCAACTGCCGACGATCGCAAATCGGCCCTAATTTATTTCCGACGTTGGCATAGAATAACAATTTCCAAATGTTAAGGGCGGGACCGAAACAAAAACACGTCGTTGCTTTCAACACGAGGAAATCGATTTTTATTTTATCGGACTAAGAAAAAAATATATATTAAGTTAAATTAAATCGCTCTCGATGACCTGTCACGTTTTTTTTTTTAAATTGAAAATTGGAATAATAATAAAAAAAAGTTTATAATTATCACTAAGTAAAGCAGCGAGCGGATGTCTAAGTGTGTACAAATTTATGGCCGAGCTCAATGACAACCAAAGTAAATCAAGTTAACCGGAGAATGGTGGTGTTTATTGGGCGCCACTGGTCTGCGTGAGAATGTACAGGGTTATTCATTATATTTTGACACCCACCTACGGGGTTAATTTTGCTTATTATTTTATGCAAATGTCAGAAAAATCGCAAGCTGTCAAAATGACAACAACATCTTTTTTTTCTAATGGAATGCCATATATATATCAGTCTAAATCGTATATCTTTTTGTTATTTCAAAAATATATAGCCATTTTTCAGATATTTCAGTTTAAAAATTATTATCATTCGATTTGTGGACAAAAGTCATATTGAATAAAAATGGTCAAATGTGCCTTGATAGCAACCATATTGTCTATGTTTGCAATTATCTTAAAAATGTTCTACTTTTGACAAATTATCAAAAATAAATATCTGCAGCGTAAGTTAAAAAGCCTAAGATATTTGAATCAAACTATGAAAATATCAATAATTAAAGCTCTTATCACTCAAACTTGTGATAAAAAACAAAGAAAGATAAAGGAAAAAAATTAAATCAACAATAGTAATAAGTAAAGAGGAGAAAGAAAATTTGTATACTAAATTTAAAAAAAATAACGATAATAATAATTAAAAAAAAAAAAGATAAATCAACGACTGTGAGAATCTCGATCCACGACGGGATCATACATGATTTCAATTATTTACAAAACTCGAAAATTAGAGTAATATAGGGAAATGAAACAGAAATAGATTACCGTTGCACGGGTTCTGGACTTCCACTCGTTTCGGCCGTTTGGGATTGCGGAGCCTACATGTGACTAATCAACAAACCGTTTCGATGTTTGGTGGTTTATATATATAAAAAATTAATCTATGTATCTTTTTTATAAGTACTTATGATGGAAAATTCATCCCTGAAACGATTTTTTTAAATTTTGATTTTAACATTTTATTTTTATAATGCAAATTTTAAGCACTTTTAATTAAAAAATGGATTAAAAATCAACCGTACGAGATAAATGTATGAAATTTTCAGCATCCATGGTCAAATGTCTATAATTTAAGGATATATTAACGACATAAAATTATTTGTTTATTTTCGTATTTGTTAACTAACTTTTAAGTTAACAAATGAAAATTTAACTGATGTCTTGGTAAAAAAAATCATGTTTTTTTTATCGGTCACGTGCTTTACACATTTAACTTTCGGAAGAAAATTTCACTACTCGTTATTAGTTTAAACAAAATGAATTTCGTCTCGAACTGCATTGAAGGTTTTATCAGTGATATTTTAAAATAATAATACTAAATATTATTATAAAACCAATTTTATTATTATCTATGTTATTTTATTATTATTATTGTTAATAAAATTTTATTTTTTTTAACAATATTAAAAGTCACAACATACTGAATAGAACAAACAAGCTTAAATAATTAAATTGTAAATTTGTCGTCATTTATTTTTATTTATTTTTTTAAAACTTTTTTAAATAAATACTTTTCATCCTCTGAGACGACCCTGCATTCTGGTGAAAAATTTTCCAATGGTTTGTAGTAATGAAATTGGCGAGTATTTTTTTTTGTAGTTAGCGTTCGAATCGTGGTTGGTGTTTTTTTAAAAAGAACTTTGGGCCCATTGAAAAAAAGAAAGTGGGGTTGTTATCTGGTTGTTTTTATCACGTTGAAGACTAGCACGATAAGCTTGTCTTTTTAGTCTTTTTACAATCCCTGCTAAGCTCCTTTGCCGTGAGATGAAGCGAAAAAAGTCCAATCAGCACCAACACCAAAATCAATTTTATGATTAACTAAATTTGCAAAATTATATTTAAATAATAATTAAAACTAATTTTTTAATCACATAATTTCGTGATTCACTCGGCCCATTTTAAATCACAGAAAATATTATTATTACAATTAAAAATTAATACACTTTTTTTTTAATAATTATTTCATGCTTTACGTATAAAATTATGTCACGAATAGACAGGAATGACTTCTAAAATGATTTTGTTATTTACTAGGATACGCGAAAAACAAATGAAAATTGTAACGGAGCGGTTTTTCTTTTGTTAACTAATGATGAATTGTTGACTAGTAAATTTAAAAATAATAATTTACTAAATTACCTAGAAAAAATAAATATAGACCATAATAGCTTTAAAAATTTAAAGCTGAATATTTTTTTCTAAATTTATGCTGTTTGGTAAAAATAATTAAAAAAATTGATAGTGTTTTTTATAACATTGTAAAAAAAAATAAAATTTTATTAATAATAATTATATTAAAATAACATAAATCATAATAAAATTTGTTTTATAATAATATTTGGTATTATTATTTTAAATTATCACTGATAAAACCTTCAATGCAGTTTGAGACGCTCGGCAGCGCTCGGCGCACGGCGCGCTGTCATAAATAAATTCATTTTGTTTAAGCTAATGACGAGCAGTGAAATTTTCTTCCGGAATCTTAAACTTAAATGCGTGTGACCGATAAAAAAAACATGATTTTTTTTACCAAGAAATCAGTTAAATTTCATTTGTTAAAGTTAGTTAATAATACGAAAATAAGCAACCATGGATGCTGAAAATTTCACAAATTTATCTCTTGCCGTTGATTTTTAATCCATTTTTTAATTAAAAAGTGCTTAAAATTTTAATTATAAAATTTTTTTGTTAAAATCAAAATTTTAAAAAATCGTTAAGGGGGTCAATTTTTCATCTAAGTACTTATGAAAAATATATATAGATTAAATTTTTATAATCAAGTGGAAAAATGGGGGGTCCACTTGACGTGATCTTACTCATACGGAAGTAACAGAAACAAATGATGAGGGTTGCGAATCACGGAGTGGCCTGAACAAAATGAACGAACCGAGAGAAAAAAAAAATTACTGTTGTCGGTCTGAATCTCTCCTTACGGGAGGTTGTAGTGCCGAAAGTAAAGTTAAAGCAAACCCAAAACGCAAGATAAGGCGCTACGACCAAATAACATAGCAGCATACGGGTTCCAAATAATTAAAATGGGTAAAACTTCCACAAAATTATGAACTTGTTGCTTGCAGAACCTTGACAAATGGAAAGGTGAAACCGGAAAATCGCTCGATTTGCGTAGTTAGACCTAAGAACAAAATAGGTAGGGTGGGGTCTTCTAACGAATCGACTTGGCTAATGGAGGCTGTAACTATAAATTTTTATAATAAATTAATGCATTTGGCTAACAATCGTCGAGATTTGCTATATATAATTTTGAGAGAGCTAGCATGTACTGAAAATTCTCTCAGTCAAGGTATGTGCAAATACAATTGATAACCATCTTATGACCCAGCCCTACAAGTAACGAAAGATTGCTGTATGAGTTGCGCACCTTGCAGTGTGATGCGGATGTAATAATAACCCTCCTCGGTCCACCGGAAGTAGGACAGTGGCGCGCGTTGATCGAAATCCGAATCGCGAAAATCGAAAGCGACATCGTTTCGCCATTAAGTCGACTCTCGCTGACAAATCGCCCGAAAATCACAATCCGATAAATAGGCCGTCCAAATAGAACAAAACGAAAACAATAAATCGACGTCCGCGACAAGCAAAACTACCGGTCGACTTAAAATCGGTCGGAACTGTCACGTCGACCGATCGGACCTATTTTTCCGGCACAGTATATGACCGAAATTATTTTATATTCCCGGTACGTTTGTCAGTTGTCGGTTCGGGTACGTTTGCCGGGGCAGCCTTTCCGTGCCCTAATCGGGAATCGGGGGATTTTTTTTGCCCGACCTTTCGCGGTGAACGATGCGTTCCCGTTTGGCGCTTATCAATCGTCGATAATTCGATTATGTATGTAGTAACGCAATCGAGAGAAAAAGAGATATCGGTTTCAATCCCCTCGATACGTCCCTGTTTCCGACAGTAATATTGTGTGTAGAGACACTTCGGACGGATTTACGACAAAATTATTTTTTCGATAACAAATTTATATTGTCAATATTCCACAAATTGAATGAAAAAGAATAGATTAATGTTCCTCATACCTTGTACTATTTCTGGTAAGGCTACATATCTTCAGGATATGCTTTTTTGGTTTGAGTTTTAACGGGGACTTTCTGAAAAAAGAGCTGTTTAATGTAGCATAGCATTAGTCATAATTTAGTTTTATGGGGTGTAGGTTGAGAAAATATTTCTGATTCATAAGAGAATAGTAAGATTATAATATTCCCTAGAGACAATCATATACACCAATTTTTAATGCACAAAAAATTTTAACTGTCCCTTCAGTTTTCATATAAAAATTACTTACTTTTACTTTCAAAAATAAAAGTAAAGTAGAATCACTAGAAGTTACTCGTACAACACACTAAGCAGAACAATATACTATTAAATACACCATCAACAACCTTCAACCAAATAAACTAAAACTACGTGCATCAGCTTTAGCAATTACTTTACTTTACACCCAAGGAATTTGAGAGTTTTCATCTATTCATATTTTTAACTTTGTAATTTTATATTGTTCCATCTTTCCTTTTTTGATTTTAATTTGTTCATCGTCTTTGTTTTATTTATAGTTTTTGTATGTATGTTTGTTAATGTTACTTTAATTACATCTAAATGACTTCTTCGTCGATACTATATAAACATATTGAGCATTATGTATAATAGCGAACATCCATAATTTTATACACTTGTATGAATCCTTTCTTTATCTGCGCTTTTGGATGTTCTACACAGCTGCTGACCCCAACTCCTTCATTGGCTTTGGAACAGTCTGTACCCACCTTTTTCTGTAGTTGCAATAGGCGTTATATCTGATGACTAGGGTTCAGTACCATTTCTAGCACAATTCTGTTTGAAATTACGCATTAAACAAATACTAAATATTTATGAGGCTCGGGTTTAAATAAACGAATTGATTTTAGGGTTACGATTTATGGTTATGATTTTATAGTTATCAACTCTTTTGCTTACAGAGAGGTAAAACTATCTAACCCAGAATATAAACACTTTATCTCTGCTTTTCTCTCTAATAATTTCCACATTGAAGATATTAACCGTTCCATCACAGAATACACTTCACCATACCCTTCCAGTAGCAAGGAGCAAAGCATTCGAGGCATCACTCATTACATATCGAAAGTTCCTAAGAAACATAACGTAAAATCTAAATTTACCACTTGTTCAGAAATACATCGATATCTTGGACCCGTCAAAGACAAAATTCCATTTGATATGGCAGGAGTTTATGCCATTCCATGCATATGGAGAGACCGGACGACAAATATCAACTAGGCTCAAACAACATGAAAGAAAAGACAAATTTACTCAAGAGTAATTGCTGAATACAATCGCCAAACCGGACATAAAATTTTATTCGATACTTCTACCAACGAAAAATCCGAGAATCTATAGAAATCTATAAGCAACCAAGCAATCTTAACCGCGACTCACCAATATGGGAATCAGTCATCCGAAACGATGTTTATGCCCCTCATTTAGCTCCGCTCAAACAATATGTAAGCAGGTACCGAGTAAAATACAAGTCAACTAAAGTTAAGCTCTGATGAAGCCAAGAGGATGACTGGCGAAACGTTAGCTAATTCGACTCAACAAAAACCGACGCAGGAGAAATCCAGAAGTTTTGTGAATATAAAAAATGTAGTATTTTCATTTTATCCCGAGAGCCACGAAACACTGATTCCGTGAGAACCGAAACGTTTTATATAATAAAAAAGTTTTATTAAATTAGACAAAAGTATCTCCGAAATGAAATAAAATTTTCTCGTACGTTCGTTGAAAAAAAAAATCGGATTTTAAATAGCAACGTGGCTGCGGGCACATGAAAACAAAAAGGTTTTCCATGTTTATGGCATATTAATTACCAAACGAGGTTGCCTTTTTATGCTCGGCAAGTCGGTCCTTTTTAATATACCGCTCCGGGCGGTCCGGGGAGCGAAAAAAGTTTCGAATTTAATAAAACGCCGCGCGCGCCCCCTGTCGGAGTTCTGCTGAGCGCTCGCTTCTTAACGATTTGGAATTTTCTAAGAGATGTCTGTTCTTAATGTTGCAGTAATTTTTACTGGAAGAAATTAGCTTTCGATGTAATTTTTCTTAGAGCTATTTATTTTTTTTTATTTTCAAACATCATGACGTGACGTTTCCGTGGCAGTTCAACCAAAATCATCATCGTTCCATCAAAATTCCAGTCCCGCTCATGAACAGTGAACAGCTCAGCGACCTCGATCAGGACTTGAACGAGAACCTTTCAAAAATCAGACAGAACATCGAAGACCTCCGCAGGAAGTCATCGCTAGCGGTTGCCAAGGTCACTGAAAGAGCGACGAAAGAGGTAGAGAGCAAAATATTAAGCGTGTTGAGGTCCCCGTGCTTCCACGATGTCGACAAGGGCCGTTTGATCGGAGCTTACGAAAACATACTGAAAGCGAACACTACCAAACTAGAACGCGACCTACGAGTTACCAAAGAAGCAATCGATGCCGTCGTAGCGGACGCCAAAGAAGCGATGGGAAAAATCCTAGTAGAAGTCCGCGATGCTGCTCGAAAAGATCATCGAGAAGCTCAACGACTAGGAGGAGCTTCGAGGCGCTTCTTCACCGAACATTTCGACGTGTTCGTTTCCCCTGCCAAAAGACCTGAAGAAGAGATTGAAGCCGAGAGATTGCTGCAGCAGTGCGTCGAAGACCAGCTGCTGCAATGGAAACAAGATTTCGAACGCGTAAGTCAAGATGTCGCTAGGCAAGTGCGAGAACTCAAGGCGCATGTGGCGGAAACGTTAGGGGGGTTAGTTCAGGTGCAAGCTGATAATTTGGTGGAGAAAGTAGCAGACGATTTCGAGAGGGTAAACGAGAGCGTCGCGGGCGAGGTGGTACAGAATAAGCTGAAGATCAAGCGGAAGGTGGATTACTTCGGGGAACTGCTATTCGGAAAGGAGATTTGGGGGTCCGGGTCCGACGAAGAGGTCACGTGAATGGAATTCGAATCCATTTATGAAACCAGCTTAGAATAAACGAAATTTACGTTTTATAATTCGGATACAGTGACTTCTTCTTCTTCCTCATTTGCAAACATCAAATTTTGAGATCCTTTCTGTCCACGATATCTTCAAAATCCTTCTATAACACCAAAGCTCAAACTCGACCAGCTTATTGACTCCTCTAGCGTCTATGCTTCCATACCATATAAAAGCACCGGAGTATTGTCACTAAGCCTGACAAACGCTGATCGTACAGTTCCAATTCGTGTTTTTATTTCTTTGGTCTGATCAATGTTTGAAGATATCCACGTTCCCAAGTACTTGAACGAGTGTGCTTTTTCGATGTTCGTGTTGTTTACCACTAAATGGATATTTATGCGTAGGTAACGATCATAAATTTAGTTTTGCTAAGGCTGATCTTTAGACTGTGATCACTGCAGCATGTATTTATTCGATACATTAAATTTTTCAAGTCGCCGAAGCTCTCTATCATAATAACTATATCATCACCAAATGTAAAATTGTAAAGGAATTCTCTATTTATTTTTATCCCTTCTAAGCAATCGCCCAATGGTTTTTGGAATATATTGTATATACTGTAGATATTGAAGAGCAGCGGCGACAGACGACAGCCTTGTCGTATGCCCCTCAGAATTTTAATATCTTCGGTATATTAATCTTCCACCCAGAATTAAGCAGTTTGATTCCAATACAGCGTCGATATTATGTTGATGTCTATTAGTTTTGCATGTTGCACCCGATCAAACGTTTTCTCGAAGTAAATGAAACCAGAATCATATCGAGGCTTCTTTACGCAGTCATTCGTGCCAAACAGTGCCTCTCTTGCCATTTCTAAAATCGAACTGAGAGTTACTTAAGTCCGTTTCGTTTCGAGGGTCCTGAAAATTTGGTTGTGGAAAAACTTATGAAACACTTTTAATGTATGCCTCATCAAGGAAATGGTTCTATTGTCAGCACAGGTTGTGGCATTTGGCTTCTTAGGGATCTCAACGAAAGTCGACTGAAGCCATTGTCCAGGTATTGCGCCATTGTGATATATGGTCTACTAAGACATTAAATCTACATCAATGAGTTTTATTAGTTCAATTGGAATCTCATCAAGGCCCGTAACTTTTGATTTTTTTATAATATCGGAGATCCTGCTTTATCCTTTTAATTAACTGTTATTAAACTGTTGTCGTGGAATAACTGTTGAATATATTTCGTCCATCCCGCTATTTTTTCTTTTGCATCTCCAATTGTAATTCCCTCGACATCTTTAAGAATATGTGAATGGGTACTCCTCCGGTGTCCAGCCATTTCATTGTTCTTCTTATGCAAGTTAATGCTGTCATATTATTGGTCTACTTCTTCTATTTCTATGCACTTCCAGATAGCCATTTTCACTGGCGCATTTTTTCCTAATTGCTCTCTGTACTTCTTTATACTTTACTGGTTCATTTGTTTGTGTTGTCTTCTTTATTTTATTAACTTGAAGATCTCAAAGTAACTTAACTTAAGTAAATTAAAAAACATGGTGAAACATTCGCGAACGTCATTTATACAAGCATCAAACAGGAGTGGCCCGAGGTGCGACTCTTGTGGCATCCCATTGCATCTTATTTAGCGTCGCAACTTGCATATTTTTCTAATGGATAATTAATGTCGCCGGCACGTGAAAAGTATATCGCGTTTCGCGTAAAAATTTAATTAAAAGCCAATATTGACGTCGACGGAGTTGCCAGCCAAAAAAAAAAGAAAGCGTGCAGTGTAAACAGGCTTTGACGGGCCGTGCCTGGTATAGCATTTAATATAATCAAATTAATGGAAAACAATTAAAATCCGACACCGGTCGAGTTGGTAAATTTAGCGGGGGAAAACAACGACGAGCCGACATTCGAGACGCGGGATTTGATAAATTCCCCAGTGGCGGCGACAGAGGGTACGGGAAACTTCTAGTTTTGCTTTCTGTTTGGTGAAGGGGCTGGGGGGCGTAGAGCATCGTAAAGAATTCATTCGCGTTTTGTCTGTCGGGGAGCCACCGTTATTCCCGTGGGACTGCGGTTAATAATTCGGCAAACGGTGTAAAGGATATGGGAGTCGCTTTAGTCGACGACTTCATTATACATTTATCTTCGCCGTCCGCATGTGGTCGTGGTGGTTTTATGTCGTCGAGTAACGACCCGAAACGGTTTTGTAGTCGATTTTTACGCCATACCCATCTCGTTAACAACAAAGACTTCGGAAGACAAAAGATCTTTACACAGTCCTCGGTGGGCATTAATCCTGACAACTTTTTGAGTCCTACCTTCCTTTCCGAAATAAA
This sequence comes from Cylas formicarius, assembly GCF_029955315.1. Lineage (NCBI taxonomy): Eukaryota > Metazoa > Arthropoda > Insecta > Coleoptera > Brentidae > Cylas > Cylas formicarius. The sequence goes on along the minus strand of NW_026844326.1, from coordinate 28,404,569 downwards.
TGTCAAACATGAAGCAATAGAATAACAATAAAAGAGTGTCATGATTTTTCAAAGGAACTTTCATAGGCTATTGGTATTGGTATTGGTATTTAGGGGTAGCATCCAAGCACTTAGACCACCAGATGGGCCCGTTGTGCTCCAGACCACGCTAGAGGGCGTCCAGAATGCCGCCCCTCAGCAAGTCCTTTAGCCCAATACCTTGCACTGAGTCGAACAGGGCCGTTCTGAAGACTCCATATCTTGGTCACATAAAAGCAGGGCACTCGGCGAGCAGATCGGTCTCCTACCCTTCCATGCACTACCTGCACTCTGGGTCGTCTCCAATGCCTAGCAAGCAAAGGTGCCTCCTAATAATATTTACAATTTTTTTGGGTTTCTCCTGCGTCGGTTTATAATAAATTAAACTTGCTAACGTTGCGCCAATCATCCTGTTGCCTTCTTCAGAGATAAACTGAAACTGGCTCTAACTCTGCTCTGCAGCTGCTTACATGAGGAGCTGAAGGGGGGGCATAAAAATTGTTTCGGATGAGTGATTCCGATATTGATGAAAGGTAAACACGTGAGTTGCGGTTAAGATTGTATGGTTCCTTGCAGATTTCTATAGATTCTCGGATTTTTCGTGGGTAGAAGAATTGATTACCTTACAGTTTGCTTTCGGGCTCACTCTCTTTGAAAATTTGTGGTGAAGTGTATTTTGTGATAGAACGGTTAAATCTCTAATGTGGAAAATATTGGAGAGAAGGTGAGGTAAGGTGTTTTAATTCTGGATTCAGTGACTCGAGTAAGTATGATTTTTGGTCTGGATGGTGACAATGTGGTTTTCTGGAAACAGAATGATCCAATGATTCATTGAATTGAATATCTTACCACTTGTCCAAAAATCTCTCAACATCTTCGATCCGTCAAAGACAAAATTCGGTTTGAGGTAGCAAGAGTTTGATGCTGTAATGGAATGCTTTCCATGCATATGCGACAAAGGATACATCGGCGAGATTGGACGAAAAATATCAACTAGGGTCAAAGAGTACGAAAGAGCCTTGAAACTATATCAGCAGTTGCCGAACACAGTCACGAAACCCGACATCAAATTTAATTAGATGGAACGAAACTCTTACAAGTAATCCATTCTTCTACCAACGAAAAATCCGACAATCTATTGAAATCTATAAGCAACCAAACAATTTTAATCGAGACTCAAATATTTACGTTTCCCAATCATCATCGTGCCCCTCCTATAGGTCCGCCCTCTTCAAACAATATATATCCGAGCCAGTTTCAGTTTAGCTCTGGATTAGACAACAGGATGATTGGCAAAACGTCAGCAATTTTGATGATGTTAGTAGATCGTTAGGAAATAAGATTTGGTGTATAAGTTAGTTTCTGACAATCTGTAGGCAACCGACTCTCATATAGTAACTATCTATATCAAACGTAATTCTACTACAGAATGCTTCGCCGGGTTGCTAGTTCAGTATATTTATATATTGCCAATATTTTCCAATTCATCACATTTTTAATAATACAATGTGGTGTTAGATAGGCATGTTGCTAATGCATTCACAGTAACACCTTTAACGACGGAATTAATTGGAATGAAGGAAAGGAAAGAAGAAGTTTTAATATATACCAGACGAACGGTTTTATTTGTCATACCATATTTGCAGAAAAATTTTAGCAAGAATACTAAACAATCTCTCTCTCTGTAGCTCTACAACCCAGCGTGGGTCTTGGCTGACTTCACAATCTACCTCCATCTGTCCCCATCCATCATTATTTCTTCGACCTTTTCAATGTTTAGCGTATTTAGGTCTGCTGTTAGGTTGTCTCTCCAACGCAATCTAGGTCTTCCCAATGGTCTTCTACCATCCGGTATTTCTTCCCACACTAATTTAATTATTCGTTGGTCGTTTTGCCTTCCGAAATGGCTTGCCCATCTCAGTCTTTTCGAATTTATTATTTCCAATTCCCTGTTCGTTCTAATGCGATACTGTTGAGTGATATCATCTTTGGTTAATCCGTATATGCCCCTTAAAATCCTTCTCTCTGCAATTCTTAGTCGGTTCTCATTTTGTTTTCTCAATGTCCATGTCTCATAATTGCGTGGTATAGGTATTTCTTGGTGTTTCGAGATACATTTTTCGATTTCATTACACTTCGCAATGCAAAACAACAACGATTGGCACTCTGTATTTTATTATTAATTTCCTTCGTAATGTTGTTGTCTGAGGTGATAGTCGCTCCCAAATGATTGCTCCCGATGATGGCACTATCCAAGCTAAAGTTAGAATATGGAAAGTTATTGATGGAAATCAAGGAGGCAAACCACCCTGACCCCAATATAATTACCACCCCGCTCACCGTGCGACACTCCATTAACATTCAGTAATTGCGTTTTCGAAACGGAAAGAAAAAAAAAAAAGATCCCACTCCTGAAAGGCGACTGCGGCCACCGCAGACCGCCGACTTCTTTTCAACGACAAATTACCGAAACGGGGAAAGGGAGACTGCCTCTCAAAGAGCTCGCGGCCCCGCGTAATTCGAATAAATGCGGAACCGACAGAAAGACGCTCGCAATAAAAATTGAAAGATGCTATTATTTGCGCGCAATAACGAAGCCATTTCGCGTCTGTTTATTTTCCCGCGGCGCCGGAATTATTTAACCGAAATGTTGCCATGTCGAGGGCGTCACTTTTTTTCGAAATTTAATAATAAAAGTAAACCACACTAATAATGTCACACCCTAAGAGGAGTAATTACAGCGGATTCACGATAACATTCATCGAGTGCCTTATCATCTGATGACGTTAACGATTATATTAGATTAGATTAGATTCTGCGGCTACCAAGACCTCTTTTGCCATCGAGTTTACCTATTCTAATAAGTTGGAATATTTGATATTTTTCATTTCTCATCTTGTGCCATTAATTATCTTTAAAAGTTCTTTATTTTGGTGTTCTTTATATGGTGTGGCCATGGGATGTGTATCATTCTACTAGAGCACCACATCTCAAATTAGCATACTGCTTTTCTGTAATAGTCCAGGCATCCACACCTAAGAACATTAGAGGAAACACTTAACATTTGAGAAATCGCAGTCATATTCGGAGATTATGGTCTCATAAATTGGATTATTCGATATTTTTAATTTCTCATAATGTGAAATTGATTATCTTTAAGAGTTCTTTATTTTGGTATTCTTTATATGGTGTGGCAATGAGATGTGTATCATTCTACTAGAGCACCACATCTCACATGCCCACACTGCTTTTCTGTAATAGTACAGGCATTCACATCAAAGAACATTAGAGGAAACACTTAACATTTGAGAAATCGCAGTCATATTCGGAGATTATGGTCTAATAAGTAGGATTATTCGATATTTTTCATTTCTCATAATATGCCATTCATTGTGTTTAAGAGTTCTTTATTTTGGTGTTCTTTATATGGCGTGGCCATGTGATGTGTATCATTCTTCGAAAGCACCACATCTCAAATGCCACTACTGCTTTTCTATAATAGTTAATCTCTGTAATCCTTCTGCGCTGTTGGATATTAGGACTGTATCATCCACATATCTGAGATTATTTAGCCTCTCTCCAGTATTCCATATTTACACTTAATCAAAGCTTCATTGAAGAGATGCTCCCAGTAGGCCTCAAATAATATAATAGAAATGATAAATCGCATCCATGACGGACACCTTTATGTTGACCATATAGGCTGGCAATGATACGTATATCTGCATCTTTTATTCCTAATGAATGTAGTATTTCGAGGAGATTTTTATGTGGGACTATGTCAAACGCCTCTTCAAAATCAATGAAGCAAAGAAACACGTCGCAGTTAATGTCACGAGCTCTTTGAATTAATACTTGAATTCAAAATAATATTTCTTTGGTAACTAGGCGATTTGTATTTCCCCGATATGTTCTTCTAGTTGTGGATCATATTCTTGAGAACATGACTCATCAATCTAATCGTGCAATGTTCTTCGCATTTTTTCGCGTTGCTGGACGTAGGAATTTGGAAGAAGGTTTCTAAAAGCTATTCTTTTGGCATGTTGCCTGTTTGATGTATTTTGTTGAACAACTTTGTTAGGGTATCTATGTGGTCTTCTTTCATTTCTTTATGAAGTTCCGCTCTGATTTCATCAGGTCCTGTCGCTTTATTGCTTTGAATGTTTCTTCCTTAGTAATATTAATAATCTCTTTTATTTCTATGTTCTCTAAATCCTCATAATTTTCTTCAAGGAACAGTTCAGGTATATTTTCTTCCCATCTTTTATTTTTTTCATTCGTTTCCCAAAGTGCTTTGCCATTTTGATCATGTTTGATTTTTTTTTATTACACAAACAATATTTTTTCACTTTTGGAGACCTCTAAGTCAACTTATTCGTTTCGAGTGTCCGGCGGTCGATATCGAATGCTCCGCTTCAATTTTCGAATAAATTAAAGAGTAGTCTTGTAACAAATTATTAATAAAATTGAGTTATGTGCAAACCGTACACAACTCGACGTGCTACGACAGCCACAGTTTAATCAAATTATATCAAATTGAAGCGGCATCGTTTCATAGTACACCCGGCAAAATAAAAATAAACGGGACCCCGTCCATTAATCACAATTTTCCTAACTCCAGGCGGAGAGTGAAATAGGCAAGAATAGTTTAGTTAACATGTTACCTGGAAACCCACACGCGGTTTATCGGAAACGCCAGAAACCCGGCCAACTGAATTTTTAATCTTTTAATGGACTTATTCTGTATTTTGGTACGCCCGTAGAATGTAATGAAATTTCAGAGAAAAACGAACCCGTCGGGTGGATTTCTTCGTATGTAAACTTTTTGAACGTCCTGTTTTCCCCGTATCTGAGGTATAGCTACTTGTTATTCACGCCGATGGCCTATTTATGTTTCTTTTAAAGAAATTGTTTGGAGAATACTAAACGCATTATTCGACGTGGGGTGAAATGGTGGATAAGGGGAGAAAAGTTTCCACACCCAAGCGCAGTCGGTGGGATGGAGAAAGTAAACTTATCCCGAAACCGTTCGGGCTGAACAAAACAACAAGGTTATGAATACGAAAATGGGAATCTGAGGTGAAACATTGATAAAAAACATGTTCATATAGCTGTCCAATTCTGGCGTTAAGTATTTTATTATTATTATTTTAAGAATTATTCATACACGTAAAAAGGGATCCGGAATCATAGAACAAACAATAAGGCATTAAATTTAAAAAAAAATTGTTTCTAACATTACGTTCTTTTTTTTGAAAATTGAACATTGAAATAATAATAAAAAAAAGTTTTTAAAGATTACTCATATTGTGCAAGTAGTTAGGTCGAGAAAAGAAAGTGCAAAAAAAATTTGATTATTTAATATGTTGTACGTATTTAAAAAGATTGTACGTAAATTACTAAAAAGAATTACTAAACTATCTCCGTACCTTCGTGATCACATCGGCTTACAATTGTACGGGCTGAATATCCCTTTACGGGAGGTTGTAGTACGAAAGGAAAGTTAAAACAAACCAAAAACGCAACCACTACGACCAAATAAAATAGCAGGATACAGTAGTCGAGATTTGTTATATATAATTTTGAGAAAGCTAATATGTTCTGGAAATTCTATCAGTCGAGGTATCGATATTGCGAATAGAATTGATAGCCAACTTATGGCTACTGCCTTCAGGTAATCACAGTATCTTAACGGTCGGTATCGTCAATCGCTGTTATTAGTTGCGCATCTTGCAGTGTGATTCGGATGTAATTATAAGTAAAAAAAAAGATGCAAGGAAACATTAAATTATGCGCCTGCAATAAATGGCATGAAGTCAGTTATGGCATTTAGATAGCGAAATAAAACTCCTCCGATCATGCTACTAGACGTAGCGGTAACTAACGAACAAGATGGCATACCGTCTGATTGACGTACGAATAAATAACCTCTTGGTCAGATCAATAATTATCAGTAATATTTACCGTACAAAGATTGATGTAATAACAAACAGCCGTATGTAAGTGAGCAATTTTGATTTTAACTGCCAGCGAAGTTTCACGAATAATTGCTCTTCCTACCGAATTTGGTTATATATAATAGCGAAGCAATAATAAAGTCACAGGAGTGTTTTAGATATTCCGCCGCTATACCATTACATACTTATACGTCGGAACACTGAGGCAAAGGATAACATTCACAAGGTAAAATCACTAGCAAAAAGTAGTGTTTGTAAGTAACGACTGATTTGCCTTCCCAGGGAGAAAGAAGAAAGCAATCAATATCATAAATTAAGATCATACAACATCTGCGGCATTTGATCTGAAGAATGGAGTAGGCTGTATCCCATGACAGTTAACAGTAAAGATAAGCTAAAAAATTTTGGAGGAAGGTTATCAAACGTCACCGCTCAGTACCTTAATTACAAGGTCCGTTTGGTTTTCTTTGATAGTAGTTTTGGCGACCACGGCCAATGGCAAACGATTGAAAATTTTGGGACAGACCTCCAAAAGATATTGATTCTACTTTATCTAGTGACGTTTCATGTTTCCTTTTATTATCAAAGTTGACAAAAATTCAGTGCTCCGTCCATCTTCGGAAGTAAGGATATATGGATGTATAAATTGTTCGCATATATTCCAAGACTTTTAAATCCACTCGAAGAGTCTACTTAGCGCTGTTTGAAATTTAAAACAGTGGCTTTCGTGTCACCAACGAACATATGGATTTTCATATGGAAGAATACCTGGATTTCTAAATTTCCTAAACGAAGAATCTAAGGCGGAACGATGTTTTAGCACACATCGGTGTCGACATGGAGGTGATGTATTGGAACGAAGAAGAGCTTAGTGATTTGAGGCGGTTAAGAATTGATGGTCGTAAATTTTTCTCGAAAGAGAAGAGATCCAAAAAATTCAATTCAATCAATAAATAATTTTATTAGTGTCTTTTTATGTATTTTTTTGTTTAATTCCGGTCTATTATTTGTTTCTGGCTGACCACAAAACTATTAGTTGATCACGAGGAAATATATTTGCGAACTGCCGTATGGGGACTATCTTCAAAAATTATTGAAAATGTGCGTGGGTGTGTATTTTATGCAATTTAATTATTCGCGACTTCGGCGGCTCAATAGTCTCGCTCCGCAAAAAAAAAAAACAAACTGCGAGTAGCATCTAGAAATAAGAAACTTATTCGTCTCTGGATCCCGTATTTGCTATAGCTAAATATTATTAACATCATCCGCTTTATTTACATAGATAATGCATGACCTCGGTTACCTAATAATCTTGCTCCGTGATATAAACTCGCTCGCCTCCCGCGACTTTAAGTACAGGGTGCCAAAAAAAATTGCCAAAAAACATTAACACATAAACCACCCCTTAACCCTATTAGTGGTGACATCTGGCGACCAAAACGACGCATCTCTCGTACACTGGTCAAACTAATTTTTTTTTGGGTGGTTGGGCATCTATAAATTTGCTATCTCAAGATCTCCCCGGGGGGGACGGGGGGCGTAGTAGTTAGGAAAAGATACTACTATATAAAGAAATTACTATACACAACTACAATGGAATTACCACGAGAAGCATGATTAAATTACTAAAGTCTAGAGACACAGGCAATTCTTTGCTTTAATGCAAATATGACCTAAGGTCGAAATTGGAATGTAACAATATTGTGGCGAACTCATGCCCATGTAGGATCGATCAATCGGCGAATCGCTCTGCAAAAACCTGATGATGGCACGACGTAGCTTCGATACAATTTACCTATTGTTTTCACTAGGAAAACCGTACTACACGCTCCAAAATTTTCCGGTAAATGCCGCTAATTTGATAATGAACGCCTAAATAATTTAACCGTTTCCAATATAAGCAAACAAACCGCGGCAGTTTGGGTTCGACGATTAATAGGGAGATCGGGGAGATGCTCGCTGTAAAAGATAATAATGACGGATATAAACATTGGCGGGCGTGCGGGGGAGAACGACGGAGCTAAATGTGCAAACAAGAACGGCTTTTAATTTGGGAAACACCCTTTTCAGCGCTGTTGCCGGATTGCTTTTGTTATACAGTCAGACATTAAACCGCTGGTGTGACGAGAACACGTAAAGGGAAAAATTATTAACTAATTTCTATATTGACTGAGCTCGATGGAAGCTGACGAGGAGCTCTTCGACGGTCTCGCAAAAGGTTGACCAACTGTTGAGGTCTGTGCGTGCAGGTACTCTTGAATGGAACTGCTATCCTTCAACAATGGTTTCCCTGTATTTTATTTATTTAGACTGATATTGCAAAATAGAACAAATTGCCTTAAGCAGAATCACAATCCTCAAAAATTGTTACTATTGTTTTAAGTCGATAAGTGTTATCGTTTAGCCGCAAATCGCCTTTTTTAATATCGGCCCGAATACACCGCACCGGTGATACCGGATATCGCAAAACCAAAGCAGTATGCTACAAATGAAAAAAGTGAAAAAATAGCATACGTCAATGCAATAACATGTGGAATTTAAGTAACATAAACGCATTTTACATTTTCGAAAATAAAAAATTATTCATTATAATCGGGAATTAAACAGTACTACAATTCATTTTCAAAATTCCGACTCTTCGTTTCTAAACATTTTCTTGTACATTTTGAAAAATGTATGTAGAAGTCCATCGGATTAAGGTCTGGTGAGCGAGGAGGCTAAGCTAGAGGCCCGTCCCGACCTATCCATCGATGTTCAAACGCCTGATCTAAATGCAGCTCATTTAAAATGGGGTGGGGCGCAATTCAATCCTGACCAGCAAGTTTTCTAGTACTCGTTGATAGTTCAGCCTCCACATTTTGAAGTATTCTTTCTTCTCTTGCAGCTGTTCTTTTATACCTTGGTCTCCCTTTATTCATATTATCAGGTTTGAATGATCCACTTTCACCAAGTCTTCTGTGTATGTTGATGAATGTCTTAGCAGATGGGACATTTCTATTGGGATAAGCCTCGAAATAAAGCCGTCGTTGTGCTTAAAATTTGCTCTTCCGTAGCAAAAATGCATATCGCGATATTCAATATTTCAATTCACAAAAATGGTGACAGAAGCAATATTAGTAACTATAGAGGTATATGCATACCAACTTTTTGATAAACTATTCTGTCAGCATTTTTCCTGGTATTGTAAAAAAATTATGTGTGACAACCAGCACGGATTTTCTCGGGGTAGGTCCACTGTGACTAACCTGCTGACTTATCAGCTGGATCTGTTGGATGCTTTTGAGAAGACTAAACAAGTGGACAGTGTCTACATGGACTTTTCAAATGCATTTTACAGAGCATTTTGTCACAGATTTTTAACAGGGCGTACACAACAGGTCCGAATCAACAGTTTTCTTTAATTTGATTATAAGAGAACTGAGTAATCTGGTTTTTATTCTGAACATCTTGCCTTTGCAGATGATTTTAAATTTTACAAAACAATTGAATCATTTATGGACGATCAGCTTCTTCAGAGCGACCTTAATAATGCCAGTTCGTGATGCAGAGAAAATGGTCTGGATCTAAATGTTGGAAAGTGTTTTAGTATTACTTTTCCTCGGATTCCTCATGCGTCGGATTTTGCTTTTTCGAAATTACTAATGTTTCGCCAATCATCCTGTTGGCTTCTTCAGAGCTTGACTGAAAGCGATGCTGACATTTTCTCGAGTGTAGATGAAAGTAATCAAGATATAATACGGCGTAAAATTTACCATGTATACGAGGAATAAAGCGTGCCCACATTAGATATCTTCATTAGGAGGCGTGAAAAAGTTGAAACCGGTGTTAAATGTGGCAAAACTACCTTATGGAAGTGTATTCAACACATAGGTTTTAGATTTAAAAAAATTGGCAAAAGGCAAGTTTTAATGGAGTCTTTTAGAATTCGGAAATGGCAACTGGAATATCTAGAAAAAATTTGGATTTACAGAGAACAACAAAGGCCAATTATTTACTTGGATGAAAGCTGGTTCGACACTTATGATACCTCGGAAAAGGGTTGGGTTAACTTAACTGATAAGTGTAAAAGAAACGCGCCATCAAAAGAGGTAAAAGAATAACTATTTCGCATGCTGGCTCTAAAGATGGTTGGGTTCCAAATGGACTCTCTCTGTCTGCGAAAAATATTAAAGATTCTTCTCTGAATTACCATGAAGACACAACCGCTGATTTATTCGAAAGTTGGTTTAAAAACAAACTATTGGGTTGTTCGGAAAGTCATTTCGTTTTTTTTGGGGAACATAAAAGACAGTTTTCGTATAATGAATAAATATTTTATTAAATTATATATTGGCCATTCTGGCCCAACACCTTTTGCCATCTTTCTGGCAGTAACATAATTCCCCTCTCATAAAAGTTTCGGTCCTTGCTGGCAAAAAACTGGTTCAGGTGGTTTTTGACATCTTCATTTGAGGTAAAGGTTTTGCCATCCAAAAAATTTTGCAGGGACCGGAACAAATAGTAGTCGGAAGGCGCCAGATCTGGAGAATATGGTGGATGTTGCAGTACGTCCCATTCAAGTTGTAAAAGTTTTTGGCGATTGACCAAACTTGTGTGAGGTCTCGCATTATCCTGGTGGAACACTACACCCTTCCTGTTGATTAATTCGGGCCTCTTCTCTTTAAGTGAATCATTCAATTTGTCCAGTTGATGACAATAGACTTCTGAATTGTCCGGCAAAAGCTCAAAAAAAAACGATTCCTTTGACATCCCACCAAACGGAGAGCATCACCTTTTTTTGGTGAATGTTGGCTTTTGACACGCTTTGAGCCGGTTCATCTTTTCTGCTCCATGACCTCTTGCGTTTAACATTGTTGTATACAACCCATTTTTCGTCCCCAGTAATAATCCGCATCAAAAATGGATCATTTTCTTGACGTTTGAGGAGCGAATCACACACGTCAACGCGACGACACAAATTTCGCTCCGTAAGGACATGGGGCACCCACACATCGAGCTTCGAGGTTAAGCCCATGCCTTTCAAATAGCCATAAACAGTCGAATTCGACAAATTTAATCTCTCACCGATCTCTCGTGTGGTTATTCGCCGATTTGCATCAACTAATGCCTTTATGGCATCTTTGTCAGCTTCGACCGGCCTTCCAGACCGTGGTGCATCTTCGACATCAAAATTGCCGGATCGAAATTTTGCAAACCAGTTCTGGCACTGGAGTACTGTTAACACGCCTTCTCCATACACATCCGTCAATTTTTTTCTCGCTTGGACAGCATTTTTACCTTTTCTGAAGTAAAAAAGTAAAATATGACGAAAATGCTGCTTATTGCTCTCCATATTTAAAAGGGCACCAACCAAAAACTACTGCGTAGAATTAATAGAACTTTTTCACACACAAGCCTTGCAATATCAGCTCTCAAGACATATAATGGTTATGCGGCTTAAGTGTGAAGTTGGTTTCGAAAAAACGTAATTAAGTCCTCTGACGGGAAAAAACGAAATGACTTTCCGAACAACCTTATAGTTCCAAACATTCCACCTAATAGCGTAATTTTAATGGACAATGCAAGTTATCACAGTAGACAGTTGACTAAAACCCCTTCCGCATGTGACACAAAAGCAACAATCCAAAACTACATGAATATTAACGACATTTATTTTCACGAAGATTATACCAAAAAGCAATTAATTGAGGTTCTACAAAGCTTGAACCTACAAAAGGAATACGTCTGTGATAATTATGCACAAAAATGTAGGGCATACAGTTTTAAGGCTTCCATCCTACCACTGTATATTTAATCCCGTCGAACACGTATGGCACCAACTGAAATCTTGCATTCGTCGTAACAATGTTTTTCCCCCTGTTAACTCCAATGTCCCCAAACTTATAGAAACCGAAGTTTTTAACATCCCTCCACAAAGTTGTGCAAATTCTGTTAAACATTTAGAAAAAGCAGAACAATCGTATATACATATTGTAAATAATATAGAACAAACAATAATTAGAACAGGCGATGATATCCATGGTGATACTGACATATTATGCGAATAATTTTAAGTAATTTAAGTGGGTGACAAAAATAATCTGTAATTTTATTTTACATTTAAACATAAATAGATACATAAATAAATAAATATTGTTTAGTATCTTTCCTAACAAAACCCCAAATAATTAAATTCTAAGCAAAGTACTGACCTGTTCGGCCATATTTCATTCTTACAGCTTGCCCGGGTCTTTCCTTAATTCGTATCAATTAGTCACTTCCTTATATCTATGAACAGACTTTACCTATAGATACTACAATTGGAGGCGGGGGCGATAATGGCGTAACCGTACGGAAAACGGAACAAGGCAGTAATGCGTCCAGTAAATAACTTGAAATAAGACAAGCCGAATGTCGGGTGTCGGACTCGAGTCGATCCGGGAAGAAAACATTGGATAATAAATCAGAGAGGGGCAAGGGGACTTGGGAGCGGCGCCTCGAGGGTCTTTCCCGTGGGAGGATAGCGGGCGGGACGAGTTAGAAAATCCCGCAGGATACTTACGTGCAGCCGTATTGAGGTTTGACGAGATATATAGGTATACATACGGCCATATTCGATCGATTTGAATCCGGCACTAGCTCGGCCGTGCAAAACATGGTCAAACGAACTACGCGGATGATAGCGTCGGTGTCTGGAAAATACCGTCTGAAACGGTTAATGCTGACGTAAAAATAGACCAGAAAAAAACGTCGTTTTTTTTTTCATTAATTTTTATTTGTTTTAACAACATCGTATAGACTATCCGATAAAAAGCAATCCAATTAAAAGCAATGAATAGTGATGAACGTAAGTACAATGCCGATCATCAAATCAACGACTGGTTTTGTCACAGAAAATATACTGAAGAACATCAAACTTGGGTCTCAGTGATCACTTATCTAATATTTCTCTCAATAAGTTGAAAGCAATAAAAATTAGTGACCTGATATAATTTTTTTTCAAGGAGTTCATTTTTTATAATGTGTTCTTCCTTTTTTTCTGGAAAACTTTTTGGTTCAAGTGGTCCCATAGTAGTCAAGTAATGAAGAGGGACCAGGTTAGGCGATCTAGCATGCCAAAAACGATCAGAATATCTATGGAAAATGTTTCTATGGAACATAGCTTCAAGAAATTCTAACACCACTACTAAATTATACTCAATGTTTGGAAAAACTGTAAATAACTTTCGCCATTCAGTCGCCAGTTGGGAGGTCCTAATCATCTGTTTTTATTAATGCTACACCAAAACGTTAATCTTAATAGTATTTTATGGGAGGGAAAGACCGAAAACATCCGATTGCTCCCAAAACCATTGCAATAAAATCCCGGAAATGTCCGAAGTGGCTCGGATCCGTGGGAAACGAAACTGACGTGAAAAAGTGACGCTTTCAGCATGCTAGATCGGTGAGTAATTAGGTATTTTACAGACGGGAGTAGGATAGGAGTATTATTAGTGAAACTATATTACAAAATTGGGATTTTCGAGAAGAATAAGTCTTTTTAGTAAAATTACTCGTTAATAAATCAAACCACTTCTAAATGAACCGATTTAACCGCAAAACATACCGATCAAATTAATTCCCTATTGGTTTGGTGGCGGTTAAAACTGTTTGGAAACGACCTGGATTTTACGGTCGAATTAACCTAATTTAAAAACAATTGTTTCTAAAATCGAACCGGCAACCAGCCCCCCGATCCCAACTCACACACGCACACACCTACACCTTCTCTAGTAACACTGAATAAAATATGATGGTTCTTCGGCATTTCAACATTCACTATTAGTTGTTTTATTTTCATTTTAAATTACTTGCTTTGCGACTGTAGCTAAGAAAACACTCATAAAAAGGAGTTTTAGAAATTAAATAGAGACGTTGAAACAACAGTTGAAATATTTCAAATATTTGGACCTATATGCGTTTAAATAGTTCTCTGACCTAGACCTATTCGGATTCTTCTTATTATAGAATTAAATTAAGCAAACATATAAGTTTTAGCTGACTGTTTATTGTCAAGGAGCTTCTAAACCTGATCGAATGACTAACACAATCACATTCTTTTGTCGTTGGACTTATCGTCATTGCCTTTTTTGGACGCACCCGCGTTCAGCTTCGAATCGTTCGACGTGCCTTTGGCGCCCCTATCCAAAACTTGTTTTAAACTCGTGCCCAGTTTGTCGATAGCCTCCTGCTGCTGGTTGGTTGCCTTTTGGTAGTATTCGCGATACTGTTTGGTCACCTCCTCCTTCCCCACGCTTATCAATTTGCACGTGGTCTTGGCCGCGACCACCAACACCATTTTGGTCACTTCGAAGGTAGCTTTCGCTACACTGAAGATTTTTTCTTTCGACATGTCCGATTGACGTTTATTGTCAAGTTGAATGACGAGACATCCAGGTTTGTGTTTCGCTAATGTTCTATCTTTTATAAGCAATAAGAAGAATTATAATTTCGGCTGCATACCCTGGGCACGTGTTTAATTCCTTATATTTCGCCAGAGGTTCTGCAAACGGAAAAATTTTGACAATTTTAAAATATTGTAATTATCACCTATAGGCATATATGCTGACGATACTCGAATTTACTTTTCTTTTCAAGATCCTGAAATGACGCAGTCTGAAACGCATTCGATCATTTACTGCAGCTAAATCCAACCGGGTCGTCGACGTTGATTTTTAGAAATGACTTCCATAAATTTTAATGACACTCCTATACCATACATACTAGACTGCAGCTCAAGGATTACATTATAAAAAAAATATTATCATAGATATTTTCTTCCAATTGTTACAAAGAAACCACTTTGTGACTACATCGTTCTGTCACAGCTCAATCATTACTGTGCTGTGTAAGAAAAATATATATGTATTTGCGGCTTGTTTATGGAGTTCGCTGGCTAAATTGATTCAGTATAAATCTCCTGAATATCTGTTTAACAAAATCACTTTTCGTACAGATGTTCATGGCTCGAATCCAAGGAAAAATTTTATATTGAGAATACCACATCAAAAAGATATCTTTAAAAGATCATTTTCTTATAACATTTAAGCCTTTTCGATTTAATAATGTCAACTAAAACTTTTAAAAACTTACCCTTCCTTTTCCTTTGTTTTTCGAGTTCTCTCTTTATCGAAAACTATATTTAATGAACAGTGTATAAACTCGGCGTAACTTATTTAATTTTTATTTTTATTTTTTAAATTAATTTGATATACATTATTAGGGGCTGCGGTTTTGGACTAATAAACAATGGGTAAACTTAATCATGGGGTCTGTTGTAACGGCACTATATTTTTGGTCGAAGTATAGTTGTTGGCATCTAAGTTCTTTCAGACGTTCTTCTTTACGATTGAGCACTTATAACTGTCAAATCGGACGAATAACCGCGCGCCCCCATCTGCGACCCTCGCGCCGCAAACTTATCCACTTAGGGCATTAAAACAATGAAACCGTTGCACCCTCAACGATAATAAAAAGACGTACGGCCGAACTAAAATTGGATTACCCGACTATACAATTTAGTGGAATTGTTTCCGGCCGCAGGAACGAAGTATCTAATCCTCAAAGAACAATATACACAGGAATAATATTAATCTCCCGGTTTCGCTCCCGGAAAACAAAGATACGCCAATTTAACCGGCGGAGTGGGTGCGGCGTAGGGCGGGGGGGACCAGCAACGAAATAAAATCGCTAAGTTGTGTGTTCGGTTTAAATTCGGGCCCCCTGCCGGTGGAGTACATTAACTAAATAAGAGTAATCCATACGCCGGACAGGTTGAATAGGTTCCGGCGTTGGAAAATCATGTCTTGGAACACGGAAAAAGAGGGCGGGAAGGAGGCATCTGCCCCCGAGCCTCCCCAGGCCGTCGGGGTCGACGGGGGACCGTTTCCGCTAATTCCTCATATCATCCCTTATACGACTTTTATTCTCGGTCTTTTATTTCCGTTTTGGTTGGGAGCACCGTTTTAATATGCAGTAAATATCCCTGCGGTTTTGTCTGTTTACAAACGCGCCATCTTTTTGACCCGGAAAGGATTTCGAAATAGGGGGCGACGCGATTTAAATCGCTCGGCGTCGCAGATAAAATTGTTCTACAATTATTGCCTACAATTATTTATCTGATTCGTTTTGCGCGATATCCCCCGTTGGGGCTTCTATTTAGTCCTGGATTTATCGTATCGTTAGATCCTGAATTTGCGCAAACGTCCACGGACATATTATAAATATACAGTGATAATTCCCATAACCGGATACTCGCGGTTCCTCTAGTTTTGTCGGATCATTAAAGGTGTATGAAAAAACATACAAAAAACTATCGAAAAATTATTATATAATTATTAATTACATATACATATAATATATATATATATATATATATATATATATATATATATATATATATATATATATATATATATATATATATATATATATATATATATATATATATATATATATATTCTCACGTATTGATTCACGGATGGAAAAATGTGATGACACTATACTCCGGGATATCATCCGTTCGCTCGTTGAACTCCGACTGGAATCCTGCATCCGACTGGAATCCTGCAAATCCTGCATCTGACTGGAATCCTGCAGACGTTTCGCCAAAATCTCACTTGGCATCTTCAATGCTCGCGCTCCGAAAACACTTCGAACACTCGAGTGTTCGGATATATATATATATATATATATATGTATATATATATATATATATATATATATATATATATATATATATATATATATATATATATATATATATATATATATATAATTATTATAATTATATTATATTAATATATATAATTATTAATTTACAAACTAATCATATTTCTTTTTTTTTGTTATAACAAACTTGACAGAAAATGATCTAAATTTTTAAGGAAATAAATTTTAAGGCTTCATTATAGCTGTTAATTGTGTTAGGTTCCTTACTATCATATTCTTCTTCCGGTTCAGGTCCTTTAATTTTTTCAATTGCATCTTGAATGCTCAAACTAGTCTTCTCAGTCTCTGAAATGTTGTCGATTCCAACATAGTTTTTATGTTCATTTCTCTAACACATCGTTTGATTTCAAGTTTCTTAGATAGTGAGGATCTGGATCTGGATCCAATTCCATGGATGTAGGAAAATTATTATATTTTCGAAAACCAGCTTGGCTGAAACAATTTTGTATGGTTTCTGACGAAACTTCATTCTAGCTGACCTATTAATAAAATAAAGTGCTTCTAAAGTAGTTACAGACTTTGCTAAATCTGACGCGGACATTACTTGATCCATCTTTGATATAATGTGTTTCAGTATTAGTCCACGATAAAAGAATTTAACATTCTGTATGATACTCTAAGGTTGACATACTGATGTCGTATTTGGAGGCAAGAAGGTAATTTTTATGTTTTGTTATTTTACCTCACAGGGGTGCAATGCTGCGTTATCCAAGAATAATAAAATTTTTCGCTTTTGTAGGGCCATTTTTCTATCAAATTGTAACAACCATTCATTCATAATGTCTCCTATAATCCATGCAATAATTCCATTTTTAATTGTTACCTTTTTAAATGCCCTAGGTCGGAAATAACATTATAAATCTCTCCTTGGAACGCCTTCCAGCACTACATTTTTCAGATTTCAAAGCAAGTGAAAGTTACTTGTAACGCCGTACCTGAAAATTATGGTCATCGTAATATGTAACGTGCGGACAAATAATATGTAAAAAAATATTGTCAAATATTTAAAACTTAATGATATGACAAAGTTATTACAAAGAAATAATGTCATTTACGTGCTCAAGTTTGGAACAAGTTTAGACTTTCACTACTTTACTGAACCATACAAAGACATACATAGTTTAACTATACTATGTTAATCCTCTAAAAATTGTACCTATAATAAGTTACAGAAAAAACAAATGATATAAATTATAGTAACTTTTGGGTAATATCATTTAACGAGAATTAATTGGTTTTATAACATTTTGGAACTCCGTGATATGTAGGTACTATATTACCAATTTTAGTTTAAGCTCGTTAATAGAGAGTTAGAAGATATTTTTCATATTTTATTTTGAAATTATGTAATGACATGTCAAGAAAATGGTTGGGAATTAAGTTGAAATACTTTACAGCGTCGTATGAAAATGAGCGCTGAAAGATTGCACTGTTATAAGGTGTCATCGTTAGTTTGACATTATTTCTAATATTAACTGGCGAATTGGGATTATTTATTACCTTAAACACAAATGTCGAGAAAAGTAGGATTCTTCGCTCATCCATTTTGAGCCAGTTTATATCGTTGTATAAGTGTGATACATAATCAAATTTCCTGACTCTATACTGTACCCTCTGAACACACTTCATATCATAGACAAAGTCACAATAACTGAAATTAGAGACTACCAGGAATTCACACAGACTTCGTTTCAGTTGTTTACTTAAAATATGTCTATTATTTCATGGAGGCTAAGGATTTTTTAAATATTTTTTTAGGTGTTCTTTGAATATAAGACTGGTGTCCAAGATAAATCCCAGATTCTTAGCACAATTTTTAAAATTTAATTTTGAGTTGCCGACCACTATATTGAATTTGCTCTTGAGGAACTTAAGTTAAGAGTAAAGTTGTGGTAGTCAGACAGAGTTTGAAGGACATCATGAATGTATGCTTCAAATTCTTTATAATTGTCGGGGCTGAACCTATAATAAATTTTCGCAAAGGCTTGAATTTTACATATATTAAATTTTTCCAGTCCCAATTCTGGTGTTTTCAAAAATACCACTCAACAAAGTCGAAAACTCATGTCGAAATAGTACAGTTGAAAGTTGAAAATCGAGGCCACGAATCTGTGCCCTATGAAGAGGGGGCGGTGAAAAAAAAAAACAAATCGACTCTGCACTCCATGAGACAGAAAATCCTGCCCCCCGAAATTAGGAATTCGCTCGCCGTGATTTTTCCGGGAAACGTAATCGAAAACGGATCGCAGGGAAAACACCGCGAAGTGATTGTTGGAAATTGCCTCGCTCTTTCCACGGTCGCAATGGAAAAGACTTCCGCGGGGAAGAAGGAATTAACCGGCGAGATATGATTTCTTCGCCGTATAAGGAAAACTCGGAGGGGGGTCATCAATCAACATTTTACGTGCCGCGTCCCCGCCTCCTCGGGGGGCAGTTATTCATACTTTCGGAGCATTAACGTCTACTAAACAGTTTTTCCGAAGGCGGTAAATCCGACCCAATATGAATAGTGAGTTATGCGCCCGGCTAACGTGTTTACGGTGCAATATTTCAGACTACTCTGTAAACTGAGCGGCCATCAATACGACCTGTCTCGTTTCGTAAAATACACACGGTGGACGATTTTTCAACACGAGCGGAGCAGCTGAATTTGATACGTTAATAAAGTGCCAGGACGTCCCCACATTTAAATACGTGGCGGGGTCACATTTGTCATATTTTGTTTTGTTTTGTATAAATAATATCCGGTGTCACGGAAAATCTACCATATACGATAAACTTACATAAACCGAAAATCTATGAAGTCAGTACTTTAGTAAAAGTTACTGCCGTTAAGAATGTTCGCTCTTCGTTTCAATCTTAATTTTTATTGTCAAATACGATTTTCGGTTGCAACAATTATTTTATGCCTATTAATAATACAATGTAATAATAGTTAATGTTTCAGTAATGTTGTGGTGTTTTCTTTTTATGTCAAATAAAATTGACAGCGACCGGAATTGATGTATAAACCTTTTTTCTTTTTTGATAATCTAGAACCTATTTTTTAACCAAAACTGCCGAAATGACTCCAGAACCCCCATAGTCTCTCTACTAAAAAAATACATTGCGTGCACAGCAAAGCATAATAGTTTCTGCGTATTAAACATATTATTATTATTATTGTTTTTGCCCTTCAGGTTTGTATTGTCAGTTTGTTTAAATTTTTAGAATTTTTAACGTGTGTCGTAGTATGGTATTTATTAAGCACTTAGTCTAAACCTTTGCGTAATTATTATAATTAAACTTAAATTTAACTAAGTGGAAACGAAAAGATCGATAGAAAAGCTTACTAGACGATTTGACCAAAAGACCATAGAGCAAGCGGTTCCACACGGCAGTGTTCTTTTGCCATAATTTTTCAATATTCATCTCCAAATACATTTTGCCAATGTTGAAAATAATTTTAAAATATACAAATGAAATTAAAAAAAAAACATGATATTTCTAACGGCAGCGGGGGTGTTGTTGGTTATTAGTTTCATAAATTTCCGATATAATCTGTTGTGCAAGCACTGGTTGAAAAACCGAATGTTTTGAGTATATATTGGGGATTGTATTAATAGTTTAAAATACCAAATAGCCAAGAAACCCTTTTCAACTTATTTTCAGGATTGCACTGAGGTGACGAATATAACACAGTTAAATGAGAACAAAAAATGTCCAGATTTTCATAGATATTTATTGGTTTATATATATGTAAGGTTATAAATTTAAATATAACAAGTGAGACTAATTGAGATCTAATTAAATAATAATTAATTAAATTAAGTAATACATTCGAATATCTCATTTTCTTAATCTCCAACTTATTTTACTTTTCGCTTTTTGGT
The DNA here is from genome assembly GCF_029955315.1 of Cylas formicarius. Taxonomy (NCBI): domain Eukaryota; kingdom Metazoa; phylum Arthropoda; class Insecta; order Coleoptera; family Brentidae; genus Cylas; species Cylas formicarius. The sequence goes on along the minus strand of NW_026844326.1, from coordinate 28,383,973 downwards.
TCATTATGTAAAATATCAAAACTGTTGCCAAACTTGTGTACTTCTGAACTAAAGTGAATTAAATGTTCTACATGTTTTTCCAATATAATTTTTTTCCTATATTAAATATTAAACCAAAAAATTTAGAAAACAATAAAATACATAGGAGAATTTCGAAACATCTATCTAAATTTGGTATCAAAATTGCTTTCAAAACTGGAAACTCCATAGAAAAAATTTTGACACAATAAAAAAGTCACAAGGTTAGAAAATGGTGGTTGTATGGCAGCGTGCCGTTTTCCCCGTTGTAAACGCCAGCAAATGCGATAATAATAAATGTTTCAGTAGTGTTGTGGTATTTTCTTTTTATTGAGGCAGAAATATCGGCACATTTTCTTTTCTTTGTGTTTCTTTTTAATTGGCACGGACTGACTGAATTGAGAAAATTCAATAAAATATTATTTTCTGGTAATGTCAATAAAAGCATACCTCTAAGAGATGCACAGTCATTCTTTGTTTTTTTTTTCTATGATATGGATCCTATTCTTTTACCGAAACTGTCGAAACGACATTAGAACCCTCATAGTCTCTCTACTTACACATTCGTTCCACTTACAGCAAATCGAAACAGTTTGGGCATATTAAACTTAAAACATATTATTATTGTTATTATTATTATTGTAGACCTTCCATGTTTTTATTTTTAATTTGGTTAAATCTTTAAAACTGTCTTATTATGATATTTATGACACATTTAACCTAAGTAATATATACATTTCTAAAACTAAGTTGGAATGGAAAAATAGATATAAAATCTTAGGAGACGGTTTGGAACAAAGTTCGTGGACACGGCAGTGTCCTTTCTGCATAATCTTTCAATATTGTCATAATGATAAAAAAATTTCAAATTTATTTTTAGTGATTTACTACAACTGTTTCGCTGTGCCTTCATCAAATGCAAAATATGACGGTATTCCGACATAAAGATATACAGACCGTTAGTAATAGATTCTTAATTACCATTTTAGGGTTATGAATTTAAATTTAACAAGGGAGTCCCATTTAAATCCAATTGGTCATTAACAAATACATTGGACTATCTCATTTTGTTCATCTCCGTAACGTCCAACAAATTTAGCTTTTAGCTAACCAAAACTAACCAAAACTGATGTATGCTTCTTTTCATTTCAGCATTTGTAAACGTCGGGCGCGCGGTCAAAATAAACAGACTCAAGGTGCCGCAAATAATAAAACACGGCTCGGAAGCCATCTTGGACTGTGATTTTAGCATAGACGAAAGTGACAGCGACCTGGTCGTCAAGTGGTACTTCAACAAGACGCTCGTCTATCAGTGGATACCAAGTGGGTACTCAAAATAAAGCGCCCAAAAATATTAGATATTTAGAAAAATCGAAATATCCCGAAATTCCTGGAAATATAATAAATAAAAAGTCAAAATGAATCCAAGCAACTTTTGTATTTACTTATTCAATTTCTTCTCGTTCCTGAGATAAAAGGTAGTGCCTCATAAACGAGCTTTCGATAAAACAAAGGAAAACGTCGCGTGCGTGACGTCACGAAACAGACGCGTGTACGCTGCCGGACGAGTGATCCTGTACGAATCGAGAACCCTTGATTCTCTGGTCTGCGGTGCAAACGCCGTAGCAAAATCGAGCCGGCTGTGGACTCCATCGCAGAAATGTCCAATTCTCTGGAAAATATTAACGCGATATCTTGCGGAAATTGACAGTTTTATCTGTGGCGGGCGATAGCGCGCGTCTGTGGGACAAAGTTTGAGGTTTCGGGCGATAAAATTTCGGGATATTTAAATTAAAACGATCTCGGACAGCGGTGAGATAATTTTCTCGATGCAGGCACCAAGATGCGACCCCAAGGACTCGGAATACTCAAGGACCGTCTCAATTTAGAGTACCAGGCGAGCGTAGACGTGAACAGCATCCACAGGGCGCTGCACATTCTCAAGGCCGGGCCCGATTTATCGGGGAATTACACATGCTCGGTGTCGACGTTGGAAGGCGAGGACATTAGGACGAAGAGCATGCTGGTATTGGGTAAGTCTTTGCTCGTATTCGAAATCGCTAGCGTCAGCGTCAACGACCTTCAATTGTTTTTAATTTCTCGAGAAGGTGGTGTTGCGGTGTGCACTTCGCGGAGTATTCCAATCACTTAAGCAAGTTCCGGGGACCAGACCTTTTAAGCAAATGCCGTCGCCTTCGCCCTGTCTTGGGTGGGGGCGGAGGGCGAGATGAGAATCGGATCCGCTTACGTAACCCGGCGATAAAGTTTTATTTTTTTTTCTTCATCGTCAGCTGTACACCGTGCGCCAAATAAAACGATCCACAATACGACTCAGAAACCCATAGGTGATACGAAAAAAAGTTTCTTGGACTCTGCTGAAGTTTTAAAATATTATAATTTTGTTAATACAGTGTCCCCCCTACTTTTTTATTTTAAGTTAAAATAAAGGTCCCTTTCTTAAGAAATTACTATTCGAATTTTGCATAATTTAGGCAGAAATTGGGGTTATATGTTGTTTTTTATATTTTGATTGCCCCATATAAAATTGTGTTGTGACGCTACTGATCCAGGTATTGCAACCGAAATTTAACCACAGGCTAAGAAGATGACGTACTATTCAATCAGTTTGGAAGATGCGCCTCACTATATACAGGGTGTCGCAAATATGATATCAATTCTAGGACAAAAATAAGGTAGGTTCGTAATTTGGGTTTAAAATAACATCCGTATAAATTCTTGCTGAATTTAAATCTGCCACATTAGGTGACCTGTTGGCAAGATTAGGCATTTGTTAAATAGCAAAGACATGATACTACAGGGTGTGCATTAATACCTGCAAATTTTGGAAAAAATCGAGTAGTGCATCATCTCCTTAGTCTGTATTTAAATTTTCGTTTCAATATCTGAATCAGTACACCCCGTATAAATTCTTGTTGAGTTGAAAGCTGCCCACATGTTGGCAATATTAGGTATTTTTTATATAGCAAAGACACGATGCTAGTTTCTTTTAAAAATATAATACTACAGATATACAAATAAAACCTATTGCCAACAATACAGGGTGTCATTAATACGTGGAAATTTTGAAAAAAATCGATTCTATACTAGACACTTTAACAGATTTAATAAAACTTCAGAATTCATATTTAAGGAAACATTAAACAGTTAATTATATAGCTTGATTGAAAATACCTAATAACAAAAATGAATAATTAAAGTTTATAGCCTAACTAAACAAGGTAACAAATTTGAATAAATAAATTTATAAAACAAAAAAAAACACAAACAAATAACTGTATATCTGTAAAAAATTTAAATATGGTGATACTGTAATACTGTAATATATTTCCAATATATTGTTCAACCTCCGCAATACACAATTCTATAGGGGGGAGGGCACTTTGTTTCAACAAAATTTTAAATTTGTAAATCTTCAGGAGAGTCCAAGAAACTTTTTTCGTATCTCGTATGGGTTTCCAGAAAATCGTATGGTGGATCGTTTTCTTTGGCACACGTTGTACAGGGTGAGTCAATGATAATGAATAAAGTTCATGATCTCATTGGTTTCAAAGTTTATGAGATACTAGTTTTCACACTTGCGAAACAATGATTATAGCGCCTTTATTTTTAAAGTTAGATCAATCATATTCGATATTAGGATTATTCGAAGGTGATGTGTAAGATTTGTGCAACTGAATTTCAATTAGATGCTACAGGGCGCTCAAAGTAAACGAATGTATTTGGATAATTTTACATTGGAAATATCTCTATTTTCTTAAATGGCACACCATATATATATTTTTTTTAAAGATCTTACAAACACTTACAACTTTTATCAATAATGTCGTATACTTTTTTTTAATACGATACGATTTTAGCTTTTCCAATATTTACCTTTCTTTCGGTCTAAGACCATTGACTATAATATTAGTTGACTATGATTAACCTATTAGCCAACACGGCTCAGTTAAGATTAAACAGTAAATAGGAATAAGAACTTTATCGGAGCGGTAAGTAAAGCAACAGACATTTAAATACCTATTATTACAAAAACTTATCTTATTTTTAATTGTTAATTAATTATTTATATACCCTTCTACTTGGACTTTGCTAGGGTAAATGATGTTGTTCTGTGACTTCACACCGGTAGTGTTTAGTCACATGATCGATGGAAGGGGGGGGGGGCATTCAATGAATTTTCTACCGACCCATTTCTGTGTGTTATGTTTTTTAAAAATCGTCGAACTTCTCGAATTTTAAATATCTTGGATCGTTAAGTGATTCACGAAAACTAAGTTTGAAGTGTTTTAAGTCCAATGGTTTTTGGTTTTCTACTTCTCGTACCCAGAACGGATTAACTGTTTAATAATAATGCATGCTGTGCGATTAACTGCGGAAAACCTTATTTTAGGCACAACAATATTTGGATCGGCCTCTTTCTTTGTGACGTGCCTCTTGGGCCTCCTCAGAGAGCTGCCCAATAGGCACAACACAACGTTTAATAATATCTGTGGAATGCTATAGCAGTTTCTGGACGGTTATGGGCATATAATACCACGAGTAAAGACTTAAATATTTTAAATATTTCTTCTACAAGGTTTTTCTTACTAGAGACACTCCAGAATTGAAACAACGTTTTTTTCGATATTTCGTACATTTCTAAAAACGAAAAAACAAAAGTAAAGTTTGTAGTAGTTTACACCCTTGCCTAATAAAAAATGTATATTTTTGCTTGGCACTCGTTGGCCTTCATATTTTTTTACTCTATAGAATTTGAAAAATTAAATATTAATGGTACTTATCCCGTCAAAAACACAAACATTCTACATTGCATGTACAGGTCTAAACTAATTAACAGGACTGACATCAGTTGTTAAATACTTAAAGCGGCATTTGTTTTCAAGCCCTACTAAGCCATTTAAAAAGTACGAAAACTTCGTTATTTTATTGAATCGATTGCAATAAAAATAGACTTTCCTTTAAACATCTGATATTGTGCCTTCATAAAAAATTCTTGGTAAAGTATTTTTAGAAAGCAATACTGTGTTTATATGTTTCAGTATGTTCTTAGTTTGAAAACATTAACAAATTTTGGATTTTTAATAATGATTTATTACAACCTAGTTTATGAATGGGGCCCACATTGCGGTGTGGCCTACACATTCGAATGCCCTACTGAGACCACAATTCCTATAGTTAAAGATGAAGATAAAAAATGTATCGAAAAATATCAACAACTCAAAGTGGTTAAAATACAGTGACCGGAGTACAGTACAGTACAGTACATACCTCTTGGCCCATTGCGTTTTGGAGCTACATTGTGATTTTGAAAATTTCTCGATTTGCGGCACCCCTCAAATCTCTGTTAAATATTTAAGCTAAACTAAAAATGTCCATAGAGATTTTTTTACGAAGAACTTACTATGATAGTTTTTTCAGATTTTTCAAAAAATTATAACATAGGGCTTTCCAATTATATAAATTTTAGTATATTAAAGTGCAATTTTTTGTACAAGTATAATGGATAATAAAGTATGTTTTACTTTTATGCAAATTTTATAAATGTCTTATATAGGTACCCAGAACCAACCCAATAAGACGATATTTTGACCAAAAACGCATAATAAACCGTATCGGGAAATTAATGTTTTGACGACGGTTAGAACAACTTCTTCAAATTCTTGTAAAAAAATGATTATAATGTTGGCGTTTAAGAATTTAACCGTTCAAATTTTTTTTAAAAAAGACACAAGCTTAAGCCTTATAAATTTGAGTTAGTTCATAATTTTTATCCCAGGACTAACAACGAAGAGTAGAATTTTGTCATTCGTATTTGCAAAATATCAACAGGAAGAGGCATTTTTATATGAAAATTATCTGTTCTGATGAAGTTATATATTTTCTATAATCGTTACTGGTTCCAAGAAAACGAACTTGTTGTTACATTTTATTTATTACAAAACACTTGTAATGTTTTCTTGAACTTTTTTTTAAGTACTTTTTTGTCAACATTGAGATTTTTCAGTTCATTAGGTAATTCATTAAAATATTTTACTGCATTTGATTTTGTATATATTCATTTTTCAATTCACTATATTGACACACTATTGAATTCACCACAAAAGCTTGTTTGATACTCAGTGGTCTATCCGCATCTGGTTCTTTTATTCCAATAATTTTAAGAATACGCTTCTGAAGCCGATCCAACGGGTCAAACGAAGAACTGTAGACCTCCCCAGCCTATGACTGCTTTCTTGTTAGTAGTTTTTTATTATATTTATATTGTTTTTATTATATTATATATAATAGTCGTAAATTATTCCACAGTATAACATTTTTTATAATATGACCAAGTGATTGCTTGAAAAATGGCTTTTGTATATCTGTTTTCCAGCAATCTATTATACAGCTTGTGTTAAAATAATTTTAGTCAGATGAAACGGGTAACCTTTTTTATAGAATAGTTATCTACATTTAATTTTTTATAGAAACTTCCACAAGCTACTGTAATACTTTTTATAAAACTTCTGGATTCCTTCTGCGTCGGTTTTTGTTGAGTCGACGTTTCGTCAATCATCCTTTGAGCTTGACTCAGACTGGCTCGAATCTGCTTTTCTATTCTTTGAGGGAGGAGGCGAAGCTAAATGAGGGGCATAAACACCGTCTCGGATGACTGAGACAAAGACCTGAGTCGCGGTTAAGATTGTTAGGTTGCTTATAGATTTCGTGAATGTGCTCGGCAACTTCTGTTGAGTTAATTTGTCTTAGTCTTAAAGCTCTTTCATGTTCTCTGGGCCTCCCTCAAACAATATAAAAGAAGGTGCAGAGTAAAATGCGAGCCATTTTCAGTCACGCTCTGAAGAAGCCACCAGGATAATTGGCGAAACGTTAGCTAGTTCGAGTCAACAAAAACCGACGCAGGAGGAATCCAGAAGTTTTATAAAATGTATAGTTATCTATAAGGTTGTTCGGAAAGTCATTTCATTTTTTCCCGTCAGAGGACTTAATTACGTTTTTTCGAAACCAACTTTACACTTAAGCCGCATAACCATTATATGTCTTGAGAGCTGATATTGCAAGGCTTGTGTGTGAAAAAGTTCTATTAATTCTACGCAGTAGTTTTTGGTTGGTGCCCTTTTAAATATGGAGAGCAATAAGCAGCATTTTCGTCATATTTTACTTTTTTACTTCAGAAAAGGTAAAAATGCTGTCCAAGCGAGAAAAAATTTGACGGATGTGTATGGAGAAGGCGCGTTAACAGTACGCCAGTGCCAGAACTGGTTTGCAAAATTTCGATCTGGCAATTTTGATGTCGAAGATGCACTACGGTCTGGAAGGCCGGTCGAAGCTGACAAAGATGCGGTAAAGGCATTAGTTGATGCAAATCGGCGAATAACCACACGAGAGATCGGTGAGAGATTAAATTTGTCGAACTCGACTGTTTATGGCCATTTGAAAGGCATGGGCTTAACCTCGAAGCTCGATGTGTGGGTGCCCCATGTCTTTACGGAGCGAAATTTGTGTCGTCGCGTTGACGTGTGTGATTCGCTCCTCAAACGTCAAGAAAATGATCCATTTTTGAAGCGGATTATTACTGGGGACGAAAAATGGGTTGTATACAACAATGTTAAATGCAAGAGGTCATGGAGCAGAAAAGATGAACCGGCTCAAAGCGTGTCAAAAGCCAACATTCACCAAAAAAAAGGTGATGCTCTCCGTTTGGTGGGATGTCAAAGGAATCGTTTTTTTTGAGCTTTTGCCGGACAATACAACGATTAATTCAGAAGTCTATTGTCATCAACTGGACAAATTGAATGATTCACTTACAGAGAAGAGGCCCGAATTAATCAACAGGAAGGGTGTAGTGTTCCACCAGGATAATGCGAGACTTCACACAAGTTTGGTCACTCGTAAACTTTTACAGCTTGAATGGGACGTACTGCAATATCCACCATATTCTCCAGATCTGGCGCCTTCCGACTACTATTTGTTCCGGTCCCTGCAAAATTTTTTGGATCGCAAAACCTTTACCTCAAATGAAGATGTCAAAAACCACCTGAACCAGTTTTTTGCCAGCAAAGACCAAAACTTTTATGAAAGGGGAATTATGTTACTGCCAGAAAGATGGCAAAAGGTGTTGGACCAGAATGGCCAATATATAATTTAATAAAATATTTATTCATTATACGAAAACTGTCTTTTATGTTCCCCAAAAAAAACGAAATGAGTTTCCGAACAACCCAATACATTCACCAAAAACGGTAGTACACTAGCAATCAGTGGCACATATTTTACAAATAATGTACCGGCATATTGTAATGCCACTAAACCTAACTAACCAATTCAGAAAAAGTGTCACCTAACCTAATTTTCTATAAACAGAGTAAAATATGTTCATATGCTATATTAATTAATTGGACTAAAAATTGACAATCCTTGGGAACTCCAATGCAGATCATTGCTGCAAAGATTGATTTTTACAAATCTCTTGCTTTTTGTCTGCAGTTGTTGTACTTGAATCGTCTACGAAAAACTGATAGGAATCGCTCTTTGGACGTACGCACCATTTAATACAGTCGTATCATCTACTATCAAGGAGTTTTACCTATTTCGCAAATAATTACCTGACAAGGGTTCCCACCTCCGCCACCAACATGTTTCTGATTGTTTCGGAGACCGCGCCGGCCATATAAATCGGGTCGTGAGGGCATGGCGGGGCGCTTCGTGATCGATCCCTAAATACAATTGTCTCAAAGTGGATTTGCGATGCGGTTTCGGCCTAAGCGCCGAGGACACGGTCTCCGGATTACTGCGCGATGCATTTCGATCTTTGCATTTAAAATAGCGCCCTCTATATCCGAGAGAGAGAGAATCGGTCATCAGAGCCGTCGTAGAAGTAGGCCGCGCCAGCGGTAATTGAATTTTTTGGCGCCCTGTAGCGTATATGTATTAGTTTTCCAGCAGAGTCCTTTTAGCAATGGCTTCCACACTGAGTTGCCCAGGATATCATCACTATCCATCAATTTCTTTGCGTACGTATCGAAAATAGACCCGGGTTGAATGCACTACTAGGATTTGCCGTTACGTTCCATTAATAGTTTCCCTAGCGACGCCATTACTGTGAACAATACTGCGAGACGCGAGCCGTTTTTGAGAAACTAAAGACGAATGAAGTGTATCGGACGTTCCATAAACAACGTCATGGAATTGCTATTGAAGTTATTTCGGTCTATTGATTTTTGACGTCTTGCGTCCATGACGACTATGAACGAGGGAAAAATTGTCTAACAGTTAGAAACCAGTTTTGATAATAACCCGACTAAGAAAATTTTACTTTTACTTTTGATGTGGACCCATAGGCGAAGGGAAGAACCTTCCTGTACGGACGTTAAGTATATCTGGAAGAGTCCTACATAGCCGCTACGTAGCAAAATTGTTCAATAGGATAGTACCAGTATCAATCTTGAAGATTTTTGCAAGAGAGAATGAATGGAAAAATATCGAACTGTGAACTATTAAAATATCAGCACGATGTTGTTCACAGTGATGGCCGATCATTTTCTCTGCTTCAAGTGAAACTATCGCTTTGAATTATTTAATATTGTACTTAATAGTAAAACACATTATTATTTCTATGTAGGTGAAATAAGATATTAATTATTATTATTATTACCCTTGCAATGGGAATGCTGAAACTAGCAATAATTTTTGTTTGTCCTACTTCTAATTTAGACAACTTAGATCCTGGTGGTGCACTAGGTGGCCTTAGCAATTTTATTCCTTTTGCATTTAGGAGATGAGTGACATAAAATATTTCTCAGTATTACATTTTTTATAATCCAACCAAGTGATTGGTTGAAAATGGCCTTAAGTGGCTTTTGTATATGAATTTCCAAGCAATCTGTTATACAGTCTACATTATAATAATTGCGGCGAAATAAAATTTGTAAAATCCTCTCTATGGGATCGTCATCTACTTTCACCAAAAAACGAACGCAGTACACTAGCAATGAGATGGATATTTTGACAAATAACTTCCTGGCATGTGATAATGATAGTCCAAAATTATCTTCCAAATCAGAAATTCTACCGCCTAATCTAATTTTCTTCAAACACATATAAAATATGTTCAAATCGTATGTTATCGTGTTTATAATTTAAGGGACTAAAAAAACAATGTTTGGGAACTCGAATGTACAGCCTTATCTTCTTCACAATATATCGTACAGTCTGCTGCAAAGATTGATTTTTATCAATCTTTTGATTTGTGTCTGCCATTTTTGTACTTGAATCATAATCATAAGGCTTTGAGAAAGAGCGAACTGTAAGTGATGATGAATCAATCATAGTTTTGAAACTTCAGTACATTAAGCAGTTTAAGATTGATTTTTATCAATCTCTTGATTTGTGCCTGCAATTTTTGTATATGAATTTCCAAGCAATCTGTTATACAGTCTACATTATAATAATTGCGGCGAAATAAAATTTGTAAAATCCTCTCTATGGGATCGTCATCTACTTTCACCAAAAAACGAACGCAGTACACTAGCAATGAGATGGATATTTTGACAAATAACTTCCTGGCATGTGATAATGATAGTCCAAAATTATCTTCCAAATCAGAAATTCTACCGCCTAATCTAATTTTCTTCAAACACATATAAAATATGTTCAAATCGTATGTTATCGTGTTTATAATTTAAGGGACTAAAAAAACAATGTTTGGGAACTCGAATGTACAGCCTTATCTTCTTCACAATATATCGTACAGTCTGCTGCAAAGATTGATTTTTATCAATCTTTTGATTTGTGTCTGCCATTTTTGTACTTGAATCATAATCATAAGGCTTTGAGAAAGAGCGAACTGTAAGTGATGATGAATCAATCATAGTTTTGAAACTTCAGTACATTAAGCAGTTTAAGATTGATTTTTATCAATCTCTTGATTTGTGCCTGCAATTTTTGTACTTAAACCACAAGGCTTTAAGAAAGAGCGAAGAAGAAGAACTTTTGAAATTTCAATATACATAGAGATATGACTAAACAGTTTAAGATTGATTTTTATCAATTTTTTGTACTTGTACTTTGTACTTGAATCACAAGACTTTAAAAAAGAAACTTCATTACACATAGAGTATGACTAAGCAGCTTAAAATTGATTTTTATCAATCACTTGATTTGTGTCTGAAATTTTTGTACTTGAATCATAAGGCTTTCAAAAAGAACGAACTGTAAATGATGATGAATTCTGGTGTTTTGAAACTTCAGTACATATAGAGATATGAATAAGCAGTTTAAGGTTGATTTTTATCAATCACTTGATTTGTGTCTGCAATTTCTGTGCCTGAATCATAAGGCTTTGAGAAAGAGTGAACTGTAAATGATGATGAATCCTGGTATTTTGAAACTTCAATATACATAGAGATATCACTAAGCAGCTTAAAATTGACTTTTATCAATCACTTGATTTGTGTCTGAAATTTTTGTACTTGAATCATAAGGCTTTCAAAAAGAACGAACTGTAAATGATGATGAATTCTGGTGTTTTGAAACTTCAGTACATATAGAGATATGGCTAAGCAGTTTAAGGTTGATTTTTATCAATCTCTTGATTTGTGTCTGTAATTTCTGTACCTGAATCATAAGGCTTTGAGAAAGAGCAAACTGTAAATGATGATGAATCCTGGTGTTTTGAAACTTCATTACACATAGAGATATGACTAAGCAATTTAAGGTTGATTTTTATCAATCTCTTGATTTGTGTCTGTAATTTTTGTACTTAAATCATAAGGCTTTAAGAAAAGGCGAACCGTAAATGATGATAAATTCTGGTGCTTCGGAACTTCAGTACACATAGAGAAATGACTAAGCAGCTTAAAATTGATTTTTATCAATCTCTTGATTTGCGTCTGCAATTTTTGTACTTAAATCATAAGACTTTGAAAAATTGCGAATTGTAAATGATGATGAATACTGGTGTTTTGAAACTTCATTACACATAGAGATATGACTAAGCAGTTTAAGGTTGATTTTTATCAATCACTTGATTTGTGTCTGCAATTTCTGTACCTGAATCATAAGGCTTTGAGAAAGAGCAAACTGTAAATGATGATGAATCCTGGTGTTTTGAAACTTCATTACACATAGAGATATGACTAAGCAGTTTAAGGTTGATTTTTATCAATCTCTTGATTTGTGTCTGTAATTTTTGTACTTAATTCATAAGGCTTTAAGAAAAGGCGAACCGTAAATGATGATAAATTCTGGTGCTTCGGAACTTCAGTACACATAGAGAAATGACTAAGCAGCTTAAAATTGATTTTTATCAATCTCTTGATTTGCGTCTGCAATTTTTGTACTTAAATCATAAGACTTTGAAAAATTGCGAATTGTAAATGATGATGAATACTGGTGTTTTGAAACTTCATTACACATAGAGATATGACTAAGCAGTTTAAGGTTGATTTTTATCAATCACTTGATTTGTGTCTGCAATTTCTGTACCTGAATCATAAGGCTTTGAGAAAGAGCAAACTGTAAATGATGATGAATCCTGGTGTTTTGAAACTTCATTACACATAGAGATATGACTAAGCAGTTTAAGGTTGATTTTTATCAATCTCTTGATTTGTGTCTGTAATTTTTGTACTTAATTCATGAGGCTTTAAGAAAAGGCGAACCGTAAATGATGATAAATTCTGGTGCTTCGGAACTTCAGTACACATAGAGAAATGACTAAGCAGCTTAAAATTGATTTTTATCAATCTCTTGATTTGCGTCTGCAATTTTTGTACTTAAATCATAAGACTTTGAAAAATTGCGAATTGTAAATGATGATGAATACTGGTGTTTTGAAACTTCATTACACATAGAGATATGACTAAGCAGTTTAAGGTTGATTTTTATCAATCACTTGATTTGTGTCTGCAATTTCTGTACCTGAATCATAAGGCTTTGAGAAAGAGCAAACTGTAAATGATGATGAATCCTGGTGTTTTGAAACTTCATTACACATAGAGATATGACTAAGCAGTTTAAGGTTGATTTTTATCAATCTCTTGATTTGTGTCTGTAATTTTTGTACTTAATTCATGAGGCTTTAAGAAAAGGCGAACCGTAAATGATGATAAATTCTGGTGCTTCGGAACTTCAGTACACATAGAGAAATGACTAAGCAGCTTAAAATTGATTTTTATCAATCACTTGATTTGCGTCTGAAATTTTTGTACTTGAATCATAAGGCTTTCAAAAAGAACGAACTGGAATTGATGATGAATTCTGGTGTTTTGATACTTCACTACACATAGAGATATGACTACGCAGTTTAAGGTTGATTTTTATCAATCACTTGATTTGTGTCTGCAATTTCTGTACCTGAATTATAAGGATTTGAGAAAGAGCGAACTGTAAATGATGATGAATCCTGGTATTTTGAAACATCATTATGCATAGAAACATCATTCAGCAGTTGAAGACGATTTAAAAGACAATTTGATGGACTAATATGGGAACCAGTCGTCCGAGTTCTCTTCTAGCATAATCTGCTGACTATCATCTTTCGTCTGCTGACGGCTAAGAACTGTCGTAGTGTTTTTTCATCAAATTTTCGCTACAGGTCTCAGCGCTTCAGACATTAAAACACTTTTGACAACCGACTATACGTACGCCTCGCGTAAACGCTGCACTCGTCGTGTTTGCCGAGTAATTACCGCCGACATTTTCGTTGAATAATTGCGAAGCAGCGACAGGGTGCATGTTAGAGAAGTAAACACATCGGCCGACGTACGAACGGTTAGCTGTTGCGAAGTGTCTACGTTAAACGGAATACCGAAATGGGGTTTTAGTCGTGCGATGACCTGGATGACGATTGATGCATCGGGACCTTTGCTAAACGTAGTTAATTAACATGGCGGCGCGCGACGCCGCTGGCTCTTTCCGCGTTCCTCCAGCGTCGCGTCGATTATAGACTATATCTCGTTCGTTTGTAGAGGGAAACATTGACATTAAAACTCATTCCATAGTCTGATAGGAACAATGTCTTAAGAATTAAAGTTAAAATAGTCATTTGGATAGACACGTAAATTTCCAATAGAACGCAGAGAGAGAGAGAGAGAGAGAGAGAGAGAGAGAGAGAGAGAGAGAGAGAGAGAGAAAGAGAGAGAGAGAGAGAGAGAGAGAGAGAAGAGAGAGAGAGAGAGAGAGAGAGAGAGAGAGAGAGAGATGAGAGAGAGAGAGAGAGAGAGAGAGAGAGAGAGAGAGAGAGAGAGAGAGAGAGAGAGAGAGAGAGAGAGAGAGAGAGAGAGAGAGAGAGAGAGAGAGAGAGAGAGAGAGAGAGAGAGAAATTGACATCACACTTATTCTAGTCTGTTAGCAACAATGTTTTAGGAATTAATTAATTAAGAATCATACAAGTACCTGGAGAAAACGTCAGATATAATTAATAAAGGTAATGAATTTGTGGTTTAGAGAAAACACGCTAATAGTAAATAGTCTTAAAACGAATATGATCTTATTTCGACCAGAACATAATCTAAAGCTAAATGAAGCAAATGTATAGAGAAAATAATTTACTTTGGAATTCAGATAAATGAATGCTGGAACCCTTGTATACAAACTGTGTGTACAGAATTAAAGGGGTAGGTTCTGCCGTCCGACTAATCTGTAGAGGAGGCTTTATGCAATTGTAAATGATGACTCGGTAAGAAAAAAGGAAAAGAAAAAACTTAGTTATAACACTCGAACTTACAATTATAAGTGCCTTAAGATCTACCATTACTTTTTTACTTAAAATTCATAAGACTTTTTAATTTTTGTATGCATATATAACCACACAATAAGAGCAAGAACCCTCGCAGACGAGCAATTAGACAATAAGATTAATGAAGAAAATGAAGAACAAGGAGCCTTGCAAATGAAGTTTAAGCAATTGCAAGTAATGATTGCGCATGCAATTTTTACTTACGAATATATCTAATATTTGTATTCCAAAACGGAAATAAAAGTTAATGAAGGGAACCTAGCATATCATGCTACCTAATCACATACTTTCAATAACTGACATATCAGCACAATCACACAGAGATCAGTGAAGGAAATGAAGAAAAAAGAGCCTTGCGAATGAAGCTTTAAGCAATTTTAAGTAATGATTGCGGATGCAATCTATATTTATATATTTATAGCTGTCAAGTGAATATTAGTGAGACTTGAAATATATTTACTTGAAGAATACTTCGGTTAATAGTGTTGATTAATCGTTGATGTAGAAGTTATTTCATTCGTACTTTAATTTTGGTAAAAACCCTATATAATGGTCTTCTAGTTTACCAATATACAGTTTACAACATTATATATAATTTTCTTCAGAATCTATCTGCGGTGCATCGCTGTCATGAGTTTTTATAGCCCCTCGATCTCAATGAACTGAGCTCCTAGTATTCTCTGCTGCAGCCTAGTGGTGGTGGTAAAGAGATGATGTGCAGTTTCCTCCTCTTCTAAATGTGTGCCCTCTTAGATCTTATTCTGGTGTCAGGATCCCAAGCAGTGTTCATACTCGTACGTCCTCGGGACCCTTGACTGCTTCAGTCCTTGTAAACTTTACAAATACTGCCTCCCTAGCCAGTCATTCAGCTATCGGTTTTCATGCAGTTTTCATGTTGTCCATTTATTTTCCTCTTTTTTAGGTTTTCCACTTTGGTCTAGTTTTTCTTGTTTTTTTTTGAGCTACTTCTTGGTACTCCGGTTTTAATCGTTTATCTCTGCTCTGGCGACGAGGCTACTCGAGCCATTTCGAAGCGGTTAATTCAAGAAACGGAAGCGACATATTTACTTCGCCACTGCGACCAAACACGGCGCTATCGTCGCAGCGTTTTCGCCGTATCCTTGATAATAGGCAAACGCGTTCGAGCTCGCAGTCTGCCACGCGGACTACTTACCAACTACTATTTACGGGATAATCCAGGTCCCCTGGATGCTCCAGATAAACTGAATTAAAATTAAATTAAAGCCACTGAATATCACGAAGCTCGAGTCGGTTAATTAGCCAAAGAAGCGAATTAACATTTAGGGGAGTATAGCGTTAGACGCGTCGCAGTTGGTCGCCTCCGCGACGAATGCTAATTGGTGCCGATTATCGCTTGTTTCTGCTCGTGGCTAGAAGTAAAAGGGGGTGAGGGTTCTATTTGTACGTCTAACGCAAACCGTTTTTTTCCCAAAAATTCAAAAGTGTTTCTGGAGAAATGCAGAGGTTTATCTAATTTTCAAATTTAATTG
The DNA here is from genome assembly GCF_029955315.1 of Cylas formicarius. Taxonomy (NCBI): domain Eukaryota; kingdom Metazoa; phylum Arthropoda; class Insecta; order Coleoptera; family Brentidae; genus Cylas; species Cylas formicarius. The sequence continues at coordinate 28,367,686 of NW_026844326.1, read as the reverse complement.
CACGCAACAAATGATCAAATCTAGAGGCGGGGCTGCAACATGTGTAGGCATCGGGTGGCATCAAAACCAAAACGGCCCCGGGACACCCTCGCCGTAAACAAGGTAGTTAAACTTTGTAATAAATTTCAACAGGTCAAAACGGATATGGTGGGCGTGTGGCTTTGATAGAGAAAGGAAATGAACACACGCCGAGGGTGTACGTAAAGATGGCGGGGGACGGCGGGGCGGCCGGCTTACGTTTCCGGCAACGGTTTTTCGTGTTCCGCGCGCTACAGCGGAAGGGGGCGAATTATAAAACGTCCGTCAACGAATCAGGGTCGAAATTTAGATTTGCGCGTAAAAAATATTCACGTTAACGTGAGTAGTTCGCGTTGCGAACGTAAACGTTGCGAGCGACTGTACACTCGCAACAATTATTCAGAATATCCATTTCGAAAAGTGTGGTACAAGGTAGTATTTTGGAACGTATGTTGTTTTCTATTTTCAATTCCGATATGTATCGATATTTAATAAGAAACACTGGAGGTATATTTCAAAGAGTGCGCGGCAATATGAGGAAAAGAGCTGAAGCGTGTATCCTTCAAGGTAAAGGACAATTTCAACAATTTATTAAGATTCTATGTTATACTTTTTTTTTCAAAAAAGTTCTTATTAATTTATTAACAAAAGTCTTTTTATAAATTATTAATTGTCTCCCGGAAAACAAACCTATTACTTAAAGGTAAAGGTAGCACAGTGCCGCAAGACCCTTCAAATATCAGCTGTGTAAATAATAAAAAACAGAGGCCCGACGATAGAGCCCTGCGGAACACCCGACAAAATCTGAACTCGCTCTGATACCGCTTCGCTACACACAATTTTTTGAAATCTGTTAGAAAAGTAGGATGTTACCAGATCAATGGACTGTTGTGAAAAATCCAAGAGTATGAGTGCAAGTTTTATCAATAGGGAAAATTATATCGTCTGTTAAACCAACCAGAGCAACCGAAGTAATGCTGAAATCTTGCCTAAACCCACATTGACTCTCGGGTGTGACATTATTAACAATGCAATAGTTTTGATTAGCTGTTTGTATAAACCTTTTTCAAAATTTTTGATAACTCTAAGATCATTAAAATTTGTTGGATTTTGTTTCTTAGATTAGGCCTCTCCAATGGAAGTTTTCCATTGATCTGGAAAATAATTTAACTCAATACAGCAGTTAATTATGTGCGTGACCTATTTATCGATAAAGGTGTGCAATGTTTTAACATTTTAATATTTATATTATCCTCGCCTGCGGCATCAGTGCGGATGTCTTGAATTATTTTGTGAATATCCGATATTTCTGCCATATGAAAAAAAAATCGAGCATTATCATTCAAATAACTATTATTTTTACAAAAATGAACTTTGGTATTACAGTCAGAGACACTTAGCAGAATTTTGCCGAAATATGCACCAATTTGATTTGGATTTGCCAAGTTAATCGGAATTGCAGATTTCCTACTTGAACACGTGTTGAGTGGTCTTAAAGATTTCCAAGTCTTTTTTGGGCATTGGGCAAACGAGTTCTTTTAAAATCCTGCAAAGCGCGGTAGAAGCCAAGGGGCTCGATGTTAAGGTACTCTGACATTTTTAAAAGGCGCACGCTTGTTAAAAACAGATAGCAAAAAATTGTTATCAATATTATTTTCATAAAATATTTCATCCCACTGAGTTAAATAGGGTGATCTGAAACTTCACCTACTGATATAACTTCGGTACTAGCAATCATCGATTCATTAGTCAGGAAAATAGGATCCAATAAAGAAACAGTTGATCTGGACATTCTTAGAGGATCGGCGAGGTTCAATAAATTAATATTGAAATTATATAAAAATATTATCCAAATATCTTGCTATAGAATTAAAATTTGTATTTGGGGGGCGATAAAATACGCCGGATGCATAGTGCTTATTCTTCAACTTAGTTTTAAAAATTAAAAATTCAAGATAATTTGTTATATTGAAATTAAGTGTAATCAATTCAGTTACTAATTTATAATATTAATGCCAAAAACATCAACATCTCACCGGTGGAAAGCCACGTCTCTGTAAGGAATAAAATATCAAAATCGCGCTCTTCCACTATGGATTTTAAACTCAAGGAAACCTGTAAATATTGAACGTAAATTGTTTTAGTTCGCTCATTTATACATAAACATACATAAAAAAAATTAGTATTGTTCCCTATCAAGTTATTGAATATAGACCACTCGTAAATTTTAAGAAACTCCTATAAATGAAATAAAAAAAAAACTGTGATATATGATACAATATGATATATATGATATATGATGCAATCATCTCAGTACATGGCATACACGATTGACCAGAATGATATTAACTCCTCCATAACCAGGAATAACCAACCAGATGAGCAAACAGCGTATAACGTAATAATTATGGCGTTTTTCTTCAAAACCATTTCAATTCGCTTTGACCCACTAACACGCTGTCTTTTCACCCTCGGCCTAAGTCAAAGAGTGGCTTTGCTAGGCGGTGACCCCACCACTACGGAACCCAAACGAACTGTCAAACAGTGCACCGTACGCACCTTTCGCCCAAAATAGCAACGCTACAGTATACTAAAGTAGGATACTGCAATATGAAAAATTTTTCTCCACCGTTCGCGTTAATTACCTTTTACGTTTTCATTACGCCCCAGGTGTTCGGATCGGAAACGGGCGTCGCGAAGCTTAAACTTTCGCCCTTAAAGACGTACACTCGCACCGTCGCCGCCCCCTCGCCGCCGCTGGCCCCGACGTGTCCTTGGCAACGTTCGGCGTTCCGTCCAATTTAAACTTGCCCGTTATGGAGTGAACTCGACTCGATTCCCTGGAATTTGTCGCAGATTTTAATGACGCAATCCAAGAGACCGACTCAAAGTTTCAGAGACCTCCCGCTCCTCCTCCACCACCCCCTCACGCCTCCCCGGACGGTTGTTACGTAAGGGGATTTCTGAGAAGAGGGACCGTGTAAGTCACGTCGCCGGACGTCGCGGCGCTCCGCCATGTAATTTTCTTGATGGGATAAAGCGCAATGCGTTATATAATCTCGCCGGTATGGCGTGGCGGCGCCCTCGTCCAAAGTTTCGTGAAACGGACGGCGACGTCGCTACCATTTCGTTTTCCGGGGTTTCGAACGACGTGGCAACATCCGGTGGTGGGGACGTGTTTTTTTTTTTAAGTCTATGAACATTTGGTTGGTAATCCTCTACCAAATTTTTTAAATTTGTTTTTCATCTCTCTCTCTCTCTCTCTCTCTCTCTTTCTTTCCTTTCCGCCGTCCAAGGGTTCCTGAGCATCATATCAAACGACCTCATAGGTTGCGAAGGAGAATATCAACGTGCTGTGCCAGAACTATCGTATAAATTTGTGACTTTTTTCCCCCAACGAAGGCTATTTGCGTAGATGGCGTTATATTTTAATAATTCAATCAAACAATTTATTCAGAAATTTTATGTTATATTGATGTTGAGAATTTATTTTCAAACAAAAGCCCGAGTTTGTTGTGTGGATTTTTTTTTAATATACTCTTCAGTTCAAATAATTGTTTTCAAAAAGTTTGGATCTTCTTGATATTTTATCACAATCTGGATGGAGTTGAAGTAATTTTAGTGTAATAAGCTTGTAATTATGCATTTTATTTGTTTTTAAAATTCGCTCCATTGGCGTGTATTTAAGTACAATAATAGTCATAGTGTAGGAATTTAGATTATATTTTTTAAAGCTTTTGAGTGTTCTTATTATGTCACTTATTTTTGCAAAATTTTCTAAAAAGTAATTTTTATTTGCAAAATGTCTCTAAACAGCTACAATATATGTTATATAGACAGAATGCATAGATTTCAAAAATATAATAATAAACATTTAATAAAATAAAGTTGATGTTCGGTTCGGGTAGATGTGAAATATCCCAAATATCTTAAAAATAGAGATTACAACCAATTTTAAGTGCCTATCTTTCTTCTTGTATATTTGAAATAACCGATATAAAATTTCGAAACGTTTCGCAAGCCGATGTAAGTGCGAGTAAATAAAATCAACAGTTCCCGAAACTTTGCCGACAATCCGTCAGGCGTCTGAGACCCGCCGCCGCCCCACTCGCGCGTCGAAAGCCGCCATGCAAAGTTCCGTAATGGGAGTTTAAAAAGTGAACTGAGAAATGGGGAAGTGGTCCTACGTTTTTGCGCTTTAACCGTCTTCATCGAAATGTCTTTAACGGCTTCGCTACCCTAACTCCCCGATCCGTTTAATTTGGGGTTAAATCGTCGAGATTTCGTTGGCGCTGGGCGGAGTAGGGGTACTTTTCCCTTTAGAAATGAGGTAAACAGTAATAAAAATAATCACAAAAGTTAGGACAATGTTATCAGAATTTTATGGGATTTTCAGTTTTTGACTATAACTGGTACACTTTTAGTAAAGTGGCCTGGACATATTGTAATCCGGAATCTCTGACGTCTTCTCTTATTGATCGGATAAATGATTTTCGAGAAAATCAAGTTTTTCCGGGGCCTTCGATCTTTCCCTTGACGATGAGCCGTGCCTATCGGTATTTGTCGTTTCTCAGGATGTGACACAGGTATGCAGTCTTACGGACTTTCACAAGCTTGAATAGTTCTCGTTCAGTTCCCAGCCTGCGCAAAACTTCTTCGTTCGTGGTATGCGACGTCCATGGTATTTTAAGTATTCTGCGATGTGTCCAAATCTCGAAAGCTTCGAGTTTATTAATGGTTTGTGTTTTTAGTGTCCATGTTTCGACTCCGTACAAGAGAGTAGACCACACATAACATTTTGAGAGTCTTAAACGCGGCTCGAGGTTGATTCGTGAGAATATGCGACATATTAAATTACAATAGAAAATCGAAAAGAGCAGAATGCATTCTTTCCTTAATTACGGAGCCCCGCCTGTTATCAATTTCAATAGGAACAGAAGAGAGATTATTCCTTTTTAGTTTAAATATACTCAGATAACACCTGTATCATAGGTATAAGAATACGCAATGGTATATTATGCGACAAGTGTGGTAAACGTCATTTGAGTCACTAGCAGTGGAGCGAGTGTTTAATAAACGAACGACATAGTATTGGGTTGTTCGGAAAGTCATTTCGTTTTTTTTTTGGTTAGACAGAAAGACAGTTTTCGTATAATGAATAAATATTTTTTTAAATTATATATTGGCCATTCTGGTCCAACACCTTTTGCCATCTTTCTGGCAGTAACATAATTCCCCCTCATAAAAGTTTTGGTCCTTGCTGGCAAAAAACTGGTTCAGGTGGTTTTTGACATCTTCATTTGAGGTAAAGATTTTGTCATCCAAAAAATTTTGCAGGGACCGGAACAAATAGTATTCGGAAGGCGCCAGATCTGGAGAATATGGTGGATGTTGCAGTACGTCCCATTCAAGCTGTAAAAATTTTTTGGCGAGTGACCAAACTTGTGTGAGGTCTCGCATTATCCTGGTGGAACACTACACCCTTCCTGTTGATTAATTCGGGCCTCTTCTCTTTAAGTGAATCATTCAATTTGTCCAGTTGATGACAATAGACTTCTGAATTAATCGTTGTATTGTCCGGCAAAAGCTCAAAAAAAAACGATTTCTTTGACATCCCACCAAACGGAGAGCATCACCTTTTTTTGGTGAATGTTGGCTTTTGACACGCTTTGAGCCGGTTCATCTTTTCTGCTCCATGACCTCTTGCGTTTAACATTGTTGTGTACAACCCATTTTTCGTCCCCAGTAATAATCCGCTTCAAAAATGGATCATTTTCTTGACGTTTGAGGAGCGAATCACACACGTCAACGCGACGACACAAATTTCGCTCCGTAAAGACATGGGGCACCCACACATCGAGCTTCGAGGTTAAGCCCATGCCTTTCAAATGGCCATAAACAGTCGAATTCGACAAATTTAATCTCGCACCGATCTCTCGTGTGGTTATTCGCCAATTTGCATTAACTAATGCCTTTATCGCATCTTTGTCAGCTTCGACCGGCCTTCCAGACCGTGGTGCATCTTCGACATCAAAATTGCCGGATCGAAATTTTGCAAACCAGTTCTGGCACTGGCGTATTGTTAACACGCCTTCTCCATACACATTCGTCAATTTTTTTCTCGCTTGGACAGCATTTTTACCTTTTCTGAAGTAAAAAAGTAAAATATGACGAAAATGCTGCTTATTGCTCTCCATATTTAAAAGGGCACCAACCAAAAACTACTGCGTTGAATTAATAGAACTTTTTCACACACAAGCCTTGCAATATCAGCTCTCAAGACATATAATGGTTATGCGGCTTAAGTGTGAAGTTGGTTTCGAAAAAACGTAATTAAGTCCTCTGACGGGAAAAAACGAAATGACTTTCCGAACAACCTTATATTTCATGCAACAAGTGCTGCAAACAGCATTTGACTCACGAATTTATTTGACACGAGCGGAGCGCAGCGGAGCGCAGCGGAGCATACTTCTAAATGTTTGCAAAAGACATATTTATATATGTATACTAATCTTTAGCAGACTAAATCTCCTCTTTGAAAGACTTTTATTATTATTATTATTATTATTATTATTATTATTATTATTATTATTATTATTATTATTATTATTATTATTATTATTATTATTATTATTATTATTATTATTATTATTATTATTATTATTATTATTATTATTATTATTATTATGTAGTCAATCAAAAAGACTTTAATTTAACATTTTGGAAACATTTTACATGTTCCGTGTCCCAGTTAGATTTATGAGGAAAAAAATGGACTTGCAAATATTCCAAATATCGAAAGTATCCAAAATATTCAAAACTCCCATTACTAAGAAATGAAAGAAAAAAACCATAAAAATTCCTTCACTGACGGACCGTTTGACGTCCAATAAAAAACAAAGCGACGTCGTTTAAGTTGAACGCCATTACTTACGCCGCCGTAATTTTCGAAGAATCGTTTTACTCAAATTATGCGCGCCGCCAAGTGCAATCGGTCGTATCGTCGTCCTTTTTGTCCGCGGAGGCGCACTCATTAAAAAATCTGCTAAATATGGCCCCCCGCGAGAAGCACCGTAATTTTTCTTTGTTCGGGACGTGGTCTGTCCGCGTCTTTTGTTTTCCTCGATTTTATTTGGGCGGAAAGGCCAAAAAGGGGGGGAGCGGAGTATCCCCGTCAAGAAGGACTTTGTTTTACTGAACGGCAGGTTGGCGCGAGTTCCACCGGGAAAAGTGAGACTTCGATAAATTCTTGTGTCGGCATCCATCATTTGCTCCTGTTAAACTGCCTTACATAACTACTTGCAAGTACACGTTCTCTTTAACTGCTCTCTGGTATAAGTTCACATTGAGTTTTAATTAGATCAGTTACATGGGCGGTTAATTCCACTGTCCTCTCAATGGCAGCTTGACATTTTTAGAAGACCTGCTATCTTAAAGTTTCAGGAATGTTATAGAAAACGTTGGGTAATGCCTTTTCAGACAGCTTTTTACATTTAAATACATAAAAAGAGTATGTACCGTTGTTCGATTACAAAGATAGATGTGAAAGCATTATTTAAGTTTTATCCTCTACCTCCTCAACCACCTCCTTGTATTGACGGCTGCTTGTAAATTGGCTGTTTACTGGTTTATTGCTCAGTTTATTTAGGGTTTATGAGTGTTGAGATCAAGGGAAGATTGGAGAGAGGGCAGAGTCGGCTCCTGGGATGGACTTGTCTGGTACACGGACGGGTCCAGAATGGGAGATCTGGCCGGAGCTGGAGCGTACTGCGAGACAACGGGATCAAGCTTGTCGGTCCCTCTGGGCCAGTACTGCACTGTGTTTCAGGCGGAAATTTTCGCTTTATTGATGGCGGCCAGAGAGGTGCTTCGGCTCAACTACGGAAGCAGGAGAGTCTTCTTCTGCTCGGATAGTAGGGCTGCACTCATGGCGCTGAAGTCAGTGCGTACGCGCTCCTTGTTGATAAAGGAGTGCAAAGGGGTACTGAGGAGGGTGGCTGAGGAGAGAAAGGTCACGTTGGTCTGGGTTCCGGGTCACACCGGTGTCCGGGGCAATGAGGCAGCGGACGCCCTAGCCAGGGAGGGCTCCTCGCATAGGCATATAGGGCCAGAGCCCCGCTTGGGGATCGCCCCGTGTGTGAGGCGGGGAGCTCTCGAAGCCTGGGCGAGAGACCGGGCCGCGGGGGGCTGGAGAGTTGCTCCGGAAATGAGGCAGGCGAGGCTTATGATGGATGGGCCCGCCCTTCCTCGGACCAGGGAGCTGCTTAGACTGACCAGGAGGGAGTGTAGAGCACTAACAGGGGCCTACACAGGACATTGCAGGCTTAGGAGGCATCTCTGCTTGCTAGGCATTGGAGACGACCCGGAGTGTAGGTGGTGCATGGAAGGGGAGGAGACCCCGTATCATCTGCTCACCGAGTGCCCTGCCTTGACATGGGCAAGATTGGGAGTCTTCGGAACGGCCCTGATCGATCCGGACTCAGTGCACGGTATTGGGCTAAAGGAGTTGCTGGCCTTCTACAGGAGGGGCGGCATTCTGGACGCCCTCTAGAGCGGCCTGGGGGCACAACGGGCCCATCTGGTGGCCTAAGTGCTTGGACGCCCGCGAGGGCGCCCCCCTTTAATACCAATACCAATGAGTGTTGAGACACGGCAGGAGTATACGGTATTAGGGAAACTGGCGGTTCTAGAAGTTCAGAAAAAAGTAAAAAAAAATCTGGATATTGTTTTAGATTTTCGGGATTGGGCACCAAAAGACGTTACTAGCATTGTGACGTGTAAAACTTGGTTTCTGCAAAAATATTTTTCAGATATTTTTGTTTAATGCGATTTGTGGAATGCGAAAATGCGGAAATAAATATGGATAACGCCAAAAATGCCCAACGCATACGCTTGAATCTGATGAACCTTAATAGTCAAGCGCCAGTAGTATAGTGATGACGGTTCTAAGCCACTGGTTTGAAAATTTGAATTGTAGCGAATGTTCGGGTGTGTTCGGGTTGGCGCGGGAAAATTCATAACCTTCGTGTATGTCCGGGGTAGCGCATGCGCAGTATTAATACGCGACACTGTTGAATTTGCGTTCATTCATTCCCGCCGTTTTTAATCGCAACGACTCAGTGAAAATCTCAAGTCATTATCTTTATTAGAACCTAAAATTAAAACTAAAAAAAGTTTAATTTTGCAAGGCATTTCGAGTTGCTATTAATATCGAATTATCTTTAATTTGCCGAATAATACAGTAACTGATTATTTAATTGTTTTATCTTTAAAGTCGAAATAAAATTTATTTGTTTATCTTAATATTTTTCACAATACTAATGCTTTGAAATTTTCTGAATAAAAATCGCAAAAATTAGATTGATGAATGCAAGTTTATAAAAATCTAGATCTACCTGCTAAATGAATAAATGACACTCACTAAACATGAACATGCTGAGAAAATAGACTAATCAATGCTTCAAAAATTTTTTACCCCTACCCCATACCAATAGGCTTACCAAATAAATTAACAATTGCAGTTATAAAAACTATAAATAAATAAAGAAAATCCCGTACTCCTTAGAAATTTGGACCGGGCGCATCAAAGACTTATTTGCCCACTCGAAGGGAAGATCCCGGGGATTTCGTCACAGGATGATGAAAATCCAGCTTTTTACCCCTTTTCGTCCATTATTGCATCCCATCTCGCTAGTTAGGAGATTTCGCAATTATTTCGTTAATCTTTGAAAGGCGACGGCGCTGACTTGAAGTTCCGGATTATCACCTTAATTGCTTTTTTACCTTCCTTTTTATTACGCGCCGCTCGAAGGTCCTCCGGGAGATCGCGTCCAAGGAGTTGTTAATACGAAATAAAGAGGCCTGGATATTAGATCATCTTCCGGCCTTAATTACAGTTCGTCCCGCGAAGAAAAAGAATGAAAAAAAAAAAACCTTTTAGAAATTCCGTTATAATTAAAAGGGAATTGGAAAAGAAATAATTTCCAAGCTCGTTTGGTAAACAACTTCATTATCCTCCTCCCCCGATCCTCCTTTTTTTTTATTAGGTTGTTCACTCTGGACGGGGGATCGGGAAGTTCTTGAAGTAGCTGGCGTAAATATTTCCCAAATAAGTGATTTATCACGCGGGTTTCGCCGGACCATTGAGGAACAATTCGAACAATTACCAGAATCCGAGCGCTTAAAACATTTACTCGAACACCCATTGTGCTCCGGGGAACATTAAATCGGTATTCTATGGCCTCATTGTCCAGCGTTTTCAAATTAGTTCACGGAAGCGGAAGATTAAGTTTACAAATCGACAGGGCCGTAATAATATTGATGGTACGAGGTTTTCTTTTTTGCATCGAGCGAACCTCGCGAAAAGTTTCTTTTCTAACAATAGAAAATATGGCAAATGTTGCACGAATTGCAAATGACTCAAGTCTGCAAGTTGAAGCGACATAAGCTACAATACTTGCAGGTGATTTTCCGCTAATTAAGAAATAAAGTAAGCAAGTCAAAATTTGATTTTTCTTTATTTTTTCAAATTTTTATAATATTTTCGATATTTTATTATACAAATGTCACTATAAAGTAGTGTAAAAGTAGTAAAGCAAAACGTAAAATATCGTATGCAAGGTGTATTTTGTGTATTATTGGAAGCTTAGATCAAGACATATCATTTAATGTAATCGGTTTATCTATCCAGTTTTGAAAAACAGACGATTCTCGAAAAAATTTTTCAACAGGACAACACACCCATTCACGTAGTTGCAACTACAAAACAGGGATTTCAAGACTTTGGTATCCAGTTGTTAGAATGGCCAGCAGTTAGTCCAAATCTAAATCCGATGGATAACGTCTGCGGGACATTATCAAGTTAATTCAAACAACGACGGCGATCAACATTGGGCAAAATTTCAACTAAAACACTTAAGGAATTAATCGATAACGTACCTAAGAGACTGATAGGAGTTAGGAAAAATAAATGTGGTTAGACGAAATATTAAAGCAATAAGAGATATAAATATAAGCAGTGATTTTAATTTTTTCACAGTACAAATATATGGATGGAAGGCTATTAGAGTTTTTACCTTTATCAAATAAAAAATATAACTAATATATTGACACTTTAATTTGTGTGTACTATTTATGTACCTAAACTATTTTCAGAATTATTCAATTGGTTTTAAACGAAATCTTTAAATATGTATGAGTCTATGCTTTTTTACAGGTCTCTAGTATTGTGCTCAGAGAAGTATAATCAACTTTAAACGTTGAGTAAAGAGAAATAAATCATAAATAATAAAGTAATGTAACTTACAACAAAAATATTTAATGAAGAAACTTCAGAATACTTTTGACATATCACATTAATTGAAATAAAAAGTAAATAAATTCAAGAATTTATCTATTTCAGAATACTAAAAAAATGAATTCATTGCTGATTAAAACAAAATAGTAATAAATAGACAATGGGAGTAAAAAAAAAATAGGCGAAAAGAAATCAGGAAGATATTGATATGGTGTTTGGTTTGGTTACGCTAATGGTTTAAGAAGCTTCTGTTAGGGGGCTCCCAAAAATTTTAGTTCAAAACACAAATATCACGTTACCAAAGTAGCTTTAATCAAACTGCATAACATATTACTTTACTACATAGTTGTTTCTGATGAAATTGTTAATTTTACGAAATAAAAATAGGAAATTACTTAAGCTAGTGTATTAATTCGGTCAGCGTACTTATAAAAAACTGCTAATATATTTAAAACCCGTGGGTTTTCCGCTCTAAACAGGACTATCTTTTTTTTATGGGAAATTTTTTAAGATATATAATTTTTGCCCAAGAAAATGCAAAAAAATTTCCGGACAAAATAATTGCAACATCATTAGTGACGCACGTGTAAAAAATATATAAAGTTTGTCATCATTAACTTTTTACAATATCCCATTCAACCTTGAAGTCAGCTGAACGTTTCTGAAAACATTCGGTATTATAAGAATGGCATCGGTTGATAAAAATGTCAATATTATAAAAAACAACAGAGTAAAGAGTGAAACTTTACTAACCGCTCAAAGAAGTTTCACAAAATTGATAATAAAACTAAATTAAAACAAAAGAAGAAGAAAAAAAGCAACACGTCAAATGAAAAGGCGTTAAGTATCCCGTAAATATCGAAATGCATCAAAACTAACCGAAAAATGACGCGGTATGAGCAGCATTATAAACGCATTCACACAGTGGCGTCGCGTCGCACCAATTTTCCGGTATTTTCGCGGGAGCGTACGAGTCACCGGAATCACGTCTCGGGAACTTTTCCCGTGCGGCCGCAGGCCCCCGAAAATCACGTCCGGGAGTAAAGTTTTATTCGCCCCTCGCTACCCCCACCCACCTCGTTCTGCCACACCCGGATCCCGACCAGTACTTTGGCGCTTAATTTGGTCCTCCGAGACCTCGCGAACATACTCTCGACACTGTAGGCACTCAGTCGCACTTCACCGATAACTTTCTTTCCCAGCAACGTCCGTTTGATTGGCGATACTCGAACGATTCGTTTTCTGGCGGACACTTCGCTTCACGTCCAAAAATTTATTTAATTTTATTTTTCTATAGCGGATTGTTGCTACAGTAGAAATAGAGAATTTTTTTTAGCAAGTCTCTGACTTACTGTCCTGCTGCTTAAGTAAATTTACGAACAAAACTAATAGGCTTTAGTTCTTCACACTCTCTTAACATATGTTCGATGGTGGGGGTACCTGGCCTTGTTGTTATGATGTAGACTTTTTTTCCGCTTCTTTAAAACAATATTTATTCTCCCGCTCTTCATATCGAAATTTACCATTCTTCCCCATTAAATTATTGAAAGATACTTTCCGCTATCATTGCTTTGTATCTTACGCTATTTTTTCTACTCCTGTCTATAAAATACCTCATTACATACCGATCTAGGGTGCGGGAAGCGTCACTTTACCGCGGATCCCAGTCACTTCAGACATTTCCGAGATTTTACCCTCCGGGTTTGGGAGCATTCGGATGTTTTCGGAGATATTTCCTACGCTTTGAATTTTGACCTTTGTCAATTCTGACCGTTGTCATGTCAGTGAATGTATTCGTGTTGTTTTGCGAAAATGTAGACAAAGGCTATGAGGTCGCAGAAAAAGTATAGTATGCAACACGTGTGGCAAAGTTTTTAAGTCACACGTTTATTGAACACTCGCTCCGCTCGTGTCAAATAAACTCGTCAGTCAATGCCGTTAACCGCACTTTTTGCATAATATACTATTCCCGCATTCTTTTCTTTTACTCACTGTTTCTTCCCCCATTTCTTTTACTTTAGCTACTGTTTCTTGAGGTTTCTTTTATTCATTTCCTCATTCATCCCCATGCGATCCAATTTTTGCACCTATACTCTAAGCTTTCAGAGTATTTTTCCCTTTCGTACCCTTTATCGTTTTCATCTACTCTGTTATTCCTAAAGCGTCTCCATCACAAAGTAGTTTGCGGATACTTTTTGTATATTACGTTTTTGTATATCATGCTTCTCTTATTTTAGCTATTGTTTCTTGTGATCCGTTTTAATCCGATTATCATTCGTCCATATGCAACGCAATCTTTTCATCTATACTTTAGGAGTTCATAGTACTTTCCCCTTTCCTATCCCTTATCCCCTTCTATCCTTTTCGTCTCCGCTACTACTCCCAGAGCGTTTCTTCACTAAAGTATTTGGGAATACTCTCCGTCATCAGTGCATCGTTGTAGCTACTAATTCTTGGGGTTTCAGTCAGTTTACCATTCAACTATATGCTATACACTAATAGCGTTCATCGCACTTTCTCCTTCCTTAGCCTTTATCTTCCTCCATAGCAGTGCTTTGTCTATTATGTAGTATCCTGCTTTTTTTAATTTTAGCTACTGTAGCTTGTGGTCCATTTGCAACGCAATCTTTCCACCTATATTCCAAGCGTTTATCGTACTTTCTCCTTTTCTACCCTTTATCTCCTTCAATCCTTTTACGTCTCCCCTGTTACGGCTAGCGTGTCTCTTTGACTAAAGTATCGGTGTCTTGTCGTCCTACTGTACCTTGGCGTCCATATGTATTGCAGTCTGTCCACCTCCACCGTAAGATTTCACAGTATTTTCTCGTTTCCTACCATTTCCTCTTTTTATCTCGTCTTCTCTGCTACTTCTGGAATTTCTCTTTCAATTCCTAATACCCACTTTAAGTAGTGTTCACGTCATAACTTTGCATGTTCCCTTGCTCTTTCCACCGCTATACATTTAGATGCTCCCGACCATACTACCGTTATCATCATCTTAATTGAAATTCTGTCGATACTGTAGCTCGGATGTTATGAACCACAATTTCTCTCGATTCGTTTGATCTCATCGCAGATATGGTAAAATCTTATCATAGTTAAAGCTCGGCAGTGGTTAGCTTAAAGGGAAACAAACGTATCGACGTAACGAGGCTAAAAAAAGGGAACGCTACAAAGGGCACGAAATGAACTGCGTTCGTCGCCGACTAGAAAAGGTTCTCGGAATGGTGAAAAGCGACGGGGGCGGCGGCGGCGGCGGCGTCCTTTTTTTTTTTTTTTCATTTCCATTTTGCACCCCGTTAATTTGCTTTTGTCAAGCGTCGCGAGGGGCATTTAACCGTCAACTTTCGGGTCATTTTTCACGGCGAACGCCATCACGACCCCGTCCGGACCGTGGCAATATTGCGGCGAATAAAAACAAAAGTGCATAATAAAGACGAAAAATACTGCACCCCCGTGCGCGGCAGCTTCATTAAGCCCCGGGGCCGCCTCCCCTAGGACGTCGACGTTCGGTGTCCGTTTTCTCTATCCGTGCGATCCTGCGGGGCCGGTTGCGGCCGACGCTGTGTCCCTTCTTTGTTCGTTCGATTGTCGCAGGTGGGCAGGAAAAAATACCGTCGGTTTTTACTACAAAAAAAATTGTAGTTTTCACTTAAAGGAAGAAAAAAATTTATAACAATAATAATAATAATAATAATAATATCGGCGTATAGTTATCTAGCTCCAAAAGAGTACCTAAAGCGGCATAATCAGGTGGCAGGGATTATCCAGCATATCTGCAACAAAAAGCTGATAAATAGTGAACTCCCTTACTACAAATACTTACCGCAAAATGTCATCGAAAACGAAACGTACAAGGATTATTGGGACACAGGCATAATAACTGATCGGCAGGTAAGACACAATCGACCAGATATAGTGCTCCTCGATAAGCAAAATAGTGAGGGGTTTCCGATTGATGTGAGCATCCCATTGGACGAAAATATAGCTAAGGTGAGGACCGATAAAATTACTAAATATCAAGATCTAGCACACGAGCTAAAGGGCATATACCAACTTGCAAAAGTATCTATAATTCCAATCATAATCTCTGAAAACGGTGATGGCGCACGGAGGAGCCGTTGACGAGTAAAATTCCGATTGTTCCATGGTGAAAAAGGACCCAACAAAAGTTGTGAGAAGACAAATAATAATAATAATAATAATAATAATAGTAATAATAATAGTGGCGACAGTCGCAAATTGCGCTCTTCCAGTTAACCACGGGAACCAATACAACAGCGCCAACACCATAATTGTCAACAAAATGCAGATCCGTAAATACATCGTACTAAACCCATACGTTTTTGCTAGATACTAGCTTGCCTAATGAATTATATTAACGCTTTTTTGAAATTCTATATATCGGTATAGCTAAAAGACCTCTGGAAAGTTACAGAAGGGAATATCTGAAGCAATGGCGGGTGTCGCGATTATGGAGTTTAGTAAAAAAACAAAGGTGGCTAACTGGACTTTATAACGGTCTTCCAGCTTGAGCCAACCCGAATCAGAGAGGCACTGGTAAATATGGTCAAACTTTCTGAGATTATAACTAAAACGAATACAAGCATTCTGAAGTCGTTGGAGTCTCTCCTTATCTCAATTTAGTATGATTGGCCAATAGACGATACTGCAATAAGCGACATGGGATAAAACTAACATATCACAGAGTTTAAGTTTGACTTTTTACTGAGAAAATGTTTATGAATATACATTGTCCTCAACTTATAGAAGGATTTTTGTAACACCGAGTCAACATATTTACAAAACCGCTAATCACCGTCAAACCATAATCCTAAATTTTTACAACTGTCTGATAGAAGGGGAGAAAATCTTAATAGAGGCGTTTCTTACAATTTCTTCCCATTTATTTCCAAATAATAATATCTGCGAAGTTGTTTAGCTGTAATTTTTTCAATAAAGTTTGAGATGATATAAGTACACAATGCAATTACAAGGTACAAGATACAAGTATAAAATTAAAAAAAGTTGGATTACACAAATGAAAAAAGGTTCAGATATCATAATCATAAAATCAAATTTGAAATTCAGTCTGCAAAAATCAATGGTATGACGAGTACTACAGTAATATTGAATGATTGAACTTAAAATTTTTAATTTTTAATTATTCTCTAAATTAACAGTTTTTAATAAAACGCTTATAAGGCACCAAAAATAAAATATAAAAATGATAAATTAATTTTGTTCGATATCCAAAGCCATTTAATAAAGGGTATTTGCAAAATGTATTGAGGTAGATGTTAGACAGTTCCAACATTTGATTTGAATTGTTTACTGTTTTTTATTAAACAGTACTATACTATCATTTTAGCAGCAATCCTCCCAGTCGTACCGCCTCATATTGCTATTCAAACGTACACCACAGGTATTTATAAGCTATATAAATAACGCAAACAATGAAATCATTAAACTATAGCAAATTGATATAATGCGGATAAACAAAATATATGAAGAAAACAGGGTGAATCATTACGAACATCTGTGGTACAAATGAAAACACAGGTGAAGACGTGAGAAGTTTGGACGATATAGTGACTTCTTGCATCACTCTTACGAAATTACAAAAATTAAACTGCGACAAGAATAGATTTCCAATTTCCGAATTTTTAAAATATAATGACATGATCCGAAAACCTTAAATCAACATGAAGCATCAGTCTAAGACTCCTAGAAACAGCTGAACATTCAAGAAATTCGTTATTAAGATTACTGCGTAAAAGATTCTGGATTCTGGAACGCAAAAACAATAGTGCTTGTCTCTCGGCTTACCTAAATATTACTGATGAAGGGTGTGTTCCAAATAAGTTTCAATTTCTTAATTGTCATGTCGAAACACCCAAAACTGTCAATTTTTATTGTTTTACTATAAAAACTTTCAATGAGAAAATTCAGAATAAAATTTACGCACTATATCTTCAAAACCAGAGACATTTGTATTAAACATAATAATATTTTGGTGTCTATTACTTCCAGTTTAGATTGTCCATTAGTTATTAATCCCTTCCTAGAGACTCATGTCAGAAAATCTGGATTCCCACTGCGTCGGTTATTTATAAATCGAATTTGCTAACGTTTCGCCAATCATCATGTTGAATTCTTCACAGCTAAACTGAAATTGGCTCTCATTTGAGTAGCCACAGACGCGAGATTTTGATTTTTTTTCTTATTTCTCAGACATTCTGATTTATTTTCCAGAAATCTTGAGTTGATTTTCAAAAATTGTTGAGTATCGTGTTCACGATTTCTCTCTCTCCCCGTTGTTAATATACCAACAAAAATAGCGGAAACTCTGTAGCCGAAGGTTTGGATATTACGAGGAAATTTCTCTTACATACCCTCGAAAAAATTACCATTTATTCGAATTTAAAAATAACAATTCGACTCGAATAATTCAAATTACGAACGTAAAGGTTAACGAAGTTAATTTCGAAGTAAAGCGCGGCTGTTTTTGGTTAGATTTGAATAATGTCTCTCCTAGGATGCGAAAGTTTTGGCGAAGTTTTCGCTAAGGAGGAGGAGAAAAAAAAACGCCGATGCGTCTCCAGCAGCGCGTGAACCGAGCAAATTTGATACCTCAATTATATAACTTGCATAAATGAAGTCAAGAGTTTCCCAAGCGTTTTCGACGTTTTGTAATTATCCTTCGGTTCTTTTTCGTTTCTCGTCTTGAAATTTTGAATAGATATTAGTCGCTTCACCTTCGAGGGGAACTAGCACCCCCCTCCACCCCGCCCCGATATGCAAACTAAACAAATTATTCGAAACGCTACAAGATCCCACTGACGGAAAGGAAACATCAACAAACTGCCAAGTCGGTTGTTTGCATTAAACTGATGTTCGAAAATACTCGTGTTTATTTTACGCTTAAACCCTGCGTGGCCCGAGGGTGTCTACGTGTTAAACGGGGGGACCCCGCATCAACCCCCTAATTAGGTTTTTCCACGTCGTTTGCTGAACCTTTTGATTCGAATTTCACGTGTTTTTTATTTAAATTGGATCCATGCTGATTTTTCATGCCGATCCGTAACAAATGAAATGTTTCGCCACGTGCCGCCATTTTTTTTCGTGATTGGATAATTAGTTAAATTGGTCTTCGAGGGAACGAGTTAAAATTAATGCGAGGTGCCCTATCAAAAAATCGAGATGAAGAAAGAAGATGCGAGTCGTAGTTCAACGAATTGTGAAAACCAATAAGATAGTGGTAAAAAGTGATGCGCCGCAGGCGGCTATGACATTTTCTTAGAGAAGGTGTGGATCTTTTGCGCGTGCGTCAGCCCCAACTCACTGCCAACTCATTTCCATAATTTTTCTGGAAACAAGTTAATTTAAAATATTTGAAGGTGGTTTATATAAGACTCCCATTCACAAACTAGCGAAAACGAAATCACATTTCTATTGGGCAAAAAAACTACAGAAAATATTACTGCAAAAAGTGGTGAATTACCAAAATGAGTTCAGATGCTACGGGAAGAATTTAAAGGATATACCTCCAGGAAATTTTTGAGTATTACCAGGAATTCTAGGGATATTTTATTGATAGGTCCGGTAGATCAGTGAATCCTGAACTACAAACACACACAATTTGACACTGAATAAATAGAAACTGCGGATTTTGTACATCTACTTGTTGAATTCAGGCAAACTTGAGTAGAAAAAGTTATAATATGCACAACTTGGGAAGAGGACATCTTGATTAGCCTTCGACTGCGTCCTTGAAAAGCACCATCTTGGGTGAATAACTATTTAGTACAACTTTTTGGGTCACCTTGCAAGTATCTTTTTTTTTTTCTAGACTTATAGTTTTTCATGTAATAATAAATTATCCAGATAGCGGTCATTCAATTCAATATTGTATTTTTCAGTTTACCAAAAGATGAAATTAACTTTGAAGAAGTAGTAAACACTTGATAAAGTAGGCAGCGCGGTGTCTTTCGTTGTCAGCTATTCGTCGGATTACTTGTTTTCTGGTCATTCTAGTTGTCGCTAGTACTTGACAGTCCATATCAGAGTTCACAGTGGTACCTTTTTTCAATTTTTTTTTACTTATTTAACCGTATCATTTCTAATATACATCTACCCTGACTGATACAAATTTATCAAACAATTCCACATTCCTGATCTCTTAAAACTATTATTTTTCTTGCAAAATTTTCAGTTTTGAAAATTCTATACATAAATTGTGAATGTGAAAATGAGTTAACCACAATCTTGACATATTTCTCTTAGTGTTCCATGTAAGTTAACACTTTTGTCAAATTCCGAACATTTCTGGAAAGGTAAGTGATTTTAGTCATCTACATTAGGATCGAGATTACAATAAATAGTAACTAAATTTCTTCATGTATTTGTGCATGTATTTTTAGCAGGTAACAGTTTTCAACTGACAATCTTTTGATGGCAAACACGATACATCTTTTTCGTTTTTGAAACTTGTTTTCAAAATTGTGATACAATAAACAATGTGGCTAAACTTTCGGCAAAAATAAATGTTTTTACCATGCATACGTTTTGGCGGTGTATAGAAAGGTCCATAATCTTAATACTAGAAGCGAGAGAAATGAGGATGCTTCTTTGTTGTCTTTAAATTGCTTGATTGTTTTCCAATACTTACAAATGTTTAAACAAATTGTCCATTGGCACCTTTCATAATTATATATTTGGGAGGCGGAAATTTCTCTAATATAATATTTTTTCCACATTCTTGTGTGATCTCTAGCATCTCAAAGTTGTATTTAGACTTTTAACAGCCATCGTTCGTGATTTCGACTTTCTTTATATTTTCAATTGAGATTAAACCTACAACTTTATGAAAATTAACGGTTTGCGCCGATTTGCAAGCAAAAAAAAGGGAAAAAATAGCTTATTTAAAAAAAATTGCATCGTATCTACAGGGCTTAAAGAACAAAAACGGAAAATTAATTACATAATTATACTGATGCCGACGCGGGTGCTGCAATTCTGCACTGCTTTTTCCACACGTTACTTGTTGAACGCCGTAAAGCTTATGGGACCAACGTCAGAATTTGCAGTTACAGCTACTATAGGTTAAAAACGAAATTTTAAATCTCGCGCATGCGCGCCAAACTTGTCAAAAATTGTTTACATTGTGTACTGTCATGTATAGACAGGGTTCTATATGGTATTGGTATTGGTATTGGTATTTAAGGTGGGCGCCACTCGCGGGCGTGCAAGCACTTAAGCGACCAGGGCCGTTCCGAAGACTCCAAATATTGCCCATGTCAAAGCAGGGAACTCGGTGCGCAGGTGATACTGGGTCTCCTCCCACGCACGCACAACCTGCACTCTGGGTCGTCTCCAATGCATAGAAAGCAAAGATGCCTCCTAAGCCTGTAATGTCCTGTGTAGGCCCCTGTTAGTGCTCTACACTCCCTTCTGGTCAGTTCAAGCAGCTCCCTGGTCGAAGGGAGAGTGGGCCATCCATCATAAGCCTCGCCTGCCTCATTCCCGAAGCAACCCTCCGGCCCGTTCTCTCACCCAGGCTTCGAGAAATCCCCGCCTCACGCACGGGGCAATCCCCAAGCGGGGCTCTGGTCGCATATGTCTGGCTAAGGCGTCGGCTGCTTCATTGCCCTGGATCCCGGTGTAACCCGGGACCCTTACCAACGTGACATTCCTCGCCTCGGCCACTTTCCTCAGTACCCCTTTGCACTCCTTTATCAACAGAGCGGAAGAATACTCTCTTGCTTCCGTGGTTGAGCCGAAGCACCTCTCTGGCCGTCATCAATACAGCGAAAATTTCCGAGTGAAACACGGTGCGGTACTGACCCAGAGGAGCCGACAAGTCCGATCCCGTTGTCTTGCAGTACGATCCAGCTCCGGCCAAATGTCCCATTCTAGACTCGTCCGTGTACCAGACAAGTGCATCCCAGGAGCCAACTCTGCGCTCGTCCCTGGATGGGAAGAGCAAGGTCCATTTGTCAAAGAGGGTCATCTCAGGAATCATGACGTCACTGGACCTTTATGTGACTGGTAGTTTTATGATGAAATCGAACCGATGGTCAATAGTGTCCTTTCTAAATTGTTGAAAGGCGGGGAAACTTCCGTGTCGCCTGACGTTCCCAGTTCGCTTGACGCGTGTTTTCTTCTCCAGTCAAATCCGAGGCAACCCGCTGCCATATTATAATCGCCTACACGCCGAGCTTCCGGCCAAGGAAAACTCCTTCGTATTATCATATCGCGCGGAAAATAAACCAACAACGTCTGCTCCGGGCGTCTTTTATTCCGGTTTAAACAACGCCGCGTGATATTTTTCTTTGCATTTAAATGACAATCAAGTAGCTTTTCAACGGCAACGAACTTTTTCGAAATTACCGACAAGCTACCGCCTTAACGGGGGTATTAAAGTTAACCGCCAGAGAACATGAAAGGTGACTGATAGAAATCGTTATTTACTTTCAAATTTGCCCGCGTCGTCGGCCAGACAAATTAGTGTGAAATCTTATTTGCATTTTGTAATTCGAAGCTGTAATATCGGCGACCGACCTTTGCAATTTATACATGATGAGTTTCTTTTATACGTTGATAGCACGTGCATTATATATTCGGTCTACGCTAGGCCTAGGTTGTTATTACATCCGACTTTCTAATTCTTCTTCTTCTGTAGCTCACAACTCTGCAAGTACTGCCTGCCTCCACTTGTCTCTATCCGTGACCTCCTCTCTCCAATTCTATACTCTCAGGGTGTGTAGGTCATTGGTAATATTGTCTCTCTATCTTAGTCTAGGTCTCCCTAGAGGTCATTTTCCGGATGGATTTTCCTCCCAAATACGTCTAACAAGACGTTCGTTTCGGGATCTGTGGACATGTCCTAACCATCTTAGCCTGTGTGCTTTAACAATATTTAAGATGGATGGCTCGCTTTACAAGTTTTCCAGTTCTTCGTTGGTTCTAATTCGGTATTGCCCTGTTTCCTCATCCACTGTAGGTCCATATGTCCTCCTGAGAATTTTTCGGTGTCCGAGTCGTAAGTTATTAGCGCACTTGACAGTATTTTTGATTTTAATAGATCTTATAGCACTAACTATAATTTTAAACAAACTGTAATATCGCTGTATCTGCTGAAATTTCTTTTTTCCTGACTTATAGTGTAATTAACTATTTAAAAGTAGCATGTTAATTTATTAGTTTAGCACATAGATGAAACTCATTGTCCTACGCATGTGTTCTCTTTTTTTTTTGTTTCCTCATGTGTTACAAATTGCAAAAGACACGAGGAATCTTCGGACACTACTAGAAATACACAATTTGTCCATCAAGAGATCGTATACGAAACCTTAATGTCTCTAAGGGTCTAATCCGTCGGGTTAAGGAGCAAATTTTTATAAAGCTGGGACTGCCTGTAAGTGATGTTACTAAACTTTCTTTTTAACATATGAAAAGTCCCCGGATGTACCGTTGACCAAAAGGCTTTGAAAATAGGTACTTTTGGACAAAATATGTATTACCAAAAATATGTATTGCCAACCTTTCAGCTATAATCGTATTGAAGATATATTAGCTAACACTATTTCATCGCTGAAGGATGCTATAATAACCACAACGATCAACATGACGAAAAAGCATATGATTCGGGCATGTAGTCGTTTCCAATCTCGAATTGACCCCGCTATTGCCGCTAATGGGGATTTTATGGACAAGTTAAATAGTCTAAGAGTCAATTAACGTTGTGAAAAAAATTCATTGACTTATAATAAATTTTGCAATAAATATGCGTATGTCCTCAAATATCGTGCGCCCCCTGTATAAATAAATCATTTGACGTAACTAGTTACGGTCTGAAATCAATAGGTCAGCTGTTTCGGGCTTCGACCTTCAATAAACCATGCTAATTCGAAATGGAAGTCGTATTAAATATTTACGCCTTTACCACAAATAATGTAATTATTAACCGAGGCGTATTTATGTAAATTTTGCGTTATAATTTGAAGGGATTATTTAATATTAACAGCTAAATCTACAGTTAATTACTAGCCGATTGGTAAAAGGACGATTCTCCTTTGCATATCGGACGGCTACCTTTTCCGTCGTCTGTCCCTTTCGTTACAGCAAACAAACCGTCGACGTACTATCGATTGGAATTTGTAATTTTGTACCCGGGGTAAAAAATTTCAATCAAGACGCGAAATATGCAATATATATGCAAAAAAGCGGCCCATTGTACCTGTTTACTTACGTTTCGAGATTAAAATTCGAATTTTATTTAAATGGGAATTAAAAGGTACGGGCGAGGAGGCAGGGTGGCTTAGTTCGATGGGGAACCGAAGTCCTTTCCGGAAATTTATCGAATCGGTTGCGGTGTTCTGTCTCTTAACTTCTTGCTTCGCGCGGGAACAAATATTTATGTGCCGTTCCGATCGTATAAAAAACATCCCGGGCACTAAGCTATACGTTTTACTTAGGGTTCGACAGTCAAAATTGGCCGTAATACCTTTCGGTTATATCGAAACAAAGTGATTTAGGGCCGGTTTTTGCTAGCGCGTTTGCCTCTTTTAATTGTCTCGCCTTTTGCACAATCTTTGTTTCTGGTTCGATTTTGACAATTTTTCTTTTGTTTTATAGATCTCTCGAAATCTTAAAATCTAAAATCTTATGTCATTACATCAACCTGAAGTCATAGCCAACTGATTTCTTTAAGAATAAAATGTTCAGGACTACATAAAACCTAATTATACTAATTTCCATGAAGTTCGAATACAGGGTGATCGGCCATCGGACATAACTTCCGTAGAATGTTTATGGCTCAAGTGTGATGATAATTCGATTTTTGATGGACAGAACATACTAAAAGGCAATGAAACGGTTTTCTCGTTCTCATCGACTAAAGTTATGGCTAACTGACACAGTTTTTTGAAGGGGAAAATCGAAAACTACTTTTTAAGATTTTTTCAAATTGACAATGACAGCGATCAATGTTTTTAATGTTAATAATGATAAAAAAGACTTCAAATATTTTTTAAGGGACGTTTTTTTTTTTTTATTATTATTATTGTTATATGCTAAAACAAGAACATCAAAAATTCTCTTAAACGACTAAGCAATGAATGATGAAATTCGGCAAAAGTGTCATAGAAATTTGAATAAACTCGAACTGTTAAAAAATTGGAGTTTGTTATTCATTCAACGGATAAAATTCCTTAGTTGTAAATGTAAGATAACATTTAAAAAAAAACATGGGCCATATGTAATAATATAAAGTTAATAGACCTACTGAAAAGACGAAACGTCCATTTCAGACACTCAGGACATTTTAAAATTTGATTTAACATATCTATCTCTTCAATTAATTTGAAGAAAAATTAGTTTTTGCCATCGTTGGAACAGTATAACAAAAATAAGTCGTAATAAGCAATCATAGACAAAACTCCATTCTTCTTTCGATGTCACGTTCGAGAGTATGCAGGAATTTTAGTTTAAATGACTTTTTTCCACTTTTTTTCTCCAGGTACAGTTTTTGGAAATATTTAAGTTTACACTTGCGCTTGTAATACTGGATCGGGGATTTTCATTAAAGTAATCAAGAACTATTTTGACTTGGAGGAACAACACGATTGCGATGTCGGTTGCCTAGTTTATTGACAGTTTGTTGATTCCTTCAACTCTGTAGTCGAATATTCGCGTCTCCATTGCAAATTTGGTGTACGTCAATTAATTTTGATATTTCCGTTACTTTTATTATTAGATGACAATTAAAAATCCTTTTTATTTAAAGAAATACAACGTTGTTAGGTCCGTTTAGTTCTTATCTAATTCTCTCTAATTTTAAGAAAATCGTTAGTGTTTTTCAGTGAAGTCTATCCACCAAAAAAAGTATTATCAAAATTGATCCATAAACGAACATTCCAATAAAAAAAATTATAAAAATCAAAACGTAACCAAAGTACAGCCTTAAGTGAGGCGCAAACCATATTTCAAACACTCTGTATAGAAACGTTATAGAAATTGGTATAGTTGGGTTCTAAATACCGATGAATAAGAATTCGTTGCCAATTTATTTTTTTAAATCCCTAATAGTACTTCTCTTTTCTCTCTCTTTTGTTAAGTAGTCCCCATTCGCCATGACTTTAAGTTGAAGCAATAAACAAACCAAGGTTTTACTGCATTTTTTTTAGAGATGTATTCAATAAAAAAAACACAGTTCCTAAGTGGGACGCGCTGAAATAGAATACTTTTTGTGCTTATTTTTTATAAACAATAAAAATAAATTTAAGATTTTTAAAAAGGATTTCAACCCCATATGTGACAAAGTTCCTTCCCTTTGCATTCACGAAATTTTGCAATCTTCAAGGGGTTGAAAAGAACAAGAGGAAGTTCTAAGTGGAACTAATTTAACTCCAACTAGGATTTTTTTTCTCTAAATTATTCCCTACCCTAATAGGAAACCGGATCATCTAACTGATCGCCGGAAAACCAGCCCTTAATTCGATGCTACGATGCGGGGGAAGACGGTTTATCGCATTAATTACGGTAATTGGCCAATTAAAGAAAACGTGAACATCAAAGGCCTTTGCGCGTTGGAAAAAGAAGTCCTTCGAAGTGCGATGATTAAAGAACAATACGGCACGATAAGAGTCGGTTAGTATCACAAAGGCAGCCCTCTCAAGTTATATACACCGCCGCCGTCTCCGGTTTGCGTTGCAAACAATGGCAGGCCTATAAAATATAATTAAATCTAATTACACGTAATTAGTCGTTGGGATCGGCGGTGGGGGTCGACGGGGGGCGCGTTCATTAGTAAACCGTCTTTGGTCGGCATTTTTCTTTTATAGCGGACTTCCCGTTCTCGGTCCCCTCCTCCCTCTCCCCCAACCCGGTAATTAATAACTGATCCGCGCGAAGGACCCGGGCACCTTTTAATTAAGCATAGAAATGCGACCCCGAAAGGAAACGCCCGCGACGAAAAAAGGGCCGTCGTCGTTTTTAATGAATCAAAAAATTTCGTCTCGTCGCCGGCCGCCGGCGCGAAATTTATTTTATTTTTTTCATTGCCCGGAGAAACGGCACAATTAGTTAAATTAATTCTTTAGAAAAAATTCTCTCTTGATAGGGCCCATTGATGAGGGGGGGGGGACAAATGCCGGGACGCTTTTGATTAGATGAGATTTAATTTTGGAGGGTAATAATAATGACTGCTTGGTGACCGAACACGTATACGCAGAAGATTTTAAAAAATGGCCCTCGTAGCACAACGAGTTATGGAAATAGAAGTCATTTCGTATTGCAATCTTAAGGTAACCTTTTGCATTCCCAAATATTTAAATGGCAAATCTTTTGAAACTATTTCGTTTAAACTGTTGGGCAATTTGTTATAAAATCTTCTACACATATAGTGTGGACTCTTCTCAGTTAAGAGTGAATCTATGTATTGGGTAATTTACATTTCGCGTTCTAGTGTTGTACGTATGGGATGATACATGCAGTTCGAAATATTCCCTGTTTTTAAAAAAGAAAATTATTGACTCATAAAGATAGACACCGCATACTCTCATTAAATCTTACATCTGAAAAATTCCTCAACAACTATCTCCACACTTCATCTTTTTAATTAGACTTATAACTCTCTTCTGAACTACAAATAATCTTTGTACTGCGCTGTGCCCTCCCCAAATACTGATGCCATATTTTAAAATGAACAGAAAATTGGCAAAATATAAAATTTTTGTTGTATTGTGGTGCGTGTACCTTCTAACTACTCTAATTTCGTAACAAACAGAATTTAACCGTTTCATTAAACTATCAATATGCCCATTCCAGTCCACAAACAAAATAACGTGTGACTTCTCTTTATTTAAAATTAAAATTAAAAATTAATCATTGTTCAGAACCTGAGTAATATCTATACCTCCCACAAGTAAGTTTGTGTCATCTGCTTAACACAAAATGTTTCCACTATTTAATCCTGTAATCAAATAGATGTCATTTATATATATTATAAATAGAATTGGTCCTAGTATACTGCCTTGCACGATACCATATAAGCTTTCTTTAGATTGTGAGTAGTGAGGGTGTCCATTTTTTATAATTTTGACAGATTGTTTTCTGTTCGATAAATAGGATCTAAACAGTTGGAGCACTTGTCCTCGGACATCCTACAATTCTAATTTTTTAAGGAGTAGATCCCTGTCGATGCAGTCATAGGCTGTTGCCAAATCTAAAAAAATGCCAAGTGACATACCGTCATTTTCGATATGTTTTAGAATTGTTTTAGTAAACTTAAAAAGTGCAGTTTCGGTGGATTCGCCAGACGTATATCCATGCTGATGATCTCTAAACAAGTTACAGTCAATGAAGAAATATACGAATCTACCACATACTGCTACTTCAAATATTTTTGAAAAACCAGAGAGAAGACTGATTGGTCTATAATTATCCATTTCTTCCATCTCTCAACATCTTTGGCCCGTCAAAGACAAAATTCCATTTGAGATGCCAGGAGTTTACAGCATTCCATGCATATGCGGCAAAGAATACATTGGAGAGGCCGGACGAAAAATATCAACTTGGCTCAAAGAACACGAAAGAGCGGTACGGCTAAGACAAGTAAACTCATCCGCTGTTGCCGAACACAGTCATGAAACCGGGCATAAAATTTTATTCGATAAAACTAAAATTCTCACATGTAATCAGTTCTTCTATTAACGAAAAATCCGAGAGTCTATCTCTACCTGTCACCAATTTGGGAATCTGTCATCCGAGACGGTGTTTATGCCCCTCATTTTGCTCCGCGCCCCTCAAACAATATATAAGCAGGTACAGAGTAAAATACGAGCCAGTTTCAGTCAAGCTCTGAGGAAGGCAACAGGATGATTGGCGAAACGTCAGCAATTTCGACTCAGCAAAAACCGACGCAGGAGGAATCCAGAAGTTTTGTTTTGACTTTCTGGAATTCCGCTTGCGTCGGTAGATTCTCGGACTTTTCGTTGGTAGAAGAATTGATTACATGCAAGAATTTTAGTCTTATGGAATAAAATTTTAATCGGATTCGTGAGTGTAAGTGTAACGGCTTAGTCTTAAGGCTCTTTGATGTTCTTTGAGCCTAGTTGATATTTTTCGTCCGGTTTCACCAAGGTATTCTTTGCCGCATATGCATGGAATGCTGTAAACAGCTGGCATCTCAAACGGATCGAAGGTGTTGAGAGATTTTTGGACAAGTGGTAAATTTGGTTTTCACGTTACGTTTCTTAAGAAGTTTTGATCAATTATGTTTTAAATGTTAGGATGGACGATAATGCCAAGTGTGGGATTATTTTCGGACTGATTGATATTGGAAGGGTGTGCAGAAGTGTATTATGGTAATTATTAGAGAGAAGAGCAGATATGAGATGTTTTAACTCCGGGTTCAGTGACTCGGGCTGAGATAATTTTACGACTCTGTAAACAAGAGAATTGATAAGTGATGATATTTGGGCCCGACAATGATGTGACAATGCGTTAATGTATCGGTCTGTGTGCGTAGGTTTTCTGTAAAGACAATGACCCAGTGTTAGTTCTGATTTTCTATTGATAAAAATTTCTAAGAATAGAAAATTATTAGTAGTTTCTAATTCTGTATAGAGTTTAAACGTCTAAGAAAATTTACTGGGGAGGCTTGTAGAGAAATGATTCACATTGCAAGTCTCTGCGTATGTTTAGAAGCAGTGCAGCGAATCTTCGCAATAGAATATCATGATCAACTCCTCTCTCAGGATAGGAACCCTCCTGCCGGAACATTAGATACTTCAGTAACCTTTTATGTACACTCTCAACGAACTGAACGTGGTAGTTTTATACTGGTGCCCGTATAATAATAATAACACCACTTTAAATCATCCTCCATCAGTTGAACGTTGTTCGTTGGTGACGTCTCACAAAGGCAAGGATGAATTATTAGCGACAAAGGGCAGAAGTTTTTATTTGAGCAACACACGGGTCCGTCGAGAACTACGAAACTATTAACAACATTCATTATTAAGGGCTTTTCAAGTTTGGAGTTTTTGCCGCTATTGTGCATTAAATATTGATCATCTCGATCCACGCGTTGTATGGCATTTTCCTAAACCACTTAAATATTTCATGTCGTTTTATAACGGCACTCGTGACGCGCCATCGAAAAAAAGTTTTGCAATGAAATTTTTAAATCCTACAGACGGGCGAAAGTTTTCGTTTTGAACTTTTACCGCAGGTATTAGAGAGGCCGAATTGCCCCGAAAAGGGAATATTTAATCAAAGAGGGATGAACTATTTCGACCCGCCACTCTTCCAAAAAAAAAAAAAAAAACGCGTGAATTCAGCTTCGCATACTAAATAATTTGAATCAAATTTCCTGATGGACGCGGGGGGCTAAATCGGCCGGAATAGTTGTTTTTTTTTGCGGGGCAACAAAGGGTAGGAGGTGGGCGAACGGGTAATGAGTTTTGTGATGAACGACGTAACGTCACGTGATTCACGCGCGGACACAAATGGCTGCCGGGTCCCCCGCCGAGGTCGGAATATTTCTTAGTTTGGCTTAATTACGGCGAAACCAAAGACATAAATTTTTATTTGCTAATTTCGCGGAAGTTTGCAAATCTAGTTCCCCCGGGGTCGGTTACGGGAACGGGACGAAAGTTTCCGGGTGGTCGGGTAGAGAGGGAACCGGCTGAATTTCTCTCTGCGACCGTTTTAATTAATTTTAAACATCGCCAAACATTGCCACGCGGAACCGGGATCCCGCAAATATTCGCGAAAAATAAACTTTGCGCCGCACGAGGTTAAATTGCGGAGAGGGAGCCCCCGGTCCGTTTTGTTTCACGAGGGTTTCGCATTCTTGCGTGGCAAAGTTTCGAGAGCGGATGTATTCCGCAAAAAAACCGTCCACTATTCACATCAATAACTTGTATCATCTTCTGTTCCCCAATAAATGTATACTTTATGGGGACGATACATAAGCTTATGGCAAATACTCTTTGCTTCACCAACAATAACCTTAAACTAAACACAGATAACAGGCAACGTCTTGTTTTCTCAACTAATAATAATCTACTGTAGAGCAACAATGTAAGGCTCTTGGGATTAACACTTAACCATAGTTTAAATTGGGCCCCTCATAATAACATTTTGTATAAAAAACTTGCCTCTAATATTTTTATAAAAAAAAAAGTTGTTCGTTTGATTGTCGGTCCAGGTTATCTGGAGCACTGTCGACCAATTTTTAAAAAGTTGGAAATTATGCCACTTCCTTGTCTGTATATTTATTATCAATTATTAGAAATACTCAAAAAAATAGACAGCTTCAGTTAGATTACTCCTCTTACCATGAATGACTATTGAACTTGAAATAATAAGGCACGTCGTGCTTCAAGATTCAAATATACCAAATGTCAAAAAAATTCACTAAACTTAAACTTGTACAACAAACTACCAGATAACGTGAAAGATCTAAGTAATAGAAAATTTAAAAAAAATATATATCTTAACCTTTCTTAAAAGGCACTGTTTTTAATCGATCGTCTTGTTCTTTTTTATGTATTATACACTGTTTTATATAATTTATATGCTCTTTATATATGATTCATTGTCTTGTGTTTTATATACATATTTTTCTACATATTGTACTTATGACTTGCCATAATTGTATGAACAAAACGTGGTCAATAAATTCTATTCTATTCTACAAAGTAAACTAAAAATCGTTTAGAATTGCGACCGATATGATGAAAGACCTCAACATGAGAGAATTGATCAAACCAACAATCAATAGAAGCCTTGAAAAAGTGACAACGGAAGGAGAGCGGGGCATTGAGGAAGCTGGGAAAGCATTAAAGGAGCTGTAAACTCTGGAACGGAAAAAACATTTAACTCGAACAGGAGGAAAGAAAAACCAACAATGGCGTCAGGCATCCATACATACCGAAACTAATGAAGGAACGCCGGAAATATACAAGCAAAAACCGAGAGGAGTTTAAACAAATAATCAAGAAGAACACATGAACACCCTAACAAATTTGTTCAATAAAATATATCAAATGGGCAACATGCGAACCTTCATCGCAAGTCCAGCAACGCCAAGACCATCTCACGATTAGCTTGATGAATCATGTTCTCAAGGTTTTTTTTTGTACATAATCCGCAATAGAATGCACCCTCAACTAGAAGAACATATCGAGGAAAGACAAATGGGTTTCAGAAATGACCTACGTACCCTATAAACATTATTTGGAATTCACGTATTGATCCAAAGAGCTCGCGATATTAACTGCGTCGTGTTTCTTTGCTTCGTTGATTTTAAAAAGGCAACATAAAAAGCTCCTCGAACTACTCCAGTTTTCAGGAATAAAAGGTGCAGATATACGTACCATTGCCAACCTATTTAGTCAACAAGAAAACGTAATCTGAGTAGCAGAGTCAACATCTACCGAAATAAATATTCACAAAGGTGTCCGCAAGGCTGTGTTTAATCACCTCTATTATTTTATTTAATATCTACTCGGAGCATCTCTTCAATGAAGCTTTGACTAAATGTAAAGTTGGAATACGGAACGGAGAGAAGTTGAGTACATAATGTCAGATATGCGGATGATGGAGTCCTAATATCAAACACAAGGATCACAGAGATTTATCATTAGCAAAAATCCAAAAACCAAAGCTAATCTGCAAGAGAAAAACACTAAGCTTGAAAAAGTTGAAACATTTCCGTTTTTTGGTTACAGCTTGAACGAAAAATGGGATCATTCTTGGGAAATCATTACTTGAATAGAAAAAGCACGCTCAGTATTCAGCCGCTTCAAAAACATTCTCTGTAATCTAAACCTTAATCATCATGTAACTAATCATGCCATGTTGCAAGGAATGAGTAAAAATAAAGAACTCTTAAAGACGATCAAGGAGAGAAAACTTGCATACTTTGGGCACATTATTAATTAAAAATATCGAATACTCCAACTTATAACACAGGGAAAACTAGAAGGCAAAAGAGGTCCTTAGGCTATGGACAGTAGACAAAGTTAGATAGGCCAATGTAATCGCCAACGTCAGCACATGGTAAGACACGAGAAGAAGAGGAAGGAGCTATATTAAATAAGCCTACAACTTATGAAAACCCAAAATACATCACAAAATTAAATTACATATCTACGAATTAAATGAAGAAAGAGAGCTGGGAGACACAAAATACGGTTGGTGAAACTAATGCCCATTTTTATTAACAAACGTGCCATAGTAAGATACCTAATGCGACATGTACAGGGTAATGTCACTTTCAACTCCACTGAAACCGCTATAAATATTTAAGCATTGAGGAGTGTTTTTTTCGGAACACGATTTTGTCAGTTTAACGAGATTATGCTTAGTATTGACGTTACGTTAAAGGAGATTCAGAATATCTTAACTTTCATTAATATGATCTGAAGAAGATGTAATTGTTAATATAATGACATATAATGAATGAAGAGTTTTACCAACATATTGCATATCATACCGTCTCTACGACGAGTAGTGATATATAGTGACAGTCAGAATTGACAATCGATTCGAAATTTGATAAAAAATTATCTTAACACGATTTGAAAGTAGCATGTTCCAGTTAGACATTCGAGGCATCAAGATAGTCAGAAAGGTATATAAAAAAAAACGAATAAGTCATAGGAATATTTCTAATTACAAAATGCGCATCGTAACCCAATGAATTGTGAAAACGCGAACGCAACAACAACTCGAAAGTCTTTGATCTGTTGAGGTTAGAGCCGGCCCCCTTTAATGTAGTTTTCATTAAACGGGCCGTCGGATATCCCAAGGCGAAGCCCGGACGTCAGTAAAAATCCGGAATTAAATGGCCAACGTAAAATGTAGCGCCGGTAAACACGTTTAGTGCTAATACTCGAGTTTCGGTAAATTAGTTTTGAAATTTACTCTGCTTTTACGTGGCGAGAACTACTCCGGGCGGCAGAAAAGGGAGCTCGCTTTACGGCCCCGACGACTGGATAAGGAGACGCAGAAAAACATAATATTATGCAAATAAGTGTGATGTGTCCCGACGCCGCCGTCGCCGCGACGTCTCGTAAAAATACGAGCTGCCTTTTCTTTTAAGCCCATCTTTATCGTAAAAGTTTATTAGCGCGGGTAAATCTTCTGGGGAGTGTGTAAACGTTAAAAGGGCCGGATGCATTTACGTATATAAGTAGGTCTACTATCCGGTAGCGAATGATACGAAACGATACGAGCGGATGAACAAAAAGAGTAATAGGACGGTGCCTCCACCATACGCGGGCTTAGCGAGACAAATTAAAACTACTTTTCTCGAAAATAATCTGGTAGCCCGGGGACGGTCGCTCGTAAATTATGTGCCCAATCAGCTTCGTCGGAACGACCGGACAACGCGATGTGTTTAAATTACACGGGATATCTATTCGGGGATTTTCGGGAATCTCTTGGATTACGTCCGGTTGTATCATTCCGAACGACGTTATTTTTAACGCCAAAAGTTTATTACTGATTTTTATTTTTCTCCCAGGGTCCCAGAGTCGATTCTGTGCTGTTGGAGTGGATATATTTATTAGTTAATAATATATAGCTATAAGATAATAGAATAGAATAGAATTCATTGACCACGTTTTGTTCATACAATTATGACCGTTAACCAGTATTAGTCAAAGCTTCATTGAAGAGATGCTCCTAGTAGACATTAAGTAAAAGAGGTGATAAAACGCGTCCTTGACGGACACCTTTGCGTATATTTATTTCGGTAGATGTTGACTCTGCTACTCAGATTATGGTTTTTTGTTGACTATATAGGTTGGCAATGATACGTACATCCGCACTTTTTATTCCCGAAAACTGGAGTATTTCGAGGAGCGTTTTATGTCGGACTTTGTCAAACGCCTTTTTAAAATCAATGAAGCAAATCGCGAGCTCTTTGGATCAATATTTGAATTCAAAATAATGCTTTTAGGATACCTAGGTCATTTCTGAAACCCATTTATCTTTCCCCGATATGTTCTTCTAGTTGAGGGTGAATTCTACTGTGAATTATGTACAAAAAAATCTTGTTGAGAACATGATTCATCAAGCTAATCGTGCGATGGTCTTGGTCTTGGCGGTGCTGGACTTGCGATGAAGGTTCGCATGTTGCCCATTTGATATGTTTTATTGAACAAATTTGTTAGGGTGTTCATGTGTTCTTCTTGATTGCTTCGATTATTTCTTCCATAGTAATATTAATAATCGTTTACTTCTATATGTTCTGGATCCTCAAAATTTTCTTCGTTAAACAGTCCAGACTTATATTCTTCCCATCTTTTAATTTTTTCATACATTTCACAAAATGCTTTGCGTTTTGATAAGTGATGATATTTGATTTTTTTGCCTTTTGACATGTCTGTTGCTTCTTTTATCTACTCGATTTTTGCTTGTATATTTCCGGCGTTCCTTCATTAGTTTTGGTTAGTTTAGAGTTAGATGTTTTTCCGTTGCAGCTCCTTTAATGCTTTCCCACATTCCTTAATGCGGTGCTCTTCTTCCGTTGTCACTTCTTCAAGGCTTCGTTGATTCTTCCCCCCTTTTTTTCATACATTTCACAAATTGTTTTGCTATTTCGATCAGTGATATTTGATTGAATTTTTTGCCTTTTGACATGTATGTTGCTTCTTTTATCTTCTTGTGTTGAATGTGTCATGTCTTTCCTTAAGCTCCCACAGCGGTCCAGATAACCTGGACCGGCAATCAAACGAACAACTTTTTTTTTAATAAAAATATTAGAGGCAAGTTTTTTACACAAAATGTTAATATGAGGGGCCAAATTTAAATTCTCGTCAAGCGTTACTCCCAAGAGCCTTACATTCTTGCCCTCCAGTATATTATTATTATTTGAAAAAACAAGATATTGTGTCTTACGTGTATTTAGTTTAAGGTTATTGTTGTTGAACCAAAGTTCCGCGCGAATCCATCCGCTCAACATTATCAACATTGTCCATAAGTTATAAACGATGTATCTTCCACAAGTCATTGATGTAAATAGCGAACAGTAGCGAGGCGCGCCACTGCTCACAACCCTCAACTCGGATATGTTATTGTTAAAGACTACACACTGTCTTCTGTCAGTTAAATCTGACCTGACAAGATCCTGAGGGTGACCACGGACACCATATCTGCCAAGCTTGTGCAGAAGCAGGTCATGAGAGACGCGGACGAAAGCCTTAGTGAGGTCACATAATGTGAGTGCAGCTTGCTCCTCCTTTTCCAGGCCCTCCACCACATCTCCCACAACCCTGCGAACCGCCTGCACAGTGAAGTATCCGGTCTTAAAACCAAATTGGGAATCACAATTGGTATTTTAAGTGTCTCGAAGGCCTTACCAAATATGGGAACTATTGAAATGGGTCGGAAATCATTTGGAGAGTTTGTGTTACTTTTTTAAATATTGGAACCACTTTCGTGACCTTAACTTGCGCGGGAAAACTTCCACTATCAATGTTAAATAAAAATGTGAAAGGTGTTCATTCAAAATAATACTATTAATGTGGTAATAGTCATGAAAACTAGATTTTTTCAATGTAATTGCAGAGTCTAAAGCATCGCCTTCTGCCATCCAATGCAAGAATAAAGATGAAATATAGTGGCCCTACTACGGTAAAAATTGATGGCTATGATATTTTAGTGAAATCGGAGCATAGTTGGCAACGCCCCGCTAAATAATTACTATTGCAGCAGAACAGTCTGTGCCTTGTGCCATTGTCGTTTTCATTTTTGGGGTCGATATCTGCGTACCGTACTGACAAACTTGTGTAATTTGTGCTTTCAATACTTTTTTTTCTCACGAAATTACATCAAATGTGGCAAATATAAGGACCTAATAGGATCTTTAAGAAACCATGATGCCTATATATTTTCATTTAACAAATTGGAAAATAGACTTACACAAACATTTACATGTGAATTTACTAAACAGAATTCCCTACATTTTTAGGTAGCCTTAAATAGCTACGAACGATGTTTGGGTATATGTTTTAATGTACAAGTACAATTAAGCTACAAGTTAAATTTTTATTAGAACATGCATAAGAAATATCGCTTGGCAATTACTGTGCTTCTTGAACATTTTTTCACTTTGATGTTTCATGTGCGATATCTAACATCTCAAAGTTATTTCAATGGAGGTTTAGTATCGTATAGATTATATGAAAGGATACTAAATAGAAGCACCTCGAGAAAAATCGTAACTTTACTCTTTCGCATATTAATATGACCCACAGTTTCCATTAAAACTGCAGATATATAATTTGTAATTAATATTGGTCAGATGACGTAACCCATCGTCCATTAAAGTAATAATCTATCAATGAAATATAAAATTTACAATAGCGTTAAGCTCAGCTAATCCGGTAATGATTAATTTGAGCACATGTTAATTTGAATTATAATTCATTTTCGTAAAATGAAGGAACCCCCAATAAATTACAAATTTGACTAATCGATAAATTGAACTTATGCTATTTTGTTACCGCATTTGTTTTTTCGACCTTACTTTTTTTTATTTTTATTTTTGCTCGGCTCCTCCAATTTTTATATTCTCCTGTTATGATATTTTTCACCTCGAAACGTAACTTTTAATTTCTATTATTATTAGAATTTTTTGCTACTTTCGAAAAATCGAAGAAATCGATTCTTTTCGAAAGTAT
Organism: Cylas formicarius; assembly: GCF_029955315.1. NCBI lineage: Eukaryota > Metazoa > Arthropoda > Insecta > Coleoptera > Brentidae > Cylas > Cylas formicarius. The sequence goes on along the minus strand of NW_026844326.1, from coordinate 28,330,666 downwards.
AACTAAACTCGTATGGAAACAATCAGCGTTCTCCTTTCTCTGTTCCAGGGTTTTTCGACGTTAACCTCCGATCGGTTTATGATACACACTTAAAATGTTGCTCTTTTTTAACTGTCAAGCTTCAGCGTCCATCTTTCGGTCGAGTCGGTTCAGGAAGTATTTAAAAAAAATAAAAAATCGCGTTTGCAAGGATCTAACAAAAAATTCGAAACCCGTTTATGCAAAAGAAAAAACTGAAAAATGGGTCCGCTTATTACCGAAAATTGGGCATAACCAAAAGATGATAGTTTCTTTTACAGGCCGATATAGCCCGAATAGACAGCTAAAACTGTATTTAACGCTTTCACCTATTGTAAAAGGTGTTTTCGATATTCCGTGCTATAGAAGAAATTTGTTGTAATGAAATTTCACTAAGTATTTTTTTAAAAATATTGTTTTTTTTTGTTCTTTTGGCTTCCATTTTTCCGTTTATATTCAGGGGTTTCCAATTATAGACAAAAATGTAAAAGACACAGAAAATTGTTATTTTAAAGAGGCAATTATTAAACGCAAGTCAAAAATTGCAAAAAATATGGGTGATCGGTTCAACCGGTGTCACAGGCCGCATCAAGAGCTACAACTTTTGTATTTACGGTTTTCGTCTATCGCAGACGCTACTTGAGAAATTTGAAAAAATCCATATGAAAATCACTATTCCTCTAACTCAGTCTAGACCCGATGACGTCATTTACTATTAGCACGTCCTGTATAGTTTCAGAAAACAAGTATTTTCTTGAAAACCACTGACTCTTTTGGAAAAAATCGTATTACAAGAAACGTGGGAGATCCAGCGCTATAATCTCTATTTCGAAGATTGTTTGAATTATGTACAGGGTGTGTCATTTCTGGGCAAAAAATCTAAAACATCCTAAAAATTTCCGTTTTTGTGGGTTAATTATTGGGGATAAAGAAAAAACTGCTAAAGATACGATAGTTTGATTTGAACAGTATCGTAAACTCTGTCGACAGAGAGTTTCGGATTTCGTAAATTATACAAGGCGCGCGAAATATTTGAAAAAATATCATTACCAGTACAAATTTACATATTCACCAAAGCTTGCCGTTTCATTGTGGTCCGCAGGCGCACGATGGAAAAACAATGCGTCCCTCTAGGCCAAAAAACTCCGAAGCGGCTTATTTTTTAAATAAAAATCTGGCCCGCCCACCAACGATTTTTGGAAAGCAATCTTCTGACTATTATTTTATGTTATTGGTGAGGTATCTAACTGGATTAAAACGTCTGAGACAAGTAATAAAAACTAATAAAAATATATTCTATGTTGTGTAGTAAGAGCATTTGATAATGTTTTAATTCCATACTAAAACACTCACAACACAAACGTTCTCATGTATGAATACATTATACTAGCAAAGTGAAACGTAATTTTCCTCACTCTTGTTCCTTCCACTGCGCAATTAATCTCGTTCTTCGCCTTTTTCTTTTTTTTATATCGCTCGCCTGGGGAAAGCTTAATGGAAATTTTATTAAATTTACGTAGTTTTACGAGGCGATCGTGGGCTGCTATTGACAGTGTCGCAGAGGCGCACTTTCGCCGTAATTGAGTTTTTAAGAGATAGAATGCAACGGCGAAAACGGATTTTTAATTATTTTGTCAACCCCAACCGTGTGTATATTTAAAACCGACGGACCGTGGGACAACCGAACCGCCTTAAATACTTATTAAAATAGCGGGCCGACGCGGCCGAGAAAAAAAACTCGCAGGAAAAGTTTTCCCGCCTCGGGAGCTAGATGGGAGTCTAATGCATCGGACCTTTCGATTCTAATCACGTAATTCTTTTCTCTCGCGTAAGAAAATTAGAAACGTGTTTAATATTTGTGCCGGTTTTTGTCGCGAATTTTTCCGGATGCAATGCCGGATGCTTTGACGTATTAACATAACAGGCGGACGTTGGAAAATCAATACAACCTCATCACGTAGAGGCCGATCTAGATCGCTCGGATTATATATCGTTAACCAACGATATCGACTTTGGTAAAATCAATTATAGCGATTCTGGAAAAGTTTTTAGAAGCTATTGATGGTATACTTGCACCAGAAATATAATGATGATGATTAACTCTGCGTCCTGTTTATTACTCCAAAATAAGTAATAAATAGTAGGCAAAGTTAATCACGGGGTCGGTTGAAGAAGCACTATATTTCTGGCGCAAGTATAAGAATATCGAGCAACTGGTTGACTGCTTCACACATCAGCTTCAGTATGTTACCCTGTGCATTGTCAGGACCTGGTTTCTTGTCATTCTCCACCTCAGATCGTAAAATTGGCGGTTTCTACTTTCTCTGACCTTATTATGTTATCAGTTTATTTTTAAATATGTTTTTCTTTTCTGCATTCGCTTGGTCGCTTAACGCGTTCTTTCCCTTCTGTCTTTTATAGTTTGCACTTTGACGAAGTTTTGCGCTTATACATTTTGCTTATAAATTTTACAAGATTCTCAGCCATCAGGTCTCATCTTGTTTTCGTTTTCGTTTTATTCATTGTAACCTTACAATTGAACTTTTCAAACGTTTCCTTTAAACGCCGAAATGTGATGAAATGGAAGAATACCACGATCCCACTTCTGATTTCTGCGACCCTGCCTGCTGTTTTCAATTTTTTTCGCGGAGCAATTCTTGAAACGTGTACATAAAAAAGAGTTAGTACAAAGTACGTTCTATTTCATTACATTTCTACATAGTATTAATTAATTAAAATATTAAATATGATAGAGGAAGAACAAAAAAATCTTTAGGACGTTTTCGTATACTAAAATTATTATCAATCCTTGGAGAAATTGGTCTAGATAAAAGTAACATACAATAGACATGCAGAATAACTGAAGCAAGAGCCCAGATGGAGCTAAGATAAACGGAAGAATATTCTACAAAATGTGTGGATTACTATGTGGTGTTAGCAATAGTATTAGACGTATATTTGTACGCAGAAATGGATACTACCAAAGTGTTAAGTCATCCACTCGAATTACAGACAAAAGTGAAACTCTGATTGATTATATTGTTAGATTACGTTCGAATATTTAAATATTGGCGCGATCTATCGATTTCGGATGCGTCGGGAAATCTTCGGGTCTATTCGCGCGCGTGAGCCGGGACGCCGCAGAGGGTGGCGACGGGCATCAGTTTGATGCCCTGCTCTGGCATGCACCGCTCGACATTGACGCCAAGATCGGAAAAGTCGTCTTTAAAACAATCTCGATTTATTTAAATCTAACATCAGGTGTGGGGTACACGTGTAATCGTTTAACGTAATTTGGAGTGTGCTATAATGGCCGAAGAAGAACTGAATCGATCTTTGGGCGCCATAGCGTCGATCCTTGAGAATTTGCAACAGCGTGTCGGTACAAAGGAGCCGTCGCCGACATCAACCACATCGCCAGCCACCCAAACCACTCCCATTTCGTTGGCCTTGCCGAGTTTTGACCCCGACAATATGGATAGTGGTATTTGGTTACAAAAAATTGAAGGGTATAAGAACGAATTTGCTTGGTCAGATCGGGAAACCGTGAGTAGAATTGGTCCATTTTTGCAAAAATCTGCACTAAGATGGTTTTCGGCATGGCAACCCACGGAAGAAACGTGGGAAAATTTTAAATTTGACTTTTCTGTATCTTTTCCCAAACAAAAGAATTTGGGTAAACTGTTAAGCGATGCTGTAAATTATCGTAGTTCCGATGCGCGCAGTTATGTTGAATACGCGAGAATTAAATTAGAAAAATTAAAGCGCACGCGGGCAAGTTGGTCTGATTCGGATTTGATCGAAATAATTGCTCATTCAATAGACGATCTTGCGGTCAGAACTGCGGCCTATAATTGTAGTGCCGCCTCTGTTAGTGATTTAATTGCATTTCTCTCTAATTACATAAAAATTCCTCTGGTCGAAAAATCGGCATCCGAATTGAATAAGAAAAATAATGTATTTTCACACAAAAAAACGACGCAGGCAAATTGTTATTCTTGCGGTCAATCGGGACACTTTTCTCGCGATTGTAAATCTAAAACTAAGAATACCAATAACTCGGATAATAAAGGGTTTGATGTTTGCCGATATTGTAAAAGACCTGGTCACGGCATTGAAAATTGTTTTCGTCGGCAAAATAAACAAAGTCGAGGAAGTGAAGTTTCAGAGTCCGGACAGGACCCAACCGTAAAGAAATTTAAATCTCATCACGTTTTGCTCAATTCACATAATTTTAATGAAAACAAGTTAAAAACTGTGCCTATCGTTATTTCGGGTTACACTACAAATTGTTTAATTGATACCGGCTCCACGTGTTCGCTAATAAAAGAAACGTTGGTAGACAAATTAAATCTAAAGAAAATTCCGCGTGTTACTCCTTTACGATGGTTCGACGGTACCATACATAATTCTTTTTCTTTTACCAAAGCATTGGTAGAGTTTCCCGAAATAAAAATAACGCTTGATCTTGTTATTGTGCCGCATAGTCATTCCAAATATGACGTTATCGTTGGTGAAAATGTTTACGAAAATAATGTAGTTTTAATAAAAAATAAAAACGTTCAAAAAATTATGCCCATGCTTGCGCTTACAAATTCTACTCGAACCATTCATAACTCGGAAATAACAAGTGATCTGGAGCATGCAGAAATGGCTGAACTAATCAAACTGCTGGGGAATTATCAGAATTTGTCAACTGCTACTGATTTTACCATTAAACCTGTCAATACCGGGGAATTAACCATCACATTGACAGAAAACAAAACTGTTTATCACCATCCCTACCGTATGTCGGAGTTTGAGCGTCAGAAAGTACGTGGCATCGTTGCTGATCTAATTAAAAACGAAATCGTCCGGGAGAGCAATTCTCCATTTGGGAGCCCGATTATACTCGTTAAGAAAAAAGATGGGACATTTCGATTGTGTGTCGATTATCGTCATTTGAATAAAATAACTTTAAGAGATCGGTATCCATTGCCACGTATTGACGATCAGCTCGATCGTTTAGGCAAAAATAAATTTTTCACGTCACTTGATATGGCTTCGGGCTTTCACCAAATCCCGATTAATCCCGAGTCGATTCCAAAAACCGCTTTCGTGACACCGGATGGTCAGTATGAGTATTTAAAAATGCCTTTTGGACTGGCCAATGGTCCTGCGGTCTTTCAGAGAGCAATTAATATGGCTTTAGGTAACCTAAAATATGACACCGCGGTTGTTTACATGGATGACATAGTAATACCCTCCATCACACTTGAGGATGGATTTTGTAAACTAAAATTAGTTCTTGATGCTTTGTCTAAAGCCGGATTTTCAATTAACCTTCGTAAATGTCGATTTTTTATGCAAAACATCACCTATTTAGGTCGTCAAATATCGGCTGATGGTATCCGACCTGATCCGAATAAAGTTAAAGCAGTCAAGGAAAGTCTGTCACCCACTAACGTGAAACAAGTGCGCCAATTCATCGGTTTGGCGAGCTACTTCCGTAAATTTATTCCCGCTTTTTCTTCCAAAGTAGCTTGTATAACTCACTTGACTCGTAATGATGTTCCCTTTGTTTGGACGACTGAATGTGAAAAAGCAAGGCAGTATGTTATTGATGTCCTTACTCAAAAACCCCTATTGTCAATTTTCGATTCAAATTTAGAGACTCAATTGCATACTGATGCGAGCAGTATTGGTTTCGGTGCTATTTTATTGCAGAAACACAGTGATACCTTTCGTCCAGTTGAATATTTCAGTCAAAAAACCAATCCAGATGAAGCTATGTATCATTCGTTTGAACTAGAGACTCTGGCCGTTGTGAAAGCTTTAAAAAATTTTCGTGTATATTTGCTTGGATTAAGATTCACTTTAGTAACTGATTGCAATTCCTTAAAATTATCTGCAAGCAAAAAAGAACTTAAGCCGCGGACCGCCCGCTGGTGGGCTTATATGCAGGATTTCGACTTCGAAATTGTTTATCGTAAGGGCTCTGAAATATCTCATGTTGACTTCCTTAGCAGGAACCCAATTGAAACTGTAGCTCATATCGATTCACAACCCAATTTTCATAAAAATTGGCTTACCGTATCACAAAGTCAAGATGAGGAATGTAAACAAATCATTCAATCTTTGAACGATGCTAAAGATGATGTCAAACGAAAATATAAATTAGAAAAAGAGACCTTATTTCGTATTACAACCAATAAAAATAACAAATCGTCTCAGTCTTTACTTTTTGTACCATCTAATAACCGTTATAGTCTTTTGAAAATATTTCACGATGATCAAAGTCACATAGGTTGGGAAAAAACTCTTGCCTCAATCAGACTTTACTTTTGGTTTCCCCATATGACCAGGTATGTTAAAAAGTATGTTGAACACTGTTTGATATGTGCAGTACGAAAAAATCAGACGGGTCCTAAACAAGGCTTCCTTACTTCTATCCCAAAGCCCGATGAACCATTCCATACAGTTCATGTCGACTGTCTGGGCCCCTTACCAGGTAATCCAAAAAACTATAAATATATCCTTGTTATAATTGACGCCTTCTCCAAATTCTGTCTCCTATATCCTCAATCCACCGTTACTACAGAAGAAACAACACAAAATTTTGCTAAATTCCTCAGCATATTTGGCACGCCCTCCAAACTAATTCACGACGCTGGAACTAATTTCATAGCAAAAATATTTAAATCATTTACCGAATATTTTGGCATCGAATTACACGTGACAACCCCCGGTGTTCATCGCTCCAACGGACAAATAGAACGCTATATGCGAACTATTACCAATTTGTTAAGAGTTGAATCCAATAAAGTAACAGATTGGCCGAACAAAGTATGGAAGATCCAGTTAGTAATCAATACTACGAAACAAAAGACGACTGGTTGCTCACCTTTTAAGTTAGTATTTGGTCGAGAGGGTCAAACGCCTCAAATTCGTACAGTCTTAACCGATTTGCCAATCCCTGATGAAACTAAATCTCCAGTGGATTATTCCGCAGTTATAAAGAAACTACGGCAAAATTCAGAAAGGCAGTTGAATTATCTAAATAAGAAGCGAAGAGACAATCAGCTGTATAAAGTAGGTGATACTGTTTTGTTAAGCCGAGGTCAAAGACCTGAAAAGTTTTCTTGTGAATTTGTTGGTCCTTACATAATCAAGAGATCACTTACCAATAATCGGTATTTGATTAAGAAATTAGGTACTCCGAAAACTTTTAAATGTTCTAAGGATCAGTTGCGGCATTGGCCTACTGATTGGACGCCTGACGATTTCCAAAGATTATTACAACTAGACAATTGTAAGTACATAATTTGACTTGTTGTGCCGTGTTAGATTGATTTGAGTTGTGTATATAAAACTAATTTAAATAGTCTTTGGAGTATTTTGTGTTTTGATTTTGTTGTTTGAGAGCCCATCGCAAATACGTGCTTATTGCAGTATTTCCATCGCGCTGCTCAAGTCAACTCTGTGTTTTGATTTTGTTGTTTGAGAGCCCATCGCAAATACGTGCTTATTGCAGTATTTCCATCGCGCTGCTCAAGTCAACTCTGTGTTTTGATTTTGTTGTTTGAGAGCCCATCGCAAATACGTGCTTATTGCAGTATTTCCATCGCGCTGCTCAAGTCAACTCTGTGTTTTGATTTTGTTGTTTGAGAGCCCATCGCAAATACGTGCTTATTGCAGTATTTCCATCGTGCTACTCAAGTCAACTCTGTATTTGTAAATGCGTGCTTACTACAGAATTTCCATCGTGTCTGTCAGCTTGTGAGTTATTACGTAAATCTAGTCCCAATTGTTTGTGAAATTCATTTGATTGATGAATTCTCGTTTTTTGTTCATTACAGGGAACTCTGGGACGGCTGATGATAAATCTGCAGAATGAAAGGTTTACGAATTTTTACCGATGTACACATCTATATATTTTAACGTTGCTGTAAAGAAATAAAACTTTGTTTTTTTTCTGTGTGTTCATGTCTGTGACACTTCAAATGAGTCATGCATTCCGAGAGCGGAATGTTGTCAGTTTGGCCGTGTTAGATTACGTTCGAATATTTAAATATTGGCGCGATCTATCGATTTCGGATGCGTCGGGAAATCTTCGGGTCTATTCGCGCGCGTGAGCCGGGACGCCGCAGAGGGTGGCGACGGGCATCAGTTTGATGCCCTGCTCTGGCATGCACCGCTCGACATTGACGCCAAGATCGGAAAAGTCGTCTTTAAAACAATCTCGATTTATTTAAATCTAACAATATAATAACCAATGATAAATATCTGGAACATAAAATACATCTAACACCAAGAATTAGGGATTATAACATACTGTCAATAGAAATAGAAAATACAAGCAACGACGTCTTATTGGAAGTGCATTACAGACGCATGAAAAATTACAATAGTGACTTACTGCAGCAATCACATCGCTTCTTGAAACATCCTTGAATAATAGTGTTACAGATGTAAACATATTGGTTGGTACCTTTGTAGATGCTATATCTAATAAACCAAATGTGTCCCAAAGTAAAACTGTATGTTCAATATAAATTTCAAAACAAAAAACGGATAACTCGTGTGATAAAAGAAATGATGTATCAAAGAGACTGTTTGTATAAAAGAGCGGTACTTGGAAAAAATGATGATATTATTGATAGAAATAAAACAAACTCTAAAGAAATGTGGAAAAAATTAAAAAAATATTTTCAGTGGCATTCCGCCATTCCAGGCTATTAATGATATCACTGATAATATACCAACTTATGGAGAAATAGATCAGTTTAGTACCATAACTATGCAGGACCTAAAAAAATAATAAGAGAAAAAATGTGACTGGTGATGGGTGTGGTATCTCAAAGAGTGTATTGATTGATGCCTGCGCAGTTGTTGGAAATCGATTGTTGGACATTGTGACGAGTGGAATTTTTCCGGATGCATGGAAGATATCAATGGTGATCCCTGTACAGAAGGTTCCCAACACTAATCTATGTCAAGAATTTAGGCAAATTAATACCGTTCCAGTTTATGAGAATGTTCTTGAGGTTGTGGTAAAACAGCAGCTGCAAAGTAACATAATTTTAGTGCCTAACCAGTCGGGCTTTCGCTCCAAGCATTTATGTGAATCTGTTGTTGTTACTGCTGTGATGATTTCATGAGTGCCTTGGAAGAAAAGAAAATTGTACAAAATGGGTGTTAAAGGAACAGCATATACATGGCTTTGTTCGTATTTAACAGATAGGGTACAGCAAACGATATATAAAAATTGCATATCTGATTGCATAACTGTATAACGTGGTGTTCCTCAGGGGACAATTTTGGGACCATTGTTGTTTCTTATGTATATAAACGATGTTGTAAATATTTTAGATGATACTAAAGCGGTATTATTTGCGGATGACGCTATGATTTTTATTGCAGGTGAAAATGTGGATGAAATGCAAAGAAAAATGAATGCTGGTCTGAAGAATGCTTTTGAATGGCTGTGCAATAATAACCTTTCTATAAACACGGACAAGTCAAAATTTTGTATTTTTGGTAAACGACATAAATTGAGTAAATTAAATTTCGATGTAAACATTTATATTAACAACAATTAATTAATTCATGATAACGAAATTAAATATCTGGGTGTTATATTTGACTCAAATTTGACGTGTCATACATATACCGATTACATAATGAATAAATTTTCTAAAAAGGTTAATTTTACATCTAGAATAGGGAAAAATTTGTCAATTCACACCAAAATCTTATTGTGTAACAGCTTAGCTGCTCGCCATTTACGATTTTGTTCCACACTTTTGTTCAATTTGCCTAATTAGAAATTATAGCAATTGCAGATACACTTTCGTTCGAATCGTCTTAAATTGCATGAAAATAAATCAGATGTCTTTTTTTAAGGTGCACCTGACTTTGCTTCTCACAACGTTAACCGTCTGGGTGTGTAGAAATTAAATAAAAAGTTACATTATTCAACTTACAATTTTTTCCCTCTCTTTTCCCGATTTCATAAAAAAAAAACTGTAGGCCTAGGTTTTTCTATTTTGCATAGACATATTAGATTGATCCTGAAATCCTGAAGTGTAACCACAGTTTAAAATATAAATTTTGAATGTGAAAACTAATGACAAATAACGAATAAAAAATATATAATAAATTGTTAAAGAATTGATATCAAAACAAGTCCTCTTTTTGCATGTTTCCACTATTTTGGTTAAGAGTTAACAGGTTATTGAGGTATTGGTCCCCGATTAATCAACACCTTCAGAACAGCGATTTTTTTTTGTATCGACCGTTACGATCGGTTTGCTTTTTGGTTCATTTTGGTGTCCAACATTTTCGGTTCTATTCGAGTGCGTCGCGAAAAAGCCAGAACCGACGTAAAAAATGCATCGCTTGCCCGGGAGTTCAATTAGCGATGTTTATTCTAAAAGCATATCCAAATGGAACGCGAGCGTTAATGACGTCATTAAAATTCAGCGATTGTGTATTTATTGGAGATTTAATACGAGCTGCTAATGATAACTGAATATGTACTCGCCATTGGGCGAATTTACGTTTTGCGATTTCGATCCCTAATGCCGGAGTGAGCGCGCGCGTTGATGCAGCGTCGGATTCAGTCGTTCGGGAACAAAGGGGTTGATTTATTTTTGTCAGTAATATACTGGAACGCGCGTTTCTCATTGCCGGCAACGATCTCGACAACGTTGCGACGCAGAACTTGGTTTTGTTACTTCGGCGTTCTCTCGAATTGGTTAGTTGCTCGCTTTGGCCGTAGGAGTTAGATGGCGCCACTTGGGCATAGTCTTATCTCGTTATTCACGGTTCGACCGAGCGAGTTGGAAACATGACATACTATCACGGAACAAAAGCCTGCAAATTGAAATAAGCAAGATTGCCCAAGAACGTATATGAATGATTCATGCATTATATTTTGACACCCACCAACATGAAAAACAAACGACGATCTCAACCTGTCAAAATGACAGACACATCATTTTTAAAAATGGATTGCCCTATATATTATTAGCTCGTAGATCTTTTTTTCCTGATTTTAAAAACATATGGTTTATTGACATTTATCCGTTTTTGAGATATTTCAGTTTAAAAATAATTATGATTCGATTTCGGGACAATAGCCATATTATCTATGTTTGCAGTTTTTTAACAATGTTCTACTTTGGACAACTAATCAAAACTGAAGATCTGTAGCGTAAGTTAAATAACTTAAGATATTTCATACTGATATTTATACTGAGGAAGAAAAACGCCAAATAATTAAATTGTATTATTCAAACAATAAAAATATCAATAGTTAATGATAAACATTTTCCACAAAACATCCACTATTTTCTCTACATCGGAAAATATTTCCTTTTAATTTCTTATTAATACACGCAGTGATAAAATCAGGGTTTTCTCTGTTTAGATCTTCTAAAACGATATTAAGTCTTTCTTTTATAACTTGTAAAATGTCAAGCCAAGACAAAAGAAGGGTTAGCACCTAAAATTATTAAAGAAAGGTTGGATGGTGTGTACGGCCAAAGTTCTCCTTCGTATTCTGTAGTGAAAGAATGGGCAAAACGTTTTCGAATGGGGCAGGAGTCCCTTGAAGATGATTCAAGAACTGGTCGACCAGTGGAGGCCATAACGGAAGATATTGTTGCGATTGTGGAAGAGGTGGTATTGAGTGATTGACATTTAAAGATCAAGGAAACCTCAAAAATTACTAAGCTTTCTGATACAAGTGTTCGTCGAATCCTGCATGATCATTTAGGTATGCATAAGGTTAGTGCAAGATCGGTTCCTAAAAAGCTTTCGGCTATTCAAAAACAACGCTGTGTCGAGTGTGCGCGGTCTTGTGGAACTCTGTGGGTCGGAACCGAAGCCTGTGATAGAAACTATTGTGACTTGAGATGAAACTATGGTTCTCTATTATGACCCTCTATGGAAAAAAGAATCAATGGTGTGGCATCGTAAGGGTGAAGAACCTCCAAGAAAATTCAGAGTCTGTCGGTCAACAAAAAAAGTGATGGCCACGATCTTTTGGGATTTTGAAGGAATTCTTTTAATAGATTTTAAAGAAACTAATATCACTGTCAATGGTAAATATTATGCAACATTCTTACATAAATTGCGAGACTGCATACGCGTAAAAGTCGAGGAAAACTGACCAGAGGCGTGGGTCCTGTCTATGCTGATGGTGTTGCACAAGCTGCTATTTTAGAGTGTGGGTTCCAACAGATAGATCATCCTCCCTATATTCCAGACGACTATTATTTGAAAAAGGACTTACGTGGCCGGCGGTTTAACGACGAAGTTGAGTTAAAAGAGGCTGTTTTAACTTATTTTGCAGACAAACCAAAAGAATATTTTTTTAAAGGGATTGAGTTGTTGATAAAGAGATGTAATAAGTAATAATTTGTATCTTTCATATTCAGGCCGGGAACTTTTGGCGCTGCCCTCGTAATAGAGCAAAAATCTTCAAACTTTTGTATTTACACTTCTTTTTCTATCCTTCAAAATTAAACGTGTAGATGGGTGTCAAAATACAATGAGTAACCCTGTACACACTCTTTATTCCGTTTTCGTATTTTTCAATTACATAGCTCAGTGTTGCTAGAATAAATGAAAAATAAATAAACAGTTACGGCCCGGGAGACAAGTGCCGTCCCTGGCGCCGCGGCTTCATAAACAATTACCGTTTCAAATTTCGCATTTTATTTGCGCGGCTTTGTCGAATAAAAGTAGTCGGTTGTATTCGTCCCAGGTTCAAATATACAATTTGCGCGTAATCCGGGACGGTTTGCTAATTTAAACGAATTATCTACTAATTCGATTTGGGCGCTTTTTTGTTGGTGGTCGGAGGATGACGCGGGAGCATTCGCAACGACAAGAAATACGTCCGATTTGCTACCGGTATGGTCTGTTCATAGATATAAGAAAGTGACCAATTGCTTTTGAATGGGATCATCCAAAAGGTGTCATTAACATACAATGCAAGAAGATTATTACCTAAAGTTTCGGAATTCAAATTCAGGTAAAATTGTGCTCTGTAATAGAAAATAATTTTATTCCTATCTGTGTTTAATATTCTTTGGTTTGGTATACTACATAGTTTAAGTTTATTAGCAATTATTCTTATTTCGTGTGTAATACAGCGTGTGTTGAATCGTGTGCGAATTATGCAAAATATGTGCGAGTCTAGTGTATCTCAGGAGATGCTTCCGCCCAAATGTAGAAAACACTATTCTATTGAGACTACGGAAGTTATAAACAATGTTTATTTGACTCTCATTGAACGCGGTACCAGCAAGCAAGCATGTTTAGAAGAAACGGCCACATTGACAAAAATTCCAACATCAACTGTATGGAAAATTGTGAATAATCCCATTTCAGCGAGGAAAAAAAGAAGCGATGCTGACATTCTCTCGAGTGTAGATGAAAGTTTCAAGATATCATACAGCGTAAAATTTACCAGTTATACGAGGACCAGAGGACCAGAGGAGAATCTTTTAGAATTCGGAAATGGCGACTAAAATATCTAGAAAAAATTAGGATTTACAGAGAACAACAAAGGCCAATTATTTACTTGGATTAAACCTGGTTCGACACCTATGATACCCCGAAAAAGGGTTGGGTTGACTCAACTGATAAGTGTAAAACAAAAGCGCCATCAAAAAGAGGCAAAGGAATAACTGTTTTGCATGCTGGCTCTAAAGATGGTTGGATTCCAAATGGTCTTTCTCTGTCTGCGAAAAATATTAAAGATTCTTTTTTGGATTACCATGAAGACACCACCGCTGATTTATTTGAAAGTTGGTTTAAAAACAAACTAGTTCCAAACATTCCTCCTAATAGCGTAATTGTAATGGACAATGCAAGACAGTTGGCTAAAACCCCTTCCTCATGTGACACAAAAGCAACAATCCAAAACTACATGTATAATAACGACATTTATTTTTACGAAGATTATACCAAAAAGCAATTAATTGGGGTTCTACAAAGCTTGAACCTACAAAAGCAATACGTCTGTGATAAATATGCAAAAAATCTAGGGCATAGAGTCTTAAGGGTTCCACCTTACCACTGTATATTTAATCCCATTGAACATGTTTGGCACCAACTGAAATCTGCCAATGTTTTCCCCGTGTTAACTCCAATGTCTTCAAACTTATGGAAACCGAAGTTTTTAACATCCTTCCACAAGATTGGGCAAATTCTGTTAAACATATAGAAAAAGCAGAACAATCGTATATCCATATTGCAAATAATATAGAACAAATAATAATTAGAACAGGCAATGATAGCGACAGCGATACTGATATATTATGTGAATAATTTTAAGTAATTTAAGTCGGTAATAAAAATAATTTGTAATTTTATTTTAGATTGAAACATAAATACATAAATAAATAAATAAATATTATTTAGTATCTTTCTTAACAAAACCCCAAATAATTAAATTCTAATCAAAGTACGGACCTGTTCTGCCATATTTCATTTTTACAGCTTGCCCGGGTCTTTCTTTAATTCGTATCTGTTAGTCACTTTCTTATATCTATGAACAGACTTTACGTTATAAATCACCTTTAGCGATTTGGCATCTCTGCGGGAGTCGAAATTTTATATTGAAAGGAAACAGTTTGTAACGACTGTGTGTCTTCTAAATTGATTGGGTATCTGCAGGCACTGGGATACTGTTACAGAATAAACACTAAAACTTTGGAGCCCCATTAGCTCGCGCATAAATTCCGTGAAGCATTCCAGCGACGCCGTTCGGGAAACGCAAATGAAATCGGTTAAGGCAAACTCGGCGGGAATTTAATTCATTTTGTTAAGTCCAATTCTGAAAAACCTTGATGAACTAGACGTCTGTCATAACAAATAAAACATAAGAGAGCTCTGTGGCGTAGATTTAAAGCCTTTGGCTTTGCTTCCGATTATGCTCTGCACAGAAAGGTTTTAACAGTATATCCTTCGAGATTAGAAAGGTGAAGTCAGCATCCGAAAATGACCTCTTCGATTGGCCTGAAGCTTTTTAGTCCTATGTCAGACAACACATATCTTTCCTAACAAAACCACAAATAATTAAATTCTAAGCAAAGTACGGACCTGTTCGGCCATATTTCATTCTTACAGCTTGCCCGGGTCTTTCTTTAATTCGTATCACTTAGTCACTTTCTTATATCTATGAACAGACTTTACCTGAGGATAAGTGTTCCCGAAGATTATACCAAAAAGCAACTAATTGAGGTTCTAAAAAGCAAAGTGAGTCACTTTCTTATATCTATGAACAGACTTTACCGTTTTTGATCGAATGCCATATTATACCTATATCGCACCATGGCTGTGTTCCAGGTAGAACGATCAGTCATATCAAATACATTGACATGCTTGAAATACTGGACATTATCTCTTGACTCAGGCGACCCGGTGGATTTTATTTACCTCGACTTCAGCAAAGCTTTCGACAAAGTACCACACCGACGCTAGAGTGGATAGCGGCGTTTTTAAGCCATCGGTCGCTCACAGTTCGAATTGGTAACGCTTTTTCACTGCCAGAAAACGTGCCTACTGGTGTTCCCCCGGGGATCTTAGTGTAAATCTTGGATTTGCTCTCCAGGATTGATTGTCACGTGAGCGCTTATGCTGATGACACTAAATTATTTGAAAATCTTTCAACACATGCGTATTGCAAAGAGACTTGGATACTATTTCCAAGTGGTGTTCAACTTGGCTATTGTCGCTGAATGCTCAAAAGTGTTCTGTGCTGCATGTTGGCAAGAAAATTCCCGGTTTGAACTATTATACCAATGGAAACTTTGTGTCAAGTGTCGATTCTCAGATGGACCTAGATGTAACGGTAACTAATAATCTTGCGTGGTTATTTTTCTTAAAAAAAACTTTTAAAAATCCTAGACCTCGCATCGCTTGCAGATTTTTTACCTCTTACAGTTGCCTCATCCTGGAATTTGCTTCCCCAGTCTGGAACCCATGGCTGTTGCGTGACTGTGATGTTCTGGAAAGAGTGCAACGAGCCGCTACGCGCTGCCCACTTCAACTTAGACCGTCTCAAAATACTTAGTCTGCCAATAGCGTCGGCTGCTAGGGGATCTCATTCAGACGTATAGACACCAATTTCAATCTGACATGCCCCTTGTGATTTTAAGCAATGATGAACGCCTACGTGGCCATCCATTTAAAATATGAAAGGAACAATCCAGGACTTCACATCGGCTGCATTTTATAAGTAACAGGACTTTCGATTATTGTAACTGTATTTAAACGTCGCTTAGACAGGGTATTGTTTCATAGCATTAACTAAATATTTATTATATGTATAACATTCTCACGCTACTAACTATCAATGTGGATAATAGGTTCTCCTCTGCACTTTATTCTTAATAATAATAATAATAGTAAAAAGCCCCCACCCCCGTCTAGAAATTTCTTCAATTATTGACGCACGATATGATTTTCGTAATTGGATTGTCGCAAGCCGGAATACTCTTACTTCGCCACCGTTCCCCTCCATTATTGGCTATCTGGCCAATTTCCCGCTTAAAAGTATAAATTCGTATTAATTCAAAACGCCTACTCCAATTCAATTTGATGCCGCACGGTCCATTAACTGGCGGCGTAGTTAGGCCACTCGGAGGCGCGTCGAAATTTCGACAAAAGGGGCGTGGTCCGGAGCCGAACGAGGCTCGTTAGGTGATCGACAACGTTGTAGGACGGAAAATTTATCGTGGTATTTCATAGGGGACTCACCCCGGGCAGATATCTATCAGGTCCGCATTTTGATCGCTGTCTCATCGATCGGATGTTGGTCCTCCTAACTCCTAACCGCTTAATGCACCTCCGTGACATATACAGGGTGCGGCAAAAAGGTAGGCAGGATTTCAAATAGTGGTTGTTCGGTTTGTAAAACCGGCAACACTGTGTACGCACTCGCGTTAGGCAGACAAAAGTATGCAATTGAGTGCACCGTGCTTTCGTTGTCTGCGCTTAACCGAAAATCTACTGGCCGACCAAGAACACCGGAAAATGTGAGTGCAATAAGAGTTTCCGTACGACAGTCTCCAAAGCGTTCAGCTCGTAAGCATGCAGCTGCTTTGGGAATTCCCGATAGAAGTGTTCGAAGAATTTTACGCAACTCACTCAAAATGCATCGGTACAAAATGATGGAGAGGCGCTGTATTCATTCAGTTTCACCTCTCGGGTACCGTAAAAAAGCAAAATTTCCGTTATTGGTCAGCAAATAGTCCACAGGAACTTCATGAGCGACCTCTGCACAGTCCAAAAGTCACCGTCTGGTGTGCAATCTCGGAGTTTGGCGTATGGGGTCCTTACTTTTTCGAAGAAGATGGAATAACGGTAACAGTCAACGGATAACGATATTTTGATATGCTTAACAATTTCCTGCTTCCAAAAGCGAACGAGTCGAACATCTTTGGTTCCAGCAGGATGGTGCTACATCGCACATAACGCGTCGTTCACTAAATCTTCGTCAAGAAATGTTCCTAAACAAAGTGGTGTCTTTACGGGGTGATCTTGGCTGGCCGCCGCGTTCGCCTGATTTGTCGCCTTGCGACTTTTTTCTTTGGGGTTACCTGAAAGCGAGAGTTTTCATACATCGTCCGCGGACTTTGGAAGAATTAAATGTAGCCATAAAACAAGAAATTGCCTCAATTCCCCAAGAAATGATCCATCGGAAAATGATGCGCTTCCGCGAAAACCTACAAGAGTGCATCGACAATAATGGCCGTCATTTAAAATGTACATTTCAAAAATAATTTAAAAAAATGTTTATGTAGTTTGGTTTTTATTAACATCCCAAATAGTACCTATCATTTTGCCGCACCCGGTACATATACATAATATGCATACTATTATACTATCATAGAACACCTCTAATTAAGAAGAATATGATGACAGTGGTAAACCACAGTGCAGCGGAGCACGATTAATGAATAGGCGATTGAATGAACTAGGAACCCAATTAATTGATGATTAGTTTCTGAAACTTCCCACACATGGATTCTTCAGACGAGGGAAGTAGGATGTGCTGGTTTAAGGTTCAAGTTATAACGGAATTAGTAAGTCTGTAGATAAATAAATGAATAAAAAGATTGCTTTCGAAAAATCGTCGGTTGGTGGGGCAAGTTCGTAGCGCGTCGCGCGAAGCAGCTTTTTATTATAAAAAGAAAGAGCTTCGCGGTTTCGTGTGGTAAAGGAGCGCATTGTTTTTCTATCGTGCTCCTGCGCAATTTAATTGCGCATGAACCCTGTATAAAATGTCCTTCACATCTCGTCGAACTTCAAAGTTACAGCAAATATCGGTAAATATTAAAATTTGCACAAATAATAGCGTCTTCGAATGATATTTTTTCAAATATCTCGCGCCCTGTATAATTGACGAAACCTGAAACTCTCTCACGAAGCGGTCTACGATACTGTTCAAATAAAATTATGCCACCTTTAAGGGTTTTTCATTTATCGCCAACAATTTACCCAGAAAAACGGAAATTTTTAGGATATTTTAGATTTTTTGCCCATTAACGACACACCCTGTATATGATTCAATCATTGTTCGAAGTAGAGGTTATAGCACTCGATTTTCCACGTTTCCTGGTACAAAATTTTTTTGAAAATAGTAAACGGTTTTAGAGAAAATAATTTTTTTCTAAGCAGAAGGCGGTTCCCTCCAAGTTCAAGCTTAGATATTTTTGTTTTTCATTGCGGGTGATTGTTATGTTCGATACGATGGTGCGGAGCCCCCTTTTTGAGGCTGAATTTCTATTACAAACGAACTGCCTATAAAATACGAGCGCAAACATCTCCCCTCCCGTTATTAGGGTAAATTCGGTGTGTAATTCGAAACTCCGCGTGTCCGTGATAAATACGATGCGACGTTTATATAAAGCTGCCAATCTATTTTGCGGGAAGATATTCAACGTGGAAATATATATACGGGCGTATAAATTTCGGAATAAAGCTGCGACGGGTTAGGAAATCACGCGCAATATAAGAAAGCGTATTCCCTGTATGTACGGGACGCCATATACTCGTATATATCCCCATATGTAGTTCGGATGTTGCTTTGAAAATCTCGCGTTTTATTCCGTGGCAGTAAAAACGTTACGTAAATCGGGAAGACGTCGCGTCGCCGCGGGCTCCCGCCGGGGGATCCGTTATTTAATTAACAAGGTGTCTCAGGCAAATGGCGCTACAGCCACGGCGACATTGTAAAAGTTTAAAATTGCCGGGAAAATCCGTTTTCCACTCGTTTTCGTAAATTGCTTTCGAAATTTGCCGAAGGAAAAAAATTGTTAGAGCTAAACGAATGGTTCCAGGGAGAAGCGTACTGGGTTATCGATTTTATTTTGACGACCACCTACTGGGTTAATTTTGTAATATAGAAAACAAAGTGTAATTGAACTGAGGTGGCTTTTACTTGATGAAAATCCATTTATCAAAATAAATAAGAACTACCGTGTCTTTATCAAATGTAATATTTACAAACTAACTACCTGTTACTATATATACGGAAAAATGACTATAAAACCATAATTAATGTGGTGAGAATTTAAGTGCAATAAAGGAGAGGTGCTTCAATCTAATTGATCGTTAAGCAATACATTTGAATGTCTCATTTTGTTAATCTCCATGGCTTCCAATAAATTTAATTTTCTACTTTTTCTGGCTGTATGCAAAATATCAAAATTGTCGTCAAAAATGTGTTTTTCTGTGTTTAAGTGTGTAGCATAATTAGAATCTAGACTATTGTTTTTAAATGCTTTTTTATTTTCGTTGATGCGTTTCTTGAACGATCTACCTGTTTGTCCAATATAAATTTTAGAACAAGATCCACATTTTCATTTTTTTAAATATTTTCCTATTGTGTTGTTAGTTCTGAAAGCTTTTTCACTAGGTTCTCCTATGTATGTAATTGTTTTAAATTGTTCGTGTTCTGTATTAGGTTTCGGATAAATAGAGTTTACTGTTATCCATATTTGTTTTTTATTTATAATTTTATTTATAATGGACGGATTGCAGCCGTTGTTCAGCGCAATTTGTTTTATGATATTAAGTCCTTTGTTGTAATTTTCTGTTGAGAGTGGCGTATTAAGAAGTCTGTGCATAAAATGCAGCCATCTTGTGTGTATAAGGGTGACTTGAGCTGTAATACATACTCTGTCCGTGTGTGAAGGTTTATGATATATTGAAAATCTAATTTGTTTTGTCTAAAAACTTAATATAGTTATCCTGTTCAATCTCGATAGTGAATTTTGTACGATTATGTAATGAGTTAATGTAATTTAAAAAAGAATTCCATTGACTGTCCGTTCGAACAAAGCAAGCAAAGACATCATCCACGTATCTATACCACCATAAAAAACTTTTACTTAAAGGATGTTCTTGTATGATATTTTCCAAATTATCCATAAAAATCTCGGCTAACAAAGGACTCAGTGGGTTTCCTTCTTTAGAGATATAAATCTGGCCATTAAATTCAAAATAATTTTGGTCTAGAGATGCTATTAAGCAATCTAATAAATCTTGTTCCAACAATGAGATCTACGATTGAAGCTAATAATATATAGGACATTCCATTTAAAAAATATGATGGTGCTGTCATTTTGACAGCTTGCGATCATCGTTTGTTTTTTCTGACATTTGCAAAAATCTTCAAACTTTTCTTTTTACAGTTTTTTTCTCTCTTTCAAAATTAACCCTGGAAGTGAGTGTCAAAATATAATGAATAACAATGTACATGGGACCTTAAAAAAATAATAATATACACAGTGTCCAATGCCCTAAATATATCAATTTTTTTGGAGCTCAATTTTTAAGGTGTCCTAGGAAAAAATATATATCGAATCATCCAGCTCTTCACGATTGCCAAGTTTCGTCTCATTTTACTTTCCCACTCTGGGTAACCTCTCATAACTCATTCATCAGGGTGATCTGGAAGTTACGTCCAAAGGAGCAAAGTCTAAACGAAGGCCCCATATATGAAAATCCACTTTTTGTGTTGCAATGCGTGTTCATCCATCAGTTCCGTCTTTAAATGAAAAATAAAAACTTTTTCGTACATTCGTATACTTTTTTGTTAAACAACTTTTTAAATTGTTCATTTGGTGGTCTATAGAAGGCTTTGAGTTGAATATCAGACTTTAACTTATTGAAGCAAACAGGAGGGTCAAATTTTGGCTCGGTCGTAAACGAATCCTCTTTTATTTAGGGCAGCGGAAGCGACGGGGCCGCACGGAGGGAAGAAAGGGGTAATAAAACGTCCGAGTTCCAAAAGGAAAAACCCAATTCTGGACTATAACTTTCGCCGACCAGACCTTCACGACCCGGGCCGCCGAATTTACATCTCGCGCGAATTATTTATGCATGCACGGGCCCGTGAAACCGGCTAAGGGCGCTGAAGAATTAATATGCGGTGGGAGAACAGTGGCGTGCGCTACTTGTTTGTCCTACATTCGATTGTCCTAAATTAGTGTTTAAATCGTTAAAGTCTGATAGACAGATATATTTTTTATTTGACATACGAAAATAAAAAAGGAAGATACCGAACACAACCAAACAGTAGGCACCATCAAGTTTGAAGAAAATTTGAGGAGCTCTCTTTTGCATATGAAAAATTTTTATGGACTCTATTGAGTTTCCCCGCAGTACAATAGCATATGACAAATTGAACGAAAAAGAACATAGTAGCTCGGGACTAGATAATAATTTCCGATTAAAATTTTCAATCATCGTAATAAAAAGTTGACACTAGAAAGGCGTTTCACTAAATAAGCAATATAGTCCTTCCAAGGGTCCATCCAGGATCACACCCAACGACTTCGCAAATCTTTCTTCTGAAATATTTATATTTGTTGAAAACACTAACGAGTGAGTTTTATCTTCATTCAAATTGATTGGCATGTTGTTTCGCCAACCGTGTGTGCAAAATTAACCGCAGAGATCTTTAATATAAACTAAACACAACAATGAATCCATAATGGAACCCTGTAGAACTGCGTGCATTACATTGCGTAAATTTGACATTTTATTACTGCAAAAAACTGCTTGCGTTTTCTATTAGGGAGATAAGAGGATAGTACCTCTAGCGCAGTGCGTTCTAAACCATAAATTTCCAGTTTTTCCATTAAAATTGAATGACTGACAGAATCAAAGGCCTTGGAGAGGTCACACGGCGTTAAAATGCTATGCTCACCCCCTTATGCCAGCGACTATACATTCGTGCTTAGGTGGTGGAACGCCCCTTTTAAAATCCAAACTGGTTTGGATTTATGAAATTATTTCACTCAAAATAATAAGATAATTGAGAATACATAATTTTTTCTAAAACTTTTGAAACTATAGCTATAATTGACACGGGTCTGTAATTATTAGTTATTATTAGACATTTATTATTCAAAGACATTATGACTTGCCGACCTCAAGTGATACGTTTTGTAAGTTTCGGTTCTAATTGATGATTAATTCTTGTGTTTTTGCAAGTTTACTTATAGTACTATTGACCTATCGCGTCAATTTGGACTCCGATAGCGTCGCGGCAATCAAAATATCGCTGACCCGCAGTGAAACGCCAAAAGGCGAGTTTGTTTTATGATATTTTTCCGCCTTCGCGAAGAAAACATCGACCAAGGAAAATACTATTACTACGGAGCGGGTTCCTATTTATCCGAGAGACGAGACAATTCAATTTTCAGTCTTATCGTAACTCGATCGCTTACTTTCATCACCCCGCCGGCTATAAAGAATGTCAAAGCTTAAAAAGAAGCGAAGAGAAAAACGGGGGACATTTGCCTTCGGGGCGCGAGACGTACAAGTTTCACATCGATAATTTCGAGTCCGGGCGGCGGCCGACTCCGGTTCCTATTCCGGCAGATTACGTTTTCCGAAATCAAGTGTAAAACGGAGTTTTAAGATATTGTGACGAACCGGAGGCAAGCCGTAAAACTTCGTCGCACATTCGGGACGAAATTCTGCGACGTTGTTGCCGCGCCGGCGATTGATTAAAATATAAACCGAATAATACGCCTTTTTTGCTTTGCCTCTCTCTTTCCATTTCGCGTTTGTATGTGAAATTGGAAGTGGCGGCCGCGGCCCGTCGAATAATACCATGTTTTATTCATAATACGACACGTAAAACCTTTTAAAATGAACGATGCGGCAAAAAAGTTTCAGCTTATTAGATTCCGTTATGGTCGCCGTGTGTGCCGTTTCCTTTCGATATACGTGGTCAACGTCGCAGCAGTTTCGTGGTTACTTTCTTAAACCGTGGAAATCACTCGGAAGCTGCCGAAAAGTATTATCCACGTTTTACGCGCACAAGAGACTAAACGACATGACACTTTTAATGTACACAAAAAGATAAAAGAAGGCCGGGAACCATAAAAGCTCAAAGTGGCAACCTAGTTTACTAAGTGTAGCACACGACCGCAAAAATAGTATCCATAAAGGCAGAAGGAGCGAGTAGGAATTGATACCAAGGACAAGCGAATTATCAGCAACCGGTACTGGACACGGAAGGCAGTCGTGCGTATAGAGGAAAAATACTATCAAAAACAAAGCTTCTGATCTATCGATCTACCAGAAGATATTTCAAAAACCAACAATTTTCTTAAACCAGAACTTTTTCAATGTATCAAACACGATCCTACCGATTTATATCGAGGACAAGTCAACACTGCAAACTCCACACTATTTAGTGATAAAGGCAAATATTTTTTAACAATTGTGAATCCACAACCGCCGAAATTATATTCTTTAGTTAAATTACATAAACATATGTAACAGCCCCAGCAGTTAAACTCCCAACAAAATTAGTCAATATTTTAAAGTTCCACACAGATTTTAAAACAAAATTTGCAATAAAAATTCTTTTGAATTAATCAACAAAATTAAAGATATCGAAATCCCTTCTAACGCAACAACGCTAACGTCTTTTGATGTACAAAACTTATTTCCCAGTATTCCACCTATGGATGTGATAGATTTAGTAGATTTCACCCTCACTCGGAAACAGGTTAACTCATTGTTGGAACAAGATTTATTAGATTGCTTAATAGTATCTTTAGACCAAAATTATTTTGAATTTAATGGACAGATTTACAACACTAAGGAAAGTTTGATTATGCGAAACCCACTTAGTCCTTTGTTAGCCGAGATTTGTATGGACAATTTGGAAAATATCATACTAGAACATCATTTAAGTCAAAGTTTTCTATGGTGGTATAGATACCTGGATGATGTCTTTGTTTGCTTTGTTGGAACAGACAGACCATTGAACTCTATTAATTTTTAAGACTTAACTATTACGAAAACGCAAAACAAATTAGATTTTTCCATTTATCATAAACCTTCACACACGGACATAGTGATACATAACAACTCAAATCACCCTTATGCACACAAAATGGCTGCATTTCACTCTTTTATACACAGACTTCTTAATACGCCACTCTCAACAGGAAATTACAACAAACTTAATATCATTAAACAAATTGCACTGCACAACGGCTACAATCCGTCCATTATAGATAAAATTATAAAAATAATAAAAAAATTACAAAAAACAATTCGAGACAACAGTAAACCCTATTTATCCGAAACCTAATACAGAACACGAATAATTTAATACAATTACATACATGGGAGAATCTAGTGAAAAAGTTTCAGAACATTTGTCAAAATCAAAATATAGCTTTCAGAACTAACAACACAATAAGAAAATTTTTAAATAACAATAAAACGAAATGTCCAAAATCCCAAAAATCAAGTGCCTACAGTTTGAAATGCGGATCTTGTTCTAAAATTTATTTTGGATAAACAGGTAGATCCTTCAAGAAACGCATCAACGAACATAAAAGAGCATTTAAAAACAATATTCTAGATTCTAATTATGCGACACACTTAAACACAGAAAAACACATTTTGACGACAATTTTGATATTTTACATACAGCCACAAAAAATAGAAAATTAAATTTATTGGAAGCCATGGAGATTAACAAAATGAAAATCTGAACTTTTAGTTCTTATTTATTTTGAAGAAAAATACTCCGAAAATATAGAAATTCGTCAGGCAATAAGTATTCAACCTCTACTCAGAGGATATCTTTAGGAGGGCATTAGATGGAATTCGGAGTGGAATAAAGATAAATGGAGAAAATATAAGTAACATCCGTTACGCCGACGACGCTGTTTTGATAGCTAACAGTCTGGAGAACCTACAAGAACTAGTGAGGTCTATATTACGAGCAATGAGTATGATCTAGAACTTAATGCCAGAAAGATAAAGTGCATGGTAATCAGCACAACTCCAACACCATATAGAGAACTGCTCATCAATAATGAAGTAGACAGAATGAGAAGCCAACCAACACTCTTACTGATAATTAAAAAAGATAAACTTAAATACTTTGGGCACGTCATGAGAAATGAAAATAAATATCGCCTAGTACAAAACATCGTGCAGGGCAAAGTAGAAGGAAAAAGAGGCCCGGCTAAAAGGAGAATATCTTGGTTGGAAAACCTTCGTAAATGCTACCTCCACCAAGGCATTGAGACGTGCTGCCAAATAAGGATGATGATCGTCAACATCCGAAACGGATAAGGCACGAGAAGAAGAAGAAAAAATGGAGCCCGTACGGGTTGTTATAGGTAATGACTCGTTGGTAGACGGTGGTCAATGCGCAGCATTCAAGTCAGTTGTGCCGTAGATTTCCTTCATTCCTCTTTCTCTCCATGATTCGGTTTAAATTGTAATCATTTCTCTCCAAGCTGAACCAATATGATACGAAGGTGCATTGTGGCTCCTACCACAGTTCGTAATCGCTCTTTTTTCTCTCTCTTCTAAGATCATTTATACATTTCCCTATTCAGTACACTGTTTGCTAGGTTACCATCGGAAGAAAAAATTAAAATATTAACAAACGAATTTATTAGTGACCTAAACTTAAACGCTTCACCGTGCGGTGATCACAGTAATTATTTTATTACACGCGGTGACGCTCATACGGAATTTCGTCGATGAAGCGCATTGTTTTTAGCCCATCGCGTTATCGCCGTAACTCATAACCCGGTGCAGATACAAACTGGCCCACCAGATTTGGAACGATATGCATCATCTCCCCTGCCCGACGCCCCACCGGGGTACTATGCCCCTCGGAAATTAATACGGATCGGCGCGGGTGCAGACCATAACCTAATGTTTATCAAGGGAAGCGATAAATATACGGGCGCAAATGCTCGCAGTTTCCGTTTGCACCTATCTATTAATATCAATAAAAACGAACGTTTGGCGTGCATGTTTAACGGCAATTTATTTAAATGATGGCTCTATAAACAATATTGCGTCTGGGGAGTACAACGCCCGGAGCGCCGACGCTCGGCTACGTTTAAAACGGTACGTGGTGGGGATGTGCAGGTTCGATGGTGTCAGTTACAGGTTTTATTCAAATTTAACCGACTATGATGCCTTTAAAGTGCCTCGGCGAGTAGTTATTAACGGCCGCGGCAAAATGTACCGAGCTACAGAATATTGTTAAAATGTTTTCTGCGCTCGACAAGAACCGGAATGGCCTGAAAATGTTGTATTGTTTGAAAAAGCTTGTACACCGTGTGCCAAATAAAACGATCCACTATACGATCTGGAAACCCATAGGAGATACGAAAAAAGTTTCGTACAAAAGTTTCTTGGACTCGCCTGGAAATTTAAAATGTTATAATTTTGTTGATACAGAGCGTCCCAAAAGTGTCCCCCTTCACCTGTGTTATTTTAACACCCTGTATATTTCGACATTTTTGGAATCCGTGGTTAAAATAAAGAAATTTAAGAAATTCCTATTCGAATTTTGCCTAGTTTAAGCAGAAATTGAGGTTTTGTGTTTTTTTTTTTTTTTTCAAATTTTGATTGCCAAATATAAAATCGTGTTGTGACGCTACTGATTCAGGTATTGCAACGAAAATTTAACCACAGAAGTATGTTTTTCCATGTTTGGTTTCTATGGTTTCGTTACTTTCGAAAATCGATGAAATTTTTCGAAAGTATCTATGCCCGTATAATTTTTTTTTAACTCGGTGACGGTAGGTCCTAGGGGACCGTCGTTTTTTAAATTGATTTTTTTTTATTTTGGCTTCCAGAAAAATATGTTTTCCCCAATAACGATTCTCCCGATCGTGGAACCGTGAAACGCGTGAGATTCCGGTACACAACTTTTGTTTCGATGCAGGGTGTTTTAGTTCTAGACAGAAATTTAAAAGACTTTGAGTGAATAATTAAGCTTTAATAAAAAAATCGTAAAAAATATGTCTAATTAGTTCAAACATTGTGGTAGGCCGCATGAAGGGCTACAAGTTCTGTATTTACCGTTTTTTCCACATGCGCTACTCAAGATATATGAAAAAATCCATATGAAAATCATTATTGCTCGGGCCCAGTCTAAACGCGATGACGTCATTGACCAAAATATATATTCTCGAAAACCAGTTGCTTTATTCAAAAAATTATTGAACCAGGAAACGTTGGACATCCAGTGCAATAACCGAAATTTTTCATTTGTGTACAGGGCGTGTCGACTATGGGCAAAAAATCAAAAATTCCCTGAAAATTGCCGTTTTGGTGGCTAAATTATTAGTCATAAAGGAAAAACTATAAAACATCTTATAATTTGGTTTAAACAGTGTCGTATACTGTATCGAGAGAGATACTTGAAAAAATACCATAGGAAATCATTATTACTTGTACAATTTTTTATATTTACAAAATTTTACAAAATACGCGAGTTAAATGATTGAACTGTGGAAGACTGTTTTTCAAAAACTATTTATTTCTAATAATTACAAAATATTGCTTGACTCTAACTGACTGAAAAGTACAATTTTACATATATTTATAACTTTATGCTGAAGCAAGAGAAGCAGATGCGGCATTGTGCGGCGTCGGCAGTTTCTGAGGGTGATGCGTCTTGTGACTCGCGTTAAAACTAGAGAACAAAATGCGGTTGTGGAAAAGACATAGAAAGAAACGTTTTGTATAAGCTAGCCTCACCAAGTCCGTTGTAAAAACGATTTTTGTGGTAGAAATTCGCAAATACGGGCAGCATGGACATTCAACGCGACTTCTTAGCCATGCAGCCAGAGCTAGCAACTCCCCCGAGTTCGCTTCGCTTTTTTTATGCTTCCTTCCCCCCGCCGCCGCTTTCCCGAAACCTATATATATCTATCGGTTTTTAAAACGTCCTCCGGCGTCGTCCGATTCCCAATCTCCATCGATCTCTGTCCCTCCACAGGTCCTCGTCCAGTCGTCTCCATTGTATTTCACTATCGATGCCCTCTCTACAGCTCTTTCTCGGTCTTCCCCTCTTCCTTCTTCCTGTAGGTGTCCAGGTGAGTATTTGTTTAGGCAGTCGCTGTTCTTCCATTCTTTGGACGTGACCGTACCACTTTAACTGTTTTGTTCTTATTTCGTCTGAAATCGTGTGGCCCACCTTCATGGTTATGCGAATTGCTTCGTTTGGAACTCTTTCAGTTCTTGACCTTCCTGCCGCTCTTCTCCAAAACTCCATCTCTGTTGCCTCCAGCGTTCTCATGGTTCTTTCTTTTAGTGGCCAGACTTCACTATTGTATGTGTTAATGATCGTATTGTATATTAGGTGTTTATTTCGTCTCGTGGTTTTTTGGTCCCACAAGACGGTGTTCAGCATAGTAATGGCCTTTCTTCCTTGATTATTGCGTTCTTTGATGGCGTAGTCTAACGTCCCATTGCTGGATATGTATATTCCCAAGTATTTGTAGGTTTCGCAGCTTTTGATAGCCTGACCATCCTCTAAGAGGAGGTCGCGTTGTGCTCCACCGATAAACATATACTTTGTCTTTGGTAAATTTACTTCCAACCCCCATTTCTTGTATTCTTTGATCAGTTTTCGCATCATGTATTTTACATCGTCGTAGTCTTGCGCCATTATGATTTGGTCATCTGCGAAGCTTAGGGTGTATATGTTTGCATTGTTAAGGGGAATGCCCATATTTCAGCATTTTTGCTTCCATATCCTTAACGCTTGTTCAAGATATATCTTGAACAGGATGGGGATACAGAACACCCTTGTTTGAGTCCCTTGTTGGGTGTAAATCCATTGGATATTTTTTGGCCGACCTTGACTTTAACGTGGCAGTTTCTATATAGTTCTTTCGCTGATCTTATTATGTCGACGCTTAGGTTTGTCTTGTCTAATGCCTCCCAAAGTCTTGTTAGCGGTATGCTATCGTATGCCTTCTTCAGATCCACGAACAGGGGATGTATCTCCTTATTGAAGGCTGACATTTTCTCGATAAGCTGGGTGACGCAAAACAGATGGTCAACGACGGATCTTTCAGCGAGAAAGCCCGCTCGTTCTTCTGCTTCACTGTTTGTGTATTCGCGTTCTATTTTGGCATTTAATATTTTACCGTAAATCGATAGTTGTCGCGGTTTTCCTTGTTGCCCTTTTTGTGGATAGGGGTAAGGAAGGATAATTTCCATTCTTCTGGGATATCTCCGCCGTTAATACAATTTTGAAAGAGCTTCTCGAAACCTAAGTGTCCTAAATTATTCCGAGGGCGTATCCGGAAGCAGCTGGATACATTATTCACCGTTCCTACGATACGCAGAACTAGGAAAACATCAACACATACATAATATATCCGGCACTATGCCGCTGTTTCCCTATGAAAATCTGAGCTCATAAAACCGCACATAAAATAAGGACTTAATGCGTCTTTCCGAACCAGAAAAGAGAAATTCGCGCCCAAGAACGAGCGCTGCAAATTCCGACTTATTTAAATTTGAATATCCCTAGGGGGTGGCAGGGAAATCTGACAAGCGAAACATTATACGCGTTCATTTTCTCGGGGGCGCGTTCGGCTCGGCGGTTTTCACTTCCGGTATTCCGGCGAAGGCACATTTAATACAGCAATCATAACGGGGACGAAGAAAAAAACAACGAAAAATCGCTGAAAGCAAATCTTCTATAAGAGTGTGTTACGATGTGTTTGTTTTCTAAGAAAATCAGATCGCCACTTACCGTACAAATTGGAACGATATTTTATAAAAAATGTATATAAGGAACTCTCAGTAAAGCAGCGAGCAGGTCGTAACGGATGTCTAGGAGTGTGCAAATTTATGCCCTAGCTCGACGACGAGAGTAGGAGTGGGTTATTGGGGGCCACTGGTCTGCCACGGAATGTACCAGAATTGCCCCTGCGTGGTGTTGGACTTCCGCTACATGCCTGGACCCTACTTACTGTAATCTCTAATAAAAAAAAATGATAAGAAAATCAGATCGCCACTTACCGTACATTTTGCCCCGTTTTTTTTGAAAATTTAAATTAGAAAATTGGAATGATATTTTAAAAAAAATGTATATAAGGAACTCTCAGTCTTGTCGGTCTTGTGGGGCAGGTCAAGAAAGAAAAGAAAGAGCAACAAACAAAAAAATATATTTTATGAGTTGTGCGTAATTAAAATGTTGGTTGTACCACTAAACTAGGCCGTACCTCCGTGGTCACGTGGTCTTATATTCGTAAATTAAGCTCAATAATCTTATCCGGGGATAGAATAAATTAAGACCGAATAAGAAAAAAAAAATATCGTTACTAAATTTCTGATGTAAGCGGCCAGTAACAGGGTCGTCTTTAATAACTCTGACGAGATGACCTCGGAAAAAATACTCGACTGTCCCGAAGAGTCTCGGTCTGACGGGTCGGTTACGTAGGTCTACGAATTCCTACTGATCTGTCTCGCGATATTAAACCCTTAGAGAAGAACCCTAGTTAAGAAAGACTATTATAGATACGTTCTTAATAATGATAGACATGAATTATTGAAATAAAACAGAAATAGATTACCGTTAGACGGGTTCTGATTTTCCACTCGTCTTAGACGTTGGGACTGCGGAGCCTTCATTCGATTAATCGAGAAACCGGTAAGATGATTGGTGGCTTATTTGACTTCAATCTAAAATACGCAAGTAACAGAAATAAATGCGAAAGGTGCCGAATTGCGGCATGTTCTGAACAAAATGGAGGAACGGGAAGAAAAAAAACTTACCGTTGTCGAGCTGAATATCCCCTTAGGGGAGGTTGTAGTGCTGAAAGAAAAGGAAAAGCAAACTTATAGCGCAAGATAAGGCACTTCGACCAAATTAAAAGCAGCATACAGGTTCCAAATCCCTAAAATAGTTAAAACTTCCACAAAATTACGAATCTGTTGCTTGCAAAACCTCGACCAACGGAAAAGTGAAGCCGGAAAAACTTGCAATTTGCGTAGTTAGAGCAAAGAACAAAATAGATATGGTTGGGCTCTTCTAACGAATCGACATGGCTAATAGAGACTGTATGTAACTGGAAAATTTTACAATAGATTGATGTATCTGAATATAATTTTAAGAAAGCTAGTAGGTACTGGAAATTTTCTCAGTCGAGGCATCGATATGACGAATAAAATTAATAATCAATGTATGGCTCAACCCTACAGGTAACCAAAGTATCCTATCGGGTGGTACCATCGATCGCTGAATACTTGCGCACCTTACCGTGTGATTCGAATGTAATTATTAGTAAAAAAAAAGGAATGCAAAGAAATATTATATTGTGAGCTGCTAAGAAATGGCATGAAAACTGTGACGGTATTTGCGAAACTTAACACGCTTTACTGGTTGCCTACTAGACGTAGCGGTAACCAACGGCTGATTTACGTATGAATAAATAACCTCTCGGTCAGATCAATATTATTCAATGTTATTTATTTCGCAAAGATTGACTTTAAAACAAACAGCCGTAGGTAAGTAAGCAATCTTGATTTTAACTGCCAGTGGAGCTTCAATAATAATTGCTGATTCTACCGTATTTCATTACAGCTCGAACAACAGCAAAACAATAATAACGTGAAAGGAGTCTTTTCGATATCCTGCCGCTATACCATTACATATTTATACATTCGAACACAGAGGAAAAGGATAACATTCGCAAGGTAAAATCACTAGCAAAAAGCAGTATCTGTGTAAGTAACGACTGATTTATCTTCCCAGAGAGAAAGAAGAAAGCAATCAGAAACATAAAGTAAGATTAATTTGAAGGAAAGTACCAAACAAACCAGAATGGAATTAGCACGAGAAGCGTGATTTAATTAATAAAACCCAAATACATAGGTAATTCTTTATTTTACTGGAAATATGACCTAAATGTGTTTCAGAAATCTGCAACTAGAGGGCACTGCCTAGAACATTTTTTTTATTTTCCCCGTGTTTTATTTATTTAGAATGATATTGCAAAATAGAACAGATCGCCTTAAGCAGAATCACAAATCCCCAAAAATTGTTACTCTTGTTAGTATCTGCGCTCGTATAAAAATTTTATATAATGATCGGTTTCGAAAAAAAAATTTCGCACAGTTTCGTTATAGGGATTTTTTACTGTACTTCTAATTTTAAAAAATTGTAAGCTGAAAATGCATGCCCCGACGTTTTGCACGTTTGCGCGTGGGCAGATCTCTCACGTCGCAGTTCGGCGCTTAACCGCTAGGCGGAGGACGTAATACGTACAGCGTACTAAAAGCGCGATAACCCTAAACAAACAGAAAATTAATAGCGAATTTATAGCGTTCGCGTTTAAACTGAAATTTATCGTCTAAATAATGCGAATTACGAGCAACAATAGAAATTATTATTGCCCTGGCCGGGATTGTCGCGTACATTTAATACCAACTTCGAATGTTTACTTGGACCGCGGAACGGGGGTCATAAAACTTTCGAGGTAACCAACACAATTGGGTCGTTCTATGCCATTTTAAATATGGGAAGTTAGATTCAGGCTTAAAAAAAAATGGTGTTCCCTTTTGATTTTCTTCCATCTTCTTTTAATTTCACCAAGTTCTTTAATGATAAAACCTATCAATTGCTCGCGAAACATCTTATATGGAGAATATTATAAAGGTGACAAATTTTAGTCCCACAATAAACTGTAATTTCCAATTAGCTTTCGTAGAGAATGGAATCATAGCTGAAACGATGAAGGTTGGTGGAAATCAGCTTGAGGAGAAAAGAATCACTTCAAACGGGAGATATCACTGAAAGCGATAATTACAGGGACATGACACCAATGGATACTGTATGCAAAGTTAGGGCAATAACCATCAAGAATAGATTGGAGGATATAGAGAAAGAAATAGACCAGTAATTTTAAGAAAGCCTATGATACAGTTAGAAGGGAAAAATTGTTAATTTAACAAAAATGACTTTAACGGAAACGTACTCTAAGGTAATGGTAGAAGAAAAAACATCAGAAAAGTTCCGGGTAATGACTGGGTTACGAGATGGCGTGGTTAGGAAATGTGGTCTGGAAGCTAGCGGTGCCATACTTAACTAAAGAACCCAAATTTTTGCTTAAGCAGATGATATTGAAGTCTTAGTAAGAACACGGGAGATTCTAGTCGACGCGATAAAGCGGACAAAAAAGTCAGCTAAGGAAACAGATGTTAAAATTAATGAACTAAAAACAAAATATATGACACTTGCAAAAAAAGAGTTCAGTGGGCAGAATGGCAGAACCGTTAGAGGTCAAAGCAGAGAATTATTTAGGTGTAGCTATAACGTCAGAATGTGAGGAAAAGTATGAAATTCAAAAAAGGATAGCAAAAGGTGTGAAATGTACGACGTATTAAGAGCTAGGAACGTGTCAAGGAATCTCAAAAAAAGAGTGTACAAAAAGATGAATACTGTCTTGTATGGAATTTAAAGAGCTCTATGCATAACTGAAATGCTAACTGCCCTTGAGGAAACAGGAGTGGAATTGTTTCATAGGATCTGTCAAATGATATGGGACACCGGTATTTGGCCCGATGATTGGACGAAATCGGTCTATGTGCCAATACACAAGAAGGGACCGAAGGACATCTGCGATAATTATAGGACAATAGCTCCAATCTCACACGCTAGCAAGGTCATGTTACACATTATATCAGAACGTATAAAGCCTTTCCTACTTCCACAACTACCACCAGAGCAAGCCGGCTTTGTCCCGGGACGCGGAACTAGAGAGCAGATACTAAACCTTCGACAAATAATTGAAAAATCAAGAGAATTCAATGTGCCTACCTACTTATGCTTCATAGATTACTCTAAAGCTTTTGATTGTGTACGATGGCAAAACTTATGGACCATTCTAAATGAAATGGGCACACCTGGCCATCTAATATCGTTAATTCAAAAGTTATACGACAACAATATAGCCTATGTCAGAGTAGATGGAGAACTAACCAACCCATTTAGAGTGGGTAAAGGGGTCAGACAGGGCTGCATACTAAGCCCACTACTCTTTAATATTTATGGCGAGTGGATTATGAGGAAGGCGCTCGATGAATGGCAGGGAGGAATCACCATTGATGGCATCAAAATCTGTAACCTACGCTACGCCGATGATACGACACTAATCGCTGCGTCAGAAGAAGAATTGATCAGTCTCATACGTAGAGTTGAAGCGACGAGCAACGAAGTGGGTCTACAAATAAATAAGAAGAAAACCAAAATAATGATAATTGATCGCTAAAATAACAACAGACCTGAAGTAAAACAGATAAATAACATCGAGACAGTTGATAACTTCATATATCTTGGCACCACAATATCGAACATGGGCGGATCTAGCGAAGAAATAAAAAGAAGAACTGCCATAGCGAAAGAATCCATGACCAAACTAACTATAGTGTGGAAAAGCCATCAAATATCCCTTAACACTAAAATAAGATTGGTCAAAAGTGTAGTGTTCTCAGTTTTTCTCAATGGATCAGAATGCTGGACGCTGAAAATGAATGATAAAAGGAAGATAGATGCATTTGAAATGTTTTGCTGGCGACGAATGCTAAGAGTGTCCTGGACCGAGAGAAGAACCAACCAATCCATCCTACAACAACTTGGATTTAGGAAGAGATTGAGTATCGTTGTCGCAGAGAAAATTGCAAAATTCTTCGGTCATGTGGTTAGAAGAAATGGCCTTGAAAGACTCACACTGGAAGGAACGGTACACGGCAAAAGATCAAGAGGAAGGTCGCCCACAAGATACACGGATCTTATAAAGAACCTTACCGGCAAAAACCTCTGCCAGTCATTCAGGATGGCAGAAAACAGACAGGAATGGAAGCTCACCACAGAAACCAATCTATGAACTCACGATGCTCGAAACCGAGCAAACGACTAAGAAGAAGAAGAATGCATAACCATCCAAAGATTAAGATGTTTTTTTTTTCACGTATTGATTCACGGAGGGAAAAATGTGATGACACTATATTCCGGGATATCATCCGTTCGTTCGTTGAACTCCGCCTGGGATCCTGCAGACGTTTCGCCAAGATCTCACTTGGCCTCTTCAATGCTCGCGCTCCGAAAACACTTCGAACACTAGTATTCGAAGTGTTTTATAAATAATTTTGATACCGGCGCAAAAACTATAAAACCTGCCTGCCGTGTTTATTGACAACAAACAAAAAACGCCCACTTTTCACTTCATCTTCTTCCATATCATTTGTTTAAAATATTTTTTATTTCGTACAATTGGCATTGTATTTTGCTTTTACTTTGAAATTCTGACAAAATGTCTTCGTATCACTCAAGACCTCTGAAAATTTTTAATTGGCACGAAAAATTTATAGAATAATTTTGTACTGTTGAAATTGCGATATTCTCCATTTTTCATGTGGGTTCGGAAAAACATAGCAGCGGGCGCCATAAAAAAGATAATTTTGGTTCTTTTGCAAAACTTATAGTTTCATAATTTACCTAAAACCTTTATAAAACACCTTCGTAAGAGGTATAAAACTAAAAGTAAGCGAAAAATCAATTGAAAACTATTGGTTCGCAAATATCAGTTATGCGATCATACCCTCACTCTTCAGTTGTTTACCTGTCATCTTAATCTCGGAAACATAGCCGAACTCCTACATTAAAAATTTTCTTACTGTGTTTATGCAACAAGTGCGGTAAACGGCATTTGCGGTTTATTTGACACGAGCGGAGCGCAGCGGAGCGAGTTTTTAATAAACGAGTGACTTAAAAAGTTTACCGAACGTGTGGTATACTATACTTTTTCTAGTTTTTGGGTACATTTTCTCAAAACAACACGAAAATTCAAAGCTGTGCGGTAAAACCCCGGAAATCTCCGAAGTGATTCGGATTCATGGGAAACGAAACTGACGTGGTAAAGTGACGCTTCCCGCATGCTAGATCGGTATGTAATTAGGTATTTTACAGACGGGAGTAAAAAAAATCCAAAAAAAAATGTTCCATAGCAGCTACCACATTAGTAAAAGTGTTGTAATAAGATTTTTTTAAAAAGCGAAAATAACCAACACCAAAGGTACAGTGACGAAAACGTTCAGGGCGCAAAATAAATATCCGTTACCTTAAACCTACGACTGAAAAATTTTTGTTGGGCGTTTTACAAATTCAAACGCGGTGCCCAAATTAGATTCATCGGCAGTCGCAGATCAAGCGACGCCCTGCCCCCCTCTTGCACCCTCGCAGAAATCTAATAATAGCGCGCGTCAACCCCCGCCAACCCAGCGGCCCCGATATGCCGAGATTTAAATGGGATTTGATCGGAGAGACCAGAGGAAATCCCAAATATTTTAACTTTTAAATTGGCTTTTTCAATGGAGACCGCGCGGCGCGATCCATCGACGCGAACTGAATATTCATTTTCGAGTCCCTCCCCCCCCGTCCCTCTCGGTGTCTAGATCAGGTTCGATTATTTTTAACGCCCTAATTTTACGATCATGCATTATTCATTGTTTGTTAAACGCCGCGTTTAAGTTCAATTATTAATCGATGAGTGGTGGAACCGTGTCGTCATCACAACCGTAACCCCCCCACAGACCACAAACAAGACATTTATCGCTTTCAAAACCGAAAACAATAATGTTAATAAAATTGACAATAATTGCGATAGTGGTGAAGTTCGCCGAACGACATACCGTTTGGAAGGACTGGTATTGTTTTTAAACGCTCTTTTATGTTCGTTAAAAACAATAAAACGAAATGTCCAAATTTATTGGAAGCCATGGAGATTGACAAAATGAGACATTCAAATGTATTGCTTAACGACCAATTAGATTTAGATTCCTCTCCTTTGTTGAACTTAAATTCTCACAATATTAATTAAGATTTTATGGTCATTTTTCGATATATATAGTAGCAGGTGGTTTGTAAATGTTACATTCGATAAAGACATGGTGTTGTCGAAACAATTGTCGTGTCATAATATATAATTTCGTGAATATCTGAACTTTTAGTTCTTATTTATTTTGATAAATGGATTTTCATCAAGTAAAAGCCACCTCAGTTCAATATGGGAATCAGTCTGAAGAAGTTCTGGAGAAACCAACTGGGTGATTGGCGTAACGTCAGCAATGTTGATTTATTAAGAACCGACCCAGGATCCGAAAGTTTTGTAAATAACACTACAGTAGTCTGTGGAAGTTTTTTTTTTAAATAACTTACATAAACACTACATTAGACATTATAAATTCTATTCATCAGTTTCATCGGGTTAACCGCTTGCTGTTGTAAATAAATAAATAAAGTTTCTTTGAACAATGAGCAGATTCCATTTCGATATAGGGACATAAAATAGGATATCGTCAATTGTTCACACGTCATTGTACAGAATTTAAGTGCATATTCGATCGCGTCCAAATGTAAACCATTCCGTTTATGTTTTTAGACATTTGCGGCGAGGGCAAATATAATTCGCGCCATTTTCCCCCACCTGTCCGCGTCCGGCTTTAAATAAATCCATCTCGTGCCATTAATCTCGCAACGCACCGAAATCCATCTGAATTTAATACAATTTACCGATCGGGTGTCGGATAACCCCTCGTCGGGCAATCTGATAATAAAATCCAACGACAAAGTTCGAGGTTAAGTGGGTCAAGCTCCCCCCCCCCCCAGCCCGCCCCCCCGCCTGGTTTGGTGTCCGAGATTTTCGTCGGCCGAAAATGTTTTCACCTCACGCGGTTGTTATCTCTTCCGCTCGGAAAAGTATTTAACCCCTTCGAAGCCCGAGAAAAACATTCACGCTCCGCTTCCAAGGTCTAAGCAAATATTTACGTGGCGGGTTTATTTTCCCTTTCGTTTCGGGAACGGAGTAGTTTTTCCCCCCATTTCGCGTAAAATATGTTAAACCCGACCTTTCGAGGAAATCCACCGACTTGGCAACACCGCTTTGCGGTCGGATCGTAAACATGGCAGGCGGTCGGTAAGACGGTCGTACGAGACCGTCGATAGTAGAACCTCCGATATCCGCAGAAGTTGGGTTATCAAAATTCCAACTCGCCAATCAAAAAAATCATTTGATGTATTAGATTACATATGTTATTATTTTAAAGTCAAGCATTGTGTTCCATCTTTTTTTTTTCGTTAAGTCTTGTTTATTTGCGATAATGTAACCACTACATTTTTTGCTTAATCCTTCTCTTCATAGTCAGATTTCTCCTTAATTTTGAAAAGACACTTTTATTATACCAATTTTTAAATGTGGCTATTGAGCTGATATTAATAGTTACCGAGGTATGCGTACAGTCATGGGTAAAGTCTGTTCATAGATATAAGAAAGTGACTAACTGATACGAATTAAGGAAAGGCCCGGGCAAGCTGTAAGCATGAAATATGGCCGAAAGATACTAAACAATACTTATTTATTTATGTTTAAATCTAAAATAAAATTAATATAATCTAAAATAGAATTATTTTTATTGAATTTTGACGTTTGTCAATTCTGACGGTGATGTTAGTGAATGTATTCGTGTTGTTTTGCGAAAATGTAACCAAAAACTAAAGATCGTAGGAAAAATAACTTAATTCACTCGTTTATTAAACACTCGCTTTGCTCGTGTCAAAAAACTAACCAAAACTCGTGAGTCAAATGCCGTTTACCGCACTTGTTGCATAATATACTATTAGCACACTTGTTGCATAATATACTAATATGGATTTCTCGAAAGCATTTAACAGAGATCCTAAGTTATTGATATCTAAATTAAATACACTTGGTTTTGATCGAAAAGTTCTAAACTGGCCATCTTGTTCCTAAAGTGGGAACGGTCTGTCACGAGACACTGACATTCCTTCAGTTATACCTCAGGGTTCGCATATTGATCCTATTCATTTCAGTTCATTTATTTGTGAGATTGACAAATTTGTCAGGCTTAAGGGATCTGTCGGTGATTTTAAAGTCTTTGAGAGCTTTAAATACGATATGGATTGTATAACCCTCGTCTCTGTATAAGTTAAAAAGGGGTGAATGAAATAAAAGATTTGGGACCCTCTGGAGTCATTTGTAGCATATCATGCAGCAAGTGTAGTAAACGGCATTTGAGTCACGAGTTTGTTTGACACGGGCGGACCGCAGTAACTAATAAACGAGTGACTCAAAAAGTTTACAAGACGAATTTTTACAACAGGAATAGATTTATTAACATGACCGGCAAAATTCATGTCGTGAGAAATATATCCGAAAACATTCGATTTCTCACAAATAAGTGGGGTAATATCCCGAAAATGTCCGAAGTAGCTCGCAGCCGGGGGAAACGAAACTGCCATGGTAAAATGACACTCTCCACGCGGCAGATCGGTGTATAATTGGGTATTTTACAGAAGGGGATAGAAAAAATGATTTAACAGCTAAGGGATTTAGGAGCTTAGGTTTTATATGCAGGTTTAGCATTGATTTATTCGTCCCTACAGTATTAGAATTTGCTAGCCAGGTTTGGTCTCTCTTATATCATATTGACAAGCTAGGAAATGTTCAAAATTTTTTTACTTATTTCAGCAGCAGCAGCAATAATAATAATAATAATATAATAATAATAATTAGTAGGCTGCGAAAAAAAAAATTGAAGTCTCGCGTGAAATAATTTTTTATCGAGTAAAGAGCAGTCATAAAGTTTTTGACAAAAGAAGGGTTAGCACCTAAAATTATGAAAGAAAAGCTGGCCAAAGTTCTCCTTCATATTCTGTAGTGAAAGAATAGCCAAAACGTTTTCGAATGGGGCAGGAGTCCCTTGAAGAAGACGTGGTATTGAGTGATCGACGTTTAAAGGTCAAGGAAATCCCAGAAATTACTAAGCTTTCTGATACAAGTGTTCGTCGAATCCGGCATGATCATTTAGGTATGCATAAGGTTAGTGCAAGATGGGTTCCTAAAAACCTTTCGCCTATTCAAAAACAACGCCGTGTCGAGTGCGCGCGGTCTTTTTTGGAACTCTGTGGGTCGGAACCGAAGCCTGTGATAGAAACTATTGTGACGGGAGACGAAACTACGGTTCTCTATTATGACCCTCTATCGAAAAAAGAATCAATGGAGTGGTGTCGTAAGAGTGGAGCACTTCCCAGAAAACTCAGAGTCTGCCAGTCAACAAAAAAGGTGATGGCCACGATCTTTTGGGATTGTGAACGAATTCTTTTGAAAGGTTTTAAGGAAACTAATACCCCTGTCAATGGTAAATATTACGCAACATTATTACATAAATTGCGAGACTGCATACGTGTAAAACGTCGAGGAAAACTGCGTCGAGGCGTGCGTCTTTTGCACGATAATGCACCTGTCCATACTGCTGGTGTTGCAGACAAACCAAAAGAATATTTTTTTTAAGGGATTGAGTTATTAATAAAGAGATGTAATAAGTGTATTGAAGTTAAGGGGGATTATATTGAAAATTAGTAAATAAATGTTACTCTACTTTGTTTCTTTCATATTCAGACCGGGAAATTTGTGCTACAAAATATTAGATGGTACCAATTTTATGGCAAACAAATTGCCTAGTAATACGCAGATATGCAGCAAAGCGAAACACTGTTTAAACCGCAATTTAATGTTAACCGATTACCCTAGAAACAAAAAAAGTATCAAAATTAAATATGTTACGCAGAGTTTATAATACAATAATCATTAAATATAGTTAGTTTTTAATAAAGGGGGAAGCCGTAGGACAAAGGAAAAGTAGAAGTTTTAGTTGATATTGTTTAATCGAAATGATTTAAATGCTCTAAGAAATTGATCTTTTAAACATACCTTTTCGATATAAAATTTTGACAAACATATATTCAAGAGATTTATACTTAATTAATTTAAAATAAAATGTAGCACGATGTAGCAACCCGAATCAGCCAAGTATGGAGAAATATGATCCTGCCGGCGAACTCTATAAACAAGCCGCAAACATGAATTTTATATTTTCTGGATACGATATTGATCAGCAGCTTCCCGGCGGATTTCGGACACAGCACATCAATGATTGAACTGTGACGGAGCTATGTATTCACAAAGTAGTTTCTTTGTAACAATTAGAAGAAAATATCGATGACTGTATTTTTTGTTTGTAATGGGATCCTTGAACTGCAGCATAGAGTCCAACATCAATCCTAAACTTTTCGATGTGTGTATGATCATTTCGGTTTTAAAACCATGTTCGTGGAAGTCATTTCCAAAAATCAACGTCGAAGACCTGGTCATTTCATGATCTCATCAGTATCATCAGCATATAGATGATAATTACAATATTTTCAAGCCTTTAGAAAGTTAAATGCTCTTCAAAGGCAAATGTTGAATTTTGATCTGTGTTTTATTTTCAAGTTATTGTCGATATCGACTGTAGCATTCTTCTTTGAAAATTCATTTTTAAATTTCAGTATACTTTGATCAGAGATATAGTGCTTTTCAAACCGACACCTTGATTAACTTATTCTGCTATTTATTACTCCAAAACCGCAGCATCTTATAAAAGGTCCTGCCTGGCAGACCCTGGCCCGCAAGCATTCCAGGACCGTCCTACGAATTTATCTACCCTACACTAACAAGCGGAATATTATATCGTTCTCGATAAAAATTGTCTTCTTTTAGTACTCGTGTTTCACAATTAGACCAGCATTGTACAAATATTTTAGCTACCTGTTACCAAATAACGTGTATGGTACTATCACTAAATTTTGGTGCAGTGTTATTTCTTCTTCTATGAGCTTTCAACTCAGATCACCTCAATATGGTTAAATATAATATGATACGAGGGTGATCTCAAGATTTCATGTCCTTTTTGTTGTGCTATCAAATCGATTTTGTAGTTTTTTTGGTTTTTAATAATTCCAGAAATTGTTTTTTCGTATAGGTCTCTTCAAAATATAAATCATTTTCGTACAGAAATTCTTTAATTTCTTCTTTATTTGAAGATTTGGAATTTTTCTAATTTGGGCTGAATGATACGAGGCATTGTCCAACACAGTATTTGGTAACAGTTTATTTTCAAACCTTGAATGATTTTCATTTTCATAAATACGTACTTACTGGAACACATATGAACATATTGCAATTTAGATTAAACTGTTAAGAACGATACGTATCGCCTGATGTTAAAATAAACCCGGCTACTTATTCGAAAATACCGCGCAGCCCCAATGCTTAATCAAATTTAAAACGGTCCGTTTACGTTTCAAATACGTTACGGTCCATCTGAGGCAAGACCTAATGCAGAATAAACATCTGTCAAAGCAATAAACGCACTATATTTTTGGTCGTATTATATAAGAATCTATTGGATGTTCCATTTAGTGATACTAATTATGGCACGAACAATCCATTGCTTTATTCGCTTGGCATTCTTGGCATGTTCGACCTATTATGGATTTTTTTTTATAAAATGGTGAAACCGTTAATAATAATAAGTAAATCAATAAATATGCGTGTTGTTTCAGAAAAAGTATTAACGATCCACCAGCGTGGGTGCCAAGTTTTACAAGATTTCCCTAAAATCGCCAGACCGAATTCGTAATCTACAGCGACCCGATAACGATTGAAAAGTTAAGTCGAAGTTCTCCAAACCTCCCAAAGTTGGCAAACTTCGTTTGGCCATCGACGTAATCGGTCAGAGCTTAATTAAATTAACCCTCTTGGGGGGATCAACTGGCATATCGTTACGGGCAATTAGGGGAGAGAGGCAATAGGATTTCTAAGTGTGACCGAGATTCTAATTGAGGAATATCTGGATGGTCACTTAACAAAATAAGTCGAAACCTGTTTAATTCGATTCGGATGTCGTGTCGGTTTGCCGACGATAATCTCGAGATTGGAAGTTCATCATCCTTCCTTCTCAGTTCGCATCTTTGGCTGAAAATTCATTAACGACGATGAGATTTCCTCTTTTAGAAATATTTAATTCGATGGGGTATTCAAAGGCCGCTAAATAGAAATGTCTCAATGGTACGAGCTCGGGGTCTTTGACAAGGCGACTTTTCTACCTCGTTTGATGGTTTTTCTAAGAGGCGTAAAGGGAGAAAAAGGAAACTTCTCGAATAAGCGAGCGGGTACTTTGTTTTTGATAGCAACGCAGCCCTCGTTTTATTAGAGAAAAAGAGAAATATTTAGTAACATTTCAATTCGCTCTTGTTCTAAAGTATGTGAAAAAGCATTTCTGCAAATTCAATACGCATTTATTCAAATAACTGGATCATTTTTTTTTACGAATACCGCTCCAAGTAGATAAGCAAAAAGGGTTGTGCAGCCACACCTGCGGTTTTCTTTTTTGATCAATTATTATCTATTAGCATTTTCCTTCTTTCTAGACGACCTTAAGTGTAAGTAAGATGATATTTGTAAAAAATGAAGATTTT
The DNA here is from genome assembly GCF_029955315.1 of Cylas formicarius. Taxonomy (NCBI): domain Eukaryota; kingdom Metazoa; phylum Arthropoda; class Insecta; order Coleoptera; family Brentidae; genus Cylas; species Cylas formicarius. Next base: position 28,286,952 of record NW_026844326.1, on the reverse strand, counting down.
CGAAAAAAAAAGAACCACATATTGAAATTAAGAGAAATGTTTTTATACTGGCGCCAAAATTATTATTATTTTTGATTATTATTATTTAATTCGTCGCTTGTCACGGTTGACACCTGTGCCATCTGGCGACGCAGACGATTATATAGGAAACGGAAGTTTGCCGATTTAAATGTACCAAACCGTTAATTAAGAATTTCCGAAGTTAATTTGAAGTTTCGGAATCCGGACGGTGGGGGAAACTTTTATCGTCTCCGCCCCCCTTCCCCTTCCCAAAAATGTAAATCTGGAGACGCCCCATAGGAAAGGAAGTTCCGTTGTTTGTCGGTTGGGGGGGGGGACAAAAAAATCAAATTGGTGGGGGACCGACGGGACATTGTTCCCTTCTCCGTAATCCGATCTTTTTCTACACTTTGTCAAAAAGCATTTCTTCAAATTCAATACCGACGCATTTATTCAAATAACTGAATTATTTTTGCAAGTAGGTAAGCAATGAGGTTTTGCAGCCACACCTGAGATTTTCATTTTCGATCAATTAGAACATCAAATTATTTATCGATTTGTTAGGCAACCGAAACAGCGATTTAATAATATATCTTTTCGAAATTACAATTCAACAATAACTTTTAAAGATCAGACCATCTTTAGTGTTTGATTACAACATTTTTTGAATTAATTTGAAAAAAAATGAGATCTATTAAGGCGCCCCACTCTATTGTCAACTATCTCGCTACGAGGATGACGAGTAATATCTTATTGCTATCGCTTGTCACGGTTTACAGCCGTGCCATCTGGCGACGGACGACGCAGACGATTACATAGGAAACGGAAGTTTGCCGATTTAAATGAAAATATGTCCACCCGTTGCCGATGTTTTATCGTCGCCCGGCTTCTAAAAATTGTACCAAACCGTTAATTAAGAATTTCCGAATTTCATTTGAAATTTCGGAACCCGGATGGTGGGGGAAACTTTTATCGTCTCCGCCTCCTTCCCCTTGTCAAAAATGTAAATCTGGAGACGCCCCCCAGGAAACGAAGTTCCCTTTCTTGTCGGTCGGTCGGAGGGGGGTGTGGGGCAAAAAATGAAATTGGAGGGGGGACCGACGGAACAATGTTCCCTTCTCCGTTTCTATCCGTCGGTGCCGAATAGAACGTTTCGTAAAAATTATCACCCCGTTCCGTTCTTTTTTTTGACCCTGCGTCGTCCATAATGGATAACGTCTCCGTCGCCCCCTCTTGACGTCTAACCCCGTTTGGTCTATTCCGGGAACGGGTTATTTATTCAAAGAATTGCGAATGCAAATAGTGAAGACGAATGGCACCGCGGCGCTAAGACGGATGCGGCATATGAAAATGGTTTCTCGGGACAGTGGCGGAATTTAAAACCGCGTGGGGCGCGGTAGGTAGGTGGGGGATGCGCTGAATTTTACAATCAGCAATTATTTATTTAGAGGGGGGAGCCGCGCGCACATTGCGGCTGCCTTCATTTTCGATTTGACTTCGCAGCGGATGAGGATGGAAAGTTATTATAAATTTATACATAATATGCATCTTATAATGTTCTAACATATGGTACCGAAGTCCAGGCTTATGGGTGCAAGTGTCACAAATATACTAGTTTCATTTTTTCTTTCCATCATTTTTACGTTGCATATGTAATTTACCATTTAGCAGTTCTTTTGTATCTACAGATGATAGTCTGCCAGAAGTTTTGAAACCCTGCCGAAAGTTTATTGTCATCTCGTCAACCAATTCCCGAACAAAGTTTAGATGTGTCGTTGGTTTTTTTATTTTGGCCCCGTTGTGAAATTTTATATAATATTCACTGACACTGGACATTTCTGGCCCCCAGAAAAATAACTTTCGCCACCATTTTAAAGACTTCCTCAGGAAACAGTATAACGCTGAATAAGAGTCTGCGCGGTAGACACCTCCCATAAATGTATTCTAATTAACCACTACATTTACAACTTAATTACCTCCACGTACTGTTCTGTTGCAAGGTTGTGTTCCTGAAACACACTTGCATGCAGATCAGGTATGTGGGATACCTGATCTGCATGCAAATGTGTTATCTTCCGTAAATGCTTTTTCCTTATAGAATCAGGTAGAAATTTGCTGTTGATTTGAATAGAATAAAGGAACATTTAGTTTTAACAATTCTTCTGCAAGCTCGTATAGTATCTATTGGTGTAAAAATGATATGCTCTACATCCTGGTTTATTGTCTAATAATTTTTGACACAGATGTGACACTATCCTTACACTTACAGGTAAATCAGGTCTCACTAAATCTTCCGTGGTACGGCAAAATTTAATAAACATTTGCGGTGCTAGCATCCGCCATTACATAAATTCTTATCTCTCGTTGCGTAAGCCTGTTAGGATTGTAAATTGAAAAACGAACTTTACCCTTAAATCGAACAACAGATTCATCTCCCGATATCTCCCTTGATGGAACAAAATATTCTTTGAATTGCTTGTCCAAATAATCTAAGTAGTGACTGAGTTTCAGAGTTCACGCCCTAAGAGTTTGGTCATCTGGATCGGTTTCGTGCAAGTGGTGCATCCAAACAAAAATCGTTCTCTTCTAAATATGCTACGTATACCATGTAGAACACTTTGATACCCTCTCCTATGCTATTTTATGTCTAGCATAGTATTTGTTTGTTCCACTATTTTTATTACTAGCTCATCGCCAAAAAAGAGCAGGAATTTGTGGTCTTAATTTTATCCCCAGAAGTAAATGAATCCTGTCTGGTACCTGATCGTGGCATGTGACGTCCTGCTATGGACCAAAATTACAAGGTTGTGTTATATTCTCGTTTTCTTCACCGCTGCTTGAAATTGATGCTAAAGGTATGGTCTCTGTGTTTTAGTAACTACAATATCACTATCACTCCTAATCCACTACTGTCCAATCTATCATTTTCAGAAGCTTCCATGTAAAATTCATTGTCACTACTTTGCAACTCATTTTATGAAAACTCATATTATGAAAAAATTCACCGAACTTTACACAATCGTGTTAGTTATAAAGCTGAGTAATATCCAAAATGCAAAAATGGTGCACATGTGAAATGAAGTGGTTGAAAATATATACATCAACAAATATACTGATATATATGCTGACATTGGCATGCATAAAATAAATATCATGTTATCTTTTATTTTTACATAAACATGTCCTCAACGAAGATTCAAAAAGCAATTTAAATGTATTAGAAATGAGCTAGTGCCGCCTACACGGTGACACAGAGTCCAAAGTATTAATTTTGCGTTTTGAGTTGAATTAAAAAGAAAGACAGGAGACAATAGTAACTAAATTAGCTTTTTATTGCTTATTAATTTGTTTAATGTTATACAATTTTGTACATATCTAGTTTCATTTCTATGTCTGTTGTGTTGTATTTTTATTAGAACAGGTGGTGGAACGGAAGGAACAGGTATAGATAAGATAAGGAAAAAGGATCCTTATTAGTATTTGGTGTATTTATTATTAAATTTCTTTGTTTATTTATTTCGTATATTTATTATTATTATTTTAAGAATCATACATTTCAGATATTGTCAGTGAAGAACTGGTAAAGGAAAATTCCTGGAAACATTGTCTAAACCAATGAAAAAGAGAACTGCTGATTAGCTAATTGAACTGTACAAACCAAACATCCGAACTAACTAACTAACCAAAACTAACCAAACAGCAACGACTTGTCTACAGTATTATAACGACTTATACTGACAATGCAATATGCTGTCCCACTTTTTGAAAAGAGGTTTTAAGCCTATGGAAAGTAACCTTAAATCTGTTATTAAAGCTTCTTCTCTATCAGATCAGGATTACCTCGTCGACCTATTGTTAGCAACATTAATTCTCCCACATATTCTATAGCAAAATATCTAGCTCTGTATTAAACCCTTTACAGGGAAATCTGATAGTTGCCTATTTAATTAATTTCATTTCATTGGTCAATTAGTTGGTTAGTTTCGACGTAGAATCCCTCATTACTAAAGTACCTATTTCTGAAACTCTCCTTGAATCTTAAATCAAACCTTCTCATCTATCTGGAACATATTTTTCTAGTAACATCGGGCAGAGCTATGGGCTCTCCATTACAACCAGAAATCGTGAATATTTTCATGGAAGACTTTGAGAAAAAAGCCCTCGACACCTTCCATCTAAAAACAAAATTGTGGAAACGCTACTTTGGTGATACTTTTCTTATTTGGCTTTGTGGTCAAGAAGATTTTCTTAACCTATGCAAGTTTACCCATCGCGCGCACACACTGGCGTTCGACGCGGGAGAACAGAAGGGGGGCGGCTTTCAAATTTATATTTCGAAAATCCACGCCTTCGGGGTCCGCGTTATAAATTATTCTTTATCTATTCTATCTCGGCGACTAAGTACATAAACGTGAATTTCATACCGAAGTAAAAAAGAGTTATGGCGGCCGACGCGGAGAAACCCGTGGGACGTTTAAAACGGCCGGGGGTCGGGGGGAAGGGGGGCACTAAATCGCACTTTCAAATACATTTACAGGGTTCCGGTGGGACCGGCACCGATAAATCTTCGAAAATAGTGCCGAAGAAATAACAGCGGCAATTGATATACGGAAACGTATCGCCTGCAATTAAGATGGAGGATTTTTATGTTTCGCCGTATCTTTCCGGTACCGGTGACGGACAAATCATTTTTTTTTTAATTTCAATTTAACTACTATACCCAATCGGCGCTAATTTCATCTCTAAAGGCCACCTCTGAGAAATATTTGTTACCCTGATAATTGTCAAACACTTCCATATGGAATGAATTAATTTATTCCTTGGTTTTAATCCAGTTTTATTTTTTCTTTTTTTTACTTCTTCATTCTCTATATCATATGTAGGGTACCGTTCTCAGCTTGCCAAAAGATTGTAGCGGCATCTTCTATTCCGCACCAGACCCATATGTTGCGTTCTTCATTAGTTTTGTGTGCGTCCCAGGGAATATGCAGGAGCATGTTTCTTTTTCTTTTTTATAATTCTGCATTCTCTATATCATATGTAGGGTACCTTTCTCAGCTTGCCGAAAGTTTGTAGCGGCTTCTTCTATTCTGCACCACACCCTTATATTGCGTTCTTCATTAGTTCTGTGTGCGATCCAAGGAATATGCAGGAGCATGTTTCTTCTTCTTTTTTGTACTTCTTCATTCTCTATATCATATGTAGGGTACCGTTCTAAGCTTGCCAAAAGATTGTAAAAGCATTTTCTATTCCGCACCAGACCCATATGTTGCGTTCTTCATTAGTTTTGTGTGCGTCCCAGGGAATATGCAGGAGCATGTTTCTTTTTCTTTTTTATAATTCTGCATTCTCTATATCATATGTAGGCTACCTTTCTCAGCTTGCCGCAAGTTTATAGCGGCATCTTTTATTCCGCACCAGACCCATATGTTGCGTTCTTCAGTAGTTCTGTGTGCGGTCCAAATCCCATTTTTGATTGAGGCTGACTCCCAGGTACATGATCGTCAATTCTCACACAAACGTCAATATATTCGCTGGTTATTGCCATGACTTTTGTTTTAGGTGTGTTAATTTTGAGCCCAAACTCTTTGCCTATTTGGTTAATTCTGTCCAGAGGGTGTTGAAGGTTTTCAGGGGAATTTGCCAATACAGCCGTTTCGTCCGCATTCCTCTATGATCTTCTTCCAGAACCAATTGAAAAATCGTTTCTAAACCAAGTTCATATAGCCTCTTTAAAAGAAGATCGTGCTTAATACTATCAGCCCTTTGTCCAAAACTCTTTTATCATGTCAGGAAACAAAAAAAGCATGGCCTGAGGTCCCCGGCAGTTGTTAGATCATTAGAGGACGCTAAGAATCCCCCTGCTTGATATGATGAAAGTGAACAAACGAATAGGTACGTGGAATGCGACGGCTTAATCTTGACATTCTGAGAATAAACTAAAGCAGATGGCCCAAGAGTGAAGTGTGCTACTTTTTACCACTCTGGCAATACCAAACAAAAGGAAAGTTGAAAAGTTAGGGCATTATGGTCACCGAACAAATTGAAAAGTCTGTACGCAATGTTGCTGCATATTCAGACAGAATTATCTTCATGCAACTAAATGCTAAACCAATCAAGTGTACGCGCTCACAGCAGACAAATCACGGGCAGACCCCGAAAGGTTTTATGAGGAACTACAAGAAGACTGAAATTGTTTATAATAATTATTATTATCATTATAATACAACAATACAACTTACTGTAAAGTAAACATTAAATATTAATTCAAAAAACACTTATACTCAAGGTATACTAATCCTATCTAATTAATACTATCCTTGAATATAACGCAGATTAATTTAACTATGTTTCCCATATATTATATAATATGAAAAGGAAAACATAATATTCAACCAAAAAGAAGAAACGATTTTATATAGTTACAATACATTAATGAATCTGTTAATTTAACTTATAATAAAGAGCCACTTAGAAACTTAAGTTACAATTTAACAACAATAAGTCACATAGTTAATTTTTTTTAAATGTTTTTAATTTTATAATTTTTACCAACAAAACTGTATCATCGGCAAAAGAGATGATTTTACCGGAAACATCAATACTAAGTAGATGATTTATGTATATAAGAAAAATATGGGTCTTAGGTCTGTACCCTGTGGAATTCTATAGGTTACAGTTCTCGGCTTACTAAAACAGTTATTAATCTCTACCATTTGTTTGAATGTATTTTTTATAAGTTTGGCTTTTGTAGGAATTGCTTAGTGTTTAGTGTTATTGGGAATTCTACCGGTTTTGCTCGTCAAACCAGTAGGAAACTGTTAAATATTTAGAAAATACAAATTTTGCGATAGTCAATAGAGACTTTAAAAACTAATTGCCTCGCCTAGGATACGGTTATCCTTAAAGACGCAACATCGTCATAATCTTGGGAGAAAAACAATTTTAATTCAACGAAATCTCGCCTTCTGCTCCCCCCGTCCCACTTATCACGTCCGCACAGACTGTTTAGAAATTCCGAGCCGAAACGGCGTCGAAAACTTAAAGATTTACTCGCCGGAAGTAAAATTTTATTTGGAAGTGTATGGGTGGCGCAACATAATACGGACTATAATTGGGACTGTAGCCCCGGGGTGGAATTTTACCGCTTTTAAAGTTTCCTCCATTATAGTGCAAACTTCCGGAGTGCGAAATATAATTTAAGTTCCGACAATCGGCTTCAACGAGTTAATAGTTTCGCGATAAAAGTTAAAAGAGGCGGGCTTATGCCTGTGGTAAACAACGGTAGTGTTGGAGTTCTGCAATTGCTTGTCGCTCGGACGCGAAAGTTGGGAAGCGTGTCCAAATCCGGACTATTTGCCGACGTCTCCCATTAACCCAAACTTGACACTAAGTTTTCTCGGTATATTATTTCGGATTTCCACTAGAGCTAGGAAATGAAACTATCATAGAAAAGGATGTCCTGTCTCCTTCACACTTATGCGGTCATCGAGAAGCATATTTCAGATTGGAGTTTTTGATAATCGGTCATCTCAGTCCTTCAAGTCTTTCGTTCGTCCAAAATTAGAATATTGTCAGACAATAGGGGATCCCTACTTTATTAAAGCGCGTTCAAAGAAGAATAACAAAACTTCCAACCCATTTATCTCATAATTCCTATGAGGAAAGACTTGTAAAGCTGAATTTAACAACTTTGAAAGGAAGAAGATTACGTGAAGATCTAATTGAGACTTACAAGATGATACAAATCTATTACTGAACCGAACATCTTTCAAAATGACCCGAATGTCCAACTACGAAGTGACTCCAAAAAATTAACCAAAGAAAAGACTGCCAAACTACAGAGAAAAAACTTCCTATCCAACAAAATCAAATTGGACATTATAATCAATCACTCTTTTTTCTTCCTTTCTCTCTTTAAATATCTTTTTCTTTTTTGTGATATCATACATATATTATATGTTTTTTAACAAGGCTTATTTTTTTAATATAATTTGTATGCGCAGTACATTAGACATTGTAAATTTTATTCATCAGCCTTATTAACCCCTTGCTGTTGTAAATAAATAAATAAATAAATATATGAGACATACATTGCAGAATCTTTCTTCCTTCCCGAGACGCTGCATTCAGACCTTCCGATCTACTATACCTGAACATCTTCCCTTCCCTTCCATAAATTCAGCTCCTCACTAAACTCGAGATATCGGTAACGGTAGGTCCTAAAGGACCGCCATTGGTACAGAAATGATCAGCGTCGAAAAACAATTTTTTTGTCTGTCCGTTCTCGGTTCTGCATTCCAGGGTGTTTCGACGATAACTTTATTCTACACGCTCCAAATTTTGCTCTTTTTTAACAGTCCACGGGGTGCATTAGATATGTAAAAACGGCTGCGGTCAAACTTCGGCGTCCATCTTTTTTTTTTCGATTTTCGAGTGTTCTTTGGATATTCCTATGAAACACGATAAATGTCCGAAATTTGAAGCAATCGACTTAATATTTGGCACATAAATGCAGCTTTACCTAGTGACGGAAACTTTTGAAAATGGGGGGGGGGGGGCTGGAGTGTAAGGAAGTATTAAAAAAAAATCGCTTGTGCAAAGGTCTACAAAAAAGACCCTTTTTCAAAAACCGTTTACAAGACAAGACGCAGAGGAAACGACTCCATAAACTTTTATTCTTGACAATTTTTCAGAAATACGCAGGGTGCGCCGCAAATTCAAAAAAAAACTGAAAAATGTGTCCCCCTATTATTGAAAATTCGCAATCAATCAAATCTATGTTTTAGATGTCAGTTTCTTTTACATATAGACAGCTTAAACTTTTGTATTTACGGTTTTTAAGTATTGTACAGGGTGTTCGCTATATTCCGTGCAATATTAAAAAACATAATAAGTACTTCAAATTTACAGCTACCGACTTCAGACTTAGGAGAGCAGTAGAAGTCTGGATCCGTATTTAGACTCCTTAAATTGGGAACAACAAAATAACGCGGAGTATTTTTTTGTGGTTATTTTGGCATCCAGAAAAACAGCTTTTCCTCCAAAGCCATTCATCCGGTCGGAAAAATATTACATGCTTAATACGTGGGAGACGCGGCGCTATAACTTTTGTTTCACGCATTTTTTCGATTATATACAAGGTGTTTTAGTTATAGACAAATATCTAAAAGACCCTGAAAATTGTCCTTCAAATAATAGCTAATCCGTTCAACCAGAGTGATAGGCCCTATCAAAGGCTACAATTTTTATAAATACGGTTTTCGTCTGTCACATACACTGTTCGAGATATTTGAATAATCCAAATGAAAATCAATATTTCTCGCCTTCAATCTAGACGCGATGACGTCATTTAATATTATCATGGTTTCAGAATACAAGTAGTTTTTTGAAAACCACTTACTCTATCGGAAAAATTCGGATACCAGGAAACTAAGGAGATCCAGGGCTATATCCTCTATTTCGAACATTGTTGGAATTATCTACAGGGTACGTCGTTTGTGGGCAAAAAAATCTAGTAGATCCTAGAAATTTCCGCTTTTGTGGGTGAATTGTTGACGATACATGAAAAACTTTTAAAGATGTGATAATATGATATGAATAGTATCGTAAACTGTGTCGAGAGAGAGTTTAAGGTTTCGTCTATAATACAGGGGACGCAACATATTTGAAAAAATTACCAGTACAAATTTTAATATTTACCAAAGTGTGCCGTAAAACTTTGAAGTTCGACGAGATGTGAAGTACACTTTATACAGGGTGTATTCACAATCAAATTACATCGATTTTGCCAAAGTTCCATAGGGGTCAGCAGGAGCACGATAAAAAAACAATGCGTCCCTCTAGGACAAGAATCCGCGAAGCGCCTTCGTTTTGAAATAAAAAGGTGATTCGCGCTATTTGCTACGAACTTGCCCTGCTCACCGACGATTTTTCGAAAGCAATCTTGTTTTTTTAGCAGTGTGCACCTGGTTCTTGCTAATCCAGTCAGCCAGTCTGTTGCAGGATGTTCTAATGCTGCACCGAAAGGTAGTAGGTTTGAGTGATCGGTTGTAGTTCACTAGTAAATTAAAATATAAATTATTTGGTCCGCATTTTTATCGATCATTTTATCAATCAAAAAGGTTACGGCGTACGTTCTGAATATGCAATAAATCTTTATTCACTTCCGTTCGGCAACAACTCATAAATGAATTCAACTCCCATAGGACGATCTACCAAAGAGAGAGTTTACACAAAACGCGTCGTTCTCGAAGATATGAAAAAGCACACGGCAAATGGGGAACTCCCTAACAAGAAACTCATTAGAAAGGATAAATAAGAACTGAAAGTTCAGATTTTCACGAAATTATATATTTTTACAACACAACACCGTGTCTTTATCAAATGTAATATTTACAAACTACCTGGTACTATATATACCGAAAAATAACCATAAAACCATAATGTTGTGAGAATTTAAGTTCAATAAAGGAAGGTATTTAAATTTAATTGATTGTTAAGCAATACATTTCAATGTCTCATTTTGTTAATCTCCATGGCTTCCAATAAATTTAATTTTCTCCTTTTTTTGTGGCTGTATGTAAAATATCAAAATTGTCAAGATTGTGTTTTTCTTGGCTTAAATGTGTAGCATATTTAGACTACTGTTTTTAAACGCAATTTTGTGTTCGTTAATGCGTTTCTTGAAGGATTTACCTGTTTGTCCAATATAAATTTTAGGACAAGATCCGCATTTCAATCTGTAGACACTTGATTTTTGAGATTGCGTTTTATTGTTTTTTAAAAAAAATTCCAATGTGTTGTTAGTACTGTAAGCTATTTTTAAACCATATTTTGACAAATGTTTTGAAACTTTTTCACTAGGTTCTCCTATGTATGTAATTGTTTTAATTTGTTCGTGTTCCTTATTAGGTTTCGGATAAATAGGGTTTACTGTTGTCTGGATTTGTTTTTTATTTATAATTTTATCGATAACGGATGGATTGTAAGTTCTTTTTTGTAATTTTCTGTTGAGAGTAGCGTATTAAGAGGTCTGCGTATAAAAGAGTGACCTGCAGCCATTTTGTGTGTATAAGGGTGATTTGAGCTGTTATGTATGTGCGTGAAGGTTACGTATAAATAGAAAAATCTATTTTGTTTTGCTTTTTCGGAATATTTAAGTACTAAAAATTAATAGAGTTATGCTGTTCAATCTTGATAGTGAATTTTATACGATTTTGTTATGGGTTAATGTAATTTAAAAAAGAATTCAATTTTCTGTCCGTTCCAACAAAGCAAGCAAAGACAACGTCCACGTATCTGTTTCAAGTTTCAAAACATTTTTTCAAAATGTGGTTTAAAAATAGCTATCAGAACTAACAACACAATAGGAAATTTTTTAAAAAGCAATAAAACGAAATGTTCAAAAACCTCATGAATCAGTTGTTTACAGATTAAAACGCGGATCTTGTCCTAAAATTGATATTGGACAAACAGGTAGATCCTTCAAGAAACGCATTAACGAACACAAAAGAGGGTTTAAACACAATAGTCTAGATTCTAAATATGTTACATACTTAATCACAGAAAAACACAATTTTGACGGCAATTTTGATATTTTACATACAGCCACAAAAAGTAGAAAATTAAATTTATTGGAAGCCATGGAGATTAACAAAATGAGACATTGAAATGTAACGTTTAACTATCAATTAGATTTAACCTTTCCTTTATTGAACTTAAATTCTCACAACAACATTAATTAAGGGTTTATTGTCATTTTTCGGTATATATAGTAGCATGTAGTTTGTAAATATTACATTTGATAAAGACACGATGTTGTCGAAACAATTTTCCTGTAAAAATATATAATTTCTTTCTTATTTATTGAAAATAAAAGGGTTCGTATCTTAAACATTTTCCAAAAAGCGAAAATTTAAAAACATTACATCTTTTAAGTAGCCATGAAATATCCTCTTGTGTTAAATAATTCATTTTCGGTTTGACAGTTCAATAAGGATATTGATTGTGGCGTAACTTTTGTCGATAAAATCAGTTGAAAATCAATATTCCAATGCTCTTATCATGAAACTCACATGAACAAGAAAAAATTTGCCAGAATTAAGGAAAGCTTTCGAAACCATTGCACTAAAACCATTTTAAAAACTATTTACACTAACAAAATATTAAATACTAAAAATAAAAATTGCACAAACAAAAATTAATATAATTTTTACATTAGGTGTCCGGAGTGTTCGCCATTGTATTCGAAACACTTTAAAAAATCCGTTGCAGTGGATGAATGGTAGGTATAGTCTGTTCATAGATATAAGAAAGTGTCTTTATCAAACTTGACATCTGATAAAGACACGGTGCTGTCATGTAAAAATATAGAATTTCGTGAACATCTGAACTTTTAGTTCTTATTTATTTGAATAAATGGATTTTCATCAAGTAAAAGCCGCCTCAGTTCATTAGAAAGAAAATTATTTGCGCCCTTCCGGTGGTATAAGAGAGTTTTGCGAAATATTTCGAAAGTTCGCGACGACGGCGGCGACCCCATTTTCTCCGATAATAGAACGGCAGCTGAGAAAATCCATTCGGCGCTGGCACATATCTGCCGTAATGTCTTGTCAATAGTCGTTCTCACGTCGGTATCCGCTGACGTCGAGGATTTCAATATACATTACGATGTCGTCCTCACGTCTCCGCTTCTAGAGTGTCCGTTTTACCGACGACGGTGCGACGCGACGGCCAATCTGGCTCTAGCACCAATAACCGCCTCGCGGCTCCTCTATTATCTAATATACTTTCAGGTCGTGTCGCCTTCTCCGGGCGTTCCGAAGACAACCAAATCATTTCGGAAATGTTATTTCACGAATCACGACGCGACCCGGCGATTTGTTGCCCGGAAATTCTATTCCATATCCGGAGAAACGACAAGCGTCCTTTTTCGGGTTTGTACGATACCGGGATCGACATTACAAATTAAGAAGCTTGATGGTGTTTTGACTTATGGAGCTTTTTTTTATCGGCAAAGCGTCCTCGAAAAACGATATTTCTGTTCATAGATATAAGAATGTGACTAACTGATACGAATTAAGGAAAGACTCGTGCCAAACAGGTCCGGACTTTGCTTAGAATTTAATTATTTGGGATTTTGTTAGGAAAGATACTAAACAATATTTATTTATTTATATATGTGTTTATGTTTAAATCTAAAATAAAATTACAAATTATTTTTATTACCTGCTTAAATTCCTTAAAATTATTCACATAATATGTCAATATCACTATCGCTATCATGACCTGTTCTAATTATTATTTATTCTATATTATTTGCAATATGGATAGATGTTAAAAACTTCTGCTTCTATAAGTTTGAGGACATTGGAGTTAACACGGGGAAAAACATTGTTACGACGAATGGCAGATTTCAGTTGGTGCCAAACATGTTCAATGGGATTAAATATACAGTGGTAAAAACTGTGGTTAAAACTGTATGCCCTAGATTTTTTGCATTCCTTTGTAGAACCTCAATCAATTGCTTTTTGGTATAATCTTCGTGAAAATAAATCTCATTATATATGTAGTTCTGGATTGTTGCTTTCGTGTCACATGAGGAAGAGGTTTTAGTCAACTGTCTACTGTGATAACTTGCGTTGTCCATTACAATGACGCTATTAGGAGGAATGTTTGGAACTAGTTGGTTTTTAAACCCACTTTCAAATAAATCAGGGCTGGTGTCTTCATGGTAATCCAGAGAAGAATGTTTAATATTTTTCGCAGCCAGAGAAAGTCCATTTGGAATCCAACCATCTTTAGAGCCAGCATGCAAAATAGTTATTCTGTTACCTCTTTTTGATGGCGCGTTTGTTTTACACTTATCAGTTGAGTCAACCTAACCCTTTTCCGGGATATTATAAGTGTCGAGCCAGGTTTCCTCCAAGTAAATAATTGGCCGTTGTTGTTCTCTGTCAATCCTAATTTTTTCTTGATATGTGGCCAAATATTGCTCTAAATACAGGATGTTTCCTCGATCTGACGTCTACGACAATTTATTCAAAAAAAATTGTTGTGGAAATCTTTCACAAAACTCTCTCTCAATAGACCAATTGGCATCAAGGTTGTCGTTAAATATTTGAATATAGGGAGGATAGCAGACGCTTAGTCTTTTGGTGCTCGTACGATAGCGTAGAATAATAACAGTGTCCGTCCGAAAGAATTCGTATCGGAAAGTTTTATCCATTAAATAGTTCCGGACGAACTTGCCCCGGAAAAATTCGAAACATTTCACCCACCAACTTCTATCGGAGTTATTACACCTGAAAAAGTTTCCGCTTTCGGAGACGTATGAAATATTCGGCCCTCTTTGTTACCGTTAAAGGAAAAACTTCCGCGCAATATGAAATTCTTTCAAACGTTAATTCGAGACTTGGGTCGGGCACCCGTTTTCGCCCGGTTGACTACTCGCGGAAACTTTAATTCGTCTCAGATTTTATGAAACAAGTTCGAGTTCATTTAACTTAATCCCGGAATATAATACGTTTGTCTTTCGTTACGACCGCGAAAGTTTTCGTGGGGTGCGAACCATTACTCGGAGGGATACGGTTTTGGCGGATTTGCTTTTAAATTAGACGGGTGCGAATTCTTTCGTCATGAAAATTTCAAATGAGAACGAGCTAAATATCTACACGATTTTGCCGTGTACTTTAACGCTCTATCTAGAGGATCACCAGTAGGAGATACAAAAAAAGTGCAAATAAAATTTTATTTGAATATAAAAAAACTTCTGTCGGATGTGTCAAATAGATTTAAAAACGCCTTTAAAGATAGCACAGCTCTACAATAAGGATTTTATGATTTTCACAAATCTTATAATTTGAACAATAATCAGCTTTTTATTCATAAAAATCATGAGTCATGATTAGGCTTCTGCGCAACTTTTTCGCGCATGCAAACATCACGTGATCCGTACTCTCAGCGATCCCCCCAGCTGAGATCTCAGTTATTCCATAATACGAAGTACCTACACGTAAATAAGTTCTTATCAGTAAATATTTCGTTTCAATTACTGAATATATATTTAAATATATATTTGTCTTGTCTTTTAAAATATGAATTCGTCAAGAAGAATGTGTAAATATGGTACTGATTTGTTTTGTTATATTTGCGAACGAAACATTACGGACTTTGTTAAGCAAGCTTACACTGAATATTTCGGTTTCAAAATGGACAATGAAGTTTTGTAAGTTATGCGTTGAGTCTTTACGGTTATGGAAAAAATGAAAACGTTCTGGATTAGACTTTGGTATTCCCATGATCTGGATGGAGCCTACATATCATTTCGATGATTGTTACTTTTGCGTTGTAGATGTAATTTACAGTCTACAAAATGTCCTACACTACACAGTGAAAATCCTCCTCGGCCTATTTACGTTTCAAAAGTAATTCGAATGCCCTCAGAAACCATAATGAAATCGGGACAGTCTACAAGTGGAAGTGAATGGGAAGGTGAAACATCTACGCCCAAGTTATTTTCCGAAAATGAACTCAGCGACTTAATACGTGATCTCTATTTATCAAAACAAGGATCAGAATTATTAGCCTCAAGTGACAATTGCGACATACAGGACACGAGAAAAAGAGTTATTGCAATGTTTTAGTGAAGATGAAGGTCTGGTGTACCGTAAAGATATCACGAAGCTACTTTTGGACATGGGTTTAACAGCATACAAACCTACTGAGTGGCGACTTTTCATTGACAGTTCTAAAAGAAGTTTGAAATGCCCATTCAACAAAACTCAAAGAGGAGTATGAAAGTGTAAAATTAGTTTTAGAAAAAATTAAATACGCGGAACATCAATGGCCGATTTGTGTAGATTTGAAAATGGTTAATTTTTTACTCGGTCAACAGAGTGGATACACGAAATACCCGTGCTTTATTTGGATGTGGGAAAGTAGAGCAAAGCAACATCATTGCAATCAAGATGTTTGGCCTGTGAGAGATTCTTTAACTGTCGGTAAAGGCAATGTAATAAGAGAGCGATTGGTAAGAGGAGACAAAATCATACTCCCACCATTACATTTTAAGTTAGACAACGACGGAAACTGTTTTAATTACATTTGTAGAAAATTTCGTAAGCTTAGTATGGAAAAGTTGTAAGGTGGAACATTTGTTACGGCAAATGATGAAAGGCTCAGATTTTATCAAAGTTATGACTGTTCGGGAAAATAAAGCTTGTAAAGCACCAAATTATGAAGAAATTGTGCAAAATATGCTGACAAATTTTCAGATTCTAGGAGCAAATATGAGTATCAAGTTACACTATCTTCGCAATCATTTAGATGTTTGTTAATCTTTCAAAATAAAACTAATATTTTCAACATTTATGTCATTTTATTTCTTGTTTTCCGATTTTTCAAAATTAAAATGAAAATAAAGATTTTAACAAAATTGAGAGCAATTCTTACAAAATCATTGATAGTTTCATGAATTGTGAGAATAAATATATCCAAAATTAGTCTCATACCCAGTGCAACAAAAACACTGTATACCAGTGTAGCGTATGAATTTTTTGCAACGACTTGTTGGAAATTACTGCTACATCAGGAACTGATTAAGGTTTTTTTTTAACAAAAGGCAAATATTTAGATAATAGGTCATCACCTTCCTCAATATTTTAATTTTATGTCCGGTTTCGTGATTGTGTTCGGCAACAGCTGATGGGTATATTTGTCTTAGTTTTAAGCCTAGTTGATGTTAAGAAATTTTTGATCAAGTGGTGATTTTGGGTAGAAAATAAACAAAGTAAAGCTTTTGAAAGATGTTAGGCTTTCACGGCCAGAAACTACATTACTAAATATTTCCGGGCTTTTGAGCCGTGGTCCCGAGATTAAACTCGACGTTTCGTCTACAACTGCGGTAGACATTTTCAAGAGCGGCGATGCGGTAACGGTCGAAGTGTTCTTCCTTACTGCTCTCCGATGACTGGTTGGTTGACTGGAAGATCTGCCGTATTTAAGCGCGCTGTAGTGGGCGTGACCTCGGTGGCGGGCTTGGGCTGAGCTTGGCTTGGTAAACACGTTGTTTTGTTGATGACCTGAGTCCATGTTTTACTGATATTGAGACCTTCTTCTTTTCTATTGAAATTATTCTGATGTTTTTGAATTTCAATAGCTTCTCTGAACAGACGTGGATAAAAATGTGGTGTTTTGTCCAGTACCTGCGTGTCTTTGAACATGATACGATGGTCACCTTTGTAAAAAGCATGTTCTGCCACTGCTGATTTTTCCGTGTGTCCAAGCCGGCAGTTCCTTTTACGTTCCTTTAGCCTAGTTTCAATGCTTCTCTTTGTGGTACCTATATATACCGAGCCACAGGAACACGGAATGCGGTATATCCCTGGTGAAGAAAAGGCGTCCCTTGTATCCTTGGCAGACCTGAGGCTTTGTCTGATTGTAGTCGTTGGTTTAAAGACGACCCGAACGTTGTGTCGTTCTAAATGTTTACCGATCCTGTCTGTGACGTTCTTAATAAAAGGAAATGATACATTCCCTTGAGGTTCCTTTGTCGTATCTCTTGTCTTAGATCTTCTATTTTTCATAGCTTTTTGTATTTCAGAGGTGGTATATCCGTTATTTTTCAGGGAATCGGTCAAGTGATTAATCTCTTCACGTAGGTACTTGGGTTCGCTAATCCGATTAGCCCTTGTCATAAGGGTTTTTATTACCCCCATTTTCTGTCTCGGATGGTGATTAGATAATTTGTTTAGGTAACGTTCCGTGTGAGTGGGTTTTCGATAAACTTTATGACCCAATTTTCCATTTGGTCGCCTTTCTACCTGCACATCTAAGAATGCCAACCTGCCGTCTTTTTCTGTCTCCATGGTAAATTTTATTTTATTGTTAATGGAATTGAGATGCGCCAAGAAGATTTGAAGCTCCTTTTCGCCGTGGCTCCATATTACAAATGTGTCGTCCACGTAGCGGAACCAACACTTGGGCTTCTTTTGGGCAGTATTTAATGCCTGCTGTTCAAACTTTTCCGTGAAAAAATTTGCTATGACCGGGCTTAATGGGCTTCCCATGGCTACACCGTCAACTTGTTCATAAAACTCCTTGTTCCATTGGAAATAAGTGGTGGTTAAGCAGTGTCGGAAAAGTTCTGTGGCATCGTTCCGAAAACGTGCAGATATTAAATCCAAAGTCTCTTTGACTGGCACCATAGTGAACAAAGAAACAACATCGAAGCTCACTAATATGTCTTTGGGTGACAATGTGATGTTTTTGACCTTCTGTATAAACTGAGTCGAGTCCTTGATGTGTGATGCTGTCCTCCCTATGAGTGGTTCAAGGAGTTTGGTTAGATGCTTGGCTTGAAAATGTCTACCGCAGTTGTAGACGAAACGTCGAGTTTAATCTCGGGACCACGGCTCAAAAGCCCGGAAATATTTAGTAAAGTAAAGCTTTGTTATGAATCATGTTTGGAAAGGTATCGAACTCGGATAGGGACAAGGTGGAAGCAATTTCAAGATGTAGAGACAGACGAGTCTTATTGATTTGGTCTATTTCCTTACGGATATAATGAATTCTTTCTCGAAATAATGCGAAACTAGATTTTTGAAGAATTTTATACACGAATAACGTTATGGTCTCTACAACGTATCAAAAAAGGTCAGTGTACAGAGTCATCGTACCGGTTTCAGTCGGTGATCTTCTCCAAATGCGAGTCAGTTTCAGTTAAGCCCTGAAAAAGCGCCTAAAAATTAAGTTCTTTAAAAGCAGATGTCTTATTACTTAATCTCAATTAAACTACCTACACATATTGTAAGTTTGAATAAAGCTTCGAGTTTGAGATTGAGAATTTTATACCCACAAAACGAGCCTGGTTGAGAGTTTTGTTTTTCGATGGGTAAAATAATATTTAAAAAAATAAAACGTTGTTAACCGAGAAATAAAAAGAGCGTCTTATCAGTAACGGTTTCAAATGTCTTAGAATTGGATTCGTAAGATCCTGCAATCCATTTTGACGAAGCCTCAATGAAAAACTCCGCGAGTTATGCAAAACTTCGCTTTTTCAAGTAAAGGAGAACCATACATGATCATTTGACTAATGTCCCTCTTTGGTTCGGAGTTCGTAGCGTCGACACGAGGTCGACGACCTGCCCGACACTAAACGTTCAGTGCGACAACTGGAAAATAATCGAGAGATGTTGCACATGATTAAGCGTAGCACACATCTGCGAGTCTCGTTTACTCCAGATCCCAACAATTATAGCGACTAAGTCCGCAAAGACGAACCAAACAAAGGGAAACGTTAACCGTACATTCGGCTGACGGGTTTTCCCCCTCTTCCCGCATCCGGGAGGATAACATTTCGCGAATTGGGCCATGAAACTTAATCAGATAGATTTTATCGATGCCGCCTCCGAGTGCGACGGTTTTCTCCAAATACCACCCCCGGTTCGGGCGACGCCTGCAAGTTAATCTGGGGTTACCGCCTGATTAAAAATAAACACAAGTGTCGGAGATAATCAGCGACGTAGTTAATGTTTGATGGGTCGCCGTTCGAGAGAGGGTACAGGAAGGGTAGATAGTGTTAGCGATTACGGATAAGATTGCGCATATACGTAGAGGTTGCGCGAAATCGGCAATCGATGAATTAGTCGGAATCAATCCTACGTAGACTGACAGCCCGCATACATATATTTGTGTTGATTATGGTCGATTTAATTATTCGGCGATGCGTGCCATCAATTATATCGTCGGTGGCGGAATGCGCCTGGAATGCACCGCTCCCGGACCGGGATTTGTAATACCCTATTGTTGGCCCGGGCCGGCGCCATGTTGCCAATTAAGCGGAAATTATAAATCGCCGAAGCGGGATAAACCGGAACAAAGGAAGAAGTCGACTGTTGACGGGCGAGCGAAGAAACCCGCCATTTGACGATTGTCCCCGGATTCAATCAAGACAACATTTCATTTGTATTGATTCACAATTCGTAGAGTTACGATGCCCATCTTGTTTTGATACATATGTTTTAAACTTTGTGTCCATCAAATGGGCCAGATTTAATTTGATTTTCCAATTGTTTTAATCCACCATCCGGTACATTTGTGTATGGGGACAGTTGTGTAGTGCAAATTCATCTGTTCGAATGACCTGCTGTAAGTGAAATGTTACCTTTTAATTGGCTTCATGCAATTTTGAGGTTAATAAAAGAATTGGATTTTTTTCTATCTAAAACCAGCCACATTGGTATGATTTTTTTGAATATACTTGTTAAATTGTTTAATTGATCTAGCTTGCGGGAAGTGTTACTTTACCACTTCAGTTTCGTTTCCCACGGATCCGAGCCAGTTCCGACATTTCCGGGATTTTACCGCACGGGTTTGGGGTTTTCGGAGATATTTCCCACGGTTTGAATTTTGACGCTTGTCAATTCTAATGGTCATGTCAGCGAATGTGTTAGTGTTTTTTTTTGCGAAAATGAACCCAACATCTAAAAGTCATAGAAAAAGTATAGTATGCAACACGTTTGATAAAATTTTTAAGTCACTCGTTTATTAAACACTCGCTCCGCTGCGCTCTGCTAGTGTCAAGTAATCTCGTGAGTTAAATGCCGTTTACTGCACTTGTTGCATAATATACTATATTCTATAAAATGACGTAGAACAAAAATCGTATCGAAAATAGTAATAATGTTATTTACAAATCGTCTAAATTCCACCCGCGTTGGTCGTTGATGAATTCAAGTTGCTGGAGTTTGCAAATGAGAAAATCATTTCAAATGCCGAATCTATCCTAAACAAATTGCCATCTCCAAGATATAATGAAATTCGACTTGAAACCGCAAAATTCTTTTAAAAATCCACCTCTCTAAATCTAATATTCCACAGCCTAAATGCGTTCCTCCAATACCTCTAAAATCAAATCCCGGCATCGTAATTCTAAAAGCAGATAAAAAATTCAAGATATTCTTGTAGACGGGTCCTATCGTCAACTTAAAAACAATCCTATGTCCTCTATGGAATGCAACTTTAAATCTGTTATAAAAGCTTCTCCTCTATCAGAATCCCTGAAAAGGGCTATCACCCCTCGTGAAGTTCAAATTCCTCGTCTCCGGACTCTCTAAGATTCACTAACCAGGATTACCCCTTCGGTCTATTGTCAGCACCATTGGTTTCCAACATATTCACTAGCAAAATATCTAACTGCTATATGAAAATACTATAAATGATAGTTGCGTACCTAGCTCCATTTCTATTTCACTGAACAATTAAAAAATCACATTAGATCTCCGCAAGGTATTCTGATTAATTTCAATAAAGAAACAGATAATCTAGAGCCAAACCTTCTTATCTTTCAAAATTGCTTCTCTGGAACACGGTCTAATTTTTGAATAACCTTTGGGAACAGCTGTGGGTTGTCCATTATTACCATAATTAATTAAGGTAAGCCGACATCTTCCATTTGCAACCAAAATTATGGAAAGGTTAAATTGATGATACTTCAGTTATTTGACCTTATGGCCAAGAATCCCTAGTTGATTTTCTTCGACATTTAAACTCTATATACCCTAACGTACGTTTTACCATTGAATTGGAAACTAATAACCAGTCTTAGATATTCTTATCAATAGAAAATCCTAGCATGGGATCATTGTGTTTACAAAAAACCTACGCACTCAGATCGATACCTTTATGCATTGTCACATCCATATCCAGCTCAAAAAACATTGGTTATCAAATATCTTGTTTACAGACCAGTAAAACACTTCTCATAATTTCCACAACCTTCCAGAGACAACGAATCCCAAAGCGCTTGTCACTGTTGTCCTTCTTTATATTCGAAATATCACATATCAAAAGTTCTTAAGAAATATAACTCCAAAATTACTTCTTCAAAAATATCGTAAATTCTTCGATCCGTCAAATACAAAATTCTGTTTGAGGCACCAACATTCCATGTATATACGCAAAGAATACATTGAACCGGACATCAAATTTCTAGAATCTATAGAAATCTATAAACAAACATCTATAAACATCTATAATCTATAAACAAACAATGTAAGAAACCGTCATCCGAGTTTCTTGAAAGATTAATAATAATGTCTAACCTTAAGCTGCTCTGTGGTTACCTTATCGACTTGTAAGTAATAAAGTGTTAATAATTTGTAATTCGTTCCGAAAACCCGTCATTAAGTTTTTCTTTGACCTTCTTAATCGGTGCGACTGGCGGCCGAACAAAGGGCCGGACTATTGATCGATAGTTCCCCTTCCAACCGCGCGCTTAGCACTTACAAACTTTCAACGGCCTAATAAACCCATTACCGCTTCGAATTTATTTGTAAAACACGTAATAACAATAATAGCGTTCGTTAATAATTATTGCACAGGGGCTCGCGTGATGAGGTCGGGATTCCGGCCGACGTAGCATTGAAGTGCACGCCATTCATTTTTATTCCTGGACGGGTTTATGGAATATCGCGAAACGTTTACTAGATCCCAACATGCGATATTACTTATTCCTAGACGGCGTTGCCGTCCGTTATTTATTGAAATCTAAAATCTATACGGCCATATTCGATACGGTATCGTAAATCTGACGTGTTTCGTTTTAAATAACCTCGAAACCTGCATCCACATAAAGCTTTGACAGACGATAAAAATGAGTACCGTATCGTGATACGATAATTTTCGTTTCAGTTTCCGAGAAATTTTTCGAGTTGAAGCGTGTAAGGGCCGACGACGGCTACATCAAGGTCCAATGTCTCGCCGATGGCGTGTTCCCGAAACCGGTCATGAGTCTACATTCGCAAGAGAGGTAAGAAGCGCACCCATTATGTACCGAAAGTAAGGTCTGTTCGTAGATACAAGAAAGTGACTAACTGATACGAATTAAGGAAAGACCCGGACAAGCTGTAAGAATGAAATATGGCCGAACAGGTCCGTACTTTGCTTGGAATTTATGATATATCAATTATTTTGGGTTTTGTTAGGAAAGATACTAAACAATATTTATTTATTTATGTATGTATTTATGTTTAAATCTAAAAGAAAATTACAAATTATTTTTATTACCAACCTAAATTACTTAAAATGATTCACATAATATATCCTGTTCTAATTATTATTTGTTCGATATTATTTGCAATATGGATATACGATTGTTCTGCTTTTTCTATATGTTTCTATATGTTTAGCCCGACTTTGTGGAGGGATGTTAAAAACTTCGGTTTCTATAAGTATGAGTATGAGGTCATTGGAGTTGAAGAGAGAGAGAAGAATCTTTAATATTTTTCGCAGGCAGAGAAAGTCCATTTGGAATCCAACCATCTTTAGAGCCAGCATGCAAAATAGTTATTCTTTTACCGTTTTTTGATGGCGCGTTTGTTATACACTTATCAGTTGAGTCAGCCCAACCCTTTTCCGGGGTACCGTAAGTGTCGAACCAGGTTTCATCCAAGTAAATAATTGGCCTTTGTTCTTCTCTGTAAATCGTAATTTTTTCTAAATATTCTAAATATTCCATTAAAACTTGGCTTTTGTGATTTTTTTTTCATCTAAAACCCATGTGTTGAATACACTTCCATAAGGTAGTTCTGCCATTAACATCGGTTTCATCTTTTTCAAGCCTTCTAATTAAGATATCTAATGCAGACACGCTTTGTTCCTCGTATAATTGGTAAATTTTACGCCGTATTATATCTTCATCACTTTCATCTACACTCGAGAAAATGTCAGCATCGCTTTTTTCTTTCCTCGCTGAAATGGGATTATTCACAATTTTCCATACAGTTGATGTTGGAATTTTCGTCAATGTCAATTTTCGTCAAGTCAATAGAATAGTGTTTTCAACACACACACGCTGTATTACACACGAAATAAGAATGATTACCAATAAACTTAAACTAAGTAGTATACCAAACCAAAGAATATTAAACACAGGAAGGTATAAAATTATTTTCTATTATGGACCACAATTTTCCTGAATTTAAATTCCGAAACTTTCGGTAATAATCTTGTTGCATTGTATGTTAATGTCCATCCTTGGATAATCCCAATCAAAAGCAATTGGTCATTTTCTTATATCTATGAGCAGACCATACCCGACCAATCGAAATAGGCGACGCATCCGTAGTCGAAGGCCCAAATCCGTCTGTTAGTCGATGGTGCATTTATTGCTTTGACGTTTTAAGTATATTACACTACCTTTACCGCAAACCTCCGCAGAACCGTGGTAAGATCCATCCCAACAGATTTTTATTCTGCATTAAGTAGCTCTTGCCTGAGATGGACCGTAACGAATATTTGTAGAAATTTTAAATTTGATTAAGCATTGACGCTGCGGGGTGTTTTCGAATAAGAAGCTTTTATTCTAAAATCAGATGATCAGATATCGTTCTTAAGAGTTTAATCTAAATTGCAATATATATTACGGTGGTATTTGACTATGATCCTTCCAGTGATTAAGTATTTATGTACTTGATTCTTGAGCTTTGACCCTGCGAGGCTGTTTTCACTGGATAGTTGAAAGGGGAAGGGTAAGTAACTATACTCTATTATCTTACCGGTAAGTTTGAAAATAATCATTTTTATCCTGTGTGCCTGTCGATTAACAACATAGTTCTTGCATTTTTGTGTCTTCTACATAGTCCTTCGATTTGTAAACAACAACAGTCTTTTTTGATACTGTAGTTTTAAGCTTTAGAATGTGATGACCGTGGAATGAAGCAGATGTTCCCCTGTTAGAAGAAGACATGGAAAACAACGCAGTATTTGAAGACGAAGTGGAGATGGTAGTCGAACCTAGTGACATTTTAAAAGACGAACTACCTCAGTAAGTCCTCGGATGCTAAACAAATTGTTTAGAAATTTAGAAGGCGAGCAGCAATAAAAGCAAGTGAAATGACCATAGTTCGGAAGCGAACTGTAAGCAAAAATTGCTGCAAATGAGATAGTCAACAGGAAAGTGGGAGAAAATGCTGGTATTTCGGAGATCTAATTAGGCGTATGATCTACGACGCCTATGAAGTGAATAGAAGAACTGCATAAAAAAGTACTGACGGACTTAAATATTAGTTGTGCCAAAGAGTCGGTGTGTACTGTTTTGAAGAAAATGGATTTTCAGTTCCAAGCAATTAATAATCGTCAAGTGCTAATGGAATCTCCAAGAATTTCGTCATGGAAGGTGGATTATTTAAATGCAATTGAAAAATTTCGAGAGCAAAATAGTGTATTTAGTGGTTCGACACTCACGACGCAGTAAAACAAGGATGGTGTGATAAGAGTAACAAGTGTGTACTAGACGTGTCCTCTTCACATGGAAAACGCATAATAATTCTTCATACTGGGTTTACAAATGGTTGGGTGGAGGATGCCTTATTTTCGTTGGCCAAAAACGTCAAAGTTTCAAGTATGGATTACCATAAAAACATGGTTGGAGGACTGGTTTAAAACTAAACTGCCAAAACTATCAACAAATACTGTTATTGTGTTGGATAATGTCTCGTATCATTCAGTCCAAATTTGAAAAATTCCAAATACTACGAAAGTGATTTATATTTTGGAGAGAGCTACACGAAAAAACAACTTTATCGATATCGATGAAATCTTGAGGTTATCCCGATATCATTATATGTTTAACCCGATTGAGATTGAGTAACTGATAAATGATACTATGCAGAAATGTATTGAAATAGAACCTAATAAACTGTTTCTTTGTAGTAATTTTTGTAGAATTCCTCGGCGAAAACGATTGAAAACATACTTATATCCCGCTTGTTATTGTAGGTAGATAAGTTCCTAGGACGGTCCTGGAATAATTACAGGTGTGTTCTATAAGTGGCGGCGGTATTGGGGTAACAACAGGATCGGTTGTAAAAGCACTATATTTCTGGTCGAAGTATACCAGCTACACAAATTTGATTTTGAGTCGACTACTACAGGATTTTCCTAGTTTTGATTAATTTTTTATCGAGGTCTTTTATTTATACACTGTTTATGTGTGCCTGTTTACTCCACCCCTAACGTTAACATTCTACCGTTGTAGGTGATGTTCGCGTATAACGCTTCGAATTTTTGGTCTCTGATTGTTCTTTTGATTAGTTTCATATTGCTGCGCTTTGTACGCCCACCTCCGCAGTCGGTTCTCTTAATCTTACACCTGACACGGGCTGCGTGTCGGGGCGTGGCTCGCCATGGGGAATTTATGGGTTAACCGCCCTCATTCCCTATTGTTTAAAACATTCTATCGAGGAAGCTTCTAATTGCTTCCTGTACCTGTTTTCGAGGCATCGCATCCATCGCTATTACGCTTACGGTGTAATTATGTCCGGCGCTGGAGGTTTATATCCGCAACGACTGCGCCGTATTACTATCGTTTGATGTTTCCATTTGTCAAAACGTGAAGACGTCTTGAGGACGGCGGTTTAACGGTCTGCGTCAGACAATCCTAACCTACGGAAACGTAAAAGTGTTTCAACCGCCAACCCCCGAGATACGTATAATCTGAATGCAGTCGCTTTATAGTCGGTGCAGTATTTCCCATTCATCCGACACTTTTTAAAAGGCGAAAAGGATCGCTTTCGAGGGTCTCTCGTAGTCAACGTCGAAGGCGCTTTTCGAAACAGCCAGCCGCCGAAAGAAAGCTTTGACGGCGGCCCTCCACAATTTTCAAAGTGCCGCTGTGTGCGTATGTGTGTGTTTGCGAGAACCGTTTACTGCGCGCCTCGGAAAATAGTCTACAATCACCACCCCTCCGAAAGAGGGTTGTTCGATTTACGTCGAGCATCGCGAAGAGCGTGGTTGATTGTTTAATAGGGGACGGGTTTACCCCAACGCCATTTTTATCAGAGAGCCGACTGGTTATACATATTAAATATATTCATTACCATAAATATGCCGATGACATCAATTTGTATAACTCTTTTGGTGACATCGACCATCAACAAATTAACGAATGCATTAATTTCGGTATAACTAATTTTTACAATTGTCCCCACAAGGTTTAACGGCGTTTCTTCAATTCTGTGTTTCAATTTTTTCTTCTTCTTATTCTTATTTTAGGACTGGGTAGTGTGTTTTCATCAAGAGTTTGCCAAGAGCATTTGGGATGCTGAGGACCAGCTTTCATGCCATCTTATAGGTGGTCGTCCAGGAGGTAGAGCTGTGTCTGGTTTCTTTTCCTTTTGCAATTTTTGCCAATCGTTCATTTGGCATTCTGTCAACATGGTCTGTCCATTCTCTTCTACTTACTGCATCCTAAATATTAAACATATTCCTTCATTTCTCTTATAATCGACTAAGGTATGTCCTGTTATTGATCTTAGCGGCATTTCCGTTGTTCTCAATCTAATTTGGAGGTGCAATTTTCAAAAAACCTTTTCAACATTTGTGCGACTTCACATATCCCCACCGCAAATAGTTTAGCGGAGTTAAATCGCACGATCTTGGGGACCAATTAACGAGAAAGTGGTTGGTTTCCAAAAGTTTTCTTCAACAAATCAATTGTTGCACGAGCTGTGTGACACGTTGTGTGGTCTTGTTGAAGCCACAGCTCCTTCACGTCATAGTTATAAAATTGATGAACGAAAAAGTCCATAATCATGGCTTTATAGCGGAAGTACGGATCAATTATTCCATTAACCTATAAAGCTCACCTTTTCTGTATGTAACGCTGACTCAAAATACACTTGAGGATTATCATCGCTCCAAATACATACATTCACCGAATCTACGCCTTACTTGATGATCGTGTGGCTTCAATTCTTGGACGAGTTGGATTTTGTCAACACGCAAATCAAGATCATTCTTCAAAATCTTCCATAAACTGACAGCTAAATGGATTAATTGCTCTGACGGACGATTAGGTTAAGCATAAAATGAACGCGATGTGCGATACTTATTTCGAGCAGAACTATGATTTTAAAAATAAATTTGCACAATTTGGAAGGGTTGTTCATGCGTCAGTCTGGTCATTTTAAAATGCTGAACCAAGCTAAACATGATTTACTTGACAGCTGACAAAACGCCAGCCAGTTAAAAAAGTGTTGCAAATTTAAAATTTTATACCTCTAAAAAAACTCTATTTGCTTGCTATCCGCTACCCTCCTTCGTTCCTTTTATTTTCCCCTCCTTGTTCTAAAAATCTTCTGAACTTTGCTTGAGCTGAAGCTTAAACAGAAGTAATTTGTTTTTTTTTGCTCTAGTGTTGTTTATGCAATGACCACTTTTGTTTTATTTCCATTTTATAATATTCTTTAACAAACCGCTCTCGTAGGGGCCTTCGAGCCGTAACGAGGTCTTCGGATGCCTGAAATCGCATGCCGCCTCCGTCGCATAAGCGTCGCGTCGACTTTCTTGCAATATTGCCACGGATAAAACCGTATTTTACTCGATATTACTGCCGGTTTCCATGCAAACTGTGCCGCTATATCTGGATCGCCCGCCATAACGGACAATCGCTCTCCTCGTTGATAATGAAGACCGGGACCGCCGCCCCAGGGTGATTTTATAACCTCCCCGCTCGAAGCGCTACAAACTCCCTGTCCGCGATAAAATCTTAACCCTTAAATTGCCGACCGGATGGATTTATGAGGAGCTTGAGAACAGAAGCGGCCCAAGCACTCGTTTCAATTCAGCATACGCCTCTAACCCAATCGAGACGCGTTTGGGTGATGCCTCTAGATTGATGGGCGGAGCCTGTGACTTATCTCGTGCGTGATTGGTTTTCTGAACAACACCGTAAAAATTGTTTACCCAATTAAGATATTAAGGTGACGCCTCTGGCTCAAAGCCTATGTTTGGGTTTCATTGCTAACGAAAAAATTACTACTGCAAAACAACAAATTTATTAATTTGATGATTGTGTTTCCATTCGTATTTAACGTCTTTATATACACACTTTTTTCAGTACCTTAGGGTTTTGAGCCATCATTTATATGAGTGTTAAATTAAAAAAAAAAAACAATCCCAAATTAGAGAGACAACGACGTCAACGTCAACTTTTGTTCCTATTATAAATATTTCAATAGCGGGTAAATTTCAATTTTTCAATTCTTTGTTTGCTCGGGCTCGAACACGCAATAAAAGTAGTCAAGTTCGTCGAAACAATGGCACCCGTCGAGTGGTTTCAAACATCTCCGGGTTTCCGAGAGTCGTTTTACCTGTATTTGTTTCGCGTCATTTCCGCGGTCTCGAGCTCAAAATGATGGTAGGGGGGGGAGGGGGTTGATTTCCGAGCCGCGAGAAAGGGTGGGCAGGGGGGAGATCGGCCGAAACGCCGAGTAATTACTTTTCTGTTAAAAGTGTTGCTTCGCAAATTCGACAAGCACAAAAGGTCTATAGTCTATACAAGTTCGAGCAGTTTATTGTCTTAGAAGTCTATACGGGGTGTTTCCCTGAAGATACCAAAATGAAATTGGCAGAGATGGAATGGGGAATATTTTAGAATTTTTTTTGGACATTGCTATGATACAAGATAAGTGTCCGAAATTTGAAGCTATCGACTTCAAAGTTAGCAAGCAAATGGCTTTCAACCCTTTGACGGAACCTATTGAAATTGGGGCGCTTGGGGGTCGGGAAGTATTTTTAAAAAGGGTCTAAGAAAAAGATCATTTCTCGAAAACCGTATGGGCCACCGAAAAAATTTTAAACGAAAAGACGCAAAAGATTTGGCTCCATAAACGTTTATTCTTGACAATTTTTCAAAAATGTACAGGGTGCGCCGGATATTAAAAAAAAACTGAAAACTGGGTCCCCCTATTTCTTTTATAAGACGATAATAGCCCGTACAGACAGCTTGTATTTATGGTTTTTACCTATTATACAGGGTGTTTCTGATATTCCGTGCAATATTAAAAAACGTAAAGTGCCCTAGATCCGGTAGAGAAAAGTAGACGTCCACAGCTACATTTAAACTGGTTGCCATCGAATATAGCGAAGTATTTTTCAAAGATTTTAGAATTTTTTTTTAGATTATCTTGGTTTAGAGAAAAAAAATATTTTCTCCAACAGTATTAACCCAACCGGTAAAATTATTTAACCGGGAGACGCGGAAGATCCAGTGCTATGACTTCTATTTTTTTCGATTATACACGGGGTTTTTCAATTATAGACAAAAATCTAAAAGACCTTGAAAATTGTTTTATTTCAGAATAACCTATTTGGAGTAAATCAAAATTTGTAGAAAATATGGCCAATTGGTTCAAACTATATTATATTTTTGCATTTTTTTACGGTTTTGTGAAAATTGCTATTTCTTCAGTCCAGTCGCCATGACGTCATCGACTATTACGGAGTACTAAAAAAACAACATTTTCTCTAAAACCATTTGCTCTGTTGGAAAAATTCACAGATTAGAAAACGTGGAAGATCCAGGGCTATAACCTCTAATTCGAGAATTTTTTGAATTATTTACAGAGTGTCTTGTTTTTGGGTAAAAATTGAAAAAAATCTTTAATAAAATCCGTTTTGTGGATTGTGCGTACTGGATAATGAAAGTATATATGAACAGTTTTCCTTAATAAATTTAAAATTTAAAAATATACATTACATAGTAATGAAAAGGAACTTTTATTCCATTTTACCAACCCACTATTTGATACAAGGAGTACACAACAATTTTCACATAACGTATTTCTTATATTATTTCAATTTTAGCAATGATCCCTCGTTCAATTACCTTATCAATTTGATCAAGGATTCCATTTTTCGCTTGATATTTTTTCCAATTGAAAGAAAGCCAAACCATTAGCCGTGATTGCTGAATATATCTTCGCGGCGTCTTGCAAAACTTTAAAAAGAATCATAACGAATCAATGTCAATTTTGACGAATATATTCTGAAAGACAAAAAAATGGGGTAACTGTACAAAATTTCGTGAAGCGAATTTAATTCAGATGCTATATATAGAAAAAGTTCATATTAATATTGTACTGAACTTCATAATAGGGTGTTTAAAATTTTCCGTCTGTTGCAATTTATATGAAAGGTATCGAAAAATATAAGAGGCCTTCGTAATGGAATGTTGAATGTTTATTAAAAAAAAAAAACTGTTTACAATTAGAGTCACTTTCAAAAAGTTGATTGATTCTGCTTAAGAGGTGCTTCTTGTACAGGGTGTTTGTTGATGTTTTGCACCATACCTTAATCTTAAACAGCGAGAAAAAAAAATGGAGAAATTAGGTTTTTTTAATTTCATCTAATATGAATATTGGAAATACGGCTAAAAATAATAAAGGCAAATGAAACATTCTTATCAAATAAATAAAATATAAAATAAATTAAATTAAATTATTATTAATTAATTATTAAATAAATTAAAATATCATTGTATTCTATAATCAACAAAAGGTAATAAATTAAAAACCTTACATGCTTAACTTTTTTTTTTCAATCCATTCAAGATTTGGTTGCAGGTATGGTGCAAAAGATAAACATACGCCATGTACTTTTTCAATCGAATAAATCTTAGATATCAATTCTGGACCCACAGAGATATGTCTATGCCTAAAATATCGAAAAAAAAAATGAAAAGGTTCATTCAATATGCCCATGCGCGAGACTTAAAATTTCGTTTTTAACCAATGACCTTGCGACATTCAACAACCAACATGCCTGTTGACAGATCGTCAAGTTTAAAGGCGGCATTTTTATCGAGGTATTTCCTCAAAATATGCTTATAAATTATTAAATATTCCCCTTAGTAGAACCACTCTATCATCTATAGCTATCTGGGACCCATGTTATTTAAACTTTTTTTCAAATTTATTCTGTAACACCCCGTATATAGCGCGAAAGGACTAAATCACGCAACGTGACCGACGACCGCTGTCACCGGGAGCGCAGAAAAAAAACTATATCTCGGGAATGAAAAATACGGACGTCTAGTAACGTATAGGAGGGCGGGGGTGGGACGGAGACATTTTTCTCGGATATCCCCGCCGTCCCCCCCCCCCCTTACGAAAGTCCGCATAGAGGTTTCGATTCAACGGTGTGTGAAAAGATAAGGAGTATGGCGGACGTCCCATGGTCACTAAAAGCGTTCGCGGTGCGAGAGACAATTTTCGAGAACGGATACCAAAATGAAACGGGCGCGTTAAGAGGTTTTCCTGAAAAGGTCCGAATTGGTCCGGATCCTCGAAGGTATCTTTGAAAATCACTCCCTCCTCCTTTTCAGGGAAATAACGGAAGCGGTGGTGACGTCACGGCAGATCGGGCACCTCTACGAAATATCGGCGATCGCTACCCTGCCGGCACTTGAGAAGCCCGAGGAGTTTTCCTGCAAGCTGCATATCCCGCAGGCGAACTACACGACGCGTCGCGAGACGGTGTTCTATCCCGGTGAGTGTCCCGCTATCTACCGACTGCGCCCGTTAACAATATCGACTTATGTCGAATTATCGTGCCGTTAACCTTTTTCAAAGGATCTTTACTGCTTTGAATGCCAATTATATAGAGTATAATTTGAGAGTATACCTGAAGTCTGTTCCAACTGTCAACTAGTATATTTTTAATTATTGCATTTAAACCAGAATGAAAATAGTTGCGGTCTTATAGTCGACCTTTTGTAAATTGCAGTACAGTAAGACATTGCAATATGACTGTATGATGTATGATTGTATTGTTCGCGGTAGTTGTTATTCTTCCAGGAAGTAAGTTTTATTTCTTTCTTAGTAAAAATCTGTACAGTACTTGCCATGGTGAACGTTACTTATTGTATTTATACTATAAAAACATAATTACTACATTACCATATTTATGTCGATGAAATTGTAACGGGTTTAATTTGTCATTGGCTACTTCGACTTATGTTTCTCACATGTAGGTTAATAATGCTCGGACACTGCCTATTAAATGTTTTATTCTCACAATTACACACTGTCTTAATCCTCAAAACTACTGGTATTGCTAATTATTCTTCACTACTTCATTCTGTTCGAACACACTGTAACTGTTTAATTGCTTGGTGTGGTTTGCCTGTCCTAAAATGAATGTAAATAAGTGTAGGTCCTTGCATTTTTGCTGCAATTTAGGATGTTACTGCGGAATGCGGTTGGATTGCACGAGACGATCGTCTTGTATTCCTTCTTATTTCCGAACTAACGGCAATTTCTATTCTTGTCCCTTGCCTTCATTTATTTACATTTGTTGCTTTTTGGAGAGATTATATTTCAATCCTCTGTCAACGCAAATGCACCCGGCCATTAGTACAGTTAAGCACTCGACCTTTGGCCCACGTTCGTCTTCGATTTCCTAAGACGTTTCTGTATAATCTCATTCATGTTTGTGTGTGTGTGTAATAATTGGTTATTATTGGTAATAGCGGGTAGTAGTTAGGTAATATTTGGTCTCCTTGCGTTGATTAACTTCTGTCATTATTGGCCCATTGACCCTAGTGGTGTCGGAACCGAACATCGTATTGCCAGCACCACAGCACCATCGGTCTCTTTTTTTGGAACTTTGTGAAACTTCATCGGTCTTTCTTTCTTTGGCTTTGATTTATTTACTTAACTGAACTGAACTTAACTAAACTGAGCTGCTTGGGCCCTATACTTACTGCTTCCAATCGGTAGCAAAGTGAGCAAAGTATAGTAGGTATTGGATTTCCAGGATGTGCAGCATAATTTTTTTCTTGCGCACTGATATGTGGGGGCGGTGATGTTTTGTATGTATGTTCTGCATCTTGTGATGGGCCTATCTTGATATTTTGCGTTAAACAAATTAGAAATTATTACAAATTACAAAAATTAGAATTAAAATATTTCTCTGGGATTCATTTAGATTCGGCATGTTCACTTACTTCACTGACAGAAATGTGATTGTAACAATTTAAGAGCTTTATCTGCTCATTTCAAAATTAAATTTCTGCTGCAGAATTCGAAAATTGATTTTAAAAAATCGTGTTCCCACTATATTTTCTGTTTCCTGCCAAAAAGTGCGCAGTAATACCTGATTTTTAAATGAACTTGTTCCATATATTGGTCGTTCATTGTATATTTGCTTAAAAAAATCAGGAAATTAAAATAAAAAACGAAAGATGCCAAATAACCTTAAAGCTGGTTTAGACAAATTTGTTTTACGAATCGAAACTTGCGACTTTAGCATTTGGCGAAACAATAAATAAGATATAATTTATTTTTTCTACTCCCTTCTGTAAAATACCTGATTATACCTCGATCTAGCATGCGGGAAGCGTCGCCTTACCACGTGAGGTTCTTGTCCCACGAATCCGAGCCCCTTCGGAAATTTCCGGGATTTTACCGCACGGGTTTGGGAGGGAGGAATCGGATGTATTCGGAAATTTTACCTCACTTTTTGCATAATATACTATTAAACATTAATCTCATTTTGTTGTTCGTAATAATTAATAATTAAAAGCTTTTATTTAATCTCCAAATAGAAAAGACACCTGGATGAGGAAAAATATTTTGTTACCCCGATTCAACCCCTGCCTCGCAAGATTAAATTAAATTAAATCAAATTAAAAAATATAGTAATGAATTGGCATTTATTAACATTTTCTGAAAATCGCCCTTAACGCTCGAAATTTCACTTTTCAACATTAGAAATTTACAAAAAAGAACTCCTATTAAACTTTGCAATTTATGATATATTCTTGTAATTTCGCATTTATTTACGACATTTTTACAAGGGGTTCCGAAAGTAATGCACCACATTTTTGCTCCATATTCTTGGAAAATAATTACGGAAAATTCTAAGAAAACGAACATTTTTTTTCATTATAATGTTTAAAACATTCCAGATATTAGTACACTGCTTTTTTTCCACCAGTGACGCCCGTAAAGAAAAATATAGTACGCAACTGGTTTTTCCTAAAATAACAATTACATTTGAAATCACCATTCAATTTGGAACAAATTTAATCTTTTGATTTTTTCCGAACTATGCTTCGTTTTCAGGGAAAAAATAAAAAACCGAACAAAACTTTTATTGGATTTTCTTAACAAACCATGAAATTTGTTTATTATTTTTATTAAAAACCAAAGAAAATACCAAAAAATGGTCTTGGAGCCATAAACAAGTTATCTTCTCGTCTCCGAAAGGCACATGCGAATGCTTGTGCATATACGAGGTGTGCTTAAAAAGTAAGGTGACTTTTGCAATTGGGCGGCCTACATACATTCGATCTTCGATATTTTTTTTATGTTGGTACTCATGTCCCTAACATGTTCACAGTTTGAACAAGAAAAAATTTTATAAGTAGTACAAGCTGTTCCAAGATGGCCGAGAAGACGCCGATGACGAACCTCGCTCTGGACGCCCCAGCACGTCAATAACTGTTGAAAGCGTTGAAGAAAGAAGTGAAACAAATGCTGTTCAAAAATCGTCGAATCACTATTAGAGAAGTGGTCGAAGTTGTGGGCATGAAACATATAGCACCAAAATTTGTTGCGAATCTTAATTTTGAAAAAAAAAAGGACCGTCGAAAGAGCACTGGTGGCGAATCATGGGTATATGGTTATAATGTCGAACCCAAAGCTCAGTAGTTGCATTAGAAGAACCCAGAATCACCAATGTCACCAAAACTCAAGAAATCCATGAAGGGAAGAAAGTTTGAAGCGATTGAGGATATATAATAAATAAAAAATCACTGGGAGAACTCAATGCTATACTAGAAAGTGCTTACCAGAAGTTCTTCGAGGATTGGAAAAAAACGTTGGCACAAATGTATTATATCTGGGCGGGGGGGGATGACCTTGAAGGGGACAATATTAATTTTGATGAATAAATAAATACTTAATAATAAAACTTAAAAGTCACCTTACTTTTTAAACACACCTCGTATTGTTAAAATTGTGACAGTAACTAATAAAAAACGAAAAAATAAAATTACTTGTATCTCCATTTCTTTTAAAGGAAATCAGTAGCGTACCACTGACTGTCCATGAACAAATATTTTGGTTAATTAGGTCGCCAGTCCACTGGTCAAATGCTTGGACTCGTTGAATATGATTTGAAAATCGAGCAAAATTTTCCAAACCAAGACGTGCGAGATATTGAGATTATTTCAAAATTGTTCTAGTACTAAGTTCAGTATTTTCATCAATAGAATTTAAAACTGCCTCTTCAATTTCTGGAGTTCTTACTCACTTCTGTGTCCATTTGAAAATGTTTGCCTGTCTGGTATAACTCTAATAATAATAATTATTATTATTATTATTATTATTATTATTATTATTATTATTATTATATCAATAATAATATTTTTATTATCCCACATATTTAGAATACAATCAGTGTATTATGGATTTCGTCAAGTAGGTCAATATGGATCATGCAAATGAGGCAGAAAATTACATTAAAAATTTATATAATAATAATAAATATAGTGATGACAAACATTAATAGGTAAAATATTCGTTTAAATTATAAAAGGTTTTCTAGGAGGAAGAATTTAGTTTGGATTTAAAAATGTTACTACTGCCCGTTTGCTCTGACTATTGTAGACTCTAATATTATATTAGGGAAGCGCTTTTGATATAATCGCCTAGTTTCCGGCCCACTGCTATCAGTCAAACTATATGTATGGTTTGTTCATAGATATAAGAAAGTGACGAATTGCTTTTGAATGGGATTATCCAAGGGTGGTCATTAACATACAATGTAACAAGATTATGCAGTCTGGTGTATCTCAGGAGATACTCCCGCCCAAATGTAGAAAACACTATTCTATTGAGACTAAGGAAGTTATAAACAATCTCTATTTGACTCTCATTGAACGTGGTGCCAGCGAGCAAGCATCTTTAGAAGAAACGGCCACATTGACGAAAATTCCAACATCAACTGTATGGAAATTTGTGAATAATCCTATTTCAGCGAGGAAAAAACGAAGCGATGCTGACATTTTTTCGAGTGTAGATGAAAGTGATCAAGATATAATACGGCGTAAAATTTACCAGTTATACGAGGAACAAAACGAGCCTACATTAGATATCTTAATTAGGAGGCTTGCAAAAGATGAAACCGGTGTTAAATGTGACAGAACTACCTGATCTTTTAGAATTCGGAAATGGCCACTGCAATATCTAGAAAAAATTAGGATTTACAGAGAACAACAAAGGCCAATTATTTACTTGGATGAAACCTGGTTCGACACTTATGATACCCCGGAAAAACTATTTTGCATGCTGTTTTAAAGATGGTTGGATTCCAAATGAACTTTCTCTGTCTGCGAAAAATATTAAAGATTCTTCTCTGAATTACCATGAAGACACAACCGCTGATTTATTTGAAAGTTAATAGCGTAATTCTAATGGACAATACAAGTTATCACAGTAGACAGTTGACTAAAACCCCTTCTTCATGTGACACAAAAGCAACAATCCAAAATTACGTGTATAATAACGACATTTAATTTCACGATTATACCAAAAAGCAATTAATTAAGGTTCTACAAAGCTTGAACCTACAAAAGGAATTTGTTAATGTCCTCAAACTTATAGAAACCGAAATTTTTAACATTGCTCCACAAAGTTGGGCAAATTCTGTTAAACATATAAAAGCAGAACAATCGTATATCTATCCATATTGCAAATAATATGGAACAAATAATAATTAGAACAGGCGATGATAGCGGTAGTGATACTGATATATTATGTGAATAATTTTAAGTAATTTAAGTTGGTAATAAAAATAATTTGTAATTTTATTTTAGATTTAAACATAAATACATACATAAATAAATAAATATTGATTAGTATCTTTCCTAACAAAACCCCAAATAATTAAATTCCAAGCAAAGTACGGACCTGTTCGGCCATATTTCATTCTTACAGCTTGCCCGGGTCTTTCCTTAATTCGTATCTGTTAGTCACTTTCTTATATCTATGAACAAACTTTATACGTAAACTGCATATCTGTCAACTCTTCATCAGTAAAATTGACCATTCTTTTTGTAAAATAATAATGCTCGGTTATTTTACATACCAAATTAGTAGGACGCGAAGAACTGAATTTAAAAACCGATGTCAAACAACTGTCACACAACCGCCTTGACAACACAGAATTAAAAATTCCTGCGCACAACCTACTACAAATCACCTTATGTCTTCGTAAGTTTTGACCTCAGGTATTCCATGGCCCATTCGTTTTGAACCACCCTGTGAAAATAAAATCGGTAATAGGACACGTAAGGTGGATCAAGAATTTCGAATGAGATACCGAAAACACAAGACCAATTAATAAAACAATTTTAAAGGGCCCGAGTTAATAAGCGCCTTACGTTTAAAAAAAAATGTCAAAACATGATTGATAATCCCTAACGACCATTTCGTATAAGACCGCTAAGGAAAAAATTTGAATAATTACGACGTAAGGAGAAAGTTTCCCCGGACCGGTGTAGGCGGGGGCGCGGAGGTCGAAATTTTCTCCGGGACTCTTGCTCCGGTAAGAAGGGTTCAACCCCTCGGAAACTATCATAATCTTGATGAATCCGAAACTATTTCACTTATTATGAAGGAAATTAATGTCCGGGGTGTCCACTTTATCGCCACCCGAAATAATGACCGTAATAGGTCACCGGGAATAATTTGACCCAGATATTAATCATCCCGGGGAACGGCCAAGATTTCCCGGGGGCGAATTCAACTTGCGGTCGGGGAAAAAGCGGGGCAAAAACGATCCCGCCGCCGCCCCCGGGGCCCGCCCCTCCGCGGCCGCTAAATTCAAAGCGATCCTCTCTCCGGGAGAGATTTTTTCGTAATACGTTTTGTCTTCACCCTGCCTTCCCCGTCTCGCCCCCCTGGCGGGGTTGTTATTTTTTGATTTCTTCGGTTTTTATTTGTCCTCGAGGGAATGTAAAAAAAATTCATTAAGTTGACGATTTGTCGTTTTCATTCGGGAGATTTTTTCAAACATTAGTCTTTTTGAAGATAAGTGTCGAACACTTCTGAAATTCTTTGGAAAACCAGTATACTTTGTTACTTCAGCCTCCCCACCCAACTGGACCGGCACTGGGAAAACGACTCACGCGACCCTTAATCACAATAAACCTCCCAGCGGGGAATCCCCTCTCTGACATGTTGCCGGACGATGTATCACATCCTGAGGCGAGATGAAACTTTAAAGTGGCGTAATTCAACGCTTGGTGGGGGACAGCGGGTATAATTGACCCCCAAAACGGTCCCGTCTTTTGTTGCGGGAGAAGCTATTTTTGCCGTGGTGGTTTTTACTCTCATTAGACGTGTAATACCATGTAGAGGAGCTTGAAATAAAAAAATATATAATAATAATAATAATTTTGAGCGGATCAGGAAGGTATTAGGCACCCACCTCAGGCAGAAATAAAATTCATACA
Source organism: Cylas formicarius (assembly GCF_029955315.1). Taxonomy (NCBI): domain Eukaryota; kingdom Metazoa; phylum Arthropoda; class Insecta; order Coleoptera; family Brentidae; genus Cylas; species Cylas formicarius. Next base: position 28,247,642 of record NW_026844326.1, on the reverse strand, counting down.
ATTGGTAGTCTAGCGATTCCAGTTATAGAGTACATTTATAAAAGACTTCAATCAATAACGCAGGGTAAACTATTACACCTTCGTACAGATGTCAACCGTCTGTATATATCTAGACAACATTTTTAGGCAAGTGGAGCTGACAAACCAACAAGCGATTGTCACTCTTGGGTGTTGAAATGATTTTAGTCTTACATCAGCAACGTCAGAGATGTGTGTCTGTAAGCCAACAAAGTGATAAAATTTTAAAAATAGCGGGCTTGGACAAGCCTTCAGCTAAAACTAAACAACAATAACCAATGATCAAACACTTTTCACAAAACTTCTGATTTCCTCCGGCGTTAGTTTTTGCTTGCTGACGTTTCGCCAATCATCATGTTGGCTTCTTCAGAGGTTGACTGAAACTGGCTCGCATTTTACTCTGTACCTGCCTATATATTGTTGGCGGAGCTAAATGAGGGACATAAACATCGTCTCGCATGATTGATTCCCCTATTGGTGATAGGTAAAGACTGGAGTCGAGAAAATTCAGTTTGAGATACCAGGAGTTTATAGCATTCCATGAATGTGCGGCAAAGAATACATTGTAGAGTCCAGACGAAATATATCAGCTATACTCAAAGAACATGAAAGAGTATAAAGACTAAGACAAATAAACTCATCAGCTGTTGCCGAACACAATCACCAAACTGGACATAAAATTTTATAAATATATTATTAATTAATTATAATTTATATAAGATATATTAATAATATATTATATTAAATTATAAAGTTGCTTTGAAAAAAAAAAGTATTGTATTTGTATAAGTATTCGGCTGCATTTAGAAGATTTTATTAAACAATTATTACAGATCACGGTGTTTTTTTGTAGTTTGTTAAGAAATGAGACTTCTTGATTTCCCATAATAAACTTTTCAAATACAATTATATCACAAACGGGTGGATTGATTTCTAAGGTACACGAATTTTGCCTTGAATTTTTCGAGAAATCTAAAAATAAATTCCTTTGAAATATGAAAAAAAAAACCTTTTGTTTTTCCCAGTATTGTACACTCTTGTAAAATTATTCGTTCGATTTTTGTATATTCTTTTTGTTCGATAGATCTACCAAAAATGTAATATTTTGATTATTGGTTAAACCTAAAGGTATGTTCGGATTGGACTATTTCACAAAAGAAAGAGAAAAAGAGAATTATTAGGGATTTTTGAAATAATAAATTGGCAACGAATTCTTATTTAAGCATCAATTCAGTTCTAAGGATGACGTCATTGCCTCCATCGACAAATTTCATCAAATCCGAATAAAATTCATTTAAATATTTCTGAATCACCCTTGATTTTTTTTTTGTATTCGATTAACAATAATTTCAATCTCTCGAACTTCCGAGGACGTTCTTCAATTTTCTGACGGTAAAAATATTTTTTTACGCGATGGAGGATACACGAAATTCGAATGTAATCAGTCCCAACCCTCGACGCACTCCAAAGCCACCCCAATCGTCTCCAAAGTAGATCCCGAATCTCCACGAAGGTGTCGAAAATATTGAAATTTATTCAAGGACGGTTTTTCTTGTAGAAATCGAAGTAAACTTGAAAACGATGAAGCTAAAAAAAAATTAAAATTCTAGCGAGTAAAGTTGGAGGAGACCGGCGATATGGTTTTAAAAGGTTGCCGCGTGAATATTCAAGAGGGTTTTTATGTGTGTGGTTATCCTGCAGATTTTATACCTATGCCGGTCTGCGGGCGGCATTTTGAAAGGCACAGCAGGGAGTTTCGACAGAGTCGCAATCAAAGATCGACCGTACTTACTGGTCTTACAGGTGTATGAAATATTTTTTATATATATTTTTTTAAATTATAAATAATTTTTTATATTATTATACGTTAATGATAATGATGTTTTATTGATCCATATAATAATAATAATAATAATAATCTATATAAAAGAAATTATAATCACTCACTGTAAGAAATGTAGGTATATTCCTAACTTCAACGAGTCAAATTTCAATTTATTACCGCTGCACAAAGTTCAAATTCAATCATATCTATCAAAATAGTCTTTTGCCTGCGCATTGGAGGATCTAATGTCGGATAGTCACAAAATGAAATAGGTCATTAGTAGTACTGATTTTCAATTTGATCGGCTAGGCGAAATTTAATTTTAGCTAACTTACGTTGTTAATCGATTATGTCGTGCAATTGGTCCCACCACCAGATCCTTCACGATCCTTAGTTTCTGGGATTGGAAATGATTCTAAGAACTTCTTGGCCAACATTCAGAAATATATTCCTGATGACATATTATACAGGACAATTGCATGTTTTGTTTGTTTTAAGATTATTTTTTACAAAAGTTTAGGTCTTTTATTTATCGACTGAGGCAGTATGAAGTCCACCGGGTCAGTTAGCAAAATATAAATATAAAAAATTGTATAAATACACAGAAATAAAAGATGCATTTTATGAAACAAACAAACAAACAACCAAAGTATGATATGAATGTCTTAATAGGTGACTTGAGATAGGAAATGAAGAAAGATACAGAAAGGTAATATGAGGTAGGAGCAGAAACAAGAAAAGTAATGAAAATGGTATGATGTTGATCTTAGGATAGTGAGCACCTATTTTGACCTAACAGTGTCACGAGAAATCAAATTGACCATATTGTAGTGGAGAGAAAAAATTCAAATGCAGTAAAAGACTTTAGAAGTTACAGAGGAGCCGATACAGACAGTGACCACGTACTCTTAATAATGAAGCTAAAGCAAGAAATTCACCAAGCGGAGAAAGTGCAACGTTGTAAAACTGAAGACTCTTGCTGAACGCTTTGGGAAGGAAATGACGTAAAATGTGAGCACTATTCAAATGACAAATCGCATAGAAAATGATTGGGACGAATTAGAAAGAAGAAGTAAAGAAGTGCTGGAAAAAGAATTAGGTTATGTGAAACTATGCGAGACTAAAGATGCTTGAGGAACCAAGTGAGGACAACAAAAAAGTGTATCAGAGAGAACGGGAAACGACAAAGCCGTTATGTAGAGGAAAGAAAGTGGCACACATGGAAGGAAAGTTACACGAAATGGAGGGAGACTATATAAATAATAAAATTAGGAATTTTTATGAAAAGGTTAAGCAAAGTAAAGGCACTCGAACAATACAACAGTTTTACGAGGAGCAAAGTTGAATAGGAGATACAGATGGAAAACTGGATAGATGGCAAGAATATTTTAAAAATATACCGATTATACTGAAGATAGAACCAATAGCGGAAGATCAGGAGGCAGAAGATCCGGAACTAATAGCAGCACCTCCAACAGATAAAGTGGAATAAATCCTCAGTGAAATGACAAATAATAAAAGTGCAAATGAAATTCCAGCAGAGGATGGATTGTTGAGGGAGCGTATTACAGGAAGAAAGAATGTTAAATACATGGGGAAATGCTGTAATCTGCCCGATGCACAAAAAGGGAGTTAAGACGGACTGTACCATTATATAGCGTTACTAGATGTTGCCTATAAGATATTTGCAAATATCCTGAAGAAAGAGTAGTAGGGGAGAATTCAGTGGAGGAAGAAGTACCATTGAATAAATTTTTATCCTCCAAAAGACTCATGTTAACACGTTAGATCAAAACCTAAGTCTGCATTTATTATTCATAGACTCTATCAACAGAGCATCCCTTTTCAGGATGTTATAAAGACTGCAAGACTAATACGGATATTTTTATAAAATAAATGCATCGATACCCTTGCTCCGTACCACGTCACCCTTTCTAGGACAGCCGGTATATTGCTTGCCTCTTATGAAAATAAAGCTATCTTTCTTTCTCGTAGCTCCTTTTGGGTTATAAAGCAATCATTGTTTTTCCAATTTCGTTTTTACCGGCGACGAAGAAAAATGAAACTTGAAAAGTGTTCCCGAGCAGATGGGGTGGCAATCAAAAGATGCCGCAGAGTTTCCCATAATTCGCTTGCCTAATGCAGGCGGATACACACAGCAGCGTCGTCCGGAAGACGTGAGTTTGTCAAAATCGAAAACGGAACACCGCATAATAATTTAATTTCACACGTAAAAGCGGCCGGTCTTCCATAGTGAAAGCCTAATTAATGTATTAGACACAGGCTTCGGCTTCCAGACAGGAATACGTAATCAAACGGTCCTGCTTTTGTCGCGATCCGTTACTCCACCTCCGAACCGAGGCTGCCGTTATATTTAGGACGGCCTTTCGACCTCCCTAAACTTTCATTTATTCCGCAGGCCGAATTTATTAATACCGGCGGATGTATATCTCGGCAGAAAAGGAATGCACTTCCGTGAAACATGGGCGTCGAGAATGCCACCTTATGGTTGGTGCGGTTAGATCGGACAGTTCATAAAGACGGGTCGTAAATCCCAATCCTAGTTTTCAACTTTAACGATATGCATTACGGATGGTATACTTGTTGCCGGCGACCAGTGAGATATTTGATGTTAATTTCTGATCAAAGTTGTTTTTTTCAAAAACGTTTTTAATTTAATATTTTACACATTGTTAGTCAAAGTCAAATCATATCTCGAAAAAAAGAAATGTGGAATAAGACAAAAAATATGAATTATTTCTAAAATTTTACGTTCTCTGCGTCATGTTTAATAATTCCAATATTAAATTTAAAAAATGTATTAGCTAATATAATCGTTTCTCAAAATACGTACCAGCTGGTTGTTCCTACATCTTACATCGAAATCCAGCTGGTATGTATATATTTACAAATAAAAATTACGCGTTGATTGCAGATTTTTTATGTGATTTAGCAACTAAATAATAAATGCTTAATTCAGTAGAAAAACCAATTTCGACTTTTATTAATGAGTATTTTTTTAATCCAGCAGTTATTTTATTTTCATTTAGTTTTATAGTAGTAATAGCGCAGTGCGTGCCAGGATATTCCTTAGCCAATACGTTTTAAAACGTTTCGTCATTAATTCTTTAAAAAAATCGAAATCCATCGAAACAATGCTTACTTAGTATAATCATATTAATAACAATTAATTATCATTCATTCTTTGCTTCTTCCCCATTTCAATCGCTCAGATTCGATTAAGTAACTGTGACTTGACCTACAAAATACTGGCGTTGTTGAGGTTTGATCGAACAGTACATTCAGTAACAATTTAATAATTGCAAGGATAATCACATATCTATGTTGCACATGATTAGTCAAAGCCAAGTGACATCTATCACAAATATGAATTATTAGTAAAATTTTATGTTTTCTTCATATTTTCCAATACCTTAAAACTAATAAAAACGAATTTTTATTTTCGTTTAGTTTTATATTAGTAATACGTTAATGTGTTAGGAAATTCCTTGGAAGAGTACAAAACAGTAAAGATAGCTCGACGTTTAGATACTTTCCGTCCTTATAAATTAAAAAAAAAAGAAATCTATCGAATACTCAGTTGTCGCAAATATCATCATATTATCTACAATTAATTACCATAAATATTTGGCTTCTTCTCCATTTCGTCGGCACTGGTCAACGACAATTTCACGTTCCGACGTTCTTTACCGTACTATGTCCCGCGTATGCCGCTGTAGAAGTTTTATTGCGTTGCGGATTTAACCGAATGTGGACCCAGAGCAAACTTTCCGCTCTGTGCATATATGTATGTGTGTCTCTTTTCCCGAAATAATTCAGGAGTTTAACGGTTCAAAAAAAGCCCCTTATAATTTATTTGTGCTGCGTAGCCCGAACAACTGAAAAATATATTACGAACACAGCAGAGGGGGTTCGGCGAAACTCCCCTCGAAAATTGCCGAGATATGTGTCACGTCAAAATTTGACGTACGTTATTAAATTACCGAACGATACCGCGTTGTATTTATGTCTGTCGCGTATTTGATTAAGTTAATTATTTGCCGTTTAATTGGCTCGAATAATGTGGCTCCGCTCAGTCAAAGTACGACAGTTTACGTACAGTTAATCAAAAGGACTTATCGTACGTAAATGACGACTAAGTCGGGTTTCGAATATCCATTTAATTGGGTCGGTTATTACGGCTCAGTTTTGGTTATAATTTCATATCACTTTTCACAATTTTAGAAATCGTGGTTACTAAAAATAAATATTGGAATTAATACGTACCTTAAGATTTAAGATTCAAAAAATACACCCGAACATGCACGAAAATTCAAATTTTCCCGCCAAAAGTGGCTTAGAACCAGCACTACCATACTACTGATATGGGTTAAACAGGTTTTCAGTCTGTCAAGCCACGCTAGATTTGAAATAACCGTTTAATTCTTCCTCAATTAACCATAAATAAACGTGAACATAACAATTGCGTTAATTATGTCTGTTAAACTGGTTGTATTTAACTTGGGCGAATTTTTTAGTTGTTATTTTCACGAAGTGACTCGATCAAGGCTTTGTAACAACTAAACTGCTCCAGCTCATGTTTAATTAACATTAACTACAATCGTAGAATAGAACTTGCGTTTAATTATGTCGACTAAAGAGTTCAACCTAGGACAAGATAACCTAACTACGTTATTTTGAATGTTCCTGTTTGTCGTTCAAGAAATATTTATGTAAATATCATAATGTCAGTTAAAAGGATTTTAAATGTAGGTATAGATTATATTAATAGTCATTTTATTAAATACTAATAATACTCATTTGTCGCAATAATTCATTATGAGAAGTTGATCGTACTACGAAAGTTTTATAAAATTTTCCGGTACAACTATTTAATTAAGTCAGTTAAATGATAATCGCTTAATTCTTCAATGTCGTCTCCATATTTAGCTAAATTTTTGTTGCATTTAATTAAATACCAATCAATCGACATTGGACATAACGGCTTTGAACCTATTTAATCGATAATTACCTACTTACTCAATTAATCTTCCGAGTGTTTATGTTAATTTGATAAATGGAAAACGTCGCGGGTAAAAAATTGCTTTCCCACTAGGACGGATAAATACTTTAATAAAACGACCGGCACGTGTACATAAATTGTCGAGACACGAGGTCGGACGCCATTAAACACATTCGGATAGATCAAAGTGCTTACATCGTCCGCAAACAGAGCCCCAAACATCGTCAAAGAGGACCGAGGGCGACGAAGGGATCAAACCTCTAATGTGATGGGTGTTTGAGAAATTGTTCCCGCATTGTTTAGGCGACAATAATAAATGTTCCACGCCGCAACGTCTGGTTGTAAATCGAGAGGGTCTTCTCGTCTTGATTAAATTTCGGCAAATTGTTTTCTTTTTTGCCGACCGTCGGCGATCGCGTCGAAGTTCAGATACAGTTTCCTTTGTGCCGGGCGTTTCGGCGGGTGGAAAATCGGAGTTACATCCCGATACAAAAGGATTTCGAACCGGCGAAGCCGGAAAGTACGGTTAAAATTAAGCCAAAAGTCCGGAACACAATGGAAGCGGCCGCTCGCGTTGAAATTTAATTAATTTTTGCCCGAATATAATGATAATTAAATTTTGGGGGAAACCTAGAGCACCTTCATTTTTCCATCATCCGTTCCGTTAGTAGAGAAGCTGCGAGGTTTCTGCGACATATTGCTTACTGTCTGACGTTACACGGTTTCGTAGCGAATGATAAATATAAGGAAAGCCAGGCGCACGATATTCAAAAGCTGCTTTAAATGCGTCGAATTTAAGAGCTGGGAGGATTAAGAAACTCTTTATAGGATTTGCAGACAGCGTTATACTGACCTGAGGATTGCACGGGAGTAATGCGAACAGATTACGGAACCCGGGGTAACCGCAATTAACTATTCTATAGATGCATATGTTTAATTCGCCAAATAACCTATTTATAATAAGAGTTATCGACTAAACAAATTAGGCAATAAAATACCTGTGGCAACGGGCATCAGATAAGGGGATAGCCTAAGCCTAATCTTGGTCAATATCGCAACGGACGAAATCATAAACGAAGCAAAGCAAGCCGGGAGGGGATACGCAATGGGAGACAAGGAAATAGAAATAATATGCCATGGTGATGACGCAGTAATCATTTCAGAAAACTCCTATATAAATTCCAACAAATATAATATAATATCCACAAAAAAAAACAAAATCTCTTATACATATACGTATATACATATACATATTATATACATACATATCAAGTGATAGAAACCCAAAAAATGAAGTAAAAGCCCAAACACCAAAGGCAGCATTTATATCAGGATACCTAAGAAATTTAATTTGGCAAAATACGAGAAATAACAATAGAATATATGAAACTTGAGTAAGACCGGCCATGACATACGCAAGATAAACTAGACCGTAGAACACAACCACTAAACGGCTCTTAAGAGCAATGGAAATGCGAACCCTGAGATCAATAACAGGATATACGTTATTCGATGGGAACAGAAATGAAGCAATAAGGAACATGTGTAATATGTAATATGTGAAAATGGGCAAGGAGTGGCAAACCATGTTGGCAGAATACCAAATGAACGATTAGCAAAAATTGCAAAGGAAAAGAAACAAGACACAACCCGACCTTCTGGACAACCACTTATTAGGTGGTATGAAAGCTGGTCCTCAGCATCCCAAATACACTTCGATGAAAACACAGGACCCTTTCCTAACGTAAACTTAAATTTAAATTTGAAATTTATCTAGAGAAGAAAAAAAACCCAGTTTCACACAGATACATTCGTGTACCTCAATTCTTAAGGAGAAGAAGAGAACAGGCGATATTGCTGTGTATAAAGAGAGCATACGTCAGGTCTCAACTCAAAACCCCGAGACACTTAACTGGTGGCAATGTTTTACGTGATAGGACGTGTATCGAAATCGTCCGGTTTTGAATAAGACTCCGGCAACGTCAAATGAAAACGCACATCTGGCCGTAGGTCCCATCTGGACCGAAGCGATCCGTATAATTCCGGGGAGAGACGAAATTGTTTAATCCGGGCATCGGGGCGTATTGACAAATTTATCACGTTTAATGGCAATTCGCCGATAATGCGGTCGGCTATTTCGTTGCGGGCCGTTTTACATTCGGCAGAAGTTGGTCCCTACAGTGGGGTGTCGTTACTAACGAACTACATAATTTTGCCATTATTGATTTATAACGGCGAAACGAATGTGTGCGTGTGTGTGTGTGTGCAAGCGGCGAATATTCACGTAGCGACGGGATCGGAACCGAGCGAAATCATATTTGCCTCACGACTTGATGTTTGTGTTGAACGTAGTCAGTTTCGAAAGCGTAATCCTGTTCTTTAATCCTTCAATTGGTAACGTTTATGAGGGAGTGACGTTCGGACGTATGGATTGTATAATTGTTAAGGACTTCAAACGGCAGTATTGGAAAGATTCGGGCAGGTTGTCATTGGAAAGCAACAAATGGAACGAAAAATTCAGGCATTATATGTTTTACTGTTTTGATATTTTTGGTCTTTGATTTAATATTTTTATTGTGCGTTATAAGTATATATTCTTATTATAAGATATACGTTTTATCTTTGACAATATATTTATAGTTTTAATTAAGTATTTGGCTTTTGGTTACTTTTAGAACAAAGAACTCCCATGATCTCGATTTTAAGATACGGGGTGTTTATTTTTTTTTCTTAATAATAGTTCTTTTGATTGAGAATTCGTATAAGTCATGGCTGAAACAAAAGATTCGGACTACCTAAAAGTAACTAGACCAATGACCAAAGTTTTTAATGTTTTTCAAAAATAAATATCTATGTTAATAGTTGTCAGATATACAGAATAAAAAATAGATGAAGTTGGTCCAAGTTAAAATTCTAAAATCTGCTAAATAAAGTCGTCGTCGTTTAATATTACGTTAAGGTAAGGTAAGGTAAGTTATTAAAAATTTTAACACAAGAATAGGTCAAAATGGTATACTTAGACGTCAGTACGTACAGCCCTTCTTGAGGTGTTTAGACCATTGTAATTCATCGATTTGAACGGCTAAATGTATAAATTACTTTTATTAATTACAATTATAAAAGTACAATTTTTTTCAGTACCTAAATCGATTAGTACTGGTGCAAATGTCTCTGTTACCTTCCCATATTTCACGCGCTACGAAAATTTTGGGACTGTTACATCGAAATCAATCTGCCGTCGCGTCTGGCGACGCGGACTCGATTAATTGGCAAAGTTTCATAACATATTAGCCCTCCCCCTCCCACCACACCCTTATTCGACGGTTGTATTAAACTTTACGCCAGGGCCCGTTCCATTGTTTGACACGTTCAACTTTTGCATTCGCCGCTGCTGCACACGAACGAAAATGAGTCACGGTCCTGCGTTTTATGGCCGCCACTCCAAAACCTACAACTTGCCCGAAACAGCGATCCGCCGATTTGTCAAACGGAATTCCGCGTCCAGAGGGGGAGCCATTTTTTACTCTCGAAATATCGTTGTTTTAAAGTGACGTCGCGCGGCGCGAGAAAGTTTTGTCGTCGGCCATTTGTAACGCCCGAAGGCGTATACGCGATTCCGTATACAACGTGTGACGTACGGCCCGAGACGGTTATTAGGTCCTTTGAGGCGACCGCGTTGTCTCGTAAATCGCCTCCTCTCCCGTAATACTTAATACCCCCTTTTCGCCCGCCGTCTACGGTCGTGGGTGTAAATAATGAGCGGCGAAGGTGGCGGAAAAACAGGAAACGTCAGCGCCAGTATTAAAAACCTAAGGATGACGTATGTGGCTAGCCGATCAATGCTTAAAAGCTAACAAATGACGTCACGCGAACGCGAAGCAAAAGCTAGTAATATAATGTTAAGGCTGAGGCGGTTCGGACCAGTTGCAACAACTCTCTCTCTCCATCCCCATGCGCCTCAGGACTTCGTCGTTGGTGGCGTGATCTGTCCATGCGATTTTGAGCATTCTCCTAAATACCCACATCTCGAATACTTCCACTCGATTCATAGTGCCAGCCTTAAGGGTCCAGACCTCGACGCCATAAAGTAACACCGAGTACACGTAGCACTTTATGAAGCGGTAGCGTAGTCTCAAACTAAGACTCCGGTTGGTCAGTATGGGTTTCATTTTTATAAACGTCGCCCTAGCTTGTTCGATTCTACCACGAATTTCCATATCTGGGTCTAGGTCCTCGGTTATCCAGCTACCAAGATACCTAAATTTAGAGACCCGCTGTATCCGTTTTCCTCCAGTCGAAACGTCCAAACGCACATCTGGTGTTCTGCTTATGACCATGACCTTAGTTTTTTCAACGTTAATCTTTAGGCCCGAGCGTTCTCCCGTCGCAGATATTCTATCGACAAGGCGTTGTAGTGCTTCTTGACTTTCAGCAATAATTACGGTATCATCTGCGTAGCGGAGGTTGTTGACTGGGAGACCATTGATCTTTATGCCATCATCCGTCTCAAAAAGTGCTCGGTCAAATACGGAATCGGAGTATAAGTTAAAAAGAAGAGGAGACAAGACGCATCCTTGCCTTACGCCTCTCTCTATCGGGAAACTCTGCGTGGTTTCATTTCCCACCCTTACAGAGGCTGTCTGGTTCCAGTACAGGTTCTTTATAAAAGAAAGATCGCCCTTATCCACTCTTTTCTCCTGTAGTAGACTCATTAGTTCTGTGTGGTTGACACAGTCAAATGCTTTTTGATAATCTATGAAGCACAGAAAGACGTCTTTTCGTTGATCTCGGCATTTTTGGAGTAAGATGTTCAAGCTGAAGAGTGCTTCTCGTGTGCCGAATCCCTGCCTGAATCCGAATTGGGTGGGCCCGATTTCTTTTTCACATTTGCCATAAATTCTTCTATGGATTATTTTAATGAAAAGCTTTAGGACCTGGCTCATCAAGCTGATCATTCGGAACTGGTCGCATCGATTAGGGTTAGGCTTTTTTGGTATAGGCACAAAGACTGATTGTAGCCAGTCTTGTGGTATTTGGCCTGTACTGTATATTGTGTTAAACAGTTGCACTAGGATCTCAATATTCTCGTCATCCAACAGCTTCACCGATTCCATATAGATATCGTCCGGTCCCGCTGCTTTTCCCTGCTTTCCTTGTTTTATAACTTTTAGGACTTCGGATTTTAAAATTTCGGGGGAATTATCTCCCGTCGCGGTGTCTATAAAAGCTCTTTGGTTATTATCCCGGAAGAGTAGTTCGGTATAGTCCTTCCAGTGATTTAGCAGTTTTTCCGTGTCGGTGATGATGTTGTTATTATCGTCGAGGATGTTGTTTGTCTTACAGGGTCAACAGCGCGTGGTCTTCTTGAGAAGTTTATGCATGTTAAAGTGATCATGTTTTCTCTCTAATTCTTCCATTTCTTCGCACCTTTCTTGCAGCCATTGTTCTTTGGCCTTGAGTATCTCTTTTTTAACTCGTCTGTCAAGCTCCCTGTATCTGATTTGATCTTTATTCTTATATGAACGGCGTTCAGACATCAGCCCAAGGATCTCGTAGGTCATCCATCCCCTTCTCTTGTTGATAGGTGGTCCCACTATATCATTTGTGGTGGTGGTTATCGCGTCCTTCAGTCGATTCCAGACAACTTCCACATCCGCTGGTTGTTGAGGCGAGTTTCTTACTAAGCTGACTGCTCTGTTTATCCTCTGGTGTACCTCCGTCCTTATCTCGGGCCTCTTAATGTTGTTTATGTCTATCTTCTTCTTATGTGGCCGTCTTATTTTCTTTAATTTAATATTGAGCGTTCCCACCACTGGGTTATGGTCTGAGCCGATGTCGGTACCAGGGTAGGTTCTCACTCCGTGCAATCCGTTTCTGTATCTCTGGCTGATTAGTAGAAAATCTATTTGGTTTCTCACTATATTGTCCGATGAGTGCTGTGGTGATTGCCAGGTATATAGCCTTCTTAACGGGAGTTTATACCATGTATTTGCGACGACCAGTCTTTCTTCTTGGCAGAATTGTACCAAGGTATCGCCTCTTTTGTTGCGGTCTCCGAGACCGAAATCTCCGACCACACTGTCCACTCGACCTCGACCAATCTTGGCATTAAAGTCGCCCATGATGATGAGAACTTCCTTCTTTCCGGCTAGCTTCATCAGTTCTTTTATTTCCTTATAGAGTTGTGCCATTTCGGTGTCCGGTTTATCCAGTGTTGGGGCATATACCTGTATGATATTAATGTCAACTGGGGCAGCTTTCAGCCGTATGAGAGCTGCCCTATCCGAGTGGGCTATGAAGTTTTTTACGGACTTCCTGATATTTTTGTGTACTATAAAACCGACTCCGTTGCAGTGATTGTTATGATTGTTTCCGGAATAGTAGAGTGTTGCTTTTTCGGTCGTGCATTGGCCACTGTTCGGCCATTTAACTTCACTGAGGCCTAGTATGTCTATTTCGTGGCGTTCCATTTCCTGTACTAGATTGTCCAATTTCCCTGCGGTATACAAGGTCCTTACGTTCCAAGTACCGAGTCTACAACTCGATTGTTTTTCCACTTTCGGGTGGGTCCTAGCATTATTCCTCGCGGGTATTCTTCGCACCCCCTGACTATTTAAAGTCTGCCGCGGACTGGGGGCCGTTGTTTGTGATACTTCTACCATAATTGTCTTCTTGGAATATCTTAGTGATCTTTAATACAGTGGTTTCCCATTGCCTTCTGTATCGTTACGCCGTTGATTACTGTTAGTAATTCGTCCGCCTTTGAGGTCGATTTCTCAACCTCAGGACAAAAGAGTGCCCTTTCCCCTACTTGCTCATCCGCCCTTAGCCGTTGGCAAGTTAGAGGTGGAATGCTTATCCCGGCATTCACTCGGTCGTCAGAGCCTCGTCTGTTATCTAGCAGGGTGCACCGGACAACATTATAAGTTATCACACGAGCAGGTGAGGTTGACATTTGAGCTGGCATTGTGTTATACCTTCGCCCCATACACACCCAGGAAAGATACTAAACAATATTTATTTATTTGATTAATGATTACTAATCAACTTAAACTAAGTAGTATACCAAACCAGAGAATATTAAAAACAGGTAGGTATAAAATTATTTTCCATTACGGACCACAATTTTACCTGAATTTAAATTCCGAAACTTTAAGTAATAATCTTGTTGCATTGTATGTTAATGACCACCCTTGGTCACTTTCTTTTATCTATGAACAGACCATACCAAAATCAGACTCCTGTACTGAGATAACAAACTCTTATTCCTCTCAAAGTGTTCCCTTATATCGGACGGACAAAAGCCAAGGGTTGGAAGTATCCTTTGACGGCCCTGCACCTCCAAGGTGTAGTTTGAAACACATAGATATGGGTCGGTCGCTTTTATCTCCAATTTAATTTTTTTCGACCATGTTTTCATGCAATAACCGCCATTAAGCGGCACTGGATTATTTATGACGTGACTTTCAATCGGACCGGTTAACTATATTTATGCTATTTCCGGTAAACTATGGTCGAATGAATGGCCCGCGACCGGAGGAAAGGGCTTTGAAGTCGACTAACAAAGCATCAAACGGGACAGAGTCCCTCACATCGGATGAGAATTGCGCAAACATCCATTTACATGTTTGTTTATGGAAGTAGAACCGTAACGCGCGATTGGCGAAGGGATTTTTTTAATACGATTCGAATAGCCAGCGCGCCCGCGCACAAATCATCCCCACCATCTTGCAGTCGGATAGCTCCACACCGGTCATAAATTAATTTTCACTGAATTAGAGTGGGCAACGCAACGTATTTTTATGAACTTTTCAGTTCGCACTGTCAATTCGCACTGTTCGTTACCGGTGGAATCTTTGGTATTTTCTTGCCAACGCGCTTAGTGGATTTATGTCGCTAAATCAGTGGAATATGTAGGTTTCCAAAGCATTCGGAATGGTCAATCAAAATATAAATAGTCAGAAACCGTATGCGTATGGTCTCACTGCAACCATTTCAGAAATTACACATTAACAATGTTCAAAATTTTTTCATCTTTTACCCATTTACCACTTGATCATAAAAAAATAATCTATATATATTTTTTATAGGTACTTATGATGGAAAATTGATATATCAAACGATTTTTTACAATTTTGATTTTAACAACATTTTTGTATAATGAAAATTTTAAGCACTTTTAATTAGAAAATGAGTTAAAAATCAACCGTAAGAGATAAATTTATGAAAGATTCAGCATGCATGGTCAAATGTCTATACTTTAAGAATATATTAGCGACTTAAAATTATTTGCTTATTTTCGTATTAACTTTTAAGTTAACAAATAAAAATTTAACTGATTTCTTGGTAAAAAAAATCATGTTTTTTTTTATCGGTCACGCGTTATTAATGAAAATCAAAATGAATTTATTTATGACAGCGCGCCGGGCGCCGAGCACTGCGAAAGCGCCGCGTTGCCGAGCGTCTCGAACTGCATTGAAGGTTTTATCAGTGATAATATATTACAAAATATTATTATTTTTATAGTTTTACTATTATTTATATTATTATAATTATTATTAATTTTTTTTTAACAATGTTAACAATCATAACATACTGAATAGAACAAAGAAGCTTAAATAATTAAATTGTAAATTTGTCGTCAGTTATTTTCATTAATTTTTTATTTTTTTTTAATAATTACTTTTTCGTCCTCTGAAGCGAGCCTGCATTTTAGTGAACAATATTCCAATGGTTTGTAATAATGAAATTGGCAAGTATTTTTTATTGTAGTTAAGCGTTCGAATCGTGGTTGGTATTTTTTTTTTAACAACTTTGGGCCCACTGAAAAAAGGAAAGTGGGGTTGTTATGTGGTTGTTTTTATCGCGTTGGGACTAGCACGATAAGCTTGTCTTCTTACACTCTCTACTAAGTCATCACACGCTCCTTTGCCATAAGATGTAGCGAAAAAAAATCCAATCAGCATCAACACCAAAATCATTTTTATGATTAACGAAATTGGCAAAATTATATTTAAATAATAATTAAAACTAATTTTTTATTCAAATAATTTCATAATTCACTTGGTCCATTTTAAATCACAGAAAATATTATTATTACAACTAAAAATTATAATACTAAAATATTAACTAAAAAAACACAACTCAACAACACTTCAGCTTTTATTTTTAATAATTATTTCATGCTTTGCTTATAAACTTATCTCACGAATAGACATTAATGGCTTCTAAAATGATTTTTATTATATTATATAAATATTTTTTTCTAAATTTACGCTGCTTGGTAAAAACAATAAAAAAAATTGATAGTATTCTATATGACAAATAATAATAAAATTTGTATTATAATAATATTTTTATAATTTATCACTGATAGAACCTTCAATGCAGTTCGAGACGCTCGGCAACGCGGCGATTCCACAGCGCTCAGCGACCGGCGCGCTGTCGTAAATAAATTCGTTTTCTTTAAACTAATGACGAGCAGTGAAATTTTCTTCCGAAATTATATAAATTATACAAAAAAATGTTGTTAAAATGAAAATTTTAAAAAATCGTTTGGGGGATCAATTTTCCATTATAAGTAAAAATATATATAGATTACATTTTTATGATCAAGTCCACTTGACTTGATCTTACTCTTTTTATAAAACTATCTAATTAATATAATCACCAATTTTCATTCTATAATTTAATTAATCTTTTGAAAACATCTTTGGTTAGTTAGTTAATTTACTGGTAATGGTCACCACTACATAAGTTCATTCGGCCAGCCAGTTACAACAACAGACCAAAATTCCTAAAGGATGCCCTCGTAATGGAAGGGTCTGAACTAACCCATCATCCTCCAGGTGGAACAACTTCTAAGTAAACAGTCGTAAAATGGCGACCGATTCTTCTAACGGCTCCGGTAATTATCTCCTACGGGATATCCGATCCCATGTGGCATGGTTACCAGCGTGAATATAAGACGATGAACACTATTTCCTAAATTTATAGGCAAATTACACACCGATCTAGCATGCGGGAAGCGTCACTTTATCACGTCAGTTTCGTTTCCCACGAGCCACTTCGGACATTTCCGGGATTTTACCGCACGGGTTTAGGAGCAATCGGATGTTTTCGGAGATATTTCCCACGCCTTGAATTTTGACGTTTGTCAATTCTAACAGTCATGTTAGGGAATGTATTCGTGCTGTTTCGCGAAAATGTACCCAAAAACTAACGGTCGTAGAAAAAGTATAGTATGCAACACGTTCAGTAAACTTTTTAACTCACTCATTTATTGAACACTCGCTCGGCTCGTGCCAAATAAACTCGCGAGTCAAATGGCGTTTACCGCACATGTTGCATAATATACTGTTCCAATTCAGTATTCGCATTTACTTATAATAAGCTTCCAGAAAAAAAAACAGTTCAAATTTCAGTTGAATGTAAATTAAATCTAGCGACTCTACAATGTATAATAGTAATAAGATTAAGTAATGGGTTGTATACTTACCATTTTTCTATTTATTCTTTCACTGTTTGAAGAATTCTCAATTAATTTTTTGTTACAATATGATTATTTACCGTAACAGCATGATCTGTTAATGTTCGCTTGTCCTAAAATCTGTGGGATAAAAAATGTTATTCGAAGGAGCGCCCTTTTCTACTTATTGTATATTCGTTTCGAACATTGTTAATAGATTTTCTTTCTTTCCAAAAAAAAAGTAGATTTATGTAGGAGCCAGCTAGACATTTCACCAAAAATTTCAATTTCAAAATTTCAGGTTAAGTACCTTGCAGTTTGGAAGAGTGAGATTGTGAAATTTTCTTTTTTTGATCTCTCGATTTGGTCATTAATCTTTCAAAAGTTATAACTATAATAATAAAGAATATTGTCACGTGAAGGCTGATTGAGCGTTTCCATTAGCAACTTGGTTAGCTGCTGGCTAGCACTAAGCAAATAAGAAGAAAAAAAGGCTTTTACTTAAATTTAGAAGTAGTTTTTGGGAAACTTTTAAATATCTATCAGGCGAAAACAAGGAAAAACTATATAAATATACTACTACTAATTTGAAGAACAAAAAGTGTGAGCACTTTTTTGAAATTAGTCTCGAAATCTCAACTGACACACATCATCAATTTCTGTGTTCGAAGTTCATGTTCCCCGACATCTTGGAAAATATGGAATGTCTTCCTGCTCCAAGAATAAAAGAATACATTTATGTCAGTATTTTGCCAAATATGTGAATAATATCTGACCAACCATTGCAGTGTATCCTCCTCCTCCTAAGTGCCGTCTCTGCTGAGGTTGGCGACCATTGTGGCATACATTTCTCTGTTCTGGGCTTGATGTATGAGGGCATTTCCATCTGTGTGGGTCCAGTCCCGGATATTTCTCAGCCATGATTTCTTCTTTCGGCCTATGTTCCGTCTACCCTCTATCTTCCCTTCCAATATCAGCTGAAGCTGTTCGTGCTCTTGGTGGCGCATGATGTGTCCGAGGTAAGCGGTTTTACGTATTTTAAGGAGCGTGTACAAGTGTGCTCGTGTGTTCATTTTACGTAGCACCGTCTCGTTAGTTGTGTGGCTTGTCCAACTGACCCGAAGCATACGTCGATAAAGCCACATCTCGAATGCGTTGAGTTTCTTGATGTCGTCTTGCTTAAGTGTCCATGTCTCACAGCCATAAAGCAATAGAGCCCATACGTAGCATTTAAGTGCTCTTAGTCTGAGAGTTATTGATAGTCTCGGATGACATAGCACTTTACGCATATTTAGAAATCCAGTTCTGGCGATTTCTATTCTTCTTCTTATTTCTTTTGAGTGGTCCAGTTGGTTGTTGACTTCTCTGCCCAGGTAGATGTAGTGTTGCACCGTTTGAAGTCTGAGACCATTTATCATAATGTTGGTTATGTGCCCCTGTGAGGATCTGTCAAATACCATGGTCTTGGTCTTAGCGGTATTGATTTCCAGGCCCATTCTTGAGCTTTCTTCATTTAGGATGCTCATCAAAGTTTGCAGTTGTTCTTCCGAATCTGCTATCACCACGGTGTCGTCGGCGTACCTTATATTGTTGATAATGTTCCCATTTATTTTAGCTCCTTCGGGGCAGGTCTGTAATGATGCTTTCACTATAGACTCCGCGTACACGTTGAATAGGAGTGGGGACAGTATGCATCCTTGTCTTACCCCTCTTTCTATATTTACGTATTCGGTGTTTCCAGTCTCCGTTCGTACGCAGCCCTTATGGTCCCAGTACATGTTGCAGTGTATAAGTTTAAGTATTTTTTAATTAAACTTTGTTGTCATTGTACTTTTACTTTTTTCCAAAAAAAAATCAGTCGCCAAAATCTTTAAAAATCAGTTCAATTCGAAAAAATCTTGTAAAAAGTATGCGTGGCTTCCTGCAGATAAACAAATCTCGCAAAGCAAAACGTACACGAAAACGAATTCTTATTATTTCTCGAGTGAAAATAAAACAGACCGTCCCCTATTAATTTAAATGATGTTTACGAAGCTCAGAAGAATGTTTGATGTTCGTACACGACCGATCGACATAAAAGAAATATATCAATAGCCGAGGGCTGCCCCAATTTGCTTTGTCGAAACCGCCCCCCTGCAGCCCGTCGGCTCTTTGTACCCGAGCCGAGAAAGCGGATGACCACTTAATTAAAAGAGTTTATTGGAGAAAATAACAATAAAAGGAAGAGGCCGTTTGAACGCAAAAATGTTCGAACCTTTCATCGGCGAATTTTCTTTGGCCCGCTGCACTTTGTTGTCGGAGTTCTGTTCGGCTCATATTTTTTACGAAAATATTCATTAAATATTTTAAGGTTTTACGAGGAACGCCCACTTTTTTTTTTAATTTAATTTTAATATTTTTCTCGCTTCCCAATCGGTATTGTGGGTTCCCAATATTATAATTATAATAATAGTCTTTATTAAGATATCATCCTGTTGACTTCTTCAGAGCTTCACTGAAACTGGCTCGTATTTTACTCTGTACCTGCTTATATATTGTTTGAGCGGGGCGGAGCTAAATGATAAACTAAACGATATCGGTGACAGAGACAGAGAGAATCGCGGTTAAGATTGTTAGGTTGTTTATAGATTTCTAAAGCTCTCGGATTTTTCGTTGGTAGAAGAACTGATTACATTCAAGAATTTTAGTTTTATCGAATAAAATTTTATGTCCGGTTTCATGAGTGTGCTCGGCAACACCTGATGAGTTTATTTGTCTTAGACGTAAGGCTGAGTCGGTCTCTCCAATGTATTCTTTGCCGCATATATCTCAAATGGAATTTTGTCTTTGAGAGATTTTTGGAGACGTGGTAAATCTGGTTTTGACGTTATACTTCTTTAAATCTTTTGATATGTGGTCAGTGATGTTTTGAACGTAAGGAAGGACCGCAGTGGCAAGCGTAGGATTGCTTTCGGCCTGATTGCTATTGAAAGGTTGTGGTGAAGTGTATTTTTTGATGGAACGCTTAATATCTTTAATGTGGAAATTATTAGGGAGAAGAGCCGAGGTAGGGTGTTTTAACTCCGGGTTCAGTGACTCGGGCTGAAATAGTTTTACGACTCCTTAAACAAGAGAGTTGATAACCGATGATTCTTGGCCGGATGGTGTGGAAGTTTCATTGAAAAATTAGAATCGAAATATTTATTATTAGAACAGCGTTTATTAAATTTACAAGAATTAAGCTGTTTGTAGTTAGTCCTTGTCAATTTAATACCGAAATGATCCGTCAAGTACGTTGGTAAAAAATATTTTATAACTTTAAATATAAAAATTGGCATGTTATAAACATTAATGATCTATAAAATCAGTAAGGGCAATAAAATAATATTAAAAACATACATTATACATAATAAATAAATCGCTCCGCGTGCATCTGGACATACGTTAAAGTTGAAATGAGATCATCACAGAATCTTATCACCGAGAGGGGGGGGGGTCGAAGAGGTGCAAACATTTGATTAGATTTAGTTATTGATATGTTGAAAAAAGATAAACTCCTCCAAGCTGTAAAAAGAATTTTTTTATTAAAAAGTATTCGACTAAGTTTTTGACCAGTTAATTGGAAGTTGTTTTGTCTCGGGTTGAAGCTTTCTAAAAAAATGGATGCAGTAGTAATTTGAACCTAATCTGCTCGCTGCTTTGTAGGTATGAACTTTATTCACATGTAAAAAATCTGTTTGATTCTCGTAAGCTAGGCACTTAAGTATATAAGCTCTTGGCAGTATAAGGATTTTAAGTTCCGAAAATTGATATCCAACATCCTCGCTGTATTTGGGGTTTGTGATTATTCTCATTACTCTACATTGTAAGCCGAAGACTCTTGCTGCACCGGGAGTTTTTCCCAAGTTTATCACGCCATGAGGCAAGTGGGAGCCATTTAGAGCATGATATGCTGTCAATAAAATGTTAGAACCTTTAGGCTACGTATTAGCAAAATGTTTTTTTAAACCTTTGTAGCCACTTGGTGTATATGGTGACACCAATTAAGTTTAGGGTCGAAATGATTTCCCAAGAATTTTGCACTTTGTCCATTATTTACTTCGTTGATGTGCTTTTGAGAGAAGATTAAAGAAACTGTTTTGCCTTCGTTGAGTTTTTGAGTTTTTGAAAACCAGATTTTTTTTATTTATTCATTCACAAATCAGGAGTACGTTGAAACAAACATTTAGTTTTGATTAGTTTGGCACAAAAAATTGTAGCTCCAGGAGAACATACAGCATAATGTTTGTTTTGTTAGAATTTAGATTAAAAATGAGTTTTTACCACAGTATAAAAGATTTCTAATGTCCCAAATAAAATTACTTTCGACATCGTCATAAATAATTTATTAACGATTGACAATCAGATATGTCAAATGTATACAAAACGCACAACAAAGTTCCTGTAACTGTGACACTCCTGATATAATGATATTGGAGATATCGGATCATTAATCGCTATCATCATCATCAATTTTGTCTTCTTTTCTTCGGAATAAAAATTAATCCTGCATATGTCCCTTTGCTTGAAGGATTTACTTCGCTTCAGACAAGGAATGTACTGGGTTAAAAACTCTTTACAAATCTTCTGAGAAGAATGCCCTTGACACATTCCATCTAAAACCAAAATTATGGTAAAACTAGTTGTTGTGATTCCCTCCGAGATGTTCTTAGCCATTTAAATACTACACACCCTAACGTAAGTTTTGCTATTGAATTAGAAACTTTTAATAATGTTCCATTCTTAGATATTTTTACTAAGGGAAAACATACGCTTAACACTGGGTCATTCTGTTTACAGAAAACCTAGGCACACGGACCTATATTACACGATGGACTGTCCCATCACCATCCGGTGTCTTGTTTACAGAGCCGTTAATATATATTTAAACCCGAGTCACTGAACTCCGAATGAAAACACCTTAGATCTGCTCTTCTCTCTAATTATTTCCACATTAGCGATATTAACAAAATACTCTTGCCTTGCTACATACTCCTTCTTTACATTCAAAACATCACTGACCACATAACAAAAGTACTTATATAAAGTTTAAAAAAGATTTACCGCTTGTCCAAAAATCCCTCAACATCTTCGATCCGTCAGACAAAATTCCGATTCCAAGAGTTTACAGCATTCCATGCATATACAACAAAGAATACAATAAAGAAACAGGTTGAAAAGTATCAGGCCTAAAAAAACATGAAAGAGCCTTCAGAATAACTCATCAAATCTTATTCGATAAAACTAAAACTCTTGCATGTTAGCAATTATTCTAACCAAAAAGAATCCTAGGACACATTAAAGTCTATAAGTAGCCAAACAATGTTAACTGCGACTCAGGCTTTACCTTTCACGAATATGGTAGTCAGGACAATGTTCATGTCCCTCATTTACGAACCCAATGAGAATTACATTTGTATTGTACGGTTGATGTTGGAAAATGTGCTTTAATTGTTTACGACGACCGTAAACTTTACCATACACGTTGCGGAAATACTGTGCGGGTACCTTGATGCGAAACCCTTTACTAAGAAAAATGTCTACAACTTTATTTTCTATTAATCTGGTAAATTTCCAGAACGTACCGGGGCACTTCAAAAGGGTTTTTTTTCTCTCTCTTTCGCGTTTCGTTCCGGAAATTCCGGTTATTTCCCGAAGAACCGAACGACCCCACGCGGCGAGCAATTATACGATTTTAACGTATAATTATTTCGCAATGATTACAGCTACGACTGTATCGTGGCCTGTAATTACGAAAACTTGAATTAAATAATAATTCTAATCTCAAATTTCATTTAACTTTCCGCGCGCCTTCGCCCGGGCGTCGCGTTTAACTTTGGCATTTGCGCCGACTGCGAATGTAAATTTAGAAAATGACACGGCCGCGGGGTATCTAAGCGACTGATTGCGATTTGTCGTTAAACAAGCAAAAAGAAAAAACACGCGAAGCGACTGCGCAAACGTGCCGTTATGACCTAACGGACCGGACGAGTCAATGTCTGTTCTCCGTTCTCGGTAAAGGACCTCTGAAGCTAGATAACCCTCGAGCAGTTGGTAGTGTGGACTTCAATTTTTCCTCCGTG
Organism: Cylas formicarius; assembly: GCF_029955315.1. Classification (NCBI taxonomy): domain Eukaryota; kingdom Metazoa; phylum Arthropoda; class Insecta; order Coleoptera; family Brentidae; genus Cylas; species Cylas formicarius. The sequence goes on along the minus strand of NW_026844326.1, from coordinate 28,224,207 downwards.
CTAATACTAGACGATGCGCAGCGCCTAGCAAAATATTGGGCTGATCAGACGTCGACGGTCATTTTGTTGGATATTAGTGGTTGTTGCTGGGAAATCCGCAATGAAACAAAGTGTCCGAAATTTAGAGATATCAAGTTGAAATTCGACAGGAATTAGAAGTTCTATCCACCGATGAAACCTATTGAAGCCGGAAAGGATCTGAAAATATTTTTAAAAAGTTTGTTTTTTTTTTTTTCGACACAAAATGATTTTTTTAAAAAGGGTATGTCTGATAGAAAAAATTGTTGTGCCAGACGACGCGCGAGATTCGGGGAAATAACCCGAAAATATAATTTTCTCTAAAATATACAGGGTGTCCGAGTTATGGGCAAAAAACTCAGAATGATTGTTACTTTCGCAAAAATCTATAAAATCGAATTTTTCGCAAGTATACGCACTTGGCAACGGAACTCATATCTCGGAAACGGTTCGTCTTACAGCGTCGCCATTGGTATAGATGGAATTAGCGTCGAAAAAAAAACATTTTCGGTTTCCTTTAAATTAAAGGAAAAAATCATATTTTCGAAAATATACAGGGTATTTCCGGTATTTGTAAAAAACTGAAAATTGGCTTCCCCCTATAACTGACCATAACTAAGAAGACTGTAATTCAGTTGTCAGTTCCTTTCATACGAATATACATCCTATCCTATATGAGTTGCTAAAGCTTTCGTATTTAAGGTTTTTGATATTGTACAGGGCGTTCAGGATATTTTGTGCAATAATTTAGTAGGTATCTTGAATATGCAGTCATCGATCGACCCTGATTTAAGGCGCAATCAAAAGTTGCGACGTATTTTTTAGAATTTTTGGGTTATTTTTGCTTCTAAAGAAAATAATTTTCTCGAAAACAATCTAGCCGGTCGACAAAATTCTTGGACCAGGATGCTCGGCAGGTCAGGGATCATTACTTTTATTGCAAGTGTTTTTTTGATTATATACAGGGTTTTTCAATTATGGACAAAAATCTAAAAAACCATAGAAAATTCCTAAAAAATATGGCTAATTGGTTTGGAAGCCATTGTGCCATCAATAGCACAATTTTTGTATTTACGGGTTTCGTCTATCACATACACTGTTCGAGATATTTGAAAAAATCCAATTGACCATTTCTAGACCTTATCTAGACCTCATAGACTATTACGACTTACTGCATGGTTTCAGAAAACAAGTATTTTCTCGAAAGCCAATGGAAAAATTCATATACCAAGAAAAGTCGGAGATCTAGGCCTACAACCTCTGTTTCGAATTTGAATTATATACAAGGGGCGTCGTTTATGGGCGAAAAATCTAAAAGACCCTGAAAATTAAATTATTCCTGGGTGTATTATTAGAAGTAAATGAAAAACTATAAAGCATGGGATAAGTTGGTTTCGTCTATCATAAATAATTGAAAATTAGAAATCCCCACTATTTGTACAAATTTTAGTATTTACCAATGGATTTTGCGAAAGTTCGTCTCTTTAGCACAAGAAATCGCGAAGCGGCTTCTTTTTAAATTACATCGCTGCTTCGCGCTTGCCCCGCTCACCGACGATTTTTCGAAAGCAATTTGGATATTCCTAGTTCGTGTATTTAATCTTTTTTGAAATTCCCAAACTGTCAAATAAAAAGTAAAATATTAACGTGTAAGTTTGAAAAGTATTGAAATCGGTATCTCAGCTTTAGCTTTCCTCTATCTCTTTTTGAAAGAGGAGTTTGATGCAAACCAAGGTAAGTCTTCCTCTTTTGCGATGCTTTCTTAAATAGTAACTTATGTGCATGGATGATGTTTAAATTTAACACGACCCGCTCATTTTTTCGAACCTCCCTCTATCTCTCCTTCTTTTCTCGCGGAAAACGAATCGAAACGGAAAAGTTAACAGAGTAATAAATTATAGACGGACAATGCGCGATGCGACTTGGAAAACGCGAAATGGGTTGTGAAATCTCTGAAATCTCGAAACGGCAGACTTCTATGTTTTCCGCGATGGAAATTAAATTTGTAGAAGCGTCAAAAGGTCATTTTTGCGAAACGGCAGGTATTTTGACCTATAAAATATAGCGAAATACATTTTTGAGACTGATGGTAAGCATGGACATTTATATCATTTACTAGCCAAGTTTTTCTTGATAGATATTTACAGTGCTTCAAAATTAATAAAATTTAGAAGCAACGCGAAGGAAATTTTTTATACTTAATGTTTTGACTTCAAAATATGAAAAGGAAATAATTTTTAATTGAAAATTGGTCAGAATGATAATAATGAAAATTTATATCATCAACTGAAAGAGCAAGTTAGCTTCATAATCAGGTCTATTTATCTAATTATCCACCCACCACCCACTACCAGCATTCAGCAGCGGATTCAAATGTAATAGGTTATAGCTTATATCACTGTGGTATAAATGTGATTCCAGTTTTATTCTATCTGTCAAATATTCTCTTCAGCTTTGGAGATAAGCCTCCCAATGTAATCTCATTCATCCATCTGGATTCTTCTATCTCTTTTCGCTATTTTATCTATGTTTAGGATCCGAAGCTTATGTAGCTAAGCCATTTGGCTAAGAAAACTAGCATCAGCTGCTTCTAAGCAGAGCATTTCTTGTCGATAATCTTAGGTCCTCAGCTAATCTTTTTAATGTTGGGTAAAAAAATATAATTTTTTTTTTATTAAAAATAGACTTCTAATCTGAACTATACAGCAAACCAAAACGACAACGTATGATTAGAATAGGATCCGGTCAAAACAACGTATTTAATAATGTTAGCCAAAATTCCATCGACAACAATACGTGTAGCGATATCCGTAAATTTGAGGTCGGCTTCCGATGGTCCGTGGCGCCGAGACGCCGCGTACCGAGCGGCATTGTTCGAATGCTTTACCTTCACAGACCACCTTAATTATTGTACTATCCTCGGAGAAAGTTTGCCCGGCCAAATTCCGACTGTTTATTTAATTGTGTCTCCCTTCTCTGTTCGCAAAACCGGAATTTCGAATTGTCGAACACAACTAACTAAACTTTCATGAGTCGGACAGTGGCGCTCCCGCTGGGTAATTACAATTTAATATTGTTAAATTTTAAAATACTGAGTGTGGTGCTTTTGCAGATGAATCGCTGCATGTAAAAATTTTCCAAAATTTTCAATAGGGTCAAAATTGCCGGCAGATACAATGATAACGTGTCGGGTTTTAATTTTACACGTTCGAAATTATAATCGCCAAATGGAATTATTATGCACGAATTCAATTATTAAACACTGTTTTTCATCTATATACATATTTTAATTTGTTTCCAGTACAAAATACGTAGTGCCGCACTAATTACCGTTTTTTCTATTTTCTCGGTTTTAATGTGAATCGGAAATAATTAAACATTTTCGATTCCGCGTTTGCTACTAAATTTATACAGGATGTCTCAGAAAACTGAAATATTTCAAAGAGCAATCGTACGCAGTTAATATAAAACAAGAAATAAAAGTTTCACAAAACGAATTTTTATTTACACAATCACAGCTGTTAAATCGGTCGCCATCTTGAACAGTAATGCCAACAACTTAAAGTCATATACATCGAAAAAAAACACCCATTATGTTATTTCCTGTGCATTCGATGCGCTAAAAAATACAGTCATAGCGGAAATCATTTTAGTAGTTTTCGACGCCTACACACAATCGAACATTCCAAATACCAATTTCTATTTACTCTTGATTATGGCAATGCCATTTTGTCATTGTCAAATATTAACGCATATCAAGATAGAAAGATCATCTCGCTAATGGGACATTCAAAGTGAAACTTAGATATAATTACAATAATCTGAAATTATTACATTGAAAATTGGGATGCTGTGGTTATAGTTGGAACCTCGATCCGACTTTTTACAGTTATTAAATTATCTTTTTATCATTTTTTAACCAATCATTCTAAGAATATTTTCGCCTGATGTGCCTCAAAATCATCATAAAATGGCTGACACATGGATTCAGGGCTACTATACATAGGCCTATCCTGACGATCTGTATATAGTCAAAAGCTAGGAGCCCTAACGGAAGCGCTCTTGATAGAACTAGCAAATGCTGTGAAAAAAGGCTTGTCGTTTGGCACAAACAAAAGGAAGCGAGGTGCAAATCGTTGACCTGATCTTCAGGGCCCACGGTGGGCCGGAGAAAGCCCAAAATATTTAAATAAACCCACAATACATTTCGTACACTAAACGTTTTCCATATCACAGACTAATTGAGAGTAGGCCATGAACCTTTACAAAACAAGCGACTTAAGTCGTCTTGTTACAATGGAAACGTCAACAATAATTTTCTAACGTTTGTTGTCGTTGCCATTTTGCATTTTACAATTTTCCGTGTGAAAAGTGGAGAAGATTTTTTTAAAGAAATTAGCTTTTTGCCAAAATTCAAAATGCAAATTTTTGTGCTAAGTAAATTACTCTGAAAAGCAATTGTCCTTCAAAAATTCTACATTGTGTTGAGTCATTTTAAAAAAATGTCCCAAAAAAGTATGTTTGCAATTTATTATACAATATGTTACAATTTTAGCATTATTTGGTAACATATTATGGTGCTCCATTTTATAAAATTATTTTTTTAAAAATCCCATAACATGTTTTTTTAATCTATGTATATTAAATAAATAACTTTCTTTTTCTTAAATTGTTACTTTTGGGACACCCTGTAGTATTATTTTGTTATATACTTAAATATAATTAATTATTTCAAAATGTTTCTACATTTTGTGTAATGTTATTAGACCGTTTCGATGATTTAATTAAAAACTCGTTGTAAATATAGTTTTTTTGTGAACACCCTGTATAATAATAATTGTATTAAAGTTTGATGTACGTAAAAAGTTTTCCTTGTTATTGTTGTTTTTATTAATATTAAGTAAAATTTATTGGCATTACAAAAAAATCGAATTAGTCAAGCATCTTTGACCCACTGTGGGGCCTGACGTTGAAACCGATTCGAACAGTGGTGTAGCTGGGGGTGACTCTGGACTGGACCCAAAACTCTCCTGTTTAAATTAAGGAAATAAGGTGAAAGGCGTGCTCATTTCTGTGGACCGTAGAATCAGGATTTAAGCGACAATGTGGTCACCACTCGTTACCTACGGTAATCAGGGCAGCCCTAGCAAGACCCTCCTAGGACTCGAGCTCTTACAAGAACTGCGCTTAGGTTGTAGATTCTAGAAAACTGAAAGCCGGAGACAGAGGGACACTGACAACTGTTATCTGTCCTGAGGCCCCCTCTCTACGAGGAGGGGAACACCATAGAGAGGATCCTTACAAAGGACTACTGGCTCGGTGCAGGAGAAAACAAGTCTAAAACAAACACTGGAACAGGAGTTGTATATATGGCAGCTCGCCTAGGGCATAGATGGAGATGTATCCAAGTATATCCCAGGGAAAGATTTATGCTATATTGGTGTGTGCTCACAAGAACCTCAACAAAGGGTATTCGGACAAGCAAATTTATATTTGCAGTGACATTAGAGAAGCTGTCCAGGCGACCCTTACCTCTGTGGTGAGCTCGGGGTTGCTACCAGATTGTCGAAAATCATTGACAAGTGAATCTGGTCTAGGTGGGTGTCTGTGTCCGTGGGTATTACGGGCAACGTAACAACAGATAGACCCACTCCGTAGAGCGAGCTGAATAAATAGCTTGGGAGGCAGTGGAGGGGTCCAATTGCTTGACCTTTTATATTTCAGGAACGAATGAACTCTCATATCATGGGGGTGGGCGAAGGGAGCATATACAGGCTGCATTTAGAAGAGTACTGGGATCTCAATTCATTGGGCCCGATCCAAACTATCCTACTTCCTCGAGAGTGCAAGGTCCTTCCGGGGGATAAAGTTAAGAGCTACAGGCACAATGGATCGAAAAGTATAGATTCAGCTCCCTGGCCATAAAGGACACGGACGAATCGGAGATATAATAGGAACAGGACAGAAGCCTTGCCAAATCGATAGCACCTCCATTCGAAATATCAACGGAAAGGTGTGTGCGCATAAAGCAAACGCAACAGTTGCGAGCGTCGCGACGCCCGCTATAATTTTTTTCTCTTTTTACGTCACGCCGGACGTTTAACAGTTTTAAACCGGGATTTGTCGAGTTTATGGCGGTGTTTTACAATGTTTCAAAAATCGATTATGTTAATCCGAGCGGCGGACGGGCGGGCGGGCTGGCGGCGGCGGCGGCGGCGGCATCGGCAACGACTTGAGTGAAATTTTATTCAGAATGGAGCTGCATAAAAAGGTAGTTTGTAGGAATATATTCCCGAACGGATAAAAATTGTTTCATTACCATTTCAAATTTGGTATCGTTCGCACCCTCCGACGCAGACCCCCCCACCACCCACGCAGGGGGCGGCTCGTATTTCGTGACGATACCGACAGATCGGAAGGGAACCCATTTCAAATATTTATTATCTAAGCCCATTACGATTATGTGTATATCACTAGGTACATAAGATTAAAAAGCATAACCTAAATATTCTTATCACATTGTTTCTATGTAAGGAACATTTATTTGTTCAAATATGGCATATTAGAGAAAGCGTTCTCAAGAAAATATTTTTTGTGGCTTTTTAAAAAGTTTCTGATACTTTTTGTGTTCTTCGGTAAAGATTGTAATAGTAGTAAATTTTTTTCCTACTCTCGTCTGTATAATACCTAATTATCCACCGATCTAGCGTGCGAGAAGCGTCAGTTTACCACGTCAGTTTCGTTTCCCATGAATGATGTTCTGTGGCAAGTGTCTTCAGCTAACGTTCCCAACGTAGCAATAGGCAAGGAAGTTGATATTACTCATAATGATGAAAAAATTATTCTGTTGACGATTTCTATAGAATTAAATGCAAAAATTGGAATTGCTCACTCCCAATTGAAACATGCCTTAGATATTCTATGTTCTATTTTATCTACAGCTTGGCAGGTGTCAGGAATTGAAAAATACGGGGGATGTTTTAACAGTTCACACAATAAATGTTTTTTAATAGAGAAAAAAAATATTGACATGGTGACATACATAACCTCTAGAGTCAAATGCTTCTTTTTGCTACTATAATAAATTGAAATGAAATATGCATGAATTGTTCTGATTATTCTGCTTTTACAGCTAGGATCAAAAGCAAAGCAAAGAAAAAAAATATATATGTAGTCAACCATTTGCTGATTTTCAAATTCAAATCTACGCGACGTTCATCCACACCCTGTATACCCTTCGTTTCGTCATTTTTTTTAAATGAGGGGGCAATTTTAATTTCCATCCGAAACGGAGTGTGACAAAAAAATCTTTTCGGACGTACCTTGACTAATTCGGTTTTCCCGTCCGGTTCTCTCTAATCAAATCACCGCGATGGCGTTTCGCTTTTTAGGGACGAGAAGCGAGGTCCTAACTAGCCCGGGTCCTGGAGCTCTTAATTCGCAGAAAGTTTAGTCGCGACGAATTTGTACCCCGTTTTTGTTTTTTCATTATATACTCAATTTTCTCTTGTTTCCGATCGGAACAAAGGTGATTGACTTGACATGCTCGGCTATCGCTAGAGTGGACGTCCATTATCATACGGAGCTGCCCTTTTTTTTTGTCGTTGGAATCGTTTGATTTGGCAGGATGCGCCGAATATCATCCATCTCACACCAAAGAGCGTTTTAAATTTTAGGTAAACGTTTACTCATTCCATTTTCTCATTCACAATTTGCTACTTGTGATTGCATAAAATTTGGTGTAAAACACTTGAAATGTGGACAATGGTATATAGTGAATCTACTTTGAGAAAGAAAAATGTTTATAAGCTCTGGACGCCCCAACACATCAATAACTGATGAAAGCCTTGAGGAAGTGAAACAAATGTTATTGAAAAATCGTCGAATCATTATTAGAGAAATGGCTGAAGACGTCGGCATCTCTTTTGGCTATGCTATGAAGTTTTTTCCGAAGTGGGCATGAAACCTGGAGCAGTAAAATTTGTTCCCAAAGTGCTTAATTTTGAACAAAAGGAGCATCGCTCGAGAGCCACGTCAATGATGATCCTGATATGCTCAAAAAGCTCATAACTGGTGACGAATCATGGGTATGTGTTTATGAAGTCAAAATCAAAGCCTAGTCGTTCCAATGGAAGAACCAAGAATCGCCAAGACCGAAAAAACACGGCAAATTCGATCATATGTCAATGTTTTGCTTACAGATTTCTTTGATTATCGTGGCGTAGTACAACAAGATTTCTTACCACGGGGTCGTACGTCCACTAAAGGACGCCCGGAATTGCGAGAAAACAATTCGTTGATTTTGCATCATGATAATGCACCTGCTCACTCAACTTTTTTCCAAAAACAAAAGCACCTTCATGCCTCAGCCAGCATATTCACCGGATATCGCTGACTTACCAGAAGTGTTTTGAGGATTGGAAAAACCGTTGACACAAATGTGTCATATCTGGGGGGATTACTTTGAAGGGGACAACATTAATTTTGTATAAATAAATAAATACAGTTTGATAAAACTTAAAAGTCACCGTGCTCTTTGAATTAAAAAGAAAGGTAAAGGGTTCCTACTCGTTCACTGTTTCTACCCTATTATTGAATTTAAAGACAAAGTAAAATCTGCCAATTTGCTAAATTTTTGTCATGTAATTGTTTTTATTTTCCATTTATTTGTTGTTTTATATTCGGCGGCACATTTATGTACATGTGTATTTTTACACTACTTTTGAATTTTCGTTTAACACGCTACAATTATGTTTTTGTAAAACGTAGCTAAAAAATAAAGGTCATATCACCTTATGTATTTTATGATAAATTTAAAATTATGTAATCCTTTCCCTCGTATGCGACGATGTAATGTTTCGCCGACCACCCCTCTCGTTCCCATAATGTACTGTAATTTATGCAAGGCCTCTAATGCATTGTCTTTGATATTTCCAATCGATCCCAAATGGAGTAAATTATTGTGTTCAATAGATCACAGCCTAATAGTAGCACGCAGCAGTTTTTCAAATGTTTATTTTTATATCAAATAATAAGAATAATCACAGTAATAATGGTAATTTGTTATAATTCCAGTACTTACTTCCAGTACTTTTGTTTTTTACAATATGCACGCATATAAAGACCATGTCAAAATGATAATGTGTTTCTAGTTTATTTTTTATTTCTGTCTCCCTTTTATGCATCATTAAGGCATTAGTAGGTTGGAAGAAAAGAATAATTACATTAATGAAATAAATAAGAACTAATAGTTCGACAACACCGTATCTTTATCAAATATAATGTTTACCATTTACCTGCTCTATATGTACCGAAAAATGACCATAAAACCTTTATTAATGTTGTGAGAATTTAAGTTCAATAAAGGAGAGGTATTTAAATCTAATTGTTCGTTAAGCAATACATTTGAATGTCTCATTTTGTTAATCTCTATGGCTTCCATTATATTAAATGTTCAACTTTTTTTGGCTGTATGTAAAATATCAAAATTGTCTTTATAAATGTGTTTTTCTTTACATTACATACATAGGAAAACCTAGTGAAAAAGTTTCAAAGCCTTCAGAACTAACAACACAATAGGAAAATTTTTAAAAAACAATAAAACGAAATGTCCAAAATCTCAAAAATCAGGTGTCTACAGGTTGAAATGCGAATCATGTCCTAAAATTTATATTGGACAAACAGGTAGATCCTTCAAGAAACGCATTAACGAACATGAAAGAGCATTTAAAAACAATAGTCTAGATTTTAATTATGCTAAACAGTTAAACACAGAAAAACACGTTTTTGATGACAATTTTGATATTTTACATACAAAACGTAGAAAATTAAATTTATTGGAATCCATGGAGATTAACAAAATGAGACATTCAAATGTATTTCTTAACGATCAATTAGATTTAAATACTTACTAAGCTTAAATACTCACAACAACATTAATTAAGGTTTTATTGTCATGTTTCGGTATATATAGTAGCAGGTAGTTTGTAAATATTACGTTTGATAAAGACACGGTGTTGTCGAAACAATTGTCATGTCATAATATATTATTTCGTCAAAATCTGAATTTTAGTTCTTATTTATTCTGATAAATGGTACCTCAGTGCAATAATTACATGACATGCAATTATTGATACTTTTTTTATTTATATCTTGACTATATCAATATTGGACCGGTCTAGAACGTTTGCTTAAGTCAATCGGCATAATTTAAAAAAAAATGATTTTTCAAGGAATAATGACATACATAAAAAGGGCACGTCGTCATCCTACTCAGTGTCATCCAAAACGCCAACGTATATTGTTTTCCCCGTCAAACAAACCTAAAACAGAAGTTAAAAGATTAGTGGCACTAAAGACAACTTAATATGTTTTTCTTTTTTTTTTATTGACCTTAGTCGGTAACACATTGGCAAGTGAAGTCCCTTTGGTGTTTTTTATAATTTACAAAAGTGATAATGAATTTTTGATATTTGAAGTCGGGTGGTGCAGAAATGAGGTATTCGAACTACTGAAATGAAATGAAAGAAACTGTTGTGTCTGTTCACCATCCCCGACTAGATTAAATACCGTGAAGGCCGAAAAACCACAAACTCGTCTGGTACTATTACCGACGGGTAAACCCTTGATTGACCTGCATTATTATATGGCTCGCTATATGTAAAAAAATTCACCTCATCTGCATATCGTCTCACCTAGCGCGTCGCGGAGACGCCAGGAAACGCTGCAGAGGCAAAATGGTAATTTCGGTTGTTGGAACGCCCCTCTATACCACCGCTTCGATATTAATTTACGGTTTTTTTTGCGGAGAGCCCCGCTAGCGTCCCGAACTTATTAAAAGTTGTTTTACAAGTCGCCCGTTTTCTTTGTTACGGCCGGGAGGGGGGTGGGGGGCTGGAAGCTCCCTCCCCGATTTATAATGAAAATCTCTCGCGGAAATTTTCTGTGTGTATTATACTGCCCGAAGCCGAACTCATTTCGCCCAAAATGGAAGCCGCTTTACGAACTTTATTAGCCGAATTGTTTATGCATAAACTTGTAAACTTCACCTTTTCACTCGACGACCTTCTTCCTACATTAATCGACCACATTTTTCCACTCTTTCCACATTTTATTTAATTTAATAAACCAATATAATAACTATGGCAGTAACCCAATTGGGATGTAAGTTTTCATATGAAAAGTTTGGTAAGGAAATAGGACTCAACTTTCTTGAACAATAATAAAAGTAGTGTATGACATATGACTATGAGCGTTGTAGGAAGTTAAAAAAGGAAAATAGCAATGTTCTGAATTCATGAAAGTTGTGAGTACCAGCTAGCTAGGATGCAGAGCTGAATATTCATCAGTCTAATAAAACGTGCGATGTAAACGTGAAAGTTCATGAACCCCCTGAGAGTTAACACCACTAAGATGAAGTGGATCAAAGGGGTCAGGCAATTAGAATATGAAATTTAGGGCTGAGTATTAACGCAAATTAAATAGAGTACGGCATTCGTGAAAGTTAAGGCTAGTAGGAAATAGCTAGGATGTAGGGAGGAATCGTACTCTATAGACCTTCATCACGGCAAGACAAGTAGCACGTAGGATGTGGCCTGGGAGTTCAATTAACATAACTAAGATTAAGGTGGAATGTAGAACTGAAAGCCCACGGAAGTTAACGCAACTATAATGGAGTGTGCAGCATTCGCGAAAGTTAAAACAAGTAGAATACAGCCAGAATGTAGGGCTGAGCTTCTATCATGACGGTAAGAAAACTAGGACTGAATGTTCAAACAAGATCACTAAAATAAACTAGAGTGTAGGATGAAACTAGATTGTAGGACAGAAGCTGAATGTTAATAAATGTTAATGCAAGCAAAAGTAAAATGGCAATATTCAGGATTCACGAAGATTATGAGTAAGATCTAGCTACGAAGGGGCAGTCTAACAAAACGTGCGATGTAGACCTGAAAGTTAATGAACGGTAATAAAAGTAGGATATTTGACTTTAGAGTTACCACCACTAAGATGAAGTAGGACAGAAGGGCCAAACACTCAGAATATGTAATTTAGGGTCGACCATTAATGCAAGTTAGGTAGAGTACAGCATTCGTGAAAGTTAAGGCAAGTAGGATATAGCCAGGATGTAGGGCTGAATGTTCATCGTAGTATATCATTGGATATAGACCTTCATGACTGCAAGATGTGGCCTGGGAGTTCAATTAAATCGCAGTGTACACCATTCGCGGAAGTTAAGACAACTAGAATATGGCCAGGAACTAGTCAGTCAAGTATAACGTAGGATGTCGACCTAGAGCTTTATGACGATAAGAAAAGTAGGACTTAGCGTTCGAATAAGACCACTAAAATGAAGGTAGACGATAGGGCAGAAGATATTAAGGCAACTCGAATATCGACTGTAGGACTGAACGTCCATGAAGGTAATAATAAGTAGGATGTGGGATACAGCATTTAACAAATTGAGACATGCGATGCGTAGGATGTAGACGGGAACTTGCATGAACGTTAAAAAAAAGTAGGTTGTAGAACGTAGGTCATCAGAATTGAGTCAAGTCGAACGTACCTAAGGCTGAGGGTCAATGAATATAATCCTGAACAGTAGGAAAAATGGAATGTGGGACATGGGGCCGTGGGTTAGTTAATGGCATGACAAATAATAATATATACGAGGGCAGCGCCAAAATTTCTGGGCCTGAATAAGCAAGAAACAAATTAGAGTAATTTTTTTTTATTATTTTTCAATATAATCCCCCTTAAATTCAATACACTTATTACATTTCTTTATTAACAACTCAATCCCTTTAAAAAAATATCCCTTTGGTTTGTCTGCAGAATGAGCTAAAACAGCCTCTTTTAACTCAACTTCGTCGTTAAACTGCCGCCAGTCCTTTTTCGAATATCCAAACAAATAATAGTCGCTGGGGGCCATATCTGGACTATAGAGAGGATGATTTATCTGTGGGAACTCACACTCTAAAATGGCAGCTTGTGCAACACCAGCAGTGTGGACAGGTGCATTATCGTTCAAAAGACGAACGCCTCTGGTCAGTTTTCCTCGACATTTTACACGTATGCAGTCTCGCAATTTATGTAACAATGTTGCGTAATATTTACCATTGACAGTGGTATTAGTTTCTTTAAACTCTATCTATCAAAAGAATTCCTTCACAATCCCAAAAGATCGTGGATATCACCTTTTTTGTTGACTTGGATGTGCTTTACCTTTACGACGGCACTCGATTGATTCTTTTTTCGATAATAGAGAACCATAGTTTCATCTCCCGTCACAATAGTTTCTATCACAGGCTTCGGTTCCGACCCGCAGAGTTCCAAAAAAGACCGCGCACACTCGACCCGGCGTTGTTTTTGAATAGCCCAGAACACATCTTGCACTAACCTTATGCATACCTAAATGATCATGCAGGATTCGACTAACACTTGTATCAGCAAGCTTAGTAATTCCTGAGATTTTCTTGACCTTTAAACGTCGATCACTCAATACCACCTCTTCCAGAATCGCAACAATATCTTCCGTTATGACTTCCACTGGTCAACCAGTTCTTGAATCATCTTCAAGGGATTCCTGCCCCATTCGAAAACGTTTTACCCATTGTTTCACTGTTGGATACGAAGGAGAACTTTGGCCGTACACACCATCCAGCCCTTCTTTAATAATTTTAGATGCTAACCCTTCTTTTATCAAAAACTTTATGACTGCTCTACACTCAATTTACGTCTTGTTTAAAATGCTGTCAATAAAAAACTATTTGACGCAAGACTTCAATTTTTTTTTCGCAGCCTACTAAGATACATATTTAAAACAAGACAAAGTTTTATCGTGATAATGGAGCTGCATCTATGTCAGGCCGTGAAATTTTGGCGCTAATCTCGTAGATGTTGAGATAAAGCCTCTTAGTGTTAAAAAGAGAATATAAGGACAAGAAAGTCAGTTTTTTCACTGCAAACATGATCGATCGCTACTTGTATGGTGGAATACTTCCCGTTGCGAGGCGCTTAAATATGAAAAGGAAACGAAAACAAGACCCGTCGAAGCGGCTGCAGCGTCGAAACCGGAATTAAACTTCCTGCAAAATCGAGGGGAACCGAAAGATAAAAGTGTAAAATGTTAATTGAAACTTCGAGGTATTAAGCGGAGGAAAAAGTTTCGCAATTGAAACTTATTTCATTTAATTTTTGCCGCCGCCGGGTATTTACTTAATATGAGAAGTTGGTCCGGATCTTCCATAACTATAATTACCGAGAACGCAGTAGAATCCTTAATCGGATATTATTAGTTTCTTCGGAACTTTCAATATTCGTAGGTTTTATTAATTGAGCCCCGGGCCGTTAGTTTTTAATCAGCTGGAAACGTGGCAGCTCCGTCACCCGCGCAAAATCGCTTGTCTCTCCCTGTCAGAGGTAAAGTTTTTCTCCTTCGCCTTTGCTTCGACCGAAAGTCGAGTCAAGAGGTTTCAAACTCTTTCCAAATCCCTTTTAGCAACTTCCCCCAAAGTCTTCAAACACTAGCGGCGTTCTCTAATCGACATCTGCCCCGAAACAGGCACTAATTTTAAAGCCTTCAAAAGTGATGGCATTTTTAGCAAAATTTGCAAGTGCATGAATCTTAGTAACTTGGAGTTTAATATCACTTTGATCTCTAAGAATGTTACAATTTTAAACAATGTCACAGCAATTAAAATTAATTCAAGTTATGGTTTTTGGTCCTTCGAGCCGGATTCAGTTACTCTAGATTTTGTTCGTTTCGTACATTGCCAGTGACTATTATGACATCGATTATATAGTCGAAGTCTTTCAAGATTATAACACTTTAACGAAGAAGTATAAGTTAGAGATATGGGAATTTATAAAATGTGATAGAGACTGGAAGTGACGTAGATGGATTTTCTTAGAAGTTGTAGGAATAACAAACAAAGAAATTAAAGGAATGTAGACAACGATATCAAAAGAGATTGAGAGACGCAGACCTAAATGGCACGGACACGATGAACTGAACGTTGGCAAAAAAAAAATTGGTAAGAGCCACCATAGAACAAAAAGGGAAGGACTAAAATAAGTTAAAAAAGATGTAGAGAGAAGAATAACTAAAGAACAAGATTAGATTCCCGGAATAACGGATCCGATAGAGCCCACAGAGCGGTAACAAACTCACAGCATCATACATCTATAATGACCTCCTAAACACAAATAAGGACTTTTTAAATCACTTAAACGATTTCGACGAAGCATTATGGCCTTTTTGATCGAAATGTACCTCTGTTTAAAAAATTACACTTATAAATATCCTGCTTGGTACACATCTCAGTTAATAAAACATATAAAACACAAAAAAATACAAGAGAACTGGTTTTAGGGCCCACTTAGTCGAGTTCCAAAGACTAAGATGTAAAATTATACATCAGATCAAGACTGCTTATGGCGTTTACCTTGGTACAGTGCAACAAGGTGTTTCTAAAGATTCTCGTACATTTTGGTCATATGTAAACCAAAAAAATAAATCCACCCGAATCCCCGCTAACATGGTTTTCGACGGCAATGTCCTTGATGATCCCCTTTGTATAGTGGAAGCGTTTGCTACCTTTTTTGAGAGTGCATTTCTCCCTTCTGGTCCTGAGCGCACTCTTTGTAACGTAGTAGATTTAAACTCAAGCACTATAAATTTCTATCCGGGAATCCAGGGTCTGTCCAATTTTTAAAAGTGGTGAAAGAAATCACGTAACCAACTATAGACCTATCACAATCTTACGCAATTTTTCTTAAACACTTGAGGTCGTTCTGTATGACCGTATTTTTAACTCTGTCAGAAGCATTATCTCTCCAAGTCAGCACGGATTTTATAACTCCCGCTCTACAGTTACTAATTTGGTACAGTTTACGGAGTATGCAGCAAAGGTGCTTTCGAGCATTCGAGAAAACCAGTCATGCTGGTTTGCTTCAGAAAGCTAAGCGTTTTGGATTTGCCGATGGCGCGGTGATGTTTCTCAGAAACTACTTAAGTGACAGGACACAGTACATATCTTACAATGGGTATGCATCTAATACATATTTCACAACATCCGGGGTGCCACAGGGCTCTAACTTAGGACCATTACTATTTCTAATTTTTATTAATGACGTTGTTTCAAATCTCAATAATACGCAAAACCTGTTATTTGCGGATGACTTAAAAATTTATACTTCCATTTCCAGTATTGCTGATTGTGTTACGTTGCAGAGATCAGTAGATATACTCTTTGACTAGTGTATCTCAAATGAATTGAGTCTTAACGTAGATAAATCTCAAGTTCCAAACTTCACTTATAAGGAAGAAACTATCGATATTCAATATAGAATCTCGAATAATGTTCTCCGACTTGTGACAGATACTAAAGATCTGGGCGTGCATTTCGATTCGTGAACCACATAACGAGCATTGCATCTAAGGCTAATTATAGTTTTATAGTACGCAATTGCAATTCTTTGCTGCTTTGAAGGTCCTGTATTTTAGCTATGTTTGATCTAAACTTGAACACGCCTCGGTTGTGTGGAATTCGATTTACTCTTGTCATAGTTGGGCGGTCGATGGTGTATAAAAAAGGTTTTTGAAGTATCTGTTGTTCAAAGCAGAAGTCGCGTATATCCACCGAGATTCATAAACTACGAATTTTACTTGGAAAACATGTAGGCGGAAGTGTGTGTGTCAGTTATCTTTGTTTATTAATCGCTACACAACATTATAGATAGTCCGAATCTACTAGAGTATTTAGATATTCGTGTACCGCGAGCACCAAAGACACTTTTCACTGTGTCCGGGCAAGAACAAACCTATTAAAAAATTTGCCTATAAATATCGCGTGTTCCAATTGTAATTGTGTTTCGGACGTGTATGGCATATTAACTTTGGACTGAGGGAATATATGTTTGATGTCTAGTCGTCGCCACCTCGAATCAAGATCTATGGTTATTCTCGAACTACTCACTAGAATAGGTTAGGTTACATTATATTACATACTGTTTCTTTTTTTGCTGCTATACATTGCTCTATAAATGGATTGTCTTCTGTTGAGAATAAAGCTATCTAAACTTTCTTGGAGAGAAAGAGAAAGACTCTATTGTGTTTCGCGTTGATATTTTTAAATGCGGTATGTGTGTGAGTATTTGTGAGGGGGCTCACTATTATATAAACGTCAGAGTGGTGAAAATGGTGTCCAAAAAATGACCCCTCCGCATTAGCGTATACCGCGGACGTCCGGTTGTTCGATAAGGCTCTTAATGCTCGGCCGGGGGCCAAGAGGGGATGTTCGGAAGTGGGCAAAGTAAAATGTACAGGACAGGGTTCTCCCATATAATAAACCTGATAAAGCCCGAGTTATGAATGCTCGTTTTGGTATGGGGATTATTAGGTTAATGTGACATAACTGTCCTCGGGTACGGATTACCCGAGGCCCGAAGGGTCCTGTTTTGATAGTTTTCGGACGAAACCGGGTGCGGTGAGTTTCGGAAACGGCTCCCAAATTGGGAAATATAAATTTCGCCCGGGTTGGTTTTTTTTACGGCGGTCGTTCGGTGTCATTTTTTTTGCTCGTTATCTGATGATTCAAATTTATGTCGCGTAGACAATTAAAACTGATCGTTTGAATCGTTTTGATAGGTCCATAGAAAACGAACTACGAGCGGCGAGTCGCGTTGGTTTTACAACGTAACCCCCTGATTTAATACCTAATTGTTTGGAATTGCTTTCATAAAACGCTTTGTTTAACAATTACGGGATAGCGCAAAAAAGGAAGAAAAATCAGATTTACTGTTGCACTTGGAATGATTTGCGTTGCGCCGCATTTCAGCCAGAGGCGTGCCAAAACGGTATAATACGATTGTTTCGATAAATAATGATGATGGTGGTTTTCTGTACGGAAGGAGATGATACGACTGCACACCAAGTAGGTCCATGGCCTGTGTATTTTGCCTTATCTTTTCCATCTTGTTTTTGGTCTTCTCTGTCATTTTTTTTTCACCCTTTGCATAAGTAGAGCACGAAATAGTTTTGGGATTCTGTCTCTATGCGTTCTATAAATATGTCCCATCCATCGTTACCGTTGGGTTTTCACAACCATATAAAATTTACTTGTTATGTCTTCTCATTTCTTTCTCCCGTGAATCTTTTCTCTCCCAGACTGCTTTGTTTGGGTTATTCTCGAACTACTCACTAGAATAGGTTAGGTTACATTATATTACATACTGTTTAATTTTTTTTGTTGCTATACTCTGTAAATGGATTATTTTCTCTTATCATTATTTCATATCATTATATCTTTTTACAAACTTTCAACTTACCTCACTCCCTATCAGTTAATCAGTTGGAGGACGAGGGACGTAGTAGAAACGAACACCTACTACTTCTATCTAATCACAACAAACTAAAGACAACATGAAACTGCAAAAAAACCGGTATTTTGATGACATCGTTAAATCTCCATTTGGGGTCAACAACACCAACACCAACACCAAAACGACACTAATAGTACGAGAGCTAGCAACGTCGGGAAAACAAGAATTTCAGGTAGGCCAGTTTTTAGATATGCTATTTCTCTCACTCTCTCGGACCTCCTATGGGCTATCTGGCTGGCGGTAGTGGTTGCGTATATCGGTGCGCATCGTACCTGTACAGGTAAAATATCAATTTTTCAAGTCATTTTAAGGTTTCTTTTTTTTTATTATTTTGATTGATCTATTTGACACATGAATCCATTATTGCCAGATATTTTTATTGTTGTTTGAGCTGTGCCAAAGGCTAACTTTGAATTAAAAAAAAATTATATTTTAGTATGGCTAAAATTTTTAATATGATGTTATTTGTATATCTAAGACCTCAAAATCAATTTGCCAAACAATAATTCAATTGTAAAACGTTCCGCCAGACCGATGTAAAATGGAAAAGTGATGTGGTACCATTTTTCTTGGTGTAGTGGCCAAATTAATTTCAGAGAAAAGAGTAAAAGCCATTGAACAATGATCACCCTCAAGTGCATTGAAAGTTTTATCAGTGATAATTTAAAATAATAATAATACAAAATATTATTATAAAACAAATTTTATTAATATTTATATTATTTTATTATAATTATTATTAATAAAATTTTGTTTTTTTTTTTAACAATATTAACAATCATAACATGCTGAATAGAACAAACAAGCTTAAATAATGAAATTGTAAATTTGTCTTCAGTTATTTTTATTTTTTTAAAACTTTTTTTAAATAAATACTTTTTCATCCTCTGAAACGCGCGAAAAATTTTCCAATGGTTTGTAATATTGAAATTGGCTAGTATTTTTTATTGTACTTTGGGCCTACTGAAAAAACGAAAGTGGGGTTGTTATGTGGTTGTTTTTATCGCGTTGGAGACTAGCACGATAAGCTTGTCTTTTTTCACTCCCTGCTTAGCCATCCAAAAAGTCCAATCAGCATCAACACCAAAATCATTTTTACGATTAACTAAATTTGCAAAAATATATTTAAATAATAATTAAAACTAATTTTTTAATCACATAATTTCAAAATTCACTCGGCCCATTTTAAATCACAGAAAATATCACTATTACATTTAAAAATTATAATACTAAAATATTAACTAAAAAAATACAACTCCTTTTATTTTTAATAATTATTTCATGCTTTGCGTATAAACTTATTTCACGAATAGACAGGTATGGCTTCCAAAATGATTTTGTTATTTATTAGGATATGCGAATAACAAATGAAAATTGTAGCGGAGCGGTTTTTCTTTTGATAACTAAAGATGAAGTGTCGACTAGGAAATTTAAAAATAATAATTTACTAAATTACATAAAAAAAATAAATATGACCACAACAGTTTCAAAAAATTGAAGTTGATTATTTTTTCCAAATTTACGCTGTTCGGTAAAAATAATTAAAAAAAAATTGATGGCATTCTTTATAATATTATCAAAGATGTTATGCTTTCACGGCCAGAAACTACATTACTAAATATTTCCGGGCTTTTGAGCCGTGGTCCCGAGATTAAACTCGACGTTTCGTCTACAACTGCGGTAGACATTTTCAAGAGCGGCGATGCGGTAACGGTCGAAGTGTTCTTCCGTACTGCTCTCCGATGACTGGTTGGTTGACTGGAAGATCTGCCGTATTTAAGCGCTCTGTAGTGGACAAAACACCACATTTTTATCCACGTCTTATCAGAGAAGCTATTGAAATTCAAAAACATCAGAATAATTTCAATAGAAAAGAAGAAGGTCTCAATATCAGTAAAACATGGACTCAGGTCATCAACAAAACAACGTGTTTACCCAGACAAGCTCAACCCAAGCCCGCCACCGAGGTCACGCCCACTACAGCGCGCTTAAATACGGCAGATCTTCCAGTCAACCAACCAGTCATCGGAGAGCAGTACGGAAGAACAGTTCGACCGTTACCGCATCGCCGCTCTTGAAAATGTCTACCGCGCTTTATAATATTGTTGAAAAAAATAAAATTATATTAATAATAATGATAATAAAATCACATAAATAATAATAAAATTTGTTTATAATAATATTTTCTATTATGATTTTAAATTATCACTGATAAAACCTTCAATGCAGTTAGAGACGCTCGGCAGCGCGGCGCGCTGTCATAAATAAATTCATTTTGTTTAAACTAATGATAATGATAATAATAATCAGTTAAATTTTCATTTGTTTACTTAAAAGTTAGTTAATAATACGAAAATAAACAAATGATTTTAAGTCGTTAAAATACAGACATTTGACCCTGGATGCGGAAAATTTCATAAATTTATCTCTTACGGTTGATTTTTAATCCATTTTTTAATTAAAAATGCTTAAAATTTTCATTAAAAAAAAATG
This sequence comes from Cylas formicarius, assembly GCF_029955315.1. Lineage (NCBI taxonomy): Eukaryota > Metazoa > Arthropoda > Insecta > Coleoptera > Brentidae > Cylas > Cylas formicarius. Next base: position 28,203,312 of record NW_026844326.1, on the reverse strand, counting down.
TTTAATAAGTCCTGAAAAAAAAATATATAGATTAAATTTTTATTATCAAATGGTAAATGGGGGGGGTCCACTTGACGTGATCTCACTCGTATTTAAAATACACCAGCAATCAAAAACAACAGATACTTCAAAACTTGCGTAATAGGATTTTATATTATAAGTAAACCATTATCAGTGGCAGATAACCTCAAAGAAGGTCAATTTCAGAAAGTTTCTTAATAACGAGCGAAAAGATAAGAGTCTCGTAGGTTTACCGCAAACCGACCAATTTCTAATCGTCCTTCATTCCGTAACGACTCGGATTGCGCCAGTCCAAACCATTTATCGGACAAGATAGTGCGTTTTCGATTACTGTAAGACCAAGTTAGAGATAACTTTAGATCTAATACGATGAACCAACATGTTGTATAAAACTCCGGGCGGTCAGGCGGTCCGCGCGGGACTCTAATGCCGGAAAATGGATGCGGACGTCAAGTCTCGGGCAACGCCGGGAACCGGAGCCAGACGAATTACCGTAAAAGTTTTCCGCGTTTCGTTATTTTTACCATCCCTCCCCTAATACCATTAATGTACCCTTAAATTAAAGCAATTAGTCTAAATTAAATTGCATCGCGCCATGTAATTCTGCGAAATATCATTCGGGCGCGATTTGTCATCGGTCCGCGGGGTAGCGTTTTAATTTTAATAAAAATTAATGTCGCGTTAAAAGTTGCGTCGCGACGTTTTCCGATTTATTTTTGCAACCGGCGCAAAAAGCGTTTCCGTCCAGGAGGGTATCGGGAATTTTCTTTTGCAAAGAACCGAAGAAGAAATGCTTCATTTACCAAAAAAGATTTATTTTCCATTTATGTTTCATAATAAGACGGTTTAGTTGGATTTTATAGTATCTGCGGATAGACCTTCGGGAAGATATTAAAAAAAAAGTATTTAGTTTAATTCTAAGTTTCTTAGCTCCTCCGAGAGACAAAATATTGGTCAAAAAAATGTCAATGTGTACCTAGTGTAATGCTTTTAATTTGTTCAATGAAGTGAAGGAATTAAGTACGAAACTGCCAGTTTTCCCTGTAAGGAAGCTAGACATTTTGCTAGAGAATATGTTGGAGAACCAATGGTGCTGACAATAGGTCGAAGGGGTAACCCTGGTTTGTGAAACTTTGGGAGTCCGTAGAGACAAGGAATTTTAGAGTCATGAGGGGTGATAGAATTTTTCACGATGTCTGATGGAGAAGAAGCCTTAATGATAGATTTAAGGATATTTTCCATAGATTCGTCTGAAAGAATATCTTCAATCTTTTCCTGATATTCATTTGTGTTTATGAACACCGTAGCATTTCTTTTATCCGCTTTTGGGATTACGATGTCGGGATTAGAGTTTACAGATTTTAGGGCCACACGTTCATGGTTCAATGCTAAAGTTGGAACCTTTTGAAAGAACTGAATTTTCCGTTTCCGAAAGTTGGTGCGCTGATACATTTATCACAGTGTTTGGTGGTTGAGAAAAGTTTCATGGTTTCCCTAGTGTCGACGTTAGTTTTTCAAATTTCTGAATATGATTCTTTGTAGAAGATAAACGGAGATTTAAAGCTTTGTCATGAATCATGTTTGAAAGGGTATCGAACTCGGATGGAGACAAGATGGAAGCAATTTTAAGATGTAGAGACCAAAGAGTCTTATTCATTAGGTCTATTCTTTCACGAAGTAGAGCGAAACTAGACTTGATGGGATATTTTAAGAAAATTCGGGATGACGTTATCTACGACGTAACAAAAAGGTCAGTGTAGAGAGTAATCTTACCAGTTTTAGTCGGTGAGCTTCTAAATTTCTGCTTTTGCGCTTGATGTCCTTTCCATAAAGGCCTGTTTATTTTTCAAAGAAACTTTTTATAAAAGTACGTTGAAAAAAAAATTAATTAGAGGCTGTTATAGAAAAAGTATCATTATGCTGGAATAATTAATATTGGAAGTTTGAAATTTTATCAAAATTACCTCAAAAGGGAGCGTTAAAGCTCTATGTGTTTTTTAGAATAGTTTTGAGCAAACGTAACTGACTTGTCGAAATAACGACGGTAAGCAGCACGCTCGCTTTAATGCACTTAGACGTATAGCCGGTTTCTGCTCGTTGCTGCTAATTCGACACTGAAACCAGCCCATTACGATCTCGGCAATTAAAGCGGACTGAGTATTGCAGAGTCGTTACTCAGATTGCAACAACGTCGAAACAAAAGTTTTATTGACGTACTTAAAACGTTTTGCGAAATTGCTGTAAACAATCGGGATTGCCGGTAAACGACCGGAAAATTGAATGGTAGAGTTGTAACAACAAAGTTTTGAAACGGCATCGATCGAATTTATACACGGTCGACGGTAAACCGAGAGCGGCTACGTATCGCGTAAGTCGTAAGCGGAACATTCGAAATGTACGTAAGGTAAGGGCATGAAAGGTCCAGAAAGTAAAGTCTGTTCATAGATATAAGAAAGTGACTAACTGATACGAATTAACAAAAGACCCGGGCAAGCTGTAAGAATGAAATATGGCCTAACAGGTCCGCACTTTGCTTAGAATTTATTTATTTGGGGTTTTGTTAGGAAAGATACTAAACAATATTTATTTATTTATGTATGTATTTACCCAACTTTGTGGAGGGATGTTAAAAACTTCGGTTTCTATAAGTTTGAGGACATTGGAGTTAACACGCCGAAAAACATTGTTACGACGAATGGCAGATTTCAATTGGTGCCAAGCATGTTCAATGGTATTAAATATACACTGGTAAGGTGGAAGCCTTAAAACTGTATGCCCTAGATTTTTTGCAGAATTGTCACAGACGTATTCCTTTTGTAGGTTCAAGCTTTGTAGAACCTCAATTAATTGCCTTTTGGTATAATCTTTGTGAAAATAAATTTTGTTATTATACATGTAGTTTTGGATGGTTGCTTTTGTGTCACATCTACTACTGTGATAACTTGCATTGTCCATTACAATTACGCTATTAGGAGGAATGTTTGGAACTAGTTTGTTTTTAAATCAACTTTCAAATAAATCAGCGGTGGTGTCTTCATGGTAATCTTTAGAGCCAGCATGCAAAATAGTTATTCTTTTACCTCTTTTTGATGGCGCGTTTGTTTTACACTTATCAGTTGAGTCAACCCAACCCTTTTCCGGGGTATCATAAGTCTCGAACCAGATTTCATCCAAGTAAATAATTGGCCTTTGTTGTTTTCTGTAAATCCTAATTTTTTCTAGATATTCCAGTCGCCATTTCCGAATTCTAAAAGATTCCATTAAAACTTGTCTTTTGTCAATTTTTTAAATCTAAAACCCATGTGTTGAATACACTTCCAAGGTAGTTCTGCCACATTTAACACCGGTTTCGTCTTTTTCAAACCTAATTAAGATATCTAATGTAGGCACGCTTTGTTCCTGGTAAATTTTACGCCTTATTATATCCTGATCACTTTCATCTACACTCGAGAAAATGTCAGCATCGCTTCTTTTTTTCCTCGCTGAAATGGGATTGTTCACAATTTTCGATACAGTTGATGTTGGAATCTTCGTCAATGTGGCCGTTTCTTCTAAAGATGTTTGTTGCTGGCACCACGTTCAATAAGAGTCAAATAAACATTGTTTATAACTTCCTTAGTCTCAATAGAATAGTATTTTCTACATTTGGGCGGGAGCATCTCCTGAGATACACTAGACTCGCACATATTTTGCATAATTCGCACACGATTCAACACACGCTGTATTACACACGAAATAAGAATTATTACTAATAAACTTAAACTAAGTAGTATACCAAACCAAAGAATATTAAACACAGGTAGGTATAAAATTATTTTCTATTACGGACCATAATTTTACCTGAATTTAAATTCCGAAACTTTTGGTAATAATCTTATTGCATTGTACGTTAATGACCACCCTTGGATAATCCCATTCAAAAGCAATTGGTCACTTTCTTATATCTATGAACAGACCATAACTGACGTAGAATCGCACATTCCACCACCTGGTGAACGAATCCGTCGTTGTGATGACGACACTTTGGGTCCCTCTTGCTGAGAGCGCAAATACTCTTTAAAATGTATCATGGAAATATCCGGTACAATCGGACAAATTGACAAGTATTCCAACTATACATACATATATAATACGACCAAAAGTATAGTGCATTTATTGCTTTGACCTTTTAAGTATTTTACAGTACCATAATCGCAGACCTTCGCAGGATCGTAGTAAAAGTAGGTCTTACCGTAACGAATATTTGTAAAAACTTCAAATTTTTATTTGAAACGTAAATGGACCGTTTTGAATTTAATTAAGCATTCTTAAGAGTTTAATCTAAATTGCAATGTGTAAGTATATATTACGGAGGTGTGATCCTTCCAGTAAGTACGTATATATGTGTCTGATTCTCGAGTTTTGACCCTGCGAGTTTTTTTTCGCTAGATAGTTCAAAGGGCAAGGGTTAGTACCTGTACTCTATTTATCTTGCAGGTAAATTTGAAAATAATCATTTTTGTCTTTGTGCTTGTCGATTAACAACATTCTTCATCTTGTATTTTTGTGTCTTCTACATAGTTCTTCGATGTGCAAACAGTCTTTTTTAAGTACGTCATAAGAATAAATGTAAATATTTATTAGAATCTTAAAATTAAATATTTTTTGAAGGTTCCTGTTTTTTACACTTTAAAATCTGCAAAATCTGCAGAATTTGAAGACGAAGTGGAAATGGTAGTCGAACCTAATGACCATTTAGAAGACGAACTACCTGGGCAAATACGAAAACGGATCCATTTGTCTTCGGATGCTAAACAAATTGTTTTGAGTGTTTACAATTTTATATGGAATTCAGAAGGGGAAGTAGAATCAGCAAAAAAAAAGTGACTTGATCAAAGTTCCGAAGTCAACTGTAAGACAAATTGTTGCAAATGAGATAGTCAAGAGGAAATCTACGACTCCTATAAAGGTAATAGTGTTTTAACCCTAGAAGAATTGCATAAAAAAGTACTGACAGACTTAAACATTACTTAGAAAATGGATTTTCCGTGTGGATTTTTTAAATGCAACTGAAAAATTTCGGGAGCAAAATAGGCCAATAGGCTACTTAGACGAAACGTGGTGTCACACTTACGACACTGTAAAAAAGGGATGGTCTGATAACATTAACTAGTCGGTACGAGACGTACCACCTTCACATGGAAAACGCATAATAATTCTTCATGCTAGGTCCGAAAATGGTTGGTTCGAAGATGTCTTATTTTTGTCTGTCAAAAACGTCAAATATTCAAGTGTGGATTACAATGAAAACATGACCGCGGAAATATTTGAGGACTGGTTTGAAAATAAACGCTTGCCAAAACTATAGCAAACTATTGTTATTGTGTTGGATAATGTCTCGTATCATTCATCCCAAATTGGAACAGGTCTTCTTCAAATAAAGAATAAATTAAAGAATCTCTGTAATTTGGCAAAATATTTATCGAAAACGATTAGTGGCGTAGTTGATCATTGAACTAGATGGCGACAGTAGCGATAGTGACGTTTTTTGACTGACATTTTAATATTTATATTATTATATTTAATATTTTGTATATTAATAATGATACTACATAGAAATGTAATGAAATTAAACTTAATAAATTGTTGCTGTGTATTATTTCTTTTGTATACATGTTTCAAGAATTGCTCAGCGAAAAAGGTTGAAAACCTATATCGCGCTTGTTAGAGTGAGTAGATAAATTCCTTGGACTGTCCTGGAATAGATACGGTTGAGGGTCTGCTCGGCAGGGTGTTCTATAAGTGGCTGCGGTTTTGGAGTAATAAACAGTAGGCAAAGTTAATCACGGCGTGGGTTGTGAAAGCACTATATTTTTGGTCAAAGTATACGTTGTTCTTTCGCAGTAGCGGAAAATCGTTACTTCTACTTACACCACCCACCACTTATACATACACATATTTAAAATTCACAAAAAATTATCCGAAGGGTGAGTTGTTTTGAGACATCCAGAATGTACGTGTAACAATTTTCCACTATTTTTCAACTTCGACAAAGGATTGGGGACTTTTCACGAAATACTTGAACGATTCTCGAAACGTTTCAGGTAGAACTTTTATCAGATTCAGATTTAGTTGATGGGTTTTACGGTCGTTGTAAAGAACGAAGATATTCCTCTGCCTTCAAGCCACTTAGCCGAAACCACTCCACCTCGGCTTTACTTTGAAAATTTAAATTTTTCAAAGGACAATATTTAAACGCAAAAATGCGTTTAAAACGATCAGCGTACACTTTAAGCCCGGGTAAAGTTGCTCGAGTGCCTTGGTAAACTCTCCGACTCTCGAATTTTTCATCGCTCCACACCTGAGCTCTCGACGATCTTCTCAAAGTCTACTTCGTCGTATTGCGATTAAAATAAACCCAATTTTCCATTGTAAATCGAAAGCGAAAAGTCAAACAGTATCGGGTGCTGAGGAGGCTCCGTAATAAAGCGACTTCAAATCGCGCCGTTATGACGTCGAATATTTTCAAAGCTTTACGTGCATGTATACATTCTAAATATGCCAATATCAACACGGGGAATACGTTCGCCTGGGAAAATACGTTTTGCAACGGGATGCAATATCGAAATGCATCAAAATTGGTTGCTTCGGAAATATATATCGCACACACGTACGGGAGGAGAACAGGAACAGGGAAGTTTATTTTTATGTTTGCCTTTCTTTACGGTTTGTCTCTGACTCAAAACAAACACGTAGCGCTATCGCCGGGTATTGCGAAATAATTTAACAATATAAACACAACCAAACCTATACGGAATCAGCAATTTCCAGAAATAACATTTAATTTGAAAAAAAGTCAGGGGTAAAAAGTGATTTTGTTTTCAAATTCTATTACAAGTTGTAACGAACCACCACTGCACCGATGCCATTATCTTAACCGCAACGCCTTAAGACGGCCCGACGCAAAAAACCCTTTGATCCCGCTCGGACCCCGGCACGTCACGACGAGTCCGGATTCCGACACAGGCGTTGTTGTTCGACGGCGTTGCGCGACGGACGCGAAGTTTTTCGTTTTATTTCACGCAATTGTTAAAGACACGCAAGAAGTCTGTTCCGTGTTTTCGTGCTACCCACTTCACCCCGAGAGGACCCCGTTCTCTTACAAAGTCTATTATAAAAATAATTAAAAATTACTACTATTTCCTTAATAGCGAAACAATTAGCAAAAGTAAATTATTTTGAAAATCAGTATTGCCACCTATAGAATCAGCGCAGGCACGAATTCGATATTCGGTGATAACTAAATCGTAAAGGATTTTATTTAAATACAAGAATATTTTATATTATATAGAAGGCATTTCCAGCTTTCTAAATGGTCAAGTGAACGACCAAATTTTCAGCAAATCAGACAGTCACTCCGTATACTTATAACGGCGGTTGTTTTTGTTAGAATCGTTAGTTCGCTCGCTCGAAATTCATTTATTTATACCAATAAAACGGAGTAATCAGAATTTTTTCAAATTATGCATAAATACGGTTTAAATAAGTCAATAAAAAATGTATACGTTTCAAATCAAAAATTTAACGTTTTCGTTGCCCGGCGCGAGGGTATATATTATTTGTTAAAATAATTTGAAATGTATTATTTTTCAATTTTGCGCCAAATTGATGAAAAATATTCGCAAATGCTGTGGGTAATAAAAATATCCATTTAAATTAAAATATATCGGGATCGTGACCCCATTCATCTCGATTTTTGTTTTGACCGAGACTCTTTTCCTCATTAGAATTTTTTTTTATTAATACCAACTTTATTGTTATTTATTTATTTATAATTATTTTGTATGTTTCTGTTATAATTCTACACAAATATTAAAATCCTACGGAATTAAAAATATCCATTCCATATAGCCATATTGACGCAAATTTTCCAAGTTTACTGTTCGATATACTAATTTGATAATCAAATCAGAAGATTTTCACTTAAAAGAAGATCCAAGAAATTCTATAATTCTGTATGCCGCGTTTGGCTGAACTACATTTTTGTCATAAAATATATAGCTAGCATTTTCATAGCTAAAGGGTTGATTATTAATATGTATATTTACAAGGGGTTTATTACAGACCTCCAATAAATATCAAAATACTTCAAGTTTTATAATATTGCTTCCAAAACGTTTCCGTTACCTTATCTATAAAACCTTTGGTGTTGGTTATTTCAGTATTTCGTTTCCCACGGATCCTAGTCACTTGGTCAACTTCTTGAAAACACCCGCTTATTTAGCACTCGCTTCGCTAGTTCCAAATGAACTCAAACGCCGTTTAGCACATTTGCTGCATAATATACCATTAACAATACGTTTTCGTAATAATGTCAAAGTAAAAATCCATTGCCGTTAACTTCAGAGCAAAAGCAAAATACAATGACAGGTAGGTTTTATAGCCATATCGAAAATACGAGGTTAGCGCCAAAATTTCCCGGCCTGACATAGATGCAGCTCTAGTATCACGATAAAACTTTTTCTTCTTTTAAATACATATCTTAGTAGGCTGCAAAAAAAAATTGAAGTCTTGCGTCAAACAGTTTTTTATTGACAGCATTTCAAACAAGACGTGTCCGAAAAAATGTCGCAAATAACGCAAGTTGAGTATAGAGCAGTTATAAAGTTTTTGACAAAAGAAAGGTTAGCACCTAAAATTATTAAAGAAAGGGTGGATGGTGTGTACGGCCAAAGTTCTCCTTCGTATTCTGTAGTGAAAGAATGGGAGTCCCTTGAAGATGATTCAAGAACTGGTCGACCAGTGGAGGTCATAACGGAAGAAATTGTTGCGATTTTGGAAGAGGTGGTATTGAGTGATCGACGTTTAAAGGTCAAGGAAATCTCAGAAATTTTTAAGCTCTCTGATTCAAGTGTTCGTCGAATCCTGCATCATCATTTAGGTATGCATAAGGTTAGTGCAAGATGGGTTCCTAAAAATCTTTCGGCTATTCAAAAACAACGCCGTGTCGAGTGGGCGCGGTCTTTTTTGGAACTCTGTGGATCGGAACCGAAGCCTGTGATCGAAGCTATTGTGACGGGAAATGAAACTATGGTTCTCTATTATGACCCTCTATCGAAAAAAGAATCAATGGAGTGGCGTCGTCAAGAAAATTTATTTTAGAATGTGGGTTTCAACAGATAGATTATCCTCCCTATAGTCCAGATATGGCCCCCAGCGACTATTATTTGTTTGGATATTTGAAAAAGGACTTACGTGGACGGCGGTTTAACGACGAAGTTCAGTTAAAAGAGGCTATTTTAGCTCATTTTGCAGACAAACCAAAAGAATATTTTTTTAAAGGGATTGAGTTGTTAATGAAAAGATGTAATAAGTGTGTTGAAGTTAAGGGGGATTATATTGAAAAATAATAAAAAATTGTGACTCTACTTTGTTATAAAACTTATGCTTATCTTAGCTGGAAATAAATGCGTAGTAAAAGTTTTATTTGGGACTAAAATTTGGTAACCGTTACTGTTACAAGATTTCCCATTTTTGTGTATAAGAGTTACGAAAATGATTCGCGAGCAATTGATAAGTCTCGAAAAGTAACCGTTAGCATTGCAAAATAAAAAATTTGAATTGGGTTGATATTGGCTTTTTGTTATACGTCATAATTTTAACTACAATGTTATCGTGATATCGACGGAAAAGGAAAATCTGTTATGACCTATTTTAATTTTACACACCACCGGGAAGATAATATTCCGAACGTTAGAGAACAGAACTCGCTCCACGTATATGACGTCGCTGATAAAGAATAATTACGATTACAAACTGAGCATTTACTCGCAATATATATCGCTTTTAATTACGAACTGCGCGGGACTCGCAATTTGCAAAGGAATCTTTATCTATTATGTTGTCAGTAAGACGGGTTCGGCGCGAAAATAATATATTATTCGGCGGTGGCGGCGGGCGGCGGGACCGGGGGCGGACGCGAGCGCACTGCCAAACGTATAAATTTAAATTCAAAGCAAGAATAATTGCTCCCCGACGATGCAGCTCGTGCCCAGATGCGTACAGGGCGGACCGTTTATTATGATATCTCAGAATTTGTAAAAAATATCACAGAAACTTAAAAATAAAAATAATTTTGATTCCCTTATATTTTTTAAAATATTTTATTGACGCAATATATTAAGGCAAATTTGGATTCCTCGGATGTAGATGTATTTTATATATAAATGTCTAAGACATTGAATTTTATATCAGTAGTGACGGTTGCATATATCCATCCATTTCTCAGCCTTTTTTAACTACAGGGTATGGCTAAGTTGGAGTTTCCTTTTAACACGAGATAGTCTTTTTCAAAAATCAGTTTACTTCGATCTCAGATCTTTGTTTATCATTAAAAGCGGTGGAAGCTGGACCGATTTTGAGCTTCGATTCTAATCCTATTCTTTCGATCTGTCTAATATGTCTAGAATTTTTCGAAGAATTCAGAAATTATGTAATATGCATGTTGTTCTATTGCAAGTAAGATAGTTGTTCGGATTCGGATTCATATTGAGATTGTCCGTCACTGCCACCCAGAGAATCTATTGCTCTTCATAGTTATCTGATTTGGTTACGCCCAGTAGATGGAAATGCACTCTCGATAGGCCCTCGCACTGACATAATATGGCTGCTTCCTCCACTTCTTGGCAGAATCTGCATTGACTGTTTTCTTCCACTCTCATTAGGCTTAGATATTTCTTAAACCGGCAGTTGCCCGCCAATACCAGTTTTCTTACGATCCGTTCCTATCTTGGTGCTGGCATGTCTCCTCACCATCGCCGGTATTCTCTTCACAGAAGTCCAATCATACACCTTGCAGCCTTCGCTCCCAGGTACCCATGATAGCTGCACTTTATTCATACTTCTTATCTGGGTTAAGGCCTTTTGACAATCCAGAACTAACTAGGATGTTATTTTGCTTTTATTGCCGCTTCACTGTCGGTAATCATTTCTATTTCGCTTGCACAATGTTTTATTGCGCTGATCTCAGCTTCAAACACTGTTGCTAACTTATCTATTGTAATAGAAATTTTTGTTTTCATCCTGGGTTCATATATTTCAGCTCCTAATCCTACAGGGAATGTCGTTTATGGGCGATAAATCGAAAATATCCTAAAAATTTCCGTTTTTGTGGTTAAATAAATGAAAAACAGTTAAAGATGGGATAATTTTATTTGAACAGTATCGTAAACTGTGTCGTGGGGGAGTTTCAGGTTTCGTCAATTATACGAGGCGCGAGACATTTAAAAAAATATCATTCGACATCATTTGTGCAAATTTTAATATTTACCGATATTTGCTGTAACTTTGAAGTTCGACGAAATATGAAAGACATTTTATGTAGGGAACATGCACAATAAAATACATCGATTTTGCGAAAGTTCCATACTGGTCCGCAGGAGCACAATAGAAAAACAATGCGTCTCTTTACGACACGAATCCACGAAGTTCTCTCGTTTTATAATAAAAAGCTGCTTCGCACTACGCGCTACGAACTTGCCCCGCCCAGTGACGATTTTTCGAAAGCAATCTTGTGTATAGATCTGTAATCCTCTTGATATTTTTTACAGGTTTTGTGGTCGCCCAGTACACCCTTAAAGTGAAATATTCCAGTATTTTCGCCATGTTGAGGGAGGGGTGGGGGGCGGTAAAAATTACATAAATCCAGCAACCCTAATGAAAAATTGAAAACGCTATAAAAAGGTTTTCGCTGCGCACTTCCTACAGGGGCCGTTTTTTTTATTTTTGGGCCATGCACACGGATGGTCTTTATAGGCCGTGAACGGCAACCCTTTGCGCCCGCTTCAGACGAGGGAGTAGTGAACGTCTCCGGGGATTCGGCGCCCCCGGAAATGTTGCTTTAAGGCTTCTTTTTCCGATTCCCCCATATAAAATTTAAAACCTCTTAGGGTAAACCAATATGAAAACCGCTACCGCTTGTAAAACTCCTTATTGCCATATTTTTACACGTTATATCTATAATAAAAGTTCTATATTGATACAAAAGTTGTTATTGGATATCGGAAGAGGGTAATAAGGGCAACGTCGCGGCCGTTAAAATTTTACAATATACGGGAAGTGTTTGTAGTCGTTAGTCCCGCGGGAACGATGGCAATTCTCGACCAAAGCATTCGAATCGCTTTTTGAATAAGGTACGATAGGAGGTAAAGTCTGTTCATAGATATAAGAAAGTGACTAACTGATACGAATTAAGGAAAGACCCGGGCAAGCTGTAAAAATGAAATATGGCCGAACAGGGCCGTACTTTGCTTAGAATTTAATTAGACAGGTAGTATGGAGTTACGAGGTGAGGAGGCCGGTTCATCGTTTGAATCCGGAACCGGCAGGCCGACTCAAATAGTGTTATTCTTTGTTTTGATTGTTTGTCGTGGGACAGCGTTGATTTTCTCAAATATACGTTGTCTATTTTGTACTTCAGAATTCGACGAGATTTTATTATGTATTTTCACGTAACTGCAGAACAGTATTCTTACAGCTTGGCCGGGTCTTTCCTTAATTCGTATCAGTTAGTCACTTTCTTATATGTATGAACAGACTTTACCTGCTTTTCTCTTCCACTAGGCCATGAAATGACAACATTTGAGAGACCACTTAAAAACTAGGTTAGTCTCCGAATTATTCAGTAAACGGAGACAATCGTGACATGCAATCTATCAACTACTTCTATATATTTATATCATACTGCTCTGTGTAGAATGGACTGACTTGAAACCTGTGAGCAATTTTTTTCAACCAGTTCCCTCCCAATTCTAAAATGCTCTCGAAAGTCTATATCAGTGTAATGATTAGTTTAGTAAGTTTCCTCCAAAAAAGTTTTTCTTTCGGCGGCAGCCTATCTTCATCATCATCATCACTGTCGAGACCGCTATAAGTACTAAACATGGATGAGTATGAGCTCGAATCTGTCTCTAAATCAGGCATACTATTGAAAACTTCGAAAACTCCCGTATTAAGTTATAGATTAGTTTGTTGAAACGCACCCTTGAATACGAAGCGTGTGCCATTTGAAATGTCGTTAGTATCGACAAACATGACGACGAATTTTAATTTAGTTTCCCCTTTTTTCCGGTACGTCCATGCCCAGTTAATCAACTGTGGCATTCGTCGCAGGTTCTCCATTCCGTTCCCCGTTCTCCCGGAATTGTTATGATTGCGGCGGAATTAGTGGGCGTCTTTGTCCTCCCCCCGCGCCGACCCAGGTGCAGGAGGTTGAATATTTTATCTATTCACGCTCGCTAACAAATGCGCTTTAATTCCCATTTCTATGCACGTAAACACATGACTTCGTTAATTGGATCCAGTTAAATTTTCATAGCTAATTAGTATTAAGCTAGTGCCGCGCGCGTTCCTATTAATACGGATGGTAATTTGTAAAAGACACCGGCGGTTTATTTTGAGGGCGTCTATTTTGCAGTCTCCTCCGTGCCGGCTTCATTTGCATTTTGGGTGGCGGAGCGGTGGGCGCGATGGGTTTGCTAATTGAAAGACGGGTGCGTCACCTTAACTAATTTTGGTTGAAATGATTGGCGAACGCCTCCGGGGGGCGTTTGTTTTCGACGAAATTAAATTGGTAATTAGCAAACTGCCGCGAAATAACAATGTAAAGGTTTTTATAATGAAACTTTAACAATTTAGAAGAAAAGTTTTTCAAGCTGAACTAAAATGGGGGTTAGTTTAGTAGGCGTTCATCATTCGCGTAGGTATCAATATCAAGAAATTTCAGCAAGTCTTAAATAATCAAAGAAATGCAATTTAATAATTTGTTGAGCTCTATGGAACGAAAACATTGGTATCAATGTGAAAAAAAAAATTATATATCTGTCGAGACACTGCCTGAAAAATGTTAACTTAATATGCTCAAAATATACCGACAAGTAGATGAAGCGACAATGGGATCATCTCCCTCACCTGTAATTGCCAATCTCTTCATGATTTACTTCGAAAAGAAAGCAATAGAGAAGGCAAATCTGAAGCCAAAACTATAGACGATATTTGTTGTATGACCTTTTGGCAAGAAGGAGCTTTTGAAATTCCTAGAACATCTGAATTCCATTAACCCAAGGATTCAACTTACAATAGAACTTGCAGAGGATAACAGTCTGCCCTTTTTAGATGTGGACGTCACAAGGACCGAAGAACACACTATCTATAGAAAACCGACACACACCAATAGATATCTGAACGCTAAATCTCATCACCACCCGTCACAGATACAGGCAGTGGCAAATACATTAATTGCTCGGTCCTTCAGGCTCACAAACGAGAAGAACAGAGATGACGAACTGAAGAAAATTAGTACCTGTCTTCGACAAAACCGATATCAAAGGCGCATCATCAGCAAGGCAACCAGCAAACAGCAGCAGAGAGTGCAGGACGAGACCCAACGAAGATCGGTCGCTGTCCTGCCATACATCAAGGAGGTTACTGACAAAATCGGCCGGATACTACGGAAACACCACACATATCAACGGCATACAAACCTGATCATACCATCGGAACAATACTAAGAAACCCAAAACAAAAAGTAACTCTGGAAAATCAAGGAGTATACAGTATATCAGACAGGCCATAAAATTGATTTCGGTACTCGCAAACAAACAGCTAATATTTCTGATTTTGGGACCAGGATTGTACGAGAAGCCATGGAGATAGGTTTTGTAATTAATTGATTTCTTGTTTTTTTTTGGATTTCTATACTTTCATAAAGTTGTTTTTTTGGTGGTGTTAGGTTCCGTTAGTAGGATTTTAACTTGTCACAACGGGTGTGAAAAGCTGTTTTATTTTTTTTGTCATACTTGTGTCCGTTGATTCTATTATTTAAATACTGGCTTGTTTGTCCTATATAAACATGGTCGCAATTGGAGCATATACTACATTACCTCTTTTTTCAGCTGGAATTTTTGCTTTGAGTTTAGTGAAGGGATATGTTTTTTGTAAATTATAACTTTTGTGTTCCTTGAAAATGGTTTGAAGTTTTGAAGTTGGTTTTTGTTTACGTTATTATAAAATTTGTTGGTACGTTTACTAAAGATATTATTAATTAAGTTTTTGGGATAATTGTGTTCTAGAAGTGCGCGTTTTGCTTTTTCAATTGCGTTTAGTCTATATTTTGGATCGGATAACATCATTGCTCTGTCCGCGAGACCCATTATGACGGATTTTTTTTGGGCTAGGGGCTGGTTAGCTTTGTAATTTGTAATTTTGATTGAATTGTAATTTTTTATTTAGTTTATTGAAGGAGTTTGATTTTGAAATTGAACTGAATGTTTTTAATAAGATTTTCTTCTAGATATTCCATAACAAGCTGTGGTATTATGATTGAAAAAAAAATATTTGCTATTAAATCATGTCAATCGTTATCAAGTGCAGTTGATCAAAACTAAAGTTTTAGATCAGATTGTATGAAGTGAAATCAATCCATCAAGATTTGAGAGGTAGGTGGATTTCAAGGCATATTATTTCTACACTGTTTGATAATTTAGGCCAAAAATTTTGTCATTTCTATCACGGCAGTGCAAAAATTCTCTTTTTTTCCCGGCAAAACGCACCACCCGTCGTCAATACCTATCAACAAATCTCTCCCCTTTAATTAACCCGGGTTAAACGCCATATCCCCAGGGCACATTCCCGAATTCGGGAATTAGTGGAACGGGACTCGCAAAACTTCCACCTTCGAATCCAGCGACCGAGTTTATCACTAACAATATTAGAATTAAATTTAACGCGGAATAGTTCGGGATAATTTTAATCGGGCGGCGGGGCGGGGAGGGACGACGACGCCGAACTTCGTACCGAACGAGCCTTAATCCAAATATACGTCTGGATGAAGTAGAAGTTACCACCTCGCCCCACCCCGGGACGCCAACCCTTACGGATACGAACCGACGCCGACGTCGGCACTATAAGGCGTCGGGTGACATTTTCGAATTGACTGCAAATTAATTCGTGCCGGATAAGCAAAGCATTTTTAAGGAAGGAACGGTTGGGTGAAGATCTAAAAAGGGTACGTTTTACGGCGGACCCACAACACATTTCTTTGCAAAATTGTATTTCCATCCATTATATCGAACTCACTGGATATTTTGGTCTTTTTTTGTCCTCCCAATTTTGAGAACATATTCAGGCTGGAATGACATTTTTAAAGTTCAGTAACGGTTTGCCTTTGGGTTACGTCGAAAGTAACGAAAAAAAAAACGTAGTCTGGTTCTGCGTGGTCTGTAGCGGACGTACGGGATTTTTTTGAAATGCCAAAACTTTTAAACGGTTTGAGATAGCAGATTCAAATCTAAAAATGGCTGCGCACATAGGAACGATTTAATTCACACAAATATTTAGAAGACCATTTATTATCATTTTATTGTAATCTTGGTTGATAGATATATTTATGCGTTAAATTTTGGCCACAAGTGTGTCTAATTACAAATTTTACTACTATATAAAACTACTATGAAATGCCAATGAAAAGGAAATATAAAAAAAAATTAGCATAAAATGTTGACTTTATTAAATAATTTTCTTATATGACTGCCTAATACTGATTAACGGTTATTTGAATTTTTTACACAAATAGGTCGCCTTTTTTATCAGGAAAGTAATAATTAAATTTAGGAAACTGGATCCAATATGAATTTGATTAAAACAAATCGGGACTTATTTCTGATATTAAAGGATGCCAATATAGGATTCATAAATGGCACAAGAACCATTAAAAAAGTAAAACAGCTTGCTAATATTGAACATTTACATTTGGGGATAGAAAAGAACATCAAAAATTTTTGCGCAAAGTTATATTGGAAGTGGATGAAATCATGTAGAGTCGAGTCACGGTTTGTGGGGGAAAAAAAATCCCTACAATTCCAAATAAAAGATATTTTATATTCTCTGACTTCAAGAAAAAAAAAATATTCTCTAAGTGAGTGTCCGAAATTTTCCAGAACATCCAGAACATGCTAAAAGTATGAAAAGATTTTGCGAAAGCTCAGAGAAGCCCAAACAACAGTGTATTAGTAAGGAAGAACATTAGATATTCTAGTTAAAGCAACATTAACAAAATATCAATATAATTTTATTCGAGATGTAACTGCAGAAAAGGTTCAAAAAAATAAATAATAAATAAATGAAAAAATGTTTTTTTAATAGCCTAATAGCTAAATTTGTCAGCCATCTTAATTGTTTTTGAAATATCGGAGGTGACCATTGTATAATATTGGTTTTTTCAAAAATGACTAAAAGTATGAAAATTCTACACCCTGTCTAGTTTTTTACTGTTTTTTAAAAAAATATGTTTTTATAATAAAATTGAAAGCTCCTTCTTTCCAAAAAATTCCATACGAATGCATATAAAAAGAATAGGTTTCTGTAAAACGCACTATATTTTTGGGTTGCCCTGTATATTGTTTAAATCATGTAATGTAACTATTTTTTTTTAAATTTAAGACGTTACTCTGTACAATGTAACTGTGTATAAAACTATTTTCTAGCTTTTCCAGATTAAAAGTTTCAAGTAAAAAAACTTATGGCCCTGTGTTCCCATAAGGTCGGTCCACTGTGCTGAGATCCGTTCTCAGCGGTCGTCTTTGTTGGCGTTTTTTCTGCTAATTTTTGATAGTCGTCATAGAACAAAGTAATTGCCGTAAATCGACTTGAATTTCTAAAGGATGTAGAGTTTTGTTTTTATATAGAGCTTACTGAAACTGGATGAATTAAAAAAAATATATGACATTTTGTGCTTATAAAAACATATTCTACTCAAAAAATTCTTTTTGGCTATTATCAGATAATTGAAATGGCGTATTAATTTTACGTATGCGTTGAGTGCGTGACACGATTCCGGTGTCGCCGAATCGGTTAGTCAGTCGTTCGGTTAATTAAAAAAAAGTGCCCAAACAATTTAATCGAAATTGAAAGCGGCGCGGCATCCGGCAAGCGAAATCGTCGCCGTCGATGCCAGGCCGACGCCCGGTTAATACCTAGGCGGCCATTGTTTCCCGACCATTTTTCATTCGCTAATAACGTTTTGTTTACAAAACGTCACGTATAAAGCGCCGCCGGGTCTAATACTAACACGGCTTTAATGCGGATGCATTTTAAACGACCCCGGCAAACATTCCGTACTCTAATTTAAAACCACTTAGTTTACATTACGGCGCTGACCCTGTTTTCTTTATTTTCGAGAAATTAAATATTCCTCAGACATACGATAGCGGCCGGGGGAACACGCTGCTGAATCGGTGATGAGCGTTTTATTTCGGGCCCTCCGGGGCTGGGGAGAAGCTCTCTCGCGCCATCTGGATTTCTGTATCGTGGCACGGAGTAATATTTACCGGAAACGTTCGGTATACGGGTTGTCACAAATTCGTTTCTCACCATTCGGATCAGATTTACTGTAAAAGATAATCGACAATCGACACACTGCTGTAACACTTTTTACAAAACATCTGGATTCCTCCTGCGTCGGTTATTGTTGAGTCATTTAGTTTAGTTTTGACGTAGCATCCCTCTTTATCAATGTCCCTCACAATATAATTTCAGATATATTAACGTCCAAGAATCTGGAACCAAACCTACTCACCTTAATTGAAAAATGCTTGTCTGGAACATCGGAGGTTTTCCATTATCACCACTCACCGCGAATATATTTATGGAAACTTTTGAGAATAAAGCTCTCGACACCTTCCATCTAAAACCAAAATTATGGAAACGCTACGTCGATGATACTTTTGTTATTTGGCCTCATGGTCAAGAAACCTTACTAGATTTTCTTAGACATTTAAACTGTATACACCCTAACATACGTTTTACGATTGTATTAGAAACTAATAAAAACCTTATTAATATAAAATCAGACTTAACATTGAGTCATTGTGTTTACAGAAAACCTACGGACACAGACCGATACCTTAATGCTTTGTCACATCACTATCTGGCCCAAAAATCATCGGTTATCAACTATCTTGTTTACAGAGTCGTAAAACTATCTCAGCCCGAGTCACTGAAAACAGAATTAAAACACCTTACCTCTGCTCTTCTCTCTAATATTTCCACATTGAAGATATTAAGCGTTCGATCAAAAAATACACGTCACCACAACCTTCCGCTAGCAATGAGGTCGAAAGCAATCCCACACTTGCCACTGTTGTCCTTCCTTATATTCAAAATATCACTGACCACATATCAAAAAATCTGAAGAAATATAACTTCAAAACCAGATTTACCACTCTCAACTTCTTCGATACGCGAAAAACAAAATTCCACCCATTTTCGAAAAAGAAACTTTGGAGAGACCGGCTCAAAGAACATGAAACAGTCTTAAGACTAAGACAAATAAATTCATCAAGAGTTGCCGAACACAGAACATCAAATTTTATTCGATAAAACTAAAATTCTTGCATGTAATCAATTCTTCTACCAACCAAAAGTCCAAGAATCTATAAGCAACCTAACAATCTTAACCGCTACTCAGATCTCTACCTATCATGAGAGATATGAGAATCAGTCATAAGAGACGGTGTATATGCCCCTCAAACAATATATAAGCAGGTATGGTCCATAAGAAAGTGACCAATTGTTTTTGAATGGGATTATCCAAGGGTGGTCATTAACATACAATGCAACAAGATTATTACCTAAAGTTTCGGAATTTAAATTCAGGTAAAATTGTGGTCCGTAATAGAAAATAATTTTATACCTGGCTGTGTTTAATATTCTTTGGTTTAAGTTTATTAGTAATTATTCTGATTTCGTGTGTAATAGAGCGTGTGTTGAATCGAGTGCGAATTATGCAAAATATGTGCGAGTCTAGTGGATCTCAAGAGATGGTCCCGCCCAATGAGACTAAGGAAGTTATAAACAAGCATCTTTAGAAGAAACGGCCACATTAACGAGAATTCCAACATCAACTGTATGGAAACTTTCAGCGAGGAAAAAAAGAAGCGATGCTGACATTTTCTCAAGTGTAGATGAAAGTGATCAAGATATAATACGGCGTAAAATTTACCAGTTATACGAGGAACAAAGCGTGCCTACATTAGATATCTTAATGAGAAGGCTTGAAAAAGATGAAACCGGTATAGAATGTGGCAGAACTACGTTATGAAAGTGTATTTAATACATGGGTTTTAGATTTAAAAAAATTGACAAAAGGCAAGTTTTAATGGAATATTCTAGAATTCGGGAATGGCGACTGAAATATCTAGAAAAAATGAGGATTTACAGAGAATAACAAAGGCCATTTATTTACTTGGATGAAACCTGGTTCGACACTTATGATACCCCGGTTGAGTTGACTCAACTGATAAGTGTAAAACAAACGCGCCATGAAAAATATTTAAAGTTCTTCTCTGGATTACCATGTAGACACCACCGCTAATTTATTTCAAAGTTGGATTAAAAACAAACTATTTCCAAACATTCCTCCTAATAGCGTAATTGTAATGGACAAAAGAATAACTATTTTGCATGCTGGCTCTTAAGATGGTTGGATTGCAAATGGACTTTCTCTGTGTGCGAAAAATATTAAAGATTCTTCTCTGGATTACCATGAAGACACCACCGCTGATTTATTTGAAAGTTGGTTTAAAAAAAAAACTAGTTCCAAAAATCCCTCCTAATAGCGTCATTGTAATGGACAATGCAAGTTATCACAGTAGACAGTTGACTAAAACCCCTTCCTCATGTGACGCAAAAGCAACAATCCAGAACTACATGTATAATAACGACATTTATTTTCAAGAAGATTATACCAAAAAGCAATTAATTGAGGTTCTACAAAGCTTGAACCTACAAAAGGAATACGTCTGTGATAATTATGCAAAATATCTAGGGCATACAGTTTTAAGGCTTCCACCTTACCACTGTATATTTAATCCCATTGAACATGTTTGGCATCAACTGAAATCTGCCATTCGTCGTAACAATGTTTTTCCCGGTGTTAACTCCAATGTCCTCACACTTATAGAAACCGAAGTTTTTAACATCCTTCCACAAAGTTGGGCAAATTCTGTTAAACATATAGAAAAAGCAGAACAATCGTATATCCATATTGCAAATAATGTAGAACAAATAATAATTAGAACAGGCGATGATAGCGATAATGATACTGATATATTATGCGAATAATTTTAAGTAATTTAAGTAGGTAATAAATATAATTTGTAATTTTATTTTAGATTTAAACATAAATACATACATAAATAAATAAATATTGTTTAGTATCTCTACTAACAAAACCCCAAATAATTAAATTCTTAGCAAAGTACGGATCTGTTCTGCCATATTTCATTTTTACAGCTTGCCCGGGTCTTTCCTTAATTCGTATCAGTTAGTCACTTTCTTATATCTATGAACAGACTTTACAGAGTAAAATGCGAGCCAGTTTCGTTCAAACTCTGCAGAAGTCAACAGGATGGTTGGCGAAACATCCGCAAGTTCGACTCAACAACAACGGACGCAGGAGCAATCTGGAAGTTATTATCTGTTAAGCGGTCAAATTTTCATTTTAGGTAAAATTCTGATTATTTATTCCCCAATCCAAGCCAAGTGAGGCCCCTTTTATTTATTAAACTATGATTTGTAAAAAAATGTCACCCCTCAAGCATTAATTTGCTGCGCAACTTATTTAGTGACGTTCATTACCACCCTGTATATTGAAAAATAATCTAAATGATCGGTTGTCGCGTCGTAGTCGGTATCCGGGCACCTCTCACGTTTAAATAATAATTCGGCGGCATTCCGTAGTACCGCCGTGCCGGGCGTCTCTACGTGCCGTCGCGACGCCAGCCCGCCGGATGATGCATGGCGGCGGCGTTTTAAAGATAATGAAAATAAAACCGAGAGAGACGACCCACTCTATATATAAAATGTTCTTGCGATATATATTACCACCGGCCGCTTATCTCTGCCGTTATCTGCGAGGCCGCCTGCTGTGGATTTTGCTTTAATAAGTTCCCTCCGCCCATACTGTCGGAAGACGTGCTCTTTTCCACTTCTATGCTCCTCTCTTTCTCGCGCTGGTCCTGGGATTCGTTCGGTTTAGGGTCATTTTTATATGTTTTTAAACAAATGTCATAAATTTTTTTCCTTTAACTTGCGATGTGTCCTTCGTTTTTAACCTGGCCCCTAAGAGGGCGTTTCTTCTTTAGCCACGCCCCTTAAGGAGTATGGTCTGTTCATAGATATAAGAAAGTGACCAATTACTTTTGAATGGGATTATCCAAGGGTGGTCATTAACATACAATGCAACAAGTTTATTACTTAAAGTTGCGGAATTTAAATTCAGGTAAAATTGTGAATAATAGAAAATATTTTATACCTACCTGTGTTTAATATTCTTTGGTTTGGTATACTACTTAGTTTAAGTTTATTTGTAATCATTCTTATTTCGTGTGTAATGCAGCGTGTGTTGAATCGTGTGCTTCCACCTTACCACTGTATATTTAATCCCATTGAACATGTTTGGCACCAACTGAAGTCTGCCATTCGTCGTAACAATGTTTTTCCCCGTGTTAACATCCATGTCCTCAAACTTATAGAAACCGAAGTTTGCAGAAGAATCGTCTATCCATATTGCAAATAATATAGAACAAATAATAATTAGAACAGGCGATGATAGTGATACTGATATATTATGTGAATAATTTTAAGTAATTTAAGTAGGTAATAAAAATAATTTGTAATTTTATTTCGGATTTAATCATAAATACATACATTTCCTTCCTAAAAAACCGTAAATAATTAAATTCTAAGCAAAGTACGGACCTGTTCGGCCATATTTCATTCTTACAGCTAGCCCGGGTCT
Source organism: Cylas formicarius (assembly GCF_029955315.1). Lineage (NCBI taxonomy): Eukaryota > Metazoa > Arthropoda > Insecta > Coleoptera > Brentidae > Cylas > Cylas formicarius. The sequence continues at coordinate 28,180,457 of NW_026844326.1, read as the reverse complement.
TTCCTTGATTCGTATCAGTTAGTCACTTTGTTATATCTATGAACAGACTTTAACTCTTATACTTCTGGAACCTTATCCATGATTGGTTCGCCGTATAGAGTTGATACGTATGTGCCGTCAATCCTTTAGCACTTAATTGGAAATTATTTTAAAAGTTATCCCCCTCCTTTCGTCCCCGGCTCGTTCCCGGTCTGATAGCTTTTTTCCTATCAGACGGGCACCACTCTCGATCCAAATCCGCGCAATTTCGTTGGAATTTAAAACGAAGCGATTTTTGCCGGATTGCCTTTTAGCCTGCGCGTCCGTGTACACACACACACACACACGTGTGGATGTGTGGGTGTGTGTGTTTGATTCGGAGTAATCCGGTTCATTTTCAGAAATTAAAAAAGTGCTCCGGTCAAATATAGGGCGAGGCCTTTGTTGCGAATGCCGTCTGCCAAAGCAAGTATCGAAATCGTTGACGTATAATGACAAGGGCAGTCTATGGAGAACGTGTCAACGACCAGATCGTTTGATCCGCAGGATGATGACTTCCGGGTTTAAATGACTTTGCGTACGTGACGTATTACATTCTGTTCAATTTTTGTTGCCATAAAGTATACAACGAAAAATCGTGCTTTATAGTTAATATTTAACCGTGCAGTTGTTTTTACTCGTAAACCTTCGAACTGATTCCGATAAAATCGGGTATGGTCTGTTCATAGATATAAGAAAGTGAGCAATTGCTTTTGAATGGGATTATCCAAGGGTGGTCATTGCAACAAGATTATTACCTAAAGTTTCGGAATTTAAATTCAGGTACATGAAAACCTTTTAAAAATGTGATAATTTGATATGAACGGTATCGTAAACTGTGCTGAGAGAGTTTGAGGTTTCGTCAATTATACAGAGGACGCAAGATATTTGAAAAAATATAATTTAAAATTGTAATTACGAGAACAAATTTTAATATTTACCGAAGTATGCCGTAACTTTGAAGTTGGACGAGATGTGAAGGACACTTTATACAGGGTGTATTCACAATCAAATTACATCGATTTTGCGAAAGTTCCATAGTGGTCCGCAGGAGCACGATAGAAAACAATGCGTACCTTTACCACACGAAACCGCGAAGTTCTCTCGTTTTATAATAAAAAGCTGCTTCGCGCTACGAACTTGCCCCGCCCAGTGACGATTTTTTTGTTCCATCAGCAGTGTACCAAAGCTTGTTCTTGTGGACGACAATACCAGAGCGTGTCACCTGTAATTAAGGTGTACCAAAAAAAATCTCACCTGTAATTAGTGACAGATGTTTGGTAGGGGGTTGCAACGGGTCCCCTGGGGTAAATAAAGTAGTGCCTTTTTGGTACGTAACCTAGGGGAAAAGGTGGTGTCACTGATTAAAAAAAACTTGCGTCCGCGTATAAATTATTAGATAAACAAATTGCATGAATTACATATCACAAAGGTTACGTGAATATTATTTATTGATAAGTTTGAATCGAAATCCATAATATGTGTAGGAGTAAAAGAAAACAAAATAATATGTAACATTTTTTTATTTATTAAACACTATTTAAATTAAACAATATTTAAAAAACATTTTAATTTTATTATATCCGAGTTACTTTTTTTTGTTGAAAACAATTTCTCGATTGTACACAAGAGTTACAATAATCTATTGTCGTTTTGATTCGCCAATCGATACTTTCGTTGTTTACGTCGAGCACATCTCTCCTGCTAAGTATTTTTCTACAAACACCGCAACGTATTTCTTCTATAACAGAGGCAGTGTATGTTTTAAATCCTTGAATTTTTGGCCGCTGGTGGTGATGACGATGACGGTGATGGAATAACTTCGTCGCAATATAAACTGATATTTATCATTTAAATTAGAAACAAGTATCCCATGATCGAGTCTGTCAAAATCGGTATAGAAATCATCAGTTTGAGATCGCAAGTCTAGATTGTCAGCTATAACTTGGGTGATACTTGCCAGATTAGTGATGGCGGACCGCCCTTTCATAAAACCATGCTGCTTGGATATTATACTGTTTTTTAAATGATTGTAGAATCTATCGTGTTTCAAAACCCTTAGAAAAATTTCGAAGTAATGAAATGGGACCGATATCTAAATTGTCACCTTTTTTGTAAATGGGTCTAACTCTGCATAACTTCCAGATATCGGGCACAGTGCAATATTTAAGGCACGTATTCCGTAGAACGGTAAGTGGTAGAACAAGGACACTCGCACAGTCCTTTAAAACAAATGCCGGTATGCAATCAGGTCCCGACGTCATCTTATGTTTTGTTTGCTTAAGAGCCGCTAGCACTTCGCATTTTCGAAAAGATGTAAAATGAAGAACTTGCATATTACTAAATGTAAAATTTGAAGAAGAGTTAGTTAAAAAATTCATTAGTTTCAAAAAATTTGTGAAGCTGAACTCATTTTGGTTACACCGAGAAGTTAAAAAGTAGAAAATTTCAAAGCAAAAACAAAAATATCGTTCCGTTATTAATATTCTATAGTCCGTGGTATCTCTCGAGCAAATTTCAACGGACAAAGTTTCGCGATTATACAAACCGCACTACCCGCTTCGCATTTTTTAACACTTTCCATTGTTCTTCTCGTCCCGGGGGCCCGGAAACGAAAAAAAAAAAAAACAAGTCGCCAAATTTTCAACTTCGCGCCGAAAAACTTTTAATTCGTACACGCCGTCGCGCCATAATGGCGGCCGCCGTCTTCTAAATCACGTCTCGTTTTTTTTCCTCGTCTCCCTTACGTTCGCGCGACTTCTTTTCCTCCGGCAAACTTCCATTCCATAATTAAATTAAGCGATTTTGACGACGACAACGTGCAACTTTTCGGGAGGCGCGTCCCGAAGAGAAGACAATGAAATAATAAACGGTTTGCTTATTCCCCGACGACGAATCAAACTTCTTCGGGCGTAAAACTCCGTTTAAAGAAAGTTCTGACACGGAGAGCGAGGGAGAAAGGAGAACATTTTGACGAACGCGTTCCCGCGTACCTCAAGAAAATAAAAGTCGTTAATTTCCAAGCAACGAAATTATGATGGAAAATTGATCCCTCAAACGATTTTTTAAAATTTTGATTTTAACAACATTTTTTTTTACAATGAAAATTTTAAGACACAACGTGTCCTATGTAAAACTTTCCCAGTATAACTTTGAGGGCCTTAGCAACGTTCCTGCAAAATTTTTTAATGAAGTCACAAGGTCGATAATTTAATCCTACATTATCAATTTTAGTTCAGGCGTAGATCGTTGGCGCTCGCATCGCAATTACTAATGTATGTAATCTTTGTATGTCTGTCGTTATCATTCGAGTTTGATCGACGTTGGTCCTAAAGTGTTTCAGGTACCATTCGTCCCTTCCCTCAAATCAGCTTAGACCACCTCGTACATATACGCGAGCCCGAACTGTGTGGCATGTGCGGGCGTCCAGAAAATCCGCATAATTACCATTTTACCGCAACCCGCACACGGACGGTCGGGTCGACACGTGTTTGTCTGTCTCGGAAAAGCTAATTAACTTGTAATATTTATCATAAATTTCTCGCGTCGGCTCGAACCAAAATTCGCGGCGAATTAATTAACGGTCTCGTGTACGGGAAAAAAAATGGGCGAACGCGGTTTGAAATTGTCACGGAGTATAGTGTATTCAGCGTAGAGTAATAAAACTTTATTTGGAAGTGCTATCTCTTTATTTCCCTCGACATTTCTCTATACCGGTCCCGTTGTAAAGTAACTATGTTCAACCGATTATGCCAATATTGTATTGCTTCAATTCTTGAACAAGACATGTCAGCATGGCTTTAAACGCAGTGTAATATCTTTTCATGTGTACTTGAACTCGCTCAACTCTTGGATACACTGGTTGGTACTGGAAGGAAATTCGTTGTTAGATACTGTGGTATAAGTCAGAGACCCGTAGTGAGACGTGGTAACACCGCGTATTTTCAGAAAATATTTTAAATTTGATCGTTGCCTAAAGATGGGCCATTATTTTCGTAAAAATGATAGATGGAAAAAAGTTAAAAAAGTTAAGAAGCAACCCAACAATGTTGGTTTAAGCATAACCTGAATTCTGAAGATGATCGCTAATAAATTCGAAACGGTGCATTACGGATCGACGCTAAGCATCTTCAATGCTCGCGCTCCGAAAACACTCACACAGTGTTCTTCATGTAGAAAATAAGGTAGACAAAAGTTTTGCAATTATTTTTCTACAAGCATACAGATTCTAACCTCGCAATTCGACAGTGTTTTGATGAAGTGATTCGTGATGTTATGAAAGTTTGGAAACCTACTGGTATTCTGTCAACCATGTAACGCTATTACTAAAATCATGACAGTTTATCGAGAGTGGGAACTTATCAAAAAAAAAATTAATAAAACGAAAACTCAGCAACAAAAAATTACGGAGCATACATTTAAAAATTGCCTTGAGAATTTGTTTGATATATCTAATCATAACTGAGCACATTCTTTAACAGAAGCTCAGTCTAAATATTTAAATGAAGAATGGAAAACGTCAAATCGACATAGTATTTTTTTAACTTCTGCGAACTTAGAAGTTTCGGCAGAGACTCTAATGAATTGTGAGGTTAGAATTTGTATGCTTGTACAAAAATAATTGTAAAACTTTTCTTATACTCGGCAATTTTCGTTTAATTAATTTTCTACATGAAAAACCAACCAAATAAATTTTCTTTTCAACCATTTTACTATATTTACTATATATATATATATATATATATATATATATATATATATATATATATATATATATATATATATATATATATGATGACACTATATTCCGGGATATCATCCGTTCGCTCGTTGAACTCCGACTGGAATCCTGCATCCGACTGGAATCCTGCAAATCTTGCATCCGACTGGAATCCTGCAGACGTTTCGCCAAAATCTCACTTGGCATCTTCAATGCTCGCGCTCCGAAAACACTTCGAACACATATATATATATATATATATATATATATATATATATATATATATATATATATATATATATATATATATATATATATATATATATATATATATATATATATATATATATATATATATATATATGTCCTCAAACTTTGTTGGGCAAATTCTATTAAACATATAGAAAAAGCAGAACAATCGTATATCCATAGTGCAAATAATTAGAACAGGCGATGATAGCGATAGTGATACTGATATATTATGTGAATAATTTTAAGTAATTTTAGTAGGTAATAAAAATAATTTGTAATTTTATTTTAGATTTAAACATAAAAACATCAGTTAGTCACTTTCTTATATCTATTCCATCTGGCACAACCTCGTTCTTGTTGTTTAAAAGCAAGTCCCTCTAGTCTAATCCAATGCTTCAGCAAAGATCGTAATGTTTCGTTAGCGCTTTCATATACGTAGTTATTGGTCATAAATATTTATTTATCTATTCAGCTACACCTTCTCTGTTCGTCCCTCCATTTCCTTCCACACCTCGATATGCTGGTCCCTCTGTTACGTTCAATCAGCTGTAGCTAAACCGCCTAGCTACTCTATAAAGTTGCCAATGTTTTTTTCTGGTTTATTGACATTTAGATAGCCTCGATAGATAAGACCGACGCCAACACCAAGACCATCGATTCTAGTCGGCGTTAATGACGTCGGGGCTTCTTTGGAACATTGCCCCGACCCTTATTTTGCTCTCCCGTTTCCCGTTCGAGCGTTAAAAGTCCGGAATCTCGTCATAAACTTTGCATTAAAACTCGGATCCCCTCGCGTTAGCATTGACAGCTTCGAAGTTTACATTAAAAAGTAAACAATTTCACGCCGGCTTTCCGGGCGCTTCGATAGGGGCGCCATTTGCATCCCCCCCGTCGCGCGGACAAAGGAACGGCGGCACGCTCTTCTCTTGTTTTTGAGCTTGTCGAGTTTGACCTACAAGTTTCCGGTAAACGCCATCAACGACGGCTCTTTGTAGTCCTAATTACCGACGCGGGGTGGGGGAAGCGGCACGCCACCGATCCGAAACTCTCATCCGTCAAACGGAAACGGACGATAAAGAAGAATTAAATTTCATTTCCCCGGCCGACTAAATAAATCATCCCCTATTTTTAGAAAACTTAATTAAGAAATGTATTCGAGGTCGAAACGTTTCGAACGTTATTGAGACGTACCAGGCAATCACATGATTTAATTTTCCCGACTGAAACATTTTTCATTTGAGTTTTTACAATAAAAAGGGCGGGGGGGGGAGGATGTTCATTTTTCCCGGGTCCCGTCCATTTTACCCGTACGAGGCGTATTGCTTTCGGTTCGACAATGTGCCTGGTAGATACGTCGAGCTGCGACGTTGCCACGTTTAACGTCTAAACATTTTCCCGGCACACAAAGTAATACTTTAATTTGTATTTCGCGTAGAGTACGTAGAAAGGAATCTTTTTAATAATATTGTTTATCTAGGTTACAAATTATTTAGTCCAATTAATAATAATAATAATAAACTGTCTTTATTAAAAATCAAAATATTACAATATAAGTAACAATACAAGAGTGGCGACATTCGCAATTTGCGCTCTTCCATGTAGCAACAAGAACAACAGCACAACACCATAATAGTCAACAACCCGTATATACACCATAAACACAAGAAATAGACGCACATCATAAACTCATACGCTGTTGCTAGTTACGGGCGCAATTAATAATTAATTAATTAATAATAATTAACAATATTAATGCGTTTTTGAATATATATATATATATATATATATATATATATATATATATATATATATATATATATATATATATATATATATATATATATATATATATATATATATATATATATATATATATATATATATATATATATATATATATATATATATATATATATATATATATATATATATATATATATAGGTCCCGGAATACCCTTCCAAAAACCCTTCTCCAAAGCAATAGCATCTGAATGAGTATTTCCTAGAACTACCCTCCGGTATCTCGGACCATGAAAATGTTTAAAAAAGGAAAGAGTACCTTTTATCCCGAAGAATTCCAGTTTAGCTAGGAGAAGGAAATGATCCAAGGTGTCGAACCCTTTGCTATAGTCCAAGTGTATGAGACAAGAGTTTAATTTAGAATCCGCTGCTCTCAATAAATCATTAGTAACATGAAGCAAAGCACAAGTAGTGCTGTGAAGAGGTCGAAAACCAGATTAAGTGTCTGGGAGGAATTTGTTATCGCATGGGAACTGACGAAGTTGTTTAGCTGCGAGATGGTTGGCAGCAAACTGATTGGTCTAAAATTGTTAATGCAACTTGGACACTCTTTCTTTGGAACGGGTATAACTTCAGCTTGCTTCCGTGAGTCCGGAAAAACCCCGGTCAGCAAACACTTGTTAATAAGGAAAGTGATATGATCGACTAAATGTGGAATAGTTAAAAGAATTTTTATATCAATATTGTCAGCCATGAGCGTTACTTTTAATACAAATTAAAGTTTTATTAACTTCCTCAGGGTAAACTTTAGCAAAACGGAATGAATTAGAACGAAATTGTTTATTCATATAATTTGCCGACACAAACCCCGGATCAATACCACCAACAGCTCCAAAAGAAGTAAAAGCAACATTGTTTTCAAACATTATAGTAGGATTACTGTGCACTCGAAGTCTCCTCAAAGTACGCCAAAAATTTTTAGGATCAGCTTTAAATGTACTTGTACTTAAATATGCCCTTTTCTATCTTTCTATCTTTTCTCTATACTCGTTTAAAGCAATACCTGACTTAAGACGTTTGTATCTTAAACGTGACCTATTTTTAAGTTTTATCAATAGTTTAAGGTTTTCGTTAAGCTAAGGGGCTGGGGGTCTTTTAATTCTAACTGTTTTTAATGGAGCATGAATATCAAAAAAATAATTCATATTATTCGTAAGAAAGTCAACTTGTACGTTTATACATGTTATTACAACCTAAACAAAACTTATGAAAAACTTGGACATCGAAGTAATATATTATGATGTATAGTAGTATGTGGTTAGAAAGCAGTCCCATATTTTATATAGCAGGAATACTGTTACATATTGGGAAAAAAAAAGAAAACCCAAGCGAAGAGATGTTTATAGTAGATAAATAGTAGATAAGGTAAGACGGTTCAGCGGCAATTTTGGGCGTGTCTACCGAAAACATGAATGAATCATCATCCGAGTGACCGACACTTTTACCTTGAAATTTTCCTGTAAGAACGTGTAAAAACAGTCAAAATTGCCCACTGAACTGTCATACCCTATCTATTAGAGACACATCTCAAGCGATAAAATATATACTCTTAAGTTGATATGTGAGAAAAAAATCGATAGTGGAACAAAAATTTCCATTCCTTAACCAAAACTGAAATCTCGACGCGGAAACGCGACAACGCTGTACGATGAAAATAAAATTGCTACGATGCGGTTAACTTATTGGGTGGATTTTGTACGATCATGATAGATTTAATGCTGTCTAGATATTCAATTCGCTTACGCAGATTTGCTATATTCGCGTCATATTGTCGGTACGTGAGGCGGTATGGTAATCCCCCTTAGCCAATCATTTCTCTGAGCCTGTAGATTTCAACGTAGAAACGTATTTCATTCGTTAAAATGAAGTTCCAAAACTACATCTTATAGGGAAAGTTATAGAAAATATGCTCAGAATACCGATGACGATGTTCTTGTGAAGTGTTGGAGGGTAGAAATCCTTGGAAAATGAATGATATTGGCAATTATTATAAATTTGGACGAAATCGATTGGAAGTGCAGAGATACCTCATCGCTTTGGTACGAAGTAGAAACGCGTAGACATCGCTCGGACAAAAAAAAGAATACACGCCCCGGAAAATTAGGTTTGTCGTGCCTCTGACGACGACGAGACGGGATCGAAATCCCATTGTTTATATGGACGGGACATCGTTAGACCTATAATCCAATTTCGACGGGGTAATATCGGATCAAAAGACGCCCTTTGTGTTTCGCGCCTCGCTTCTATTTGTCTTTTGAATTTTAATGATCCCTTTTGAAGTACGAAAATGAAATATACACTTTTCACCTTCTAACCCCTCACCCCGCCGAGCTCGCTTGAGGAGTGTAGAGAGAGATGATGCGTGTGTGTGTGTGTGTGTATATACCGCCCGATCCTTTTCAAGCTTGGCGGTGGAGGGGTAGGATGGGGGATTTTCGGGAAAAAATTCAATAAAAACTTCTCGCGCCAACTTTAGCCGGTGGTGGTGGCGGTGGGGACGAAGGTGGCCTACGCAACGGACGGAAGGCAGCCGTTATCGCCACTCCGTCACTCCTCCCGACTCTTGTGCCTTATTTTCACGGTTTCCCCACACTTACTTTTCTCAGGGATAAACATAATGCGGAAACGATGTTACGAAAGAGTATTTTGTTTTCTGCCCGCGTGGAAAGGAAAAACTTTCGAAATAAAATTTGGAAGGCGAGCGTGGGGGCGAATTTTTTTTACAGTTGTCCCAGGTCGGCGTAACCCGAACTTCGGTAGGTTTTAAGGTTTGTGTTAGGAACTGGCGAAAAACTCATGAGTTCAGTAATATTCTATATAGGGAACGGTATAATAAATACCACTATATCTGTAGAAGTGTAGAAAGTGACCATTGGTGGTCAAAAAAAAAAGCAGCACAATAACATGGGCAGATTTTTATATAGAATCGTAGGCAGAAATAACAGTTTTTTCTCTGTATTCTCAAGAAAACAAACAAGATAAAAGAGATTTTGTATGGAAGATGCCGCCAAATTATAGTTACTAGAATTAAGAGAATGAAATTATAGATGAACATTCACTTGTTTATTTATTTAATTTCTCATCAGACAAATTAACATTGATGTACAATTCGTTAACAGTTTAACAGTTTACTTAAATATACACAGTTATCCACAACAGTAAATATGTCAATATAGTCATCTAAGTAAATTTGTAATATGTATAACTAACGGTTTGAAAATTTCATTTAAATAAATCTTTATAGTCATAGAAGTATTCCATTATTACAATGTTTAATACATTTTTTAATTCAATCGTTAGACAGTTGTTTCTGAGATTTATTGGTATTTTGTTATACAATTGATTAGCAATGAAAGTTAATGAAGTTCTGTTTACACGATGATTCGGAACACACAGATAATTTTATGTCTGGTGTCAGCCAGAATTAATTAATTTTTTATTATCCTATACATACATTATCCACTGATAGGTAAAAATTCTGCGACCGTCAGTTTTAGCTTACACTATCCGGAACATAAAGTTGAAACAATCTTTTTTGATTCCTAAAAACTTTATCTGCCTCTGCCTCTTAATAAAATCTATAAAATAAAACAAGCCGTCTCACAAGTTGTAAGTTGGATAAGTTTTCAAATCTGAAATGTAACTTTGATTAAACTTTCGGCGAACTTATCAATACCCAAAAATTTTGAGAGTTAACGCCATACACACGTGAAAAAAGTCAAAGAAAACACCTGTAAAGTATTAAACACACTTCTATTTATTAGTACCAGTGAAGGACTCCAAATTGTTAGAGGTGGGGGAACGTGAACATTTCTCGCGTTTTTTCCTTATGCGATTTTCCGCATTAATTTTTTACACACTTAATAAAAAATGCACGCGAACGAGATCAAATCCAAACTGCCATTTTTTACGGCTCGAACGTTTTACGACGAGGCTTTCATTTCAATATTGTAGGGTACCGCAACGTTTTAAAAATAAAACCGTATTATTCTATATGAAACAACAACGTCGTTTAGTCGCAAAGGGAAACGACGAACGAGGTTTACTTTTCGACATTGATGCATTATATATACAATATAAACTTGTTTTCCAATCCGTTCGAGCAAATATTTCACGAAGAAAACAAATTCTCGGAATAAAAACAAAACGCCTCTCGTTTATATGTTTGACCACGTTGCCCCGCGGGTTTACCGCCCTAAGTGCTTAAGTGCGTTTTTATGACGTCATAAAATGGCGGTACGTCGGTTTATTTGTTGCGATCGAAACGACGATAAACCCCAAGTGTCTAGATTGAAAAATAAGATAACCTCGTAAAAGTCGACTCCGATATTACTCGTAATTATTTAAAAGCCCGACGTATAAAATGGGTTGAATAACTTAACCCAGGGCTGCGGGCCAAGTCTAAGCAATCGTTTTAGTCAGACGTTGTACCTTGTATCATTTTCTCATTGTCTATCATTTTTAAGAACACGACTAAATTTGATACGTCAAAGATGGCTAAAGCGAGCCAGAACTCGCACTAGCGGGAGACGGGAGGAGATAGACACCCAGAAACAGCGAGGTCCGTAATTATCCATTATTCGCGTTTCTCCCTCCCGACTCCCACTTTTAAATAGCGAATTCCGTATATAATATCACTGGACTTTATTATTTTCGTAAATTTAATTACGTTCGGCACCATTGTACACACACGTACTATATATTCGTGTAAAATTACTGCATATTACGCCATTTAAATGCTAAATAAATGTTAATAAAATGTGCGGCCTGCATTCGAATCGGAATTATTTTCATTGTACATTAATTTCGAACGAATTACATGGCGGCGCGCGTGCAAATTTATCTGATTAATTACGATTACACGGCCTATCTATTTACTTTAGAAATGCTTAATTAAAATCGTTTTTGATAGTTCGTTTTTGACGTAACACAAAAAAAAAAACCTTTCAAGCAAATGCAACAACGAAAGAATTTGGACTTCCATCAGTTTCATCCGCGACAACTTTGGAGGAGTTGTGTGTTTTTACCTTCTATATGTTAAGAAAGATAACTAAACTTAGGAAACACCATCTACATATGACATTATTTGAAATCGACGCTATCAGTAGTTAAAAATATAACTTCTTCAGCATTCTATATATCGAGACACCAGATACGTCTCGATTTGGAAAGGGAAAGGCTTATGGTATTTGCAAATACCCTCGGATCAGTGGTCACAAAGAACAAATTAGCACCCCCATAGTTAAATCACCATTAGAACTAGCAGTCACCTTGTTGCTGAAGTATCTCAACATGCTTGTCTTGTAAATGCCCGATATTGGAGAAACAAAATATACACAATTCACTTAAGCGCTGAAGAAGCCAACTGTGATTATCCAAATGTCAGCAAGTTCGATTTATCAACAATAGACACGGTAGGTGAAATAGTAGTATAGTTGGGTATTGAGATATTTGGTCTAAACAGATTATTGCTTATTGGACAACGCTTAGCTGACTGATTGAAAGACAGGTTTTAAGAAATGTTTCGTTAATATCGCGGAAAGTTCCGCCCCTACGCCATTCTTCTCGAAACTTTTGATGTATATCGTATCATATTCGTCAATATCGGCGACAAAGACACGCGATATTATATTACACGCCCGTTACGGCACTTGTTTTACGACAGGTGATTTTGTTTTAAAAACTTTTTAGCCCACGCGTTGTTCCATTTTCTTCCGGGACGACTTTAATGCATAGATAAACTCTGCAAAACAAGTAATGACAAAGTTATCTTTTAGGGTCACGTCGGGCGGTATATTAGGCGAAGTGCATCGCCAGTATACGATGTTTCATCGCGTACGACGACGGACGAAACTCGAACCCTTGGGGGGTTTATATTTTTAAAAGAGGTTTTAAGTAAAGAAGCGCGAGGAACGTTTTAGACGACGAACATTCACGATTTTATTTTTATTTACCGCTGCACCTGCAAGTTATTAAACGCGTTTGATTTATTAGTATGAAACACGTATTTTTTTATAATTACCCTGATGACGTAGTTGATGCAGCTAGAAAGATTACTGAGCACCTTCGAAAACCTTTAGAAAAGTCTAACCAATCGTAAATCGCAAAATAACGGAGTGAAGTTTAAATTTTTCAGATACCATCACCTAGTCAATCTTACTTATACAAAAGTTAAAAATCAATGTACCGTCGTCTCTAAAAATCTTGGGAACTAAAGAACTAATACAAGATAAAAATAGCTGCTTCTTCTACCTTGACATAACACGGCATTATTTAAAAGATCTTTCTCATATTTTTCAAAGAAACTTCCACAGGCTACTGTAATTGGATTCTTCAAAGCTTAATGAAACTGGCTCGCCTTTTACTCTGTACCTGCTTGAGAAGGACGGAGCCAAATGAGAGTCACCGTCTCAGATGACTGATTCCCATATTGGGACAGATTTGAGTCGCAGTTAAGATTGTTAGGTTGCTTATAGATTTCTGTCGACTCTCTGATTTTTCGTTGGTAGAAGAATTGATTACATACAAGGATTTTATTTAGTTTTATCGAATAAAATTTTATATCCGGTTCCGTGAGTGTGTTCGGCAACTGCTGATAAGTTTATTTGTTTTAGTATTAAGGTTTTTTCATGTTCTTTGAGCCTAGTTGATATCTTTCGTCCGGTCTTTATTGTATTCCTTTCCGCATATGCATGGAATGCTGTAAACTCCTGCCATCTCAAATGGAATTCCGCCTGCGTTGGTTTTTGTTGATGTTGAGAGATTTTTGGAGAAGTGGTAAATCTGGTTTTTTTGGGCCGGATGGTGATGTGACAATGCCTTAAGGTATCGGTCTGTGTGCGTAGGTTTTCTATAATCACAATGCCCCAATGGTAGGTCTGATTTTCTATTGATCAGAATATCTAAGATTTGGAGGTTATTATTATTATTTAGCTCCGCCTCCCTCAACGTATAAGCAGGTACAAGCTTAAGCTCTGAAGGAGCCAACAGGATTATTGGCGAAGCTTTAGCACGTTTGATTCAACAAAAACCAACGCAGGCGGAATCCAGAAGTTTTGTAAAAAGTGTCTTAGTCACTTTACAAATTACTAATAGGTTTTTTAAACGTCTTAAACTAGCGCTAAATCACAAGAAAATGTTAGAAACATTAATTTTTTGATAACGAGGACATTTTTTTTGTCATGTATGTCAACTACTGTTTTTTTTTGTATAAAAGGTGTTAAGTTTAATTTTTGAATCGGCCCTGATAAAATTGCAAAGTTCCATGCTTTCTGTATAATAAAGACACAATAATAATAGTAATAATTAAATTGCTTAGACGTAATCTCCGATAGGCGGGACAACCTAGTGTCCCCGCCCACTTCGTAAGTTACGGCAACACCTAACACGAATAACATATCTACTAAAACCTATTCCTAATGTTTCAGTTTACGAAAGGTAAAAATTCTTGGAATTGGAATGATAAACGAATTCAAAACGTCCGAATTAGAAACATTGTTGTCTCATCGAATTTTATTCTCGCCCCATGATCGGGGGAGACCGTTCGTGACGGCATAATTTATTTATTTCGTTCATTATTTATAGCGCCTTTTTAGCCGACAAACTTTCGGTCCTCCCGGAAACAAAAAAGCGGAACAAAAACTCCGGACCGCCGCCGCCGCGATAATGGTTCTTGGCACACTCTCCCGCCACTTATCGTCTGTTCAGTATCCGAGCTAATGATGGACCCGAAGTCGATTATTATTTTCGCGTGTCGCATTTGGCATGTATCAAGAAAGAAGGGGAGGGCGGAGGGGGTGTATTTTAGGATACAAAATATATTACTATAAAAAAATAATTTTCTTACGTAATACGAGGGTCGTTCAATAAATCCTTAGACATTTTTGACATTAAAACTACTAACTAACAGTTTCAGCTGTGTCCAACACATAGTTTAATTGTCTGGTCTATTTAAGTAAAGAACTTTAATTTGTTTTTAAAAATGGATAAAAGTGAGTTTGGAACAGTGCTTAAACATTTGTATTCGAAAGGGTTGACGCCGAAAGAAATCAAAGCTGATTTGGATGAAGTTCGTATCACACATCTGCTCCTGTATTTGCAAGTGTTTACAATTGGGTGAATGAGATTAAATTCCGAAGTCCTACTTTTTAGACGGCTTGAAAAAAATAAAAAACGCTTAGACAAATGTGTACAGCTGAAAAGATTTTCTATTAAAAAAAATCCACTTTTTTTAAGAAAATAAATAAGAACTAAAATTCCAGATTTTCACGAAATTATATATTTTGACGTGGCAATTGTTTCGACAACAATAGATAACAACATACACAAAGAATTTTCTCAAATGTGTAGTAAAAACTATCAAAAACAATATATTTCAAAAACGAACAATTTTCTTAAACCAGAACTTTTCCAATGTATCAGATACGATCCTACCGAGTTATATCACAGACAAGCCAAGGAAGTAATTACTAACTCCACACTATTTAGTGACAAAGACAAATATTTTTTAACAATTATGAATCCACAACCGCCGAAATTATATTCTTACATAAACAAGATATGCCCATTAGACCAGTCGTATCTTATGCAACAGCTCCAACAGTTCAACTCAACAAAATTAGTAAATATTTTAAAGTTCCACACAGATTTTAAACCAAAATTTGCAATAAAAAATTATTTTGAATTAATCAACAAAATTAAAGATACCAAAATCCCTTCTAACGCAACTCTATTGTCTTTTGATGTACAAAACTTATTTTATTAATTCGGACGGAACGTAACGGTCGTTGTGGCGGAAAGAGAATTAATGAAAAAATTAAACGCAACTGTTCGACGGAACGCTCGCGGAGGCAATTTGCGCTCGGACCGAATTATGTTAACTTTGCCCGACGCTAAATCACAATCAAGCGACGCGAACGCACCCGGTTACTAATTTGGCAGCGTTTCAAAAAAAAAATGCGAATCGCGATCTGCGACTCGTCAAAAATTTGTAATTAGGACGGGCGGTTGGTTGCAGGGCCCTCTGGCGGTGTCACGCGAGACCGCACACACGTTACCCGTTGATTGTCGCCGGACGAAAGGGTCGGAAAAATACGGTTTACGTTCCGGTATCAACGTAAATTTGATGGTGGTGTGAAAACTAAAAGGGGAGAAGGTTAAGATTAAGAGTCGAGGCCCCTAGTTGCGAAAATTTGAAGGTTCCAGCCCCAACAGTTGGAAGGATAAAATTCTTGTTCGCGCTGCCGAGGAAGAATTTTATGTTTACCTTAACCGTGCCTTTGGGCTGCTCAGTTGGATGCGCGTTGTTAGGCGCCAGAGAAGATATATAACGATAGTGCAAGAATAAATAAGATAAGAAAATTTAAGATTCACATTAGCGAAAATTGGTCGGGTCACCACCTGATACTGATACGAATTAAGGAAAGACCCGGGCAAGCTGTAAGAATGAAATATGGCCGAACAGGTCTGTACTTTGCTTAGAATTTAATTATTTATGTATGTATTTATGTTTAAATCTAAAATAAAATTACAAATTATTTTTATTACCTACTTAAATTACTTAAAATAATTTTACCTGAATTTTAATTCCGAAACTTTAGGTAATAATCTTGTTGCATTGTATGTTAATGACCACCCTTGGATAATCCCATTCAAAAGCAATTGGTCACTTTCTTAAATCTATGAACAAACCATACCTACCCTCACCCCCTCAACCCTCATTCCGCCCTCATCAACCTGCGCAAGGGCTTTTATAACAATAATGGAAGCAGGAAAAAAGGGCAAACCCACCTTCCCGTTGTTTTAACCGCCGTGACCAATGAAAGCAAACTGGGAAAGAGAGAAAAACAAGAAAATTAATGTAACAAAATTTATTGACAAATTTTTAATTAAACCACCCGCAATTGCTCAAACCTCCCAGGCAAAGCGACGTTTACTTGTTCTCCCCGATATGGTCCTAAGTATTCCTGGTAGCTGGGGCTGTCGACCTGATGGATCTCGCTACTCAGCTAGGTGATGACTGATTATATCGTGTCAGTTGTCATCAGAGTCTTGCCACAGGTAATTGGCTCCACGTCCACTTTATTTATTTAGCTAATACCAGGGTGAGCTTTTGACGTCAGCGTGGAGACTTTGGATTAACAATATTAAAAAAACTATGCACTAATTCTTGCTTACAAATTGCAATCTTAAAAGCTAACAAGATTTACAGAAATGTCCTCAATTTTGAATTTGGTCAAATGCAAAATTTGTCAATTGAAAGCCGATTTGATGAAATTCGTTAGATTATTAAATTAAAGAGAACTATTTTATAACCCAACATTTGAATCTGCTCAAAAATATCTAAAGGTATTATTAATGAAAAAGGTAAGAGAGAAGAAGAAAAATTGGAGCTTTTACAGGTCATTAACTACACCAAGGTGACGTGATATCGACAAATAATCCCCGTATTCACAATGTAAAGAAAAGTATGGACAGTAAAACGTGATTACAGCGTATAATAGATGAAAATAGCTATCGAAAACCGCGCCAGAGCAAAGAGATGTGCAGGTATTTTAACAATTAATATCAAATAAAGATAAAAATAAGCACAGTTTCCTTCAGGTATTCTGGCTGAAGATCCTGACAGAAACGTCAAACTTATCTGGTTTTCGTTTAACCAAGGGGTCCACAATAAATTTAGGAATACGTCCAGAAATTCGCCTCGTTGTAAATCACAGCAACTGTAAGATAAGGCTTTTTCTTGGAGAAGATAATAATAACAGATATCGGTATCAAAAACGATACTGTGACGCAACAGGAAGGTAATACGACACAAAATATATGTACCAAGATTGGCAACGAAAGAAAATCAAAGAAATATATACGCCAGCGGAAAGCCACGGAATATACGAAATCTTTTGCAGCACTTTTTACTGTCGATGGCTTACACCCGACAAGATTATAAAGATATAAAATTTCAACTCAAAAAGGTATTATTTACCAAATTCTGAAAACTAAACAATCTACAGTTTACAACAAAACCAAAAATAGATATTAAATCAGATATTAATCTCGTCACCTTGCATAAAATTCCATGCAGCTGTACCCTCTATAAAGCTACCAAATTACTAGTTGAATCTTCTTCGAAGAGAGTAGGAAAGGAAAAAGCTAGCGAAAAATTTCATTTTTCATTCCATCGATCCATCGAACTCAATGCCTCGCGCTTAAAAGTTTTGGTTACGTATCTGATTTCGATATCCGAATTAAGTACGTCACAAGGAATTTTACGAACGCAATGCGTTGCCGAATTTGAATATCGATGAACCGAAAATTTCGTAATTGACTAAACAGTATGGCGAAATTTATTTCGCTACACAGTGTGATATCAGTCTTAGTCGCGTACGACTACGAACGATAGTAATAGATGGTAGGCCGTTTTTTAAGGCACAACCATCTAAGGTTAAAATTAAGATTAAGATTTAGGAGAGTTGACAATTGACTTGTCCGTCACTGCGACCCAGAGTACAAATTGTGACTCCGTCCATACCTATGCTCTTTATCTAGGTTCGTCTCTCTGATTAGACAGTTATATCTTCGCTAGTAGCTTCTTGATGTAGTTCGTTGCCTATGGACAAGCCCTCATATTGGCATGTGTATACTTTTTACAAAACTTGTGCGTCGGTTTTTGCTGCCATTTTACTCTGTACCTGCTTGTATATTGCCTGCTAGGGTTTTTATGTTTCTTGTTTTCTTTTTTCTGGAAAACTTTTCATCAATCTGATCATAAGAATTAATAAATATGAATAATCCAATTAATTTAATAAATTACTCTAATTTAAAATTAACCTTTATACAGGTGCGCACTTGTTGCCTCAGACCGGTTCTGCACATAATTGTATGATATTTTTATACTACACTAAATGAGGGACATAAACACCGTCTCGGATGGCTGATGCCCATATTGGTGCCAGGTAGAGACCTGAGTCGCGGTTAAGATTGTTAGGTTGCTTATAGATTTCTATAGACTCTCGGATTTTTCGTTGGTAGAAGAACTGATTGCATGGAAGAATTTAGTTTTATCGGCAACAGCTGATGAGTTTATTTGTCTTAGTCGTAAGGCTCTTTCAAGTTCTTTGAGCATAGTTGATATTTTTCATCCGGTCTCTCCAATGTATTCTTTGCCGCATATGCATGGAATGCTGTAAACTCCTGGGATCTCAAATTGAATTTTGTCTTTGACGGACCGAAGATGTTGAAAGATTTTTGGACAAGTGGTGTTGAAGTTATCCTTCTTTAGAACTTTTGATATGTGGTCAGTGATATTTTGAATGTAAGGAAGGACCACAGTGGCAAGTGTAGGATTTCTTTTGGCGTCATTGCTATTGGAAGGTTGTGGTGAAATGTATTTTTTGATGTAATATCTTTGTGTGGAATTCTTAGAGAGAAGAGCAGAGTTTTAATTCTGGGCTCAGTGACTCGTGTGCATAGCACTTCTAGACCGAATCAGCATTCAGTCTTTTCTTCGACTCCCACTTAAACGCCTCTTATGCCCACAGGTGGGGGGACCCAATGTACCTACCCTAAATCTGGTGAATGGAACTCTAAGGCCTCTTGGCCTTTCTTGGTTCCGGCATGTCTCTCCACCATTTTTGAGATCCCCTTTCGATCCACTTATTAGCCTTCGACAAAGTATCCTGGTCAAATCATTCGCCTTGACAAGTCTATTTCGTTGGTGTTTCCGTAACCTTTGCGGTCTTCATACCCTGGTACTGGAACTGCCTAGCTATCTCAATTATGAAAATCCAAAACTACTGGATTTTTATAACGAATCCTTTTCCTTTAATGTTCTAGTACGGTAGTCTCCGCTTGAAATGCTGTTATTAGCTTGCCCATTTGAATAAAAAAATATATTTTCGTCCTGGGTTCATTTATTCCAGCCCTAGTAGTTCTTGACTTTTTGAGCCGTCTGTGTAACAGATTAACAGTGTAACACTTATTAGTGTGCGGTCTTCCCAGCCTTTTTTGATTGGTATTTGACTTCTGTTCCGTTAAAGAAATCATTTGTATATGAGGAGGGTTAACAGCACCACACCTGGTCAGAATAGGAGAAAAATCCTGTTCATCTGCTTACCAGTTGCGTATGGGCGATGAGATCAGACTATTTAGAATGCTTAATTCTAAATAGTTCATTGAGGCCCAGAAACTACCCAAACTCCCCACCTATAGGAACGGGAGAGGGGGATTAGAAAGTCCGAACCCTACACCCTTCAGTTTAGAAGTTTATAAGGTAGCTAATTTATAAAGCCCAATTTTTAAGAGGATGTTTACAGGTGTATTCGTGCAGAGAGGATAGACCTAATGTCATCCATATTTGAAACAGAGATTAAATATCGCAACGCGCTGTAAAAAATATTTCATTGACCGCGGAGGAAATTAGGAAAACGGAACAAAAATCGTTTTCGCATGTATCCTTCTAAAAAATATGATTATTTTTTACGTCTTTCTCACAATACCATCAAATTACTTAATTTCATTTAGAGTCTTGCTACGCTGGGGAGGAACCTCGCAGCTCGGCGGCGGCGGGGCAAAGAAGAATGATTTATACGAAACTTCCGCCATTACAGAAATAAAGGCGAATATTAAAAGTTTAGGTGGTAGATTAGAACCTTTTTTCGCCTGATACTTTCGTCGATAAAAGGATAATGCCCAGCCTGGGGATCTTAGGTCGCCAGATCCTCCTAAATTGCGATGGAACAATAAGAAAATGATAAGCTCTACATATAAAGTGCATATAACGTGTGTAGCTCCCGTCGCGCTATTAAAAAAAAACTGGGATTGAGATTTACGACCCTTTCTGTCAAATTCTCACCGCGACAATAATGAAACGGAAAGTGGCCTTGCTTGACCCGTTAAAATTCGGTGACCATTTATTCGGTTTCGCGTTCACGTCTACAGAGGGAGCTGCGCTCGCATACGTTGCGACCCACTTTTACAAAAGTTTTCAAAAACGGCATGCATAAATGCAAAGTAGCGTTTCCTATCGGTTTCGAGGGAAACGCTTTAAAGTTTTCACGGTTGAGGGGGGCTTCGGGATTATTTAAATTTGTCGTTTCGAATTGTCCTGTCGCGAAAGGGAAAATCCCCAAACAGAATAAAATTCCTTTATACTTTTACGGTCGCCGCTACTTTCGCATGTTCTTTTTTACACGCGACGTTGCTACGGTTTATGTGCAAGTCCGTGGTTCTAAATAAATGCAGCGAAATCAAAGACCAGATATTTTTTCCAAATTTCTTCGAACACAGAAAAAATTCTGGGATATATTGATTATTATATTTCTAACTTGTATATTTCAATCTTTGTCGATACGTTTTTTTAATAGAAATAGTGTTTTTTCACTACCAGATCAAACGAATAACGAGTAATGAAATGCAAAAAATGCTAACCGTAACATATGATACGTACAACTGTTCCCACTGGTCACGATCGTACCCCGTATCTTGACGAGAGAGCATTGTTGACCTCCCCTGGTACACAGAGTGTTATTTAATAGGTGCCCCATATTTCAAAAGGTGATTTCTCAATTATTATTAAGGTAAACAGTTGCTATGAAGATGTGTTCTGAAACGTTTCGTTTTAGGACGCAAATTGGTGTCTTTAGGTTTAAGTTTCTTCCCAGTTTAGCTATCGTAGTAGAGTACATTTTCCCAATCTTCACGCATCAGACTGACACCTTCTCGAAAAGGTGCGAAGCTCTTTAACTTTAGTTATTGTAGAATTTGAGCATGTTTGGTATTCTTTTTCGACCTTTTCATTTGATTTCTTGTGTTTTTAGAACTTATGAGATATCTGAGATTCGTCGTATACCGAACGGGAAGATAACTTTTCTTTGTGGAAAACTTCTGTTCAAATTGATCCAGGATACTATTAAAGATTTCATTGAATAAATCGCACATAGCATTCATACAAGTGTCGACATCCAAGAATGTGCAATCAACTTCCAGAGTGCATTTTAAAATTAAAATGTAGGGATGTATCCTCAGTGTTACTACTGGTATTCTTTTTGACAATCAGGTTGACAAGCATCCTCTCTTGCAAAATAACTCTGTTCACGAAAAACTACACAATCTGGTGCATCTGTTATAACTAAATCCAATATTATATCGCCAATGTTACCACTAAAATTTAACTGAAATACTTTAAGAAAACTTAAAAATACTTCAATCAAATCGTTTTGTTTGAATTTTAGGGCATTAGAATTACTAACGGTCAGTATGTTGGACTGCTTAAACCAGAAGTTCTTCAAAATGATCTATAAATCACTTCACCCACCAAATGCATCTCACAGCTTCCAGGGCACTGTTTAGAATAGTCACATCAGTACTTACTGTTCTTAGGTGCGATTCTGTTGCCAATATTTCACCATCACTCTGAGTTGCTTGACTACCTATTAAATCTCTCTATACACTTAAAATTCATCATAAAAACTGGAAACACTCTAGTAGTAAAATTCAAAATAAATAAGAACTAAAAGTTCAGATTTTCACGAAATTATATATTCTTACATGACAATTGTTTCGACAACGCCGTGTCTTTATCAAATGTAATATTTACAAACTACCTTCTACTATATATACCGCAAAATGACCATAAAACATTAATTTGAGATTAAGGAGAGATATGTAAATCTAATTGATCGCTAAACAATACATTTTAAAGTGTCACTTTGTTAATCTCCATTTCATTTTATACTTTTTATGGCTGTATGTAAAATATCAAAATTGTCATCAAAAACGTGGTTTTCTGTGTTTAAGTGTGTAGCATAATTAGAATCTATGCTATTGTTTATAAACGCTCTTATATGTTCGTTAATGCGTTTCTTGAAGGACCACCTTTTTGTACAATATAAATTTTAGAACAAGATCCGCATTTCAACCTGTAGACACCTGATTTTTCAAATTTTGGACATTTCGTTTTATTGTTTTCTAAAAATTTTCCTATTATGTTGTTAGTTCTGAAAGCTATTTTTAACCCACATTTTGACGAATGTTTTGAAATTTTTTCACTAGGTTCTCCTAATAGGTTTCGGATAAATAGAGTTTTCTGTTGTCTGGATTTGGTTTTTATTTATAATTTTATCTAGATTAGATCCAGATTGTAGCCGTTGTTCAGTGCAATTTGTTTATTGATATTAACTTATTTGTTGTAATATTCTGTTGAGAGTGGCGTATTAAGAAGTCTGTGTATAAAAGAGTGAAATTCAGCCATTTTGTGTGTATAAGGGTGATTTGAGCGTTTAAAAACAAAAGTCTAGATTCTAATTATGCACACACTTAAACACAGAAGAACATACTTTTTTGACGACAAAATGAAAAATTAAAATGTATTACTTAAAGATAAATTAGAATTAAAAACCTCTCCTTTATTGAACTTAAATTCTCACAACAATATTAATTAAGGTTTTATGGTCAGTTTTAGGTTTGTATAGCAGCAGGTAGTTTGTAAATATTACCGTTGATCAAGACACGGTGTTGTCGAAACAATTGTCATGTAAAAATATATAATTTCGTGAAAATCTGAACTTTTAGTTCTTATTTATTTTGATAAATGGGTTTTCATCAAGTAAAAGCCACCTCAGTTCAACTCTAGTAGCAATCTGAGGCCGGGGGCGGACCACACCATGCAAGCAACAGAGGCTTTCTGGGGATGTGCACGAAGCATCCTCTGGTAGCATAGGAGCTCCCTGCACGCGGTTTTTAGCTTTGAGGTTATGTCTGATTTTGTGCTCCTTTAACGGCCTTACATTACTACTCACTCTGTTTAAGCGATGATTCGGTGAAGTCAATTATATCGCAGTCACATGAATAGATCGACGCATTAAAATTCATCAGCTTTAGTATTGTGTCCTCTCACATTCTGATACAAAATTCTGTAACCTTGACTGTTCAGCAGTTTTAGTTTCCGGCTGCATTATAACGTGTCCAACGACTGAGACAATTTTGGGACCATATGTAGCAAGAAGAAGGAATCACTATTTAATACGCTGCGTATATCTTGCTTTGACTTCAAAATTATAACACCTAACCGCTCTCTTAATTTTCATTCACAATATAGAACATTTTTAGAATACTACGGCACATAAAAGAAATATTGAAAAGATCCTTTTCCTAAAATGTCTCCATTTATCTCTGCATTGGGTTATTGCCCAGCTATTTTAAGACATTTTTATATAACAATATGTCTCAGATTATCTTCTGGTGTTTAGAAAGTTTTTTTTTGAGGAGTGGCTGACCCTAGACTAGCAGTTTAATCGCAACTTTTAGTTTTAACTAAAAAAGTTATCACTCTGCAGCGGTCAACATATTTACTTGAGAAAATTACCCCTGGCTCCGATATTAATTCAGTTAATAAGTTCCATAAGGAACTGTTTGCTCTTACCAAACATAATTCAGCCCAATTTAAACACTGCTTTAACTATAACGTCAAAGCTTACGATAAACTCCCTCTCCAACTAAGATCGGTAACGTCATTAATTACTTTTAAATGAGAACATCTATGTAAGTTGAGCTCTCTTTCTATTTACGTTTTTTCCTTTGTAAATCCGTTTTCTGTTCGTTGTCATATGTGTATATCTAATATAAGACTGGTCAAGGGGTTGAATGTCGCCCCTAACTTATAACATTCTGTAAAGTTTTGTATGTTAACGAATATAGACTATTTATTATTATTATTATTATTATTAATTTTATTATTATTATTATTATTATTATTATTATTATTATTATTATTATTATTATTATTATTATTATTATTATTATTATTATTATTATTATTATTATTATTATTATTATTATTATTATTATTAATTTTATTATTATTATTATTATTATTATTATTTACTTAGTATCAGAATTTCTGTGTGCCGTGAATTAAAAATTATCTCCTTCTCCCACAATCAAATTAAAATGTATATAATATATAATATAAAAATTTAAATACATTTCGGCTCAGGGTTGTATCGAACACTGTTATTATTATTATTTGAATAAATTTGCGAAAATTGTTGTATTAAGCTAAGCTGTTTTATGATCTTTTCTTTTCTACATTTCCATTGTAAAGTTCAGCACTAAATAAGTATTATCTTTCTATTGGCCGAAGGCAAAAGGAATATAATTGATTTATAGAATTTAATACACTGTTGAGAATCTCACTGATTTTTTCATATTTATTAACCTAGACTTCGAAAGATTTTCGAGTCGAGAGATCCAGACGCGCGTTTCATAATCTGAACCCCAGAAAACCGCGGGCCCGAGGGGACCGAACGAATTGGGCAGAAACTTTTGATTAAAATCAGAACGGATTTAAATAGTACATTGATTCGAATAAGTCCCAGTTGTCGATTTCCCGCGAACACGAAGACGCCTTTAATTTCCTGCAGGGAAATCAGGCGACGAACAAAGACGGCGGGAAAAGTTTAAAGGAGAACGCTAATGGGAATGACCCTTCCGTTCCTTAAAGCGCAAACCCTTAGGGTTTAAAAGAACTTAAATCTACGCCCTTTAAAGAAAAAAGGGGACGACCGGTATTCCCCACTGTCCCCCCGTGAGTATCCGATGGTCTCGACCGAACCAAATAAAAATATAATATTACACACCTCGACTTATACTCGGCAGCCCCCTTTGCGCCGTTTGTGTCTGGCGGAATGGTTATTTGCGACTTTTTTTATGGACTGGCATATTGGCAAAATTCAATTTCAAGTCTCGCGTCGGGTAGTTTTCCAGAAAAAATTGTGTCGCTTTACGGGATGGTAGTTCAGTCGGAAAGGGTCCTAAAGGATCACGAATCACGCAATTACGAACGGTGTTTATCCAGCACCGATCCGTTGGTATTTGGTTACGGTGGACCAAGGACGAGGGTTGGAAAAAAAAGTCGATATATCGGTAGCGTCATCTGCCAAAGTTTTTTCCCCTCATTTTACATTTATTCCAGTTTTCGATGACGGGTTTACCGGTCATACACAAACCTGACCACCTGGTTCAATTTCATATCAAACATAGACACTTTGGAAGTCGTATTTTTCATAACTGTCCATATCATGCGATCATGCGTGTTCTTCTTGCATTACTTTTTATTTTTTATCTTCTTCTCATTTGCGACGACTCTTTTTATCTTGAAATATTTTTCACCTATCTACTTTAATATTTTTTTTATCTCTCAGCACTCTTTTGTTATCTCCCTTTCTATTCACTTCTGGTTACGACTTAAAGAGACACTAGATTGTTTTTATTCCATCGAAGCAATAAATGAATTATTATTTCACATCGCTTTCCTGCTATTTTCCTCTACACTGTTCTTTTTTTTTTGCTTCTTTCTATCCTGTCTTTCATTTTTTCAATACTTCTGCTTTCCTCTACTGTAATTTATCTTTATTTTTCGGCTAAACTATGCTCCTCACTTTTCCCATATTTTCTACTGCCACTGGTGTCCTTCTATGGACTGTTAATTATATCGGTCTTCTTCATTGCCTTCGTAAAACATCTACCATCGTCCTTTATTCTGCCGTCTTCGTTTATTCATAATTTCTTCACGATTTAATGATTTTTTCTCTCCTCTGACCTTTTTTCCTTAATTCCATCGTCTTTTATCTTCCATAACTCCCCAATATTTTTCACGTTCCTCCTTCTTGCATTTATTTTCATGTCTTATCATATTCTTATTTTCAACAATCCTTTTGACCTTCAAATATTTGTTACATATCTTCTTGTATTACTATTCGTCTCTCTTCTTTCCAGGCTCCTCTCATTCCTTTTTCTTTCCTCCATTCTTCCTTTTGGTAACTAGTCGTCTATCCACACTTTCATTCTCGTTATGTTTTGCCTTTTATACTCCGTCATACTTCTCTATCGTTATTTTATAGTTTCTCATGTGAATTTTATCTTTGTTGTCCTTTATTTCGCTATTTTTTTTCATCGTTTCTTCGTACACTGTCTTAGCTACCGTAGCCCTATGTTTCTTGAATACCTTAAGTAATGCGACTGGGTTATCCCGTACATCAAACTGATGCGGTTTTAGCGAACGAACGTCATAAATCCGGAACTGCACCGGCTGGGGTATTGTGCGTCAAGGTGACGTGATGTATTTACTCGTAATGGCACGGTAATTTTCTCGGAGTCGAACGTCTGAGCGGGGAATTAATAATATTCGCACGGAACACGTCTAAACGCATCGCGGCAGGGAAATTGAAAATGTATGGATTTCCCGAGATTCCGCGGAAGTCGCGGGTGAATTATTTACGATCATCGATGGATCAATACCCGGGGGTGGGGCGTTCGAGATAGGTCCTCTTGTTTGACCTTCCGCATGTCCGGGGTAATAAAATTAATTAATTAAAAAATTGTTTAAATTAAAACGACTCTAATTATATTATTTGCAAAGAAATGTCGAAGTATAGTCTATACTCAGGCGACCAAGAAGTTAGAATGAATTCTACTCATAATATCAACAAAACAGCAACTGCAACTGCTAACTAACCAAAATACAGACTTTTTGAAGAGCCCTCGTAGTTCAAGGACGACATATCCAAATGCCACCACAAACCTTGCCTCTGGACCTGAGCATCGCCGATAGGGGTCAGTTTTTCTCTTCCCCGAAACACTCAAAACCATTTGATTTCGGACAAATGTTTAAAATATTATAATTTTGTTAATACAGGGTGTCCCAAAAGTGTCTCTGCCATCTTCAACTCTGTTATTTTAAATGGAACACCCTGTATATTTCGAAATTTTTGAAATCCCTGCTTAAAATAGTTTATAGTAGAGTTTAGGCAGAAATTAATAATAATAATAATAATAATAATAATAATATGTTTTTATTTCTGTATATCCATACTTTCTACCAATAACCGTTTTCTTTTACAAAATTGATGTATATATATACATACACAGAAACGGGTGAAATCCAGATATGGATAACATCAGTAACAATAACTCTTTTTTTATGGCGACAGCGATAGCACAATAACAGAAAAAAAGATTTTTACTTCTTCTCACACTTATTAATGTATCCTATTTTGCTCACGGTTGTTAAAGATAGATAATAATACTTGGAAATTTTTACAAAAATCTACTCTATACTTTAACAGATTTATTAAAACTTCAGAATTCATATTTATAGAAATATTTGATAGTTGATTATCTACCTTGAATGACAATACCTAATATAAAAAATAAATAATTAAAGTTTATAAGATAACTAAACAAGGTAACCAACTTGAATAAATAAATCTATAAAAAAAAATGGTGATACTGGGACACCCTGTATAAGCTGAGGCACATCTGTCAAACTGATTAAGTAGTGCATCATCTCCTTAGTCTGTGGTTAAATTTTCGTTGCAATACCTGGGTCAGTAGCGTCACGCAATTTTATATGGGGTGATCAAAAAATTACAAAAAACACATAACCTCAATTTCTGCTTAAACCATGCAAAATTTGAATAGGAATTCTTTAAGAAAGTGAACTTTATTTTAACCAAGGATTCCAAAAATGTCGAAATATATAGGGTGTTCTATTTAAAATAACAAAGTTGATGTCGGGGCGGGACATTTTTGGGACACCCTGTATCAACAAATTCGTATCTCCTATGGGCACACGGTGTTCATATATTTATCCTTATATCCAAATTTTATTTTATCTATAATATGGCCATATGTAAGGTTTGCCATGTAAATATTTAAAATATTACAATTTATTCTCCTTGGTGGTCAATTTGTGTTCTTCTTACTGTTTGAACAAGGAGTCGGACAGACTATTTAACATATACTGTGAATATATCATGAGAAGGTCGCTAGAAACATGGGAAGGACGCATTTCAATAAATTACCCAAAAATAAATAATCTACCCTTTGCAAGTGATATAGCACTACTCGCTAGCCGTCAAGAAGAGTTAATCAATTTTGTAAATCGGGTAGAAAAGGAAAACAAGTGGCTCGATCTGGAACTAAATAAGCAAAAAAAATCATAATAGCGGATAAGCAACATAAACAATAATCCAGCCATATTGACCGCTTTGAAGTCGTTAAATCGTACTTATACCCGGGATCACTGTTGACAAACACAGACGCATTGGAAAAAGAAGTGAAGCTTAGCAGCAACATGGCAAAGGTAAATATTGGGAAACTGACCAAGACATGGAAAGACCGCCAGATTTCAAGAGCCATCAAAAACCGGCTCTAGTCAATTGTCTGGTACTCCCAGTATTGACGTAAGAAGGTGGATGGACATGGAGGGACAAAGACCACGTGGCCGCTCTTCGATTCGATGGATAGACCAGATCGCGACTAGCTATAGCAATGCACGACGTCATTTAGACGACAAAAGACAAAAATGCATGGACGCTGACCAATGAAGAGAGAGAGAGGGAGCTGTTTCACAGGGAATATCCTACGGTGGGACACTAATCGAAAAATTTAGAAGCTTTATAAAATGAGTTCCTATAATAACTACAAGGGGCTTGTAGTGACCAAAAGTAGTACAACTAAGGGGGTTCGGAGCTATTTGGATGAGCACACGTCATCACGGTCTGAGCCTGACGAGTAGGAATAAAAAATATGCGTATTAGAACACGTGAACAACTAGCTAAAGAATTGCTTGAAGAATTTAAACGTTTCCTATTTATAATAACCTATATAAATTCGCTATACCGATTGCCCTCGTTTAACTAGTATTAACTCGATGCGTTAGGTATCGTTGATAAAATAGCCGCGGGTGGGACGGGGGCGACCCGAACGAAACGTCATTATAAAACTGATTATCAGGAAATTGCGTTTTCCCATTTTCGCAGTACACACACACATCTGTATCAATTTATTTGTTTAGCAGATTGAGGAATTACGAATTCAATTTTCACGCGGCGCGCCGCGCACGTGAAAATGAACGCTATTGTTTACCGGTTAACTTGGGTGGCGGTTACCTCCGCTAGTTTAATTAAATTTTACTTTAAATCAGCCGATGGTTCATTTCGACGACCGCGATGCTCGGACCGATCCGGCTCCGATGCTGGGCTAGTTTTCGACGGTGCGGTGCGGTTCGACCTACATCTCCAGATCAACTAGACTCAATTTCTCGTTTTTTTGTGTCAGCAGTTTTGGAGAGTGATGTTAAGAAAGAGATTTTGACTAAATAACTCTCATTGTCTCGACTATTATGGTCTAAATGCCAATATTATTATGCAATCAATATCTTCAGTTCTGAAACCTATTACGACACTAATAAACAATAGCATTACTTTTAAAATAAAATAAATATAATAAATTGAAATAAAATAAATTAAAATTTACATTTACTCTTCCTGACTTCAAAAATACGTTTTTGTATTTATAAGTGGTCAATAAACGATTATTTATTTATTTATAACAATTCAAAATGGCTGAAAATTTCGTACGACGAATTAATTTTATCTATAAATTAAAATTTATATTTTTCGCTTCCTAGAACTGAAGCGTCTACATTTCGAGTACCTTAATACAAATTTTTAATGAAAACTGAAATGGGTCTTCCAATTTTTGGAATATTGCTTAAAATGCAATTTCTGTCAATTCGAAAAACAAAATAACAGCCGCCAAATATATGTTCACTAGGTTTACCTTTTAAAAAGATAGTTTCATAGTAATCATGTCAGATTAAGATTAAGATCATATTGTATAGGTATAATAGAGAAAAGGCGAGCCTTCAAAAACTTCAAAATTCTTGCTATAACAATTTGTAACTCGCTACCAGACCAGATTAAAAAATCAGCAAAAGTATCCTGTTTTAAAGGGGCTCTTCGTAAATACTTGTCAGATTAAAGCTAGAGCACAAATAGTTTAAGTTTTTTTTTACTTAGTTATGAGCTGTGCATTGCATTGGTTTGAATAGCCATTTTTTATTCCCCCTTAACTGTGTTTTGCCCTTACGTGTTTTCTTCGTGTGTTAGACATCGCCATCTACTTATCTATTATTTTGTTATAATAATGCTTGATAAAATTTAAATAAAGCCATTATCTATATATTTATTATATGGAATTTGAAGTCCTATTAATTAACACAATCCAGCATTCATAATGGCTATAGCATATTTATTAGATGGTTTAGGATTTATAAGTGTTTTATGGAGTATGCTGTAAAACCCCAAGAGCAGTGTTATAAATTTTACGTAACACTAAAGCTTATATAGTAACGGAATATATATATATATATATATATATATATATATATATATATATATATATATATATATATATATATATATATATATATATATATATATATATATATATATATATATGGATGAAATTTATGGAAAAAAAAATTACAACTGTAAAAAATATTAACCTCGACCATAACGTTACAAAACAATAACACTAACACAAAACGTTAAGGTCAAAAAAATATCCGGAATATTAAAATATTTAAAGATGAAAAAAACAACCAATTTGTTACAAACGACACTCCGTATTGTCGAGAAGGAAACTAAATGTGCGGGAAATTATTGACAATTCGCAATAACCTAAAACAGTCACTCCTAAAACCGGTCAAGGATACCAACTCCACTGCCAACTACAACATATGTAAAACCCCAAACAAGGGAAGGAATTTTAGACAAAATTCATTCAAATATGCAACCCATTATACACTATTTCAATAACTATGTCTACATTATTGAAGCTAACGTTAACGGCAATTTGAAACAATCATATAGGTCGGGCAGAAAGAAACAAAGAAAGGAAACTAATTTTAAACATTAATAGTAATAATTTACCAACCACTACAACCTACCGTATCAAAAAAAATTTTTTTCCATAAATTTCATCCATCGAGTGTTATGTCGATAATTGTAACAGGCCAAAGACTTTATTTTATACACCAATGTCATCTCTCTATATGTAGAGGTTGAAAGGGGCGTGTTGTGTAAGTTTTTTACCTTTTTTTTTTGGTTAGATTGTTAACTCTGATGAAATGTTTTTTGTTCTCTATATGACTTAGTGTCCTGATGAAGCCTGTATCCATGGGCGAAAGCTAGATATTACAATAAATTGCCACTTTGCTTTGAGCTTCAACATCTTTTATTGCTCCCTTTACGGCGATCCATCAAAGTTGGGGTGATCCCAAGAATTAACAGTTTGTTTGTGTGTTACCAGTAGCCCCGTTACTGTCCTTCGCTTCTTCTTTATATATATATATATATATATATATATATATATATATATATATATATATATATATATATATATATATATATTACAAAACTTATTATTAATTGTTATTGATTCAAATTCAAATTCAAATTTATTTCGTGATATTTACAATAAAACAATTATTTTCACACGTCGACTGTAAAGTATAATATATCAAAAGATATCACAGTCTATGTATCACATATTATAATACTAATAAATAAGCAAATTCAACTAATCAAAAGTACAAAACACAAGAATGTACGAAACAAATTAATAAAAACGAAGTTTACAAAATTCGAATAACACTATGCCAATCCCGAGATATTCTTGTATATCGTAGAAAGCCCTTTCAAGTAGATTTTTGTTTAAACGCATTCAAACTTAAATCCCTTAATTTGTTGGGTAATTTCTTATATAAGACAGGACCGTAATAGTTATGAAAGTACCTGCTATGAGTGGTTCTTGTAAAAGGCAATCTTATATCAGTAGTACCACGGGTGTTATGTTCGTGGATTTTAGTATTAATCGTATAGAGATTAGCATTCTTCTTCACGTAAATAAGAGACAATAAAATATAATGACTTGGCAACGTCAGAATACGGAGGACAATAAAATATGGTCTTACGTCATCGGCATATCCTATTCCCGACCATACTCTTACCAATCTCCTCTGTAAAGAAAATACACGATATGTAAGAACACTTAGAGACAAAAAGAGAGTGGAGAGTGGACCTAATTAAAAATATATCGCCGGTAATCCTATTACATAATTTGTCTACATGTTCTTTCCACGTTAGATGTGGATCAACGAGATATAACGAGAATTAAAGTTCTCCGACATAATAATTATAAAAGTCGCCTGTGATTTACCGACCTTCTACCGTTCTATTAAATAGTTTCGGTACTGCATGTGTCTGTCATGTTTGCCGAAAATTTACCGTAACTCGGTCAGATTAATTTAAAAAAAAAACTAATTTCCACGGCTAATGCGGGGCACCGAATTCGACCTAACTCCCCACCACCTCGACTGCCGGCAGCGTGAGCGAGCGGGAAACGAACATCGCGCCCTACGAAATTAATCCGGAAATCTAATCAAACTTGGAAAATTAAACAGTCCGAACAAGAGTTTCTATGTAAACAATAGTTTTCATTTCATAACGGCGACGAATAATTGAATTTTGTAATAAATCAATTGGCTAAACAAATATATCGTTCGCCGCGGACAAACGAGCACGTTTGGGGCGCCGCGATTTTCCATTGTTTTCCGCCATCTCTCGGAACTTTTAATGGTATTAAATGCAATTTGTAAGATTGCTCGGTTTGTATTCGAACGGGTTTTGTCGTCGTGACTAGTTCGATATCCCCGAATCGTTATCGGTTTTGCATTTTTCTACTGGTGTAAAGTTCGTTTCGCAAATGTTGGTAGTTTTCGTGATTGCAATCAAATTGTAAACCTTGATATGTAAATTAGAAAAAATGCATTCAATGGGTCGAGAAACTCATTGACTATCAGATAAATGTCATCAAAATTTCAACGAAACGTACTTACAGCAACAAGATGCTGGGTTCTGAGTCAATTGAATGAGCAACGGGAGTCTCATTAACTGAATCGAAGGTTGAATACCAGAATATTGTAGTCGTTGGCATTGTAAAAGTGTAAAACAATATATTAAAAAAATATTTCTATATTCATTACGCTGGAAGCCTCCAACCAGTAAGGGCCAAAACAAACCTCCCTCAAAAAATATAAGGTCAATTAAAACCACCAGGATGGCAATAATAAAAATCATCTCTAGAATAGAAACACTTTGTTGTCAGCAACTGCTGCGTCTTCCTTTTAAAAAAGTGTGTTTTCCTCAAATGCCGTCAACTCGTCTTTGCTTTCGATTAGTTCGTTATATACGTCAATATATTATGCCACGTAATGGATTGGAAGAGCCCAAAGTATGTAAATTCTTATACATTAAAGACTGTATCTTCTAATATTCTATATTAGCAATCAGCAGGTTTCAGCATTATTTGATGGATATAAGAGTGATTTAAATTTATTATCCATACGGAGGATTACGATTTTGCAAGACGGTTGCAGGGTTTTATTTCAAACCAATCACAATGAATGTGTGAAAAGGGGCAGGATTGCGGATACGCTATGACTGTATAAACCATACAAAATGAGGATCATTAAAAAGCTCTCTAGGGAGAAAATATTGTTGTGTCTCACGGGCTAGTCTGCAGACAGGTCAAAAACAGAGACGGGGACAAGAGCTGGTACATATGTCAGCTCTCCTACGGCATATAGCTCTATGAGGTTGAGCTCGATATTTTTACTTGACTGAAATGATGTGGTCAAATCTCTACTCCTCCAGACCAAAAGTGGGACCCACTTAGTCTCAGTCGAGTGAATGCGAACGCTGATTCTTAACAGGACACTGCCATCTAAGCAGGTATTTTCATCAATATTATGGATGTACTGTGCGTTCAATTTGGACTTGCACAACATTGTGAGGAGGGGCATCATCTTGCTGCCATATAATCATATAATGATATATTTAGGGGTAAATCTTCTATATATTGTTCGATATGGTGCTCTAAAGTTGCAAATAATGATCTTCAGTTAACATTTGATCTACACTACACCATACATTATTTGATTGGTTACCCCTGGGTTTTTATTTCGTGTATTTCTCTAGTAACTTTCATCAGTCCGTAAAATGTTTTCCAAAAAATTATTATTCTCATTATGTCCGTTCAAAAAATCCAAACAAAACTGCATCCTCCTTTGACATTGTTCTGCACTTAGTTGTTGAGTTTTACGAAATTTAACTGTATTATATTTATATTCTTTCAAAACTGAGTGGATTGATCCCCGAGAAATACCTGTCTCTTCATATACTCTAGTAATAGCATATATTTGTTTTTTGTTTACCTTCAACGCACGGTCTTATAATTTAAAATTTCAACATATTTACTCTTAAGAAAAAATCTTGAAGAGTATTTAATGACACGCAACTCCTCCATTTTGCGCTGCCTTATCGCAAAAGCGTCGGTCCGCGACGCCAGTAAAGTCCGAAAATCAAATTAAATAGACCGAATTGATATAGACAGTGCATAAATTCGGTAAAGTTTCCCGACTAAGTGAATATCTTTCATAACCGGATAGTTATTATCGGGGACGGGCGTATAGACCGAGCGCGGCCCGGGTCCATTTATTCAGTCATAATGGCGCCGGGATCGGGCCACCAGACGCTTTTAACTAGCCGATTTATAGGAGGAAATTTCTAAAAGAAAATTTTCAATCAAGTCGTTTTGGGCGAATGGCTTCAGTATTCGACGCAAATAATAATCCCCGAACCCCCCACGCGTCCCCGAGGCTTTATTGCCGATTTTACGTAACATTCGATTACGAAACTCTTTAATATCTTTCCCAATTAAATTTTCTCCGTGAAATATAAAGAGAATCGAATTCTTTTTCTAACGGGGGAATAAAAAGGAGGAAAATGTTATAAAGGAGACGGTGAAAATGCGCGCAATGAGATTTCGGATGTATATATATACTACTCACAAAAGACGAAGCTTGTTAACGTTTTGTCTAGGAGTTGTCGCTTTGTGTTGTATTCAATCGCTTTTACGATTTAGACGTGAGAAATTTGAACGCGATTGAGTGAAGGAAACGTCGCTATGCTTGGAAAACGAGCCGTTATTATTGGCTTGAAATTCTACTCTCGACATTGCCTAAAAGAACGACTGAGGATTAAGTGATCGTTATATTCAGAAGAGTTTGGGCTAGACTCGATAGTTCGCAGATTAAGCGACGGTTAAAAAACAGAATCTAAATATTTATCTTCATGGTAATCTTCTTCTTAAGGTGCCTAATACAATTAGTGGATGTTGGCGACAATTCTGGCAAACTCCTCTCGATCTTGTGTGGATCTAAAGAGTGCGTGCGTATCGAGATTTATCCGATGCCTAGTTTTCCTTCTATCTTTCCTTCCATTACAAGTTTTAAGAAGTGGTACTTGGAATTTCGGAATATATTGTTGGCAACAATTTTCTTTCGATTCATTCGATTTAATACTTCAGCATTTGTTGTGTGATCTGTCCAGGGAATTTTGAGTAGTCATCTAAATATCCACCTTTCAAAGGCCTCCGATCGATTTATCACGATGACCTTTATAGTCCTGGTTTCCACACCATATAGCATTATGGAGTAAATCTAACATTTTACAAAGATATCGAAGTCCACTGTTGCTTAGCTATTCTGGCTTGCTCGATCCTGCTACGTATCTCTCCAAGTCCGGATCTAGATCTTCAGTTAGTTTTTTACTCTTATATTTAATTGTATGTTTCGTGTTCTGCTAACCACCATTACCTTCGTCTTGTCTATATTGATCTTCGGTCCCAGTCGTTGTAGCGCTTCTTGGCTGTCGGCTATTATCGTTTCAGAGTAAAGATTAAAAAGGACAGGGGACAGAACAGCGCTATCGTACACCTTTTTCGATTGCGAAATATGGTGTAAATTCGTAGGTTCTTTATGATTTTAAGATCATTCTCATCTATCGAACTTTCTTGGAGCAATCATATTAACTCTCGAACGCATTCTGGTAATCTATAAAGCATAGGAAGTCATCTTTTTGCTGGTCACTGCATTTCTAAAGTAGAACAGTTAAGCTACAAACCCTGCCTGAAACCGAACTGTGTGGGGCTCATATCTCTTTCACATCGGTTGTATATTCTTGTGTGGATTATCTTTAACAAGGGTTTTAGAATCTGGCTCAGTAAGCTGATCATTCGGAATTGATCGCAACTATTAACGTTTGGCTTTTTTGAGATTGGTATAAAGATTGATTGAAGCCAATCCTGTGGTATTTGATAGGACCTATAAATGTCATTAAAAAGATCCAAGACCAAGGCGTCTATATTGTCTTCACTCAACATTGTTAGAACCTATGTCGTCTGGGCCTGGTGCCTCTCCTCCGTTTGCTCTGTTTGATTGCCATTACAACTTCTGACTTGAATATTTTAGGGGAGAGTTCACTTTTATATTCACATTCAGAGTTTCTTTAAGTGTTTTCTGAGTACAGTTGATGTGTATAGTTTCTCCAATATTGAAGTAGATCCTTGGGATCAGTGATTAATTTATTGTCTTTTATGGTAATGCTATCCTAGAAGTACGATTTAGATATTTGGATTTGGATAGATCTCTTGACCTACGTGGCAACACTGCTGAGTTATTTACTTTTCATCAATAGTCGGAATACCCACGAGCGCACGTGCTGGTGAACTTTGTTCCTTAATTTTTAATAACCATACCATCGCAGCACAATATAGAATGTTTAATTTAGTTACTTAATAGCAATTATTTTGGGTAGGTATTTTATAATATTGTAATACTTTTTTAGTTGATTCTCAATTTTTTTAAATTTATTTTTTTGTTATTTTAGTTTTGGTTAGGAACACATAACTTTCACATAGTGTTGATGATTCCACTTCGGGAATCAAGTTGACCGGCTGGCTAGACGTTGGTGGAATACGCTTTTCCTTCACACCGATCTCTTCTGAGAGATCTTGAAATATCAAAATTGCAGACTTCTAACCAAAGGATTCGGATTTAGTTCCATCACTTACCTATAGATCCTGCCTGCAGAAAGTCTATGTAAATATGTTCCATTAAAAAATGAAGTCCAAGAAATTGCTAAGTACCAAAATGACAATGTTAGAGAGCACTGAAAATGAAATTAAAACGAAGAAACTTTTTCTGACTTTTCACTCATGGATGATCGATCCCATACGGAAGAGAGATGGAGGACTGTGTCGCTTTTCTTGTTATTGAGGTGTTTGTTGGTGTTTGACTGACGAATTTTTCTTAGTCAAAGGAAGTGCAATGTGCAAGTATTTTGCTCTCATCGAATGAAATATGGCGTCCTCTTTCGTAACGTTTAGAAACTGCTGATGTCGTTATTTGTCGATCTCTGATCTTCTTTTAGACTAGTTGATGTTTTTCTACGTATTTCTATATATTCTTAAATGCATTAATTTTTTCAGATTTTTTTATTTTTGATTGATGACATTTTGAACTTGCGGAAGGAACTACTCCAGTAATAAAGGAAAGGTCATTTACGAAAGTACTATGTCAAACTTATGATATCTTAATAACAGAATTGAATAGTGAAATTGATGTTATGGTCTATAGAATTTAGCTAATTCCGAAAGGATTGAAGATATTCTTGTCAAATACGAATAATGTTACTATCTCAGATGATTTATATTCTTCAAACAAAAAGGAATAAAATATGATATACATAAAATGAACCTGGTACATTATAATTGAAATACGTCCGACTGTTTGTTTATACATTTCAGATGGTAAATTTCGAACACTTTTCCAAGCAGCAGTAGGTAATAAACACATTGTCCCGACATCTGGTTTGATGGTTATGCAATTCCTTATAAGTGGTAAATAAATGCGGATTTTTCTTTATAAATAACATATTTTCTAAGATAAACAACGAGGGCAATGTAAGAATTTCCAAGTCTGGAAAGGCATTTTTATTGTCCTCCCGATAACCAAGTCCATTTATAATTCGAATTGCTTTTCGTTGTAATCTGACCCTGATGAAACATCATCCGCATATCTTTTCCACAGTTTCGGTTTTAGGTGGGAACCACAGTACCAGAATACGCGACGCAGCAGAAATCCAAAAGATGAGTAAAGTCTGTTCATAGATATAAGAAAGTGACTAACTGATACGAATTAAGGAAAGACCCGGCCAAGCTGTAAGAATGAAATATTGCCGAATAGGTCCGTACTTTGCTTAGAATTTAATTATTTGTGGTTTTGTTAGGAAAGATACTAAACAATATTTATTTATTTATGTATGTATTTATGTTTAAATCTGAAATAAAATTACAAATTATTTTTATTACCTACACATAATATATCAGTATCGCTATCGCTATCATCGTCTGTTCTAATTATTATTTGTTCTATATTATTTGCGATGTGGATATACGATTGTTTTGCTTTTTCTATATGTTTAACATAATTTGCCCAACTTTGTGGAGGGATATTAGAGGATTTCCATAAGTTTGAGGACATTGGAGTTAACACGGGGAAAAACATTGTTACGACGAATGGTAGATTTCAGTTGGTGCCAAACATGTTCGATGGGATTAAATATACAGTGGTAAGGTGGAAGCCTTAAAACTGTATGCCCTAGATTTTTTGCATGATTATCACAGACGTACTCCGTTTGTAGGTTCAAGCTTTGTAGAACCTCAATTAATTGCTTTTTGGTATCTTCGTGAAAATAAATGTCGTTATTATGCATGTAGTTTTGGATTGTTGCTTTTGTGTCACATGAGGAAAGGGTTTTAGTCAACTCTCTACTGTGATAACTTGCATTGTCCATTACAATAACGCTATTAGGAGGAATGTTTGAAACTAGTTTGTTTTTAAAAAATAGTTATTCTTTTACCTCTTTTTGATAGCGCGTTTGTTTTACTCTTATCAGTTGAGTCAACCAAACCATTCTCCGGGGTATCATAAGTATCGAACCAGGTTTCATCCAAGTAAATAATTGGCCTTTGTTGTTCTCTGTAAATCCTAATTGTTTCTAGATATTCCAGTCGCCATTTCCGAATTCTAAAAGATTCCGTTAAAACTTGCCTTTTGCCAATTTTTTAAATTTAAAACCCATGTGTTGAATACACTTCCATAAGGTAGTTCTGCCACATTTAACACCGGTTTCATCTTTTTCAAGCCTCCTTATTAAGATATCTAATGTAGGCATACTTTGTTGCTCGTATAACTGGTAAATTTTACGCCGTATTATATCTTGATCACTTTCATCTACACTCGAGAAAATGTCAGCATCGCTTCTTTTTTCCTCGCTGAAATGGGATTATTCACAATTTTCCATACAGTTGATGTTTCTTCCAAAGATGCTTGCTTGCTTGCTGGCACCACGTTCAATGAGAGTCAAATAAACATTGTTTATAACTTCCTTAGCCTCAATAGAATAGTGTTTTCTACATTTGGGCAGGAGCATCGGTTCAGATACACTAGACTCGCACATATTTTGCATAATTCGCACACGATTCAACACAGGCTGTATTACACACGAAATAAAAATGATTACTAATCAACTTAAACTAAGTAGTACACCAAACCAAAGAATGTTAAACACAGGTAGGTATAAAATTATTTTCTATTACGGACCATAATTTTACCTGAATTTAAATTCCAAAACTTTAGGTAATAATCTTGTTGCATTGTATGTTAATGACCACCCTTGGATAATCCCAATCAAAAGCAATTGGTCACTGTCTTATATGTATGATTAGACCATACCTATATTCATACAGGTTTTTGCTTAGAAAATGAACAGTAAACGCAACAAATTCTACGCCATTCTCGCCTGGGGAAGCTTTAATATCTGCCTTCTCCATTTAAGCAGGCGGAAAGCGGTTCCGTGTCTGAAAATTTTAAAATTAAAAAGCCAAAAAGGCGTTCCGAGCGTTAGACTGAAATTACTGCTAAAACGCGAGCAAATCCCGCCCGGTTAATAATAAAACGAAACGGAGAAGTTAATTTTTATTTTTGAAAAATTACGTTGTTAGCGTTATACGTTTAGCGCATTAGGGCGTATATTTTTTAATAACGAAAACGCTGCGGTTCTTTTTTTTTATTAATTTTTGCTCCGCGTGTCACGGGGCCATTATCGTTTGTCAAAAGCTGTCGACACTGTCGGAACCGCTTCGATGTTAATTATTTTATATTTCGCGTTTTTAATTAAACTCCCTGCTCTACTCTCAACCATGTCGCAATGGCTACTTTATTAATAATTTTTCAAGACACCTACCTTTTTTTAATTAAATAGACAAAAATAAAAGTTCATTTTATAAATCAAAAATAAAAAACAAAACGTAGTAGCAGTGGAGTTGTGCTCGAATTCTCCCGAAGTCTCAAGCGGGTCCGCCATTGAAAAGGCAATCGTCTAACAGCAACCCCGATATCAAAACTTTATTTACTTCTCAATTAAATAGTTTGGGGGCCCGGGAACTTTTAGTGTTCTCGCGTGCCGTCGTTCAAAACTCTCAAAGTAACGACACGGGCCCACACATTAGCTCCGACGCTTTGATCTTGGAAGCGTTACCGGTTAATCTTTAAATCTTCCACGTTCTCTCCGCCATTTGCTCCCGGGTCCTTAACGGCGCGTAGACTTCATAAAACGCAACGGCAAACATCCCTCTCAGGTCCGATGGACTTTATTGGAGAGCGTTGGGGGGTAAATAAAAGTAAAAGCACCCATGGACCGGCCACGACCATAACTAAAAATAAATGGCCTAAAAATATAAACGGCCGCCAGGGGAAAGCCAAGGGTTGGGTCCTCCATTTTGAATCGTTCGTCGTGCCCCCCTCCATTTTTACGGGCAGTTGTAAATCTCGCGTTGCAACCTTAACTCAACCCTCAACGAAATCTACGTGTTAACGATGGGTAAATATCATATCTTTTGAGTATACGAGGTTAGCGCCAAAATTTCCCCGCCTGACATAGATGCAATTCCAGTATGACGATAAAACTTTGTCTTCTTTTACATATATATTTTAGTAGGCTGCGAAAACAAATTGAAGTCTTGCGTCAAAAAGTTTTTTATTGACAACATTTTAAACAAGACGTGTCCGAAAGAGTGTCGCAAATAACGTAAATTGAGTATAGAGCAGTCATAAAGTTTTTGACAAAAGTTGGGTTAGCACCTAAAATTATTAAAGACAGGCTGGATTCAAGATGATTCATGAACTCGTCGACCAGTGAGGTCATAACGGAAGATATTGTTGCCATTGTAGAAGAGGTTTTATTGAGTGATCGACGTTTAAAGGTCAAGGAAATTTCAGAAATTACTTAGCTTTCTGATACAAGTGTTCGTCGAATCCTGCATGATCATTTAGGTATGCATAAGGTTAGTGCAAGATGGGTTGCTAAAAACCTTTCAGCTATTCAAAAACAGTCGAGTGTGGGCGGTCTTTTTTGGAACCCTGTGGGTCGGAACCGAAGCCTGTGATAGAAACTATTGTGACGGGCGACGAAACTACGGTTCTCTATTATGACCCTCTATCGAAAAAAGAATCAATGGAGTGGCGTCGTAAGGGTGAAGCACCTCCAAGAAAATTCAGAGTCTGCCAATCAACAAAAAAGGAATTCTTTTGATAGATTTTAAAGAAACTAATACCATTATCAATGGTTAAATATTACCCAACATTATTACATAAATTGCGAGACTGCATACGTGTAAAACTGACCAGAGGCGTGCGTTACTTTTGCACGATGTTGCACCTATCCATGCTGCTGGTGTTGCGCAAGCTGCCATTTTAGAGTGTGGGTTCGAACAGATAGATCATCCTCTCTATAGTCAAGATATGGCCCATTATTTGTTTGGATATTTGAAAAAGGGCTTACGTGGACGGTGGATGAGTTAAAAGAGGCTGTTTTAGCTCATTTTGCAGACAAACCAAAAGAGTATTTTTTTAAAGGGATTGAGTTGTTAATATAGAGATGTAATAAGTGAATTGAAATTAAGGGGGATTATATTGAAAAATAATAAAAAAATTGTTACTCTACTTTGTTTCTTTCATATTCAGGCCTAGAAATTTTGGCGCTGCCCTCGTATCTCCGATATATCTTTCTGTAACAATTTAAATGAAGTCCATATGTATTCAGAAAAAGCGTAACCGTCGCAACTCTTGCTTTTGTAATATTGTAGAGATTTTAAAAGAGTTTGGTGATAATTTTTTCAATCGTTTTGTTGTTGCTGCGAGTAGATAGGTTATGCCGCTTCTATGGCCGTTCGTACCTGTAAACTTCCATAACGAGATTTTTGGCCCATATTAATATACATTCAAGAAATTGAAATAATAAAAACGACCGAAATAATTCTAGAAACAGCATAGCCTATATATTGATCTACCTCGTGGACTTTGTGATATGTCACCTATAGACAAAAGTTCGCTCCTTGTCAAATATAGAGTCATAACTAACTCACACTAGAATTTGTGTCAGTTTCAAGGCTAATATTCTTGCCAACTAAGAATTGCAGTTTTTTACATAAAAATGTGAAACAAAATATGAAGAAACAAACGCCAATGTCGAATGTTTGAACCCTGACAGTATGGCGAGGCAGGAAATCCTAAAGTCGGAAGTTGCCTACGCATTGAACTACTCACGCATTCCTGCAATGGGATATATGATTCCGGTCCAATTCTATGAGAGTGGCTAAAGTCTAATTTTGTGCCTATTCCAAAAATATTTGCTTTGCACTTCAGGCATTACTCCGAGTTATTCATACACGGATACATAACAAGTCTGAGGATATGAATGGGGACACACAATTCGGTTTTGTTAAAGTACTTGGAACAATGAAGGATGTCTTTCCAATGAAAGTTCTTGTACAGAAGTGCTATGATCAGAGGCAAGATGTTTTCAGCTGCATTATGGACTATCAAAAGGCAAAGGATAAATATATCGGAATAATAAATAACTATATTGGCATAACTATATTGGCAACAGCTAGAGGAAGTAAGATCCACTGAGACCTTCCAGAAGTTCGACAAGGATGTATATTCTCGCCTATCCTATTCAATATTTCTTTTGAGAAACTATTTTAGCTGTCCCTGGAGACATGGGGTTTAAAAATCAATGGAACTCATTGGATAAATAACATCCGCTGTGCTGATAACACTGCAACCTCGAAGATGTCCAGTAGTTACTCAACAAACTCAATCATTATGGTAAACAGTAAACATAAATGGACAAAAACGACATTCTTTAAGCTTAGGAATGTTCTGGTTCATAGAAATAGGACAAAAAAAAGATCGCTAAACCCAATTGAAGGCTTTGAGATGTGTACACTTTGCCAAGTGTTGCGTATCTCCTGCACCGAACACGTAACGACTGAGGAAGTATTGCGAAAAGCTGTCTATGTCTATAGTAAAACAACGAAAAATCGGGGGCCATATGAAGGATTGAGAGCAAAAACAAAAACACTCCTGGCTTCAATACTTAAGAGATCGGTGTGGCGTATCTGATGCTGCAAGTATATTCAGAAGGGCTGAAGAAAATACACTGGAGATATTGTAAACGTGACACAGAGGAATGAGAAGAAGACGAAGGTATGAGCAGCGTGTAGGGTACTGCAAGTTCTCAATGTTCACCTCTTTCAAATAATTCAGGCATTATAAAACTCCTCTTGTAATGTGGCAAACTTATCGTAATTGAGATAACTATTGAAATAAAAAAACAAGATAGTGGGAAAAGATGAAGCTAGGCATTGACATTGACAGATGCCCAATAGTATTGACGGGTGAAGTTGAGTATAAAATCGGGTTTTCTTAAAACAATCTGCACATGCCTTAAACTTGAATTTAAATATAAATGTTTTTCATTACAACAT
This sequence comes from Cylas formicarius, assembly GCF_029955315.1. Lineage (NCBI taxonomy): Eukaryota > Metazoa > Arthropoda > Insecta > Coleoptera > Brentidae > Cylas > Cylas formicarius. Next base: position 28,136,029 of record NW_026844326.1, on the reverse strand, counting down.
ATCTGAAGAGCAAATCTACAATTAAACAAAACTGTATTCAAATCATTGTAGGCATTTCCCGAGAAAATTACATTTGAAGTTTATCTAAATTTTAGTGAAGAAGAAGACGAAGCACTAGAAAACAAGTGATTTCTGGGGTATAAGAAAAACTACGCGTTATATTAATTGCGAAAATACTGTGCGACCAAAAGAAATGTTCGGGAAGCGCGACAAATAAACCAAACGTTATCCGATCCGTCGTTTTCCCTAATTACCGGCGGGGCGCTTATCGGTGAACGAATTTAATTTCCCTCGCAAATCTTAATTGAAACTGTTCTCTTGTTACAGGAAACGGGGCCGTTACGGAATCGAGCGCTAGATGGCTCACCATATCGCTGTGCTCGTTTAGCTTGTACGCCGGCCTGCGAGCCACCTACTTAGGTAAGATTATCGCGGGGAAATTTACTATCTTGCAAACAAGCTTCTTTTGCACCCATTAAGTCGTTAACAGGAGGAGGGTGAGAGAGAGAGAGAGAGCTCGATCGGTTCATATAACGCCGGGAAGGTTTAACAGTTTTATATCCTCCGACCCCCTTAGCTCGGCTTCTGCGTTATAAAAGCTGAAACGTAATAAGGTCGTTTGTGGTTTTTGGCCTGATTTATGGTCAACGCGGCTCCCGGCGTTGCCTTGATCAAAATTTACCGCCCGTTTATTGCGTTTTATCAAAATCAACGCCACCGTCTGCGACTTGAAAAACTCGGCTAACGGTTAACAATGTCCCATGACGTAATAGGAGTTGAGGTCACTTAATGTCTCGTGATGATGATTATGATCTTCGCCTTCATATCAGATGATGGACGGGCCAATGGATTTTAACTGAAAATTGTTGTTTTCAAGGAAACCTTTGATCTGCAACACAGCAAAAACTGAAAAATTTATTTTATATCAAGAATTTGGTTTGAAAAATGTTGACCCTATAGAAAAAACCTTTTGGACCGGAAAATTCATTGACCAATTTGACGAGGTCCGGAAAAATTTTTAGTGGATAAAGTTTGGGTTCGCGACTATGACCGTGAGTGAAAAATGCTGAGCAGCAACTTTTGTTTTGAAAAAGGAGCGATGTTAAGAAAAATATTGACCCTGTACGAAAATTCACTTACAGATTTGATCACGACTGATCGTGAGTCACAAATGCTCAGCATGGGTTCACCATACCTTCTCTCGATCTTTTTACTCGTAAAAAAATCTAGAAATTTCCCGTTATCGAATCAAGCATTGAACCTGTCTGCGCACTTTGCTCGACGTAGTTTCTCCACATCCTATTGAACCGCTTGTTTGCCTTTAAACACGTCGTCATGCAGGTTCGAGTAATTTCCGATCACGTCTCACGCGTCTCCATTATTGGATCAAGGACGTAACTTTATCAATATCGTCGCGAAACTCTGCCGCGGAATGTAATTTAACTTATCTTGTTACCGCGGTGGTTACCAGTGTCCCACGCGAGCTCGTCATTTGCCATTTTTACCGCGCCTTTTGGTGCATGGGGTGAGGCGGCTTAATATAAATCGAAACACGACCTAACAAGGGAGTTTGTCTCTCTGTCTATGTGCGTCCAATAGTAATTTTAAACCCATTTACCTATATTCATGTTGATTGACTGGAATATTTGTTGAGTAGACTGAAACCGACCAGAAATAATGTGTGACGACCCTTTAATACAAATCAAAAATAAATCCTACCTATTAATATGATTAGCCAGGGCTGAGGTGATGATAAAAACGTACTAACCATTTAGTTTGTAAGGTAACAATGATCATGAAATGGTTGGGTACTACGTGTGGCTCTAATAGGAATATGTAAACCAATCTGTGAGGTTAAAATCGAACAATCAGCCAGTGCATTGGTTAGTAGGCAGATCAGAAAAAGTTCAAGAAATAGACCTCCATGATCAAACGAATCAATCAAATCAATAAAATGGAGAAACTTTCGAAACGGGCTCACCTAAGAGGTGGCCTCTAACAAGTGAATGATAAAGAGATTTCACTGGTATTTCTTAAAAGAGACCTCAGCATCATAAGAGACTTGGTTGTTATAATACTGACGTGGTCAGCAAAATATAGTTTATAAAGTAAGTCCCAAGTATGTTGTGAACTGCATAGGCGCGAGAACACCATCTAACTTCATCATGGCTTTGTACTTGGTAATCTCTTGGCGTTGCACCACAATACAAACCTATTTAAGTTATCCAGAAGTTGTTGGCAGTTTGAATAAGAACATTTGAATAGTATTAAGTCATCAAAAAGTCATTAAGTCATCAAAAAGAGAAACTTCCGATGGAACCTATATACGACTTCTATCAGTTAAGTATGTGACCTTTCAAGCACTGTGTTGAAAGCTTACTAAGAAGAATATGGTATGTGGTACTGGCTTTGGAAAAATCAATACAATCAAATTGGTGCTTGGTGCAATTTTCTGAAAAATTTTAGGAAATGTGTCTTGTCAATAGGTACCAAAAATTCGGAAAATTACCAGGTTCTAAGGAATTCTTAAAAAAGAACAAGCACTAAGGAAAATACGATGAAGATTAGACAAGTCTACAAATTCAAACATTTTGACTGATGTTTTTGTTTTGAAAAGTGATTTTTATTTGTATCACGTAAAGTTTTTTTGTCAATATTAAAGGGAAAAAAACGATATTTCCAAAATAATTTATTTTTTATTCATTTCGTAATTTTGAAACTAACTCAGGAATATTGTTGCAATACACTAACGGTCCTTACCAAGTAAAATATTGACACAACTCTTTTTCGCGATCCCGGTAAAAGATTGATGTGACGACAGGTGCCAGTAAATGCTTGTCACGAAGTTTGGGCGCTAACAATTCGGATGCATCCTTTGGAAGGTGCAAATCTCTAATTAAATAGTTCGTTCTGGTTAAACACTTCGGACTGACGATATTCTAGTTCTTTTGGGGCGGTAGGTATCGGTACATCTAGTTCATGAGGAACTGATCAAATTTAATTTGATGAAAATCAATTCATTTAAAAATCTTGCCCAACATTGAGCTATAAAAAAAAATGACTTTATAGAACAAAAATATGGCATTTTTTGTAAAAAGGGCACAAATATGCAAACAGCTTTGGAACGTCAAAATCACTGTAGACTTGTGTTCTTAATTAAGAGAGACATTGATGCACGTTTCAAACTCTTTCTATTATTTTATCCTATTATTTAAGCCGGTAGATTATTATAATGGGGGGCCGCAGAAATCACACCCGGAATGCAGATATTGACGTTTTTATTAGCTCCATCAAGTGAGCAAACTATTACGCCCGCAACTAGACAATAATGCGGATGGGAAGACGACAGGTTTGACAGTGGGCTGATTGAATTATGGGTCCGCTAAATTATATCGATCGGAGCTAATTGGGACGCCACCGGATTGATATGCTACGTGGGACGCGCATCGGGAGCATAATACGTCAATGCGGCATCAATTTTACGCCCACATTTTCCGATATTAATTTTCTCGTATTATCGCGTTTATGCGCGGCAAATGCGGAAATTCCCCACATTCCCAGCCGTAAAACGCAGCGTCGCAGTTACTCATTTAAAAAAATTCATATCTTATATCCTGGAATCCCCCAATAATTTCGATAAGTACAATTTAATTTGAACAAAATTCATTGGTTAGTAAGGAGCAGTTTTTCCAAACCAAGTTTATTACAAATATAATATATTACAATGTCCCTGATAATGGAGCTATTAACAGAAGTTGATGATTTTGGATGGAAATCCTAAGCGAAAAACATATAGACTTTAACAGCATGAGAATAATTAGCAATCTATGTTATATTCAAAAAGCTGTTTTTAGAGAGGGTGAGGAGATAATAATAGAACGAGGGGTAAGACCGGTATGCGTGCTGTCTCCTATACTTTTTAACCTCCACTCTGAGAAAATCACACAAGAGGTTATTTCTGAAGAAACAAGGAATAAGGATAAACAATATCAGTTTTGCCGATGACACTTTGGTAATAGCCCAGACCTACAAAGAATGATAGACAAAATCTTAAATAGCAGTGAAGAAGCTGGTCTTACGCGTAATACCAATAAATTTTATTTATTTAAAATTTCACCAGCAAAGCAAATGTCCGGGAAAAATTGTACGTTCGCAATGAGAGAGTCAAGAGAGTAAGTGAGTACAAATACCTGAGTACCATGTCGAACTCTATTGGAGAACGCTCCCGAGAAATAAGACAAGCCAGAATAGGACAAGCTCAAGCTCATTGTTTAGGTTTCTGTCACTTGTTATGTTTGTCCCTAGATATTTGAAGAACATCACTTGTTCTACACTCTGGTCGTAAATCGCTAGTTTGCTTCTTCTCGGTTCTTTAGATATTTATAGGAGATTTTGTTTTTTTGGTGGGTATTTGCACTGGATCTTATTTTCGCTATTTGTTAGAATTTATATAGGAGCTTCTGTAGGTTATCTTCGTCTTCGGAGATGATTACTGCGTCATCAGAATAGCATATTATTTTTATTTGTTTGTCTCCCACTGGGTATCCTCTCGCGGCTTGTGGTGCGTTGCGTTTATTATGATATTGAACAAGATTGGGCTCAGACTATCCCCTTGTCTGATGCCCGTTATCGCAGATATTTTATTGCCTAATTTGTTTGCCGTTCTCACAAAGGTATAATATTCGGTGTTCAGTTTTTCGATAACTCGATAATCTTCCGTTTTGTTAGTAGAGTTATGACATCATTTAAGCGTACCCTATTGAACGCTTCAGTGACATCAATGAAGCACATAAATGCCTTATTGAACTCTATGGCTTTCTCAGTTATTTGGCGAATTAGAAATATCGCATCTATACCACATCTGTTATTTCCGAAACCTTGCTTCACATATCCCGGTAGAATTTACTTCTGTTACACAATTTTAGTAAATAGTTTCAGAACCACACTCATCAAACTAATACCTAGAAAATTTTGGGGATCGGTTTTTTCTCCCTTTTTGAAAATCAGTATCAAAATACTTTTTCCATTCGGATGGTATATTTTTCACCTCTAGTCTTTTATTGAAAAGGGATTGTATTTCGTTGTATAGTGTGTTGCCTCCATATCTTGGCTGTCAGTTGTCGTACTTCGTGCAGCGATAAAATCCTATTTTGGGTTTCCTTGATGTTTTCATAATAGTGGTGTAATTCCTGTGCTGGTACGTTAGATTGCGTCAAACTATAAAGTTTCTTTAACATGTCTTTCCTGTTGGTCTGTCGTGATTTTTGTGCTTTGTAGGTATTCATTTATTGGTTTTTAACTCGATAATCTTCCGTTTTGTTAGTAGAGTTATGACATCATTTAAGCGTACCCTATTGAACGCTTCAGTGACATCAATGAAGCACATAAATGCCTTATTGAACTCTATGGCTTTCTCAGTTATTTGGCGAATTAGAAATATCGCATCTATACCACATCTGTTATTTCCGAAACCTTGCTTCACATATCCCGGTAGAATTTACTTCTGTTACACAATTTTAGTAAATAGTTTCAGAACCACACTCATCAAACTAATACCTAGAAAATTTTGGGGATCGGTTTTTTCTCCCTTTTTGAAAATCAGTATCAAAATACTTTTTCCATTCGGATGGTATATTTTTCACCTCTAGTCTTTTATTGAAAAGGGATTGTATTTCGTTGTATAGTGTGTTGCCTCCATATCTTGGCTGTCAGTTGTCGTACTTCGTGCAGCGATAAAATCCTATTTTGGGTTTCCTTGATGTTTTCATAATAGTGGTGTAATTCCTGTGCTGGTACGTTAGATTGCGTCAAACTATAAAGTTTCTTTAACATGTCTTTCCTGTTGGTCTGTCGTGATTTTTGTGCTTTGTAGGTATTCATTTATTGGTTTTCTTCTATTCCTATATTTTACAGCTTTATAATCATTATGCGTTATTACATTGGATCTGTATTGTATTGTATCCAAGTGAGGCTAGCGACCTGCTTGGTTAAAAAAACAAATTAGTCCGAGATCCAGTGGTTTGGCCTCGGATTTGATTGGACTAAATAATGAAAATACATCTTGAATACAATAATTTTAAACTCCTACAACATTGCTTGGATGATCTAAGAACTTCATATTCTCATAAATATGCAGACCCAGATTTTTTATCATACACTACACACACACTAATTGACACTACACTTTAAGTAAATTATATCCCTACTCAAAGTTGCCTATATTTTCTAAAAACTGATTCGTGATGTTCGCACTCAAGACTATAGTACTATTGTGTATCGCCAGCATAAAATTGAACTTAGCACTGAGCAGTCACGTCACCTGGATCCGCTGTATAAATCAAAAACAATAAGTATCCTCATACTGAACCTTGCCGATAAATAGTACCTTTTGCTGTTAATTTAATCATGTGTTCTCCTGGTAGACAATATATAAACAAATAAATCATGAAACAGCCGAACCGTAATATCTCATCCCACGCAATCCACCCCCCGATTCGAAATGGGGGACTTATTAAGGCGTAGGGACGGGGACGTGTATCGACGCGATCCTCCCGTTTAAACAAGTCAAAGAAAGACCCGCGAGCAAATTGGCTTGCCATAAATTTGCGTTCGTACGCGGCGGCCTTAAAAGAAAACGCGTTCCGGAACAAAAGCCCCTAATCCTCCGGGTGCCGCTCGTGACGCAACAATCGACGGAAAATTATTCCGATTGCCTGCCGCCCGTATTGTCATCTGCATAAGCTCCGGTCGAGGACGCCGACGTGGGCGACCAAAATTGATACGAAATAAGAAAATGAAAATTTATATTGCAGAAAGTATTTAAGGACGGACGTCCGCCTAAGCGTCACAGTACGTTTCGAAAATAAGGCGACAAGACTGTTTTGCTCCTATATTTTTACCAGTTTGTTTTAAATTATAGAAAAAAAATTTGGTTGTTATGTTACGACGTGGTGCACATCTAAAATCAATTCCGAATTTAATGAATACATTACCTTGTAGTTTTGAAGTTTTATATTGGAGGGATTACAAAATAATCTAGAAACCGTATTACTTCAACTATTTTCCTTAAACTGAACTGAGGTGGCTTTTACTAGATGAAAATCCATTTAACAAAATAAATAAGAACTAAAAGTTCAAATTTTCACGAAATTATATATGACAGTTGTTTCGACAACACCGTGTTTTTATCAAATGTAATATTTACAAACTACATATATACCGAAAAATGACAATAAACCTTAATTAATGTTGGTGTGAGAATTTAAGTTTAATAATGTCTTCCAATAAATTTAATTTTCTACTTTTTGTGGCTGATATTAAGTTCTTTCTTGTAATTTTCTGTTGAGAATGGCGTATTAAGAAATCTGCGTGTGAAAGAGTGAAATTCAGCCATTTTGTGTGTATAAAGGTGATTTGAAGTGTTATGTATGACAATATGTTATGTAAAACAAGATTTATTAGATTGCTTAATAGTATCCTTAGACCAAACTTATTTTGAATTTAATGGACAAATTTGTATCTCTAAGGAAGGTTGGATTATGGAAACCCACTTTGTCCTTTGTTAACCGAGATTTTTATGGATAATTAGGAAAAAATCATACAAGAACATCGTTTAAGTAGAAGTTTTCTATGGTGGTATAGATACGTGGATAATGTCTTTGCTTGCTTTGTTGGAACGGACAGACAATTGAATTCTTTTTTAAATTACATTAACTCATTACATAAGCGTATGAAATTCGCTAGCGAGATTGAACAGGAAAACTCTATTAATTTTTTTAGACTTAACTATTACGAAAACGCAAAACAAATTAGATTTTTCCATTTACCATAAACCTTCACACGCTGACACAGTCATACATAACAGCTCAAATCAACCTTATACATACAAAATGGCTGCATTTAACTCTTTTATACGCGGACTTCTTAATACGCCACTCTCAACAGAAAATTACAAGAAGAAAGTTAATGTCATTAAACAAATTGCACTGAGCAAAGGCTACAATCCATCCATTATTGATAAAATTATAAATAAAAAACAAATCAAGACAACAGTAAACTCTATTTATCCGAAACCTAATACAGAACACGAACAATTTAAAACAATTACATACATAGGAGAAGCTAGTGAAAAAGTTTCAAAACATTTGTCAAAATGTGGTTTAAAAATAGCTTTCAGAACTCACAACACAATAGGAAAATTTTTAAAAAACAATAAAACGAAGTCTCCAAAATCTCAAAAATCAGGTGTCTACAGGTTGAAATGCGGATCAAGTCCAGTCAAGTATATTGAACAAACAGGTAAATCCTTCAAGAAACGCATTAACGAACATAAAAGAGCGTTTAAAAACAATGGTCTAAATTCTAATTATGCTACATACTTAAACAAAGAAAAACACCTTTTTGACGACAGCCACAAAAAGTAGAAAATTAAATTTATTGGAACCCATGGAGATTAACAAAATGAGACGTTCAAATGTATTGCTTAACGATCAATTAGATTTAAGTACCTCTCCCTTATTAAACCAAATTCTCACAACAACATTAATTAAGGTTTTATTGTCATTTTTCGGTATATATAGTAGTAAATATTACATTTTATAAAGATGCAGTGTTGTCGAAACAAATGTCATGTGATTATATATAATTTCGTGAAAATCTGAATTTTTAGTTCATATTCATTTTGTTTTCCTGAATGTAGAAAGTTTCTATTCAGGGTTTTTCACCCAACCCGTTCGTTAATTTGATAGCGGATGTTCAGCATGGTTTCTTTAACAAACGAGGTACCTTTAATAATTTTGAATAATTCGCTCAATTTACCTCTCAAGCGACTTCAAGTGGATGCATTATACACTGACTTCTCGAAAGCTTTCGATAGAGTTGATGATGATGTCTTTCTCGACAAACTTGATGACGTTCTGTGCAAATCTGGTATTGTTCCTTAAGTCGTACTTGTCGTGGTATTGTATTAATGATATAGTTACTGGTATATCCAGTAAACTGTTATTATTTGCAGATGATATGAAAATATTTAGCGTTTGCAATCAAGATGACTGTGACCTTATTTAGACGGATCTTCAAATTGTTGACTCTCGGTGTGAACTCAACAGATTGCCACTGAATATTCACAAATGTTTTTCTGTTAGTTTTTCGAACAGGGTTGGCCGTATTGGTTTTTGGTTATTTTCGAAACAATATAAAATTAAAACGAAGTGATGGTTCCAAAGATTTGGGAGTTTCGTTTGCTGGCCATATCAAATCAAACTTGTAACATTGTGCTGAAAATGTTAGGATTCATATTTCGGAATGCTAATAATTTAAATTTTTATTTAAATTATGTACATCTATTATAGACTGCTCTGAATTGTTTTCACGTTCCTACGCGTGCAATCAGAACATCTCCAATATTCCACCTTCCAACTCCTTCCACAAATTGTTTGGTTAGAAATCCACTCTTTAAAGCGATGAACAATGATCTAGCAACGGCTCAGTTTACTTTAGCATTATAATATAGATTTTTACGATTCGGGTGATTATTGTAGATTCTGTTGTGTTTTCTCTAGTTGTATTGTCAAGTGTAGTTCGCCATAACCAATAAATTTGCTCCATTTAATCCTGACTCTCGGAAAATACGACTAGGCATTTTATATCTTCATTTAAACTTTCTTGGGCAGCTGCTGTTTCAGTTGGTGTAAAGGAGATATTAATGTACAATACTATAACGTAAAGAATTACTCAAATTCCAAGTGTAAGTATATAATGCCAAGTATGGGGACCAAATTTTCAGAAATTACAAAAATATGCATGTTTAAAGCCGAAGGTGCAAATTTTCTACGTCAAATATTTCGAAAACGGTTAGATATAGTTGTTGGAAATTATACATAAAATACGTTTAGAATTTCACAAAAAAACTCAAAATGTAATAATAAACGGGGGTGTTCCATTTGGAATAAGCAAGTTGACCGCTACTTGCGGTTGAGGCAGTGGCAGGACGTTGACATTTAAAAAAGAAGTACACATGACACTCACCTTAACCCCAAAAAAATTTATACAGAAATTCACTAAAACTTTCCATTGAACCTGTATCTGACCAAATTATAATACACAAATAAAACTGTACATTGTATACGTTATTATTGCTCTTATTTATTTCATTGACATTTTCCGTTCTTTGTTTTAATACCTTACAGTTTTGAAATTTGATTATTGGAGGAACTAAAAAAAAATTTAGAAAACAAAGTATGGTTTCAACAAAGAAAAACCTATTAGCTGTTGTCCTGAATTCAGCAAAGTTTCGTTATATTTATTACACGTCACATATCCAGAAAAAAAATCGATGGATGGATGGCAGTCGTGCCAAACAAACGCCTCAAAAAATTTGAAAAACTTTATACGGAAGTTCAAAATTTACAAAAAATACTTTGCGAAGCTGCCTCACACTCAATAATTCAAAAGAATAAAATAAATTTCTTCTTTGAAATGAAACTGTAAATTATATATATGTTATTATTCTTTATAGTATTTCTATTTTTCTATTCTAAATGAAAAGCATATGTTTTTATTTAGTTTGTGAGATTCAAAATTTTGGAAATTAAATGGGAACGTAACTTTTTCATGTAAAATAAGGAAGTTCGGACCTCGTCTATATATCTAAAAAACGATTTCTAAAGGAAATTAAAATTCTTTTTTTTTATTAATGTAACGATGATTATCGTTACATTAATGGGCGGACCTCAACAAAAAATAAAGGGCCTCGAATTCGCAGTTTCGCGCAAACTTGGGTTAATATTTGAGGTATTCGGAGGTTTACGGCTATAAGTGGAAGCCACGGATACATAAAGAATGTTTAATAATTAATTGCACACACCTCTCTGAGGAATTTGCCTCGTATCGATCCAGCCGCGTATCTGTTCGGTTTGATTTAATCCCACGGGAATAAACGCCGGCATATATCGTCCGAACCTGCGCCACTGGCGATTTAGGGACCGTATGTTCGTTATGCTTTCCCCGCCGGATCCTAAATCTTAGTTTCTAAACTGTACAAATTATTACAATATTTTAATAAGCATATTTAATTAAAGTTGTGATTAAATAATGCAAAATTTTATTTTAATTAAATGCCCTCAATGCTTAATCTTTTAAGAAATACATTAATTAATTTAATTAAATTATGAAATCATGTGCTCCCGAATCCCCCCCCCTCCCATTTTTTTCAAGTGAAACAAATTGTTATTGTCAGCGTAATATATCATCGAGCGTACGAAAATCGTTATGGTTTTATTTATTCTGTTTAAACCATAAATATGTTACGTCGAAATTCGGTTTTTATGTATGGGTAAACACGCGAGGCAATTCGAATAAAAAAATAATCACAACGCGCGGGCATTTTATTTATTTATTTATTTGGACGCTATAGAATTAACGAGCATTCGACAAAAAAAATATATAGCCGCTCGTGTATTGTTGATTTATTGTCGCGTATATTATTGACTACACGACGGCCATCTTACGTCGATTTTGCCACGCGGGGACGACAAAATCGGTGGCATCTTTGGGGTTAGGGACCCAGCTGCTTAATTGCAAAGTAAATTGTTTCAATGTAATGCCACGCAGAAAAGGTACTCTCCATTTTATTAAAAAATTAAATAAAAATAATTAAGAAAATATATACCATCACCAATACCAACTATAGTTCGTACTGATGTCCTTGGTAGGTTAGCTTTTTAAATAGTTTTAATCTATCATGGTTTTATAGATCTTTTGATTCATTATATTAAATCTGTTAAAACTTTCTTGCAAATATATTTCAAAAAAAAATCTTCCATTTTTTTTTCCTGGGGAAAGGGGAGTAAGTTGTTAGGGTTGAATTTGAAAACCATTTTGTCTGGTTATCCAAGAAAATTTTGTTCACACTGCAACGAATTGGTTTCAAGTAGCTCAACTATGTTTGTGATTTCTTCCCAATTTTAAATCTAAAATCAAAAGTTATCAAAATCACTTTTGTACCAAATATTATTTGTTTTGCAAATTTAATTAGCATTATTCATAGCATTTCGAGTATTTCGCGAAATTCAACGTTTTTTTTTACAAATAAAAGAATTACCTATATTTGAAAAAGAGTTTATACGACTAGTCAGATTTGTGTCACAATTATTGGCCCACCTGTAATGTTACCCAAAAATAATACCCCCCCATTTCATTAGAAAATTATATAAATGTACCCAGAGCTATTAATTTTTTTCCATTGACTTTCATATCCAGAATTCGTAAGTTAATTGCCTAATACATATTGTAAAAAAACGTAATATCATTTGCTCTATTAGTCAAGCTATTTACCTAAAATCATTACCTATTGTCAATTTGGGTCATCTTATGTCGACTCTGCGTCGCGCAGCCATTGACATTAATGGCAGGTTTGGGGTTAAAAGTATTTAATTAATATTAGGTCATTAACTTATTTATTTATAATATTTGTTGTGAAATTTGCCTCATTGTAAGCTGATTTATGGATTTTTTTTACATGCTCGATAAAGTTAACAGCTTAGCTGCCCTTCGCCGACTGAAAAATAAAGGCATTTTTACTTATTTCATTATTTGCCGTGTTGTTGCCGGAAATCGAAAATAAATTACGTAATAGATATTCTAAAACATGCATAAAATGCCCGAGTAAATGTAATATAATTTTACAGTCCATTTATTTACCAAATATTTACGTATTGGACCTACTTGGTGGCAGCTTTGGGGTTAAATGTCAACACCTGCGTTTATAACCAATATTATTGATATACAAAAGCAATTAAATAATATTACTTGGCGCAATTCAATTATTTTTTTTATAAAAAAAAAAACGATAGCAATATTGGAAAAAAGCTGACACGACTCAGATTTTTATCACAATTATTGGCCCATCTGTAATGTCACCCAGAAAAGTTATTCTCTATTTTATTTGATGATGATTTTTTTAATATTTCTTCGAACTACGTTAAAAATCGATTTAAACACCACGACATCAAAATTAACGATTTTGAATCCAGTGGCGTTGTCCAACTCGAAAATAAATTGCATAATTGATATTTTTCAAAAAACCATAAAATGTCTGAAAAATAAAAATCAGATTTAGAAAATTTCATTTTAAAAAAATGTAATATCATGCTAATGCTCCTTTAGGATGGCCGATTGGAGCCATCTTATGTCGATTCTGCGTCGCGCGGCTATCGACATTGGTGGCAGGTTTGGGGTTAAACTTCAAAACCCGCGTTTATACCCAAAAAAATTGTATTTCAAAAGGTATTAATCAATATTAGCTCATTTGCTTATTTATTTATAGTATTTGTTGTAAAATTTGCTTTATTGTAAGTTGATTAATGGAACTTTTTCTTACATGCTCTGTTAAGTTAACAGCTCAGCTGTCGAGTGAAAAATAAAGGCTTTTTTATTTAATTATTAGCCGTTTTGTTGCCGGAAATTGAAAATAAATTACGTAATAGATATTCTAAAAAATGCATAAAATGCCCGAGAAACCAAAAATTAATTTTAGAAAACATGTGAGATAAGATAGATTTTTTATGCTTAGTAATATGAAAATGTAATATAATTTTACAGTCTATTATTTCAAACAGGTCAAGCTAAATACCCGTTGGACCTGCTGGGCCATCTTATATCGACTCTGTGTAGCGCGGCTATTGGCGTTGGTGGCAGCTTTGGGGTTAAACTTTAAAACCCGCGTTTGTACCCAATGTTATTGTTTTGCACAAGTAATTAATTAATATTAGCTCGGCTATTGTAGTTATTCCTGATATTTCGAGCAAAAAGCCCCCCGTTCAATATTTATGAAATAATCAAACAAAATTTAATTAAACCGATGTAATATAGAAATTACAAGAGTCGATGCGACCCCCAGCCCGGAACAACGGGAATCCATTATTTGCTAATTAATAACGTTTTAATTGAGGGCCAAGTTTGCGTCGACGACGGAGCGCGGTATTATTTTCGAAAAACCCGCAAAAATTGCTTCTAAAACGTCGCCTTTTGTTTGTTGCAGGTGGTGGCGCGTTTTAACGGCGAAACAAGGAACGAGAAACCCGGCATCACATCAATAACTAAATAAATGTCTTCTCTGTCTCTAAGTTGGTAAAACGGTGTTTCGACGTACGCTTTTTTGTTATATCCAGAGGGTCCATCGGGACCGATAAGCTGGAAGTTTTTATCGGCCAGGGAGGATCGAAAACGCCCAAAATTCAGATTAAATCAGGGCCTGATCAAGATTCACTATTTTCGAAAATATTTCGTTAAATCTGGCAACAACGTCAGAACTCTCGTCGCGTTAAAACTTCTAGGCGAATCGTGACCCGTTCCAACGACAACCAAAATCACCGTAATATACGTAAATGAATAGTTTTTATTGGAAATTGTGAGCACTGAATGGCGAATGAAAATGTTACTTGTACATATTAGTGAAAAAAAAGGAAGATGAAGATGAATTTTATATTTCGTATTTATAAAATGATTTATTCGACTGGCTTTTTCCGACTTGCGTTCCCGTTGATTTTTGGTTAAGGAAAGGGACGCGTTCAGACGCGTTGCGCCGCGTCTGAACGCTCGTAGCGATCGATATTAGACCTAAAAAAATGTATATGGATGTTTACTAAATAAACTACCTATTTGTGATAAAATTTTATTCGATTCCATGTTGTATATGAAATTCAAATTTTTTCCAATAATTTATTATATGTTGGCCGTTGTAAATAATCTATTACGTAGCTTAAATAAATAAAACTGTCAAAATCCGTAGGCTTTTGATTTTCCATCTTCCACGCATTCTGTCCCGGAAAACTAGATTTTAATTTTAATTTTTAATCCACAGGAAGATTGTTGTTCTATTAAAGATAATATCTTATATGGCAACATAGTCAAAATACGTTCTTATATTTTGACCATCTGCAGGGTTAATTTTGTTTAAAATGTAAATACAAAAGTTTGAAAACTTACGCAAATGTTAGAAAACAAAAAACGCCGATTTTTTTAAAATGGATCGTCTTATATATTATTTAGCTTAATTCGTAGATCTTTTTATCCTAATTTAAAAAAAAATGGTTTATTGATATTTGATATTCGATTTCTGGATAATATAAATAGAGAATATCGACAAATATATCCGGGTAGAAGAGTTCCTTCAATAAATACAATTAAAAAGACAATTAAACACTTTGAGGACCGAAATGGTGTTACACGAAAGATCAGGATAACAGAAAGAAATTTTGATGAAGACCTCAATATATTAATTTAATTTCAAGGCAAATTATACTGTTACACTGTGACACTTGATATCATGATTCTGAGTTCTACTTTCTTAATTTTGATATTTCTTATTTTTTATAAAATCCTGAATATTCTATATCTGACGTTAAAGAATTATCCGGAAAGTCATCATCTTCTTCTTCTGCTTCTTGGAGATCTGTCGATCTGTTAATTCTGAAGCTCCCTCTGCATCTTTTCCTGTGATGTGGATTGCCAACTATCTTTCCAACTTTCAGGTGGTCTCCCGGGAGGAGGGTTGTTTTCCAGGACTATTCTCGGAAGTCTGTTCTCGTCCATCCGTTTTACATGGTTGTATCACTACCTCTTACGTTGTCTTCCCCATCTCACCATATCTTGTATCCCGCACTGCTCTCTGACATCTGTGTTTCTTACTCTGTCTCTTCTTGTTTTCCCCATTATTGTCCTCAGTGTTTTCATCTCTGCTACCCTTAGCATTTGTTTCGTCTTGTTGGTGTCTTCGCTGACTTCCGTGCCGTACGTCATGATGGGTCTGATACAAGTCTTGTAGATTCTAATTTTGCTATCCTTGCGTGATTGGACCAGACTATATCTCGTAGGCATCCTGATAGTGCGGATGCTTTGTTAATCTGGCCCCTTATGTCTTTAACTGGGTCGTGGGTGCTTGATATATCTATGCCCAAATATCTGAATTGCATCACTTGTTCTATGGGTTTGTCCTCCACCACCAGCTTACATCTGAACGGATCCTTCGCGATTGAGATACATTTGGTCTTGCTGATAGAAATGTTCATATTGAGTTGGCGGCTTTGTAGGAGGCACTGGAATAGTGGTCTCGGTAGATCGGCCATGATTGCTGCATCATCGGCGTAGCACACCATTCCAACTCTTTTGTTGCCCAGTCCGTATCCGAGGTTGAGACCTGTTACTTTGTTTATAATTTGGTCCATGAGGAGATTAAACAAAAGGGGGCTTAGACTGTCGCCCTGTCTGATTCCTCCCGGTGCTGACCTTGTTACGTTATTGTTATTTAGGTTGTGTATTATCTTCGTTATGTTTGCTGGTGCTTTATTTTCCGTTAATATCTGTAAAATGTCTCCCAATCGGACCCTATCAAATGCCTTTGTTAGGTCAATGAAGCAGATATACGCTGGCATGTTGTACTGTGTGGCCGTTTCTTTTATTTGTTTTATTATGAACATTGCGTCTGTTGTTGACCGTTCCTTTGTGAAGCCCTATTGTTCTTCAGCATTCTTAATTTGTACCTCCAGTTTGTCCTTGAGAATACTCGTGAAGAGTTTCATTGCCGTATTCAAGAGAGTTATTCCTCTATAGTTTTCTGGGCATGTTTTTAGTCCTTTCATGAAGGTGATGCTATTATGCCATTCGTCTGGTGTTTCCGTTTTGTTTAAGATTTTGTCGAATAGTTGCGTTAGTCTCCTTGCGAGTTCGAGGCCTCCTTATTTTAAAAGCTCGTTGGGGATGCCGTCCGGTCCGGCTAATTTTCTGTTTTTCAATTTCTTTAGTTTTGCTTCCACCTCTTCAACAGTGATCGTAACCACTTATATCTGCCTCGTATTCGTTTCGGAAAGTCCTATAGTAAAAGTCAACCAACCCTAACATATCATATCATAAGTTTCACCCGTATAAGTTCCTTCCAGTGTAAAATTGAACCGATGAACATAAAAGGCAGAGGCTCGAATTTTGCACTGAATTGTATCTCAAGATCTCAAGAAGATGGAAATTTTCTAAACAAAATAATGTTTACGGATGAGAGTACATTCATACCAGCAGGTGTATTTAATAAGAAGAATAAACATTTTTGGTGCACCATACAAAATGCAAGCAGTGACAATCCAATGAGCAATAATATAACCTATTTGAAATACTTTAAGTTATTTAACTTACGCTTAGATTTGATAGTTGATTAGTTGATTAGGTTTCAAATTGTTAAAACAATTGCAAACGTAACATAATATGGTTGCTATCAAGGCAGACTTCACCATTTGATTAAGTAATAATTATTTTTATACTGAAATTAATTAATTAATAATTATTTTTATACTGAAATTTCAAAAACGGCTAAATGAAATGTCAATAAACTATATGTTTTTGAAATCAAGAACAAAAAATCTACGTTTTAAGCTAATAATATATAGAGTATTCCATTTTTTAAAAATGATGTTGCTGTCATTTTGACAGCTTGCCATGGCCATGGTTCGTTCTGGCATTTGCATAATAGAGCAGAACTTTAATATTTACACTTTTTTTTCTATATTTCAAAATTAACTCTGTAGGATGGTTATCCAAATATAACGAATAACCCTGTACATTAATATATTATAATCAATTAATTGTTAATTGTTAATTAATTGTATCAATGATATAATACGCATACCTGTGTATCAATTAATTTAATTGGATTTTAAAAAAGCCAGTATACGCACACCTATCCATTAATTAATTTAATGAATTTTATCAAAGGATTTAATTAAAATGGAAAGGAGAAGATACTTGTGTCTTAATTAATTTAATTAAATCTGAAAAGGCGCAATATAATATATATATAGAATTGTGCATTTTTGACTTTGTTCATGCTGAGAAAATGAGAAAATTGTGTTTTTTTACAAAAAAAATGGACGAATTTCGGAGGACGGTGCCCCGTAGAGCCCCCTCCTAGGTCTTTGTTCCCGGTTCCAATCAAGCCCTGTCCATCTCGCCCCCCTTCCTTACGTACCGTGCCCGCCATATAAAGTTAAAGGCGTCGGACTGAAAAAAAAACTATTAAGGGTCTCATACGGTCCGTGGGGACTAGCTGCAGATTCCCGGATATATTTCGGGATACGTTCCCGGGAGGACGTCCGCGTACGGACGGAATTGGGAAATCGACGTGTCGAATTCCCGAATAACGGGGTCCGTCTAATCGGGAACCAATCAGCAATCGGCAACTCGGTTTCGGTGGGGTAATTGTTTTTTAACTAAGTCCTGTTTTCTTCTGCTACGAAGAAAGTCGTACGTGATGGAGAGAAATTTTGAGATGCGGGTTGCGTTTCGGACGTGCTCTATCGCAGATCGTGTGTAAATGGACATCTCTTTCCGAACGTCGACGCTGTTGGTGGTGCCGATGAAAAATTTTTCTTAGAGGAAGAGTATGGATTCGTATGCGCTTAACCCTAAACTGCCTGTTTATCACCATGATGACTTTGCAGACTGCAGACTGCATGTCTCTGGCCGATGGGTTAGTTAGTAGATATACGGGGGGTCCACTCGACGTGATCTTACTAATATCTAACAAAGGCTCCTCTGTACAAGACATACAACTCAGAATACAACAATGACAGAGGAGTGTAAGAGTTTTGAATCGTTTTCTTTGGTCCAATGAAATATCTATAAAAACGAAATTCACAATATACAGAGCACTCGTAGACTCAATAATGACATACGGATCAGAATGTTGGCAGCTCAAGGAACCAACGAGGAGGAAAATAGATGCTGTATGACGAGATTAGACGCCGTACAAATCGAATACACAGAACAACTAAATGAATTGAAACCAAACAACTGGACATATTAGACGAATGGAGGAAAATGGATGGCCCAGAAAAGCTTTTGAATATACTCACCAAAAAAGAAGAAACGAGACAGAGCAGCTACCACATGGGCTGATGGACTTATGATAACTCTAAGGGACCGGGGAATAAATGAAGAGGACTGGAGAGAAATGCGGGCTGCGGCAGAAGCTGTAGGAGCCTCGCCTTTATTTATTATTATCCAGTCAAGCTCTGAAAAAGCGTTTGATTTATGAACAACCAACGCAGCAGGAATCCAAAAGATTTGTAAATAACATATTCAATTTATAATTTAATAGAAATACTAAAAGGACGTCGAACTTCCATTGTCTTTATTTATTTTTATTTTTATTTAACTTACATAACGTTTCGGACAGTTGTATCACTACCCGTTATCAAGTGTAATTATATATTTTTGTATAATTCCCAAGTATAATTTAATATTTCTTCAGCGCATTATTTTTTAAATTGTCTAGTCTTAAATCTTAACATTTAGAAAAGAAAAAGTGCTGCGACACCTGGGGAAGGGATGGAAGGCAACGCGCCGCGACGCCTCCTTATACTAAGAATCACTTTCCGCGGAGGAACTTTTAATAAGCTCCCGGTGCGCTGGCGGGGGTCGGGTGGGGCCGACGAAAATGATTTGTGGGGACGCATTAATGGAAAAGCTTCCCGTTCGGATGGGTTTCCCGACTCTTACATTGTCCAATCTCGCGGCGCCGCGCGTTACGGCTGTTTGCTCCGTGTGTAAACATCTTTAATATACTGCAAATTGTGATCGGGAACTTTCGGTTATTTACGACCGAATAAAACTACCCTGGATTTCAATCTTAAAAAGGTTTCGGGAGTTTCGCGTCGGATCCGGGTCGTTTGAAACCTGATCGCGAAGGCCGCGTTTGTCTTCATTATTATACGGTCTTTGGAACAAGGCAGTACAATGTACGATATTTCTTTTATTTTCGATTCGAACATTACCTTAAAATTTGGCGATTTGCGGGCACTCGTCGTAGAGAAGGGTGGGGCGAGGCGGACCAATTTATTATTTTTTATGGTTTTTAAACATCTAGTCGATTTATTTTTTACTAACTTTAACTAAATATACCCCCAAAAAAGTATTTAATAAAAAAAAAGGTTACCGATTAGTAAATATTTTTTTCTAGTCCCGTCCGCAAAATACCTAATTACCCACCGATCTAGGGTGCGGGAAGCGTCACTTTACCACGTCAGTTTCAAGCCAGTTCGGATTTTACCGCGCGGGTTTGGGAACGATCGGATGTTTTCGGAGATATTTCCCACGCTTTCAATTTCCGTGTATTCGTGTTGTTTTGCGAAAATGTACATAAAAACTATCGGTCGTAGAAAAAGTATAGTATGCAACACGTTCGGTAAACTATTTAACTCACTCGTTTATTAAACACTCGTTCCGCTACTGTCAAATAAACTCGTGAGTCAAATGCCGTTTACCGCACTTGTTGCATAATATACTATTAATTTTAAGGAACATATGGTAAAAAAAACTAACCAATACTAGAAGCGCTACTCAACCTGTGATTAAAACATTTCTCACGTATCAAAAAAGTAATATGCAATAGTGAAGATAAAAAAGATAAATTTGAGGACATTGGAGTTAACACGAGAAAAAAACATTGTTACGACGAATGGCAGATTTCAGTTGGTGCCAAGCATGTCCAATGGGATTAAATATACAGTGGTAAGGTGGAAGCGTTAAAACTGTATGCCCTAGATTTTTTGCATAATTATCACAGACGTATTCCTTTTGTAGGTTCAAGCTTTGTAGAATCTCAATTAATTGCTTTTTGGTATAATCTTCGTGAAAATAAATGTCGTTATTATACATGTAGTTTTGGATTGTTGCTTTTGTGTCACATAAGAAAGTGGTTTTAGTCAACTGTCTACTGTCATAACTTGCATTGACCATTAGAATTACGCTATTAGGAGGAATGTTTGCAACTAATTTGTTTTCAAACCAACATTCGAATACATCAGCGGTGGGGTCTTCATGGTAATCCACAGAAGAATCTTTAATATTTTTCGCGGACAGAGAAACTCCATTTGGAATCCAACCACCTTTAGAGCCAGCATGCTAAATAGTTATTCTTTACCTCTTTTTGATGGCGCGTTTGTTTAACGCTTATCAGTTGAGTCAACCCAACCCTTTTCCGGGGCATCATAAGTGTCGAACCAGGTTTCATCCAAGAAAATAATTGGCCTTTGTTGTTCTCTGTAAATCATTTTTTCTAGATATTCCATTCGCCATTTCCGAATTCTAAAAGATTCCATTAAAACTTGCCTTTTGTCAATTTCCATAAGGTAGTTCTTCCACATTTAACACCGGTTTCATCTTTTTCAAGCCTCCTAATTAAGATATCTAATGTAGGCACGCTTTGTTCCTCGTATAACTGGTAAATTTTACGCGGTATTATATCTTGATCACTTTGATCTACACTCGAGAAAATGTCAGCATCGCTTCAGATGCTTCAGATGCTGGCTTGCTGGCACCACGTTCAATGAAAGTCAAATAAACATTGTTTATAACTTCCTTAGTCTCAATAGAATAGTGTTTTCTACATTTGGGCGGGAGCATCTCCTGAGATACACTAGACTCGCACATATTTTGCATATTTCGCATATTTCGCAAACTAAATAGTATATCAAACCAAAGAATATTAAACACAGGTAGGTATAAAATTATTTTCTATTACGGACTACAATTTTACCCGAATTTAAATTCCGAAACTTTAGGTAATAATCTCGTTGCATTGTATGTTAATGACTTAATGACTAATGACCCTTGGATAATCTCATTCAAAAGCAATTGGTCACTTTCTTATATCTACGAACAGACCATACCCGATACGTCACGGCCATAAAGCATAGCACAGTGGCGTACGTTTGTTATTATCAATTTAAAACTTATTTCCGTCAACTTTCTTGCAGTCCGTTGCAAGCCGATGAAAATGTAACTCTATTTTTCGCGTTTTCGTCCAAAATACCTCGTTTTACGAATTGCCTGAAAGCGACGAAGCCCCGCCCCCCAACTCCCAACTATTCCACCGCATCCGTTGAAACTCGTGCCGAATGGAAACATACCGGCAATGTTAATGAGTAACTTCAAAGATCCATTATGTCAATATGTTTCAGCCCTAATAGGACGTTTTCAACCGGGCACCAGTTCCGTAATAATACGTGAAATCGAGCGCAGTGGCGTCCGGAACCCCCTCCGCGCTACGCAACGCCGATGTTCCTCTCCCCCACCCCCCTCCAACCCTACCACAAATACTGTCGAATTATTTTACTCGCCGCATGCAAACCGACGTCTAACCCTCCTAAAAAAAGAACATCCCGTGTCACGTTAATTAACCAAAAGCATTCGCCGACAACGACGAACCGCACTGATTTTCAAGCCGTGCAAACAGCCTCTTGATCATGAGGCACGTGTCTTTGACTCGTGTTTATTAGGCGCACGTTGCCGACACTGGTTAGAAAATTACTTCGCTCCCCACGGCCCCCGATCCCACTCAACGCCCCCCTTTCCGACGAGCTACTCTGCGGAAAATGACACTTTCTTTTTTTGGGTTGCGCACTTCGCGTCGTTCCCCGGACAGGGAGAAAATAAATGGCGTCCACTGAGGTCGCAAAATGCTCTTGGCATACAAGACGTGTAAAAATTTAAACTCTGATTATAATGAAATAATAATAATAATAAGGTTCATTGTTAACGGAAGGAAAATTTTTCAATAGATACAGAAAAGTGTAAGTAAATTACAGCATTTCTTAGGATTTAAGAATAGTGAGTGTTTCAGTGAAAAAAATTGTAATTTATTTAGATCTCGGCACATGACTTGACAGCCCAGACGAACGCCTGACTTATTATAACAGGAAAAGTATACTTGTGTATCGTCTGCATAGTATTGTGCTCGGCAGTTTTCCAGGGCCGTAGTATATATTGCGTACAACAGCGGGCTCAGTATTGATCCCTGCCGAACGCCACTGACAACGGTCACCTCCGTGGAAATTTTATTTTCAATGCATACTTTCTGCGTACGATCGCCCAAAGAGGATTTAAAAAGAAATACCGTTTGCTCGCTAAGACCAACATAATGAAGAATTGCAAGCAGAATTTGATGGTTTAATGTATTGAATGCTTTGGTCTAGTCTAAGAGTGCCAAAAGGGTAATTTTTCCGTCATTTGCTGCTCTTAAAATGTCATCGCTTACATTGGCTAGCGCAGCAGAACATCCACGGTTTTTCCTAAAACCCGACTGGGTTTTGGGCAAGATTTTATATTGTTCCACATAAACAGAATGCTGTTGATTAATTATTTTTTCAGCAATTTTTGAGATACCTGGCAGTACACTAATTGGTCTCAAATCTTTTAACTGACCTTTTAAATACTTACTTTCTGTGGTGGGGTACAGTTAGCAATTAACTATTAAGCAAATTAAGCCCATGGGAGTTTGCCCTAAAGAATATTTTATTAAACTGATTTTGAAATAAAAGAACGCCATATGCAACTTCACTCTATTAGGCATATTGAGTCAACCTGCAGTTCGGGGAAAATTTGAAAGTCTTTGGTACCTTTGAATTCTATAAATCAACCTAAAACATCAGTTTTGAAGTTTCTGGATTCGTCTTTTATCGACTGCATCAAAGCAATGGCTGTAAACACTAGAAGAGTGCCAAAGCAACCTCTTGGTCTATAGTGATAAGTAGTACCTATAAGAATAAATTAGTTTTAAGGTACCATAAGCTTTTTTAATTTTTTCAGTTACATGCTAACGGAAACGAAGTTTAGAATCCAATAAACCCAGGCTTTTACTGTAATCATAAAATCATTAATTGTTAAGGGCTGATGGTTTCAATTTTCAACTAGACCATCGTTTCCGAAAATTACAGCAGCTGATTTAATAGGATTAATTTTGAGTAGATGATACGTAGTTATTTAAATCAGAATTTATAAGTTCATTACAAATTTTTGAAGAAACGTCGGGAACAGCTATGGGTCCTCCACTATCACCAGTCATCGCGAATGTATTTAAGCCTTTAAGAAGAAAGCTGTCTACACTTTTTATCTGAAATCAAACTTTTGGAAACGCTACGTCGATGATACTTTTGTTAGTTGACCTCATGGTCAAGAAACTCTAGTAGATTTTCTTAGACATTTAAACTCTATACACCCTGACATACGTTTTACCATTAAGTTGGAAACTAATAATAACCTTCCACTTTTAGATATCCCTATCAATAGAAAATCAGACCTAATCAGGCCCAAAAATCATCGGTTTTTGAACTCTCTTCTTTACAGAGCCGTAAAACTATCTAAGCCCGAGTCACTGAACCCAGAATTAAGACACCTTACCTCTGCTCTTCTGTCTAATAATTTCCACGTTAACGATATTAAGCATTACTTTTCCGAATATCACTGTGATTGAAGGTTGTGTATAGCTGAGTGTCGTCAGCTTAAAGATGATAATTTAGGTTACTTAGCGACATGTGAAACTGGGTAGTATAAATAGAAAACTGCGATTTAATAGATAGAAACAATTTTAAGAGGTTTTGTACATTATTATTTAAACCAATGAATTTTAAAATTGCAAATATAAGCTCACGATCGTGCATGTCAAATGCTTTACTAAAAACTAGTTACTACCGAGATTTTGTTTTCATCGGCAATTCTGGGTAAATCGTTCGTTACATCGGAGAGAGACTCTCTTTGATGGTTTCTCCGGTGGTATTCTGTTTAGGCTGACATGGTGTCTCAGCTGGCGCTCTATTACTGTTTCTAAGACTAAGTAGGAAGGATTCTGATCCAACAAAAACCGGTTTCCAGGCCAGTTGTGGGTGATGCACGGGACAACCATAGGGCAGCATAACAAAATTGGCGTTATGTTAATAACATCGTTAACGAATGCTTTAGTTTTTATGTTTCTAAATATGCTGAAGACATCCTCCTCTTTGACCAGATCAAAATAAAAATCGTCCAATACATTTTCGAATACGTTATTATTGTAATAATTCAGAAGTTCGCTTTTAGGAGTGGCATTCGAGAAGGTAGAAAGTGGCCCAAACTAAAACTAAGTTTGAATCATAAATCTTAGAAGACAAGAAAGACTGATTCCATATGAAAATAATGTTTGCATGTATTGATTCACGGATAAAAAAATGTGATGACACTATATTCCGAGATATTATCCGTTCGCTTGTTGAACTCCGATTGGAATCCTGCATCCGACTGGAATCCTGCAGACGTTTCGCCAAAATCTCACTTGGAATCTTCAATGCTCGCGCTCCGAAAACAAAGGGTATTCGAACCCAAAGAGTTAAGGATTAAAAAAAAAAGATGCAAAATTGTTGAACCAAAATTTTCAAATTTCAAAATTGTTCTTGACTTGTTTCAGGTTTTTTTAATACTTTTTTTATACAATCAAAGTTCTTTTTATCATATACATGTATATGGTCTAAACGGATGAAAATGTATATGAACATTTAAGCAAAGAAATTAATCTAGAGGCAAGAATGACCATTGCCCTGATAGAAAAATAATATAGAGAGAGTTGCAATAAATGACGATAATGTCTCTCTATTATCGAAACATGGCGGTTAAAAACTTGAGGGTCCGTCGAGTATAATAAATTTTTGTGTTATACCAGAGCCTCTTCTTATTATTATTTCATTTTTTCAAACACACGGTTACCAAAGGTCAGACTTTTAATTAAAAATGGCCGCAAGTTGTATCGTTTCGCCAGGATTTGCTTTCCCGGCCGATCCCATTAACATCGGTAACTAAATCCGGCACAAGTTTGGCGTCCCCTCGGACTTCAACCCGCCCTGATACGAAATTATATCCATCCCCAAACAGACCTAAATCTTAAAATCGCCCTTAATTAAGGTCTAAGGGTCCATACGGGTCGCAAAATCCCAACTATAACCGAAGCACCTATAGCCGACGTGCGTCCGCACGCAGTCCCGTATTAAGGCCCGTAATTTAAAAGAAAACATTTTTACTATAAATTCGTTAAAATCGTAATTTTCAGCAAATTAAAATGTATTCTTCAGCTGCCTCATGTATTCAGTAACCTCATTCTCTTTGAATTTTATTGAGTTGATCTGATATTCCCACGGAATCATAAATCAAAGATATGGAGACTGACTATTCAGTGGTTCAGTCACTTTATATGTGGTATAAGACATAGGAATAGAGTGTCTTACGAGCCAAAGAAAACTTCATTTGGATAGTCAATCTCTAAACTGCAGTAGTAGAAACCAAAATATTATACCTCAGACAAATTTGATTCTAAATTTGGGGTCATAATTTTTACGTTGCTCGTAGATGGCGCTATTTCTATAAAGCATACCATATTTTTTTTAACTCTGAAGTTATTGCTGAAACTTGATGATTAAAAAAAAAAGAACTTTTGTTGAAGCCGTCCGACCCTGTCCGTTTTTGACTTATTTGCATTTAAAAAGTTCAAGGTATTCTTCTGATTTGACTTATAAATACTGTACGGTGAGCCAATATTTAAGAACAATAATTTCGGTAACAGTAATAAAAAAAACTTCAAACCCATTCTACCTCAATACTTTCTTAAAAGTTTTTAAAAATTAAACAAAACTCAAATTGAGTATAGAGCAGTAATAAAGTTTTTGACAAAAGAAGGGTTAGCACCTAAAATTATTAAAGAAAGGCTGTATGGTGTGTACGGCCAAAGTTCTCCTTCGTATTCTGTAGTGAAAGAATGGCCAAAACGTTTTCGAATGGGCCAGGAGTCCCTTGAAGATGATTCAAGAACTGGTCGACCAGGGAAGGTCATAACGGAAAAAATTGTTGCGATTGTGGAAGAGGTGGTATTGAGTGGTCGACGTTTAAAGGTCAAGGAAATCTCAGAAATTACTAAACTTTCTGATACTGCATGATCATTTAGGTATGCATAAGGTTAGTGCTGGTGTTGCACAATCTGCCATTTTAGAGTGTGGGTTCCAATAGATAGATCATCCTCTCTATAGTCCAGATATGGATATTTGAAAAAAAGATTTACATGGACGGCAATTTAACGACGAAGTTGAGTTAAAAGGGGCTGTTTTAGCTCATTTTGCAGACAAACCAAAAGAATATTTGTTTAAAGGGATTGAGTTGTTAATAAAGAGAAGTAATAAGTGTATTGAAGTTAAGGGGGATTATATTGAAAAATAATAAAAAATTATTACTCTACTTTGTTTGTTTCACATTCTATCGTACAAGGGTATTCGGGACTCCTTCTATTTTCTGTCGTAACTCCTGCAAAGAATTAATTTCCAAAGCTTGGTATACATCAAGTCCTTCATGTATGACCATATGGAACAATGAAAAGGGTCTAAGTTTGAACACCGATGAGGAATACCCTTTTTATGAATCACTCTGCATATAAAAAACACAAGCTCGGAGCCCAGTTTTTAAATTTTTGGGGGGTGGGGGGATGCAATAAGCCGGACGGACCTGGAGCGACACTATCGGCAAGAAGCGCCTGGGGTAACATAACCGGCGACTGCAGTGGTGGGGAGTTGAATATTATGTTGTTCGAAGAACAGGACAGTAATTAAAATAAGTAAGCGCCTCGGAAACTTCGGGAGTGTGAAGTTGGTAATTGCTAGCAGGAGTTTAAACGGTCCCGGTGTCGTCACTATACGAAAGTTTTACGAATAAATGCGGCAATATGGCGGCGCGACGTTGTTTTGTTCGAGCGTCGACCCGGAACCGCCCGAAGATAAACGCCTGCGAAGGAAATTCTCGCAATTCTGGATTAACACTGCGCAGAGGCCCACAACTCAAATTGATGATGTGGGAGTGGCATATCTGATCACAACGTATTTTTTATAATTTCACAAATTTTCATACATGTAAGGATAATTTCGGTTACACTGAATTACAGTCTTTTTTTTAAAACAAATTGTTTGCTACCATTAAAATAATAATATTTAGGAGATCACTCGTCCATCTCGTATCACTAGATTTGAAAGTTGTATTTCACTCACAGAATATTAATAGTATTTAGATTTTTTAATAAAATATTCCATTTTTTACAGAGTAAGTGGGCCGCGACTTTTTCTAAACAATATGTCAGTTGTTTCTTTTTTTATACTAAACACATATTCACATATTTATTAGTACTGCATATAAATGTAAAAAAATTGGAAAATATGCAAGTATATTTCCTAAAAATAGTCTTTCAAAAAGGGGCAGGATGAGGAAGTTATTTTTCAAAAATAAACATTTTCCAAAACAAAACCGAACTACAAAATATAAGTCACAATACAAGAAATAGAGAAAATAAGTGCAAAAAAAAATTGGACCTAAAGTACTTTAAAAAAACATCTCACAAAATTCAGTCAGTTTCCAAGCAATAAATAACTTTATATATATAAATGCATAAAGACAAGAAAGTAAACGAATTATTATAAAAAATGAGTGAGAAAATAACAAAACAAAATGGTGCCAAAAATAAAAATTCCAAGCTTTACATATAAGATTTGTTTGATTTCAATGCCAAAATTAAAGCAATACTTGTTTGTTTCAAAATTTTATATTATCTAGGTTAGACTACGAATTTTATTTATTACATATTACGTAGAAATCAATCATAGTAAAATTCTGATCCCGTACAAATAAAGGGGTTTTGAGAGGACATTCAGTTGTTTAATTTAATAGATTTTTTAGTATTTTAACTTTGTTTTTTATTTTGGAATTATTTTGTCTACTAAATAAACATATATTATATCATGAAAACAAACGACTCTGGATTACTTATACAAAATAAATGATTCTCCTATATTCATTAGTTCAATTAAAAAGCAAATCAAGCGTAAATTTATGGTAGGATAATATGTGGGCATTTATTTGGATAATCGCTCACTTATGTTCGTTGTTTTCTCTTCCTATTCTTAGCATATCTTTCTTTTCTCCCCATTTCTAATTCCTGTGCCCTTTCTGTCGAGCCATTAATGTTAATTGGCTCTGACATCATCTTTCCTTGAAAGGAAACTGCCGCAATGGCTCATTATTCTTACTACATATTGTTAAATTTCCTTTTGGGTGTATCATTTGTAATTTGAAATAATAAACTGTATTATTATCATTTTACAGTAAAAAGAGATGATTTCGCTTTTACAATAGTCTACTTCAGTGGCGTCTCATGACAATATTCAACGTTCTTATTGATATTGAATTTATTTCACTAAAACCTTAGGAGACATATTTACACTGTGTACGGTTGCTATATATGACTCGGAATGATATGTATGAATATGTAGGCAACCAAAAAAATTTTCGACTTCCCATTTCTACACCACTGAATTCGAATGCGTTTCAATAGGACGCCCATTGCTCTCGCACAATGGTACAAATTATTATGCAAGAATCAACACAGACAAAATTTTATTAATTATGCGTGGCGAAGTTTTGTCCTTGTTCCATTGGAAATTAAATTTCATTAAAAACGACAAAGCAATTACGCCGTCACCGTTCGAACGGGCCCTGCCGTCGCGGTGTCAGCGGCGTCCGTCACTTTTTGCCTGAAATTATGCGTCCACTTTTTTTACCCACCTATCCTGTGTTTTTTGCCAATTTTTTCGAAAAATAGTTTTACCTCTTCAATGTTGTCAAATCGCTGTCCTTTCATACGTGGAAATAAGAAGTCATACGGAGCGAGATCAGGCGAGTTAGGTGCATGGGGCAGAGAAACCATGCCAGTTTTAGCCAAAAACTGCTTAACAGAAATGGCTGTGTGCGCAGCTGCACTGTCCGCCACTAATCGGGTCTTTTTTGTCGAATACTGTAGCGCAATCGTCTTAAAACTTTCAGATAAAAAGCTTGATTAACGGTCTCACCACAACCTAGCGGCAGAAAGGTGTACTATACAAGCTCGGCGCGCGGCAATTCAATTCCAGTTTCTTAAAAATCTTTGCCCATATACTTATACTACCTAATTTTTGAGGATATGCAGTTTTGTTATATTGAACGTGTGAAACAGATCTACTGGAGCTCAGTTTTATTAACTAAAGGCGCCTAAGTCTTTCTTTGGACTGAAAGTAATTAAGATTTGGGTAGAATTGGAATACAAGACAATGTATAAAGTTTAAAAATGTTTTCTATTTTTTTTTGTAATTAATATACATTGGATTCTATACTAATAGAATTTAGGTTTGTTGAAATTTCTAGAAACTAGCATTACATATCCAAAGTTTCGATACGACTTAACAACTATTGTTTCAATACGTTCCTCGTACAATATCTTGGAGTTATAAAATCATCCGTTACATTTAATTAATTATTTGTATAAAACATTTCATTTTTTTGCAATTTTATTTAAATGCGGTTTATCTCTCTCTCAATTTCAGAGAAAGCAAAGACGTTAATTATTATAATCCGGCACACGATAAGTGGTCTTGATTTGCCTGGCCTATTATAAACGAAAACCCGATTTTATTTTAGTAGTGTCGATACCGTAGACCTGTAACAATCATTTGCATCATCGCAATCCTTAGTAAGGCTTCTTTTCTATCAGAATGGACAATTTCTCGTCTCTACAGACTCCCTAAGATTCACAAACCAGGATTACCCCTTCGACCTGTTGTTAGCACAATTGGTTCTCCAACATATAACATAGCATAGAACATAGAACATAGAACTGATATTTCGTACTTAACTCCTTTCATTTCATTGAACAATTAAAATCCATTACATTAGATCCACAGGTCAGTTTTGACATCGAATCCCTGCTAACTAAACTCCATATTCCTGAAACTCTCAACGTTATTTCAGATACTTTAAAATCCGAGAATCTGGAACCAAACATTCTCATCTAAATGAAAAAATGCTTGTTTGGAACATCTTTTTCTTATAACGGTTAAATATTCCAGCAAACGTCGGGATGAGCTATGGATTCTCTATTATCATCAGCTATCACGAATATATTTGAGAAGAAAACTCTCGACACATTTGTTGATTAAGAATCCTTTAAACTCTATACACCTCGACATACGTTTAAAGAAAGAATTAAAAACTAATAATAATCTCCCATTCTTAGATATTCATATTAATAAAAATTAGACTTAACAGACCTCACATCGTGTCATTCTGTTTACAGAAAACCTAGATACACAGACTGATATCTTAAATTCATTGTCATATCACCATCCGGCCCAAAAATCATCGGTTATCAATTCTCTTGTTTACAGAGCCGTAAAACTACCTCAATCGGAGTCACTGAACCCAGAATTAAAGCACCATTGATCTGCTCTTCTCTCTAATGATTGCCGCATTAGAGATACTAAGCTTTCCATCACAAAATTCAATATATCAACTAGGCTGAAAGAACATAAAAAGCCTTAAAACTACGACAAATAAACTCATCAGCAGTTGCTGAACCCAATCGCAAAACCGCACATCAAATTTTATTATAGAAATCTATAGGCAGCCAAACAATCCAAACCGCGACAATCAGCAGGTGCAAAGTAGAATACGAGCCAGTTTCAGTTAAACTCTGGAGACGTCTACAGGATGATTGGCGCAATGTCAGAAAGTCCGATTTGTAAATATCATTTGTGC
The DNA here is from genome assembly GCF_029955315.1 of Cylas formicarius. Taxonomy (NCBI): domain Eukaryota; kingdom Metazoa; phylum Arthropoda; class Insecta; order Coleoptera; family Brentidae; genus Cylas; species Cylas formicarius. Next base: position 28,104,586 of record NW_026844326.1, on the reverse strand, counting down.
CTTGCCATTAGTGGTGTTACAGCCACTATTTCTTACGTTTAGAATAGAGGAGAGCGAGGAAACAAAAGCGAATCGAAAAAAAAATTACATCCGCAGCAACGGATTGCAATTTGACATAGGCCGGAATCAGAGTTTTCTTATGTCTAGAATTTCTAACTCTTTTGAAGGAGAGACAGGTGACTAGGAATTAATTGGGATGCTATTGGTGGCCATTCTCGGAATAGCGTGAGGAGGGATTAATGCTTCCTTCATTTCCTTTATACAATATTTTATAAATTGTGAATTCAATATGGTTTGGTCTTAAATATCCCGCTTCTGATGTTAGATTTAGACTGTTAATAAATTACTATTCACTCGAATTTTTGGAAACGAACTAGAACAGTCCATATGGTCCGTGATGGTTCTGTAACCCTCCTTAATTTGAGGCTTACACGACGAGCCACTGTTAGGACTTGATGTTTATTTTAACGCAGTAGCGTTTCCATATTGTCCATATATTGATAATTACTAGGTGCTGGAAGGCAAAGTTTGAGTCTAGATGTGAGAATTAACACCGTGGTTCGATTAACAGCGTGTTGAGTGTCATTATTATTTTAAATTTTAAAAAAATCAGTGGCTTATTCATTTCTAGATCTTTTGGACGATGTGCTATCTAGCGTTAATAAAGTGTGTCATCAGCGAATTGGGTTACTACCTGACGTGATTTTCTCCAGCAATGGGTGGATTAAGAATCTGGATTACAATTTCACATAGGCTGAAGTGATTTCCAACTCTTTTTAAGGAGAGAGTGAATGAGTAAAGATCCCACTTCTGATGTTAGATTCAGACTATTAATAAATAAATAATTCACTCGGGTTTTGGGAAACGGATTAGACGGTTCAAGTTACGTGGTGATTTTGATTTCATCTGAGGCTTACACAACGAGCCACCCCTTGGACTTGTTGTTTATTTTAACACAGTGGCGTTACAATATTGATAATTACACAGTGCTAACAGATAAAATTAATTATACAGTATTGAATACAACAGAATGGATTCATATATTTTGTGTACCAATAAAAATAATTGAAACAAAATTTACATTATTTTTTCATTTTTACATTGGGTTTAATATACTTCGGTATTTTTTCAAACCACGCTAAAAAACGTGACGTTGAATTTACCGAGGGTGCGGGGGTGGCGGGATGTTAAAACGCAAATAATTCGTAACCCGGGAACATGAATGCGCCCAATATCAATGTTTAATGCCTGGGGGGGGGGGGGGGGGGGGGCAATCCCCGGCCCCCGTCCTTGGCCGGCCACCTCGAGTCCACGCACCTTCGAATTTCAATTAGCCGAAATCACTACGCCAATGAAACCGTGACGTGGAAATTGCCCGGAAAACAATATTAAAAATGCACGATTTTATCATTTATATTTCCCATAAATCCGATCAGTGGCGTGTCAACGATTGATACGCGAACGTCTGGCATCGAGCGTAGACGTTTCGGACGAGGCGTAGCCGGGCGGCTCTAGGAGTGTTAAATGCATTTTTAAAATTTACGGTGGACGTGTCCGGACCTGATTTATTTATCCACCCGTGCCGCCGTGCAGCTGAAACCTTTCATAGAAAAATATTACGCCTAATTTGAATGTCTGGAATACCGGCATTGACGTGAAATATGACCCGGTGGCTAGTTGTGACCCTGCTGCACGCCCTTGTGACCCTCGATGCGGTAGGCGGGGGGATCGATTGCGCGAATTTGACGAACGTTGTCTATGTAAGTTTAAGTTGGGGGGGGGGGATTGTAAAATGGCACTTTGCCGAGCAAAGTTTCTTTTATTTTTGGGTTCAAGAATTATATAATTAAATAAAAAAACATTATGGACCTGATTTCAAGTAATTCAAAGTTAATAGCGTGCTGTTGAGAAAACTAAAAATTTCCCATCACTTTCGAAGGTACGCCAAAGAAATCGAAATTTGCCTATCTTGTTATTCTTTTATTTATTTTTTCGTATAATCCCTCAAAAGAACTACACCATGTAGTAGAAAATATGAATACAACGATGTACGATATAATAAGATTCTGCATTGTTTAAATCACAAAAAGCGGTTTTTCTTAAATTTTCAAGGTTTTTATATTTATAATTTAATTTAATTTGTTCCTTTTGTTGCATTTCAAGAGAATTAAATAATAAAAAATTCTGACGGGTTTCTGCAAAATTTTCTAAAGTACATTTGACATATCCATATAACATTTTTAAAACTAATTAAACATATTACCGCATTTTCGGTTGATTTTGTGAAATTTATTTGAAAGGTTAATCCTAGCATCTTCATGGCCAAAATCACAATTTGGCAATCACTTATATGTATTTGGTTCAAAGTTCAAAACTCATATTTTATTCGAGACTACTGAAGCTAAATATCAAATGTGCAATAGTTTTGCATAGATAATTTTAAGTTCTTTTTTTTTTTCTGTTGATAATTTAATATTTGTCTTAGGAAAATTATATTTTAGAAATCTTCTTCTTCTTCTTATCGCGCCGTTTCATTACGAAGGTTGTCGATCCATATAGTTAAACTTTGGAAACTGCTGTTCTGAAAAGATCATCCAGTCCATCTTCGCATGTATTTCATCCATGTCCGAAGTATTGGGTTTTTCTTATTTTTATAGCTGTTAAAAGTTCTTTTTCTTGGTTCATCCTTGTTAGTAATTCCGTGTTTCTCACTTTCTGTACCCAGGGAATACGAAGAAGACACCTGTATGCTAAAAATTGCACATTTTTCGAAAAACACCAAATGACTGTAAACTTCTTCTTTCTACGACATATAGCACGATTGCTTGTCTTTCTTCACACCTTCGCCATCATTTTGTCATTTGGGAGGTTATCGCTCCACCTTTTCCTTCCAAGGCCCCTTCGTTCTGTTTGTTATCCCACTTTATCTTTCGATCCAACACCCAGTCATTAATGTTCTCTACCCCGCGTATGGGTTTCTGCTGCATAGGTGAGTATATGTCTACTAGCAGTTTTATATATCCGGGTTTGTGCTCGAATGTGTTTATTTCTCCGTATCCAGATATTCATCGATTTTTCGAAAGTAACCAGCGGGCTTAAAGAGTCCTTTTGCCGAATACCATTACTTGCAGATATTTATTGAGTTACTTTCCCAATGTATATTTTCAATTGTTTCCATAGCGCTGAATGGAATTTGTTGATAGTAAAGAAGGTGTATTATATCTTTCAATTGTATTCAATCGAAGGCTTTCGGTAAATCAATAAAACATACAACTCTAAACTTGCCTTTTTTTTTCATGAAAATCGAGGTCCAGTCAACTAGATTAGTTTTCGTCTCGCTCCCGAAACACCAATTCAGACCAATAATATCCTAAAACATCCTTTAACGCTTTTTTTCCTAATGTTTTTTTTTCGCCTAGAGATAAACGATTCGTCGTTTAGCATTGGGGGGGGGATTTTTTTCTCTTTGAATAACTTTAACTCTGTATTGTTTGGCGATAAAAATGCATGACCCAGAAGTAGTTCTAATAATATGTATCACGTTTCCCTGCAATGAACTTTTGCGCAGCCCGGAGCACGTGGCTGTCCCCTTCTTGTACTAATCGAACTAAACCCGGTACGAAAATGTTTATAACCCGGCGGAGCGTTTTATAAATTCGACTTCTTTTTTACGCGAAGAAGGTAAACAAACCGAACCCGAACGTCGTTATTGCCCACACCGAAAGTCACACACGGGCGGACCTAATTTTATTTCAAGGGACGGGGCCGCGCCAGGGAGCCCGAACTCGGCGACGCACCCTACCAGGCCAATTTGTTATTCCGCTTGAACGGATCGGGCGTAAGTTTTTGCGGAGGTAGCCTGATACACCCCATATGGATTTTAACGGCGGCCCATTGTCTAGAGCGCAACGGCGAGCAGTTTAGCCCGTAAGTCAGGATCGAACAGGATTAGCTTTCTAAGCTTCCCTCTCAGTGCGTGTAATCTAGAGTTTAGGGACTGGAGTCCATTTCCGAAAGGTTTCGAGTAATGAAGCCTCTTCGGTATGCAAAGGGTTACGCAGAGTTACGCTACTTTCATAATTTGGGATTGATTTCACTGTAATTTTGTTTTATCGAGTGCTGGTAGTACCACCCGCACATAAAATTATAAGATTGAAGTCTCCAAATCCATTTTCGCAAAGGTCTTTATATCTAAATTGCGCACACGGGCAGATAAGGCAACAACTTTGGTCTTGTTAGATTATAGCGAAGCTTTCAATAGCCTCAATAACCAAGTAAAAATACTCCGAATTTAAATTTAAGAAAATTCAATTGATTCGTAATTACCTGGGTCACATATATCAACCAGGTTCGATTGACAGCATTAGATCGAAGTTGAGAAGGATGCGCCTCGAGGCTCACTATTAGGACCTCTTTTTTCATTATTTATACACCAGATATGTCGGTTTGGTGCGTTCAGTACCCACAGACATGCTGATGACACACAAATACCCGATCTGACGCAGTGAAAGCGGCAAGGAGACTAATTAATTGCTTGAAATCGGTCTTTAAATACTCAAATGATGCGTTGATTTACTTTGAGCCAGCGAAGTATTGGACCGCTCAAAACTTGGAAATATTTATAAATTGTATTAAAACTCCAGCTGTTGAGGCATGTAAAAAACTTTGGTATAATCTTTGATAATGAACTTAAATTTCATACACAGGTGTTCAAAGTTCTACAAAAGGCATATGTGCTTGGATGTTTTGACAAAATATAAATTACAAAAAGTACAGAATTCATGATTCGATTTGTTTATAACATAAAACGAAGATATCACGTAAAACATAAAGAAAAAACTTTTACGGAAAAATACCTGAATAATGAAACACTTTATTTAATATTATTTTTTATCGCAGAAAAACAAACTGGTTTTCCTGCAGATTACTGTCCTGTTCTGTATATGTTCAGGGCCTTAGATGGTAACACTGGATGTACTCTAATATTAACGGATTTCACAATAGCTTTTGATATGGCTAATCATAAAATTCTTACATCTATATTACTCTACACTGGTGCTAATACACAGGCTTCAAACCTTGTTCTGCCATTTATACCGGAGATATACCAGGGACATGATAACATACTAATACCACAGTTGTATCTCAATTTCCTAACCCTCCAAGACGACGACAAGCAAATATACGGGGTGTTTCACCAGAGGTTTGAATAGTTCCATAAGCGGAGATGTTCTATCGAGCTAAAATATTTTTAACGCTGCTTCGTTGCCGCTTTTTCGAAAAAGTAGAATCAATATTGAAATTTGAAATGGGACATCGTGTATACTATCGGATTTTCCGATCAATGGCTTGATCAAACCGTAGCTTAATTTTGGATGCGGCGTTCCGTCTTGCCACAACTCCTTTCAAAACACTATTGTTGCACTATGTTTCACGACGTATTTCATAAAAGTGTGTTTATGCAAATTATGTATGTTTATGAAAAATTGACTAGCACTGCATATATTTAATTTTTCAAAGAAACTTCCACAGGCTACTGTAATGATTTTTAAAAAACTTCTGGATTCCTCCTGCGTCGGTTTTTGCTTAGTCGAAATTGCTGACGTTTCGCCAATCATCCTGTTGGCCTCTTCAGAGCTTGACTTAACTTGACACCACCAAACTCACTCTCAGTCAAGCTCTGAAGGAGCCAACAGGATGACTGGCAAAACGTCAGCAATTTCGACTCAGCAAAAACTGACGCATGAGGAATCCAGAAGTTTTTTAAAAAGCACTGCTTATATTTTTGTGTTGCCATACTACTAAATTGACTACTCATTAGGATAAATAGAGGTAAAACCAAGAAACACCAGATGACATTTTTATTCTAAAAAGGTTTCGTCAGACCACTGCAAATTAATTATATTTTTTAAAATTGCCCATAAAAGGTTTCTTGTTATCAACGGAATGACTGTCGTCCAAAGCAAGTTCCATTAAAATCTAATCTAGTGCGGGTATTTTTAAAAAAAAGAGTAAACTTTAGTAGAACCGCTACACTTAAAAATTTTGGAAATAATAAACAAAATATTAACTAATTGACGGTGGAAATTTAGCTTTATTTATTTTCAGCGAGTTTATAACGGTGGCCTTGGGAAGCGTATTAACAGATGGCGACGGAGCCCAAATGGTTCCGGCAGGCCGTGTCTTCATCAGCCCGGGATATCTCGTAAACGGAAACTCGGATGACGTCGGCCTCGTTCGATTGGCTCGACCCGCGAAACTAAGTGCCGCCGTTTCTGTGAAACTAAATTACGTCTAACCAAAAGTATTTTTTTTTTAGGTAACTACGTCCAAACGATTTCCCTCCACCGCAATAACGGAGAAAGTTTGCTTAATCTGACGGCGTATTTGACAGGTTTCGGTATAATAAACGGTAAATTATTTGCTTTTGTAAATGTCAACATTTTGACACAAATTGAATAAGTGCTTACTAGGTAGCTGTCAAATAATGTCTGTCAAGACATGCTTAATAAAGACAGACAGCACGGATTTTATAACTGTCATGGCGATTCACAATTTATCCGATTTTTGAAAAAGTATGGTGTTTCATAATAAATATTTCGCAAAATTAAACTACTGACAAAATTACGCTAGATATTTTAATTCTGCTGTGAAAAATATATTTAAAAAAAGCAATTTGTAGAAGGACATTTCCTAACTATGGAAAAGTGGAAGTAACAAAGTTAACACCTTTGTGATATAATTTCCAAATTGAGTGGCAAATCTGGTCAGTTGAAATTTACAAAGATATTTTAAAATATAGTAGAAAACACGATAGCGGCCGTTGTCGTTAATTAGCTACACCATTAGAAATTTCAAATTTTGATCAAGTCCGTAAGCCAACTTTTATGAATACTTGTGCAGTGACAAATAAATAGACTAAACTTATTGCTAAGAAGAAAGTGAAAAAGAACATGCCATAAGTAAGGAAGTTAAGTCACAACTGGAGCTTCATCAGCTGACAGAGCTATGGAATTTCTAAAAGAGGATGCATATTAGTCTTTCCTTTTAGGAAATCAGATATCAGCTACATATCCATTGATATGTAGCTGACACGAACAGTGCTTATATGTTTTTATGGCTTGAAGCTATGGCAGGTGCTGAGGCAAATGAGATTTTTTCCTCTTTAATTCGCTGTTTAAATAGTGTATTTACCAATAAAAGATCCTCTGGTGGTCAAAATAACAATAAATTATTGGCAATTTAAGACCTTTCCGATTAAATACAGATTGAGTTTGTTATCGGCGGGCTTATAGCTTTATGCTCTGTGACAGCGACGTTGCGATTTTATAGAAAAAAGGCGATCTGGTCAACGTCATTCAATCAGCAAGGTACAACCCACCATTTGAAGAATTCAATATGGGCAATTTTGAATTTTGGGATACAATAGGACCTAGTTCTTAACACATCAGCAAAACAGATCGATAAAGATATCTGTAAACTACTCTGACTTCAATCAGAAAACAGAATATCTGAAAACAAGAAGAAAAGTCTTCGCTTTAGGTTGCCCTATCTGAGTAATCCACTGCCTCAAGAATCTGCTACGAGCATACGTCAGAAAGGGAGTTCTTTTTTCTTAAAAAACATGTTTATTTTTAACATGAAATTTACATTTTGTTTCACGTTTGTGGTTAGCCCAATTTTTATTATCAACAAGCCCTAAAATATATAAGCATATTGTTAAAATGTTCAACGGCACTTTCCCCATTTGTTTTTTAATTTCACAATTTTTATTTTTAGTTTTCTTTTATTAGCTACATCAGTTTGAGTTAGTATTAGTTTTCATCTGCCTTAAACAATTTTTTTATGTTATTAAGCTAATAAAACGAATAACCTCTTTTTTGTTGTATTTTTCGTGAATATCTCAAAACTTTCTTTTTGGCACTTGTCACCTTTATTACTCCCACCTTATTCCAAAACGCCGCCATATCTCAAAGGCGCTTTGACATATCAAAATGCTATCTCCATAGTCTGAAAATTTGAGCCTAGTATATGGAAGTCACAATCTCTCAAAAGCAAGGAAGCCGCGGTGACCAATGAAAAACTATTCGTTAGCGATCAATTTAATCAGTGGGAAAAATGGTTTACAGACTTTCGCAGGCGACCCAAGAGGCTCCGGAAAGCGATTTTGCACGTGGCAAAGCCCGAAAAGTGTTCGCTGAAACCGCAAGACGACCAGATCTGTTGCACTTCGACCGTGGATGAAGGGAAAGCTTGCAAGGTAACTATAACTATTCAATAACGCAAAATAATACTCGAGATGCAACAAGGTCGTTCTTTAAAATTTCTGGACTTGAGTATAACTAAATCACAAAACAAATGAGATTTTTGGGTACATAATAACTAAAATCACCCTTAGACATACACACACAATAGCAGCATTTCATTCTTTCATCGACAGAAATTTTTGAAAAAGAATTAAATATTATAAAACAGGTTACTAGGTCTCTTTGATATATAAGATTTTATCTGAAAAACAATGAATTACATAGGAACCTAGCGAGAAAGTTTCCACACGTCTCTCTAAATGTCATCTCAATATTGCTTTTAAAACTGAAAATATAGGTATTTTGAAAAAACGATAAAGCTAAGTCACAAAAAACTCAAAAATCTGGACTATGCAGGTTAAAATACGTTCGAAAATTTATATCGGACAAACAAGTCGAACATTCGGGAATCGCATTAATGAACAAAAATGAACAATCTTCATGATAATTTTGATATTTTGCATTAGAAAGCTATAAAATAAACTGAATGGAAGCTATGGAGATTGACAAAATAATACATTCGAATTCATTACTCAATAACCATTTGGATTTGACTGGATATTCGTTAAATCTGACTTCAAATTTAACTGTAAATAGGAATTCATTACCACCCTAATATATTTAAAGTCCTCGGAAGAATTTAATATTTTGTGTTTGATAAAGGCACAGTGTTGCCGAAACGAGAGTCACCGAGGGGCGGGAATATAATGCCTTTGGGTACAACGCACGGCGTTGTGTAACATCGTGAGTATTATATGGGCGTTGTGTTGGCATTGTGGGCTTTATAAAGGCATTGTCAACCATTTTATCTTGATGCACTGTTTCCTGCGTTTTCCTAGCTTAACTTTTATTTCGTATGAACTAGTGTGAAGTTCATCAGGGTTTTTCTAACCTCAAACATGATTTATTTAATCATCAACTTTGTTTTTAAATTCTGACCTGGATTTTAAAATTCGGATATGGAAAGCTTCCGACGCTCGTTCTGATGCGTTCTGATGTCCCAATGAGAACAACAATCGCTTAGAAAAAGTTTTGGGCTGCTCAAAATAAAAAAAATCAAAAAAACATTCGATTTGGTAGAAACTGAGTCAAAAAGCAGCTCGGAAGAAAGTGATCATATTCCCAATTTTTTATTTAAAGGGGAGTTAAAAAACAGAAATAAAGATACTGACGAAGATATTGAACTCGACATTGAACGAAACAAATTTTATAAAGTAGCTTATGATAAAAAATGCTATATAGGCCAAATTGTATAAAAAGGGGAGTAGAACCCCGTTTAAAATTTACTTTTTGCAAGTGATGATAAAATATTTATTTTAAAAAAGGCTGACAAAGTTAAAATTATTAAATTGTACGATTCAAAAAAGTTAACCAAATACACATTCTGCTATGATACTTAAAACATTTCCGTGTATTTATTTAACATTATTGTAATTGAAATGATGTTTATAAATTCAGTTTGATGTTCAAATAGTTAAGTTATCTATATTATCTTATTATAAAGAAGGGTTCCTATCTTTTTTATGTATAAATGGAAAAGTCTAGAGCAAAAAAATGAAATAATAATTTAATGAATTAAGTAAAGCATTGATAGGACGAAAACATATAATTTTTTTTTTAAATACATTAACATTAACTGATGAATAAAAGCCTATGTTTATTGCATAAGTCTGAGATCATAAGTTTTATTTTAAAAAATCAATCTGTCGCATTGCTTACTGCACTTGAAGTTTAATTGAAATCAAACGAAGGACTTTCAATTTACTTTATTTAGGAATTTTTCCATTTGGTTTTCTTTTAATACGTTTTACAAAAGGGGATGGCTGTATGACCTAACAAGGGGCATTGTGAACAGTTCATAGAAATTATATGATATCTTATGGGAAATGTAGACATTGTACGGCATTGGAATAGATTATAGGAATTAGGAGGCATTATTTGAGAATTTCGGGAGAATTGAGGCATTTTGATGTACATAAAATGATAATAAATAAATAATATATGAAAATCCGAACGCTGTTTGTTCTCATTTAAAAATACGATGAAAAATCCTAACTTTAACTCCGTGTCTCTTCCAAAAAAAGCAAGTTTATAAAAAATGGTTTAATATTAACACCTAGTAGTGTTTTTCTATTATAAGTAGCGCGTGTGCCCCTGTAAAGCTACGATGAAACGGAACCGGATCTTCATTGGTCCAAAATGGCGTAGCAAAAAAAAATCATTTAGCTACAGAGGCGGACTTTTAATAAAGCATTATCCGAGCCGGTAACAAATTTGAATAAATAAATCTATAAAAAAAAAAGTTAACTAAAATGAGTTCGTTAATTAGGTCCATAAAGTTTAATTGGCATCAAAACAATAAAGAAATATCACAATATTTAAAAATGTAGTTGGCTATGACATCACAATCTATTTTTTTTACGCATTAAGTTATAAACAAACTTTGACATTTCTGTTTGCTTTTGTTGTTTTTCATATTTCTGTTTAAAAAGTTGTATTTTAAATAAGTAATAGTTTGTTGGTTAACTTATAACTTTATTTTTGTTACTAGGAATTTTCAATCAAGCTAGATAATTAACTATTAAATGTGTCTTTAAATATGAATTCTGAAGTTTTATTAAATCTAGTATAGAGTCGATTTTTCCCAAAATCTCCACGTATTGATGGACACCGTGTATTATTAGCAATAGGTTTTATTATATCTTTAAAATAAGTAGTCTATAATATTGCCAACAAGTGACCTAAGCTTTAAATTCAGCAAGATTTTATACAGATGTTATCTTAAAGGGATTAAAATTTAAATATAAGATAAGTTACAACCTTACCTTGATTTTTGTCCTACAATTGATATCTGAATAAAAACATACGGTGTTAAATTTGAAAATCTTGAGATTTTATTAATTAAAGTCGCCAAAACGGTACCACCTATTTGGGACACTCTGTATAAGCTGAGGCGCATCTGTCAAACTGATTGAGTAGCGCATCATCTCCTTAGTCTGTGGTTAAATTTTCGTTGAAATATCTGGATCAGTAGCGTCACAACACAATTTTATATGGGGCATTCAAATTATTAAAAAAAACACATAAACTCAATTTTTAAGAAAGTGATCTTTATTTTAACCAAGGATGTGTGTCGACACAACGACGGGTAAACAGGGGCGGACTTTTAATAAAGCATTATCCGAGCCGGCCGGGGGTGTGGGGTGGGAGGTCGTAGGCAGTAGGCGGGCTTCGAAACGAGACAAAAAAAACTCGCTCGCGCATTCGACCCCCCCGCCGCCCTTTCATTTCCCGTTCTGTAAATTTCTAAACGGTTTCTGGGTTGTTTGAGGGCGTCTTTTTTGCCCGCCTTGATTAACTTGTAAGGGTTGGCGCCCGGGCGTATATTGGATTCTTTTGAGGAGCCGGGGACCCCCCGACGGCACGCCAAATTATATTTTCGCCGGTTAATAAAACGATAATAATATCGGGATTAAATTTCGCTTTTTTTCTCTCATCGCCCCCCACCTATCGTAGCGACGCGACTTTCGCGCCGTTGGCGAGTTTGTAAAAATTGAAGGGAATTTTTGTGCTGGTATGCGAGTTGTCAAACACCCGAGAAAAAATTCAGGTTCAATTATTTCCTCTAATTTAATTACAATAGTTCGTATTTGAGGGCCTCTCTCTGATCTTCTTCAACCAGAAGCATTGCCGACGTCCAGGTCCGTGTTTTCCCTCAATCTTACCATCCATTACAAGCTGTTTTTCTCTTTCTCACTATGTCGAGGAGCTGTAGCTCCTTTTTAATTAGAAGTCCTTCATTAGAGACACAATGAGTCCATGGTATCCTCGACATTCTCCGACACACCCACATCTCAAATGCGTCCAACTTTTTCAACTCCGTAAAAAATTATGGAAGGTTATCTCTGAATTGGATGTTGAGACGTAAGTTTGGCAATTTTAGGAAGTTTGTTCTTGCCCAAATATCTAAATTTTGAGACTCTTCCATATATGTCTACATTCGTTGCCCATCTTGGATATCGATTTATCACCATGACTGTTGTTTTCTTTATAGGATAATCTATTGAGTAGTCTTTGAAAGCCTTCGGAGGTGTCTGCGATCACAAAGGTGTCATCTGCGTATCTCAAGTGATTCTCGAATTATTGCTTAACCCGTCATTCACTTTTAAGCCGTCGCCGTGGTTGCAGGGGCTTCTAGTTTTACTGTCACCTCTTGTTGTTCATAAAGCTTTTGAATAAGTATGGTTAGGAACTCATTGATGGTCGATATCTACCAAATCGAAACCAACCGAATATCAGATTGATAACTTCAAACTTTGAACATGTTCCCTAATTCAGCACTCAAGTAGACTGAAAAGTTGTTTTAGTTAGATGGGGACAGAATAGAGTTTTGGGGAAATCAAAGGTGAAAGTTTCCGCCCTCTAGTTGAGGAGGTCGCATATGCATGGAATGCTTTAAACTCCTGTCATCGCAAATGGAATTTTGTCCTTGACGGACCGAAGATGTTGAGATGTTTTTGGACAAGTGGTAAATCTGGTTTTGACGTTATACTTCTTTAGAACTTTTGGTATGTGGCCAGTGATGTTTTGAATGTAAGGAAAAGGACCATAATGACCAGTGTAGGATTGGTTTCGGCCTCATTGCTATTTTAAGGTTATGGTGAAGTGTTTTTTTGATGGAATCTTTAATATGGAAATTATTAGAGAGCCTCGTCAAACAATATATAAGCAGGTACAGAGTAACATACGAAGCAGTTTGAGTCAAGCTCCGAAGAAGCCAACAGGATAATTGGCGAAACGTCAGCAAGTTCGACTCGGCAAAAACCGACTCAGGAGGAATCCAGAAGTTTTGTAAAAAGTTTTACAGTAGCCTGTGGAAGTTTCTTTGAAAAAAAAACTCTTCATATTATTTTATGGATTTGTTGATTATGTTTCTTCCAATATTTATTTTAAACGATTTTCTATCAATATTTTCAATTTTGATTATATTTATTTTTCTTATCTATTTCTTATTTTTCTTTTCTAATCTCTCTTTATATGACATTTAGATTCGCGCATCCACATCGAACAAACTCCTAGTATTCTTCATGTAATGTACCTCCGACGGAAACACGAAAAATACTTAAAATACAGAAAATCCAAAGGAGTCAAATCAGGTGATCTCACTGGTTAGCTTCAGGGTCTCTTAAATCTCACAATGTAAATAAAATTGAAAACAGGTTAAAATTTGTCACAATCAAGTAGTCAAAGAAAAGTGGAAGCAAGGTCTCGAATTTGAAAGAAGTTTTGCTACTTTAAAATTGATGTATTGGGTTCGTAAATTCGTTGCGTTACCATATAAACGATTATCACTAGTGAAAATAATGATTAAAAGGCCCGGTGTTCAAAATAATGACACATCTTCCAAAATTTTTAAGATATCGAAGTCATTATAGGAAAATTTGAAGGAACCTACAATGAAATCCAACATCAGGTGTTAGATTTAAAAGATCTGAATTAAGAGAGATAAGTGATAAGATACAATTTACTCCTATGGAAGTATTAAAGAATCACACAGTAGTGTAGTAGCTATTTTGTATTAGTTTATGCATATATATTGAATTTCTATTTACTAAAAAAAAAAATAGTATACAGGAAATTAAGCCTGTTGAACCTCACCAAGTGAAGCTGAGATGGGGTAAAACAGATGAAGAAATGTGAAAGCTTAGCTAATCTAATTTTATACCATACCATAATATGGGGATCGATGCGTGGACCAAATTTTTACCCAAGCACAAAATTACCTTTCGCGTCGACGCGTTCCAACCAAAACGTTATTTCCCGACGAGCCAAATTTGATTTCAGGGCGACAGCGGAGGGCCATTAGTAACAATCATCGCCGGCAAAACTTACCAAATAGGCATCGCCAGTCACTTGTCACTGCTACCAATTTGTCAATTAAAATTCAACAATTCCATCTATGCGCGCGTTTCGAAATACATCGAGTGGATTTCGAACGTTACCGACGTTAATTTTCAATATTACGACGCGTAATAATAATGCGTGCATTTTAATAGGGCCGATGTGACACTGTCAATAAAATTTTAACAAAAAGCGTTTCAATTTTTCCACCCCCTATTCTTGAAGTGTAAATATTAAATTAACTTTCACAACTTTGAATTAATAAATTAATGTTATTATTTTATAGCGTCGACAGGTGCTGTATTTTACATACAGCCACAAAAAGTAGAAAATTAAATTTATTGGAAGCAATATCAATTAACAAAATGAGACATTGAAATGTATTGCTTAACCGTCAATTAGATTTAATTTAGATTTTATTGAACTTAAATTCTCACAACAACATTAATTAAGGTTTTATAGTCATCTTTCGGTATATAGTAGCAGGTAGTTTGTAAATATTACATTTGATAAAGACACAGTGTTGTCAAAACAATTTTTATGTAAAAATATATAATTTCGTGAAAATCTGAACTTTTAGTTATTATTTATTTAAAAAAACTAACCAAAACTAACCAAAACTTTTAAAAACCGGTACTTTTTTCGCAACATTTTGACAGCAAAATTTTCAAAATCCGTTAAAAAATAAGCTCACAGGAAGGAAAAACCAGATAATTAAATAAATTTTTATATAAGCAAAATAGGTATTACTTAGGTGGCCCTGCTTCAATTCATCATCAAGTCGGCATGATTGAAAATTCTGACAGTTTGTACATTTCTATCATGTTATCGATTTGGATTATCAATGAAAACAATAATAAACGTTAGGAAGGGTTACTTACATCTTAATATAAATTGGTTATTAAGTAAATATCTATCGCAATTATTTAATTCAATAAATACAAAACTCCAGTTCCCAAATAAATGAATGTGATGTTCTGCGTCAATGTAAAACTTGTTTTACAGTAACACACGTTGATATACCACTTTCAAAACGATTCTACCTACATTGTTGAGGTTTCATCTTCTAACAGATTTTCAAAATATTCTGTAGAATTATCCCAAAAAGTGACAGACTTGAAAAGAAAAAAAAATCGATTCTCTTGTTCTTCTGAGTTTCCGGTTTCCGGTAACGGGTGCTTGTTGCTTATGACGTTCGTATACATACAATACTTACGTTAGTTTTTGACTGTATCACCGTATTCCAAAAGCATATCAACTTTTTACCATAATAAAACCCTATCAACAAAAATTGTTGCATCTCAGAAAAAACTCTCCCTTGAATTTATTTATTTTTTTTAAATACTAATGGCTTCTTTTATTTCCACCGCATGAGAATATCGAGAGTTTCTTCTGCATAGAAGAATGAATAGAAGCAAAGCCACCTAAGTAATATCTTGTTTTTATAAAAATATATTTACTTATCTGGTTTTTTCCTTCCTGTGAGCTTATTTTTTGACGGATTTTGAAATTTTTGGGGTCAAAATGTTGCAAAAAAAAGTACCGGTTTTAAAAAGTTTTTGTTCCAAAAAACTTGGTTATCCTAAAAAATTAAAAGTCCATTACATTAAATCCTATATGCCATTAGACAAGTAGAGAAAAATTTCGTTTACAATTTTTCACATGATCAGACATAATTTTCAAAAATTAAATAAAAAATTTTTATCGTAGAATGATCTCCTGAATCCCAAAGATGGAAAAAAAATTGATTGTGCCATTTAAAATTCTAAAATTACTTACACATTGTCAAAAATTTGGAACTTAAGCCTATATTACGCCTTCTAAATTTCATATCGCAATTCCGAGCGGTTTAGAAGTTATAGAGTGAAGATAGAGTTTTCTTGTGTCACCCGGTATATGTAAAAAGGAAAAGGAATTAAATGAGACATACAGCATTCGTTTTACATATAAAATACACTAGACTAGATTGACTATTTAAAAAAATATCTGTATATCAATGTTTGTATATGAAAATTCCTGACTTTTAGAATAAAACTGGCTACGTCACTGGATTTGATCAAAAAAACCCTATGCGGACCTTTTCGATACTTTTACTCATAACCGCAAAATTTCCGAATTATTTATTTAAAATTCCAAGATAATTCACTATTACATTTCTGTGTGTGCCACCCACGCCGAGCGCTCAAAATACATAAAAACTTTTTATCTCCACACGAAAAGTTTCGTTGGCGGAGCGGGAGCGGTAGGGGGTGGCGGGGGGATAACATCGAACGCTCCTCGAACTTGCAATACTAAAAACGAAATTAAAAATTAAAATTAACAAGAAAAACTTTTTAACGTCAAGTTTCGGTAATTAGATGAAACTCAGCGCATATTTATTTTATTTAACTTGGAAAATTTTCGGTTATTAAAAGTTGAGCTTAATTGAAAACGAGCCCCTAATTCGGAAACGAAACTTAAGCCCTTCAACTTTCAAGCGGCGCGATCCCCCCACCCCCAAGCCACTTATAGCGTCGTGGTAAGTTTTTCGAAGGGGGGAGGGGGTGGGGTCCGGATGAAATGTGCATATTCGAACGGTGTTACATTGTAAATCGCATAAAAATGTTCTTTAAAAAATAAATATTTTAATATTTGTAATATTTTTAATAATTTTTAACCAATGAATTAACTGATTAATTTTTTTGTTCGAAAACAACATATCTGGCAACCCTGTATATGAGCAAATCTTCTAAACTATGAACTATGTAAAGCAACTGAAGCAAACCGTAGTAAATTGGACTACTATTGCGTGTCATAAAATCCAGGTTTCGAATTGATTTATTTATAATTAGACCATAATGGCCCACAAAAATTAGTTTACAGTCAAATTCTTGTAAAAACATCGATATGAGTGTCATTAATACTTCATTTGTACCACACACATTGAGCGAATAAAACTGCCTAGCACTTTTTAAATAGACAATTCGAATCCAAAATTATGTCAACAATATCGTTTATAAATATGATGAAAAAAGAGGCCCACATCGTGATCCCCGAGGAACCCCAAAAAATATTTTAATTAAACTGAAAATACTGCTATATTTATTTATACGTACCAACTATTTACAATCAGACACAAAGCTCTGTATCCACACAAAAAGCACAATGACAAACTTTAGAAAAGTCGGTATAAACACTTAATCAAAACTCTCAAAAGCACTTAAAAGATATTGTTAGTATACTAACACAATGTAGTTGCCGACATTACTTTTACCACCACTTTTGTAAAGTAGTGTTGAAAAGCTGATCTCCCAAAAATCTTAAAAAATTCCTGAAGATAATGCTTGCTTAAAATACCAACGCAATTTCTAACCAAAACAGACGTAATTCCATCAGGTCCATGAGAAAACTTATTTTGAAGATTCGTGATACCATCAAACTCATCATTTAGTGAAATTCGATTATGTACAGCAGTTTAATTAAGTTAATTAAAGAATCACTTCATATTTTCTTGAAGTATCAGTTTTAAACTAATTATTGAATAGCGCCATCTAACGTGCCCACGTTTAAACCTGTATTGTTTTTGTTAGTTTTACGGTGTAACGCCAGAGGGACGCCAACTGGGGATTTTTCTTGATATAAAGTTAGGAGATTAGTTGGTGACTTTTGCGTTTTTTTTTTTGAGACTCTCCATGCGGGATGTTTGGAGGGAATCTGCAATCGAAGGTTGTTGAAATAAGGTAATTTTTTGTATGATTAACAGTTCTCGATATACCTATCCCAGAAGCAATACACAATAAATGTATGCAAAAGATTATAGAATGAAATATCACCAAATAAAAAATTTGAATTTGAACTCAAATGACCTTGAAGTTTAGACGTGGGCACATATGTGAAACTTTAAAATTTGAAAGTGTAAACCGAAATCGGCCTGTATGGACATACTGTAAGTAGACTCTGCGCTAAGTCACTTAAACGCTATAGCTAACGACTGGTGCGCAGTACCGCGCAGTCAGCTTTTAAACGTCGAATAAGGAAATGGATTTGCACGCCCTTTACGTCAGCGGTGGCGCATTTATTTATGCAAATGGCGTCGGACACGTAAGCGGGGCCGTTCCTGCTGAAATTTCATGGCCGCAGAAACGGCAGGAAATTAAAACAAGATCCGTTCGACAATAACACACACACACACATACATACAAGCGCGCTCGCGCTCGAACTCACAGAAAGACGCGCGGCGAATTTGTTTCGAATCTTCGAGCAATTTCCCGCACGAGGTGATTTAATTTTCTTTCGGAAAGATACGCCTCGATATCCAATTTTCCGTATGTACACCGTGTGTCAAATAAAACGAGCCACTGTACGGTGTGGAAATACGAAAAAATGGATACAAAAGTTCCTTGGACCCTCCTGAAAATTTAAAATATTATAATTTTGTTGATACAGGGTGTCCCAAAATCGCCCCCCCCCCCGACATCAACTTTGTTATTTTAAATGGAACACCCTGTATATTTCGACATTTTTGTTGTTGTTTGTTTATACCTTAATGCAAAAAAAAGATTGTGATGTCACAGTCAACTACAGTTTTAAATATTTTTATATTTCTTTTTTTTTTATGCCAGAGTACATAATAACAAAAATAAATAATTAAAGTTTATAGGCTAACTAAACAAATTGAATAAATTTTGAAATTCGAAATTTGCATAAATGAATCGATAAAACAAAAATTCAACTAAACTTTTTTAATTCGGTAATTCGGTCCATAAAGTTTAGTTCCTCTCCTCTTAAAATGCTCATTTCATCTGGCACCAAAACAATAAAGAAATATAAACATATTTAAACTGTAGTTGGTTGCGGCATCACAATTTCTTTTTCGCATTTAGGTAGGTGGGTACAAACAACAACAAAAATGTCGAAATATTGTAACGGCCATTTATATCAGCGACTTATTTATATTTGTGAGCTCATCTGTTACACTTTTAGACTGACTGGCCAGAGAACGGCGATTTCCTTTTATACGTTGCGCCCTCTGGCGAAGAGTATCGAATCTCTTCTCAACAAGCCCCATCTGTAACCATGCGTTTCCAAGTCGCAGTGTATTCAATTCTAACAATTAAATCCATTATTTTTTTATGCAGCAAAGACGAAACAGTAACTAAGGATAACTTAAGATAACTCAATTTATTAGAATGTTGTCACGTAAGTGAACATCTTCCTCAAAAGATATATTTTTTTAAGTAAAGACGCCTTGGCCAATAATTTTCTTGACATCCGGTATTTAAAATATGAAGGTTTTTTTTCTAATTCCAAATACGTAACAAAAGGACAAACATTCATTAAAATATTACCGTAATACTACCGGCGAACTAATCGAGCCCCGCTCCACCTCTAGGGAAGTGAATTATATTTTCGCAGGGGGGTGACGGCACTTATTAAAAGCAAATAAACGGAGCGTCGAGAGAAATCAACGAATCTTACGGATCTCCTCATAACCGTCATATTTCGTTTCGTTCTGTTTGTATTCGCCGCCTTCGTATATCGATAACCCTTAAGAAATAAAGTAATCCCCCCCACCGAACATTTTGTTTGTTCGGTATATATTGACACGTAGCTGATATTTTATATTTTCTGAAATTGGCCACCCACGCGTTAAGTTAAAAAAATGTCCGCAGTCCAAATGTCCATCAAGGGGGAATGGAAATTCCGTGATAAAGCGCCAAGAAACCATTACCATTACCAAAACGCGGGGCTCAATGGTCAAAAAGGCAACTGGATATTCGTAAAAATTGACACCGACATTTTCTTAAATAGTATTTGATGCAACAAGTTCGGTAAACGGCATTTGAATCACGAGTTTATTTGACACGAGCGGAGCGAGTTTTTAATATACGAGTGAGTTAAAAAGTTTACCGAACGTGTTGCATACTATACTTTTTCTACGACTGTTAGTTTTTGGGTACATTTTCGCAAAACAACACGAAAAAAACGTCAAAATTCAAAGCGTGGGAATTTTGTTTATTGTTTGAATTCGTAGTTACCCGCTCTGTGAGACTTAGGCTACAATGAGTATTAATTATTTATTTTTCTACTACCCGTCTGTAAAATACCTAATTACGCACCGATCTACCACGTCAGTTTCCCACGAATCCGAGGCACTTCGGACATTTCCGGGATATTACCGCACGGGATTGGGAGCAATCGGATGTTTTCGAGATATTTCCCATGTTTTGAATTTTGACGTCTGTCAATTCTGACGGTCATGCCAGTGAATGCATTCGTGTTGTTTTGCGAAAATGTACCCAAAAACTAACGGTCGTAGAAAAAGTATAGTACGCAACACATTCCGTAGACTTTTTAACCTTCTCGTTTATTAAACACTCGCTCCGCTCGTGTCAAATAAACTCGTGAGTCAAATACCATTTACCGCACTTGTTGCATAATACACTATTATTTAACTGCAATCAACAGACTTCATAGTCCAATAACGGATTACAAACACAAATGTTACTTAGATTAACGGCACGTTATCCCAAGAGAAAAAAAAATGAAACTAAGTTCCTTCTGTAAACCAAAACAACACCATCGAAGTAAAATTTGCATATCATAGGTTTTAAATGCTAATTTTTCCAAGTGGTTCTTGAATAAATTGGTGGAAATATAATTAAAATTCGTTTTTTAGACTGCTCACTAAACTAGAAATTCAGAATAATGTAAAGTGAACACCAACATTGGTACGTAATCTAGCATATTTAAATAAAAATACTCTACTTCTATTTGTGAAATAGAGGTTATAGTTGCTATGCTAGTTAGGTGGATAATGAACTAATGAACTAATTTATAAAAAGAAAATGTTAATGTAGAAAATTTGATGTGGTATGTTAAATATATATATTCCAAAATTTCTTCTGAATTTTTTCTATTTTCTAAGGACATTTTTGGTAAACACCAACGAATCATACTCAAGTATATTTCTTCCTATTGAGATTTACAAGGTTTCAAAAGTTTTTATTTCTTGAAAATTTGATCCGTTCCTGAGAATAAAGCCCCACATTAATAGTATATTACTGAGTGGATAATCATAATTTAATGGAATTTTTTTTCTTGTAAACGTTAAGTTTAGAACGTTTTTATACATCATTGGCGTATTCTTGTGCTCTATGCATATCCTCTTGGAGTAAAAGAGTGTCTTAGAATCCCTAATAATTCTATAACTTTTAAAGTCGTCTGCGAATAATGCACACTGAAGGACAATTTGCTAGGTCATTAATTAAACAAAGGAAAACAAGTGGACCCAGATTACCTTGAGAATATCGACAGAGACACCAAAAGCATCTACTTTTTTTAGAATTATCTGTAAATGTAACGACTGCCTTTTTATTGTTTTCTATGGAATCAATTTATTTTACGTAAAAAGCTCGTTGAGTTGGCATAAAGCCGTGCTGGTTCAGATGTATTACTTCTGGTATTTTCTGAATTTTACTGGACGTGCAAATGATAGCCACAAGCCTATAATTATTAATTTCTGACTTTTTCTCATTTCATGAATTGGGCAATTGGATATTCTATTGGTTTTAAGAGTAACATTAAATATTATTTTTAATGATATTAGAAGCTGTTGAATACAATTTTTAAATATGTATGAAGGGATCTTGTCTGAGTGACTTTTGATATCTTTGTCCGATCTTTCAAGACGGGATTAGTAAAGATTTAAGATAAATATTTTCCGTTCCGTTCCCCTCAAAGAACGTCGAGCCAGGAGTTTTTCGAGAATCGCCAGAACTCCGTCCAGTCAACCCGAACACCATGCTCAACGCGCTGAACATATTAGTGTCGACATCTACAGGCGAGTAGCCAAAATTACATTTAAAATAGAATGGAACGTCTCGGTCTACATTCCAAATTAAAAACCCCGCCAATAACTCGCAACATTTTGAATAGGAAAAAGTTTTCCGTTGCCACTGTTTCTTGCGGTACGTAAAAAATGCAGTTCGTTTATCCGTCAGGGACGTGCGTTTTTCAACGCGTTGTTGAATTAAAATTTTAATCGCTACTTAAATCCTATGTAAACACCGCACTGACCTCGATTTACCGGGTCAAGGTGATAATTTGCCAATACTGTCCTGATCGGTCATCGAAATTACCGCGGAATTTTTAATTTCGCGCAAATTGGATCCGAACCACCGATTTTTTTTTCGAGACGTTGGTTTCTATAGAAAGAAAATGATTGCGAATCAATTAATTTTCTGCTTGAAACAAACGATACACGCGTGCTTAGATTTAATAGCCCGAACGTCTAATGAAATGCAAAGGAGATAATTCAAATAAATTACTGCGATTTTTTAAACGTAAATTACGGAGTCGCGTAACAGCAATTATAACAAAATTATACCGTTAAAATTAACATTAGACGTCGGATAAGAACATCCTTTCTAAAATTATGGCTAAAATTGTGAACGCGACGCAGGACCGGCACAAGGAATAAAGAATTCCCAAGCTTGATAAACGCCATTTTAGTCACTTAGTCAATTAGTATTTTTTCCCTTCATTGTATGGAATGGTGATATACAATCACATAGACAGCGTCCAGATTATTATAATTCCTAATGAGTTAGTAGGCTTAATTCATTAATATCATAATATACAGATACTTAAATAATTAAAAATATTAATTAAATTTAAAATTTAAATATAAATGCAGATATGCATACACAAGGACAGACATACCGTTGACAACACGAAGAAACGGATTAGGTTAAAATAGCATATTAAGAAAAAAATAAAACTATTTAAAATCGAAGTCGAAAATTAAGAACATTTGAGTTTTAAGTATATTTATAATCTGAATATTAGTAGGCAGAATTTCATAAGCTTTTATAAGTTGGATGGCCATAGCACATTGGTGGAAGGTAAAAGCCTGAGTCGTGGTCAAGATTGTTTGTTCGCTTATAGATTTCTATGGCTTCTCGGATTTTTGTTTGGTAGAAGAATTGATTACATGCAAGAATTTTAGGCTTATCGATGTTTATATTTCTTAGGAACTTTTGATGGTCAGTGATATTTTAATAGTTATCGATCGATTAATGGATTTGTATGAGTAGGTTTTCTCTAAATAGAATGACACCAATGTTAGGTCTGATTTTATATTGTTAAGAATGTCTAAGAATGGGAGATTATTATGATTTTATAATAGGTAGAATGGTAGAACGTATCGAGTGTTAAGAGCTTAAATGGCTAAGAAAATATCCGAGGAATTCCGATCATGATTGCAAATAACAAAAGTATCAACAATTTCGGTTTTACATAGAAGGTATCGAGAGTTTTCTGCTCAAAGGCATCCATAAATATATTCCCGATGACAGGTGATAATGGAGAACCCATTTGTTGTGCATAAATTTGATCGTAAATCGTAAATTTTTCGATTGATATGAGAAAGTTTGATTCCATATTCTCGGATTTTAAAATATCTGAAATAATATTTACAGTTTTAGGAATAGAATTTTTTGTAAACAAGAATATAAGTCGAAACTAACCACAATATTATTTGGATCTAATGTAATGAAAGGGATTAAGTTCTAAACTATCAGTTTTTTCTGTAAAGGAGTTTAATATAACAGGTACAGAGTACAGCAAGTTTGATTTATAAAGAACAAAAGGAGTAGGAATCCAAAAGATTTTTAATTACTAGGAAAGTTTCTTTGACAAATTAATTGCATGGTTTGGAATATAAGAATACAAGTACTTTATGCTTCCCTGCAGAGTGTTTGCTAACCAAAACTGCGAAAACAATAAATAAAACAAATAAAAAAAAAACATGAAGAAGCAAAAACAACCCACACATATATATATATATATATATATATATATATATATATATATATATATATATATATATATATATATATATATATATATATATATATATATATATATATATATAGTATATGAGGTTGTAGAATATGTATCACTCCATAACTATTTACAGTCATTTTTTATTCAGTTTTTATAATGTATTATTTTTGGTTACTTCACTGCTTTTTGAGTATTGTATTGTATTTGAGTAAGTATTTTGTATAATTTATGAGCAAATGCAAAAGCATGTAAATGCTACATATATAGTATACGAGGTTGTAGGATATGTATCACACCTACCTATTTACAGTCACTTTTTATTAAGTTTTTATAATGTATTATTTTTGGTTACTGCACTGCTTTGTAGTCACCACTACTAATTATTTTGTAATTTATAACCAAACATTGTAAAAGCTATACGTGGGAAAATAAAATTTTAATTTTAATTTTTAATAATTTTTAATTTAATTTTAATGTTAATTAATTTTTACAGACTCAAAGCTAAATTTCGGTTATAGAAAACAAAGAACAAATAATCTTAATGCTCCCCTGCCCCGTCGATTTCGAACAGCGAGAACCT
This sequence comes from Cylas formicarius, assembly GCF_029955315.1. NCBI lineage: Eukaryota > Metazoa > Arthropoda > Insecta > Coleoptera > Brentidae > Cylas > Cylas formicarius. Next base: position 28,079,971 of record NW_026844326.1, on the reverse strand, counting down.
GTCCTTACACTAAACTATTTGATTACATTAAAAAATCAACAACGCATTCGATGATTGGCCGCGTTTACCATTGAGTGTAGTTAACGCGATATTTTCGTCGGACGAAAACCGGTGACCCCCCCAAAGAGTTACGAGTTCGGTAGCGATCCGATGGCACGCCGCCGTTGTTAATATCGGAAAAATCGTCAACGAGGAAAAAAAAAAGATGGACCACTGCGACAAGGTGGTGAGAAAGCAGAATCCGAGAGAAAAGGCGAACGTTTTCTCACTGCTCACTTTCTCGTAAGTACCTACGTCACTGACGATGCCTGTACCGGCCGGTTTTGCTGATCTTTGTTAAAAATACTTTTTGGTGAAACAGAGGATTCTCAAAATTTCCCCGGCGTATTCTTCGGGGCAAGAAACTCTCTAATCGGGTCTTTTAAATCGTTAAATAATTACAGAAATAAGCAATATTACTCTCTTCCACTTCAAAACGAGGCAAAAAATTTGGGGTTACTTTTAGATACAAAACTTCGCTTTGAAAAGCATATCTCGACTTGTACGCAAAGGGCTATTGGCCGTTTAAAACGGTTGTATAGCTCAAGGCATATTCTAACTCGAAATCTTAAAAAACCTTATGCGATGCTCTTGTTTTCTCCGTGTTTAATCACTGTGATATCGTATATGGGCCTTGTTTGACAGGTAATTCGTCACAACGTATTGAAAAAATTCAAAAATTCAGACATGACGTGAATAACTTAAATTTAAGATTTAAAGGGGTCATAGTTCCTCGTCACCGATCTGGTATATTTGAAAGATCCTTCAGTTACGACTTGGATAAACTATATAATAAACTGTCCCATTCCGTTCAGAATGCCACAATAAATTCTTTTCCAAATAAACTAAAAACGTGGTTATGTTCAGGAATTTAAAGAGAAAAAATGGAAAAAAAACATTGAGAAGTTTCAGAACGCAGGAAGAATCAAACCTGCTAAAATTCTATAGAAATTTGTGGTACTTTAGCATCGACTTTAGCTAATAGTTTTTTTATTTACAGAGGTAGGTGATGTATGTGTAAGGATAAGTGCACTGCACTCTTGCCTTTTCTTGTAATTTTCCTTGTCGAAATTACCCCAATAAAGTTATTATTATCATTATTATTATCAAAACCCTAACGAGCGAATAATAACAATATTAGAAGAATTTTCCAAAGACGTGCAAATATTCAAGTATGACGTCCTCCACTAAAATTTTCGTAAAGACAATGACAATGTACCACAGTTTTCAAAATACTTAATTTTTACTTAAAATGTGATTACAAAAAAGCATGAGCACAATAGAAAAATTTAAAAAAAAAATAAAGAATTGTTATTTAAACATCAATTGCGAAGTTTTTCGGTGACCAATTTTTGACAAGTTGTAAGAAACTCCCCGTAAATTTTTTTAAATTTTTATAGATTCTTAATTTTTGGCAAATTTTGTACTCACACATTTATACAGTGTGTCGTATTTTAGAAATTTTAGAGATACGAAAAAGTGGTTATATGGTGCATAAATTCACAAGGATTGTGAAATAATTGACCTCCGAGGTCCCCCGATATTACACCGCTGGATTTTTATTTTCGGGGAGCGATCAAAAATAAGGCCCAGAAATCGAGATGAACTTTGACGAGTATTCAACAGAATCTTAAAAGAATTGGAAAATATATTCCAATCAATTTAATTATTTCCCTAAAATAAAATTTAAATTATTGTTTTCTTAAAATAAAATAATTATTCCTGTGTGTCATTGTTATTTATTTTACTCAAGGATTTAAATTACATGAATTACCCTCTCAAACTGACCATATTGTAGAGATTTTTCTTTCCATGGCACAATGATTTATTGAATAAAAAAAGTCAACTTTTAATAATGTTGAGTACTGAATAATAAAATGATAATGAAATACTAAAAATGCGTATTTTGTCATGAAAAATTGCTTTTTGAGTGGATTCGCAGTAGGCCGAGTTTAAAATTTAAATTTCGGTAACATCAACCTGTGTTCCTAAAACGAAACAAAAACGCTAGTTAAATTTGAAATAATACGAAAGAAATTCCCGATTAAACACGAAGAACTAAGAGAGAGATTTTCACGACTAAAATACACGTAACAAAGACTGTTTCTCCATAAAAAAAAATTGAATAGAATTTTCAAAAAAAATATTTTACAAACACCGATCTTAGAGTCTACAATAGACTGTCCCCAATGCTAACGAGCAACATTTTTAAATCCAAACTAAACTAGAAACTGTTTTTATAATTTACACGAATATTTTACCTATTAATGTTTGTCGTCACTGTATTGTTGTGGTCTATCATATATTTTTATTATATAAATTTTTAATGTAATTTTCTACCTCATTTGCATATATATATATATATATATATATATATATATATATATATATATATATATATATATATATATATATATATATATATATATATATATATATATATATATATATATATATGATGACACTATACTCCGGGATATCATCCGTTCGCTCGTTGAACTCCGACTGGAATCCTGCATCCGACTGGAATCCTGCAAATCCTGCATCCGACTGGAATCCTGCAGACGTTTCGCCAAAATCTCACTTGGCATCTTCAATGCTCGCGCTCCGAAAACACTTCGAACACTGAGCGCGAGCATTGAAGATGCCAAGTGAGATTTTGGCGAAACGTCTGCAGGATTCCAGTCGGATGCAGGATTTGCAGGATTCCAGTCGGATGCAGGATTCCAGTCGGAGTTCAACGAGCGAACGGATGATATCCCGGAGTATAGTGTCATCACATTTTTCCATCCGTGAATCAATACGTGAGAATATATATATATATATATATATATATATATATATATATATATATATATATATATATATATATATATATATATATATATATATATATATATATATATATATAATAAACATATTATTTTTTTATTATTATTACTAATGATTTTTGACAGAATATGCATTAATGAATTGTCAGGTCCTAATGCGATACAATGCGATATTTATATTGATCGCTAAACAAGGTGGGTAACCTAAAAGGTAAATCGTAGAGTTCAATTCCAATGATGGTATTTGGTAAATGCCAATTGTTTCTAAATTATGGTGGCACTAATTAGCAGACACTAATAGTAATAATATATTTACCAAAACTTTAAATAATATACAGTTATTCTACAAACCCAGTACAGAAATTTCCTTAGCGTGGGAAGCGTTAATTAATGTATTATATTTTTCACGAACTTGTAACACAATTAATTTTCTATAGCACCAGCAAGAGTCAACGATAGGATTCAAAATTTTTACTTAACTAACAAGTTTAACAACTTAAGTTGAAGTAGATATAAACAATATAATAATTAATAATAATAATAATAATAATAATTTTTATAATTAAAATTTTGTTCATTTTTTGATATACTCTAGGGTGGATAAAAAAAACCTATTTTTTTTTAATTTGACACACAAAAACTAGTTACCTCTAGAAAGTACTTACCACGTATGAGCTCTTAATATTAATGGAAAGATTATCTTCATTACAGTTTTGCATTTATATATATATATATATATATATATATATATATATATATATATATATATATATATATATATATATATATATAACAATCATGTCTTATCACCAATAGATTATTAAGCCAATTTTATTAATAATTTTTATGGAAAATTGAACGCTCTACAAAAACGGCCTCTTATACTTTTTCGATGAATCGAACCATTTCAATGATATTCGAGGTCAAAGATTGCAGAATTTAAAGAAAAATAATCCGTGAATCAATACGTGAGAATATATATATATATATATATATATATATATATATATATATATATATATATATATATATATATATATATATATATATATATATATATATATATATATATATATATATATATATTATTACTAATGATTTTTGACAGAATATGCATTAATGAATTGTCAGGTCCTAATGCGATACAATGCGATATTTATATTGATCGCTAAGCAAGGTGGGTAACCTAAAAGGTAAATCGTAGAGTTCAATTCCAATGATGGTATTTGGTAAATGCCAATTGTTTCTAAATTATGGTGGCACTAATTAGCAGACACTAATAGTAATAATATATTTACCAAAACTTTAAATAATATACAGTTATTCTACAAACCCAGTACAGAAATTTCCTTAGCGTGGGAAGCGTTAATTAATGTATTATATTTTTCACGAACTTGTAACACAATTAATTTTCTATAGCACCAGCAAGAGTCAACGATAGGATTCAAAATTTTTACTTAACTAACAAGTTTAACAACTTAAGTTGAAGTAGATATAAACAATATAATAATTAATAATAATAATAATAATAATTTTTATAATTAAAATTTTGTTCATTTTTTGATATACTCTAGGGTGGATAAAAAAAACCTATTTTTTTTTAATTTGACACACAAAAACTAGTTACCTCTAGAAAGTACTTACCACGTATGAGCTCTTAATATTAATGGAAAGATTATCTTCATTACAGTTTTGCATTTATATATATATATATATATATATATATATATATATATATATATATATATATATATATATATATATATATATATATATATATATATATATATATATATATATATAAACAATCATGTCTTATCACCAATAGATTATTAAGCCAATTTTATTAATAATTTTTATGGAAAATTGAACGCTCTACAAAAACGGCCTCTTATACTTTTTCGATGAATCGAACCATTTCAATGATATTCGAGGTCAAAGATTGCAGAATTTAAAGAAAAATAATTTTTTGTTCCGAATTTTGTTTTTGATCGAAAATTAATTATTGTGAAATGTTGTTGATTATTTTTATAGAAAATTTAATGTTATACAAAAAAGCTTTCTGGTGGTTTATGGATTACTCGAACCATTTTGAAGATTTGCACTGGGATCCCAATGGGTTCTTATATTCATAGTTTTTTTAACAAATATTTTCAATTTATATTATATTAGATAAAGAGATCTTCCCAGGCTGTTATACTATTTCTTATATGGTTTTCAAGAAGTGTATGATAGAGCCGTTTTAACTGTACCTCGTTTAAGGCCGAAGACAAACTTGAATCTGGCTAAAAGTGCCCTAATCTTTTTCACAACATATGTTTTGTTTGAATTTTATTTGGTCAATTTTGTGATTGTTAGTAAATCCTAATATATAAGGATTGAAAGTCGAGATCGATTTTTTTGGCGACTATTAAAAAACAAAAACGGAAATTCCGAAGAACACTTGATGCGTGTAAATTTTTTTTCGAAGCAATCCTGCTAACAATTTAATCTCGCGGAAGTGCACATGGTTAGCCATCGCATAAAGACTTCGACTCAGTACCGTGCCAATTATGATCGAAATATATTTTTTTCGTGCCGGGAAGTAATTTTTGACCCATTTTCTATCGCGAAATATTTTTTTAACGCGGAACAAAATAAACCGAGGACCGACACAATGGTTCTGCGGTTAAACCTGCTACGCAGCGTTTGTCATTGTTGATTAAATAAATTTGCGAATTGTACTTTTTTTTTATTTGGGACTTCCCGCCGGATAACATTTAAATAATGTACGTCTTCGACGATTGCGTAATCGATTACGACCAGAATAACTCCTGCGAGAGCGAAATACTCGTAGTGGTGTTCCGCAAGGATCGATTATTGGGCCCCTATTATTTATCAGCTATAATTATATATCAACATTAGATAGGAGCTAAAAACAATTGAAAAACACACCCAGTTGAACAAATTAGTAGTTAATAATATCCTAGAACAACCCTTTAGGCGGGGCGATAAACCAAATCCTGCGTACTTTTTCCCAAAGCAGCTAATCATTAACATTAACATTCATTTCTTCTTCTTTTTTGGAAAAGCTTCGGTAACTAAGGCCAAACAGAGCACACCTTCTACTCTTAGATATTCTACAAACCTAAACTTATATCAATTATCAGTTAACCGTATTTTGACATTATTGAAAAAATCCCATCTAACTTCCTCAAACTTTTTCTAATGTTGCAGGAATCTACTTCTTCCGCTCTCTTGCGGCCTGAATTTGGTATACATCATTTAAAAGTCACTATATTTAAATTTTCTGGAAAAGTTGCTTTCAATAGACTCATAAGCCAGTGTTTTGATCGCCAGTTACAATTTGCAGACAGCATGGTTCACCATGCCGAAATTACCACTGTATGTATATTTCAAGAAAATGAAACTATTTAAAAAATGTATATAGTTTCTGGTAAAGCTACGTAGAATGGGCCAGAGCCCAAGTCCCAAGGTGAGCTATCGGATTAGTCTCCTAACGCAGAGTTTTGATGGTCAACACAGGCTGACCTTGAGTTTCATCATATCACCTCTACCATACCGAACTTAGCACTGTATGTATTCTCCAAGAAAGTGAAACTCTATTCTACGTACGTTTTACATATCTTCTTTATTTTAAGTTCGAACTAATCTGTGGGGTGCATATCTTCACGAAGTTGATACATTCTAAAAGTTAGATCTTTTTTCATCAATGAATACTTTTTTTGCTTATGCCTCGTGTAAATCATTTAAAAGTCACTATATTTAAAACATGTCTAAACTTTCTGGTAAAGTTACTTAAAATGGGCGCCCTAAGGCTCCTAAGGCAGTGTTTTGACCATCAATTACAATTTGCAGACACCAGAACTTATCGCTTATCTAATCTGTAAGAAAATGAAACGCTATTCCACCTACTGTTATCATGTCTTCTTTATAACAAACTATCCTGTTTAAGGATGTGGAGTTTCTTGCGGAACAACAACAACACATAGAGTCGGGTGGTGTCATCTGTGCAGGGTTGACCCTTTCTAAACAATGAAAGGGGAAAATAATTCACAGAATTAGAATTAACTGAAGTATTTTTATATTTTGTTATAGGAATAATTGTATTTCCCTATAAACAATAAATAAATAAATGTTATAATACAAGATAATGCTCGGATATGAATAAATCATGAACCTGAACTCCAGGTACACGGGTGGCCTTTTCAAGAAAGCGATCAAACGGGACCTGCAAGAAAAAGACATCTACGAAGTGATCAAGCCGTGCAACTCGAAAAAAAACGGCGACTGTTTCGAAAAGGCGTGGAAAAAAGAGACGCTACGACCGAAACCTTCGATGGTTCACCTGTTGTGGACCTGTTTCGGTATCAAATACGCCATCCTGGGGGTCGTCCATTTGGTCGCCAAGCTCGTGAGCAGGTACCAACAAGTCTACATCCTCAACCTCCGTGTTTATCGATTCGTATCCACAGCGTGTTCGAGCCTGAAGCCGTCGGCAAACTGGTCCAGTACTTTAGCCCGGGTCAGAGCGAGCTGACCTACAACGATGCCGTATACTACGCGACCATCATGATCGGTCTCAAGTTCTTCCACGCGTTCTACACCCAAAACTACATCATCTACATACAGCAACTCTCGATCCAGATCAGGACCTGTTTCTGCTCGCTCGTCTACCGCAAAGCGCTAAAGTTGACGCCGTCAGCGATGATCGACATCAGTCTCGGCAACATCATCACGGTGATCACCAAAGACGTCTTGGTGTTCGAAAATTCGATCATGCTCATCAACGACATGTGGGTGGAAACGATAAAGGTTGTCGTCGTCAGTTATCTCATCTACAATAAGATCGGCGTTTCCGGTCTTGTAGGGATAGGTGTTCTTTTCCTGGTGATTCCGGCCCAAGGTGAGCTGTTCGTATAGTGTTATCCCAAGACGGTTAAATGCGTCGTTTTCAGTGTACGTGACGAAACTGCTGAAAAATCTCCGTCTCGATCTCTGCCAAAAGACCGACGAACGATTGCAGACCACGCAGGAGACTTTATCCGCCATTAAAATAATAAAAATGTACACGTGGGAGGCCGTGTTCGCCAGAAAGGTCGAAGTAAAACGAAAGTAAGGGTACCGATGTCGACTCGCAGCACCCAAAAACGATCGCGTTGTATTCCAGAAAGGAAATGAAGTACTTGATGAAATCGTACTACCTCAACTCGATCAACTTCGTCGTCGGCTTGTTCACCGCGAAAATCGGATTCTACGCGCTGATAATGACCTACATCTACCTCAACCAATACGTCAAGGCGGAGATAGTGTTCTACGTGATGAAGTGCTTCAAAGACCTGCACCACAGCCTGGGCGTAATCATACCGTTCGGTCTGGGCAGAGGCGCCGAATTGCTAGCGTCCGCGTCGCGAATCAATCGCATTTTGGACGCTCCAGAGCTTCAAGACAAAGACGCCAAATCCGAATTGACAGGCGTGGTCAAACTAGCCGACGTCACGGTCAGAGTTGGGGACAAGGAATTGCTGAAAGACGTCAGCGTGGAGTTAAAACCCGGACTGACCGTTGTTACCGGTCCGATGGGTTGCGGAAAAAGTACCCTGCTGAGGGCGATGCTGGGGGAGTTCCCCATCGCTGAAGGCAAGGCGGTATCGAACGCGACCTTCTCTTACTGTTCGCAGGACCCGTGGCTGTTTCCTTCCTCTATTAAGCAGAACATCGTATTCGGCGAACCGTACGACCAGAAGCGATACGACGCGGTCTTGACAGCTTGCGCACTCAAATACGACCTGAAATTGTTCGACAAGGGAGACGAGACGATAGTTACCGATCGTGGGATGAATTTAAGCGGTGGTCAGCAGGCCAGGGTGAACTTGGCGAGGGCGATATACAAGCGGAGCGACGTCTACTTGCTGGACGATCCGTTGAACGCCCTGGACCCGTCCGTGCAGGACTACATCTACCAGAACTGCATCGTAGAGTTTTTAAAAGGGCAGAAGTGCGTTCTGGTGACGCACAATCTGAAGCACAAAAACCGCGCGAACAATCTGGTGGTGATGGTAGACGGTCGGATCAAAATCGATGGCAAACCGGACGAGTTGAAGAACGACATTCAGGACGATTTAGAGGGAAGCGAAAAAGTTTTAGGCGAAGAACCGGATGAATGCAAGAAGTCCCTGGTGGACGCCGTCAAGCCCAACATCTACAGCGAGGTGAAGAAAGAGGGTAAAGTCGACCTGGCGGTGTATAAAAGATACTTCTCCTTCGGGGGAGGTTATTTCGTGTTCTTCCTTATCGCGACCCTGTTCGTCGGGTCGGAGTTCACCCAGAGCTACTCCTCGAGACTCCTAACGAACTGGTGAGTTAAATACCGTCCCCGAGTATCACCCGCGGCTTTTAGGATCAACCTGCAGGAGAATGCGTCCAACTTGGCGACGAGCGATTCGCAGGAATTAACACCGACGGTGACGGAACTAAACGGCAAAGCAGATCTGACGTTGAAGATATACACGGGAATGATAGTCGCGTCCGTCATCGTTGACTTGGCTAAACAATTCTTCTTCGTTAATTTTTCACGCAAAGCCTCCGTCAACCTGCACAACGCAATGATCGAACGTCTCACCACAGCAACGATGACTTTCTACGACAACTATTTCATCGGCAACATCCTCAACCGGTTCTCGCAAGATCTCAACGTAGTGGACGAACGATTACCGCTCACCGTCAACTTCTTCGTGATGGTGAGCGATTCATTCGCTTAGAAATTGTCGTGCACCGCTTGGTGGTTTCAGACGCTTCTCGCTTGCGGTGGGATAGTCCTTCTAGTCTCGTCGGTGAACTGGCAGTTCCTGATACCGGCCTCGATATTAATCCTGATTCTATTCCTCTTGAGGTTGCTTTACATGCCGACTGCCCGTAGCCTGAAGAGGCTGGAGGCCTCCAGTAAGTAACGGATAAACCGTCAGAGCTAGACTAAACCCGAAATGTTCGTAGCCCGAAGTCCCCTAATCGGTCACCTCAACGCTTCGATGGAAGGCGTGACGACGATCAGAGCGAGCAAGGCGGAACGCGTTCTAACGGAAGAATTCGACAGACACCAAGACCTCTACACTTCCGCCCATTTCATGACGTTTTGCGTGCGAAGGGCGTTCGCCTTCTTCATGGACATCCTCTCCGCGATGTTCACTACAATGATCGTCGGCAAATTTCTCCTTTTCGGTTCAGGCGAGGCGTCCGGTGACGTCGGTTTGGCGATCACCAAAGCCGCCTCGCTAGCTCACATCGTCCAGTTCGCTCTGATGCAATGGTCGGACTTGGAAAACGACATGACGTCGGTGGAACGCGTGTTGGAGTATACCGAGGTGCCCCGCGATCATTACGATGGGCAGAAAATCGAAGGCTGGCCCGCCAAAGGGGCGGTCACTTACGCAAAAGTGTCGCTGGCCTACAAGGAAGAGAAGGTGCTGAAGGGGGTCAGTTTCGAGGTGAAGCCTTCGGAGAAGATCGGCATAGTGGGACGAACGGGGGCCGGCAAATCGTCGGTATTAGCCACCCTGTTCAGACTGTACGATTTCGAGGGTATCATCACCGTGGACGGGGTGGACACCAAGACGCTACCCTTGGATTTGCTCAGAGATAGCATTTCGATTATACCACAAGAGCCGTTACTGTTTCAAGGTAATTTAAAAGTTGAATATTCATAGGCTAGTCACAAAGATGTTTTCACCAAAATGATGTATTGCACCCTGCACATGTTTTATTAGTAGACAACATTCTCAACTAATACAAGAGATTTAAACTACTTCTTAACCAACGTGAAGTGGGATGACGACCAACAACGCAATGTCATCAATATTAATTTAAAAATACGCAAAACAATTACATTTCAGTATTCGAGTTTAATTTGAAATAAACAATTATAAGTGCAATGAAAAAATTAATTTCTCTCCTCAATTTTATTACCCTTCTATAGTTCTGTACCTGGCGAATAGAAAGCATAGAAATTAATATTCATTTTAAAAAGATTCTACAAACCTACATGGATTTATTTTTTACCATTTAATAAAAAAAAGCACTTTACCCTCCTACAGATTTTTTTTATTCATGTTAATCCCCAATATTTTATAGTTTTGGTTACAAAACCGAAAATAAAGTCAAATTGACGCCAATAATATTATTTTCTAAATCCTTCTGTCAAATACCTAATTATACACCAAACTAGCGTGCGCAAAGTGTCTTTTCGCCACGTTAATTTCGTTTCCCACGGATTTCCGGGATATTACCGCATGGGTGTGGAAGCAATCTGACGTTTTCGGAGACTTTACCGCACGGCTTGAATTTTGACGTTTGTCAAGTCTGATGGTCATGTCAGTGAATGTACTCGTGTTATTTGCAAAAATTCACTTAAAAACTAACGGTGGTAGAAAAAGTATAGTATGCAACACGTTTGGAAAAAGTCACTCTTATTAAAGACTCGCTCCGCTCGTGCCAAACAAACTCGTGAATCAAATGCCGTTTACCACACTTGTTGTATAGTAGTTTACCAATTACTTTTTCTACGACCGTTAGTTTTTGGGTACATTTTAGCAAAACAACACGAAGGCATTTACTGAAATGACCGTCAGAATTGACCAACTCAAGTCGTGCGGTAAAATCTCCGAAAACATCCGATTGCTCCCAAACCCGGTAATATCCCGGAAATGTCCAAAGTGATTCGAATCTATGGGACAAGAATCTAACATAGTAATGTGACGTTTCTCACACGCTAGATCGGTGTATAATTAGGTTTTTTACAGAATGGAGTAGAAAAATAAAATTATCCTTTCCCCCAAGTGAAGCATATGATTTTTGCTGAAAGTAGATTCTCAACAACTGTTTTCTCAATGCATATCACGCTCCTTATGGAAATAAAATTGCAAAGAATTTGTTTCGGATTATAAAAATAACAGCCGTTAAGTTTACTAGCAACTTTAAAAAATAATATTTCAAAATGTATTGTACTTTCGCATACTCTTTACTTACCCGGTAACTTACATCGATTAATTTTAATAAAGGTTTCGCTTTATCGGCACTCAGCACGTTTTAACGCGTAGCAAATAATTCGATACTATAATATTCCCGTTTCCGTTTCCTATCAACGCAAAATCGTTTCAACTCGCGAATCAATGTTCTAGTCAACTTACCTGACTCGTTGACCTCGTCGATCAGGACCACGATTAAAGTAAACCACGACAATAATCGATCACACGAAAATGTTACTTAAAACTCCCGAATAACTTTCGTAAATTTGACAGACCGACGCCACGCTCACGTAATAGTTTCCATGCCTACTAGACTCCCGTGATGACTCTCGCGCAGAGGCTACGGCGAAACTCAAGTTTGCTGGTTCGAATCTCACCTGCAGCGGGAATTTTTTTTCGATGTAATGCTACCGAAAAAATCCGGTTACATCGAGAAACGAATTGCCTGTCGATTTTGACATATTCTTTCATGCACACGTGCCTAAATCGTCAAAAAAACCTCTTTCTAGGTTCCGTAAGGGAAAACTTAGACCCTCTGAAACGCCATACAGACGAAGAGATATGGACGGCCCTCGGCAAGGTCTACCTGAAACACTACGTCGCCGCTTTGCACCAGCAAGTCGACGAACACGGCTCTAACTTCTCCACGGGCCAGCGACAGCTGATGTGTATGGCCAGGGCTTTGATTAAGAAGAATAAAATTGTCGTTCTGGACGAAGCAACCTCAAATATGGACCCGAATACCGAAACGTTGGTTCAAAGGGTCATCAAAGAACAATTCGCCGAATGCACCGTGTTCGTGATCGCTCACAGACTGTTGTCGGTACTCGATTGCCACAAGGTCATCGTCATGGATAAAGGAGAGGTGGTTGAATTCGACGACCCGCAGAAATTAATGGCGGACAAAGGCAGTTTGTTCGCTAAGATGTTGATGGTCGACAATGAATACACCCATTTGTAAAAAATTAAAGTTAATGCTTAGAAGACCGATTTCCACTATCACTAGTGTCGAAAATTTACCTCCTTGCGTTGATTAATCTTGGTCTTCTAAGCGTCAGGCTGTGACTTAAAGTGAGATTACAGTTATTTTATAGAGTTGCAGGCGGAAAGACGGCCATTTTGAGATCGAGTATCAGTCTGCAGTTAATTTGCGTCCGTATTTTTAAAGATATATAGCAATTGTTACAAATAAATATATTTTTAACTTTTCGGAAGTTTCATTCCTTCTTAGTCGTTTTTCCCTATGTGTTGCGTTTCAATAAGATCTGTGTTCCCACTCGGTGATCTTCCACGCCCTTTTGAACCTTGTATACTTCGACCAGAAATATAGTGCTTTTACAACCGATCGAGCATTCCAGGACCGCCCTAGGAATTTATATACCTACACTAACAAGCGGGATATAAGTATGTTTTCAATCTTTTTCGCCTAGCACATCTTGAAACACGTACTTTGAAAAATTAGTATAAAGTGACAATTTATTACGTTCTATTTGATCACATTTCTACATAGTCTCATTATTAAAATACAAAATATTAAATATAATAATAATAAAGTATCAGTCATTTAAAAAATCGTCATTATCGCTACTGTCATTATTATTATCAATTCAAACTGAAAATCCATTTTCTTCAAAAAAGTACCCAACGATTCTTTGCCACAACTAATGTTTAAGCCTGTCAGTACTTCTTCTTGGGTTAAAACACTTTATAAGCGTATTATATTATACTCGAAGTACCAGCATCTTCTCTCACTTTCCTCTTGACTATCCCATTTGCAACAATTTTTCATACAGTTAACTTCAGAACTTTGGTCATGTCACTTATTTTTATTGCTGCTCCTACTTCCCCTTCTGAATTTCTTATAAAATTTTAAACATTCGAAGCAACTATTTTTTTCTATTTACTGATGTAATTCGTCTTCATTAGGTTGAACTACCATCTCCACTTCGTCTTCAAAAGGGAAACATCTGCTTCATTCTACGGTCTTCAAATTTTAAAGTGTTAAAATACGGGAACCTTCAAAAAATTTTTCATTGCAAGATTCTAATAAACTAACCAAAACTATGAAAAAGACACAAAAATACAAGCAGATCAATGTTGCTAATCGACAGGCACACAAGACAAAGACAAATTCTCAAACTTAACTGTACAAAAATACGTACCTACTGAAAGCATCACATTCACCTGATGTTAAAATAAGCGCTTTCACTTATTCGACAATACTCCGCAGCATCAATGCTTAATCAAATTTAAATCGGTCCATTTCGGTTTCAAATAAAAATTTCTGCAAATTTTCGTTATGGTCCATCTTGCCTAAGACTGAGGACAAGGAGAGGCTTACGGGGTATTTGCGAAGTTCATAGTTCATAGTTTATGTTAATTTAATTGCTTATATAAATATACAATTGCTAAATAAATTTATTATTATTATTATCATTTCATATTATTATTATTAATATTAATACACTCGTTTGCACTGAAATCCTCTTTCAAAAAATTATATCAGAAATATGAAGATTTTAATGCTCTGAATGTTTCTGTTGGGCGATATTTTCTGTCATGTCTAAATTTTTGGATACAATTTTTTTTTTAAATATCATAAATTTATTTTTTTAAATTTTATTTGATGCATTAACATCAGACACAATGTATATACATACAAAATAGGTTTGAGCTAGTTGTAAAATAAAGAAGAAAAGCGCCGAATGTGATTTTCATGGTAGTACATATACGCTTGCGCAGTATTGGCTGTGACTTTACAACAGTTAGTTGAAAACTTGTCTTTTAATTGTTTACGTTCTGTATCAAATATATTGGAAGTTTTGCATAAAGTTTTTTTCATGAACAGATCTAATAAATATACAATAGCAATTTGAAAATTTTTCTAAAATAAATTTTAGGTTATAGAATGCCGCGAACAGTTTTTGCTACATTTATGGTGAGTTTACACTAAAAATGCAGCGGAAATCCATTACCGACTTCGTTAAAACAGCTTATCAGCTTTATATTGAATTTTCTATGGATGAGGGGGATAACAGTTGGCTGAATAAAATATGCTATAGCAACTGCTCGAGAACTCCTATTGGGAAAGCACTTACATCTTACATCTCCACCAAAAAATAACTAAAAGATGGAATATATAAATACTTTCTGTCTACACTGTAGACAGTACAGCCTCAATCGCCTTCAAACACTTTATCTGGATCTTCAAGTCCATCAAAGAACCCCATTGGGTTAAATGATCTTATTAGAGTTGGGGCTATCAAAATTAAGATTAAAACAGTGGAATTTGTTGGATAAAAGGACAAGAGTATTTTCACACAACACAAGAAGATTTCACGAATTACTTTTCGAAAGAATATGATTTGGTATATTCCAATGATGCTACCGGGCTTCTTTAAGAACTTAATTTTCTGATGAAAAGAGACTTTTTATTGATGTATGCAGTGATGCATAATAGAAATAAATACCCATCAGTGCTGCACATGCAGCAAACATGAAAGAAAATTATGCAAATAAAATATTCTCAATAGCTATGTAATATTTGTGCTGCTTTAAAAGTCGTCGTTATACTTACTGGACTACAGGGAAGATACACCAAGTTCTGTTGTTTTCTATGCGAATGGGACAGCCGCGCAAGAGAAAAACATTACAAAGTCAAAACACAAAGAAAAAAGCTTGACTCTTGGACTCATAAATATTTCTCATAAACCTTTAGTGTCTAGTGACAAAATTTTTCTGCCACCACTTCATGAAAAATTTTATGAAAGCTATGAACAAGGATGGTGCAGGCTTTGGCTTTCAATATCTCAAAACAAAATTTCCTCGAATCAGTGACGCAAAAATGAAAGAAGGAATTTTTGAAGAGCGTGGATGGCTTTTGTAAATGTATGTCATAATTTTCTTGGAAATACTAAAGCTGACAACTACCGACAAATCATTAGAAAGTTTTAGGATCCAATATGTCACTTAAAATTCATTTTTTGGACTCCCATGGCGAGAGATTTCATCAGGATATTATGCAAATTGAAAGACGCTAGACTGCGAAACGGTCAGCAGCAATGCTTGCTGATTTCTGTTGATCGATTCGCCGATAAATTCCGATGGAAACGATGTAAAGAAAAAAAACTCCAAAGTAGCTTGTATTTTATGTATTTGCCTATTGAATCCCATGTTGAAATCATGCATAAAAGAAATAAGGAGCAAAAAAATTTTTTTTTGAGGATCCACCTCCTGATTTGGGGGGATCAACTTAGATAGCCGCCTTGTCATTCTGACTCTCAGCTAGCACAGCTGTGAGAGCGATTTCGTAAGTGTCTCAGAGGCAGCAAAGAGAGAAATAGAATCACTTATTAATTGGAACTTATTGAAAACCTTTGTTTGACTGGTTAGTGAAAGTAAAAATTTTGGAAAATGATGGGCAAATCAATCGCCCGCCTATCTTTCACTTTGGAAACGATTTTCTGGCACAATTAATTATCCCGGCAATTTGTGTCACCGATAAATGCAGCCGAAACGAAACCTAAGATTATTCTAGCTTCTCGCGTTAACGTGTCGAATTAAACCATTAAAAAAGACTTCCGCAAACAAGGCCACAATTATCCTTTAAACACCAATTTGCGCCCATTTAGGGCCATTAAAGATTATATTCGGAGCGACACGTCGCGAAAACGAAGATTAGCCGCGACGTCAGACAAAGACGCGAGCCAACGAAAAATGGACCACTACGGCAAAGTGACCCGCAAACAGAACCCACGGGAAAAGGCAAACTTTTTCTCGATCTTGACATTCGCGTGAGCACGCACGAACTCGTCGCGCGAAACCCTCGACCATCCGACCTTTTTCAGATACAACTGCGGCCTGTTCAAGAAAGCGATCCAAAGGAACCTGCAAGAGAACGACATCTACGAGGTGATCAAACCGTGCAGCTCCAAAAAGAACGGGGACCGGTTCGAAAGAAAATGGCGGGAAAAGTGGGAGAAAAAGAATTACTCGCTCATCCAGCTGCTCTGGGAATGCTTCGGGCTCAGGTACATCATGTTCGGGGCGATACATTTGAGCGTCAAATTGTTGTTGAGCATTTTCGAGCCGCTAGCCATCGGCAAGCTGGTGCTCTACTTCAATCCAGGCCAGACGTCGCTGACGTTCCAAGACGCGGTGTACTACGCGGCTCTGATGATCGGCATCAAGTTCTTTGCCGCGTTTTACTATCAAAACTACCGCATTTACGTCCAGCAGCTGACGATACAGATCAGGACCTCGTTCTGCTCGCTAATCTACAGGAAAGCCCTGAGACTGACGCCCTCGGCCATGAGCAAAATCAGTCTGGGCAATATCATCACGCTCATCACCAAGGACGTCATGGTGTTCGAGAACTCGATCATGATGTTCAACGACATGTGGATAGAAATCATCCGGCTCAGCGTCGTCTGCTATCTGATTTACAACAAGATGGAGACGTCAGGGCTGGTCGGAGTAGGGGTTATGGTTATCATCGTACCGGCTCAGAGTAAGTTCACTTTGAATATTTTAACAAGCGTCATTTCGTGTGATTGTTCTTGTAGTCTACGTTGGCAAGCTGATCACCAACCTGAGGTTCGATCTGAGCCGGAAAACCGACGAACGGTTGCAAACTACGCAGGAAACCCTATCAGCCATCAAAATTATTAAGATGTATACCTGGGAGCAAGTGTTCTCGAAGAAGGTCGAAGAAAAACGCAAGTAGGTTTTCTAATCATCATTTCTTCTTTTATGCACTTTTCTGACCCCCATAGATTTAAGGAAAGAACTTAAACTTTTAACCAATTCTGACGCTCCACTGTATGTGGTGAAACCATATATACAGTGGTGGCGAGCCCATTACTTAATTAATCGTCCTGGTTGTCAGTCCAAACCAACTATTTTGTGCATTTACTGAATTCTCCAAGTTTGAGATACTTTTTTTTCAGAAAAGAGATGATCTACCTCTTAAAATCCCTCTACTTATGGACGATCAACACGGTGATAGCGGGGTTCATGTCCAAGGTAGGCTTCTACGCGCTCATCATGACCTACATCGGAGTGAACGAGACAGCCAACGCGGAGGTCATCTTCTACGTGCTGAAATGCTTCAGGGACGTCCGTACCTCCGTCGAAATCCTCATACCCGTTGGCCTCGGTCGGGGTGCGGAGCTATTCGCAGCCGGGTCGCGAATCAACAAAGTCCTCAACAGCGAAGAACTGGACGATGAAACGGCCGAAGAGGTGGTCAGGGCGAAGTCGGAGTTTCTCCGCAAAGCGCCCACCCTCAGGTTGGAAGACGTAAGCGTTCAAGTGGGCGACAAGTACATATTACGCGAGATCAACACTGAACTAAAGCCGGGACTCACGGTGATCGCGGGTCACTTGGCTTCGGGCAAGAGCTCGCTGGTTAAACTATTCCTGAAGGATTACCCGATCGCTGAGGGTAAGATCGTAGCTGAGGGCAATTTCTCGTACTGCTCCCAAGACCCCTGGCTGTTTCCCTCATCTATCAAGCAAAACATCGTATTTGGCGAACCGTTCGACGAAGACAGATACAACGAGGTGGTGAGGGTTTGCGCCCTCCAATACGATTTGAATCTGTTTGAGAAAGGCGACGAGACCATCGTGTCCGACAGGGGGATGAACCTGAGCGGGGGGCAGCAGGCGCGGATCAACCTCGCCCGAGCCGTTTACAAGAAAAGCGACGTGTACCTACTAGACGAACCCCTGCACGCGCTGGACCCGAAGGTCCAGGACTACATCTTCCAGAACTGCATCCTAGACTTCCTCAGAGGCGAGAGTCGCGTGTTGGTCACCCACGACCTCAAACATCGAAACAACGCCGATAATTTCATCGTCATGCAAAGCGGCAGGATCGTCTTCGACGGGAAACCGCAGGAAGCTAACAGCGAGCTGCTGCAGGAGATCGAGCGAGGCGAGGAAGCCGATGCTGATGACGACCAAAGCGGCGACGTCGCCGAACTCGAGACGTCGACGCTTACCAAGAGGAAATTTAGCAAGAGGAAGATCTACGCAGAGGCGAGCAAAGAAGGAAGCGTCGACTTCGGGGTGTACAGACGCTATTTCGCTTTCGGAGGTGGTTTCGCGATATTCGCCGCAATAGCTTTGCTTTTCGTCGGAGCCGAAGTTACCGAGAGCTACAGTCTCAGACTCTTGACGGATTGGTGAGTAGCGCTCAACCTGCAGGATATCGAAACTATCCCATCCGAAGGATAAACCTGCAGGAGAACATAACAGTACTACACGGCACCGCAGCCACCAACTCAACCGACGTGATCGACACTCAAAGAGAGAATTCCAAGTGGATATTGAAAGTGTACACGTCGATGATCGTCACTACCGTTCTCCTGGACCTGGCGAAACACTTTTCGTTCATCAACTTCTGCAGGATCGCGTCGGTCAACTTGCATAACGCAATGATCGAAAAACTGACCACCGCCTCGATGACGTTCTTCGACAACTACTTCATCGGTAACATCCTCAACCGGTTCTCGCAGGATTTGAGCGTGTCGGACGAGCACCTGCCCCATTCCATCAACATGCTGTTAACGGTGAATAAAAGCAGACTGCCATGGTCACCACTTGATACTCCGTTTGTCTAGGAACTCATCGCGACGTGTGCTATCGTTGTCCTCGTGGCTAGCGTCAACTGGCAATTCATCATACCCGCGATTCTACTGGGCATGTCTCTGTTTGTACTGAGGCAGCTCTACATGCCAACCGCGAGGAGTCTGAAGAGGCTCGAAGCAGCCAGTGAGTATCGTCGCTTCGCCATACGTGAACTATATTTTATGTTGCAGCCAGAAGCCCCCTCATCGGCCACCTGAACGCGTCGATGGAGGGCGTCACCACCATCAGGGCCAGCAAGGCGCAAAAAATCCTCGAAGAGGAATTCGACCGGCACCAAGACCTCTACACCTCGGCGCACTACATGACCTTTTGCGTGCGCAGAGCGTTCGGGTTTTTCATGGACTTCCTCTGCGTCGTCTTCCTCGTCGTAGTGATCGGCAAATTGTTGTTTTACGACTCTGGCGAAGCGTCCGGCGACGTAGGTCTGGCGGTCACGGAAGCAGCATCGCTCGCTCACATCATTCAGATAGCTTTGCTCCAATGGTCGGACCTGGAAAACGACATGACGGCGGTGGAGAGGGTGTTGGAGTACACCGAAGTTCCCCAGGATAGTTACGAGGGTCAGAAGCTGACGAACTGGCCCAGCGAGGGCAGCATCGTCTACGATAACGTGTCGCTCGCGTACAAAGAGGACAAGGTGCTCAAAAACATCAGCTTCTACGTCAAGTCGAAGGATAAGCTAGGGATAGTAGGACGTACCGGGGCAGGGAAATCGTCAATCATTTCGACCTTGTTCCGCCTCTATAAGTTCGACGGTACCGTCATCGTCGACGGAGTAAACACGAAGACATTATCGTTACAGTACTTCCGGAGGAATTTGTCGATCATTCCGCAGGATCCGTTATTATTCCAAGGAACCATCAGGCAAAATATCGACCCGCTAAACATCTACACTGATGAGGAAATATGGACGGCGTTGTCAAAAGTCTACCTTAAGGATGTCGTGGACGATCTCGACCTGGTGGTGAGCGATCACGGTTCCAATTTCTCCACCGGCCAGAGGCAGCTGGTATGCCTGGCTCGCGCCATCGTCAAAAGGAACAGAATCGTAATACTTGACGAAGCGACCTCCAACATGGACCCGGAAACGGAAGTCTTGGTGCAGAAGGTGATAGAGGAACAGTTTTCTAACTTCACCGTCATCGTTATAGCCCATCGCCTGCAATCCGTGTTAGACTGTCACAAAGTGATGGTGATGGAAAAGGGAGAGATCGTGGAGTATGACAATCCGAAGAAGCTTTTGGAGAATAAGAATAGTTACTTCTCGCGGATGTTGCTGGTGGACAGGCAACGGTTTAAAGTCGAATAACTCAACCAAATGGTATTCTGTCTTAATCGGTACTTTTTCATTTCCTTGTTTTTTTTTTTGGAAAATTAAATTGCGTATAAGAAATAGAAAACCAGAATGCATTTTTTTCCACCCGAAATTCCGGTGTTAGTAATTTAAAAAATATTACTAAAAATGGCAATAAACATGATGTACTGAAGGCGAGAATGCATCAAATATATTTCCAAACCAAAACTACTATTTCAATTTTTTTATTAATTTTTAACTAACATTTAATTTAATTAACGTAATTTAGCTTTAGCTAAAACCTTATGAAGGTTTGATAGGTATAATTACAATCGGAAGTTTACAAACATAATTTAGGTAAATTACATTAAAATGGCTTATACATTAAAGTAAAAAACGCCTAGATATATTAAACCATGAAATACTAAAGTTGTACGTGCTAGCTATAACCGAATAATTTTTTCACCGACTTTAAAAAAAATAAACCCTTACAACTTCGTCGATTTCCCCTAGCTCTGATAAATCCACAAATGCCCTGCACAAATTAAGGCGAAACTATCTATCTAGAACTAAATTAAATAAAACAAATTATCTCATAAAATTAATTGGATGTTGCCTCACCGGGTCTACATCCGTTTAAAGCCGCACGAAATTATGATGCATGGCACATATAATACGAACTTTAAATTCACCGTCACGGCATGTCCGCGTTAGTTTCCGTTGCACTTTTTTGGTTAACACTTCAAAACGCTCTAAGCTGCGTAAATTACAAAAGGTGAGTGGTTTGACGAGCCTGTATTCTACTTCTTTTCGATCACAACGCTAAACCGCCGATTATCTAACGAACAAACCAATTTGCTGCGAAAATTCTAGAGAACCCTTTATCAAAACGCCCCACGTGGCGGCACTGATATTAGCCAGAGGCGGCTCGAAAGGTATCACATTGAAAAATCTTCAGACTGTCGGAAACGAAACATTGCTCGGCAGAGCCCTGACGACGATCAACCAAATAAAATTCTCGTCAATTTGGGTATCGACCGATCACTTCTCGATAGCACTAGAAGCAGATAAATGTAAGTTTTCCTTTATTGGTGAGCAATATTCCCATAAATACTCACCAGATGGAGCGAATATACACTGGCGCTCAGCGGAAACCGCAACCGACCAGGCCAGTTCGATCTCTGCTGCACAGGAATTTCTTGTTCACCACAGTATCGTCGACGGGGTTGCTTTAATTCAGTGTACATCTCCGTTTAATAAAAAAGAGTACTTGCAGAGAGGATTCGATTTGTTCGGGTTTCACGAATGCGTGTTTTCGGTTACAAGGTAATGTATAAGTGTATATTTTCTAATCTGGTCGTGAGAACTATTGGCGCGGCAGCTCTTTCAAATTGAGATGGGAAAAAGTGAACGGAACTATCAAACCAGCGAATTTTGACCCAAAAAACAGACCGAGGCGCCAGGATTTCAAAAAAGAATACGTGGAGAATGGCATGTTTTACTTCGCAACACGAAAGCTAATAGGAAAAGGTTACTTTCAGTCGAATAGGTGAGTGGCTAGTCTACAATTATACAATTCTGCAATAACGGATATTGCGTACGTGCGTTTATGACTTGGATATTTCGCGACTTTCCGTAGTGGCGGACAACATCCATAGAATCAAAATGTTTATTTCATACCAACAAATTTGCAATGGTGTCGTGTCAAAAATTTTCGAATGTGAGGTTATGATTGCTTGACCTTTTACAGTACGTATTAGATAATTAATATTGAAGTGGAAGGTTCGGAAAGCGAGTAAAGTCCGCGATCTCGTCGACACGATGGCCGTTCCCGCACGAATTTTAAGCCGATACCTGAGCGAAAGTGGTATAAAAGCCGGCCAAAGTGTACGTTTCAATAGCTACGAATCGACGAGATGGAACCTGAAAATGAACGCAAATACCAAAGTGATATGTCAAGGTTTCACTGGTAAACAGGGAACGTTCCACAGCAAGCAAGCCATCGAGTATGGTACTAAAATGGTCGGCGGCGTCTCGCCTGGGAAAGGCGGTAAAACTCATCTCGATCTGCCCATTTTTAACACGGTGAAGGAAGCCCGAGAGGCGACCGGTGCCGACGCAACCGTTATTTACGTGCCGCCACCCGGAGCCGCCGCGGCTATTCACGAAGCGATCGACGCCGAAGTACCTTTAATTGTGTGCATCACCGAAGGGATCCCTCAGCATGATATGGTGAGAGTCAAACACAAGCTGCTGAGGCAGAATAAATCTCGTCTGGTTGGGCCGAATTGTCCAGGCATCATTGCACCTGAACAATGCAAGATCGGCATTATGCCAGGACACATTCATCAGAAAGGAGTTATTGGTGTGGTGTCCAGGTTAGTTTTGTTTTTGTGAAACTAGTTTGCCATTGACAGATAACAAGTAGTTTTATAGAATTTCGGCAATGTTTAACAAGTTGCATGCAGGCAGGTGTTAAATAAGCATTAGATTAAATCAAAATTTTGTGATTACCCACTACCTAATAAATTTAGGATATCTTATCAAAAACAAATTGTATAGGTCAAAATATTATGTCACCATTAATGTTTTTTTAGATAATTCCGTCAATAATGCCGCGAGGATTAAATATTTGTTTTTCCACTGAAAGCTTTAAATAGGGCTTTTACTAATAATACTTCAAGTGTAAAACTGTTTATACGTTATTGTAGGACAATGATAAACGCTGATAATTTTGGACTCTTTCCAAACTGCACCGCAACACGCCTAATTTTTATGTTGGCATAAACCAGGTTCAGTTAAAAAAAAAAACATTAATTAGCACTTGCATTTTTTACATTTAATCTTTTTTTTTGCTATGTCATAGATCAGGCACCCTGACTTACGAGGCCGTTCACCAAACGACGCAAGTGGGCCTGGGCCAAACTCTATGTGTAGGTATTGGTGGAGATCCATTCAACGGAACAGATTTCATTGACTGCCTGGAAGTGTTTTTAAAAGACCCGGAAACCAAGGGCATCATCCTCATCGGTGAGATTGGGGGCGTAGCCGAGGAACAAGCCGCCGATTACCTAATTCAGAACAACTCGGGCCCCAATGCCAAACCGGTGGTGTCATTTATTGCCGGGTTGTCGGCTCCGCCTGGACGCAGAATGGGTCACGCCGGAGCCATCATATCCGGCGGAAAGGGGGGCGCCATGGATAAAATCAAGGCGTTGGAGAAAGCGGGGGCCATAGTAACGCGATCGCCCGCCCAGATGGGCGTCGAGTTGCTTAAGGAGATGCGACGCCTAAATTTAGTCTAAGTTCGTTCACTGTCGTTATGTATATTTATTAGGAAAGAGTCGCTTAAGCGTAAAACTATATCGCGGGTTTAACATTGTTGTTGCCTATGTATGTGGAGAGAAATAAAAATTCGATTTGTTTTATTAAATGGGATGAATGCGTTTATGTTATGCAGTAGGCAGTGACGTCATTCACCGCGGATACGTTTACTGTGCGAACTGCCGAAAGACTGTGCCTAACTAACCAAACCGTTGGTCGTCGAAATTCAGGTTATGTCCCGATAAATAGCAAATGTATTTAAATGGTAATTTAATGTGAGATTATTTTCTATGTTGCGGTGAATGTATAATGAAAGTGTAAGTTGCCCGCAGGGGAAAAACTAGAATAAACGTTACGTGCGACGGTGTTGCGCGATACGCCCACTCCACTCGCGATATCTATTGTGGGAAAAAAATAATTGTCCGTTTGTAGATGCGAACTGATCGAAATCCCACGGTTTGACGATCTGGAAATTGATACGCCCCTCGATCTGGTTATAGCTAATATGATATTTGACGCGGATAAGTTATGACGACCGATTTAAGCTCAGGTATGTAGGGTTATGAACGAGGTAAAACTGATTATATGCCAGGACGTTTGTAGCGTCGCTACCTCCTTTATACAGAGACGTATACGACAAGTGTTCGCTCAACGGCGACGCGATCCATACAGATGTGTACAAGTGCCTTTTATCCAACTTCAATCTGGACCCATCCCAACTCAAAACGATATGGGATTTGGTCGGACCAAACGCGGACGGAATTATTACTAGGACCAATTTTTATAAAACGTTGGCGTTGGTCGCTTGGGCTCAGCAGGGCAAAGAAATATCCGATAAATTGTTTGATACCTTTACGGGAACAGGTTAGTTTTAGCAGTAGCGATTATACGTCGAGTATAATTAAGGTACGTAAGGTGATTAATTTTTATCTTTAACGCGTTCTAATGACAGGAAACGGCCTCGAGTAAGTCACGATTGTAAATAAACATATCGCTTGGGAGGCTAATTTTTTCCGCATCATTGTTGGAACTTGTACTTGCAGAATATCCTAGCCCCACGATATCCGACCTGTCGTCGATCCAAACCCTTAAAGCGAAGCTGATTTTGAAAAATAAACCCGCCTCAAACTTCCACTACCACCGACTCGTCCAGATGGACACGGTCAATGTTCAGCTCGTGCCCGAAAAGAAGGGGCTGTTTCTAAAACATTCCGAATATTTCGTCACTTCGCGCAGATTCGCGAGCAACGTCACTCGAAGATACACGGATTTTGTGGTGTTGCAAGATCTGCTACTTAACAGGTTTCCTTATAGGTAGGTCGCATTACTCTCGATATAGGTCTTTCTCCCGAACGCGGTTTTAGGTTAGTGCCGAGTCTACCTCCCAAGAAAATAATCATATCGGACAACCAGTTCCTCAAGGAGCGTCGCCGCGGTTTGCACAGGTGGTTGACGCTGGTGTGCAGACACCCGGTTATGTCTAGGGACGCGCTGATCGGTTTCTTCCTGACGGATCAGGGCTCCGACTTCCAGACGCGCATAAAGGCCGCCTTCCGACGAGTCCCGGATGAATTTATGACGTCCGATTTAGCCGCGAACGCCAAAGTACGCGACGCTATTGCCACGCCCCCTATCTCGTGAGTCACCCCCAATATCGTTACAGGAATTGTTGCCAAACGATCACAATCAGATAGCTATGAGCCGCGAATGCGTGCACTCCCTCGTAAACACCATCGGTAGGCTGAAGTTAGAAGCCGAGGCTAGCGTCGAGCGGGGCAGGGCTTCGGCCCGAGACCTCGAGGACCTCTCTGTCCAACTGAAGAACATTAGTCAGACG
This sequence comes from Cylas formicarius, assembly GCF_029955315.1. Classification (NCBI taxonomy): domain Eukaryota; kingdom Metazoa; phylum Arthropoda; class Insecta; order Coleoptera; family Brentidae; genus Cylas; species Cylas formicarius. The sequence goes on along the minus strand of NW_026844326.1, from coordinate 28,053,973 downwards.
CGGGTCGAAGATACGCGCCACTTCGTCGAGAATTGGGCGGAGATTCGGACGATTTTCGCCGAAGCCGCAGGCGAACTCCACCCGTTGAGTCGTGCCGCCGCCAAACATTCCGACCTCGAGCAGGACGCCGTGTGCGAGAAGGTGGCGCTGTTGCTCGACGTCCTCGTCGCTCACAAGGAACTGTGCGAAAGGCTCGAGAAGGGCCTCGCGCACGACCACCAGGTGGCGCTTGCGAAAATGCTGTCATTGAAAAAGAAGAAGCTGCAGGGAGCGATACGCGGTGCGGACGTGAGTATCGACGCGAGGTGGGCGGGGCTCGCTTTCGAAAGTGCCCGTATTTCTGTAGACGGAGAGCATCGAGCAACTCGAGACGAAGATGCTGACCCAAGAGAACGTCATCACGAACATCGACCTGAGGACGGATTTCAGTTTGTATTGCGTCCACATGGAGACGCAGCTCGTGTTCACTTATTTGGGGACGATGCCCGCGATTCTGGCGAGTCTCATCGATTTGAAGACACGTTCGCATTTTGAGGTGAGCACGGCGGGGTGGGGGGAGGCGACGGGGTTTGAGGATTTTGGTTTTCGTGCAGCTCCTGGACCTGTGGCGCCATCTGCAGACCCGGTACTGCGAAGGGGGCGGCGTTAACGGCATGTGATGGTCCGATATTAGCGGCAAATTTATCGAATTCACGGGGGAAAACGTTATCGAATATATTTTGGACTAATATATTTTGTTATTGTTACTGTTACGTCTTATTCAGTTAATTCTCTCTGTATGGTTCGGCGACGTTCGTATGACACTCAAGCAAATATATTTTTTTTAACTCTTGATGATATGGGATGCTCATGAAGACGCGTTTAGATTCAAAGGTATCATTTCTCAGGTTGATGTCGCCTGTATTATACAGGGCGTCAATTTAAAGGACATTAATTTTCATTTAAAATATTACCCAGTGTTTTTTAAACACGTCGTATCGTTACCGTATTTAGGATTAGGTTTTGGGTAAAATACTCGCTGGTTACGTTTTACGTCGTTTATATAGTCTATTTTACATACTCAAATAAAGCGTTTCATAGTACTGTAGCGTTTCAATTTTTTTTTTTTTTTTTGCGGAGCTCTAGCCGATCCAGAACAGAATATTGTGGGCGGACCTTCTGCCCACCAGCTTGCCCAGATTCTTAAACGTTTCGCGATCGCCTCCGAATACCCTGACGAAATCCGAAACGTACATTAACCTCAAATTGTAAACCACCTTGATCTTGTCCAAGTCGGTATCGGTGCACGCGTTTTCGTCCCGCGCGTGCGCGTCGTCGTTTAATCTCGAATATTTACTGGCGTCCAGTTTGGGTAAACACCGCTCGATTGGGACGAACACGTAAGATTCCGGGCACAGCAAATACGAAGGGCGCAGATTACCCTTGTAGCGCATTTTGGGGCACGAGTGGATGTAAAATCCCATGTAGTAATACCTCAGGTCCGCAATTTTCGAGTGCAGCGACTGCACGAACTGGACTTCCCTGGAAGGGTGGCTTGATGTAACGGTATTGCCATATCAGAGAACAAATCACAAGTGACGTTCCATGATTTGATTGATCCTGACCACTGGCGATTTTACAATTCAGTGACACCTCTGATGTAAGAAAATATTGCTATAGTTCACCACTATTGAAAATGGTTGCATTGTTTTCAAAATGCTCTATTGATGGATATAATTCAAGAAATATTAAATAACAATTAGCTTTTAATTTTGCTACATTAAAGATGTACTACACAAATATCCTTTAAATTATAGCTTCCTGCAGTATCAATTAAAATCGGTTTGCACATTACACTTTAAATACGTTAAAAATGGATTTTATCATAAAATGTTCTTTCGTCATTTTCCACAAACCGCAAAAGATGATAACAGAGCCACTAATAGTGCTTTGTTGTCGTTAATCCAGATAGAACGGGCACGTTTGTTTACGTTTCGCAACGCCACCATAGGAAAATCAATTCGCCGATAACGCCCTTTATTTTTGTCCTTCCTGGAATCCTGATTGAGGTTATGTTTGATATCCGTTGTTATGTATGTTTGGTTTTCTAATTCATCTAATTTAAATAAACATACTGAAAAAGTGTAATGGGAAGCCCAAGATTGTTTATTACAAGTAAAGACACCAAATGTAGGAACGTGATCTGTGATGTTTTTGCCTGTCTAATAGACTACAAAAAGGCGTTTGACCATGTTAGACATGACCAGATGATAGATGTCTTGAAAGAAACCGGTATGGACGCAAAAAAACTAAAAATCAAAGCCAATCTCTTTTAGAACAGACCTGATTTTCAATCTACTTTCTGAGCGTATCTTTAGAGAAGTACTAAAAGATATAGATGAAGGTATCTCCATAAATGGTGTCAACCTGTGAGAACGGATACAATAGAAGACTCGCAAAAGCTAATAGACAAAGTTACAGAGAAAAGTAAACAATATGGAAAGGCTAAAAGTACTTTCTCAGCTATACGTCAAGTATTCAAAAGCCACAACCTCTCACAGGAAATAAAGAAAAGACTCCTAAGGTGTTACATATACTCGGTTCTTCTGTACTGTGTGGAGTTACGGACCATAAAACAGGAAACCATGTCCAAACTCCGAGCCTTTGAATGCTGACCGTACAGGAAAATCTTGAAGATACCACAAATCCAGACGATTACTAATGAAGGAGTGTTACGGAAAATGAAAACCTCCATTGTAATAGTCAAAATCGTTAAATGCCGCAAACTTCAATACCTGCGTCACGTCATGAGGAACAAAGAAAGATATGAACATGTTAAAATATGGTTTTCAATCAATGATCTTGCGGCAATCAACAACCAACATGGCGCCTGACAAATTGTCAAAACGTTTGGATGCGGCATATTTTGTCAAATATATGTCCAGATCTCATTAAATCTTTGCTAATCTCTAATTTTCTAGTTTTTTTTAGATGCTTGAATCTGATTAAGTATTAATTTTATATGATGAAATATCGTCTTTTTTTTCTATCTATCTAATTTAAAATAACGAGTTACACAATAAAAATAATCCTTTAAATAAATTAGATAAATCTTAATCACTCTCTTCTCCCTACACCATAGACACACTTGCATTTTTTTTAAATAAAATCATGGAAGGTATTTGTGATTTAGTCGCTCCTCTTAAATAAAGATTAACGCAAATAACGTTCTTACCTTAACGAACCGTAAGTGCCTAATGTCAAATCCCTGTAATCGGGGTCATAAAAGAAATACACAGAGCTGACGCACTTGGGCAACACGTCGATGACGGCCACTGCGATTAACCTGTCATCCAACCAGTACTGCTGATGAAACGAACCATATCCTGGGCCATCTACACCGTCGGGAAATTTCCTAAACTTGAAAAGAAAACTTCGTTTTTGTTAAAAGGCAAAAACGAATGTCGCATAGTACCACTTTCATGATATCATAAAAATTTAAATTGTTTTTGTGGTCTGAGTCTGAGCAGAGTAAAAAAATACCTTCAAAGGACTCCTAACCAAAAAATCGAAAAACTCGGCTTGGGTGGAACTGTCTAAGGGCTCGCGGTGAATCGAGGTTTGGTATTTTGCGTAAAGTCTTGCAGAAACTTCAAAAGTGCAGTGCCCCCGATCCAACTTCACTATAATCATCTGCGATAGTAGTTAAAACTTAGATAAACACCCTGTCCAGACAGTTATTCTTTTGCTCTGCTTTAACTCATTCCAACAGGAGAGAGAAAACATTCTACCTTCAGGGGAGAATGGACTAAAAATCTCAAAAAACTGCGCATGCTTAATTTTTCAGGTGGATCCTGGTGCACCTTCATTTGATATTTTCTGTAAAGATCAAATTCCAAATCCTCGACCTGATTCCATTCCTCGGTCTCAGCAGCACAATGAATGAGCTTAAGCTGAAGAAAAGAATAACTATACAACATTTCAGAGTGCTTTATTAGTTTGGTAAATTTAATTTACCTTAAGTTTGAGTTTCCCATCAGTAGGTATATCCTCCAAAAATTGATTTAAAGATTTCTGTTCATTGGTACCATTGACAAACTGTATGGCTTCTCCTTTTTGTTGTAATTTTGCTTTCTTTCTTTCTAGACGCAAAAATTTTGCCTTTTTGCAGGGTGGTTTGCTATGATCTGGGCCTACACCTTCTCTGACATGTTTTTGGTTTCTTTCTGGGATAGATGCAACAATACCCTCAATTTTTTCACTGCTAGTGTCCTCAGGATTTTCTCCCTCCAACACAACGTTTTTGAGGTCTTCTCCAGAGGTAGTAATAACTTTTTTTAAATCAATATTAACAGACTGCCGCTTATGTTCTTGGTACTCACTGCATGAATCATCATGCATATTATCAAAAAGCACATTTTTTTTTTGTAAAACACCGTCCCTTAGAAATTTGTTAAATTTTTTTATTACCTTTTTGTGGGATTTGTTCAAAACAAAGTTTACAGCGTCACACCTGATTGTGTACTGGGGACAGCAAGTTTTATCCATGGAAGGCTTATAACAATATTTTCCCGACCTTCTCCATCCCCTATCTATCAAATCTTGATAATCTTCCACTGTCATCGATTCCACCATCATACCTAAAATCGGTATTTGGAGTTAACCACACTACCACAACCATAAATCATCTACCGAAAGATACACTTCCACTGGGATTCTTGCAGTATCCACATCGGTGCTGTTCTATCTCCGAAAACCATTCTGCGAGACTTGCGTTACTAATGTCCACCATTTCAACACCATCAGTTATAGGAATTGCTTAATAATTAAAATTATTGGTGATTCAAATAGATAAGGTGCCTACAATTATTTCCACTCAGGCGCTAACCTTCAAATGACAGTAACAAAGTTCAAAATGTAAATTTACGTTTAGCGTCCAAACTCATAATTTGGCCACAAAAGAAGAATTTTCACCAATTAACCTATTTTTGTACTCGAAAAGGGAATTTTGTACACAATGCTATAAAAGTGTTTTGTACACGCAAAAATGGCCAAGATTATGAACTTTGACCTATTACGAACTGAATTTAAGGTATTTTGGGATGTTATTTACCAGTAGTCATCTATAAAATACGTTTCCTGGTTACAGGAAATACTCACCGAAGCTTTTGCAGCAAACAAGATCGAATTGTTGGAAAATAAAGTAAAGCTGTATAAAAATACAGATTCGGATATTAAAAGTCCCCTCGATCAAGCTTTTCGAGACCTGCTCCTTGAGTTGCTGACAAAAGAGGTTAATGTAACAACCCTAAAGACTTACATCGATTTCTCCATCGAATCATGTCGGAGACATTTGGACACGTCCACGTTACCTGTCGTACTGCTTGGAGACATTTTTGATATTTTAACGTTAGATATGTGCCAGCAAATGTTTACTTTTGTGGAGGAAAATGTCCAAGTTTGGAAAGAAGAGCTGTTTTTTACTGGTTGCAAGAATAATCTGTTGAGGTTATGCAATGATTTATTAAGGAGATTATCTCGAACCACCGCCACAGTATTTTGCGGCAAGATACTTTTGTTTTTGGCCAAATTTTTTCCTTTCTCTGAAAGATCTGGCTTAAATATAGTAAGTGAATTCAACTTGGAAAATATAACTGAATATGGTACAGACTCTACAGAAGACACAGTGACGGAGATCAAGTCAGGTGATACGAAACATGTCATAGACTTTTCTTTTTATTGTAAATTCTGGCAACTGCAGGATTTCTTCAGAAATCCAAATCAGTGCTATGATAAAGTACAGTGGAAAGTGTTTTGTTCTCATTCCATGAGCATACTGAACACTTTTCATGGCATTAAACTTGATTATATAACCTCGGGCCAAAATTCCAATGTCGGATATTTTGCAAAGTACCTAACCAGCCAAAAGTTGCTGGATCTTCAGCTACACGATGTCAGTTTTCGGCGATCCGTGCTTCTCCAGTTCCTAATTGTGTTTCAATACTTGCCATCTTCAGTGAAATTCAAGTCGTAAGTACTTTGAAGTCATAAGAATAGGTTCAAATGTCAAATGTCTACTCACGCTTTTGTTAGACCAGTTCTATCCAGACTTTTATTTTCTCTTAATTTTAAGGAATAAAATGCTTATCTTAACTTTTCTTACCAAATTAGATGAATATTGCTTAGTTACGCAATTTCAGTGACAGTTACGAATTGAAAACGGACCAGAAAGAGTGGATTCAAAGCGCCACCGAAAAGGTGTATAACCTGTTAAAAGAAACACCGCCGGATGGAGAAAGATTTGCTGAAATTATAAAAAATATCCTAAAGAGGGAGGAGTTGTGGAACGTGTGGAAAAACGACGGTTGCCCCGGTAAGTATGCCTTGACGTCATTGAGCAACACTGACAGCGCCCTCTATTTGTTAGAAATAAAAAAATTTCTACCCCAAAACGATTCCGATTTAAAGGTAAGGAGCGATAAGGCTCACCTACTGGGCGATATTATTCAGCAGTCAAAAGAACAGGGAAAGTTTTACATGGGCAGGTAAAAAAACTATGTTTAACAAACTGTTTAAACCTGGGCTGCCAATTATGAATTTCAGTGGTGAATTAACCAAACTGTGGAACTATTGTCCCAACAATCTCGAAGCGTGTAAAGGCAAAGAAAGGGACTTTTTGCCTTCTCTGGAGGATTTTTTTGCGGAAGCGGTCGCCCAAATGGAGTCGCAAACTCCGATCCGAGACGAAGACAATCTGCTCAAGGACAGCAACTTCGATTGGAGAGCTTTGCGACTGTTGGCCAGGCGAAGCCCATATTTTTTTTCAATTAATTTACAGAATAATCCGCTTCCGAAATATTTAGAGATGATGGTGAACAAAATCGCTCACGAAAAACCGGGTACGCACAGTTAAAGGGTGGGAAAACCTGCCTGTTGACAATTTTGCGGTTTTGTAGATAAAAATGTTGACGAAAATAGTCAAGAGGCTCGCGAAAACGAACAAGAAATGGAGGAGAATATAAATTTAACGGAAAATGCGGCGGAAGACTTGAAGCAAGACGCTAGCGAGGACTTTGTGGATGACAATAATCCGAGACGGGAGAATAAGCATATCAGCGAAGAACGGCTGGAGGTTATAATCGAGAAAATTGCTCCCGAGTGGGAAAAATTAGCTGTCAAATTAGGTAGAGGTTGTTTCTGTGCACCACTTAACATTTTATGTAGAAAACGGATTTTAGGTTATAAAGAAGATGAAATTGACTGGTTCAAGAATGCCAATCCTACGAGGATAGACCAAGCGAAAAATATAATACATCTGTGGTTCGAAGACGACGAAGACGCCAACCTCGACAATCTTTTATATATCTTGGAGGGTTTGGATATGCAGGAGGCGGCCGAAGCCGTTAAAAGTGAAATAAGCAATTCCGCAGACGCTATTTGAAAGACTTTTCTATTATTGTAACACTAAAAAATACAGTTTACACGAAATTTTGATTATTTTTAACTTACCAACCTCTCTTTCTCAATATCCGGCGTGTGTGTATGACAGGTATACTCTATAGTTTTTATAGTTATTAAAGATTGATTGTACATTGGGGTAACTGAGCAAAGTGGCCAATGGCGTAAAGCTGAAACTTCACAAAGATTGACAGAACAGTATGATAGTGTAGAGTTCCCAAAAGTTGGGCGAATGATCCTGGTAGTCGTGCTCATCAGCTATTTGTGAAACGCATCATTGAATTGAATTGAGTTCCCAAAAGAAGAAGATCGAATAACTCATTTGCATTTGTAGTTAAATTGGGCGAATGATCCTGGTAGTCGTGCCCAACAGCTATCTGTGAAACGCATCATTGAATTGAATTTGTAGTTAAAAGAAGAGTTGGGAAACAAAAACGGGTTATTAATTAAGAATCAAAAATGCTAAAACCGAAAGTACTAACGCAAGTTTTAAGCCAAGCAAATACCGGGGGCGTCGAAAATACATTGTGAGTCTGGGGTCTTAAAATTTCCCGTGAAAATAGATCTCCATATTTCAGGTTAGTAAACCAAGAAGGTTTATTGCTGGCCTACAGCGGTTACGGCGACAAAGACGCTCGTGTTACAGCGGCGATAGCGAGCAATATTTGGAGCAAATACGAGAAGAATGGCCGCAACGCGTTCCGCGAAGAACAACCCGATATTATCCTGATGGAATTCCAGGAGGGCCGGATTGCAATCACACAGGTCGCAAATGTGCTGCTGTGTTTGTATGCCAAAAATAACGTCGGTTTTGGCATGTTGAAACAGAAAGCAAATGCTTTGGCTACATATTTAGAAGAACCGCTTAAGCAAGTAGCCACTTCCTAACCCTAAGTCCAGTGAAATTTATTTTGATCAACATTAGTTATTAATTTCTTATAAGTTTGTATATATAGTAAGAAATAAAACTTTCTAAAACCACAAATAGTTTTTTATTAAAAAATGAATATAAATTCGGGCATTTTAACAAAGTATAAGTAAGTATTATAACAAACCGATTATTAGGTGGTGTTGCACTTTCAGTCCTAGGTGGAGATAAAATAACGTTAAAAAGCGTACACAAGACTTAATTAACCATTAGGTACGTGAACCTTTTAGGGATTATTGCAACTGTGAAAACAAGGTATAATGGTGACCCAATGAAATCTACACTTGGGAACAATTATTCTAACTGTTAAAATCATTTTGTTCCAACACATGTAAACACATCGATATAGTTAATGGAATTAGAAAACCGAGTGTTGCAAATTTGATTTGCAGAGGTTGATGTCAGTACAAAAAATTCAAAGTTTACTACATAGAGAAAAATAAAAAATTTTGTCCAGTATATTCTATATCGATTTGATTTTTCGACAACTGAAAATCAAATTCGCACCATACAGCGGCGAGCAAAGCTTCCTTTTAAAACTACACGAGAAAAAAAAATTCGTCTAATATTCATCGGGAGCAGAATTCTGCTAAAATTTAGACAAACACAGCCTTCATCAGTTTGAAAAAGTCAAGTAGTTCGCCCCATCATTGGGCGTTTGCTTTAAGAAAAAAGGCAATATCATAAATATCTTTATTTTCCGCTTAGCCCTAACTATATACCAACTATAAATATTTTCGCTTAATGCTAAATAGCCTTCAATGTTGCTGTCAGTGAAATAGCCATGTTTGTCTATCACGGGCTAACAGAAAAAAAATCTAAAAATATGGGTCGATTTTTTAATATCTTTGGTGTTAATTTTGACACAGTCCTCTTTACCTCTTTACCATAATCATAAAAAACAAACCGCCCGCGATACATGTTATTGCTGGAGATCAGAAACTTCAGCTATGTTAACACCAAAAGAACAACTAACACAAAATGAGTTTCCAGTCAGTGTATATTTACATACGAGAACCCTTTTGCTGCAGCACCTTCGCCCTGTCTTCTCTGTCGCACCTAACCTCATGATTTTCCGATACCCCATACTCCCGACTGACCACACACAGAAACTCCGCGTGCTCATCAGCACCGTAATTATATTGAGAGCCAATATTTATCAACTGCTCAAACTTCCACCCGTCTGACATTGTAGACACCATCTAGCAGAAAAAAAAGTCACAAATTGCTGTAGCTAGCAAAAAAAGAAACACACCTGAGTAAGTTCATCTTCGTGGCATTGCAACACCCTGTATACGTGTTTTTTTCCGTTTTTGTTCGGGCTATTATCCCTATGCATAATTCGCTCCTTCACTAAAGTAATAAGTTCGGCTATATTGTAAAATTCGGCCTCCTCCAGCACACCTTCCTCCGCTAATCCCTTATTTATTACTAGTTTACCGTGCCTAAGGTAATTTAAGACGGGAGAAAAATAATTGGGGTCTCTGTCGATTAAAAACGCCCCCGTCTCATCCTGCAACAACCGGAATATTATAAGTCTCGGCCAAATTAAATCGCGTCCCTACTTTATCAGATATTAAATCGCTGTCTTCTTGTACGAGTCTGTAAAGGAACGAATTGGTGTCCCTCGAGAGGGTGGTCTTGGTGGTTAAAAAATAAGTCCCGCCTACATTCAGCTTAACCCACTGTTTGTTACCGTTTGAAAAAGTTTGTTTATTGTCTGTACAATTTGTCACATTTTCTGCCATTTTCGTCACGGACTACGACGAGAAGTTGTGCACACAAACCACAATCGATGCCTCTTCCTTTATATATGAGAAACTATAATATCGCTACGCAATCGGCCACAAGTTAGTAACAAAACATACGGTTTGTGTGGTTTTTTATTACCAGTCAGAACACAATTTACATATTAAGGACCTCGAGTTATGATTTTCTTCTTCGACGAGGTCTTTCGGACGACGCGGTCTGGTGCTTGACGTTGCGATGTCTGGCCCCCTACGCAAGGTTGAATCGTTAGTTCCGTCCTACTGGTCCCAATTCTAGTTCGAGAGGAGACCGTCTGATTAATCTGAGAAGACGAGTTTTGTAATCTCAGCTGAGGCTGGGCCTGTGGTAGTTGGGAACGCGGCAACCGTTCTGTTGCCGGTCGCGACGGACCCATCAATTGTCGCGGTCGTTCCTGGTAACCGGTGGGCACTCGCAAAGTTCTCGGTGGCACCCTCTTTGTCGTCTCTTTTTTCCACTTGGAGGGGCTATCGTATTGGGGCAGTTCGTACTGATCTAAATCGACTCCAGTTTGGGCCAGTTTTAAAAATTCTGGAGACAAATCGCCGCCACAAGGTCCCGAGCACGAACCAGGCTCGAACTCTGCCCACGGCGGAGCCTGTCCGCTAATATCTTCCCCTCTTTCTTCCGCCATCATACGTTCGTATTCCTCCCGGTCTTCGCGCTCGCGTTCAATTACCTGTCGTTCTAAGTCAGCTAGGTAAAAGAAGAAACTATATTACGGGAAATAATAGTATTATATTCTGTGCTATGCAAACTTTATACTATAATTCCATTCTGTCGTTTTTGGTATTGGTCAAAGTCTTTTTTTGTAACTTAAACATCTTGTCAAAACTCGATGGTATTTATGAATTGATATAAAAAAAAATGAACGAGTGAATCTCATGCTTGAGGAACATATAACTGAGAAATGGTGGAAGAAAAAAACGGAATCATCACCCATATCGTCCTGGTCGTACATCCTCTGTGGTGACGCAGTACGGGGGCGGCCCCTGTCGGGGGAAAGGTGCACGTGGTGACCCGTCAAGTCGGGGGGCGGCATCGTTTCCGTCGGTTGCTTCCCCCGTTTCGGTATACGCTTGGCGGGTGCGTACCTAGGGGTGCGGTAGGGCGTCGGAGGCGGGCTCAGGGACGGGTCCAAGTAAACTCTAAATGGAGGCGCTTGTCAACGCTTAGGAAGGGCAATGGGAAATAGGAAGCGCACTTTTTGGACGGACCAACTTTGCCCATGGGCGTGTACATCGGTGAGTACCTCCTCGAGGGTCCCGCTACCCCCGGCGGAGTCCAATGTGGGGACCCGGGCGGAGACGTCCTGGAGATAACAGGGGCTGCGTCCCCGTACGCTGCAGTGTCCTCCGCGCATTCCTCTTCAAGTTTTCTGAGCTGTGTGATAGACGACAGAGATGTATTCGAAAGTGCAGGCAATCAACAATACACAGTCGAACAGAACATGGATCGAGGTTTAGTTAGTTTATGAAAGCCCTGTATAAGCTCCGTGTTAGAAAAAAGTAACGGAACCGATAAATATATTCAAAACCGCCATGCAATTTTCCCACTGTTAATGAAAAAAAGTCCTAAATTCCCAATCGCATAACTTTGGTGTTTTTGAACTTTGGAAGGTTACGGGAATTACAAATATCATCGCGCAATCTGACAACATTGCTGGTAGTTTTTTTGTGCCTTCAAAAACCGCCAGGTACTGTTTCTTAAAAAAGCTGTGTTGCTAAAACTCAGTAATTAATAGAAATAATATTTTGAAATTATGAGACCTTACTAAATTCTACATGCGCAAAGAAAATTGATATGGAATTCCATTCACGTGTGACGTAAAAGCGGTAAATTTCGCAACATTCTGCAGTTTCAAAAACCTCCAGGTGTTGAATTTTATCGTTCTAGCTTTGGAAGCTTTGGACATACTTAAGCGTTCCGGATCTTTTTACTAACCCGGTATACACACGTATAAATATGAAAACCTAAACATGTATTGTAAATGATTGCAACTTGTCTAACACCAAATTTGCTAAATAATATATAATTTGCAAACCCTTTATAAACTTTACCTAAACGAAAAACGTAAATAAATGTGTTATAAATAATTTTATAAATAAAACCACTTAGTTCAACTTTTTCAAAACTGAAGGATACTGAAAAGAAACTGTAGAATTTTGTGATGAGGAAATCGATCAAGTTAACTAGAAAATTTAAATGTAAGTTGGAAAATCTGTGACTGTCGGAAAATTAAAAACGATTATTATATAAAAAAAATAAATTTTAAAAAACTAGATTTCAATGTAATGTGACCAGCGTGCCGAATGGGCTGGGCCCGGCCCTGTCGCGGTCTGTATCCCACTCGGACGTACGCAGAGATCGAAAACGTGTGGACGTTTTTCGAGCAGGCGCTGCTTTCTATAAAAGCAGTGAGCCGCCCTCGGTATTCGGTTGATCGAAAATTGAAGTCGAAACGCGCAAACATGTAAATTATTATTATAAATATTAACTTTTACGCGTAGTGGGGCTTATCGATCGGTGAAATCGAATTTTTCGAAAATATTTAGCACGTACATGGAACTTAGTTCTTTGACGGAACCTATTGAAGTTGAGGGGACTGGGGGATCGGCAAGTACTTTTTAAAAATTCAAAATCGCGTTTGCACGGTTGCAAGAAAAAAATCAATTTTCGAAAACCATGTATGCAATCGAAAAAATTCTTAAACAGGTAGATTCGCGAGATTGAAGGCTATAAACTTTTATTCTTCATAATTTTCATGAATGTACATGGTGTGGAAAATTCGTTCCCCTTATAATCATAATTGACAATAACTAAGAAGGCTATGTTTTAGCAGTCATATTCTTTCAAATGGTCATGTGGCCCGTATGGGCAGCTAAAACTTTTGAATTTATTGTAAATGGTGACCCAGATATTCAGTGCTGTATTAAAAAACGTAACAGGTGTCTCAAATTTGGAGCTATCGTCTTCAAATTTAGCAGGGAAGTAAAAGTGCACACCCACGTTTAAACTGTAGAAACTAGGACAAAATTTGAAAGTGTTTTTTACACATTTTTGTTTTTTTTTTGGCTTGTTTTGGCTGCCGGAAAAATATTATTCGAAAACTATTAGCCTGATCGTCAAAATTATTTAACCAGAAGAAGATAACAAGATAGTATATTAAATTATGGAGGAAAATATAAAAGATTATGGAAATTGTTCTTTGTCAGAGTAAACTATCAGCCGTAAATCAAAATTCGTAAAAAATATAGCTAATCTTAATGTAGGCCACATCAACAGCTACCATTATTGTATTTACAGTTTTTTCTCGCGCTCAATCTAGACGCGGTGATGTCATTTACTATACGACGCACTGCATGGTTTCAAAAAACAAGTATTTTCTGTAAAACCATTTACTCTATTGGAAAAATGTACATACCATAAGACGTCGGAGATCCAGGACTATAACTTTTAATTCGAGCATTTTTTGAATTATGTACTGGGTGTAGCATTGTGGAATTGACCGGTCAATTTTCTTTTGTCAAATAATTTTAAAAATACAATGTAGTTTATATCTATTTATTTATGGTGTGCGATCCGTCGCCGGTACGTCATTCTGAGAACGAAATATGGTATTCGGAAATTCGAAGAGGATCATGGGTAAATTGGACATCACAAACGCATAATGATTTATTTAAAAATGCACATTATTATTTAATAATCATAGATAACACTCTACAATTGCAAGATGTTATTTAAAACATTTTGATTGAATTTGACTAGTCAATTAAGAAGTGGTCAATCAAGCAACCCCAACCCTAACTGGGTAATGGACAAAGAATCTAAATAACCCGGAAGATTTTTCGTTTTCGTGGATAAAAACAGCCGGTACTCCCGAATAGCAAAAGATGGACTTTTATTATTGGGAATAAGGCATTCATATAACTGTAAGCGCTCTTCACAAATGTACGGAGCCATATTTTTGACAGTTACATTTTACCGAGAGCCTGTGACATTCTCGGTTTTTTTGTTTATCATAGCCTTCTTGACTTTTAATTCGTTATGTACAACAAAGCTTGAAACCCGTAGCAAAATCGTCCTATAAGAATATTCATTTGTCAAAATTACCTTTATTTTTAATAGTAAATAAGATAAAATTATGAAATTTGGGGGTTTCCATGTAAAAAAAAAAGATTTTTGGAAGCTTTCCTAATTTAGTATTTAACCTTACTCTTGGAACACCCTGTATTATTGGTTATCAAAATATTATAGAAATTCTATTAAAGTAGGTCCTTGTCGACGAGCGTTAAACCCAAATTAAGAAATAAATATTTCCTTTTAATAAAAATTGCTATTTTTCATAGGGCCTGCAAATGACATATTTATAGGTATAGTACAGGTATAGTAGAAACTTGAGTAGAATCCATAAGTGTAATAATATACAGGATGTTTTATTTAAGAAAATGGAGTTGTGTTTTACTAGGCAACACTGACTGCCCTGTATATGCAAAAATATAATAAAATAAAACTTCGTTTCAAACCAGGTGACTTTTCTATTTAAGATTTTTTGCACATCCTGTATATTCTGAGATAAGGTTTAAGATTACGTTATATTGGCCACCCTGTTTTTATATTTCCCAAAGTTTACCGCGACTTTGAAGTTAAAGATGTGAAAGATGCTTTATACTAATTACATCGATTTTGCGAAAGTTCTGCAACGGTCCGCGGGAGCCCGATAGAAAAACAATGCGTTGTACGAGGGCTGCCTGATGTTTTTATAGAGTAGTTTTACCTTTTGAGTTAGGTTTTGGCGAAAGAGTGTTGTTTGTGGTTTTTGTGATAAATTAAAAAAATTGTGACGGTTAAAAACTGAACCTAATCCGAAGCATTTTCGTGGAATAATTTTTGACAACTTTAGACTAACTCAACAACAATGCATCGATGAACTTAAATCGACTTTTGGAGTTAAAGCACTATCTAGTTTATCGCTGGTTTTCGGACTTCAGTCGTAGTCGTAGTTTTCTTAAGGATGAATTTTGTCAATATCGTACAAGATCGATGGTTGTCCCAGAAAACATTGATCCAGTGCGGAAACTGATTTTGCAGGATGGTCATGTGACTTACCATGAGATTGAGGTATCTTACATACATGATTGGTCGACGGAAATGCTAAAAAAATATGATCGCGGTGATGTTGTGACAGATGATGAATCACACAACTGTGTGGGTCTTTCAGAATGAGACAAAGGTCAGAAAAGTTGTTGGTACGCGAAGCACCTCGAAACAAACGGTAGCCTGTTTTTTCAGTAAAACTGGCCACGTTGCAACTTTTTGGTGAAAGGTAAAACAGTCAATTCTGAATGGTACACAACCATTTGTTTGCCGAAATTAGAAAAACCAACCGTCGAAGACGAATCACTCTCTACGACGACAATGCTGTAGCTCTCACCGATCAGTGCAAACAAAGAACTTTTTAGCATTAAAAACGTTGGTTGATATAGTCCTGATTTAGCACCCAATGACTTCTTTTTATTCTCATACATTAAGAATAAATTACGTGGGCAACGATTTTTGACACCAGAAGAAGCGATTGATGCTATTGAAAAGCCTGTTTTGGAGGTGCCCGAATCGATGTGGGAAAAGTGCTTTGATGATTGGTTTTATCGAATGCAAAAATGTATGGATCATGGTAGCTTATAGTTTTTTATTACAAATCCCGAAATAAAAAAGGTAGCCCTCGTAGGATAAGAAACCCCCAAATCACCAGAACAATCAGCCCTAAATGTACGTGGGTTGCCCAAAAATTGGTTTTAGAGAATCAATTTTTCAAAAAAAAAAAGGTCTATACTAATAAAAAGGATCCTCGTACCATGGCGTCAAATTCCGCGTGCTGTTTGCCCATGCGTTCGAAGCTCTTTTCCAATGTGGCCACGTCTTCGTCGACGTCAAAATCGGCCATATCTAAGTCCTCCTCCTCCAACCAAGGTTGGTCGAACGCCTGGAGGAAAAAACGTATATACGCGTCCAAACGTCAGTCGAATCCGAAGTCACCTTTAGGTCTTCTTGGGTGAGGCCCAGCTCCATCAGAATCTCGGGGTCGTAGTCGACGGCTCCGGGGGCGCACGGTCCGCACGGTCCCGCCACCGGACTGACGTAATCGTAGGGCCTCTCCATCGGGTACTGCCTGGGCGGGGTCATCGCTGAGAAATGAAAAAATGGTAGAAGGTTCGCTCGCGGTACTCGCCAAAGCCCTACGAGGTTCATCGAGTTCTTCCACATCAAGGAGATCCGGAGGATGCGACCACCTCTGGAGGCGGTACTTGACGGGTCCGCTCTTGTCCTGGCCGATAATGACGGGCCTCATCTTCGGACGTTTCGGATCCATGAACCACCCCGGCACTTGGTGCTCCCTGATCTCGCGTATGGATGGTGGTGCGTAAGAAACATCGTCCACGCCCTCCGGGAAGTACAGGTCCAGCGGCTTTGCCCTTTTCACTGAAACGAAATTTAGAAACGAATAATAATAATAATAATAATAACAACGATAATGATAATATTTACTTGATTGCATCACTGTGAAAGAGAGGTTAAAAAATACATTTAAACGATAAATGCTGATAACTTTACAAAACGTATTTTTATTAATACATTTATTAATTCATGGATATGTGGAGGTACATAAAATACATTTTGTAATAATAATAATTCATAAACGTCTAATTAAATGAAAATAAAACCTTTTATTTTCGTTTGTTTAATTTTTGCGGAATGAATGTCATTTATACGCATTTTAACAAAAAAGGAAAAGCTCAGATGCATTTTTATAGTTAGCCACTTCATTGGCACGGAGGTGCTGCAAGGAAAAAAATGCATTAATTGGAAAGTAGATTAGTCTAATCTAGTTTATTATACCGTCTAGCGAGTAGCTGTCACTAAATTTTAATAACTTCGTTTGTGCCATTACTTATAGGACACTCTGTATAAACTGAACGTGCAATGCAGAGTTAAAGGTATTCGTACCGGGAGGTCTGAGCCGGGACACGGTGGGCGGTCTCAGAAGGCTAGGCGCTTGAGGCGGACGCACGCTCGGCGGACGTAGGCCGCTAGGAGTGACAGGGGCGCGAACGGTGGGCGGTCTCAAACGACTCGGCGCTGCCGGCGGACGGACTGTGGGCGGTCTCAGGCCGCTAGGCGGTTGGGGTGCACGGACGGAAGGCGGTCTCAGCCCGGAAGGCGGTCTCAGCCCGGAAAGCGGCCTCAGCCCGGAAGGCGGTCTCAGCCCGGAAGGCTTTCTTAGCCCGGAAGGCGGACGCACTCCCGGTGGTCTAATTTGAGTGGGCGGTCTCAACCCGCTGGGAGGGCGGATGCCACTGGGTGGCGCCGCTCTGGGAATTCCCGAAGGCGGTCTGATCTGCGTCGGCGCTCGGAGGCGGGATATGGCCGCCCGTTCGAAAATCCGCTCCCCCTTGATCCTGTCGCGGTCCACCTCGGGACGGTAGACGGGTGGCCTGGCGGCGGACCTCTCGGGCGCGAGACCGTCGCCGAGGGCGGGGCGATAATCGGGCGGTCTCATGCGCGTGGCGACTGTGGAAATAAAAATACCAAAATTACGATCAGTACGTGGACGGAGGCGACCCTTACGTGGCGGCATTCGAGCCAGTCTGGTGGGCGGGGGCGCCGCCACCCGCTTCTTCGCTCGGGCCTCTTCCTCCTTTGCGCGCCTGGCCGCCAGCATTCGACTCATCGGAGACAACCGAACCTCCCTCTCCAGCTGCTGTTTTTTCAGCTTCGAAGCCTTGGTCTCGCGCAGCTTCGGCAGTTTCTTTTCCGGCTTCCGCCTCGGTCGCTCTGCTGCAAACCGATGCATTGATACCAATTTTCGATTTTCTCTTGTGTGATGCGGTGTACACAGTGTACCAAATAAAACGATCCGCTATACGACATGGAAACCCATAGGAGATACAAAAAAAGTTTCGTACAAAAGTTTGTTCGACTCTCCTCAAGATTTAAAATATTTTAATTTTTTTGATACAGGGTGTCCCTCGACATCAACTTGATACTACTTATTCTATATATATGATATTCCAGATATACTAATAAAACCTATTGCTAACAATACCTATAACTTATTTAATATACAACTTTTTGTTGTTTATTCTTTAATGCGTCCAAAAAAAAAAGATTGCGATTTCATAGCCGACTAAATTTTAAAATATTTTGATAAGTCTTTGGTATTTCGATGCCAGATGAAACGAGCATTTTAATAGGATAATAAATAGAATTAATTAACATTAACACTTTTAGTTAACTTTTTCTTATAGATTTATTTATTAAAATTTGTTACCGGCTCGGATAATGCTTTATTAAAAGTCCGCCCCTGTTTACCCGTCGCTGTGGCTACACGATGTAATTTTTTTTTGCTACGCCATTTTGGGCCAATGAAGATCCCGTTCCCTCTATAGGCTAACTAAACAAGGTAACAAATTTGAATAAGTGAATCTATTAAAAGTTAACTAAAAAGAGTTCGTTAATTCGGTCCACAAACTTTAGTTAAAAATGTTCCTCTTAAAAACAACAAAGAAATATGAAAATATTCATGTTTGGCACCAACTGAAATCTGCCATTCGTCGTAACAATGTTTTTCCACGTGTTAACTCCAATGTCCTCAAACTTATAGAAACCGAAGTTTTTAACATCCCTCCACAAAGTTGCTCAAATTCTGTTAAACATATAGAAGAAGTAGAACAATTGTATATCTATATTGCAAATGATTTAGAACAAATAATAATTAGAACATGCGATGACAGCGATAGTGATACTGATATATTATGTGAATAATTTCAAGTAATTTAAGTAGGTAATGAAAATAATTTGTAATTTTCTTTTAGATTTAAACATAAATAAATAAATATTGTTTAGTATCTTTCCTACCAATCCCAAAATAATTAAATTCTAAGCAAAGTACGGACCTGATCGGCCATATTTCATTCTTACAGCTTGCCCAGGTCTTTCCTTAATTCGTATCAGTCACTTTCTTATATCTATGAACAGACTTTACCTGGAGGTCCGCACGGTCCGCACGTGCCGCAAGGCTCGGCCTCCCGCGGTTCCCTCGGGGGCGGAGTCCTCGGTACCCGGGGGCTTGGTCTTTCCGGGGTCGTTCCCGTGCTCGGAGGTGACATGCGTGCGAAAAGGGGCAGCCGGGGCGGAGGCTTCCCCGACGGCGGCCTCTCGCCTATCAGTTCCAAGGAGTAGTCGATCAACGCCTGTCTCTCTTCATCCAGTTCCACTTGGTACAACTCTTCGGGGGGAGTATCATCTAAGCCCGCCTCCTACGGAGATTCGCCACAATATACAAGGTTATATATAATTAATTAATAATTAATTGGAGCAAAAGGCACGGCATTAAAAGGATCTTGATGATCCGCAAAATAGAGGGGGTAAAGAGATTCTATTCCCGTTCCGCTGCATGCAAATCTCCATTTTGTTAAGGCTTCATTCAAATAAATCTGGAACAGTGTCGAGGAGAGACAGCACAGTTTCAAAAGATCAGATAAGAAATATCGGCCGATGTCCGACACCATGTCAGCAATCGACCTAATTATGGTTGGGAAAAACCTCACCTCTTGGGCGATCGCCATAAATTCCTTGTCCATTTGCGCGGGAGTAAGTTTGGGTGACAACGACACCGGCGGTTTCAGCTTGTACCGTTCCTCCTTCTGCTTCTGGATCTCCCGCAGATAATCCTCAGTCGTCATGTACCTGGGCTGCGGCCACTCGAGCGGAGCTCGCGTACGTTTCACGTACGGTGACGTCATCTGCGATAGAAAGTTTAAAATGGCTGGGCCGCGGGACCGCGATCTCGCAGTACTCGAGGCAAAAGGTAATCCTCTTCGGGCCATTGCCTTTCCCGCCTCGGAGGCGGCGTCAGAACCGGGAGTTTCAGCTGGGGATCCAAACTGTAGGCCAAGTCCGGATAGTCCGCGAACTCCTCCACTTGTTCGTCCACATCGGGCAACTGGTCCACCACTTGTCCCGAATGCCTTAAAGAACAAAGCAGGTCTTACCACGCAGATCTTACGACTTATCAAACACAACAATTTTAAATTTCATAATCTATATTAAAAACGAAAGAGAAAACCACTTTGAAGAACTGCGCAGGAAAAAAAAAGTCCCAAATGTTCAAAGCGTCGAGAAGTTCGCGTGGGACCCGCCAACACCCGAGACCTGACCTGACGTTTTTGTTTTTAGAAATATCAAAGCAAAAAAGAAAATGTAGAGCTAGTAGCCGAGTTTTCTTCCAAGTGACGTATAAAACAAAACACTATCAATCTTATTCCGATTACAATGATGTAATTTTAGTCCACTCGTTTTTGACGAATGTGCAAAAACAGGAAATGTTTATGAAATTTCAAAGACTAAAGTAAAAATCTAAAAATGTAAAAAATAAAAAAACAATTCTAAATACCGCTGCATGTGACCACATTCCTCGTACTTAACTGATTGATTGCCTCCCAACTGCTTTGCCGAAGTTCCACGACATTATTATTAACAAAAAATCCATTAAAGTTAAGTCGGAGCTGTTGGCTGGCCAATCCATAGTTCTGCCTTTCCCTATCCATCCATATTCCATGTTTAGAAAATGTTTAACTTACACAACATTGTGAATAGGTGCAGGGATCTTTCTGATATATAATCAGTGCTGATATATTTAGGGGTAAATCTTCTATATATAGTTCTATTTGGTGCTCTAAGAGTGCTCTATTTGGTGCTCTGATCTATAAATATTGGACCCAAAATATGCCCCTCTATGATACCACACCATACATTAATTGATTGATACCCCTGAGTTTTTATTTTGTGTATTTGTCTAGGATTATTTAAAAATCAATATCTCGTATTTTGTCTATTACAACCGTTTCCTGTGTGAGCGAACTTCCACAGTCCATAAAATGTTTTTCAAGAAATATTATTCTCATTGTGTCTATTTAAAAAATCCAAGCAAAACTGCCGCCTCCTTTGACATTGTTCTTCACTTAGTTTTTCAGTTTTACGAAGTTTAAATTCTTAAATTTAATTACATTCTTTTAAAACTGAGTCGATCGATCCCCGAGAAAAACCTGTCTCTTCATATACTCTAGTAATAGAGGAAACTGAATGTGGTTCATAGAATCCTAATATGTGGCGTTATCCCGAATGAAATTTGGCAGACAGGCATAGAAAATGTCGGACCTACCCTTCATCAAATATGGGCATGAATACTTTAGCAAGATGCTTGTTCAAAAGATGAAGTTGCCAACGTTGTCAACATTTTATAGTCAACTTACGTAGGCGGGGGCTATAATAAATAGGGGACGATAATCACGATAAAATATTCACGGGTAAATAAAAAATATTCTTTTGAATGCGGGTTGTAATGCCCATATTTCTTTCGCATTCGGGTTATACCTATCTAGTATCGAGTGTCAAATTACAGAGCCTATCTATTTCGATATCAATATTACGTCATTCAAACGAAACAGCTATTTGACATTCGAGAGTCTGCTACATACGAAATGAGACTCACCGAGACTTTCCAAAAGACACTTTGTGTGATTCCCCAGTATAATACCGAAGGAGTGTAAACGAAGAAAGTCGAAGACTAAAGATTTGAGGAAAGATATGAAAATGGATGTTTATTTATTTATACAGGACGTTCGGGAATTGACTTAATTGACGTAATATTTTCCGTCAAAATCCATTTTTTAATTTTATTTTTAACGCAATGAGCTTAATATTCAGATTTTCAGATTTCAGAAATCTGCCTCCAGAGGGCACTTTACCTAAAACAGGACTTAATGGTTTGAAAAAGTCATTGTCACAATCCGTTAAAAATTAGTTTCTAATAAAAGAAATTATTATCCAACTAAATGCTATTTAGCTATATAGACTTTATATCGAGGTGGTGGTGGTGAAAGAGGATCATCCACACCTGACAATACGAATAAAGGGAGACCAAGGTATAAAAGAACCGCTGCAAGAGAAGAAAGAATATTTCCAAATGTGGAGGCTGACGCGTCAACGAATACGAGAAAGCATGCTGCTCAGCAAGGAATTGCTTGCCCCACAGTTTGTCAAGTTATGCATGAAAATTAGCTTCGGTCCTTTCATGTTCAAAGGTTTTATGCACTGTGTGATGGTGATGAGCAATTGAGAGTAATTTTATGCTATCAAATTTTAGGAAAAATTCAAAATTGTCGGCAATTCTTAAATGTCATTTTGTTCACTGATGAGGATTATTGCCGGTTTTATTTAAATCTATGGGCAGGAATTATAGGAGGTAATCTTATATGACCTAATTTCTTTAAAGGATTGCTTAATGGGGAAATGTATTTGCAATTTTTCCAAGAGGAACTAGCACCTTTGCAGATAAACCATGCGGATGATTCAAAATGGCGCTCCACCCCATTTTCCTCGACTATACGAAGATATTTGAATCAGACATTTAAACATTGATGGATAGGTCGGGGCGGACCTCTAGCTTGGCCGCCTCGCGCACCAGACCTTAATTCGGTGGACCTCTTTTTTTAAGGGGCACTTAAAGTTTTTTGTGTTTTGTGTTTTTTTTAATTTGTAGCATATTTTCAAAAATTTTGTGCTGATCGCTTGCAGGCCTGTAATGCATATCGCGATATCACCCTAATTAAATAAAATATAGGAAAAATTAAAAAAATGTTCCGGTGACAGATTTCTGAATCACTTTTATTTTATAACGATGACTTTTACTTAATCAGGGCTGCGTGTAAAATACAAGCTGTAACTCGGAAAATATTACCATCTCGAATTTTTCTGCCACGTTGAATCTTTCCTCCAAGTTTCCGAACTCAATCCCCCTACGTCCTGTATATCAACTAATTAAGCATAATAATATGTGGATGTGTAATAAATAAGAGTTGGGTACCTGTAAAGAATATGTCCGCCGCCTTCCCAGTCCAATAAACGGGAATGGTCGCGCCTTACGGGTTCCCGAAAAGAAGGCGGGATCTCCCACTGCTCGAGCTCCTCCCAGGTGGGCAACTGCTCAGGAGTTTCAACGTCGTACGCCTCTGGCGGGTAGTACAACTCCTCGGGTCGCAGTTCCGGTATCAAATCCGCCATCTCCGCCTCCAACGGATCCAGTTCCTCGAGCCGTTCTGTCCATTGTTGCCAACGTTGCTCCTCCTCTTTCTCCAGCGGCGCGGTAAAGTACGGGGGCGGGGTCTTGGGGCTAGCGAAAGGGGAGGGGCGGGGCGTCCTTTCCGGCGAAAGCGCGTCTTCAAATTCGAACAACTCGGGCGGCGCCTCCTCAGCGTAAATGGGCGTGACGTAACCTTCCGGCCTAGTGGCGGGGAGTTGATAAGGGGGCGTGGCCCTCGGCGTTACCCAATCGGCCGGTCTGTAGGCGGGCAGTTGCTGCGGGGGCGTTCTGGGCGGTTCGGGGGATCCTGCGATTCGTTTCGGTTTCATTCGGTTCCATCCGATTTAATAGCGAACTTACGAAAGAGACGGCGTTCCCATTCAGCCGCCGCGAGCTCGGCTAGATTAGAGAATGTGACCAAAGGGGTAAGTTCTGAGAGCTGTCTGGGGACGACAACGCAATTCCTTTTGATTACGACGCAGAAGAATTGCAGTGCATTGCGTGACATTTAACAAAATTGTTATTACGGTATTGTGATATTATCTGGGCATTGCGGGAATTGTATGGGTATTATAAGCGTTGTATGGGATTGTGGACATTGTAAAGGCGAGCATTTTATCGGGTGTACTGTTTCCCGCCTTTTTCTTAATTAGCTTAACCTTTATTTCGTGTCAGTACATCCGTAGGTTGGGGTATAATGTGAAATTTTTATTTCAGGCTTTTTCTCACCCTAAAATGAACTAACCATAATGCAATGCGTTTTGGTGTACTCAATTGCTACGCGCATTAAATCATTATTGTCACCAAAAGCAACCTACAAAACGCCCAAAAGGATTCCCAACAAAAGAAATGCGGACCTCACAGATCACGTTAACTATGAGTCTCGCAACTACGGATAGTCAGGAATTCCCAAACAGTCTCTAGATAAAAGGAGCGAAGGTTTTACCAGGGGTCGGTCCCGTTGGGGGAGGCGGGCGCGGTCCCCTCTGCGCTAGCTGGTACGTCGGACTGTCCTCCCTCATCAACCTAAGGCACAGCATAGTGGTAGATTTAGATATGGTCTGTTCATAGATGTAAGAAAGTGACTAATTGCTTTTGACTGGGATTAACCAAGGGTGATCATTAACATGCAATGCAACAAGATTATTACCTAAAGTTTCGGAATTTAAATTCAGGTAAAATTGTGGTCCGTAATAGAATAATTTTACAACTACCTGTGTTTAATATTCTTTGATTGGGTATACTACTTAGTTTAAGTTTATTAGCAATCATTCTTATTTCGTGTATAATACAGCGTGTGCGAATTATGCAAAATATGTGCGAGTCTAGTGATCTCAGGAGATGCTCCCGCCCAAATGGAGAAAACACTATTCTATTGAGATTAAAAAAGTTATAAACAATGTTTATTTTACTCTCATTGAACGCGGTGCCAGCAAGCAAGCATCTTAGGAAGAAAGGACCACATTGACTGACGAAAATTCCAAAATCAACTGTATGGGTTTTAGATTAAAAAAAAAAAAACAAATAATTAAATTCCAAGCAAAGTACGGATCTGTTCGGCCATATTTCATTCTTACAGCTTTCCCGGGTCTTTTCTAAATTCGTATCAGTTAATCACTTTCTTATATCTATGAACAGACTTTACCCGCACCCCACCCCGCGACGACTCACTGCTCCAGTAGTTCAAACTCGGCTGACTCGGAGAGGGGTTCGGGGGACGCGGCGCCGCAGTACGGCGAGCATGTCGGCGATGTGTCCCAAATGTCCCCGACGTCGGCGTACTGCCTCTCGAAACGTCTGAAGCTATCGTCGAGGTCGTCCGCGTCTTCGCCAAACATCGTGGGGTGTTCTTGGGTTGCTCCTAGAGTGGGAAGACATTGCGAAAAAAGGAACGAGCGACCGCTGTGTCGCTCGCAATTCTTAATATCGATTTGCATGCGCCGTATTCAATGCACTCGTCAGGGGAAACAAAAGTGAACCAATTGTGCAAATTTCCTCGGTATACTTACCTTTCTCCGAAGGAGAATAGTAATCGGTTGGTCGATATTCGGAATATTGAGCCGGCGGGGTCGTCGGAGCATCTGTCGACGCCATAGATTAAAGATAAATAGATATTCCAAGAGATATAAACGCGATGCAATTCAACGTATACCTTCCACCAAGTACCGATCCACTTCTGCGAGATCCATGCGGGCCTCCTCCAGAATTTCCCTAGCAGCCGGTGAACTCCCCTGAAGCAACCGCAATCTCTGCTCTTCCGCCTTTTCTGTAACGCACAATTCCAAGCGCCGGGAGTAGAAAATAAATCCCTCCCGGAGGACGTTTACCTCTGATTTCGGCGGCCGCTGCCGAAGCCATGGGGGATTTATCAAAAACCACCATGCTCTGATCGCGGTCCTCCACCACGTCCTCTACCTGCTCGAAATCTTGCTCCAGCTGAAGGAATTCCGCATCGTCCGCTAGCAGCGTGCGCTCGCGCTCCCCCACTGCCTCCTGCGCTTGCTCAAACACCTGGCTCACCTCTAGAATTTTTGCCTGCGTCTGCGCGATCGTCTCGTCGCGTTCACGCAGCTTTCTCTGAGGTGTGCCAGCTTTGGGTGTCCGCACTTCGTCCCCTTCTTCGGCATATAATTTTTGCGACAAGGGCGAGCGTCTAGGACTGGGAGCGGGTCTGGGGGTAGTTACTGGTATTCCAGTCAGCGCCGGAGACGTCGCTCTATGTCTAACGCTCGCTCCCGTACCTGAAATTTCATTGTAGAAATCACCCAATCATATTACACGGTGTTTTCTAATTGAATGTCAATAATTGAAAAGACCGTTTTTGGGTGCATTTTAAAAAGAAAACTTCATATGGACATATGAAAGTCGTACATCGAATTGAAAAAAAAGGAATTAAATTTCTTTGGAAATGATTGGAAATTGTAAAAATAATTTTTATTTGAAGAGAGATCAGTGGCGTACAAATAATAAAATTTCAATAATACTTAAACACTCTGTATCTCAAAAGTTTAGTAGTTTAGGACATAATTAAAATAATCCCAAAAATTGCCCCCTCAATTAATGACATCCAATTAGAAAACACCCTGTATATGTAAAGTGCTCCGTACGTGGCGTCGGAATTTTTCGTCGCTTCTGGGAGATAGTGCCCTCTCTCCACTCGTCGATCATCCTGCTCATGTCGCCCGCCTTGACACTCACGTCCATTTCGTCCACTTCGACGGGCTCGTCTTCAAAGAACGATAATTCGTCTACCTCCGTGGTATGTTCGCCCACAGGTTCCCTGACCTCGACCAAATTGGTGCCCCACGTCGGAGCCAGGCGCTCTTCCTCCCCCCTAACGACGCCCATAGGCGCGGTAGGCGGATACTGACCGAACCTTTTGGGTGCCGCCTTTCTTTTCTCCCGCCGCGTCGGTTTCTCCTTTTTCCTGCAATCCTCGACAGGTTCCGCGTCATCACCGGGTTCTTTCGGCGAGCACGCGCACGAAGGCTCCGACGCGCTCGCTGGCGGTGCTGCGACGTCCTCTAAGATCGCGTCGACGGTACTCTTGACGCCTCTCGGAAGTACCACCCTCTCGGAACGGTGCCATTTGGTGACCGGCTCCATGGAGACTGCGTAATACGCGTGCACCCCGAAATCCGGGATGTCCTGCGCTGCTACGTATTCGGTGAGATCCGTCGAGCAGTCGGTGAAGTAAGGGGGAGAGACTTCGACGTCGCCGACAAGATGGCGACGAATTTTTTCGCGCCTCTCGATCTGTTCCTGTTCAATCAAGTCTTTGGCGAGATCGTTGAGCTGAAACGTGAAACTCGTGTCGGTGGTGGGCGGGGATTAAGAAATCGCAACCTTCTTACGTTTAACTCGGACGGTAGCTCTTCGAGAACGATGAATTTGGCCGGGTCCTCGGCAAACATGCCCACCAGCCTCCTCCTCTGCACGCAGAACAGGAGCAGCTTGAGGTAGTCTGTACGCAGCTTTTCCGACCCGGCATTTTCCTCGCGGAACTTTTTTATCCATCCGGCGGCCAAAATTCGATCTAGAAACGACGTACGTTATCCTCGTTGACGTTTATAGAACGCATAGAACAATTGCAAGGTTGGCAGTTCAGAATTAGAATTAGATTAGATTAGATGATCATTGAAGCTTAACTTTGACTTTCAAGTAACTTGGAAATATGAATTAGGTCCAGCTATGTCCTCAGCGACTTGCTTGAAGCTATAATGCAACCCAAAATATAGTGCATTTATTGCTTTGTCGTTTTACCGTAGTAAAACCTATCCTGAGATGGACCGTAACGAATATTTGTAGAAACTTGAAATAAGTTTAAAAATAATCATTTTTGTCTTGTGTGAATGTCGATTAACAACATTCTTCTACATAGTTCGATGCTTTCTTAAAACTATTGATTATATGACGTAGGAGCAGCACCAAGAACAAATCACATGACCAACGGTTTTCGAGTAATAAACAGTAAGCAAAGCTAATCACGCGGTCGGTTGTAAAAGTACTATATTTATGGTCGAAGTATACCATTGGCGGTGTGACGTATAATTTATTCTCAAACAATATGAAACACTAAGCTTGCATGCATCGGCATCACACAAAGTTGAGTTATAGTGCTAGTCAGCTACTTACCTAGAAAATTGCAAATCGGAATTGCCCATAACACGAAGGTACCGCGGCCTAAAACAAATACCATGGTAGATATCTCGATGCAGAGGTCGACGCAGACTCACCTGTCAGTTTCGCCCCGCAACGCGTATCGAAATAGTTCACAATGTTTGAGAATAAAATATCCGTAACAATTGGTGGTGACCAAGTGCATTTAATACGGCGGAATTCGGATATCTTAGCAAACAATCAGCTGTCATATTTGACCTTGGCTACGCCATTTTGGTTTCAAACTTTATCCCAAAATGGCGAGAGCGATTCTTATAGATAGCCGATTGTTTGGTGAGCTGCGGCTGTAGCTAGAATTGCTTACCTTCGGGTCGGGGTAAGTTGAGTACCAGCGGTCTGGCAATCTTCGTGTAAAAATCGATGTCGCCTTTCGGACCTTCTTCCATAACAATTCACGGGAAATTTCGCATCTGACGGGGCCACGTTCAAGAATTTAAACGGGGCTCCATGGGCCGCGGACGCATTGAAGTAACGGAAAATTTGAAGTTGAGATTGACAGCGGTGTTTTCGAAACGTGACCATGGCAACCCGTCGCATCGCTTTAGATTTTTCTCAAAAAAAAAAAAAAAAAGAAAACGCTTTTTACGAAATCTGAATACAATGATTACAACACCCTGTACAATATGTGAAAACGGTAAATGCAAAAGCTTTAGAATAAAAATTGATTGCACTGGATCTCATGGATCTTTTCGTCGACCGCATGGTTTCCAAGAAATAATTTTTTTCTTAGACTCTTGCATACGCGATTTTTTATTTTAAAAAAATACTGTGCTGTACTGTACTGAGGAGAGCAGAGTTAAGGGCAAGGGTTTTTTAATTCTGGGTACTGTCTCGGCGCTGTAATCGAGAGAGTCGATAACCGATGATTTTTGGGCCGGATGGTGATATGATAATGCATTAAGGAATCGGTCTACTTGCGTAGGTTTTCTGTAAACACAATAACCCAATGATTTTCTATTGATAAGAATATCAAAGAATGGGAGGTTATTATTAGTTCCTAATTCAATGCTAAAACGTATACTAGGTTGCATAGAGTTTAAATGTCTAACAAAATTTACTAGGGATTCTTGACCATCAGGTCAAATAACAAAAGTATCATCGACGTAGCGTTTCCATAATTTTAGTTTTCAACTTCAGTAAAGAGGGATTCTACGTGGAAACTAACCAGAATATCTTGTGTTCCTAATGTAATGCTTTAATGCTTTTTAATTGTTCAATGAAGTGAAAGGAATGAAGTACGAAACCATCAGTTTTCCCTGTAAGGGTTTTAATAAAGAAGCTAGATATTTTACTAGAGAATATGATCCTGGTGTAAGAATATCTTGAACCTTGACCACAGTAGCATTTCCTTTATCTGCTTTTGGGATTACGATGTCGGGAATAGATTTTAGAAATTTTAGGGCCCTTCGTTCAGGCTTTGGAATGTTAGATTTAGGAGGTTCATTCACTGAAGAAGCCAATAGGATGATTGGCGAAACTTTAGGAAGTTTGACTCAACAAAAACCGACCCAGGAGGAATCCAGAAATTTTGTAAAAAGTGCGCAGGTAATTTCTTGCGGTTTTTGGCTTATCCTCTTTAATGTGGATTTTAAAAGTCCCATCTACTAAAAGTTCATGCCAGAAAAATATTGTATATTGATAAATTTACACTTCCGTGGCTTAAAGAAGAACAATCCAAACGAGCGCACCCCGTATACAAACAAAACGCCCGCTCCGCTCGCGGCAGCAACGGTATCGCGCGTGATCGCGTCATATATTTCAAACTTCGATCGGCGTCCCGGCGCAAGCTCCACATTGTACGACGCTTCGCCCAGATTTTCATCTCGCCGCCTCGTTCAACAGTTTTCGCAGGCACCACACTCCGATGACCCGAATTTCCGGGAAAATCGACGCCATGGTGCTTCCGTCGCACTAAAGGTTCCGCAAAACACTCTCACGTTCCTTTCCATTTGGTTTCCGTTTCGTGTCGGCAGAGTAAAATATATCGCTTCAACAGGTAAAGCAAATGCACATCGTTTCCCGTCTTCCCCCGCCACCCGCTCCTCCAAGGTGATATTTCCCAAGCGGGGGAGTCTAAAATATCCAGTCCCACATTATCAAATTACTATTAAAGGAGTTTTGCGTTCGATTTCCATTTTGTGTCGTAGATGCCGGAGAGCGTGCTTCTCCCGGCTAGCTACATCACGATGGCCGAGGCCGAGCCCGACCTATCGACGTTCGAGAACAAAACAGGCCTTGCCGAGGACATGAAGTTTCTGGCATCGATGCCAGAGCTGTGCGACGTCACCTTCCTTGTGGGGGAGACGAGGGAGCCCGTTTGCGCGGTCAAAGCCGTTCTAGCGGCCCGTTCTAGGGTGTTCCACAAGATGCTCTACCAGGTCCGATCCAATGCCGCCACTTAGATGGTCAGTATGCTAGTTCTATTGCAGGCCCCGAGTCCCCAGCGCAAGAAGGAGCCCCCGCCGAGGGAGAACAAGCTGCGGTTGTTTTTGAAAAGGTCCTCGGAGCCGCTGCTGAACCTTCAAAATGCTTCGCAACAGGTAAACGAGCGATGCCGAGGTTAGGAGGTTAGGGTTCGGAAAGGAACCAATCCGCAAAGTACGGACGATTTTGCGGATCGGTTTCCGCTTTTGCGACGGTACCGTGTAAAATATTTAGACCGGGTAGATGAGAGAAATTAAACCAAACACACGTAGTTGACTGGTGGCTTTTTTAAAAACGATGATCCTTACGTACGTTTAGAGAGGCTTCACCCAACAGCTGGCCCCCATCCAAGAGGTAACGATGTCCAGGTCCTTTTCCTAAGTGCCTGCTTATTGCTTGCCTTCTCTACAACCGTAGGATTCGATACTTTCGAAGGTTTAGCGAAAGCATGACGCCAAGTTTTTTGCATATTGTTAGGTTTAGATTTCATCGCTTCTTATAGTTTTTGGTCATTTTAATAGCACCTTAGTATACATAGAACTATAGAGTTCCTAGGGACTGGTACTCTACAAACTTACCAGTCTCCATGAGGATGGGGAGATTTTCATTCCCTGTACATTGTATTCGTATACCTTTCTGTATATACCGATTTTATGGAATTATATTATTCATTATATTTTGACACCCACCTACAGAGTTAATTTTGAAAATAGAAAAAAGTATCAGTGCAAAAATTTTCTCTAATTGCTGTCAAAATGGCAGCAATAGAATGCTCTATATATTATTAGCTTAAATTATAGATCTTGAAAAGACCGTGAAAATCCAAGGACAGACGGACCGATTACATACGAAGGATCCTGGAATGGCGATATTTCCTTGCAACAGAAATAGAACACTCGCAAGAAAATGTGCAAGTTAGAAATTCTTTAAATGTAATTTGGCATCAAGATGGCGCACCTCCACATAATGTCCAACCGGTTACCGATTATCTAAATAATAAATATAGAAAACTCTTTAATGACCTGCCAACAGCCCCGACCTGAATCCTTGTGAAATTTTTTTGTGGGGATACTTAAAAAATAAAATTTATTATAATAGGCCTGAAAGTTTACAAATGATAAGAGAAAGACTTAATAACAGAGAAAACCCTGATTTTATCACCTCGTGTGTTCATAGGAAATTGAGAGGAAATATTATCCGATGTATAGAAAATAATGGAGGTTATGTGGAAAATGTTTAGCATTAATTATTAATATTTTTATTGTTTAAGTAATATTTGGAATATCTTAAGTTATTTAACTTACGCTGTAGATCTTTAGTTTTGATTAGTTGCAAAACATTGCAAACATAGGTAATATGGTTGCTGTCAAGGCAGACTTGACCATTTTTAAACAATATGGCTGTTGTCTAGAAATAATAATAATAATAACACATGAACCACATAAATTGCAAAAAATGAGATAAAAGCAATTAAAATTGTTCCAAGTTCAACCCCTATAAAATAATATACAGCAACTATTTTAAAATGATTAGTTATTATTAGTGTATATAAAAATTAAAAATTGGATAGAAAATTTTAGGACTGAACTTACTCGAAAATCTCTTGCAATTTGCTTGTTGGCTGGCCAATTCTTGTCTTTTTTTTTAAGTTTAATGGTGATAAGGCTTTTAAAGAGAAAGGAACGGTATTGTGAAGTTTGTAAACGTTATAGGAGAAGCTTCTTTGAAAAAGAGACGTCCTGTGTAGTGGTGCATAGATAAGACAACTATTTTATTTTATTTGTCAAGTAAGGAGGACTGTTATTAAAAATAATGTTGTGAAAAAATACCAAGCAGTGGAGTTTACGTCTATTCTGCATATAAAACCAATTAGCATTCTGTAGTTTGTGTGAGACTGGATCATATTTTCTTATACCATAAATTAAACGCAAACAGTTTTTTTGTACTCTTTCAATTTTATATGTGTCAGTTTTATCTAGGCATGGGCCATATAAAATTTTACAGTAGTTAAAGTAACTTAACACTAGAGAATCCGTTAATTTAATCTTTTGAGCCTCAGACAATAAATGTAACTTTGTGTTAATTCTTAGGCCAATATTTTTTGCACAATTCGTAAACTGCAAAACTCTACCACTCACTTTTTTGTTCATTTCAGACACCAAACGATCTCTATTCTTTCCAAAGAGCATAACAGATTAATTGGATTAATTATCAATCCATGACGTGCTGAAAAATCTGATAGTTCTTTTAAATCTGCATTGATCAATTTTTGAGATGTATACCAAGTACTGGGGTCAAGTGAATATAATACCTGGGTGTCATCAGCATAAAAATATGCCGTAACATTTGTCATACAGTATACAAAATTGCTAGTGTAAATTGTAAATAAAAGCGGCCCCAGTATGGAACCTCGCTTGCAAAGTTGAGCTCTCACCTCATCGATACTAACAGTAGAAAACGAAAATTTGTCAAGTACATCTGTAGGAAATACTGGTTAATATCTGAAGGTCTATTTAACCCATATTTGTAGTTTTAGATTTTATATTTAAATTTCTTAACTTTTTCCAAAGAACTTTACTATTACTTTCATTAGAGACAGATTCTAGATATCTTTTCTTTTCATTCTTAATTGCTATGTTAGTTTGATTTCGCAGTTGTTTATAACTATCCCAATGACTATTATTTTTTGTAATTTTGTCCTCTTTAAAAGCTTCATCTCTCAGTTTATTCAGACCTTTCACAGTATCTGTTAACCATGCTGTTTTTTGGCTTTTTATTTTTATAGTTCTCAAGGGAGCCAAAACCTCAAAGATATTTTTTATTAGAATATTGAAATAAAATACTTTTTGATTAAGGTTAGCAATCTGTACTATAAATCGAATGATAATTATTTTTAAACTGAAATATCTCAAAAACGGCTAAACGAAATGTCATTAAGCTATATATTTTCGAAATCAGCTTGCGGTCGTCGTTTGTTTTTTCTGACATTTGCATAATATCTTTCAAAATTAATCCTGTAGATGGGTGTCAAAATATCACGAATAGCCCTGTACATACGGGTAGATCGCACAGAATGGATTGCTTAAATTCATTATCTTCTGCATGAATTATTCCGGTCAGAATCGCGATATCACGTGACGCAAACCCAATCTCCGCAGCCTCAATCCCAACAACACCAGACCCTAATCATCGAGGAGTTCGAACCTGATGTTTTCCGCCAGCTGATCGAGTACATCCACACGGGCTGCGTCACTTTACAACCGAGGACGTTGCTTGGTGAATATAATACATTTTTGACCTGGTCCCCCAATGTTTTTCATGGATATATCTTAGGAGTGATGAACGCTGCCGACTACTACGGTCTGGACGAACTGAGACGTGCGTGCGCCGGTTTCGTCCAGTGCTGCATAAACGTGGACACTGTCTGCGCGTTGCTAGCTTCGGCGGAACGATACATCCAGTATAAGTGCACCAAGTCCCTCGTGCAAAAAGTGCTCGAGTTCGTCGACGAGCACGGCAACGAGGTGCTCAACTTGGGCTCGTTCACGCTGCTGCCTCAGCACGTGGTGAGACTAATCCTCGCCAGGGACGAGCTCCAAGCGGACGAATTCACCAAGTTCCAAGCGGCGCTGATGTGGGGTTGGTAACCGAGACCTCTGCTCCACCTCCCTATCCCCTGTCTCGATCCGCAGGAAAAAAGTACTGTGACAACAATCCCACCACCAGCTTGAAAGACGTGATCGGCAATTTCCTGGAGTACATCCAGTTCCACAAGATCCCGGCCAACGTATTGATGAGGGAGATCCATCCCCTCGGTCTGGTGCCCTACAGCATAATCATGAACGCGTTGGCGTATCAGGTGCAGTATTCGTTTGACCGTTTTGGTGGCGCGACGATTCGACATCTTCGCGTCTCGTAGTTTGACCGGATCGTTTTGCAGGCAGACCCGAACAGTGTCGACCCCGGAAAACTCTCCCCAAATCGCGTAAGGCGACAGGATCAGGGTCGTTCGATGAGCGTGCAGAGTTCGCTGGACCCCTACGGATCTAATACTACGCTGAGCTCGTCCGGCTCTAGCGAACTCGCCTCTTCCGACGGAAAACACTCCACTAGTAATTAACATAAGGCCACTGGTACACCTATCCCGTCGGCCCCGCCCCCCATACTCACGTCCGCTTCGTCGTCGCCCCAACACGCCAACGCCACGCCCCCCTCGCCGGTCCATGTCAAGGCCCCGCCCATAGTCACGGTTCAGGACGCGTCGCCGAGGTCACCGGGCAGTGGGAGTGGCCGCAGGACTCCCGGAGGGGGTAGCGTGGCGCTCGCCTCCCCCGCCCATACGTTCACGTTTACAATTATTTTGAAAAAGGTGACGCCCAAAGAGGATTATTTGTAATACAGGCTAAAAGAGCCGGCGGTTCGTATGCTGGGGTCGAACGAAGTGCTGATTTAACCGTGTGACGTCACGGGCATCGTTCGAATCGACCAATCAAAACGGTAACATTAACTACGTTTAGTTTAAAGAAACGTCCACAACAGAAGAAATTGATTTTCTTAAAATTCACTCTTCCTCCTTAATTAATCAAAACGATTGAAAAGAGATCTTAAAAAGCGGGTTTATCAAATTCAGCGTACAAATCCTTGGCTTTTCGCCTGCGAAAATCTTACGTGTTCTAGGTTAGTTTTTTCGAAAATCCGTTTCTGCGTGTCGTTACTTCGGTGTTGAAATTTACATAAAAAATATATTCGCCAGTTCGATAGGTACCTGTCAATTATTATCAGGATGACACGTAACAAACGACTGGCATTATCTTCGGAGATAAAGCGCGACGTTGTTGCGGGGCGTCCTGTAAACTACTTCTTATGATGGAATACACATTTTTCATCAGACCGTCACGTTTGCACACTTTTGACGCAAAAAGTAGTAGGAACGGGTCACTTCTACGGCCACTGTCGATTAGGTCCTGTTGACGTCACGCTATTTTCATGCTCATTGAAAATGAGCGTCGCTAAACAGTGGCAAAGGTACTCTCAAGTTAAGTCTCGGAAGGAACATAACACTCGGAGGTAACCCGTTCTTACCCATTATTAAATTTTTGTAAATTTACGGGTATCAAATCCCTTTGCGGGGAGTTGCACAGAGGAGGCATACTGCCATATTACGAGCACTCGCTGCGCACGGTGGTGAGCTCCAAAAGAAATTTAGCAAAAATAACATTTATTGAGATTGTAAAAGAAAACTACTCACCTTTTTTTAGTTAGTACAGCTAAAACTTTTTTTTTTGTTAATTAAGGTTTAAATATTTGTAAACTCGACCTTATCGCCGTGGGACGCGAGGGCGCCCTTGTTAGACGTTTCGAAGTTTTTGTGTGTATTAAAAAGTTACGTTGTTCGTTGTAACTTCTTACCCCAAACGTATCGGAATATTTCCCCGACGCCTTGCCCAAACCTTTGTTAAAGTGCCAGTGGCTTTGTGTTTGATATAATATAAATTATTTTCCTACGATATTTTCGTGTACGATATACTCACGAGCCCGGAAGACTCCGGGGCTTTGCTTATTTGTGTACGCTCTCGTACTATTGGTTGCCGTACTCTACTGATTTCATCTTAGCGTTATGTTTCCTTTGACTAGAAAGTACATTTATGCTAACTTGAACTGCGGGATGGTCCCTACTTTGCAGCGCACGACTCAATTTAGAATACGTTTTCCGTGTTTACACGAAACTTAACTAAAACCAAAAATTCTATATTATTGGATCTTGCAAAAATTACTTTCTTTACTCCCAACACTGTCTAGGGTTACAATAGCAGCTGGGGAGGACATCAAATCTGAAATTTTTCACACTCAAAATGATATAAAAGAATATTCCGTCCTATGTTTATAGCAACAGATGAAATTGTATTGACTTTTACAAAATTTCTGCTCTTGTTAAACAACACAGAATGTCGAAACTTCGATCTTCCATCTTAAGGGACCACCCGAGACGAACAAATCGTTGAAACTATAAGCTGCTTGATGTGCGATGTTATAATATGCATAACAGCTAGCCGCTACCTAGCTTTTAAAATTAAATGTAAGCATGATATTCTGCGGTATGTACTCTTTCGTTTTTGGGCAACTATATGTTACAAATACTACAAAATACGTGGGCTAAGATGTTATAAAATATGTTTATTTCTGTATACAGTTGTTTTATTCGTTACTGCAATACTTTCATCCTCCAACTCCTTGCTGCCATTAAATACCCGGTAGATTCTATCTATCTAGGTTTATTTATCTACCTATTGCAACTTCGTCTTCTTCTTTACACCTCGATTAACTAAAGACAGAATACAATACAACACAGGATGGTCCACGTCAGCAAGCTCGATTATCAACAATCAAAGCAGGAGGAATCCCGCAGATTGGTAAATAGTATTACAGTAGCCTGTAGAAGTTTCTTAAAAAAAATCTAAATTTTATTGATTACTTAAAATCAGAGACCCTTAATAACGGACAAAATATACAACGTACACTTAAAATATTTGGTTTGGCATTCTTACGAATTTTGATATACCTGTTGTTCTTCGACGTAGAATTCATTGTTCCGCGAGTTCTTAAATTCATTTATATACAATATGCAAACCTTTTTTGCATTTTCGACAGGAGAAATATGTTCTAGGAATTGGAGTAGCAACTACCAGTTTCATTAATACTCACTCAGCCAGGGACAACCTACTACTGGCGCAAATATAATTTCTTTTTTTAACTTTGTTTTATTTGAACTGGCTTAACACAGAATACACACTGTATGGGATGGTCTTCTTATATTGCATTACTGAGGTTGATAATTTCTGAAACTAATTCCCGAATTTTACTAGTGGTTAATAAAGTAACGAGTATTTTTTCCTTCTTTTGTTTTATCTTTGTAACAAAAGAAAATTACGTGGCTGAGATTATAGGAATACAAAAGACACGATCCAAATAGCCAGGAAAAATACCTGAAGGCAAGTACAGGTTAAAAATACGCTGTAGTGGCCTTCTCAAAGTACACACACAACTCTTAATCAAGACTGATGGAATCCTGTAAGTTCATAATACTCTCAAACACATCAGTTTCGCAAACTATTTACATGTTTCCAAAAAGATTTTGGGTCGTACTTGACATCCTGATTAATTCCCATTACATATGCACTGTAGCACTCACTATGTAGTGCCTTACACTGATCCCTAGAAATATAAATAATCATCAACGTTGTTAGTTTGCTTGTATTTTGTATGCGCAGTTTTTTTCATAAGAATTAAGTTCTGGAGTTCACGAGAAATTTGAAGAAATAAATAAGAACTTAAAGTTCAGATTTTTTCACAATTGTTTCGACAACAACGTGTTTTTATCAAATGTAATATTTCCAAACTACCTGCTACTATATATACCGAAAAATGACAATAAAACCTTAATTACTGTTGTGAGAATTTAAGTATGACTGTGTACATATCAGCTCAAATCACCCTTAAACACACAAAATGGCTGCATTTCAATCTTTTATACACAGACTTCTTAATACGCCGTACTCAACAGAAAATTACAACAACGAACTTAATATCATTAAACAAATTGCACTGAACAATGGCTTCAATCCCTCCATTATAGATAAAATTATAAATAAAAAACAAATCCAGACAACAGTAAACTCTATTTATCCGAAACCTGATACAGAATACGAACCATTTAAAACAATTACATACATAGGAGAACCTAGTGAAAAAGTTTCAAAACATTTGTCAAAATGTGGTTTAAAAATAACTTTCGGAACTAACAACACAATAGGAAAATTTTTAAAAAACAATAAAACGAAATATCCAAAATTTCAAAAATCAGGTGTCTATAGGTTGAAATGCGGATCTTGTCCTAAAATTTATACTGGACAAACAGGTAGATCCTTCAAGAAACGCATTAACGAACATAAAAGATCGTTTAAAAACAATAGTCTAGATTTTAATTATGCTACACAGTTAAACATAGAAAAACACATTTTTGACGACAATTTTGATGTTTTACATACAGCCACAAAAACCAGAAAATTAAATTTATTGGAAGCGATGGAGATTAACAAAATGAGACATTCAAATGTATTGCTTAACGATCAATTAGATCTAAGCACCTCTCCTTTGTTGAACTTAAATTCTCACAAGAACATTAATTAAGGTTTTATTGTTATTTTTCGGTATATATAGTAGCAGGTAGTTTGTAAATATTACATTTTATAAAGACACGTGTTGTCGAAACAATTGTCATATAAAATCTGAACTTTTAGTTCTTATTTATTTTGATAAATGGATTTTCATCAAGTAAAAGCCACCTCAGTTCAATTTTCGAAATTTGAAGACTTAGATCGCTTAACAGGAACAAACATCTCAATCGCACCATACAACATACTACAGAAATCATCGACACATCTGTCCCATGGTATACAAGACAGATAACAATTCATTACTTTAATTAAATCAAGTAAAAAAATCAAAAGAATTGCTGATTATCAGTTTTTCCCGAAAACTTCGGGACCAATCGGAATTTTCTCGATTTTGAACATCAAAATGCTGAACTGCTGAATTTGGTACATTTTGAGAAAACACCCTACAACTCTGGAACGATAACAGATATCCTTGTGCGGTTTTTACCATTATATTTTGAGTCTCAACTCAAATTTCATCCGCTCTGTACCACGCACATGTTTCAGAACTTCTTGCCCACCAAATTTTCTTCCTTTAGGAGAAAAAAAAACATTACATTACATTTGTCATTTAACAAACCATCGAAAATGAAAATAAAATTAATTCTGGAGACCCCTGACGCTATCTCGCGATGGGTTAATTAATTTTAGGCGACACCCAGGCGGAAAAGTTGGCTTAAAGGATCTTAATTAAGTTTTCACTTGATGGTCGTCGTGATAAAACCAATGGCGTCACGCAAAGGAGCTGACCAATTTGATTTCAAACTTCAAAGCGATTGGGTCAATAAATCAAAAGTATTACGCACAACGCGGCGCTTTTGGCAACTGCACCACAGCTAATTGCAACAACGCATGTATAACAAATCGCAGCGGTTATTAAAATAATCATGCATTTTCGCGTTGATGACCGGCAGATGTTCACAATTCGAAACGTTCCGGATAAAATAACCCGACGCCCGTTATAATTAGTACGTCGAAAACGTTGGCAGTGAAAAGGAAAATCGTGTCGGTGCACAAGTTAAGGTAAGAAAAAAAACGATATTTATTTGGGTGCCCCAAGGGTCACACCCGGGCCCTTTAATTTGTAGCCATTTCATCGAAAACGTATTGCTGTTGCTTTCGCGTCTTTCCAAAATGTCTATTGATAGCTGCGGCTTCAGGCAGACTTCGATAGTTGACGCCGCAGATAATGTACGTACGGTCTGTCCCAAAGTATATCGTCTTGACTTTGGACGACAATTATCGAAATAATCTGTCAAGCGGCAATAAACCGCCTGATCAGTCGGTATTGTGTATACAAAGATTAAATATTGTAAAATTACATTGACACTAATAGAAAATACGCTGTCCCTAAATATAAACGTAAGAATCTCCAATTATTAAAACATATTTCCTTCTTATAGTCTAAGAGCCAACAGAGAGAGAATTTCAGATAAGTTAGTATATGGAAAATGCTATCTCTCTCACCCTCTAGGACATTAAATGATATTCCAAATCATTTTAAGAAGGTTTCTTTTTTAATATTATTTTAATTGAGCTTTTTGACGCATGAATCCATTATTGCCAGATATTTTTATTGCTGTTTAAGCTGTGCCAAACGCTAATTTTAATTAAAAAGAATGTTTTTTCAATATATTCTAGTATGGCTGAAATCTCTATATGATGTTATTTGTATATCTAAAAACCCATAATCAATATGCCAAA
Source organism: Cylas formicarius (assembly GCF_029955315.1). NCBI lineage: Eukaryota > Metazoa > Arthropoda > Insecta > Coleoptera > Brentidae > Cylas > Cylas formicarius. The sequence continues at coordinate 28,013,658 of NW_026844326.1, read as the reverse complement.
CAATAATTCAATTGTTGAACCTTCAGCCACACCGATCTAAAAGTGAGAAGTGATTAAAAATTAAAATTTAAATATTAAATAGATTAAAAAAGTGTAAAGAAGTTTACAAATACGTGTATATTTTAAACTTAAATGTGAAATTTTTACAGCAGGTTTACAGCTTTAATGAGAAAATATCTTAATTTATCTGAAATTAATCTCTCGTCAAGAAATTGACACTTCTAATGCAATTATTGAGCCTGAAAGTGTGGAAAATATAGAAACAAATTCAAACGTCAAACGAATTTGTTTTTTCTTTTGGAAAAGATCTCGAGCAATTTTTCATTCTATTGCAGATAATAACTTGTTACCAAACGATATCCCTTCAAAAGACGTTGATGACAATGAAAATAATAACAGTGATGAAGATGATGATGATGATTATCAAGATGCCTTCGTTTTTTGTGATACAATTATGGATTAAAAAATTTAACCTTCATTTTCACGTAATCGTTCAAAATTTTTTGTACAACAATAAATTATTATTTTGATACCGTATCAATCCACAAATTAATTCAATGGTTTTTAGTCCTTTCTCTGAAATTTATTTGGCAACTATTTCTAGACCAAGCAAAAGCGACATAACGAAAGAATTAATAACATACTCGTAAAAAATTGTTGGTGGTTGTTACGGTCGTAGCTACTTCAAAACTGAAAGCGATATATTTTGAAATACACCATACCGTTCCTTATTGAAGATTCGAAGTGTTTTCGGAGCGCGAGCATTGAAGATGCCAAGTGAGATTTTGGCGATACGTCTGCAGGATTCCAGTCGGAGTTCAACGAGCGAACGGATGATATCCCGGAATATAGTGTCATCACATTTTTCCATCCGTGAATCAATACGTGAAAAAAAAATAATAAATAGTTATTACTTACAGTAGTGGAAGTTTGTTCAAAATTATTTAAGAAATTGGTAAATATGCAAATAGCACAAAAAATCAAAATATAAGATAAGAAAAGTCGTTTATAGCAAAAATTATGTTTATAAGCAGAAAGATCCACAAAACTTCCGTTCCCCCTCTTCTGCAGATGGGCATTAGACCGAACACGCGGAGCCCGACAATTAATAATAATAATAATAGCAGGTATTTATTTATATATCTATAAACAATGAGAAATAAAGCAGTATAAGATAGGAGGGTGGCGACATTTAGCAAAACTCCTCCCCTAATGACCCAAAATGGAGAGATTTTATGAATTAATCTAAATTAACTTGATTCTATCACTGTGAAAGAGAGATTATAAAAATACGTTTATAAACATTTTAACAAAAAAAAACGCTTGCACTTGATATCATCCGAAAAGGAGTTGAAGCGTTTAGTGACGTTATAGCTGTTCAGAACGCTGACAAAGGGCAGTATGGTAGAGTGGGACAGTGTATGACGAGTGGTGCGCTGATGAATATCAGATCTTTTGAAAAGTTTTTCGAAAAGATACTTTGGCTGTTTGGACTGCACAATTTTAAAGATTAGTGTACATAAGTGGAGAAATAATCTTTGATTGATATTATAACAAAACCTTAGACAACTGTTTTGCAGCCTCTGTAGATGTTTGGTTTGGTGGCGAGGGCAGGCCAGTATACTATATTGCAGTAGGATAAAAGGAAAATAATAAGAGAGTCGCATGACCTTAGTTTGATGTCTGTATTTAAAATACTAAATATATAGAGAGTTCTTAGTTTCCCATAACTCTGAAACAATATTCATATTCTTGAGCGAGCTAGCTTTTTTTCCAAAAAATAATACCTTGGTTCGTTTCGTTCATTAGAAGAACATGGGCACAAGAAATTTTTGAAACAATTCGCAAATCAGAATTAATTTGGCTGTTGGCCAGCAGTGAGTTTTTAAACTTAAACGATAAATATTACTGCACATTATCAGCATACTGATGCGATTTCAGATATTGCAAATGGTCAGCAAGATCCGCGGTGTAGATAGAAAACAATAAGGGGCTCAATATACTACCCTGCGGACCACCCTGTGTAATAATAGAAAATGGTGAAAATGAGTCGGATAAGGATACTCTCTGACTTTGTTCACTGAAATAGCTTTGAATGAGACAAATGGCCGACTTGCTAAGACCGAAGTAATGGAGTTTAGCGCAAAGAACCTCGTGATCCAGGGCGTCGAAGGCAGTGCTGTAGTCTAGAAGTATAAGGCAGATTTCCTTTCCTTCGTCGCTACTCTAAAAAATATCATCGCTTACCTTTCAAAATCCACGCTGTGTTGAAGGGATAACTTCGAACCGCAAGAAATACTCATTAAGCTGCCCATCCATCATCTTTCCCATAATTTTTGAAAGCACTTGTCGGCCGAAAACTTGACAGTTCACTTGCAGTAGTGACCAAAATAGTTATGTGCCTTAGCACATTATTAAGTGTTATGTAATTTATCATTTATCTTTATCTGTCTTATGGCTCTACCGACCCTCATCTAGTCTGACAAAAGACAAACTCCCTTAGGTAACCATGAAATCTTGAGGTGGCATACTTGTGCAAGTATATATTATTACTTTTATCAATGTCAACAGCCGCCCTACTTTCAATTGACGAAGATTTTCTTAGAAATCCCAAATGAGAACGCATGCGTCAACCCGAACACTCAAAATTTTCCCGCGCCAACCCGAACACCTCCGAACATTCACGAAACTTCGAAAAATTCCCGCCAAAAGTGTCTTAGAACCGGCACTACTGCAATCAGTGTTTTTTTTATACTATGATAAGTTTGAGCTTTTTCCCCGTGTATCAAGAACATTTTTTTATGTAGAAACAATTAACTAGACAAAAAATATGTGATAAGGTAATTTCCTGATGCGACGCCAATGCAGGCCCGCCTGTTGATTTCGCAAAAATAAGGGTGCAGCGGATGGCCATGCTCTTCCCAATTAATTACCCCTAATTGCTGACAGATACATATCAGTCGCGTTTCAACGACTCCCACCGGTAGTCCTTGCAGGTTATTTGACCTGGTAATACGTTACAAAACCTGTGATTAGTATTCGGCATTGCTTGCTCCGGTAAGTATGCAATTTTTTAAAGGTCTCGCTAAATCCTACTAATTTTATCGGTTTTTTCAAAATTTGGTTACCTCTCGGCGCGCCACTGGATTCAATTATTTTAATCTAATCGGGGTAGGCTAATTCCTCTTTAATGTATGCGTTATGCGTCATATTTGATGGCACATTTAAATTAATAAAAAGAGAATAAAGTACTATTTGAAACCAAAACAATCTGACAGGTGAATATGACGGCGGAATGTAAATGCGGTACTCTGGCGCCAGCGAAGCAGACGCCCCCTACCTTTTGGAAACAAATCCGGAACTACTTCAGGCAGTACTGCAACTGTACCAGCATCCACGGCTTCCGATACTTCGGCGAGAAGCGCACCTACTTCGAAAGGTAAGCCATCAGCAAAATTGATCCCGGCTGATGGTTTTTTTAGGACTTGGTGGTTCGTCGTCTTCAGCTTGGCGTTCGCGGTTTGCGTGTACCTCATCAGAGCGATTTACATAAAATGGGAACGCACCCCAGTCATTGTCAGCTTCGCAACTAGCGAAACTCCGATCTACACGATACCGTTTCCGGCGGTGACGATATGTCCGGAATCGAAAACCGCTCAGTCCGTCTACAACCATTCCTACATCCTCAACAAGTTGACGTTTGGCAACGGGACTCTGACAGAAAAAGAGTTAGTTCCCCCAAGTTTAACTTGCAGTCTAATCTATAGAAGTTTCCAACACCATCACATGGTGCCTGAATCTGAACGAGTTCTGGGAAGTTGAGTCAGATTACTTCTTAACTTATGTCACGCCCAGTTAGGTGGAAGGTCGTTGAAGTACCACTTGGGAGGGCAGCGCCAAAATTTCCCGGCCTGAATATGAAAGAATCAAAGTAGAGTAACAATTTTTTATTATTTTCCAATAATATCACCCTTAATTTCAATACACTTATTACATCTCTTTATTAACAACTTCGTCGTTAAACCGCCTTCCACGTAAGTCTTTATTCAAATATCCAAACAAATAATAGTCGCTGGGGGCCATATCTGGACTATAGGGAGGATGATCTATCTGTTGGAACCCAGTCTCTAAAATGATAGCTTGTGCAACACCAGCAGTATGGACACGCGCATTTTCATGGAAAAGACGCACGCTTCTGGTCATTTTTCCTCAACGTTTTACACGTATGCAGTCTCGCAATTTATATAATAATGTTGCGTAATATTTACCATTGACAGTGGCATTAGTTTCTTTAAATTCTATCAAAAAATTCCTGCACAATCCCAAAAGATCGTGGCCATCACCTTTTTTTCTTGGATGGCAGACTCTGAATTTTCTCGGAGGTGCTTCCTCCTTACGACGTCACTCCATTGATTCTTTTTTCGATAGAGGGTCATAATAGAGAACCATTGTTTCATCTCCCGTCACAATAGTTTCTATCACAGGCTTCGGTTCCGACCCACAGAGTTCCAAAAAAGACCGCCCACCCTCGACACGGCGTTGTTTTTGAATAGCCTATAGGTTTTTAGGAACCCATCTTGCATTAACCTTATGCATACCTAAATGATCATGCAGGATTCGACGAACACTTGTATCGGAAAGCTTAGTAACTTTTGAGATTTCGTTGACCTTTAAACGTCGATCACTCAATACAACCCCTTCCACAATCGCAACAATATCTTCCGTTATGACCTCCACTGGTCGAGTCATCTTCCTGCCCCATTCGAAAACGTTTTGCCCTACAGAATACGAAGGAGGACTTTGGCCTTACACACCATCCATCCTTTCTTTAATAATTTTTGATGCTAACCCTTCTTTTGTGAAAAACTTTATGACTGCTCTATACTGAATTGCGTTACGTGCGACATTTTGTTTAAAATGCTGTCAATAAAAAACTATTTGACGCAAGACTTATACATATTTAAAAGAAGGCAAAGTTTTATCGTGATACTGGAGCTGCATCTATGTCATGCCGTGAAATTTTGGCGCTAACCTCGTAACATCACCCAAATAGTAATCAGATGCAAGTATAGAATTTGCATATGGAGAAGTGATTTTTCATCCTTGCCCTTCGTTGAACATTTAAAGGTAAAGATATCACGGCCTTTTTCTAGGAACCAAAACGCCTTGTACATGAACTTGTTATGCGACATGGACCTCGCCGATCACCTCAACGTTACCGAAGACTATTTCACCGACGAAATACTCGATTTCCTATCCACGGTAGAAATCGCCGTTAACGAAAACCGTGCTCTAACTGTGAGTCTTGCAGAGCACCCAACACAGGAGGAACGAAACCTTGTTCGGGTGCATTTGGATGGGAAGAGAGGTGGACTGCCGCGAAATATTCATCCCCATCCTTACCGATGAAGGAGTATGTTACTCCTTTAATATGTTGGATCGCGAGCACATCTTCCGCGACAACGTGTAAGTCGTAGAGCATATAATACATCGATTTAATGCCACGCTGACGATTTGTAGGCTACACTTTCAGGACTTTATGAAAACGCGATTTGAAGGCAACCTCTCGTGGACCCTAGACGACGGCTACCCCGAAGACGCCGGCTTGGAGAGCTACCCCAGACGAGCATTGTTCGCAGGGGCCAAAAACTCGCTGACGATTGTGTTGATCACTTGGAAAGACGATATCGATTACACTTGCAAGGAATCACTGCAGGGATATAGGGTAAATAGGTGCGTCATCATAGACGATGGTATGCTAGGAGTGTTTTAGGTGATCTTGCACACTCCGATGCGAATCCCGAGACCAAGTCAGGAGTACTTCAGGGTACCCTTGAACGAAGTAGTCCTGGGTTCGATTCAACCGAACATGATCACCACTTCGGAGAGCGTGAAGGTGTTCAATCCGCGCCGTAGAGAGTGTTACTTTCCTTCGGAAAGGCACCTGCGCTACTTCAAGATATACACGCAGCTGAATTGTCATCTGGAATGCCTGACGAATTTCACTCTATCCCGTTGCGGATGCGTCAACTTCTACATGCCGAGTAAGCACGTCCAAGAGGAAGAGGAACAGTCGTGAAGGTGCGTTTTTCAGGGGAGAACGGAACTTCGCTGTGTGGTGCTGAAAAAAGGGACTGCATGGAGGAAGCCGAACAAATTCTGCAAACGAGGAACCTGCTCAGGAGGCTTCAGGAAGCCCATAAACCGAGGAGCGCGCTGTTCAAAAGAAAAGCCAAGGGAAACGGAAAAACTCGGCCCAGGAAGAATAAGGTCGACTTCTCCTGCGACTGTATGCCGATCTGTACGGACTTGACGTACAATGTGGAGACTTCGCAGTCCAACTGGGACTGGTTCAAAATGTACAGCGTGCTTAATAATGGCACCCCGATTTTTGGGGAGGAAGAGTAGGTTCTGAATAACGGGGACTATCTATTATTACGGTTCGTTTTCAGGGTGTATATGTCAAAACTGACGCTGTATTTTAAGACGTCGCAGTTTGTAACGTCCAAGAGGCACGAACTCTACGGACCTACGGATTTTCTAGCGAATTTTGGCGGCCTTTTGGGCCTCTTTACCGGATTCTCAGTGCTGTCATTGATGGAGATATTTTATTTTCTCACAGTGAGATTGTGCTGCAACGTGAGGCTTTACGGGATATGGTCCGGTCCAGATGATTAAAACCTTTCCTCCTATTTCGCTATTTTTGTTTTATTCGATGTTTCAATTTGGAAGTGTAATAAGTTGGTTATGAACCAATATGCGTATAAAGTTTGATTCTGCTGTTGTACCCAAACCTCAGAATGGACAGAAGATTAGACAATGAGAATTTCTGTAAAGCATTTAAATTTCGTTGTTCTCATTCTGTTTTTTTCTTGTTTAGTGTTCACTATCATCATATTTATTGCGTAGCTAGTTTATAGCCTTTTTCAAAAAAATATATAAAATTATACAAAAGTCTATTTTGTTATAATCTGTTATGTTAAGCTTTAATTTAGAAATTAACGTAAAGAAACGTGGTGAGCGCCACCGCGTTCCTTTGCAGTTTGGCACATTTACAAAACTCAATAACAAAATTCTCGATACTAAAGATTTTGATTATCATCCCATTGAAATCCTCTATGACGCAAAAGATAGCAGGAAACAGATTATTAGAATTAAAATGTCGCAGATGGATCCGCCACATTTACAAAACAAAATCATTTTAGACAGAAGTGCTTAAGTAAATAGCAGTTATCATTATTTTATTGTTTACTAATTTGCTACATTTTTGTCTGTAGGTTGAAGGAACTGTTTAGTGGTTGAAATTAATAACTATTTTTCATTACGATCTTTCTAATATATCACTAAATTAAACGCAGTAGCGGATGTCCCATTTTGAAGTATCTTCTTTATTGTCAAAGATAGAGAATTCTATTTAATTAAGGAGGAACACGCGTTTGACTCATAATTCGAAAAGAGAAAGTGTGGAAAAAGAATCTTTTCCACTGCATTCTGCACGGAAAAAAGTCTAAATCAATATATAGGATGGTTTACGTAGATCTCCTGGTGGACGTATATCAAGAAGAAATTAATTTAATATACTAAATCTTGGTATATGAGTAGCTAGTACACTTTTAAAAAACATTTTCGAATTTACAGGGTGTGTCATGTTGTCGTGCTTTATTATTTTAATGGGACACCCTGTATGCGAAGATATATTTGATATTTTCTGTAAAAAATGTCAGACGCAGTAGTTTCTTTTGAATTTAATTACTTTCACCAGCTGTCTACGGCTGTCTACAACCGTCCTTGAACACTTTCTAAAGCTATACAGAGTGTACTCAATAATGGTAACTTTTTGATTGATGTTATTTTTTTCTCAAATGGAACACGCTTTAATTTTTGAATTTAAGAACTTTGAAATTCAGATCTGCATCTATTCCTAGCTATTTTTTAGATTTTTGTTTGATGGAAATTAGTGTGATATGCCATTAGAAAAAATTACAAACATATGAAACATTGAACATAATTATTACAATAAATATTACATATGACCGCCGTTTAGGGAATTTTGAAATATTTTCTTCAATATGAGATCTTGTAGGCATTCAAATTTGTCTTGGTTCTAGTGCATTGAAAGCTGCATAGTCAGTTCTTGGCAGTTGTTTATCTGTATTCGATTGCACACTAAATTTTTGATGTGACCACATAGAAAAAAATCCAAAGCCAACAGGATGATTGGCTAAATGTCAGCAAGTTTGATTTTTCGGAAAGTTTTGGGTACGGGTACGACGTTCTACGTCTTTCCAGAGATTTCCAATGGGGTTAAGATCGGGCGATTGTGCTGCCCACTGCAAAACTCACACGTTAATTTCCCAAAATCTCTGTTGAATAACTCTTGAAAAGTGTTTTGAAATAAAAATTGAATATTTTGTATTTTTGTATTCTTCCCAAAACTAACAGCTTTTTAGCTAGACGTCTACTAAATAGCTTTCCATTTACTAACAATCTGTGTACTGTTTCATCTTCCAAAGATCAATTGGAGCAATTCTTTTGATGCGTCGGTCTGTTGTTTTCTGTGGCCTTCCCAATTTTGACAATTTCTCTATACTTTTAAACTATTTTAGGTACACTGTGCCTGGGTAACACAAACTGTCTCGAACTTTGTCTTTGGAAATTGGACTAACCACAGAGATTTTACTCCAGCAAAAACCCTTCAAACTAACCAAAACTAAATACAAAAAAAATCATTTGCTTTGTTATTAAAAATTGTTGCGATACTCATAGCCTACTTTGTAGTTATAAAATTTATTTCTCCAAGTGTTTCTCTACTTTTGTCCAATAGAGTATATACTCATCCCAAAATTTGGAACATTAACATAGGACATCTGTATTAAAAACAAACAAAAATGAAAAATCACCCTATAACTCAAAAATTAAGGAGTGTTGAAGATACTTAGAATGATAATAATAAATTAAGAAATCTCTGTAGAAGCAAATGTAGCGCTCAATCGGGTATTTTAGAGCCCGAATCCATGATCGCACAAATAATGAAATAAAAAAATTAACTAAAAATCCCACAAGCCGACACGCGACGTCTATACCTAAAATGCAAATTTGCGCCCACTTCATTGCGCTAATTGCCTGTAAATACGACTTAGCAATCCCCCGGGAAACTAATTGCTGCATATAGAGACCGCACCCTCTGCATATGATACTCGTGTTTCAGAAGCAGCGGATAACAAAAGACGCCCGAAGTCGGCCATGACAGGTGATTTCCGGACCAGACGCTGGCAATTGGTTTGGGCGAATTTGCTCTGTTTCAGAGGCGAAGGAACCGCGGAAATATTGCGGGCACCTGCGCGACTACTTCCGAGGGTATTGCGACCGGACGAGCATCCACGGCTTCAAGTATTTCGGAGAAAGAAGGACCTATTTCGAAAAGTAAGCTAATCCGATCGAGTCATTCGCATTCGCTATTGAATATTAGCTATAGTCGGTCGTAATCTTCATCGTGTTTGATTGACGGAGCCTCCCCAATAAAACTTTAACGATGTTTTTATTGTGCGACCAAAAATATATAGTCCAGACCTTCGCAGGACCGTGGTAAAACTTTTTTAGCCATCCGGCGGCTAAAAATATAATAAAAAATAAATAAAAAAAAATCGATCTAGAAACCATGTAAGTTATCCAGACATTCTCATAAAGACTCTTATTATTATTGTTATCGGTCTCAGATATCTCTACTTTGCAGGTATTGGTGATGCGATATTGGTAGAGACGAGCTTTGTCTTAACTTACTTCACCTAAACTCAAAAATTTTCGAACAATGTGACGTGTCTGGAGTATTATAGCTTTTTGTGATACATCAAAGATGTTATTCTGTATGTCTAGTTTCTCCAGATTTTTTTGGAAAATTTTTGTAACAATACCCTCCGTTAACATAACCTATGGACATATAACTACTTCTTTAAGACGCCAGATATGTTTTAGCTGGATAGTCAGGTCTTCACATTTTCGAACTTTCCAGTCTCCGTAGATCTCAAATCAATGATTGATCTGCTCTGTTGTGAGCGACCGTTGTACCTGTACAACCAGTATTACTACATTTCCTACATTGATCAATGGTGTTGATTTTCAATATATGTTTTTCATAATTTCTAGTTCAAATTAACTTGTCTTGAATTGCCAGCATAAAGCACTCATTTTCATTATAAAGATAGCCCTTATAAAGCCACTCTAGTGATGATATTTTGTCGATTAATGTGTTTTCGAGGGTTAGTGGGCATTTACCATGAAGTGTTTTTCCTTCCAGGTTTGTATTTCCAGATGTAGTGTTGTTGTTGTATCGGTTACTATTGACAAACTTAAGACGAGTGGTATGAAATTTTTATCAGCATTTCTCATAGACTGGATGATAAGATCTGTCTGCAAATTTTGCTTATATTTACCTTACCTTCTTTTCTAGGGATATGCAGCCGCGATGTTGATGAGTTGGAGTGTAAACATCTGAATTTTGTTAATATCTGGCGAGTTGTTCTAAGCCTTCCAAGTCAGTTTTGGACCATTTAACTATTCCAAAGGAATATGTGAGTATAGGTATCGCCCAACTATTAATTGCGGCGATGACGTTTTCGCCGGTTAGTTTGGTGTTCGACACTTTTTGTATTTTTCAGTAAATTGGGGAATGGTCTATATATATAAAGAGCCGGGTTCTAGGTCTGCGATGCTTTCGAAAGCTTCTTCTTTTTCATCTGGCGGTTCAAGTTTTCCTTTCATGACGTCTTAGTATCGTCAGTGAATGTCAGTCAGTCAATTTTGATCGATTTTCTGCATACATTTTTTGTGGCTTCTATCCTATCTGGGTTTCAGTCAGAAGGGTTGACAATGGGTTAAGTGCCAGTAGGAACTACATGGATGTAAGGGAGTTGCCTTGGAAAAAAATCCCTCTTTTGATATTGATTATACTCAGCTTATAATATGCATTTTATTTTATTTCCAAACATCTCAACAATCAGTCATGTGGGGCGGGGCTTTTTTGTAGTCAATGTAACACACGTAGAGATGACGTGTATTATTATTATTATTATTATTATTATTATTATTATTACTTAATCCAATCCAAACTTTACAAAATACTCCACAAATTAGAGTTAGAGTTTTCCTGCTCAGCTAAACGAATCGATTATACGGACTTTGGTTTTGCAGGATTTGGTGGTTTATTACTTTTGGTCTAGTGTTTACCGGCTGCGTGTTTCTAATCAAACGCATCTACTTGAAGTGGGAAATGAGTCCGGTAATAGTCAGCTTCGCCACCACAGAGACGCAGATCTACACGATACCGTTCCCAGCGGTTACGATATGCTCAGAGTCCAAGTCCATAGCAGAGCTCTACAATCACTCTGCAATCATCAATAAGGTCTTGGTTAGGAACGAAACTTTGAACGAAACTGAGTGAGTACGCTCTGGTCGATCAGGATGTGGCTCTGAGGTTTTCTTCGCAGGATGCGTCACTTCCTGCACATGTCTCTCGTGTGCGACGCCTACGTCGACGCCATCCTCAGCAGGCTGAACATCACCAACGAGGCGAATGTCTCAGAGGACTTTTTCAGGTTTCTAGACAAGGTATCAGATTGACGTATCTAAATCCAAATAAAAACACAACGCGTTGTAGCCGGGTAGTAGGTAAAGGATAAAAAAAATTATCCAATGGTTTTGCTAAATATGATATAATAGAATATATATAACGAATAATATGGTAAATTTCTGCAGTTCTTAATTACATTTATCTAATAGTAGTAAACCAAAATCACATCACAAGAAAAAAGAAACTGGAAAACCAGTCCAGTCTTATGTATGAACATATCAACATAAATACATAAACAGAAAATAAGAATAGTGTACTGTAACTCGTGCTTAGATTTCGTAAGCTCTTCAACAAAATCACTCTAGCCTCATTTTTTACTGAAGTAAATACTGTTCCGCAATTGTCTGAATTTGTCTGCACGTATTTTTAGATTTACATGAAAACATTTTAATTACTCTCTAAAATACAATAAGTCATACTCTAGAATATAGTCATACGAAAAGACTACTCCATTGGTGACGTCACTAGGTACGCGGAGACAAGACAAGACAATATGTAATGTTTCTTCCTGCGTGTAACATTCATTGTGTTAGAGAGTCATCTTATTCGATTTTTCAAAGGCGTTTGACACCACTGATCACAAATTCATGTTACCTATACTTAAATACTATGGGTTTGACAATTCAGCTCTAAATTTATCGAAATTATATTTAGATGGCATTTCTCAGAGTATATAAGCGTTTGATGCGGGTTTTAATTATAGTTTATTACTTATTGGGTTAACTATTTGAAGCGGAACTTGTAATATTTAAAATTAGGGAAACAACACCCTACACCACTATAAACTCAGTATGAATCATCAACTCGCGACATCTGGAATTTTTGAATTTGCAGCTGAGTGACAGCACGACCGCATTTAAAGCCATCCATAAGATATCAAAACCAAAGTCTTGTGCGTGCTTACGCTTTCAAGATATCTTATGGACATCTTAAAAATATGATACAAAATCCAACTTCTAGTATGATATCTTATGCGCACCCTACCAACGAAGACCTCTTATAAGTCACTCCACAATGAGCTGAAAATGTTAAAATAAGATTTAAATATCATAAGCTGAAGAAAGAATTCCATACCTTATGGATCTTATGCCTGCAAAATTATAACATCTTATGGACGTCTTGAAGAAAAGGTTTTTAAGGAGTATTTTATCAGTCTGCAGACGTTCATACATAAGCAAGAGTTAAAATAAATGTCTGTAGGACTTTACATGCTGCCCGGTCTTATTTTACGTGTTACTGCTCCCAGGTTATGCTGAAAACTTCTTACTTGTAACATTTGTGCTGGAAGTTTAACAAAAATCTCAAAGCATGCACAGTCCAATGCTGCTGACTAAAGTTTGTGGGAATAAAGTCCACAATTTTGGTATTTGCTATTAAATTTTACATTTGGAATTGTATGTTCTGATTTGGATATAGTATTTTATGTATGTTGCGGTGTTTAGAACGAAATGAGTTTCTTCGTCGACTGCGAATGGATGGGTTACCCGAGACCATGCGAAGAACTCTTCACGCCCATATTCACCGACGAAGGGCTGTGTTACGCGTTCAACATGCTCGATCGCGACGAGATTTTCAAGAAGAACGTGTTGGTGAAGAAACTCGAGTGTAATATTGGTTCCTAATTTTTTTTCGTAGGGTTCACTATAAAAATTTTATGGTCAACGCCAAAAGACCCAACGAAACCGGTTGGGTTCTAGACGAAGGTTATTTCAGCAAAGACATCCACGCATATCCCAGAAGGGCACTTTATTCTGGTACTAATTATGGGCTGGCCATTAACCTCGCCCATCCGAAAGATCTCGTAGGTCATTCCTGCAAGCATTATCAGGAAGGATACAAGGTATTATTTTACAATTATTTTACAAGCCCACATGTCTATTATTCCTCTGGGTGCGGCAATAAAATTGATTGCGATATTTCAGATTTCCCTTCACATCCCGACCAGGGCACCCAGAGTTAGTGAATCTCACTTCATGGTACCTCTTAACCGGAAGGTACTGGTCGCAGTGGTACCCAATATGATTACCACGACAGACACGGTCAAGCAGTATCCCCCCGAGCGTCGCGAATGTTACTTCCCCTCCGAAAGAAACTTGAAGTACTTCAAGATTTACACCCAGCTGAACTGCCAGCTCGAATGTTTGACAAACATCACGCTGGGCACTTGCAAATGCGTCAGCTTTTACATGCCGAGTAAGCTTTAATTTCCAGCTAGCGAGTTTAAAGAAACGAAAGGAGGGAGTTTTTTAGGAGAGAACGGCACCCAAATATGCGGCGTGAATAGGAAACGCTGTATGAGAGCCGTGGAGAATATCCTCCAAGTGATCAGCTTGCACAAGAAGATCAACGAGAAGACAAAAAAGTATAATCGGACAGAGAGCTACTTCAATTGTAACTGCATCCCTACGTGTACTGATCTGACCTACAACATGGAAGTCTCTCAGTCAGGCTGGGACTGGAAGAGTCTTTATCAACCAAGCCGACCATTTGCGGCGGACGAGTGAGAATCACAGAGGAAGATTCGACAACGTCTACCTCGTTAATGTTTGCAGGAATTTCATGTCGCGACTCTTGATTTACTTCAAGTCTCCGCAGTTTGTGACGTCAGAGAGGCACGAGCTCTATGGCCCGGCGGATTTTATCGCGAATTTTGGAGGACTGTTGGGCCTCTTCACGGGTTTCTCCATGCTGTCGCTGATGGAGATACTGTACTTCTTGACGGTGAGGTTGTGCTGCAACGTCCGGCTGTACGGTAGATGGTCGGGACCAGAGGGCCAAGTTTAAATCTAGTATTTCGGTCGCTTGGACGAAAAGTGACACCAATCAAAAACTGTAACTACGCTATTTACAGTTTTAAAATTATTCGCAAAATTTTTTCTGTTTTTAAATTTTGTTTTGTGTCATAATATTACGTGTGAAACGCTAAGTCGATGATACTTGTGTTATTTGGCCTCATGGTCAAGAGTCCCTAGTAGATTTTCTTAGACATTTAAACTCTATACACCATCAATAGAGAATCAGACTAACATTAGGTCATTGTGTTTACAGAATACCTGCGCACACAGACCGATATCTTAATCCATTGTCCCATCACCATCCGGCCCAAAAATCATCGGTTATCAACTTTCTTGTTTACAGAGCCCGTAAAACTATCTCAGTCCGAATCACAGAACCTAGAATTAAAACACCTCACCTCTCTTCTCTCCAATAATTTCAACATTTAAGATATTAAGCGTTCCATCACAAAATACGCTTCACCACAACCATCCAATAGCAATGAGGCCGAAAGCATTCCCACACTTGCCACTGTTGTCCTTCCTTACATTCAAAACATCACTGACTACATATCAGAAGTTCTAAAGAAATATAACGTCAAAACCAGATTTACCACTTGTCCAAAAATCTCTCAGCAACTTCGATCCGTCAACGCCAAATTCCATTTGAGATACCAGTAGTTGACAGCATTGGAAAGACCGGGAGAAAAATATCAATTAGGCTCAAAGAACATGAAAGAGCCTTAAGACAAATAAACTTATCAGCAGTTGGCCAACACAATTCTTCTACCAACGAAAAATCCGAGAGTTTATAGTAATCTATAAGCAACCTAACAATCTTAACCCCGACTCAGGTCTTTACCTGTCACCACCCCCCTCAAACAATTTATAAGCAGGTACAGAGTAAAATGCGGGCAAGTTTCAGTTCAGCTCTGAAGAAGCCAAAAGGCGAAACGTCGGCTCAACAAAAACCGACACAGGAGGAATCCAGAAGTTTTTTGAAAAGGATTACAGTAGTCTGCGCAAGTTTCTTTGCTAAATGAAATCATTGCTTTCTTTTATATGAATGAATAAAAAATGACACGTCATCACAGCAACCATTTATTTATTTTCCAACGGGATAATGTAAAACGCGACTCGACAGTCCATGGCTCAGTCTTTTTTCTGATCCCTCGCGATCACCGCGAGGTAACAGAACGCCCCACACCTGGGCACGGGTTGGGCCGCCAAAAAAGCACCCCCGTCCGGTGAATGTTCGTACAACATGGGTTTCCGTGTGCCCGCGGCGGCCTGGCTCGTTCCTTCACCCCATTCGTCGACGTTTATCTCGGACACGCCCCCCGGCTGCAAAACGGAAACGTCACGTGCTGTGAAACCCACCTCAGCGGCTTACCAGAAGGTGCGCGATTTCTGGTAACGGTCCGGCAGGTGGCAGCTCGGTGAAGGGGGGTTGCAACTCGCCCTGCTGCACATTCACGACCAAATAGTACATGAAATCGTTCCTCAGCTTCATCTCGGCGATGGATCGGTTGCACGTGGCTAGTTTTTTCATCCACCGGACCGCTTTTTGTTTTTCTGCAAGCATAAACGGCGATATCCACACACTTAACGCCTTTTTGCCTAATGATTTAAGTAAAAGTGTCCCATCCAAATTTATTGAGTCGTTGGTTACAAAGGAGACTTTAAATCTCGCGCATGCGCATGATAGTCGCTTCATAAGTTCCTGTATTATCAGCATAGGTAGCATTTCTCGTAGCTATATGATTTAACTCAACGATAAACTAAGGGTTTAAGGAAATAAACAGCAATTTGGCAACGCTCGTACGTGTTCAGTGAAATCGGTCAATAATTTAGGTTAGGTAACTAGGACAGTGTTGCGGATAATGCACTAAAATATATTAAGGATTCAAATTAAAACATCATCTCATTTATTATAAGTATGTAATTAAATCGGGGGAATGCAGGTAAATACAAAAAAGTAAATATGATTCTGAGATTCGGAGCATATATAAAGAATTCACACGATAAAAGCAATCATAGAAGGAACAAATAGGAACAAAACTCTGAATACAACGTTCGGACGAATAACGGTCTATGTTACAAATTTTCTACAATCTAGTTTTGATTGGAATAGGGCTCTAGTCTTTATTATCGTCTTAATAGTTATTATAGCACTTTCCTGAAGAAACACCACAAATTCTACATTTACTACTACATAAATTAACAGACCATCAAACACTACAGCTTATGTGCGCCCAGGAAAATCTTAACATTTTGGAGAAAACATGGAGTCGTATTTTGTATGTCAGAAGAACCTATATCAATTTGATCAATGAGTAAAAGAAACCACGATCTTATATTTAATGATGGAAGTTTTTTCGCCGTATATGCATTTTTTCTGCTGCTCGCTTTTGACTCCGGCTTGCATCAGTCTTCATGCTATATTTTGAAATAATAATGCATAACGTAAACTCTTCTTGACTAAATATTTTTTCTGGGTTTTCATTGATAATCACCAGTCTTTCTATGTTTTTCTGATCCTCAGCAATCGAGTCAACAACATCCTCAACATTTCCCCTTCTATATGTTATTCTTCAAGCATATGAACGTCCAATTACTTTAAGGCAGGAACTATTCTTCCTAAACTGTACGAAATAACAGCCTAGTGATCAATTTTTTGAACGATGATCGTACATCCATTCTCTAAGCATATCACATCTTAAAATTTTGCTTAGCCCGCACAATTTCTGTAGCAACCTAAAAGATTTTATTTTTATCGGAAACGGTACTTGTTGAAATAAATCAAATAGGTATAACCTCCTTGTTAGAAAATCAACTTGTTCCGAACAAGATCTGAAAACGCCAATATTTCAAAATTTGTTCTAACCGAGTCATTCTTCCATCGTCTCCAAAAATTTTTCTACCGATATACCACAGGCGCGGTATACCCCTCCCTTCTTGGTCTGTACCCCTTATTTTTCATCAAAATATAATATCAGCGGCACAATGAAATCAACCCAAGCAGATGAATTATAAAACCGTGTTAAACGTGGCAACAGTGTACGAGAAGTAATTTTGCAAGTTGCAGTAGTTTGAGGTTATGTTTGCTTCGATTGGAGTAACAATTATCCAACTTCTTATAAAACAATTCTGAATGCTGCGAAATTTCAGTTGTAACAAAAAATCACCACACAGATTTTGACAATTACATCGATCGATCGACTAAAGCCGACTAACGTACAAAAGCTATTAGGCAAACGGTGTACCAAATGTAGAGTTACGCTGTTTGCCGGTAATACGTGAACTGACTAGGCATTCCCGGGATTGACGGATTTCGCTAATTGGTTAATCGGAAAAACCAAAAAGAAAGCTTTTCCAGGATTTTTGTCACTCTGTAAAATTGGAAACAACTAATCTATCAAAAACAGTGCTAAAAGCCGCCAGTACACATCAACTCAGTTACGAAGCTTCAATCATCAATATTTACCGTCGGTTTTGGTCAAGTTGGGCATCATCGTTTTCGCTAGGAACATGTTGTAGTTGCAGTCATAGTTGAGGTCTTCGGGCGTTTCGCTCATTTTGTGTGGTGTGCTCGACTTTTCACGGGAATTTTTAGAAAATTTGACAGAACGTGACAACGACACCCGTTCGAGATGGGACAGTTATGAGTTTATTGAGGCATTTCCGGATACTTTTTTAAAAATTTACCACCAAAGATTCACGACTTTAACGTCATTTTTAACAAAATATGTCATAATAATAAGATTTATTTTTTAACGATTACCTACTTACTATATATTTTATTTAATTTTATTTAATTAACGTATAAATCAACAAAAATAACAGAGGAGAGAGGACAAAAACCACAACAGGTATACAGATATAAACAAGACTTAATTAAAACTAGATTTTAAAACTCAAGCCATTGATCTTCTTAATTTAAAGCCACGAATTGCAAAAATATTAACACTGAATTCGCTGGGCTTTAACAGAAACTAAAACTTATCGTCTATCATCAGAGAAGTTTTTATTTGCGGACCATCTGTGTATACAGACAGGTGGGTAACGACCGTTGCTAGGCAACCGTTACTCGCGATACAAACAAACGTCGGGTGCCCACGAAATAAAAAATTAAGAACTGGGTTGCAAACCTATCGCGTTCTTTTCGTCAGTGATGGGGGAACCTACAGAATCAGATCTCGTGCAAGGTACTGTGTCTTTTGTGTTTGACCATAATCTTGGTTATATTTCAACATGACCTTTGAAAGCAAGGGTAGTCACAATCACGTGTCCAAGACATAGAGTTGGTCAAACAAGTATCCGTACACATAGCATTTTTTCAGTTTTTTTTTAGTTTCTTCTTTCATTTACATTTAATGAGAAATATATTTGAAGTAAATATCGGCAATCACATTAAGAGTAATAAAAATAAAATAAAAATTATTTGAAACACTCTATTAAAACGATAAAAAAGCAAGGCAGTTTTAGAAGCAAGAAACTCTGTGAAATAAGTCTCCGTACACTATTATTTCTTATGATAAATTGAAAAGCAAGTCTAATATTTTGTACAACTGTAATTTGCTTTAAAATGGCATTAAGTCGTTTTGGAAGACTTAAAACAAGCTTTCCAGTTACTTCTGGCGATATGTTTTTCCACTATTCTCTTATCCTATTTGATAGAAGCTGACTTGATAAAATATTGATAATTAATGATTCTACCTGCAGTTCTAAATAGTGATTTATTAAAGTGTATGGAGACTTATTGGACATAGTTCCTTGCTTCTGAAACTGCCTTATTTTTTATCGTTCAAATAAAGTGTCTCAAATGTTTTTTTTTTATTTTTATTACTCTTAATGAGATTGCCGATATTTACTTGAAATACATTGCTCATTAAATGTAAGTGAAAGAGGAAACTATAAGAAAACTGAAAAAATGCTGTGTACGGAGACTTTTTTGACCGGCTGTACATAATTGGTCACTGCCAACAGCCTTAAATCACGTTGTCGATAGATATTCCAGTTTAGACCATAATCTTGGTTATATTGCAAGAAAAGGGTGACCTTTGAAGGCAAGGGTAGTCACAATTACATGTCCAAGATCGCTACCTATAAGTTTAAATCACAATGTCGACAGATATCTCAGTTTTTCGCCTTACGAGGCGCCTCAATTCTGAATCTGATCCGCAGCGATCAAAGAGTCGCTCCAAAAGGACGGCACGTTGGGCAAATTCAAAGGGGAGATCAAGGCGGCCGTGATGTCGATCATGAACAGGAACCACGAGAACGGCGACCCGCCGAAGGTGCCAAACGAAACGAAACTGATCAACGAGTTGATTAGAGAGTACTTGTCCTGGAACGGGTACATTTACAGCGAGCAGATGCTCTCTACGGGTACTGCCGCTCTCCTACGGACTTTTGACGTCACCGAACTTGTTTCGAATTTTCAGAGGCGGGCCACAGCGCGGAAAGAGTAAGCAGGGACGTGCTGACGACAAAGTTAGGAGTCTTGGACGATTGCAAGACCGCCAAAATACCCCTGCTTTATTACATCGTGTCCGCCTTCCAGAATTTGGAAGACTAATGCCCAAGGAATTTTTCTATGTATTTAAAATATTTATGTAATAAAATACTTTCCAAAATGAAACCCCTTTTCGCCAACCTTTTACGCATCATCATTACACCTCATCTCAGCTTCACTGATTTTCTAGCTCCTCCCTTAGAATAACTTTCTTGACAATCAAACTGTATTTTTATTATTTTGGAATATAACAAGTTCCAAAACAAAAACAAATTACGCAAAACCACCCCATGTATCTCTGGGAGCCCTGTACCGCCCACCATAACTCGATGATGACTGGGGCCGTCGCTCATGAACTGTCGTCGTCATCTGTTCCACCGTAGTTTCGCGCAGATCTCCTGAAAGGGGCAGGTACGCTTCCGGTGGACTCTTTGGAGGAGAATAGTGGAACGGGGACGTCTAAAACAGCAGAGGTGTTATGATTTCAGTACCCCCAACCTTTTCTGAGCTAATCACCTGTGGAGATCTAGCTCGCCTTGAGACTCGCGCCTGCGCGTCAAACTGTTCTCTCTGGGTATCTCCCGCGCGGCGGATACTCTGTTCTTCCAGATCTGCTGCGGTTCTTGACGCCCAATCCGATTTCTTCTTCCTCCTCTCGCGTTTCGCCGACGGAATACCTACCGCGCTTGGTTCCACCGCCCCGCTGACCCCAGCTACCATACTTCGTTTGGTGTTCAACTCCTCTTCGAGCTGCACAAACGCCTCGTTCTTCACCATGGCCCTCCCAATCGATTCGCCGAGCTCTCCCAAACTATAAAACACAATGAGACCCCACAGCGACACCACAGCGTAGCTCGCTTACATTTCTTCCTTTTGCGCTTCCTCGGCTTCCAGACTTTGCTTCTGGGCTTCGACTGAAGCTGCTCTTGCGGCTGCCCTCTCTTGTTCGGCCTTCTGCTGCCTTCTGAGCTCGGCCAATCGCTGGTGCAGTCTATCATTCTCCTCAGCCAGCCGTTTGCCTTCTATCTTAAGCCACTGCAACCTGTGGAAGGCCTCTTGGCGTCGCTGCATTTGAATATCTTCTTCGTCGCGTTGGATCTAAAGAGTTACCTCTAGTTGCAGAGCTCGATAAAATGCTATTCCAGCTTACCAATGTGGGCAGTGGTAAGACGACATTGAGGTGTTCCTCTTTGTCTCTGCGATAGCGGTCGAAATCGAACTCGGGCGCCATCTGGTAGATCTCGGACACCAGCTCGAGTGTCTTACGTTCGAAGGCGTCGCATCTTTCCTGGTAGAAGGCAGCAGTTTGCAGTTGCTCGTTGACCAGCACGTCGCTTACGTCTTGAGTCATAGTGTCGTAGATACGCGTCACCAGTTTCCTAAACGAAGCCAGATCGTCTTCTACCACTTTCCGCATGACGTCACCTGTTCACACCCATTAACATCACCAGGCTCCCAAACGACCAATCAGCTTACCATTGTCGCCAGTGTAAGGGGCGATCAAGTTGACAAACTCGTGGACCCTGATTTTCTGATCCTTCAAGCCCCTCAACACTATCGCCAACGCCTTTTTGTCTTCGCCTGGAGGCGCGTTTCGCCTGATAGTCTTTTTCTTCAGTTCCTCGAAGTTTATTTCTGAAACAAAGGGGATTTTCTTCCTCCACTCCAGCACCGTACAGTCTTACCCTTGGCTTTGGGGATGGGTAAACTCATAGGCGGTAGCTGAAACTCCAGTTCCTTCTTGGGCCCTTTGGCCGCTTCCACGGTGGAGGCGGTCTTCGCCGAAGGCTTCCTCGGAAGTTTGGAAGTAGTAGCATTCGACATGGCGGCGTTAGAAGCAAGGGGAGATGCGTTTTAAAGCGCAGCAGAGGGCTGATACTAGAATCGCTGTAGCAATACTCGCAATGAGGGCGGTATTCATGTTAGCAGCACAGGACGGCTATCGACACCAATATGTTTATCCACGTCGCTACTACCAGAGTACACAGGGAGCACAATATCATTTCACCGTGAATTTGGAACAGAAATTTTGACACTGACAGATGTTGCGGCGCGGACAATAGAAATAAATCACGAGCGACTGTGAAAAACCCACGAGAGATTATTATAAATAACATTATTATTAATAAGTATATTTAGTTGCAAAGAATAATATATACTGTTTCTCTTGTTGGTTTACAGTTTTAGCTTTACAAAAGGAAGTGAAAATAAAGAAACACCGAACTCCCATGTTGTCTTTGTTTTTTGTTCCGGACAGATGTATCACTACAATTGCAGATTTTTTTTCAAAGGCTTCGAGGCTTCTATACTAAACTGGCTTTGTTCTTGTAAGTATGCTCCCTAATGTCCTCCCGGACCTGACTACAGTCCTAACTTTGTAGCTATTGTTTTGCTATTCGACTGATCTTTCCATTTACAATTTTTACAATAGAGTGTATGCCAAAATCAGAGAAGGACTTCAAAGGAATCATAAGAGGAAGCTGCTCAAACGTTAAAAAAAACAATCTCTCCGTCTCTCTCTCCCCCCACCCCCCTCCCCCACTTCTCTCTCTCCCTCCCTATTTTTCTCTCTCCCCCCTCTCTTTCTCTCTCTCTCTCTCCCTCCCTCTCTCTCTCTTTAAGGAGCATAGTTACAAGAACAAAGTTTTAGTCTGTACTGTAAAACTTGTGTAAAATAAAGACAATGACAGCTGAATATCAGGATTTCTTCTGAATCATTATCTACTACCTTCTAGCAAATAAGTAAGAACCAATTAAAATTGATCTATTATAACCCCTAAGATTAAACGAAAGCTAGCCTGTACTAAAAATTTTAACTACCAAAATGTATATAAAATAAATCAATTAAATAAAAAATAAAATATTTGTAACTGTACTCTTGAATAAACGAAATGAAATAGAGTGATAAGCTGCAACAGACCTACAACTTAAACTACTCTTTACAACAATTGGTCCAGAAGATGCAAATTTTTCTTAAAGTTTTGAAGATTCAACGTCTTACTTTTGTCCTGTAAGCAATTAAAAATCTAAACAATTCTTTTTACGTTTAAATAATTTAAGTTTTGAAATTTCTATGTTAGAATTCGTAATAATTATGAAGATTTGCAGGAAACATTTCTGTAAGTCAATAAAACAAACAAATTTTGCATTACCTTGCCCTTTTGGCAGCAGTGCTAATTCTACAGTATATGAAATGAAATGAAATAGACTAATGTAAGACATTTTTATCACACCAAAGCTGACCAACGATTTAGATGATTTAGATGATCAGACCAATTTAAGTTATCATCAATAGTTATACCATATTGGCAGTTTTTTGTTGATAGAGATGGCTATTCGTTAGAATGGTCAAGGGTTGTTTTATATTCCGCAACAACGATACCAAAATAGAACCATGTCTAAGTCGTATATTTACACGCTGAGTTGGGTTAGAGAGGCACGATTGTATCAAGTTCAGAGCTTTTCTTACACCATGTTTAAAAAGCTTTCCTATTACAAATCATGAGAAAAGCAATCGAAGGCTTGCGAAAGTTATGGCTTATTTAGCAAAAATTTAGGTAGAAGAAAAAAATTATGTGCGGTTCCAAAGACAGCACCATGGAACTGCCATCGTACACTTACACGCCTTGGAAGTTGCTTTCGCTTCCAAAACTCAAAGATGAAGGCTTTTATGGTAAAAAAAAACGCGTGATTTTAATTGAATTTCTACGAGGCAACGAGACGTATCATTAATTTAGCACCAAATTTCAGGTATAGGGGTTGGGTATCCTTTCGCGACCTCCATAATAATAATTAATATTATATTTTCTATATAAATTAAACGGCCGTTAAAATCCCAGGGGCTGTCGAGGAGCGCCACGTTAATGGTTAATACAAAAATATAATTCTCATGCACCTTTGGCAATATTCGCTGGCAATTTTTCTGGGGAAGGACTGATGGGTAAAAACGTCCGCACCAAAGCGACGGGGCGCCGTTTGGGGAGCGCGTTGGGATGAGACGACCCTTTGGGCGTTCGAAGTTTGGGGCGGCTTTTAATTCCCCTGTCGCTTCGTATAAAACCTGATGATCATGTTTGATATTCCGCTTGCCGACCCGACGGGTCAGCCAAACTTGTTGCTTATCACGCCTGGTAAGTAATTAAAATGGTTAATCGTTTTTTTTTTTTAACGCAAAACGCAATTATTGTTAGAAATGAAAACGGTTTTTGCGACATGTTACGAATGTTATTACGATCATTGGTCGGGGTGCGCGGGGGTGTGTTCTTGATGACGCTTTCGAGTCAGTTGGAGTTAAGGCTGAAATTTTTTGGTTCTGTTACAATGTAATGTTTGTTCCCATCCTTTTCCATTGCATCTGTCTACAGAGTACATGAAATATAAAAAATATCGATTTTTAATTTTCTTGATATGCGGTATCTGAATCAAGAATTTATTTGGCACGAGCGGAGCATACTTGCAGTTGCATACTATACTTTTTGTACGACCGCTGGTTTTTGGGTACATTTTTACACAAAAATGTTTGTGTTTTTGAGTTATTGTATATTATTTTTAGTTAATTAACGAGTGACTTAAAAAGCATACCAAACGTGTTACATTTTATATTTTTTCTACGAAACGGAAACAGAACCGGTCGTAGGAAAAGTATAGTACACAACAAGTTCGGAAAACTTTTTTTAAGGCACTCGTTTATAAAACACTCGCTCCGCTCGTGCCAAATACACTTGTGACTTATATGCCTTAATTCTAACATATTTTTGGAGTTTATTTCCTAATAAACAGCGATCTATCTACTTTAGTGCCACGTGTTGATAATTTTAAAATAAATATATACAGGGTGATCAAAATTCATGCAATGCATTCAACTCAGTTTATAATTTTATTCTATTTTTAAAGATTTATGATATCAAAATATTAGCAATAAAACGTTTTTTAAATTGTAAAAATGCTAAACACGTTTTGTAAACTTTTTATTAAGCATTCACTCCATAATATACTATTTTATATATGCTACCTTACTACGCTTAAGTCTTATTTTTAACATATATTTGGAGATTATACACAGGGATCTACTTCAGTGGTACGTGTTGATAATTTTAAAATAAATATATATATAGGGTGAACAACATTTTAAATGTTTAGTAGAATTTGTTTTATTTACCATTTTCTGCGTTATTTATTTTTTTTTAGAAAAATGAATTATAGGCTCGAGATTATTTTTCTTGTATTAAAATATCCACAATAAAAAAAAACGAATTAGGTAGGTATTTATTTATTTATTTCCTTTAAATATTACTAATGTAGAATCGCTTCTATATGAAAATCTACAATAAAAAGTTTCAGACTCAGAAATCGATATATTTAGACCTGCAAAAGTGACTTTTGACATAAATTTTTGGCATTTTTATATATAAAATATGCCTAGAAAGTTCGAAGGGAATTAAAAGATACCTTAGTATCATCCATTTAAAATAAAAAAGTTGTTACTTGTATATGTAAATCCAAACCAATTTATTATAATTATCACCAAATGTAAACGCAATGTAATGCAAAAATTCGCCACGAGATTTTTAATGTAATACTTACTAATAAGTTCGCTCCGCTCCTTACGATTAAACATGTAGCAAAATCAGCCGTTAAAGACACTTCTACGTTAAATTTTCTCTTCGTTAGAATGTAAGATCCTTTGACGTTAATTAGAAGCCACAAAACTATTTTCCAATAATAGGTTTTTCTTTTACTTAGTCTTACCACCATACTGTTTTAACTACTTCTAGAACCAGGTTCTATTATGAACGGATAGTTCAACAGAGGTAACTTACATTCATTTCCCAAAAAAAAAAAGTTTAAATCTTATTTCAGATACTTTAACTGAAAATATTATCTATAGTCTTGCCTATTCCATAACAGCTTAACTTAAGTAGTGTAAATTCGTTTGTTGTAGCTCAGGATCTTTTCCCAAGTAAAGGAGTGAGCCGGTGTTTAAACCTATCTGTTTTAGACCTCTTTAAGAAAATAGTATTCACTAATATTCAACGATCCTGAGCTAGGATGAAGCAATATACACCGATAACTTGCAAAACTTGGTTAATTGTTGTAAGCGCCTAACCGAACTCCAAAGTTACAAAATTCTTCCAGCAAAGCTGCAAAATTGTTCGAATCAAAAGGGACATACTTTCTTTTCGCGCTTTTGGTTTCCGCGACAACCATGAAACGCGCACCGAAGCAGGACGAAAGCAAACCCGGAGAAATGGAAACCGACTCACCCAAAAAGGGGACTGCCGATCTTCCGATTCAGTACCCGGTCAAACCGAAAAGGCCGTATCCCGGATTCCGAAAGAATTTCTACGACTATTTCGCCGAGTATTCGAACAATACCGGAATACACGGCTTCAAGTATATGGGTGAACAGGAACGCACAATATTCGAAAGGTAAAAGTCAACACTAACCCATCAAGGCATCATCATCACTCTACCAAAACCATCTCTGAATATAGGCCTCTCCCAATTGTCTCCAGTTTTTTCTATCCTGTTATTTGCCTTTCCATAGTTCGTTCGGTTTTTCTTTTTCTGTCTAGATTTTTTCTTGTAAGGGAACACGTACGCCTGCTCGGAAGGCTTGATACATACTCCTGGAAATATTTAATGACTGTTCTTGGCGGTCTTCATTAACAGAGATTTAGGTACTTTTCGTTTACTGAGATTCCTTGTTTTTTTCAATCTAGTGATTTAAAGATGTCCTCAAATACAAAAGCAAATAATTTAGGCGAAATTATATCCCCATGCAGCATACAGTATTACTCTCATCGTGATACACCATGATACTGGATAAAGATCTGACCACAAAAAATATACCGATTAATCCAAGAGTAAGGCAGGGGATACAATTTCGCCTAAATTATACAGATAGGTAGAGATGCAGATACAGATATGTAGTCAATTCTACTGCTAACTAGTGCCTCTTCGATAGCCCAATGTTCTATGCTATCGAAGGCATTTTCATAATCTACAGTGGGTTGAATTCGTTAGTTTTCTCTGTAAGAATTTGGTACTATATCGTACTAAATTCTTTTTTAATGCCCGCCTATTCAACAGGTTGATACACAACGAATTTATTAATTAGCCTCTTTGTAAAAGGGAAATTTGAAGATAGTTGTTGAAATTAAGGGATAGCTTTTATTGTGTTTGCGTTCTTTCTTGTGATATTTAACCCTCATATGAGCACTTTTTGAAAAGGATTCACAAGTATTCGCCTCCTCCTATTAGTATTTCAATTAGAATACTATCTTCCCTTGGCGCCTTGTTTGTTTTCATTTCGCTTATTGCTGTTCTATTTGTATAGAATCATAGAGCGCCCTATAATACTCATCTGTTACTTTAGCGTTCTCATTTCTATCCCTTCTCTGTTCAACCTTTATCATGATGATTGTCTCATAGCCTTTCAGTTCCGATTCTCTTCGATATTTTTTTCGAGATAGAAAATATTCTAAGCTTGCACAGAGGCATTCATACAAGGGCTGCTGAACTGGCTCACTGACACCAAGTTTAATGATGATTAGCGGTTAATGAAATGTGTCTCGAACCTTAGGAAGATCCACGCCAATGACTCTTGTCTAGACAATTTGAATTTTATTGGAAAAAAGAAACTTCCATGTATGCCAGACAGCGAAACAAAACAAACTAAAATTGGCACGCTTTTACTCTTGCCTTATTTTAGGCCACACAGTACGCAGCACATATTTTACACGCTCGTTGGGAGATCATTTCCGGCAAAACCAGCTTATTAAAAAAAATTACTTGATGAGCTTGTTTAACACTTTTTCGATACCCGCATCAGGCTATAATCAGTGAAACCATGTTATCCGCGGTGCACGAAAATCTAATCGAAAAACCTAGTCCCAAAAAGAAACCTAGCAAGGCCATTTGGTTCTTCCTGTGAGTCGTTGCAGAATTTAAATCGTTGGAGAGTAAACATGGATTTCAGACTTTGGTGGTTCGTCCTCTTCTGCATATCGCTTTACATCTGTATCAACCTGATCATCCAGACGTGGATCAAATGGGACACGTCTCCGGTATTGGTAAGCTTCGCCCGCAGTCCTACACCCGTCTGGCAGGTACCCTTCCCGGCTGTCACCGTCTGCTCCGAAACCAAAGCCAAGCAAACCAAATACAACTTTACGGAAAACTACCACAGGATGATTAGTTCGAACAACACCATGACGGAGCATGAGTGAGTATTCCGTGTGCTCCAATTGCTCTTCAGTATTTGTTGTGATGACTCGTTGTAGAAAAAAACAGTTCGCTGATCTGGCGCTGGTATGCGAAAACCACCTCTACACTGAAGGAAATCTAACGACCGGTTATGACACACTGGATTTCCTGATGAGCGTAAATACCACACACAACCTTTGTGATACTTGCTTGATTAACTTCCCCTCTAGATTTCGCCGCAATTCGACGAGATGCTGTGGTCCTGCAAGTGGACCCTCCAAAACGAAACCTGCCGCAACTTTTTCACCCCCATCCTCACTGAGGACGGCATGTGCTTCACGTTCAACATGTTGGACAGAACTGAACTGTACAAGAACAACGTGTAAGTAATACGAAGCACTTTTTCCCTCCATCCTCCTACACATCGTTACAGGTTCCTGCCTGGGGATTTTATGTCCCATAACCGAAGGTCTGATGGATGGACCCTCGAAGGCGGATACCCTATGGACGCCGACATCGACACGTATCCCAGACGGGCGATGTCTGCCGGATTTTCAGCAGGTTTCTTCCTTTTGCTTAGAGCTTACGAGCAAGACTTGGATTACATATGCAGGGGTCCGGTACCCGGATTTAAGGTATATACGCGCACTGTGGCCACTTCATCATCATAATCCCTATTTCAGATCCTTCTTCACAACCCAGCCGAGGTGCCGAGAGTGGGGATGCAGTACTTTCGAGCACCGCTAAACCAGGAGGTCGTCGTCGCCGTCAAACCGGATATGATGACGACCTCGGATGGTCTAAAGGACTACGACCCCCACCGCAGGCAGTGCTACTTCCCCAACGAACGTCAACTTGCGTTCTACAAGAGCTACACTCAGCAAAACTGCGAGGTGGAGTGTTTGACCAACTTCACCCTGGCCAGGTGCAAGTGCGTCGCCTACCACATGCCACGTAAGGACGCCATTAGGGCTCGTTACGAGCAACTGTAAACAACCTAGAAGCCTTAATAACAAACCATTTACATTTCAGATGAGGAAGGGACACCTATTTGCGGATCCGGGAATTTGAAATGCATGTTTGAAGCCCAAAGTAAGTTCTACCCCCACGACTACTACTGACTACTAAGGCGCGTCCGTACTTTTTGACAGCGGAACTGCTGCAAATCGAAGTCCAATCGGGCCTAAACAGCATCGACGACGAGGAAGGCCTCAACATAACCTCAAAATGCGATTGCCTGCCCGCGTGCACCTCGCTCGTCTACAACGCGGAAACTTCTCAAGCCGATTTTCAATTCGAGAAACTGTTTCAAGCTTTCAAAGCGAACCTGAGCGAGTTTCCCGGCGTGCAACTGACCCGCATCACGATCTTCTTCAAGGAGCAACAGTTTATCACGTCGGAGAGGAACGAGCTTTATGGCGAGACCGATTTTCTGGCCAACTGCGGCGGTCTTTTGGGTCTGTTTACGGGTTTCTCGTTCCTCTCCATCGTGGAGATCGTTTACTTTTTATCGCTGAGGTTGATCTGCAACGTGAAGAAGTACGGCCGCCATTATTGGTCCGGATCGCCCGAGCTCGTCAACAACGACGCTTATATCCACAAGAAATAAAACGCCCCCGGCATGCCTTCCATGTTAACATTTCGCAAATATATATAAGATGGATATTTCGGTTATTCTTTGGCTCCATTGGTTAGTATCTGAAGTCATCGACCAATACCGTCGGCGTAGGCGTGGCTTAAAAATGGGCGGGCGCGAAAACCCCACCCCTTTCAAGTGGTAGGCAAAGCCTAGAATCCGCGGATGTCTACTGCGGTCTTGTATGTATTTATTCGGGCAATGAAGCCCAGAAATAGATATGGGCGGAGGAAAAACAAATTTTAAAATAAATATATTATTATAAAAATAAAATAACTTATTACAAATTTCAATACGTAAGAAAAGGTCGCGCTCCGTATTTGTCAAATATGTCCTTCCACGCTAAATAGTATTTTTGCTTGGGAATGCTTCTGACCACCAGATCTTCGTCTATGTCCAAGTACTGGTACTCTCCGGGAACTACCAAGGGCCAGGTGACGTTCTGGAGCAAATCGCTCGGTTCGGGTGTCGGATTTCTAAAATCGAAGCTGTTAGAATTGTTCGTTTCCTCTCCGTTTTAGCACCGTTACAAATATTTGACGAAATTGGACCACATAGACACCATTCGCCTTAAGGTTAGCACATCCGAGGCCGGGAACTTAGAGAAGTCCGAGTTATCGTATTCGCCGGAGGTCACTTTGCTGATGTAGTACTTCTCGCCAGAATGATCGATCTGTTCGGCTCCTGAAAGGGAAATAAAGAGAATAATATAAATAAGGAGAACCAATAAGGTTGGTGCTTCGGCGCCTTACCTTTAATGCTAACGTTGCTGCTGGTGTAGCCCATGGGGCCGACGTAAGAGAACTTGTAAAAATAGACGGGCGTGTGAGCCGCCTGCATCTCACCATGTCGAATTACAGCCCGCGAGAACTGATTGTGGCTGTAATACTAAACGTAAAAGCGATTAATTGATTTGTAGAGGAACTGATTCGTCGCTAGATACTCACTCGGACGACATGCCCCAATTCCTCGTCTGCCTCGCTATCTGCGAGATATAGGTTTCGAATTTCCTCGCCCACTTCGGACCTGGTGTAGTTGGTGGAGAGGGTAAGCCCGCTGGGGACGAGGCCTGACGGATCTTTCTCTATGACCGCCAGCCTGTTGTTCAAATCGTCCAGGTCTACAGAAGAATATGCAAAATAGCGCCAGAGCAAGGATACCAAGTGAAAGATTTCCCGGTAATGAAGTGCAGAGATAAAAGAAAAAATGTTTTAATATTTAAAAAGACATTACGACTAATTTATAGGTTCCAATAACTTTTTGATGTATCCCTGTACATTTATTCTGTGAGTGGGGCGAAATTTGTTTATTTACTTGCGGCAATATGGATTTCTTCCTCGGACACCGTGCCTATGAGCAACGGCACCCTGTTGAAGTCGCCAGAGTTCAGCAGTTCGTACATTTCGTCGGTCAAAAACGCATCGTCAGACTCCTTCTCGACAGTCGGCAAGGCCGTTTTCTGAAATTAGAAACCCCCAGATGAAAATAAAACCAGGACAGAAAGACACTCTGCGGTCCACGGTCTTTGACGGTTGATCGCTCATTTTTGTTCCATACAAATAACTCCACCAATTTGTTGATATCTGTGGTACTTAACAGGTTTTCTTGATAACAATTAATTGCCATTGTTCGCACAAGTACTTATAATAGGAATAATATGGTTTATTTATATGGTAATTAAAAATATTTAAAAATCCCTACACTCAAGTATTTGCCACAAGATGAATTGTAGTGCTAGTGGGAAAATTATTATTTGGTTAGACAGGTAGACAAAAAATGTCGCCATGTTCAATGCATATAATAACTAAACGGCTCAATGCACGCAGAAATGCTATCTAGGTTCCTTTTGTTCTTATTCCGAGTTTTAGCAAAATCATAATATAGATCATTTCTTAATACTTAAAGTTAATTTCCTTTTTGTGCAACAATTTTAAATACTGTCGCAAATTATTCAAAATCCAATCGATTTAGCAAAGTTTTGTTCCAATTGCATCCTATTTGTTTATAATTTTTAGCGAAACACAAAGTAGAAGTTTATTGCAACGATATTTATTAACACTGAAAAATTCCATAAAAATTATTATGAAGTAGCCAAAGCATTACTAATTATAATAGGCATACGAAGAAGTCATCATTTAAGTGGCAAAATTTCTATTTTAAAAAATTATTATTACAAAAATGTACTAATGTAATCACAGATAACCATAGAAAACGTAAATAACAATATTAATGTTATATACTAACTTAACCACATATACAACGAAAGAATTTAAAAAATAGGAATAATAACAAATTTTAAGTAAAAACATATTTAGTAGGCAGCAAAAATAAAATAATTTTCCAAATACAAATGCAACTGGAACAAAAATTGGCTAAATTGATTTTATTATTATAAATAAAATATTAACGTAATTGAAACAAAAAACTCTTTTTATCTTAGTAGGGAATGTTTTGATACTAAGGAATAAATTTTAATTCTAAGAACTTTTCTTAATGACATTTTTCTCAATTTTTTGAAATAAGAGTACTTTACTCCTGTGGCATTTTTGTTTTTTTGTAATACGCTGTATACTGTTCGACTTGCAAATATCTTAAGCACACCTAATATGATTACAGATCATTTAAAAACTTTTAGCAATATTAGTATTTGTGTTGTGCAATTATTTAAAAAAATCCCATATGTTGCACACTAGAATGGCCAAACTGTGTATATAGAAGTTCGTATCTAGGTCACGTGACAGAAAAAAGTTTCAAAAAAAGCAGGTTGAAAAAAATTCCGTTAATTCAAAACAGATAAATTAAAACATTTTTTACATTTATTAAAAGAAGTCTGAATGTAGCAATTTGTTTAAAAAAAATTAACTTTGCTTTCTATGCCTTTTTTGTAAAATGGAAATAATATAATTTACGCTTTTTTAGGAACTCAAAATGTATAGCATTTTTACAAAATGAAAAACAAAGCGTTAATTCACAATTCTTTGACACTTGAAACTCACTCTTTTATTACGGACCTTTAGACAAAATTTCGTAACAAAAGGGTGAAGTTCAATGTGCAAAAAGTGGAATTAACACTCTTTTTTTGATATTTCGTAAGGAAAGTGTTAATTTGATCTTTTTCTTGTAAAAACGCAATATTTTTTTGCATTTTGCAAGTTTGTAAATTTATACATTTTTTACCAAATTTCTTAAGAACAGGGCGAATTTGTACGATACTCCATTGTACTTTAAATTTTAGGTTTTTGATAAAAACAAAAGTTTAAGCGACAGAGGTGTGAATTTTTTTCGAAATTTCGTGACAGAAGGGTGTGTCAAAAATGTTAGTTTTGATTTCTTAGAAAAGAGTAAAGAAACATTTAGACATTTAAAGTTATAAAAAGTTTGTAAATTTACACTTTTTTTAGGAAAATTTGCGTAATAACTTTGAATGTTGTTTTTTTTTAAAGAACTACAAACTCTTAAACTTTTTTATTACGCTCACCTCGTCGGTTTTGGTAGATGCGACGTCAATGCTCTTGGCCGACACGTTTCTGAGGTAATCCGCTAGGAGGTCGCTGTCGTCGGCGATCCGCATGCCCTCTACCCGGTAAGCCAAGTCGAAAGCGTGGGTCCTGGCGTCGGCCAAATACGCCCAGACGCTTATCGGTGAACCGCTATGGGCCGAACCGGCCCTGAACAACCCGCTCGAACGTTTACTCAATATGTGAAAACCGACGCTAGCGCCGCCAGCGCTGCCCCCCATCAGAGTGATTTTGGTGGGATCGCCGCCAAACAGATGGATGTTGCGATTGGTCCATTCCAACGCGAGCAATTGGTCCTTCAAGCCGGCGTTTCCGGGGATCACGTTGTCACCGGTCGACAAAAAGCCGAACGGTCCGACCTGTATATACATTTTCAATTTGTAGAAATACGAAAAATTCGACCACAACTTAAAGTAAATGCTCGTGGGAGTTTTGGAAAGATATTTACTAAAAAAATAGCCACGTCAAATTGGTTTTTATTGCATTCGCAAGAGGGCGTTGTTAAATGAGTTTATCTTTTGTTTTAATAATAGATAGATATATACTTTATCAACCACTTTCCGTTAAAAAAAAATTTTCGTGAAAATCTGAACTTTTAGTTCTTATCTATTTTGATAAATGGATTTTCATCAAGTAAAAGCCACCTCAGTTCAAGTTTTCCTCGACGTTTTACACGTATACAGTCTCGCAATTTATGTAATAATGTTACGTAATATTTACCATTGACAGTGGTATTAGTTTCTTTAAAATCTATCAAAAGAATTCCTTCACAATCTGGATTCGACGAACACTTGTATCAGAAAGCTTTAAACGTAGATCACTCAATACCACCTCTTCCACAATCGCAACAATACGTTCCACTCCGTGGTAGACCAGTTCTTGAATCATCTTCAAGGGACTCCTGCCCCATTCGAAAACATTTTGCCCATTCTTTCACTACAGAATACGAAGGAAAACTTTGGCCGTACACACAGCCTTTCTTTAATAATTTTAGGTGCTAACCCTTCACGTCTTGTTTAAAATGCTGTTAATAAAAAACTATTTGACGCGAGACTTCAATTTTATTTTCGCAGCCTACTAAGATATATATTTAAAAGAAGATAAAGTTTTATCGTGATATTGGAGCTGCATCTATGTCAGGCCGGGAAATTTTGGCGCTAACGTCGTATATTTTAAATATTTTAAACTCGGAAGAACCATTCATGAAACGTGTAGCAGCAAAATGCTGTTCCGAAACTACTTAATTTTAAACAAAAGGGCCGTCAATGAGAATCCTGATATGCTCAAAAAGGTCATAATATCAAGGTTTTGCTTACTGTTTTCTTTTATTTTCGTGGTGTAATAAATCAAGAGTTTCACCACAAAGTAGTACGGTCAGTAAAGAGTATTCTTGAAGTTATGCATGGTTTGCGAGAAGCAATACAAAGAAAACCTCAGGGGGAAAACAATTCGTGGATTTTGCATCACTATAATGCACCTGCTCAATAATCGTTCCTTGTGGCCAAAAAAAAAAACGACAATCATGCTTCAGCCACCTCAGGAACAAGAACAAGCACTCAAGAAATCAATGAAAGGAGGAAAGTGCTTACCAGAAATGCTTGACGGATTGGAAAAAACGTGGGCACAAGGGTATTATATTTGGGGCGGTTTACTTTGAAGGGGACACCATTAACCACCTTTTTAAACACACGTCGTATAGCTAATTGACATTATACAATCGTAATACATTTCCATGTGAAAAATATGGTAAGAAAAATTCAAAACAATTGACAAACATTTTAATTTAAAATCATCAATTCAGTTGTTGACACCCATCAGCAATGAAATGTAGAAATGATTGTGCGTATATCTCCACTGTGTTCTTGTGTTTGTTCGTCAATAATTTCATCAAAGTTCCACAAGATCGTTTCCTTTAGCGATACTCGTTCAGATACATTCCCGATATCGTTTTGGTTATCAATTTTTATCATATCTCGCTGTTCTTACTAGTAAATTATATTTTCAACAATACGGTGATTAGCAACAATCAACAAGCTCTCAAAATGTGATTTACGTAACAAACAAATCAAACTTTTAAAAATTCAAAATCGAAGTCAAGTTATTTCGGGAATATTATGGCATATCTACCAAACTAAGCTTTACCCAAATTTAAGCTACCCTGCGTCTCTTACCTTTTCTCAGATCCCACCGAAAATTTACGAAATGTGATGAACGCAATTAAATTTTTGGTTTAATTTTATTTTCTGTGTCAGAACATCTAAATTAACATGCCAAAAGAAAATGATACGCATTGATTTCATCGTCGTTAAATTTGTTTTGCTGTCTGACTTGTCATGATTCTAATCGCATTCAAAAATTACCAAATTGTTGTCCAAAACCGATTTATGGATGAGAGGAAAAATTTTCCTATAAAATCCACAAAAGATTTTAATCGCAGGACTTTTTTCTAATTTTGAATTTTGTGCCATTCGTTTTAAAGAAATGCGTTCATTATCCCAAAGCTACGACTAATTTGAATTATTATTATAGCGGTCCTCACCCTGTAGTTGAACGACACCATTACGATGTCTTGTTCGATGAAGAAGTCTGGACCAGTGTTCTTCGCCGAACCGTGACTAAAACCGCCGCCATATATCCAGAAAATCACAGGTAGTTTGCTCGAAGTCTTATCCTGATGCGGAAATCAAATTTTTAAAGCATCCTTTACAAACGGGCACGTCAAAATTCGGGGATGTTGAAGATGCGAAGTCGGTTAAATAGAATTTCGAAAACGCCCGTCATCTGTATCACACTCGATATTTTACTAAACAATATCGCCCTTAAATTGGCAAGAAAGCTAAATTTACACAAAAAAATAAGGTGGCTATGAAACAAAAACATTTATGTCAGTCTTGACATAGTTGTTAATTATTAACCCGTCATTTACTTTTTACTGTTGTGTGTGATTATAGGTTTTATAAAACAGATGTTTTCAAGTGTTTCCAGAAATTCCAGAATTCGGAAGTTTTACCGAGAAATGTAAGGAAGATTTTAGATCTCTAATTGTTTTTTTTTTAATTTTGTTAATGACCTTAGTCCACTGAAGGGAAAAACTTAGACCTGGTGATGAGATTAGGCATCTAGAATTCTATAATTGGCTCCATAGATAAGCTTGGAGCAGATGATGACTTTCTATTAAAAATAATAAATTATTAATAATTTTAATCATAAAGTTATCGGTCAGTTTGATGACGAACCAAAAATTATTGTGACGGCGCACCTCCTCACAATGGACAGCGTAACACATTATTTCCAAATAAGTGGATAAGAAAACGCGGAGCTGTACGATGGCCTGCCAGAAGTCCAGATATAAATCCACTGGATCAGACCGAATGAAATAAATGAGCTGCGGCTCAAATTCATTCGCGATCAAAGAAATTATATATTTTTTATATTTATTTTAAAGACGTCTTCTGTTGCTGCTGCAATAATTAGTCGCCAACGAAAATGTAATTAAAATTCGAAAATTTAACAAATATTGTTATTGTTACTAAACACCATAATAAATGCGTTTTTTCCGAATGACAAGCTCTTTATTTAAAAAAAAATCAATTTGATGATAGGCACACAATGCCGAAACGTCATTCTTAAAACTTA
Organism: Cylas formicarius; assembly: GCF_029955315.1. NCBI lineage: Eukaryota > Metazoa > Arthropoda > Insecta > Coleoptera > Brentidae > Cylas > Cylas formicarius. The sequence continues at coordinate 27,976,742 of NW_026844326.1, read as the reverse complement.
ACAATGTCAATTTGTAGGAAAGAAAAAGTTGCAATTTGTTTTCGTTTTTTTTTTTTGAATGCCACAAAACAATTCAAATGAAATTGCTGATTTTCGGTTTTTCCCGACTTCGTTTTTGGGACAACCTGTACAGCGTTTGTGCCGTACAGTGTATTGCTTATGCTTTGCATTGTTTAGCGTCAGAAAATTAACCACCAAATTAAAAAAAAAAAGCCAACTTATGCAAAAAAAAAAGATTTTGACGGGACCGGTATTTACAACGTTGCCGCGTTTACCGTCAGCACTGGCGTGAAGACGTTCAAATACAGGCAGTCTTCGCTCTCGTCGTCTGAGTCGAGAGTGACTTGATAACATATGTTTTCCAACCTCGTCGCGTTCAAAATACCGCTCCACTTTTCCGCTGGCAAAGGCGCCTGAAAGACGAAAAACAATCGAATGGTTAATTGACATTTTTTTGTACATTAATTGGTTCAATTTGCACTCCAGATAAGGCCTTTGCGCAGTCGAAAACATACACTCGAGTGTTTACTTATTCCAATCGAGGATTCTGTGTAAGTTTTCAAGTAGCTTTTGCAAATTAAGTAATATGTGAAGTGCACGTGTGAAATATGTCTCTCTCCCTAAACAGGGTTGTAAGCTGGTCGAATTGCCTTGTTTTAAAAAAAACTACTGCCTGATTTGGCACCTTCTGCCTCCTTTTGGAAACAGTATTTTCACGTATATGAACGGTGAGTATTTGATTTTCATTCGTCTGGAAATTTAGGGTTTTCTGTATCTACAATGATGTATATTTTACGAGTTAAGGGCAATTTTAGCTATGCACGGACAACGTCCACGATGGCCGTTAATATTGTTCAGCTTGGCAGTGTCTCTAATAGCGAAAAACTGTCCACAGTATCCGACGCCAATGAAGTTAACACACCGCCTCCCAATCCACACGTTTAACTCAAAATTTTATTTTTTCATCTGTAAAGTGGGCTAAACAAAAAATAATAATAAAATCAGCAACGTGTAAAACGTGCGCATACCTTGAACCGTAACGATCCCAGAGGAGGGGTAGCGAACGGTATCCCTTGAAAGGCGTGAAAGGTCCTGTTGCCGGGACTGACATCTTCCCTTCCTTGGACTAGGCCTTCAGGTAACGACACCAACAGTTGGCCACACTAGTGATTGAACACTTACAACTCGGTCGATTAAAAGCGAACGGCGTAATTATACTCACCCCTAAATCGATCGAGACGATCAAACACAAAAGTTGAATTGTGGTATTCATGGTGGTTATCGTGTCAACACTCGAAAGACGATTAAAAAGCAATTGCCAAAAATTTGAACTTATATGTATAAGATGTCTCGATCCGACAGATCCCTGATTAGGTTTTACGCAAAATTTGTGCGATTAATTTTAATATTGACTATGATGATGATATGCTATTTAACGATACGTACATCGCATATCGTTCAGAACTTATTTGACTTAGTTGTCGTGGTTAGTGGGCTCAATATTGTATCTAATCCCTTAGTCGTATATTTGAATCTTCAATATCGCAGACTTTTGCAAATATTTACGGAAGGCCAAATAGTTTCATTTTTCGGAATCACTCTGTATAATAAAAAGAGTTATGATACAATATTAGAAAAACACAATACCACCCCGTTCAGGCGTAATGCCTAAAAATTATGGGAGTCTATTTTGGGAACAGTTGAATATTGGGATAATATTAGATTGCTTCAACCAGAGATTTTCGTCTACTTAACTCAATTACACTTTGCAGACCCAGAGGTTTTAGTTTAATTTTAATTTAATCTGTAGTTTGCTTGTATAAAAGTATCTTCCGCTTCTTATATTCCAAACGTCTTTTTGGCCCAGCGTACATTGTACGTGGCATAGGTATACAACCACTTATACGCCGGCATATTTTGCCCACAGCTGTGCTAACCATTACGTGATGCGGATGGAGGTTTGTTTAGTTAGTTTCAGCAATGATTCTGTCGTGACCATTGCCATTCTGGCGGTTTAACCCTCGCTCGCTCCCGATAGAGTCCTTTGTAATCGTCCCAAAAAGTTTTGACAACGGTTTCAATTGTATGATTCTTGTTCCCTAAATATTTTATGAAGACTTTAGCCGTTTTTTGTTATCGGTCAAAGTCCTTTTTTGCAAGTTGAGAACAATTTTTGCTTAGTTTCTCTTACGTGTTGGACATTGACCAATAAAAAGTCCGGACGTCGGTAATGGGCGAATGGCCATAGTAATCATATTCAACTGTTTGTGAAAAGCAATGAAGAAGGTGAAGTCAGGAAACGGGTGAAATAATAAGTATAAGCTTTGACCGAATGATCCTAGCAGTCCTGGCCAATGAAGTTTCAATGAAACTCATTTATTGAACCAAAAAAAAATATACAAAAAAAAAACAATGACAATTGCATATTTCTGTTCCGCCGCTGCGAGCAGACACCCCTTAAAAAATTATTTACATTTGTACAGTACATAAAATTTCCATAATCGACCCCAAATTTATACATAAATAACACTTATTAATTACGAATGGAACACCTCTATTATTGTGCATATATTTTGACTTAATACGCAATATTTTGCTACACCTACGACCTTATAATTACCCAGCGATTACTAAAATAAATATTTCCTTGATTGAGTAAAAACCTTATCCTATTTTATCGGTAAATTGCGCTAAAAATCTCGCCACGATGTTTCACGATATAAAAACTATACTAAAATATATAAACTATATAAACTAAAAAGTATAATATTCGGGCTGACTAAATTGAGCAAAACAAAACAAAACTCCTTGAGATACCTAATTCTAAGTCTGCGGCCGATTAAAAACAAGGATCTAAGACATCCAGTGCGGTACTATTGTTCTCCGTCTAAATTAAAGCAAAAAAATAAATTTTCTATCCTCAAAGTACACACGGATTCTATAATCCGTGACGCGGAACGACCAAAATCTTAACACTGTAATCTTTCCATGACTTCCCGCGATTTTTGGGAGAAACTCAAGAATCGTAACCCTAATAGGATTGATTGTCCAATCCAACGCCAAAATTATCGACCGCACGTGGTCGCTTGTGACGTAAGCGAAGTCCTCTAACGGTATTTTGTGTTCTTTGAACAATTAAAATAATTTAAACTAGTGAGTAGTGCGCTTATGTTGGTGTTAATTGTATTTCTGTAGAAAAAACCGTGGACAAAACAGTGGTTTTAAGCTTTAACAAATACTTTAAAATTGTATGTGCTTGAGTGGCGAGAACTGAGAAAAATAGTATTTTTAACCTTAAACAAAGATTTAAAAGTTTTGTGTCCGTGCTGCTTATTAGCGGTGTTATTAGTTAGGAGGTAAGCTCAAAATATTACACATAATAACATAGGTAAAGGTAAGAAATAAATTTCTTTTACCTTTTTCGGTGGGATAAGTTACATTAAAAAATAGTTAGGTATGCCTGGAACAGTGCCATATATGGGTGTAATAACAACTATTTTGATGAAAAAGCAAGTTCTCGAAAATGTAGTTTTCATCGCTTTCCCAAAGGGAAAGCTAGTATCCCGAACTATTCGGAACGAGTAGATAGTTCGATGTAGAAGAGAAGACCAACTTAATCCAGATAAAAGCTATGACTGCTCAGTTCATTTTACTAAAAATGATTACGAAAGAGGCTTACAAAATGAGTTATTAGGTATTAGGTAAATAGGGATTTCTAATTTATAAGTATTTGTTGATTTTTGTATATTTAAAACACAAAGTTTTACAAGTAAATCGTTTTGTTCGCTAGTTTTATGTACTTATGTGTAACAATATTTTATTAATATGTGTGTTTCAAGATAATACATATAAGGCAAACTTGATTGCAATAGTATTATTTTTACCCTAGCTGCTACGCTACTTCCCAATAATTATTAAATAAGTACTAAAACGATTTAATGTTGACAAATTAAATAAAAATAACAAGTGATTATCCAAACAAAATGCTATATTAGTTAATCAAAATACTCAAAGTCAATCAAAACTCATGCATTTACATAGTAAACGCGCCAATACAGGACTTCACCTACGTCACAGCCAGCGAGAGATTTGGCGGATTACGCAATCGTATTAGGTTTACGATTCTTGGGGGAAACTGAATGTCAATCGAAAGTTTTTTAAAGGACCAGCAAATGGCAAGCGATCCAGTAGGCGAATCTCAAAGTAAAAAAATTATTTTTTTCACGTCAACGCATGCTAAATAGGCATAAGACTTTCGTTTGGTTACTAGTAACATCACGAAATTAAATAATTATTTAGGCTGAGATTCAGGCATTGTCCTTTATAACCTACGTGGACCTATATGTTTTATTTTTTCTTTCTAACCCTGTCTTTGGTAAGAAGCGCGACGACAGGGTCCCAGTCTTAATTGACCTCGGTGAGTATTAGAGTTTAATTTGGCCTGGCACTTAGTTTGCGATACACTACCAGCTCTTTGCGCCTACCAACGAAACCACCTCTTCGTACGTGAGCCAAAAACTGAGAGACCAAGGCGCCATTCGCATCCATATTGGGACGAACCCCTTGTAAAGTGCGGGGGCCCCTTCGGTCTGCAGCGTTTTCTTCAAACAGTCGATGGAGGAAGAATAAAGCAGACCTCTGCAAAGAGACCTTTCACATCTCCGCGACCCTGAAGGAACCGAGTGTACAGCGTTACCTTCCTCTGTCGTCGAGAGGTTGATTCATGACTCTAGTTTTGATTACGTCGGCGGGGGTGCCCATAGAGGCGGCGACGAAGCCCGCGCAACAGCTGGCCATTACGTGAACGAAATGATTGTCGGATAGGCTCGTGTGTCTCATAATAAACCTCTTGGCCAAGTCGTAAGTAGTCAAATCGCCCAGATTTACCAGCGCCGCCCTTTGGACGTTCGGAACGGAACCCTTCCACAAACCCCGGACCCCGCCCTTCGACCACACTTGCCTGAACGCGTCCCATAAACCGTGCACGCGGGGCGGCAGCCCCATCAGTCGTCTCCGGCCCTCCATTTGCAGCTGAACCTTTAGCAAATCGGTCGGACTCGCGATGTATTGGGCGAATGCGCCGGCACTGACCCCGCAAATGGCGGATTTCCATAGCGGAAAATAAGGGTCGGCCGCGTTCTGCTTGAATGCGTTCTCTTTCAGCGCCTTGTAGGTTATGATACGCGTGCCGGAATAAATCAGGTGACGTATGAAAGCCGCGTGGACGCCCTGCCATAATTTGTGGATCCCCTCTTCGGTGCCGATGCCCACCGCGGTCTGGAACATGCCCCTGTACGGAACCTAAAAAATTCGACTGGAATACGCGCGCACGCGGCCATTTTGAATGTACCTTTTCGCCATTTTTATTCAGCTCACCCTGTATTTGAAGTCGCGTTTTGATGAGATCCAAAGGGTAGGTAACTGAAAAACGAAAAAGCGGTAGAGACGCGCAAAGTTAAGGGTTGAAAGAATACCGAATTTGAATGAAAAATGAACGAAAAAATTATTGAGGTGCCGTCATTTGAAATCCCGTTTTCAAGCAATCTGACCCAGCGGCGTTCAGTCTCAGAATAACCCGACAGACAGAAAGTTGGTCCCCCAATGTACACTGAGAAAATATTTATTAAAAAGACAGAGACATTTTATGACAGGATCTGCTACTACAGCCGATAAAAGGCATATTTTACGTTACAAAACAAATACGCAAAGATCTGCGAGCTGACAACAAAGCAGCTCGTAGCCAAATTGGCCTAACATTTCCTGTCAATTTTTGACCGAATCGTTTTGTCTTTTCTGTGCGTTGGGTTATTCTGAGGTTCAACATCCAACATGGCCGCTGACAGTTCGTGACGTTTTCTCAAAATATACTCAGATTTCGTTAAACGAGTTAAGTATGTGTAGATCGCTGTTCAGAAAGAAAATGGCGCAAAGTTAGTGGTGATGATTGCCAAATCTACAAAAGTAACATGGCTGCACAAGGCGCTTCAAGTTTAGCTATAGTCATATGGCTTTAAGAAATTTTTTGCAATTGGAAGTAAGAAAGTATATCTCCGTTTGTGTAGGTGTTTACTTAATGTGTACCGCGGTGGGCTGATAACAGCGCTATTTTGAAGCTAATGAGAACTAACGTCGCAGATTTGCGTCTCGTGTGTTATTTTACGTTGGCACACAGTACACAGATAGAGAACACGCGTCTCGTCAGTTGCTACGCGTTTTCAACTTACTGAATTCGGCATTCCAAGCGGCTACGACGGAAACGATGTAAACGCACCAAAGGGAGTCGACAAATTTGGGAAACTCTGGTTTTGCGGGGGGCACGGGTGGCATCTCTGACGCTAATCCTGTAAAACGTCCGCAACTCATTTGCTTGATACCTCCGTGCAAACCGCAGGATTTTAGAGGTCTGTGACACTAAACCAAACAAAGGCCAGTGCGAAAGTAACCTCAAAATTTTCCAATAATTCGTTTCAATTGGCGTTAAATTATTGTCTATTTATAGCGCCCGCGTTTATGCGAATGTGCAATAAAAGTTCCAGGCTAGAATTACCGTAACCTAAATTGCCTTGTATGTATTTACATAATTTAATAAAACGCTGATATGAACCTTACTGTTGGAAAGGGCACCGAACACGACCATTTCAACACCAAAACCGACGGAACGCTGCGAACGTTAATTTTGAAAAATTAATTATATAACGACAAAAAGTACATGCGTTCGTTCCAGCGAGGACCTTTGATCTCGACGGGGATAAAACGATTAACCGCGGTTTTTGGCCGTCCCCTGAACAGTTTCGGATAAGTCATATTTATAAAGTTCAAACGTCCGATAAAGTAATCCCCGTAATTGTTTATTTTTGTTTTGAACGTTCGATGACTTGACAACGCCGCGCTATTTAACCTTTTTTTCACCAAAATGGCATTTTCTGACCGACCCAGATTGCTTGTCCCCGATTACCCCGTTTGTTGGAATGTCGTTAATACTTACCATTTGTTTCGTAACGAAAAGATCGGACCGCGCCAGATTAATCTCGCACCGACGTTGATTGACTCTTTTTAAAATAGGTATCGTAAATTTCATATTGTCAGACGGAAACAGATACATGCGTAAACAGACCGATTTGATAGTAAGTTCGATCGGCGCTCAGCCGGTCGCTTCTAGGTCAATCGTTATGACGTCGACGCTTGTGTTACTAGACCGTGAAATGTCATGTAGAACAACCAGTATTTTCAGCACCCACAAAATTCACGGAGACGCAAACGCTATGAAGTCGTGGATTTGAAAAGACGATTCCTAATTAAAAACCCGCAATAAGACGGCATAACCGGTGCTTCTTCTTTGAATCGCTTTATTTTTCTGCAACCAGTCGTGCGTCACAGAAGGCAGAATAAACGTCATAGCGAACGCATCTACATTCTATCGTTTCTACGTAGCGAAAAGTAGTACCAAGTGCACCCATTAGTTTTTGCCAGTGAACACTTGACATAATATTTTCGTAGTTTTCCGCGACGCTATTCGAAATACCAACGCTAAATAATTGCTCAGGAATAAATGAGCTTTTGAAATGCGAATCTTGGGTCGCCGCGACTTCGTGTGTTTTCGTCTGATTTCGGGGTGACGATAGTGTTGAATTTCATCTCTCGTGGAGAGGAAGGCGAGTTGTTACTTTAGAAGGATTCCAAAATATATTAATCGCGGAAATATCGAACTTGGGACGTTAATTAACGACGATGTTTTCGTATCTACGGTGGGCGGCCGTTTAATAATAGTGCAGCGGACACGATAAGCCGGTCGAAATATCGATTAAAATCCACCTGATTTTTGACGTTTGTCCTAGAGTGATTCACTTCACGGCGCGGACATTGTTATTGTGCGGTTATTTGTGATTTTATTAATTTTTAACGTCAGTGCTGCCGGTTAAGAGTGATTTTTTTTGGCAGTGTGCACGATGGAAGCCGTGGCGAAGCACGAATTTAACGCTACCGCCGACGACGAGCTCAGCTTCCGAAAAGGCCAAGTGCTCAAGGTAAAATCCTTGAAAAAATATTGACGGTGCGTATTTTTTCTGTTGTGACGTTGAATCGGGTCGCCTTGCAGATCCTCAACATGGAAGATGACATGAACTGGTACAGGGCCGAACTCGACGGCAGAGAAGGACTGATACCTAGCAATTACATAGAAATGAAACCACACGAGTGAGCCTCCCGATGTTTTTCGTGGTATTTTTAAATTCTCGCGCCGTTTTTTTTGGTAGTTGGTATTACGGGAGGATCACGCGGGCTGACGCCGAGAAGTTGCTGCTGAATAAACATGAGGGGGCCTTTTTAATAAGGATAAGCGAGTCCAGTCCGGGCGATTTTTCGTTGTCTGTCAAATGTTCAGACGGGGTGCAACATTTTAAGGTGTTGCGCGACGCCCAGGGGAAGTTCTTCCTGTGGGTAGTCAAGTTTAATTCTCTAAATGAACTCGTCGAGTACCACAGGACGTCATCGGTGTCCCGTTCGCAGGACGTCAAACTTAGGGACATGGTAGCTGAAGAAGTAAGCGTTGCGACGTGAAACATGCAAATTAACTGGTTTGATATTTTGTTTTAGTACCTAGTGCAAGCGTTGTACGACTTTACGCCCCAGGAAGTGGGCGAGCTGGAGTTCAAACGCGGCGACGTCATCACAGTGACGGGTAACCCGACCGAGGTCGTCATATTTTCCAGTTTAATACTCACCGAGTATCATTTTCAGATCGTTCCGACCAGCACTGGTGGCACGGCGAGATCGGTCACCGCCGGGGCTTATTCCCGGCCACTTACGTGACCCCCTATCACACATAGGCGCACCGTTTTTTCCTAGTTCCGCATTTACGCGATTTAAGTTGGTAAGAGCGCGGGATTGTTTTCTCACCGCCAAAATCAAAAATATCGATTCTCGCCTTTTCCAATCCCTTCCTCCCATCCCAAAACGATTTCGCTTGATTTCTATTTGGGGGGTAGGGAAATGGGTTTCTTAATTTTTATGGGCGCTTGACCGGGTGGGTGACATCTCACCACTAAAAACTGCCAATAATTCCATTCCCGCCGCCGACTTCACTGTTTGATAATTAGCGCAAATTATAACTTACGCGATTTCATTTTGGCGCCTATTGCAATTAACAAAACTTTGGCATCCGACTCGCAAATCAATCGGAACATGCGCCGGTTTTTGATTATTTGTGACGGTGCTTGAAACGCCACAATTTATTTAGCGAATTTTAAATGTAACGTTTTTGAGGTTAGAAATGCGATTGTCAAAACATTTTATTGGTGCCCCGTTACGATTTACATTTTTATCCATTTTCCAAACGCGAACTTTCGAATGTATCACCTACAAAATGGACGGGCGTCCCTTGTTATTTTACTCGGACTGCGATTAAGTTGTTAGTACCAAATTGCCCAGAACATTCCAGGGTTTCAGTGGCCAGCCAATAAAATGAAAGCGTTTCTTAACGTGGCCATAGCAACGTGTCTATTTTTTCGATGTGCGCAAAACGCATTCCCAATAAAAAAATGTCGACGTTCAACCAATGAGGTTATGCTTTGTTGTTGCTATTCTAAATCGTCGTCCGATGGAAAAAGGGGTTTCCGGACAGTCCATTTTATAGGTTTTTGGAGTCGAAGTCGCTGTGGATTTAATCGAGTTGCGTCGCATACGGAATAAACAAATGTTTGCATAGTACACGGATTGTTACGCGTCGACAGAAACCTATAGTTTTCGTTGAACAACGCGCGATATTTTATCGTCCTATATATATTTTCATTCATTCGAAATTGCTCACGGGTAGAGCGCGGCCGCGTTTTATGACAGCCATGGTTAAATTGTGCGTGGGTGGGGAATTTTGGAAAAAGGTATAACGAAACGACCGTTTTGTAAAGACGCGGTCGCCATTAAAATATTTTTCTAAAAAAGAAATGTCGTGACGTAGCCGAAAAGCGAGTCCAACGAATGCCCGACCATCCCCGAGACCCGCGCGGACACTAGTAGTACGGAAAGTGTACATTTTTCTAGTGGTAACTTCAACAAAATACGTGCCCAAGTTGTTATAGTGATATTTTTATCCATAAAACTAATTTTAAGGTTATATTTGTATCCTCACTTATAGATGCCATTTTTTTTTTCAGTACGTTTTTTAAGTGAATCTATTCTACTTCGGTAGTTTTCGTTTTTTTCGTAATCCTACGAGTTTTATTTGTACATATTAGGGTTACGTTTACGCGATTGCAGCATATTTTGTTGCCCTCCGACGGGCGGTTTCGTGCTTTTTTTTTATTTTTACGTGTACATACTAAACCTAGTGTAATAATTGAAAACGATAAGTGCAACCTATTTAGATAAAATATATATGTTATACAAGACTGTCTCGTTTATTAACCCTCACCCATCCGAAAGTCGTATTTTTAATTCGCAACTAAACTTATATAGTTATATAGCTATTAGTTGTATTATCCATATGCACAGATTCAGAAAATCGAGTGAACGTAGTTTCAGAATAGGAACCCGAATCCGAAGCCACCCGATTGCTTGCAGCCAGGGCCTGTGGCGGTGCATAATGCATATTTAATGAAGCAGTTTCCCTTTTATACCATTTTTTTGGAGCCATATTGGTGCAAACTGCAAAATTTTAAAAATCAACAAACAAAACCCAAAAATAAACATGCATGCACAATAGTACCTTTCCGAAATTACGCGCATTCTACTAAGGTTATAACACAAGACCCTTTGAAGCTAACTAGTCATTTCAAAACAAATTCGACTAATAAGACGCTACAACTTCCGTCTGTAGACGATTAAAGCCTTTATTGGACATTTAGGTAAATCTTATGATGTCTTGGGAAATACAGTAAAACTAGGTTAAACGTACCAGCTGGGACCTTAATAATAGGTACGTTATATCAAAGAATTAAAAACATGCTTAGATTTTTATTTTTGTTTATTCTTGAACATGGTACATATTATAAACGAAAGCTTAAACGATATAAGAAAAGATTTATTTTGCCTTAAAAAGAAAACACAATTTTAAAATACATATAAATGCAAGTGTGTTTTATGTGGCAAGTACATATGTATGTGATGGGCCGTTTATCTTGGGACCACTACCTTTGTCGTAAAATATCTGTCAATTTCTTCATTCGGAAGCATTTATTGTTTTACTTGAAGACAGAGGGCTCGAATAACTGATTTCGTAAGAAATTTGAAGTCCTGTATTGGAGCGTTTACTATGTAAATGCATGGAAATAATCTGAAACTGACCCGAATTTTGATGGACTTTGATTATTTTGAGTAGCTAATATAGCATTTTGTTTGTTTTAGTACTTATTTAATAATTATTGGGAAGTAGCGTAGGGTAGGGTCTCAGGTAGGGTAAAAATAATACTATTGCAATCAAGTTTGGCTTATATGTATTATCTTGAAATACCTATATTTATTAAACATTGTTGCAGATAAATACATAAAACTAGCGAACAAAACGATTTATTTCTAAAACTTTGTGTTTTAAGGCATTCTATAATTTTAAATATACAAAAATCAACAGATAGTTATAAACTAGAAATCCCTATTTTTGAATATATTAAAGAACATATTAAAAAACAAAAAATATATTAGGCATACATAACAACTATTTACAGGTGGTAGGTGGAGATGGATTTTTCTCTAGAATTTCACTTGTGGCATTCGATGTTGTTGCTAAAAGTTCAGACGATATCTGCTGAGCTTCTTTTTAGCATTTTTGGTATGAAGTCTTATTGAACTAGATAATTCTGCTTCTGTTGGTGGCTTCTGGCTAAATAATAATAGGGTGGGAACAGCAGTTTTTTTTAGAATCTTTCTCTTTCATAATCATTTTCAGTAAAATGAACTGAACAGACATTGCTTTTATCTGGATTAAGTTGGTCCTCTCTTCTACATCGAACTATCTACTCATTCCAAATAGTTCGGGATACTAGATCTTTCTCTTTGGCAAAGCGATGAAAACTACATTTTCAAGAACTTGCTGTTTCATCAAAATAGTTGTTATTGTACCCATACATGCCACATCTGGATCCAGAAACACCTAACTATTTTTTGATGTAACTTATCCCACTGAAAAAGGTAAAAGAAATGTATTTCTTACCTTTACCTATATTATTATGTGTAATATTTTAAGCTTACCTCCTAACTAATAACACCGCTAATAAGCAGCACGAACACAAAACTTTTGTCTTTATTTAAGGTTAAAAATACTGTTTTTCTCCGTTCTCGCCACTCAAGCACATACAATTTTAAAGTATTTGTTAAAGCTTAAAAACACTGTTTTTTCCAAGTTTTTTTTACAGAAATACAATTAACACAAACATAAGCGCACTACTCACTAGTTTAAATTATTTTAATTGTTCAAAGAACACAAACTACAACGGGTTAATACGCCTTCAAATGCATTGACAGAATACACAAAAACCGTTAGAGGACTTCGCTTACGTCACAAGCGACCACGTTCGATCGATAATTTGGCGAACGTATGTCTTATGGGATTGGGTTAGGTTTACGATTCTTGAGAGATCCCCACTGAGAGTTCGTTATTTTGGAGGTATTCAATTTTAATCTGCCATTTTTTTTGCAGTACTGTGTCAAAATATGCTCAGATCATATTAAACATTCAAAAAACAAAGTGTGTAGACCGCTCTTTAGAAATAAAGTTTCAGTTTCGAAATTCAGGTTAGTTTGTGCAATTTACGGACATGCGCCGAAGTCCTTTCACTACTGCTTTCCATAGAATGTCAGGCTGAATTTGAGATACTCACGGCCCCCACTTTTTAGCCTTCAGGATTTGTTGTCCCATCGATCCCGATCAATAAATGAGCATTCGTTTGACATAGTGTCATTTTCTCGAAGACGTAGGAGAGCAATTTTTTTCCTAATCGAAACATATTAACAACATTGCTTTTCTAATCTAATTCCAGTCGTTTATATTCGAACGTGAAGACCCTTATAGAAACTTATCCAAAATATAAAGTAGCTCATAGGTAGCATAAAAAATTATATTGGTGACACTGCATTTCTAAACAAATGCAGTGTTACCAATCTTCCGAATTCAACATTTGGCAAGAGCTTCTAACGTCACCATTTTCCAAAGGTGAAGCGACTTCGAGATCGCAACTGACGTGCTTTAAAAATAAAAAACGTTTCGATTTATAAAGTATTTTATTTTGTAACAGTATGGACCAGTTCCAAAGCAAAAAAAAAGTGTAACGAAAAAAGTCGTAGCTGTGTAGCCAACAATGGTCAGACACGTAATAAAATTGCCCTGCCAGTTTCCGGGGCCTCTCTAAAAAACGAAAGGGAAACCCTCCCCACACCCCGGAAAGGCGTCGACGCTACTCGCGATAAACAAATACCCGGATATTTTTATTCTTTTTTTTTTAGAAAAAATGGAGAAAACATTCAGTTTTTAATACTAAAAAGTCTCGGTAAAACATATATCTACAATACAGCGGCTGAGAATAATGCAAAGTGGGTTTCTAACTGGGGGGGTAAGTAACAGACAAACGGGGGGCGTGGCTATTAGGCTTCCAGTTCGAGGGCCAGCCCCACCTTGTGGCCGCCTTGATTGAAGTTCTTGCCGTCAATCAGGCTGGACAATGTCAGAGTGACGCCTGAAAACGAATCAATGTATCTTTACCAGCAACAGTTAAGCCCAAGGAAAGTTAAGTTTAAAGTTAAGCAGCATACTGTTGGAACTCTCTGCATATACAGTATTGGGAAAAATTAGAGCGACTTTTATTTTTTACTACTATACATAGTACATGTGTTATATTATCAATGTTCTAAATAAATATTGGTGTAAGCAATCAACATATTTTAATAAAAATACTTAAAAAGCAACTTCCTGTTTACCAAAATTAAATGGACTAATCTAATATTAAGCCTGGTGCGACAAATAATAACTGACGTTGAGGAGATCAATCAGATTTGAAATTATTCATTCATTGTCTATTGTAAACCATTATTTAATTTTTTTTGCAGTGTGTTTTTGGGGTCGTTACCGTGCCGGGAATATAAACTTTAAAGGCATTTCCTATTCAACATATTGCAGAATATCTTCTAATACAGCATGATAAAAAATGGAGCCCCTTTAATATTATTTTGTGAAAAATGCAACCCCAAACCATAACGTTGTCACCACCGCGTTTTACTGTATCAGAAATGTACTTTGGGTCAAGACCAGTTTCCATGAAATGACGGTGGATGGACCACGAAGACACATTATCTGTACCCAAATCTGGTTTGCCGAGAACTGTGGACTGCTTTAACCAATTCTTTCATTCTCCAATTTTCTTGCTACGTTTTTTCTTTTGCTTTCGTGGCGGATCAAGTTTATAACCCTTCGACGGCCCCGAAAATCTTGTATAATTTTTTAAACAACTTCATTCACCCTGATTTTTTTTGTTTTTTGTGATATTCCAGCTTTTTACTCCTCCACATTTTTTTCTATGAGATTAACGAGACATCTGGTACTATTAGACTGTAAGAAAAAACTTAATCTTCAATGAGTTATGGTCGATTAACGAACCGAAAATAAACCAGTCTTTAAAGAAAATGAAATAAGCAGCAGTCGCTCTAATTTTGTAGGATACTGTATATACTTTTTGGGTAAATTTTCTTTCGCTTTGCGTCTCTTTCTGTTGCACATTATATATTTGTCTCACTGGTAGAAGCTGACTATTAAGAGGGACTATTTGCCATGTATAAAACAACATTCTCGAAAATATTAAAGTTCAGAAAGAAACTCTTTACCGTAACCCGAAAGTAAAAGCATTTTGAAAGAAAAATTGTTATTAAACTTAAAATTAACATTATATATTTCTCTCACTGGTAGAACTTGACTATTAAGAGTGACTATTTGCTATGTATTAAAGAACATTCTCAAAAATATAAAAGTTTAAAAAGAAACTCTTTACCGTAACCTGAAAGCAAAAACATTTTGAAAGAAAAATTCGTATTAAACTTAAAATTAACATTTGATGAGTGAAATATATCGAGACAAATATTCAATAGGGCAAGTAAGGATACAATTTTACCTTCACGCAGGCGCTGCTGGTAACCCAAACCTATCTGACTCGCGTTGTTGACCTTGACCCTCACGGAGGCATCCTGATCAAGATCATATTTAGCCCCGATACCAAACTTGGTGTTGTTGCTGCCTGACGACCAAGCCAGTTGAATGGCGGTCTCCAAACGGGGGTTCAATTTCTGATAGATCGAGCCGCCAAATTCCTGCCCATCATCACTGAAACACCCGACCAAAGGAATTTTGGAAACGGGGGTTTCTTACCCTACTTACACGTTGGTATGGAGGGTGAAGTCTCCCGACGTGAACCCTAGTGCGAAATTGCTCTTGGTCAGTTTCTTCTTGTCAGCGTCAAAGCCGGCTTGGTATCCTGCCAGCCACCCTTGATAACCGACGACGGCGGAACCCGTGACTATTGGTGCGCTTGCGTTGAGGTCGACGTCTGCGTTGAGCGCGACCCTCTCATTGACGAATGCGGACTTTACTTGAGCCGATTTACTCCTGCAACACGATTAGCTTTGGGCTACAACATGTTCTACAGATTGACGAAATCAAACACTTCCTGATCATGTTGAGCAATCTATCTCAAAGACATACTACCACTCCTTATATATATATATATATATATATATATATATATATATATATATATATATATATATATATATATATATATATATATATATATATATATTTTTTTTTGTCAAACCAAAGGCTCTCATAAGCTCACCGAAACTAGACACTCACCAATATTTTTTTGATTTATAAAAAATATATGCATATCGATTTAGAACGATGCTTCCCAGACTTCTTTTTCTGATAGACTACATAGCATATTCCATATAAAATCTCCTGGGGGCCCCCTTAGACCACTTGGGGAACCACTAATTTACTTAGAATAACAAAAAAAAAAATATCGCGAAAGTTTCAGCCCTTAATATTAATGGAAGGTCTATTGTTGTACTGATTTAATTATTGCGTCAAAACAGTCAAACAATGCAGGTAAAAATATTTCTCTGAATATATCATAATAAGAAATTAAATCCTCAAAAAAAAACCCTGATTGCATGTTTTTCGTTTCCAAGAAATCAAGCCATCAAGTTTTTTTTTATTTAATGTTTTCATTTTGGAATTTTGTAACTAACAAAAAACTCAATACACAAAAACGAACGATTTTGATTTTTAAATGGAATTGAATGCTCTACAAGAAAGGATATTTTTTAAAAGTTTTTCAAGATTGAACTTGAAAAAAAAAATGAAACCCTTTTGTAATTCGTTTTTCACCCAATTTTTATTCTAGTCTACATAATCGAAAAAATTATATCACCAATAAAATCACAAACAATTATATTGTTTTACTATTAAAAATTATTTAGTTACAATATTTTACCCATTAGTATATTATATTTGTTAATATAGACAAATTTGAATATATTTTAAACTTGGCTCCCTCTACTTGTGTGGGTTTTCTTCAACTTATTAAGTACTATGATGAATGACAACACTCTAGCCTTTTCTAACAGTGTAACAGCAACGTCTATAACATAGTTGTAATTTTTAAAATCATTTTTAGTAATTGTATTGATGATATATTTTATATTACATATTTCCGATAATGTAGAATACGAATTTGATCCATTGAGTAGAAAAAAATGGGTAATAAAATCGATTTTTCTGCAAGTTAAAAGGGAATAACTTCAAAAAAATATTAAGAGGCCATTTTTGGATAACATTAAATTCCCTTTAAAAATCAATCATTCAAATGAATTCAAATTTTCTGAGCTTCTTTTTTATAGAGAATTCAATTTCCTACAAAAACATATCCATATAAATATTTTTACCTCAATGATTTGGCTGCGCTGACGCAATAATGAGATCAGGACAAAAAAAATGCAAATACAAATTCCCATGCAATATTAGGTCATAAGGACAATCTGCCAATCTGCAAATATTTGATTTTACCTCTAAAATTCAGAGAATCGCTGATGACACTGTTGTCAGTTTTTTTTTTTAAATTAATTCCCAATAACAAGAAATTTGCAAACAAGGGGCTTCGTCCCGACCATTCTGACTCTCTGTAATTTAGAGGTTACTACTATTAACCGACAATATCTATATACGAGAACTAACCCCGTTTGCGGGGCGAAGCTCAAGTTGGTGGACAGTTTGAGGCCCTGCACCAGCTGATCCTGAATGGCGATTTCTGTGCCCAGAGTGTTGTCGGTGTTCCATTTTTCGGAGAATGTCAGTCCGTACTCTTTCACTTTGTATTTGGTCTCCAGGGAACCGAAAACCTTTCCGTTTTCTTGGTTCGACGTACCGCCCGTGTTAAATTCCACGCCCGAATTGGACTTTGTCTTGCAGTCGAGTTTGATGAGGCCGAAATGGTAGCCCTTGCCGAACACATCCTTGGCTTTTTTGCCGAGATCGGAATATGGAGGTGGCGACATATCTTCGGTTACCTGGGAAAGCAATCATTCCGTGTGTGGTCGTGTTTTAAAACTGGAAAAATTATAAAATAAAACCGCGCCGGCCATCTAGCGGATAAGAACAAAACTCTCGAAGATCCGCCATATCACGTTGACCGGGAAAAACATGGCGGCTTTTCTCGAACTTTTAAAAATTCGGCAAGGAAATAATAAATGCTAAAGTAGCCCACTTTCTAAGGGAAAAGTTTCCACTTCTTGCACATGTCAAACAAACTAATCCAAGAAATCGGCGATCACATGCCGCCCATTGCGTTCGATAACGCGTTTATTACAACATCTTACATAATCGCGAAACATGCGATTTAATTTACAACTATAGCCGGGATTTCTACAAACCGGCGACATTGCTTGTACAAATAAAAGCGAAACTAAAAAAAATATATATTCTTTAGTTAAATCATAGGATCTAGTGACCCTAATGACAAATGACCATAGCTTTCTTGAACAAATCGATCGAGCGAATTCAACTACATAAATGTATTAAATTTTTAAACTAATACATTACGTTTAATTAGATCGGTCAAAATACAACGCTGTTTCCACAAAACGAACTCCACCACCCGGTAGGAAAAAACTTAACGTCTCCCCAATATACCACCAACAGTCACTGAAGTAGACCTCCCAGAGCTTAACCGGCGGAGAGGTAAACCACGGATCATAGGAGGACAACTACCACAGACTTTCGTCCGACTTAATTGATTTGACTTTAGCTTTATGCCTTACCAAAGGTGTGTGAATCTCCTTAGAGAAACTTTTGTCATTTTATCGTGTGTCCTGCATGGTATATCGGTGGTCACATTAAATTAACTAAATACGTACCGCCTGTTCGCGCGGCATTTGTAAATCTGCCGACTCTCCAGCCTTTTTGGCACCAAAACAGGCGAATGTTT
Source organism: Cylas formicarius (assembly GCF_029955315.1). NCBI lineage: Eukaryota > Metazoa > Arthropoda > Insecta > Coleoptera > Brentidae > Cylas > Cylas formicarius. Next base: position 27,958,290 of record NW_026844326.1, on the reverse strand, counting down.
TTTTGGCACAGTCCAACTGCCTCACTTCGGTTCTAGGGCTCTCGTTCATTATGAGTGTTAATTTTTCCTCAGCGGACGGAGTAAGAGTGTTCTCCATTTAAAAATAAAAAACTCTCAAATTAAATTCTTGACAATTTCATTTTCAATTTTGACGTAACCAAAAGAATCATTTGTTTGCTTTGTTGCGTAGTGGTCATTTTTAATTGAACCTAAGTTTGAAGGAAGTCTCTAAACAAGTTCAATAATTTAACTATTCCCTAGGGAGTTTGTTTAACGGCTGTTTACCGCCGTGGGTTTATGCGTCACGTGACCTGTCACATTTAACTATGGTGTTTTGAATGTTTGTCGAATTTAAAAAAATCTCTGCTTTATTTTAAAAACATGTCGTATTCCTTAAAATGTGTCGAATTGTAATTATCGAGTCCCGCAGCCCGTCGTAAAACTGTTCAATTGTTTGTTTTCCCTGGTTTTCGTATCACCGTAATAATTTGAAAGGCGTATAAGCTTGTATGGCAAACCTTTTGAATCTGCGCTATGATTTCACGGCATACTTTAATTCGTCCTGTTAAAGCAGGCGTTGGAAAACCAAGCGCATTTTCTGCGCTCTGAAAATGCTTTGTAACTCACGGTTTGCAGGCTTTTCAAAAGCTCTCTGATATTCTTTAATTTCGCACGCCCTGTCCAGTTTCAGCAAACCAAGCGACATCGTGCGCTATGGAAGGAGACACATGTGGTGGGTAGAACATAGGAATACAAAACACGCTATTGGTATAATTTAAATTAACGGTCCAAAATTGCAGAGCAAGAGTTGATTATCGGCACGGAAGAGGAGATTGAGCACGAAGAGGAGATAGTAGAGACGGAAATCGAGCCTCAGGAGGTGGAGATTGAGACGGAGGATCAGACGTCCCGTTCACCCGAGATCATTCTGCCAGACGTTAAGAAACCGGTGACGGTTCCACCTCTGAGGCCACTCACCATCGCTCCAAAACCAAAGCAAATTCCCATAGCGGTGAAACCAATGGCCGGGCAACAGTTGTTGCTGTTGCAAGGCGGTACCGCGGGTCAGACCATCAAACTGGTGTCGCCGCAGGGACAAGAACTGAGCCTAGCAAACTACGCCATAAGCAGACCACTCACCATAAAACCTACAGTGAAAACCATATCGACCCAGGGCGGGAATATCTCGTTGGTGCAGCAGAAGCCGGTCGTTATGAAAAAGATCGTGACGACCGGTCAGAAAACCATCACGAAACCCGTGACGTTATCAAAACCGATAACTTTCGCGAAGCCCGGGCAACAGTTTATGGTGATACAGAAGCCCGATCAGCAACAGGTCAAACTGATGCAGAGTCCGACGAAGACTATTACTTTGCAGCAGGCCCAGGAGATGGGATTGTTGACCAACGCCAAGTTCCTGCCGCAGACGCAGGCCGCCATCAACAAGCAGACAGTGTTGATCAACAAGAACCAGCAGAAAACTATCAAGATAGTGCCGCAGCTGAGTCCGGCCCAGGTGTTGACGACGGGTACTACGAAAACGATAACCGTGAACCAGCTGAAGCAACCTACCAAGATTCTTCCGGCGACGAGCATGGGGGCTGCTAAACCCGCGCAGAGGATCATCTTCAAGAACGCGTCTGGGGCACAGACGATTCTACCTGGGGGTCACCTGATCCAGATGACCGGGAATCAGGCCTTGCAGACCGGTAATATCCACCAGATCAACATACCCGGAAAAGGGGTGAGAATTTGGGCGGGGTTTTCGGGATGGGGCGGGGCTTATTTGCGCGCGCGTGTTACAGATGCAGTATATCAAGTTCGTGAGTGCGTCGTCTGCGCAGTCTAGTGCGGGTCTGGTGACCATCACCAATGCGGTGAAGACAACCTTGGCGAATCCGAGTGGCGTTTTGGCGGAGGCGAAGGTATTTTTATATTCTTTTTGATTCTCCGAAAAAGAAAAGTTTGTCATTTTTATGAAAACTCGATATTACCGGTCGTCGGAGTCCCTAAAAAAACGGCGAGATTAGTTAGCTTTTTACGACAGGTCTTAGTTTAGGAAAATTAAAAGGGTAAATCTTTTACGATCTGCGGTTTTGCTACGGCGCTTATTTGAGGAAAAAAATTATATTAGAAGTTAACTATTTGAGAAGGCTGCAAACTGTAAACTAAAGCTGCAAAATTAATTGAATTAATTTTTAACCGTACGCCTCTGTATTGGGTTAAAAAAAATTATTTTCATTTTTTTTTCATTTTTCATTTTTCTGGATGAAACTCATTGAATCAATGAAGAAAACAATATTGGAAAATCAACCATATATCAATATCTTTAGTTCAAATTTTTCCTGTAGCAATTTAAAGTCATAGCGTACCCGTCACAGAGGAGAATGTCCTTAAGTCAATAATTTCTTTGTACTGGCTCGATCCTATGAATATCACTGAAGATTCCAGACTGTCAACAGCATAGTGTTCTAATACCATAAATTCTTGTGAAGTCTGATGTTGTTTTTCTAATGAAGCCTAGAAAGCGTTCTATCTACGGAGGCCACTTGAAAAGTTGCCTACGTAACAATGATACAAGACATTTTTTTCTCATATTTTTTTCTATATAGTATCCTTGCGATGCTCTCATCTCTTTATCCCGTCCAAATAGTATTCAGCCCTTTTCTCTGCAAAATGATTGTTCACGAAGGTGATTGCCTCCTCATTTGACGAAAATGTTTCTCCTCCGAGCGCAGTTTTCAAAAAGAAGTCGCTTGGACTAGATCTGGTGAGTAAGACGCATGGTCAAGCAGTTCGAACCGCAATTCGAGGACTATCCCCATGGCGATCACTGTCCGGGTGAAACAGATCTTTTTTGCAAAATTTTTCCTTCTTGAAAGTAATCGATTAAGATGACTCCGAAAAAATTGTTTTTGCTTTTTTCGGAATCGGTTCCCTCTTCGAAGTGCACTGTTTTGACTATATTTTTGATTCGGGCATTAAAAGAGTGTATCCAAGTTTCATCTAGAGTAATGAATCGGTGCCATAACTCAGATTTATTGCGCCTAAACTGCTCTAACAAAGCGTTGGAAACGTTCATTCGAACACCTTTTTGGTCTAACGTAAGTAACTATCAAGAAGTGCACGCAACTACAATCACTAGCTTTTAGGACGAGGTCGGAAACTTTTCAAGCGACCCTCGTATGTGACTAACAAATTAAAGGGTAGTGACCCGAGATATGAAATTCTTTTTTTTATTTAATACAAATTATCTACGTTTACAGTATGCGAAATAAGTAAATAGAACAAAACCAAACTCTATAGTTGTAAATTTTAAAAGTTAGAAGCTGAGTTAGAAAAAATGTGTAACCCCATATGAAAATGAAATGAAATGAAAATTTACATCCGTCATCATTCTCTGATTCGATAAATAGTTATACCTTAAAAGTGCCTTTTTAATGTAAAAGAAAGTAAAAACTGATAACAATATCAAATTTTAAAACAGAGCATTTCTCGAACATTTTAGCCCAAAAAAACCGTACCCAAATGGAAAAAATATATAAAAAATGTAATAAATTCTTAATAATAAAGCAAACGTTAAGTCGGACGTTATAACTACTTTCTCACTTAACTTTAGCGCATGTTATTATTTATAACTTTATTTTAGATTCTTACGAAGGCGAACATTAATGATTGAAACTTCGTAAGTAAATAATTCGAACGCTTTTCGGAAATTGTCTTTCAGAGAGTCCCAAGAAAATAAGAAAACATTAAACTGTAATCGTATATTAATCCAAGAAATAACAATAATAATAGATTAAGGAAATGGATACAAATCCCCCTCCTTTTTCAGCCGTCGGTCAGTGCGACGGGCAAAATCGCTCCGAAACCCATTAGCATCAAGCCCGCCATTCAGGTAAACAAAATCGCCACATCCGCAGAACAGGTGGTGGTGGTGCCCGCCTTCAATTTGGCCACTCAGTTGCAGGTGAAAATTATTGCGTAGTTTTCAGGAAGACATCCTCGAAGATTACATTTAACACTATAATTTTCAGCATATTTCACACGTATTGTTTCAGCAATTCGCAAACATAAAGCAATGATCACCATTTTAAAGCAATTTTTGTAAATATTCAGTAGGCCTCGAACACATCCACACCATTTTCAGCACCAGCCACATACTATTCACTCCGTTTCAGACATTTTTGTAGACTTTCATTACATTTCAGATGTTTTCAAAAAACATTTCGATCATTTTTCAGATTTTTTTTACAATTTCGTCACATTTTTTCAGAAATTTGCAGAAATAAGCCTTGAAATCGCTTTTTTTATAGACTTTCATTACATTTCAGATGTTTTTAAAACCATTTCGATCATTTTTTCGATATTATTTTACATTTCCGCGACATTTTTCAGAAATTTGCACAAATAAGCTTTAAAAACTCTTTTTCTTGGACTTTCATTACACTTCAGATGTTTTTAAAAACATTTCGATCATTTTTTTTTTGCAGAAATAAGCTTTGAAATCTTTTTTTATGGCCTTTCATTACATTTCAGATGTTAAAAATATTTCGATCATTTTTCAGATATTTTTTACATTTCGGTGATATTTTTCAGAAATTTGCACAAATAAGCTTTGATGTCTATTTTTTATAGACTTTCATTACACTTCAGATGTTTTTAAAAACATTTCAATCATTTTTCCGATATTTTTTTACATTTTCGAAACATTTTTTTCAGAAATTTGCAGAAATAAGCTTTAAAACCTCGTTTTTATAGACTTTCATTACATTTCAGATGTTTTTAAAAATATTTCAATCATTTTTCAGATATTTTTTTTTACATTTTTGCCACATTTTTTCAGAAATTTGCAGAAATAAGCTTTGAAATCTCTTTTTTATAGACTTTCATTACATTTCAGATGTTTTTAAAAGCATTTCGATCATTTTTCAGATATTTTTTTACATTTCCGCGACATTTTTAAGAAATTTGCTCAAATAAGCTTTGAAATCTCTTTTTTACGGATTTTTATTACATTTCAGATATTTTCAAAAACATTTATGGGGCGATTTCTTGTTATATTTTTTATCGATATCTAAACAAATATTCACCCGATTCGGCTGAAATTTGGCAACGTTATTTGGTGTATTAAGTCGTTCTAGATTAAAATTTTGCAGCCCAGTGGCGTCTCAGCGGCATCTTACCGAATTTTATTGCCAACAAAATGTACGCCGCTGCCTTTTTTATAACTTTAGTATTTTTTGTTTTGATTTAGCTTCTTCGCTTGTTGATTTTTTTCATGTCACTTTCTTTTCCTTTTTGTCCTTAAGATTAAGCAATGGATTGGCCCAATCCCCTGACTTAAAGTCATTACATTTTTGCTTGTGGGGACGAGGCGAAGATTTACGCTATTCCCATAGAAACAATCGAAGAATTAAGAAATAAAATCGTAAATCCTTGCGAGGAGGTAAGAAATAAATCTCCCATTTTAGCTCAAGTTCAATGATTCATCGATTGAGAAGTTGTACGGAAATGAATGGAGGATATTTACAACATTTGTTGTAGTGTTATGGACGCCACTGGACTTAATAATTTTAATCTACTACTATTTGTTTAAATATATTTTTTCCAATTTAACACCCTGCATCTTTGCGTTTCCGGTTTAAAAAAAAATCGTATTTTTTAACTAGGGGTCGCCCCTCAAAATCTGGGTCTACTTTTCGATTTCCCTGCATACGAGGTGTGTTCAGAAATATTTTTTTTGTTATGTTGATACACAGGTGTCTAACATATGTTCACAGTTTCAGCCAGTCTGCACCTTTACTTTTTTTGTGCGTGTTTTGTGTACTATTTTTTGCTTTAAAAAAATGAAACAAAGAATTTGCATAAAATTTTATGTAAAAAACTGGAATACACTGCTGCAAAACCCAGAAAAATGTTTTCTTTGATTATCGTGGCGTATTACATCAAGAGTTCATACCACAAGGTCGTACACTCAATAAAGAGTATTGTCTTGAAGTTATGCGCCGTTTACGAGAAGCAATAAGAAGAAAACGTCTGGAATTTTGGGAAAACAATTCATGGATTTTGCATAACGATAATGCGCCTGCTCACTAATCGTTGCTTGTGTCTAACTTTTTGGCCAAAAACAAAACCAGAATCATGCGGCAGCCGCCATATTCACCGGATATGGCCCCCTGGTACTTTTTCCTGTTCCCAAAACTCAAGAAACTCATGAAAGGAAGGAGGTTGGGAACGAGAGAGGAAATAAAAAAAGACTCGCTGGAAGAACACAAGGCTATACCTTCGATGATTGGAAAAAGTGTATTATATGTATTAGGGATTACTTTGAAGGGGGCAAGCTTAATTTTTATAAATAAATAAATACTTTTTCATAAAACTTAAATGTCACCTTACTTTTTGAACACACCTCGTGTATTGTTCAAAGATTTCCGTGATATTTCAAAAATTTTGCAATTATTTGCCGCTTCTTTTTGGGCTATTTACGCAAATAAAATTTGCAATAGCTCTTTTTTAATTCATTTTCGTAAATTTTCAGTACAAGACGTTTTCTAACATATTCGGCTCGTTTTCAGTACACCGTGCGTATTTTTCATCATATTTCTTACGATTTGAGGGCACCACACGCAGTGTCATCCGATTTCAGACATTCTTTAGGTTTTTATGACAGTTCAGACATTTTCAAAAACATTGCGACCATTTTCAGTCTGGCATGCGCACTTTTTCAGCAATCTGCTGATATATTTGTAAACAGTTTTAACATACTTTGTAACTTTAGCGTATCATTTTGCATTTTCAAAAACATCGCAATCATTTTCAACTCGATACACTCGCTTTTTCGGCACATTTCGACATTTTTTTCGAGAAGTTTCGTGACATTTCCCGTCGCCGTCCTCCCCCCCCGTTTCACCCTTAACGTGACGACGCTGTTTCAGGTGTCGAAGGTGGCCATACCGCAGATAAAACACGCCGCCGTCCCCCAAACCAACGTGCCCAAGGCGACGTCGACGACGCCTGGGACGCTCGGCGCGTCCGAGGGCGGCGTTTCGCCGCCCGCCCCCGCTGGCGCCGCCAACGACACCGCCGACCCGAACGGCATTAGGCCGCGGAAGCCGTGCAACTGCACCAAATCGCAGTGCCTGAAGCTGTACTGCGACTGCTTCGCGAACGGCGAATTTTGTTTCATGTGCAACTGCATGAATTGCTTCAACAACTTGGAAAACGAAGAGCATCGCAACAGGGCGATCAAGGCGTGCCTCGAACGCAACCCGAACGCCTTTAGGCCGAAAATCGGCAAGGCGAAGGACACGACAGGCGACGTGTTGAGGAAACACACCAAGGGGTGCAACTGCAAGAGGTCCGGGTGTCTGAAGAACTACTGCGAATGTTACGAGGTACGCCCTGGGACTTTTCCAAACATGAAACAACATTTTCGTGATGCTTCCGAGTGTTTCCTGCTACATTTTTACTCGTTGCTGGTTCCACTTATGAATCAGCATTGTTTGACTCCAAATATTCCGAATTCATCGACTTTTATTTTTGATAAGAAGAGAGCATTGATAGTTATGCTTTGTCGAATTTCCTGACTTAAAAGAATATTTTCATATGCGTTCCTGGATTTACATTTGCTCAGTCTTTCTTGACGCTGGCGGTTTCGTATGTGAATCAGTGTTTTCGGACTCCAAATATGCCGAATTCAGCGAATTTCCTTTTTTATAAATAGAGAGAATCGATAGTTATGCCTTTTCGAATTTCCTGGCTTGAAAGAATATTTTCGTATGCGTTCCTGGATTTACATTTGCTCAGTCTTTCTTGACGCCGGTGGTTTCGTATGTGAATCAGTGTTTTCGGACTCCAAATATGCCGAATTCAGCGAATTTCCTTTTTCATAAATAGAGAGAATCGATAGTTATGCCTTTTCGAATTTCCTGGCTTGAAAGAATATTTTCATATGCGTTCCTGGATTTACATTTACGCAGTCTTTCGTGACGCTGCTTGTTTCGTATGTGAATCGATGATTTCTGACTCCAAATATACCGAATTTAGCGACTTTTCTTTTTTATAAACAGAGAGAATCGATAGTTGTGCTTTGTCGAATTTCCTGACTTAAGAGAATATTTTCATATGCATTCCTGGATTTACATTTGCTCAGTCTTTCTTGACGCCGGTGGTTTCGTATGTGAATCCAGTGTTTTCTGACTCCAAATATGCCGAATTCAGCGACTTTTCTTTTTTATAAACAGAGAGAATCGATAATTGTGCTTTGTCGAATATCCTAGCTTTAAAGAATATTTTCATATGCGTTCCTGGATTTACATTTGCTCAGTCTTTCTTGACGCTGGCGGTTTCGTATGTGAATCAGTGTTTTCGGACTCCAAATATGCCGAATTCAGCGAATTTCCTTTTTCATAAATAGAGAGAATCGATAGTTATGCCTTTTTGGAATTTCCTGGCTTGAAAGAATATTTTCATATGCGTTCCTGGATTTACATTTGCTCAGTCAATGTCTATGTCTATGTCAATCAGTGTTTTCGGACTCCAAATATGCCGAATTCAGCGAATTTTCTTTTTCATAAATAGAGAGAATCGATAGTTATGCCTTTTTGGAATTTCCTGGCTTGAAAGAATATTTTCATATGCGTTCCTGGATTTACATTTGCTCAGTCAATGTCTATGTCTATGTCAATCAGTGTTTTCGGACTCCAAATATGCCGAATTCAGCGAATTTCCTTTTTCATAAATAGAGAGAATCGATAGTTATGCCTTTTTGGAATTTCCTGGCTTGAAAGAATATTTTCATATGCGTTCCTGGATTTACATTTGCTCAGTCAATGTCTATGTCTATGTCAATCAGTGTTTTCGGACTCCAAATATGCCGAATTCAGCGAATTTTCTTTTTCATAAATAGAGAGAATCGATAGTTACGCCTTTTCGAATTTCCTGGCTTGAAAGAATATTTTCATATGCGTTCCTGGATTTACATTTGCTCAGTCAATGTCTATGTCTATGTCAATCAGTGTTTTCGGACTCCAAATATGCCGAATTCAGCGAATTTTCTTTTTCATAAATAGAGAGAATCGATAGTTACGCCTTTTCGAATTTCCTGGCTTGAAAGAATATTTTCATGTGCGTTCCTGGTTTTACATTTACGCAGTCTTTCGTGACGATGATTTCTGACTCCAAATATACCGAATTTAGCGACTTTTCTTTTTTATAAACAGAGAGAATCGATAGTTGTGCTTTGTAGAATTTCCTGACTTAAGAGAATATTTTCGTATGCATTCCTGGACTTACATTTCCTGACTCTCCTTTGTTTTCCCCTAGATATTATTGTAAACCTGTATGTCGAATTAACTCGCCAGTCTTTTTCCTGAAACAGAAGAGAAGACAAATATTTGAGGCAAAATACTTTTTTCCTATAGTTAAAACTAACGGAATCTTCTAATATTTCCCGACATATTTGCTGCGTCTCACAGCATTTCGAGATCCCATGTTTCTCTCTAAAAAAATGTTGATATTCACGAAAAAAAATGTCCGGCTGTGTTTGTTCGATATAGCGTCGTTTTTAAATATTCTCGACGAATAACCACCAGTGTTTGCCGAAACTTATCAAGTTTTTCTATGATTCGTCAATGTGAGAGCAGAATTTTTGACTCGCGACGTTGCCACAAGTCACTGACATCGCAATGGACGTTTTCAGGCGAAAATCGCGTGCTCCAACAACTGCAAGTGCATCGGGTGCCGTAACATCGAAGACAGCATGGACAAGAGGAGCGCGAGGGTGCCGAACATTTTGGAAAAGTCGAACAGCGCCTCGCTGCCCGAACGCGTCTACAGGAGGATTTTGCCGCATCGCCAAGACGCGACCAACCGTTTGAGGAAGACGCCGAACCTGAGGTGGGTTTGCGCGCGCGCTCAACTTTTGGCGTCACGCCCGATTATTTTCAGGAAACAAACGCTGAATTTCATCACGGACGACGTGATCGAGGCGACGTGTCAGTGCCTGCTGACGATATCCGAGGACGCGGACTCCATCATGCAAGACGAGGAGGTGACGAAGAAACAGATAATCGAGGAGTTCGGGCGTTGCCTCACCGAGATCATAAACTGTTCGACGAATCGTTGCTTGAGTTGAGCCCGGTGTAATTTTTTTTTTAATTCGTTGAAATGATTTTTTTTGTATTAGGTATTGTTTATATGGTGTGTATCGCGTTGAAAGAGTTAATATAATTATCAAGTGAGCGAGGTTTTTTATTTTCACGCCGCCATAGGCGCCGGCAACGTAGTGACGTCATGAGATGTTGAAAATAAAACAGTTTAACAAATGGCGGCCGGAATAAATTTTACAATTGTTAAAAAAAATTCAATGTTTATTTCTAGCCAAAACGAGAAGGAAGTCTACAAATTTTGAATAACTTTTTTGGAATTCAATGGCCACTATGTATAGAGCCCTAGCCTATGCAGCGAATGGAACTTAAGTTGAGGGGCGCGAGATTTTGATTAACCTAACCTCAACTCCATAAAAAAAAGTTAAAACATGACCCAGTGTAAACATCCCATGGGATTGTTAACTAAATAAGTCTTTATTTGTGAAAAAATTTAAAATCAATAGTAGTACGAACTTGCGGGCTAAAGTAACAATATACTTTAGTCACTCGGTTTATTCTCAATTATAAGCAAATATGTTAACTACCTCAAAAGTTCCTCTTGTGACATTCTGAAGTGATTTTAGGAACCGTCAATTGTCGTCTTCGTGTATTTTGGAATTACATTTTCATAATTATTATTTCTTATTGCGGGAATTCTCATAGGACCCGCAAAACAGCTTATATATATATATATATATATATATATATATATATATATATATATATATATATATATATATATATATATATATATATATATATATATATATATATATATATATATATATATATATATATATATATATTAATTCAGAGACCACGAAAAAACTTTAAAATAAGCAAACTTTAGTAACTTTACCATATTTGTTACTGTGACAACCGTGTCAACGTCAAATAATCGCCACGCTTGATGAAAATCGTTTCAAGTGATCTCAACTGTTGCGTGATAACCGTTTTCCGCTCATAGGACCTGCCTAATTCTTATAATACATATTATGAAGCGATAAAGCAATTAAGAACATTTTCATTTAACATCTCTCATCTCATTTTTTAATTTGTAGATGCATGCGCGTAAAATCAATCCCTTCACAGCCACCTGAGAAGTATCAGTCTTTACCATAGTAGGGTCACTATTTTATCCAATAGCTATATGGTTTTAGCCACAGCCACCAATAAGATCTTCCGAAGTCCAACAATCAACATGGCCGCTGACAGTTCATCGATTCAATGGTTTTCAGTAGGGATGGGCACTTTTTCGACTGTATTTGCTCCGAATATGTCCCGATTCTATTAAATCTTTAGCTCAAAACAAGTTAACAGTGTGTCGATTAACATTTAAAAAGAAAATCAGTTTTACGGTAATTACATGTTGAGACCAGATCCACGCGTAGTTTTTTCATTTGTAGGGTAATGAGGAAAACTTACCCGCATGATTTATTTAACGCAAGTCTTGGAAATTATCGAGTCAGAGACCCCTCAGGTCCCACACAGACCCATATATATCAATAATGAATAACAATAAATATATCTATGACGCGATGGAGTGATTTTGGTGCAATGTTGCAACAGATGCCGTGTTAGTCGTGGAAACCAAAATAAAGGCCCACACAAATGAACGCTATAAAGCACGCCGCCACTGTATAAAGGATCACTTTCTGTTGGACGGCCCTCACAAGCATCGAGTTCAAAATTCGCGACGATCTGCTCAATTCTTCGCCCGTATCGCGTAACTAAAAACAATTGAATTGAAATTACCCAAACGAACCCAATAATTCGCCTAAGCCTACTCGCGCTCTCGATCTCTGTATGGTTTCTCTTTGATCCGACAAGTCTCGCAGAACTTGGTTGCCGATTTCTTGCGTCTCTACCACCACCCTGTACCCGTCGTTTAATTTCCTACCCGTCCTTTCCAAGGTTTCGGCGTTATCAAGGAGCTTTTGCTTTTGATCATTATTTATCCGAATATCCCGCAGTTCTTCCGCGCTATCATACAGAGCTTCCTGTTTTACCGACCGCGCTTTTATGTATTCCAACGTTAGCCGCTTGAGTTCAGCGCGGTAGCAATCTAGCCGGGTTTTACACCTATGCTTTTTCGATGACTCAACTTCCCTAACCTCCAAATCCATTTGTTCGATCTAAACAAACGAAATCGAAATTTATTTATAGCGAAAAAAGGGCCAACTGGCCACCTACGAGTTCCTGCGCTTCCTCAACATGTTTTTCTATTTTTGAGATCAGCTGACGGCGGTCTTCTACGACAGAAACAAACGACTGTCAACACAAACGCAACAATACACGGAACCACAAAATCGCACACCCTACAAGCCACAAAAATCTTACTTGAGGCGGACGCCGTCAATAAGCCTATTTGTGCAGTTAGTTCCGCAGTTAAAACCGAATATTGCTGTTCGTAATCCTCGAAAATTGAAACCATTTTAGGCACTGCGCCGATTTTGTGATTTATGAACGTTTGGCTTGATCGTGTTGTTTCTAGATGGCGATGATAAAGATAAGTTTAAGAGATTTGGTTTTCATTATACATACATACATACATTTATTATCAGTAGCATTTGTATGAAGTTTGATAGCGGAAATATTAGTAAATGTTAATAAAATACTGGGAAAAAAGATTCCTTTAGTGAAAATTTTATTTTTCTAGATATTATGCAGAGATCTGCGGCAGAAATTTCGGTGGGGTAACATTGACAGATGTCAGTTGTCAACGCGTCTCTCTTTCTTGAAGTTAGTCAGTGGAGGTTAGTTTTCATAAAATAAATTCCGAATTCATCCAGCAAAAATCGTAATTTTATAGAATGGATTGAATTATTTTTTAAAGCGGACAATTGGCTCCGTCCGTATTAACACGTATTTTCACGATTTGCTTATTTTTACGTATGTTCTAGGCCAAAATGGTGCAACGTCTAGTGTTTAGACGGCGGTTATCCTACAATACAAAAAGTAACAGGAGGCGCATGTAAGTCAACGAATTGGCCATTTGTGTAGTTCTCATTTATCGTGACCAATTATTTTGTTTCTTAAACACTGTGATTTGAACCCACCTTAACTTAACCTGCAAAATTGTTTTTTCGTTTTCACACATTCAAATGCCTTATAGTGATGAAATATTGGCTAGAGTCCTGACATCGTATGACGACACCAGTTGTTCGTTATTGCTGAAATCATGCAGGCGTTATAAAAATAAAGTGTAATCATTCCCCAAATGCGTAAACCTCCCATTTTGTTGTAGAGTACGAACTCCTGGTGGTAAACTAGTTTATCAGTACCTCAAAAAGCCGAAGAAGATCCCGAGATGCGGACAGTGCAAGGATAAACTGAGGGGTATCGTCCCGGCACGGCCACAGGAAAGGTCACGTCTGTGCAGGCGCAAGAAGACCGTCAAAAGAGCATACGGAGGTGTACTTTGCCACAAGTGTGTTAAAGAAAAGATTGTACGCGCCTTTCTTATCGAAGAACAGAAAATAGTTGTTAAAGTGCTTAAGGCGCAGCAAGCTTCCAAATCCAAGAAGTAAATTTTAGCTAATAAAGTTTAATTATATACATTTGTATGCATTGATCTGCCCACCCTCTTTTTTTAACTCCAAAAAAAGATAATCTTGCAGTTTGCTTATTTATTTAGTATTAGTAGTGCATATTTGAGGCCAAACCAACCCCATTTTAAATATTCAATTATCTTTTCCTAAATAGTAATCTATGCGTTAAATTCAAAAGCGAAAGAGAAAATAAAAGGATGTGAACTTGATTACTGCATATTTACTATTTTGTATAATTTTATGGTAAAATCGAAGTAACAGCAGTTTGGCAACACTGTGCAGCTGGATGACTTGACTGCCACAGTCAGAAACTCTTAAAAACCTAATATGCAAGATACCTAAAAAAAATGGAATTAAAGTTCGAAAATGCGGTAATCTTCCTGGCTGTCATTCTAGAGATTTAAAAATAATTTCTAGTATTTTCTCTCGGCCACTTTGCGTATAAGTTTTTTCATCCCAAGTCTTTAGAAATAGGGCTGAGTGAACTCAAAAAGATTAATTTTAAGAACCAGGATTTTCGGAGTAATAAAATAACGGCAAAGGTAAGTAAAGGTTTTATTTTCTACCGATAAAGTGAAAATAATACATAACAACGTGAATAACATAAAGGACCATTTGCAATTTGGAGTTTTGATGCGAATTTTTGAAAAAGGCGAGTTGCATTTTGAACTTTGCCGAACTGCAAAAGCGATCTCTAAAAAATAATTTAAACAGTCTGTAATTGTAACTACGTCGGGTTGTTTAATTCGCAACAAGACGCGTTTTCACAAAAAACCTGGAGTTGACTTAACCTAACAAATAACTTTTTAAACCCTATTTGATAGTCAAATTTCCTAGAACGGGGAGGGTCACAATGATCCAAAGGAACTAAAAATTATCCACGGAAAAGATCCGAATAATTGGTTCCGCTTAATGTTTACTTAAAATGAGATTGCTGGCAAGAATTTGCGGTGCTGGGTCGTCTGGAACTTAGAAGAAAAACGTCGACGAGAAACGATTCTACATCTAAGCTAGCTTGCTGTACATGTCCTCTATCTGTGGCTTAAAGTAAGCCTTCAGCTGGGGACGTTTGCTCTTCAGTGTTGGTGTGAGCAGGCCATTTTGAACGCTGAACGGATCTGGATGCAAGTATATGTCTTTCACCTAAAATTAACGAAAGTAATGCCCAATTCAGAAGTTATGCAATGAACAAAGTACCTGTTCGAAAGATTTCAATCCGGCTTCCTTCCCTTTGGCGATCATATCGTCCATGATGAGACGTTTGATCTCGGAATTATTGCAAAGCACGCTGAATGTACCGGGTATGCCCATCTCTTGAGCCCAGCACTTGATTACGTCCACGTCCGGCACCACCACCGCCACTATACACGACTAATAGGGGCGTTAGATGTCTGTTTTCGTTAAAAAAACGTTGCTTACCTTTAGGGATTCCCCGTGGACGAATACCTGGCCGACGTATTGCGACCGGATGTAAATATTTTCAATTTTTTCCGGAACGATGTACTCGCCTTGCGATAATTTAAATATGTGCTTTCTCCTGTCGATTATTTTCAACGTTCCGTTCTGGATAAAGGAAAACTTACTTTTCAATAACAATATTTTTGACGTTTTAAACCACGCAGTTATCCCGCACCTTACCTTTCGACTACTGGCTCTGAAGATCTAAAATATTTTAATATTGTTGATACAAGGTGGCCCAAAAAACAGCAAGAATATAATTGGCAAAAATTCGTGAATGGCAAAGTACCGATTTTACGCCCATGAACTTTTTTTGTGGGACGCTTTAAACGATCGTGTGTATAAATCGCGAAATAACTATACAGTTGATGACCTTAAGAAAAAATTAGACAAGATATTCTTGCATTAAACAATAGTGATGCGGTTAGAAATGCGGTCTCGAGCATTGTGACGCGCTATACAATGTGTATTGCAGAAGATATTTAAATGTTTGTTTAGTTATTTTTTTCTGTCTTTTCTTTTTTGTTTTTATAGATTTATTTATTCAAATTTGTTACCTTGTTAAGTTAAAAATTAAATTATTAAATTAAATTAAATTATTTATTTTTGTTATTGGGTATTTTCAATCAAACTGGGTAAATAACTATTAAATGTTTCTTTAAATATGAATTCTGAAGTTTTATTAAATCTGTTAAAGCGTGTAGTATAGAGTTGATTTTTTTCAAAATTTCCATATTCCAATTTGATGTATTGTTCGCAATGGGTTTTATTCGTATATCTGGAGTATTATATCTTTAAAAGAAGTAGTATCATGTCTTTGTTATTTAAGAAGTACTGAATATTGCCAACAAGTGACCTAATTTAAATATGAGATAAATTACAAACTTACCTTATTTTTTGTCCTAGAATTGAGATAAAAATATAAGGTGTTCCATTCGAAAATCTTAAGATTTTGTTAATTGAATTCGTCAAAATGGCACCACCTATTTGCGACACCCTGTATAAGCCGAGGCGCATCTGTCAAACTGATTGAGTAGTGCATCATCTGCTTAGTCTGTGGTTAAATTTTCGTTGCAATACCTGGATCAGTAGCGTCACCACACAATTTTATATGGGGCAATTAAAATATGAAAAAAAAACACATAACCTCAATATTAGAATAGGAATTTCTTAAGCAAGTGACCTTTATTTTATCCAAGGATTCCAGAAATGTCGAAATATACAGGATGTTCCATTTAAAATAAGAATTTGTTGTTGGGACACTCTGTATCAACAAAATTATGATATTTTAAATCTTCAGGAGAGTCCAAGAAACTTTTGTACGACACTTTTTTTCCTATCTCCAATAGGTTTCCAAATCGTATAGTGGATCGTTTTATTTGGCACACGGTGTACAAAAACAGTATTTAATCCTTCCAAACCAATGTTTTAAAAAGGCGCAACTACCATGTTGCTTACTTTTCAATACCTCCATTAGCTTACTTTTCAAAATTCTTTTCTAAATACATACCGGTTGCCACATGCCCACGTCACCAGTATGGTGCCACCCGCCCTCGTCGACCACCTCTTCGGTCTTGTCGGGATCCTTAAAGTAGCCCTGGAACACGTTGGTGCCCTTCACGCAAACCTCGCCCTGGTTGTTCCGCGCCCAGTATTCCATTTCCGGGACGTCGGCCAGTTTGATGCAGCAACAGGCCAAAGGGGGTCCCACGTGACCCGGCACGTGGTCTCCTTGGATTGTTAGGGTGACGGGGGCGCAGCATTCCGTCTGGCCGTAACCCTCGACCACCTAAAACGGATATTCGGCATGCCGTTCCGTCGTCCTCCCTCGTTACTTACCACACACCCCATCGCGCACCTAATGAAGGTAAGCACGTTCTCCGCCAGAGGTGCAGAACCTACCAGCATTAACCTCAGTCTCCCGCCCATCCCCTCTTGAACCTTCTTGAATACAAGCA
The DNA here is from genome assembly GCF_029955315.1 of Cylas formicarius. Taxonomy (NCBI): domain Eukaryota; kingdom Metazoa; phylum Arthropoda; class Insecta; order Coleoptera; family Brentidae; genus Cylas; species Cylas formicarius. The sequence continues at coordinate 27,941,172 of NW_026844326.1, read as the reverse complement.
TGTCCCAGAAGCTGTTCTTTCTCAGGATACCTCTGAAATACCGTCACCTAGTTTTGGCGCTATTCGGACGCTGTATGATTGTTACCTCTTGAGTTCCGCCTCTTTGGACCTCAACGCCATATTGAACAGCATCTTCTTGACGCAATTGCCGTTGATGTCCGACTGCACTTTGTCATATATCCTATTTAGAAGGCGGGGCACTGCGGGAGTTACGGTCGGCTTCAGCGCTTTCATATCGTCCGAAAGTCTCCTCACATCGCCCAGATAGAAACCCACGGCGCCGCCCTGCATGTACATCGCGCTCTGAAAGTCATATTTCAAGATCAGTGGCGTCTGCGGGCACGATCTTACCCGCTTACTTCACAGCACCTTTCCATCATGTGAGCGAGAGGCAGGAACGACAGCATGACGTCGTCGCTCCTCAGCTTGTGGTCTCCGAATTGGAGGATCACGGCACTCATGGAGGCCACAACATTCTCGTGAGTGAGCATGACTCCTTTCGGTTGTCCCGTCGTTCCGCTCGTGTAGCACACTGTGCAGACATCAGACGGTTTTGGAGGCTAAAAAAGAGTCGAATTCGTTCGTTCATCAGTGCTGGCGTTTTAAACTCACAACTTCAGGGTTGCTATTTTTCGATCCCAAGAGCTCGACGTCGGCCAACTTCAGAATCTCGATTCCCATGTTTCGAGCCCGCTGGAGGGTCGCCGGTCTGATGTCTTTGAAGACTATCAATTTTTTTAAACATCGCGGTGATTTCTCCAACAACGAATTGCATTTTGTGTCGTCTTCTACTAAAATCACTGACATTTCGGCTGAAAACAAACCTGACCGATCAACACTGGCAGACTAGACGACTTAAATGACTTACTTTTCAAAATATCGAACGCTTTTGTTGCTTACTTTTCAACTAATGTCAACTACTTAACTTACTTCGCAAAACAACGAAGATTTGACTTGCGCTTATTTTTCAACCAATAGAAACTTTGGTGGATTACCTTGCTTACCTTTTAAAAAGCAGTCGATAACGAGTCTTTTGTTAGCTATGGTCTGTTCATAGATATAAGAAAGTGACCAATTGCTTTTGAATGGGATACAATACATACATACATACATACAATGGGATACAATACATACAATGCAACAAGATTATTACCTAAAGTTTTTAACATCCCTCCACAAAGTTGGGCAAATTCTGTTAAACATATAGAAAAAGCAGAACAATCGTATATCCATATTGCAAATAATATAGAACAAATAATAATTAGAACAGGCGACGCCGACGATAGCGATAGTGATACTGATATATTACGTGAATAAATTTAAGTAATTTAAGTAGTTAATAAAAATAATTTGTAATTTTATTTTAGATTTAAACATAAATACATACATAAATAAATAAATATCTTTAGTATCTCTCCTAACAAAACCCCAAATAATTAAATTCTGAGCAAAGTACGGACCTGTTCGGCCATATTTCATTCTTACCGCTTGCCCGGGTTTTTCCTTAATCCGTATCAGTTAGTCACTTTCTTATATCTATGAATAGACTTTACCTTTTCAATTAATGTCAACTACTTTAAAATTAACTTTTTAAAACAACAAAGATTTCATTCGCTTTCAAAACACAAGACGGTTACTTCTCAAAGAATATGAACTTTAGTGGAATACTGGGCATGAAGTCAGTTTAGCTACTTACTATTCAACACTTTCGCTTACCTTTCAAATAGCAACAAAACTCTCGAAATCTGATTGCGATTTGTCTTTAACCAAGCAGGTGTAGTTAATATAAGGAGTAATATAAGTAAACCACGACTTACTTTTCAAACAATCGGTCACTTGCTTACCATTCAATTTTTCAATGACTACTCGTACTTACCATGTCTAATAATAAAGGCACAAGCATCCGCCCCTAGCGTGTCATATAAGGGTACTATCACCATACTGTAACAGTAAGCGGCCTGTTCTACGAGGATCCACTCTGGACAATTGATGGAGTATATTCCTATCATGGTACTTGGTCCGGGTTGGAGACCCAGGGAGACGAGGCCGGAGCCCAGGTTTCGGGCTCGCAGAAGCGCCTCGTCATACGTGAGCCACTGGAATGGTTTCTGATACGATTCGCGCCAGCCCAAGCACGGGCCGTTGTCTAAAATAAAAAGTTACGAGCAAAGGTAAGTCTCGATCAATGAAAACACGTCGAGAAACGTCGTTTCGGCGATTGCGGCGAACCGAGAACACCTGTCGGTCATTTGCAAGGACCCGTCGAAACACTGAGTAATTCAAACAGTTGCCAAAAATGCGTCAATTCTAGTATCACGAATGTTTATACAGGATGCCTACTTTATATCCGTGTAAACTCAGTAAAATTTAATCAATGTAGTGTAATGTAATCAACTGATTTGCTTTTTGAATGCGACGGGAAACCACTTCTACAGAGTGTTCGAAAATAGAGATATTTTGAACAATTGACGGGTCACTTACTAGAAACTTTGGAGCCTCTCCTGAAGCTTTCGTATAGGGTCTTGGCGTCCGCGTAGAGATAGCTTACGAATTTTCCTTCTTTCGCATCCTTGTAAAATCTGGACACTCGTATCACGTCCGGTCCCTGGAAAGACATGCCTCAGATAAGCCCGAGCACATTCGACAAGGCGCATAATCCATTCCAGCTTTTTAATCCTCTTATAGTAACATACCTTTCAAACTGCTTAATCTATTTGCTTTGAATTTAGTGTCAAATTCAAGATTTTTCAATTATCCGCCATATTTTTTGCTATAGATGAAAAGCAAGCGATTTTAGTTATTGCATACATTTAGACAACCGCACGCATTTTTTTGCGAGGAGACTTTCAAAGTGTCCCGTAGAATTTACCAGTTTTTTGAAAACGACACAAACTTGCTTGAAAGGTATTGCTTACCGTTTGACATTGTGCTTATTTCTCAAACGACTCAAATAACTTACTTTCAAGTTTATTCTAAACAACACAGAACCGTGCTCATCGATAATACCCTCATAAAGTTATGTCAGAGAGCTAACCGTTCAACATTGTGCTTACTTCTCGAACGACTCAAACTGCTTATTTTCAATTTTAATCTAGACGACGCAGAACCTTGCTCATCGATAACACCCGCGTAAAAGTTATATCAGAGTGCTAATCGTGCAACATTGTGCTTACTTCTCAAAGAACTCAAACCACTTACTTTCAAGTTTATTCTCAACGACGCAGAATCTTGATCATTGATAACATCCTCGTAAAAGTTATATCAGAGTGCTAACCGTTCAACATTGTGCTTACTTTTCAAACGAGTCAAACCAAATACTTTCAATTTTATTCTTGACGACCCAGAACCGCGCATAGCGACAACACCCACTTAAAAGTTATGTCATATTGCTTACCTTTCAAGACGATGTTTCAAAATTAGCATCTTACTCGTAGAATCTTAATGAAACGCGTTTTTGTTTTCGAAACGGCCAAAAACGGGATGAGTTCGGATGTGCTTACTTTTCAACTTACTTTCCAGTTGTAGACGTCCGACTGGTTGTTCAAATTGATGGGTATGCTGATGGGCGGCACGCTGCCGCACGAGCATCCCATTTCGTCTCACTGTTCGGGATGGCACCTCGACCTTTCGAACATATTCGCGAATCTTACTTTTTTTCTTCTCGATCGAATCACCGGACCCGTTCGGACGGGACTGGCTCGCGTTCAAATTTACGTAACGGGACAACCTTTACGACGATTTGCGCGCACCTTCGAGGCCTTTAAAACAATGTCCGCGTCAGGGAAAACTTATACGCACTTCAAAAAGCCGAGAGTTGTCGCGCCGAAGGTTAATTTATTCTGGCAGCCGATGACGGGCGATAAAAGTGCACCTCGACGTTATTTTTAACGGTGCATTTCCGGGTTTTCTAGGACGCCGTCAACCCGATCGGTGATTTTCGAAAAATTCGCCAGGAAAACTCGAAAAACCGCGCGCGGTCAGAGACTAAGTTCGGACGAAATTTTCTGCCACGCAATCTATAACGCCCCACCTCCTTGTATAAATAGACACTTAACAACGGCGGGATTCACTCTACTCCACAATAATCGAAATCGATTTATTTTTATCAACCATTTCTCGCGTCGCTGCCCTACGGTCTGAGTGACCGTCTTTTGCGATGAAAAACTCAATTTTCAATGTCTTGTTCAATGTTTAAGATGCAATTAAAGAAAATAACTTATTTTATAATGGATGGTAACTTGGAAAGTAATAATCTTTTAAGAAATAAAATGCAAGCTTCATTTCCATATAATAGTATATTATGCAACAAGTGCGGTAAACGATATTTGACTCACGAGTTTTTAATAAACGAGTGAGTTAAAAATTTTACCGAACGTGTTGCATGGTATACTTTTTCTACGACCGTAGGTTTTTGGGTACATTATCGCCAAACAAAACAACACGAATACATTTACTGACATGACCGTCAGAATTGACAAACGTCAAAATTCAAGGCGTGGGAAATATCCGAAAACATCCGATTGATCCCGAACCCGTGCGGTAAAATCCCGGACATGTCCGAAGTAGCTCATGGGAAACGAAACTGACGTGGTAAAGTGACGCTTCCCGCACGCTCGATCGGTGGGTAATTAGGTATTTTAGAGACGGGAGTAGAAAAATATAATTACCAGAGAAGGTGCTTTTTAGTTTAGGCAAATTAGCCATTCACAACAACATAACTTGAAATTGTAAAAAATTCTGTTTGTGTTTTGATTATTAAACGATATATGGCAGTAAATGGTTTCGTCTATAAAAGCTTGCTCAATTAAAATTCAAGACGTGGGAACTATCTCCGAAAACATTTGATTGCTCCCAAACCCGTGCGGTAAAATCCCGGAAATGTCCGAAGCATTCGTGGGAAACGAAACTTGCCGAGACCAACTGTACGATTTTCAAATGTCCATGTCTCATCAGTACAAACAAGACAAAATTGAAGGTTACGGCATGCTTTTTCTTGTTTATATGATTTTAAAAATTTAATCCGCTTAAATGCTCTATCTTGGGATGATTTTTCTTCCAATTACAGTCTTTTTCTTTAAATAATCTACTTAATGATCAATTGTAAAAGTTAAATAAACAACATAACGTTTTAAAATTGTGTTTATTTCGTTGTTTTTACGACATATCCAATAATACATCTCTCTCTCTCTCTCTCTCTCTCTCTCTATCCCTCTCCCCCCCTCTCTCTCCCTATCCCTCTCCCCACCCACTCTCTCTCTATCCCTCTCCCCCCTCTCTCTATCCCTCTCCCCCCCTCTCTCTCTACCCCTCTCTCTCTATCCCTCTCCCCCCTCTCTCTCTATCCCTCTCTCTCTATCCCTCTCCCCCCTCTCTCTCTATCCCTCTCTCTCTATCCCTCTCCCCCCTCCCTCTCTATCCCTCTCCCCCCTCTCTCTCTATCCCTCTCTCCCCCCTCTCTCTCTTCCCCCTCTCCCCCCTCTCTCTCTTCCCCCTCTCACTCCATCTCTCTCCCCCTCCCCCTCTCTCTTACTGCCTGTCGGTGACTTTGGTGAAGATGCCGCTAAATCAAGCAATAAACTTTACAAACAAGATCGTTTAATGCCAGCCTTTGTTCTAGAAAAAAAAAATAGAATAAAACATCTTGGGTTTCTAAAATCTTTTTTAACTCCTTATTATCTGGAAGATATTTTAAATATTAGAGCTTTAGAAACTGTAATGTCATCACCTTGTAAATCTATATTGCTTTTGTTATTTGTTCTTCTATTAAATACATTTTATTTTTATAACTTATAACAAATTGTTAATTGTTGAAAAAGACAAGTTTAATGAAAATGTTGAGGTTAAAATTTATTGCTGCAATTTTTATAGCACGATATTATAAAACATTTTGTTAACATACTTTTGGCGCGGTCATTCAGACCACAGTGCGCTGGATCGCTAGGTCCGGCCTTACTTTTCAAAAAAATTCATTCGCCTCGGCCGCTTACCTTTCAAGCCACACCTGCTTACCGACTTACTTTTCAGCGGGTCAACTAACGCGTCCACTTACTTATCAAAAATTTTCTTTATTTACCTGGTAATTATTGAATTTAGCCCCATTCCCTTACTTATTAAGAAAGGAAAGACTTTTGTTGAACTAGTTTAACTTGTTTACCAATAGAGGAACTGACTTACTTTTTAAGCAGTCACAAGAATCGGTTTTTACATTCATCATTCATTGACTTTAACATTTTTTTCCCAACAAATGGTGTTTGTTGACCTTTTCACTACTTTTCAAGCGACTTACTTTTCAACTTACTTCTCAAGACAAACATTGAAAATATACCACGTTTATTTTTGAGCACAGGAAAAGCTTTTGCTTACTATTCAAAGAAAAAAACCTTTTTGGCGCCCTCAAAACATCGAAAAGAGGGAATGCTCTTCAACCCGATTACCACTTAGCCACCTTCGCGAGGAGGGAGGGTGACAAAATGTCGACGCGACGATTGAAACGACGGTCCTATTTTTATAAGGCTGATCACGGATTATCCACTTGTCACGCGGTTGTTATAAGAGCGAATAGTAAACAGCTTGAAGTATCCCGATGAAATATTTCTAGTCAGGCGCGCGTCGAATTATTTTTGAGTTGGCGACGTCAAGTGTCCGGTTTTGTGACGGAGCCGCGATAAAAACGGAAAAATAATACTTTTTTTCGACTGTCTTAAGTAATACACGGTGTTTTGAAAAAATATATAGAGTTTGTATGTATTGTATTTTTAGATGCTTCATCACGCACTAGTTTATAATTATCTCCAGATATTAAAACTAACTCTGCTTCCTCAAATGTCATCAGACTGTCACAATGTTAATTTTTCAAGGAGATTTCAACAGACTACTGTAATACTATTTACTGGATTCCTTCTGCGTGGGATGTTTATCAATCAAACTTGCTGATGTTTCGCCAATCATCCTGTTGCCTTCATCAGAGCTTAACTGACACTAGCTCGTATTCTATCCTGTATCTGGTTATATATTGTTTGAGGGGGGCAGGACTAAACGAGGAGCATGAACATTGTCTCCGATGACTGACTCCCATATTGGTGAAAGGCAAAGACCTGAGTCCATGACCATAACTATGCTAGAATTTTGTCGGTAATTGCTGATGAGTTGGTTATGAATGCTTCCGAGATTTTCTTAGCCATTTAAACTTTACACCCTAACATGTGTTTTACCATTGGATTAGAAACCAATAATAACTCCCATTCTTATCAATAGAAAATCAGATCTAACATGGGGTCATTGTGTTTACAGAAAAGCTACGCATACATTATCTTGATTCGGGTTTTAAAGGCCGTCGTCGGTTGGAATTACTTCCTAACGTTTCGCTAGCACGAGTGGCGAGCTTCTTCAGAGGTCCTTCCATCTCCGATGTTGGACGTAGACTGATGATTTCTCCTGCGCAGGTTGTATTTATGCCGATTGATGGTGGGCGGGGGTTGTTCCGCTTCTGTTGGTCTCGGGATATCGATCGGTACTGCTCGGGCGTTCCTAAGGATCGGGTTCCAGATTTGGTTTGATTTTAAGGGTCTCCTCCTTTCTGTTGAAATTGTGTGGGTGTTTTTGTATCTCAATGGCTTCCCTGACTAGTCTGTTGTGATAGCCGTTGACCGTTGACTTACAGCTCTCAAAGTGTATCCTGTGTTCCCCGTTGCCCAGTGCGTGTTCAGCTACTGCAGACTTCTCTATCTGTCTTAGCCTGCAGCTTGCTTTATGCTCCTTAAGTCTCGTTTCAATTGATCTCTTGGTAGTTCCGATGTAGACCTTTCCGCATGAACACGGAATGCGGTAGACTCCTGCAGCTGCAAGTGAGTCCGTTAGGAAGTAATTCCAACCGACGACGGCCTTTAAACCCGAATCAAGATAATAGCTCATCAACGGGCCGCGAAAGCCTTAACCAATTTATCCTACGCATACAGGTCGTAAAATTATTTTAACCCAAGTCACTAAATCCAGAATAAAAACACCTTAGATCTGCTCTTCACTCTAATAATTTCCACATTAGAGATACTAAGCGTTCCATCACAAAATACACTTCATCACAACCTTCCAATAGCAATGAAACCGAAAGCAACCCCACACTTGCCACCGTTGTCCGTCCTTGCATTCAAAACATCATTGACCTATCAAAAATAGCTAAGAAATACAAAGTCGAAATTAGATTTACCACTCTCTTCTTCGATCCGTCAATGTTAAAATTCTGTTTGAGATAGCAGGAGTTCCATGCAGATGCGACAAAGAATACATTGGAGAGACCAGACGAAAAATAGCAACTTGGCTCAAAGAATATGAAAGAGCCTTAAGACTACGACAAAGCTCTGAAGAAGCTAACAGGATAATTGGCGAAACGTCAGCATGATCGATTCATCAGTAACCGAGGTAGGAGAAGTCCAGAAGATTTGAAAATAGTGTCATAATGTTTACTTCAAAATCTCATCCCTTTATATGATGGATATCCACGATTATTTTGGGAGGATTTTATGTTTGTCAATTAATAATAATTTATACGTTATAGTTTTCAATCAAATTAATTATTAAAATTTAAAAATATATATATATTTAATGTTAATATCATCTCAAGTATAAAAAAAATAAAAAAATACTTTTTTGCACCGAAATTATTTATTTTGTTTGACTTAAGAATACATTACATGTGCCAAAAAGAAAAATAAAAACTCGAAACATACAAAAAAATACTGGTGCGTAAACGAACCACTGGGAAAAAACATTAAATAATGTTTTGGGGCACATAAGATTGAACATATAATTTTTACATAAATATATAAAAGAAAGGTCAAATTCGACAGAAAACATCTAAAAGGAAATCAAATCAATCACTTCGCCATCAAAAAACATAAAAAATATGTCAAGCGGGGTTTTTCCAGAAAGCCTATTTTTTAATTGCTCACATGAATTAAATTCATCGGATATAGGTGTGTGAGTGTACTCAATCTGACCTTTCTTCCATCTGACAGCAGGCAATGAAGCAAGCCTGTCGTTTCCAGAAAGCATACGTATTCTTTTGAATTCTAGGGTTTCATCATCTGATGAGTCCCATTCAGGTTCAGTAGTTGATGAATTACAGGACTGTTGAAAGACAGCTGTATCATTCGGTGTATGTAACTCGAAAGTTCCAACTATATCAGACTCTTTTAGATTTATGTTATCGTTCATATCTTCTTCGTCAGTCAAGGTATCCACGTCGGGTGGAATATAGACAGCGTCAATATGTTCTGTAAATATTTTTTTACGTTATTTTTAGCATAAATTTACAAGGAATGTAATGCTACAATACATAAGAATACGTAAATCCAAATAATACTTACGACTTTCATTGTTATTGTCCTCATCCATCACGATCTCCTCCATAGCCGCCTCTAATTCCTTTTGAGTCAAATACCTCGGAAATGCCGTACTTTACGAACTGTAACGTTCACTGCACAAGGCACAAACTAATACTAAAGAACACGCTAATTGTTGGATGTTTATTCTACATGCGCGGACTTGTCTAGACTTACAATAACAAAGTTTTGTTTCACGGATAAAACTCACCAGCACCAGTAAATATTTTCAAAAAATAAAGCATAATCAATATATCAAAATATTTTTTTTTACAATTTTGGATTTACTTTAAAATATGATACAAATTTATGTACCGCTTTTGTTAATTTCTGAAGTCTTTCCTTTACACATAAATTGGCGATTTCTAAGGTTTTATGTCCTTTAGTAGTAATAATAATAAAATTTCTAAATGGATGTGCAAAAATATTTCCTGGATGTGACAAAAAAAACCATAGTATAGGTGCATATTAACGCACCACTGGGACAAAAAGAATTTTTATAAAATCTCGTTAAATATTTAAATTATTAGTTCATTTAACAAATAAGACGGAATTGGAACAAAAAACCAAATTTGATTTGACTTTAAATAATTTGCGACAGTATGTTTTTGGAACAACAAACTTTTTTATCTGAGTTAAGACGTAACTTTTAACTCTAAACAACTTTTCTTAATAACACTTTACTCTTGTTCAATTTTTGTATGCTTTGTCCTACCCTGTATGCTGTTTGATTTGATATTTTAAGTGCACCTAATATGATTATATATTGTATATTATATATTATATATTCTAGTTCTGCAGTCCGGAAAAAAAGCCATATATTGCACATTAAAATGACCACATTGTATATTTTTAATAAATACATTTGAGGCAAATTTTGTATCTGCCATTTTTTATCATTTGAAAATATGCGTTTTTGTGCAACTTTCGTGAAAAAACTCATCCATTGTCTATTTTTTACTGGATAAAATGAAAAAAAACGCTATGGAATATTTCGATCCCTTTCCCCAGACATAATTGCCGAAGAGGTCAATGATTTATGAATTTACCCCCTGCTCTTCTGGTTCCAGTACGCACTGCGCGTCTAACGGAAACAGCGGCCTCTGGGGCACCGGCCGGCTTGCCAAATACAGCGCGGACGCCGCTGCCACGCCGGTGAGTGCTAGCGCCCCCGCGCCCCCTCCTATGTACTGCAGATACTGCTCCATTTCGTCCACTGCAACAAACGTGAGAAAAATCAAACAAGATCTTGTGCGGAGTGCGTAGCGTATATACCGATCGTCATCGAATTATATAAATAACGCTATAGTGGTTGTTAGGGCCAGGGTGCTCTTTTTTTTTTCGTTATTTACGCCAGTAAAATCGAACTCTATGTACGCGTTTCGGCGCATCGAAAATGGCCGACGCGCCGATCTAAAATTAGACGTCAACTATGGGGAAACTGAGGCGCCGAACATACGTGGCATGATTTTGCGATTACCTGGTGTTAAATGACGTCATTTTTATGGATAATAATACCAGCTGCGATAGTGACGTCATCGGGCCCACTCGACCACTTCTGCCCGTAATATTTTGGCTTTAAAAATCTATTTATTTAATTTTTTCTTTTTTTTGGCTTTGGTTATTTATTAAGGTGGCGATCATTTAATTATTTAACTTTTGTATTTAACGTTTGGGAGTCAAATTATAAAGTTGTTCATAAAATGGTACGTCTTTTGTAAGATATATTTTTTATAGTACATCGTATAATAAAATTCCCTAAAAATACCCAAACCCAAGCCCAAAATAGTTTGTGAGCTTTTAACATAAAAGCAATAGTCAACCTAATATTCTGTAAACTCAAAAACGCAAAATTCGATTCCACAACAAGCGACTCAGGGAGGAATCGAAACGTTTTAAGAATAGTTTTATAGTAGCCTGTGGAAGTTTCTTTGGAAAAAAAGTATAGTACTGTGCTCTCAAGACGTGCACTCGCAATTATTTGTCACAGTTTCACTTTTTGCGTCCATAATACTGACGCGTTTCTTTCGCAATTTCGAAGATTAAGCCGTTTATAAATAAAGCATTGAAACTATTTCATAAAAAGAAAATAAGACATGAGTAACTAAATTTTGAAAAACAGATATTGCCAAAGAAACTAGTCAGTGTAATTTTCTTTTCAAACTATTTTCAACCTCCATGGGCAATGTGGGCCAATCTGTAATAGCATATTCTACGCCCAAAATGTATGCCGAGAAACATTTCGTTTTGTTTTGTTTTAATAAATAAAATCATTTTGGCATGCTGAACGCGATTCTAAACGTCAAATTTGGGTTAGGGGCGTAGAGGTATAATTTCTTTGTGGGTTGTCTTTTAGACTTTTTTTTTATTAAATTGGAAAAGTAAGAGAAAAACCAAATAAAAACAATTTCAGAGACAATGCGACTAAAAAACACTATGAATTCTGTTTCCAGGCCTACTTTTCAATTTTTGGTGAATTAATAAGATGGGCATGCAAAATAGTGTATTTTTGAAATCCATTTTTTTTTCGAATACGGTTCCTCCTGCGATATCAATCGGGTATAGCTTTTTCTGGTAACAGTACACAGCTTCGGATTTTTATAAGAAAAAAGTCTAAAAGTCAACCCACAAAAAATTATTGCAATTTATGGTCAAAATTTGGTTATTTTACTGTATATATTTTTTGAAGATAGTTCAACATACGAAATACGAATTCACCAAGTGAAATAACCTATTTATTTTTCATTTTTGTACTGATCTTATTCCAAGAAATATTTTTCATCTCATCTTCATTTTTTTAAATTTCAAACACCTCAACTTTATCCCAAGCATAAAAAAATCTTTTTTGCTCTGAAATTATTTATTTTGTTGCACTTAAAAATACATTACACGTGTCAAAAAAAAGTTAAGACTCGAAACATGCAAAAAAATACTGGTTCATAAACGAACCACTGGGAAAAAACATTAAATAATGTTTTGGGGTACATAAGATGTAACATACAATTCATAGATAAATATCCAAAAGAAATTTCAAACTCTACAGAAAACAACTAAAAGTAGATTGTTTTCCAAATAGAACCTGATTTGATACAAAAAAACGCAAAAATGTTTTATGGTGCATGAGCACACCACTGGTAACATCCGATTTCATTTTTGGTGATATTTTACAAAGCATGAAGTATGTAAATGCACATTACACTTATTACAAACGTAAATTGTGTGGCTTCGGGCTTTAGTAGCATGAATAATCATGAGGTGAGCGTATGTCTTCTTTTCAATTCCAGGGTTTCATCATCTGGTGAGTCCCATTCAGGTTCAGTAGTTGATGAATTACAGGACTGTTGAAGGACAGCTGTATCATTCGGTGCATGTAACTCGAAAGTTCCAACTGTATCAGTTGATTCCCCAAACTCTTGTAGATTTATGTTATCGTTCATATCTTCTTCCTCAGTCAGGAATATAGACCGCGTCAATATGTTCTGTAAATATTTTTTCACATTACTTTTGGCATAAATTTACAAGGAATGGAATCCTACGATACATAGGAATACGTAAATTCAAATAATACTTACGACTTTCATTGTTATTGTCCTCATCCGTTACGATCTCCTCCATAGCCGACTCTAATTCCTTTTGAGTCAAATACCTCGGAAATGCCATATTTTACGAACTGTAACGTTCACTGCACAAGGCACAAACTAATACTAAAGAACACGCGAATTGTTGGATATTTATTCTACATGCTCTGACTTGTCTAGTCTTGCAATAACTTAGTTTTGTTTCGCAGATAAAACCAGTGGTGCATTCACGCACCAGTAAATATTTTCAAAAAATAAAGCATAATCAATATAGTATTTCCAATGTATGTTTTTTGCGCTGTAATCTACATAGACTTAACAAAAATAACAATACAAATGCAAAATATATTTTTTCACTATTTTGGATTTACTTGAAAATGTGATGCAAATTAATGTACCGCTTTTGTTGACTTTTGAAGTCATATATAAAATCTTTCCTTTACACATAAATTAGCGATTTCTACCTTTTTAGATCCTATAGTAGAGATCATAATCAAATTTCTAAATGACAAAATTGGTATTAACAAAGTAATTATTTATAAACACCTGGGAAGCTAGTCGGAATTTTCTCAATTGCAAAGCGGAGCATTTTTTTTTTTTTACTGTTATAAATAAATCGATGTTTGGGTATTTAATAAAACAGTTTTTCTCGATTTGCTGTCGATCAGTTGATAGCAGCGAACGGAGGACACATAACACTGGTTGTTCCCAGCCCCGTTTTATTAATTTACAAATGTTAAAACGTTAACGAAATAGGATTTCGTTGCGTGGCCGACAGCGGGGAACCTCCCCCCACCACCGGGACAAAAATCGATAAGCAGCCCCTTATTATAAATGCATTACTTTAACCTAATTTACCTAAATTGTTAATCCCGTGCGACATTTTCGAACCAATAGAGCGCATACGTCCGCAGCCTAGTAGACCCGATCTAAATCCGTCAGACTTTTACCTGTTCTTAGGTTTTCACTAGCTAAATCTGAACTAAAAAAATTTAATTTTAATCGAAAACATCGAAATACGATTAGTGTTTAAAATCAACCGAAATCATCCGATCGCACCCAAACCCGTGACTAAAGTACCGGTACCGTGAACGTGGTTAACGAAGCTGACGACTTAAAGTAACACTTCGCGAGAGCTTAATTGGATATTTTATTGTGGTGGACAATTTTAATTAAATTAAACTACAATTTTAATTAAAAATGTAATAACAATTAAATTCTGCAGTCAGCACTTGTTCATGGTACTGCTGATTGTTAATGATAATCAACTAAAGGCTCCTAAAGTTGCGATTACCGGCTGTTTGTTTATTATTAGGGTATCTAGTGTATTTAAATCATCGAAAATATATATAAAAAAAGTAGCACACTTGGCACAATTTCTATAAGAATTTACTTTGACTTCAAAAAGCGATCAGACTATTATTTTTGTTTGTTCTAAATCTGTTCGTATGTTTTCACAGCCACTAAAAATTTGGTGGAAGCTAAACCTGCACTAAAAAATTTTAATTTTAATCGAAAACATCGAAATACGATTAGTGTTTAAAATCAACCGAAATCATCCGATCGCACCCAAACCCGTGACTAAAGTACCGGTACCGTGAACGTGGTTAACGAAGTAACACTTCGCGAGAGCTTAATTGGATATTTTATTGTGGTGGACAGTTTTAATTAAATTAAACTATAATTTTAATTAAAAATGTAATAACAATTAAATTCTGCAGTCAGCACTTGTTCATGGTACTGCTGATTGTTAATAATAATCAACTAAAGACTCCTAGAGTTGCGATTACCGACTGTTTGTTTATTATTAGGGTATCCAGTGTATTTAAATCTTTGAAAATATATATAAAAAAAGTAGCACACTTGGCACAATTTCTATAAGAATTTACTTTGACTTCAAAAAGCGATCAGACTGTTATTTTTGTTTGTTCTAAATCTGTTCGTATGTTTTCACAGCCACTAAAAATTTGGTGGAAGCTAAACCTGCACTAAAAAATTTTAATTTTAATCGAAAACATCGAAATACGATTAGTGTTTAAAATCAACCGAAATCATCCGATCGCACCCAAACCCGTGACTAAAGTACCGGTACCGTGAACGTGGTTAACGAAGTAACACTTCGCGAGAGCTTAATTGGATATTTTATTGTGGTGGACAGTTTTAATTAAATTAAACTATAATTTTAATTAAAAATGTAATAACAATTAAATTCTGCAGTCAGCACTTGTTCATGGTACTGCTGATTGTTAATAATAATCAACTAAAGACTCCTAGAGTTGCGATTACCGACTGTTTGTTTATTATTAGGGTATCCAGTGTATTTAAATCTTTGAAAATATATATAAAAAAAGTAGCACACTTGGCACAATTTCTATAAGAATTTACTTTGACTTCAAAAAGCGATCAGACTGTTATTTTTGTTTGTTCTAAATCTGTTCGTATGTTTTCACAGCCACTAAAAATTTGGTGGGAGCGAAACCTGCACTAAAAAATTTTAATTTTAATCGAAAACATCGAAATACGATTAGTGTTTAAAATCAACCGAAAACATCCGATCGCACCCAAACCCGTGACTAAAGTACCGGTACCGTGAACGTGGTTAACGAAGCTGACGACTTAAAGTAACACTTCGCGAGAGCTTAATTGGATATTTTATTGTGGTGGACAATTTTAATTAAATTAAACTACAATTTTAATTAAAAATGTAATAACAATTAAATTCTGCAGTCAGCACTTGTTCATGGTACTGCTGATTGTTAATGATAATCAACTAAAGGCTCCTAAAGTTGCGATTACCGGCTGTTTGTTTATTATTAGGGTATCTAGTGTATTTAAATCATCGAAAATATATATAAAAAAAGTAGCACACTTGGCACAATTTCTATAAGAATTTACTTTGACTTCAAAAAGCGATCAGACTATTATTTTTGTTTGTTCTAAATCTGTTCGTATGTTTTCACAGCCACTAAAAATTTGGTGGAAGCTAAACCTGCACTAAAAAATTTTAATTTTAATCGAAAACATCGAAATACGATTAGTGTTTAAAATCAACCGAAATCATCCGATCGCACCCAAACCCGTGACTAAAGTACCGGTACCGTGAACGTGGTTAACGAAGTAACACTTCGCGAGAGCTTAATTGGATATTTTATTGTGGTGGACAGTTTTAATTAAATTAAACTATAATTTTAATTAAAAATGTAATAACAATTAAATTCTGCAGTCAGCACTTGTTCATGGTACTGCTGATTGTTAATAATAATCAACTAAAGACTCCTAGAGTTGCGATTACCGACTGTTTGTTTATTATTAGGGTATCCAGTGTATTTAAATCTTTGAAAATATATATAAAAAAAGTAGCACACTTGGCACAATTTCTATAAGAATTTACTTTGACTTCAAAAAGCGATCAGACTGTTATTTTTGTTTGTTCTAAATCTGTTCGTATGTTTTCACAGCCACTAAAAATTTGGTGGGAGCGAAACCTGCACTAAAAAATTTTAATTTTAATCGAAAACATCGAAATACGATTAGTGTTTAAAATCAACCGAAAACATCCGATCGCACCCAAACCCGTGACTAAAGTACCGGTACCGTGAACGTGGTTAACGAAGCTGACGACTTAAAGTAACACTTCGCGAGAGCTTAATTGGATATTTTATTGTGGTGGACAGTTTTAATTAAATTAAACTATAATTTTAATTAAAAATGTAATAACAATTAAATTCTGCAGTCAGCACTTGTTCATGGTACTGCTGATTGTTAATAATAATCAACTAAAGACTCCTAGAGTTGCGATTACCGACTGTTTGTTTATTATTAGGGTATCCAGTGTATTTAAATCTTTGAAAATATATATAAAAAAAGTAGCACACTTGGCACAATTTCTATAAGAATTTACTTTGACTTCAAAAAGCGATCAGACTGTTATTTTTGTTTGTTCTAAATCTGTTCGTATGTTTTCACAGCCACTAAAAATTTGGTGGGAGCGAAACCTGCACTAAAAAATTTTAATTTTAATCGAAAACATCGAAATACGATTAGTGTTTAAAATCAACCGAAAACATCCGATCGCCCCCAAACTCGTGACTAAAGTACCGGTACCGTGAACGTGGTTAACGAAGCTGACGACTTAAAGTAACACTTCGCGAGAGCTTAATTGGATATTTTATTGTAGTGGACAATTTTAATTAAATTAAACTACAATTTTAATTAAAAATGTAATAACAATTAAATTCTGCAGTCAGCACTTGTTCATGGTACTGCTGATTGTTAGTTTTCAATCAACTAAAGACTCCTAGAGTTGCGATTACCTGCTGTTTGTTTATTACTATAAGAATTTACCTTTACTTCAAAAAGCGATCAGGCTATTATTTTTGTTTGTTCTAAATCTGTTCGTATGTTTTGACAGTCACTAAAAATTTGGTGGGAATCTTAGCTATCGATCAAAACAATTAATGCACTGTTAAGCTTTTAAACCACCATAAATGTGAAACCCAATGAAATACATCATTAATAGTCAATCAATAATTTTAATTTATTGTTGTTTCATTTGTCTACTTAGAAATAACAATGTTTTATTTTTATTTTAGCTATTACTAGGTATCATAAATAATAAATTTGCGTTTATTTGTTTGTTGTTACTTATAACTAGACATTAAGAACAACTCGTAAAGTGGAATTCCTTTTTAAATTTCAGCTTTTTTTTAGATTAGGATAAAGATATTCAGGTGCAGTTTTCACTTGGTTCATCGGCCCATATTTGGCTATTTAATGACTTATCATTCGTTGGATTTGCTTGATTGCTTGCCAGGTGGCGAGTTAAGCATTCGCAATTTCATAGTACGATTGGCTAGGAAAAGCCTTAAATAGGGTAAAAATTATTAAGCAACAAGTATGGTGGTAAATGACATTTGAGTCACGAGTTTAATTGGCACGAGCGGAGCGAGTGCTTAATAAATTAGTGACTTAAAAAGTTCCGGAAATGTCCGAAGGGGCTCAGATCAGTGGCAAACGAAACTGATGTGGTAAAATGCCACTTTCCACACCCTAGATATAATAATTAGGTATTTTACAGAAGGGAGTAGAAAAAGGCTTCACCTTACTATGATTAATGTTAGACATTTTTGTCTAATTTGTCTACAATGAGTTTTGAAAATCAAGATAGACAATACGCTGTTTGGTAGTCATTTCAAAAACTTGAAAATGATTTCTATATTACGTTTATATAATACTGTACCTTTTATTTACGCATTTTATGTATTTTGTGATTATTATTAATAAGCTTTTGGTGGCCAAATATCAAGTCCTCTAGAAGTATCATCCGGAGTCTCTCAAGGTTCTATTTTTGAACCTCAGTTATTATTTTTATTTTATAAGAAAAAAGGGTAAACATTAGAAAAAATAAAATAAACCATAAAATACTAAAAATAATAGTATATTAATTAAATATATTAAATAATTAAATATATTAAAATAAATAGAGGTTTTTCAATTTAAACTGATCCCAATATATTTGTTTATATTGAAGACCCTGTAGCATCTAAATCAAATTCAAACATATGTTTTATTCGTTTTTGAGCCGCCCGGTATACTTTAAAATAATTTTAAATTGTGCATTCCAATGATCTTTACAACTTTTTTTATTTACCATTTTCTCATAAATTTTGAAATTTGAAATTGTGCATCCCAATAATCTTTACAACTTTTTTATTTACCATTTTCTCATAAATTTTGAAACCAATGAGATATCCTTGATTCACCGCGTTTCTTTAAATAAGGTGTATATTTACCTAATTCAATAAAGACGTTTATAATTATTATTATAAACTTTACCACTTATTAGCAAAAACAATCCCTGCCGGCACTGTTACGACGCCGCTGCCCTCTCCCCGCGCCCATAACGGTACGCACTTACGGTTGTTCCATCGGTTTTTATTTTTTTCGCGTTTTTTCTTCCCTGCTGCTCCGTTCTTCCTCTTTTTCCGTCTCGCGTCCGCGATCGTCTTCGTTTTGAAACAGGCCTTCGCGGTCGCCATGCACCCGTCCATGTTTTCGGTACCGCACGATCAACGACTGTATGTATATATATATATATTTATCGACGGGTACGCGCCAAAGGAATTAAGTATCCCCGGTACCGCTCATTTTTCGTTCGCCTAACCAACTGAACTTGGTACCGTCGCGTCTTCGACAGCCTCACCGCGTTCCGATAGCTGTAAATTGGAGCAGAAATTTCAACGGTACGACCGGTAGCGGGCGGAGTACCGTTTCCGGCGACGAAGACGAGAGCATGGCGTATCAGGCGGCCGTTTCGGTTCGCGAATATTGAATTCTCCATTTAATTTGATACGATTTTTTACTCGGATAATGGCCTTACGGTACATTTGCTTTGAGGCGGAAAGCATCGAAACTCCAATTCCCATCGAACTAAACACCCATTAACTTTTAGAGACGAACTGATTCATTTTCAGCACTAATGCTAATTTGCACCAAATTCTAGTTTAAAAACTTTTAACTTAATATCAGTCATTATGTTTACAGAAAACGTACAGACACCTACCGATACCTTAATGCAGTGGTGAGGAAACTTTTTTTAAGTTAAAATTATGTGTTTTATAAACACATACATATATTAATTTTTCAAAGAAACTTCCACCGGCTACTGTAATGCTTTTTACAAAACTTCTAGATTCCTCCTTGCTTAGTCGAAATTGCTGACGTTTCGCCAATCATCCTGTCGGCTTCTTCAGAGCTTGACTGAAACTGATTTGTATTTTACTCTATACCTGCTTATATACTGTTTGAGGGGGGGCGCTAATGAGGAGTATAAACAACGTCTCGGATGACTGATTCCCAAATTGGTGACAGGTAGAGACCTGAGTCGCGGTTAAGATTGTTAGGTTGTTTATAGATTTCTATAGACTCTCGGATTTTTCGTTGGTAGAAGAACTGATTACATGCAAGAATTTTAACCTCATTGCTTTGGTCAGAACAAATTAGCTAAATACAAAATTGACAATCTACAAAGTTATAGTGGAGCCCATTCTAACGTATAGATGTGAGTGCTGGAAATTGACGGACAGACAGGAAAAACAAATTGATGCTATTGAAATGGACTACCTGAGAAGATCTGCGGGATATCTAGAACACAACTTATACTAAATGAAAACATACGACGAAAAAGAGAGAATGGAGACAACACAATTACTATGGTGCAGGCATGTGATGAGAATGGTGCAGGCCGGTGGCCTAAAAAAGCATTACTGTACCAACTGCTAAATAGAAGAAGAAGACTAAGAGCCTCAGCAACCAACAAGTTTTGTGCAACGGTCAGTCTATTCTGACTAATCTTGTCCGTTTTGTTCGGAGAACTTATAAGGAAATGGAGAATGGTCGTGATATCAGCGGGTCTGCAGGCAGATTTAAAAAAAATATTTGCATGATATAACCACGTGTGCCGCTGTTAATGGAATAAGATCCGCTTACTTGGATATGATTTCTGTCGATGTAGTAAATTTGCAGGCGTACTTAGAGAGATTCTCTGGGTACCGTGCTCTGAATTGACTTCACTTAAATGTTGATAAATGTCACTACATAGTATTATCTCTCGAGGTATACAAATGTGAATTTAAAATTAAAAAATATGCTATCAAAACCTGCGAACGTTGTTAAAGACTATATACCATCGTTCAAGCGGTATACAGGCAAAGGACTGCGTAATTTAGGATTTATTCTGAGAGCTACCGAGGTCTTTAAGGACCCAGCTTCTTTAATCATAATATGTATTAGTATGGCAAAGAATACATTGGAGGGACCGAAGGAAAAATATCAGCTAGATCAAGGGTCACAATGTCACATATGTATATACCGCCGTATACATCGGCAAAAAAATATTTGCGAGAAGGTTGCCCGAACACTGCCGATCGATGCGAAATCTTTTCGCAGATGGTCGAAAGGACTGACAAATAAAAAAAATAAACGCCATTTTTCAATCGGGAACGCCGAAATCCCATTAGGAATTGAAAAAGGCCGCGCAAAAACGACCCCGACGAAACGCAAATGTCGCCGTTGATTCGTTAATACGCCGCGAGAGGCGTTGAAAAACAAATGAATTCTCGAAGTGGCCGAATTGACTTTCGCGAATGGCAGTAAAACGCCGAATAGGCTAGAGGGAACAATAATACAGGATTGTAACACAAAAATTAAAGTATTCTCGAAGTTAATGATAAAGTTATAATATTTTAATAAATCAACAAATAAAAGCGCGTTATTTTCAATTTTAATTTTATTTTTCCGCTATCTACAATTAAATTCGCAATAATTTAATATAATGCTTTTATTACAGTCAATACATAAAAAAATACAATAGTGTGTATGTAGCCATTCAAACTAACAAGACAGTATCACAAAAAAAAACATAAACATTCTTTTAAAATGGAAAAAATATGTCTCTAACATTGCCATTACACACATTACGGAACGCGTGCAAAACCATTCCAAGATATGGAGAAAAACGTAGAGGTGCTGTCGGCAACAGAGTTAAAATATTTAATTTATATTTGTAGCGTAACTAAACGATCTCTGAAACAGGGCCGTACTTTGCCTAGGAAGAGTGACCCCATAATGGACATGAGAGCCTGTCCCTAGCTTATCGAATCAATACGAGGGCTGTTGTGAAAAGTAATTTTCAGTGTAAGCCAATTGAAATTTGAGTATGAAGCAGAGACATGATCAAATCCTCTCAATCCGTAACAAAACGTTATACAGCTGCGGCGCACCATGTATATTTTTGAAAAATTGTCAAGAATAAAAGTTTATAGAGCCGTATCTTCTGCTTCTTCTGGTTGAAGAATTTTTTTGGTCTCGTATACAGTTTTTGAAAAATGATGTTTTTTGTAGACCCTTGCACGCGCGATTTTTTATTTTTTTAGAATACTTCCCGATCACTCAGCCCCCCCCCCCCATTTTCAATAGGATCCGTCACGGAGCAAAGCATATATGTGAAAAATATGAAGTCGATTGCTTCAAATTTCGGACACTTATCGTGTTTCATAGCAAGGTCCAAAAAACAGTCGAAAATCGAGAAAAAAAGATGGATACCGGCGTCGGATCAGGGCCATTTCTTATAAGCTTATGTGCCTCGTGAAGGGTTAATTTTGTAGCTTCAACCGTTCGAAAGTTATTCAGGAAAAACCAAAAGACGAGAACGGACAGACAAAAAAATGTTTTTTTCGACGGTGATCATTTCTGTACCAACGGCGATCCCATAGGACCTACCGTTACCGAGATATAAAATTTTTATACGAGCGCAGATACTTTTGAAAATTCGATTTCATCGATTTTCGAAAGTAACAAGTAAAAACAAGTACCAAAAAAAGTTTAAACGACTTTATTTTAGATATAATAAAGGCAAACCCTACATTTGGGTTTGTAAATAAATAAATAAAATTTAGATTGAAGAAATGGTAAAAAATCATACTTAAACTCAAATAACCAAGATAATTATTTATTTTGCAACAAAGGCCAGATTGGAGGAGGGATACGCAGCGGCGCAAAGCGTAGACAAAAGTTCCGACACCTACAGAGAGAGGTCAACGAACCATTTACTAGCGTTTGATCCATGGTATCCGGATACCACGTCAGACGTTGCCGGTCCCTACCGCCCATTCTATTTGATATTTTGCACGCGTTTTCATGCCGTTGCTACGACAAAAACAAACGACAATGTTTATTTACGTGCACGCAATCTGCCAACAGTAAAAATGCGGATCGCTTTGGGCGAAGACGTCGGCAGGGTAACGTCATGGACCAGCGTGGCGTACGCGCTGACCTACTTGGACCTAACGGGACCAAGGTCAAGGTCAAACGGCGCACCTTTTACTGCGGATAGGGGTGGGCGATAATTATCGATGTTTAGGTAACATCGATATTCCACATCCGATGTTTTTGACATCCATATTTTTGTGTTAAAAAAAGAAGATTCTTTATCGGAAATGACAGGCTACTTGAAAAGCCCAAATCAGCCCTTAGATTGGTGGAAATCAAATAGTATATGCTATCAGTCTTTGCTAAAATATAGGAGGGTCTAATGAAATCCCAAATGAGTACATTTTTGACCAAACATAAGATACTTTTAGACTTGCATCTAAGGTAAAGTCTGTTCATAGATAGATAGATTTGGGGTTTTGTTAGTAAAGATACCAAACAATATTTATTTATTTATATACATGTTTAAATCTAAACAAAATACAAATTATTTTTATTACCTACTAGTTTGTTTTTAAACCAACTTTCAAATAAATAAACGGTGGTGTCTTCATGGTAATCCAGCGAAGAATCTTTAATATTTTTCGCAGACAGAGAAAGTCCATTTGGAATCCAACCATCTTTAGAGCGAGCATGCAAAATAGTTATTCTTTTATCTCTTTTTGATGGCGCGTTTGTTTTACACTTATCAGTTGAGTCAACCCAACCCTTTTCCGGGGTACCATAAGTGTCGAACCAGGTTTTATCCAAGTAAATAATTGGCATTTGTTGTTCTTTGTAAATTCCAATTTTTTCTAGATATTCCAGTCGCCATTTCCGAATTCTAAAAGATTCCATTAAAACTTGCCTTTTGTCAATTTTTTTTAATCTAAAACCCATGTGTTAAATACACTTCCATAAGGTAGTTCTGCCACATTTAACACCCGTTTCATCTTTTTCAAGCCTCCTAATTAAGATATCTAATGTAGGCACGCTTTGTCTATACTCGAGAAAATCTCAACATCGCTTCTTTTTTTCCTCGCTGAAATAGGATTGATTATTCACAATTTTTGAGAGTTAAATAAACATTCTTTATAACTTCCTTAGTCTTAGTCCTTAGTGTTTTCTACGTTTGGGCGGGAGCATCTCCTCAGATACACTAGACTCGCACATATTTTGCAAAATTCGCACACGATTCAACACACGAAATAAGAATGATTACTAATAAACTTAAACTAAGTAGTATACCAAACCAAAGAATATTAAACACAGGTAGGTATAAAATTATTTTCTATTACGGAGGACAATTTTACCTGAATTAAAATTCCGAAACTTTAGGTAATAATTTTGTTGCATTGTATGTTAATGACCAATTGGTCACTTTCTTATATCTATGAACAGACCACAACACACTAAACAGTACAGTAATTCAAAAAAATTAAAATGCCAAACAACCAAGGCAGTCCTAATAGCAGGTACCCGGTACCTGCGAGATGTAATATAGCGAAACAAACATATGACCAAAACTCGAATATATAAGACCTGTGTGAGACACGTTATAACATACGCTGTAGAAACTCAAAGAATCATCCCAACAGCAGAGCTGAGGTCTAAGATCTATAACAGGCTCCACACTGAGTTACTATAATAGAAGTGAAATCATCAGAGAACTTTGCGGTGTCCTTGATATTATACGATTATCCTGAAACAGAAGGCGCGAATGGAGAGATCATGTTGAACGGATGGATCACCGCAGACTGCCGAAAATTGCAAAAGATGGTCTCTCACGATTTAGCAGACCTCCTAGACGTCCCCCCATACGATGGCATGAGAGCTGGAGCTCATCTTGCCAACTACGTTTCTGACTACACAGTATAACTGAAAATTCTTATAAAAAGAATGATGCCTCTTAAGCCTGCAGTGGCCCGTCAGCAGACCTACCATTATTCTTACGGCTTTTCTATTGTAGCTTAGTAGGTCCGTTGTAAAATTGGCCGATGGGAACCTTAGGAATTCCTTGGCCTGTCTTTGCTCCGGCATGTCCCTCCACCATCGTCGGGATTCTCGGTATATCCAATCCCTGATGGCTGTTTTTGCAACGGGTTTGGCCACCCCACAAAAGGGTTCTGGTCCAATCAGGCGCATTGACGACCCTTCGCGGGCTGCGTCGTCTGCGCCTTCATTACCTTTATGCCCTTCGTGTCCCTGTACCCATGATAGAGTAACTTTGCTCTGGCTTGCTATCTCGTTTAATGCCTTATGGCAGTCCAGAACTAACTTGGATGTTATTTTATTAGATTGTGGGGCCTTTATAGCCGCTTGACTATCGGTGTAAATTGCAATTGATTTGTTACGGATCTTCCTCGTTTTTATTTCTCTTGCACAGTGTTCTAGTGCAGTGATCTCTGCTTGGAACACTGTTGCTAGCTTACTTATTGGAAAAGAGATTTTCCTTTTCGTCGTGGGTTCATATATTCCGGCTCCTACTCCTTCTTGAGTTTTTGAGCCATCAGCATACCAGGTCATTTCTGCCTTGATTGGTGGCCCGTTTTCCCAGTCTTCTCTGGCAGGGATTTGCATCCTGTAGCGGTTAACGAAGCAATACTTAGGTGTTGTGCTGTCCGTAGGCGTCAACGTACCACCTCCACAACAAACGGACTCAAAATTTTGATAAATCCAAATTCATGCATTTCTGGTCATATAAAAATCATCTGCCAAATTAGGGTAACTTAAAGTAAATAATAGTATTACTATTTCTGAAAGGTATTTTGTAAAATAACTTGGTATTACTATAGACAGCTATTTCGAAACTTTTTTTTTCAATTTTACTACTTCTTAACAATCCAACAATTAAAAGCTGGGTATAGGCCCTTAATAGAAACGCACCTATCATACGGCATCGTGGGCTGGCGTGGAGTTTTGGAAAACGAGATTAAAAATCTTATGAATGTGCAAAAATGGTTTAAAAAATAATGTTTCAAAAATCAAAATTATAAGCAACGAATTTGCTGTTTCAGGAGAGTGGTCTGTTGGATATACGGCAGCTGTATTGTAATAAAATATATAAAAAACCCAAAAAATTAATTAAATTATAATCAGTATATGTAAAAATACCAGACATAGTGCCTACTATTATTCAAATAACACATGGACGACGTTCTTATATATATATACTGCGACTGATCGATAGCTTTTAAGTGATCTTATTGACTTAAAATAGATGAGTCCAATTTTTTTATGCCTAGTGATTCCACACGCGAGCATTCTTAAATGCTTCAGTGGATATCCTAACATTTATCTTTCGTGTAGTATTGATTTTTCAAAAATAAACGGTATTATTATTTACTGCTACAAAATAGCCTTTTTCCCAAAGCTGGATGATTAAACATAGGAGTCAGATATACTAAACCAAAGGACTTTCCAAAATTTTGTTCCCCAATTCCATAAGTAGAGTTTTGCGGGATTTGTGATTTTCAAAAAATTAGTGAACTTTCTAAATGTATATTTTATAAGCAGTTTTGTTAGTTTATTCACATTTAGTTTCATTTAATGTACAGTTTTGTTTTGTTTGTCCTTATTTAAATTTGTAGTGTATTGTTTTTATTATTCCTTGTTTAGTATGCAGTTTTTTGAAATTTCAAATAAACATCATTATTCATTTTTAACAATAAAAATAAAGAACATCAAATAATAAACAATAATGTTCAAACATCGATGTTTTAAATACGATATATCGTAGCTATCGATGGCAGGCCGTCGATGTCGACATCGATATCCCGTCCCTAATGCGGCGTGTCAAAAATAAATCGAAAAAAGGCTAAACTTTCTTGATTCGTCGCCCGAAACGGACCAGTCGCTGTCATCGCGCACAGCGCACGTAAAACGTCATACGCTGACGCTACACAGGCAGTCAATAAGTGTTGCCACTACTTTCATTCGGGTAATAAATTTGTGATAAGTGACAAGATTTTGCTGGCATAGTTTTTGTGCTCATGTACGACTTAAATTTTTGCACCTTCTGTAGTTTATATAAATTAATTGATATGAAAACCGTTTAAAAGAATACAAAATTTTAATCTTCAATTTAATTTTCTTATAAACTACTACTTTCTGACCTTAAGAAGTCAATGTCATATTTGGGACGGTTTAAAAGAACATATCCAGAAAAATATATGATACTGATGATTGACATCTTTGTTGTTCTCAAATATCCGGATTTCATGAAATTCCAAAAATTTTTTGTATCGAAAACTGTGGCATAGAACATAGAAAGGTTCTCGAACCCCTTTTGTTTCTTTTGCTATGTAAACAACCTTTAGAAATTAAATATTCTTGGAAAAAGAGCCAAAATAGTTAACCTTAAAGAAACAAGTTGAAAGAGATTTTGAAGAGATAGTTAATTAGCTTCAAAAAAATAAATTCTGCCTTTGATTTAATTCATATACGAGTATGTCAGTACTACCAAATATTAAGTGCCCTAAAAATAAATATCAATAAAAATAACATAAATCTGAATCCATGTGGCTAGGTATAACGCTGGATCGCCATTTCAACTGGAAAAGTTTGTAGTTCAATAAAAATTGTCACTCCTACACTACTTGGTCACCGAACTAAAATCTAGCAACTTTAGCAAAAAAATAAAATAAAAAAATATCAAGCAAGACACTTAGAAAACTACGCTCCGAGAGCTTTGCCAAACAGCGTGAAACAAACTAAAAAAAAAACAAATTTTAAATAAAAAATAAAAAAATATATGTTTGATAAAAAAATTACTTATACTTATAAAGAACTCACAATACTTTTTAAGTCACTCCTTTATGCCCCCTGAAATGCCGTTTTCTACACTTATTGCATAATATACTATCTTTTCTTTCTTTATTTAGTTATTTTAGGACCAGATATTTTTTTCTTTCAAAAACAAGAATGTTTGAAACTTTCTAGCATTGTGCTTTAATATGCAGGGTTCATATTAATTGATAATTTCAACAAGGTTTCGATAACTCTACTTGTAGCTGATGAGTTGTTTTCCCACTCTGTTGTATTGTGTGTTTGTATTAATTTTATTTCTATTATAAATTTATTTCCTGTTTGTATTTTCAAGACTGCGTCTACCGTGAACGTACAATTTGTTAAAGTGTATTTCTCATTTACTCAGTTTTAGGCTATATGCAAGATCGCATTTTATAACAACAATCGTCGCGAGCGTACTCCTCCTTTAACATATTAGTACAATATTTGAAATGTTCGTAGTTCATTGTTCGTGTTGATCTGTTCAAATGTTCAAGCACAATTGCAATAGGACTGGCAACACCGCCGCCAATTGTCACAACGGGACAAAGAACAAAAGACACGTGGGACGAGAAATCCGCCGGGCTCTTTTAATCCAATGACAGAGCACACGTTTGCTGTCTGATCGATTAGCATTTGTTTTCCGTTCCGCTGCACTTGGCCTGCTGCTAAGGCATTCAATTGTTTCAAATCAATACGACCACAAGAGACGCCGTTTTCGGGAAACGGATTATCGGATGCGGTCTCAAAATAGGCGAAACGTGGGTACTTACATATTATCACCATGCAGCGACGACAAACTGGCGTCTCGGGTCTTAGGTCGGAAATAAAACGGTCGCATTTATAGGAAAAGCGCCGAAATGCAAGGTTGGCGTCTCATTCGAAAAGAGAATAATCGAATTGTGACCCGATAAACCAAAACAAATAAATCCGCTCGCAAACGCTGATAAAAGCTGCGATAGTGCACGAACTTGCAGGCAAAAATATCGCGCGCGGCGATGCATTTGACGAAAACGCGCGCCGTTTTTGTATTGTTGTTCGAAAAAATGGCCGAAGCTTGCGATTTGACGAGTTCGAAAAATATTTAATAAAGACGGGTTTCATAACCTCCGCAACAAAATGCGCATTGGTCAATGATCTCCGAATGGCCTCCGTGGCGCAATCGGCTAGCGCGTTCGGCTGTTAACCGAAAGGTTGGTGGTTCGAGCCCACCCGGGGGCGTATTTTTTTGTGTGTAAATTAATAAAAAAAAAATTGTTTACCGAGATTGGCGTAGTCCATTTTGCCCAAGAACTCCCAGGACGTTCGCGTCGCGTTCCACAATAAATCCAATCCGAACATCTCGTGCCACGACTTACGATGGGAAAAAAAACTACTTTCCGATTAAGAAATGGGGCATCGTTTGGCGTTTAGCGTCGCGACGTCATAGTAGCACCGTCTCGGGGTTGTCATAGGACGGCGATCGTTATCACGTGCCCGACAAATACGACTAATTCACAGCGAAAATTCATATTCCATGCGGATTCATGACGATATTGACCGGCATCCGTTAGTTACCAATGCGTGGCGCGGTTTCGGGCCACTGGGAAAAAAAAACAGTTCACCCTCCACCCCTGAAGGGTATTTCGAGGGTGCCGGCGCAGACTGACTGTCACCTGACCGGCCAGGACCGGCGCCGCCCGGAAGGTCCGCTCCGGCACAGGGCCGTACTCGCTCGACAATGAAAAATCCAGGAGACGAGTGTTTAGGTTCGCATTTGTTTTTACTTAAATACATGTCAAAACATGCAGACTTATTCGAACATGTAAGGATAATCAAATAAAACACCGCAATGAAGCAGAATCGAATTTTATCCTGTCGGTTCGACAACTACGTCTTCACTAAACTTATCGTAAACCTCAAAAACATCGCGTGATAAGACTATAATTATAACTCCTCACCCCAACTTGCCCTCTCTGTCTTGTATTGCCTGAGACGCCGATACATTTTACAATATAATGGCCTCTTTGTGAAGTGGTCTTGTTAGATATGATGTAATTCTATAAATGTTCTAACACTCGGCCATCCTGACTGTTGGTCTGTCCTCAGACCTGATAGTAAAATTTAGATGTAACTTCAATCTTACAAAACTACAATAATTTGACCATTACAGCTTGGTTTATAGTCTTAATCATTACGTAATATAAAAAATATATATAATCAAAAATAAGTACTAGAGTTTCTTAAACATAAGCGACGTTTGCACTAAATAATGGCTCTTACCAAATTTCATTAAAATATCTAAAGTGGTATTACAGATATTAAAAAAATATATTTTATTTTTGAAAACTTTACCACCTTGCATCTCAAGAGTTAAGACGTTTAGGACACAGTTCATATTAAGTTTTCTTTTTAAAATGGACCCAAAAATCGTCCCTTTAATTATAGACATTCAATTAAAAAACACCCTATATATAGCTTACCTTGTGGGCTGAACTAGAATCTTTGTTAAATTGAATTTCGGGCCTTTTTTGCTTGTAAAATTGATTATTGGATGTAAATGCTGATTATGTAAATACTTTCAGCAGATGACCTATGATTATTATTACTGTTATTATTATTATTGTTATTAATATTATCATTATTGTTATTGTTATTATTATTATTATTATTATATCTGCCTCCAAGAAACAATTTATGCAGAAGCGAGAAAAAATGCATTGAAAGCAAGAAAAAGATGGTCCGAGCGTACAAACGTAGCGAGGTACCAAGTAAGAGATTATGCGATGATAATTATAAAGCAGATAGAGCCCAACTCAAAAGAGCAATTTCTGAGTCAAAAAAAAAAGCTACATGGAAGAAAATTATCGAGGAAGTAGACAGGAACATATAGGGAAGAGGGTAGAAAAGAAAGGTTAAGGGCATTTCAGTTACAGTGGAAAGCATAACAACTCAAAATCAGGGGCTGGTCAGATATCTAGGTATAAAACTAGATAAGAACATGTCCATGGGGGCCCACGTCAGAGCCGTAACAGGAAAAGCCAACAAGGCCTTGAACAATATCAGTCGCCTTTTACCAAAAGTGAATGGACGTCGTGAAGACACCAGGAGCATATTGACTTCAATACTACTATATGGCGGCTCAATATGGGAGCAAGCAATTGAGACGAAAGTCTATAAAAGGATACTGATATACGTTCAAAGGAGGGTAGCCATAAGAATCTCCGGAGCAACCTCCAACAAGGCACTTATGGTGATAGCTCGAACCAGAGGCTAAAAAGGAAGGACATAACACGATGGTGTTATGCTGTACAGCGGAATGAACAACAAGCTAAGGATTCCTAATCCTCTATAAAAAAAGACACAATTTATGACCACTTGAAAATTGACGATCAGGTGTAAGCTTATAGTCGATGAAAATGTTGTAGCGAAACAAATTTATGTAGCGGTGTGTTTGTTTCTATTTGCGTCTGCGAGTTGAATTATAATTTGATAGAGGGCGCCCTACGATTAAACGATTATCGTATCGCTACAGCTGGTAACGCCCGACAAGGCGGGCATCTCACCCAATGGTGCTTATGTTTCTAGAACTTGTGTAATTTGAGATTTTTTTCATATCATGTGGCTTGTTATATCGCCGTATTGTGTCAATACACTTTACCG
Organism: Cylas formicarius; assembly: GCF_029955315.1. Taxonomy (NCBI): domain Eukaryota; kingdom Metazoa; phylum Arthropoda; class Insecta; order Coleoptera; family Brentidae; genus Cylas; species Cylas formicarius. The sequence goes on along the minus strand of NW_026844326.1, from coordinate 27,910,040 downwards.
GACGTCTGCCCGATCTTTTGTTAAGGTAGGTCTCGTATTTTTTGTGTGGAAAAAGCCACTTATAGTTTTTCTAAGTTATTTCCTTTTGTTATCGATTTATCTCAACCCGAGCAGGAGAGCAGCATGCTTAAATAACACTATTCGGGCAGAGAAATTTATCAGGCTAAAATATCCAAAACAACGATTGGACCGATCATGATCAGCAGAAAAACGACCTGATACAACAACAACTAAGCAGATGAATAACATAAATGACTGAACTGGAGCACATCGACCGTATGGGTGACTCGAGAATAGTCAAAAAAGATCGCGATAAATCGCCCATAGGCTGTAGATGTATAGGGCTTCCTCGAATAAGACAGAGCAACAATTTGCAGAAGTAGGAGACGAAGAAGAAAACAGCCAGTCGTCTAAACTAAAGAAGGAAAAAGAAGGAAGGAACGTTTCAAAAATGAAAAACTGCTTGATACGAAATTTACTGTTTCTGTTCAAGTGATTTTTTTGACAAACTTACTGTAAGTTGTCTTTCAATTGAGAGGAAGTCTTCGCTATCTGCATCCGCATTCCACTACGACCATGTCTTTATACGCGTATCGGTACGTCAACACCCCGTTATCGTCCACGTAGAGGATGGAGATCGGGTCCAACGTGGTTGGCACGCAGCAAGACCTAGAGGCCTTCGAAGGAGACACGCTGTGAATCAGCGCTTGCATGATGGCGTGTTTGGTTGGGCTCAGATGCTGAGCCACCGGATAAAAACACCTCCCTTGGCACTGATAAGCCTGCGCGGACCACTCGAATTTGAGTTTTCCGAAACCCAGTATTAAATCCTCACCTCGTATCCGGGTGGCTGCACTATCCACAAATCGTACTCGATTTCAGAGAAGTTTACGAATAGTGGCCTCCTCCTGCAGCTGTTCGCTCTCTGCCTCTTGTATTTCCGCAAGCCGACCGCGTTGTCGGTCCATACGCGGTTGGTTTCCTCTTCGTAGTCGTCCTCCAAGCTCCTCTTGGCGCGGTTTCGTGGGGTAACTTGTCTTGTTTTGTCCTCCAAGGTGTACGATAGCAACAATACGGGATAGTCGTGCCTGGTATCCTCTAAAGGAGGCAAGAGCGACAATTTCAGGTTGTTATTCGAGTGACGTAAAACTGAGGTTTCGGTGACGGTGATTTTGAGGAATTTCGATGAGGTCGCGTTGCGACTCAGAGCTCGGTGCACGTGGTCGGTGAGGTCGAAGCTCACCCACGTGTCGTTGAAATGGTGCACGTGGAGTTCACGGAGCGCGCGATATTTCCCCGAGGTCTCGTCGAAAATGGCCGTCGTCAGAATCTTTTTCGCCCCTGAAATGGTCGTTTTCTCGGTTGTCTCATTTTGATCAGATTGTTTTTACCTGGTTCGTAATCAGTATTGATCTCGACCTGAGTGAGGATCTTGAGCTCCGCCCCCACGAAACGCTCGTCTCTATCCGACGCTGGTAGGTCGAACACCAGCAGGTGGCTGTCGAGGATTACGTTGTCTTCAAGGTGTTCTGCAAATTTTGTACCATCTGGGTGACGGTCTGGAACTCAGATGTTTATAAAAAACGCGCTGTTATTCTTTCTACAGGGTGTCCAAGATGCTGTACACTGATTTTTACGTAGAATTCGGTGGCGTAGTCAGTTTTTCCCTAAATGTTTTTTTGGTGGCTTATTTAATATAACACATCTTATAGTCCAATTAATAAATGTTAATATTAAATTGGCTTCGTGCAAATTATAAAAGTTATTGTGTAAGTATTGTCAGCAATAAATAAGGTAACTATTTTAGATATTGAATAAATCCTTTTTCCAAGGCCTACAGCAAATAACTCCACGAAAATTGAAAAAAAAATTGTGAAGTCATGTATACAAGTTATACATTTTTGAGACGTTCGTGCTAAAAAAACAAACTTTATTCTTTTTTTTTTTCAAAAAGACCAAATCATTTAGAAAAAAACTGATTACGCCACTGAACTCTATGGAAAAATCTATAACAGATGCGCTTTTAACCTTTCCATAGCATGCCGGCGATACGAGGGATGCATTTTAAAAAAACTACGATAATTTTCGTTAACGACATCTTTCGTTTCACAAAAAAGTACCAAAGGTTTGTGAGAACGCAAGGCTCTATCTCTAACAACAGGCAACAGTATTCATGGGGGAAACTGCAAGAGATACAGCGTCGCTTTAATGGAAGAAAAGTAGTGATGTATATGTGAAAATATAATCTTGCTTCGAGACCACAGGATGAAAAAGGAAAATGTCCATTTTCGAAAAACCACAATACATTTCCTATTATAGGAGAAATGTTCCAATATGGGTAAAAGGATGCAAAAAAGGAGTCCAAAAACATTTAAGCCTACTACGTTGCGTCCGGCCGAAGTGAACTTTTGTTTTTCTTATGGGTGCCATATTTAATTTATACTTTTTAAAATCCTTTTTAAAAATTCTCCTCAAGTGTTACGGCTAACAGCTTCTTTCAATTCTGTATAGGACCTACTGTTTACTTAATTTTTGAGGTGATCCTAAATAAAAAAATCAAGATGTTATCTCTAAGGATGTCGCAGGTCACCTGACTGGTCTTGTATTGCTGGGAAATTGTGGATTTAAAAAGTTCATAATAAGCTGTGCATTGTGTGGTGGTGCGTGGTCTTGTTGGAAAAACAATTGTCGCATAGCCCCTAGTGGTGCATAAGATTTTCTATTAAGTTTGTTTGCACACGGTTTAAATATCTTTCAGAATTTGTTGATGTGGGTACCCAAAAGACCAAACCAAACTTTAGGCTCACTTGGTGCCTAATTTCACGAGCTACCCGTGGATTTACGTCTGCTTAAAATACAGTGTTTTTACAATTAAGAAGTCCACCGTTAGTAATTCGGCACTAATTCGACCAAAATGTTTGGTATCTCTTTGTTTTTCTGAATAAGCCACTGGCCCAATGTCATTCTTCTAACAGTATTTCTTTGGCTTTTGCTTCTTCGGCAGAGTAAACAATTTATTAATTTATAATATATATAAATGACATATATTCGATTACAGGACTAAATAGTGAAAGCATTGTGTGTTATGCAGACCACACAAACTTACTTTTGGGAGGTACAGATATTACTCAGGTTCTAAACAATGGTAACCCAACAATTGGTTTAAAGAAAACAAATTAATTTTAAATAAAGATAAGTCACAGGCTATTGTGTTTCGAACAAAACAGTCTAGAATGCATAAACCACCCTATTTGGAATGTGATAAGCATGTTATCAACATAATAGATAGTGTAAAGTTTTTAGGAGTAAATATAGATGACAGTTTAATACAACGGTTAAATTCCGTTTGTTATAGAAGTTATAGAATTGGAGTAGTTACAAGGTACATGCACTACAATATAACAAAAATTTTATATTTCGCGATTTGCCATGTTAAAATATGGCATTGTGTTTTGGGGAGGGCACAGAGCAGTACAAAGATTATTTGTAGTTCAGAAGAGAGTTATCAGGCTAATTAAAAAGATGAAGTGTGGAGATACTTGTCGAGGAATTTTTCAGATGGAAGGTTTAATGAAAGTATACGGTGTCTATATTTACGAGTCACTCATATTTTTATTTTAAAAAATCGGGAATATTTCGAACTGCATTTATCATCCCATACGTACAACACTAGAACGCGAAATGTAAATTACCCAATACATAGATTAACTCTAACTGAGAAGAGTCATTACTATATGTGTAGAGGATTTTATAACAAATTGCTCAACATTTTAAAAGAAATAAATAATTTGAACAGATTTAAAATAAATTTTAGGTCACTTCTGATAGAATTACAACCCTATTCAATAAAAGACTATTTTGAGAAAATAATGTAAGTATTTTTATATGTTATGGTTAATTGTATAGTATCTCTAGGTATTAGCCGCTATTTCCGTTGTGTTTTTGTATTTTGTAATATACTAACACAATTTGAAATAAAGATGATTATTATTATTATTATTAACTTCCACACACCTGCTGACAGTAATGACGAATCACCTGGGATACGCTGACATGGCCAACTTGTGGCAAGTAAACTCAGCGATATCAAAGCCTACTGTCTTGAATTGTTATTTTTGCGAATTTATTTTGACCAAACAGATGCTTGAATAGGATTTTTAAAGAGGATTTCAAAAATGTAAAAATTTAATGTGGCGTCCATAAGAAAAACAAAAATTTACTTCGGTCTTACGCAACATAGTATTCCTAAAATTTTTTGATGTCATTTTTAGCACCGCCGATCCGTTTACCCATTTCCTGAGAATTTTGACAATTCAGACTTGAACTATTATTATTGGACTGATAGTAGTATTGCCAATTCATTTTAGCTAAAGGAATTACCAAAATTATCTCTCATCCACTACATTATTTGCCACACTCATTTCGCGAAAAAAACTTCATATTCGAGGCATAAAAAAGAACTTTTGTAAATTATTAATATTATTATTATTTTTATTTAAAGTTCCCTTTCCAAAGAATCCACGGAACCTAAAGAATCCACAAAATCTCCCATCTAAAAGGGAAGAAAAAAGATAATTAAAAAACTTTTGAACCATAATCAGTCAGTCAATTCTAACTACTCGTCCTCCCTACGTCCGGGGAAACGTGCGAGGAACCGGCAACGTCGCGACCTACATACCCGCCTGCGAAGGTACCAAGCTCCGTACTATGTCCACTTCTTCGTCGCTCCTCATCATTTTGTTCCTCTCGTAAAGTTCCAGCATAAACTTGGGTACGTGGTACTTAATCCTTCCCCTACCCTTGACTTTGTCGCCGACGCTGGGCGTCGCCTGGACAAGAATCTTCTCGTCGTTGACGATGTTTACCTTAACGGAGGTGCTGCACCGGCGGTCGTTGGTCAGCAAGACGACTAGATAAATTGACGCGAACATCAAAGCGGCGAGAAAAACGAACAAACCCAAATACATGGCGGCGAACGAATGAGGGCGTCGCGGCGCACTCGCGGGCGCCTCTTGAGATCCATTTGGGTTTATCTGGATAAGTTGGTCTTTATCTGCGGTTTAAAAATCGGAAGGGGAATATGGAGTACCGCGTTTTCTTGCAAACGCTTCCAAAAATACACCCGCACTCGTTGCAACTTATACGGGGTGTTCGGGAAAATTCAAAACTATAAGTTTGCTTGACGCCTCTGAAATTTGTTTTTTTTAAATAATTTTTAATGGATATTTTATGGCGAAAAACAGTAATAAAAAATAGTGTAGTATTTGACAAGGATTACTATTCCAGTTTCACCAATCTGTTTGATGATATTGTTAGTTATTTTATTGCGGTGCTTTTCCATTTTTGAGTTCTTTTTGCTTTCGCTATTGTTTTCCTTTTTATTTGTACAGATAGAGATTTTTATTAGAAACATTTTTTTAAGATTTTTTAAATGCAAACCTATCTGTTTCACTGATTTTGCCTTAAAGCTTTTAGTTCACGAGATATAACACAAAGTTATTTTTTTTTTTTAATAGAATACCCCAATTTAAAAAATATATATTTTTCTAATAAAATTTCCTGTCAAACGATATGCCATACACCAATTTTTATTAAAAACAGTAATAAAAAATAGTGCCCTTGAACTGTGTTGAGCACTTTTTTCTATATAGCTATATGTATTAACACCTGCTACAAGCTACGAGGGCAGCGCCAAAATTTCCTGGCCTGAATATGAAAGAAACAAAGTAGATTAACAATTTTTTATTATTTTTCAATACAATCCCCCTTAACTTTAATACATTTATTACATCTATTTATTAACAACTCAATCCATTTAAAAAAATATTCTTTTGGTTTGTCTACAAAATGAGCTAAAACAGCCTCTTTTAACTCAACTTCGTCGTTAAACCGCCGTCCACGTAAGTCCTTTTTCAAATATCCAAACAAATAATAGCCGCTGGACGCCATATCTGGACTATAGGGAGGATGATCTATCTGTTGGAACCCACACTCTAAAATGGCAGCTTGTGTAACACCAGCAGTATAGACAGGTGCACTATCGTGCAAAAGGCGCACGCCCCTGGTCAGTTTTCCTTGACGTTTTACACGTATGCAGTCTCGTAATTTATGTAATAACGTTGCTTAATATTTACCATTGACAGTGGTATTAGTTTCTTTAAAATCTGTCAAAACAATTCCTTCCCAATCCCAAAAGATCGTGGCCATCACCTGTTTTGTTGACTGGCAGACTCTGAATTTTCTTGGAGGTGCTTCACCCTTACGACGCCACTGCATTGATTCTTTTTCGATAGAGGGTCATAATAGAGAACCATAGTTTCATTTCCCGTCATAATAGTTTCTATCACAGGCGTCGGTTCCGATCCACAGAGTTGAAAAAAGACCGCGCACACCGACACTTGACAAACACTTGTATCAGAAAGATTAGTAATTTTTGAAATTTCCTTGACGTTTAAACGTCGATCACTCAATACTACCTCTTCCACAATCGCAACAATATTTTCCGTTTTGACCTCCACTGGTCGACCAGTTCAGTTCAGTCGAAAACATTTTGCCCATTCTTTCGATGCAGAATATGAAGGAGAACTTTGGCCGTACACACCATAAAAAAAAGATATCTGCAATTTTTAATAATTACCATAGTAGGCTGTGCTTAACTCCGACCTATGCAGTTTTACTTTGCAAAGTGCGACAGGATAAAATGTTATATTGAAAGTATCGAAAATCGACAGACGGCGTTAAATCTATATTTCCAGAGATATCCGGACAGAAGGCGACCAGCTCAAAAATATTTTTGAAGTTAAAACGTCATCTACAAGAATACGGATCCTTTACAAAACCGCGACCTAGGGCAATGGAAGCCTAGCCAGAGTTAAGGAGTTGGAAGAACTAACGGTTCTGGGAGAAATAGAAATTAACCCGAATTCTTCCACCAGGGCTATGGAGAGAAACACTGGAATAAATGCCAAGACCCCGATTTTTTGGACGAATGAGGCACCGATTTCTAGTGATGGAATATTCACCAGGTATAACTGATATTACTGGAACAAGCGAATCAGGGAAGGTGCAGTTTTGAGGTATGGGTAGGCATCTACAGAGGTCAAATAACTGAGCCATATATTTTTGATGGAAACAACAAATTCTAGAAGGGCAGGTAATTCCGTCTATCGACAATTTGCCACTTCAGCAAAACACCTCCTCACAATGCTAAATAATGCGTTTTCCGAAAACTGGATCGGAATTAAAGGTCCTATATATTGGCCCCCCAGGTCTCCAGACCTAACCCCTTGCGAGTTATTTTTGTGGGTGAGAATCAAAGACCTTGTTTTTCGAAATCGCCCAACTACTTTGTGCGGTAAAGAGAAGATGTAGGATATGTTTACATGAAAACGGCCGTCAATTTGAGCATTTGTTTTAGAATTAAAGAAGCTTGTCAGATGTAAATCTTGATTGTTACATAGTTTAATTAATACAAATTTTAAATAAAAAAATTGCTTTTAATAATTTTATTGTAAACTAGTAGTTAAATTGCGAGGTTGCTGTGTCCCCTCCTGTCGTAGCCAACTTGATTTTGTATAAAAAAAAAACAATAAAATTTTATCTACACATTTAGGGCGAGCACAGCGCCTACTATGGTAAATATCAAAAATTGCTAATATCTTTAATAAAATTTGGTGTGTGGTACATCGTTCGTTAGGAAATTTTATTAGAAAACTGATTTTTTAGAAAAATGGAGGGTATCCCATTAAAAAAAAACTTTGTGTGATATCTCGGGAACTGAAGGCTCTAAGACAAAATGGGTAAAATAGAAAGATTCCCGCTTAAAAAAAAAAATGTTTTTTCCGAAAACTCTATTCTTACAATTAAAAAACAGGGCCTTTAAAATCGCACATTGAGAATCACCCCGTACCTGAAAAACGTCTTGATATATCACGATGTGGTTTTCAGTTTTTGACTATTAGTTTTGGGCTAACTACGCTGCAAATGCTTAAAACCATAGATTTCCCTCGAATTTCGGCCACCCTGTACATTGTTAAATGTTTCGCATACTCCATAATAAGTACGGTTTAGGTGAAAAACAAACAACGTGGGCAGTATCACAAAAGCGTATTTATTTACAGGAGAAAAAATTACACAAATCAGCTAAAAATGGCGCCGCACATTTCGTTATTTTTCCGGTTCAGCGCGTACGTTTTGCCCGGATGTCTCGTCACTCTCTTACCACCTAACCTAACCCTGTGCTTGCTACCCTCCACCCGCTCCGTTTTGACGACCGCGTGGCTGCAAAAGAGTTCGATCAGCGTAACCCGCACCACCGAGGTCGACGTCCTACCTAAACACCGATTCCGGTTGAGCTAGTCTCACGCAGAGTTTCACCTTCGACGAGAAATCCGCGTCTATGTTGAGCGACAGCTTAGGCTCCACCGAAGCGCTAAACTCCACCGATGACCTCGCCACCGGCGACACCACCTCCACCGTGCCTTTCCCCAGGTAGCCAACCCTATAAAACCCACTCTATAAAACCCGTCAAACCCTCAGTGAAGAAATACTCACGATTTTTCTATTAGAGACTGGGCGTTCCTGCTCCACAAAGATATTTCGATTTTCCCGGACAAATCCAGAGACGCGGCTCCTTTGAAACCGAGTTTCGCTACGAAACCCGAACCCAGCCTCACCAACTCGGAATGATCTTGCACCAATATCGTGGACTGGAAAGCGGGGGTCATTTCCGACGCGCTACCGGACCACACGTGTCCCATCAGCTCCCCTTGGCCGGCAAAGAACACGAACGGCCTTATTTGGGTACCTAACACTGTCAGCTCCATGCCCGCGGTGGTAGGTTCGTCTTCCGCTTCCTCGTCGCCGTCTCCGTCGGACACGAAAGCACCAAGACCGCTCGAAAATATCCCCAGCTGCAACGGAAAGAGATAACAGTTCCAGGTCGAGAGCCTCGGAGGAAACTCACGTCGAACAGCTCGTTGGCGAAGTGTTCCGTCTCCAGCAGTACCTGGACGTTACCTCTCTTGACTATCCCGTCTTTGATCTCCTGGACGGATACGATGTGGCCCTCTGAAGACGATCCCTTGAAGACGTTCCTCCTCAAAGCGGTCGAGAGGCCTCTCGGTGCTAGGCCGTGGTAGTTGTGCAGCAGTTGGTTGTTCTTCGTTAACAACGCGACCCTATCGTCTTTATCGGCCAGCATCTTCAAGCTTTGGAAGACGTATTGCTTGACTTCGAAGTCAGGATCGTCGCTGACGACGAAACTGAGCAGGTCGGCGAGTTTCTCGTCGGAAACGGCGGACGCGAGGATGATGTCGACCGCTATCGTCCTAGAGCTGGAATCGCGCTTTTTTGCAACCTGGAAAACCGCCATTTCCGCCAACCGCAGCACCTCCGCGTTCCATGAGGATTTGTTGAAAGAGCGCAAAGCTTTCCACGCCCAATACTCTTCTTTCGAGGTTCCGTTTTCGATGTAACGGGTCAGAGTGGCGACGGAACTGGGCGACCGCAGGTTCTTCAGCGCAGCGAAGTACACGTGACGGTCTTCCTCTTTGGCGTAGTCGAGCTCGTTGGTGATCGTCTCTTCTACCGCTTTCACGACCTGCAATACGAGGTCTGCCTTTTATATTTCGGGATTTTCTTAAACTAGTTCTGCCATCTGGCGACTAACGTTTTTATAGGGAAGTTTGACATTTTGAGGTTAGGTTTACTCAGTTGGGTTTTGGCAAGTCCGAATGGTACACAACCATTTGTTTGACGAAAGTCTTCGAAGAAATTAGAAAAACCAACCGCCGCTCATGCTGGCTCAAGATCTCCCTTGGCACCTTCAATGCTCGCGCTCCGAAAACACTTCGAACACACGGAGCGCGAGCCAAGTGGCGAAACGTCTGCAGGATTCCAGTCAGATTTCAACAAACGAGAAAAATTTTCATTAAAGAAAACTTAATCTCTATCACTGAATTTTAAAATCAAAATTGGATAAGGCAAAATGGAGACATCTGGTGGCCAGCTCGAAGTCCAGCTCTTACCCCACTGGACTTTTTTTATGGGGGACAATTAAACATATGGTATATAAAGGCAGATACACTACGGTAAATGAACTACAACGGTGTATTAGAGAAGCTGTAGTCCAGCTAAATAACACCGATTTTGTTTCTAATGCTTTTACTTGTTGCTGTTACCTATTTTAAATTTTTAAACTTCAATCATAATTATACATAATAGTTTACATCGTTGACGATATAAAAAATGATGACGTTTTAATTTCCTAAGCCCATAAATCTCTATATTACCTTACCTACAAAAACGACCCATCACCCATTGCAAAAATCCTTAAAATTAATTAAAAAATAAGAATTATATGCTTTTTTTAAATTCTTAAAAATAATTAGTTATCAGTATTTCGAAATTTTTTAGTTTGATTTAATGATTGAAAAAACCGGTTTTATTTTTTCGATGGGGGGCAGGGGGGTAAAGTCGGGGGGGCTATCTCGGAAACGGTACGACCTGGGGGGTCGGGGTTTTCGCCGTCGGATTCAGAAAAAAATCTCGAGGAGGAAGCGACCTCAAAAAATCGCTTTTGAGGAGGTAGCCCTTTTTCGGTTTTTCGAGGTTTCCGGAGTTATTTGAGGTCGGGCCGGGGCGCGGACGGTATATTCGCGTAGAGGGGTCCGAGGCGCACCGGAACCCTCAAAAAGGACGCCCCTCAAAATTGAGGAGGTATTGAGGTTCGGGAGGATCTCGTCTCCTATGGGACGGATCGAAAATCCGAGTACCTACGTCAACGCGCCTATACCCGGGCATCATTCTGAAGGCCCATGTCCTATACCCGTCTGTGGAGTTTTTTTTGAGGTGCGCTGAAGACGATGCAATGATTTAAAATTTTGTCCTAAGTTTCGTTTTAGGAGGAAGCCATCTTCAGAACACTAATTCGTAATAATTGTAATTTGAAGGTGATTCCGGGGAATTTAAGGTTCGCTGAAGACGATGCAACGATTTAAAATTTTGTCCGACGTTTCGTTTTAGGAGGAAGCCATCTTCAGAGCATTGATTCTTAATAATTGGAATTTCAAGATGGTTCCGGGGGTGTTGAGGTTCGCTGAAGACGATGCAACGATTTAAAATTTTGTCCAACGTTTCGTTTTAGTAGGAAGCCATCTTCAGAGCACTAAATTTTATTTTATTTAAAAAAAAAATGTATACTGTAACTTGAAATTTTAAAAAAATGTCCTTTAATGTAAGACACCCTGTTTAATTTCAAAATGCCTAGTCATCGCAAATCGTTAGAAAAAAGTCTTCGCGAAATGTGTTTAAAGTTTGATCAAGCAGTCATTACTGCCAGCCGTGGAAGACCATATTTACGTAATTTTGCACAAAATAATATATAATCTCAATTTCTGTCTAAACTACACAAAAATCGAATAAGCGGTTTCTATAAAAGTTACCTTTATTTTTGGCAAGGATTCTAAAAGTATCAATTTAAAATTTTAAAATTAATGTCTGTCCAGTACTTATCGAACCCTGTATATATAAAAAATAAATAAAACGTTTGTATAAACTTTTTTTCTGTCTGAGAAAAGGTACAGGACCCTAATAAAGTGCCCACCCCGTACACTCGATGACACTTCAACAACATACCTTGAAAGAGTTCTTGGAGGACTTCGCCGTCCTTGCCATCGACGCGATGCTCAGAACTAGCGTCTTCTTTATCTTCTCGGGGATGAAAGAGTATTTCCTGAATTTATCCACTAAATCCTCGAGGATATCGACATTGACGTGCGGCGACAGGGATAACGCCCACAGGTACCGCTCTACGAGGTCGGTCTGTTCTTCCCTGTCCAAATGCAGCGTCTTCATCGTCGCCCGATGCGACGCCTCCGTATGGGCGTGGCCCAGAATGTCCACGAGCTGAGGCCTGAAACGTAACACATGGTCCTAGAGGCCTCGCGAGGTGTTTTTACCAACAGGACGTGTTTGTTCTTCTTGGAGCTCAACGTTTTGACGATGTCATCCTTGGTAGCCTCCTTGGCTGACGCTAACAATCGAAGAAACGCATTAGCGGTCGTAACGGTACCCAGAACCTCGGTCCTCAAATGGTTCCTTTGTCGGTCCACCTCCTTTGAGAATTTTCCAGAGTTTTCCCGCGTTTCGGTCTCCGTTTGTGTCCTCAGGGTTTCCTCGTTCGCTCCTAATTTATCTATCGCGTTCCTTGCGTCGGTGGCTTCGATGGTACCGCATTTGCTGCTCTTGGAGAGCACCAACGACTGAGTCGACTCCACCGTCCCGCCCAAGACTGCGTTGGCGCTCGCCGCCATCTTGTGAGACTCCGATTCGTTGACGGCGAGCAGCCGGAAGGAAGGTTCCTCCAGCGAATACTCCACGACCCTCCGGGAAACGACCTTGACTCCTAAGGTGGGGTCTAGGTGTAGGAAACTATCCAAATCGGTGTCGGAACAGTCTGATTTGGTTTTGGAAAGCTTCGTCGCGGAGATCCGGGCGTAGGATGTCGCGCAGCGACCAGAGGCGTCTTCCTCGACGGTTTCTCCAGGGTCTAGCTGGAACTGAGTCGGGTGGTATTGGGTGATGTGAGTCATTTATGAGTTCGTACCTGCAACAACCCGGCCACACCCTTTTTGAGGTTTTTCAGAACGGTAGGCTCGTCGGCGGTGAAGTAAATGTTCCGCACCCGTCCGCCGGACCACGTGACGAAAAATGGCCGGTCCGGGTGCTGGTCGAGGACGGAAGGATGCGGCAGGAAGTCGTCGAGAGGCGCAGCCTTCCGGGATTTGACGTGCAGCTTGAGCGACCGCAGCTGTGGGGCATCATTAGAAAAATAAACAGTTACCCAAAATGGACTCCTAAAATGTTTTTTCTACTTTCGCCAGTAAAATGCCTAACTAAACACGGATCTAGTGTGCGGGAAGCGTCACTTTACCATGTCAGTTTCGTTTCCGACGGATCCGAGCCACTTCGCACATTTCCGGGATTTTGCCGCACGGGTTTGGGGGCAATCGGATGTTTTCGGAGATATTTCCCACGTTTTGAGTTTTGACGTTTGTCAATTCTGACGGTCGAACTTACTGGTTAATTCAAAAACTCACGAGTATGAAACGCGCTTTAAATTTGGAGAAAATTTAACTTTACAGAAAATGCATTTGCCTGTTGGACAAACAAATTACTTTTATATTGATCAAAAAATTTATAACGCACTGCGTCTAGGACTGAGACATAAATCATTTAAAAAAAGATTAACTAGATTGTAACTTAAGTTTCTAAGTGGATATTTATTAAAAGTCAAATTCGCAGATTCATTAATGTATTGTAACTATATAAATCGTTTTTTTTTTTTGGTAGAATATTATATTTTCGTTTTTCATATTATATAATAGATGCGAAACATGGTTAAATTAATCTGCGGAATCAAGGATGACTGTCAAGTTTTTAACTTAGTGTGCCTTGAATATTACAATAACTTGTTAAATTGTATATTTTTATTGATTTAAATAAATATTATTATTACTATTATCATTACTATTATTGTTAGTATTATATCAGACAAATTAAATACTTCGTTTTTACAGTACAAACAAAACAAAATTGAAGGTTAGGACCTGCTTTTTCATGCTTACACATGATTTGTCTTCCAATTACAATCTTTTTCTTTAAATAACCTACTTAATGATCAATAGTAAAAGTTAAATAGACAACATAACGTTTTAAAATTGTGTTTATTTCGTTGTTTATATGACATATCCAATAATACATCTCTCTCTGTCTAACGTACACAGTTAAAAAGAGACAACAATAGCAGAACCGATCAGAACGATAAACGAAATCTAACGAACTTAAATTATAAATTTTTTGATTTTCTCGTGACGGTCGTATAAAAAGTTTAGTATGCAACACGTTCGGTAAACTCTTTATGTCACTCAAATGCCGTTTACCGCACTTGTTGCACCATTACATACCTGCAGTTTCAAAATTTTTATTCTGTCGTCCTCCCAGACGTTCTCTACGACGAGCCTCCCGGTAAAAAGGAACCCGACGTCGTTTTCGTCGCCGGTACGCTGGCTCAGCGAAATTTTCGACTTCCACTCGTATTCGAGAGCCGTTCCCAGGGCGAATACTTTTCGAATGTCCCCGGTTTCGCCGGCGGCCGACGACATAAGGACGAAACCCGAACAGAGGGTCGCAACCCAGAAGAAAAGGGTGCACAGTACCGAATTGCAGTGACGTTCGGGGAACATTTCGACAAGGACTGATTCAGTCGACTGTTATCTGCTGACTATAGCCGAAGATTATCTTAATGGCCATGTCGAAGGTCATATCTTTGACGATAATGCGCTCCTTGAGCCGGATAACATAGAGGGTTGGGTTAATTAGTAAAATTCGGGACCCTCTGGCTATATATATAATACTACGTAATATAATTACAACGCGATGGCGATAAATGAACAAAATTTAGTATTTACAATGACGATAGGACAATGGGTTTAGTTTATTATTTATTTACAGTCGGCAAGTCTCACGCAGTCACGAACGGGAGTTTCCGGAACGTTAGAGGTTACTTACCTTCGACCAACTCACCGAAAAAAAAAACGGAACGGACGGCAGTTTTTTTTTCTAAACCGTATTAATCGGACGGCACGCAGAACCGATCTAGTGCCGGCCGAAAATATTGCTCGCTGCCGATGGTACCGTTAACGAACAGTTACGGCCTCCGTGTACGTCGCTGCGAGCGAGAGACCAAATCCTAATTGGGTTTAATTTAATTTTGTCGGAGCGTCCACGCTACGACAAAGAAAGGAATTTTCGAGATTTCTTATTTTTTCCGACAATCTTTGATCCTCTCCGTTAGTGAGAAACGTTGAATTCCTCTTCAATTTGCGGTCCATAAATCTATTTTTGCATATTAAAATGTTTTTTCAAAGTTTTCTAATTATACTTAAAATTTAGTTATTGTCTATGCAACCGGTAATGCATCAGCTCGTATTATTCGCTGCCGACCTGACTACCTGGCACAGGAGAGGAGGATTCTTAAGTCACCCATCACTTATCTATGGATTGTTTTCGTTGTTATTGGCGGGAAAATCTATGCAATTTCCGTTTTAAAAAAACTTATTATTGTTGAAACGATGTCCCATTTTCCCACGGAAGATGAAGAATTCGAGCTTATGTACGGCGACGATCTGGATCTGTTAAGAGAACAAGATAACGGTGAAACCATTTACTTTAATTTCCGAGATGTATAGGTTACAGATTGAAATTCTCCATATTTCAGATGATTTTGATGTAGTGACCGTTTCTAAAGCGAGGAAAAGTTTAAATTTCGATACCACTTCGCAAACCGACCAAATTGAAGCAGAAAAAGACGGGCCAAGTCAACGCGTTTTGGAAGACTCCTTTGAAACTGATCTAATAGAATTTTCCAATGGGGGCGCTTCCCATGATGACGGCGCTGCTGCCGACAATAGAAAACGAACCGTTGAGGACCTTTTCGGCGATATCGACGATATTTTGCTCGACCGAGAAACCTCAATTGCCAAAAAGCCAAAGCTTGACAAGCATAAAGAAGACATTGAGATGATAAATAGGATAGTCGATATGCGGAGAACCAATTTGCACAATCAGAGCCTGACTGTGAGAGCCAGAGATAAAGCGAAGTTGAACGTTGAGAGAGATAAGCAGAATCTTTCTTACAGCGTTCCTAAGTATCCTTTTGTCCGAGTTTTACGACCCGATGGTGAGCATGTTTATGTGAGGTGTCATTCTGAGGAATATGAAAAGGAAGAAACACAGAGGATGATGGAGGAGTACAATTTTGGAGGTATAATGGGGGATAGTTTCCAGGAAGTGTGGAATGAGGCTAGGCAATTGCTTCAAGCTCCAAATGTTGAATCAGTAGAGGAAACTGATGAAATTCAAATGCTGGACCAAAAAGAGCAAGACAAGCAGTTGTGGGTTGAACTCTACAAGCCTAGAAAGTACCTGGAACTCTTAAGTGACGAAAGTATCAACAGGACTATGCTGAGGTGGATGAAACTGTGGGACAAGGCCGTGTTTAATCGGCGACCCAAAATTAGAGCCACGCCACAGATGAACGAAAACGCGAAGCCTTTTTTTAAGAAATTCGAGCTGAGTACAAAGCTAGATGAGCACGGAAGGCCCGAATATAAAATCGCGTTGTTATGTGGTGCTCCAGGCTTGGGCAAAACCACTTTGGCTCACATGGTTGCGCGACATGCTGGTTATAATGTGGTAGAGATCAACGCTTCTGATGACAGAAGCATTGATTTTTTTAAAAATGCTTTGGAAACTGCAACACAAATGCGCTCGGTGGTGGACAGAGAAAGACGGCCCAACTGCATTGTATTTGATGAAATCGACGGGGCCCCTTCGGCGTCTATAGATTATTTAGTGAAGTTTGTTACTGGCTCTGCCACAGCCAAAGTCAAAAAAGGCAAGAAAGACTCCAAGCAATATGTCCTTAAGCGGCCAATTATTTGTATCTGTAACGACGTTTACGTTCCGGCGTTGAGACCCCTGCGCCAAATTTCTTTCATCCTCAACTTTCCGCCCACTTCGAGCACGCGATTGGCCGAGAGACTGATGGAAATCGCGCGTAGACAACAAATTACAACCGATTTGGGAGCGATGATCGCCCTGGCTGAGAAATCCAACCACGATATCCGCTCTTGCCTCTCGGTTTTGCACTTTTTTAAGGTCCGAAACAAACCCATCTTGCTCTCAGACATTTACGCTACCGACATCGGCCAAAAGGACGTGCAAAAAGGACTGTTTACCGTGTGGCAGGAAATTTTCCAATTTCAAAAACTGAAAACGGAACATAACCGGCAACCCCGAGACCTAAGGAAGCAGAGAACGGAAAACGTCCTACGTCTGATTAGTTCGTTCGGCGACCACGAGAGGGTCGCGCAAGGCGTCTACGAAAACTTTCCCCTGTTGAGCCACAAAAATTTAAACGTGACGGGGGCGTGTGTGGCGCTCGACTGGTTCTGTTTCAACGACTTGATCACGCGGCAAGTGCACGAAACGCAGAATTACGTCATGACTGGTTATCTGAATTACGCGTTTGTCGTGTGGCATTTGGTCTTCGGCAGCTACCACAGAACGAAGTTGGTCTATCCCAGCGCCGGGTACGAGGTGAGCATTTGCTTAATTTAAATTCCCCATTTTAACTACAGAGCGTCAGATGGCGCTGTTGTTTAATGAAAATGTTCATTCCTCAAATCTGTGCGCATTAATTTAACTACCACGCACAAGGCGGCGTCCTTCCACAGTTTTAAATATGTCTGGGCAACAATGATAGAATCAGATATCACTTCGGGGACGACGAATTAATAGTCCATTAATTTCCATTAGTGAAATAGAATGGACTGATTCGAAATGAAACTTTAGTTTGGCTACCATCCACGCGATGGTCGTCTCTTCGTAGGAGATTTATAAACAATTGACAAATTATTCATATGATAAAATAGTTAATAGATTGTTGTTATTTCCAATTTCCGGCGGATGCGCCGGGTTACTCGGTTAATTAAAAAAGTAATCTTTTCAACGAAAACTCTTGTCAACCGCGTTAAACGGCTACGAAATCCCGTTCAAAGCATCTACTCGTTCATTATTAACAACTTCATTAGCTCAATACAAACGACGCGTTTAACTTTCCAGGCGAGGGTAAAAGAGACTCGTCGCAAGGCTACAATAGCGGAGGTGTTGAGGGGTATGGCGCCTACGGTGCGGTGCTTCAACCAGGTCCTGCCGTTGGTACTAGACGTGTTGCCGCTGTTAGTCCGGATCCTGGCTCCGCCTTTCAAACAGGTCAGCTTGCACCTTTACACCGAGGAGGAAAAAAAGAACATGCTGAGGGTGGTCGGTGTAATGATCGATTACAATTTAAACTATGTTCAAGAACGTACCGCGGAGGGTCTTTACCAGTACAATTTGGGTGTGTCTTTTCGAAAATTCGCTTAGCAACTTATATTTTCTCGCGTTTTTAGAACCCAACATTGAGGAGTTTGTCATATTCGATAAGTCCTGCACTGGACGGAGAATGTTGTCTTACTCCAACAAACAGCTGATAGCGAAGGAGATTGAGATGGAAAAGATGCGGCGGTTCGAGGCTTTCAAGGTTCAGAATTCTAAGGGGGTTGCTGAGAAGTCGGTGGCAGAAGCAGGATCGAATAAGGGCGACGCCTTGCCGAACCACCTCCAGACCCTTAAAGCGAAGGTTATCAAGAGTAAAACGTCGCCAAAGGTAAGTTTTGGGCGTTAATGTCGCGGGCCCCGTTATCGGGCCTTGGGGAACTTCGCATTTTGTTAATCGACGTCTTATGCCGAATTTACATTTTGTTTATTTCAAATCGGAATCTCACTGTTATCGCGATGCCTACCAAATAATCCGACCTTACCAAATGATCAGAACACTTTCTTTACAAGTATTTCATGTTAATTTACATAAATAGGCTGGAAAATTTGTTCAAGCTATTTTCCTGTACATGGTTATGTTGCAATACTAACCAGCATTACCATTTATGTGTACTGTTATTACTCGGGTTACATGTTGTTTAGAAATTGCGTCAATTTCAATTAATTAGTAGCAAAAAGCCAAAATCTGGTTATTAGGTTGGATGATAAACAAAATATGCTGGTTCCAAATTAACCTTTATAGCACGTTTCACAATTTTCCCGATGTAATTTTATGATGTATCCATGAAAAATCTAAGTAAGAAACGTTGAGATTTATTCGATAACAATGATTCGATCAAATATAGACCACACACAAAATTACAAGAACACAAAATAGTAAACAAAGAAAAGGCACTTTCATGGGCTACTTAGTTTCCCTTAGTCTGTCCAACGAATGAAATTAAACGATATTTGATTTAATTAAATGTTAGTGAAGTAGTACAATTTAATTTTATTATTTTTCGTAGCGAATATTTAAGTAGGTGAATCTACATGAAAAAAATATGATAATTTGGTAAATAAACTACTGTACTGCAAATATACAAGTAAACCATATTTTCATCATCAGAGCCAAAATTGGAAGTGCTACTACAAGAAAATGATTATTCTACATCGTCATCCACATTAATAACAATCGTCACTGGGCGGGGCAAGTTCGTCCCAAGTAGCGGGAATCAGATTTTTATTTCCAAAAGAGGCCGCTTCGCTGTTTTTTGTCCTAGGGGAACGCATTGTTTTTCTATCGTGCTCCTGCGGGCCACTATAGAACTTCCGCAAAATCGATGTAATTTTATTGTGCATACACCCTGTATAAAGTGTGTGGTGTTTAAATGTAGAGTCATCTGCAAAATTAACCTGAGCCAGAGGGCCCATATGGCTAAAGAGGACATTAATATAAACTAAAAACAATAATGGAACCTTGTGGAACTCCCTAACTTTACATTTTATTATTGCAGAAAATTTCTTGCTTTATGTTTGGGAGATAAGAGAATAATACTTCTAGCGCAATGGGTTCCAAGCCGTAAACTTCCAGTTTTTTCATTAAAATTGAAAGACTGACACAGTCAAAGGCGTTGGAGTGGTCACACAGCGTTAAAGCCCTATGCCAGCGACTGTACGTAATGGAGCTTGGGTGGTGAAACGCCCCTTTCTAAGTCCAAACTGGTTTGGATTTATAAAATGTTGGCTTTCAATAAACCTTGTTAAAAGGAAGAAGAAGAAGAAGAAGAGAGCGCGTAAATCGCGCTGAGTTTCGTGCCGGGCGCCATTTTTTAAACAAACGAGGCGTGAAAGCGTCTCGACGTCGCGCGTCCGGATACCGGAACTCATTCGCGCTCAGTCTAACGGACAATTTCGAATATTTTTGGCATCGTTTACGTGGACCCCCGGGCTCTCGCGTGTCTTCCCGTCCTAAATAGTGTTACGACTTCAAATCGCCCGAAAAAATCAAATGGAGGAGAATTTATCCGCTGAAACGTTTTCCGGTTATGGAGGAATTTTCTTTTTCGCAAGGGGTAACAATTATTTCGGAGCGAGAGCTCGATTTCGGCGGGTCCTAATAAGAAAACAGTGACCGAATATATAATTTTATGTCGATCTTGCACAAAAACTAGTATCGATGGAAAAGAAAAATTAATAGAAAAGTTCCATAGTTCCATGTAGATTTTTAATTGTTGGTAAGATCCGTTTATTTGAATATTTTGGTGCATTTTTGGATTCCCCAAGAAATTCCAGATATATTTTATGACGTTTACGGGTTCTAAAATTAATTAACAAGTTTAGCAACAACACCTTATACAAATTCACTCTAATTTTCAATTCCAAATCGGATAAGATTATAAAAAAATTTTATATGAAAAAATTGACCTTTTACATTTTTTATAATTTAATTTTTATACTTCATTTTTGCTCAACCTGTATTAATTTACATCCAAAATATCCATTTAATATTACACAATAGGAAATTAAATAATTAAGAAAAAATTTGTCGAAAACGGTTAGACTTAAAATATATGTAGAATTTCCGGGGAAATCTAAAAAATATACAGGGTGTTCTATTTGAAATGAGGAAGCTGATATTTACCCCAAATAAAGGACAAAGTCAACAAGTCAAAGTATATCTTGTTTATTATTTGTCTTCAATAGTTATAGGTGAGACTGAAAAAAACAATTTAAAATTATTTTCAAATATACAGGGTGAGTCAAAAATATTGGAACATCATGCTCATATATTTTTCTTCCAAATTAATGGAAAGAAAGGACCTTTTTTTTCACGAAATTAAAAATTTACTTATTTATTTTTGTTTTCTTGGTTTATTGTTCATAAAAATATGTATACCTCAAAAAATTTTTAGGCTTAGGGATTGCTTAATAATATTGAAGAGCCTTAATAGGAGTAATTAATGGAATTATACTATGCAGAGTGCATAGTAATATTTTTCATTTTGACTCACCCTGTATCAACGATTCGAACTAATTTCAATGCAAGTGTGGGATAAATGACTGTACCACTTTATAAAATTGTTGGAATTAGAAAAGTACAGCTGTCGGAAAGGGCGTCAAAAATATGGAATATTTAACACCAGACATTTTTGACGAAAAAATGGCCATAACTCCGAAAACACTCTTTATAAACCATAGCAACCATACATTGAGTGATTGAGTGATTGAGTATAGAAGGGAGTGTCTACTAATGTAATATACAGGGTGTTTCCTTTACAAAATGTAATTTTGGTTTCCCACCAATAAAATCTAGACGAAACTAAGCAAATTTTCTATTTAATTTTTTTTTAACGTTCTTAGCTTTTGATTTAAAAGGTTAGGGAACCTTATTTCGGACACCCTATACATTCTCTTTATAAACATACTTCAAACTCACCAGCTGTTTTAACAAAGAAAACTTTGAACATGCCATGTTATTTTTTTCTAATTATTGTTTGCGAAATATGAAGTTTTTTCAACATATCGTTGAAATCCATTAAGTTTTGAATACAGTCGGAATTTGCAATTGTCAAAAAGGTACAATGCTATGTTCAATTTCACCAGATACCTTCATTGTTCCTGTACTTCCTGTCTTGTTCAGCAATTTTAGACTGACAACTTAAAACAACACAAAAAATAAAACTAAACGGTTTAGTTAACGCCAACCTATATTTTATAACCTTAATAGTTTCTAATTTAACCTTAGGTACAAGAAAAAAAGGATTTTTTTGTTTAATTTACACCGAAAACAAATTATTGAGTTTTCAGATGTGCTACGCTTTCACCCTTAACTATTTATAAACAACCAATGAGAACCCACCACTGATGTGATTTATAAAACTTGAATATCATATTTTGCGTAGTTATGCAGTCCTTGTTTGATGATATTATGTTTTTGTATTTTAGTTTTGCTTTTTCTTGCGTCTTATATTTTTTATTTTTGAAGTCAAGCAATGCGTTTTATTACTTTTTTCTATTAAGGTAACCAGCCGCATTTAAATTTCTAGCCTCCTAACGCCAAAAAATTAGTTAGTCCTGTAGACGAGAGCGGCACTGGAGATCAAGATTCAAAATTCAGATTGGGAGAATGGGAGAGAACGTTTTTCTTCTTCTAGATGTCTTTTAAGCCGGAAGGGATTCGTCAGTAGACCTACCATTACTCTTATGGTATTCCTTTTGTGGGTTAGCAGGCTTACTGTAAATTTGGCCGGTGTATTCTGAATAATTCCTTGTCCTGGCGTCTTTCTCCACCATTGGCTGGATTTTCTTTCTTCTGCTTCTACTTCTTCCTTACGTTTTTTCTGATATGCTATCTCCTTCACTTTATTCTAGTTCCCGGAATAATATTGCTAATTCTTCTTGCGTTCTTAAGCGGTCTGAGTGCCACATTATTTCTGTCCTTACTGGTGAGTATTCTCTGGCTAGGATTTGAGTGTAATTGCCTAGTGGTCAAATTAAGCGACATGTTCCTTCTTAAAATAAACCTAAAAATCATTCCCTTAAATATTAGGAGTGTAATTTAATGATTATAGGTCGAAAATCGTAACAAAAAGTGAGAAATTTGAGTCGAATCAAAGACAAAACCCGGCACGGAAAACAAGGGATCGGGGTCTTCAGACAATGTCGGCTCGCGGAACTTAAAACCCTTTTAGGTGAACAAATAACCCGTCCCCGGGATAATAAATAGCGTTTCTTTCATCCCTAACCCCCCCTCCCGCCGCCCCGGCAATGATAAATAGCGAGATGTGGCCGATCTCTTAAACGTAACGGCCGATGAAATAATGACGCGGTCGTTTTCAATATGAAAAGAATATGAAAAGAGACGACGTCTACGATGGCCTTAATTATGGAAAAATAATGCAGATAATGGCATGCCCTAATGGAATATAAAGAGAGCTAAATAACAAAAAGTCATCGCGTAATGTGGAAGGAAAAAGTTTGATGGGACAGTTATTGATTTCAATTCGTCCACTTTGAATATTCGGTTCTCTGCGGGGTTATTATTAAGTTATATATTTATTATCGGACAGTGTCCATTAGTACGCAACATACAGTGAAAAATAAAATTGGGATTGAATAAACAGAACTGCTTGAAAAAACAGTTAAGAGAGAAGCGACAAAAATGAAAAAGAGTATATAAAGCAGGATGAGCATGTTAAGAGCATCCGTCCATATTAAGATGTTATGAGTGGTTAGTAAAATGAAGAACGTTTCTCTGGCCAATAGGGACTACTGGTGAACATCGTCACACTATCGCTTCTAGCAGGTGTACAGACTGAAGAAGCATTTTCCAACAGTGATATGGTTAAGCTGAAATGACCTTTTTTTACATCAGCTAAGCAGTGGTATGGGGCCCGTCAAGACCGTCCAGCTCTCTCTCTGTGGCAGTGAAGTGTGAAAAACAGGAGTGGACGTCGTGACGTGGACGCCAAACAGATGAGGTAAGATTAAGCGAGGCGATACATCCAATTTGCTAAAGCTCTCTAATAAAATCACTTTTTTACATCAACAAATACTGATGTATTTGGCCCATCAAGAGCATCAGCAGCAGTATGAAAAACAGGGAAGATTGCATGATGTAGACGCCAAACAGATGAGGTAAATTTGAGATGGCTTTGATAATCTGAAAGAGAAATTGAAAATATTGACATAAGGAAACAAGTATAGAAAAATGAAGCGAGACTATATATACAATTTGGCTAAGCGTTCTAATGAAAAAGCCCTTTTTTACTTGCATGTTTTGAAGTATGAAAAACACTAGAAGTTTTTTGAGTACATGTTATGTATGGTAGTGAAGAAAGGTTCTCTGCACGTGGCCGAGAGAGACTGAATGTGAATATCGTGATGTGGATGCCAAATAGATGAAGTATATTCAATTTGAAAGAGAAATTCAAAACAAAGATACAATTAAACAAATTTAGACTAATGAAGCAAAGCTCTACATACAATTTGCTTAGGTTCTCCAATGAAGGGCTCTGGAAAAAGAGGCGAAGGTCTTAAGCAATTTGTAGTAGTGAAGAAAGTTTTTTCGCCGATGCGATGTAGACTTCAAATAAATGAAGTACTTAGGATGACTTCATGTATGCATAATCTTTGGCTTCAGCAAATGACTAGTGAAGTAAAGATTTGTCATTGTCCGAAAGAGACGAGAGAAAAGATATCTGATTATCCAGAGAATGAGCCTTAAAATCTGGACTTGGTGCAGACGATATTGCCTCGTGAAGGGCAGGGCGACCTGATAGGTCATTCTTTCAGACTGAAAGGGTGTAGGGCAACCCTCATATCTTCGTTACGAAGTAGTAAACCAAATAACCAACAAATGTATAATATAAACGTTTTATTCCGTTGCTTCGAAAGGGGATTTACAGGAAAGCGTAGTTAGTGCACAGCCAGCGGCGCCGTAGAACTTCAGACGAAAGCTCTGGTGAGCTCGGCTGCCAACTCCTTGAGCTGGGTGAAGCAAACGTTGCACGCGTCGTTTGACGAATCGGCCAGCGATTCCTCGTTGCTGAAGATGGGTTTGTTACTGATGACTACATCGTCTACCAAGCCGGGCAAATTGGAAATCTGCGCGTCACCTTGGTTGGAGAAGATAGGTTTGTTACTGATCACCACATCGTTCAGCGAGCCGGGCAAATTCGAGATCTGCGCGTCGCCTTCGTTAGTGAAGATCGGCTTCTGGAGGTCGTGGACGTTGAACAGGCCACCGGACTGCGCCGGCAACACCTGAAACTGGACTGCTTCCATACCTGGAAGCGTTCGACTTCAATATGTTTTCTGGGGTGGGAGGAGGTGATGTGGTACTTACATTGGATGCAAACCAAGGCGACGACCAAAATTGCGAACTTCATGTTGCTTGCTAACGGACCCGGGAGACTGAATACCGTCCGTCCCCGGTCACCGGGACTTATATCCGGGCGATCCGGTGGCTGCGGTGACGTCCGCGTCGCGGTTTATTGCTGCCAATTGAACGAAAAAAATCTACGCAATAAAAGTTAATCTTCGAAAACTGAAGGATTACGCGGTATTAGCGTCGATAATCGGGTGGGGTAATAAATGGGGATTAATTGAAAGCACGGAATTGAAGACCATAATCTAAAAAATATTTTGTAGTTTTTGGCCAAAATACAGTAAATATCTATTTCGAGTAGGTTACACCAAATCAATTTTAGTAGCGAATGGTGTGAATGAAATGACAAAACTTTTAAAAAAATGAGCTGTTTCTGGGGACCTAGGGGAGTATACATACAAATGATCTTGAAATAATAATAATAATAATAACCAAATCCTAAATAGGGAGCAGCTGGGCTGGTGTCAATTGACAAATTTTTCCGTGTTCTAGATATAAAATTAATCTTTTTAGCAAACTTCTTCATTATGTTATCGGCATATGTATGCAACGTCAAATTTGAGTCAAATATAACACCCAGATATTTAATTTCGTTTTCATGTATTAATTTTTTGTTGTTAATATAAATGTCTACATCGAAATTTAATTTACTCAATTTATGTCGTTTACCAAAAGCACAGAATTTTCACTTGTCCGTGGTTATTATTTCACAGCCACTCAAAATCATTCTTCAAATCGGCATTCATTTTTCTTTGCATTTCATCTCATATATAGATTTTCGGCAAGAACGTAACCACGAAAGGAGAAAAGAGAAACCATTTCACATGGTGGGGGTTTGTTCCAGCTCGGTTCCGAAGAGGTTAGAAATCGATGGAAAAATTTGTGTCGTTGTTCAGTACATCTTTCAGTCACATTGTTAGAGGCGTAGCACCTATAGTTTTGTGAATCAGTGCGTGTTTTGTGTGGAAGTCTATGGATTTGTATGGTGTATTTCTCGGTTTCCGGATGCCTTATATTCACGCTGGGAACCAGGCCAAATGGGATCGGATATCCCGTATGTGATAATCGCTGTTCATAAATCCGGACGATGATAGAATAGCCCAGACCCTTTTTTTACGAAGGCATCCTTTATCAATTTTTTTATTTTATTTGCAAGCTGGCCAAATTGCCCAAGTTGCAGGGCCAAATAAACCGGTAAATAAAATAATAAACATGAAAGTCTATAGAGGCAAAGTCAATGAGATTATCTCAAAAGCATTTATTTTAAATTTATCACAAAAACAACAATGATTTTAATTCAAATGCAAAATGATGGAACCAAAGACATTTTCTTTGTAACAAGGGAAAAAATACCAAAAGATAGATAGGTATCATTAGCTTGATATCAGTTTTTTTAATAACCAGGCGATTACGTTATTTTTTTTCTGGGCATTTTAAGTTGCCAACTTAGAATAGGTTCTAACGGAGATGTTGAGGGATTTCGATAGGAATTGGGGGGGTGGAAGGGGGGGATTGCACCCCGCTGAACGGTAGAGGTTTACGTTGTGTATCCATTAGAGTGTTTTATCTTGTTTTCTGGAAACGGACCGGTCGAATATACGTCCGAATTTATGGCGGCCGGGTGGTTGGGGGGGTGGGGGTCGCCCGCTCTCGGTCGCGTTACAAAGAAAGCGGTTTCGTAGGGCACCCAGGAAGGAAAACGGCCATCCCTCTTTTCGGGAAACGCTCTCCGTTTCCGCATCGGACGGTGGCCGGCGCGCGGCGGGATGAACGGGGGGGGGGGGGTGATAAAGAGGGGGAGGCGGTCCCGCCCTTGAGAAGTTGATATTGCTTAATATACGGGGCGGTCGTCGGGGGGCGAGGAATGGGGTTTCGTTTAGCGCACCTTCGGTTCGAAAACTGAACGAATAAAAAACATTAATGGTACCCTGATAAAAGAGAATAATAATAATAATAATAATAATAATAATAATAATAATAATAATAATAATAATAATAATAATACCAATAATAATAATAATAATAATAATAATAATAATAATAATAATAATAATAATAATAATAATGATAATTATGACGACAATAATAATGATGCCGCAGTTGCCCGATCTCCCCTCAAAAATGAAAATCAAGGCAGGACTTCTGGATAAAACA
Source organism: Cylas formicarius (assembly GCF_029955315.1). Lineage (NCBI taxonomy): Eukaryota > Metazoa > Arthropoda > Insecta > Coleoptera > Brentidae > Cylas > Cylas formicarius. The sequence goes on along the minus strand of NW_026844326.1, from coordinate 27,883,069 downwards.
CTAACAAGATGGATAACTAAACCACTCCACGGCCAGCTAGTCAGGAACATGAAAAACGTACCGACCGACCATGCGGCATCGAATTGCTGGCTTAGACATGGTGTGCTGAAGCCGGAAACGGAAGCGCTACTTACCGCAGCTCAAGAGCAAGCCCTTAGAACTCGCTATACCGAACAGCGAATCATGAAGATCTGTCAAGATGACAAGTGTAGACTGTGCAAGGAAAAAAGCGAGACAGTGACCAATATCATTTCCGCCTGCATAATCCTCGCTTTAAAATGATACACTGACAGACATAATAAAGTTTATCAAATATGTTAGGCCTTCACGGCCAGAAATTACGCTGCTAAGTATTTCCGGGCTTTTGAGCCGTGGTCCCGTGATGTGTCTGAAACATCAGAATAATTTCAACAGAAAATACGAAGGCCTTAACGTCAGCAGAACGTGGATTCAGGTCATAAACAAAACATCATATCTACCCGGACGAATATGACCTATGCCTAATAGCGAGGCCACGCCGACTCCAGCGCGCTTAAATACCGGGGATTCTCCACTAGGCAAATCAGTCATCGGAGAGCAGTACGGAAGATCACTTCGACCGTTACCGCATCGCCGCTCTTGAAAATGTCTGCCGCAGTTGCAGACGAAACGTCGAGTGTAATCTCGGGACCACGGCTCAAAAGCCCGGAAATACTTAGCAGTATAATAAAGTTTGCTAACTAATACATTTCGAACTATGTAAATATTATCAGTGCCAACTTAAGGCGGAGCAGTGGTATCAGCATGAGGTGGAAAAGGTCGCAACCAGCGGAAAAAGAAGTCTACTGACTACACTATAAGGATGGACAGGACAATGAGAAGCTAACTGCCCGGACATTATCATTAGAGAAGAAAAAACCACTTACCTCATTGATACGAAGTATGTAAACCAAATACCAGGCAGACATTCAGCATCTGAAATACAGAAAACAGCTACTTACTTAGTCCGAAGCCCATGTAATCTCTGTTATACTGAACTCCCAAGTCAGCTTTGGAATCTAGTAGAATCCCGCTGAACTGGTTATCCGCTACAAGGATTGACTGTGCAGGGGTTAACTGACTATTGGCGTGTATTTGTTAGTGTATATTTTTGAAATTGCGCTTATTGCGTACATATTTTGTTTACTAATCTGTATATACCCTCAACTGTACCGTTAAGTTTGTAAGTGTGTTTGTAATAATAGTAATAATAAATTATGATGTTAATGACAATGACAATGATAATGATAATATGCTCGCGGTGGCGGTGCTTCTCTATTCTCTTCGGGGTGGTAAGGTGGCGACGAAAGGAATTGCGAGATCTGGATGTGAGTACGCGTAAGATGATACATCTCAATCGTAGCATTCATCCCTGCTCAACCGTTTCCCCAATATACCTTCCACGAGATGAGGGAGGAAGAGGTCTTCTGAGTCTGGAGTGTCTGCAGGACAGACTTGTCTTGGTCGTTGCCTGCAAAATCGCCAACAGCGTGGACCCACTTCTGAGACTCGTGAGGGATCATGAAGCTGCCAATGTCATAGCATTCCTCTTTAGAGCAGCAAGTCAAGCGCAGGCCGTTGACGTCTCACCTTCACATTAGATGCAGATAACCAGCACTCACTAAGCTTGACCACAAGAAGACCACGTTAGTAAGCCGCAGCATGGATTGTTCTACAGGCATCTCCAGACTTTGGAGACTCGCTTTCGGGTTCCTTCTTCTTGCATACCGTAGTCAATTCATAGTTCTGTTAGATAAACGAAGTAACTCGATGTTTGTTATAGAGTTCTCTGCTCCAATAGAGGCCAACATCGAAATAAAAAAAGGGACATGATAGGTTTCCTCATCCCAACTATTTTCACACCTATCTTATCTAACCTATCACAAATAAAATAGGGATCCTTACTGTCATTATTACATATATCACAATCCTACTTCTGGCATTTGCAGCATTTTATCCATTCAACTATATCTATAGTTTTCCCACAAACACTCGCAGATGACGAAACATTTTGCCCTGCTCCTATGTTCTTTTAACAACTCGGCCAAAGTTTCGTCTAATGTTCTCGTAATTTCTTTTGCTTGAACAGCAGCGTTGGGAAGTTTTTTTAAAACCTCTTTGGACTCTTATTTTGTCACCAAAGTTTCCGACAATCAAATTGATTTGATCCTCTTTTTACAAAACTTCTGGATTCCTCCTGCATCGCTTGTTTGAAGACGTTTCGCCAATCGTTCTGCTGGCTTCTTCAGAGCTTAGCGGCTTATATATTGTTTGAGGGGGGAGGAGCTGAGGGAACGGCATGGTCAGTGTCTCGGATTACTGATTCTGATATTGGTGAAAGATAGAGACAGAATCCGATATGACTCGATTAGAGAGAGATTGAAAGTACAACCAGTTCTCAAACATATTGAGAAATGCCAACTACGATGGTACGGACACCTAAAAAGAATGGACAAAAAGTGACCAACAAAACTGATTTGGGAAGCGAGAAAATTCAGCGCAAGAAATAGAGGAAGACCGCAATTAACATGGGATCAGGACATACCGAATATACTAAGAGAAAGAGGACTGGGGATAATGGCACTAGATAAGAAAGGATGGAGGAACTTCATATACGAGAATTTTATCTTTGACGGATCGAATATGTTGAGACACCTTTGGACCGGTGGTAAATCTGGTTTCGACGTTATATTTCTTAAGAACTTTTGATATGTGATCAGTGATATTTTGAATGTATGGAATGGCAACAATGGCAAGTGTGGGCTCGTTGCCTCGGGAAGGTTGTAGTAGAAGGAAAATCATGCTGAATATGTTGGGACATATTCGGGTGTTTTTTTGGAAAATTGCGGAGAATTTCATAGATTTCGGCGGAATTTTGGGTATTTTTTTCCAAAATGGGAATTTCAGTCTGCGGATTTTTTCAGTGATTTACCCATTGGTTTTCCCTTATTGGCACTCCTTTAAACTGAAATTTTTGTTTAGGCGCAAATAATTAACCCATTCTATTGTTTGGTTTGAAATAAATGTCTTTTTAAACTGATTCTGGTTGTCTTTACTAATTTTTGAGTCGAAATTTAGACCACTGTCATAAAAAATTTTTCAAGTTTTACTGTTCCTTTAGAGGGTATTTTGTGGGTAGTTCGATGCCTCTGGCAGCGCAGTCAAAACCCACCTCCCTCCTCCCTCCTGCAACTCCCCGTATAAATTCAGGCAATTTAAAGTGTCGACGGCCATATTTCAACAGAGAACGACAAAACGTAGAGCATTAACGATGATATAACTGCGCAATTACACCGGCACAGAATAAACTGTTTGGAAATCGTTAGCTCATTAGGCACGAGTGGCACACCATCATGTGTATGTTGCGGATGGGGGACGGGGCGAAGAGGGAGTTCAAATATACCGGAGTAGGGGGCGGATAAAGTGTTCGGTTCGCAGTTCGATAGTGTTTTTTTATTTAGTGGTTTAATTTTGTTTACATATCGATGAACTGAGACAAAATGATGGAAAAATGTGCTACTAGAAATTTATTAAATAGTCGCTGCATTAGTTATCTGAATAACCCCTATTTTTTTAAATTTTAATTTTAATAATAAAATAATTGTGTTATTTTCAACTATTTTCTTGGTATCTTAATTTTTTCGACGTATTGAGAATTCCGATAATTTCTTAGTAAGTTAATTATTGTTTAATAATTCTGTTAGTAATCTGAACTAAATCTTTAGTGAGTATAACATCAAATGTCATCTAATTTTCAATAGTTTTTATTATTATTAGCTCCCCTATATTATTTAAATTTCTATTGTTCTTTTTACTAATTTGATTTTACGCAATTACTTATATCCACTACTCACTTAGTATCAATTTCTATTTTTTTTCTTTGAAATCTGACTTTATCTTCAATTTTATTTTTATTAACTCGGTTCGTAATTAAATAAACCTAAATCGTACGTACCCACTACCTGCTCAAAATTTCCTATTTTATATGTTGTTTAATTTTAGAATAACGGATTTGATTATTTTCGAATTGCAATTCGGATAATTAAGTTCAATATTTTTAATGAACTTCACAAAGTAGTAATTGAAATTAAATTTACATTGTGATATTAATTTTGATAATTAAATTTAATTGTTTAATTTCATTTAGGTGCCCAATAGCTATTACATTTTTTGCTTGGCAATTCCCAAATCGGTACATCCGGCAGGTACTTGGAATAAAAGTATCAAAATCGGAAGAAAGTCGCCATTTTCATTTTTTTTCCATTTTCGTTTCTCATTTCTCCACAAAAATAAATTTGCCTAATTAATATATAAAGGGAAATACAAACTAATAATATAATGGATTTTAAATTGACGTCGTTAAGTACAAAATATATAAAATACAAGATGATACAGGAAAAATATCTGGAATTAAAGGTAAGGCTCACTCTGTATATTGCTTATTCAATTATTATGCTTTAGCATAATATTTTAACATATTCTAGTTCTGATAATGTGTTATTGTTATATTGTGTAATTTTCTTAGCAATATAGTCATGTTTATTCTGTGTCGCTATATTCTTAAATCTATGAGGTCTGTTGCATTTTATATAAACTGAACTTTGTACATATATGTTCGTTAACAAAACTAAACATCGACAGATGTGTTTGGTTGTGTTAAAGTGAGAAAGAAATTATTTCCAAGTGTTACTAGTTTTGGCTAGTTTGTCAAATATGTTTCGAAATGGAAATCAGAAAACTTTTCTAACTGATTATTCTGTGGTTTTAGTTCGTATTCGTGAAAAAAAAATCTACTTTTTCAGCTTCTAAAAACAAAAGTCCAAAACATCCATGTAGCCATTCCCGGCTTCCGAGTTCTTATCTTTGTATTGTAGCGTTAATACCATTTTTTGAATCCGACGATACCAAGCTTGGGTCCGATAGAATCGACAGCCTTAACTATTTTCTTTGGCAAATTGTTTAAATTCACATTTTGTCAAAATTCCGCATTTTTTTTAATAATAATATAATGGATTTTAAATTGGCTTGGATGATATAGGAAAAATGTCTAGAATTAAAGGTAAAACTCACCCTGTATATTGTTTATTAAATTTTGACAAAGTTCCACATTTTTTGATAGACAAACAAATAAAATAATAAAACAAAAAAATAAACAAAACGCTAATGGAATATAATGATTATTTAAAAATCCATGCAATAAGCAAAAGTATTGTATATAGTAGTCGTACCAACATTTTAATTTTTTGTTACATGACAAAATTGCGATGTTATTTATCTTGTCATTCGCTAATAAAATGTCTTACTCTCTGTTTGCCCTTCGCTGCCTTTTCTCTAAAGCACCGTGAACTGGTAAGATTGACTTTGCCATTGTCAGTAATAATTCAAGACGGGCATAATAGATATTTTGTCTTATATAATGTACATCCCTTGTCGTTAGGACCATACAACTAGTACTCACCAAGTTCTATCCGGATTAATTTTGAATGTTTTTTTGGGGTATCGCTTTCAGCTTTTCTTTTGCCAGAAGAACTTACGATTTGTCTTTGTAAAACATTTTCTCGCTCTGGTTCCCGCTGCCGCAACTCCATTTTGTTTCTCCAATTTGGTTTTCCGATTGTAGTCTTTAAATCTAAAGTTTTTAAACAAAATCAAAATTTTTTGCTCTTCGCCTAGTTATTTCTGATTTGTCAGACTCATCATCACTGGTTGTAGACATTTTCATTAATGTGCACACGCGAAAAGTTTTAAAATAAGGCTATTGGGAATACACCTTATTGCTCTTCATAACATCAAGAGTGAATTTTTTTACCTGGTTCTGGTAACTTTGGCGCCGAAATGGGCTACGCCCTTTTTTATTTAATTTTGGAATAATGTACTTTATTGATAATATAAAACTAACCAAAAATTAAAATTTCATTCATTGTTCCCATTTCAACGCCGAAACAACAGCGTTATATCGCTTTGCCTCATTAGAAGAAAAATCCCGTCTCCGCTCTCGCGGGTGCAAGGGGCGGGGGAGGGCTTCCGGCCTGTCGGCGGAGTGCCCTGGGAGTTAACCTCCCGAACAAACTACGTAACTCCGGAGATCGCTTTACGGCCAACGTTGATGTGTTAACTCCCACCGAATTGTTTCCTTACTTAATGGATTTTTTTCCCTCTCTGCGGCCCGAAAGACGACGATAAAAGAATCTAAGCTAATTGAAACGAATCCATTAGACGGTAATAGTCGACAGTGGCGTTTAAGGAAAGAAGATGTAAGACGGTCGATATCGATTTTTTATGCAGCTAAAATATTATACCGGGGTACTCGCTATTACTATTTGTTCACTTTTTATAAACAATTTTTTTTTACAATTTACACACAGAGGATATGACTATACAGGGTCTTCACCCAACCCATTCATTAACAGTCTTTTGAGATGTTGCTGTCAACTTGCTTTTATTAATTGTAACACCCCGTATATTATTACATTTTGAAATTCAAGAATTTTTTTGGTCTCGTAAACAGTTTTTGAAAAATGATGTTTCTTATAGACCATTGCACGACCCCCCAGCTCCCCCATTTTCAGTAGGTTCCTTCACGGGGCAAAGCTGCATATATGTGCCAAATATGAAGTCGATTGCTTCTAATTTCGGACACTTATCGTGTTTCATAGCAAGGTCCAAAAAAACAGTCGAAAATCGCGACGAAAAGATGGATACCGTCATCGGATCAGGGCTATTTCTTGTTAGCTTATGTGCCTCGTGGATGGTTAAAAATGAGGCAAATTTCAATTTTATAGCTCCAACGGTTCGAATGTTATTCAGAAAAATTCAAAAGACGAGAACGGAGAACGGACAGACAAAAATTTTTTTTTTCGACGGTGATCCTTTTTATACGAGCGCTGATACTTTCGAAAAACAAGATTACTTTTGTTATTGTGCGGGATATTTGTTTTTGTTAGTTGGTTAGTTAGTTAATGTTTACAAGTGGTACAAGCTGTTCCAAATTGCTCGAGAAGACGCCGATGACGGAACTCTTTCAAAACGCCCCAGCAACTGCTGAAAGCGTTGAAGAAGTGAAACAAATAATGTTGAGAAAACGTCTAGAGAAGTGGTTGAAGACCCAGTCGTCCTAATGAAAGGTCCCAGAATCGCCAAGTCCAAAAAAAATGCGCCAAGCTCGGTCAAATGTCAAGGTTTTGCTTACTGTTTTCTTTGATTCAAGGTCGTACGGTCAATAAAGATACGGAATGAAGATTCTACTGACTTGCCATCTTTTGTAAATGCAACAAATGATAATCTATAAGCTAAGCTATTGAAGAAAATGGTGGCGCTCCTGACGCGCTCTTCGCTCTATGCAACAAGCAAAAGAAGTGAAAATAAGACGAAATAAGATTTTTAACGTCTTGGAATCAGCACAGCAACCTTGGCTCAGTTGTTTGCCAGAAATCAATTGACTTTTGCAAAGAAAATTTCTTCCTGAAGATGTGCGATCTCAGCGAAACAAGTGTAGTCCGACAATTGTCGTTATATAGCGGCTAAGGATTAAGAAATTCAACTGCCTTCGAAAATGTCCTACTAAAAGGTGTATGTGCAGATCCTCTAAATTACTCTGCAATTCTTCGGAAGTTTTCCCTTGTTTTTAGGCATTGAAATTTTAAGACTATGGTTTCATGTATCATTTGTATTCGTACTTATACCAGTGCGGTGTAGTAAATCCGAATACGAGGGTGGGGTGAAAAGTGCGTCGTTTGCGAGAAGTAATACGAAGAAAACGCCCTGAATTGTGGGAAAATAGTTCAGGGATTTGCTTACTCATCGTTGCTTGTGTCTAAGTTTTGGTTAGTAAACAAGAAAGTTGATAACCGATGATTTTTGGGCGGGATGGTGATGTCACCATTCATTAAGGTATCGGTCTGCGTACGTAGGTTTTCTGTAAATACCAATTACCCAATGTTAGGTCTGATTTTCTATTAATAAGAATATTTAAGAATGGTAGGTTATTATTAGTTTCCAACTCAATAGTAAAACGTATGTTAGGGTGTATAGAGTTTAAATGTCTAATCTACTAGGGTTTCTTTTCCAAATAACAAAAGTATCATCGACGTAGCGTTTCTATAATTTTGGTATTAGATGAAAGGTGTCGAGAGTTTTCTTCTCAAAGGCTTTCATAAATATATTCGGGATAACTGGTGATAGTGGAGAACCCATGGCTGTTCCCGACGTTTGTTCAAAAATTTGTTCATTATAAGAAAAATATGTTCCCGGTAAGCATTTTCCAATTAAGGTGAGAAGGTTTGATTCCAGATTCTCGGATTTTAATATATCTGACATGATGTCGACAGTTTCAGGAATAGGAACTTTGGTAAAGAGGGATTCTACGTCGAAACTAACTAGAATATCTTGTTTATCTAATGTAATGCTTTTTAATTGTTCAATGAAGTGAAAGGAATTAACTACGAAACTGTCAGTTTTTTCTGTAAGGGGTTTTAATAAAGAATCTAGAGAATATGTTGGAGAACCACTTGTGCTGACAATAGATCGAAGGGGTAATCCTGGTTGGTGAATCTTTGGGAATCCGCAGAGACGAGGAATTTTAGAGTCGTGAGGGGTAACAGATTCTTTCACAGAGTCTGATAGAAAAGAAGCCTTAATAACAGATTTAAGGTTGCGATCCATAGATGGCGTAGGATATTTTTTTAAGTTGAGTTGTTTAAAGTTTTTTAAATCGACGCAGGAGGAATCCAGAAGTTTTGTAAAAAGTATTACAGTAGCCTGCGGAAGTTTCTTTGAAAAAAAAGAAAGGTAAAAGGAATCTTTTTTCACAAGATTTTTTTTAATAATGTACCTGCCCTGTATGCCCTCTAGCTGTCAAACGGTTGAACCCAGACAATTTTCGTTTGGATCCAGTGTTCGATTAGAATGTTACCATAGAAGAGAACCTGTTTGACCCACCTCTTATATCGTTGGATTTGTTAACTTATAGCGGTGAATATATTTTGCTATCGGATGGTATTCAGTTCAGAGTGCCCCTTAGCGGCGGATTCAGGTAAATACATTTAAAAAAATACAATTTTAATGCTTTTCGCGCTTTTGAGACGACTTGTATAACAACGAAAGTGATTTTTAAGAAGAAACCCACCCGAAAGCGGTTTTTTCTTTTCCGACGCCACGCGTTTAAAACGATAAACAAAGATCGAAAGAACCGGTTTATCAGCCCCCCACCCCTCTGCACTCTCCGCGACAATGAAATCGAACGCATACAATAACGAATATAATCGCAACTAGCAAACACTCGGGACGGTGTAAAGAGCGTGTAAACAGAGAATAGATTGAATGTAAACGCGGTTGTTTTCGATCGAGTGCCACTCTCGAAATGGGGGAGGGGAGAGGACCAGTTAACGACCCCCCTTATAGTGGTAATGATCCGCTGCGCGGCATTGTCGAAGACAATACGGCAAATCGAGGGTAAACCCAGGGCGATTTTGTCGCGATTTCTCATTCATTCGCCCACTTGTTTACTTCCTCTTTTGTTCTTTTTGTCTGCCGTAATTTTTTTATGCGTTATTCATTTTTATTTTAATGGCGATTTACGCTCGAAGCCAACTAATCAAATCTACAAATCTGCTGGATTCTTCCTGCTTCGGTTATTTGTAAAGTTTAATTTATAAATAACCGACGCAGAGCTTGTGAAAGTTTCTTTGGAAAATTGTCAACATTTTTGTGAAGGAAAATTTCCTTCTAGCCAAAAAATTGGTCAGTACATAAAAAAGGTAACGTAATAAATTCCCTTCCGATAACCAGTTCGATTTTCGAAGTGGGAGATCCTCCATAAAAGCAGTTACTTTATTCTTGGAAGGTTCTATATTCTATAAAGTCCGGCGATTGTCCTGTTTGGGTCTTCTGTGACAGCAGGGCATTCGATTGTGTAGAATCTACATAAGAGAAAAATATGGTAACGATGTAAAAACAATACCAATATCAAGAGACACCGTTTCTCGGCGAATTTCAGCCATATCACGTAATATAGAATCAGTTCTGTTAAATCGAATACAAAACTCTCCTGTGTTTGCTCTAGAACTTGACGAAACTACAGACATTACTAAAATGTCTCAGATTTTTTATGTTGTAAAAGGTTAGAAGGAAGAATAACTGGAGAGAAAATATTTGAAGTTATTAACAGATATTTTGAGGAAAATGATCTTCCTGGGCCCACTGCGTCGCCGTTTGTACAGATGGTGCTTCAGCGTTTACAGGTAGTAAGAAACGACTTAAAGGGTTAATAATAAAAATTGCTCCTCATATAGTATTCAATCATTGCATGATGCATAGACAAGCTCCAGTTGCAAAAGACATCGATGAAGAATTGTACAAAGTATTACAGGATGTTATTGTAATCAATTACATTAAAGGCAACAGCCTAAACAGTTATCTCTTTTCAATACTCTGCATGAGATGGGTTCTGAGTATGAGACGTTATTACTACATACTGAAGTCAGATGGCTATCTCGGGGCAAAATATTGCCACGTATTTTTGATTTGAGCAACGAAGTTTACAATGTTTCGGTAGAAATTAATCATATATTGGCACATTCATTCATTAATGAAGATTGACTCGCAAAACTCAGTTACGTGGTTGACGTTTTCGAAAAACTTAACTATTTGAATTTGAATTTTGCAGGGTGAGAGTACAAACATTTTAACACTGAGCAGTAAAATCGAAGCTTTTAAGAATAAGCTGATGCTTTGGCAAGAAGAATTAAACAAAAACAACACAGACATGTTTCCGTGCTTTTTAGAATTCGCTAATGAAAATAACATTTTCGTTTGATATTAATTCCAATATCCCTTTGAATGAAAAGGAACAGTTAATTGATATTTCAAGTGACGAAACTCTGCGTATTCAATTTAGATCTCTGACTTGCCAAAAATTTTGGTTATCAGCTGAAAAAAGGGGCAATCAATATTTTGATTCATTTCGCATCGACCTACTCATGTAAATCCGGCATTTCAAAATATCGATCTCGATTGGATCTAGAGGATGACTTACGGACTTATTTGCAAGCACGAACTTCACGTTGAATTCTTATGAGTAAATGTTTAAATGTGTTTTTTTTATTAAATAAATGTTTGTACTCATTTTTTTGTCACTAAATTATGTGTTGTGTAAAAACACTAAAATAATGTTATGGAAAATCTCTTGCAATGGTATAAGCGGTCCTCCATTGAAATTTGCGCAGCCTGTATTTTATGGGAGATATTATGTTAGCCTATCGTGTATAAAACTGACGTTAACATTTAATACAACAAATTAGTGAATTTGGGAATTAACCGGCTAAAATCCGAATTAACCAATACAGCTGGTTAATACATAAAATAGATATATTTTAAGAATTTTTGTAAATTATCCTGTTAGAAGGCGAATTATACAATTTGGTCGGTAATATCCAATCTTCTTATAGTGCCGTGACCGTTTAACGATCGTTTGGTATCAGGCTGGCTATCATGTTGACAATCATTGTTTTATTAACAGCTGCACGAAACTGTTCGATCGAGGATTTTCCATACTCTTGTCTTAGATTTTTCGACCATGATGTTCTTCTCCTTCCAGGGCCGCTCTTGCTATTCACTTTTCCCTCCATTATGAGGTGCAGTATGGCATACTTCTCAGGGTGACGCATAATATGTCCAAAGTATTCTAGCTTACGCTGCTTGATGGTTAAAATTATCTCCGGATGTTTGTTCATTCGCTCTAGTACTACTGCGTTATTCGCTCTATCCACCCAGCTGATCTTGAGTAGACGACGGTACATCCACATTTCGAGCGCCTCTAGACGCTTGATGGTCGCGTCAGTGAGTGTCCATGACTCCATCCCATATAGGAGAACCGGAAGCACGTAACATTTAACCATTTTCATTCGCAGTTTCAATGTTAGATTATGGTTACAGAGAATTTTTTTCATTTTTACGAATGCTGCTCTTGCTTTTTCTATTCTAATTTTAATTTCATTAGATGGGTCTCATTTATCGTTGATGTTACTGCCCAAGTACGTCAACCTCCCAACTCGTTCCAGAGGTGCACCTTCCACATATATGCCATCATCCTGATGTGAGACATGTTTACTAATGATCATATATTTAGTTTTATTAACATTTAGTTTAAGTCCGTACTGAGCACACGAGTTAGTAATTTGATTCATCAATAATTTCAGATCCTCGTTGGTATTTTCAATGATTAAAGTGTCATCGGCGTATCTGATGTTATTAACAGTTTTACGTCAAAAATTTCTTCAGAATACAGGTTGAACAACAAACACTCTTGATCTTCATATTATCGCTGAGATGCGGTCCAATTCTTACTACTGCTTTTTGATTCCAATACAAATTCTGAAGAATTCGGACATCTCTGGTATCTAGCCCAGCCCTTTTAAGAAGTTGAAGCAGTTTATCGTGTTGTACTTTGTCAAAAGCCTTTTCAAAATCAATACTACATAGATATACATCATAATTCACGTCTCGGCATCTCTGAATCAGCACTTGCACACCAAACAGGGCTTCTCTCGTTCTCAAACCTTTACGAAAGCCCATCTGGGTTTCACCAATTCTTTCTTCTAATTATCTATATATTCTACCAGGTATTATGCGCAAGAATAGTTTTAAAACATGGCTCATCAGGCTGATACTCCGATGGTCATTACATTTTGTTGCTCTGTTCTTTTTTGGAAGCATAACGAAGGCTGATTTCAACCAATCCTCGGGCATTATTCCAGCGTTATATACAACGTTGAAGAGTTCTGTCACTGCTTCTATTCCTTTATCTTCCATCCAATATCACTTTATAATAATTTACGAATATATTAAGCAAGCAACTTCTCATTCATCATAGACGTGCATACTCTAAATATACAAAAATCTAAATAAAACCACCAAATAATACTCAAACCTTTATTTACAAACAGCATATGTACCAACAAATTCCATTTTTTCTAAACAAAGTAACAAAACTACAAATGACGTAAAAAACTAACTAGGTATACTTGCCCATTTATGGATCAAAAGATGCAGAAGACAAATAATTATTATTCCGACTTTTATTATGTATTACTTACATTTCAGCAAGACAGACTTGAATGGCACTTAGAATTACATAATAGATCGTTTGCCTTACATTTACATTTTTTTGTAAAACATTAAGTTTTGCAGTGACTTTTTGGTATCCCTATCCCCCCCGAAAGTGACTGCTTTTTGGCAATTTCTCTTAATAACTTTTTTTTACTTGACACGCATTTTAAAGGAATTAACGTTCTTTCGCATACAGTAAATTGATTTCTAGATTATTTTTCACAAATAGTGCCATTGCCAATAACCATTGTCATTATCAGCGTGCACAACTGTCATTAATGCATTGTTAAAGTCACACCGATCTCTATCTAAATCTGGAATAGGCACTCTGACAGACAGCAAGATGGGAATTTTTCTTTTGATATACGCTTTATTTTTTCTTATTGTTTTTATAAACATTTTTTGCTTCTTGTCTATTTTTCAAAATACTGAACTGCTTTATACAAATATCACAATTCTTACTATCTAAAATCTGACACATGATTTAAAAACTCGCTTGTAGTATTCCATCTTCTCTTACTTCATTGCTGCTCATTACTCCATTAAAACATTAAGTTGGCTTAAAATCTACTTTTTCATAATATTTAAGATATGTTTTGTTAATGCACAAAATATAAAAGTTTTAATCTAATAGATCCATTTGTGGAAAGTTACTTTTAAAAATTAGTAGCAATTTTTTAACGAACATGTTAGCTATTAGACTGTTAAAAAAATCACCGTCTTATTTTTTTATATATTTTTATTGGTTTATTCACGAAAATTAGTAAAATGACACAGGAAAAATATTTTTTAATCTTACCAAAACAAAAAAAAATAGGAAGATTAACAATAAATGTATTTTATATTATAGAAAACTTGAATTCCTCAATTCCTAAATTCCTCAGTTTATTTGTTTGTTTGTTTATATAGAATTTAGTATTTTTTTCTGCTTGTTGAATCGAACTTGCTGACCTTTGGCCAATTATCCTGTGGGCTACTTCTGATTTTAATTGAAACTGGAGAAGCCAACAGGGTGTTTGGCTAAACATCAGCAAGTTTCTTTCAACAACAACCTACCCAAGAAGAATCCAGAAGTTTTATAAATTGTATTACAGTAGCCTGTAGAAGTTTCGTTGAAAAATTAATGTTTTCTTTTATTTTGTCTTGTAGATAATCGGCTTGTCCTATTAGACTATAAAGAGTTGAGTTATTATCATTTAAAAGCGAACTTGGGGAAATAAGTAACAGCTTCAGTTGAAAATATTTATTCGTTTAAAAGGCACCCTGTAGGGCGACAATGAGTTCAAGCAGCTGCCCGAAGCACTGCTTGCACTCGGAGAGTAAGATGTCGCTTTCCCCCTTCTCTACTTCGGCTTCGACTTTTCCATCCTCTTTTTCGACATCGACTTCCGCCGCGGGATCTTTTGAATCGTTCGCGGGACCATCTGAATCTTGTTCTGCTTCCTCACCGTCGTCTTTTCCTGCTTCTACTTTGTCTTCGTCATTTTCCTCTTCGGCGTCTTCATTTTTTTCTGGCACTTCTTCCGTCCCAGTTTCTTGTTCATTATCTTCTTCCTGTTCGCCTTCCTTCGCTTCTTCTTCTTCTACGACCTCGCCATCGTTCTCTTTTGGTTTTTCGTCGTCTTCTTTCTGTTGCTTCTCATCTTCGTCTTTATCACCTTTCTCTTCGTTCTCATTTACGGCCTCGCTCTCTTTCTCTTTTTGTTCCTCGCTTTCTTGTTTCTGTGCCTTCTCATCTTCCTGGTCATAATCATCGTCATCGTTTTCTTCATGGGTGCGGTCTTCCTTCTCTTCTTTATCTTCTACTGCCTCGATCTCATCCTCTTTTTTTTCCTCGCTTTCTTGTTTCTGTGCCTTCTCATCTTCGTCATCATAATCTTTTTCTTCATGGGTGCGGTCTTCCTTCTCTTCTTTATCTTCTACTGCCTCGCTCTCGTCCTCTTTTCGTTCCTCGCTTTCGTCTTTCTGTTGCTTCTCATCTTCGTCGTCGCTGTTATCCTTTCCTCGGCTTTCATCGCTGTCGCTGTCGTCGCTGTCGTTTCTCTCTTTTTTCTCGTCGCTTTCGCCGCTACCGCTGTCTTCGTCGCTCCCTTGGGCGGCAGGTTTTTCGACCTCCTTCTCCTTCGGCAGGTCAAGCTTTTCGTCTTCGTTTTGCTCTTGCACCGACGGCGGCAGGACCTCGACCTCTTCTTCGGGGTCCAAATTGGTCGTTATAACCGGCGGGAGCACTTGGACATCGTCCTCTGGATTCAAATTGGTCCAGAGTATCGGTGAAAGCGGAGCACCATCTTGCTGCACCCTCTTCAGGTTAGTGACCGGAACGGAGTGAGCTTCGAGTTCCGCAAAGTGACTCGACAGGAGCACCACGGCAACGGCGACCAAATGTTTGAACATTTCGACGGGTATCGATAATTTTAAAAGTCGCCGCGATCGTCGATCGCTTATATAAAGTCGATCCATCCTTTATCTCGGATCGTAAAGTCGCACGCGGCATCGAACGTTGCGGGCCTGCTGCCTTTCATCTGAATTTTTTATGTTTGGTCTAATACCTTTATTGCTTTTGGAAAATATTTTTTCGAGTTTTACAATTCGGACGTCACCGGTCGAGGAGTTTTACGGCGGTTCGGAATTATAGAGATTTGCGAGGATACTTTTTGCCTCGTTTAAGGTGGGCCGTTCCGAAGACTCCCAATCTTACCCATGTCAAGGTAGGGCACTCGGTACAGATGATACGGGGTCTCCTCCCCTTCCATGCACCACCTACACTCCGGGTCGTCTCCAATGCCTAGCAAGCAAAGATGCCTCCTAAGCCTGCAATGTCCTGTGTAGGCCCCTGTTAGTGCTCTACACTCCTTTCTGGTCAGTCTAAGCAGCTCCCTGGTCCGAGGAAGGGCGGGCCCATCCATCATAAGCCTCGCCTGCCTCATTCCCGGAGCAACTCTCCAGCCCCCCGTGGCCCGGTCTCTCGCCCAGGCTTCGAGAGCTCCCCGCATCACATACGGGGCGATCACCAAGCGGGGCTCTGACCCTATATGCCTATGCGAGGACCCCTCCCTGGCTAAGGCGTCCGCTGCCTCATTGCCCCGGTGTGACCCAGGGACCCAGACCAACGTGACCTTTCTCTCCTCAGCCACCACGGTTCTACTAATTTTGTCCGCTTATCGGAAGTGTCCGCTTCAAGGAGAGTACTGCGGTCTTATGATAACTCTAAATAGATATCATAATATGTACACATATATAATATGTGTAAAAAAACATTTAGTGCGTAACGTTTTTATATTTTTAAATATTAATATGACTACAAATACAAATAAGTAGTAAGTAATTTTTTTAAATATTATTTAGTCCTTTGGTTGGTGAAAAAAATCAGACATGTTTGTTTGACGAAACCTTGCCATATTGTGTTGAAGGAGACATTTTTCAAAGTAACTCCCTAGATTTTCTAAGTGCTGAAATCCATTTAATATAGAGATATGATTTAGATCTTCACCATATGAATTTATAGATTTCTACTTCTGTTTCTTCTTCTGAGTCGTTTGGACTACATTCTTCAAATGGGTCTGCGCTCTCTACATTCAAATTTGGAAATTTGTCAACGGCCTCGGCTTCTTCTGTTATTATGTTACCGTCTAAATTCATCGAATCTTTTATATTTTGGGGATTTGTTGCTGTTAAACGTTTGGCACATCTTTTCAGAAGCTGACCTTAATTTTTGTATATTTCTTTCAATAACACCAGAAAAAAATAAAACCAAATCTGCGTTATTAATCTGTAAATTTGGAACTTTTATCTAATTTCCCCACCGTCGTATTTCTTATGGGTTCAAGTATCCCTTATCGTCGCCACACTGTATTAACACACAACTCAATTTTCCGCCAAATTCTTAGTCGATTTTTTTCTTAAAAATTTGAGTTTTAGGCATGTATAGTTTTATATGAAATCTATATGGCATTCTGTGGGAGTTTCCACACTTCACTATATAAGCTAATGCATAATTCCATCTTTTTTCAGCATCTTGTTTTTTTTTTCACTTACCTCTTCATTAAATTCAATACGGAATTCAACTGAGTTTTTTGTAGCTGTCATAAAGTGGGTCCCAAATAACCGAAACATATTCCAAACCAAAACACGATAATGTAATTTTAGTTCCTTGTTTAGTTCCTTGTGTTTCTAGTAAAAAAATCTAACAATTTCGCGCTGGAAGAAACTCTAAAGTGTATGGTAAGGTTTTTGATGAAAACAACCCTCATATGCATCATCTATTTAACCCTTTCTAAAAACATGTCTAATGAAATATTCGTAAACAATAAGATGCTGTTTAATCGTAAATGTTAAAACTTTAGCCATGTTTAATGAAAGTTTGTCTTTTCTGCTGCTAATGCGCTAATATAAAATTAAGTGAATAGGATAAATCGTCAATAAATATCATGAAATAACAGAGATCCCAAATTGAGGTGGCTCGATGAGGTGATAGATGTGATTTGATAAGTTGACCACTAAAATCTACTGGCCAGGTTTTGATAAAATGATATCAATCTCTATCCTGTCAAAAGGCTTGGAGAAGGCATTACATACCACATCCACCTGGCCTAGTTTTGATTCATTTCCATCATTTTCGTTCTCTCCTTGGTTATTGTTTTTATATACTATCCTTATAATGTTAATTTCTTGATCTTCATTATTATGATTAACTGGCTTTTTTCTCAAATAAACCAAGATTGGATTTTTACTTTTTACTCAATGCCTCTTAGCTTAGTAAAACGCAATAAACGTATCAAAACAGATCAATTGGTTTTCGGTCGCCACGGCTCTGTGAACATTTCAACAAGTTTAAGGCTAAATATTTTAAAAACCGTTCAAAATAAGTTGGTATTTTTATGGGAAAATTTGTTGGCCGATCGCTCCTGTCATTTTGTTTCCAAAATCGTGTATACAGCTCTAAAATGTCATTCTTCTAGTATACAGTCTGTCCGTTATGGGGCTATGGGAAACCATAAGAGATACGAAATTGGTTAAATTAGAAAAGTTGACAACTCGCAGTAGAAAAAAATAAAAAATTGTCATTACTTTCGAAGATACACCAAAAAGTCTTATAGAGCTGAAAAAGTGGCAACGAGAAACTGACTTGTATTTTTTATATCTCTTTAAGTAACACAAAAAATTTCGTTTTTTTTTTTGGTGTATCATCAAATGTGATTTTTAGTTTTCTCAACAGCACCTTTAAATTTTGCAACATTTTTCTAATTTAATTTCGCCAGACGCCTGACTAAAATATCTAAAATGTTTGACAACGTTTGGGAAGCTGACATTAACCACTTCCAATAAAAAAAAATATTTGTCGTCGCTTGTGGCGTGGTAAAATTTTAAATTTCTATCGTGCATAAATGAAACCAAATAAAATATAAATTCGTGAAAATTTAAATACCTGCGGAGATTTTCTGCCTTTATTGTATTCCGAATTGTTCGATATAACATTTTAATATTTTCAAAATTAAAATTTAAAAATTTCCCAACGCTTTTTACTAATTTATTTTGTCAATTAGAAAAATTCACATCGTCGTCCACTTTTACATTAAATTCTTTAGTTACTGTGAATTAACGGGTAAAATTTAACTTTCTAAATTGGATGACTGTTATTGGTTCGAGGGTCAGAAGTTTCCTAAAATGAAACTCCCTTTCCTGAGTATCTTAACGATAATATTTTTGTCTACTAGTCTTTAAGGACTTTTGGGCACCGTCCTTTTGTTATAAGTTGTTATGTCAGAAATATTTTTCAATTCCTAAATAATCCCGTTGCCACGATGAATGAAAAGTCTAGACCGTCATGCGTGTTGCGTATGTTTGTTTTGACTTCTCAATTTTATTGAGCAATAAACCGGACTTATTGTTTGCAAAATGCCCCCCTTTAACGGTGGCTGATTTAAAATTTCGCGTATCGTTCACTTTTATGGCCGTTTTTTATTGTACCCCGCCTTATCTCGCGCCGTTTAAGCATATTACAACTGTCGATACAATAAACGGATTAAGGCGCGAAAAAATCGAAGAAAATCGACAAACGCGGTATAAAAAGCTGACAAATCGCCGGCAAAGGCATCAGTTCTCGATCGCACCGATCCAAGATGAAGTTCGCAGTCGTATTCGCAATTTGTATCGTCCAAGGTAAGCCGAAATGGTTTTTTAAATACTTTATTCAAGTTAAAACTGAAAAAATAATCGTTATTCTTTAACCACCATTTCGCAGGACTGGCGGCGTCGTTTAGCAACTTGCCGGCGCTGTTACTCCCGGTGCAGATATCTAACTTGCCGGCCCAGCAGGACGCGCCCCAAATCTCGAACTTGCCCGGACAAGTCGACCCAGACGTACCCCAAATCTCCAACTTGCCCGGACAGATCTTGCCCGAGATTTCCAACCTGCCCGGACAAGCCCTTCCCGAGATATCCAACCTTCCTGGTGTAGTTCAGGACGCCCCCGAAATTTCTAACTGGCCCCAACAGGCCCCACCAGAAATCTCCAACTGGCCCCAGCAAGCGCCCCCAGAGATCTCCAACTGGCCCCAACAAGCCCCACCAGAGATTTCCAACTGGCCCCAACAGGCTCCTCCAGAAATTTCCAACTGGCCCCAACAAGCCCCACCAGAGATTTCCAACTGGCCCCAACAGGCTCCTCCAGAAATCTCCAACTGGCCCCAACAGGCTCCTCCAGAAATCTCCAACTGGCCTCAACAGGCTCCTCCAGAAATCTCCAACTGGCCCCAACAAGCCCCGCCAGAGATTTCCAACTGGCCCCAGCAAGCGCCCCCAGAAATCTCCAACTGGCCCCAACAATCCCCGCCAGAGATTTCCAACTTGCCCCAGCAAGCTCCGTGCGTGCAATACGTCAGAGAACTTCTTTTGTCGGTGCTGGCCAAGATCGACGTCAACTCAGAAGGAAAACCAGCTGATCCCGTAGCCAGACCGTCGCCCCCGGTAGTGGTTCAGGAAAACGCCTGCTCGTTGTGTTTCGCCCGCCTCCAGTTGTTGATCGAGAAAGCCAACAGCAGGAACAGCATCGTTACTTTTTAAAATGACGTAATCGCCTATTTGTCCAAGGCAAATTTTGTTTCAAAATAAACGTTTTATTCCAGTAATTCACTGATTTTCCTTGTCCCTCCAGAGCACCAAAAAGTTTTAATTTTTTTTATTCATATGGTGCAAAGTAACTTAAGTTCAGGTGAATGTAGTTTTCGTTTTTTTTTTGCGAATACCTAGTATACCGTGGACTTTGTCAAAAAAATGTTATAATCAATGAAAGTGACATTATAACATCGGTTTTTGAAAAAATAACTGTTTTTGAATCAAAAATTTTTTTTTGAAAACTACTACGACCCAAAACCTCGCGCACTCTGTATAACTTGCGAAGATGGTAAAATACAAAATTGTTAGCTGTTGCCTATTAAGCTGTGTTTAAATCAATTGGTTTATTTGGTACGAGCAGAGAAGACTGACTGACTGAAATTTACAAATGTTGAGTGCCAGGTGGACAGAATGAACATAGATATCATGGGATTGAGTGCAGTCAGAAGGTCTAAATCTTGAAAATGAAAAACAAATAGAGGAACCATATATTACTCAGGAGGACCTGAGCCAGACCAACACTTGTCTCGGATAGAATAGCAAAGTCAGTGACAAAGTTCATCAGCCTAAATCTAGATCTACGCTCCAACGCATGACAAGTCACACCCAGGAATTGAAGAATTATATGAAGTTGATGAAGTGATGCGACTGACAAAGAAGGGAGAAATAAATTTGGTTATTGGTGACTTGAACGCCAAGGAGGAGATAATACGAGAGCTTACGGTCCTTGTGTAGTCTTTGTATAGAAAACAATCTAATGATAGCTAACACATTCTCTAAGCTGCACCCCAGAAGATTATATACATGCAGATCGACTGCAGAAATAGAGGGGATGATTGTTAGGAACCAAATTCATTTTATTCTCATATGATTGGAATTCAAATAATACATAAAAACAGTGATAACTTACCCCTGATCACATTACCGTTGTGATGGACTTCAAACTCAAACGATTTCCGAAAACCAAAACTGAAAAAATAAAAAAAACGAAACAACAAATAAGTCCTAAAATCAAAGGAAAATTAGAAGCAGCAGTCAAATGTGCATCAGAAGAAGAGGAAATAGAAACAATATGGAACATATTCAAGAACAAAATAACCACCATCGGAGAACAAGACACCGGCTACACAAAAAAATGACAAAAAGCAATAATGCACGACATGAAATTCTAGACGCAATAGTAAAGATAACAGAATACAAACAACCAAAAAGAACTATTAGGAAGAAATGCAGACAGTCAAAGGAACAATGTATGTCGACAATGTGCCAGGAACTAGAAGAACTACAAGCAAAATATGACAGTTTCAATTTGCGTAAAAAGTAAAAGAGATGGCAGAAAGAAGCGACAACATGACAATCCTTAGAGATAAACATATCGAAATAATTACGGAAATAGATGCTAAACTGCACACATTG
Organism: Cylas formicarius; assembly: GCF_029955315.1. NCBI lineage: Eukaryota > Metazoa > Arthropoda > Insecta > Coleoptera > Brentidae > Cylas > Cylas formicarius. The sequence continues at coordinate 27,861,418 of NW_026844326.1, read as the reverse complement.
AATAGTTAACAACAAAATAAGTGAACAAGGTCAAGAAATATTCAAGTATGAGGTCATACACAGGGAATAGAAAATTGTTAAATATGCGTTAAATGTGATAAACGGCATTTAAATCACAAGTTATCGTCACTTGAAGGCCCATCTACAGAGAACAGACACAAAATTGGCGCATGCGTAGGAAGCACCGTTATGTACAATAAAGTTCATTATTTCATCCAAAGTTATGAGAAAATGGTAAATACAAATGTTGTAACGATGCACATTTTAAAGTTATTTTAAAGTATACAGGGTGACTCAAAAAGAGTGTCGAATAAGATATTCATGTTTTTATTAATAATAACACATACCTAAACCTAATAGCTTTTCCAATATTTTAATTTTTCTAACAAAATACCAATTTTCGCACTTGCAAAAAAATTACGAGAGCGCCATTATTTTTGAAGGTAGATTAATGTTATTTGAAAGTGACGTAAAAGATATATGTAACTGAATTTTAATTAGATGCTGTTCAAAATAAACGAATATATTCGGATATTGGAAAAGTTAAAATAAATCGCAAAGAAGCATACTTAATAAAAAAATTTTTTTTTTTTGAAAATGCGAAAATTGGTATTTTTTTAGGAAAATTAAAATATTGGAAAAACTGTTAGGTATAAGTATGTATTACTAATAAAAAAGTTGAAGAATTTTAAAAGGAATTTGAACCAAAATCTATTTTAAAAAGTATATGCATTTTCTTTGTATTGTATTTACCATTTTCTCATAACTTTTGAAACCAATGCAATAAATAAGTGTACTCTATTTTTTTTTCAAAGAATCTTCCACAGGCTACTGTAATACTTTTTATAAACCTTCTGGATTCCTCCTGCGTCGATTTTTGTTGAGTCGAACTAGCTAACGTTTCGCCAATCATCCTGATGGCTTCTTCAGGGTTTTTACTCTGTACCTGCTTTTATATTGTTTGAGGGGGGCGGAGCTAAACGAGAGGCAGAAACACAGTCTCGGATGATTGATTCCCATATTGGTGGCAGGTAGAGACCTGAGTCGCGGTTAAGATTGTTAGATTGCTTATAGATTTCTATAGACTCTCGGATTTTTCGTTGGTAGAAGAATTGATTACATGCAAGAATTTTATGACCGGTTTACTGATTGTGCTCGGCAACTGCTGATGAGTTTATTTGTCTTAGTCTTAAGGCTCTTTCATATTCTTTGAGCCTAGTTGATATTTTTCGTGCGGACTCTCCAATGTGCCAATGCCGCATATGCATGGAATGCTGTAAACTCCTAGCATCTAAAATGGAATTTTGTCTTTGACGGATCGAAGATGTTGAGAGATTTTTGGACAAGTTTTAAATCTAGTTTGATAAAATATGTTCCAGACAAGCATTTTTCAATTAAGGTGAGAAGGATTTTAATATATCTGAAATGATGGTGAGGGTTTCAGGAATAGGAATAGAAATCATTGACTCACCCTGTACACAATTCATGGATTTAATTTTTCGAAAGCAATGCGAAGTAAAACGTTGTGAAAAACGAAAAGACGAGCGACAGAGTTCCCGTTCGAATCCTTTATCGTGAAACCGTATTAAGGCGATTTTAACGAAAGACGACCTGGCCAGATTGCCGGATTACCCGAAAAGGACCGTTTTCCGGGCCCATCGTTTGTCAGATTAGAGTTTTCCCGGGCGGATCACCCGGCTTAAGGCGTATACATTTGTCAACGTTAAAACTTAACAATTCCATTTATCCGCGGCAACGGCGGACAACTCTATTATCCACGTTTCCCGGCAAATCGGTTAACGTTGGTCCCGGGAGGAGCGAGACGGTGCCCCTCCTTCTCTGTCATTGGGTCTTTATCTCGTCGATCAAAGTTTTCCTTCCATTCGTCAGCTTTTATGCATTTTATTCGTATTATTTTACAATACAATATCAACGTCAAGAGATTTACAGTTCATCGAATACTTTCCCCAATGCATCACGTTCGTCGACCGGTAGTATGTCACTTTCGACTGGTTCCCCATCTGCCGGCTCCTCAAGTTCTTCTTCGTTTTCATTTACTGCTTCATCCGAGAGGTCTTCTGTCTCCAATTCTTCTTCCGTCGAGTCATCATCTTCTCCATCTAAGGTCGCAACCTTCATGATCTCATCCGCCACTAAGCCTAAGCCTTCCTGGTGTCCAGTACTCTCCTGCTTTTCATTCGAAGACTCTTCACTATCTTTGTTATTCACGTCGCGATCTAGAGTCTTCAACCATTTCCTCACGTGATCAGGCGTGATCTTCAACCCTTCCTCTTTCCATTTCTTCACGATTCCTTCAGCTATTTCGTCTATTCGATGGCCAATTGGTGGCTGGAGAGCTGCTTGCTCCTCAGCGCAGGTTACTTCTAAAACGTTAACATGTTGAATTTATTACTTAGATGATAATCGTGTACTTACTAAAAACCACATGCGCGATGAAAAGTAGAATTACCGTTTTCATGGTAAAAATATTTTGATTAGTGAGCCGAATTCTGGGTTTACGTTCAAGCGTTATCAGTTTGATAAAAGTGTCGTAAAACGCTTGCTATATTTTAGAAGTGCCGAAAATACGATTGGCTTAGATTAGGGTGATAAGGTGCTGCTGCGATATCCAGCGACACACGAAGAATAATCTCCAAATTTTTAAGACTTTTTTTAACGTAAATGCAAATGCAAAAAAAAAATTTTCATCAGCATTAAAAGAATATATATCTCGAGTACACTATACGACAAACGAAAACCAAAAATACAAAAATTGTAGATCTCGACCCGTTATTCAAAATATTGAGTCTCTAGAAAAAGCCCTTATTCAAAGGCTCCGGCCCCATATTATTATTATTATTATTATTATTATTATTATTATTATTTATAATAATAATAATAGTAATATTATTATTATTATTATTATTATTATTATTATTATTATTTTTATTATTATTGTGTTCTTATTATCTAACTGTTAAGAAATTTTACAATTAAAAGGTGACTAATGCAAAAAAATTGGATAAATAGGATAAAAGGCAGATAAGGAGCATAAGTAAGCTTTGCATAGACTCAAAAGTATGTGGGCTTAAAACAAAAATGGCAAATTCTCAACATCTTAAGTGTCTTTTAACAAAATGAAATGCTTCGTTTGAGTATTTGAATTTTTTTAAACAAAAATGTAGGAAATTCAAATTAAATATTCATCGCTTCATTTAAAACTTTTAGTTATATATGTAGCAACTTGAAGCTATTCGTTTTTAAAACATAAAGTTTTTCTATTTCAATGACCATAATTTTTTGTTAAATTTGTGCTAGTTTTTAATTAGTCCGATGTATACTTAAGAATATTCACACAGTTGCTTTAATTAAACCAAGCATTATATCAATTCCATCCAGCATCCAGCAATTTTACCATAAAAATAGAAAAATTTCTAAGTAAAATTTTGTATATTTTTGTTCAGATCATTTTACTATTTGAAAAATGTTATTCTGGGTCAATGAAAAATACATGCAAAAAATCTAAATAGCTTTTTGGCTTTTATTTTTACTAAAACATGTTATTTATTGACCAATGATTTTTGAAAATTTTTAACAAATGAAAGTAGTAGATACTTTTAAAAATGGATTTTTTTCGAGTCGCAACCAACTTTTTCTTTCAGTATAATTGTATAGGCAATTTTTCGTGTTGTAAATTTTCTTTTAGTGTTTGGTTGTCTGCTTATCCCTGCAGTAAATCTTAAAAAAAAAAAAGTTCAATTATTCTTTCCTAACTAATCATACAAAATTTTTAAAAATTTGTTCAGCTTAAGAAGGGCATGAACACATGTTAATTGCTGAATTGCTTCCTAAAATAAACAACACTGTGTCAATTTTCAAAATTTACCCCCTATAAAGTATTTAAACGATGTATATGCAAATATAGTAATAATAGTGTTCTAAATACAGACTTTTTAATATTTTTCTGACTCTGCAAGTCCTAAACCTTTCAATGTGTCTTCAATATTGTTCCGCAACCCTTAATACCTTACACCGGTAAATACTGAAACCGCTTTGAGAGTTCTTGTGACCAATTTTTACACTTCGTCAGGCTACGTGCAATCACGATATGCTGTCAACTCAAACCAAAGAGTACTGTACGATTATATGCTATAATGGAAAGTATATTTTAAAAGCATTTTCAAATTGAGGATGTCAAACTTATTACATCTTCCTATTAGGCACTCTTGTTTGTTTTACTCCAATGTAATTTTTATCACAAGTTGTTGTTCCATCTTTTTCGTCCTATACTCCTCCGACCAGCAGGCGATTTATCTCTTGCCATCCTCACTATCCGTTGTTCAGACATCCTATCTATATGTTGATTCCATTCTTGCTTTCTATTTCTTGTCCAGGTGTTAATGTTTTCAATTCCACATACATATGCGTTGTATGTTTTCATTTGTTTCTCTATCCCATAGTGTTTTTCCTACTATTTTCTTTAATGTTTTCATTTCACTTGTTTCCAGGCTCAACTAGGCTCAAAGAACATGAATGAGCCTTAAGACTAAGAAAAATAAACTCATCAGCAGTTGTCAAACACAATCACGAAACCGGTCATAAAATTTTATTCGAAAATCCGAAAGTATATAGAAATCTATAAGCAACTTAACAATCTTAACCGCGACTCAGGTCTCTACCCGTCACCAATATGGGAATCAGTCATCCAAGACGGGGTTTATGCCCTCCATTTAGCTCCGCCCCCCTCAAACAATGTAAAAGCAGGTACAGAGTAAAATGCGAGCCAGTTTCAGGCAAGCTCTGAAGAAGCGGACAGGACGATTGGCGAAACATCAGCAAGTTCGACTCTGCAAAAACCGACGCAGGAGGAATCCAGAAGTTCTGTAAAAAGTATCTATTGTTTCTCCTTCTAAAATTATATTTCATCATTTTAAGGAGGTAACACTTTCCAAATAAAGAAACGATGCAATTTCCGAAGTAGAACACAAAACTATTTACTACAATGAAAAATATATCTGAAAATATCATATTATATAACTGGTCTTTAATGTAAAAATACGATCGATTAGAAAATATTGGAGTTATACTCCATCTACAATTAACAATTTGTTTTTTTTTCTGCGTGAGTAGCGGGAAAACATTTGACAATACGTGTCAAAATCGAATGGGTTTAAGTTCGCTCCGACACAATTCGGACCGGCTCGGCTGTGTAACCGATTTAAGCCGCTATCCGTGAGGCCAATTTCTCTATTCCCGCTATCCGCAAACGAGGCATCATCAGTCCTAATAAAAGTTGGAGAAGTCGAAAATCCCGTTCGGCGAACCAGTTCAATTTCGGGGAAATCAATTTCTACCCGGAGTCCGCAACTCCGGTACGGCCCGGACCGACGGTGATAAATATTTCCGGGGTATATATTAAGTTGCGGGTTTTCGGTGGATGAACCGTAATACTTTTTCCCATTAATGTTCGACAACGAAATTCTTCGCGATTTCAGTCATCTGCTAGTAAAAGTTAAAATTATTATTAAAAACTATTAAAAAGAGGAGGTGAAAAATTGGGAACCAAATTATAATTAAAGTGGGAAAAAAATGTGGTTGGCGTTTTATGACTGTTTTCTTCTTATTGCAGAATGCCGTCAAAAAGGATTTTTTTGGCAGAGTCGTGCAATCCGCAACTTCTTCGTTTGGTAAGTTTTTGGTAGGAATACTTTTATGTAAGACCTAAACAAATTTGTGTTTTTAATATTAGAACTGTGAACAAAATAGTAAAATAGGAACCTTTGTGCCAGTATTTTTAACCTTCAGTATTAGCCCTTAAAAGTATTTTCTTTAAATAATCCTTTAAACACCAGTACAGTCCTTATATTCATAATGTAACCACTTGTTTTACTTTTAGACTGTAGTATTGATCTTCAAACAAATGTAGATCTTAAGTTTTATTTTTAATTTGTAGTGTAATACCTTATACGGCAGTGTGGTCCTTAAATACAAACCTTTATTATAGTATAATATGCTAAACATGCTGCTTAAATACAAAACTTTAGCGAGTTCTATTTTTGAACCGCAGCTTTTCTCTTAAAAATGTAAAATCTAAGGTTATGTTTTGGTTTTAACGGTAGAACTATTAAGAAAAAAATGAAATGCGAAACTTCTATTTTTAAATATATAATCTATAATTATTTAAACATCAGAATGGTGATTAATTAAATTTGAAACCTAAACACATGTTTTACTTATCAACTGCACCATTTCTCTGAAAAATATAAAATGGAGACTCACATTTTGTTTCTAAACAGTAGATGATCCTAAAACAATTTATTTTTTAAATGGAGTCTAAATATAAACCTTTGTCAAAAGGTTTATTTTTAAATTACAGCTTAATACTTTAAACATACTTTTTAAATAGAAAACCTAAGTAAGTTATATTTTTAAATTGCAATATTTCTATTAATATCTAATCCTATAGTTCTATTTTTAAGCAGTATCGTGATTTTAAAATAATTTATTTTATAAACGCTCTTAATGTTAAGCTTAAGCGTATGATTTATTTTTTAAATGCAGTATAACAATTGGAACGGCAATGTGGCCCTTAAAATTAAATATTGTTTTACTTTAAAGCTACAGTACATCTCTAAAAAATTTAAAATCTACGGGTATGTTTTTTTACTTTAGTAAAGTATAATATTTTAAACATGCTGCCTAAGTACAATACCTAAGCACGGTCTATTTTCAAACTGCAATATTTTTATTAAAAATATAATATCCGAGCCTATGTTCTGTTCTTTTTGATTCTAAAATAATTTATTTTGTAATGTTAAGCTTAAGCGTGTCATTTATTTTTTAAATACAGTATGGCAATGTGGTGCTTAAAATCAAAATCTAAGCGCATGTTTTACTTTAAAGCTATTTATCTTAAAAATATAAAATATCGGCATCTGTTTTGTTTTTAATGGGTAGCATAATTCTAAAATAACTTATTCGTTAAACCCAATCTAAATGTAAAACATAAGCATTATTTTAAAATTATAACATAATACTTTAAAACGAAAGTATCGGCTTTAAATAAAAGACTATTGCAGTATCATTTTTTAAAACATTTTTAATGCACAATCTAAACGTATGTTCTGTTTTTAAATAGTATAGTCGTTAAATAATTACTTAAGTAATTACTGGAGGATAATATCTTAAACGCGCTGCTTAATTAAATTTTTTATTTTAAAACTGCAGTATTTCTCTTTAAAATGTAACACGATCCTAAAATAATTTAGTTGTTAAACGCTTGTAATATAGAAGAATTTTATTTTTTGAATACTACTAACATCAAATTAACTTAATGTTTTATTTCTGAACTACAGTATGTTCCATATAAAGTGTAAGCTATGATCCTTGAAGATGACACCCAATTTTATGTTTTTTTTTTTAAATGACTATAAGCGATTGTTTTATTTTTCAAAAAACTTTTATTATTCTACAGCAAATTTTATTATCTTTAATTTATTAAATTATTTTTAATTTTATTATCTTAAATTAATTAAATTAATTTAAGTAAATTTTATTATCTTTTTAGCTTAATAGCGACTATTATTTGGAATTCTGCACAGGCGACAATTAACGATGTCGTAAAACTTGGAAAAAATGCTCGTCCGGAAGTATAATCCTTAGTTAAAGTTCGGACGGAAGTATTAATCCTTCCGGATAATCCGTATAAAGCGCTGGCCGAAAACCGGAAACTCGAATCGAAGCGATGAATCGTCAAACAAGACGAGAGAGAAAGAAATCAATTATGGCCGTGAATAAGGTTTTGGATCTCCATTACGGGCGCCGAACAAATCCGTGAGACATTCGAATTGATGGGGGCGGCGGGGAGGGGCGGGCGGGGCTTCCGGCAACGAGATTAGACGTCGGCAATTACGCAGTTTGCTCGAGCTGTAATTGCCTCCAAATGGAATCGCTCTCCTATTGTTTGCCCATCGAAATTACAATTCTCCTTGCCCCGCGGAGACCGAGACATCATCGGCCGAGTCAAAACCAACTCATCACGCTGTTGCCTCAATTAGATAGGCTTTGGAGTCGCTTATGGCTATGATGGAATTCGAAATATCGGATACAATGGAATCCTCAGAGGTGATGGTGTCGAACTAGACGAGGGTAGGAGATCTGCCACTGTCTGGAGTTGCTCTAGTCACATCACAACTTTGAGCTTTAATACAACCTTAAACTTCTGGTGTTAGTGACCAAATATACCAAGAGGTAAATTTGATATTAAAATTTTCGAGGTGTCGGTGGACGCAACCAAAATACAACCTCCTCTAGAGACCTCTAGATCTTCGCAAACATCAAAGATTGGATATTAAACTCAACTCTGATATCGTCAGAGGTGCCCTTGGGAGAGGGAAAATAGATAATATATTGGGTTGTTCGGAAAGTCATTTCGTTTTTTTTGGGGAACATGAAAGACAGTTTTCGTATAATGAATAAATATTTTATTAAATTATATATTGGCCATTCTGGCCCAACACCTTTTGCCATCTTTCTGGCAGTAACGTAATTCCCCTCTCATAAAAGTTTTGGTCCTTGCTGGCAAAAAACTGGTTCAGGTGGTTTTTGACATCTTCATTTGAGGTAAAGGTTTTGCCATCCAAAAAATTTTGCAGGGACCGGAACAAATAGTAGTCGGAAGGCGCCAGATATGGAGAATATGGTGGATATTGCAGTACGTCCCATTCAAGCTGTAAAAGTTTTTGGCGAGTGACCAAACTTGTGTGAGGTCTCGCATTATCCTGGTGGAACACTACACCCTTCCTGTTGATTAATTCGGGCCTCTTCTCTTTAAGTGAATCATTCAATTTGTCCAGTTGATGACAATAGACTTCTGAATTAATCGTTGTATTGTCCGGCAAAAGCTCAAAAATAACGATTCCTTTGACATCCCACCAAACGGAGAGCAACACCTTTTTTTGGTGAATGTTGGCTTTTGACACGCTTTGAGCCGGTTCATCTTTTCTGCTCCATGACCTCTTGCGTTTAACATTGTTGTATACAACCCATTTTTCGTCCCCAGTAATAATCTGCTTCAAAAATGGATAATTTTCTTGACGTTTGAGGAGCGAATCACACACGTCAACGCGACGACACAAATTTCGCTCCGTAAGGGCATGGGGCACCCACACATCGAGCTTCGAGGTTAAGCCCATGCCTTTCAAATAGCCATAAACAGTCGAATTCGACAAATTTAATCTCTCACCGATCTCTCGTGTGGTTATTCGCCGATTTGCAAAAACTACTGCGTAGAATTAATAGAACTTTTTCACACACAAGCCTTGCAATATCAGCTCTCAAGACATATAATGGTTATGCGGCTTAAGTGTGAAGTTGGTTTCGAAAAAACGTAATTAAGTCCTCTGACGGGAAAAAACGAAATGACTTTCCGAACAACCTTATAATATAGAAAACTACAAGTTCCAAGACCTTTAAAATGTCGAAGATAGTCATGGAAGTCTTGCAACCAAGGTTTTTGAGCAAACGTCCGCACAGAGTGCTAAAATGCATATACAACTTCCCAGATGTCTACAGATACTTTCAAAACTATTAAGCCTAACCTTGAAGTCTTGTTTCGAGGTATCAATCAGGGTTCTCTTCAGCTGAGAGTGGAAGAGTACTAACTGCAATTGTCCATATACTGTGAAAAAAATTCTCAAGTTTAAAAATTTAAACGGTAAATGCCGGTTAATAACTGAGACGAAATATTGAAACTTTTTGAAAATTCAATCTTTAACTGCTTATTAAATTCCTTTGTTATATTTAGATTTTGTGCTAATAAAACTTTTTTGTTGGATAAGGTTCGGTCCGAGTCTACTGCCCTTCGGCAACTTATGATATTGTAAAAAATTGCCGAGTATACTGATGAGCAGCATACGCAAAATATGAACTATTCAGTTTTTTGTGACCCAGTCTATCTGATTGGACCTCCTTAATTGACAGTCAAGTTCTGTACCTAGAAATTTTATATGCGAATTTTCGGGTTTATTTTGACAGTTAATCCATCTATTAACCTGTAAATTCAACTTCTTCAGTTTTTTGGGATTTTATATGTCCTTTATGCAGTAGGTCTGAAACGCCATTGGCTTTTTTCAAAATATCAGATGGTAATGGTTTAAATCGAATCGCCAGAGATATCCTTCCATTTTGAAAGTGAGAGTGAGAGTGGGAAAATAGATAGAAACATGGTATTATTGTAAAATAGATAAAGGCAAGCTCCGTGACTTCCAAAAGCTTCTAGACCTTAAAAATATGAAACATTCATGGAACGTCAACGTCCGCACAGAACGGGAAAATGCATATTTTGAGCAAAGAAAATATTATGCCTAATTTTGAAATCTTGTTGCCAGCTGAGAGTGTCGGGGTACTAACTCCAATTGACTAACCAAAACTATAAATTTCAGTCCTTTTCTATTCCCCTGTTCTTTTTAATGGAGTTAGGTTAGGTTAATTTTTAGGTTAGTTACATAGATTATTATCTAAAGTTTCGATATTTAAATTCAGATAAAATTGTGGTCCGTAATAGAAAATAATTTTATACCTACCTGTGTTTAATATTCTTTGGTTTGGTATACTATTTAGTTTGGGTTTATTAGCAATCATTAGTGATCAAGATATAATGGAGCGTAAAATTTAACAGTTATACGAGGAACAAAGCGTGCCTCTATTAGATTAGGCTAGAAAAAGATGAAACTGGTGTTAAATGTATCAGAACTACATTATGGAAGTGTATTCAACACATGGGTTTTAGATTTAAAAAAAAATTGACAAAAGCAAGTTTTAATGGAATCTTTTAGAATTCGGAAATGGCGACTGGAATATCTAGAAAAAATTAGGATTTACAGAGAACAACACAGACCAACTATTTACTTGGATGAAAGCTGGTTCGACACTTATGATACGCCGGAAAAGGGTCGGGTTGACTCAACTGATAAGTGTAAAACAAACGCGCCATCAAAAAGAGGTAAAAGAATAACTATTTTGCATGCTGGCTCTAAAGATTGTTGGATTCCAAATGGACTTTCTCTGTCTGCGAAAAATATTAAAGATTCTGCTCTGGATTACCATGAAGACACCACCGCTGATTTATTTGAAAGTTGGTTTAAAAACAAATTAGTTCCAAACCTTCCTCCTAATAGCGTTATTGTAATGGACAACGCAAGTTATCACAGTAGACAGTTGACTAAAACCCCTTCCTCATGTGACACAAAAGCAACAATCCAAAACTACATGTATAATAACGACATTTATTTTCACCAAGGTTATACCAAAAAGCAATTAATTGAGGTTCTACGAAGCTTGAACCTACAAAAGGAATACGTCTGTGATAATTATGCAAAAATCCAGGGCATACAGTTTTAAGGCTTCCACTGTACCACTGTATATTTAATCCCATTGAACATGTTTTGCACCAACTGAAATCTGTCATTCGTCGTAACAAATGTTTTTCCCCGTGTTAACTCCAATGTCCTCAAACTTATAGAAACCGATGTTTTTAACATCCCTCCAAAAAGTGGGGCAAATTCTGTTAAACATATAGAAAAAGCAGAACAATCGTATATCCATATTGCAAGTAATATAGAACAAATAATAATTAGAACAGGCGATGATACCGATAGTGATACTGATATATTCTATGAATAATTTTAAGTAATTTAAGTAGGTAATACAAATAATTCGTAATTTTGTTTTAGATTTAAACATAAATACATATATTAAAAATTTAAATATTGTTTAGTATCTTCCGTAACAAAACCCCAAATAATTATATTCTTAAGCAAAGTACGGACCTGTTCGGCCCTACTTTATTTTTACCGCTTGCCCCCGGGTCTTTCCTTAAGTCGTATCAGTTAGTCGCTTTCTTATATCTATGAACAGACTTGAGTTTGTAAATATGACATTTGATAAAGACACGGTGTTGTCGAAACAATTGTCAACAACTTTTAGTTCTTATTTATTTTGATAAATGGATTTTCATCAAGTAAAAGCCACTTCAGTTCAATTTTTGAAAATATGTTAATGGTATCTGCGTAACTTCGTTTTTCTTTTCAGGTAAAGCAGATGGCGCGCCCAAAAACGACGTGTGGTATTCGTACAAGGAGGGCTACAGCAACGCGGTCAGGAAGAAAATTAAGATCGCGAGTTTGCTGTAAAGTCCGTTGTAAAATATCGTTCCTGCTTTTTATAATTTAAATTTATCGTTATACTTTCCGAAACCAGAGCCCAGGCGTTTCTGTCGCGTCGTTTTATTGTCCCCCCCCCCCAAACCCTTTTTCTAACCCCATCGTTCCCCCGCCACCCCCCGCGCACATACGCCGCCTCCGCGACGACGGAGGCGGAAGCGGATACGAACTCAGATGTTGCATTCGGCATCCGCGTATATTGCGGGTAACTTGGAGATGCTTAAAGGTAATTCGCTAAAAGCGGATATTGTTCGTAAGAAAGCGGAAATTTATGGGGTTTGTTTTTACTTTGTTCAAAGCGAGAAACCCCGGAGCCGGGGGCGGGGCGGGGGGACGTTTTCTCAGATTTATGACCTACGAGTTTGTATGTGTGTGTGTGTTTGCGAGAGCAAATTGAACGAATGAGTTTCTTACCGACGCTGGGTGGAGTTAAATTGCGGCGGGGAAGGATGGCAAGGGGGAACTCAAGAACGACGCACCAAAGGCAGATCTACAACTTCAAACCACAGCCGGTCATATATATTTATTGAATTTGTTTAATTAAAAAAATTTAGTATCGACAACGTCATTTAAGTATACAATAGTAATTTTTTCTTAATATACGGATATCAGCAAGTAGCTGCATCGTCAAAACCTAGTTAAAATAAAAGTAATATGAGTGTAAAAAAAAACATAAACAAACAAAATAGCATAAATAAATCAAATCACGAAACAAATATAACAAGTATAAGTAATTACAGAGTTAGAAACATAAAAAGATTAAAATATCAATGACTTTCTATTTATCAGTCTTCATTAAAAGCTTCAAACTTCCTTCAAATTCCTTGAAATTTGAGTTAATAATATATTACGCAACGAGTGCGGTAAACGGCATTTGACTCACGAGTGTTTAATAAACGAGTGAGTTAAAAAGTTTACCAAACGCGTTGCATGCCATACTTTTTCTACGACCGTTCGTTCTTGGGTACATTTTTGCAAAAAAGCACGAATACATTCACCGACATGACCGTCAGAATTGACAAACGTCCAAGTTCAAAGCGTGGGAAATATCTCCGGCTTCAAGGAAAGGTCATGAGTTCGAATCTCAGAATAGTATAGCAATGGCAACGGAAACAAAAACGGCCATCCCAGGAGATATACTCAAGCTTATATAAACACTTCTTGTGCTATGTTGGAAATATAGGATAGACCTGTTATCCTATATATTAATAATTAACAGTTTTGAAATTGTATCGATAGTTAATGGAGTTAATAATGTTAATTGGAAACGGGAGTGAGTGATATATAAAATACAGTCGACAATAGCCATTAAAATATATCCTAGTACGGAGACAACTCTATAGTATTCATTTTAATGCAGTTCTAGTAAAAAACTAAGAAAGCCAAAATTTCAAAATTTGAAGATTTGAATCGGGCAATGTTGCAGTGGTTCCAACAGCAACGTCTTAAAAATGTACCACTCTCTGGACCTATCAAAAGCAAAGCAAGCAAAAGCAGAAAAGTTTGCTGAACAGCTTGGCATTATCGATTTCAAGGCTACGGAGGGATGGTTGGGAAAATATTACTTCTCTGCACATCCCCATATTCCAAATCTACGGAATATTGAATTGGCATTTCTTCTAGCCAAAACAACAAGTGCAGCCGATGGACCAGAGCGTAATAAAAAGTCTTAAGAGGCGACACAGGAAAAACATTTTAATGGAAATGATCAAGTCCGAAGACAAATTTTCCATTAATATGCTAGATGCAGTCAACTTTATTAGTAAAGCTTGGAAAGAGGTGACAGCAGAAACAATTCAACACTCCTATGCAGGATTTATTACCGAGACAGAGTGCGAACAGGACTTGGAAGATGATCAGCCACTAAGCCAGTGGAAAAAGCAGTTTCAAACAACAATTACGTTTACAAGTGAGGAGTCGCAAGACTTTATGGTGATAGATCAGGAATTGCCTACAACAGCAGACTTGGCAGAGGAAGCCATATTACAACAAGCAAGAAAGGGTGAGGAAGAGCACCAAGAGGAAGGAGAAGATGCAGAAATTGATATTCAGTTAAGCTGCTAGAAAAAATGGTGAAAATGCAAGCCAAAGTATGAGATGCGTATTGGCATATTAAAAAAATTCGAAACAAAATTACCGATTATTTGAAACATTAAATGCAGTTCTTAAATATTTATATAAAATGTTCCTAAGTAGATGTTAAATATGTACATAAAATAATTAAATATTACAGAACACATATGCGTATTGTTATTTTTCAAGTGCCTTTATAACGAAAAAAAGCAGTCCCTTCAATTTCGTTATATAGAGTTTCGATTGTATTTTTATACTGAGGGGTTTATAATTATGTCATAGATTATTAAAATATATGTTTTAACCGAATAGGCAAATATTCATAGAATATTTTTATTTCTGTATTACGTTCTAATAATATTCTATAAGAAGAACATTTGAAGTTTCTCAGAATTTGTTATTTTGCTGTCTGGTACAAAAGTTAAATGTAAATACAACCTTTTTCGTAATATAGTTTCTGAACAATAAAAACACTAAATAAAAAATAAAACTTAACTTTGAATACGGGAAAGTGTCCGTTGAACTAATGGGGCGTGGTTTTCCCGTCGGTTTAAAGGTGCGTATTTTTTTCTCGTCCAATAATAACCTCGTCCGGGTGTCCGAACCGTCGGCTGAACGGACAGAGAGAGGGCGTCCGAAAAATATCCGTGTCCCGGAATCGAATGAAAAAGCAATTTGCGCGGAATTGCAATTTCCATTACATTAGCGTTTCCGCCGCTGCCGCTGTCGGCGGCACCGTCTGGATAATTAATATGGAATATCACGAATATTAATATCCATAAATTACGGTGGCAAACAGCATCAGCAGCCAATTCCATTAGAGAGTTTGGCGGTGGGTTGGCTGCCATGGCTGCAACTTTCACGGGAATTAATTCCGATAACAGCCGCTACCGGGTTTTGTCCGTAATAAGGGGCGTGTTTTTTTTTTTGAACAACGTAAAAAAGTTACCAATGACTATTCGCAGTAAAATAAGCCGCGACATCACAACCACATTTTTTTTCAATTCCAACGCGATTTGGATAGTATTGGTTGGTTATTATGTAGTTAGGCACCTACATACGAAATATAGAGCATGTTTGTTAAGGTTTCTCAGAAAAAGAAAATAATTTCCTTTTCTGAAAATAAGTTTGACACCGTTTCCAATGATTTGCAGCAAAATTTATAATTAAATTCCAAAAATGCTTGAATTGTACAATAAGGCTCTGGAAAGAAACAATAGTGATCCCATCCCTAAATGAAATAAAAATAAATTAGAACCTTCAAGCTTTGACCAATTGGCTTAACCCGTGACACGGGTAAACAACAGACTTTAGAACTACCTAGAGAGTAGCAATTTATTTGTCTCTTACCAAGCAGGATATAGAAAGAAACGATAGACAATCGATCATCTCGTACTGCTTGAACATCATATACAGGAAGCTTTCAGAAAAAGAGAAGTTGATATCAGTATTTTTTGATATAAAGGGAACTTTCGACATGACGTGGTATTTCGCAATACCAGACAAACTCAATAAGCTAGGTCCAAAAGGCAGACTTCCTTTATTTATTAAGTCGTTTTTTTCAAATAGAAGTTTCATGGTCAGAGTTGATGATACTTGCTCTACATCTAGAGCACTGGAGAGCGGCATCCCACAAGGATCAACACATAGCTGTACGTTATTTGCAATTGATATAAAAATATATGTTGAGGTACACAACCAAAAATAATTAAAGCCAAATAATCAAAAGAAATACTTTTTACAAAACTTCTGGATTCCTCCTGCTCAAGCTCTGAAGAAGCCAACAGGATGATTGGCGAAACGTCAGCAAGTTCGACTCGGCAAAAATCGACGCAGGAGGAATCCAGAAGTTTTGTAAAAAGTATTACGGTAGGCTGTGGAAGTTTCTTTAGTCTATAGCTGCGTATTTTATACACCTGTTACATTTGTAGATGTGGCAGGGAATATCTCGATATGTGAAAACCTTTTATGCGAAGGTGTTAGCCGCCCATACGGGCTTTATGGCCATGTAGTAATGGGCAATTATTATTAATTTAGGTATTTTTACATTTTTGAAAATTATCAAGAATTTTTAGAGAAATTATTTTTTTCTTAGACCGTTGCAAACATCATTCTAATTTTTTTTAAATACTCCCCGAGCTCCCCAACCAGGCGGCCAAGCTTCAAGTTAATAGCTTCAAATTCTAGACACTTATAGCAGTGTCCAAAAAACAGTCGAAAATCGGATGGAGTCTGATCGAGATTATTTTTTCGTGTCTCGTCGGTTGCTTAAAAGGAGTTAAATGTGAACAACGTATGTCAAACCCTTCGAAAGTTATAGCCATAATGCCGCGTCTACAGGGATATGCAGAACAGAGAAGGGACGATGAGACAAAAAAAGTGTTTCATTTTCAACACTGTACCAATGCCGACATATAAGTTTCGTTGCCAAGCCCGTATACTTTCGAAAAAGTAACTAGCTTTCTGGATTTGAGATATATACTTTGGGTGTAAACGGTCAAACAAATTAAACAAATAAGTAAATAAAAACGCCTTTATTTTTTGCTCGGCTAGGGGCATGTAAAAAAATCCATAAATCAGCTTACAATAAGTCAAATTTTACGTAATAAATAAATAAGTAAATGAGCTAACAATAACAATGATAATGGATTAAACATAACCAGAGGTAATATCGCCGAAATAGGTAAAAACTAAGGCTAAAATAATTGAACAATAATTAAAGTAAGAAAATTGACAAGGCTTATATATATATATATATATATATATATATATATATATATATATATATATATATATATATATATATATATATATATATATATATATATATATATATATATATATATATATATATATATATATATATATGGTTTTTTACAGCTGTCGCTGTCTCCCTTCTCTCAACCTACGCCTCCATCCATCTCTGTCTTGCCATTCATCTCCGATACCTCTTTTTCCATAGATTCATCTACTTCATCCCTCCAAGATCTTCTGGGTCTACCCCTTTTCCTTCTACCTATGGGGCTCCATTCTGTTATCTTGTGTATCCACCTATTTCTGTCTACTACTTTGTCTATTCTCGAAATTCTACAACTTCTCCTCCAGTATTCCATTTCAGTGGCCTGTATTTTACTTTTGTATTTTTTGTTGATCACCCAGTTTTCCGCGCCGTATGTCATTACGCTCTGTACTATGGTGTTAAATATATGTGATTTGGTGTGTCGAGTGATGTGTCTATCCCAGAGTATTGGATTTAGTTGTCTGATACAGTTTCGCGTCTGGCCTAGTCTACTGTTCATTTCTTCCTCTGTTGTCCCTTTTTGAGATATTATTTGATGATTTTCATCGACTTGTAGGTAGTTTTCTCCATCTTCTGTTGTTGCCAGGTATTCCGTTGTCGAAAAATTTATTTCCATTCCATTTTTTTCATATTCTTCCTTCAGTTTTCGTAACATGTAACTTAGGTCTCCTTCGTCTTGTGCGAGTACAACTTGGTCGTCCGCGAAATTTAACGTGTAAAGACAGTCGCCTCTGATTGGAATTCCCATTTGTTCACATTTTTTCTTCCATGGTTTTAAGATCTCCTCTAGAAATATTTTAAACAATGTTGGTGATGTGGAGCATCCTTGTAGCAGCCCTTTTGTTGTTTTAAAGCTTTTTGAGAGTCTTTCTTCGATTTTTATAGATATTTGGTTTCCTTCAAACATTTTTTTAACGGTCTCTATTAATTTTTCCGTAGTATCCCCCTGGTTATGGTGTCGTATGCTTTTTTTAGGTCTATAAAGGCTAAGTAAATCGCTCTATTTTTAGCCATTTTCTTCTCTATCACTTGTTGTAATGTATATATGTGGTCTATACAAGATCGACCCGCCGTAAAACCTGTTTGATCTTCTCCAATTTTGAATTTTATTTCTATTTCTAGTTTTGCCTTTCCGAGTTTTCCATATAGTCTTCCCATAGATGATATTACGCTAATTCCTCTGTAATTTTCGCAATTTTTACGGTCGCCTTTTTTGAATATGCAGTTGTCCACTCTTTTGGTAGTTGTTCTCCATTTATTGCTCTTAGAAACATTTGGTGTATCATTCGGTATAGTTTTTCTGATCCGTATTTTATTAGTTCAGGAACAATGCCTCCTGCGTCGGCAGCTTTATTATTCTTCATATTTTTAATGGCCATTTTTACTTCTTCTAAGCTAAGATCTATATCCTTTTGTTCGTCTGATGTTGTCTCCGAGTTTTCTCCAATAAAAGTAGGTCTATCCTCTGTTAGCAGTTTTTTGTAGTATATTTCCCACATAGTATCTGGTATGTATTCTAGATGTACTTTTTCTTTCCTATTGGTTCTAAGAGATTTAATTATCTTATCTAATCTTAGGCTTATCTATATTTAATAAAAGTACAAAAATATACGTTATAATATAATTTCCACTAACAATTTCTCTATCGGCAATGTTAAGCCAGCGTAATACTTTCAGCATTTTTGTAGTTTGTCTTTAGTGGCCAAATCCAAACATGGATAGTTTTGGTTAGTTAGTTGTGTGACACAAGACAATGACTTTTTTAACTTTCTGTTAATATGTTTTTTTTGTATAAGATAAGTTGTAAAAAGCATAAGATAAGTTCCTTAAGTTGCAATAACCCTTTTGTGTAGATTTAGAAACATGAGTCTTGAACTGTAATTTATTATCACAAATAACACTCAAGTTTTCACATTCGGAAACAACCGGTATTTTAATTGATTGAAATGTGAAGCAGTCAACTGGCTAAAAGGTCCGAAGCAATTAATGGCGGCATCTTTAGAAGAAACGGTCACAATGACGAAAATTACAGCATCAACTGTATGGAAAATTGTGAATAATCCCATTTCAGTGAGGAAAAAAAGAAGCGATGCTGACATTTCCTCGAGTGTAGATGAAAGTGATCAAGATATAATACGGCGTAAAATTTACCAGTTATACGAGGAACAAAGCGTGCCTACATTAGATATCTTAATTAGGAGGCTTGAAAAAGATGAAACCGGTGTTAAATGTGGCAGAACTACCTTATGGAAGTGTATTTAACACATGGATTTTAGATTTTAGATTCGGAAATGGCGACTGGAATATCTAGAAAAAAATAGGCTTTACAGAGAACAACAAAGGCCAATTATTTACCTGATGAAACCTGGTTCGACACTTATGATACCCCGGAAAAGGGTTGGGTTAACTCATCTGATAAGTGTAAAACAAACGGGCCATCAAAAAGAGGTAAAGAATAACTATTTTGCATGCTGGGTCTAAAGATGTTCTGGATTACCATGAAGACATCACCGCTGATTTATTTGAACGTTGGCTTAAAAACATTCCTCCTAATTTTTAAAACAACGGTTATAAACATAAGAAAAATAAGACCTACAAATTATTAATCATTCTTGCAATACTAGAGAAAAGTTAAATGTTATGACAAATAATTTTTCAAAAAAATTTCCACAGGCTACTGTAATACCGGTTCAGTTAAGCTCCGAAGCTAGAGGAATCCTGAAATTTTGTAAATAGTATCGTCGAAAGTTACTAATAGACCGGAAGGAAAGGGGAAGTACGTCATTTCCCGCCCTCTGTTCTCCGCCCAAGTCGTGACGCCCGATATTAATAACAATTTAAAATACGGACGCAGACTGAAATTCGCGTTGACTAATGGCGCTGTAATGTAGACGATAAATTACATCAGTACGTTTGTTAATTGTGTTTAATTTCAACTGTGTGGTGGTGCCGCCTGACGCTCCCGCCACTAATTCACTCTGAATTACGAGAGCAATTTCGGAATTAGATACCTCTCTCGCCCTAGCGGATGTACCTGGGACCAGCGAAATCATCCATGACCGGCAGCCGGATTAGACAAACCCGAACGAAAATCGAAGTTTATAAACTAAAGACAAAAGAAATAACGATGAAGATAATAGAAGAAAAATAAGGCACCAGAATATTTTTTTGGTTCAAAGAAACTTCCACAGGCTACTAATAATATTTCTTGTAAAACTTCTGGATTCCTCCTGCGTTGATTTTTGTTGACTCGAAAGAGCTAACCTTTCGCCAATCAGCCTGCTGACTTCTTCAGAGCTTGACTGCAACTGGCTTGCATTTTACTCTGTACCTGCTTTTATACTGTTTGAGGTGGGCGGAGCTAAATGAGGGGCGTAAACTTCTTCTTCTTCTTCCTGTACCAACGAAAAATCCGAGAGTCTATAAAAATCTATAAGCAACCTAATAATCTTAACCGCGTCACAGGCCACACCTGTCACCAATTTGGGAATCAGACATCCGGAGGGGAATCATGCCCCTCATTTAGCTCCGCCCCCTCAAAAAATATAAAAGCAGGTAAAGTCTGTCAATAGCTATAATAAGTATGAAATATGGCCGAACAGGTCCGTACTTTGCTTAGAATTTAATTATTTGGGGTTTTAGGAAAGATACTAAACAATATTTATTTATTTATGTATGTATTTATTTTTAAATCTAAAATTAATAAAAATATATTTTTATTACCTACTTAAATTATTTAAAATTATTCACATAATATATCAGTATCACTATCTGTTCTAATTATTATTTGTTCTATATTATTTGCAATATGGATATACGATTGTTCTGCTTTTTCTATATGTTTAACAGAATTTGCCCAACTTTGTGGAGGAATGTTAAAAACTTCGGTTTCTATAAATTTGAGGTCATTGGAGTTAACAGGGCAAAACCATTGTTTCGACGAATGGCAGATTTCAGTTGGTGCCAAACATGTTCAATGGGATTAAATATACAATGGTAAGGTGGAAGCCTTAAAACTGTATACCCTAGATTCTTTGCATAATTATCACAGACGTATTCCTTTTGTAGGTTCAAGCTTTGTAGAACTTCAATTAATTGCTTTTTGGTATAATCTTCGTGAAAATAAATGTCGTTATTATACATGTAGTTTTTTATTGTTGCTTTTGTGTCACATGAGGAAGGCGTTTTATTGAATTGTCTACTTTGATAACTTGCATTGTCCATTACAATTACGCTGTTAGGAGGAATGTTTGGAACTAGTTTGTTTTTAAACCAACTTTCAAATAAATCTGCGGTGGTATCTTCATGGTAATCCAGAGAAGAATCTTTAATATTTTTCGCCATTTGGAATTTGGAATCCAACCATCTTTAGAGCCAGCATGCAAAATAGTTATTCTTAGTTATTCTTTTACCCCTTTTTGATGGCGCGTTTGTTTTACACTTAACAGTTGAGTCAACCCAACTCTTTTCTGGAGTATCATAAGTTTCGAACCAGGTTTCATCCAAGTAAATAATTGGCCTATGTTGTTCTGTGTAGATCTTAATTTTTTCTAGATATTTCAGTCGCCATTTCCGACTTCTAAAAGATAGCATTAAAACTTGCCTTTTGTCAATTTTTTTAAATCTAAAGCCCATGTGTTGAATACACTTCCATAAGGTAGTTCTGCCACATTTAAAACCGGTTTCATACTTTTCAAGCCTCCTTATTAAGATATCTAATGTAGGCACGCTTTGTTCCTCGTATAACTGGTAAATTTTAGGCCATATTATATCTCGATCACTTTCATCTACACTCGAGAAAATGTCAGCATCGCTGAAATGGGATTACTCACAATTTTCCATACAGTTGATGTTGGAATTTTCGTCAATGTGGCCGTTTCTTCTAAATATGCTTGCTTGCTGGCACCACGTTCAATGAGAGTCAAATAAACATTGGTTATAACTTCCTTAGTCTCAATAGAATAGTGTTTTCTACATTTGGGCGGGAGCATTTCCTGAGATACACTAGACTCGCACATATTTTGCATAATTCGTACACGATTCAACACGCGCTGTATTACACACGAAATAAGAATTATTACTAATAAACTTAAACTAAGTAGTATACCAAACCAAAGAATATTAAACACAGCCAGGTATAAAATTATTTTCTATTACGGACCACAATTGTACCTGAATTTAAATTCCGAAACTTTAGGTAATAATCTTGTTGCATTGTATGTTAATGACCACCCTTGGATAATCCCAAAAGCAATTGCTCACTTTCTTATATCTATGAACAGACCATAGCATTTTGGGATTAGATTTTAGGGATTTTAGGGCAATGCGTTCAGGTTTTGGAGCATTAAATTTTTGGAGGTTTTGTTTTTTAAGGATTTTTGCGGTTTCAAATCGAATTTCAGTAGTTGTTTGAGATGGCAGTTTGTTTATGGATAGACTCAACATTTGCGATGATATCCTCTTTTGCAGGAACTCATTTTTCCGTGTCGGATGATACAGTTACCGCAGCGTTTGGTAGTTACAATGGCCTGTAGAAGTTTCTTTGAAAAATTAATTTTCGACGATGGTTTACGATGTTAGTTGGAATAGGAAAATCGGTCGGGTTTCGCCGCCCCACCCCGCGAGTCCCGCCGCTCCCCGGGGCGGCGTCATAAAAAATTCACGGTCGCGGTGAATAATTCCGCAGGTTTTTACCGAAAAATGGCGCGTTCCGACGCGCGTTAGTTTGAATATTTATTTCAACAAATTTCGGGCGAAAAACTCGACGTAATGCATTTAGATATTGCCCCCCGTCCCCCCTCCGCGCCGCGGCGGTTGATATTTTACGCGAAATTGTTTTTAAATTTTAAAATGTTTTACGGTCGAGCCTTGGGGGGGGGGGGTTATTTCGTTTTCCCAATTAAACGTTTGTAGTTGTGATGACTAAAATATTAACAATAGCAGCCATGATAAATTATTATTTTTAAATTTCGTTTTATTTTTACTAAACAATATACGGGGTGCCCCTTCGATTCTTTTACTGATTCAAAAGTGGACTCGCCCTATAGTGATCTAATTAATGCAAGGCCAGTTCACTGGATGGATTTGTTGTAAATTTGTGCTAAATCAACTTTATCAATAATGGAAAAAACAGTATACATACTAATAATTAAATCTCACATCAATACTGTTACTTCATTAATAGACAAGTAAAAGTGTTCTGCAGCTCTGGTGCTTATCGGAGCCTGTATCACGCATACGTTCATATAAGAATAAATTTTGCTCCTGTCATTTGAAGCTCCAGGTATAATGTATACAAAATTAGGATTGCAGGTTTACCAATTCTATAAGAACACTGCATTTTAAGCAAATGTAAATCCACTGCTAGCTAGTGAAGTTAGAATCAAGTGAGGTGGGGATTTAACACTTGCTTTGGTATAAAATTGGGTAGTATTTTTTCCTTGCACAAACGTACCAGAAGATCTTATGAACCTTTCACAACAACAAACACGCCGCACTGCCACGCAACAGGTGCATAGGCAGCCTGGGAGCAGTCAGACGACCTGCAAGACCTCCAGAGATAACACCCCTTGATTACTGTTAACAGTATCACTCTGCAGGTGTCAAGACAGTCCTGTGAAGCAGTACAAATACAGTACAGAGTACAGTACAGCTAACAATAATTAATTAAGAAAAGCAAAAGTCGACTTCGGCCGAATGGACATTCTTCTTTTTCACCCTGTTTCTAGGTAAGGGTATCGATTTAAAATAAAACAAAGCGGCTCTGTATCTCTTATAGTCGATATGTCGATACAAATATTTAGCAGGAAACACACTGCGAATTGCTATTATCAAAAGGAAACTCCCAAAGTCCTGAGATAATTAAAATCAGTGCTAAAAATTGGGTCGACCCTCGCTGCACATGTTTTTTATAGCCCAAAAATTAAATATACTGTAATTATTGTATTCCAAAAATACAAAAAAAAAAAAAACGAGGAAAAGCCAGTGGTGCCCATTTTATTTGTGTTTTCCGAGAAGCTATTGGTATTTTTTTAAGTTTGACATCCTGCATCTTGCGTTACGTTTACGTTTGTTTTACTTTTTGTTTTGTCTTTTTACTGGAATCCTTAGTTTTCTGGTATATTTTTGAATTAAGGGGTTAAAGAAAGAATCACTTCACCACTGATTTAATATTTTGATTTTTTTATTATTCTCATTGTCTTTGGCTCTCCTCTCTTCTTTATTCTTTACCGTAGAAGTTCTAATTTTATATGCTTCTTATAGCAAATTAAAGTTCGGAAAGGTGATGAATCACTTCACCACTAATTTAATATTTTGATTTTTTTGTTATTCTCATTCTCTTTGCATGTCCCCTCTTCTTTATTCTTTACCGTGGTAGTTAAAGTTCGGAAAGGTGACGAATCACTTCACCACTGATTTAATATTTTGATTTTTTTATTATTCTCATTGTCTTTGCCTTTCCTCTCTTCTTTATTTTTTACCGTAGTAGTTCAAATTTAATATGCTTCTTATAGCAAATTAAAGTATGGAAAGGGGGAGATTATTTTTTGAAAACTAACCTTAATTG
This sequence comes from Cylas formicarius, assembly GCF_029955315.1. NCBI lineage: Eukaryota > Metazoa > Arthropoda > Insecta > Coleoptera > Brentidae > Cylas > Cylas formicarius. The sequence goes on along the minus strand of NW_026844326.1, from coordinate 27,836,757 downwards.
GTTATTTTGGTTTTTTATTTTGAAATAAGGGGTTAAAGAAAGAATCACTTCACCACTGATTTAATATTTTGATTTTTTTTATTTATGCTTTTAATATTTTCCATTTATTTATTTTTATTTTATTTATTTATTGTGTTTGTCCTTTTTTTTTTGGTTTAAATTTTAAACTTTTAGTAGATTACTGGGTACTCCGCCAAATCAAGAAAAAAGTGAAGCAAGCAAGCAAGTTAACCAAAAAAAAAAGAAATAGTTTGGTGAAAAAATCATCAAGAGATTAAACAAAAAGCAGAGACAAAAGAGAAAACAATCGGAGCTGTTCTGATCGTTGATACCGATATGCAAAACGCGACCGCCGACGCCGCTCGCAAGAAGGCGTCGCGACGCTTTTATCGATACACACGTCCGAACCCCAAACTTCCATTGGCAAACCCCGGCGGGGGCGGGATCGGCGCGCATCCCCCCTACCCGGAATGGGAATGTCGTATGGCTCCACTTTATTAAAAAGACTTTACTTTGTTTTCCGTTTTCCTTTGCCCCTTTTTTTATTGCTTATATCCCACTTCTGATTCCATACGCTTAGCAATACAAACCGAGTTTTAATCCGCGCGAGGTGGTTTTTTTTGGGGATTTGGGGGTCAACATCAATAAAATACTGCTCTAACTGACTTCAATGTTTATTGAACACTAGAATATGACGTTATTTTACAAGGTTATTTACAACGAAATAAATATAATAATACTTGTATCACATCACAATATTTCACCTAAGTTTATTTTTCTTAATTTGCAACGTGACGCGCGTCTCCAAACGAATTTGTTTTTGGAAACGCCCATCCGGAACGTAATCTAGGGAATATATAGAACTAGCGACATCTATTATATTTGTTTCTATGTATATACAGGAAGTTTTCCTAGGTAGATTTTTGAGTTTTTTTTTTCTTTTTCGTGTTCGAGGGGCGTTTCAAGTTGGAGACAGAAAATAAAAAAAATTAAGATGAGTGTTTTGTATAAAAAAAAGTTCGAAGCCCGGGTGGCTTTGAACCCGCGACATCTGGTGCTCCATTTATTTTGCGAAGGACACTCTTAAAAGTGTGCTAGGGACGTTGTTATTTAATTAAAATGAACGCCTTGTGTATTACACTCCTTTAAACATAGGAGAAAAAATGTCCGCCATCTCCTACGAGCGCGTTAGTCTACGTGGGTGAGGGTTCTTTGACCGGTACCACGTCCACATGGTGACCGCCAAGGGGTTCCTGCTTCCTCTGCAGCGCCTGCAACGTAAGCGGCGGCAAGAGCGGGAAATTCAATCCTGCGGCGGCCGCCTGCTGAAAGCTGGCCACGTGTTGCAGGCTTTGCAGCAAAGCGGCCGAGTGTTCCTGCGCTTTTCTTCGCAGCTCCGCGACGCTGGATTGGCGCTGGTCCCCGCCCACCGGCGACGTCTGCGACATGACGGACGCCGCGTCGCTAGATGGCAGCAGGTGCGACGTCGACAACGCGCCGCCTAGCGGCTTGATCGGGCAGCACGAACACAGGCCGGGGAAACCTGAAACCATTTCGTTGTAGAATTTTGCAATATGTGGCTTTGAAATAGCAATTTTTACGGAAAACACTTGATAACGGTCGTGGAAAAAAGCTTTGACGTCATTTTGAATATGCTTTGCTGGTCTAAAATTACTTTGGAAAATGAAATGAAAATGAAATCGTTTTTATTGCCCAACTTTTGCCAAAAAACACCACCTGCAGTTTCTGAGCTACGAGGGAAAATTTTCTAAATTTTGATTTTGTAAATACTTTACAATGCAACTTTTAAACAGGAATAAAATTTGAATTCAAAACTTTGTTTTTTCAGGACCGCCATGATTTTTTTCCGCATATTTTATATCCTTAGATGCATGATGCCAAAAATAAGACCAATTTTCTAGATTATCTTCCTTTTTTCTCTTCTCTGATATCCTTATAATAAAAGTATTACTTATTATGTTAAAAAAGCGTTTAAAAAGCTGAATGTTTCACCAATATCGCGAGCAGGCCTTCTATGGAAATGAAGCGTCGCCCTCGCAACTCAGTTAGTCGAAAAGAGAAGCTAAGACACGCAAATATGGGACATAGATGGAGACGTTATGTAAATTATTGGTAGTGAGCAGTAGTGTGTAAATGGCGACTTTGTCATTTTGAAAGAAATAAAGTTTAAATAATGTTAAATTTTACACGAGGTGACTCGTTTGTACCGAACAATTTTTGTCAATTTAAGCCGTAATCATATAGTCTTAAAAGATAATTTTCAGGTTTAATGGAGAGCATTATAAAACTTAACTGTGAGTCACCTCATTTTTGAAATTCTAAATCACACTTTAGAATCCTAATAAGGTTAAAAAGATGCAACAAATATGTTATTATAAGAATAAAAGTTATAATTAAGCCCGTATTACCAAAAATCTAAACCATATAAGTTTTTGGAGTTAAAATATGGCGGAAATAAAATTTAAAGTGGACGATTTTGGAAACGGATTTAAATTATATAAAAAATATTAGATCCGTATTTAAAATTCTTACCCTGATGACGAACTTTCTAAGGAAAATTTGCAATTTAAATTATAATTATAAAATTTTCAAAATCAAAATACCTTTCATATTAAGAAATATACGACACGCTGTTAAATCTAATTATATGTTTTTTTTAAGTTTCAAATTATTGGGGCTGTAATGTGCAAATGGCATCTTGGTATCTTTAATAATAAAGGAGATTGCCGCAATGAGGCATAGAATAAAACTGTATAGTGGACAACAAACAATTGTTTGTTTCTATTATTTATTGTGGGCTAAGTTGCAGCCCTGCGTTTCAAGAAGTCAGTGTTCTAAAGATATCGCGAGCAGGCTTGCACTCTATAAAAAGGGAGCGTCGCACTCGCTAATCAGTTAGTCGAAAAGAGAAGCCAAGACGCGCAAATATAAATAATCAAAGGATATAGATAGATAGAGACGTTATATAAATTAATGGTGATGAAAATCCATCTATCAAAATAAATAAGAACTATAGGTTCAGATTTCTGAATCTGAACTTTTAGTTCTTATTTATTTTAATAGTGACTTTGTCATTTTGAAAGGAATAAATTTTTAATTGTGTTACCTTTCAAGTTTCAAGTTTAATAGACCGTTACCTATAAGCGTTATAAAACTCAACTTTCAATTATTTATTTTTGTAATTAGGCTAAAAATATCAAACAGTAATATTAATATAAGCATAATTAAACCCATAATGCCATAATTCTAAAAGTTTTGGGAGTTAAATTCTTCTTAAATTTTTAATAAAATTTCCAAAACCGAAATACTTTTCATATTGAGAAACTACAAATACTATTCAAAATCTGATTATACTATTTTTTTTTGTATCTTTAATGATAAAGGAGATTCCCGTAGTCTGGTGAACTTCAATGAAATTCCTGGTAACGTTTTTGGTGGTTTTATGGTAAAGAAACCACTTTCTTCTTCTTTTTTTTGTTTGTAGTCGATAATTTTTCATTCCATACATGTCAACCCCCTTTAGTAAACTCGATAAACCTTTTTTCTTGAGACGCGGCGCAGTTAAGTCGCGAGCACGTCAATTTCAAATGATTTATCCCGAAATCCTGTCATAAATTAGGCGTCATAAACGACATTACGACGTGGATGCATGGGCCGTTTGTCTCGCTACCACACCTGCGCCCGCCGCCCCCCGCCGCAATTTTTAAAACTTTCAATTTGATTTGACACGCGTAACCCGTAACTTCTTACCTTTCAACGTCGGGAAGAGCGGCGGCGAAAACTGCGACGATATATGCGACGCCAAATGGGGCGGGAAAAACAGTGGCGGCGTGTTCCTGGCCCCCCCGTCGATGACCGGTCTGAAGCTCGCTCCCGGGCTGAAAAAAAAGGGTCGTTGGTCAGGCAAGAATAAAAATACCGAGTCGAAGCTGATACTGACTTATCAGGCGAATCATTTACAATAGTAGTTAGTTTTGGTTAGTGTTAAGGTCGGTGTAGTAAATAATAGTAATTAATATAATTATAATAATAACATTTATTGTTTCAACCATCAAAATCGCAGGTAACATTCATTCTACACGAAGTACAGGGTGAGTCAACGATAGAGTAAAATTAATTATCTCATTGGTTTTAAAAGTTATGAGAAAGTGGTAAATACAAAATGTGGAAAGATTTTTGGAATGCACAATTTAAAATTATTTCAAAGTATACAGGGTGGCTCAAAATAGCGTTACGAATAAGACATACTATTTAAAATTTTTCTCTTTTATTAGTAACAATACTAAAAGCCTAACCAAATAGTTTTTCCAATATTTTAATTTTTCTAAAATAATTCTTTTCTTTTCTTTTTATTCAAAGAAACGTCCAGAGGCTACTGTAATACTTTTTACAAAGCTTCTGGATTCCACCTGCGTCTGTTTTTGCTGAGTTGAAATTGCTGACGTTTCGCCAATCATACTGTTGGCTTCTTCAGTTTCAGTCAAGCTCTGAAGAAGCCAACAGGATGATTGACGAAACGTCAGCAATTTCGACTCAGCAAAAACCGACGCAGGGGGAACCCAGAAGCTTCGTAAAAAAAATGTAGTTTTCAATTACGATGGCGCCATCATTTTTAAAGATAACGCAACATATACATGCAACCGCTTTTAAATTAGATGCTACAGGGTGTTCAAAATATACCATATTTACAGCTTTTGTATATACCGTTGCAGATAAAACACCTGGGATACAGATTTTACTACCCGTGGTCTGGAATTGAATATTGAGTATTGTTTTGAATAGCGAATTTTGTGTTTTCATCCTTGTGTGCCAATACGTACAAGGTGTTTCAAAGACAAGTTATATGTATCTTAACGAACAGTTATAAGGAAATTAGAAACTTATTTAGTCGCACGGAGTTTAAAAAAAATGTGGCGGACTCTCGGTCATTTAAATATTTACAAAAGATCAAAGGACTCCAGTGACATACCGCTCACCTCTGTTAGACTAACTTCTCATCCTCAAAACACTGAAACCTTTAGGAGTTATTCAAGTTCACAGCAGGTAATGATGACGTGGTCCGGGCTCTATCCCAATTAGAGTCCAATGCTTTAGGAAATTATGGAATATCTCTCTTGTTTAGACTGTATTGTCGAACAATCGTGTCCGTATTAACACACTTTTGATTCCATGCATTGCGATAGGAGTATTTTCCTATGGAAAATTGCAACAGTTTTGCCTTTAGTTAAAATTAGTGCTCCACAGAATGTGATCTTTGACCCATAAATAATTCATTTTTAAAAGAAACTTTCACAGGATATTGTAATATTATTTACAAAATTTTTCGATTCCTTCTGCATTGGTTGTTGTTGAATCGAACTTGCTAATGTTCCGCCAATCATCCTGTTCTTCTGAACATCCTCTCGGGTGACCACCACCACCTAACAGTCTTAACCGCCACTTAGGTATTTACCAGTAACCTGAGGTGATGTGTTTGCCCCTCATTTAGCTCCGCCCTCGTCAAACAACACCCCTAGTCACTCTTTTCTGTGCAAAACTCTTTTATTGTAGATTTCAATTCAAATCAATCAGATTAATTAGTATTTACTTAGAAAGATCACAAATAGTAGAGATTGATAATAGGAGGTCCGGGGTATTAGTGTTGGACAGAGGTGTACCTTAAGGTTCTCTTCTGGGATCTTCGATTATCTTTACTTCGGATATGATTGATTTTATTGAGCAGTGGAACATGCAGACGCTGAGGCTGCTAAAGTTTTAAAGAAGTTAAATAGAAGTTTAGAAAAGACTACAAATAAATCAGACATTTTAAAAATTAGGCTAGTAAGCTTCTTGACATTTCAATCAGTCATGTTAAAATATCGGATGTTCTGATAATAAATTAAGACACATTTTTAACTGAAAAATCATTGCCTGAAGCGTGAGTTTGGTATCACCCAAAATAATGCAATTTTGTATTTGGTCTCTGTTTGGATTTGGCCACTAAAACTACTAAAAATGCAAAACTCATGTATTCGTTTCACGTTCAATCTAAAACTCAAAGATCATAGACAAAAACTTCAGCTAGGTTTCTTTTTACGTAAGGTGCTTAAAACTGGATACCTGGAATATCTGATGGAAAAGAATAAAAAACATGCTAAACCGATACCCCGAGATAAACTTGCTCATCCAGCCTTGTCAATTTTATTGCTTTAAGTATTGTTATATAATTTTAATTTTTGTTTTTGCCTACTCCATCAGTATTACCATTTCCCCCTTTGTTATTGTTATTGTTAAATTTACCTTATTATAACATTTTTTTGACCTGCGTAACAGCTTAACCGAGTCAAAGATGAAGGCGTTTTTAGTTATTAATTTATTTAATAGTGTTGCCAAGGAGATGTACGCCACTGACTTTTTTGCTACCTTTGTTAATTAATTCCAATAAGCCACTAAAAGTTCAATGTGTTGGACTCTTTGAGTTTTCGTATCTTGCTTCGTTTTCGTTTGTATGATTATCTCTTTGACAATAGTGTCGGGACGGCACTTTACTTTGCTGTTTTAATCTATCTTATCATAAATCATAAATCATAAATGGCGTTGCCAAGTTTCAACAACAAAATATTCAACATATTGTGTTTTATTTCCAAACTAACCATTTCTGGACTTACGCATGAAGAATAGGTTATGTTATCCATGGAATAAATAAAAAAATTGTAGAATAGGTCTACAGGTTTACCTAGTCAAGCATGACTTACTGCAGTTGGGAATAATAATTTACAACTTCAGAAACACGGACTTTAACGATAAAAGAAAAACCTCAACATTTTTATACGAAATTTTCAAGTGCGACCCTGTTTCCTTCCCCAAAGTATTGTAGGCAAAAAGTGCGTCCAGCCTATATTTCGCCCAACGGAAAGCTGTCTCGACGGTAAACTGACTTATAGACCAAGCTTCGAAAATCGCGTTAACCGAGCAACCGACTCTGTCGCGTGAATTATCCACACTGTATCCAATTAATACCTTAGCAGAGGCAAATTAAGCTGTCTGAGGCATTTAGGCAAATGCATTCGCTTTGATAGCGCGCGGTAATTTCATATGGGAACCTTCTCAAATGTCGCATACATTATTGAATGGACCCGTTTCTCGGATAGTTCGTTAATTACATTAACGTTCGACTACGAAACACGTCACGCTCCGGGTCGGCGTTTCTTGGCGCAAAATGGCGACCGACGCTGACTGCCGCGTCGCGTTCCCACTTCTGAGGTCTCCGGTCTCAGTTCAGAGACCTTCATTAGGTTCCATTTCTGAGGCTTTCAGTTAGTCTTATATTACTTTCAAAACTCTCCGTTTCAATCATCTTCCATATTCTTTCCATCCATAATTAGCTTCAGGAATTCGTACTTCGTGTTTCTACGTAAAGCTGCTTTTCTTCTTTTAATTATTTGCAACAATTCCGTTTCCGTTCCCACACATCTCAAAACCTCTGTATGCTCTGTTCATGATATTCTCAGTAGTCTTCTGAAGAACCACATTTCAAATACTTCAAGTCGATTTATAGTATTAGGTCTTAGGAGTGCAGACCTCTATGCCGTATAGTAACACTGACTATGCACTTTTCTAAACGATAACGCAATGGCAAACTAAGGCTCTGGTTAGTCAGTATGGTTTTCATTGTTCAATCCTGCTTCGAATCTTAGGGTGCGGATCTAGATCTGGCGAGATATTTAAATTTTTGAGATGACCATTGATTTTTATTCCGTAATCAGTATCTTACAATTTTTTCTATCGGCAAACTTTGGGTGGTTTCATTTCCTACTCTCAAGGATGGTGTTTGGTTAAGGTAAAGGTTTTTTATGAAATCAAGATCTACATCATGTGGTCCAGCTGCTTTCCCCTGATTTCCTTGTTTTATAGCTTTTAGGGCTTCAGCTTTCAAAATTTCGGGGGAGTCTTCACTTGTAAAAGTGTCCACGAGGATTTATTGGTTATTTTCGGTAAACAAAACTTGGATCTTGTTTTAACTCTTCCATTTCTGTACGCAGTTCTTGCAGTCATTGTTCTTTGGCCTTTCTTCTGTTTCTTCTGTTTCTTTTTCTGTTTATGGGGTCGTATTATTTTCTTCAGATCCTCTATTTCCTTATAAAACTGTTCTATTTCGGTACCAGGCTTATCTGAGTGATATTAATGTCTACGGTCCTAACGAGACCCTTCCGTATTATAAATCCGAGTCCACTGCGGTGGTCGGCATGATTGTTGCTTCTTCAGTTATATATTTTCCCATATTTGGCCATTTCATTTTGCTAAGGCCTAGTATATAATAATAGTAATAGTAATAGCCTTTATTAAAATACAACAGAAATACCACAATAGAGTTGCACAAGTGAGAATCAAAAAGCAGCTTACTACCAAGAAAGACTCCTAATTTTTTACATTTGTTGATAAATTCAAGAAGAGTACCATTCAAGGAAAGTTTAAGATCATTTTCCTCCTTTTTTTTTTGCTCCTGGAACATTGGAATATCAGACTATGGGCTTTGGAGGTTCTAGAAAGATCTTCATTTACGTCATTGAAAGACAAAGCTACATCAATAACCCACAATGATAAGTATATCATCAGCACACCGATAACAATAACATTTATTAGGGGTCTAAAGAGAAACTCCTCTTAAAATTCGTAGTCTTATACTACTGATCCCAACAGCGACCTTCCAACTAACTTTTCATAAATGTGATGGCAGAGTCGTTTAAACCTAAGAACTCATCCTATACCATAGCACTGCATTTTCTGTTGTCTAGTTCTCCTGCAGCATACGAAGTTTTTACACTCAAAGATTAAATTTTAAGGGTATTCAGGCACTACTTCTTAGCACCCCTGGCTATTTAAAACCTTAGGCGGACTAGTGGCTGTTAGCTGTGCTTCTACTATTACTCTGTCTGATTTAAATGCACCAGAGATCAACAATGCTTTTCTAAGAAACCACCCTAGTTGAAGTGTCGTCAGTCTCAAATTTCTGTTCGATCCGGCAGCCTTCTACTCCGGAATAAGAATTTTCCCTTCTTTTGATCATTCTTTTATCATTGCTTAAAGTGGTAACCTTAAGCTTTGTAGCAGCACTATACGCTTTCCGCTCTACCTTTGTGAGGGCAATTTGAACAACTCAGAACAGTTGGGTTCTTATATCTTTAAAGCTGAAAAAGAAAATCTTATTCGTTATTAGAATAGTTTACGGTGACTTCTGAATTTTTCAATTTCACTTCAGAGAAGTTTTTGGTTTCTACGTCTTCAAACTCCACCCCACCTTACTGTATTTTGCACATATTTATTGCTCTTTTTCCCACTTCTAAGATCAATTCTAAATTCTTAGAAACTTCAGGGGTCTCCATCTACAGGAACTTTTAGAGTACTTTTCAGGCGAGCTTTTAGCTTTTTGAGCTGAAGCTTTTACAGATGGATCTTTTATATGAGCTTCTAGGGTCACGGCTTTCAGAAGAGCTTTTGAAGCTACAGTTTTAAGAGGAAATTTTGTAGTCCCAATTTTACTTCTATCCTATTGTATTTTACTAGAGTATCTTTCGTTACTTGCTGACGTTTCGCCAATCATCCTGTTGGCTTCTTCAGAGCTTGACTGAAACTGAAGCCTTAAACCGACGCAGGAGGAATCCAGAAGTTTTGTAAAAAGTGTTACAGCAGCCTGTGGAAGTTTTTTTGAAAAAGTATCTTTCGTCGTTAAACTATACCCGGGTGGGGGCTGGGAGGGGTGGGGGTGGTAAATTTAAGAGATAATTTCGTTTACCGCGCGCCGCTAATAAATTGCGGAAAAAAATAAATTTTCTTCGCCTGAATAATGCACGTGATCGAATTAGCGGCGGCGGCGGCGGCGGGTAGGGGGCGGGCACGCATCTCCGCGGCCGCCGCATCGTCGTAAAAACGGCCTATTATTTATTTAAAATCGGAGGGGGCACTAAACCGTAATAGGAAATTAATGGGAGTGGAATTTAAAATGCTAAAAATCGGCTTTCTTCTGCCGCACTCGGCGTGCAGGGCCGGAGTCGCTAATTTTAGGCGTTTCCTTTTTTTCGTTGATGTAATACAGCGAGAAATTTTCTTAATTTTTTCCTTGCATTGTGGAGTGCTTTGGTGTATTATCCACGTAGTTGTGTAGCAATTTTAGGCACCCTATAGGCTTGCCCAATGAGCGAGATATAATATAAAAAGTTCATCCAAATCGGCCTCTTTGAAATATTTATTATGTTCGATACTTAACTCTGCCACGAAGTGCTTCGACGAAGAAATAAAACATTGGGCGTCGCTTCGAGTGACCTTTTTTGCCTTAGTCGTTCGATGGAAGAAAATAAAATCAAAAATTTCAAGATGGAAATTAATTTGTGCCCATGATTAGGAAATAAAAATAAAATAAAAATCCAAAAATATTTTTGCGAGAAAAATCTTCACAAAGCACAAAATTGGCATCCGCCGAGTGATGACAAATTGCGTTAAAGGGAATTTGGCTTTTTTTTTATGAGGAAAAGGGCTTACTACGGACCTGGAGTGCGGGCCCTCAGCGTTACGGATTTAAATTCGAAACGACTGCTGCCTCAGGACCGAACAATAATCGGAACCAAATGGACTTTTTTAGCCTAATTATTTTTGGTTAAGTTAGCAATGCTGATTTGGGTTTTTAAAATGGGAAACAGGGGGAGTGAGAGAACAGTGTCGGAGGCGGAGGGAACGCTATAATATTATCAGTGGGTATTTAACTGTGGTGAGAGTTGTATACCCTCGGATATATCTAGTTTATACGTTGAGTTACTGATGGATCCTTATAATTTGATTAATTTTGATCAATCTAAAGTCATATCTAGTGACACTGCACGTTGGTTGGGGTTGGGCTTGGTGTTTGATAACTTTAAAAATGTTACTGTGACAAGGTTTCCGGATTTTTTCGTGAGAACAAGAGTGACTCAACAGCAAAGGTATTCCAATTGAAGCAAGCGCACTAGGATCCAAAATTGTGCACCAGATAATGTTCCTAGGAAAAAAAAACTAACAAAGATTTTGGTATATCTCAAGTACTAAGTATAAACTACAGCAAACTGCCCCCGATCTTTTTTAAATCTTGTGCGATATCTTTGATGCGTACGCTATTTTTAATCTTTAAGGGCTCGGAAGGGCTAGACTATTTGGAAATGTGCCAAAGTAGTATGGTCTGTTCATAGATATATGGAAGTGACCAATTGTTTTTGAATGGGATTATCCAGGGGTGATCATTAACATACAATGCAACAAGATTATTAACTAAAGTCGTTTACGAATCATGTGAATTTAATTTATTTCTACTTTTTTTTTGGGGGCGCTGAGAAATATTTTTAATTACTCTATAGAATTAAGATAAATGTAGTCATTTTTAGTGTACATTTATAAATTGTGACATCAATTCGTCATTTAAGGATAATTTGTTATAAAATAAATACATAAACTAGACGAACTTTAAACAATGTTTTCTTTATCTACAGGGTTATTTCCAAAGGCTGACCAAAAATGGAAAAATCTTTTTCATAATCTAAAAAGCAACTGCAAAATTTTAATTGACGTGAATCTTAATCACCGAAAATCCTCGCTTTTGAGAGCATTCCCTTTTTTTGCGTGTTTCCCAAAACTTGCCACTGGCTGCCCACCTAAGTCGAGAAACTGAATTGCAATAAAAGTTGCTACAGACATTTTCTCGCGACGTTATCGCTATCCTTTTTTTCAGCACCGTGTAGTCAGGTGCCACGCCCGTTGTGAATTCAAATATTACTTAATCGAATGTGGAAAGCTGAACTATAAATAAGTTTGAAGAACTTTAAGCAATGTTTTCTTTATCTACAGGGTTATTTCCAAAGGCTGACCAAAAATGGAACATTTTTTTTCATAATCTAAAAAGCAACTGCAAAATTTTAATTATTGTGAATCTTAGAGAGTTTGCGCGTGCGCAGGATTGTTCGTATTCGGATTATCACCGACAATACTCGCTTTTGAGAGCATTCCCTTTTTTTTTGCGTGTTTCCAAAAACTTGCGACTGGTGCCCCACCTAAGTCGAGAAACTGAACTACCTGATCGCTATCCTTCTTTTCAGCACCGTGTAGTTAGGTGCCACGCCCGTTGCGAATTCAAATATTACGTAATCGAATATCGAAAGCCGAGTAGGAAAATCTAAGCCTCGGGAGCGTTTGATTTCAGCGAGCAAACACGATTTGGCTTATTAGTATTTGATAGTACGGGAAAACGTTCGTATGGGCCGCAACACCTACCTTAATCACATTAATGCTGCTGCTCATAAATAAACAGGCACCGGATTAGGACGACTGCGCCATTAATTAATCAGTTAATTAGCAGACAGGTGGAGGGGATCAAAGAAAATACGCGGGCGTTCGCTGCTATACGGAAACCGACTATGGTGCGGCCTTAAAATGGGGTTTACGTGGGGAAAATGGAGGATATGCCGTTGTGGTTTCGGGAAAAATTGCGGTTTTTCATAGGATTTTTTTTTGAAAAAGTATACAATATCAAACATTATACGGGGCAGATCATAAAATATGAAAATATATAAATAAAAATATTTTTTGAATGAGTTACGTTTCTGAATTCTAATAAAATCATCTAAATTTTATTCAGTTTTCTAAGATCCATTTAAAGAAAAACCCTTTTCTAAAGTATTCAGTTTAGTCCATAAATGTAATTTGATTCCTATTTCCGTAAATTAGGGTGCACTAAAAAAAAGTTTTTACAAAACAACCTTTAAAGTTAAATTTTTCGATATTTCATTAACATTAATTAATTGTTATTAATATATTGTTGTACATTAATTACCATTGATTTTACTTATAAAACATGTCAAATTTGCTGTGCAAGGAGCATGTAACATAATAAAGTTTTCATCATAATTTCAATTCAATTTTTTATCAAATTTGGAATACATTTTTCCACTTAGTACGTATTTTGGTATAAAATATTTTTAAAAAATACCGCAAGGGATTTGGTAAAGATGTAATTTAGGAGCTACCTTCAGATGTTGACCTGTTATCTAGATCTAAAATGAGTTACCATTTAAAAAGCACATCAGAACTGTTTTCATCCAATCTGTGTACAACGTTAAGGATCATTAGAAAGTATTAGTATTTGAGAAAATATTTTATGACAAGCACCAACGCGCTCATAAAAATTATGAGTAGTTAAATTATTTAAAACTTATATTTCGATTTATTGTTTGGTTGGATTCAGGACAATCTTTTTTTTTCTAGAATATTAGTCAGAAATTGGAATTTTTATTGTAGCCAATAATAGTATATTATGCAACAAGCATAGTATATTATGGTAAGCGGCATTTGATATGAATTTACCACACGCGTTGCATATTATACTTTTTTAAAAACCGTTAGTTTTTGTCAAAATATCCGATTGTTCCCAAACGCGTGCGGTAATATCCCAAACATGTCCGAAGTGGCTTGCATCTGTGTATAATTGGGAATTTTAGAGAAGAAAATAGAAAAATATAAAACCCATTTGCCAAAGATGCGTTAGCCATTTTATACTGCTTACTTGAATTATTTATATATTCCATATTATTTTGTATTCCAAAAAATATACATGTATTGCGAAATAAATTTAAATATGAACATGAAATATAAATAGATACATTGGCCGTAGACTGTGGTTATGTACAAAATGGAATTAATGTAGCAAAATATGTGTTATTTAATTGTTGTATTGTAATGCATAATTTGTGACAAACTATAAGGGGCATGTTCAAAAAGTATTTATTTATTTAAAATTAATGTTGTCCCCTTCAAAGTAATCTCCCCCTAGATACCTGAAGCCCTTCTGGTAAGCACTTTCTGGTATAGCCCTCAGCCGTCCAGAGATTTTTTCTTTATCTTCTAAATCGTTCGTTTTGGTAACAGGAAAAAATCACTGGAGGTCATATGCCGTCAATATGGCGGCTGAGGCATGATTATGGTTTTGTTTTTGGCAGAGAAGTTAGACAAAAGAAACGATGAGAGAGCAAGTGCGATATCGTGACGCAAAATACGTGAAAAAATTGTATGGAACGAGCCAATATGGATGACTACTTTCTCTCAAATTGATTCGACAATTTTTCAACACTACTTGTTTGACTTCTCCAACGCTTTCATCAGTTATTGACGTGCTGGGGCGTCTGGAGCGAGGTTCGTCACCGGCGTCTTCTCGACCATCTTGGAACATCTTATACCACTTATAAAAATATTTTTTGCTCAAAGTAGATTCACCATATACCGTTGTCAACATCTCAATTTCAATCATTTTTTACATAAAATTTTATGCACCTTCTTTGTTCCATTTTTTTGTGGCAGTAGAAAATCGCCTAGCACAGAAAACACATCCAACGCTCGCAAAAAAAAGTACACGTGCAAACTATGAAACTATGAACATATCTTAGGGACATGTGTACCAACATAAGAAAAAAATTATCGAAGATCGAATGATTCCACCTTACTTTTTGAACTCACCTACACGTCATATACTAAAATAACTTTTTTCACATTTCGACGTATAAAATGCACAAAAAACAATCCCCACTTTAAACCTTTCGTCCTGTAATAGTCAATACAGTCGAGAAAATCCATTTGCCCGAAGCCGCACGCACGTAAACAAATCAAAACGTCGCGTATTACATTTCGCCGATACAGATCCGATATAAGGGCACTTTGTTTGACGTACCTAATAATGTTTGCCGACATGTTTCTTCCAGTGTGACGGGCAAATCCGTCCCGCGGTTAAAATGTTTAGACTCGAATTCGCTACGGGGAGGGGGCGGCGACGGCCCCCGCCCCCGAGGGAACCTGGTTTTTGCCGCTTTACTTCTTATAAAATATACCCCACGAAAAATTCAAGACGACTCGAACAATGCAAAACCTCTTTAGGGGGGTAACGCGAATCCGGCTCGAAGGACCGAAAAAAAAAACCGCACCAGTTTGTTTGCAATGCGCAACGTTGCCGAATGCGAAACGCAAATGGATATAATAAATAATCAAACATTAAATCGCAAAGCCCTCCACTACGCGCGCTAATCGAGTGATTTCTAGCGATGAGGCGGTCGGGCGAGGCGCGGGGGCGGCGCTGTGATATAATTCGCAAATATATGGAAATGGGGATGTGTATATACCGTCGTCGGTAATGCCATCGCGTCAGCGTAAACCGTATTAAATTCTGGACGGTCACCACCCTTTGATGTTTGCCGACGACTCGTTTGGCAGGCGGCGGCGGGTGCATTGATTCGTTTTTTTTAGCGGCTATGCGGGAGGCTCTTCCGAAATTCGTTGGAGAGTCGCACCGTCAAAAAAAAGACGAGGTCAATCGAAATTGCAGCCGAAAACCTTTTACTATTAAATCTCCAAGTGTATTGTCTATGTAATTCCATTACTTTGCCTTTTTTCTATGTTCCGAACTCTCTAAACTTTCTGCACTTATCTATAACTAAACTACAGAACAAGTTAGATTTTTCCATTTACCATAAACCCTCACACACGGACACAATAATACATATACACAAAATGTCTGCCTTTCATACTTTTATCAACATACTACTTAAAGAAAATTTTGAAATTTATGACCCCTCATTGATAGATAAGATTATAAGTAAAAAGCAGTTTCAAATAACTCTGGACTCTATCTATCCCATTGTAAACACCGAAAACAAAATTTATAAAACAATAAAATACATAGAAGAACCTAGCAAGAAAATTTCGAAACATCTATTTAAATTGACTATTAATATTGCTTTTAAAACTGAAAACGCCATAGGACATTTTCGAAAAAAACAATAAAACTAAATTACGAAAAACTCAAAAATACCGTGTCTGCAAGTTGAAATGTCGACTATGTCCGAAAATTTATATCGGAAAAACAGGTAGAACATTTAAGAAACGCATTAGCGATCATAAAAGGACGTATAAAAATAAAAGTTCGGATTCTAACTATGCAATTCGTTTAAATTCAGAAATGCACCACTTTCACGATAATTTTGATATTTTAGATAATCGTTCAAAAAGCAAAAAACTAAATTTGTTTGAAGCTATGGAGATTATTAACAAACATTATGGTGAAAATACGTAAAACAAGTGTCGTCTTTCTCTGTTGCAAGTTGCTGTCCAAAGAATTTGCTGGCTTATGAGACAAGTCAAGATACAAGACTAGCTGAATATTTGGAAAGCTTTTGTTTGAAGAGACCTTACCTTCCATTAACAAGGCCCCTATTCAAAAATACATTGGCAGCACTTACATGGGATGGTTTAAGAAAAGCAAAAACGAAGAACTTCAAGATGTTCTCTTCCACGTCAACAATATTAACCAGTATAACTACCGGAACACCACAAAGGCTGCATTTGAAGTTAACATAAAATTGGCGCCAAAAGAGACAGCAGAAATTAAATCATTGAAGGAACTTAATGGCCCTATAGAAAAAAATAAAAAAAAAACTTTAAAATTTTAAAGTTTAACATCAGAAAAAACACCGATGAGTTTTGGGTTAATTTTTCAGAGATTTCTTTATTTTTACAGAAATCTTTAAGATTCCAGACACGTTATTTGCAATACCCAGAAATGAATATACAATTTTGGAGATTTAAATAGGCATGATTAAGAAAAATGATATTTATAAAACAAAAATTGTGAAGTGAAAGTGCACTTTTAAAAAAACATTGGATGATTTAGGACCAATACAGTCAATAAATAAACTTACCAAAAATTTTCATATTTTTCTATTTAGCAGAATACTTAATACTTCAGAGAGGTGATAGATGAAAGTAAGCGAAATAATATTAATAAATAAAAGTTTATCTAGGCCAAGGGAAATTGTTTTTGAACGGGGACTGGTGAAAACTGATAAATAGATAGCCAGTGAATTTAATAAATATTTTGCGCACAACATTGAAGACATCATATCGGCCACAACTAGACCATCCGTCAATTTGATGTGTGTGTCACGGAGTTCGCGAGGTTTGAAAACATTTCATTGATTCATTTAAAAAGGATTTTGCGTGGAATGAAAAATGTGGGTGGGAGTGGAATCTGGCGTTTCAACAAGAGTCTTCAAGGATGCTTTTGCGGTAATTGAAAATGAAATACTGGACGTAATCAATGCGTCATTTTCTAAAGGGCAGTTTCCCGAAGAATGGAAGTCATCTTTGGTGGTTCCGATGCCGAAGGTTCCAGGTACTAAGCCTCATTCTAATTTTAGACCGATCAACACTGTACCAGTGTACGAGAATTTATTGGAACTCGTTACAAAGGAGCAGCCGCAGAGACATTGTGACGTAAATAATTTAATTCTCTCTAGTCAATCGGGATTTCGAACGGGACATTCTTGCGAGACTGTGATGGTTAGTATATGTGATGAATTTGTTGCGGCTGTCGATGACAACAGTTTTGTTTTGGCTGTGTTTTTGGACTTTAGAAGAGCTTTTGAGACTGTCACTAGGGATATTTTTATAGCTAAGCTAGGAAATATGGGTATAAAGCACTTAGCCTTATTGGCTAAAATCTTACTGATCTGACAGAACACAAAAAGTAAAGTATGAGACATTTGTGTATGAGTCTATCTTGGTGGATCATGGGGTACCACAGGGGACTGTTTTGAGGCCATTATTGTATCTTCTGTATATTAATGATCTAGCTCAAGTTGTGAAAAACAGCAAAATTACATTTTTTGCCGACTTTTCCGTGATATGTGTCGTTGATAAGAATATCGAAGAAATGCAGCGAGATATCGATGATGACCTGTATATAATGTTTGTATGGCTGTGCAATAATAATCTTAGCATTAATGTCATGAAGTTGAAGTTCTGTTTGTATGGCAAAAAATATAGGTTGGGTGGTTTGGATCTGGAGAGTGTTAATATTAATATAAATGACATTAATTTGCAGTATGAGAAATATATAAAATATCTGGGAATGATATTAGATCCACAATTAAATTTTGATGCAAATTGTGATTATATAATGAGAAAGTTCTCACAAAAGGTGGGTTTCATATCTAGAGCAGGCAAAAATTTAACAAATTATACAAAATTGTCACTTTACAATAGCTGGGCGGCGCCACATCTGCAATATTGTTCAATTTTATTGTTTAGTATATCTAACTATAGACTAACCGAACTTCAGAAAATACAAAACAGAGCAATGCGCGCAATTCTAAAATGTAATAGATATACACCTGTGATGACTATGTTAAATGTGTTACAAATATTAACTGTAAAGCAAAAAGTAATGTTTGATGCCTTTATATTTATATTTAAGATAAAAAATAAAAAAAAAATACTTTAAGAATGTTAATGACTATAACACTAGAAACCGTACTGATTTCATCCTAGTCAATCGATGTAAGATTACACATATGTTGAATACCATTTTAAATAAAATTAAAAATAACATAAATAACATAAAATAAATAACACTGTGAATATATCAGAGTGCCTTGTTTCGTAGGTCTTTCACATTCAAGGCAATTCGTGTTTATAATTCTTTGTCACAAGAATTCTGTAACTTAAATTTATATTCATTTAAAAAAAGGTACAAAGATCATTTGTTACAAATACAGTTTTGCTAATAATATTGACTTATCAAATTCTTTATCTTCAATTGCATTTTTTATAGTGTCTAGTAGAGTTATATTGTTCTTTTGATTTTGCAGGTATTTTTCATATTTTTTTTGTGGTTCGTCCACTTTTTATTTCAATTAATAGTGCGCAATTTATTAATTATATAAATAGTTCTTTAGCGGTTCAGTATTGTAGCTGTTTAAAGCTAGACTGTGCCGCATTTGAGCTATCCGTTTACTTTCTTTTGAAAAATATTGTATATTGTTTTTTTTGTTATAATAAAGGCTATTTATTATTATTACTATTATTATAGAGGAAGATAGAATACTAATATGTTTGCCTTATTTTCTTCATTTAAAACAGTATGATTCCTGCATACCCTTTAAGCAATTAATACGTTACCATTTTCTGCAAATTTCTTTGCCAGCATTGGAAATATCTGTTCTGAAGGAGCTCAACGCTCTGGATAAAGTCTAATATATTTCTATTTGTCAGTCAGGGCACTCTTTGAAATTTTTGCCGATTTGTCAAAAACGAGTGAACCAAAATATAAAGTATTTTACATTATTGTAATCGGAATAAGATATTGTGTTAAATACATATATAATATACAGGGTTTATTTAAAAAAATATGATGTAGTCTTATATGTCAGAAAATTGATAGTGTTTGTTTTATACGTCATTTGAAAAAAAGCTCGGCTACTAACCCAACATTTTGTTTTTTTGTTTACCTTGATATCTCTAAATACAAATGAGTTACAGCGAATTAAAATGTTATCAAGATAAATTGAACTCACGGTACAAGTTAACCAAGCGCAAACCTTTTGCTTAAATCTCTACGCGGAATATTGGAGAAGGAATTTTAGAGTTTATACAGGGTCTTGCAAAATTCGCAATTTGGCCTCGAACCGGGCCTGCGTTACAGAGGGTTGGTTTCAAGATTGGCCGCGCCGGTAATTAAGAGGGCATTACAATTGCGCCAACATTGCCGGGGATGCGATGATAGCGGCGTTGCGTCCCTTGCGCCATCATCCGTGACCCTTGCACCCTCAATAATGGACTTTTCGGCAAAAATTACGCACAGTGGTAAATCCTAATATATTGATATAAAAATCTAAAAGAAAATGTATGTAAAACCTTTCAAATCGATTATTTTCACATTTCCACACCGAATATGAGATAAAGACCGTAAAAATGTTTACTATTGCAAAATAGTAATTCAAACCAATTCAACCAATTCAAACTAACCAAAACTGTGATGAAAGTGGATTATTTTCGAAATATATGAGAAAAAGTCTATATTTGGAAGTGATAATTAGCTCCATGCTAACAAAGCTATGTTTTTCGGGGTAGGAAGTTTAATTAAACTTAAAATAAAAATTAGTTGTACTACTGTACTGTTGTAAAATATACAAGATTAATTACGATTATTACATACATTCGATTTATTTACAATTACTTTAATTTATGATGATGTTTTGTTGTATTTCTAAAGAATTATTGTGGTGTGTATTCTATTCCGTCTTGTGTAAAATTAATATGGAACGAATTATGTATGATTTTATTAGATTGTCTAGGAGTCTAGGACGTAGGTTAGTAGACATTATCACAAATTTAAAACTTATGCCCGGTATTGTATACATGTATTTTTAGTAGTTGAAAATTGCTGTTCAAAATGCGCGCCTTTTTAACTGGTAGTTTTCTGGTTTGCTGATTCTGTTGGAATTTTGTTTTTAACGGCTCTTTTTGCAAATTTTTGTATAATAAACGATATTTTTTTAGTGTTAAATGGCTAAACTTTATGCAGCATATAATAACTTGTGGATAAATAAGGAAAATCCGTAGTCCTAATACTAGAAACGAGAGAAATGAGGATGTTTGTTTGAAGTGCTGAATATGTATTTCTGTGCAATTCCCTTACATTTATGGCTGATTTATACAGTATATTTCTTAAACAAATTGTCGCAAGGCAAAACTTTCATCTACAATTACATTTGCATTGAAGGAATGAGGTTCTTGAACATCTTTCCAGCTTGTAATTTTCCTTGGCGATTTTCAATATCCCATAAATTTATATATAGACTTTTAAGAGACATCTTTTGTGATCTCGATTTTTTTTGGCATTTTCTATTAGACGTTAAACCTCTAAATTTACTAACTAACCAAAACTAATGCTTTACGTGTCTAAGGCGATTAAATTTTTAAGCCAATTTCCGCAAAAATATTTTCATATATTTTCAATATCAAATCTCTTATCAATAGTTTCTTAATTACCAACGAAGTTTTTTACCTCTCCCTGTATATTATTTTTAAAGGTAGTCTCCGGAATGTATTGGGTTGTTCGGAAAGTCATTTCGTTTTTTTTGGGGAACATGAAAGACAGTTTTCGTATAATGAATAAATATTTTATTAAATTATATATTGGCCGTTCTGGTCCAACACCTTTTGCCATCTTTCTGGCAGTAACGTAATTCCCCTCTCATAAAAGTTTTGGTCCTTGCTGGCAAAAGACTGGTTCAGGTGGTTTTTGACATCTTCATTTGAGGTAAAGGTTTTGCCATCCAAAAAATTTTGCAGGGACCGGAACAAATAGTAGTCGGAAGGCGCCAGATCTGGAGAATATGGTGGATGTTGCAGTACGTCCCATTCAAGCTGTAAAAGTTTTTGGCGAGTGACCAAACTTGTGTGAGATCTCGCATTATCCTGGTGGAACACTACACCCTTCCTGTTGATTAATTCGGGCCTCTTCTCTTTAAGTGAATCATTCAATTTGTCCAGTTGATGACAATAGACTTCTGAATTAATCCTTGTATTGTTCGGCAAAAGCTCAAAAAAAACGATTCCTTTGACATCCCACCAAACGGAGAGCATCACCTGTTTTTGTTGAATGTTGGCTTTTGACACGCTTTGAGCCGGTTCATCTTTTCTGCTCCATGACCTCTTGCGTTTAACATTGTTGTATACGACCCATTTTCTTGACGTTTGAGGAGCGAATCACACACGTCAACGCGACGACACAAATTTCGCTCCGTAAGGACATGGCGCACCCACACATCGAGCTTCGAGGTTAAGCCCATGCCTTTCAAATGGCCATAAACAGTCGAATTCGACAAATTTAATCTCTCATCGATCTCTCGTGTGGTTATTCGCCGATTTGCATCAACTAATGCCGTTATCGCATCTTTGTCAGCTTCGACCAGCCTTCCAGACTGTGGTGCAACTTCGACATCAAAATTGCCGGATCGAAATTTTGCAAACCAGTTCTGGCACTGGCGTACTGTTAACACGCCTTCTCCATACACATCCGTCAATTTTTTTCTCGCTTGGACAGCATTTTTACCTTTTCTGAAGTAAAAAAGTAAAATATGACGAAAATGCTGCTTATTGCTCTCCATATTTAAAAGGGCACCAACCAAAAACTACTGCGTAGAATTAATAGAACTTTTTCACACACAAGCCTTGCAATATCAGCTCTCAAGACATATAATGGTTATGCGGCTTAAGTGTGAAGTTGGTTTCGAAAAAACGTAATTAAGTCCTCTGACGGGAAAAAACGAAATGACTTTCCGAACAACCCTATACAATTTTCTTAACCTCAAACTACTAAATTCCGGGAACGGCCGTTGCTTGGTAAACAATGAAAATCTGTTGTTAAAAAAAAATTAAACCTCAGAAATAACGGGAACGGTTTGCTGAACATATTAGGCGATTAAGTGCTTGTTGAAGATCGCGAAGCATACAAAACTCAAAAGCAAATTTCAAAACAAGATACAGTTTTGCGGGAGCGTATACCTGATCTAACATGTTACTTAATTTCTTTCCATTGTCTGCTTTAATAGTATATTATGCACCAAGTGCGGTAAACGGCATTTGACTCACGAGTTTATTTGACACTAACGGAGCGAGTTTTTAATAAACGAGTGAGTTAAAAAGTTTACCGAACGTGTTGCATCCTATACTTTTCCTACGACCGTTAGTTTTTGGGTACAATTTCGTAAAACAACACGAATACATTCTCGCTGACATGACCGTCAGAACTGACAAACGTCAAAATTCAAAGCGTGGGAAATATCTCCGAAAACATCCGATTGCTCCCAAATCCGTGCGGTAAAATCCCGGAAATGTCCGAAGTGGCTCGGATTCGTGGGAAACGAAACTGACGTGGTAAAGTGACGCTTCCCGCACGCTAGATCGGTGGGTAATTAGATACTCGACAGACGGGAGTAGAAAACAAGTTATAACGTTCTAGATTGGAGATTACGCTTTGTTTTTTGGCAACTGGTTAAACTTTTACATCAAGTAACGCGAGTTCACTAAACTAGAGTATCATCTCTAGAGTGCCCAAACAATACAAAATGATCCTAATTTATGAATTTCTAAAGCTGAATGGCAGGAAATTGCTGAAGCATTTTTGGAGTTAAGAGATTTTTCAAATGGCCTGGGAGTCAAGAAGTCCTAGTTTTACAAAGGCTACAGCACTACCAGGAGATACAGATGATCTACCTTATGTGATCGTAGCTGATGATGCTTTTCCATGGACTGAAAATATCATGAAACCTTATAGTCAATGACGGACCCGCGAAAGTAGGATATTTAATTAGAGACTGTCTCGGGCCAAACTGTTGACAGTGCACTTGGTATTCTCGCTAACCGTTTCCGAATATTGTTAACACCAATTAATTTGCATGGCAAAATAGATGATCGAAGAGGTCACGAACATCGTGGTTGAAAAATATCGGAATGACGACTGTATATTTATTCAACAAGATTGAATGGACCAACATGTTTGGCAACATCCATAGAGGATAGGCACTAGAAGAAGAAGAATAGAAATAGAAGAAATGGAAATCGCAAAAATGATGTCAGAGAAGCATTCCAATGCTTCTTCATTGATATTGGTAAGGGATAGTCTTTTTTTAGGAACATCCCTGTTTTAAAAACAAAATAGTTTCATTAATACCAACTTCTCTAAATTTGTATGCATTTTTTATTCCGTGAAATAATGGAACGGTAATACTTTATTGAACTTCATTAATTATATCTTTGCTGTTAATTTCATTCATTTTAAAAATTACACAAGCACCAAAACGTTCATTGCCCGTTTTGATGCATGCTGTTTGACGTAGATTGCATATTCCCAAAAGCTTTTGAAATAACATTCATTGTTCTTGTCGCATCCTTGAGGGCATTGTCCTCCAGTTTGTCCTCGATTTTTATCTTCCGTTTTCCTTCTTTTAATCTCATCATAATATTCTCATGGACAACTTCCGCAAGTTCCTCATTGTTGGACCCATAAATTTGTTTTAAAAATGTTGATATATTTTCTAAGATAAATACGTAACGAATATATTATGAAATCAGACAAGCTCAATTAAGAACATGAACGACAGGTAAAAGAATTACCTCATTGCTCTAAGAGTACAGGATGGTCGAAATAGAAGGGTAAAATCGCATGGCGATATCTTCAGTACAAACCGAGATATAGGACGTTTTTTTAATTTTCGGCCCTTTTGAAATCGTCTAAAACTTTTTTATTTATGAAAATTTTGGATTCGGATATTAGGGCATTTTTTAAGTGCCGTACTCAGATTTTTCCTACAATATTTGTTAGAACCTGCGATGAAACAAATTCTGGAATATAGGGCAAGTTTTTGTTTATGTATTTTTTGTATATGTATTACGACCACCACTGTATATTGTTCGATAAAAAAGTCATATTATCAAAATACAGCAAACTTGGTTGATATATCTAAAATTAATGCAAATATGATACGATTAGATGAAGTGGGGAGCTTGCAACATTGAGGTGGATCAAATGACAATTGCATTTGAAGGAATTCGTTTATTGCCTGTGTTGTGCCAAGAATGTGATTTTCATTCCTTGAAATTTTGATTGCCACATTTATTTTACAGTTTGAACAATTTATTTATTTTTTTCAAAAGTTGTAAACAAGGATGTCCATTATATTCATTAAGTAAAACCAAAACTTCTTGAAGTTTCCAAATTTTAATTTTCAGGTTAAACACGAAGCTTCAATTTTGAGAGAAAATTGAGAACACGGTCTATTTTTCCTTTGATTATTGTTATCGTGTCAGAGATATTTTCAACGCTTAATTTTTTTTTGCGGTATATGAAAAGTACGGAACTTGAAGATCCGCATGTTGGGGCGGATCGACGTCATCAAAAATTCATTCGGTCGCATTCGGAAAAATCGGAAAGGCGGAAATTTGCTTACGCGGGACCAAACTATATTTCGCCATCGCGTCTATCTATAAAACATATAAATTCCATATTCTTTCTGTGAAAAGCGCCACGTTACATCCGTGGGACGGGGGGATCCGCCCAGAGGACCATTTAAATATTCATCAAGTCAGACACAAAGAAGGTAATATCGTAAAACGAATTTTCCATTTTTGAGAAACGAAAACAACGACGGGGGGCGGTGGGAGGCGGGAGGAGGCAGGAGGGGGAAAAAAAGGCGAATCTTTCGCGCTGGGCACGGAAAGATTTTACCTTAATAAGGGTTACGTTTTGTATTATTTAGAGGGTCGAAAATTTATTCGGGACGAAGTCGTGTGTTGTCCTTTTCGCTTAAAACATCTTTTTATCGCTCCCAGTCTCTCCCTCTCTCTCGGTTGGTCCTCTCGTCATTCGCGAGGTCTTTGAATACGTATTGTTCGTTTATTTTTCATATCCGCGTATCCTATCCACCCACGGAGGATGTGTGAGATTATACGGGGTATCTCAATAAAGGCTGTTTTATAAAAAAATACTATAGCTATAGATCGTGGTATCTTTTTTCTTCAGAGGGAGTTTCAGAGGAATATTCCAGTAAAAAAACTATTTAAAAATGTTTTGCCTAGTATGGTATTAGACTTTAAGATTTTGCAATGAATGTCAATGAGTTAAAATAAACTTCAGAGGGTTTCTGAGAGTATCAGAAATGATCGGAGAGTATAGGAGCTCAAAAATCCAAAAAAAACAAAATTTGTAATCTAACTAAAGTGGGGACTGAGGTTCCATAAAAATTGCTATAAAAGAAAAAAAGGAATGTTTATTTAATAATGTTATTTTTTTACTATTTTGGATTTACTTGAAAATGTGATACAAATTTATGTGCCGCTTTTGTTAACTTTTGAAGTCATATATAAGATCTTTCCTTTACACATAAATTAGCGATTTCTATGGTTTCATGTCCTTTAGTAGTGATAATAATAAAATCTCTAAATGGATGTGCAAAGATATTTCCTGTATGTGACAAAGAAAATCCACCACTGAGACGAATTTAATTGCTCTATTTATTTAGTTTTTGGTAATTGGTAGTCCAGTTATGTTTTCCTGTACGCCATGATGCGAGCTTCGCTATCTTCAAATAGCTCTTCAATATACTCTACCCATCCTTTTAGCTTTTCCTCTGTTTCTACAACTCAGCTACCATTTTTGTCCATTTTTGTATTCACACTGTTATGCTTATCTAATATACTTGCTTTAACTTTTTTTCATACTCTTCAATCTCTGGAGAAGTACACCGTTTTCTCATGTCTAATTTTCATTCATATTTCTGTTTTTTTTTTGTAGCCATCCTTATTTCCTCCGACTTTCTGTTGTCTTCCATTAAATTCAGAATTTCTTCTGTCATCCTTACTTTTTTCTTGGGTTTCTCATCTGATTGGATATAATTTCACGCTAAAAATAATAAAACAATATTTAACCCAGCCGGCATTTATTTAAAGCTCGTTTCGGTTAATTGCATCGTAATTAAACGCGGCTCGTTAAAGTCAGGTTTAACGACTCACCCGCACGCGTTTTAGACGGCCGCGGGGGTTGAGGGGTCTATAAAAAAATCCCCCGTATTTTATGGTGTTAAACAATTATACATTTAAAAAGACAATTGAATTGATTGGTGTTATTTTCTTATCGCGCAAGAAACAGTAAATAAAAATGCTGGAATTAGTTGACCACATCGCGTAAATTTTAGTTGGATAGTGATGGTACAAAAGGAACTTATAATCTTATAATTCTATTCTATTATTATTATTATTAGCTTAGAGCGTTTTTATACTCGCTGCTGTAAAATGCCTAATTATACACCGAACTAGCGTGCGCAAAGCGTCACTTTATCACGTGAGTTTCTTGTCCCAGAGATCCGATCCCCTTGAGGCATTTTCGGGATATTACCGCACGGGTTTGAGAGTAATCGGATATTTTCGGAGATTTTACCGCACGGCTTGAATTTTGACGTACATTTTCGCAAAACAACATGAATACATTCACTGACATGACCGTCAAAATTCAAAGCGTGGGAAATATCTCCGAAAACATCAGATTCCCGCACGCTAGATCGGTGTGTAATATCAAAACTTGGCCCCCCATAATCATCCAGCTAGAAACGAAATCTCAGGACAGTTTGGTATTGATTTAACTAGTAGAAAGGTAAGAAATCATTCAAACAACGGGTTCTTCTTGAAAAAGTTACTGTCAAAAAGGAGAAATCTCTCTTAAAGAGGAAGAGAAAGTCCCGAATTGATTTTGCTGTCTTGGTCACGAGAAAAATCGAATATGGATCTTTGCAGTGACTAAAGCAAATTTTCCAGGTTTTGATCTGATGGTTGACAATATCAGAATAATTCATTGTTTGTTTTATGTATGTTATATGATGTGGAGCCATACTATAAATAAATACATACTATAAATAAATACATGTAAGAAGACCGGATTCAAGGCAAGGTGCCAAATTCCTACTGTGAAACACGAAAGATGAAGATGAAGATTTTTCAACTCAACCTTAATCTAATCTAATTATTCAAGATTTTGAGGAAAACAAAAGTAAGGCATTGAATTCGATAAAAATAGGTACTGGGAGTATTGGTGGAAAAATATACAAGGCGTTTGTTTAAAAAAAAAAAGAGAAAAAGGAAAGGAATAGAGAAAGATTGCGGCGCGATTTACGGCCATTACGGGACAAAGCGACCGCGTTGTCACTACTAACCGACGGCGTCTATCATTAAACCATAAAAAAGCCCACCCCTTCCATACAAAAAAAAAACGGTTAAAAAACACATAATTAAACACCCCCGCAACACGCAACAACGGCGCCCACCCCCGGCGGCGGCCTCTTGACTCCGGCACCAGCCCCCGGGGGTAGGAATTAATGTAGCATATGCGACCCCTCCCGTACAGCCCTCCGATCAAACAACAAAGTCGGCGCGATTACCGTCGTTTCAATGGTAATCGGAAGTATGCGCACGCGTCGCCGAAACCGGAAGCAGTGAGTCTTCTTTGTCGTTCCGCGTCCGGTTTCCTTGTCGCGATGACCTTCACGATAGCCGTCGAAAGAGGGTCCGGTCCAGGACCGTACTTTCGTTTTTTCTTTGCGTTCGGTTTCAAATTGTTTACTTTTTTATGGGAAAACATAATAGTAATAATAATAATAAATTTCGAAAAATCGTCGCTGGACTTGGCAAGTTCGTAGCTCGTAGCGCGAAGCGGCTTTCTATTTCATAAAGAAGCCGCATCCTGCGGACCACTATGGAACTTTCGCAAAGTCAATGTAATTTTCTTCTGCACGCACCCTGTATAAAGTGTCTTTCACATCTCGTCGAACTTCCAAGGTACGGCAAACTTGGTAAATATAAAAATTTGTATACATAATAGCGATTTCCATTGACACTTTTTCACATATCTCGCGCACTCCGTATGATGGACGAAGCTTGGAACTCTCTCTCCATACAAGTTATGTTTCAACCAAATTATCCCATTTCTTATAGTTTTCCAATTACTGCTAATAATTTATCCACGAAAACGACATATTTTTGTTTTTTTAACCAAAATCGACACACCCTGTACATAATCCAAAAAATGACCGTAGTAAAAGCTATAGAAGTCCTGGATCTCCCACGTTTTCTGGTACATAAATTTTTCCAACAGAGCAAATGGTTTTCGAGAAAATACATGTTATCTGAAATCATACAGTACGCCGCAAAGGTAAATGACGTAATCGCGTCTAGATTGAGAGCAATTGTCACATGGACTCTTTCAAATATCTCAAGAAGCGTTTGCGATAGACGAAAACCGTAAATACAAAAATTATAACTCTAGATGCCGCCTTCATTACTGTATAACTAATCAAATACAAATATTTTTCACTAATTTTGATTTACGGCTAATAATGTAATGGCGAAAGGAACAATTTTCAGAGTCTTTTAGATTTTTGTCCATAATTTAAAAACCCTGTATAAAATTGAAATAGTGCTGCATTTTCCTTGTTTTTTGGTTCAAGAATTTTGCCGATAGGATGAATAGTTTTAGAGAAAAAATTTTTTTTGTGGAAGCCAAAATCTCTCAAAAAAAATTTTCAAATATTTTTAAAAAATACGTCTCGATATTTGATGGCTCCCAGACTTTTATCTCTCTGCCAAATCTGAAGTCGGTAGCTGCAAATTTAGGGCACCTATTACGTTTTTTAATATTGCACGAAATATCGCGAACACCCTGTGCGATAGGTGAAAACCTAAAATACAAAGGGTTTAGCTGTTAATGCGAGCTTTATTGTCATGTAAAAGAAAATGATATCTGAAACACAGTCCATTAGTTATAGTTATATTTTGTCAGTTTTTTTTAATTTGCTGCGCAGCCTGTACATTTTTGAAAAATTGTCAGGAATAAAAGTTTATGGAGCCAAATCTTCTAAGTATTCTTGTTCAAGAACTTTTTCGGTTCCCTAAACAGTTTTCGAGAGATGATCTTTTGATTACACCCTTGCAAACGCATTTGTTAATTTTAAAAAAATACGGAGAACAAAGAGTTTAGTGACGAGCGCGTATACTTTCGAAAAGAATCGATTTAATCTATTTTTCGAAAGTAATGATAATAATAATAGGATACAAGCCAGAACCCAACGTCAATTCCAAAATAAACCAGCTGTTATTCATGGATGACTTAAAACTAAGCAGTCTCATTACTACCGTGAAAATCAAGAAAGAAAAACTTAAACCATCAGGTGAAGAAGATTCTTTCGAAGGAGTCGCAGACCTAGAACCCGGCTGTTTATACAAATATCTTGGTATACCACAAAACATGAAAGCAGACCATTCCCAACTTAAGCAGCAGCTCAAAATGTTGGTTGGGCGAAACCTATTCACACATATTCCTTTTGAATAGTTAAATGGTCCAATACTGACTTGGAAGATTTAGATAGAACAACTCGCCAGATGATAAAAAAATTCAAATCTTTACACCCCAACTCATCAACATCACGGATTTATATCCCTAGAAAAGAAGGTGACAGGGGGCTTTTAAATATAACCAAACTCTGCAGAAGTCATGTCTCTAAAATTAGTGCGAAATTATTAGGATTCACAGACCAGATCATCCAGAAAGAAGAAAACTTCACTCCACTCAACTTAGGTATGCCGATAGTAACCGATACAACATCAACACTACATAAGGAAATACAAACTTGGAAGGAAAAAGCACTTCATGGTCAATACCCTCTACCACTCGAAGCTTATTTAGGAAGGCACAATCATCTGCCCCTGCATCTTACAAATATAAACCAAAATCACTTCTCGAAAATATATCGCATCTGCTATACTGGCATCGTCCTAACAGATACAACAGACCAGATATTCAGCTCATTAATAAACATAAAAAAAAGGACCATCATTAATATCGCCATTCGGCTGAGCCACACTTTCAGATTTGAATGTTCGAAAATATGAAGGCAGCTAAAACAAATATGGCGTCTCAACGAAGTAACCACGTGTCCATTGGTTATGTCAAGAGAGGGAATTTTCACACCCTGTTAGGACAAAAAAAATAACACCAGGGCAACAAACTACCAAAACAGAAAACAAAACCATTGCAAAAACCTAGTTCGTCGGCACGGAAGGGGGTACGGGGGGGGGGCATGTTCGTTCCTGCCCCTAGGGCCCCCTTCCGCCGCCGCCCGCTCTCGCTCGCTCGCTCCGGCAAAAATTTAAT
The DNA here is from genome assembly GCF_029955315.1 of Cylas formicarius. Classification (NCBI taxonomy): domain Eukaryota; kingdom Metazoa; phylum Arthropoda; class Insecta; order Coleoptera; family Brentidae; genus Cylas; species Cylas formicarius. The sequence goes on along the minus strand of NW_026844326.1, from coordinate 27,806,159 downwards.
AATCCCCAAAGGTACCTCGGTACGGCGAAATTATATTGCAGCATCAAAAGAAATTACGGCACTCATTCCTCTTTGGCGCTGTTATAAAAATTAAATCAAATTTTCCCCAATAAAGTTTCCCGGGATACAAGTTAACTTTGTAGCAGTGGAGTCGACCAGAGAATGTTCGACGCGCGGAATATTCCGAAACTCCATGAATATTTCATCCTCGTTCGGCGTTTTCGTATTTTAATACACCAAAAATTAAATAACCGAGTAACAAATATGCGCGAGCGGCACTCTTTGCCTCTCTCTGTGTGACTCTCGCTCTCTCTCTCCTCTCTCTCGTTCCCTGCCTTTTTCGCGATGCCGTAAAATGTTTTTCCTTGCCTTTTTCCTACTCGTTTCGAGTCCCGAAAACTAACTGCTCGACTACAAACTTTTTAAAATAATTTAAAGTAATAAACAATCGTTATATCGTTAAATTTTCGTGTTGAGATGAGGTCAACCTATTTGCCAAAGTCGCATTCAAGAGTGCCTTGATTTAAACCGTCCTGCCAGTTTGTGAGTTTGAAGTTTTCTGTGTCTTATTTTTGTTCTCCAGGTACGTACTCTTTTCAAAATGGTATTAATGTGATTTGTGACGATTATTTCACAACGAGAAATAGTATTATTGTATGTAAAGCAATATTTCACAATAATGAATTTTTAGACCCTTATTATTATTATAGCTTGTTGTTTCATTATTATTGTAATATTCGATTAATGTTGAGTAGCTGAGATCAAGATCTTAAGCTTGACTTCGTCGTTTGAGATGTGTTATTATATTACTTGTGCAATAATTTAAAATATCTCAATAAAGACTATTATTTTTTTTTATTTAATTATTTTCGGGGCTAGAATTTAAAAATACTTTGGAATGAAAAAGCAGCGAGAGCGAGTTTTTTTCGAAAAATAAGTACCTGGTTAATTAAAAAAGTGACGCACGCCGCTGCGGTACCTCGGGTAAATATCCCCTCCCCCAAATTGAACAGTCCAATAAAGGGCGACGGCGCTCGATAGCCGATATAAAAATGATTTAATGCGACCCCTCGGGGGGGGGGGCATTTTCAGAGTTTTCAAATTTGCCCCTAAAACGGTTACCGGTCTCGCATTTTGCCGCGGATTATCATTTTTTCGTTCGGCGTTTTTTCGAAATTGAAAAATTACGCGGGGCAAAGCCCCCCCCCCCCTCGCCCCGCGTGACCCGATAGCGCCGGAAAAATTTAATCCACTTCCTATTTTATTATTGGAGTCTGTGTGCGATGTAAATTTTTTGCGGATTTTTAAAGTTGCCAATTAGCGGATAAAATTGGGAAAAATGCCGCGGGCGCGCGCCCTATGTGGGGATTTTTTTTTCGATTTCGGGCTATCCGCATGTTTGCGTTTTCGGCGGGACCAAAACGAACAGGAAAAAATTGAAAAAAAAATCTCTGTCCGAGGATTTAACGGGAATTGAGTTCAGTTATAATTTTTTTGTATAGTAAGCGAACGCGGTATACAGGGCTATTCACGATAAGTGTCCTATGTTGGTTACTTATGTAAGCAAATATGTAAAATGTTGAGGCAAATAATTCGATAAATCCAAACCAGTTTGGATTTAGAAAGGGGCGCTCCGCCACTATTACGTATAGTCGCGGGCATAGTTGAGGGCTTTGAGGGGGGTGAGCATAGCACTTTAACGCTGTGTGACCTCTCCAGAGCCTTTGACTGTATCAGTCATTCAATTTTAATGGAAAAAGTGGAATTTTATCCTCTTATCTCCCAATCAGTTTATAATAAAATGCCAAGTTTACGAAATATAACTCACGCTGTTCTACAGGGTTCTATTATAGGTCCATTATAGTTTTTAGTTCATGTTAATGATCTCTATAGCCATATGGGCCCTGTGTTTTCAACAAATGTAAATATTTCGGAAGGAAGATCTGCGAAGTTGTTGGGTGTGGTACCGGATGATGGGCTCTCTTGCTTATTTAGTAAAGCGCATCTCAAGTGTCAACTTTTTGTTTTAATCGGAAAGGATTATCTAGTCTCTTTTTCATTCAATTTTGTCATATGCTGTTATACTGTGGGGAAACTCAATAGATTTGTAGTGCGCCCGCGATAGTCGATGGAAGTTCCTGGAACTGTGCGAGTGGGGGGGTTAAAACGGTAGCGCTGGATGCGGACAGGTAGTATGGGGTTACGAGGCGAGGAGGCCGGTTCATCGTTTTTGGATCCGGACCCGGCAGGCCGACTCAAAGCGTGCTATTTTTTGTTTTGATTGTTTGTCGTGGGACAGCGTTGGGTTCCCAATACTGCTCCTCTCAAGTGTATACTTGTTTTCTCAAATATACGTGTTTATTTTACTCCAGAATTCCACGAGATTTTATTGTGTTCTCCCGTAGCCGCAGAACAGTATGTGAAGACCGCAAGAGATCTCATAAAAATTTTTCGTAAGGAAAGGAAAGGAAAGAGCGATCAGAATTATATTCAACGCAGGATATAGAGACAATTAACAACCGCTGTTTCACAATCTTGGGGTTATGCCACTGCCAGCGGTATACATGTATCACGGGATATTAGAAATTCATAACTCAAAAAATGTTTTCAGTTTACTCAGATAATCCTAAATACCCCGCTTCCTTCTCAAATTTGCTTCGAACTAGGAAGTTTAAATACACCAAAAGTATGTAAAAATTCTTTTGATCTAAGTACATACGAAGGCAGCGCCAAAATATGAAAGAAACAAAGTAGAGTAACAATTTTTTATTATTTTTCAATATAATCCCTCTTAACGTCAATACACTTATTACATCTCTTCATTAACAACTCAATCCCTTTAAAAAAATATTCTTTTGGTTTGTCTGCAAAATGACTAAAACAGCCTCTTTGAACTCAACTTCGGCGTTAAACTGCCGTCCACGTAAGTCCTTTTTCAGATATCCAAACAAATAATAGCCGCTGGGGCCATATCTGGACTATGGGGAGGATGATCTATCTGTTGGGACCCACAATCTAAAATGGCAGCTTGTGCAACACCAGCAGTATGGACAGGTGCATTATCGTGCAAAAGACGCACGCCTCTGGTCAGTTTTCCTCGACGTTTTACGCGTATGCAGTCTCGCAATTTATGTAATAATGTTGCGTAATATGTACCATTGACAGTGGTATTAATTTCTTTAAAATCTATCAAAAGAATTCCTTCACAATCAAAAAAGATGGTGGCCATCACCTTTTTTGTTAACTGGCAGACTTTGAACTTTCTTGGAGGTCCTTCACCCTTACGATGCCACTCTATTGATTCTTTTTTCGATAGAGGGTCATAATAGAGAACCATTACAACCGTTACAATAGTTTCTATCACAGACTTCGGTTCCGACCCACAGAGTTCCAAAAAAGACCGCGCACACTCGACACGGCGTTGTTTTTGAATGAAAAGTTTACCTAAATGATCATGCTGGATTCGACGAACACTTGTATCAGAAAGCTTAGTAATTTCTGAGATTTCCTTGACCTTTAAACGTCGACCAGTTCTTGAATAATCTTCAAGGGACTCCTGCCCCATTCGAAAACGTTTTGCCCATTCTTTTACTACAGAATACGAAGGAGAACTTTGGCCCTACACACCAACCAGCCTTTCGTTAATAATTTTAGGTGCTAACCCTTCTTTTGTCAAAACCTTTATGACTGCTCTATACTAAATTTGCGTTATTTGCGACATTTTTTTGGACACGCCCGTTTAAAATGCTGCCAATAAAAAAACTATTTGACGCAAGACTTCAATTTTTTTTTCGCAGCCAGTCTACTAAGATATATATTTAAAAATTTTATCGTGATACCGGACCTGCATCTGTCAGGGCGGGAAATTTTGGCGCTAATCTCGTACAACTTAACTCCAAATCAAGTCACAAACTTGTTATTTAAAAATTTTAAAATCAAAATAAAATCTTTTTTTGTTTTTGGAGCATTGATTTTTACTCTGTGGAGGAATACAAATGGAAAATAAAAGCTTTTACCTGATTATCAGATTCTTGATAGTGGTTATTGTTTGGTTGTATTTTTTCATTTTTACATTTTTATTCCTGTTTGTTTTTATTTTTTATATGTTATGCATTACGTTGTTGTACCTAATATTGTTGTAGACTATCTAATCGTGCCGTAAACATAACATGTATTGTTACATCTTGGGAGATGAAAAAAATTAAAAAAGTAAGCAGAGATCACAAAGTGGCGAGAGAACAAACCTGACCAAGACGCGATCTAAACGCGGCGAAAATCTGACGATGTGCGGCGACATTCAACTGTGCTATGCCGAACAATTGCGTACAATATTGAACCTAATTGGACACGACGAGAATTGACACTTGACCCAATGCCGCCGCCACTTGCAAATTACAGTATTTGCGATGTCCCGACCACATTATTATACAGGGCGGATCGCCCGCAGTATTTTTTTAACATCAAATAAACTAATTAGCATTTTTGTCGGGATTTCTTATATTCTCAAATAACTAACCTCCCAATCAGAAGAGGATTAAACAGAAATTACATTAAACAGGTTCGAAATTTAAAGATTCATGCTTCCGAAGTATATTCCAAAAATTATCTACAATTTAGCATATTTCAAATTTTAGATCACGCCTTTGTGTTCCTGCTCTGCAAAGGCCTGACAACTGAGCCAACAAGAGAAATGATCCTCAAAGTTCTGGTAACGAAAGCGACGATGATGCTCAACATCAGTTTATTCTGAAGCGCTTTGTGCCGCTAAAATTGTTAAAAAAAAATTACAATCTACTGATAATATAACTGATGATATGAATGTTGAGAAGCACATCATATTTGGATTGAGGAAAAATAAACAAACAAAAATAACGATTTTTTTTATTCAAAAAGAATAAAGTATGTATTTTTACTTGTACTTCGTTTTTTAGTATCTATATTAGTGTTTATTAGTTTTCTAGTTTTCAATTTCAAATTTAAAGTTATATTTGAGTTTTAATTTTTTATATTATGCAGGTTAGAATTTGTATTTTATATAAATTATGTAGCAATTCTTTTTTTTCTACTCCCGTCTATAAAATACCTAATTGCACACCGGTCTAGCGTGCGGGAAGCGTCACTTTTCCACGTCAGTTTCGTTTCCCAAGGATCCGAGCCACGTCGGACATTTCCGGGATTTTACCGCACGGGTTCGGGAGCAATCGGATGTTTTCGGAGATATTTCCCACGCTTTGAAATTTGACGTTTGACAATTCTGACGGTCATGTCAGTGAAAGTATTCTTGTTGTTTTGCGAAACTTTTTAACTCACTCGTTTATTAAAAACTCGCTGCGCTGCGCTCCGCTCGTGTCAAATACACTAGTGAATCAAATGCCGTTTACCGCACTTGTTGCATAATTTCCTATAAACTTTTGTTAAAGTTACTTTCTGCAAAATGGCAGGGTAAATTTGTGATATGTGATCCCGCACGCCGTTTATTTTGTGCATATACAAAATGTGTATAATTATTATTATTATTATTCCGAATTTTACTTACGCAATAGGTTTATAAACATTTGCCCCATTCGTATGCCGAATTTGAAAAAGTTCAGGTTTTTTTGAATTTTTTCGACATTAGTAATAGCACGCCCGACGGAACTCACCCTGTATCGTGACGAGTGATATGTGCGGGGGGTGGGGGGGCGACCGAAATAGACGACGACGCACGCTATATCATGTCCCGCGAAAATTTATTTAAATCAATTGGAATTACACTCCCGCTAAATGCATCAGGCTTAATTAATCCAGTCAGCTAATGTCATTTCGTTTTACTGAGCAACAAAAATAAATAAAACTCAATTGTATAATACGACTCTATGCAGTAGTGTTAATTGACCCCGCGTAAATGCGGGGTTACGAATTCCGAACGTTTCGGACGTTCCGATGGGACAAAATGCCGATGACTTCTGGTTTTCCCGTCGACCAGTTTGAATTCGCGAAAGGTTTTTATTTGTTCTTGGGCGTCACTTTTTGGCCTCCTTGCCAAAACGTACTGCAGACTGTTGACTTCTTAAAAGTGTTAATCCTAACCTCCCTTAGCCTCAACTATGCTTGATACCATAATAATAATCTGGTTGAATAAAAATTAAAAAGTTTTGCATAGTCGGTCACAATCTTCATCGTGCTGACTTTTGATCGCAATTGTGGAAGTTATCTGTGGACGGCAAGAAAACTCGGGTCCGGTAGGTACTAAAGGACAGAACATTAGGGACGGACTTCTTGTTACTTTCTAAAAATCAAATTTTTCGAAAGTATACCCGCTTGGCAACGAAACTTATATCTCGGCAACGGTAGGTCCTACCGGACCGCCATTGGTAAAGGAATGATCAGCGTCGAAAAAAAAAACTTTTTTTTTCTGTTCTCCGTTCTCCGTTTCTGTTTAATTAATTGGCTATATCTTTTAAACGGTTTTCAGCACGATCTTCAAATTTGGCTCCTTTTAAGCCGTGCACGAGGTACACAAACCAGTAAGAAATGAGTCTGAACAAATCAAGGCGTCCAACTTTTTTTTAGATTTTCCACTGGTTTTTGACATTGCTCTGAAACACCATAAAAGATCTATAGAGCTTAGCTCCGTAACGAAGCCTATTCAAACTGGGGGGCTGGGGGGTCGGAAAGTATTTTTTTAAATTAAAAAAATTCTTTAACCAAAATCTTTATTCTTGATGATTTTTTAAAAATGTACAGGGTGCGTCGGTAATTTACAAAAAAATGAAAATTGAGCTCCCTTTTTATTGATAATTGACCATAACTGGAAGGCTGTGATTCTGTTGTCAGTTTCTTTCACATTTCAATACGGACAGCTAAAATTTTTTCATTTAAGGTTTTCACATATTGTACAGGGTGTTCGGAATATTCTGTGCTATATTCTAAAACGTCATAGGTGTCTCAAATATGCAGTCATCGACTTCAAATTTTTCAAGGAAGTAAAAGTCCATACGCATACGATCAACAGAATTTTGGAGCCAGAAAATGTAGGAGATACAAGGCTATAACTTTTGTTTTAGATATTTTTTTGATTATATGCAGGGTTTTTCAATTGTGGACAAAAATCTAAAAGAGAAAAAAGTTAATAAATTATTAACCGCAAATCAAAAATCGTAAAACATATGGCCAGTTGGTGCAACAGTATTATGCGCTGTATAAAAAGCAACAATTTTTGTATTTATTTATTATTTGTCCGAGATATTTAAAAAAATCCATATGAAAATCGCTGATTCTCGCCCTCAATCTAGACGCGATGACGTCATTAACTATCACCACGTACTGCATGGTTTCAGAAAACAAGTATTTACCTGAAAACCATTTACTCCATTGAAAAAAATTGTTTGAATCATATACAGGGTGTGTCGTTTATGGGCAAAATTATCAAGAACATCCTAGAAATTCCCGTTTTTGTTAGTAAATTATTGGGGATAAATGGAAGACTGCTAAAAATCCGTCAATTTGATTTGAACGGTATCGTAAACTGTGTCGAGAGAGAGAGTTTAGGGTTTCGTCAATTATACAGGGCGCGCGAGATATTTGAAAAAATATCATTCGGGAACGCTATTATTTGTACAAATTTGAACATTTAACAAAGTTTGCTGAAATTTTGAAATTCGGCGAGGCTTGAAAGACACTTTATACAGGGTGTATGCACAATAAAATTACATCGATCTTACGAAAGTTCCATAGTGGTCCGCAGGAGCACGATAGAAAAACATTGTGTCCCTTTACCACAAGAAACTGCGAAGCTCTTTCTTTTTAAAATAAAAGCGACGATTTTTCGAAAGCAATCTTGTTACTTTCGAAAAATCGATAAAATCGAATTTTTCGAAAATATATGCGCTTGGCAACGAACCCTATATCTCGGCAACGGAGCGTCGTATTTTAAATTGCAATTACCAGTACAAATTTTAATATTTACAGAAGTGTGCCGTAACTTTGAACTTCGAAGAGATGTGAAGGACACTTTATACAGGGTGTATTCACAATAAAATAACATGCAAAAACAATGCGTCTAGGACAAGGATAAGCGAAGCGCCTTCTTTTTAAAATAAAAAGCTGATTGGCGCTACTTGCGGTGAACTTGCCCCGCCCAGCAATGATTTTTCGAAAGCAATCTTGTTTAATAAGTCCTCTACTGATTAACATTTTTCACAACCTGGTAACTTTTTCGAAACGCAGAGTAACAACGATTATTCAACACTGCTACGATTGGTCCAACACGCAAGTAATAAATCAGAAAGAAATAAACTATAGACTATAACTTATTAACGTATTTGGTTGCTTATACTGTCTGCCTAGTGTGGGTACACTGCGTCCCAAATTGCTTGGAATAGCGGGATATCTTAGTAACCATCAGAGACAGGAGTTTGCAGTCTTTGCGAATCTGTGTGTCGTAAACAAAATTATGTCACCTCGTTTCATTTAGGAGTTACAGAATGAAATAGAAATTTTGCGCTGTTTTATGGTGGTGTCACACTCTGTAAGATAGAAAAAAGGCAAAAACTGTTATGATTTTTACGTAGAATCTAATGGCTTAGTCAACATTTTTTTACACAACTAATTTTCGAGATATGTCACATTCTTTAAATGGAACAACATCATTTTTTTTCTGATAGGTATGGTGATGAAGGTATAAATGACCACAATCAAAATTAAACAGATATCTTGGTTAATTCTATTCATAGATGGATCCTACCATAGAAATAAAAAGCAAACAATAATATCAACCTTTATTAAATGTTAGGTAAATTAATAGATATTAAAAAAAAAGTAATCTTCAAAATAGCAATAAGTATGATAGATGGTTAGTCTCATTGAAAGTACGAGTTTTTCTTTATTTAGTTGATACCCAGGAAGGTCGAATAAAAACAACGCCGATTTACAGTTAACTTAATTAATGCTCGAATGCTCGAATACTATAGCTACAAAATCCAACCATTCAGATATTTACAGACATGAATGCTCTAAGAACACTGTATGCCAATTATGTGTACGGGAGAGGGAACTATTTTTAACAGTTTTTTTAGTCATGTAGAATTTTTTTATTATTATCAGTAATTTTCTTTAAATAAATAAATTTATCATGTTCAGAAGCATGAATAGTTATTAATTTTTATATTTTTTAAATCTTGCTAAAAAAGTGTGAGTTGAAATATAATATAAACTAGTTGGCATCATTTCGTTTGCGGCATTCAAAGTTTCGCAAAAAAACTGAAACTGAGGAACCTAGGCAACAAGCAATCTGACACCCAGTGTACCGGGTGGCCAGAATGCAAAGTGTTCGAAAAAGAAAATCAAGATGGTCGTCATGACCATCTTAAACTCTAGAAGTTAATTTTTCACTAAAATCCTTCTAGTAAATGTAACAAAACAATATATGTTTTTAAAAGCCAAGCTTTATTCGCGTAATTTTTGTTTATTATTTCTTGACGGATCTATCAAATTTTTTTTAAATTACATAAAACTTTTATTGCTCTATCAAACCCGTTTTACCTGTAGTATATCTAGGTCTTAGTGAGCAGGCTAGAGCGCGTTCTTTGACAAAATAACAAAAAATTGCAAAAATCTCTCAAAAATTAAATTCAACAATATGACTTTATCAATAAAAATGAATAAATAATTGATTATCCTTATCGATTTTTCTTTTTTCACGATTCAATAATAACAGTAATTTTATGATTTTTAAATTAAAAAGGCATTTTATTGCTTGTTTTTTCTCCACAGCCTACTTTTCATATTCTGTACTTGCACATTTTAATATCTATTGCATATTGTGCCCATATGCGATTAAATTTTTATTTTTTTGATGTTTAAATCCTCTTTCTTGGATATTTAAGGTTAGAAATGAGTTATCAAGATACGGTTTTCACCAGCCTATTTAGGTATATTTTTATGGAAAAAAGTCATATTATTGCATTAATTTTTGGTTAGTTTTTTTTGTCAATTTTCTCTTATTATATCAAAGAACGCGTTCTACTCGTAAAAAGCTTAGTTTTTGAAAACATATTTTTTGGTAACATTCACTGAAAGGATTTTAGAGAACAATCATATTTAAAATTTAAGATGGCCACTTTCATAATAAAATTTTGTACCGCAAATCTCTACGACGAACAGTTTTCGAGATACAGCTTCATTTCAGACATGACACGAATAAGAGAGACGAGAAATCATACACCGGTGTCATATGTGAGACAAATTTTCGGGTTGCTACGTACTAATACAGCAGCAAGTCCTCTTTCTTGGAAATACCGTAATAATTTTCATCTCGGCACTTTATCGCACTCGGGGTTTAACCCAGAGTCTTGATAAAATTATGATAATATGATAAAAACGTAATGGGTAAAAAAAATTTTTGGTTGTCTAAGTCGACCGTCGGTCCCCCAAAACTAACCCCAGATTGTATACGGTCCCGTTAAACGCCATATGCGTATATTCGGTAGCCTAAGTCGATTACCGTTCCTTTAAAAGTACCTCCAAATTCCCGAAAAGCCCGGAAAATTCCGGGCCTTAGCCGCAACCCCGGAACTTTGTCGAATGTTTATGATTAGGTTAGACGGAAGAACGGGCGGGGATAAGTGGAACATAACGGAGTAATAGCGTAGGGGAGTAGCCCCACTCCGCGCGCGAAACGAAGTTACAAAGTCCCCCCACCACCCGGTCATAATTTCAAAATTTTACCTAATCTCGTTCAACGTTGTCTTACGACTTTAACAAATTTACGATACACGGCGCAAGGGGGGAGGCGAGGCGAAGAGTCTCGCGCGATCCGGCAACGCCGCACACAATTAAGCATTCATCCGTCATAATTAGCGCATGTTCCAGTCCCGCGGGGTCCGACTTTAACGATATTTAACCAACAATTGTTTTCATTAACGGACCAATTAAGTTCCGAAAATAACATTACGGGCGGGCGGGACCCGCCAATTGTTACATAATTAATTTAAAAACACTCGTTTAATTGACAACATCACGCATAACTCGGGAAAATTAACCGATCTATCACCGCTTTTGAAATCCTCCAATCTAGCGGCGATGATGTCATCCTACGAGTGTTTTAATTAATTGACGCGACAAATTCGGGAAATTTTCATTATAGCGCTCAGTTACGCACTTAAAGCGACATCCAAATAACATTCAATCTTTTAATTAATTTATTCTCAAAAGTTAAAAAGTTAAAAGAAGCCTTTTCTTCGTACTTCTTTATTTCATATACCAAAAATCATTCCAGAGTTTACATAGCATCTTGGTCCAGCTGATAGAGCGGGGGAATATTTTGAATATATATAAAAGACTACTTTAACCAAAAGGTGAAAAAAAGTCTTCTTTTGTACCTATCTTCGAAGGTCAAGAAGACAGCAAAAAAATAACAAAAAAAGACAAAATATTCTAGAGCTAACGTAACATCTAACTGCTGCTGTTGTAGCCTAGTTATTGATTTGAGAAGACTGCAACAAATGTGCGTAGTGACCAGGATGGTTATACTAGTTTGAGTATCTTTGGAGGGGATAAAGAAAAAAAAACCTTCCTATTTCTTTCTACTTTAACCAAAAGGAAAAGAGGAGCCTTGTTAAGTACTCATTACATTGACATGTATAAAACTTCAAAGGGTTTGACCATATTTACAGGTTATCCAAGAGAGGATAGAAAGCGAAGGTTGAATTCAAAGAATCTTCTTACTCCTGCATATAATATAACAAAATATTCTAGAGCCAATGTAACATCTAATGAACCATTAAAGAAGATCGGGAGAATAAAAAGAAGAACCTGCTGATTTAGCAAAGTTAAGTTTCAAAGTTTTCTTGTCTGCTAGTTTCGGTCGAGAAGATTAATATGCAAGATAAATATTGGTGTGAAGTAACCAGGACGGTTACATTATTTTGAGTATCCTTGGACGGGATAAAGAAGAAAGAAGCTACTTCATTTAATAAACAAATTTATTCCAGACTTAACGCAACATCTAGTTCTCTGTTAAAAAATGGAGAGAGAATGCATTGATGATACAAAAGGGGCGATGGAAGATAGTCACCAAAGTTGACTTCAAGAAGTTTTACTCATTGTTGATCAGGATGTCATCTAAAGGAGATTAAGATGAAAGTAGATTGGAAGAGCGAACGTTGATGAACCAGAGAAAACACCATGCAGTATATGGGATGGAACATAGTCACCACTATTTTGGTGTTTTCCTATTTAATATAGATAGATACTCGCTAAAAGAAGATAAAATAGGGAAATCGAGAACAGAAGGTGGTGAAGGATAGGTTTTAAAATCGACTTCAAGGAATTATGCGACATTTGAAATTAATTTTAGAGATACTTGAAGAAAACCAAGATAAAAATGAAGACGATATAAAGGAAAGAGTAAGAATAAAACTAGTTGAGACTGTTGTAAATCCGCTCATTTTAATTGCCTTGGTTATGGATAGAATTTGACTCACCTATCACCGAAGGGGAACATATGCGAGAACGCGGCTGTCTGCAACGATTTGGGAGGGTCCGAAGAGGCCGAAGGAGTCGGACTACCGTGAGGCGAAGACATATTCGACGGGTTCGCTTCCTGGACGACGCTTATCTGCTCGGGACTCTCCCTGTCCGCTGAACTCCTGCTCGAGCATTCTCTCTCCCTCGCGATATCGTCATCGGCTGTCGCTTCTTCCGGCGAGCTTCTCTGGCCATCTTCCGGCTTCTCATCTTTGGCATCACCGTCCCTCTTGATGATGTCGTGGCCTTCCCGTTTCCGTTGTTCTTCTTTCAATCGTTCGGCTTTTCGCCATTTGGCTCGGCGGTTCTGGAACCATACCTGAAATGATAACCATTACCTGACCCTCGGTTGCTTAAATAGCCCGCAATTTAGTTGGTTGGCTGGTAAATAGCACGAACCGAAGAAGATAAACGCGAATTAGATCTACATGTCTGATCTACTGGCATTTCTTCAAACAAACACATAGTTGTGGGAGCAAATATAATTAAGTTAGAGACGATTGGAAACGAACTATGACATCGGATCGAGCGGCAATCTAATCAGCACTGATTTTTTTTTGGAACACACACCCTCCGTTCGCGGAACTAAATCGTTCGTGTCAGACAGGCCACTCCATTACGTCTACGTTGTCTCGCTAATTGGAACGTGACGTTCCTCCTTTGTTTTATTGTTTTCGTTAAATGGCAACGGCGCTCCGCCGCCCCCAACAACAAAGATCCCCTGCGAAACGGCATGAAGCGATAACAACCAACGAGACGTCCAATCGGGTTTCGCTCTTCTGTTGTGCTTTGTCTGAGCCTCGTATCTACTTTCAAATTGTACTTTTTAAATGAGTGGAAAGCCCTTTGACAGATTAATTGACGTAATGACCAAGAGTCAATGGCTGATTGATGATGCCTCCATATGTAAGTACAGTAGAATAAAATCATTTTAGTTTCAGCTTTACAAGTAAAATAAGTAACAGGGTTTAGAAAAGATTTTTAGAACGAGAGGGAATATGAGTTTTAGTAGCCGCGTTTGGGTAAAAAATATTGACAGATGGATGGTTCTCTGTTCTCGATCGTTGTTTAATATGAAGTGTGATGGAAAACTGATAAATAACATCAGATATGCCGAGGATACAATTATATTAGCTACCTGTTTTGATTATTTGCAGTTTCTTCTAGAGAATTTTGTCAGAGCACGGACTGACCCAAAATGCCAAAAAGTATGGCTCATATCAAAATAATCTCAATCTCAAGAAATCTGAAATGATACTACTGAGTTGTTATGGACTCTCAGCTCTTTTTTACAGGGCAGAATGTTAGACCCTAGAGAGAGATAAATAATAATAATAAAAATAAGCAAATTTATTTCAACAGGATTACATCCAATCAGAGAAAATATAAACATAAAAGAAAAATGGTGAAAATACAAGGAACGCACAGGTACTCTAAGCAGTCATAAACTCTGCGCGCGAAGCAAAAAACAGTTAACAATCTCACGAAGTCTGGAACAATATTGAAGTTACCACACATAAACAAAGTTGTCGACTGATATAAAATTTGTCGTGGAGATGAAATATAAGCCTAAATCTGGTTTCAAAACTGGGAACGTCAAATTTTACTTTGTATAAAAACCACTCAGAGTTCACCGTACCATGCAAAAGACCATACAGAAATTTTAAAGAATGTCCTTTCTAACCTCCAAAGATGATTTCCCGAACGTGCCTAACAGTACCTGATAGTCAATCCTCTATTTCGATAAAACTGACGTAGATATACTGAAGAATTTAGAAAATAAGTTGGATAGACAGAGAATGAGGAAGGAAAAGAAAGTGGTATTTAGTACCGGAGTACTTAGATCACATAATTACAACTAATATTTCAGGCAAAAATTCTGGAACTCCGTTTCGAAGCCATTATGATTGCAAACCTTTGGAAGGAAAATGGCAAGACATGATTAGAATTTATCCTAAAGAATATACTGCAAAAATATTGCCTGCAATATTTAAAATCATCTTACGCTGTGCGACAGCAACAGCACCAACTGGAACCCTTGTAGTGTATCAAACGTGAGTGCTGGTGGTATTACAACTACAAACAATGTTCTCTTTCCCAGAAGTCGATCATCATAGTATTAAGCAGCCTGGAAGAAATCAGAATAAAAATAGAGCAGGCAAGAGTACTATTAAGATAAAACTGTATTTTAAAGCAGTGATATTTCGTTGGGTTTGAAAGTGAGACTTCTAAGATGCTATGGTTCAACTGCTTCAATAATCAACTCTTTAGATCTGTCGTATTCAAGGTTCGAATAGCCATGATGACCGTTATAATGAAAATGGCATTTGAAAAAGAAGATGTCCTTGCCATTAGATGCATCATTAGAATTTCTTCTGTATGTACTTAAAAGAATTTTGCGTGCGCAATCCGCATCATCCATCAAATCATCTGCATGTTTTCTACTCTCACTGGTAGCCCTGCCGTGTGCCAAATATAAGTGAGCAGCAAACTGAACCTTTCTGAGCTAAAGAAAATCAAAATATACCAGTTTTAAAATCATAGTAGGATAATTAACGACTTTGTTTTCTCTTCAAAGAATCGATCATCGTGTTTAACGGTATTCTACAAATAATTTTTGGTTTTTTTAAATGTCCTGTTTTATTGGCACTTTGACAGGTTTGTTAGGTTTGATTATGAAGAGTGTTTTTATTCAGGACTTTGTTTTGAAATACCTAAAGATACTTGAATGTTTCAGACGCATCAAACGAAATAACCTTCGAAGTTCTGCAGTACCAACACTACTCTGAGCATATCACATCACACTAATTATGCGACTTCTAGCAATGAAAAAACGACTCCTGTGTTGAGATTAATGATATCAAAAATACCTCATGTGTTGATATTCTATACCACGAAAACTTTTAAAACATTAACTTTTTTTTCTGTCAACTGTAACAGTTAACCTGGAAAACGATAAAATTATCATGAGTAACTCTTAATATGCTACTGAGTCTTGAGCGAATTCTAGTGATGAAGAATAACTCCTGTGTTCAGATTAATATTAAAAATACCTCCTAGATTGAAACGGACTTGTAATTAATAAGTATGATCAGTTTCTCGCCAAACTTCGTGTGCTGATATTCTATACTAAGTTAGCTTTTAAAGGATTGACTTATTTTCTGTCAAGTTTCTGTAAAGTTTAACCTAGAAAACGATAAGATTAATACGAGTATATGCTACTGATGCTTTAGTTGGTTTTCCCAGGGGCAATCCTGCCCTGGTAATGTACCATGTTTTAATAGAGAACTTCCTCCTGAAATTCTCAGATGGATCAGTGTCCAAAATGAAACAAATAAAGAGAATAGAATTTCGAAAGTCTGTAGTGTTAATTAATTAAGTAAGCAAATTGTAGCGATGAAGAGCAATTTCACAGACTTTGTGTATTCTATACCACTATAACTTTGAAAGCATTGACTTTTAAATTAAATTTATTATTTTACTACTAAATTTAACAGTTAAGCCAGAATAACTCTTAATATGCTGCTGAGCTTGCGCCAAAAACTCCGAAATCAACCCCTAAACTACCCCCGGCGATGACTGATCCCACCTGGGCCTGCGACGTTGCCGCTGTTTACCGTCAAGGTGTGTATTAGATTGCAGCGTCAATTAAAACGGCCTAATGAGCCACTCTGGACACAATTACACTCGCGCGCTCCCTTTCCGTCCACTCGCTTTGTTTCCACGCCGTGTCCTCTCGTGTATTATACACGTCGAGTCGACCAGAGAGCTTCTCCACGGCTTCTATTTTGTTGACGCACTATTAAACAATTCGTTTTCCGCTGTTCCGCGTTCGCGCGGGGTTGTTTTCATGGCGACGAGTGTCCTCGAACGTTTTTCCCGAAGGGCGTTCGTCGGACGACGCGTACCGTGTCCCGTTCGAGTGGCAGGAGGAGCGACGATCTTTTATTTCGCTTAAAAAGACGCGAGATTACCAATAAAACGTTTATTTTGGGGTGGACGCTACGCGGACGTTTATAATCCTAATCTCTTTAAAAAGTTAGAGGTTGGGATTGGATTTTCTTCTAATGGCCACGACTACATTAGGTCATTCGGCCACCTTACGACAAGTGAGAACGTAATTAAAAAAAATCTAAAGGATACTTTCCTAAGGGAAGGGTCTGGAACAATCCATCATCCTCCAGGTTGATTCTTCATCTTCTATCATATCAGTAGGCTGCTGTCTGTTCATTGCCCACGCGTCTTCCCTGGAAGACGAGGTCCAGCATTCTCGCCACCGTTTTGGCGGTCTTCCTTGAGATCTTTTCGCTACTGGGCTGTTAATTTTTGCGGTCTTCCATTCTTTTCATGTGTTTGTTCCGAAACCTTCGTCTTTGCCTCACCCACATTCCTATTGCTTGTATACCGCACTGCTGTCTGATATCCTCATTCCGTATTTAAATTTTATTTTTAACGCAGTCGTCTTGATCTGCATTTCTATTTGCTCTTCCGTAGCACAAATGCATATCGCGATATTCAGTATTTGAATTTTAATGATAATTAATAATAATCTCTTTTAATAAAATCTAATTTTTAACGGATTGTGCCAATGACTTTTTTCAAATTTCATTAGGTTCTGTTAGGTAAACTCACATTGGATCTTACATCCAAGTTTATACAAAATATATAAAAATATGATAAAAATGATAGGAAGAAAATTATTTTCGCTACTTAAATGGTCTAAACATGCGTCCTTGCGTATTTATGATATTAGTGGTAGTGAGAGTATATTTACTATTTTAAAATAAATAAATGAAACAAATAGTTTTAAACTTATTGTAAATAGACAATGGCAGAAGCAGATATAGGCCGACATTTTTAAGATACATTTTCTGTTAATATTTGGTCTGGCATAATTGGTCCGTTTATAAATGATCTTTCAATATTACTTGGTGGCGTTATTCTTAACGTAAGACAAAGTTCAGCAATTCCTTGACCAGCAAGGTCACCTGACCTTAATCCTTTAGATTACTTTTTATGAGGAAGACTAAAAACTTTAGTTTATGCAGAAAGTATTGAAAACAGTGAACAACTTGACCATGGGGCCAAAGAACAAAACTGATGATTGGCGAAAGGAGGAGGACGCAGGAGGATTACGAGGTTAGCGCCAAAATTTCCCGGCTTGACATAGATGCAGCTCTAGTATCACGATAAAACTTTGTCTTCTTTTAAATATGTATCTTAGTAGGCTGCGAAAAAAAAATTGAAGCCTTTCGTCAAATAGTTTTTTATTGACAGCATTTTAAGCAAGACGTCGCAAAATGTCGCACATGACAAAAGAAGGGTTAGCACCTAAAATTATTAAAGAGAGGCCGGATGGTGTGTACGGCCAAAGTTCTCCTTCGTATTCTGAGGTGAGAGAATGGACAAAACTTTTTCGAATGGGGCAGGAGTCCCTTGAAGATGATTCAAGAACTGGTCGACCAGTGGAGGTCATAACGGAAGATATTGTTGCGATTGTGGCAGAGTGATCGACGTTTAAAGGTCAAGGAAATCTCAGAAATTACTAAGCTTTCTGATACAAGTGTTCGTCGAATCCTGCATGATCATTTAGGTATGCATAAGGTTAGTGCAAGATGGGTTCCTAAAAACCTTTCGGCTATTCAAAAACAACGCCGTGTCGAGTGTGCCCGGTCTTTTTTGGAACTCTGTCTGTCGGAACCGAAGCCTGCGATAGAAACTATTGTTATGGGAGATGAAACTATGGTTCTCTATTATGACCCTCTATCGAAAAAAGAATCATTGGAGTGGCGTCGTAAGGGTGAAGCACCTCAAAGAAAATTCAGGGTCTGCCAGTCAACAAAAAAGGTGATGGCCACGATCTTTTGGGATTGTGAAGGAATTCTTTTGATAGATTTTAAAGAAACTAATACCACTGTTAATGGTAAATATTACGCAGCATACGTGTAAAATGTCGAGGAAAACTGACCAGAGGCGTGCGTCTGTCCATACTGCTGGTGTTGCACAAGCTGCCATTTTAGACTGTGGGTCCCGACAGATAGATCATCCTCGCTATAGTCCAAATATGGCCCCCAGCGACTATTATTTGTTTGGATATTCGGCTGCGGTTTATCGACGAAGTTGAGTTAAAAGAAGCTGTTTTACATCATTTTGCAGACAAACCAAAAGAATATTTTTTTAAAGGGATTGAGTTGTTAATAAAGAGTATTGAAGTTAAGGGTGATTATATTGAAAAATAATAAAAAATTGTTAGTCTACTTTGTTTCTTTCTTATTCAGGCCGGGAAATTTTGGCGCTGCCCTCGTATGTAGATGAATGAAGATTATAACAAAATGGTACTAATGTTAGTCAAGTTTCCATGGAAGGCTAATCGACTGGTACTAAAATACCATACCAACTGGAAGGTCGGTGGTGGGATGGCGGTTCAGAATAAAGCATTCACCTATATAACCCACTATAAAGCTTGCTGGTAATAGAGGCACACGGTCCTGTAAGATACCAGTTTGTATAATATTTTTGGGGACTGAAGCCGATGGGATTTAAAGTAATGGGATAAAGCACCCTCGTTTAGACAATGATCGTCGGGTGGCGTGTAGCTACCTACTCCGCCGCTTGTTATTCGCTTGTTAGGGTCACAACGGATGAATAAGCCCCACGAGCTGAATACATTTGTCGCTTCGGAACAACTACGAGTATGAATGCGATTTCGCACCCCCTAATTACCCCCTTATAGCTTTCGCAAACGGGTCGTTGGCTACTAATTGAAAAAAAAAAGTTTGCGTCGATCATTCGAGTGTTTGGGACTGTGGCTGAGGCTAATAACTTGTCCCACTATCGACCACTATCGATAAAGTGAAACAGGATAATTCTATTAATTTTTTAGATTTAACTATTACGAAAACGCAAAGCAAATTAGACACAGTCATACATAACAGCTCAAATCACCCTTATACACACAAAATTTCACTATTTTATACACAGACTTCTTCATACGCCACTCTCAACAGAAAATTTCAACAAAGAACTTAATATCATTAAACAAATTGCATTGAACAACGGCTACAATCCCTCCATTATCGATAAAATTATAAATAAAAAACAAATCCAGACAACAGTAAACTCTATTTATCCGAAACCTAATACAGAACACGAACAATTTAAAACAATTACATACCTAAGAGAACCCAGTGAAAAAGGTTCAAAACATTTGTCAAAATGTGGTTTAAAAATTGCTTTCAGAATTAACCACAGAATAGGAAAATATTTAAAAAACAATAAAAGGAAATGTCCAAAATCCCAAAAATCAGGTGTCTACAGGCTGAAATGCGGATCTTGTCCTAAAATTTATATTGGACAAACAGGTAGATCCTTCATTAACGAACATAAAAGAGCGTTTAAAAACAATAGTCTAGATTCTAATTATGCTACACACTTAAACACAGAAAAACACATTTTTGACGACAATTTTGATATTTTACATACAGCCACAAAAAGTAAAAAATTAAATTTATTGGAAGCTATGGAGATTAACAAAATGAGACATTCAAATGTATTGCTTAACGATCAATTAGATTTAAATAGCTTTCCATTATTAAACTTCAACAACATTAATTAAGGTACTATTGTCATTTTTCGGTATATATAGTAGCAGGTAGTTTGTAAATATTACATTTGATAAAGACACGGTGTTATCGAAACAATTGTCATGTGAATATATATAATTTCGTGAAAATCTGAACTTCTAGTTTTCATTTATTTTGTTAAATGGATTTGGAATTAAAAGCCACCTCAGTTCAATAAAAAAAGTGCTAGCAAAAAAGAATTTTTTTTAAATTTTATTTTAAGGCTACCATTTTTTAAGATTTCGACTTTTGGTTTTTATATATTTTTATCCTTTGTTGTTAAGACTTTAAATGATAGCAGTCTTATTTCCTTTGCTAACGACGTTGCAAATTAGTTATTGCGCGTCTGGTCGGTTTCATTTTAAACTTCTTTTTCACAAGAACGAAAGAAGAATGCATTGAACATAACCTATGTTCTAACAGCGTTTCATTTCGTTCCTTCTTTTCTTATACGGTAAATGAAATGTATTTTTTGATTTGATAATGGACGCACGAAAAAGTTTAAGGCAGAAACAACATTTGCGGAAAACTTAATATATCTGGGCAAGAGGTGAAGCGACATATAATGACTTATTTAATAGCTAAATATAAATGTTCACCTGCTGTGATTTGATAACCACGATGACCATAAAGAAAGTAATGAAATGGTGCCCCCACAGCCATATTTACCTGCAGTTGTGTTTGTTGTGGAGTTTGTGGTTGGTCAGCTATTACATTTTCTTTGTTTACCCGAAATAAAATTTCTCTTAAGGAATTTCAAAAGTATCGCTTATATATCGACATTCCAATCTTCTACGTTTCCGAAAGATTAATTAAATGTTCGTTGACGAGGAAATAAACTCAATCTGATATTTGATATTGTTAAATTTGGAGAAACAAGATTGTTAACTAGAAACAAAATAAGTATGAATGTCTGCTTTTTGTTTTCTAACATAACTTTGTTAAACAAATATTCTGATGTCGGCATTTTAAACGCACCATTTTCAGTAACAAGATTTTTTCTGTTTTAATTTCTCAACTTTTTCATATTTCTATTGTTTCGATTTTCTTTTACTTAACTTTTTTAATAAGAAGATTTCTCCGTTTTTTTTTGTCTTCTTTCTTCTGTATAATATCTAATTGTACACCGATCTAGCGTAAAGGAAGCGTCACTCTGAGCCACTTCGGACATTTCCGGGATTTGACCGCACGGGTTTGGGAGCAATCGGATGTTTTCGGAGATATTTCCCACGCTTTGAATTTTGACGTTTCCCAATTCTGACGTTCGTATCAGTGAATGTATTCGTGTTATTTTCAAAAATGTACCCAATAAGTAAAAAGTATATTATGGTAAACTTTTTCAGTCATTGGAAAACCACTTACCACACTTGTTTATTTATTTATTTGTATTTCACAGGATATTCAACAGGCAGACGCAGCTACCCGATTACAGAATGGCACAATATAGAGTTATACGATTTAACAAAATCGGGAACGTGATATCTACAATGAAAGCACAGGTTAGATTCAAATAAATTATAACTACGAGCTAAAGAAGTTTATATACGTTTGTTTTAAATAAACTATGGCTTAAGTTAAACATATCTATATCTATGCCGTTTTGAAAACCACAATTATTATCAGTCCAAGCACAGTAATTCGATCTAAATCGCTGGATTAGAGTTAAAGCTCATGTAATTTACACAATAAGAAGAATCCACAAGGTTGTTTACAACTTTGCAAAAAAAAGCAACATCAAAACAGTTTCTTCGAGTTTCAAACCACTTCAAATTTTAAAGATTTCTTCGTACGAGCAAAAGTGTCGATCTCTGTTGTATCCAAAGTTTAAATTGTTAAAAAAAAATTGTTTTATACTCTATTTCGATTATGTATTTACTATGTGCTCAAGTACAGACCTTATCATGCTATTATAAACGTTTATTATTGTCTGATGCTCGTTGAACCATTTAGTGGATCTCAAAATGAATCTCAGATTTGTCAAACATTTTTTGGCAATAGTTTTGAAGTGAGTCTTAACTCTTTTCAGTTGTTTATCTGCAATAATCAGGAAATCTGTCAAGATTGCTCTGAAGCTCTAATACATCTAAATGTGAACGAATCTCCTACTTTATTTTTATATCGTCCATAAAAGAAGCATAAATCAAAAATGTTAAAGAGTAAAGGCCCAGATGACTTCCCTGGGAACAACCAAGAATAAATTGCAATAGTTGGAACAGGTGGACATGCACACCAAAATTTTCGAGTTTTATCATCAGAGTTGGATGACATACTTGATCAAAAGCCTTGGAAAATCTATTTGTTTGTTTTTTTGCGAAAACCATGTTGATTTGGATCTATGACATCTGTAAATAAATTTCAGACTCAAAGATCTTGGCCAGAGTGACATAAGACAGGGATAGAACGATAATTACTGGCGTCTGTAGAATCACGAGAGTTTAAAATATGGACTATCTGAGACACTTTAAAGCTTTTCTGGAAACGTCTCTTGACCTAGACATTCATTAGAGACAAATGTGGGCAATTTTTGAGAAATTGTGCCAGTATACCGTCCCGGCCCTTTCTAGGGTCCAAGTTGAGCAATATTTTTTCCATGGAATTTTCCAATTTTCGGTGGTTCCATATGCCTTCTTTTAGCGTTCTTTCTCTAATGTCTCTTGTCTGTCTTCTATCTTCAACTCTTTCGTGGTCTGCCTAATTTTTTCGCCTTGCTGGTTGCCAAATGGACGTTGGGTTTTGGAGTCTTTCTAGAGACGTCCTCTGCATCACCCCAGTTGTATGTTTCGAATTTCGTCTATAAGTGTGCGGGTGGTACCCATTATCTACCTAATTCAATCCTAGATTATTTTCTCTTGGGGATTTCATCTGATCTCTTCCAGAAGGCCATTTCCGTTGCTCTTAGGGGTTCCTCCGTACTTTCTTTTAATACGCATTTGTCCCACAGGATTCCGTTCGGCAAAAGCAATAAAGGAATTTGTTCTCTCTTCAACTTTTTGTTGTTACAATTGTTTTTTTTTTCGTTTTATAAGCAACCCAAACTGATGAATTGATGAACGTATTGAAACTGCTATTATAACCCTTTATTACTGACTGATGCTCCTTGAACCTATAGTAGTTCACAAAACGAAGCCAAAATTTCTCGAATATTTTTCGATATGAGTGTCACAGTTTAACTGAGAGTCAAGATCAATTCCCAAGTATTTTGCTTGCTTAACTCTTTCCAGCTGTTTATTATCGAGCATTAAGTTAATATATGTAAAATCATTTTTCCTTGTAAATGGAATATATCGACATTTATCAAGATTTAAGGATAATCTTTGGTTCCTGCAATAATCAGGAAATCTGTCAAGATCGCTCTGAAGCTCTAATATCGACAAAAGAAGCATAAATAAAAAACATTAAAGAGTAAAGGGCCCAGATGCCATCCCTGGGAGCACCCAACAACAAATTGATTTCTTTTTTGTGCAATATAGCTTTGCAATAGTTGGAAGAGGTGGATATGCACATCGAAATTGCCGAGTTTCATCATCAGAGTTGCTTTTTTTTCTGTTTTACAAGCAACCCGAAGTGATGAATTGATGAACTTATTGAAACTGACGTATTTTAGACAAAAGGCAATTCGATTCGAGGGTTGGTGGGAATTGACTTTGAGGCAGCACATTGTAGACCAAATAAATAGCGATCGGTTCAACTTCTTCGACTTGTCTATCGACTGTCACTTTAGCAATCACCTCGGCGGCGGCGTAAATTTCGGAGCACCGTGTGGAAGTTGTAAATCCAAATCCGCCCCCTTGCCGCCTCACCCCCGAGGGGGCACGCATGTAAAGCGACACGCGATTGACATGAGAATGTATAGCGTCGGCGTCGGGTCGGCATCACGCGACGCACTTATTATTAAGTTTCGATGCAACCTGATACTTTAATGATAATTGGAGCTCTCGGTCCCAAATCTAATATACGTTTTTCTTCGTCCCCGGCTTTTATCGGATTATTCAATTTGTTTTGGGCAAACGAATCGGACAGCAAAATTCACCCCCCCCCCTTTTTTTTTGCTTAATTAAGTTGCGCCAGTACCAAAACGTTAATCAAATTTCATGTCATCTCGTAAGAATAAAGCAAGCCAAAACTAAATGATGGTTTTTGAAATGTGCCAAATACGCTCACCCTTATAAAAACAAAAAAGGCCACCGAACCCAATTTTAAAGTTTCCCAATGACGATCCTATCCCACAAGTTTTTGTTTTGATTAGAATTTGAGCATGTATTAGTTTTTTCCAAAGTTTGGAAAATGGCAAAATGCAATTGGAGCGTGTTCCTTTCAGATCTATTAAAATCGGAGAATCCGGAACCAAACCTTATCGTGTTAAATGAAAAATTCTTGTCTGGAACATATTTATTTTATAACGGCCAAATTTTTTGAACAAACGTCGGGATTAGCTATGGAAACGCTACGTTGATGATACTTTGCTTATTTGGCCTCATGGTAGAGAATGACTACAACATTTTCTTAGCTATACAAGTTACATATCTTAACATATGTTTTACAAAAATTAAATTCGAACAAAAAATGTTCAGATTTTCACAATATTTTTATGACAGCTGTTTCGGCAACACCGCGCCTTTATCAAATACAAACTATGACTATATTCCGACACTTACGAGGTTAGCGCCAAAATTTCCCGGCCTGACATAGATGCAGCCCCAGTATCACGACGAAACTTTGTCTTCTTTTAAATATCTATCTTAGTAGGCTGCGAAAAAAAAATTGAAGTCTTGCGACAAATAGTTTTTTATTGACAGTACTTTAAACACGACGTGTCCGAAATGTCTCAAATAACGCAAATTGAGTATAGAGCAGTCATAAGGATTTTGACAATAGAAGGGTTGGCACCTAAAATTATTAAAGAAAGGCTGGATGGTGTGTACGGTCAATGTTCTCCTTCGTATTCTGTAGTGAAAGATGAAAGAAAGAAAAGAAAATTGGCATCGATTTTTCTGTAACTTTTTAAGAACTTTTGCAATATGTCGCGAAGATATAATCAGCAATCACAGCCAATAGTTTTAAATATCTTGGAGATTTTTCGATTTCGAAAAATATTTTCGCAAATAATAACGAACGATGAATCCTTTACCTATAGAATGTGTCAAAAGCAATCATATCTATTTTCGGTTTCCAAAGATATATTTTTCTGAATGGAAATCTTAAAATCTCCCCCAGGGTAAAATTTTTCATTTTCGGTCTAAAATATTGTTATTTTTCCTGCATAATTTGTGACTGAAAATTTTCCATCTTGAACATAAGAGAAATCGTTGTTGATAGGGGGGCGTTTTTGCGCCTATGTAGAACTAGAGCAGACTCCAGCAGATCTTTAATCTTCAGTGGTAGTCAAAACAAGATTACAACCAGCGGTCATGAGTTTTTAAAAAGAACTTAAGGTACAGTAACATACTGTCAACAAGTAAAGTGCTTCTGATTTAAATTTTGTTTTGAATGTACAGTTAATGAAATTTTTGCTGTAGTATAAATATTTTTAAATATTTAAATGTATTATAAATGATTTCTTTTTTTTGCAATTTTCAAAGATGGTGATCCCCCCAAATCAAGTAATCGGTAATGTTAATTCTGTACATTATTGACTTTTTTATACTAGTTTTTAATTTTCTTGGTTAAATTTTCCAATACCTACGGTTTTTTAACGAAATTGTCCGTCCATACATTGGCGGTTAAAGAATGAGCGTTCTGTCTATACGTGCTTGTTGAACATTTTTTTTACTTAGATGTTTCCAGTGCAATATCTAGCACCTCAAAGTTATATTTACACTTTTAGAGTCACATTTCGTGAATTCGCAAACTGTTTGCGCCATGCTGGTTGTTGGAAGCCGAAAGGCCTTATAAAACTGTTTATGTTGTGTCATTATCGTCTCTCTCCTGCCACAAATCAGAAGTGGGATCATCCGCTCGGAAACAAATAAAACAGACTCTCGACCAATTTAACCAAAGCAAACTTGCACATACGCGTATATGTATACGTAACGCTGGCGGGTAAAAAAAAATCCGCATCCGCCGCCCCCCCGCCCCGCCAAACCGCAACAGATGTTATCCTTTGTGTCGGGACGCGAATTTTCGACCCCCTTGGCGGCACCGCGCGGTAAGCCGGGCCATAAACAACCCTCCCCCCATTCTCTTAAAATGTAATCCCCCTCTCGGAATGGATAAATTGTTAATAACGCAAATATACTCGTGTAGCGGTTGATGATGATAATTATGATCGGTGCGCGCGTAAAAGGATCATCCCTTATTGGCTTTTGATTATTTGACGGCCGTCGGCGAGAGGGAGAGGGGTAATTTTCGGAGCCGTCTCGTTTGTTGTTTGGGAGCTTACAAAATTTGCGGTCATAAAATTGGGTCCAATTCTTACAATTAGAAAGTAGTATGGTCTGTTCATAAATATAAGACAGTGACCAATTGCTTTTGGATGCTATGTGGTCATTAACATACAATGCAACAAGATTATTACCTAAAGTCTCGGAATTTAAATTCAGGTAAAATTGTGGCCCGTAATAGAAAATAATTTTATACCTACCTGTGTTTAATATTCTTTGGTTTGGTATGTTGGTTGTTTAATACAGCGTGTGTTGAATCGTGTGCGAATTATGCAAAATATGTGCGAGTCTAGTGTATCTCAGGAGATGCTCCCGCCCAAATGTAGAAAACACTATTCTATTGAAACTAAGGAAGTTGTAAACAACCTTTATTTGACTCTCATGGAACGTGGTGCCAGCAAGCAAGCATCTTTAGAAGAAACGGCCACATTGACGAAAATTCCAACATCAACTGTATGGAAAATTGTGAATAATTCCATTTCAGCGAGGAAAAAAAGAAGCGATGCTGATTTTTTTGTCGACTGTAGATGAAAGCAATCAAGATATAATACGTCGTAAAATTTACCAGTTAAAAGAGGAACAAAGCATGCCTACTTTAGATATCTTAATTAGGAGGCTTGAAAAAGATGGAACCGGTGTTAAATGTGGCTGAACTAGCTTATGGAAGTGTATTCAATATACGGGTTTTAGATTTAAAAAAAATGACAGAAGGCCAGTTTTAAGGGAGACTTTTAGAATTCGGAAATGGCGACTGAAATATCCAGAAAAATTAGGATTTACAGAGAACAAAGGCGAATTATTTGCTTGAATGAAACCTGGTTCGACACTTATGATATTCTGGAAAAGCGTTGGGTTGACTCAACTGATAAGTGTAAAACAAACGCGCCATCAAAAAGAGGTAAAGAATAATTACTTTGCATGTTCTCTGTCTGCGAAAAATATTAAAGATTCTTTTCTGGATTACCATGAAGACACCACCGCTGATTTATTTAAAAGGGAAACAGACTTTACCCCGACATACGATTGTTGTATTTTTCAAAAATGGAGCGAGCGGACGGCGGCGAATCCCACTTCTGAAATGCTCCTGGGGAGTCGATATCCCCGGTCAGTTTAAACGTCTTTCCGCGTATTCGTGGACGACGAAAATATGCCGTTCTCGTCCGGAGGCAACGATACAATAGCCGCATCCATTAGGATGACGGTAATTCGACACTCGAAACGTCGGCCTCCGTCCGTGTCAGAGACCGCCGTCCGGGGACCCCGGACCGCAAGATGCCGCACGCCTCGCGCTTCTTTGAAAAATCGAATTTATTTTGCGCATCGTTCTCCGCCCTCCCCCCGCCCCCGTCGCCGTACCTCCCTCACGATTTTTGACGTACACACACGTCACGGTTTATCCGATCAATCGGGGGATACTTTTTGACGTTGCGGAGGTTGAGGAAATTGCATCAGCGGGCGAGTTAACGGACATTTTACAGTGGCCGTTCAGGTTCAATGGGTGGGGGTTCGAGGGGGTCGGGGGCGGCCCCCGCATCGGATTAGAGTGTTACTGTCGGGTTTAGAGTTTTACAAGAACATGACGTGCTCCTGCGACCCTCTCGGGGGTTAAAACGGGACGATCCGCGGATAAGGGATGTTTTTTCTTTTTGCTGGCGATCGAGTTCGATCGCGGACATCTTACGCCGGGGGAGAAGAGCGGGCGACTTAAAACGATACCCGAAAATTTACGGATTTTCAGTCTTTTAGGATTTTTGAGAGCTAAATTACTGTCAAATAACAGTCAGTTACGGACATTTTTTTTTTCAAATCAAGAATTATTTGTTTTTTTTTTGTAGCAATTACAAAATATTTTAAAGAACGCGCTTTTTGCAAGAAAATTTCTCTCGCGACCTGTTTTTCCCGCGTATTTAGTTGGTGGTTTGTCAAAGGACTGGAAGTAATGGAAAATACGAGTATTAGGTTTAAATGGACGGAAGAAAAGAAATTACGAAGCTATGAATACTTCGGGAAAATCTCACACTTCACAATATTTGACTGAAGTAGTTTGTGACCTAATTTCTTCATGTAAATCACATTATGACGAGGCCAAATCTTTTCTGATAGATAACGCAACCAATATGTCAACCAAAAGTCATAACTTATACGAGATGTCAAAGAACATGTATTCCAAATTGTTAAGTATTTTTGCGATAACCATCTAGCTATAAAATAGCGTTGCTGATTGTTTAATGATGTACGTACCTCAGAGCGATATATTATTAAAAATCTGTGAAGAAATCCAAAACCAAATTGATTCCACCATTTACCAAAACGAGTCAAACATGGAGCACAAGAATATTTAAGCAATTTAAAGCTAACCTCAGTTGCTCTTGATATTTTGCAGAGAAAAATCGCTACTATCTCAGATTCTGTAGAGCATAAATAAATGTTGAACCTTCAAAAGCAAAAATATGAGTTAATAGCCGAAACAAAGAATCTGGCTTTAGAAACAATTATTAATTTATATGGAAAAACTGAAATTTTGCCATTAGTAATTGCAGTAGTTGGCCATTTAAAAAAAAAATATGTTTTCGGATGAAATAATATAGAAGGTAAATGGAAACGGATGAGTCAGAAATTGCTAATCAGCTACCAATTATAAACCAATTCCTGTGTGCACCTGATTTGCTCAGTGTCAGTAGAACTAACTATAAAATAAGTGAGTGGCTGAATAGAATACAGTGCTGCAAAACAATCGGAAATATGCTTTGAGAAAAAAAAAATGTCTATAAATTGTACAAGCTGTTCCAAGATGACCGAGAAGTGCTTCGAGTATTGGAAAAAACGTTGGCACAAGTGTTTTATATCTGGAGGGGTTAGTTTGAAGCGGACAAAATTAATTTTGATAAATGAATAAGTACTTTTTGATAAAATTTACATATCATCTCACTTTTTGAACACACCTCGTATCAACATATTTGTTTGGATGGATTTCTTCTTCTTCCTCTTATTCCTATCTTAAATCCATACTTGTGTTTACTGGGTTATATTTCATCTTATTTGTGATTCTGATAACCAGCTATATTGCCATCTTTTTTGTGGTTTTCCTCTTGATCTTTTCTCCTCGAGTTTTCCATCTCTTGTGATCTTTGCTAATCTGTGGTCTTCCAATATAGTTACGGGTTGATTTCAATTTCTTCTTCTCTCTCGTCCCCATCTTACTATATCTTGATTATTACATTGTTGCCGGATATCTTCGTTTCTTACATAGTCTCGTCTAGTCTTTAAAATTATGCATCTTAATGTTTTCATTTCAGTCGTCCTTAGCGCTTGTTTTGTTTTCTTTGTATTGGTTCTGATTTCTATGGCATACGTAAGTATTGGTCTTATACATGTTTTATAGATTCTTGTTTTCGTTTCTATTCCTAGATGTTTATTTCTCTTTTTTTATTTTAGTGGAGTAGTTGTAAATGAGTTCTTATTATTTTACGAGATATTTTTTTTTTTTTAGTAAGTATACTATGTCATTAAGTCGTATTATATCAAACGTTTTTGATGGCATCTGTTGTTGATCTGTTCTTTGTAAAACCTTTCTGTTCTTCGCATATCGGAATTCTTGCTCTTAGTTCTGCTATGATTTTGGTGAAAATTTTCGATATTGTATCTAGCAAAGATATTCTTCTATAGTTTGATGGCTTGTTCTTGTCTCCTTTTTTAAATATTAATTTGGTCACACTTTTATTCCATTCTAGAGGTATCTTTTCTTCTTTAGTTATTTTATTAAAATGGATGTATTTATTTCTAATTAAAAATTAGAACCACAAATACCAAGGAAACTTTTTTATGTCATATATTTTTCTTCATCTAATTACGACCTAAAATATCGAAATTTCATGATTGCAAATCATTAATTTATTTACAGTAATTTTAAAATTGATTTTTCTAAACTTTCTATTGTAAAGTAGTAAATGAACAGATATTTATTAATTTATTTATTAACAACCGCTTGGGGCATATAATTATCGAAGACGTCAGCGTAAATTTTATTTTAAAATATGACGCGCGCTCGAGAGGGCGCTGTAAGCGCGCCGCTGACGCGCATTAGCGTCACCCGGCGGCTTTTCCACGAGATCAAATTGGTTTTAATCACACATCTTCTTGCCTAAGTGATTCCGTAAAACGGCAAAGTGCAGCGCCCCCTCCCGGCGGCGACGGCGACGCGACCTTATATCAAGTTAAAATAAATAATCCTACCATTTGATGTCGGCTTTTAGCAACATTACGCGTCTATTTAGCGTCCCTCTGACGTTTTAATTTACTTTACGGAGAGTTTCCGTCGGAGCGTGTTTTTTTTTGCCTCCATCTTTTTCGTTTCCTACTAAAATCGTCTTTGCTGGAATTGGGGGGCGGGAGGGGGACTCCGGAAAATAAACCGGCCTAATGGAATTAAATTTCGAAAATAAAACTCGGAAATGGAAACGTTTAGGATATTCTGAAAGCTCGACTCACCTGGACTCTGGCCTCCGTCAGGTTGATCTTCATCGCCAGATCTTCCCGGGTAAAGACGTCCGGATAGTGAGTCTGCGCGAATGCCGTTTCCAGTTCTTCCAACTGTAACGTGAAAACGATGAATTGGAAGTAGAAAATGAGTTATCAATTTTGAACTCTTTATTCGTTATTGAAATTGCAATTGAAAGTCAAGAGTGAGATGAAGCGCAAAATGCAAGCGCTAGAAGAGATTAGAAAAATGTAAAGTCTAAAAAACATCTGCTGACGACATTAGTTCGATTATTATTATACGAGGATAGCGCCAAAATCACGATCCAGCTCCAGGATCACGATAAAATTTTATCTTCGTTTAAATATGTATCTTAGTAGGCTGCGAAAAAAAAATTGAAATCTCGCGTCAAATAGTTTTTTTTTATTGACAGCATTTTAAACAAGACGTGTACGAAAAAATGTCGCACATAACGCAAATTGAGTATAGAGCAGTCATAAAATTTTTGACTATAGAGGGGTTAGCACCTAAAATTATTAAATGGATGATGTGTACGCCCAAAGTTCTCCTTCGTATTCTGTAGTGAAAGATTGGGAAAAACGGTTTCGAACGGGGCAGGAGTTTCTTGAAGATGATTCACGAACTGGTCGACCAATGGAGGTCATAACGGCAGATATTGTTGCGATTGTGGAAGAGGTGGTATTAAGTGATCGACGTTTAAAGGTCAAGGAAATCTCAGAAATTCGTCGATTCCTGCATGAGCATAAGGTTAGTGCAAGATGGGTTCCTAAAAACCTTGCCGCTATTCAAAAATAACTGAAACTGTTATTTTTTGGATAATTCTATTAATTTAGCCTAAAGCCAGAGCTTTCGAAAATCTTATAAATACCAACAATAAATTGTTTAATCGATAGAAAAATGGTTACTAATCAATAACGTTTTTTTTATTAGATGCGTTTCAATAAATAATTATAATTATTATATATAACATTATAAATAAGGGCCATTCGGTTACGACGGCCATTCTGGAGCACAAAATTTTGGTAAATTTAGTCAAAAATAAATCGACTTGATGGTTAAAAGCCACAAAAAATAATAAAAAGCTTGAGTACGGCCGCCTTGTCCCATCAGAGGCAGCGTCCAGCGTCTTCTATCGACTCCCTCCCCACATAAACTCACCTGCTGCAACGTGAAGGTGGTCCTGTTCCTCCTCTGCTTCCTCCTAACGAACGTGTCGTCGTGGATGGCCGGATGGTAGGAGTAGCTCGTGTCTGCAACAGAAGATTCCGCCAATTAATCAACCGAAAACGTCTATTTAATTTGCCCCCTTTTGCGCCACCCCGCGCCCCCCCTCGCTCGAGCAAATCGAATTCTCCGCCGTCGAGAAGTTTTATCGAAACTTTCTAAAGTGATTAAGGGGAAGAAATGACCGCGACCGGAGGAGTTGCGGGAAAGTTCCAAAGTGGATTCCGCGCAGAAACGAGATAACTCCATGTTAGCTGAAACTCCGTTAGGATTATCGGATTTTCTGGACGTACGTAGCGCGCGGGGCAAGGGTATTACACGGAATTTATTTACAGGGAAAAATAGTTTACCGTGGTCGTAATTTGGCCTGGTCACGTCGCTGAACTAACCGCACGGTCAGTTTGAAGCGGCGACGTTGCATCCTAACCTGCACGCCGGCGTGTGCCTTTTTTTCTACTTTCACCGGGTTTGCGTTCGATCGATTGTTGCAGAGTTATTCTTGCCTGAATCTATTTAAAACCTCCCAGTTATACAAAACCTCCAAAGTTTCAACCTGCTCGCCCGAGTCTGACAGAGAGAGGGCTTTCATCAAGTCCTAGGTCGTTTTCTAGGTAGGTATATTCTGCTGTTCGCTGTGTTTTTACTCCATGATTGAGCAAACAAAATCACCCCTTAAAACTGAATCTTGGCAAGACACAACACCTGATGATATCAACTAATAAAGCTATAAGTGTTGTTAGCGATCGACCTAATTGCTCGGAACATGTTGGTGAATTGAAAGCAAAACTTAGCAGTGTACTGTTCGCTCTGAAGCGACTGAGAGGATTGATTGATGATAAGCACCTAATTATGGTAAATCATGCATACTCATGTATCATATCATATATATCATCAGTGCATACTCACTTAAGTTCTGGGGCTTATTATATTACTGTTCGTTCTGAGACAACTTAGAGGACTGATTGATGATAAGCACCTAATTATAGTATGTCATGCATACTCATATATCATATCATATATATCATCAGTGCATACTCATTTCAATTGTTGAGCTTATAATATTACTGCTCGCTCTGAGACGACTTAAATAGCTGATTGATGATAAGCATATAATTATAGTATATCATGCATACCCATATATCATATCGCATATATCAGTGCATACTCATTTAAGTTGTGGAGCTTATTATATTTATAAAACTACTCATTGCCATATATTTGGTTGTATCGTGCATGTATACCAAAAAATTATCATAGCACAAAGCTATTCACAGATTCAAGATGTCTATCGGCAACAGTCTTCATTTTGACTTGCATAATCTTCTGCGTGTCAACAAAAGATCCTTAGACGACATATCGTTTGAAAAGAGAGTCAAATATCACCTACTACTTCACTGTTTCTGCCCTATCGTTAAATTTAAAGATAAAGTAAAAACGAGCACAGATCTCTTCATAGTTTAATACTTAGTTTAGTTTAACACTTTGATGTCCACCGCCAGATTTGTTTTTATTTGTTTTATAGTGATTACAACTACTCCTTGCAAAACGTAGTCAATATAAAAAAACTAAACTAAAAAAACATTCAAGACTCTCTACTGAAATCATATGAAGTAAACTGATCAAAAGTCACATCGAAACTGCAACCAATTTGAAGAGGTGCGTTCTTACCTGAAATCGGCCTAAACATAAGTTAAAAATTTGACATGAGATCTAAAGGCTCCAAAAATTTATTACGTAGATCACTCCTGTGTCGATGATGCTCGAATTACAATTCGCTTCGTCAGCACAGTGATATTTT
This sequence comes from Cylas formicarius, assembly GCF_029955315.1. Taxonomy (NCBI): domain Eukaryota; kingdom Metazoa; phylum Arthropoda; class Insecta; order Coleoptera; family Brentidae; genus Cylas; species Cylas formicarius. The sequence goes on along the minus strand of NW_026844326.1, from coordinate 27,772,130 downwards.
TAAATTTGCTTAACTCGATTAATATTAATATGTAACAAACATTGCAGAACTCTTGCTTAAATTTCATCTAACTGTCTAATTTATATGTTTATTACAGTGTTATTGTTTTTCTTTTTTCTCTTTTTTTCATTCTCGTTTCTTAACAATATTGTGATTGTTTTATTATATATTGTCCTTTAATTGGTGTGAACTGTTGGGCAATAAAATTCATTATTATTATTATTATTATTCAGCGTTAATTTCATATCCCTTCGCAAAGTTTGAACTATGCCGTCTCTACATTGCGAATTTACAATTGAAACGCTATTCACTCGCAACGTTTATGCTGCGACGCGGTGTTGCCAAGCCGTTCACTTATTTCGACGTTAGTCGACGAATACTTTTAAAGTGGGGCGATGCTAGCGCCCTCCATCGGCGTATATTGATTCGTGTTCGCTTTTTTTTTGCTCTAGTCCCCGTAAATCCGCCGCACTTTAATTTCAGCTACGCGTAACACAATTAAACCCGATGCCGCGGATATATTAATTAAAATCTCATGGTTAATTCAGGGAATTCGTATGTTTAATCTCGTAATCTGTTCTGTTCCCCGCAAATTTAAAACCACCCCGCATAAACATCGCGTCATTAATTATGCAAAGCGCAACCCCGCCCCTCCATTACACCACCCCCAAGCCAACCCCCGGTCCGCATTTCCTGCGATTTGCGATCGCGACTCCCAACTCTGTGGTGGTGAGATTTCAGCGACCATTTCAGCACGTAGGAGTTCACCAAGGATCGCTTCTGGGGCCAACTTTCCCTTATTCTTGGAATAATTAGGCTTTCCAACCTGACGGAAACATAGCGACCCTTTCTATATTCCAATATTTATTAAAGGGTTTATTTGCAAATGTGATTTCACGGAGCCACGGAAAGTCAGGTGCTCTGATTCTCTAAAATACCTTGCCATATTGTTTTAGATAAAGTTAAACTGAATTTAAACATTGAATGACTTATGACAACTGCAATTGCTGATGAGTTTATTTGTCGCACGCCCTTTCATGTTCTTTTAGCCTAGTTGTTATTTTTGTAGTAGCTATGCTACAAATGCTCAAAATTTTTAATCCTACCAACATACCAAATTGCCTATTTTTACCGCACGCCATTTTGTTTCGTTATTACCCGGTATAGTTTTATTATCTGCATATGCATGATTCCAACATGCTTTTGTATGTATATGTTTATGATTAATATATTTTTTAATGATTGAACTGAGGTGAGTTAACCTTGAAGAAAATCCATTTATCAAAATACATAAGAACTAAAAGTTCAGATTTCCACGGAATTATACATATTCACATGACAATTGTTGTTGCTTAATAGCATTTATAGACCAAAATTATTTTGAATTTAATAGACAGATTTACATCTCTAAGGATTATGCGAAACCCACATAATCCTTCGCTAGCCTAGATTCTTGTGGATAATTTGGAAAATATCATACAAGAACATCCTTTAAGTAAAAGTTTTCTATGGTGGTATAGATACGTGGATGATGTCTTTGCTTGCTTTGTTGGAACGGACAGACAATTGAATTCTTTTTTAAATTACATTAACTCAGTATCGAGATTGAACAGGGTAACTCTATTAATTTTTTAGTCTTAACTATTACGAAAACGCAAAAAAAAAGATTTCTCCGTTTACCATAAACCTTCACACAGGGATACAGTCATACATAACAGCTCAAATCACCCTTATACACACAAAATGGCTGCATTTCACCCTTTTATACACAGACTTCCTAATACGCCACTCTCAATAGAAAATCATCACTAAACAAATAGCACTGAACAACGGCTGCAATCCGTACATTATCGATAAAATTTTAAATAAAAAACAAATCCAGACAACAGTAAACTTTATTTATCCGAAACCTAATACAGAACACGAACAATTTAAAACAATTACATACATAGGAGAAGCTAGTGAAAAGGTTTCAAAACATTTGTCAAAATGTGGTTTAAAAATAGCTTTCACAACTAGCAACACAATAGGAAAATATTTAAAAAACAATAAAACGAAATGTCCAAAATCTCAAAAATGAGGTGTCTACAGGTTGAAATGCGGATCGTGTTATTGGACAAACAGGTAGATCCTTCGAGAATCGCATTAACGAACATAAAAGAGCGTTTAAAAACAATAGTCTAGATTCGAATTATGCTACAAACTTAAACACAGAAAAACACATTTTTGACGACAATTTTGATGTTTTACATACATTCACAAAAAGTAGAAAATTGAATTTATTGGAAGCCATGGAGATTAACAAAATGAGACATTCAAATGTATTGCTTAGCAATCAATTCGATTTAGATACCTCTCCATTATTAAACTTAAATTCTAACGACAACATTAATTAAGGTTTTATTGTCATTTTTAGGTATATATAGAAGCAGGTAGTTTGTAAATATTACTTTTCATGAAGACGCGGTGTGAACTTTTAGTTCTTATTTATTTTATGGGATAAAAAATTAAAAAAAAAAACTTCTTAATTTTTCTATTTTATTATCGTATAAGACCAAAATATATCAATTTCAAAATATCTATAGAGACTTCTCTTATATTCATAGATTCACAGATAGTCAATATGAGCAGCCCATGTAAGTTTATAAACGAAAAGAGAAAATCCAAGTTTATATATTTGCTCGAATTTCTCACGCAACATTAGAGTAAAAAATATACAGGGTGACCCATTTAAAAATTAATTTTCTTCATTTTTTTCCTAAACCCTACATTCAACTGTTTTTCTGTTTTCACCATCGCAATCATTGAAAGAACTCGGGTCTGGTAGGATTAATAGAATATTAGCAACGGAATCTCAAAGGTTTTGGCAATATTAAATTACACTAAGAAAAAATATATTCAATAAATTCATAGCTAGGAATATCTATATGTAATTACATTTTTATTCTGAATCTGAAAATTTATTTTTTTTTTCACTAGGATTTATGTGGTTCTGTATAGAAATATTGTTGTTAATTACAATATCCATGAAATTTATAACAGTGGGACTTAAAGTAGGAGTAACATTTACCTTTAATTTAACTTGTTTTTACAAATGTTCTACGCGGTTCGTCATGCAATGATATGGAAGAGGACGTGAATATTTCTGGATTTCAGTTTTTGAACTTGGTGAGGCCGGTGCTTTGTGTGGCAGACGGTCGTGATAGCTTGCGTTATCCATGAAAATAACCCTGTTATTGGGAATATTTTTCAAACCAATTTGCCAAAAGTTCGGCACTTGTATCCTCATGATAATCCAAGCTGGAAAACCGCAAGCTATTTGGGACAAATCCGTCTTCTGACCCAGCATGTGTTATGGTGATGCGTTTTCCATTATTTGAAGATGCGTCTGTCTGACAGTTTTGACAGTAATTAAATCTCCAAGCGGGTAATCTGTGTGCTACACGCCTTTTGTATATTTTGCGCTACATAAATCCGATTTTTGAAACAACTCTATGGAGGTGATACGGCTTATATTTACATTGGTTGCATCTCCTTCTAGCTTCTTTTCACTATACGGTTTTTGTAAGAAGACAGGTTTCTTTTAAAGCCTTTTGTTTAACCTGTATTATCCCAAGCATAAAAAAATAAAAAAATACTTTTTTGCCCTTTTTTGTTGCACACAAAAAATATTTGTGTGTAAACGAACCACTGGGGAAAAACATTAAATAATGTTTCGGGGCACATACGATGTAACATATAATTTATACATAAATATACATAAAGATACAAAAAAAGCGGTTTCATTTTTGGTGATATTTTACAAAGCATGAAGTATGTAAATAGCAATGGTGGGTAAATGGTTATATTCTCCTTATTACAAACAGATTCTATATCTCCTTCGGGTTTTATTAGTATGAACAATCATGAGGTGACCTTGATTATCATAACGCACTTCATCTATGGCAGGTGCAAGATTTCTTTGAGTAATTGTTTTATCAGTTTTTAAAGTCGCAAAGCAATGTAAGATTTAAAATCTGCCTGGGAAATCTTTTGTTCGTTGACAATATTATACAATTTCCATGCATTCACTACTAAACTATCCAGTGAGTTACAAAATAGAGGTCACCACCATTTTTTTCAAAACCTATAATTAGCAATTCCATTGTCATGTAAATCTACCCCACCCATATGTCTATTGTATTGGGCAATTACATAAGGTTGGAGTATATCTACATCTTTCCGTTATTTTCTATTATAGCGTTTTACATTTTGGACAGGATCTACACTAGAAACATTACTGGCCGCAGTTACAACTGAATTGTCGTGCTAACGGACAACAGAAATTTTTGATTCGGATTCATATGCTAAAAGATAGGATCCGCGGTCTTTTTTTCCAAGTACCGGTGGCAAAATAACCATTAGTTATTAAATATACAAATAGTTTGAATGATGAAAGAAAATTGCCAAAAAAACAACAACAGAAAGTAGACTCATGACACTGTCACCGTCAAGACCAAGGTCAGAATGAGGTTTACTTTGAGCACCACCATATCGAAGTGAAAAAAATAGGTACCCATCAGAAGCACAAAGGCACCAAAGCTTGAAGCCAAAACGAACTGGCTTAACCCTTATAAACTTTTTGCAGGAATGGCGGCCAAAGCAGGGTACCAGTTGTTCATCTATGGATAAGTTGAACGAAAATATGGCTAACTGAAGATTTTGTTTATTTATTACTTCAAAGAAGGGTCTAACTTTTGAAGATCTATCATTTTTATCCAGCAGATTATTCAGATAAGTGCAAGTTTTGCTATATCAATTGGAATCAATTGCTGCTCATACATTTTTTTACAATATCAATTCCGACAACGAGAATTTATGGCGGTTATTGTCTTGAGCATATTTTACCGAAAATTTTAAAATCAAATCACTTCGTCATCAAAAAACATAAAAATATTTCAAGCGAAGTTTTTCAGAAAGCCTAGTTTTTAGTTCCTCACATGATCTAAATTAATTGGCTACAGGTGTGTGAATGTACTCAATCTGACCTTTCTTCCACTTGACAGTAGAAGCAAGCCTGTCAGTTGCAGAAAGCATACGTCTTCTTTTGAATTCCAGGGTTTCATCATCTGATGAGTCCGATTCAGGTTCAGTAGTTGATTAATTACAGAAATGTTGAAGAACAGCTGTATCATTCGGTGTATGTAACTCGTAAGTTCCAACTGTAACAATTGGTTCGCCAAACTCTTGTAGATTTATGTTATAGTTCATATCTTCTTCGTCAGTCAAGGTATCCACGTCGGGTGGAATATATACCCGCGTCAATATGTTCTGTAAATTTTTTTTACGTTATTTTTAGCATAAATTTACAAGGAATGGAATGCTACAATACATAAGAATACGTAAATCCACTGTACTGTAACTGTAACGTTCACTGACAAGGCACAAACTAATACTAAAGAACACGCTAATTGCGCTGACTTGTCTAGACTTGCAACAACAAAATTTTGTTTCACAGATAAAACCAGTGGTGCATTCACGCACCAGTAAATATTTTCAAAAAGTAAAGCATAATCAATATAGTATTTCCAATGTATGTTTTCTGCGATGTAATCTACATGCTATAGACTTAACAAAAATGGCAATACAAATCCAAAATATATATTTTTTGGATTTACTTGAAAATGTGATACAAATTTATGTAAAGCTTTTGTTAACTTTTGAAGTCATATACAAGATTTTTCCTTTACACATAATTTAGCGATTTCTACGGTTTTATGTCCTTTAGTAGTGATAATAATAAAATTTCTAAATGGATGTGAAAAAATATATCCTAGATGTGACAAAAAAATCATAGTGGTGCATTAACACACCAATGTGTTAATGATAGTACCACAAACGTAATTCGGCAAGAGGTAGCTAAAATGTCACTACAAAGTTGGTCCAACTGTGAAAAACGAGTAACAAAACAAAAAAATCTTTATCGAGAACGATTAGTGGTGGAGTTGATTATTGGACTAGGAGACGACAGTAGCAATAGTGACGATTTTTAAAGTGCCTGATACTTTATTGGTATTATATTTAATATTTTGTATATTAATAATGATACTACGTAGAAATGTAATGAATTGGAATGTAATAAATTGTTATTTTGTACTAATGGTTTTATTAACATGTTTCAAGAATTGGCCGGCGATAAAGATTGGAAATATACTATATATAATATATACTAGGACGGTTATGGGTGAGGGTCTGCTCGGCAAGGTGTTCTATAAGGGGCTGCGGTTTTGGAGTAATAAACAGCAGGCAAAGTTAATCACGGGGTCAGTTGTAAAAGCACTATATTTCTGGTCGGAGTATAATTCCTCCTGTCCCGTTTAAAACTCATACCGGCCGATACAAACGCACGGAATACGAAACGAACGCGTTAATTTGGACAGACGCGTGTCGACACCGGTCGAAATCGGAACGGACGGACCGAGCGTTCTCGCCCTCTTTGTGAAATCGACAATCATCGTATCGCGCGACCCAGGTCAAATTGGCCGTGATTGCACGGCCTCCGATGATGATTCGGATTACGTTCGGAATTCGAATTTCTCCTCTCGTTGTCGCGTTCGCGCAGTTATAAGGTTTAATTTGCGCCCAGCGCCGATTGATGTATATTGATGAGGCTTAGGAATGAAATGTCGACGGAAAACGCGCCTCTGGGATCGGTAATCGATCTCGAACGAGTGCCGGTGGTCTGTGATTTCGTGGCAAGTGGTAAACGAATTGACGAACATAAAAATGAACGTAACAAATATAGAGTCGAAACTAAACGCCGCCACTGTTACTGACGCTCTCGAGATTGCAAATATTTTTAATAAATTCTTTAAAATTAAAACGAAAGGTACAATAATCAACACAAACAACAGAATAACATGAATTATACAACTTATGTTCTACAAAAATTAAAAAATAAGTGTTCGGGTAGGGATAGCATTCCAAATTTTTTAATCGGAAATAGTATATAAATAGTACACCAAACCAAAGAATATTAAACACAGGCAGGTATAAAATTATTTTCTATTACGGACCATAATTTTACCTGAATTTAAATTCCCAAACTTTAGGTTGCATTGTATGTTAATGACCACCCTTGGATAATCCCATTCAAAAGCAATTGGTCACTTTCTTATATCTATGAACAGACTTTAATTTTTTTCATAGATTGTTTAAAAATTATATTTAAACCTTAACGTCGTATTCACTTAATAAAACACTATCTGGTCAAAATGGAACTAATAGGTCTGTTGACACTCGTGGAGGAATTAAGGCCTTGACGACGCCATTTCGAATTTGTCGCACGGATCGCGATAAATCGCGGCTTTGATTTGATTTTTTTTTTCAAAGCGCGAACAATGGCGCTGATGACAGTAATCCGCGAGCGCCGATACCGCGACAGTAACCTTTGAACCCGCGGGAATGCCGTGCCCATTGTCTCACGTCTTGGGTAGGGCGGACCGATTAAGAGTCTAACGGCGAAAAAAAATCACTCCGGCATCGATCGGGAAATACCGACGACGCTACGGTTTTTATTGCGCCTCCACCCCGTCCGCACGGTCTCCCTAGGGGGGAGGCACCCCCTAATAACAAATTTCGGCACCACATGTCGAGATCTACTTATCGTATTAGCTTGACCTCGTAAAAAGGAATATTTTCGACAACCTGTGATTATCGTCGATAATCCCCTTACCGGTGGGGTGGTGCGGGGCGGTTGATTAGCGCGTGACGTCACGTTCGGGTCGTTTCTGTTATCCAATAACGCGCGATGCGTGTGTGACGACGTGTTAAACAATCGAACAAGCTATTCTTACAGACGTACCATATCATCAATTTAAAAAAAAAGTTATTAATGCTTCTTCTCCACCAGACTCCTTGAAAAAGTCTGTCACCCTTCATGACTCTAAAATTCCTAGCCTCTACGGCCTCCCTAAGATTCACATTGTCAGCACCATTGGTTCTCCAACATATTCTCTATCAAAATATCTAGCTGTTATATGAAAACCCTTTACAGGGAAAACTGACATGGGTTCTCCATTAATACCATGATAGCGAATATATTTTAGGAAGGCTTCGAGAAGAAAGCTCTCGACACCTTTCATCTAAAACCAATACTCAGGTCTTCTTATCAATAGAAAATCATACCTAACATTGGGTGATTGTGTTTACAGAAAACCTATACACAGTGGTCCTTCCTTACATTCAAAACATTACTAATCAGATATTAAAAGTTCTTAACAAATATAACGTCAATACCAGATTTACCACTTCACCAATATGGCAATCAATAATCCAAGACGATGTTTAGGTCCACCCCCCTCAATCAATATATAAGCAGGCACAGTTTCTGTTAAGCTCTAAAAAAGTCAACAGGATGATAGTGATGGATGACTCGAAAGATGGAAAAAAAGACATGGTGCACGTCAACTGAAAGTTTGTGGAGAAATGTTGTATGCCGATGTATCTGCCGCAATAAAATTTGCAGAGAAAATGATTTGCAACCAGACCAGACTAGTCGATCTCATTGAATGTCTAAAGAAAATATACTTCAAAAATATCGTATATTCCAATAGCTTCAGTTTGGAATGAAGTGAAAGATAGTATCTTGGAAAAATCTGTGAAAATGTTACGGAAAATTCCGGTAAAAACGTCACATTGGAAAGGCCTAGGGGCCTTGGGGCAGCGTTAACTTATATAGAAGAAGAAGAAAATGCAAAGTACAGTAAAAATTATCTATTTTTTAAGACAGTAAACTAAGAAATGGGATACATATATATTCAGAAAAAAATTGAGCAATAAAAATTTTATAGATTATTTCATAAGTCGATAAAATATATGTACCATAAAGTTCTATTTTCCAAAAAAAAAATCGGGTTTACCAAAATTTTGATAGTTCGAAATCAATTTGGTCCACATTATTTCGGATAATCAGGGCTGTACTGTATATAATTATATTAACATAACATAAAGTTAATTAGTATATTGTTTTATTTAACATATTCTTATTATTGCTATTGCTATTATTAAGCAAGCTCCGATTTAAGGGGCAGCACTAAAATTAGTTTCCCGGCTTAAAGCAACTAATATTTTTAACAGTTTTTTTTTGTATCTTCTATAATATTCTATCCACCTAACATGAACCTTGAGATATACTTACAAGGATGCGATGGCGTGAAGGGGTACTCCAGCGTCGGTAACCTAGGCTGGGGTGCTCCGGGGTGCAGGGCAGGCGGGCAATGGTAGCAGAACATGCCCCTGCCACCGCTGCCCGCGATCTGCAACAAAAGTTTACAATAAGTTTGTTTGTAAAGGCGCATGGGACAATCAGTGCGCTTCGCCGGTCTAATTGGTCGAATTAGAAGTGAATTAGTTTCCATTGAATTAACGGCGTTAAATAGCAGACGGGTGACATCATCATCGGTAGCGTCACAGTTTAGATTGCTCGATAAGTGAAGCAGAAAAATAGATCTTTTTCAGGACAAGCCGTAGGTCTGCGAATTAATTATTGAAACTGCCTCCTTATTCGCCCGACTTGAATACTTGTGACTTTTTTCTCTTTCCGAACTTCAAAAATCACCTCAAGAGACGTCATTTAGGGACAAACCATTCAAACGGTTGGAACCGACCAGCTGAAAGTTATTCTAGTGTTGTATGGCTTGAGAAGGAAGTTTTTTTTAAGGGCGACAATGTACAATTTAATTCTATTAAAATAAAAAATTTATTTACCCGCCTTGCATGGCAAATTTTACTACCAATTGTTCCTAATTTATAATCTACAAGAATATACAAGACAGACTTGTATTCTTGGAGGATAGCGAACTTACCAAAAAGGCCATTTGAATTTCACTGAAGTAAAAAAATGATCTTGGATTCGAGAATTACGTGAGAAAGTTTAGTACTTTGGGGTACTTCGGGAGTATTTTAATTTTTTTCCCAAATATGGCCGAAAAACCTAAAAAATCATTTTAAGGTATTTGCGACGTTGCCAAAACGATTTTTCCGCCGAACATGCTTAAATTTGATGAATGCGGAGATCGTTTGTAGAAAATTCGCCGATCAGCATGAAGAAGTAACTCGATTAAATGTCGAGCACACACACACACACACACGTACTCATCACCGCTATGTAAAACAGCCACTCGGTAAGTCGATCATAGGGGCCTGCGATGCCTAATTTTATTAGAGTGGATATCCCTTACTAGGGGTCCCTCACAACGAAGACTATTTGCCCGCTACCGTCCGGACCACTTACGCAGTGGCGTCCTGTTTGCCTCTACATTACTTTTAAATTACTTACAAAATGCTCTTTTTTATCTTTTGCATTTACTATAACTGATAATAATATATTTTATCGTGGTGATCTGATGGTGATGCGGAGATACACAATAATAGGCCGAACCAAACATACAGGGTGGTTCATTCATAATCGGTTGTGTAGAATCCTGTCTTCAAAAAATTTAGATCTAAACGGACTCACTTGAGATAAAGAGTTTTAATGTGAGAGGTGTGTTCAAAAAGCAAGGTGACTTTTGTAATTGGGCATGTCCTTAACATATGTTCACAGTTTCAGCTAGTTTGCAAGTATCCTTTTTTTGTGAGACAAACTGGAACAAAAGTTTTATAGAAGTGAAACAAATGGTGTTGCAAAATCGTCGAACTAGTATCAGAGAAGTGGCTGAAGACGTCGGCATCTCTATTGGCTGAAACGTTTAGCAGCAAAAGTTGTTCCGAAACTGCCAAAAGGATCGTTGAAGGAGTATCGCTCGAGAGCTGTTAAACGAAGTCAGTGATGATACGCTCATAATGGTCATTAATGGTGACGAAGAATCGCCAATACCAAAAAAGCACGTCAAGTTCGATCAAATGTCAAGGTTTTGTTTACTGTTTCCTTAGATTGTCGAGAGTTCTTACCACAAGGTCGTATGGCCAATAAAGAGAAAACTTCCAGAATTGCTCACTCATCCAAAAACAAAACCAAAACAAACAAAACCAGAATCATGCCTCAGCCACAATATTCATCGAATAAGCGACTTTTTCCTGTTCCCAAAACTCAAGAAACCCATGAAACGAGAGAAGTTTGGAACGATTGAAGGGATAAAGATAAATTGCTGGAAGAACTCAAGGTTATACCAGAAAATGCTCACCAGAAGTGCTTTGTAGATTGGAAAAAACGTTAGCACAAGTGTATTATAACTGGGGGGGATTACTATGAAAGGTGCAACATTAATTTTGATAAATATATACAAACTTTTTGATGAAACTTAAAAATCACCTTACTTTTTGACCACACCTCGTATAACTTTAAATATCCCAAAAATAATGAATTTATCGTTACAAAAAAAGAGTATGTGTTTACAAGCAAAGTATTGCAGAATCCGCCAGCCACGTGGAATTTGAGGAGGGCCAACCAGCCAAAGGCTCTTCTCGTACTCCTCTAGTAGTAGACATAATTATTTATTTAACAAAATCTAGTAGATGGTACAGTACCTCTGCGTTCCGCCAAGTATACCAGTGACACGTCAAATAGTTTTAAAATACTGTTCAAGAACAATTTTTAAATGTTTAAATAAAATATCCTGAAAATCAATAAGTAATAATTTTTTGGATTTGGACTAACTACAAATATTTGCAACTCAGAATGGTATAATTTATATTTTTTCCTTTTCCTGCAGGATTTCTTCTACGACTATGACTACCGACGGCTATTTCGGTCCGTGCGATATCATCGACAGAGCGAAGGGTCTCTAAACGAGATCGCAACAGAACGAAAATAATGTGCTAATTTGCATTACATCCGATTATATATTAATATAACCTCCTCTCTAATAAATTCATTAACCGGGTTCAGTCGAAAACACCTGGTACCGGGAGCGTTTCAAGACGTTATTTTTGGAGCACGTTGGATATGAAAGCACCATGTTAATAATAATTAATAATAATGATAATGATAGTAATGTAGACTAAAAATATAGAAAACAATATTTACAAAAGTATTTGTGGATGTGTCTAGTAGTTCAAGATGCTTTGTTGGGTTGATCCATATCGAAATAATCACTACGTTGACTGCAAAACACACCGGGTGCCAAATGGATCAACTTTTGGCAGTTTTTCCTTAGTCTTGAGAAATATTTGTTGTTCTAAAAAACCTAGAAAGAAATCTTAATTTTTATCTAAAGTCTAAATCTAAAATGGCGACAATTTTATTTTATAATTTAAAAACGTTGATTTTGACTGCAATTAAATCAAAATCTAATCGAGTGGTCTTTCATTCAATTCTTGTTATCTCCTTGGAACTACTATTCCACCCAAAAAGTGATATTTTAGTTTCTGAAAAAGCAGATATTGACTCGAATTTCATCGAAATCTACTAGAAAGAATACAGTTTGATTTTTCGTTGTTTTTCTCGAAAATCCTCATTGGAGCTTACCATTTAACCCAAAAATAAATGTCTTAGTTTAATATCAGCAGGTTTGATGAACTTCTCTTTGCCATAAGTGGCGAAAAAGATGATTTTCACTAGAATTTCATTGAAACCTACTAGGAACAGTGCTGATTTTGTAAATAACGCCAGTGTTTCGAAAAAAAAAAAAAACAAAAAAAAGGATAGTAACTTCTTGCACATTTCCAAAAATATACTTGGCAAAATATTTTCATTTTTAGTCTTGCAGTCCCAAAGACACAAAAAGCAAATATATTTTGTGTAGCTATCCACGGAGAAAAATTAGCCACTGATGTTCTTAAAAAAAAATTATAAAGGGCCAGACAAAATGTCAGGTATATACTTGCCTGATTAGAATCTAATTTTAAATAAGAGATTTATATTTTTACCATTAAATATATATTTACTTCATTCCCCAGTAGCACAAAAATATTGGTAAAATTATATTTACGTACTGGCCAACCATAGAAGCGTCAGATTATTTTAATGACCGAATGTCTATTTTTTCAATCTTAAAGCAATATTAAAAATATTTTCTCTCCAATCGATTAAATTACTTTAAATATATTGGTATACTGTACTTCAAACTATAATTTCATAAAATTAGGCATCTTTACAATTTATTGTTTATTCTATAAAGACAGGTATTGTGAGTAATTATTTTATGAATATTGGAATAATACTTTATAATGTATATTTAGACAGCGCCTACTGAGTTCATTATTAAAGATAGATAAAAAATGTAAATACAAAAGTTGCAATAAAAACAAATGAATATTGCAAAGCAACACCCTGTATATTCTGGCCTGAAATGTCCCGACTCCAAATAGGCTTTGAGAGAATATGGTCTTCGTGTAACACATTAAGCTTAGGGCATTTCATGTTATTTTTCAAATCCTGTAGGTATATTTGCAACCAGGACAAAAAGCTTTTCTATTTCACCCCATAATATACAGGGTGTTCCGTTTAGAAAAAAGTTAAATTTGCCTATACTTTCCTATTTTCCGATGCGTTTTTGTTTTCTTTGATAACTTTAAAAGATAATAGTCAGTAAATGCATTCGCGTTTTGCCAAAAATGTACCCGAAAACTAACGGTCGTAGAAAAAGTATAGTATGCAACACATGCAAGTTTACCGAACACTTTTGAACTCACTCGTTTATTAAACACTCGCTCCGCTCGTGTCAAATACACTCGTGAGTCAAATGCCGTTTGTTGCATAATATACTATAAAAACACATTTTACCAATAATGGCCAGAAATACGCATCTATTAAAACAAATTATAAGTACATTATTTAAATTTATGAATGAAGATGTGTTGTTAAAGGTTCTAATATTGTTAAATAAATATTCTGATAATAATGGACAAATATTTCTTACAAATATAAATAAAAGTTATTCCCAAATACGTTTTACCACTGAACCGATATTAGATAAACATTAGTCCTGCATTAGTCCCTACAGGGTATTCAAAATTTTAAAATCAGCTTTTCTTAGTATTTTTAAATAGCCATACCCTGTATTCTATTTCATTTTTGAATGCAGAATTTAATTGCAAGCATATTTTGTTATTACGAATGTATTAAAATTCTCAATGGGTTTAGCGATATTTACCATATACCATAAATACCCTGATTAAACTAGTACAGGGTATTGGGAAATTAAAATATTACCCTAGCAAGCTGTGGACAAACAATTGGTACTTTTTGACATATCCAGTGTTTTGTAATTATTTTTATCTCATTTAGTTCTTTTCTGGAGTATCAGTTTTTCAAAAATGAATATTTCAAATGAAGAGTTAATTGTTATGGCGTTTCTATTGGCGAATTGTGATAATTATTTACTGATCAGTAGAGTTTATTGAGCTATAAAAAGGAAGAAAGAACAAAACCGGCTACAAATGCGGAAAATCAACTAGCAGTTTTCTTGACAGTTACTGAAAATCCAAACAAAATCCGGTCAATTGATTGTCAATTGACCACTTCTTAACTGGCGAGTCAAATGGGATCAAAATATTTTAAATAACATGTTGCTATTGAAGAGTGTTCTCTATCATTATTTAATAATAATTTCATTATTCAAGGAATACCGAATAAGATACTTAGCGATTTCAAATACACAGATGCGAATTATAGTTTATTTGTTGCTAATTCCTTAGAATAAGCAAGACATTTTGACCCACGTGAGTCCAAATTTTTTAAAGCAGTAATAAAGGTAATTGTTATTTGGAAACTGAATGGAGGGCATTATAAATCGGTCAAGTGAAGAGGTGTTAAATTGTATTAAATTGATTAGTGTTACATACAGATCTGATCAGGTGTAATGAGAATTTCAGAGAAATGTTATTACTCGATCTTTATCGTGCGATAATTCTAGAAATGTGATGGATTGCTCCACCACCCACCATAATCCAACTCACGAAACAGGTCTCTAATCTGACATGGCCAGTTGAATTTGGTGTGCCTGGTGTGTCAAAACGTATTAGCCGATTGCTCGGAAGGGATAATGATACATGACGAAATATGGCCCCGTCGACTTGCAAAAGCTAATGAATACGGTCTAAAGATCGACCTTAACAAAACTCAATTTATCCATATAAGTGCTTAGGAACGTGGATAACTTCAAACATGGATCAGAACAAACAAATAAAAACACGAATTGAAGCTGCACTATCAGCGTTTGTCAGGCTTAAACAGTTCTTTACTAACAGAGACTTGAGTTTGATAAACTGGTAGCATATGAGCTCTGGTGTTACAGAAGGATTTTGAAGATATCGTGGACAGAAAGGATCTCAAACATTGAGGTTTACAAAAGGATACGTAGGGACCCAGATATAGCTACAGGGTAGACGAAATGCCGGAAGGCGGAAAATTAAGTGTGAGGAACCTGATTCGTGACGAAGCAAAGCACTTGAAGTTGATTTAGGACAAAATATCCTTCTAAAATAAATAAATATGCACGACACGAAAAAAGTTGAACGGTCAATTCCACAACGCTAGCTATGAATTTACCTCAGCGGTTTCCGGCTTAGGTGAGAAACGTCGTCATCTAATCATCATGTAACGAGCAGTACGACAAGAGATAAACGTCCCCGGCTCGGGTAAATATTTTTTCACCCCTTTAATGAATCGCCATTTTCAATGTCAAATCGACCGACAAAATAGGCCGTATATTGTGAACGTCTGAGAGTCGTTCGATGTGCGATCGCGCGTGAAATTTGATTTCGAACGATCACAATCGGCGACTCCTCATGCAGAAGTAATGCTCTAACAATTTTCAAATTAACCCCCAAAGGACGACGAGGACCTCTTTAGCACCGCGTGCGCTCGATTATTTTCCCATCGCCCGATTGTGTATTACTCCATTACGTACGGGTCACACTTGACTTGATGGACGAATTTTCTTCAAGCGTTTAAGTAGCGACGGGACGAGCGGTCGCGATAATTGAAACATATTTCGACGATTTACACGGTGCAGAGCTATTAGATCATTAGAAAAGCTCTAGAAAACTGGGATGCGGGAAGAAAGTGTCAAACTTACGATATGCGGATGACACGATAGTTCTGGCACAAACTGAACAACTCCTTCAACACAATACCACTTCCACACATTCATGATAGGGACACTGTCATCTATCTTGGGGCAAAACTAACTAGCAACGGAACCAGAAATCAGCAGAAGGATTGGGATGGCAAAAGAAGCTTTGGGGAGACTGGCTAAAATCTGGAAAGACCACGATATTCAGAAAATCTTCTCAAAGCGCTAATATTCTCCATCGCAAATTATGGGTAGGAATCTTGGACATTAAATGCACCATGCTGCAGGAAAATAGAAGGGTTTGAAGTGATATGCTACCGCATTATGTAGAACAAACATTTCCATATGCAGTGAACTAAATATACGGGATCATGAAAGGTTACTTCCAACAATCCAGAATACGGCAAAAGAATGAGAGGCAGATCACCAGTTAGATTCATAGACCAGATCGAGGACCTTACAAACATGTCAGTAGCGAAAGTTACGAGGACCGTAGAGGATAGAGAGGCACGGAGAAGGCTTGCGCCATGAATAAGTCACGACGTTCGGATTCAACGACTAGAGAGAGAGAGAAAGCCACGGCGTGGTTACGAAGAAGCCGATCGAGATGATCTACGGGTCCTTTTATTAATGCCTTACATGTAATATCCAATACAAATTCGATGCGGGGCTTTACTGAAAATATTATTAGACCTTTCCCCGTCGATAACACCAAGTCTCGAGTTATCAGAGAGGATTTCGTTTTCTCAGAGTTCCATATTCTATCGAAGGTTGGAAATCATCATGGCAATGTGAACCGCGTTGAAAGCCACTCCAAATACCTCAGTGCTGCTGCAGTCGAACCAGTCTCTCAAATTTCTCAGCCCGGATACTCATCGCCAAATTCCTTCTGTAACATGAGAGCTCAAACGCGACCTGCTTATTGACTTGTATCTGCTTTATAGTGTCCATGCCTCCATAAAAGGGCAGAGAAAACAATCCCAAGTACTTGTACGAGTCTACTCTTTCGATGTTTATCACTAAATGATATAGATAAATTTAGGTTTGTTAAGGTTGATCTTGAGACAGCATTCATTCGATTTATTAGCTTTTGCATGTCCACGAAGCTATTTGTCATAATAACTGATTGATTGATTATAGAGCTGTTTCGTGAGTTGGGTTATGGTGAGTGGTGGAGCAATCCATCATATATATCTCTG
The DNA here is from genome assembly GCF_029955315.1 of Cylas formicarius. Classification (NCBI taxonomy): domain Eukaryota; kingdom Metazoa; phylum Arthropoda; class Insecta; order Coleoptera; family Brentidae; genus Cylas; species Cylas formicarius. The sequence continues at coordinate 27,754,933 of NW_026844326.1, read as the reverse complement.
AGACAGCAAAAGACATCTTAGAATGATTTAGAACAAAACTTTTCGAAGCAGATCTCAACATTCCAGTCGGTTCACACTACACGAATTTTTAATTTTTTAAAATTTATATTTATTTATTTAAGAAGGATATTTTTTTTCTTAAATCAACTATAAGTGCTTTGCTTCACCTCGAATCAGGTTCCACACCTTTAATTTTACCAAGCTTTGAAATATTGCCTCACCTTTCTTGTGAAAGTGTTAAGAACGGACCGAGTCGTATCACCTTCTTCTTTTCAGAGCTCCATCTTCTATAAAAGGTTGGAAATCACCATGGCAATGCCTCTAAATAGCCCAGTGCTGCTGCAGCCGAACCAGCCTCCCAAATTTCTCAGCCAGGATATTTTTCGCCTTCCGACACTTCGTCTACATTGGAGCTTCCCCTGTACAATCTGTTAAAACAAGCTATATCTTGGTCTTAGGTATTCAAGGTTCCTCTTTTTGATGTTACAAGAATTCCGGTTCGTAAACCTCAACGTTTGAGATCTTCAAAATCTTTTTGTACTTGCATATGCATAGCATAAAAAAGGGTCAAGAATACGTAGCACCGAAACTCAAGTGCCTGTTGGTAAACAACTTTCAAAGCCTGATAAACGCTTATCGTGCAGTTTCAATTCGTGCTTCTATTTCTTTGAACTGATCCATGTTACCGACGTTCTCAAGTACGAGTCCACTACAGCATGTATTTATTCGATTCATTAGGTTTTGCAAGTCGACGAAGCTATCTGCCTAATAACTGCAACATCAGACACGACTAAATTTCTGTAAATGGATCGAAGGAAAGTAGGGGAAACCCACCTTCTGATAATATAAATGTTTCATTCCCAAGAGAATCACTTTTAATTTTTAATTAAAAACAAGTCCGGAGTTTAAATAGTTCTGATTTCAGATTGAACGCACAGAATCAAATCAAAACTCAAGAAAATACCTACTTGGAATGTAAAGAGGCTAATACAGCAACCAGGAAAACGCCAAATAATCGAAAGATTGATTCATTGAAACATTGATATTCTCCAAATCACTTTCAGAGTATTTAGGGCAATAATATTTATGCGGAGGAAAGCATAATCGCAATAATAAAGTGCGGAAAAGCTAATGGCTGATGGAACTGGTCAAAGTTCAGTATATATCTATAAAAAAAAAGCTGAATTTTCTGATACCAAGATTAGATTTTGAATGAACAATAAAAGAGAAGAAAGAAGATACGGATTTAAATGCGTATTAACAATGGAAACACCATCCAGTTTGTATTTTTTTTTTCTAAGAATTGACTTTCAAACATTAAATTTACTGGGGACACTGTTGTATAGTTTGTAAAGGTTATAAGAAAATGATCTTTCATAGACTGAAGTATAGTGAAGAGGAAGCGAGATATAACCCTGAAGTCTTATTTATCTGTATTTAATCGTTTTTACTAGATAAGAAGGACGTTGCTTATATATAATGCCGTGAAACAAAACCGCGGAATGCAATTTACGTCGATTTTCGTGCGTATACTATATATAAATCCTAGACAAGATTTAAGTACCCTCTGAATCTGTCTTCATCTATTTTATCCAAACATAGTCACAAAAATTAAACTGACTCAACATTAAAGACTCTGTATAGTTTTATTGATATGTAACCCTAGATTTCTTGCTGTTTCATGCCTCTAATAGTGTCTTCTCCAATTGTAATGTTAAATGCACATTTGCGGATAACATTATCTTTCGAAAACCCCGATATTGTCCATATCTGCCTTTTTCAGTGTCTATGCTTCTGACCCGTAAAGTAATGTTGAAAAAACGTCGCATCCGAAATTTATATCTCTGCTGCAGAGAGACTTTTTGATCTTTACAAATACACTTCTGACTTTTGATTTCATGCGACTGCTCCATTGTTTCGTATACTATTTGTATTGCTTACTCTTTCTATCGTTGTCTTGTCTATAGTAAGAATTTACTTTCTTTCTAATAATCATGTATCTAATTTTATTATTATTATTATTGTTATTATTTTTATTATATTATAGCGGAGTTTGTAATACTATAGGAGTTTGCTAAAATCACCCTGCGGTTCATTCTTTTTCGTCCCAGAATGTTATTTTATTGCGGCAACGATACGGGCATATATATAAATTGATGGTGATATGTCTCAATCGAATCTGGTTCGAGTCTTGTAGGCCCAATTTGATCGGGCCGGCACTTAATATGGAAATTTTCTTGACGACCGTCTAATTAAGCGAATTAAATAAAGTTCTCGCTATAAACGAATAAACATACTTATTAAACTTCGTTAAACCAGTGACGTATACCCAAAAAAAGAAACGGGACTGCGAGAAGGGCGACGCTTCCCTCCGAGATGAATTACGGTATGATTTCCGACAGGGTATCATTATATACATATGAGGGGAGCAATTTGTCCACCGAACGCCTCTATTACGTAGTCGGGTCATAATTAAATTTGGCTATGCCAAGCCCCCTACCCCCTAACTTTTGACAATATTATTCGAGACATTGCTCGGAAGATTCTGCAGAGAGTTCGCTTAGTAACGGGGAAAAATTATGGATTTTCTTTTTAGGAATGTCGATTTTCATTACAACATTCATTGGAACTGGGCAAGAGAATTTTATAAGTAAATGAGTACCAAAAAAAAACAAAATATTCTCAATGATCGAAAGCGCATTAAACTGTTGCAAAGGATACAAAGCAAGGCCATAAAAAAGTAACATACTTTCTACAAAATGGACTACTTAAAAATCCAGAGCTGCATTAAGTCAAAATCGATATGGCAATACCAGAAATGGAAAAATATTAAGAAGTACTTTTGTAACAATGGGCGTCCCTCAGGGTTCTGTATTGGGACCAGAAACAGCATTTACAAAGTTTGCTGATGACTTTACGATATCTATGTGGTTTTGAGTGAGGCGAACTCACAATATTGATATGGTTTTTACGCCATCCAGATATTCTGGGGCTTAAAGAATAAGGGGCCCAACATTCCCCCCTATGAGCAGCACTAAACGGATCAGAATAATTGTACACGAACATCTAGATCTTATAGAGGTGGGATTTAGCTTATCGAACTCTTCCAGCAACCATCTTCTGTTGCTATTTTAGTTGAGAGACTTTTTTGGAAACCATGCCGCTCTTTAGGTATTATAATAAAAAAATTAGAAAAAGTTTTATAAACTTTTTAGCACTAGCTCCGCTTGTGCCCAATTAACTTGTGACTCAAATGGCATTTACGGCACATGTTGCATAATATACCATTAAAAAATACGCATTACAAAAAACACGAAACGACACAACGAGCATCTGGACCTCCGAATAATGTCCGAGGTGTGATCAATAAGTAAGGTGACTTTTGTCATCTTCGACATATTTTTTTTGTTATGTTGGTACCCATGTCCTTAATATATGTTCACAGTTTCAGCCAGTTTACAAGATTACATTTTTTTTTGTGAGACAAAAACGTTAGACCTGAAGGATATTTTAACCGAATCACAAATATTAAGTGTTTATTACGCTCATGTAGAGAACTAGGTATGATATAATTTTGTTGGCCAACTGATTCGACAAATGCGTTCGTGGTTCACACATCTACTTCTTGTAAAACTTATTTTAAAAAATTTTATATTTTAACATTGTATAGTCTAGGTGTGTTTGAAATGTGTCTTTGTGTTTCAAAAATAAATCAGGTTTAGTGTTAAACAGTAATTTTCACTCGGTGAATACAAGATCTAAAAGCAGACGCCTTTAGAGATCCTTATGCAAAATATCGTCGGTATACAAGAGTCCAAGTCCAAATTTTCTAGAATATTTTTTTTAAAACGTAATACATTTTTACAGAAAGAATTGATCAGTTTCATTTTTTTATAAATTAATTGATATTCTGCAATTGTTCAAGTCCATAGTAAAAAAAACTTACAGAAGAAAATGACCAAGTTCTACTGATATCATTGCTCCGAGCCAAAAGGTATATCCCTATCTTTTGCTTAAATGATAAATTTCAAGTGAAGTACTTATGATGTTCACCAGCTGACGTACAATGATTTTATCAATCTTTATCAAATCTAATCTTTATCAAAAATGTTAAATGTTAAAATGCCTGTAATCAGTAGAAGAGTGCTTTAGTTAGTACAGATATTGTCTTGTATAGTAATAATGCGTCCTCCAATTTTATTTCTTTTTTTTTTGACAATTTCCTATAAACATTAAATGTGTCGATTTGGAAAATAAAGACTAAAATAACAGAAAAGGACTCTCCGATTTTTAGAACTGTCCAAAGTATACCACAGACTTGGTGGACCAAAGAGAAAATGGAGACACACTTAAGAAGTAAATATTAAAATGTCTATTTATGAACTTCAGTAAAATATGTTTCATACAATATTATTAAATATAAACATGATCATGTCTGTAATTCTAATATACAGAATTTTTATTTTACAGTAAAGCTTGGGTGCCAGTAAGCAAAGGGGAAATTTCCAAAAACAATTTAAAAAATCATACTAATATTACCGAGGGTTAATTTTTAAGGTTCAATATGGCAGGCTCAAAAATACACAAAAACAAGTACAAAAATTTGCATAAATGCGGACCACTAAGACCTTTTTAAGATATAAGGCGAAAAAGTTTTTTTTTCCAAAATATTATTTCAAGTAATATTGTTCTGTGTAAATTAACATTTGGTAATTTTTTGAAATGCCAAATAGGAAATTGGGTTCGGTGACTTTGTTTTGCGAAATTTAGGAAAATGTTTTTTTTTAACTAAATGCAATAACCTTTTTAAATAGTAATGGTTTATTCTACAAAAAAACGTTTCGGCGTTGAAATAAAAATGGCGTAGTGCGGCGCAGTTAATAATTTCGCCCCTATCGGATCGTCCTAATACCGAATTAACTAATTAATTTGCCGTAAACAAATTTTGCCCTGTAATTGGGAATATCAATTAAATTCGATAATTAATAGCGGCCTCTGATCAATAAAGATTTGGGGGGTTGAGCGGCGTAACACCAATTTGCCGCCATTATTATTAACTTCGTTTTGCAATTGTTTTCGAATTATTCATGTATATTTATTATATTCGATCAATATTAATGAGAGAAAAAAAAGTTAACGCGTCGTAATGGAGGACAGAATAAAATTATTTATTGATCCTGTTGACGCCTTTTTGAAGGTAAAATAATCCGCTAGATTAATTAATTTAATCAGCTGAATATTCATCAATCTAATTAAGTTAAATATAAAAATATTAATTCGAGTCTTATGACGTTTTTTTTACTGCCTCGAAGAATATTTATATATTTTATATATACATTTTAATATAACAAACATAGTAATCTGAATATTTTGAAATGCCTGTTTACCATGTTCGTCTGTAACTTTTTTATTGTTTTAGTTTTTTTGATATTTGTGTTCTTTGTTTTGTATTTTATATTTGATATTTCTTTGCCATCTATATTATTGTTTTTTTAATTTGCTTTAATCTGCACTGGTCCCATTTTGATCGCAACTGAGGGGTATGTCCGTTTTTAGTTGCGTTTTCGCAAACCTTTGACACTTTTTTGACTTGCTTAGCTTTTAAAATACAGGATGATTTTGGAAAATTGAAGTTTTGGGGCACCCCTCGTATCTCGAGTATCCTACAAAATATCGGGAATATGATAGATTTTTATGCAGAATTCAAGTTTTCGCATTTTTGAAACTCCAATTTGATTCCGCTTGGTATGACTTTCAAAAAAATGTATAACAGGCAAGGTAAACATATTACGATTCTATTACTAGAGAATACGAAGCGAAGAACAATCCATTCATTTTTAAAAGAATATAAATATAATGCATTTAAATTTCATAAAACTCAAAAGATTTTTTAAATAGACATAACGAGATTACTAATTTTTTGAAGAACATTTTATGGACTGATTAAAGTTCGTTCACTACGAAAAAGGGGAAATAAAAACTCAGGGGTATCAATTAATTAATGTATGGTGTGGTGTCATAGATGGACATATTTTGGGTCCGATATTAATAGATCAAAGTTAACTAGAGATCATTATTTTCAACTCTTAGAGCACCAAATAGAAGAATATATAAAAGCCCCTAAATATATCAGCGTCGATTATTTGGCAGCAAGACGGTGCCCCTCCTCCTAATGTGCAAGTCAAAAATTGGATATGGAACGGTGGAACTATGGATTGGCCAGCCAACAGCCTCGACTTAACTTTAATGGATTTTTTCTTTTGGGGACACATAAAAAATCACATGCACGGAACTCCTTGTAATAATGTTGTGGAATTTCGACAAAGGATTTCAAGGATTTCAATTAATTAATAGACAATCCGGAAACATTACTTAATGCAAGACATCATACAATTAGAGTTTGTGGGAAATATGTTCAGGTGGTATTTAGAATAGTTAAAGATTTTTTTACTTTAGTGTCTCTTGTCATTTTAGTGTCTTTGTTCTACTTTAATTTGTAAATAATTATTGTTGTATATAACATATATAAAATATGAAACATACCTGCAAAATCGGAAGAGCAACGTAACTCCACTACACACTACAGAAAATGCAACTGAAGATAAAGAATTTGATAACTCAATATAATCCCTGGCTAATAACATAATTAGTAACACATTATTAGGAAAACTGTATTTGTAACAAATTCCTGTGACAAAGAATTATAAACACGAATTGCGTTGAATGTGAAAGATCTACGAAACAAGGCACTCTGATGGTGTGGTATCGTTAGTCTGTACCTGTATCTTACATTCACAGAATGGCTAGGACTGCTAGGAGCAAGCCGCTCTCTCAGCAAAGTGGGTGAATCGAGTTAATGGATAATTTTCATAACGAACATGTTGAAATGAAGAGCTCTTCTTTGTTCCATTTGTCCCATAATGAAACGAAAACAAGCATTCTGCAACCTTTGAATATTCTATTAAAAGCGTATATAATATACGGGGTGTTCCATTTAAAGGAATATGATGTTATGTTCCAGAAAATTGATAGTGTTTGGTTTTTTTGTTTACCTTAATATCTCTAAAAACAAACAGTCAGGGCAAAAATTTTTTCGATCACGCAAACGCTTTGCGAAAAAAAATTTGGAAGTGATTTTCTTCAATTTTTGAACATATATCACGAGCCCCTGCGCCACTGGCTTTAACACGTTACCTCACGGCGCCAAACCTTATCTAAAATAGGTGAAAATCGTCAAAAAACATGGTCGCCGAGATCCAGTTGCCCCACCAATTTTTTTAGAACGGTTCGACAGCTATCGCCATTTTCCATGTTTAATATTAAAAATCCGTATCTCCTTTATATGTGAAAACGATATCATTTCGCAGGGATCTTTATCGAGGCCCCTAAACGACAGGTAAACCCGTGTGAATGAGATCTCGGGCCATCGATAACGATCACCCACAGGAGTCCAGGTTATTCCCGCATCGAGTGGCAGTTCCTTCACCACACATCCCGTGCTTTGTCCACAGAGAGCGTTTCTTCTTGTAGATTTAAACGATAGCCTTTCGCGTTAATCAAGAGCCCGCTCGCCAAACAAATTTGCCAGCCACCAAATCCCTTTAACGCGTACCAATTGAATTTGCGGCACTTAATTCACACCATACAGGATGTTTCTTATTAGCGGGGATACGCGACGCATCAACAAACCCAGTTGTGGGTTATTAAACCGGCACGTAACAAAACGTTTTACGCGATGAAACTCAAACGCCGAATTAAAATTCATTTTTAATAAGAAATCTCCGCGATAAAATTTGAAAATAGTTGCAGTCTAATGCTTTTTTATTTGTAATACCCTATACCCGCCATTATTCGAAATAAAATCGCTTATAAGCTCAAAGTTTTGTTTCTTTTAATGTTTAACTATTTCATATTTCAGAAAGAAAGTTTTAAACATTCATATTTCTTATTCAATATTTTTAAATTCATTAATAAATCTGTGTTTCACTTAATACGGCCGCTCATTAGTGGTGTTCTATATGCGAGTTTTTTTATATCGCAGTTTAGTTTAGGTTTTTTTGTAAACCGTAATGCGGTACGTTTTCCTAGGGCTATCCACGGCAGTTACTTGCCGGGCCACGTATTGTATTGAATTTACGCACTACATTTGATTTAATTTTACCTTCGACCGAAAATATTGTAAAAGAAAAACAAAACAAAATAGAACTTAAGCGCAAAAAGAAAGGGGAACTGTCATTTTCAATCGGGGAGAAAGTATGGACCCGGGACTACCGTCCAAACACGGATAAAAGCAGGTGGTGTCAAGGGGTAGTTCGAGATATACTTGGCCGAAGAACTTACGTGGTTGAGTTGGTCGGTGTCAGTTAAAAAAGTATCATTGTAACGACAAGTCTTGCCCCAGCAAGGAAAACTCCATGACAGCCCCAAATAAAAAAAATTCCTCGATGACTCCACCTTCTAACGTAACAAGAAACAGATCAAGTAATACTGTAACGTTAGTTAGGTCTAGCGATAGCGAAACATCGGACTCAGAAAGTGAAGACGTTATCTCACCCAGTGAAAACAACCCCAGCGACAATGAAGTCCCAAGTGACCACTGTGCGCGTCTGCTTCGTAGACGTAGTAAGATTAACCCTCCAGATCGTTTACAAGTCGCCCAGTAAACGTGACACTCATATCTAAATGCAAGTGTACATAAACACCACTAGAGTTAAGTTAGTTTCAGTTTATTATAGGGGGAAGGTGTTCTATATGCGAGTTTTTTTATATCGGAGTTTAGTTTAGTTTTAGTTTACACCCGCCAAGTTTGCCTGACACCCCATTAATGGATATTTTTACAATTTTATCAACAAATTTTTATTTAAATATCCAAGTACCTGCTCGGAGGTTGGTGCTATTTTAAAAACAGAAGAAAATGAAAAATTAGTAAAGAAAATTATTAAAATGAAGAAAAAAATTTATGAAAATCAATAAATAAATTTTAAAATTAATGAAATGAAAATTTTAAAATGAACACAAATTTTAAAAAATGCATCTATAAAAATGGCCGGCGATTTATTTTTTTATATATTACTCTTCTTCTTTTAAAATACCACAAAGCGCATTGTAGATTTTCTAAACATCAGAACAAGAAAGGACGAATTTTAGGAAAAATTGTGTTCACCAAAGCATAGGTAGAAAAACAGTTTAAGTACTTAAACACTTTTGAGAGGTTTGATCTTGCTTTTTTCTTTCTCTGCTGTTTGTATTGCGAATTCATTTACCTATAAATCTGTTCGCATTTTTGTAATTTTTTGAAAATGTTAGGAAATAAATTATGTAAAAAACAAACAAAATATTTACAAAATGGACGTATCTACACGCCGACAATGTTTTCTTGCCAAACACCTTTTGTACAATTTAATTATTGCAATTTTTGGCTTTAGAAACTTTTTTATCAACGAATTCTTATCTAGATACTGATCACGTATTTATAGATATTGTATTGATGTGTTAAATATCCAAGTACCTGCTCGAGTGAATGAATTTTAGGAAAAACTGAAAACGAACTTACAAATTTAAAGATAAAATATATACACATTTTTTTTAAATGTATAACAATAGAAAAAAATTAAAAACTAAAACACAAATTTTTAAAAAAGGCCGAAAATATATTTAAAAAAACAAAATGGACGTATCTATACGCCTACCAAGTTTGCCTAATACTCCGCCAAACAAGGCATGTATAATTATATGATTTCAGTTTTTTGAGGAGTTAGTTAATGTACATTTTGACATTGCATTGTGTAAAATATCTAAGTATCTACTCGGAAGTTGGTGTGATTTCAAAAACATTAGAAGAAAACGAACAATTTGTAAAGCAAATTTTTAAAATGGTTTTCTAAATAGTTAACCGGATTTTTAACTATAAAAGAATTAATTATAGGAAAAACTGAAAACGAACTTACAATTTGAAAAGTAAAATATATACACATTTTTTTAAAAATCTACAAGTTTAGAACATAATTAAAAATTAAAACACAAATTTTAAAAAATGGCCTAGGATATATTTGTTTATTTCTTTTGCAAAAATGAGACCGCCAAATTTCTAACCGCCTTCACTGGAGACCAATTTTCCCCATAATTAAAAAAAAAAAAAGATTATTCGGAAACGCGAAGCTTCTAAAAACTGGTACCTTGTGGGTGTCGCCGAAAATCGTGATGCTCAACTTGGGGGAATACCCCCCGTGACGTAACGCTCGAAACTCTTCTTCTTTACAACTAGCCTGGGCTTTCGTCAGACGCACCGAATTCCGAAAAGTACCAAAAACGTCGGCGTGTTCTTATAAGAGCGACCGATCTCCCGCGAATTCTACTCGACGTTTATCAGTCGGAATCGGAGACAACAGAACCCACGTTGCTATGGGAGGTCCGTACGGCCGTGCAGATTCGCAGCGCATGCGCCGAACGCGAGCAGAAACTGGCGACGGGGCGTGGCCTCGCCCGCCAGACGGAGACAGCGCCATGCGGAAGAGGGTCGTGAGCGAACGAGAAAAGGGTAATCGGGATTCCCTTCCGGTAAACCGGATCATTCTTAATAGTGGGGGGATACCGATACAGTTTATGGCTAAACACTAAACACTTTTTTTACGACCAGATTAAAGCGAGATGGGTTTAATAGATTTGTTTGTTCGTAAGGAAGACGGATGGGGAGGCACCATTGGACGCGTTCTCACCCCCTCTCGCTCGCTCGCGTCGTTTTCCCTCGCCCCCGATTTTTTTTTGCGCCGTTTTCCTTTGACTTTTACGCGATTTTTATTATTCAAAAGTAATTACACGTCTTTTGTCTCTTCTGCGTCGTGATTATGCGAAATGGGTAAATGCGATATAAAAGGGGGCGGCGGGCGGCGACCCCGCGTAAATGAAAAATGGGGATAATAACGTCGTCGGGTGGCGCATTCAATTTCGGTGTCCCCCCGCCCCGTCGCGCGGGGCGACGCTGTTAATTTTTCACGGCACGAGGAGGCGATGAGCGAGCGCCGTCTGTCAATTTGAAAATGTCAACACGCGGGATCGAAAAACGGCCATAGGTGCAATTTTCGATGACTCTCGTACGTTTCGGAGTAGAAAACTAGCTGAGGTGGGAAGAAAATGTGTAGAAACACGTTTTATTTGATTATAATAGTATATTATGCAACAAGTGCAGTAAACGGCATATGACTCACGAGTTTATGTGGCAGCGAGTGCTTAATAAACGAGTAAGATAAAGAGTTTTTCTACTCCTGTCTGTAAAATAATAATAATAATAATAAAAAGTTATATTCTGAACAACTTAGTTTTTTTAGATTTGTTTTTGGAGACATTTTATTGACAACGTTTTTGTGCACATCTACATCGACGTCAGTGTTGGTAAGCCCTAAAAAAAAAAGGAATCAAACCTTTATTTTTGGATACGAACGCGACAAGAAACGCTTTTTTAATAAGAATAACACAGAAAATTTTGTTGACATTTGACAACACTGTTCGTCTGCAGCCTATGACGCAACTACTCGCGGTCGTGCCGAGCCGGACTCGCTCGGGTCTCGTCGGCTTCTCCTCCGCCTCGTCGTCCGCCATCTTTTCAGCCTTGTTTTTGTTGGCGGTATACGGCGACTTGGCGTCTGGTATTTACTGCTTTCAGTGCTTTCATTTCAGTTATTTTTTGTTGTATTATTATTACTGAAGAACTAATAATTAATGTAAGTAAAGCTTTATGGTAATATATAACATAAGATTTGATAAATTCTAACCTGAACGAGCAATTGTTGTGTAGTCTACCAAGATCATGCCTTGTTTTTTTATTATTTTGCTAGGTCGATGAGATAGCAAGCTCTCACCCCGCTGATTTCAAATGAACTTGCAGTGAAATTTACTTGGTTGGGCATGACGAAAAAGGAGAAATTTTCAAAATTAAAATTGGCGAAATTAATATTTGGTAAGTAGGTATTATGTTTTTTAAAAATAACTAGGACGTAAATGTAATATAAAGAAAGTAAAGAAATATAATTTAATAAAATATATATTATGGTGATTGCATAGTTGATACTGTTTTTTAAGTAATTGCTCAACCGAGTTAAGATAAAACTGATTTTTTTGTAACCTACATAACCTATAATATAGGTTTTAGATGGCATATATGTTTTTTGATTCTAGACTTCTTTTCGTATCTTATTGCTTAGTTTTTGAAAACAAGATATGTTTTTTGAGCAGTTAAATTTAGGCATACAAACCTAAATTAATCTCCCAGAACAAAATTATATTTTTAGTTATATAGTATAGTTAGTCGATTTTTTTCTTCAAATGGTTCAAGGATCAGCCTCCAAAAACAAGATATTAATTTTTTTAAATCTGTTTTTTAAACATATAAGATATCAGTCTCGTTCTTTTTATTTTTTTTATAAAATACAGATACATAAAATCTGTCTTTCTCAAAACTAAAATATTTTCAGATACGGATAAGAAGGCATCATGAACATCAAAAGACTGTGACAACAGCTGCTTCGCTGCTTCACCAAAGAATGACAGAAAACCTGTCAAATATTAGTTATTCTTTTAGTATATAGTATACAGTAGATGGTATCTTACTCTATGTTTAAGATACTTCAGGTTAGGTTGTTCTATATTTTTGGTATATTATATACGTACAATTTTTTCATATCTACAATAGAAAAAAATGTGAATAACCAACCACACCCAATGGGTTAATTTCATCACAAGCGAGTACCAAATACTGGGATATAATTTTTGTAGTCGTACATCCAAGTGGACTACTGGGCATTACCTTTCCAGTATTTCTCATAGTCTGTGGGAAATAACCTAATAAATAAGGTCATACATAAGATCCTCACAGTGGTATATACTAACGACGTCTCGACTAGTATAACTGGATATCCTTAGTATGTCCTAACAAACATCCTACCTACATCCGCATCTGATATACTGTGGACGTTCGAAGGATGTCCCTTAACTGAAACAGTATATCCCTAGGATATACGCTATGCCCCGCATGTTTTACGGACGTCCTTGTGCTATTTGTGTTAGATCTGAAATATGAACTAGATGTATAAAAAAGATTGTTTCCTGATGACTTTCACACCCTGTATCTCAAAAGTGAAGATCACCCTATATAGCCCATAGAGTTAAAACGATTTTCTGGGGACAGCCAACTAACTAAAAAAAAATAGAAAAACACTTTTTAATTGCGTCGGAAAAATCCGCGGAAAATACCTTATTTAAAAAAAAACACGTCTTTTTTTAATTTTTAATTCCACCTCGCGAAAATACTCCTTCGCCGTCTCCGCCCACCAAAAATTATGAGTTTTTAATAAGATTTGCCCAACTAATTTATTTGCACGGTGGATTTTTGGATTATTCGAGTTTTAATCCTCAACCTAATTTACGGGAAACTAAAACCGCTTTGTGCCGTCGCCGCTCGCTTTTCCTAATTTCCTAGTCCGAATAAAATTGTTTTTAAATAATTCGTCGGCTTTCCCGGGAAATCCCGCAGCCCACGCCGCTGCCGGGGTTTGTTTTAGATACGGGGTTTTTCCAAATTTATCATTTAATTAAGTTATATAGTTAGTTGAACTTTACGGGCTGTAAGTACCCAATCGCAAGTTGCAATTAACTTTAAAAACTAACCTGGAATAGTTTAAATCCCGAGGGATGAAGTGCGAAGGAATTTTCGTATAGGGAACGAAGGAATTCCAGAGGGATTCTTAGAAATTATATAAGTACAATAAAGAAATTATGGGGGTGTGGCGGATGGGTTTATTAAGTAATGACACTTTACTCAAAATTTTTAAAATATTCATTACCTGCAATAACACTATGAAATTACACTAAATTGTACATATTACTAGATTTAATTAAATTTTTAAAATATTCATTACCAGCAATAACACTATGAAATTACACTAAATTGTACATATTACTAGATTTAATTAAATTTTTAAAATATTCATTACCAGCAATAACACTATGAAATTACACTAAATTGTACATATTACTAGATTTAATTAAATTTTTAAAATATTCATTACCAGCAATAACACTATGAAATTACACTAAATTGTACCTATTACTAGATTTAATTAAATTTTTAAAATATTCATTACCAGCAATAACACCACGAAATTACACTAAATTGTACATATTACTAGAGAGAAAAGAAATCAAAATATTTTATTTTGTTAAAAAAATCAAAAATATTATACGAGGTGTGTTCAAAAAGTCAAAAAGTAAGGTAAGATTTTTGTCTTATTCAAAAGTATTTATTTATTCATCAAAAATTAATATTGTCCCCTTTAAAGTAATCCCCCCACGCTCCAGATATAATACAGTTGTGCCAACATTCTCTTCAATCCTCGAAACACTTCTGGTAAGCACTTTCTGGTATAGCCTTGAGTTCTTACAGCGATTTTTTCTTCATCTCCTCAGTCGTTCCAATCCTCCTTCCTTTCATGAGTTTCTTGAGTCTTGGGAACAGAAAAAATTCTCATTGAGCCACATCCGGTGAATATGGTGGCTGAGGCACGATTCCGGGCGTTTTCTTGGTATTGCCTCTCGCAAACGGCGCATAATTTCAAGGTATGGTCTGTTCATAGATATAAGAAAGTGACCAATTGCTTTTGTATGGGATTATCCAAGGGTGGTTTCGGAATTTAAATTCAGGTAAAATTGTGGTCCGTAATAATAGTATATTATGCAACAAGTACGGTAAACGGCATCTGACTCACGAGTTTCTAATAAACTAGTGACATAAATGAGTGAGATTTTTCCTTCATTTTTGATTAGGTAACCTCTACCTTTGTATAAGTTAATAGAACCACCAATAAATATATATATATATATATATATATATATATATATATATATATATATATATATATATATATATATATATATATATATATACCTTTGTCATAAAAATAAAAAATGTTGTTCTTATAGGCTTTTATTTCGACAAGGCTCTGTGGATTGTACGTCAAATACAAGGAAATGTGGATGGAAGAACGTAATGGCTAAAATACTATGTTTTGGGAATAATTATTATAATGCTTGTGCTTAAAAAAATTGGGAGCGGGACATTTCCGTGCCGTTCTAGGGTCATTAGTCCAGAAGCCAGGTTCAAGTACTTTTTTATGTGATTCGCATGTGGCTCTGAGAAATGTCTCACCTTGTATGTGTTACCCCAGGGTTCACTCGCCACAGTTTTACATCAGAAAAGATCAGTACAAATATTTTCTGCTACACCAATACAACAAACAACCAACGACATTTCCGGGCCGCTCTGTCCACGATACTGTAGAATAATTTTTATATCACCATAAGTTTTCATGTGGCTATGGGAAATATCGCATCTTATTTGAAAAGTGGGCTAGGGTAGGGGCCCATAAATGTGTGTTACGCCAATGCTTACTCGCAACTGGCTAGGTCAAATTGCACAGTGAATCCAGTCAGCTTATAATGAGTTTTATTCCCATCATCAGGTGTAAGCCCTACTTATTTTGCTAAAAAACGATTTTTGTTGTCGACTTTCTCATTCATAAAATTTCGATAAATTTGATTTAATAACCGGGGGCTGTAATAAATAGGGGACGGCAATGACGATAAAATATTCAAAAAGATACTCACCGGTTAATAAAAAATATTCTTTTGAAATGCGGGTCAATAAAATTAACCTATATTTTTGTGGAAACAATAATTCATCGTATGCATAGGAATTCATGTGTCCTGTGCGGATTTAGCACGCAATGGATGCCCTGTATCTTTAAAACAAGCACAATTTTGCTAATTCGGATTATGCCTAGTATCGACTGTCAAATTAGAAAGTCTACCTATTTCGATATGGACATCACGACATTCAAACGAAACAGCTATTTGTCCTTTCCTTTTTGACATTCGAGCGTCTGCTACATCGAGATCCCTAGCGAAACGAGACTCACCGAGACTTTCCGAAGCGGGACCGAACGCCACTCGGGATTTTCGATAATTTTAACATTCAACCATTTGTGGTGTTCCCGAAGTCTAGCGAAATGGTTACTGAGTTACCTCGGTATGTAATTCGCTTTCGCTTAATAATCTGACACAAGTTACAGTTCAGCAGCGGCATCTTACGGAGCGAACCGTATCGGCAAATCCCATTCTAAAATCGTCCCCGTCCTCGGTAAAGTGGCGAGACGAATCAAAGCTCGTTAACTGAAGGTAAAAGACGAAGAGGCGGGCTATAACCGCATCACGAGCTTTACAAGAGTTCTAAACCAATTCGGCCCAATCTAGTGTAGTGTACCGACACTAACAAATTCGTTTTCTCCACTCACTTATGTGTGTGTGTGTGTGTGTGTGTGTGTGTATGTGTGTGTGTGTGATCAGAGGACCGAGACGTGGCGGGAGTGTATGCGGGACACGCCGCCGTCGTCGGAGGCGGCAAATCGCATTTCGGGGTCTGCTTCTGATTGCGATAGATATCGCGGGGGCTGCCCGCTTCCCTCCCCCCTGGTCCGGGAAGCGCCCTCAAAGACAACTTCGTTGTTCAATTGTGGAGCTCGAGGAGAGCCCGTCGAACCCGCGCTTTGCTTTATCGTGTACAGGGTGACTCAAATGTAGCGGAAAATGGTTGACAACTGAGACCAAAAGGAGTTAAAAATTTTTGAAAGAAACTTCCACTACTATTTACAAAACTTCTGGATAAATGGAAAAATGAGTTCTTGCAAACGGTTCTGACTTTATCCCAAAAGAGGAAATGTTTCAAATGTCTGATCTATCCTAAATAAACTGCCATCTCAGACAGCTAATGAAGTTCGATTTGAATCCGCAAAACCTCCTGAACGCATTCAGGAAAAGATTCAAGATATTCCTACAGAAGATCCTACGTCATCGATGGAACGCAACCTTGAATCTGTTATTAAGGCTTCTTCTCTATCGAAATCCGCGTCACAAACCAGGATTACCCAGTCGACCTATTGTCAGCACCATTGGTTCTCCAATATACTCTCTAGCAAAATATCTAGTATCTATATTAAAACCCTTTACAGGGAAAAATGAAGTCCATATTCCTGAAACTTTCTACGTTATTTCGGAGATATTAAAATCGGAAAATCTGGAACCAAAACTTCTCATCTTAATTGAAAAATGCTTGTCTGGACAACAGTCGTCGTCTCCATTATCTCCAGTCATCGCAATTGATAGCTCCCATCTAAAGCCAAAATTAATGACAGCCTACGTTGATGATACTTTGGTTATTTGGCCTGATGATCATGAACGCCTATTAGATTTTCTTTGCCATTTAAACCCAACATATGTTTTACCATTGAATTAGAAATTGATAGTAATCTCCCATTCTTAGATATTGTTAGTAATAGAAAACCAGAACTAACATTCTGTTTACAGAAAACCTACGCACACAGACCGATACCTTAATGCATTGTCGCATCACCATCAGGCCTAAAAGTAGAAAAACCTTCTAAAGACAATGAGCCCGAAAGCAATCCCACACTTGCCACTGTTGTCCTTCCATACATCCAAAACATAAGTGATCATATATTAAAAGTTCACTGACTGACAAAATTTCGTTTGAGATACCAGGACTTCACAACATTCCATGTATATACGGCAAAGAATACATTGGACACAAAGGATAAAAAATATCAACGAGACTCGAAAGAACATGAAAGAGCCTTAAGACTAAGTCAAATAAACTCATCAGCAGTTACCGAACACAATCATGAACCGGACATGAAATCTTATTTGTTCGAGAATTCGAGAATCTATAGAAATCTATAAGCAACCTTACAATCTTAACCGCGACTCAGGTCTTAATTTGTTATCCGAGACAATGATCATGGCCCTCCTTTAGCTCCGTCTCCCTCAAACCATATGTCAGCAGGTATAGTCGGTCTCAATTTTCATCATACTGGCTTTTGCCCGCAATTATGGAAGTTAAGAACGAAGATTGAAGACCCCACATGCCACAATTCATAATACAATTCACAAGAAAGATTAAAGAACTTTATAGAGTGGTATTATAGAATTGTATCGACCAGCCTCATCCAAATCAAGAATGTTTTCTGCTCTAACCTTTGATTTTACTTCCACAAATACTCTATGGGATTAAACATGGAATGATTTGGAGGAAGATCTAGAAATACTGTTTTTTTGATCGCATATGAATTTAGGACTTCAAAAGTTGCGCTTTTTTGTAATTGAATTCCAAATAAATATCATTTTCTATCAATTGGTTTCAGTTTTCAAACTTTATGAGGCTGGTGCTTGGCGTAGTAGACGGATGTGGTAGCTTGCATCATTTGAGACAATAAAACTGTTATTTGGAACATTTTTTAAAAGCCCAAATGTATGCGATGATACACAAGTTTATTACTCATTTTCGGGAGATAAAATTTTGGAAAGCTGTCAAATCATAAATAATGATCTAGAAATCATTAACAGGGTGTCCCTAGATCATTCACTCCATCAAAATCCAAAAAAATCTATAGAAATGTTCTTTGGTAGGCCCGTGGATGTTGATCCTTGGGCTTATGCTCGATAATAAGCTAAGATTTAATGGTCACCTTACGCAATGTATTAAAAAATCAATTGCCCACTTAAAGTGCCTATATGGTTCTAAAAATATTTTAAGTCGATCATTAAAAAAGGTCCTGTGTGATTCGATAGTTTTATCTTCTTTTAACCACTGTGATGTCGTCTATGGCCCATGTCTGACAGCAGCTGCGTCAGAATGGATTCAAAAAATCCAGAAATACTGTCTAAGATTCATTTTTGGGATTAAACGCGGCGGGCCTGTTAGTCATAAACTGAAGGAGGGCCGATCGCTTAATATGAAAAATCGACGATATCTCCACAAGTGTAATCTTTATCACAAAATTATAAGATTGAAGTCCCCACGCTATCTTTTCAAAAAAATCAGCGTTCGCACGGATGTTCACAATTTAAATTTAAGATTTGAAGGCCTGCCACCTCTCCATCACACCTCTGGAATTTTTGAAAAATCCTGTACATATGACATGGCTAAAACATATAATGCATTGGATCAGTCTCTTAAATTGCTAAACAATACCTTTTCCACACACCTGCGTGAAGTATTATTATCATTAAATATTTACGTAATGTCTACTGTAAACTATTTCCAAAGTGTAAGTCCCTCTATTTGCACAGATAGTACTAGACATTTATTTATTTTTTTATGTGTATTTTTCCTGCCCAGCGCTGCTACCTTCTTCTTAGGATAGGTTTAAAAACGGAGGCACAAAATATCTTATTTTTATCAATTGGTGAATAAAATTATTATTATTATTATTATTATTATTATTATTTCAGAGCACTTGCTAATCATACCAGTGTTGCCAGTTTTAACCAAGTTAATAGTTCATTTGTACCGAATCCGGTCGGATCGACTCACCGCTAGCACAGGCAAATGGCCTCTAAATACCCGTCCAAACTCTTAAACGCGTTCAAACATGTAAAATTACCACAGATGGCGTTAAAGTCGTAACGTCGGATTAACAAAAAAAAACGAAGGGAACCCTCCGACTCCCCTGCCGACAAAATTTCGATGCAATTTCGTCACCAAAGTGCTCCGGTTGATGCCGCCCGTTGGGACCGGCGTCGGCGGCGTCGGCGGCGTCGTCGCCGGCGTCCCGGGCAACGCACTAACGAGCTTTATCGAATTATTTTAAAGTAGCTTTGATTTTAAATTCCGCCAATTACGCGATTCCCTTTGCCGTTTATTGCTCGCGACTTTCCCTGGAAACAAAAAGCCATTTATTATTCATGGGAAACGCGAATAGTCCCTTTTTGGACGCCGATTATGAATTGGATCGGATTTCGGAGACTCCCCTCACCCCCTGCACCTGAGGCGATGGATGCAGCGACGTGGGCAATGCGAACAAGACGTTTGACTTTCCTTAATGTGTGGCAACGTCGCTGTCAGGTGTCACTTACGTTTAGGTTACCATAGCAACCAACTAGATATTTCCACGTCGGCATGCACCATTGTAAAAAAGCTTGGAGCTTATCGCTAAGGTTATCTGACTCATTATTATGACCGAGCGTGCTTTGCTGACGTACACAACGTAACACAATTCAAGAAGAAGGGAAAAAGTTGATGAAGAAGCTGCAACAATAGAATATCGTGGATCTGCAAAGAAGGATGGAGAAAATCGTCATTACCGGTGAAAAAGCTGCCCTTGCAGTCACCATGAAGAAGACAGAATTCCTGAGAGCGTGAAAGGGCACAAATGCCTGCGTACCATGTTAAGGAAGACTGGAGGATACTCGCGTAGTGCTTTTTTCTTTAAATGCAACCCTCTCGTCTCGTACGTAGACCAATAATCCGATCAGGCGAGTTAATTAATGAGGTAGTTATGAACACTTTACTATATCAAGAACAAATTAGTTTTGACATGATAATTTTATTATAAGTGAAGAATTCGAAACCAATGTTGTGGGATACGTCAACATAAATCCAGCTGCGTCTCTAAGGGAAATGGCATTAGTATTAAACATCTCGAGAGAATCTGTGAGGAGAATTAAAAAAAAACACGGTTATTATTCTTTTAATTATAACCTTCTTCAACATCTTTATGATAATTGGCTAATTGTTTGTCCACTGATGAGTCACGATTCTCAAATAATGCCATGTTTAACAGACAGACAGTCTTTAAATAATCAAAGAATTATTCTTCCCGGACAGTTTCAAGAACGATTCGGAATCAACGATACTTACAATTTCTAAGAAATGAAATTGAAGACACGTTAGATGATTTACCTGTTGCCATGACATTAAATATGTATTTTCAGCAGGATGGCGCGCCTCCCCATTATTTTTGAGATGTCACTGGACACCTACGTGATGTTTATGGGAATAGACTAATCTCAACACACGGTGCAGTCAATTGGCCTCAACGATCACCGGACTTGACACCATTATATTTTTTGTTTGGGGGTACGTGAAAGACACTTTGAAAACATTCTAGGAAAGTGTCATCTTAAAAAAATTGGTTATTAAGTAAATATCTAACGCACTTATATTATACAAATAAATACAAAACTCCAGTTCCAAAATAAATGAATGTGATGTTTTCTTTCAATGTAACACTTGTCTTACAGTAACACACCTAAAATACCACTTTCAAATCGACTGTACCGTCATTGTTAAGGTTTCATTTTCTAACAGATTTTCAAAATATTGTGTTGAATTATCCTAAATTTTGAAAACAAAAAAAATTTCTATTGTCTTGTTCTTCTGAGTTTCCAGTAAAAAGTGCTTGTAGCTTATGACGTACGTATACGTACGTACGTACGTAAGTTAATTTGCTAGCTATTATTGATTGATTAATATGTAATCAGTTTATTTATTTATTACTCCATCATCCGGTTGAAAGGAATATTTTATAATAATTGCCTAACATCGGAAAAAAAGAATGCCGTTATATTGAAAATTGCTAGTATAAAGGCTAAACAATAGCGGACCTAATATAGACCCCTGGGGAACACCGCAATCTCTATACCTCCCTACTCTGCAGATGATTAACCCATAAATGTTGCGTGGTATGGCACATATTCGATCCAGTTTATTAACATAACAGCCACTGGTCGAAAAACATACGTAATTTGATAATAACTGGCAATAATATTATTTTAGGTTATGAGTTACGTGTTAATGGGGCAAATCAACCACCGTTAGGTGCGCGTGACTTTTTTTTCTTGCGCCAAAACGTAGTTACGTGCTCTGGAGAAACGAAATTGACGGCGGCATCGGTCGGCGGAGGGGCGGCAACGGCATCAGCGGCGGTCGCTGCCCGGGGCATGAATAATGAATAAAGTTATCGTTTAGTTCATATTTTTGATGGGGTACGGTGGGGCGAAATGAAATTTGCATCCGTAAGAGATATGGCGAGATCAAAGTCGACTGCCGCCCCCGCCCCCGCCCCCTTTCCGATTCTTATCCGCGACATGCATGCGCCCGCCCCCTTGCGCGCCGCAATCTGCCGCCCCCCTTATCGCTTAAAGCCCATTGCCTTTAGACTGCAAGCTATGCGTGTGTGTTAGTGTGTGTATTTCTAATATGTATACCGGATGTCCCACAAATGTTTTACATTTCATCATTTTTATTTAGTATCCCGACTCCTTCCAAAATGAAAACCGTTGAAACCACCAATTCTTTTCATAAGTTGGCATCCCGGCTGTAATTTTTCGACTGACACAAAAAGAACACAAAATTTAAGAATAATATAAAACAGCATATTTTTTTTTACAAAAAAGTCACATTAATAACCCATACCGAATTAAAATAATAAGAACTTAACCTGATTAAAGTATCCATGTCTGAAGAGGAGCGTTACCAACTGTATTACGAATAAAATGAAACACTTTCCGATAAAAATTTTAATAACAAATACGATTCCTAGCGAAATAATCGTTATCTCTCCCGTTTCTTTTTATCTGTCGCTCCTTAAGTCTAAGACATTTTGGCGCTGTCGGTTGGATTAAGTCATGAGAAATTATATATATTTTTTGAAAAATGTGTAGCATGTATGGGAAAATGCCTCAAGGGCAGTGTGCCTATAAATGTATCGAATGACAAAAAGGGTTTAATTTAAAAACTGCTAACTCAAGGAAGAAAATAAAAAATATTTTGAAACAAAGTGTTGAGGTTAGAGACATTACTACATTATAGATTAGAGACAGAGCTATACAACACTCTCCCTTTTGCTAAATTGTGTGTTTCAGAGTTATATATGTTTTTCTTATTAGTTTTGGTTAGGGCTAAAACTGTTGCTTAATTTTGATTAGTTAGTACTGTGGATATACAAATTGTTCTTAATTTTCTTTTACAACCGGAGGTTTTGGGTTTTGTATTTTTATGGGATCGAAATCTTTGACATAATTTTTGTAAAATCTCTGCCAACGTCTAATGAGGAAAACTGACATATTGAAGAGAAAAGAATTTTATTTATAAATAAGTACGATTATATGTGAGATTTTTCAGAAAAAACACAAAAATTAAAATATCCCAGCAAGTCTTCACATTCGAATAAGGCACATCTCGCTAAAACAAATGCAATTGGTTCTATTAACATGGCCTCCAGTATATATATATATATATATATATATATATATATATATATATATATATATATATATATAGACGGAATCTGGGACTCCGTAACAGATACGAAGTCGTTTAAATACAGCCACAGTTGTTTTTTTTTCTCGGTTTTGTGTGCCCATCATCAAATTCATTATTCACACTTAATGATTTACTAAACAATAACGCTACAATATTGCCAATAAACTCAATTTTTGGTAATAGTTATTACAGTAGCAAAAAAAAACCTCAGAATCTGAGAACACATCATTTATGAAATTGATATTGAAATTATAAAATTTCTTTGATCCTGTAAGTCAGGTAATAACACAGTCTATAATCATGTATTGTGTTCAAATTAAAAGCCATCTGCTTTAATGCATTTCGCAAGCTTAATATTACACGTTGAATGAACCCAGCAAGAATAGCGCTGATTTCTCGAACTAAATTGAGCCTTAGGTCATTTATATCATTCGGCGTCTCACCATATAAACAATTCATTCAAAACTCCCATAAAAAGTAATCCAGTGGATCCAAAAATCGCAATACTGAAATTTCTGAGTCCACTGTAATAAATACATAACATACTTCACACAAATGTCACATTTGGAAACATCTTTTTAACTACAAACTCTATAATTTCTGGAAAGTTACTGGCACTTTAATAATTTACACTATGTCAAGACTAATTTTTTAAAGAAACTTCCACAGGCTACCGTAATACTTTTTACAAAACTTCTGGATTCCTCCTGAGTCGAAATTGCTGACGTTTCGCCAATCATCCTGTTGGCTTCTTCAGAGCTTGACTGAAACTGAAACACTGAACCAGTTTTAGTCAAGCTCTGAAGAAGCCAACAGGATGATTGGCGAAACGTCAGCGACTCAGCAAAAACCGACTCAGGAGGAATCCAGAAGTTTTGTAAAAAGTATGTCAAGACTGTTTGACATAAATGTTTTTATTTCATAGCCAACTTATTTTCTTGTCTAAATTTGTCTTTATTGTCAATTTTAGGACCGCATTGTTTAGTAAAACATTTAATGTAATACATGATTTTTTTAAAAATGACGAGCTCTTCCGAAATCGTAAATAATAAATGCAGGTCTATATTTAAAAAAAAAATTTAAAACATCATACCTAAAACTTAAGAACGCCAACTTTTATGAATTTCTGAATAAATTAAGCATCAAAACGGACAACTTTAACCGACTTCGTAGCTCTCACGGTTTCGGAGATATTTATCAATTTTTGAGATTGTGCTCCAAAGATATCTTCTCATCTCTTCGCATCCCTGTATTGCGGAAATCTCAACGAAAACGCGAGAAAAGAACACTATAAGGAATCAGAAACTTTTCTTCTCTCTAGCCGGTTTAGCGGAGAAAGCGGCGTCTCTAATAAGTGAGAAAATACGGAAGGAAAATCCGATAAGGGGCCCTCATTGGAAATATTTGTTATCGTGCCGTCGGTAAGCTAGTTAAGAGCCGGGCCGATTGAGTTAACGAACTTTCGTAGAATCGTTCGTTTCGCTTATTTGTCTCTACTTTGAATCGCTTCGCTTCGTATCGATTCCCGATTGGGGGTGGGGACATCGAGTAACGAGTTTAATAAAAAAATCCGTTTTCCGATTATCGACGCCCGGAACCCGTATCGTTTTACCCATACCCCCTGCTTGGCGTAGGGGTTAAGTGTGCAAATTCAAAAATTCCGATCGTAATTCAAACGGCCGCGGAGGCGTCGCTACGCCCGCCACTAACAGGTAGACCATTATACAAAAATGCCAGAGCGGAGAACGTCCGTCGGATGTTGGACGCCGATGACGACCCGAGCAAAGTTTGGCAACACCGCATTGCGTTTCGAACGCAGCGACCGTAAGGTGTAGGAACCTAGCGACTGTAAAGTTTACGTTTGTTATTATGAAAATTAATATTTCTCGTCAAAATCATAAGTAATATTAATATATTATATGAGGATGAGACAGCACTTAACTTTGTAAAGGTACCTTACAGCGCCATACCAAAAACATCTTTAAAGGATTTGAAATAAAATCATAATCATAATAAATTTTTGCATTGAGTTTCGAGCGCAAACGCAGCAAATGTAAAGCGTACAAACCTTGCGACTGTAAAGTTACACTCGCAATGTTTTATAGGTTTCCGTCAGAAGCAACAGTTAAACCCATTTTATTTGGGTTTGGTTACTTTTATTGAAGAATAGCAGTTTTCATTTGAAAGTATGTTATTTTGAAAATCATATATGGAAATCGAAGATTTTGATATTTAATAAAAAACTTCTATGTCCAGTGCGGAAATTTAAAAAAAAACCTTTACTTAAAATCCTGAAATAAGCAGAATGGATACATTATTTTACGTGAAATAGATTAATCAAGTAAAAATGAGGATGAAGATGTGGGATTTAAAAGAAAAAGATGATCTTAAAAAACTATATTTATGTAACAAATTCTTGCAAGGAGTTTTGAACGCAAATGCAGCGAGTGTAAAATATGCGAACCTTGTGACTGTAAAATTTACACTCACGTCTTTTATGAGTTTCACTGAGAAGGAGCAGTTAGACAACAATTTATCAGGGCTTGGTTACGTCGGAGACAGTTTTTAGTTAAAAGTGTTTTATTCTGAAAATTATTTGTTTAAATCGAGAACCTAGATATTTAAAAGATGTATTTATGTTCAGTGAGGAACTAAACAAAAACGTCTCCTCTAATTCCTGAAATAAGCAAAACGAATATATTATATTAAATTAAATAAATAAATCAACTAAAAACGAGAATACAACCTCACCTTTGTAGTACAGGTTGCTTACAACGCCGTAACAACAACACCTTTAAAGGATTTAAAAAAAGTCATAATTAAATTTTATAATAAATAAAAAATTATTTATTTATTTATTTATTTATTTATTTATTTATTTACGTATTGATTCACGGATGGAAAAATGTGATGACACTATATTCCGGGATATCATCCGTTCGCTTGTTGAACTCCGACTGGAATCCTGCAGACATTTCGCCAAAATCTCACTTTTCATCTTCAATGCTCACGCTCCGAAAACACTTCGAACACTGGGAGGTTATCGGCGGTGTGTGCGGTATTTATACCCTGCGCCGGAGATGGTAACGGTGCTGCTTGTGTGGGAAGGGAGGTGGCTCCGCCCCCCGAATTGTCGCGTTGTTAATTTCGCCCGATCGTAGTTGCGATGTCCCCGTTGACTGCTGCGTATCGCTCTGCTGTTTGATTATCGTTCTCCACCTATTGGATAAATGCAGAGCGTCGTCTCTCGTATTCAGGTGTCCGGACTTTTCTATCTCGATGGCCTCTCGTATAATCCTAGTCCTAAAATCAGGAATATTAGCTATTTGTTTGCAAGTACCGAAATCAATTTTATGGCCTGTCTGATGTTGGTGCTGAAGCAAAGCAGATGTTGTTTGTTTGTTTCTTATGGCTAAACGATGTTCCTCGAGCCTGGCTGAAATCCTTCTGTTGGTCTGTCCCTCATACGTCAGGCTGCACGATCCGCATGCTACACTGTATACTCCTTGGTTTTCCAGAGTAATTTTTTGTTTTGGGTTTCTTAGTATTGCTCCGATGATATGATCAGGTTTGTATGCCGTTGATATGTCGTGTTTCCATAATATTCGGCCGATTTTGTCAGTAACCCCCTTGATGTATGGCAGGACAGCGATCGATCTTCGTTGGGTCTCGTCCTGCACTCTCTGCTGCGGCTGTTGTTGTTTACTGATTGCCTTGCTGATGATGCGTCTTTGGTATCCGTTTTGTCGAAGACACTTACTAATTTTCTTCAGTTCTTCGTCTATAGACAGTGTGTTCCAAGTGTCCATCTTCGGTCCTTGTGATGTGCACATCTAAAAAGGGCAGACTGTTATCCTCTTCAAGTTCTATTGTAAGTTGAATCCTTGGGTGAATGGAATTCAGATGATCTAGGAATTTCAAAAGCTCCTCCTTGCCAAAAGGCCATACAACAAATACGCCATCTACGTATCTTGTCCATAGTTTTGGCTTCAGATTTGCCTTCTCTATTGCTTTCTTTTCGAAGTAAATCATGAAGAGGTTGGCAATCACAGGTGAGAGAGATGATCCCATTGCTGCTCCATCTACTTGTCGGTAAATTATATATATATATATATATATATATATATATATATATATATATATAGAGTAAAGTGTTCGAACCCTGCGACTGTAAAGTTTACACTCCCAATGTTTTATGGGTTTCGCTGCGAAGGAAGAGCTGGGCCCTGTTGGTCTAGCTTTGATTGTTTTCGTTGAAGAATAACCTTTTTTATTATGAAAATTATTTATATATAATATATATTATTATATATTATTTATTCAACGCCATACCATCAACATTTTTAAAGGATTAAAATTTTTAAAAAAGTCGTAATCTCAAAAATGTATATATTTATGTAATAAATTCTTATTAGGAAAAGAACATACGCCTATCGACAATTTATTTGCTTATAACGTTTTATTAACCTCTTTTATGTTGTTAGTAGTAAGAACGCGTTTACTGGAATGTTGTAGTGCAAAAATCAGCGACAGCAACAATTTTAGATTTCCAGTTATGAAACAGTACAAAACTCCCGCATCGTTGCCGAATGTGACAAAATTTCCGCAAACTTTATGAAACTTAATCGCCTAAAATGAAATTCGAGAGGGAGCGCCAACATCCGACGAACGTTTGCGGGACGCAAACCTGAAATGGTGTATGTTTCCCGGGGGATCCGCCCGATGTATTGCCTGTCTGGATCGCTCAGACTGTGGCATTTATCCTGTTCGCATGCAAAAATAACCTGACTTCTTTAAGGATCAGGAGGGGCGGCTATATCTGCCCTTAGGTAAACGATACGTCCCGACAAACGAACTTTGCCCGAGGATTTATGGGCGAGCCAGTAAACACGGCCGGTTTATGGGCAGAATAAAATACACCAGGGCGCAGTATGTTACGGCGTTTTTTATAAACAAGGCTTTACCCCTTACCACATCGATTTAAGCTTATACCGTTTCTTATCGGTCCCCTGTATAAGCAAGCGTACCGAGATTTTAGTTAGTCCAATGTTTTCGAGTTAGAATAATTCAAAATATCAAAAATAACTCCAATTGAGAATGTTCTCCTCATTTATGTTGGATTAATTAATTATGGTTTATGGCAAGCGATCTGGACTCTTAGTCTTGTAGTCCTTGGGGAGGTCGTTATGAGTATTTTAACAAGGAAAACCTGCTCCTGAATATATCATGCCTCCAATATAAATAAAATATTCAATGGTAAAAACTGCACACTCTAAATATTATTACAGAAATTTACACCGCTATAACATATTGACAATCATTTTGTAAGTTTAAGCTAATACTGTAAAACAGTTTTGTAATAAAGAAACATGATTTAATTAATTAATGATACTTGCTAAATTATTAATTATATTAAACAAAAAATTTGTGATCATACTTTTTAAATTTTAAAATGAAATTTGCAGCAAATTGTAATTTATTTTATGGATTTTGCAAAATAACGTAATTTTACAATATAAGAAGTGTCCAAAAATGCATTGTAAAATTAATACGCATGCATATACAGTGTGTCTTTACAAATAGGACGGTCAAACATTTTAAAGAATATATTATGCTTGCATATATGCTTAACTATTTAACAACCACCAACATTTTGTACAGGGTGAGTCAAGCATGGAGTTAAGTTCATTATCTCATTGGCTTAAAAAGTTATGAGAAAATGATAAATGTAAAAGTTGGAACGGTTTTGAGGTATACAGATTGGCTCAAAAAAGCGTGACGAATAAAAGATACATTTTTTCACCCTATTTTTAAATTTTGTTTTCAATTCCTTTTAAAATTCTTAAATTTCTTAAAATTACTAGTTTCTACATTTGCAACAAAATTACTATAGCGCCATTATTTTCAAATTCATAGAGTCACATCACATTATTTGAATTAGATGCAATAGGGTGCTCAAAATAATAATATAATATTATCATTTTAAATGGCAAAATCGGGATTTTCTTAGATATATATTATTATCTTTTCTGAAAGATCATACACATATACATATTAAGTATGTCATATATACGTTTTTTATACTTTGCGATTTATTTTAACTTTTGCAATAATTACCCTTTTTTCTAACTTAGAGTTTTGTTATAACATTAGTGACAAAATGACATTGTCAAATTTTTACCTGACAACTGAATAAATAAATTCATAAAATTTATTGTGTCATAAATAAATAAAAAAAAAAACAAAGATGAATTTTACTAAAGATAAATTAATTGATTAATTGAATTATTTGGCCGTTGTTTTCACCAAAATCGCTAATAACGGTCTGTTGCTTTATCTGTGGCTCCCGTTCACTTTTTAATCTTAACAGAACCCTGTTGGCTAATAGTTTTGCCATGACTTACTAATAATATGGCAATAACATTAGAAAAAAAGCTAAATTAAATCGCAACTAACTAAAAATAGTTATATATAAAAGTTGTAGCTTTCTGAAACGCCAATATCAAATATAAAGAATGTTCTACCTTCAAACGTAATGTCTCCATCATTTTTTTTGCTGGTGTGAAAACTAGTATTTTTTAGAAAAAATAAAATGTTGGGTTAGCTATTAGCATCCTAATAGCTAACCCAATATTTTAATTTTTCTAGATTTTACCGCACGGTTTGAATTTTGACGTCAGTTCTGACGGTCATGTCAATCAATGTATTAGTGTTGTTTTGCAAAAGTGTACCCAAAAGTTAATACACAGAAGAATTTTATGCAATATATCAGACAATTTAAATACTACGTGTTAGAAGCTACAATTTAAATCTAGTCGGTAAGTTAAGTGACATTTATAATTTCCCCAGAAATTTTACATACCGAACTTTAGTGGTTTTTACAGTTTTTGCCAAGACCAATTGTACCATTTTCAAATATCCATGTGTCATCAGTACAAACAAATAGTATGTTATGCACCAAGTGCGGTAAACGGCATTTGACTCACGAGCGGAGCGCAGAGGAGCGAGTTTTTAATAAACGAGTGAGTTAATAATTTTACCGAACGTGTTGCATACTATCCTTTTTCTACGCTTGTTAGTTTTTGGGTACATTTTCGCGAAACGACACGAATACATTCACTGACATGACTGTCAGAATTGACAAACGTCAAAATTCAAAGCGTGGGAAATATCTCCGAAAACATCCGATTGCTTCCAAACCCGTGCGGTAAAATCCCGGAAATGTCCGTAGTGGCTCGGATTCATGGGAAACGAAACTGACGTGGTAAAGTGACGCTGCCCGCACGCTAGATCGGTGGGGAATTTGGTATTTTACAGGCGGGAGTAGAAAAACAAAATTGAAGGTTAGAACCTGCTTTTTCTTGCTTGTACCATCTTAAAATTTTATCCTCTTAAATGCTTTATCCTTGGATGATTTTTCTTCCAATTACAGTATTTTTCTTTAAATAATCTACTTAATGATCAATTGAAAAAGTTAAATAAACAACATCACGTTTTAAAATTGTTTATTCCGTTGTTTATATGACATATCCAATAATACATCTGTCTCTGTCTAACGTACACAGTTAAAAAGAGACAACAATAGCAGAACCGATCGGAACGACAAACGAATAGGTTTAATCGCAACTAGTAAATATTTTGTTTGAATAGTACGAAATTTAGTAATATGTCTGGTAAGCTCTTTATCTCACTCGTTTATTAAGCACTCGCTACGCTCGTGCTAAATAAAATCCTGAGTCAAATACCGTTTTTTGCATAATATACTATTCCGTACGGAAAATGGGTGTACAATTGGGTATTTTACAGAAGGACGTAGAAAAAGTGGCTTTTTTCTTATGAAACTTTTAAAAGTCCCTCATAGATATGTAAAATTTTAAGTTTGCTGATCCAGCTTACCGGAGTATCCATCGAACTAGGTGGTACTTATTGTGTGATTGGTATTCTATTATATGTGTATATTGCATATTGTATATATTGTATTGTATATTACCATCGGAATTGAGGTTGAAAACCTATATAATTAGATTATTAGATAACATTTTGTAACATATGTATTTTGAATTTACAAAGAAGCCTCTATAATAGCATTTACAAATCTTCTGGATTCTTTTTGCGTCTTTTGTTGGTGAATAGAACTTGCTGACGTTTCACCAATCATCTTGTTATCTTCTTCAGAGCTTAAGTGAAATTGTTTCAGTAAGTATATTAGTATTTTGATACTAACTTAACTTTATGCATTTTTTTTCTAATAAAAACTTTTAACCTCATTGAACAGAGAATCTGATGCATGAAAAAAATACAACAACGGCTGTTTTTTCGTAGTGGCAGGTGCAGGGGTCGAGCTTTTCGAAATCGGGCGGTGCGCAAAGCCCACACAGTATAACGGTAATAAAGTTTCACTCGTTGCGCAAAAAACCCATTACGGATGATACCGTGCCGTCCGCGTTTTTCCATTTTCGCGGAAAACTCGATACGTATCCAATGAATAATAGATTTGTTGCCCGCGAGGCAACGGAAACCCGCGCCTTCGCATTTCGAATGCATCGATATAAAATACAATATCTAGTTGTTGCGGATATCTATATATACGGATCCCGGAATCGTACCTTATTGATACATGTGTATGTGATTTCCAATAAACGAAAATGGATCAGCGCAGAGGGCAAAATGGAACTTTTTCCGATATATCCTTTCGATACGAAGTAGACTTGTTCAAAATCTTCCAGAGTCGTAGAAAAATCATCTACCCTGAGATAAAATGATAGGTGCGGTGCGTTATTAATTATCATAAACACAGTACAGCCCTTTTCATGGACCAACTCTTTGGGTTATTGACACATAACAATAAGACCCAAACTAATTAAAGTCAGTTAAACAAGCTACGGAAATTTTAAAAATATAATTAATAAACTACGACGTAGATAGTTATAAATTATAAGCGTTATTGAGATAACACTCTCTCTGCTTCAAGAGTCATGGAAAAACCACCCGCTTTGAGATAAACGGATAGATACGGTGCGTTATTATTATCATAAATACAGTACAGCCCATTTCATGGACCAATTCCATGTGTTATTAACACATAACAATAAGACCGTAACTAATTAAAGTCAATTAAACAAGCTATGGAAATTTTAAAAGTGATAATTTAACATCTTAATTGACATGTTTTATGAATCTCATCCATCCAAGTAGATAATTTCACATTAGCAAAAAGTGGTACTTTAAATAGAAATTTTATAATATATAGTTCGAGCTATACAATAATTTCTCATTCTTGACGACCCCATTTTATCTGGACAAATTTTTCACAAAAGATGCTTTATCTCCCAACGCCTTACAATATACTTCGTATAACATGTTGGTAATAATATATGGCACAAACAATTTTGCCTCTAAAAAATGAGTCAACCATATTAATTTAATGCTCCCTACCTCTGGCGCCACCTAGGAACAAGTAGCCCGAAGAACATGGCTAGACAGTTTCTTTAGCTTAACGCTCGTTTTGCAGCCAATACATTGGCGTCGTCTATGGGCCAGAAACCAATAAGCAATTTTCTTCCACCTTTTTTGCAATAATGGAACAAACAAAACGGGGCTTGCGTTCTTGCCTGTGTTGAATTTTATTTGTGTATATTTATCATTAGCCGTATTGAAACATTAACATTATTCTTTGTTCGGTTAAAAAAAGGTTCTTACAAGTACGTCCCATGCTACAAAGGTAGAGCCACTGAGAAAGACAATTACATTTTTAACGTACAAATCAGCATCGTACGTATGCCAGACTTTACCATTAACGTTTTAAATCTGACAAATTATTTTTAACTATTATTTCCATTGCCCTCCACCAAGCCTCAAACTGCGTTGGTCCACGCATTAAGCAACATTAATCTACGCTCGGTCATATTAAGCTTCTTACAAGTAGGTCCCTTGTCACAAAGGTGGCGCGACTGACAAAGACCATTACATTTTCGAGTGTTTAATTCGGCATCTTACCCATTACCGTTTTTAATCTTGGAAATTTTATTTGGCACGTACATTGTAGCAAATTAAGACCATTCAAAGTGCTTTGCTAATAAAATTAGTTGATTACGTATTGCTAATTCCTTGTTGAAACTGCCATGCAGAGTACGGAGGCAGGAATACGGATACATTTATATGAGGCGGCCGCATGTCCGCATCAAAATTCTCGCTTTCGGAGAAAATTGAGCGCGTCCGGCAACGTTGCAACAACATTTCGATCCGCTTGTACTGCCACTTGTTGCATAGAATGGACACGTGGTCCGCGACGGAACCGCCGCATGTTTTGAAGCGCTTAGGAAACGGCGGGGGACGGAGGAGATAATTTTAGAATTAAGTTAGCCGGCGCCGTTGTCGGACTTACGATACGCCAATCAAAAAAATATTTTACTTTTTTTTTTAAATTATGCTCTCGAATAAGCAATTCTAGTTATGCTATCTCACTTTGCCGTTGCCACTTTTTCTCGACTTCAAGAGGACGGTAAGGAATTTGAAGTCCGACGTCTTATTTAAATGCCGCAGTCATCAATGTGTTATTTTTGCAATTATTTCTTCGCGTTTCTCTGAAACGAAATATCGTAGGTAAAATCCAAGGGTATCGTGTTGTAGAGCGTAAAAAATTAACAAAATTTTATATTCTCTTTTTTTTTCTCAAATCAACCGATTTCTAGATATGTAACAAAATTAATTTCGACGAATTTCATAAATCATTACTTAGACACCCATTTTGTAACCTCCGCGTGCCATAAAGAATAGAGAAAAGCGACTTCAAAATATTAAAAATAGGTCAGAGTGCGTTGCTAATAGTATCCACGTGCGTTTGACTGTCAATGGGAAATTTGGATGAATCCGGCAACGCTGCCGCAGATTCT
The DNA here is from genome assembly GCF_029955315.1 of Cylas formicarius. Classification (NCBI taxonomy): domain Eukaryota; kingdom Metazoa; phylum Arthropoda; class Insecta; order Coleoptera; family Brentidae; genus Cylas; species Cylas formicarius. The sequence goes on along the minus strand of NW_026844326.1, from coordinate 27,720,874 downwards.
CCAAGAGTTAACAACACCGTGGAGTTGTTTAGCGTCGTAGCCTGCTGCCCGCTGTGGGGCCGGCCGTGCGCTAATGGTCTTTTGAGTTATTTCATTGTTTTTAATCGGAAAAATCGGAATATGTAGTGGTCGGGCAAGTGGTTACGGAAAAATCCAACGGAAACTGTTCGGTCCGGACGCTTTAACTGTTACGGTTCGACCGTTGTTTACTTCATTCGAGTACGCACGTGGTGATTAGTGATTTCGCGCGCACCCACGTTCCCGGACACTATACGGACGCTGTTTCGGGACACACGTTTACGAGACGGTAAGTATTTTGAGTGTCGCTACCCCTCGTGTATAAATCCGTTACGGGCTCATAAATGCGAAGCTTCGCGTCGCCCGGTCGACTTGGCAACGCCGGTTTAAAAATAGAATCACAGAGATAAAGGATGTTTTCGAAGCGACGACATCTCGAACTAGTTTGATTTTTCTTCGAACGGGTCGGGCTGATGACATGTCACTGGACGTTGTTAGCGGCAACGGTGGTCGGTCGACCATTTGGCCTTCGCGTGACCTTGGGACAGGTCGAGCAGCTGATTTTAGCCACTGCTCGCATCCCACGACGACTTCTTCTTCGCGGCAGTTGGTACTTCGCGGTAGCGTAAAAATCGGTTATGTAACACGGTGTTCCACAAGGCGAACACCCGGGGGCCTGTGAGATGAAATTATTGCGTGACGTAAGTTATTGGAATCGCGAAAAGTGAAAACGAGGAAGACATATCTATGCGTCGATTCGGTTGACGTAACATAAATGGTGCGCATGAGTCGCAGCTATAGGTTGGCAGCGCCGCTAGACGTGGAATAAAAAAAATAAAATTGAACTTCTAGTTTCATTGCCTTAATCGGAAATGGAAAATCTCGAAGACAATTTCGCTTCGAAATAATAATAATGAAGGACTTAAAACTTAAATTTAAACTTTTCGATCTCAGTTTCAGGGTTAAAAGTTCTATTCTCATCGCTGTTGTCGGCATATAGTCCCTATGGCTCGTCATCTGAGTCTTCGCAAAATGGACACATAAAATGAACCAGTGTTTTCTGAATTATAAAGTCAGCTTGGTTTTGCCTGTCAGCTTTTTTGATGGCCCTGGCTGGGTCTGAAAACAAGCCAATTCTTCGTCGCTGTTGTCTGGGGATGAGATTCTACTTCACTTGGAATCGCTTTGTCTCCAATAGTCATCTGTTTTCCACCTTCAAACTTCTTTCCCCTTTTTCTGTTTTTCTGGTCTTCGCTTGTTGTCCTCATTTCTTTGAAATGAATGAAAAGTTGTTCAGTTTCAAGTGGTGGTTCTGTATCTTTATTTTAAATTTGTCTCTACAGTCTTTGAAAGTTTGTTCCATATAAGTGAAAGTAAGGATGGGAAATATTTCTCTTAAAGGGTACATCTAGGAGCTGCATCAAATGTGGGGCGTTGGCTGCAAAAGGGCACATGTAAATATTATTTTCTAGGGCTGCTTTTATGCTCTGTGGTGAAAAATGACTAACCAAAGTTACAACTTTTCGTGTTTTTGGTTCCTTGAGGAAAATAACAAAAAATGAATTGAGTGAAATTTATATATTTATATAAAATAAACATCTCTTATAAAGGCGCATTGATTGGCATTGACAAGGAACAAATAAATACTGATTATTTAAAGAATGGTATGTGAATATTATTGTCCTTTTTACTAATTTTAGATATATTATTGCGATTTATGATTTGATATGACACTGTAGAATTGTAATTTAAGTTTAGCCTACAGTGTTAAAGAGATATCCTTAAAATCTGTATAAGGACCAGTCTAGGAATTGAGTATATCTATTATTAGAATTCACCATTGCAAATGAAAATGAATGTTCGTAAAATTTGGATCAACGATTGGGAACTATAATTATTATATATTTGTGTCTAAATGTTTTGAAATATTTCATTATAAATACATGGCGAAGATCTTAAATTAATAATTTTGTTTTATGACAAGTTGTTGTAAGTTGCATACAGAGCCAACCAATTTGCTTAATTTTGTAACTAATCCTGTAGTAATTTTTCTTAATTTTTTGTATGCTTTCGCTATCTGCAATTGTTTTGCAACAATTATAAAGACTGTCGCAAAAGTTGAAATGTGCCAGGTCTAAGGAGTCCATAGAAGAAATATAATTTTTAAGTTGACGTAAACTTTTTGTAAACATTTGTTTATATGAACTGCGAATCTTAGGCCTTCGCCGATATTTAAACCCAGGTTTTAATTAGCATCTCTATTTGTCTTACTAAACAATGTTCTATCGAAAATACCGCTATTTGACACAAATCATTATTTTATTGCTGCTACTGCTTGCTAATATACAGCTATTTAAATGAAATATATAGCTGTTATCAGCTGCAAAAAATGATATGAACATGACACAAAATCAGATGGACTATTTGACGTATAATTAGAAAATGCTTTAGGTTCTAGTACAGAACCCTGTGCAACTCCCTTTTTTTAGAAAAACCGATATAGTTAAATATTAATCTTAGTAAAGCATGATTTAACTGTAATAAGTCCTTTTTCGCTTGCTTGCATTAGTAATATCGTCGGCTATGCTCAGTAGCAGCGCATCGTCAAGAAACAAACAGTTTCTAGCACTTCTGTCAACGTGCTTACTATAATATACCACATCCACACAGCAGCGATCAGATTGTTCAAGATCTCACGGTCATATTGGTCGAAACTATTAGATAATATATTAGATAATATAGTGGCTTCAAGAGTTCTTGTATTATCGGCGTAGACACGCTTCTTAATATAATAATAATAATAAATAGCCTTTATTATAACAAAAAAAAAACAATATACAATATTCATATTTTTCAAAACAAAGTAAACAGATAGCTTAAAAGCGACGCAGTCTGGCTTTAAATAGCTATTCTAGTGAACCGCTAAAGGACTATTTATGTAATTAATAAATCACGCACTATTTATTGAAATAATAATGGACAAACAACAAAATATGAAAAATACCTGCGAAATCTTAAGAACAACATAACTCTACTACACACAACAGAAAATTTAATTGAAGATAAAGAATTTGATATCTCAATATAATCCCTTGTTAATAACATAATTAGTAACACATTATTAGGAAAACTACATTCACAGAATGGATAGTACTCCTAGGAGTAAGCCGCTCTCTAAGCAAAGTGGGTGAATCGAGGTTATGGATAATTTTCATAACGAATATGTTGAAATGAAGAGCTCTTCTTTGTTCCATTTTAAGCCAGTTAAGTTGACGACATGCAGCAGATACAGTTATCAATAAAAAAAACACACACTACATCACAGTAGTTAAAATATGAGAGAACAAGTGACTCACATAATTGTTTCCTTAATCTAAAATTTAAAATATGCCTGTTACTATGATCACCCCCAAATTTTTTGCTTAATCGACAGCGGAAAGTTTAATATTATCTAACATTGTATTATATCATCCGTTCGCTTGTTGAACTCCGACTGGAATCCTGCAGACGTTTCGTCAAAATCTCACTTGGCATCTTCAATGCTCGCGCTCCGAAAACACTTCGAACACTTTTTCGCAGCGCGAGCATTGAAGATGCCAAGTGAGATTTCCATCAAAGAGTGCAGAGGACACAAATTGATTGCTACAAGTAATCCAACAGCAGGAAAAATAAGATCAAGAAACAACCTTAGACAAGGAACCAGCATGGTAGCGCTAAATCTGTTTTGACCGGTCAACGTGGTCGCCAACATCCAAAGTTGATAGGCGTTTTTGAAGAAGATATGACTGAAAGACATTTTTGAAATGAATGATAGTACTTTTCTAATGTTTTTGGCATCGCTTCTTTATATCTAGTAGCTCTACGATAGATACATTTCCTATTGGTTGGCTTTTGGAGCACGTTTTGACAGCTAGTTTAAAGATCATATGTTCATATCATATGTTCTAGTTCTCGAGATTGATATTTTTGATATTTTTGAAACTAATTTTGCAATCAGCAAGGCGAAAAAGCGACTGCAGCGCCAAATGTGTAGCTACTACTACTACTACTTGGCACTTATAATCAAAGTTGTCCGACGTTTATGATTTGAGGCATTTTCCTAACTGTATCAAATCACTCGGTCAACTTTGGTTCTGTTCGCAAGTATAATCTAGTCGTTGTTTGGTATGGAAAATACGTCACTGACGGAATAGGAAACTGCGAGGTCGTTTCGGTCGTTTGTTTATGGTAGTCGCCGCATTTCGTAACGGCCATACATCCTTGTCCAAATAAAAAACAACAGGCAGCGTAAATATAGCTTGGGAAATGCCCGACATCGCGTTATCGCGGTTTTCTCAATCTGTGTATATCATAAGTAAATAAAGACCGCATTATTTCGTTTTCTTCTACTTTGTCCCTTAGCCCTCGCCGTGTCTAGCTTTGGTGAATAACTAAGGGACCAGGTTTGCAAAACTCCATTCAGACGAGTTCACTTGAAATATTTCAAGATGGCGCTTACGTCCCCTAGAAACATTTTCCATGATCATCTTTTGGCGGCTTTAATGTCGACGACGAGTAGAATAGAATATACAGTGACTCACAGCTTTAATGATGCAGTCGCCTTAACAAGAACTAACTGGTCTGAATGTCTCTTTATTTATTTGAAAAAAAAACAACTTATTGAAATTAAGTTAGTAAAGAGTCTTCTGAAAAAGTGTCAATTACTTTTTGTCTTAAATATGCCTTACTTAATTAACAAGAACTAAGAAAATTATAATTAAATTATATACAATGATGCAAAAAATATAACCAAGTCAATAGAGAAAAACTGCATAATTTGAAATACTCCTGCTAATATTTAGTCGGGCCTCCCTCTCTGTGGATAACTTCTTGTAGTCTTCCGGGTATTGATTCAACCAATTTTCTAGTGTTCTCCGGAGAAATTGCGTTTCATCCTTCAGTAATTTTTATTTTTAATTCGTTCTTGTTTGATATTGGGGCACTGTTTACTTTGTTTTTTAACGTCAAACGCAAATTTTCAAATACATTTAAGGTTGGACTGGGCTGGTGTCTTAATAACATTAGGACAGTTATAAAGCAACCAACTGCGGTTCATTGTCATGATATAACCGATAATTATTACCCATATTTAATATTGGTTCATACTCATCCAGATAATATACAGCCCCATAACATCACTTCACCTCCACCGTGTTTTACCGTAGCTTTTAAATTTTTCAATTTTAATTCTTCCTCAGGCTTTCTTCATAATGATACTTTTCCATCGGATCCAAATAAGTTCATTTTGGTCCCATCGGCAAATATTACTGAATTCCAGAAGTTCAAATCTTTACCGATATGCTCTCTAGCGAATGCCAATCTCAAACGTCTATTTCTTCGGCTAATGAAAGGCTTATTTCTGGCAATTCGACCATGCAAATTATTTTTTCGCAGGATACGTCGAATTGTTTCGGGGTTACACCTTTTTCCAAACTGTCTTTCCACTTCGACGCACATCTTTGGAGCACTTTTTTGGATAATTCGATACCTCTCTTACAATCCATCTTTCCTCCCGTTCATTGCAGATCTTATTTGGGGCTAACCTTGACTTCTTCTCGACCCTATTTTCGTTACAGTAACACTCAATTATATGGTGAACAGTGGACGGACATTTATTTACAATTATGGCCATGTCTCTTTGGCTGCATCCATTTCTGTGACGAGTAATAATTAAATCTCTCAGAAATTGTAGTCCGACCACCCATTTAAAAACAAGATCGACTTACTGAACGAAAACGTGTTTTAATATGTCAAACTAAACAAAAAACAATTGCAGTAATAAATAAAAGCCTGATAAGTTTTGATAACGGTTATTATTTTTGTGTCATTTAATTAATTCTTTATTGTTATCCAAGTAATGTATATTTAAGACAAAAAGTAATTTACACTTTTTTAAAAGGCTCTTTACTAATTTAATTTCAATAAGTTGTTTTTCGCCAAATAAATAAAGAGATATTCAGACCAGTTAGTTTTTGTTATAGCGACTGCATCATTTAAGCTGCGCCGCAGGCTTATTTGATCATCCGGTATAATTTTCGGTTGAAGTCCGGTTATTTCGTACAGACCGCCGCGGTTTAGAATATACACGCATGGTAGACGAATTTATTCAGATTTATTCATCGTGGAAACGCACACACGGATCGGCCTTGAAAGTTATAGTCGGCGACAGATTTAGTCGCCACTTCTGGAACGATTTTTATTTTTATAAATTCCGATAAACGTCGTCCTTTATCTAAACAAAAAACGGCGATTCGGATAAAAATAGACACCGATTGTTTTCGTCGAGGCAAAAATACCAGCGGGAGACGTGGAGAAGTTACAAAATGGTCCGCTAGTCCATAGCTATACGCCAGTCAGACCAGATACCCACAGTGACGTAAACAAAAATGATCATGACAGATCATTTTTTCTTGACAGACTCTATCGCCTTAAACAATTTCCTAGATTTTCTTCAAGATAGAAGGTTGAAATCAAGATTCAAAGTTTGCAAAATGATTTTTCTTTTCTTCTACCACAGATTTTACCGTCATTGTTGTGATGCAAATGTTGACATTTAAGCGAAGGACGAGTGCAGTAAGGAGTGTTGCCTAAATATGAATGGTTGCTATGGTAACTACGTATGGTGGGAGAAGATAATATCCGAGAGGGCACTATTTTCATTGACATGTGGCATTACATTTTAAATATGATTTCTGCCATATGACCGCCACGGCTGGCGCGGATGTAGTCCAATCTGGACGTCCAATTTTCGATGATTTTTTCCATCATTTGTGGCCGTATATCGGCAATAACACTTCGAATTTGTCTTCCAAATGGTCAAGCGTTTGTGGCTTATATACATAGCCCCACAGAAAGTAGTCCAGCGGTGTTGGAGGCCAATCCACAGGTCCAAAACGTGAAATTAGGCGGTCACCAAACGTGTCTTTCAATAAATCGATTGTGACATGTTGCGCCGTCTTGTTGAAACCACATCTCCTGGACATCATGGTTATTCAATTCAGGAGTGAAAGAGTTAGTAATCATAGCCATTGGCTGTAACGTTCTGGCCATCATCGTTTTTGAAGAAGTACGGACCAGTGATTCCACCAGTCCATAAAGCGCACCAAACATTCAGTTTTTCTGGATGTAACGGTGTTTCGACATACACTTGAGGATTAGCTTCGCTCCAAATGCGGCAGTTTTCTTTGTTGACGTAGCGATTCAACCAGAAGTGCGCTTCATCGCTAAACAAAATTCGCTTATGAAAATCGGGAACAACGGCAATCTCGTTTTGGGCCCATTCGACGAATCTACGCCTTACTTGATGAATTCATGATGAATTGCCAAACCAAACTGAGAATAAATCACTTGACAGCTGTTAAATCGGGCGCCATCTTGAACAGTAATGCCACTTAAAGTTCTATACATCGAAAAAAAAACACCCATTAGTTCAATTAACACTTTTGGAGATTTTAGAGAATTTAGAATAGATAATACTAAACACAATGGAATTCAAATCGACAAGTTCTTTGCAAACTTCACAGTATTACAGGTTTTTTGTTACCCGCCCTTACGTTAAATGTCAATTGTTAAAAAAAAGAACTATTTGCTATTTTCTAGGTAATGTTTAACGAAATATTAACAATACATTTTGCTAAAGTATATTGAGTTAAATTTCGATTTATGTATACTTTTGAATACATAAATATATTATTCTGTATGTCTGTAAAAACCCCGACGATGTAAAACACTGGCAACGTTGTCTTGGTCCGTCAAAGGTTAAGGTGAAAAAATACGATGCTATCTCCCTTGATTATTGATGAAAAAGAAGAATAAGAATACTAGAACATTGTCTCGATCTGTCAAAATGTTGGTATTACGTTAAAATTGAAACAATACCATCCTCCTTTTAATAAATATCTATCATGGCGACCACAAGGACTTACAGAACATATAACTACGGACTATATAAAGTAGTTGATGGTGCGAATCTTTGGGTGGTTTTAGAAAGAAAGAAAAAGAGAAAAAAAGAAAAAAAAATTGTACCATAATTTCCTTATCCATTATATTTTTATCAAAACTTGAAGCATTTTTCGATTTCTCATTCTTAAAAATTGGCATTACTTTAATTTGGTCCATTGGACTTACTTTCCCACGATGCACCGCCATTTTCGCGTAAAATTATTAAACCCATAAAAAATTTTGAGACGCGCCCCCCATCTTTGCCTCCCTTTCCTAAACGGCATACGAAAAAACTGGTTCGATGGGCGTTCCTCCATCTCTTCGTCTCCGTCAGCGGAGCGTATGGGTATGGAGGCCATGAGGCTGGTTTTGACCATAATTGAGTGGCGATTTTAACCATGTCGATTATCGCACCGACGAATCAGTTTCCTCGAGCCTTTCGCGCAGATTTGTCAACGTCGTGGTAACAAATATACAGGGTGCTCGCTTGTTCCGTCGAGGTGAGTTGGTGTCGTTCAAGCAACCAATGGTTTTGGTATATTAACACCGGAATTTTTAGAGAGTAGGGAGCTCCACGTCACCACGACTCATTAATCAGGTTAGTAATACGTTCGAAAAAGTCTTTGATTAAATGATTAAGTTAAATTAATTATAAGTCCTATCAGATGACGTTAGTTAATTAGTTTAATTAATCTATCACTTAATGACCAATTATATATATATATATATATATATATATATATATATATATATATATATATATATATATATATATATATATATACAGGGTTTTTCACTTAAAACTCTGCACGCCAATAACTCCAAAACGAAAAGAAATATTTAATTTATGTAAAAAGTAGTCAAAGTGTGGGGTCAAGTAGATATTTCCTAAAGTTTAAAAAATTCGACGCCTGCAAAGAGCTGGGCGTCGCGACGCGTCGAGCAGAGACTTTGGAAATACGCGCATACAAAAGTACATATTATTTAAAAACTTTTTTGTTATTCACTCAAACTTATTTACTTTACCCGTTTCTAAGTGATACCGATTTAAAGTAAACATTTCTTGATTAATAAAAATATGTGATTAACGCTTATTTTTACAAGTATGCCATGAATGTTAGTTACTATGGCAACCATTGTTATCGCAGTTGTTTTAAGTGCAATTACAAACAATGGATTTCAACTATTTTAGTATGATTTTATTTATTATTTTTTATCGATTTAGTTCTGATAACATGATAAATAAATGAAAAAACAGTAAAATACCTACAAGTTAATAACCAAAATTATTATTGCAATTAACTACATAATAAGACATTTCAAAAATGTTGTTCAAAATTATGTCCATCTGCTCAAACACAACTATCAAAAACTTTTAACAGATGAGCTTGGGTCACTTGTAGAGAGTCCTTCTTGTGATAGCGGCACACGCTGCACTAATTTTGTTAATGAGATCAGCCATATCTTCGATAGGTTCTTCATAGATAACGTTTTTTAGGTAGCCCCAAAGAAAATAATCTGGTGGTGTAATGTCCGGGGACCTCGCCGGCCACCTTACCGGTCCATTATTACCAAACCATCTATTGGGATATTCTCGGTTCAAATACCTCGTTACTATTTGGGCATTATGTGCAGGCGCTCCATCCTGCTGTAGCCACATATTCATTCTAGTGTCAAGAGGCACTTCTTCTAATAGTTCCGGAAGTGTAGTTTGAAGAAATCTTAAATATCGATCTGCATTTAAAGTTCCTTCGTAAAAGTAAGGTCCAATAAGGAATCCATTTAATATGCCGCACCAAACATTGATACTAAAAATTCGTTGGTTACCTATTTCTGTAATCCAACGAGGATGGTTTTCAGACCAAAAACGACAGTTGTGTCTATTAACGATTCCATTATTTTGAAATCGACTTTCGTCGCTCCATAAAATTTTCGAGAGAAAATTTGCATCTTGGCTATACAAATCGGATAATGTCGCTAAGAAATACATTCTTCTAGCATAATCGCCTGGTTCTAGTTTATGAACTAGTTTATTTTTGTACGGGTGAAAAGAGTTTCTATGTAGAATTCTCCACAAAGAAGTTATGGTAACACCGGTATTTTCTTTTATCTCTGATAGGGATATCTTGGGGCCGTCCTGTTCCTATCTCTTTTAGGTTTTATGAAGCTGCCATATTCTCTTAAGTTTTTACATAAACTTGAAAAGGTTTTTGCATCGGGGACTCTTCTATGCGGATAACGCCGTGCGTAAACTCTTTTTGCTTCTCTACAATTGCATCTGCATTCTCCAAACACCAGTAACATGTCTACTTTTTCCTCATTGCTGAATTGCACCATTTTCACATAATAATTCTTAGTTTTTTTTAAACCGAACTAATTTGGATATTTCTTGTGACAAAATGTAACAATTTTTTGATACAGCAATAACAACTTACGTTTGTAATTGCACTTAAAACAACTGCGATGACAATGGTTGCCATAGTAACTAACATTTATGGGTAAAAATAAGCGTTAATCACATTTTTTATTAATCAAGAAATATTTATTTTAAATCGGTATAACTTAGAAACGGGTAAAGTAAATAAGTTTGAGTAAATAACAAAAAAGTTTTTAAATAATATGTACTTTTGTATGCGCGTATTTCCAAAGTCTCTGCAATCGAATAATTTTTCGACGCGTCGCGACGCCCAGCTCTTTGCAGGCGTCGAATTTTTTAAACTCTAGGAAATATCTACTTGACCCCACACTTTGACTACTTTTTACATAAATTAAATATTTCTTTTCGTTTTGGACTTATTGGCGTGCGGAGTTTTAAGTGAAAAACGGAGCGCGAGCATTGAAGATGCCAAGTGAGATTTTGGCGAAACGTCTGCAGGATTCCAGTCGGATGCAGGATTTGCAGGATTCCAGTCGGATGCAGGATTCCAGTCGGAGTTCAACGAGCGAACGGATGATATCCCGGAGTATAGTGTCATCATATATATATATATATATATATATATATATATATATATATATATATATATATATATATATATATATATATATATATATATATATATATATATATATATATATATATATATATATATATATATATATATATATATATATATATAGATATATATATATATATATATATATATATATATATATACATATACAACTAAAAAACAAACTTATGCAACTGAAGCAACACTAGAGAAATTCATAAATACATATATACATATACATATATACATATGCATATATACATATATACATATACATATACGGTCTTTCTGAAAGAGCTGTCATAAACCAATAAATAACTGTGAAAATCTGAACATTTTTTTTATTCTAATTTAATTGTGTTAATTGTTTTATGTTTTACTTATCTGTTAAAATCATGCGACTGCTATGCAAACAACATTTAATTACCTCGACGCGTCCTTCGGTAAATTTAACGTTGCACCTAAACAACGAGACGCATAAAGTGACATTTATGAATTTCTAGTGTTGCTTCAGTTGCATAAGTTCGTGAGGCACTTGCCAGGCGTTTGATATTCCAATTAGCGCTCAAATCCAATATTATCGTCACGATGTATTCCGTTCGAGGTGAAAAATGCCGTTGCATAACGAACGAAATTATGGCCGATGCATTTTATCCTCGCGATTGACCGAGGTTATATCATTAACATAGTTATAGAAGCACAGATGAGTATTTTTGTGTTTGCGTGAAAATAACTACCTTTTTTTATACATATAGTTCCCATGATCTTGTTTTATAGATATACAGTGTGTCCAAGATAAGGATGCACAGCATGGGGATCTCGGAAACTATAAGAGATACAGTGTCGGTTAAATTAGACAAAAGTTGCGCATTTTGATACCGAACAAGATCCCGTTTTACAAATTTGAAAATTCCAAGCCGTTCCGGAAATATCCGAGAAAAACCGAAATATTGCGATTTCGTTTTTATTATTTTTTAAAGCTATTTGAAAAGATATGAAAAAACGGAAAACACTTTTCCATTGGCACTTTTTAATCTCTCCAAATTGACGTTAACAAATTTTCATTACAGCGTTTCGATTCCATGGAACCACCATCAACTTTGATTTTTCTTATGGGACGGAAAAAAAGTACACACAGTATTAGGTTGTGCTTTTCATTGCGAATTCAACGATGTACGATACAATACGGTTACTTATGTTTTTATCCAGAAAAATGGATTTTTAATACATTTCAGCATTTAAATGTTTTTTGTCTTTGTTATCAGTCGATCATAAGTTTATTCCTTTAGTTATTGTTTTTGTATTTTTATTGTTGTTGTCTTTTTCTAATTTATTTTGTTCTACAATGGAGGGAGGTAATTTTACAAACGAAGAAAAATGTGATATGCTGTCTTGCTACATCTGATGCCAAAGAAATTGTGTGGAAGCCGAGCGTATGTATTCTAACAAATACCCAGAGCGGAGACAACCTGACAAGAGTATTTTTCGGCGTTTGTTATTTAATCTGAAAGAATATGGATCATTTAAGAAGCCTGCATTATCCCGACAAAAACCTTCCAATGAAGAAAACCAATACATTGTTCTACAATCTGTTATCGAAAATCCACAAACTTCTACCAGAGAAATTGAAGACCAGAATGGGGTAGCTAAATCTACAGCTCAGTTTATTTTAAGGAAAAATGAATTTAAGCCTTACAAATTCAGAATATGTCAAGGATTAAAACCGGGTGACGACGAACGACGTAGACATTTTTGTGAGTGGTATACCAGGATATGTGATGAGAGTTTTAATTTTCCATATAAAGTGATTTGGTCTGATGAAAGTATGGTGACCAATAACGGTATTTATAACAGGCGCAATACACACTATTGGTCGCAACAAAATCCACGTGTTAATAGACTATCCAGACATCAAGTTCGCTTTGGGTTTAATATTTGGTGTGGGATTTTTGGTAGCAAGATTATAGGCCCTATTTTCTATAATAATTCCTTAACTTCCGAGCGGTACCTTGACATCTTGAGGCACGATTTAGAAGATGCCTTAGATGATTTACCGCTAGGCGCTGTGCAAGGCTGCTGGTTCCAACAAGATGGTGCCCCAGCCCATAACTCCAGAGAAGTTCGCCAATATTTAACTGAACGGTTTGATGGAAAATACATTGGGACTTACAGTGAAACACTCCTGGCCTCCAAGGTCCCCGGACTTAACTCCCTTGGACTTTTTCTTATGGGGCTACATAAAAAATGAGGTATTCAAAGAATGTTTTGACAACGAGGAACAATTACGTCAATCAGTACGAGCAGCGTTTAATAAAATTACTCCTGAAATGTTAAGTCGTGTTTTGGAGTCTACCGTGAGACGGGCGTACTTATGCCTAGAAAATGGAGGTCATTTATTCGAACATTTGTTATAGAATTTGTTTTTCATTAACTTGTTGGATTTAGTTGTTATGTTAAATGAACAGTTAGAGTTAGTAAATAAATAAACACATTAACTCGAACTTGTCAACCATTTTCTTTTGCCTTTCATCGTTCGGATCTCATGGCCTACTACAATAAAATACTAGAAATGTATTAAAAAGCCATTTTTCTGGATAAAAACATAAGTAACCGTATTGTATCGTACATCGTTGAATTCGCAATGAAAAGCACAACCTAATACTGTGTGTAATTTTTTTCCGTCCCATAAGAAAAATCAAAGTTGATGGTGGTTCCATGGAATCGAAACGCTGTAATGAAAATTTGTTAACGTCAATTTGGAGAGATTAAAAAGTGCCAATGGAAAAGTGTTTTCCGTTTTTTCATATCTTTTCAAATAGCTTTAAAAAATAATAAAAACGAAATCGCAATATTTCGGTTTTTCTCGGATATTTCCGGAACGGCTTGGAATTTTCAAATTTGTAAAACGGGATCTTGTTCGGTATCAAAATGCGCAACTTTTGTCTAATTTAACCGACACTGTATCTCTTATAGTTTCCGAGATCCCCATGCTGTGCATCCTTATCTTGGACACACTGTATAGATTTTGTGTCTTAATTTGTTAATAATAATTATAATTTTATATGTTTATTTCTTACACTTCATAGGCTCATTTATCTAATAGCAGTAAACCAAAAGCACAGTAAAAAAAAGGATATTTTTATTTTTTTCTAAAATATGTGTTATCGGAAACATCATTATACCATTTGTAGACACAGTACTGTTTTTAAATGACAGAAGCCCAAAATAAAATATATCCGTTATATTTCTGATGTGACAATTTTTTTTACATGATTAAGAGTTCGGTGATGGTGCTATCTCAGAATCTGTGTGCCACATCAAAAGTTGCGTTAAACTAACTTGTAGTATTTTACAAAATTATGAAAAAAGCCAACTACGGATTTAAGGTTAACTACGTTAATGATTATAATGATAATAATAACCTTTATTTTCCAAATCGACAAATATATTGATTGCGTAGGAAATTGTAAAAGAAATGGCGCATAATCCAAAACTACAAACAATAATCTATAAACAAGGAAGGAAAAGACTAACTAAAGTACTCTTATACTGAGTACAGACATTTAATCGCGAGATATGCCTCTAACATTTAAAATTCACATAAATTATCACTCATTTTAATTTTTTTATAAGGAATTTCAAAGCCGTCTTTAGATCTAGTATTCACTCAGCGAAAATTACTGTTCAACACAAAACGTGATTCATTTTGAAACACATAAAACACACATTTCAAACACATTTAGACTATACAATGTTAAAATATTAAATTTTTTAAAATAAGTTTTTTGGTTGTTTTTATCTCGTTTTTGTAATGCTAATATTTGTGTTTCGGTTAAAATATCATGTTATGTAATAAATAGACGTTGGCGGCAACCCCGATGCCAAACAAGATCAATGAGTTTTAAAATTCATGTTTTTATCGATGAATATTCCAAGGAACTTTACATCATGTTCCGATCGCAAATCTTCAGTATTTATGTGAAACGAAAGGTCTCTACATGGCTTTAGACTATGATCTAATCTTATAAAAAATGTTTTTAGTGGATTAAGGTATGAGTTATTATCATTGAACCAACTCCACGTTACATTTGTCTTCCAGGAAATTTTGTGTATGTAATAACTCAGAGAGAGAGTTTTTTAAAATTTTAAATAAAGTCATTAAATAATCGTAATCACTAAGAGACACGTAACCAAATATATTTAATAATATTGTATTCGAAGAGCCTTGTGGAGGATACACTCCGTCCAACTTATACCATACATACTTCAAAAACTTTTATTTTCATTCCAGACTGTTAATATGACTATTGTACCCAGTAGACCAAACTACCGATGCATACTCCAGCTTATACCTGACGGTATATAATATTTTAATCACTTCTGTATTTTTAAAGTCTCTGGTGCAACGTACGATGAATCCATAGCGTTTTGAGGCTTCTGCCAGTATGTTATTAACATGAGAAACAAAGGATAATCTCCATTCGAATATCACTATCAAATCGGAAAAACTGTTCGAACGTTGAAACTGTTCATTTTAAGGTTATAATTATATTATAATAGAATTATTTTAAGAGTTGATGCTATGCACAGACGTTGGTTGACCTTTTGATAAAAATTACCAAGGACGAGCTCCAGTTATACGCGATATGTAGTTGCTATAGCCCATTCTAGTAAATCTATTTCATTACACCTTTATCATCAGCGTAATGGAATGTCCATATAGATATTATTTAATCCCCCATATAAACTAAGCAAAAATAAAGTCTAAATTAATTTTGCATTTCATCAAAATCGGTGGTATCATAAAATTTGTTTGGTAACTACTCACCATCAATCCGCTAATGGTGCCTTGTCGTGATCGCTATTTATAGACGTCCCATTGTTTCTAAAATTAGCCTTTTAATGAAATTAAACATAACGCTAACCTAGTGGTAAGGTCGGCGCGGAAAGGCCGTATTTTTAAAACCCGTCTCCCGCCTAAACGATCGGAATGGATTTTCAGGATCAGGCGACACCTGATAATCGCCGAAAACAACGTCCCACCGAGGAAGCTCGGGTTTATAGTTTTAGGCGTTTCAATTTGAAACCTCCAATAATTTTTGATGACGTCATTGTTATCAGTTATATCGACGTTAAGCAAATATGATATGATATCCAGCGGATCTCGTTGCAAAATTGACGATATAAAATTTTTATGGTCACTTGTCTATGCCAATGGCATCCCGAGAATAGGTTTTTACAGTATTTGTAAAACGTAAGGTGAACTGCCAAGTTTTAATTCAGACCGGTGTTTGCAAATTTACATTTTTATTAAAAAATCATTGATTTTTACGAAATTTTTTAGAGCCCCTATAAACAATATAGTACTATTAAGTATTCGTCAGAACGCGCTTAAAATGGTTGGTGGTTTGTCAAAGGAGTGGAACTAGTGAAAAATAGAGCATTAGATGAAAACATTAAAATGGCTGGAAGAAAGCAGATAGCATTTGGCAGTTTCACATTAAAATAATCCAATATGGCAGTGGGACGATTTCTAAAATCGGCATGAAAAAAATTCACGGGATAGTTCAAAGCACACCAAGATGTTTGTCATTTATTATTTAAAATATGTCATGTCTTTTTGTTTTTTCTTGCCAAAATTTGAATTCATGCTAATTTTGTTTATGTTAATGTTTGTAATTTGTAGAAACATAAAAAAAGTATTTTGCCTTCATATCGTATAATTTTTTCATCTTGAGAAAGAATGTACACGATTTTCAACGTATTTAAAAATAAAAGTTAACCGTATAAATTTAATAAAATCCAATAAACCCTTAATTATCTTTTAAAAGAAAATTGGGCGCGTATTTGGTTTATCATGGTATAAATTAATAAATTATGTTTTTAGTGTTTTGTTTTCTTTTTAGGCACTCGGATATCGCGTGACAGTTCTGTAAATCTTGCTACTATATAGTCTGCCTCGAGTTCCACGACGCTCACGACAGATTTGTCAAGCCTTTGGAAATATCTGGAAAGTCCAAAGAAAAAAGAGGTCCAAAAAAAAAGAAAATGAAAAAAAGTGAAAATCAGCCTGATTCGAGTAGTTTCGTAATTCGAACATCTGAACAAGAAAAGACTGACAAACAAATACAAAAAGGCAATTTTTGCTACTAATTCGAGCATTGAAATAAAAAAAATGAAAAATAAAAATAAAAAAAAATAAAAAAATAAAAAAGCTACTCACTTATTAACCAAGAAAAACATTGTCAATCAATCAACGTCTATGAGGAGGAAAAGGCAAAATGTTTTTCTTTTCTGTCAGGACAGTGTGTGAATATGCCCATTGGCGGGTGATCAAACGGTCACAATGAGCCAGTTATATGTGCAACCATAAGAACTGAGGATGGACAGGCGCTTCTTTCCGAGACTATTAATACTTCCCCACAATATTTGACTGAAATAGTTTGCGACCTCATATTTCTTCATGTAAATGACAATGTAACTGAGAGGTGAAATCTTTTGTGACAGATAACGCAGCAAATATGGCTCTCATAAGTAAAAAATTCCGGGAAAAGACGGACTGAAAAGTTATAACTTGTTGCTGCTCTGCAAATATTGTGAATTTACCGTGCAAATTCAAGTATTTTGGCGATAACTATCTAGTTAGAAGGAAATTCAGTCAAGCAGGAGGCAACGCTTTGGTCCTTACAAGTGATGTGCGATGGAATTGTCAATGGGATCTAATATTAAAAATATGTAAAGAAAACAAAAATATTTTTAAAACCAATATATGGATACACTGGACTTTTGCCATTAGTAACAAAGTTAAATGCCCGAAGTTGCCCATTTAAAAATGCAGAAGCATAAGCATATAATTTGTCTTATTTTTTTAAAGAGTTGTATTTTACTTTTTATTGGTCCTTATATTTTAAGTTGCACTTTTTGTGTTAAAATGATTTTGAAAAATAGGAGTTTTATTTGAATCATAATTGTAAATTTAAAAAATCAAGTGATTTAAATCATAATTTTAATCACATGATTAAAATTTCTTTTCCAGTTGTAAATGAATGAAAACGAAATGAAATGAAAAATGAAAATGAGTGAAAAATGAAAAATATTTGGAGTAAATTTTTAAAAAGACAATTAATTGTTGAATTCGTGATTTCCTTCTATTTTTAACCTCAAACAGAGGAACCATGCGAGTTGTAAGATAAAGGATTTAGGATGGCTAAACTTTCTTATATTTAATTTTAGACGTATTACAATTTAAATTTACCAGGTTATTAGGTCGTGAATTATAACATTTTACTCTTCCGGAACATGGTACTCCGATGATGGAGAACATTGTTAAAAAGTCGCTAGCCTTACCATTCCATTGGGATCGTCTATAGTTTTTATTAAAGAAGTATAAAAATGTACTCTTTTGCGTCACTTTATCCTCAGCCACCTGTTTGTCAAAACTAGCAATATTTTCATAAACCATGCACAAAGCACACACATTGGTTTCTGGATTTTTTGAATTCCGCACTCACTTTTCCCTCACTTTTGGCCTAAAATTTGTCTATTACTTTATAATATTTTTAATGCCGTATATGCCTTTTGAAATATGCTTTTTAAATGTTCCTTAAATCCTAGCTCGCTATCTAAACAAATGCCCAAGTTCTCTGCATTATTAACGAAGTTAAGTACTTCATCTATTTTGCTTTCTAATACATAAAAGTAAAATATTCATTAGAAAATGCATAATATTTTTGAAGATTGATTGTATCGAAAGTCTTCGAGAAATCTAACAGCACTGAACGGTACTCATTTTCTTATCATCATCATCAAAAATTCGTATATTCAATTATATAATATTCTTTCGTAAATTTTTGATATTGCCGGAAGAATACCTATCAAACGGATATTATTATACGTCATTGGATTAGAAACTTTGGGTAATGGCCTCCCTATTGATATCTTCCACTCGACCGGAAAGTAGCTTATTTCGATACAGCAATTGATTATATGCGTAATATATTTTTTCTACTCCCGTCTGTAAAATACCTAACGCACCGATATAGCGTGCGGGAAGCGTCGCTTTACCACGTCAGTTTCGTTTCCCACGAATCCGGACCACTTCGGACATTTCCGGGATTTTACCACACGGGTTTGGGAGCAATCGGATGTTTTCGCAGATATTTCCCACGCTTTGAATTTTGACGTTTGTCAATTCTGACAGTCATGTCAGTGAATATATTCGTGTTTTGCGATAATCTACCCAAAAACTAACGGTCGTAGAAAAAGTATAGTATTCAACACGTTCGGTAAACTTTTTGACTCACTCGTTTATTAAACACTCGCTCCGCTCGTGTCAAATAAACTCGTGAGTCAAATGCGGTTTACCGCACTTGTTACATAATTATTATAAGTCACTCGTTACTCAAATGACTACAGTCCTTTGATATTAACGCGGTGATACGTCATCCAGGCCAGTTGCATTTTTTGCAAATTATTATTGTTGTGATAAAAAGCGATTTTTTCATTGCAATCGGAAATGTTCTGAATTGATGTATCAAAGTAATTATTTAAATTATTACGATCAGATAATCTGTTGGGTATAGCGTGATATTTTTTGTCATCTACAATATTAAAACTCTTTACATAAAAAACGAGATTTAAAGATTATCTGTTCCATAAGAGCTGAGTTTTGTTCTTTCTTGATAATTAGTTGGTTAATTATATTTATTATATTACACGCTTTCAGCCTTAGTTTATGCAAATGCTGCATCTGATTTTAGATTTGGTATGCTTTGTGTTTCGTGACTTGCAATTACATGTTATTGCTAATTGTTGACTTTTGGTTAGGCAAACGGCTTAAAACAATAAAAATAAAGGCGTTTCTATTGTATTCTCTTTTACCAATCACATGACGTATCTGGTGCGGAATGCTGCGTTGCCAAACTAGCATACGATTGATTCGTCGTATTTGCCATTCGGTTCCACTGTTATTTCATATCGTATGTCTTTGAAAATTGATTTTTAGTTATCAACATCGTGGCATTTTTTTTTATTTACAGTTTCGAGAAGGTGTCGTCGACGCGATAAACCCGATAAAATACCGACGCTGCTGAAGTGCTAATCACTCGAAACGAAAACAAAAAGGCGACGTTAAGTGAAAACGAACAATAGAACTGACGCGTACGCAGAACCGATCGCATAGCATAACCTGGACACCGTTTTCCGGACCATTTTCCACCAGTGCCTGCCCGCCGAGAGTTTCCCCGCGCGTACGCCCCTGCGTGTTCCCGTGCGAGAAAAAAAAATAACCGACCGGTGGTGGAAACGGCGTATATGCGCGTGTGTTTCGGCACCTTGTGCTTCTCGTCGAGGCTCCGCGCTACCGACGAGGAAGCCCAACAAGTAGTGCGCGACGGTGACGACGTCCGTGTCGTCCAGAATTCGGCGATGGCTCAGAGCGGAGGCGGCGACGGCGATTACGCCGCTTTGGTCGCGGAAAACGAAGAACTCAAGAGACAGTTGGCGGAACGCGACCGCGTGATTGCCGATTTGCGTTCTAAATTGGACCAGTTCCAGAGTGTTTTGTTGGTGACGAATCCGGCAAGTCCGAAACACGTGGTCGGTTCCGGGAGCACGATCCGGACTAGGAAGCAGAGGGCGGGCATATCGGCCGAGCCGCAGGACGAGTTGTCCATTTTCGAACTCACCCAGCAGACGTTCCCGACGATCTATAAGGACGAGAGGTGAGTCGTTTGGTTTATTATCCCACAGAACAGGTAAAATAAAACCTTTATATATTTCGAGCGGTATTGAAGAGAAATACGGCTTACAAATGGTCGAAAATCCCGAATGGCGTTCGGTCCCGTTTCGGAAAGTCTCGGTGAGTCTCGCCTCGCTAGGGATCTCGATGTAGCAGACGGTCAAATGGCAGAATTTGTAATTTGACAGTCGATACTAGATAAGTATAATCCGAATACGAACTAGGAAAACGGTGCTTGTTTTAAAGATACAGGACGTACATCGGGTGCTAAATCCGCACAGGACACATGAATTCCTATGCATTTGATCGAAGGTTGCTTCAACCCGCATTTAAAAGTATATTCTTTATTAACCCGTGGGTATCTTTTGAATATTTTGGTAAAAGGTAAAAGTTGACGTCTTTCAAATCAAATTTATGAATGACAACCTCCAAAACAAAATTCATTTTTTAGCAAAATAGGTAGGGTTTACGCCTGATGATGGAAATAAAAGTGATTATAAGCTGACTGAATTCACTTTGCAAATTATACTAGCCCGTTGCCAGTGAGCCTTGGGGTAACGCACATTTATGGGCCCCTACCTCTACGCTACTTTACAAAAATACTTTAACTCTACAGCATCGTGGACCTGGCTTTTCGACTCACGGCCCCAGAGCGGCCCAGAAATGTCCGTAATGGCCCCACCAAATCTTTTGTTGTTGCATTGGTGTAGCAGAAAATATTTGTACCGATTGTTCTTTTTTATGATGTAAAACGTCAAATATATTTAAGACTTCAAAAATTGCCAAGAAAGGTCCTATGCCTACTTTGATATATATATTGTTATTTAATATTTATTGGTGGTTCCTATTAACTATTAAATAGAAAATACTGGCTAATCACAGAAAAAAATTAAAATTTATGCCCATTTTTCATTTTCTAGCAAAATAGGTAGCGTTTACACGTGATGATGGGAATAAAACTGATTATAAGCTGCCTGTGCAATTCGTCCTAGCCAGTTGCGATTGAGCATTGGATAAAACACAAGCAGATATGAAATGGCTAAAATTAAGTAGCAGGTACTACTTCAAGTTCCATCGATTTGTGTTTTCCGCCATTTTACTATGCACATATGTCGTTTAAGAACTGTCAGAACTGTAATTGCCACTTTTATATGAATATTCGAATTTATTAATAGTTAATTACCTATTCAGAGTAAATAAGGCCTTAAGAGAATGACAAATGTTTTTTAAAATAGCTCATTTAAAAAGAAATAAATCTACTAGCAAGATTTAAATATTCTTATAAATCCTATAACAAATAACATTATAGGATGGATATTTTATTTACCTTTTGATATTTCCTTAATAGATAAAACACAACCAGTGCACTAAATATGGCTAAAATTAGCAGCAGATGCTATTTCTAGTGATATTAATTTAATTTTCCGCCATTTTGCTATCATGTAACGTCATTTAAGAACTGGCAAGTATTGTTAAGATAACTTATTGCAGCAAATGATATTTGAAATTATCGTACATTTTATTAGTTAATAAGGCTCTCGTAGATCGTGCTAAGAATGGCACATGGGATTTAATCTATTTAAACCTGCTTAGAAGATATAAATATATTTAGTACGTAGTAAGGTTCTTATAAACTATAACGAATAATATTATGAATAGCTATTTCATTTGCTAATGGATAAAACACAAACAGATAAAAGTGTATCAAATGGCTGAAATTAAGTAGCAGGTGCTATTGATTTGATTTTGCGCCATTTTACTGACCATATAAATCATTTAGTAACTAAGGTAACTTCTAGTGAATGCTATTTAAAATATTTAATATATTTAATAGTTAATCAAGCTCTACTACTGAATTTAGTAATTTGTTAAGAATCGCAGATGCAATTAAAAATACCTCATTTCTAAGAGAGCCAATTTTAAACAAATTTCGACTATTCAAGTAAAGTTATCTCAACGATTATACACGTGAATAATTTCAAAATAAACGATCCGTCAATCGGGCCCATTACGTCGGGAGTTTGTATTATTCCGTCCTGTTGAAAAACGCGCCGCACCAACGATCTAATTTTAGCCGAGAGACGAGTTTTCTATCGGATCGCAATCTCGCATAGCAAAAAATCTCGTTAATATTACCCGCCGCTGGCCGTTCTAACATAATTACGGAATTCTTTCGCGGGATTAAGAAATTCAAACGTGCGATATTATCGGGTTGGTCGCCGCGCCATATAATTTTCCGTTTTTTTTTTTGTTTTATGCGACATGTTATTCACAAACGGAGGTTTTAAAGCGCCGGCTTATGTTACGCGAGTCGTTACTGGGTCGAAGAATTTCTCGAAAAATCCGCCAAGTCGGGGCTCTCGTGTTGCGCAGTCGCTTTCAGATCATGCGATCGTGGTGATGCTGCGCAGTAAGTCAGCTGTTATGGTCTGTTCATAGATATAAGAAAGTGAACAATTGCTTTTAAATGGGATTATCCAAGGGTGGTCTTTAACATACAATGCAACAAGATTATGACCTAAAGTTTCGGAATTTAAATTCAGGTAAAATTGTGGTCCGTAATAGAAAATAATTGTATACCTACCTGTGTTTAATATTCTTTGGTTTGGTATACTAATTAGTTTAAGTTTATTAGTAATCATTCTTATTTCGTGTGTAATACAGCGTGTGTTGAATCGCGTAATAATTATGCAAAATATGTGCGAGTCTAGTGTATCTCAGGAGATGCCAACGCCCAAATGTACAAAACACTATTCTATTGAGACTAACGAAGTTATAAACAATGTTTATTTGACTCTCATTGAACGTGGTGCCAGCAAGCAAGCATCTTTAGAAGAAACGGCCACATTGACGAAAATTCCAACATCAACTGTATGGAAAATTGTCAATTATCCCATTTCAGCTAGGAAAAAAAGAAGCGATGCTGACATTTTCTCGAGTGTAGATGAAAGTGATAATGCGGCGTAAAATTTACCAGTCATACGAGGAACAAAGCGTCCCTGCATTAGACATTTTAATTAGGAGGCTTGAAAAAGATGAAACCGGTGTTAGATGTGGCAGAACTACCTTATGAAAGTATATTCAACACATGGGTTTTAGATTTAAAAAAATTGACAAAAGGCAAATTTTAATGCAATCTTTTAGAATTCGGAAATGGCGACTGGAATATCTAGAAAAAATTAGGATTTACAGAGAACAACAAAGGCCAATTATTTTCTTGGCTGAAACCTGGTTCGACACTTATGATACCCCGGAAAAGGGTATCATAAGTGTGAAAAGGTAAATTTAAGTAGGTAATAAAAATAATTTCCTAACAAAACCCCAAATAATTAAATTCTAAGCAAAGTAGGGACCTGTTCTGCCATATTTCATTCTTACAGCTTGTCCGGGTCTTTACTTAATTCGTATCAGTTAGTCACTTTCTTATATCTATGAACAGACTTTACCATAAATTTCGACGATTGTCGGCCTAGGCACAGTAACGCGGTCTTTCGTGCTTATAAACTGACCAAAAATGTATCGTGCGTTCAATTTATCTTGATAACATTTTAATTGGCTGTAACTTTTTTGTTTTTAGAGATATCAAGGTGCTTATAAACTGACCAAAAATGTACCGTGCGTTCAATTTATCTTGATAACATTTTAATTGGCTGTAACTTTTTTGTTTTTAGAGATATCAAGGTAAACAAAAAAACAGAATATACGCTTAGTAGTCAAGCATTTAGTAACGTTTCCGGATTGTCTCTTAACTGATTGATTGCCTCTGAAATCATTTGCCGAAGTTCCACAACATTATTACAAGGAGTTCTGTGCACTTGATATTTCATGTGTCCCCAAAAGAAAAAATCCATTAAAGTTAAGTCGGGGCTGTTGGCTGGCCAATCGTAGTTTCGCCGTTTCCTATCCAACCCCTATAATATTCCATGTTAAAAAAATTAGACTTGCACAACATTGTGAGGGGCACCGTCTTGCTGTAAATCTTCTATATATTGTTCGATATGGTGCTCTAAGAGTTTGAAATAATGATCTTCAGTTAACTTTTAGTCCATAAATGTCGGCCCCAAAATATGGGCATATATAAGGCCACACCATATATTAATTGATTGGTACCCCTGGGTGGTTATTTCGTGTATTTTTCTAGAATTATTTTAAGATCACGTAGTTTGTCTATTACAACCCTTGCTTTTAGTGAACGAACTTTCATCAGCCCATAAAATGTTTTTCAAAAAATTGTTATTCTCATTATGTCTAATTAAAAAATCCAAACAAAACTGCATCCTTCTTTGATATTGTTCTGCACTTAGTTTTTGAGTTTATTTATATTCTTTCAAAACTGACTGTACTGATCATCGAAAAACTGGATATGCTTCGTAGAATGCTAATTTTTGTCTTATTTTATTCATTTAAAACGTTATGATTCCAGTATACCTTTTTACCATTTAATACCTTACCGTTTTCTGCAAAGTTCTTCTCCAGGTTTGGAAATATCTATTTTTAAGGAGCTCGACGCTCTGACTGTAGTCTAATATACTGATGACGAGCTTTTTTATTCATTCATTCATCTTTGAAATTGTATAAAAATTTCCTATTTTTGCCGCTGTGTCGAAAACGAGAAGACTAAAATATAAAGTATGTCACATCATTGTATTGATGGTGTTTTGTTTTATACGTCACTTGGCTACTAACTAACCCTACATTTTGTTTTTTTGTTTACCTTGATATCTGTGACCAGAAACTGCTGATGACTTTATTTGTTAAGGCTCTTTCATGTTCTTTGAGCCTAGTTGATATTTTTCGTGAAGTCTCTCAAATGGAATTTCGTCTTTGAAGAATCGAAGATGTTGAGAGTTTGGGACAAGCGGTAAATCTGATTTGCAGGTTTGGTTTGATGATGTAAGGAAGGGCAGCAGTGGCCAGTGCGGTTTTATTATTTGGCCTTTGATTTTAACAACTATTTATTAAATTATACATTAAATTTGATATTTATGGATAATAAGGAGTATGTACCGGGTATTTTGGACACTTTTATCGGTTATTTTTTAGATATATTTTTGTGGAATTAAAGATGCCGTCAACAACATTTTCATGGCTCTCTTGGTTTTTGAAATACAGGATGAAATCCAAAACTATCGATTTTGGGACAACCCTCGTATCTCCGTTCTCTTTTAAGTTATTAAAGAGTTAAAAAAAAAGGATCGCTGTCCCCTTGCCTAAGTCCTATCAAAATTTAATCTAGAGCGGATTTTTCGGTTTCAAAATAGTAGTGGGATTTTCTTCTAAATGCATATTTCGTGTCATCGTCAAGGATTTTTTTTCGGGACTTCGTGGAATCATATACATTTGAAACAACGATTTTACCGTTCACTGATACTGAGCGGAAAAAATTATTAATATAAATGTAAAATGAATTAGTTACCAAGACAACTTTTTTAGAGGTTCCATATTGGATACATGGAATTCTAAACGATGTAGTCGATAAAGAGGATTCTATATGGGGACATGCGGGGCTGCCTTGCGATTCAATTAAGCGGATAACAACGAGGTGTTTACATGGTTGATCGGGAAAATATGGTGATTTCCATATCGACACTGTGTACCAACAGCCGACGGAGGTGATAAAATTGACGGTTAAGCGCGGAAAGAAACGAGTTTGGCGACGACAGCCCGGTGTTAATGCCTTCATTTACATTCGCCGCTAATTGAGTGTGACAATAACGAAAATGTATATGCATGTATTTTGAAAAACGTCTCAAATTGGCACGGCGTCAAAATCATCTCCTGTCGCAGTGGCAACGGAAGAAATTGATAGACAAAATCGAAGAAAGAGAAACGCCAAACATGTTAGGAGTGAAATTACCCCATTGGATTTAAATTTATCTACAAGGTAGAGTCTTTAGGGTAATATTAGATTAGGTTTTCGAAATTATAATTAAATTTTGGAAAAGTGAAAACTCCCTATAGCGAAACTCTGTATTACGAACAAAATTTGTTGTTTGTTTAAGCGAAAAATTTAATCTCTAGAAGATAAAGTTGCTTTAATTCGAGAGATAGAACGGGGAGAACAGAAAAGAGATGTGGGGCGTCGATAAGGACTTACAGCGTCGACTGTATCCACGATTTGGAAGTGTATAGAAAAAATCATTTAGGCAGTTCTAATAAAAAACTAAGAAAGCCAAAATTTGACGATTTGGATTGTTGCAGTGGTTCCAACAGCAACGTCTTAAAAATGTACCACTCTCTGGACCTATCGTAAAACTAAAAGCAGAAAAGTTTGCTGAACAGCTTCGCTTTATCGAGGAAGGATGATCCGGGAAGTTCAAACAGAGACATGGTATAAATTATGAACAGATAAGTGGCGAAGCCCGTGATGTCGACAAAAACGTCACTAACGATTGGCTGGAGAAGACTTGGCCAAAACTAGCAGAAAAGCACCCTGCCGACTACATTTTTAATGCTGACGAAACTGGTATTTTTTACAGAACGATGGCCTGATAAAAGTCTTAAATTTAATTTCAATCGAATTTTCTAAACTAGAACTAGATTTTCAAAGTTTGTTATTTTTGTTAACAATTGCAAGTATTTTAGGGTTTTTAAAATAATTCTTTTTAAAATAATGGAAAACGAAACTTACATACAAGACGTCGAATTTTAGTCATTGCTTCGGGGTTTTTATTTTTTGATTGGGAACTTCGAAAGTTATTTTTATTTTTTGGAGGGACCACACTCGAAAGTTAATAATATGCACCAAAAAATTTGGTAGCCGCTATCTACAGTTACCTTAAAATTCTCGGAAATTATGGTTTAAAAAAACTTTTTTTTTTGTTATTAACTTTTAGCTTGAAGTTTTGAAGTTGATATGATATATATGATATTATTTTCCTAATGTAAGAACCCCAACCATGATATGAACACCCGGATTACCACCAATACATATATATATATATATATATATATATATATATATATATATATATATATATATATATATATATATATATATATATATATATATGTATATATATATATATATATATATATATATATATATATATATATATATATATATATATATATATATATATATATATATATATATATATATATATAACGCCCTTTTTGGCATCCAAGTATATTTCATTGGTGGTCGATAACTGGGCTAATTTTAGCGTCGCCTATCGGTAATGCGTTCGTCAAATAACGTCGCCTGTTTACAAATTAAAACACCACTCGGAAATTTATGCACGGTACGGCGACGACTGCTTCGGGTGCAACGAAAACTAATGACCTGGCACGTTTTCGATCGCTCTACGAATAGGAAAATTTCGCGCGGTCGCGAATAAATTCGATAAAACCATAAATTAAACGTTAGAAAAACATATTTTTCGGAGGTTATCGATATATTTTTAGCAATTAAAATGCTTTTAATCGCCCGCCCGCTTTATCAACGGAGTTAAACTAATTTTTACGTTTATAAATAAAGGTACGAGCTTAATGATTATTTACTACGAAAATGAATTGTTTTACAAAGAAATATATATCAACGATAACGACGAACATTGATTGTTACTAATGCCGTGTATCGCGTGGTTCGAAAACACACAATATTTGTGCAATAATCGCAATGACTCACACTCACAGCGCATGATAACTCGCAAACGTCCGCAGTATTTCTGCAAAAATCGCAGTAATCGCAACGTTCTGCGACGTCCATACTATCCATATAAGGCTCATAAAAACTCCCAATGTCATACAATTGCCAGCAATAGCTAGTGACGTTCTGCAATACCTAAGAAACCAAATTCAGCTAAAAACCATGCAAGATTTGCCGCAATTTTAATATTACCTAATATTATTCGAATCAATTCGCAATATCGTCAAATCGTCTTCCAGAAATTTGTGCAATAATCGCAAGAACTCGCAACATTCTGCAACCCTAATTTGCAAGAACGGTACAGGATTGCTCGACAATATTGCTGCATTACTCACAGCAACTCGTAATATTGTTCAATGGTCCAAATTATTTATACGTTAATCTAAGGAATTCGCAATACCGTCAAATTGCAGATAATACTTGCGCAATAACCAAAGTAAGTAATTGTAAAGAATATTTATCCAACACGCTCAGTAACTTGCAATATAGTTAGATTTTACCGTCGTCTATGATATTTGTGCAATAATCGCAGGAACCCGCAAAATTTTGTAATCGGCGATACGTATCATGCAACAATCGGTACAATTCGCAAGAAGGGTGCAAGATTTGTCCACAATATTTGTGCAATACTCGAATCAACTAGCAATGTTGTTCAACAATTCAAATTACTTCCACCTTAGTCGAAGTAATCCGCAATATCGTCAAATAGTCGACAATGTCTGTGAAATAATCGAAGGAACTTTAAACATTCTGCAACATTGCGTACTATCTATGCAAGTATTTGCATAGTTCAGGAATTGTTATGAATATTTATCCAACACTCACAGTAATTCGCAATATAGTTAGATTTAACCGTCTTCCACGATATTTGGGCAATATTTGCAAAAACTCGCAAAATTTTGTAATCGGCGATACCGTCCATGCAGCTATCGATATAATTCGCAAGAACAGCGTAAGATTTAACCACAATATTTGTGCAACACTCAAATCAACTAGCAATATTGTTCAATAATTCAAACAACTTATACGTTAGTCGAAGTAATTCGCAAGATCGTCAAGAAGTCGACAATGCAATAATCGAAGAAACTTTCAACATTCTGCAACATTGCGTATTATCTATGCAAGTATTTGCATAGTCCAGGAATTGTTATGAATATTTATCCAACAGTCACAGTCACAGTAACTCGCAAGCTTTAACCGTCGTCTATGATATTTGTGCAATAATCGCAAGAATTTGCAAAATTTTGTAACTGGCGATACTGTCCATGCAACAATCGGTACAATTCGCAAGAACAGCGTAAGATTTGACCACAATATTTGTGCAATGCTCGAATCAACTAGCAATACTGTTTAACAATTCAAACTACTTATACCTTAGTGGAAGTTATTCGCAATATCGTCAAATAGTCGACAATGTCTGTGCAATATTTTGCAATTGTTCAAACTGTCCATGCAACTCGAAACTATTTATACTCAAAGTAATTTGCAATATCGTTAAATGGTCAATAATATTTGTGCAATAATCGAAGTAACTCCCAACATGCTTGCAGGGTGCAGGATTTGTCCAAGATATGTTTGTGAATCTAGTCAAATCATCGATAATATTTGTTCAATAATCTAAGTAACAACCAAACATCTGCAATATTCAATACTATCTTTGCAATTACTCACAGTAACTCCAAAGTCCGTCAATATCTTTTCAACACTATTATCAGTAATTCTAAATATAGTAAGAGTTAAGGATCATCTATTATAATATTGGTTCAATAATCGCAAGAATGCATGCAACAAAAACTATTTTTGCCGAACTAATTCGCTATATCCTCAAATCGCAGATAACATGGGAAATAGTCCAAGTAACTCCCATCGCTCTGCAATATTCCGCTACTATCTATCCAAATACTCAATGTAACTCACAAAATCCAGGTAGATTCAACACAAACAGTGAATCCTAATATAGAAAGATTTAACGATCGTCTTCGATATTTATGCAATAACTCGTGAGATTTTGCAATCGTCGATATGGCCTATGCAACAATTAGTTTAATTTCGCGAGAACCGTGCATGAGTGGTTTAGAATATTTTTGCGATACTCTACAACTCGCAATATTTCTTATTTACTCCAGATAACTCACAGTAACTATACTGGCAGAAAATCGCTGATTACACTTATTACGGACCTAAGCAGTCTCTAAATCAGATAATAATAATTAAATAACGAGATATTAGTAAAGCTAGAGTGTAATTTTGAGATGGCCAGTAAATCAGGAGTAAGTTCTCTCAAAAATCGTGTTAGTGTAGGGCTACTTAGTCCATGGTAAGAGTAATTCTTAAAAAAATCACTTAATTTACCATGAAAGAAAAAGTACAGAGAGCAATATTTGCGCCCGGCGCATCCGCCGAAAATGCGAAAAGTACGTGTTGCGAAAATAAAAGCGACGGTCGATTAAAAAATCGCGCCGCCTCCGCGCGGCGTGGCAACGGCCTTATCGGACCGCGTCGGAGACATGTGTACCGCGTGGCGAACAAGCGTACTGCCCGGGGGCAAATTTCGTTCGTAATTTACGATCAACCTGTGCATTTGTCTACAAATAAATCATTACGGTCGATTTATTCGATAAATTTATACGTCGCCGTCGAGCGAAACGATGTCGAATATTATACGATCGGCGGGTAAATTGACGGATATGTCATGACGCATAAACAACTACCATAAAAACACGAACGCGTTGAGACTTAAATGGCGATTTATTTCTGGCGGCTCGGAACGAGCCCGCTAGCGTGTCTGTGTGTGTGTGTACGCGCGTTTTTTTTATTTACGTGAATGTGTTGAAATTGGCATGGCAAGAAATAGAAAGGGACGTAAAAAATGTCAAAAATTTATTGCGTCCTGTGGTCCTCGTCGGCGATCCAGATCGGCAAATTTCCTTCGAAAAAAATTTTTAAAAATACCTACGCACTTTAGTTAATATAAAGTTGACATTTTTTTTTGTTTAAATAAATATTATCAACCGCGTTTTCTCATTACTTTTAAAGTAAAGACCCAAAAAATTTTTTTTGGGATACAGCAAAAACTCCCTATTGCGAAACTCTGTATTACGAACAAAATTTGTTGTACTATTAGGTCTCCATACGCAGCTGTATATTAATCCACTCTGTACAACGAATTTTTTCTCACTCTCTATACCGAAAGAGAAAAGGACACACTTAGTGAATACGGCGAGCATGGCGAGCAAGTGAAAAATTTTATCTCTAGACGAAAAAGTTGCTTTAATTCGAGAGATAGAACGGGGAGAAAAGAAAAGTGATGTGGGACGCCGATACGGCCTTACACCGTCGACTGTATCCACGATTTGGAAGTGCAAAGGAAAAATCATCCATGTTGAAGTGACAGGCAGTTCTAGTAAAAAACTAGGAAAGCCAAAATTTGACGATTTGGATCGGGTAATGTTGCAGTGGTTCCAACAGCAACGTCTTAAAAATGTACCACTCTCGTAAAACTAAAAGCAGAAAAGTTTGCTGAACAGCTTGGCATTATCGATGAAGTATGGGCAGATAAGTGGCGAAGCCCGTGATGTCGACAGACACGTCACTAACGATCGGCTTGAGAAGACGTGACTAAAACTAGCAGAAAAATACCCTGCTGACGAAACTGGTATTTTTTACAAAATGACGCCAGATAAAAGTCTAAAATTTCGAAGCAAAAAGTGTGTGGGTGAAAAACTTTCTAAAGAACGTATAACAGTTAGTAGATGCCAATATGAGTGCTAGAGAAAAAAGAAAGCTAGTCGTGATTGGAAAATCAACTAACCCTCGATGTTTTAAGAACATCAAGCATTTGCCGGTCACTTACAAGGCAAACAAGTCTGCATGGATGACATCGCGAATTTTTGAAGAGGAGATACGCAATTGAGATGCAGAATTACAGGGGAGGAAAATATGTCTTCTCTTAGATAACTACCCTGCACATCTCCATATTCCAAATCTACGGAATATTGAATTGGCATTTCTTCTAGCCAAAACAACAAGTGCAGCCGATGGACCAGAGCGTAATAAAAAGTTTAAGAGTCGATACAGGAAAAACATTTTAGTGGGAATGATCAAGTCCGAAGACAAATTGTCCATTAATATGCTAGATGCAGTCAACTTTATTAGTAAAGCTTGGGAAGAGGTGACAGCGGAAACAATTCGACAGAATGCGAACAGGACTTGGAAGATGATCAGCCACTAAGCGAGTGGATAAAGCAGTTTCAAACAACAATTAAGTTTACAAGTGATGAGTTGTAAGATTTTATGGTGATAGATCAGGATTTGCCTACAACAGCAGACTTGACAACAAGCAAGAAAGGGTGAGGAAGAGCACCAAGAGGAGGAAGAAGATGAAGAAGTTGATCTGGGACCACCACCAACCATTCAACAAGCCCTATAGTCAGTTAAGAAATTTTCATGTATCATGGGGAAGATGCGCCTCTCGAAGAGATGATGAAAATACAAGCCAAAGTACGAGATGCGTATTGGCATCCTAAAAAACTTCAAAAGAAAATGACCGATTATTTGAAACATGAAATGTAGTTCTTAAATCTTTATATAAAATGTTCCTAAGTAGATGTTCAAAAATGTGTATAAAATATAATTAAAAAAAAAAGCAATAGCTTCAATTTCGCTATATAGAGTTTCAAGTGTATATAAAAAGCAAGCAGATTGTCACCTAATAAATGCTAATCAGTACAAATTAATTGACATCAAAAAAATGATACAAAATTATCAATATATTTTTTTTACTTTCATAACCAACGCCGAAAGTCACAATAGCATTTTAATGACAATTTGTTTAACTTTAATACCTGGTATAATATCTTATATATATTATAAATATCAATCTTTAAAAAATAATTCACAAGTAATATAAAATTAACGATAGCGTTAATTTCTTTTTGTTATGACTTTTGAATGAGTGGCTAAAAATTATTAAAGTATTAAAGTATAGAGTAAGCAAGTAAGTATTTCCATTGTTTATTAATTAAAAACTTTCAAGTATAACGAAATGAAGAATCCTCAAAACTTTTTTCGGGTTTAATTAATAATAATTTCACTAATTTAATAAATAATAATAGATTATAATTAATAATACTAATATAATAAATAATATACTAATAATAATGATTAAATACATTATTTTTATAGATTCTACGTTTGTTTACCTAGTGCCGTGAGATTTCTTTTCTTATTGAAGAAATGAGCCCACAAGATGATATTTAGGATATCGATAATAAAGAAGTATTTTAGAAGAAATATGGATATATTCGCTGATATATGTCTGTCTGAAGGCCAACAGCAAAAGCATCAAAATGTTAGGTTGTTCCCAGTCGTTGTTATTTTAACTGTGTTGTCATATTCCTTTTTCTACAAAAAAAAGATAGATTACTGGTCCTGTTTTCTTTCTTGTGAGGGGATCCCTTTTCTAGGTCTAGGTTTTCATAGACCGGTATGGCGCGAATGTATAATAATTATTTAAAATAAAAAATGCCAATATTACGTTTAATCGACAATCACAATTCAGTTATTAATACTTTCAACTACTTTTCCTTCTGAGTTATTTGAAAATAATTAAATAATAATATAATAACATAAATATAAAACATCTTATATAATAATATATGTAAATATTTTTAACGGGTTTTTAACAATTTCAATAAATTAAAGTTAATTAAAATGAATACACGAAAGGTAATAAAAGCAACGTAATTATAAGAAATATTTGTATATATTTAACCGCGAGAAGTTACAGTGTACACACCCGCATACACACCGAAGTTGCGAAGCTGTTATGGCCAATAAATGAGCTCGTATGAACATTAACCGCCGATGCTTGGACGATGATTAACACGCCTGGAAACTTTACACAATGAAATTGAGTAATTTACAATGTGGTACAGGTAATATTTGTTTGTTTGTTTAAATTTTTATTTAATTTTTGAAAATTGTGTCTAATATTCTGTGACCACCATAAATCCCATTTACCGAGTCTACTGATGATGGGAAAAATTGTAAATGAAACTTTTTTTACTTGTCTAAGAGCAAATAGCATTTGATATAATGAACTGTTAATTTTTTATTATAACCTGGTTTTTTCAAATAGCACCCTAGTGGTAACAAAAAGTTTTTAAAGCCGGTATTTCTTTTGCAAAATTTTGAGTCCAAAATTTTCAAAATCCGTTAAAAAATACGCTTGCGGGAAGGAAAAATACCAGATACATTTTTATAAAAACAAAATATTACTTAGGTGGCTTTGCTTCTATTCATCATCAAATCGGTATGGTTGAAAATTCTGACAGTTTGTACATTTTTCTCTGATTATCGATCGAAAACAATCAACTTACAAATGGAGAAAAAGTTGATATGTTTCTGATATAAGGGGAATGCAGAAAAAACTCATTTACAATTTTACCCATGATCAGGTGACCCGGTAAATAGTATTTATGATCACAGCCTCCTAGACAAAATTTTTAAAAATTAAACAAAAAAAAAATAGAAAAACCATCCTATCCTACGTAGAATGATTTCCTGAATCCAAAAATGCAAAAAAATATAGGTCGTACCGTTTAAAATTCGAAAGTTATATATATTAACCCTTCCAAATTTCACACGTTTATTCTGTGCCTAAGATGTCGTTTTGGTTAGTCGGATCGCTCGTTTAACGTATCCGTCACGAAAACGCGATGCAAAATCGTTTGCACCGGTCATCGCTAACGGCAATGTTTATCCAGTTCGCGTCAGCCTTGACATATTCCAATCTCGATATTTTTTTTTTTTTAATTGCGCTATAATCTATTTTTACACGGCGTCTTGTCCGTTTATTTTTATTCTGTCGGTGCTTCGGGAAGGTCGCTACCAGGTTTTTCAAAGATTTGGGTGGGTGCGCGAGACGATTTCGTGCACCTGTCAAACCAGCAGCCTTTTCTAACCCTTTAAAGGTTCAATTTCCGTGAAAATTTCACGCCAGTACTTTTTTAGCCATTCGGAATTGAATTTTTCTACAGGCTGCCATGGCAACACATGTATTTTATCGAGAATCTCGTTACCCTACCGGCACGATACGTGGAAATTTTCCTGACTTGACAGCTATAATAAATTTATTGATAAATAATTTTCCAAAATAACCAAGGCCAACAAATTTTAAACTTTTGAAAGTTGATTTCTATATGTATAATTTAAACCTACTAAATTTGAATCTGGTAGACATTTTAATCTATCACGTAAGGTTAAACAAAAACCGAATCTCTATCTTTGCCGAAAAACTTTTAGTAGATTTTCTTGTATACTCCATGGGATTGTCCCTTTTTAATGACCAGTAGTAATCTGCCATCATTGTAACGTTCCATCGACCTTGATATCTGAGTTACATTTCTTTTATGTCTTTTATATTATTTAAAAAATAAATAAGAACTAAAAGTTCAGATTTTCACGAAATTATATATTTTGACATGACAATTGTTTCGACAACACCGTGTCTTTATCAAATGTGACATTTGTACGTTTGAAAATTTGAACTTTTAGTTCTTATTTATTTTCGGGAAAGTAGTCCAGATGTGAGTGTAAAAAGTGTAATATCGAACTTTGTTGTTTCCTAGAAAACCTATTATAACATCAGTAAATGAAACCTATGCAACCTTTTCAGATTCGATCATGGATTCACAAAGTCTTGAGTTTTCATTAATCGCCTTATTTGAGGACCTACAAAAATTCCTTTCTTTAATTTTGCATCTGATCTTTATTTAAAGCTTTAACGTACTGTTTCGTCAGTCCTTTAATATGCAACAGTGGTAAGAGAATTTTTCGTCTATCAGTAACACTGTACTATTTTTTTTATTAGGGAGTTAAATTAACCCTTTTTGGCCACTTCTTTGTGACCTACTGTTGCTGCATGTTTCTACTGTCCCACTCACACAAAAAACAATGGTACTTCGCATATCCTGACTGCTGACCTAGTGGAAATCCCACAATTTTTAAGTCTCCATAAATCGTCAAGCTATAGTCTTTATATTGGATTTCCTCTAGCAGTGGTTTCAGATTTCCGTAATATTCTTTCTTTGCGCGGAATAAGCAACACGTACAGAAGCAAGAACATTTAAAAAAAAAAACACTGCTTTAAAGTTTCTCTTACGTGAGTCAAGACAAAGCATCCAGTCCTCAGAATTATAGTCTGCATCAATTTTCTTAATAAACAACTTTAAATAGCCCATAAATTCTGATTCGCAAGTCATTAAGTTCTGATTGTGAAAGTAACTTCACCTATTTCAGTAACATCTTTGCGTTGGACTGTGCAATTGAAGCACATTGAGGACGGATTTGTCTAAATTAATTTTTTTTCTGTGTCTTAATTAATTTTAATGGGATTGTTTCTGGTACGATTAAATCTACCTCGCAAATGAAACTATCTCTGCTTGCCTTTTTAAAAATATCGAATTTGCGAAATATATTTTTGTAGATATGTCAAACCAATAGCTTTTTCTAACTCCCTCGGCATCGATTTCGTTCATTACAGTTACATTGTTGTCTTTTCCAGTTGTTTGGAGTCATCGGTTTCCCATAAGACTCCAATTAATGCGTATGCAATATATCTCTCACCACAACCACAAGAAAAAAAAATTTTCACCCACTTTTTTTAAATTGTTATTTACAGTTTGTTGGTGAATGATATCAATACTACTTTTAAGTATTTTGTGAACAATGATCTTAAATTGGAGTTACCTAGTTTTTTATGTGGTATATTGAATTGGGCTTGTTCGCTGTTTTTTGGTTTTTCTTCAAGACAATGTCGTATTGTTTGCTAGGAGGGTTCCTCTCGTTGCAATTTTCCTTTTTGAGCTTGTGTTTTACTGATTTGACACACCGATCCACAATAAATTTTTTATTTGCATGAATCTGTAAAATCCAATAAAAGCAACCACCCGCTAAAAAACAAAAATTATGAAATATTTCCTATAAAAATCCATAAAATGCAAAATTTTCTATTATACCAAAAAACATATATCTTTCTTTTTCTTTCTGTGCAAGACAAATTGGTGCCATTGGAAGTGAATTCCCGATAACTCTTTATCCACGACATAAGGAAGTTAGTTTCCAGAATTTTAAAAACCACTAGACAGGAACAGACGCAAAACGAAGCACATAGGAACGTTTCATATTAAAGATACTAAAAATTTCCATCCGTTTGAGATATATAGTGTGGGCAATTCTATGAATCTATTCATATCTAAGAAAGCAGTAAAAGTCGGTCCGAATGTAATATAATGAACTAACTATACTTCGACCAGAAATATAGTGCTTTTACAAACCGACACCGTCATTAACTGAATTACGTTCTATGTCGTTCTGAATTTCTTTAATAAATGTAAACATTCAAAACAATTTGTTTAGGATCCGAAGATAAATGGACCCGTTTTTTTATTTGCTGAGGTAGTTCGTCTTCTGAATTGTCATTAGGTTCGACAGCCATCTCCACTTCGTATTCAAATTCTGCTTCATCTGCTTCATTTCACGGTCTCCACGTTAAGTGTTATCTTTCGTGAATATAATCTATAGTCTTAAAACAGACTGTTGTTGACAGGAACACAAGACAAAAATGATTATTTTACCTGTAAGATAAATGGAGTACAGGTACTTACCATTACCCTGTGAACTAGCCAGTGAAAACAGCATCGCAGGGTCAAAGTTGGAGAATCAGGTACATAAATACGTACTTACTACACGAACATATTGCAGTTTAGATTAAGCTCTTAAGAACGATGAATGATGTTAAAATAAACGCTTTTACTTCTTCAAAAATTCCCAAAATCAAATTTAAAGCGGTCCTTTTACGTTTCAAATCAAAAATTTCAAGTTTTTACAAGACCTACTTAATGTAGAATAATGTGTCGGGCTGGGTTTTACCCCGGTGTTGCCAAGGTTTGCGGTTACGGTACTGTAAAATACTTAAAACGTCAAGGCAATAAATGCACTATATTTTTGGTCCTACAATTAGACGTGCCGTGTGGAAAAGGGTCGAACAAGGTTTTTATTTGGTAATACAATGCAATGAATTCCATATTATTGGGGAAAAATGCAAGTTTTGTACAACACAGGCAAAAAATGCAATGCCAATGCATTTTAAGGTCCACTTTTATTGTTATAACTGCAGCAGATTGAAAGATAGGGCAGATAAGAAAATTGTTTTTTTAATAACGTTTCTCAGGGAAATTTTACTATGCAAAAATATTAATATCTTTAAAATTTTAACAAGCATCTATCAGGACACAGAAGGACGATATAGTATAAGTTCTGTCCGAGAACTTTAACGGGGTACTTTCGAGGTTCAACTGACTGCTTCCCAGCAGCGAGTCAAGAATCCACGCCTTCTTTCGCCTTCACCACATACACGGGCGGGGGGGGTACTAGGGGAGTAAAGGTCAAAGCGAAACGGTAACGACACATGGACCACTAGTACCGTCGAAGATTTGACATTTGCGCGCTATTGGCGAATCGGCGCCGTCCAATATAATATACGGGTGTGTGGCGGGCTACGGTCTAGGCGACCTCTACCGGTTTATTTTCGCAAACGCCAGACCCTGGCCCCCTTATCGTACGTTTTATGGCTGTACGTGAGCTGGATCTCGGATAACTACGAATTTTAATGAGCATTTTAATGATGGGCCGAGAAAGTGCACCGAATTCGGGTTTATACAGGGTGTTTTACAAATCATGTGCTAAAGATCCCAAAAAAATCGAAAAAGTTCATATAAAAGTTTTTTTTGTAATTTCCAAGAGGCTACCCAACGAAGCATACGCTGCCCTTTTAAAGGACAACGCAACTAAACAAAAACTTCTTTCTTAATTTTACGCAGAATATTGGTATATTAAGCAACAATAAGGATTTGTTATTGGTATACAATTCACTAAGTGAAATGCGACGTGACCATCAAGACTTAACAAATGTTAAAATACTATAGACAAAATAGACAGAACCTGACAATGTCGAAACTGCCTGGCAAAGAATAATATATATATATATATATATATATATATATATATATATATATATATATATATATATATATATATATATATATATATATATATATATATATATATATATATATATATATATATATATATATATATATATATATATATATATATATATATGATGACACTATATTCCGGGATATCATCCGTTCGCTCGTTGAACTCCGACTGGAGTCCTGCAGATCTTGCATCCGACTGGAATCCTGCAGACGTTTCGCCAAAATCTCACTTGGCATCTTCAATGCTCGCGCTCCGAAAACACTTCGAACACGGAGCGCGAGCATTGAAGATGCCAAGTGAGATTTTGGCGAAACGTCTGCAGGATTCCAGTCGGATGCAAGATTTGCAGGATTCCAGTCGGAGTTCAACGAGCGAACGGATGATATCCCGGAATATAGTGTCATCATATATATATATATATATATATATATATATATATATATATATATATATATATATATATATATATATATATATATATATATATATATATATATATATATATATATATATATATATATATATATATATATATATATATATATATATATATATATATGCATCTATGTCAGGGCGGGAAATTTTGGCGCTAACCTCGTAATGTAATAAGAGTTATTATGTAATGTGTTGTGTTTTTTGACCACAAAATGGAGTTTTTAATATATTTCTGGGTGTTTCCGCCTTCAATAATATAACTTTCTAGGTACTTATACTATAGTTGCCGAACACAATCACGAAACCGGACATAAAATTTTATTCGATAACACTAATTTTCTTCCATGTAATCAATCCTTCTACCAATGCAAAATCCGGGAATCTATAGAAATTTATGACCCAACCTTTTACCAATAGGTTCATCCGAGACAACATTCATGCCCCTCCTCTAGCCCCGCCCCGTCAACCAATATATAAGCAGGTGCAGAGTGTAACGCGAGCCAGTTTCAGCAAAGGTCCGAAGAAGCCAACAGGACGATTGGCGAAACGTCAGTTTGATTTACAAACAATCGACGCAGAGATTTCTAAATAGTGGAAAATGCCATCTTTATACTTTTTTCACTAAATTTACCAAATTTATTATTTATTAAAATTTTTGACTGTCCGCGCTCTCATATGCAAATGGCGCTTTATCACTCGGCTCCCGGCCTGTCCGAGCTTCGAATATAAAATAAGCCTGCCCCTCCCCCCTTACCCGCGCCTTACAATAATTACAATCATTATCGAATCCTGCACGAAAACGAGCTTGCCAAAAAAATAAACAACAACCGAATCGCGACGTAATTGAATATTTTCTCGACACCGACGAGGACGGCGTAATATAATTGATTAAGCACGGCGCTCTTCGCGTAGTTGCGTGTCTTTATGCGCGCGGCCACGCCCCTTGATTTAAATTTCAAAAACTGAGGCATTCGTTTAATTAGCGATTCGGCCAAAAAACTTGCCCGGTTCGATGCCGTCCTCGGAGCTAATTGCCCCGCCGTACCGGCATTCGTCTTCGGTCGGAATGGTCGCCGTAAATCTCGGTTTTTAAAGCAACATTTTTTACGCGGTCATTTTAATGCACTCGAACGTAATGAACCGGGGCGTTTGTTTAGGTTAAAACGAGCCGGCATAAACGATTTCGATCGATGTCTTCATTATCGTTTAGTACGACTGGTTCAGCGTTGAGAGTTTTTGGTATAACACGACCAAAAATATAGTGCATTTATTGCTTTGCCGTTTTAAGTAAGCATCGGTAAATATTAAAATTTTTTCAAATATCTCGCGCCCTGTATAATTGACGAAATCTGAAACTCTCTCGACACAGTTTACGATACTGTTCAAATGAAATTATCCCATCTTTAACGGGTTTTTATCGCCAATAATTAACCTACAAAAGATCTTTTAGATTTTTTTTGCGAATAAACGACACTCCCTGTATATGATTCAAACAATGTTCGAGATGTTTGAAAATAGTAAATGGTTTTCGAGAAAATAAGTTTTTCCTGAAACCATGCAGTGCACCATAATAATCAATGACGTCATCGTATCTTGGCAGCCGCCGAAATAACGATTTCAAAATGGATTTTTTCAAATATCCCGAGCAGCTTATGCGATAGACACCGTTTGAACCGTTTGAACCAGTTTTACGATTTTTCATTTACTGCTAATAATTTACTATGTAAATGAACAATGGTCTTTTAGATTTTTACCTATAATTTGAAAACCCTGAAAAAATGCCTGAAATAAATTTTATTGCACTGGATCTTCCGCGTCTGCTGGTTAAAGAATTTTGCCGATCAGGTGAACGATTATGGAGAAAAACATATTTTTTCTAGAAGCTAAAATTACCAAAAAAAAAATTCAATTTTTTTAAAAAAATACTTGGTAGAATTTGATTGCACCCAATTTTTGCCGTTTAACTTTGGTCATGGACTTTTACTTCTCTGGTAAATTTGAAGTTGATATCTGCAAATTTAGGACACTTAACACATTTCTCATTTATCACGGAATATCGGGAACACCCTGTACAATAGGTGAAAACCTTAAATAAAAAAGTTTATATATATAAACACAATAAATATAACAGAAATATAAAAGAAAGTGAGATCCGAATCATAGTCTTTCAGTTAAAACCAATTTTCAATAATGGGGGGACCCATTTTTCTTTTTTTTTTAATTTGCGGCGCACCCTGTATATTTTTGAAAAATTGTCACGAATAAAAGTTTATAGAGCCGTATCTTCTGCTTCTTCTGGTTCAAGAATTTTTTTACCTACCTACTTCCCCCCCCCATTTTCAATAGTTTCCGTCACGGGGCAAAGCTGCATAGATTTGCCAAATATGAAGTCGGTTGCTTCAAATTTCGGACACTTATCGTGTTTCATAGCAACGTCGAACAGTCGAAAATCAATTTCTTACAAGCTTATGTGCCTCGTGGAGTATTAAAAAGGAGGCAAATTTGAATTTTGTAGCTCCAACGGTTCGAAAATTATTCAGGAAAAATCAAAAGACGGGAATGGCGAATGGACAGACAAAAAAAATTTTTTTTTTCGACGGTGATCATTTCTGTACCAACGGCGACCCCCCCCCCCCCCTAACGAGATATAAGAGACGATATGCAAAGCAGCAGCCATAGCAGGTGCATTAAGAGAAATAAACATCGAAACAACAACAACAAAAAACAAACAAACGAACAAACGAAAACAAAAATCTATAAAACATGTATAAGATCAATACTTACGTATGCCATAGAAACCAGAGCTGATACAAAGAAAACAAAACAAGCGCTAAGAACAACTGAAATGAAAACATTAAGATGCATAATAGGAAAGACTAGACGAGAAACGAAGATATCCGGCAACAATGTAATAATCAAGATATGGTAAGACGGAGACAAGAGAGAAGAAGAAATTGAAATCAACATGTAACGAGAATGGAAGAGCACAAACTAGCAAAGATCACAAGAGATGGAAAACCCGAGGAGAAAAGATCAAGAGGAAGACCACAAAAAAAATGGCAACATAGCTGGTCATCAGAATCGCAAATAAGATTAAATATTACCCAGTAAACACAAGTCATTGGACTTAACGTAGGAATAAGAAGAAGAAGAAGAACAATAAATACATTTACTTTTAAGTTTCGGGAGGAACCTATTAATATTATTCAATTATATAACTTTAAAAAAATGATATATTTTCAGACGGACCAAAAATAAGACTTGTCTTTTGACTTTTCTTGATAATTCTCATCCAGTTGGACCACATGAATGAAAGACCTACTAAAAAAAAAAATGGGCACCTTGTTACTTGAAAACTAGACGTTTCAGGACATATGTTTATATGAACTTTACAATTCAAATGGGTTTTGCATATTGTCTTTAATTTTGTACAAAATATGTAAATAAACTTTTTATAGGAGGTATAGAAAGGATACATTTTCGTAACATCAAAAATTCGTTCGAAATGAAGGTTCGCCTTGGTGCAGCG
Source organism: Cylas formicarius (assembly GCF_029955315.1). Lineage (NCBI taxonomy): Eukaryota > Metazoa > Arthropoda > Insecta > Coleoptera > Brentidae > Cylas > Cylas formicarius. The sequence goes on along the minus strand of NW_026844326.1, from coordinate 27,677,465 downwards.
ATCCCTTTTGCGGACCGAAACGCGATATAATTAACCTTCCATTTATCTCGCGGTTCTTGCGGAAATTAACCGATGCATTATCGCAATAAACAACCTGCCGTGAGGTTGAATGGAAAAATTAAATCGTATTATCAGCGGGTTCACAATTTGTACGAAGGCCGTCGCGGTAGCGATGTTAATTTCTTATTTTAAATATGGACGACCTGGTAAAGAATACAAAACCATTCTTTTCAGTACACGACACGCTATATAAGTTGCACTGAGAAACAAAAGACATGTGAGAGTTGTTCTTGCAAAAACTTGCGAGAAAATACTTTAATTAAAGTAACTTAATATAGTTTAATAGAGTTAAAGGCTAATAATAATTTATTAAAAAAGATAAACACTATTAGCACCATTTTACAACAAGCGAAACTAACCTAAATGTTAGTAAGACTGGGCAATAAGTGCCGATCGTCATGGTGTTTACATGTTTTGATTCTCATATAATTTGCACCAATTAAATAGTTCATATTAAAAAAAAACTGTGTACCTGTTGCTACGTGATATGGAGATTAACATAATTGGTTTGCGTTTATATTATCGTACATATGTTCACTCATTCCCGAACTATTGCATTGTACGTTGCTGTACGAGGGCTAACTTTTATATTTCAGTATTTGTAATAAAAAACTATAAGCTACCAATATATATGACTCTATTGTTTCTCAAAATATTCACCCTGATGATCAAATACACTTTTGCATTCCGTAAAACCGCTTCTTCTGGTGTCAAAAATCATTGCCCATGTAATTTATTTTTAATGTATGAGAATAAAAAGAAGTCATTAGGTGCTAAATCAGGACTATATGGTGGATGACTCATCAAATCAACATTTTTAATGCTAAAAAAGTTCTTTGTTTGCACTGATCGGTGGAGAGTGATTCGTTTTCGGCGGTTGGTTTTTCTAATTTCTTCGAGGACTTTCGGCAAACAAATGGTTGTGTACCATTCAGAATTGACTGTTTTACCTTTCATCAAAGAAACAGTTGCAACGTGGGCCGTTTTCCTGAACAAACTAGCTACGATTTGTTTCGAGGTGCTTAGCGCACCAACAACTTTTGTGGGCTCTGTCTCATTCTGAAAGATCAACGCAGTCGACTGCTGTTTACTTTCAGGTTCATATGCATAGATCCATGATTCATCACCTGTCACGATATCATAGACGTGTTTGGAATCAACACGAGCCTTTTTTTGAGGTGATGTAAAATTGTGTGGAATCCAACACGAACAAATTTTTTTAGCTGCCAACTGTTCATGCAAAATTGTATGTATGCTGGTCCCACTAATGCCCAAAGATACCTCAATTTCTTGGTAAGTGACATGACGATCCTGCAAAATCAATTTCCGCACTGCATCAATGTTTTCTTGAACAACCACCGATTTTGGACGACTTTTACGAAATTCATCCTTAAGAAAACAGTAGTCCTAGATGGTGCTTTAACTCCAAAAGTCGAATTGTTGAGTTAGTCCACGTCTAAAGTTGTAAAAAGTTATTGCACGGAAATGCTCCCGATTAAGTTCCATTTTTAACGGTCACAATTTATCACAAAAAACATAAACAACCTCACTGAGTAAAACTAACCTGAAAATGTCAAACTTCCCTATAAAAACGTTAATCCCCAGATGGCAGGACCAGTTTAAGAAACTCCCGTAATATAAACGTCAGCCCTCGCTACTCATCACTCTCTGGCAAAAGCCAGTCCTAAGGAAAAAATTTTCAATTTTTTTTTTAACTAAATATTGAATGTTAAAAATAATCTTGATACAGCTGAGTCACTTCAAAATTACAAACTGTGTAAACAACTAAGAGCTTATTTTAACACCTTAACTTTTGGTGGTAATTTTCAAAAATAAAATATATTCTTTTAATGTCTGTAATACCAGTTTAGATATTTTATTGAACTTTGGACGCATGTATTATGTATATAGAGGCATTATTTGATTTTTTTCAATCCGATGCATAACCATATCAATATCGTTAATATGATATCATGCACAGAAATGAATTTTTATTTAAAAAATTAAGAAATCAAATCAAATATAATAATTAATTTAATATAATTATGTAACAATAATAATAATAATAAATATAAAATTAATATAATAATTAAATATAATAATAATAATAATAATTCCCATTTAAATTTGTTTTATTTATTTAAGTTTTGGTACTTCGTTTCGTACTTCGATTTTTTTAAGTATTTAAAAAAAAAAACAGATATTAAATTAAATTTCTTTGGAAATGAAGGAATAATTGTTAATTTAAGAGAAACCAGTGGCGTGCCATCAATGTCTGCCAAAATGGACAGGTGAAATTCCGTACGCTCGCCACTGGTGTATTTTTAAAAGAGATGTGATATACTAAATACTGCCTCTTAATACATGTGTGCCAAATTTCATTAAAATATCTAAAGTGATATTACAGATATTAAAAAAATATATTAATTTTTGAATACTTTACCATCTATGTAAGTATCGCAAAAGTTAAGAGGTTTAGGACATTCATTTGGAAAACAAACAAACAAAAACTTTTTAATTTCTTTTGTTATAATTTTGGCAATATCCGACACAAGTCCAAGTGGAAATGGAATGGTTTTTGAATTTTAATTTGAAAATTTTGATTCTGTGTTAAGATTTGCCAAGCCGTCCGTCCGTATAAACCTCAACGAGAAGACGCCTCGGAGACTTACGACATTCGATGAAAAGTGTCTATAAATAGACCTTATCGCGGCCGATTAACTCTTATTAAGACCGGTTAATACGTGGCTGTAATTGTCTAGCTTGAACATATTTCAATGAGGATGTGCGTGATTAACCGCCCACCGAGCGGGGTTCAATTTTAGACGTTGCCACATGTACTGGAAAATTTCGGGGTAAAAAGACTAATTGCAGACGAGATAAGCCATATCTCGAAACGTATCGTCAAACTGGCGTCTAACCTCATTAACACTGGAAAACGTCATGATAACATGGCGAGAGTATTTTAGGGAAGAAAACAAACACTGGCACATACTTAAACATATTAACGACAAAAATTCCGACACTGGAAAAATTGGGTTGGATTTCACAAATAAATTACAATCAAAATTATGAAAAACCTATGTGAAAATGAAAAAAAAAAGTTGTGTGGTGCACCATTTAAGAAAATAGAGATTTTTTAATTAAAAATGGTCCAAATATATTCGTTTATTCTTCTTCGTGTGAAAATTAATATTTTTTTAGAAAAATTAATTCGGAAAAGTAGGTTTAGGTCTGTATTATTATCAAAAAAAAAGTTTTAAAAGGAATTCGATACAAAACTTAAGAATAGAGTCCTTCATTTAAAAAAAATGGATACCCTGTACAAAATAATACTGGTTGTTGAATAAGTAAGTACATATGCACGCATAATATAGAATGTTTAGACTATCCTGTTTGTGGATATAAAATTCGCCAACACAATGTAAAAAGTATCATCGCAAATTTTGTTTAATATTACATGTTAGCAAGTATCATGTATTAGCAGAATTTATAAGATGGCAGCTTTAGAGCGTAGTTATAGGGATCGTGTTACTCCTCCCAACACCCTCCTGCGTCCTTTGGATCGCGAAAAATTCTATAGACTGTGATGATGATTAATATTTGACTAACGGATTTATGTATTTTTTTATGACAACCGGTATAACAGCAAGATAGTATTACTAGAGTAAACGCCAAGCCCAAGCATTAACGCTTAAAAAAAAATGTTGTAATAGCAGAATGCTAAGCCGCTTGTTTTAAAAATCCTTCCATATAAGATAAATTGGCCTAGACTACTTCAGACTGACGGTTAATTGGACAAATATTTGTTATAAATCAAGCCGTGTGCCAATCGACGCGGCGTATCATCGTTCATCTGGCTCAAGAACGCGACATTTTTTATCCCGGTACTTATGATACACCATTGGGTACGAGCATATACGACTTTGACCCGATTCCTTCGCAGATATGATAATTCTCTCGATAATGAGTACCTACCGCTGCATTTGCAACAAAAGACGCCATTACGTTTGTCCGAGGACGCCGAAGACGAATTTATCGCGTTCATTAAAAGAAGTTATCCGGCTCGAAGGACCAACGCTCGGTGGATCGGTCCTTCGAGCCGGATAATCGATTAATCTTCGTGGAAGATGGCGTGCACGCGCGGGACTGTTGACACCGCGTCGGTTTCATTTGGGTCACGTTATTTCGATTAGCGTTTGTGTCGTCAACGCGATAATACGTTACCAATTTGCCTCGAATTAGCACCTCATTGTGCCACATTTTTGCCGATTTAAACGTTTTAAAAAAACGCTTTTTCGGCGACCCGCTTCCGATACGCAAATTTCCCTTCGATATATCGAGGAATATTTTTTTTTAAACTAGTGGCCGGATCCATTAGCCGACGTGGCGACTCGAAGAAAACAAAATTAATTATTTTCTTATCGGTTGGTGGCCCGAGACTCGATCAATCAACATGTCTGCTTTTAATTTAACTGGATTTCACGCGACCATCGACATCGATCCGCGACGATCGGATCGAATTTAAACTTACCCGGATTGGTTTTCGAAAAGTTTCGAGACCTCGATGATAATAATAATCGATCAGCTTCACGTAATTGTTTTCTGTATTTGTTAATGAACGAAGGTGATTTGCACAAAACAAACCTTTCGCAAGACCAAAAGGACTTCAGGGAATCAATTTTCTGGAACCTGTCTTAGTCTTGGGTATTTGAATACGAGATGCGTTCAAAAAGTAAGCTGCCTATTAAGTTATTTCAAAAAGCATTTATTTAATCATCAAAAATAATATTGTCCCACAGTCTCTCTCCTCGGTCTTGACGATTCTTTGCGACTGGGCTTTGTTTTCGACGTCATAACCATATATCCATAATTCGTCACTAGTTATGACTTGATTGAGCATATTAGGATCATCATCGACATCGTTTAACAGCTCTTGAACCATGCTCCTTCAACAAGCCTTTTGTTCAAAATTACGCAGTCTAATTGCATGGCACAAGCCAACAGAGATACCGACGTCTTCAACCACATCTCTAATAGAGATTCGACGATTTTTCAACACCGTTTGTTTTACTTCTTCAACGCTTTTAGTTATTGTCGTGCTGGGGCGTCTAGTTTCGTCATCGGTTTCTTCTCGGCCATCTTGGAAGAGCTTGTACCACTGATAAACATTTTTTTTGCTAAAAGTAGATTCACTATATGCCGTGGTCAACATTTCAAGTGTTTTTTAGCACTGTATTCTTTGACACAAAATTTTAGGTAAATTCTTTTTTAGACTTTTTTTGACGGCACAAAATCGCCAAACACACAAAACGCGTCTAACGCTTTTGTCTCACAAAATAAAAATAAACGTGCAAACTGGGTGAAACTGCGAACATATGTTAGTGGCATATGTTCAACATAACAAAATAATATCGAAAATCAAAAAAGTCACCTTAGTTTTTGAATACACCTCGTAGAACTGTAATTCTATTAAAAAAAAAACTGGAAAATCTTAAAGATTTTCTAAAAAAAACATTACATCTTACATGAAATATCTATTTACACTAACAACATATTAAATACTTAAAATAAAAATTGCACACACAAAAATGAATCCAATTTTTACATTAGGTGTTCGAATTCGAAACACTTTAAAAAATCCGTTGCAGTGGATGAATGGTAGGTAGCCTTCTTTCTCTCAGACAGAACTATTCATTCAAAGCATCGTGCAAACCTATGACGTAGCTCTCCCTTGCTCTTCACCGGTGTCAAATATACCCTACAGGTAAAAATCTAATGGCGTGGGATCGGGCGATCTTGCTGGCCAATCGCACGGAGCCAATGGTCATTAAGTAAGTCGTATAGTTCATGTGACACCTCTTCAGTCCAGTGAGTCGACGCACCATCTAGTTAGTACCAAGAGGTCCGAATTTCTTGAAGGCCAAGATTATCTACATTATTATTATTATTTTATTATTTATATTTATTTATATTTTATTGCAGTAACCAAGCGATTTAGGGATAGCGAAATGATACATTATTCGAAAAGGACAATTCATAGTGTATTAAAGATTTAAAATCAGGTCAGTGCTTCCTAAAACACTTGCAAAAATATGCCAAATTTTTATTTTGATTTTGTAATGTAATTTTTTAAATTAACGTTTTGTTCTAATCTAAATAAATATAAAATATAATAACAATAATGAACATTAGCTACACTAAAAAGTAACGATAATAAATCAGTAAGACACGAGGGTTTGAAGATCACACGCAACATCGTAATCGACATTCTTTGAAATAGTTGAAGTGACACTAGGAATTATATTAAAAGTCGCTGTTTTCGCACTCGCACGTAGCACTAGATCTCGTTTTTTGTTGTTTGTTGGTTTTTTGATTTCTTCAATTCGGTGTTGATAGTACGAAATCGAACATAAAATAAAATAAAGATTTCATGTTATATGCCCTTATATACTTAGGCTGTTCAGCTTTTATTATCTATTTTACAAACAAATTAAAAACATGGTGTTCTAATTTTTGTGTGAGAAATATTTAAATTGATGTTATCTATCTCTCCTATTTCAAATGCATTGCCCATGCTATCCGCACTGTATTCTCAGTGTAACTTGGACTACGTATAATCAAGTAATGAAAGCGTTTAAATGAAAAGGGCCACGGTACCTTGTAATTTTTGTTGGATTAAACCTCGACACAGTTCTTGAGAACTCTAAATAAAAGCTACGCATCCAAAAACAACCTTCTACCCTGTTATAGGATCTAATTCATTGCGTAATTTCCTTCGAATTGTAGTCAAATGAACGTATAGGGTATAGGGTATGGGTTTACCTTAATATATAGAAGTTAATTGAGGTATTACAAACCTTTAATTTATTTTAATTTTGTATATACAGGGTGTTTAATTTTTCGTGGGCGAATATCAATTTTCTTATTTTAAATGGCATATTACTTCATTTTTTAATTCTATACAAAATTCTAGGCATATTTTGTTTATCATGTCCTATATCAAACTCTAACAGTTTTTGACATTTTTAATTTTTTACGAGAAAAAGTAAAAATATTAGGCATATATAACAACCTTATAAAAAAATGCCTTAATTTTTAATGCTACGAAGGTTATAAAACAAATTAAAAAAAAAAGTTTTTTTTCCAGTTTTTTTAATTTCATTTTTAATCTTATTTTTCGCGTACCCTGTATTAATGTATCGAAATTTCTTATGAAACTGTTTATTCGAGTCCCTTGTCTAGAACAAAATTTACATTATACACAAAATATGTCTAGAATTTTGTATAGAACTCAAATATGAAGTAATATACCAGATGTTGCATTTAAAATAAAGTCGATATTCGCCCACGAAAAATGAAACACCCTGTATATACAAAATTAAAATAAATTGAAAGTTTGTAATACCCTAATTAACTTTTGGCTTCATCCCCTATAGTTCCTGAGATCAGGCAGTGTCCCGAGATCAACCACCCTATAGAGCATAACATTCTATTGATGATAGTGAATATACTGTATATAGCATTTCATTTTATCAACTCGATCTAGGTAGAGATTTTATCAAATGTTTGGTTAACGCTTCGACGACTTCGAAAGGCCGAAAATTCACTTGGATACTAAACCCGATGTAATAGAAGGTGAAAATTGTTATCGAAGCTGGAAGTAAACTACTTCAAGGCCGACAAAGGATCATTTATTTAATCACAACTTACCGAGAAACTAATGAATAATTCGTCTCGGTTTGCATGCGAAGATTGTTATTATTGTTGTTTAATGTATTATTACATAATCGCTGTGCCGTATAATTACGAGAAATTCTTAGTTTGCCGCCTGAGGTTGCTTCATTTGGATTATTTATTACCATGTGTGTCTTTCCTGCCCTCCGAGGCATTCGACTAGTTTTTCTTTTCTATGTTTACATTTCCGTTCGGTATGGTAAAAGTAAGTTTATTTTTTTATTGTAGCTACTCTAAATGCCAATCCATCATCACCAAATTGAGATTTAGTGATCATTATATTAGAAATATTTTTAAAGATACCATTTAAAGATATTTATTATACTTACAAAATACGGACGATTAAACTTAAGAACAAATAGAAGAAGAGTATCCATAGTAAATATAGAATTAGCCAAACGCTTTTTACAGAAAATTCATAATAATAAAAAAACAAACACAACCAAAACTGAAACGCGATTATGTTTTTTATCTTTTTTATGCACGTAATTTTTGATCTTAGCAAAAAATGCCAGAACCGAACCGACAGCCAACAATTGCTTTAGCAATATTTGGTTACTTTGACTCTAAATAATAAATAAACTAAAATAATAAAATAAACTAAGAATGATAGATCCATAAAATTTTTAAATAATACAAAAGATGTTTAAAAAATAATTGACCCTGTATAAATTTGAAAATTGCTCAACAATTTCCACCAAAAACTTCGGTAAAATTTCGTAAACAAGAAGAATGGAGCTTTCATTTATTATACAGGAATTGGGATTAACAGTTTTTTAAAACAAAATTTCATAAAAAGTGAATTAACGCTTCTTGTCAAAATTTAGTTTAAAAAAAATAACTCTGTTTATTTTATGTAAAAAACATGAGAATTCACAAGCTTCTTAAGAAAGTTATTTTTACATAATTATGAGTTTACACTTTTTTCGAAAACCAACCAATCAGCAGGACTAACCAAAATCACGCTATTTTTGACGAAATTTGCTTTAAAAAAAGTTTGAAATCACAAAATATTTTCATAAAAAAATTGAAGTTTTGTATGAATTAAAAAAAGTGTTCGTAAAAAGTTTGAAATTTCACAAATGTTTTGGATATATTTGCGAAAAAGGGTAGATACATACTTTTTGTGCATAAAATTAGAAGTATGTTTTTTCACATTTTCCACAGACGGTCCAAAGAAGATTTGCAAAATTCGCACTTTCCTTACGAAAATTTGTAAAAAACGTGCTAATTTACATACTTTCTTACATCGTTTATTTTTTTAAATCGGATGAACAATTATGGAGGACAACATATTTTTCTGGAAGCTAAAATTGGCAAAAAATTTCAAAAATACTTGGCAATATTTGATTGCGCCCAATTTCTACAGTTTAAATGTGGACACGGACTTTTACTTCTCTGCTAAATTTGAAATTGAAATCTGCAAATTTAGGACACTTAACAAATTTCTCATTTAGCACGGAATATCGGGAACACCCTGTACAATAGGTGCGGGCTTTATCGCAATATAAAAGAAAGTGATATCTGAATGATAGTCTTTCAGTTATAACCAATTTTAAATAATGGGAGGATCCATTTTTCAGTCTTTTTGAATTTGCGGCGCAGCCTGTATATTTTTGAAAAATTATCACGAATAAAAGTTTATAGTTTTAGTTTATCTTCTGCTTCTTCCGGTTCAAGTTCAAGTTTTTTGGTCTGCTAAACAGTTTTTTTGAAGAATGTTTTTTGTAGAACCTCACACGCGCGATTTTTTATAGGTTCCGTCACGGGGCAAGGCTGCATAGGTTTGCCAAATATGAAGTCGGTTGCTTCAAATTTCAGATACTTTAGTTAGTTAGTTAGTTAGTTTACACTTGATAACGGGTAGTGATACAACTGTCCGAAACGTTGTGTAAGTTAAAAATAAAGGCAATGGAAGTTCGACATCCTTTTAGTACATCTACTGAATCAGTGTCTACCACCTTCAAACAAAATCCTAGTCTGCGTTCAGGATAAGTTAAATTATTGCCATAGCGAGCTTTTTGTATATCTAAGCGCGGAGCCGCGTCCCAGTTAATTTATATCCGCGTTACTGTTTTTTTTTTCCCGCGTACATCATTATTACCTTATCGCTAATTTATTATGGAGAATAACTCTAACCAATTATCGTTTTATCTCGACACTCCAAACAGACATCGCGCCCGACACAGAAATGTTACAGCCGCGTAAAACGTTCGTCGAACACGCGGGACGAGACCGAAAGCTTTTTTAGTTTCGCGCTTTCTGCGGTAGCGGTGCGGTCGCGTCGCGTCTTTTTTTTTCTCTGGTGCCGGACAATGTCGTCCTTACCGTAAATGCGGGTGCGTTCGCTTACGGTGGTGCGGTAGTGGTCGTTAAATTGGAATGGCAACGGAATGGTAGAAAAGTGAGGCAAATTTTACAATGGAAAAAGACGGGTATCAGTGAGGACTGTTGCATTTCTCCGCTGCTTGTTATTTTCTTCAAATGTTTGTCAAAAATAAGATTTATAATAATTTAAAGTCTTAAAGAACCCAGAAATTTTAAAATCGTTTATTGATCAGGATGATATTTTTGAGGAGTAGAGGTAATGACCTTCTTCTTCTTGCATAATCTTCTCCTTTGGAAGTTGCTGATCGTCATGGCTAGCTTCACTTTTGATAATGCTGACCTAAATAATTCAGTTGACGATAGACCAAACCATTCTCGAAGATTGCGCAACCAAGAGATTCTTCGGCTCCCTACACTTCGTCTACCTAATAGTAATAAGTTTCAGCAGCTCATATCTTGTCCCAAAGACTCAAATTTGCGTTTTTCAATGGTAAAGAGTATTTCGAGTTCTTTGCCCAATCTTCTTAACACTTCCTCGTTCATAGTTCTACACTTCAAAGTCCACATTTCAAAAGCTTCCAACCTCCTTGTAGTTTCTCTATTCGGCGTCCAGCCTTCCAAGCCATAAAGCAACACGGAAATGCATTTTTGTTCTTGTTGTTAGTGATACGTCCGGAGCCGTCAATAGTTTTTTTTTCATTTTTATGAAGACTTTCTTGCCTGTTCAATGCGTGCCAGGATCTCCTGTTTATGTTGAACGCCTTCGTTAATTATGGTGCCAAGGTATTTGTAGTGTCTTACTTGTTCAATTGTTTTCCCGTCTTCGATAAGCTGACCTGTTGCTTGCTTCCTTTTTGTTATCACCATCATTTTAGCTTTGTTGATGTTCACGTTGAGATCGTAATCTTTGCTAGCTTTTACTACTTTGTTTAATAGTGGTTGTTAGCGCGTAGTCATTTGCTCGTTGGTCATTGAAAAGCTGCTTTATACAAGTTCTCCAGATCTCCAGCTACGCATTCAACAACAACCTTCTACCCTGTTCGACCTCTATGTTTTTAGAATATTTGAATTTTATAAGATGCTTCGATTCAACTACCTTCCTTCTTCTCGAGCCTTCTTCCTTTGGTGTTCACATTGTTAGATCTCTCCTAGCCACCCCAAAGCAGGCTAGCAGAAGAAGTAGTCCTTCCTTTTCTGTTGTTTTTCTTGTTATTTTTAGAGTTTCTGTGTTAAATACATATTTTTTTGTAGAAAATCCTTCTTTGAAAAAATACCTTTGGAAATGGCGGTTTAAAATACAAAGACTAAAACTGAACTGGCAAATTTTTTGTACTGTAGCCCAAAAACAAAGATGGCATCTTTAATTTCACTAAAATCAAGCACAACAAACCGCATCGCTCTATAGCAACTGTGGAGACACTGTACATTATTTAAATAATATTTTTTTGTTTCTTGAAAGGGGAATTTTTAAATGTTTGTTCTTAAATGAATAAGCAAAGAATACTGAATTAACAATTGTCGTTGTTACATGAAAATACTTTATTTATATCATGATTATATATTCCGTTTATGTAACAACTCTATCAATTATTCTTTATTTATATTTATTCAATGCTTTACTTGCCCAAAAAAAAAACTTTTATTCTTGATTTTTGAAATTACTAGTAGGTATTTTGCATACACAAAATTGTCACCGACAAAAATAGTCAAAACGTATCCCAATCACTTGGTTCATACAAGAACAAAAGACTAAAACAAGTAGAAAACATAAGAAATGATATAAAACAATCTCTTATTACATTTAAGAAAGACAAAGAAAATAATCCCTATTTGGACCCGTCTCAATCTAAATAAAATTTGCCTCACTTTAGATCGGCTTCATTGTGTTTCTCTAGAATCGAAAAAATAGGTCCTCTAATTTTGTTTAAATTTAACACCAAAAGTGTAATTAATCCCCGCCCTAAAATAGGAATAAAAGTTCTGCGTTCCAAAACCTCTTAGTTTCTCAGATACAGTTTTTCAAATGTGAAACCCTGATTACGGTAGATAGAGATAACCAATTGTTGATTTTCTATTGTTTTTAGAGGAGCAGAGAGAGAGCAGGGTTTGTCAAAACCACTGTATACAAAATTTTATCGTAACACATAGTGTTTTAAGCGACCTCAAACCTGCAGTATCCGAATTAGAAAATACAAATAGATAAAGCATACGGGACTTTCCTGTCTGTATGCCATCAGTGTATGAAATATTTTTTATTAAACTTTCGTTGGAGGTTATTGTTTCAAGATTTACTGATACTTTTGAAATGGCGGTAATATAAAGATTTTTATATCAAAAATCCGCTGTAGATTTCGAAATAATTGATTTTTCGCATAAGACAACTAAAATTATATATAAATAAATATATGTAAATAATTATAAAACAAGAGATAGCAGGTGACGCAGAACATGTGTTCTAGAAAAGGAAAAAAAAGGGAAAAAATGTCATTTTTCAAAGATATTAATGGTTAGGATGACTTCTGGGCGCCGCTGGAATTAATTATATTTATTTATACAGTTTTATATATGGTAGTGTTGGGAACTTCTGGTTAACAAAAAAATACACGTTATATAACGTTTTGCAATAAAGCTGAATATCCTACCGCGTGTCTATAGTTGTAATAAAATTTTTAAAATAGGACAGTTTAATTGCTTAAAGGAATTTTTGCCGTAATCAGATCGTCAGACTCGCGGTATCTTTCTTTTTATCGCCCGAGCATTATTTGGATTTTTTTCTCGCTGATAATAGGAATTACATAGCGCTCGAATTTCGGGTGCAAAACTTTATATATTCGACGCCCTGTATTAGAAATATATACGGAACATAGAAAGTCCCATGTAAGGCGCTCAAATATTGGCTCCCCTGTACATTTTACAGCAAGGTCGTAATATAACTTTTTGAAGGAGGCGGAGCTTGAATAAATTTCAGCCAATCTTCAGTTATTGAATTAAATATGATGGCAAAATTGCAAAAGGTCCATACAAGAATACATGCACATTTGGTTTCACACATTCAAAATGTATGTAGGTATGTCCTTATGTTTTTCCTAGGATCAAACTCATACTCGGTTCTAAAGACCTCCTTGTCCCTTAAAGCGTTCTTGGAATGAATTTAATTTAAAGGACGGTTTAAGCAACAAGAAAGCTTCAAGGAACAACTATAAATTTGGCCCTCAATCTTTTTTTAAAAACAATTCATAATTATAATAAAGATACGCCTACAAAACATTATTTTTTAAGTTAATGTTCAAACAACCCTCGATTAACAATTAAACAATATCCTAAGCGATCATAAAATTCATTTCTCGCATTGTTTAGTTGCTATTATAAAATCCTGTCACATTCTTATTAAATGGCGTTTTGTAACATTTTTATAAACAACACTTTTCAAATGATCCCACAGAAAGAAGTCGTTCGGTGAGAGGTCAGGTGACCTGAGTGGCCAGAGGATTCGGCACCTTGGGCCAATAATATTCCTGTTTAAAGTACTCGCTAACCATACGGGAACTATGGGTACTTCTGATCAATTCAGTTCAATTTCAATTTGTAGTAAGTCCAAATAGGTTTCTGCCTTGAAGTTATAGTCCATAAAAAATGGCCCTTTAATATGATGTCCGCAAATTCCCACCATAACATTTATTTTTTGGATATTCGCTTCGAGTTTATATATATATATATATATATATATATATATATATATATATATATATATATATATATATATATGATGACACTATATTCCGGGATATCATCCGTTCGCTCGTTGAACTCCGACTGGAATCCTGCAGACGTTTCGCCAAACGTCTGCAGGATTCCAGTCGGAGTTCAACGAGCGAACGGATGATATCCCGGAATATAGTGTCATCATATTTTTCCATCCGTGAATCAATACGTGAGAATATATATATATATATATATATATATATATATATATATATATATATATATATATATATATATATATATATATATATATATATATATATATATATATATATATATATATATATATATATATATATATATATATATATATATATATATGGTGTTGAGCATTATTTTAATTGTTTTCAGTTTTAAAATTGATCCTGTATACAAGGTTATAATTTAATTACTAATTTTCTCAAAATAAAGATATCAGTAGATACCAACTATGCATTATTTTCGCTATACTTTCAATGCTTTTTCTGTCAGCTGTGGCCGGAGTGACGGCGGAACTGCACGAAATTTAAAAGATATAAGTCATGTTAGATCAAATCCTGACATGTGCGGCATATACTGGTATATGCTACTTTAGGACTTAATGAATGTGAATGAACAATTTAATAAATACGTATTTTTTACGTTACCATTTTTAAATAGCTAAAAATAATATAAGTCTCTCAACACTGCCACTCTCGAAAAACACTAAATTACAACTAAAATTAAGGTGGTAAAAGCCAAATATTTAAGGACTTCCCCATTGACTCTCTACTACTTTTCCCTTTTATTGAAATTCCCAGAATAGGAATTTTGTTTTTACCTATTATGACCGGTTTTCAGGCGACTTAGACCACGGTGCGGGCGCTTCAAAAAGTTATACTACAACTTTCCTATAAAATGTACATTGAAGCCAATATCTGGCCACCTAAAAATTTACGTGGGATTATACCTATATAATATATAATATATACTAATGTTAACTTTGTGAAAACTAATTTAGTTTATTCTCGTTGATTTTCTTTTTCAAAAAAAAAAATGTATTCCAGCAAATTTCTTCATAATTTTCAGATTTTCATCAAATGTACTTGTCAAACTCCTCGTATAAGTGAGGCTCGAATCGAGATGCTCGTAAAAAGTTTTAATAGGAAATTTTCAATAATTGCCCACGCCGTGCGTATAAAATGACATCTGTTCGTTAAAAACGCTTCCTAGAAAACCGTTCCAATTTAACAAAACAATCGACCAGTTCGGGCGTGCGCCGCCAGACGTTCTGGCGCTGTGCTGTAGGAAAGTACGCTGCGCTTTTGTTTGAAATTCTATTTCTGAAATGGCGAATATCCGCTCGCCTCGCAACACAAATCGTTTTATCAATTCCAGGAGTATTTATATTTATTAATTAGAACATGACAAATGTCTGTTGATTTATCGCGGAATTACGTGTATTACGCTCACCTATGCGTATTAACACGTTCAAAAATAGAAGATTACTTTTTATGCTTACGGAAAACTTCGCGTACACCGCGAGAAACAAGTTACGTTCTGTTGGTTTTTCCTTGAAACTTTCGTCTTCGCCGTCATTATCTTCCATCGCAAAATACCAGACTGTCGACTTTCTTCGTCGTGGATATCAAATTTATTGGCCACTTTTAGTCTGACCACCCCTAATAACCCCTTTCAGCACGAGTGTTTCTCTATTATCAACGTATAGCACGTTGTAATCTTGACGTCTATTTCAAATTATCAGTACATTCAGATATTATATCCTTTTTCTTTAATGATTTTAGAGGACGTGACACCATGTGACTTGCTGTCTGAAAGACTTTCGACTAGTTTTCGGAAAACATTCATTGGTACAGCTTAGATCCAAATGAAAATCAACTTAGTTGTTGTGGCAGTTCTACTGCACTTGAACCTCCGTATTGATGGTCAAAGGGTCAAAAGGTTCCCATTTAGGGCCTTTGTTTTTTATCACCTACATTATTGATGTAACGAACGACCTGAAACTTTACAGAAAAAAAAATTGTACAAAGAAAATGTTAACCAAGATTTAAGCTACTTAAGAATACGTTAGAAACTCTTAATATTGGAGGATCGAAGAGCAGTCACTGATTCTTGCATAAAACTGGAAGACATTGGCAAGAATTTCATTTAATGCAGCATCTCGACAACTTAGAACCAAGCGTTTATTTATTATTCCCTTTGTTTTCGACCTGGATTTATTTACGATTTCCTTCCTTAAAATACACTCTGACCGTTTGACTATTGGATCGACATTGTCATACCACATAATAAATAAATATCTTTTTTTCCTTTTCTTATCTTTTGCCTTCTCTATAATACAATATATTGTTAGTTTTCTTTTCTGTGCCGCACTCAATTCATCGCATTTATTTATTTAATGTTGACCGTTTGGTGGTTCTTGAATATTGTTTGATATTTGACATGAACATGCATGGCGTCGGGTCGTATTTCCCAAATTTTATAAACCAAATATTTTCCAAAAATGCTGGACTGCTCTTTCATTTGTTTTGTTTGTTGTACTTCCTCTAAAAACAGGTGGGCTTCTTCTTCTCTACTGTCTCTCCTTTTGACTTTTGTGTACTTCGTTTTTTCTTCGTCTATTTTCTCATCGGTTTGTGTGTTTTTTTTTTAATTACTAAAGTTTTCATTATTTATATATTTAGATTAGAAATAAAATGTTTTCTGCAAAGGCAGCTTCTGTACGCAAGTTTCGAGTTTTGGAAACAGGCGACAACCTGCTGTTTCTGCAACAGAAATATACCGAGACATAGTACTTACATTGGTAATAGCGGATATCTTAAAAATCCGTGTTGTTGAGGGACTATTTGGTTTTATACATTAAATACGGTGTGATGTGGGAGGGATTCTAAAACTTTTCAAAAATTGCGGATAAGGAAAATATATACAGTCATTTTTGTAAACGGGAACAATTAACATATAGAAATTTACGTTTAATAGCTCATATTCACTTCATATTCGGAGATGTTCTTTTTGTTTATACTTTTGAATTATTAATACCATTAAAATGGTTGAAACAATCCATTTTAGAAAATGGCTGTCTGAAGTACAGTGCAAAAGATTTGACTATATCAGAATCCTTAAAATTCATACAGCTGAGTACAGCTGAGATTTCGATTTTGTTTTTAATAAACGACCAAAATATTTTAGGATTTTTTTAATGTCATACTCAGTTTTCAGTTTTTATAGGAGGGGCAGGATGAAAAAACATTCTCTGATATTCTTCTTAGATAAAATTGGCAGATATTGCCAAGAATTCCATTTCATGTCATTTGTTTTCTTTGTTGTACTTCCTCTAAAAACATGTGCTCTTCTTCTTCTCTACTGTCTCTCCTTTTGACTTTTGTGTACTTCGTTTTTTCTTCGTCGATTTTCTCATTGATTTTTGTTTTTTTTTTTTTAATTATGAAAGCTTAGCAAATTGGCAATAAAAAACAACAATGTTTCTGGAACTTCGGTAAGCAAGTTCGAGGAACAAGCAACATAAACATAACGTTAGTGTGTCGCACTCGGTGTGGACGTATCTAAAGCGAAAAATAAATCAGACTCTACACCGCGCAGCGTTCGAATTACAAATCCATTGTCGCCAATCGAAAAACAATTCGATTAAACCCAAACGCGTTTAACTATTGTCGTTAACGAGAAAAATGCGCCCGACTGACAACGACAAATTGTTTCCGAACGGTCACTGAGTGGCATGTTTTCGTTCCTAGAAATTCCCGAATTCTCTGGCAAACGTCTAACCCAAAAATAATACCGCGTGCGGGTGACTTTAACCGTTCCGTTCGTCCAGGTACCGTCGCATTAAATTGTTTATAACATCGGCCCGTTTCGTATAAACGGTTTATATGAGTTTGCAGCAATTACATCATCGCCGGGAACGTTTGCGGTAATTCCGTTTCCTAGTGTGTTTGTGCGCGCGTGAAAGCGATGACGGAACAATGAGCTGCTACAGCTTCGTCTCGAAATTGATCCACCGTCGCAAGATTCGCGCGGACATGACGCCCGACGATGCCGAACTCGTCGCCGGTTACAAGCGTTTGCTCGAGGAGAAGCTGATTGAGTTGAAACTTAAAGAGGAGACGATAAGTCAGCTGGAGAAGAAGCTGGAGGACCGCGAGGCGACGATCAAACACCTGCGTAACGAGATCGACAAGTTCAGGCAAGTGGTGACGCCGATCACTCAGAAGATCATCACCAAGCGGTTGAATTTCGACGACGGCAGAGGTAAGGAAGCGCTAGAGGACGATGACGCGGAAGTGCAGGTCGCGGAACGCAGGACCAAACGACAAGCCATCAGTGCCGAACCTCCTAGTCAAGTTTTAGATCTGCACATTAAGAAAATACCAAAATCGTCGCGGTGAGTCTCTACGGTACGGCGTTAGGACGTATATGTCGGCGCCATTAGATTTAAGTGGTCGATATTTTCCCATATTTCGTTTCGGGTAATTGGAATGTTTATTTTTGTCATTCGTAATATTGTGGATCCATGGGAACCAACTTTGGTACTTTCCGAAGTGAACGGAACGCGAACCGGTGAGATAGATGGCTTTATAAACGCACTGGTGAGTTCGGATAGTTTGTTTTTGATAGACTATTTTGTAGTTCATCGAGCGGGACGCGGATCGTTGGTTTCTCTTTCATAATCAATTAAGTGATTAGATTATTGATTTGTTTTAAGCATTGCGTAATGCATTCTGTTAATATTATTATTATTACAAAGAATAGAGTGCAGAGGAGAACCTATTATGCACATTGATAGTTGGTGCTCGTGCTATTTTTGTCTCTATATCAATTAAACATGTACCATCTTTAATTTTAAATCTAAATCTGCAACTTGTTGTCTACTTTTATTTGCGCTTTTGTATTATTATGTAATCTTTTTTAATTATTTTTCTCCAACGTTCATTCCTTTCATAGGTACACTAGGCACCACTAGGCACGTTTTGTGGCAGTGAAAAAGCAATTCGAACTATGGCAGTCGATCAAAAACGGTAACAGCTGATTTATTATAAGGCGTTCAAGAACTTTATATATAATACACACTGATAGGGCGGTAATTTGAAACATCGAGCTTATCACCCTTTTTATAAATCTGTGTTACATTTGCGGATAACCAGATAACTCAGAAAGAGTTTTCTCACGTCCTCTTGGTCAAAGTTACTTCTAATAAATCTAGATTTATAGGACCCTCATAGTGACGGTAGGTTAACTGGTTCAACAGCAAAGACACTAACAAAATATGAAGAAAATTCATTTGAAATGAAGTCCTGGTTATAGGACACCTCTCCCGAGGTATTTCGAATAGCAGGAATGGATACCTTAGACGATACGTGTGGGCCCATTGAGGAGGTTATTTTCGAATGCTAACTTCACCTCTCTAATCTCCAAGGATAAACTATTAGAAACTCTTCTGTGCAAAGCATAATCGGAAGCAAAGCCAGAGGCCTTAAATCTACGCCACAGAGCTGTTTTATGTGTTTCAATAAATGTCCAGTTAACCAAGGTTTTTCAGAAGTGTACTTAACAAAATGAGTTTTGGAGCTTCTATGTAATAATCCAGAGTAGATAGAAAATATGACCACGCATCATTAACGTCGTTATCAGGAAAGTTGTCCATGATGGTGGGAAGGGTCTGCAAGTAATCTTGCAAAATTTGTCCTGCATACCATTTTGCGATTATTGACCTGCAATCTGACAAAAAATCTAGGACCATGTATTCCATTAGGATCATTATCAGTATCGCTCGGCCTGTATACACAGGCGAGTGAAAAACAAAAAACAGAACTGGTAAATGACAAACAGCGTCCGACATCTGACCCATCATTAAATCTAAGAGCCTGTAAGTACCATCAATATGTCCGAGAAGTCTAAGAACCCCCCACCCCGGGATTTTATTTCGATTTTTTTTTATTTTTATTAGGTATATTATTTCGATTATTTCTTACGATCTCCGACATATATATTTCTTTGCAAATGATAAATAAGTATTAGCAAGTACAAATGTACAAATGCGTTACGGAAAATTGTTGACGACGATTATAAATAATAGCGGCTCATTTATCGTTGCGAGTGTGTGTCCGCCGTCTCGCTGGCTAAAATAATTGGTTTACCGGGAACTCGATTTGCATTTTGTTTTGAAGTACAAAGTCCGAGAATATGTAATTCCGCTTTTATACTTAGACGTCGTGTCGCTACATATGTTTTTTTTTTTATTATCTGCAATACCCCTTTACATATTTTAATGAAATTTGGCCTACGTCTACTATATAACAAGAGGCATTATTTAGCGTATGGTCTGTTCATAGATATAAGACAGTCACCAATTGCTTTTCAATGGGATTATCCAAAGGTGGTCATTAACATACAATGCAACAAGATTATTACCTAAAGTTTCGGAATTTAAATTCAGGTAAAATAAGGTATTTCGAAAATAATGTTATGCCAGTACTTCTCCAAGGCTTCCTGGAGACTTTTTGTCAAGTAAAAATACAAAGTATTTTATGGTATTTTAATATCTTGTTGTCTGCGTTATTAGATAAAATATGGGTTAAAAGGCTTTTCCGATAAAATAATTCAGTCAGTGTGATGGCATTTTGGTCCACAGCCTGCGAAAGTGACAATTTGGTGGAAGAAATATAATGGAATGAAGTAATTTATATTCAAATATATTACTAAACTTAGTGCCCTTTATATATTAGATCTAATTGGACATGAATAATAGTTGTGGCTCCTATAAAGTAAATATTGATTTTTTATCGGTTTTGTGCCACTATTAGCCACCTGATTTGTATTGGAGGTTTTGCTGGGCTGTATTTATTCACTCACAATAGTTCGAGTTAGAAGAGCTTTAGCTCGCTAATATAACACATTTTTAAAAATGGCAGAAACGAAATTGAAATTAGGTATGTCACAAATTAAAAGTTTTTATGTATGCTTTGTATTAAACAGCAAAAAAACAAAAAAAAAACAATATTTTACAATTTTTGCAATTACTTTAAAAAACAGTAAATATGCATACAAATATTTCCTTCCCTGTGTGATTGTTTACACTGAGACGTTCGGATTTGCCATTTGGATTTACTTGCTGTTTAATCCGAACTAACATTTCTTTCGCGACAATCTAAAAACTAAAAGAATTTATTAAGAATATCGATTTTTAAAGATAAGTCAAAACCCACATCACGTCTAGTTTTTGGCACATTTTCCTAACTCTTCTCTTTTTATTTCTATTTGCATTTCTGATGTTTCTTTTTGTAGCATTATTTCTTCATGCTGCCTCTTTGCCTGAATATTTTCTAATTCCTTGTCTATTTATTTTCGTAGGCTTGTAATAAATTAGCAGAAAAAGTAGCGGACGTGGAATATCATAATATTTAAAATGAATTAAAACAAAAAAATACGTACAACTTTTTAAGTATTAATTATTTTTCAAAATATTTTTTGTCAAATACCTCTAAAGGAATATTGTTAGACGCACTTTAATAATTCGGTGTATACGTTTGCGACGTAATTGTGTTCAAAATTATCTTGAACATCTATATTGCTATCACCATGACAGATATTATCTAGTCCAAATAGTTTTTTTTTGTTTATTAGATCTAAACTTAGATCCTTTAATGAATCGTTTGTAACTCCGAACCGCCGATTTCATGTTGGCTAATCAGTTTTCTTCTTGACCTTTGCTGCAAATGGTAGATTTCTGTTATGTTACCTGACTAAAATTTTCGTGGAAGCTGAGCTTCTAACAACCAATAAACTAAACAAAATTTGACTTTGCATCATAGTTTCAAGTTTTACCTACTGTTCAATGAGGCGCTTCGAGCAGGCCTGAATAGGAAGCTTGTCTTTATAAAACAAAGCATCTTTTGGTTGTTGATAATTTAAATTTCTAATCTTATTTGAATTTTCACTCACACATGCCTCAGATTTTGTTTCCAACATGAAACATCATGCATGTTCAAGCCAGCATCTGAATTCTTTATATTTCGTAATAAATGACCTTGATTTTTGAAAATACTTGACCATTTATCCAATCGCGTCATCGAAAATAACATTTGTATGATGAGGCGTGAATTCGTCATCTCGCGATTGGCTAACGATCGTAGTATTCACGCCTACTGGTTTTTCCTTTGACGAAACTAATTCCCGGTTTCGTTTCAGCTCGCGGGAGCTGATAAAGGCGGCTATTCTCGACAACGATTTTATGAAAAATTTGGAATTGACGCAGATCAGGGAGATCGTCGACTGCATGTACCCCGAGGAATACAAGGCGGGCAGTTTAATTATCAGGGAAGGAGACGTCGGCAGCACAGTCTACGTACTTGAGGGTGAGTCTCTTGAATATTCTTGAGCCTATGCATTTATCGACGTCGCTTGCCTCGACATCTAGCGGGCGAAGACTAAACTCGTGGTTTGTGCGGTAAAAGCTAGCTTTCTCTGGTACGTCCGGTTACCGGTAGATGGCAGCACCTATCGTTTTTACGCGCGTTCTGTGAAACATCGCATGTGGGCGACAAGAAATTGCGAAAATTTGATAGATTAAATGCGGTTTAGCAAATATTTTGTAGGAAAGATTTTTATGTTGGGAATGTTTTTTTTATATTTATTATCATATTTCAACCAAATTCGGTATATGGTCGTTTCCTATCCAGGTTCTCCTTTACGAGTTCGCCGTTTTTATACCCCACAGTTATTTTACATTCCAGTCCCCTACTCTCAGATCTATCCTCGATACTTGAAAGTATTAATAATTAATAATTTGTTGCATAGAATATTCCTGATCAACGTGGATTGGGAAAAACCTTGTTTTAACTTTAGAACTATTCGAAAGTTGTTTTTTGTTTTGTTGATTTTAAAAGCACTGTATCGACCGAAATCCTTCCGCAATAACGTGGTATGAGCGGCATTGAATCTAAAATATAGAAATTCGAAAATAAAGAGACCGGTCGGTATGACGCAACGTGTTTTTTTGGAAACTACGAGCTCATTCGCGCCGCTGCGGTTGCAATTTCTGCGAGTGAAAGTCCAATTCTAAAACCTACGTGCTTTATATGTTACGGAGTCATTTTGCAAAGAAAATATCAAGGTTAGTGAATAATAACGCGAGGGCCACTGGCCGCTTCCAATAGTTTTATAAATAGCTTACGTGCGACCGGTATATACAGGGTGAGTCTACTTCAATAGTGCGGTACAAAAATCGAATACGTAATTGCTTAAAACGTAGGCAGATTTTCCAAAACAATGAACTAATTATTTTGAAAATTGAGTTACATAAAAATATTTAATTGTTCTAAATATTTTGGTTAGTTCCATAAGCGGCGATGCTTTAATGCTGCGGGGTTGCCGCTTCTTCGAAAAAGTAGCATCGACATTGAAATTGTAAATGATGTGATTGTTTTTGAATATGTTCCTCTGCCTATCATCAACGGTTTTCGAGAAAATAATTATTTTTACTACTACCAAGGCAGTAGGAAGTTAAAATTTTGGACGTAGCTTAGGGAGGTATCAAAGATAATTTCTAAATGTTGAAATTGGTTCTACATTATACAGTTTCAAAAATGGTGAAAAGTGCATAGAATAGAACACCCTGTATATTATTACATATTCTAAGAGCAAGTTAAATTCCCTTTCGACTGATGCCTAAAATAGTTTGGTTTCTGATATAGGAGCAAGTTTCTTTGAACACTG
This sequence comes from Cylas formicarius, assembly GCF_029955315.1. NCBI lineage: Eukaryota > Metazoa > Arthropoda > Insecta > Coleoptera > Brentidae > Cylas > Cylas formicarius. Next base: position 27,653,870 of record NW_026844326.1, on the reverse strand, counting down.
GATTTAGTACTTATAAGAAATATATATAAATTAAATTCCTATGATCAATGGTTAATGGTGGGTCCATTTCCGTAATCTTACTCAAATTAAGTTTAAATTTGTTTTGCTTGTTATAAGAGAATAAAGCAAGTTTTGTAATTTACGATGAACTATTGAATGTTGCAAAATACCTTCAAATATTAAGAACATGACTTTATTGATAATCTTAGCCTTCAGGAATTTAGGACCTCTTGGTACCAATTAGATGGGGCACCGCCTCACTGCACTGAAGAGTTAATTAATAAATAAAGGTAAATTAAATCAAATAAATTATTTGACGACCATTGGTTTCGACGTTTTGGGGCGGTGGGATTGGCCAGCAAGATCGCCCGATCTCACGCGATTAGATTTTTTGGATTGTACGATACTTTGAGCAAATAGATCCATCGGAGATAAAAAGATACTTCAACTAATGTAAAAATTAGATTTATTTTCCTGTGGCCAATTGTTATTTTAAGTTAAGCTTAAGTTTAACAAATTTATTAAAAAAGCAGTAGTTTCCTTCCATTTTGAACAGATTTTGTCGCCAAAATTTGCACCGCAATCATTAATTAGTAAATCTTTATTGAACTGTCAAATGGAAAATGACTTATTTAACATAAGGAGCTTTCACGGCCACCTAAAAAATGAATTACTCCAAAGTAATCCAGCTTTCAGAGAAACTTGTTTTTATTTCAGAAACGAAAAGATTTAATTTAGTTTGCTCTTTCTATATTTGACAATATATAGGGTGTTTCATTTAAGACATACGCTGTTCACCATTTTGGTATATCATAGGCAATTGATTAGTTTTGACCAACCCTGTACGGTATAGAACCAAATTCGATATTCAGAAATAATGTACAGTACCTCCCTAAGCTACTTCCGGAATTTTAACTCTCCACTGGCTCCAGTGACGTAGCAATACGAATTTAATTGAAGCTATGTTTTGTTAAAAAAAAAAGAAAATAATTAATGTCTCGAAAATCACTAAATGTCGATATAGCAACGTATTATTCAAAAACAATCATAAAATATTAGCGGATCGGAATATTCACAAGAAATATTTCAATGAAGACTATTATTTTTATTACGAAAATGATGGTTATTGTTTTTGTCACAAATCGAAATTGCCAAACCACCGAAAACAATTTCGCCGAAACAAATTGAGCGTATAATGACGCCAACTGCGCAGCAGATACGAGAAAGTGTATTATTAGAAATCAAGAAATCGGGCGATTATTCATCGTAATTCTGCCTTTTAATATCTCAACTTTGTAAAACGGATAAATTGTTAAATAGAATGGCAATTACCAATAAAATAACACATGCATGCGCGCTTATGTAAGTTTTCAATGGCGCGGCATTTTTATTACCGCTCTAAATGGCGTTGCATTAAATTAAATGTCGGAATTAAGTCAATTGTTTTCGCCTCTCGGACTGGTATATTTCATAAATTAATAGTAATACAAAATAATACCATACTTTTTCCGAATAAAAGTAATATGAAACATAAAACGATTTTTTTACACAAAATAATTTACTGAGAAACTATACGAGCTTCAAATATTGAAAAACATCAACTAGAATCCGGTAGATTTTTGGGGAATGGGGAGGTTGAAACGAGAGAGAATCAAAGTTTGGATTCACGAAGTATTTATAATCTACGTGACGCACCAGGATTTCATTATTTCATTAGAACATTCCAAGCACCCTGTACAATATTCGAAAATGTCAAATACGGAAATTCTATATCTATAAATGCGTTTAAACAAATTTCTACGTTTGTAACCAACGGTGGTTCAATCTTGACTTATATTAATTTAATCCTGGAATAAGGCAATTTTCGATTTTTTGTCCATAATCATCAACGTTCATTTTTGAAAAAAAATCTGAATAATAGGATTTGTGGTCGATGCATTGCGTATTATCCAGTTGCAATACTCTTCCGATCAGTAAAACGGATATCGAAAAATAGATTGTTTCCATAAACCCAAAATAAATGTTCAAAAATAAGAAAAAATGCTTCCTAAAACCCCACTGCCTCTAGATACAGACCATCTGGGGACCCTCCTACCGAATTTTCAATAAGTGACTCGAAATTTCGAAAAATTTTCGAAAATCGTCTATAAAAGATGGCTTTGTGGACACCGTGGAGTGCGAGTATGTAAAAGGGGCCGAATATGAACCCCCTAACTCGTACGGTTTCACGGTTCTCGTGTATTTAAAAATCAGCCGACTGCGAATTGAAACTTTGGCAGAAACGATAAAAGGTTTCCCGACATATGGTGGAATAAACCTTTTCCAGAAACAAGTGCCTTTTTCGTCTGCTGTAACAGTCATATTAGGAGTTTCACCTCGGAATGAAAGATCATAAGCTATAAATTGGTATAAACCTTTGTTTTGTCGTTCTAAATGGTGTCTCATAAGTGACAAATGTTATCGTCTTAAAATATTGAAGGTCAAAGGTCATAAAAATCGGTTTTTCGCGAATATCTCGCTTTCTATTGCTTAAGTGAGATTTGCACCTATTATAAAAGTTGTAGAGTATAAAATTCTGTACAACTTTTGTTTGAACTTTTTTTTCATACGACTAACCGTTTTTGCGGTAGGAAGCGAAGAGTGTGCTGCGTCAAGGTCAAGCGTGTCAAAGGTTATCAGTACGTTCTATAAAGTTAATTATTTACCAAAAAAATGTCATTATTACACAATGCTTATGATTTATGTACTAATTATTAATTATTTAGATTTATTAAAAAGTAAGTGACTTAATTATTTATATTTAACTATAATATTTGAATAATTCTGGAACGTATATTTTAGTTATATTTTAAGTTGAAAATACAGTACGGGAATATGCATATACTTATTTATCATTAAATATATTATACATTTATTGAAATGTAAGTTCAAATATTTTAGAGAATTTTCGTTGATTTTAATTATAATAAACTTGTAAATGGAAGGTTCTTATCTTATCTTCTTCTTCGTCGTCTTCTTGTTGTCGCGCGACGATGTTCAATTCATTGTTATCATCCTCATTGTCAACAATTTCAAACTAACGAATAATCTTGACTAATACAAAGGGGTCCCTTAAAAGAGAAAGTGGCCTCGAATATAACAGAACATCTGTCTCGGCTATAAATAGGTCATATAGTAGGGACAAGTATTTGAAGGTATATAAGTATTAAAAAAGTTACACGTTTTAAAGAAAACGTATATAATGTCCTTTTAACTTAAAATATAACTAAAACATACATTCCAGAATTATTAATTTACTATAGCTAAATAGTTAAATATAAATAATTAAATATAAATAATTAAGTCGCTTATTTTTTATTAAATATATATATATATATATATATATATATATATATATATATATATATATATATATATATATATATATATATATATATATATATATATATATATATATATATATATATATATATATATATATATAATTAATTAAGTCACTTATTTTTTATTAAATATAAAAAAATAATAAATCGTACATAAATAATGAGCATTCTTTAATAATTATAATTTTTTAGTAAATAATTAACTATCAGTGTAAACAAAACCTGTATATGACTATATAAAATATAACTAAAATATACTATAGCTATATAGTTAAATATAAATAATTAAGTCACTTATTTTTTATTAAATATAAAAAATTAATAAATCGTACATAAATAATGGGCATTGTTTAATAATTATAGTTTTTTAGTAAATAATTAACTATCAGTGTAAACAAAACCTGTATATGACTATATAAAATATAACTAAAATATACTATAGCTATATAGTTAGATATAAATAATTAAATATAATTAATTAAGTCACTTTAGTAAATAATTAACTTTCAGTTTTAAAAAAAGTTTTATATGACTATATAAAATATAACTAAAATATACATTCCAGAATTATTAATATACTATAGTTAAATATAAATAATTACGTCACTTATTTTTTATTAAATATAAATAATTAGTAATTGGTACATTCATGATAAGCATTGTGTAATAACTATAATTTTTTACTAAATAATTAACTTTATAGAACGTTGCATTAGGCCATATGTGACTATACTCGGCGCACTCTTCGCGATCTACCGCAAAAACGGTTAGTCGTATGAAAAAAAAGCTCAAACAAAAGTTGTAGAGAATTCTATACTCTACAACTTTTATAATAGGTGCAAATCTCACTTAAGCAATAGAAAGCGAGATATTGGCGAAAAAAGATTTTTATGACCTTTGACCTTTAATATTTTAAAACGCGGACACGACGCCATTTGTGACTTTGGAAAAAACATTTACAATGACAAAACAAAGGTTTCTGTCAATTCACACCTTGTTTTATTTCATTCCGAGGTTGACCCCTTTTTTTACCGAATATGACTGGTCTATGCCCCATAAATTTCCTATCAAGGCATTCGACGCGTGGATATTAATATACTTCTTTCTAAACTACGGAATTCGTGAAAATACCCTAGCCCTTTTAAAATCCTATTTGACCGGAAGAAAGCCATATGTTGTCTGGAATGATAGGGAATCCACTCTGTTGGACGTTACTAATTTGTTTATAATATTCATAAATGACGTAGTATTTGCAACAAATGCTGCTTGTAGTATACTTTATGTGGATGACACATCATCGATTGAAACGGAGAAATATCTAATTAATTTAAATAAAAAGGCGGCTACTACACTCTCCATGATTGAGCAGTGGTTCTCTGTAAATAAACTTAAATTAAATTATGATAAAACAAAGACTCTAATTTTCAATACCAATAGAAGAAGTAAAAAATCTGAACCGGTCAAACTCCTTGATGTTTACCTAGATGCGTTTTTAACCTGGTCGCCTCATATAGACTACCTGTGCGGTAAATTGTCTTCTCAGGTTTTTGTTCTGAGACAACTGCGAGGTTCCATCTCGCAAAGCATAGTTTATTTTGCACTGTTTCATAGTGTCTTATCATATTGACTACTATTGTGGGGGAACGCAACGGAGGTCGAGAGAGCCCTTAGGTCGCAGAAGTCTGCGGTTCGGGTTCTTGAGGGTGTTCCGTCGTCCAGCCACTGCCGCCCAATATTCAAACAATTGAAAATACTTACGTTACCATGTTACCTTAGTTGAAATCCACTCAAATTTGTCTGATTTTCTAACTCATGCTGGATATCACAGCTACATGACGCGAACAGCTGACAATATCCTAACATTAAGATCGATGTTGTGTACTACAATAAAATAAACTTAATCTAGATTTGTATAATATTCTTGCAAACACTCTTTTTCGGTCCAAAAATGTTGATGTTAAGCGAATTATCAAAAAAAATTTTTGGAGAGCATTGTTTCTATTCTATAAACGAATTTGTTACTCATCAGGCACAGTAGATCTAAGTGATTTTATAAATTAATTATTCTTAGAGTGTACAAAGTTTTACTTTCTGGTTACACTGATTTAACTGTTTATATGCAATATATTTATCTTGTTTGTAGTCTTCCTGACTTCAAAAATACGTTTTTGTATTTACACGTGGTCGACACAACGCAACAAAAAAAAAATAGCAAATCGCCCGAAGGATCCACGTTCACGAAGGTTGTCTCACCACTTCGCCTTATGCACACACAGGACTTTCCTGCTGCCAGCTGCCGACTTTTCCTGCACCGAGACCGCGACGCAAGAACACAAGACTGTTTAGTTACCGATTCAAAGTCGCGAGAGACGGTCGCGCTGTCTTCTACGGCGATATTTCGGCGCCTCCGCCGCCGCCACTGCCTTTCTAACCGGCCTCTTGGCAACACAATGCTCCGTGTGAATTTTTACGTGCGGTGACGGTGCGGGCAGCCTTTTGGCATTTAAGGAGTACCGCTTAACGAGGTTAGAGACGCGAGTACCGCGGGGCTTTGCGAATCCTGGGAGATCGATTTTTACGAAACCATCGAAAAGGTATTTCCGTTAGAAGCAGGTTCCTTCGCACTACGATGTTAACAAATTTAAGCGTTTAATTTGTCGATCTCCATTAACGCTAATGGGGGTATATCAAAAAGCCGGTCCTGTAGGTTAAATACTGTATCTGGTTCCCGGACCCGTTTAACGAAAATCGTTGCGTAAAACGACCGGTAGAAGTCATTTGAAAATGTCGCCTTTCTATGTCTTGTCGGGTCGACGCGTTTACGTAATTCATAATTGCTTTAACATGTCGTGGAAAGGCGTTACACGCCTCGAGTAAAAGGTTAATTGGGATGGCGCTTTCGTGCAAGGAAATCAACCCCGGCACTTGTAACAGAACATTTTTATGATTGGATACACACCGGGGTCAGCAAAAGCATCTATATCGATTAATGAAGTTTATTTATACGGAAGTTGGCACCTTTGTTTGGAACCCTGCAGTTGCAATAGATTATTATTGATTTTTTATTTTTATGAGCAAGATATTTATTGATATCATATCAAGCATAGTTGTTTACCACACAAGAGATACGACTCTTCTGATTCTTCAGATTGAACTAGGTTCCTAAAGAAAAGTTCCGTATACGTTTAAGTCCAATTGGTAAACAATATCTAGCACAGTAGTTGGTGATATCTTTCAGGATGAATACGTTAGCAATTCAGGTCTGTGACGTTGAAAAAGTTGCTGTCAAAATTCCTCAATGTAAAGAAACAACAACACATTTCGTATTGCAAGCTACGAAGAAAGGATGATCTTTCAATACAGCTTATTGAGGGACTAACCAAATAACCAGAATATCGATCAAAGGGATTGTAAATGCAGAAATGAACGAAGAAACATCCATGTTGAAAGCATTTAGAGGCAATAAAAAAAACTCAACCCATGCGCGTTGAATCAACTTCGATTAGAGAGATTAGGAGACGTAGGAAACATTGTAAAGATATCTATCCTTTATCACCGTCGTAGCGATAGAATTTTGCTCCAAGCAACCAGAATTAGGAAACATGTTAAAGTTATCACGGTTATTTCGAAGAAGATCTTGCTCCCCTAGAATCTTCCTAACGAAAAATATTTGATCATCCTCGCAGTGTTCGATTCTTGCTAAAGGCAAGTGTACACGATTAGGAAACATTTTAAGGGTATTGTAGAGATATGTGCTTGAGTCCCAAGCATATATATAACCTTGCAGGTATGACGCAGACGATCTAAGCCAAAAGATTTTACCCTGGCAGTATTTGAATCCTGATGCAAACAAGAGTTCACGATCAGAAGACATCTTAAAGATATATGAGGAAGCAGATCTTGCTCTTCTAGAAGATTTCTAGGGAAAAATTGTTTACCACACATCTATGTGCTGCATGCAGTAGTGTTTTTTCTTGAAATTAGGTATGACATACATTTTCCCAAAGTTAGGGGTGACAGTAAAACATATGATATAGAATACAATTTTGTAAGAAATGGAAAGCTTCGGGTTAATTAAATTTTAATAGCTTGTATCGATAAAAATGGACCATGAAGAAAAAAAAATATTTCAAAACTGTGTTTATGTCATTGTTTTGTTATTGGAAGTGATATCAGGCGGGGATCAAGATATCCTCTTTGTGAAGAGGTACACCAGACAAACGAGAATCCCTGCAAAGGACGACTGATCCGATCTTGAAGATACTTTACAGATTTGACCCGAAGAAGATCTTGCTCTTCCATGGATTTGTTTTATTACAAACTTAACAGCCTCGCGGCAATAGGAAAAAGAAGATTACCGTCGTAGACATCGCATTTCCTGCAGAGCATATAATTACGGGTTGCGGAAAACGCCGAACCCATCCGTTCTCCGTAATTGGGTCTGTAGATTAACTCATAGAAAGTACGCGGGTACGGTCGGAGAGATGAGCGCGGAGGAAAAACTCTACGCAGCTGGCGCGCGCGCCACGCTCTGATTAGATCGTTTTCGAGAGGTCGATTTTGATCGGCATTGTTATCGGCTCGATGCCGTAACGCTTGTGACGTTTGTGTAAATATTTGCGGCTGACGCATAATTGGGCGAAACGGAAAAACACAACCGAGGAAGTTTGCGAAAGCCGGTTTATTTAAGCAACTGCTGCAACAAAAGGCCCCGAGCCGTTGCGTTGTTGCTATTAATAAACGGGCTAGTAAAACTAAACAGAACCGTAAGCGTTTCGAAGGATCCGGATCATCTGTGTCGCAAGAGAAGTAACGAGCCGGGCGTATATATACCCGAAAACGACGTTTAAACCGTAATAAATGGAGTAGTGAACTCTCGAGTTCGTTAAAATTTAAACGCTAACGTTCTTTAACTGTTAAGCGAACGTTTCTAGGTGAATTCCGTCCGAGAGCTTCCCCGGGTACGTGATTTGACTTTGCATTAACCCATATTATCCCAAGCATAAAAAAATACTACCCATTTGGCATACGTCTTTTTTTGAATTCCAGGTTTTCATCATCTGATGAATACCATTCAGGTTTAGTAGTCGATGAATCACAGAACTGTTGAAGGACGGTGTATGTAACTCGAAAGTTCCAACTATATCAGTTGGTTCCCCAAACTCTTATAGATTTATGTTACCGTTCATATCTTCTTCGTCAGTCACGGTATCTACGTCTGTAAATATTTTTTCACGTTATTTGTAACATAATTTTGCAAGGAATGGAATGCTACAATATACAAGAATACGTAAATCTGATTAATACATTGTTTGAATTATATACAGGGTGTGTCGTTTATGGGCAAAGAAATCTGAAATATCCTAAAAATTTTCGTTGTTGTTGGTAAATTGTTAGGTACGAATGAAAAGCTGTTAAAGATGATATAATTTGATTTGAACGGTATCGCGAACCGTGTCGAGAGAGATTTTCAGGTTCCGTCCACCATACAGGGTGAGCGAGATATTTGAAAAAATATCATTGGAAATCGTTATTACTTGTAAAAATTTCGAAGATGGTTTATACAGAGTGCAAGTTCCATAGTGGTCCGCAGGAGCACGATAAAAAGACAATGCGTCTCTCTACGACAAAAAACCGCGAAGTGGCTTCTTTTCAAAATATAAAGCAGCTTCGCGCTACGTGTTATGAATTTGCCCCGCCCACCGACGCTTTTTCGAAAGCAATCTCGTATTTTGCACTTTTGCATAACCCGTTTTATTACCTTCTAATTACCTTTTCTTCATTCTCACTCTATCTGCTTTGTACCCTCCTGCAGGGTGCTGCATTCCCTAGAAGAGACCTGCTTTCTCGAAAATGTACATGCGGCGTTTGAATAACTCTCGGATACACCAAATTGAGGTCCTAGTAGTGCGCAGCCTGTTAGAAGATGAGTTAGGGTTTCCTCCTCTTTTAAGTAGAGTGTACATATGCTGTCATCGTCCACCCCCATGACGTGAAGGTATATTCTTAGATGGCAGTGTCCTGTTATGTTTCCCACGAGTGTTCGTAGTCGCAGAAGATGCCGCCATTAAAACCCCTTTGGTAAACTCTCCACATACAGGAATCATTTATTCAGCCCGCTTTTCAATACGCCGTCTGTCATTCCTGGCTCCTGTCCAAAAAACGGCGTTGACGTCTATTAGTCATCTCGTTGCTCTCAATACCGAGCGGGTATCTAGACAAGATTGACAGAATTACATTCCGCCAGTCTTGTCAATGTTTCTCGACAGTCAAGTAGCAATCCTGGGGCCACCCTTACAGATGTAAGAGTTTGGATGGGCTTTAGACTGGCACTGTGCTTTTCTGAGTACCCTCGGTGTACGTGAGCATAGAACAGTAGGAAGCAGGAATATTTTCTCCCGTACAGGGTCAGTCGTCCTTTGTAGGGATTCTCGTTTTGTCTGGTGTATAAAAGCAAAAGGTAGCCTCATTGTAACCTCTTCATAGGGAGGATACCATTAGTAGGGGTCCGTTTGAAATAACAAAAGTTATAAAAATGTCATAAAGACATTTTTTAAATATTTTTTCAATAAATTGATTGCATTGACTAAGACGAAATAGTATATTCCGAGCTAGTCTTAGATGTTTGTAGTCTAAATTTGAAAAGCAGCTTCTCATAATTGGTACGGTTTCCTTTTACTATCACCCTTTGCGAAAAAATCGTTATCAAATTTTAAGGAAAGTTGTTTACTATTCTTAAAAATAACTAAAATCTATTATTTCTTCTGTTCATCATTTCTGAAGAGCTTTTTATTATTTATTCTGTATTTTTGTCAGGTGTAGGACTTTTTCTTTATCGTCCATTTTTAATGACAGAAGCTATCAAAATTTAATTAACACGCTAAAAAAAAATCAAAGCTTTCCATTGTTTACAAAGTTATATTAGATAAAGATAGCTTTATTTCCATAAGACTTGATTTACAAGTGTTGGCTATTGTCAGCATAATGTAAAAGTATAAAATTATCTTAGTATAATTAGTAAATTAATAATAATAATAATAAGTAATACTGATGGATAAATAACAAATATATAAACAATAACAAATAACGAATGCGTATTAAGAGTGCATTTGAATTTTGTTTGACTAGTGATCTCCTTTAGTTCGATAGGCAATTTGTTATAAATTTTTACAGTCAAATTTAGTATGTACATACTAGGAAGTGTCAATAAAGAGTGTTGTGGAAATAGGTTCCGACATGAAAAATTCCAGGGCTTAAACAGTATAGTCCGTAAAATGCGTTTCTGCATCCTAAAGACTTGCTCCGCACGCGGGGAACCTCCCCAACAAACCAAGGCGTAGTTGAGACACGAATAGACATACGAAAAATAGTACATTTTTAACAAAGGGAAAGAAACCTGATGGCGGAGCCTCCATATGACAAAGCAGTAAACAGAAAGTTTTCTGAGAATGTGGTCCACCTGTTCGAACCAGGAGAGTCTCGAGTCTACATAAACTCCAAGGAATTTTACAACACTTTTCTGTTGAATTGTGCTTTCATTAAAGCGTACTAATAAACTCTTATTTAAATTCCGTGTTGAAAAGGCGATCATCTCAGTTTTAATTTTATTCAATATCAATTTGTTATATAATATGATGTTCTATATCATTTGTTAGGGTTTCCTTTTACCGTCACCGTTCGCTTTTGGAAAATGTATGTCATTACCGAATTTCAAGGAAAAACACTACTATTCTCAGAAATAAACAAAATTTATTATATCTTCTATCCATTGTTCCTGAGGAGCTTATTATTATTTATTTTGTGATTTTGTCAGATTTATTTAAAATTCTAATTTTAGGCGATTTTCACTACACTGACACCTTTTCCTCACGGTCCATTTTTAACGACACAAGCTATCAAAATCTGTAATTTTCATTGTTAAAAAACCATTATAAGGTCTTTTAAGTTTTATGATGAGCTGGAGCGTGTGGTGAAACTGAGTCGGCAGTGTAAATGGCGAAGCTAAGACGTATATCACAATTTCCCAGGCTCTTAGTTATCCATAAGTAAATCGTTGGTATAATGCGAGCGTCCCATAAGTACGGGTGAAAGTATCCGCAAACAACAATACCATACCACAAATAATAATAAATTAATTACATTTGATACAATGGAAATTGCAGGGTACGCGCGGGCGTAGACTGCAAATTCGCAAGGTTATTGTTATGCGAACGCAGAGTTGGATTTCTTAAGCCGTTTACATAAAACCCGATACATATTCATTGCGTGTCGTTGGGTTTCTTTTTGTCCTCGAGGTTAATGGTATCTTTATTATCAATGTGCGGTTACTGGAACTCGCGTATATTCGGACGTTACCATTGCATCTATACCACCAGTAGGGCTTGATTATTGTAACAATAATAACGGATTCGATTGGCCCACAGTATACACCAATTAGAGAACATTTTTTCTATCTACCTGTATAATAAAACAATTCAATGGAAATATAATACAGGTTAATTTTTCAAAGAAACTTCCACGGGCTACTGTAATACTTTTTACAAAACTTTTGTCGATTCGAAATTGCTGACGTTTCTCCAATCGTCCAATCCTGAGACCATAACGTTATCCCCAATTTTCTTAAAATATCCCATCAGGTCACAACCTCATCCGCTTATAAAATTCTTCGAAAATCTAGTTTCGCTTTACTTCGAGAAAGAATTCATCATACCCGTAAGGAAATAGACCAAATCAATAAGGCTCTTCTATCTCTACGCCTTGAAATTTCTTCTATTTTGTCCCCATCCGAGCTCGATACCCTTTCAAACATGATTCATGGCAAGGCTTTAAATCTTCATTTATCTACTACCCAAAATCACATTCCGAAAATTGAAAAACTAACGTCAATACTAGGAAAACACTGTAATAAATGTATCATCGCACCAACGTTCGGAAATTGAAAAATTAGTTCTTTTAAAAGGTTCCAACTTCGTCCTTGCGCCACGTATTATCCCAAAACAAGAAATTATTTCAAATGTCAAGTCTATCCTAAATATCCTAAATGAAATTCGATTTGAGCCCGCAAAAATCCTTAAAAAATCAAAACCTCCTAATCCAATATTGCAAAGCCTGAACGCATCGCCCTAAAATCTCTAAAATCCAATCCAGACAGGTCTCTAGCTGTCACCAATTTTGGAATCAGTCATCCGAGACGGTGTTTATGCTCCTCATTAGCGACCCCCTCAAACAATATATAGGCAGATACAGAGTAAAATACGAGTCAGTTTCAGTCAAACTCTGAAGAAGCCAACAGGATGATTGGCGAAACGTCAGCAATTTCGACTCAGCAAAAACCGACGCAGGAGGAATCCAGAAGTTTTGTAAAAAAAAATAGCTGAAACGCGATACATACAAGAAAACACGGAAAAAAATATAGCACTTGAAATATATGAGGAACTAGTATCAGCGATGAAAGTTCTATTATTAGTCCCCGATTTCCTGAATGTCAAAGTGTTTTGTATTAAGTCTTCTGAACTCTAAAAATTGAATTGGTCAAGTAATCTCATCGAGTCAACACTATCATGCAACAATATATGTCAAGGAACTTCACAAATATTCGTTAAACATACTCAGGAAATCACGTATGAGTTAAGTAGATTGGTGCTCAGACTATGGAAGCATATCGTACTATATACTGTATTTAAACGTCGCTTGGACAGTGTATTGTTTCACAGCAATAACTAAATATTTATTATATGTATAATATTCTCCTGCAATGTGCATAATAGGTTCTCATTTGCACTTTAAACTAATAATAATAAAACTCTAGCCAAACAGTTTTAAGGTAACCATGTGGTGCACAACCGATATCTGTGAATCAAAGGTCTAATAAGGAACCTTGAAAATTTCTCGTGTATGAACCTACTGTGAAACGTTTAGAGTGAAATCATTTTGCCCGTGTCTGAAACGGTAGGAAGTGGCACTTAACGATTCACAATTGCGACCACGTATTCCTAATTCGACCCAAAGAAAAATCTGTTACATCGCGAGCAGTCCGTAAAGTTTAAGACAACCGTGGGAATATTCTGATCGTAGTTTATTACATCTTCAGCCGATCTGCGAGCAATTTGTCATGCTGGCAGCGTTATTACGTACACCCGGTTTATGAACACGATCGGAATTTTGTTGTTTCTCGACACACGAGGCGAGGAAGTATCTTGAGCTCGTTTTTTTTGTGAACTGGCCTCCATATCAGATAACAATGCAACCTAGCCGGCGACACGTAGCCGTTAATCAAAAGACATCCGGGATACCTATCGAACGACACTGTTATCTCCCGATATTGCTTGTATTATACGCGTACAGTAACCCACATAAGGACGACTACTTCCTTATTATCTCTATTCGACGCTCGATCCAATTTCTAATCGCGATTTGCTACTTATTTATGTCTCTGCGTTAGGTCACTCTTGCGTCAGCGTATAGATAACCGTAGTTGAAGTTGAAATTCTATGTACTGTAAAATAGAAATTGCGCCGCTCCTACTTACCGTATCACATAGATCTTCAAGGGACAATAAGTCACTTTGCTTATACGAGAAAGTTTTTATAAACTGCGTTGCTGAAAAATTGGTGCCCCAGCACAGTTCTTGACACCATACCAATACCAACTGCGCTGGTTGTGTTAAAACTGTCTCTAATTGTTAGTTTTAGTACCGTTCTTCGCGATTACTGGTTCATCTCATTCTCTACAACCTGCATCGTGTCACTATTAAGACATCCAAGCCTTTCATAAGCTTAGTATCATACTTCGTTCACATCCATTGAAGATACACCGCACGTCTTCTTACAGTAGTCGTTTTTAAGCGATGTTTTTGTTATGTAATGATTGCAAAAACTACATCTTACACCTCACAATTCTTTATTCGGTGTTGAATAATCACAGTTAAATGAACACGACGATGAAAATTTTTCAAAATAGCAGAGAAAAACGTATAGTATAATTTCATCAATATTTTACAGAAACACCTCCTAAGTAACATGCCTATTATGAAGTCATACCTGTGTAGTCTTCTGTATTGTTTTGGCATTTTAGTATCTTTCAAGCCGTTCGTTTCTTTCACTTCTCAAAGTATGGCGACTGAAGTATGATTCTCTATGGAAAGATACCGAAAAAAACTTTTAGTTGGTGAACCCGAAGAGCATCAACTATTTTATAGATGAAATGTTACCTGCGGAGTCTGAGATTAATGATGAAAGTAAAATTTGGTATGTTGTTAAATTAGCGAACAAATTAATTAAGTTGTAAAAACTTCACAACAACAAAGGTATTTTACTACATACCCAAAATATCTTTCGCTAACGAACTTTGATCGATATATCTCAGAAAAAGTTCATCCGCGAGAACTGCGTCGGTGGGAAAACTCGGTCCTGAGTGTAATTTGCAGGAACAAGCATCCTGCAGCCGAGGGTCCTTACCTTTAACGGTGTCGCTAATGAAACAATCTAAGAAGACAATTAGACGGAATGACGCGTTCTATCGCAATTTTATCTTATTTACGTTGAATGTTAATGCGAAGGGGAAGCTGCTGGGGACTGCCTCATATCAAAGATTTCCAGAAAATTTTCTGATTTTCGTACCAAAATAAACTCATTTGATGATAGGCATAATCATAATCCATAGTCATGATCACTAATAAATACCGCAGACGAATATTTAGTAAATTTTTCCAAAACTATGTGAAATGATGTTAATTTGGACATGTGTTCATATGTAAACCTACTAGGTTTTTATAACATTCTATTTCACCTCATCTGAATATCAACCAAATGTGTAATTCGCATACAAAGTGAGAAATGAAATTAAAAAAACACACTGATCAACAGCTAAGCTAAGTACTGGATGTTTGTATACCTTTCAATAAAACAGTTCATGCGCAGTTTAAGAGAACGGAGAAACCACGAGGGCACTCCCGAACCCTTGGTCTAAGATGTCTCGGACAACTTTGATACCCCTGCCGTAATGAAAAAAAAAGGCAGAAACGGACAGCTCACACTTGAGGTCACAAATTTAAGACCCATTAAATCCAGATACATCCGAACCGTACCGAAGACGACGTCGTTCTCAAAATACGGAAATTGCAAATCGAATTTCACTGCGGAAACCGCGGTGCTTTCTACGATTGTCGCGAAGTAGTTCATCCGTTACCGAGGTCTTCGCGCGTCAGCGTAAAATTCCAATTTCACTTTTTTTTTTAAATTCGTAGCGCGCTCAAAAACTTTCGATTTTTTCCCTACGTCCGTTATTTTACCTAGCGTTTCGACGCGATGCGTTTTCGCCAACCTTTGAACGCCGCAAATCACTCGGTTGCATCAAAATCGTTACGTATATTATGTACAGTATTTAACCTACTAATGGCGTAACCAGAAGTGAAACCTTGGCGGATTCGTTTACCCTACGCTCGATATAGGATCGAAAATATGAGGATCAAACGATACCCCGGCAAAGCCGTGATCGACGACCCCGCCTGGTTGGAGATGGACATACCGAATCACACGAGAGGTCGCCAATACGAGGCCAACTGGTTGGACGCCCAGAAGACCCTGTCAAATGGGGGTTCCTCCTCGAATTCGTGGGACAAATATAGCACGAAAAGCATGGACGGCACCTTGTCGTCGCGGCTGGGCCAATTCCAGAACGTCTTGGAGGAGATCCGCAAGGATAACGACGAACTGTACGCGGTCCCTCAGAAGATCAAAGCGGGAGGAAGCGTGAGGATGAAGTACCATAGCGACAACATCCTCTCGCGCATCAACTCGAAGAATCCCGAAGAGGGACTCGCGAGGTATTTCTTGCCCTCGCAGAAAAAAGATGCGGCCCCTGTTCCTAAACCTAAGCAGAAAGCACCCGAAGTCTTCGACACGGTACTGGTAGATCTACAGAAGCAAATGAAAAAGTCGGTGAGGTTCGACGAGGTGTGCGAAGACATCGGTGATAGCGGGACCACGGGTCAGGTCAGGGTGATAGTGAATCCGACTCACGAACTCCTAGAGAAGATCGACTCGGTTAGGGAAGGCGCGTCTTCTGACGGCAGGATAAGCGAATGGGTGAACAACCAGAACCAATATATCGTCGCGGACAAAAGCGGCGAGGAAGATAAGACCGGTTTGAAGAGGAACGATAGCGGTTATTACGAGTATACGGGCAAGATTCGACAAAGGATACCCCCGAAACACATCTACCCGTCGTCTTCGTCGTCGATTAGCGACTCATCGAGCGTCGAACGAAACGAAGGAGACGAAGAGGCGTTGGACGGGGTCTACGGCATTTACAAAGAAGGAGCCGCGCCTAAAGTGGCAGTGAGAAGGACAGAATCGAACGATTTTTCGATACCGCGGCCGAAATTGATAGTGCCGGTTCATACGTACGCGGTGAGACGACGGAGGACCGGGAATCTGCAGACGCGGAACAGCGTCGTTAGCGTTTCCGAGTGCAGTGACGTGGGAGCGACCTCTACGAATAGCAAAGGTAAGACGTGATGTTTGGCGAATGACCACCGAAGCTGTAAAAATGGTTAAATCTAACGCGTATATCTTCTTTTATCATTTCCGCATGTCCCTAACGGAGCTTGATTGGCATTCCCTCGATGAATTATATGTACTGTAATAGGAAGGTAATGTCTGTTCATATATATAAGAAAGTAACTAACTAATACGAATTAAGGAAAGACCCGGGCAAGCTATAAGAATGAAATATGGCCGAACAGTACTTTGCCTGGAATTCAATTATTTGGGGTTTTCTTTTTTTTCTGTGATAACTTGCATTGTCCATTACAATGACGCTATTAGGAGGAATGTTTGGAACTAGTTTGTTTTAAACCAACTTTCCAATAAATCAGCGGTGGTGTCTTCATGGTAATCCAGAGAAGAATCTTTAATATTTTTCGCAGACAGAGAAAGTCCATTTGGAATCCAACCATCTTTAGAACCACCATGCAAAACAGTTTTTCTTTTACCTCTTTTTGATGGCGCGTTTGTTTTACATTTATCAGTTGAGTCAACCCAACCCTTTTTCGGAGTATCATAAGTGTCTAACCAGGTTTCATCCAAGTAAATAATTGGCCTTTGTTCTCTGTAAATCCTAATTTTTTTCTAGATATTCCAGTCGCCATTTCCGAATTCTAAAAAATTCCATTGAAACTTGCCTTTTGTCAATTTTTTTAAATCTAAAACTCATGTGTTGAATACACTTCCATAAGGTAGTTCCGCCATATTTAACACCTATTTCATCTTTTTCGGGCCTCCTAAGTATGATATCTAATATAGGCACGCTTTGTTCCTCGTATAACTGGTAAATTTTGCGCCGTATTATATCTTGATCACTTTCATCTACACTGGAGAAAATGTCAGCATCGCTTCTTTTTTTCTTCGCTGAAATGGGATGTCCATACAGTTGATGTTGGAATTTTCGCCAATGTGGCCGTTTCTTCTAAAGATACTTGCTTGCTGGCACCACGTTCAGTGAGAGTCAAATAAATATTGTTTATAACTTCCTTACTCTCAATAGAATAGTGTTTTCTACATTTGGGCGGGAGCATCTCCTGCGATACACTAGACTCGCACATATTTTGCATAATTCGCACACGATTCAACACACGCCGCATCAATACACGCGAAATAAGAATGATTACTAATGAACTTAAACTAAGTAGTATACCAAACCAAAGAATATTAAACACAGGTAAGTATAAAATTATTTTCTATTACGGACCACAATTTTACCTGAATTTAAATTCCGAAACTTTATATCTTTATAATCCCATTCAAAAGCAATTGGTCACTTTCTTATATCTATGAACAGACTTTACCTTCTTAGATGGTAGCATCCTCTACGAATAGAAATCTAACGCCTGTGTCTTCTTTTATCATTATGTCCGCATTTCCTCCATAAATTATAGGTACGGTTGTCGACGACACCCATAATAGGAATAACAAAGGTGAGACGAGTTGATTTGAAGTTTTAAAAATGATTTGGATAAATCTAATTCTTCCAGCTTCATTTTCAGAGAGCAACGTTTGTATTCCTATACTAGTGAGCTGGGAGTCCGTCTCCATTCACAATAATCTCGATATAGCATTCTCTAGAGACATTTTACATCTACCACGGCAGGTTCCCAAACAAAGATTCTACCATCAAACCACCTTCATCACTCACATAGTTTATTATATATTTTTCTTCTATGGAAGATCAGGTTAGTCTAAAATCTCGTCTTCTTTCGATGTTGAATGAGTAATTCAAAATGCGTAGGGGACACCGGGGTTGGTTTTGGCATTTTAAGAAAAATGAGTTTTTATTATTTTTTAAAGCAAACGTGTAACGTCGGTTGTGTGTTGTTTTTATTCTACATTTGTTCTAGATAAAAATACAAACAAAATTACAAATTACAAATCAGGCAAAATGTTTCCGTGCCATCTTCATCTGCTTGTTTTTGCCACTATTTGTTGCCTTATGCTTGTTGCAGATGTTTCTTTTTTCACGGGACTCGTTTTCTTCAATTCCTTTTCTTGTTTCTTTTTATATTCTTCTTCTAACTTGTCCTTGTGTGCTTGGTGAAATGTTTGCAAAAAATTATAAAATTCATTTTTTTTTGGACCATGGTGATTCCCATTTCATTGTAGATGTCTTGAGATTACTTCCTCTAATAGTGAAAAAAAGCTTCGACGTTAGTTGTATTAAAACTAGTTGCCCGGCTAAGACTAGTTGCCACAGCAGTTCCCAAAGACAGAGCGGAATTCCGTTTAAGGAACCCAATGAGCCAATCAGCAGAAGCGATTTTATTTTCAACCCAATTTGGACGAACTTCTACGTAAATTTTTCAAAGAAACTTCCACAGGCTACTGTAATACCTTTTACAAAACTTCTGGATTCCCCTTGCGTCGATTTTTGCTGAGTCGAAATTGATAGCAATTCAGAAGTTTTGTAAATAGTAACTTCTACGTAGTTGGTAACGGCAAATTCATATGCCAAACATCGCACTTCTTTGGTCGACAACCCAAAATATAACTTTGATTGTTCCCCTTCAAAATGATGGGCTGACGGCTACCTACAATAAAAACGAAGAAGACTGATATTAACTTTCTCGCAGTTGAGGTGAAAATGATCCCGACGACACTTTTACCTCGACTAAACAATTTTGACATACAGAATAAAATATCTCAAATTTCCTTTCTATTCCGTGTGTCACAATAAATCTGGTTGTAACCGAACCCATTTCGTATTCAAATTTGGGTGGTACGAGATTTTTTTTGTGACTCGACAGACGTTGCCCGAGCAACATTCTCTCATTCCGTGGTATTGTATTACGGCCAAGGATCTTGCTCGAGGACTGGAACCTTGGTAGCTGCGGAAATCCGCTTGCCACCGCACTTGGGAACACTTCTTCGCCATTGTGGTGAAAGAGGTTAAGCGTCCGGGACGTTTCGTCGCCGATCGTAATCGATTAAAACGAAGTGAACCACCGTAAGAAATACGAAACTTACGACTGTCGCAAATTTTCTGTTCCAATAGCTGCCAGTTGCGTAAATTGGGTACAGATTATGGTTATTAAGCGAGACTTTTGTCCGTGCGATTGTAAACTTTCCGAGAACTTTAACGAGGCGCTTCACAGGGCGTCCGATAATTAGTACCATCCGGCGAGAATTCCACAGATGAATTTTAGAAATTCCGATCAAGGTGTGCAAGTACGAGGGTTACCTTTTATATTTCGGGATTTGTAATAAAAAACCATAAGCTACCAACAAATATGAGTTTATTGCTTCTCAAAACATTCACGCTGATGATCAATACACTTTTGCATTCGATAAAGCCAATCGTCAAAACACTTTTCCTACATCGAGTCAGGCACCTCTAAGACAGGCTTTTTAAACGCTTCAATCGCTTCTTCTGGTGTCAAAAATTGTTGCCCACGTAATTTATTCCTAATGCATGGGAATAAAAAGAAGTCATTAGGTACTTAATCAGGACTATATGGTGGATAGCTCATTAATTCAACGTTTTTAATGCTCAAAAAGTTCTGATGTTGCTTTAACTGTCAAATGTCGAATTAAGTTCATCGATGCAATGTTGTTGAGTTAGTCCACGTCTAAAGTTGTCAAAAATTATTGCACAAAAATAATCCCGATTAAGTTCCATTTTTACAACCAACAGTCTTTGGCCAAAACCTAACTTCTGAACCTAACCTCACCTACTTCCCTACAAAAACGGTAGTCGCCAGATGGCAGGACTAGTTTAAGAAAATCCCGGAATATAAAAGGCAGCCCTCGTATGTGTCTAACGGATTATATTTTACTAACTGCTTTTTGGCGACCTCAGTGTCCCGGCGTCAGCGACCTTTCGCACACTTCATTAACGCGTTCCCAATGCTAAATTAAACTGCATATTTTGTTGATTGTGTTATAAAACTCTTCGATTAACTTGTTCGTAACACAATCAAGATCAACTGACTTGACCGAAGAATTTTTAATTTTTTAAACTTCCTCAATTCGTTTTCATCAGCTCCAACATGAGTTATACAACCGTCGACAACAATTTTGGAACATGATACCGTTGTCGTCCGACCGTTTCTTTACACGTATTACGCATATCAATGAAGGCGAAACTGTAAAGAAGCGCTTTAGCAGAATACCGAAAATGTAGAACGAGAAAAATCGCGAACGATATTCTAAAACGTCGTCGAAGGGAATCCGAGTGAGGTCGTAATCACTAGAGCGTGTATGAAAAGGTTTGGGTTTTGTGTTTACTCTCGACCTCGGATAACCCGACGACGGGGTCGAATGGCCCTGTACAGAGAGTCGTACATTACGTATTCATAATATCCGTTATCCGCGGTTTCGCGAAATACGTATGAAAGTTTAAAATTTTCCTCCTCACACGTTTGCCAACGTTTGCGACAACGTAAGATGTATTCTAACTAGCCTGTATAAAAAATCCTTTTATTACAGCGGCCCCTCCGTTTTTCAAAACCTCTGGTTCCTTCATTATGCGCCTGATAATTTCGACCTCATTGACCAAACCCAACCATGAACATACTTATAATATTCTTGCAATTTGGAAGATACGACTTGATTGAAACTTTCAGATAATATTCTCCAAACAGTCTTCCATTGCTTTTTTATCCGTTATACCACGCACAAAACTCAAGTGGCGTTGTCGCATATACAACTGCAAATACTAGCCCGGGTCTCAATGTTCACATCGTCTTGTATTAGTATTATTAGTATGTATATGCATGTATTGCATGATGCATGATTTTTACTCAGATAATAAGATAAGATAAGATAATAAGATAATATAGTGGCCCTACTACGGTAAAAAATGATGGAGCTTTTGCGCATGCGTCACGCCCCAACTAACTGAGTTGCCACATTTCCGTAGTTTTTTTGCAAAAATTGACTAATTTTTATAAGAACGCAAAATCAGTCTCTGAAATCCGAATATAATTGGCAACGCCGAACTAGGAACTGCTGTTGCCACAGACTATTAATAGTCTGTGCCATTGTTGTTTACATTTTTGGTGGTTATGATTCTCCTCCGTACCTTTTTCATGTTTTTGCGAAAACCTTGTGTTTGTGGTCAAAACTGTAAGGAAAAGAATGTACCTACATGCGGGTAAGTGTTGTCTTACGTACAAGTTAATTTAAAAGATTTAAAAGTGGTTTCTATAGCGACATTTCGTGAATTCGACTTTATTTACATTTTCAATAGAAGTCAAACCAATAAGTTTATAAAAACACACTGTTTGCTCCGATTTACGGGCGCAACTTCGGAAAAAATTAGCTGGTATCGTGTCTATACTGCTTAAAGAACCAAAACGCTAAATACTTACAGAATTATACTAAGGACGCCGATCCGTGTACTCTAATTCAGCATAATATTAACTCTGCACTTGTCGCTAATTTTTTAAACAACACTTTCTACACCTTAATTCCATTTTTTCCTGAAAATTTAATGGGATTTCGACATATTTTGAGAAATTACTGCATCCAAACATTGTCGACCTGCCAGCGGCCATGTTGATTGTTGCAAACCGCAAGGCCTTATGGGTAGAACGTCAGAAAATGCAATTAGAGTTGCCAATAGTTAAAATCGAAATTTCAAATCTCGCGCATGCGCATATTTAACAGACCTTCTCAAAATTTACTTTACATAGTTGCTTCACAAGTTCCTGTACTTTTAGCATAGGCAGGGCGTATAATGTCTAGCAGCTATATGCTTGGACTACAACGTAATATACTATATCTAATAAAATTTTGTTTCTTTCTGTTTCAAACAGAGACCTTTCGTATGTTACTGAAATAGCTTTTTCATAACCTTTCGACTCGTCGATCATTTATGTCTCAAGTGAAGGTAGAAAATTGGCTGGGTTGTTGAAATAACCTCATTGAAAACTTTAATTCTAAAAATAAGCATCATTACTAATACGTCATAATTTCCCGGTTAAAAAGAGAAACGACACGAAATTGTTGAATATGGAATAGCGTTGACGCTGGGCGACGACAAAATGCCGGTTTCTAAAACTCGATTTTGAATTCGAAACGAGAGATAATAACCATAATCAGTGCCCGCGGCTGGTTCGGTCGATCATCAATAATTATCGCGATAAGCGCCGCGCGGCCTGAGAAAGTGTTTTCACTTTTTGTCTATTGTTCGCTCTCCTATCACTACGATTATTAATAGAATCTAGCCCGGCACGTTTTAAGGAAGTTCTTTATCGACATCGTCGTACAAAATCGGTAGAAAGTTCAATTACGTATGCGTGTCGCACTCACGACCTTTGCTTCCGCGCATCACCTTCTGTTTATGGAGGTGAAACCCGAGATGCGCTTATAGACGACTCTTCAGTCGTTGACCCCAAGCCTTGATCACGTTTTCCGTTTGAATAATAAAAGAAAAGTACGACCACGATTTACGATGCGTCCCTCGTTATACGCTCCGACACATCTTAAAATGGTACGGCACATGGCGCAGCCTGCGGTGATGTTGTTTACGTCGTCGCTAAGCAACGTCCGACCTTTGCGCAGCGCCGAACACGTGACTGTTCCTTATATTTATCGATAAATTCAATTGTCGTCTCTTTTCAGAGGGATGCGTCGAGGTATCCCGCGAAAACAAGTTCCTCAGCACCCAGACCCCTGGCAAAGTCTTGGGCGAGCTGGCCATACTGTACAATTGCCAGAGGACTGCCACGATCAAGGCCGCCACCGACTGCAAACTTTGGGCGATCGAACGGCAATGCTTCCAAACGATCATGATGAGGACCGGCTTGATCAGACAAGCCGAATACACCGATTTCCTCAAGAGGTAACGGAAAATTGAAAATTGAATCGTTTTTCAGTGCGTATTCGAAATATTGCTAATCGTAATTACCAATTACTTTTCCATAATTATTAATTTCAATTAACAATATAAGAATCGTCGCGCAAAATCCGATGGATTACATAAAACTATTACTACTTCTAATTGGTAATACCAATCGATGGCGTAACAATATTAATTACAAATTGATAAAAAAAAATTACAAATTATTAATTGCCAGCAATTACTAGTGAACTAAGTACAATTAATTGGACCCCATTAATCTGCGAATTGTAATAAATTGAAGGTTGCTTAATTCCATCCTTTATATTATATAATAATAACATGTAATTAATACTAAAAATATGTTTACTAATTTGAGCATCAATTAAATGAACTAGTTATGATCTCTTCGTGTGCGAATTATGCAAAATATGTGCGAGTCTAGTGTATCTCAGGAGATGCTCCCGCCCAAATGTAGAAAACACTGTTCTATTGAGACTAAGGAAGTTATAAACAATATTTATTTGACTCTCAATGATCGTCGTGCCAGCAAGCAAGCATCTTTAGAAGAAACGGCCACATTGCCGAAAATTCCAACATCAACTGTATCGAAAATTGTGAATAATCCGATTTCAGCGAGGAAAAAAAGAAGCGATGCTGACATTTTCTCGAGTGTAGATCAAAGTGATCAAGATATAATACGGCATAAAATTTACCAGTTATACGAAAAACAAAGCGTGCCTACATTAGATATCTATTATGTGGCTTGAAAAAGATGAAACCGGTATTAAATGTGGCAGCACTACCTTATGAAAGTGTATTCAACACATGGGTTTTAGATTTAAAAGAATTGACAAAAGGCAAGTTTTAATGAACAACAAAGGCCAATTATTTACTTGGATGAAACCTGGTTCGACACTTGTGATACCTCTCAAAAGGGTTGGGTTGACTCAATTGATAAGTGTAAAACAAACGGGCCATCAAAAAGAGGTAGAAGAATAACTATTTTGCATGCTGGCTCTTAAGTTGATTGGAATCCAAATGGACTTTCTCTGTCTGCGAAAAATATTAAAGATTCTTCTCTGGATTACCATGAAGACACCATCGCTGATTTATTTGAAAGTTGGTTTAAAAACAAACTAGTTCCAAACATTCCTCCTAATAGCGTCATTGTAATGGACAATGCAAGTTGTCACAGTAGACCTTCCCCTTCCTGGTGTGACACAAAACCAACAATCCAAAACTACATGTATAATAACGACATTTATTTTCACGAAGATTATACCAAAAAGCAATTAATTGAAGTTCTACAACGCTTGAACCTACAAAATTGTGATAATTATGGAAAAAATTTAGGGCATACAGTTTTAAGGGTTCCATCTTAGCACTGTATATTTAATCCCATTGAACATGTTTGGCACCAACTCAAATCTGCCATTCGTCGTAACAATGTGTTTCCCCGTGTTAACTCCAATGTCCTCAAACTTATAGAAACCGAAGTTTTTAACATCCCTCCACAAAGTTGGGCAAATACTGTTAAACATATAGAAAAAACACAACAATCGTGTTGCAAATAATATAGAACAAATAATAATTAGAACATGCGATAATAGCGATAGTGATACTGATATATTATGTGAATAATTTTAAGTAATTTAAGTAGGTAATAAAAATAACTTGTAATTTTATTTTAGATTTAAACATAAATACATACATAAAAAAATAAATATTGTTTAGTATCTTTCCTAACAAAACCCCAAATAATTAAATTCTAAGCAAAGTACGGAGCTGTTCGGCCATATTTCATTCTTACAGCTTGCCCGGGTCTTTCCTTAATTCGTATCAGTTAGTCACTTTCTTATATCTATGAACAGACTTTACCAATTATCTACAATTAACTGCGATAATTAATTGTCAATAATGAATATATAATTGTAGTCACTAAGTAAGCACTGTCCGTTGCACTTATTCAGTGATCACTAATTGTAATTACTAAGCATCAATTAAGGTCGACTAATTGTCCTCCAGTAAGCGGCTCCTATTAACCAGAATTAATGGTGGAGCTCTGCATAGTAATCCTTAAAAAAAATCAAATCCCCATTACTAATTGTTGATTCTGCCCTTTTAGTGTGCCCATATTCAAAACGTTACCAGAAGAAACTCTGATAAAGATCTCGGACGTCTTGGAAGAATGCTTCTACGCGAACGGCGACTATATCATCCGACAGGGAGCGAGAGGTGACACCTTCTTCATAATCAGCAAAGGTCGAGTGAAGGTGACGATGAAACGACCCGATACCGCCGACGATAGATACATCCGCACCCTAGGCAAGGGCGATTTCTTCGGAGAGAAAGCCCTACGAGGGTAAGAACGAGACGTCTCGACGCCCCTGGAGCCTGCAGTATTTGTTAATCGTTGCAGGGACGATTTGAGGACGGCCAACATAATAGTCGATGATCCCGAAGGGGTCACCTGTTTGGTGATCGACAGGGACACGTTCACGCAGCTGATTTCGGATTTGGACGAGATCAAGACGAAATACGTGGACGACATGGACTACCGAAGACGGTAAGTGATATTGGCGACATTAATTTAAAGAAAAGAGAGTAAAAATATTGAAAAGGATGATGAGTTAAATGTGGATTTTGTCATTTTGTTCCCGCTTTACCCGGACGCAGATCCCCTGTAAGTATTTACCGGCTTCAGCACTGCATCACCGCTGCACCCCTAACGTACCGATTAAGAAAGACCAAAGGAAAAATATAAATATATAAAGGTTCCTTCTTAGTCGGCCTGTACATACAAAAGCAAGAGCGCGAATGATGGTGTAAAGAGTATGAGAAGAAACTCGGAAGGTTTTTGCCCCTAAGACCGTTTATCCCCTCTCTTTGCCTATCATCCGCTCAAACCCCACATAACCGTCGAATTATCAAAAAATTCCCGCCGCAAGGTTGAACGAGGAATTCTCCAACGTGAAACTGGACGATCTCAAAGTGCTGACCACCCTCGGAGTGGGCGGGTTCGGCAGAGTCGAACTGGTCCAGATCAACGGACGTCCGTCCAAATCGTTCGCGCTGAAGCAGATGGTCAAGGCGACGATAGTGGAGACCCGTCAACAGCAGCACATCATGTCCGAGAAAGAGATCATGGGAGAGGCGAACTGCGATTTCATCGTCAAGCTCTACAAGACGTTCAAGGACGCCAAGTACCTCTACATGTTGATGGAGAGCTGTCTAGGGGGCGAACTGTGGACCGTTTTGAGGGATAAGGGGCACTTCGATGACGCGACCACACGTTTCTACACCGCGTGCGTCGTCGAGGCGTTCCAATACCTTCACTCGAGGAATATCATCTACAGGGATCTAAAACCAGAAAACCTGCTTCTCGACCATAGAGGGTAAGGGGCTAAAGGATACATTTCAAACGACACTCACTTCTACATTGCAGATACGTGAAGCTCGTCGATTTTGGTTTCGCCAAAAAGTTACAGGCCGGTAGAAAGACGTGGACGTTCTGTGGCACCCCAGAGTACGTGGCGCCAGAGGTGATTCTCAACAAAGGACACGACATCAGCGCCGATTACTGGTCTCTCGGGATCCTCATGTTCGAACTCATGACGGGAACGCCTCCCTTCAGCGGAAGCGACGCCATGAGGACCTACAACATCACCCTGAAGGTAAGGGTTATCGCCAATCTCCAGGTTCCGACAATGACGCTTCTAAACGTTGGTAAACAAACGTATAAACAAAAAGCGAAAATTCCATTTTATGGCCATTACGTTTGTGAATATTCATCTGCATTTTACATTACATTAGGTACAACAAGATGTTATTGATGAGCTAAACTCTTTGAGCTTCTTTCTGGTACAGATTCTAGCTGCCAATGTGTAGATGTTTATTTCGCAGAAACGCGGTAGATATATTAAAAATAAATTTACTCCGTTAACTTTAACATTCAAATTGGTTGAGTTACAATTACAATTACAAAGTGCCAGTAAATAAGAATCAAAAGAATTACATTTTCTATTCATAGACTGAGTCCTAGTTATATGGGCGTAACAGTGCATCAATTTTAAAAACTTAATGATCCGAGAGTGGTACAGTATGGCATGCCGGCGGGGCAACGTTCTTGGTCTAATTTTAACTCTCAAAGTCTGGTACCAACATAACAAACTGACTCTAAGTTTTGAATTTCTTGTCATATAAAAATCATCCGCCAAATTTAGGTAACTTAACAGATGATATTACTATTCCTAACACATATTCTATAAAATATCACGGTATTACTACAGGCAGCTTGCTTAGATGGGATTTATGGCAAATGTAGTTTATAAACTTAAAGGGCTACTGTCTAAATTTTACTACTTAATAGACTTCTTTCCACTTCAACAGTTAAAACTGTATGTACGTCCTTAATAGAAACGCACCGTTGGAGTTTCGGAAACCATATTGAAAATCTCGAGACTCTGTAAAAATGGTTTATAAAAATAATATTTCGCGAACCAAAATTATACCCAACAAATTTGTTGTTTCGAGATAATGTCTGTCCGTATTAAAAGATATTAAAAAAAGGTTAAATTCCCACTGTTACTCAGAAAACACACGGACAACGCCCTTATAAATATTATGGATCCAGACTGTACAATATACAAAATTTTAAACCATTTAATTGCAAAACAAAACGATGGATAATTGCGACTGATCGATAGCTTTTAAATAATCTTATTGACTTGAAGTACTTAAAATAGATAGGTCCAAATTTATCTATCCGATAGCACAATCAACGTAGTCTCTGAACGCGAATTTATCTGTGAAGCTATTTTTTTTATCCCTAGTGATTCCGCTCACAAGCATTCTTAAATGTTTCCATGGATATCCGTGGATTTTACATTTTTTGGAATGCAGGTTCACCCACTAAAACACCCCCAATCGACAGCATCGGCTGCTAGGGCTAGCTGTCAATCTCTATTGCATCCACACACATATGTCCCTCGTCTATTAATAGTATTTTCTATATAATGTTAAATACAATGATGTAATTTAAATATGCCTCTTCCCTTTTCAAGTTGTTGTTTATGTTGTCGTCTTTGCAAACCATACATTCGACATGCGCTCGTTATGTGAACGAAGCAAGGTGTTACATCCAATCCAGATGGTTTGCCAGTCCTGCCGGATTTTTTCGTTAACCAATTTCCTGAATTGTTTTGTTCTTGGTAACAAGTTGTTTGCAGTTGTCACCCCATTATCATCATCTATCGGTTCCCTTGGTAGGTTAACTTCAATTTTTTCGAGATACTGTCTATATCTCACTGCTAAACGACATGTAATACTTCTTCGGCAGGAGTAGGCAGTTCTTATCGAATATGCTTTAGTGGCATCGATCCAGATCCACACTAGAGGCTCTGGACTTGGAAATTCCCAAATTTTGATTATGATCTAGTAGATAAAACAAATTTTTTCTCGCTGATATGATACGAGATGATGCAGCCTTAGTCGGTTTTTGACAGAATGAGGTCTTTGTAGATTTGGAGTAAACTTTTTGGATTATTATTAAATTATATAATAAGTTAACTAATGAACTTAAGAATGTTATTGTGCAAACGTTGTCCACAAAGCGAGTCGATTGACCAAAATATGTTACGCCAGGGAATAGACGCAATAGACTTTCCGAGGAACATTACACGAAATGCGACGGCCTTAATTAAACGCTTATGCAGAGACAACCCCGCCGAGAGGCTGGGATACCAGCGGGGAGGCATCAGCGACATCCAGAAGCACAAGTAAGTCCTCTCTTCCCTAGAAGCGTAGACTAAACAAATCTAAACTTAAACCCCGATGCTAAAAATTTACCGCTCATATGTTGCCAGGTAATCGCACATGTAGAGATGTCGCTAGCTGTCTCCGTTTAGTTGTTTGAATTAAAGCAAGGTTACCAAATTGTTTTCTTTTAGGTATTGCCCGATAGTACTTATCGTCTAAATTGACATTAAACAAGGGATTAGACCAGCCTTGAAAATTTTTTCGACGTTAGTTTCATTTCTGAGACACTAATACAAAATAGTGCACAGATGATTGAAAATGAACGAAATAAAACTCGAAATCTTTTGTTCATGTTTTTCGGTTGCTTGCTTTCAAAATATTATGGAGTATAGACTTTTAAAATTTTTGCTTTATTTGACAACACAGTCGAACAAAATTTTCTGTCTAATTGTGACCAAGTAATTGTGCTATGGTCTGTTCATAGATATAAGAAAGTGACCAATTGGTTTTGAATGGGATTATCCAAGGGTGGTCATTAACTTACGATGCAACAAGATTATTACCTAAAGTTTCGGACTTTAAAATCAGGTAAAATTGTGGTCCATAATAGAAAATAATTTTATACCTACCTGTGTTTAATATTATTTGGTTTGGTATACTACTTAGTTTAAGTTTATTAGTAATCATTCTTATTTCGTGTGTAATACAGCGTGTGTTGAATCGGGTGCGAATTATGCAAAATATGTGCGAGTCTAGTGTATCTTAGGAGATGCTCCCGCCCAAATGTAGAAAACACTATTCTATTGAGACTAAGGAAGTTATAAACAATATTTATTTGACTCTCATTAAACGTGGTGCCAGCAAGCAGCTAGCATCTTTAGAAGAAACGGCCACATTGACAAAAATTCCAACATCAACTGTATGGAAAATTGTGAATAATTTCAACGAGGAAAAAAAGAAGTGATGCTGACATTTTCTCCAGTGTAGATGAAAGTAATCAAGATATAATACGGCCTAAAATTTACCAGTTATACGAGGAACAAAGCGTGCTTACATTAGCTATCTTAATTAGGAGGCTTGAAAAAGATGAAACCGGTGTTAAATGTGGCAAGACTATCTTATGGAAGTGTATTCAACACATGGATTTTAGATTAAAAAAAAACTGACACAAGGCAAGTTTTAATGGATTCTTTTAGAATTCGGAAATGGCGACTGGAATATCTATAAAAAATTAGGAATTACAGAGAACAACAAGGGCCAATTATTTACTTGGATGAAACTGGTTCGGCACTTATGATAACCCGGAAAAGAGTTGGGTTGACTCAACTGATAAGTGTAAAACAAACGCGCCATCAAAAAGAGGTAAAAGAATAACTATTTTGCATGCTGGCTCTAAAGATGGTTGGATTCAAAATGGACTTTTTCTGTCTGCGAAAAATATTAAAGATTCTTCTCTGGATTACCATGAAGACACCAGCGTTGATTTATTTGAAAGTTGGTTTAAAAACAAACTAGTTCCAAACATTCCTCCTAATAGCGTCATTATAATGGACAATGCAAGTTATTACAGTAGACAGTTGACTAAAACCCCTTCCTCATGTGACACAAAAGCGACAATCCAAAACTACATGTATAATAACGACATTTATTTTCACGAAGATTATACCAAAAAAAAATTGAGGTTCTACAAAGCTTGAACCTACAAAAGGAATACGTCTGTTATAATTATGCAAAAAATCTAGGGCATACAGTTTTAAGACTTCCACCTTACCACTGTATATTTAATCAGATTGAACATGAACTTATAGAAACCGAAGTTTTTAACATCCCTCCACAAAGTTGGGCAAATTCTGTTAAACATATAGAAAAGGCAGAACAATCGTATTATCCATATTGCAAGTAATATAGAACAAATAATAATTAGAACAGGCGATGATAGCGATAAAGATACTGATATATTATCTGAATAATTTTAAGTAATTTAAGTAGGTAATAAAAATAATTTGTAATTTTATTTTAGATTTAAACATAAATACATGCATAAATAAATAAATATTGTTTAGTATCTTTCCTAACAAAACCCCAAATAATTAAATTCTAAGCAAAGTACGGGCCTGTTCATTTCATTCTTACAGCTTGCCCGGGTCTCTCCTTAATTCGTATCAGTTAGTCACTTTCTTAATCTATGAACAGACTTTACCTGTCTGATAGCAGCTCGCGAATATTTTCGACTTAATTTGAAATGTCCTGCCTAAAGAAGCAAGCGGTAACAAACTACAATTTTGTATTTCGAAACACAGTTTTAGACTAGGTCTATTTAGTCTATGGTAAGAATAAACTAAGCTAAAATAACTAACACTTGTTACGATACTTAGATGGTTCGACGGTTTCAACTGGGAAGGCCTGGTGGCCCAAACCCTAACGCCACCTATCCAACCAGAAGTACGTAGCGTTACCGACACGTCGAACTTTGACAAGTATCCGCCCGATAACAGCGCCACACCGCCGGACGACATAACGGGCTGGGACAAGAACTTTTAAAATAATGGTGGATTTTGGCCGCTGCGAATCGAAAGTGCCTTACCGGGAATTAACGACGCAAAATTTCCCTGTTTCGTTGCAAACTTTGTTGCCGAGTGTGATATGTCATTTAGAGGGTTAGGTTTTTCTGACGGATCGGATAGGGAAACATGACAATTTCGAACTGAAAAAGAAATTTTAATTCGTGCCTACATAGATTTTATATACTTTTATATATTATGAATGCAAGGAAGTGCCATGTGATTTATCCTCTTTCCTATTGGTTTGGAGGTTGCCCTTCTCTCTAATAACCAGGAGGTACTTTTTTTAACCCTAACAAATTTTTTAAATGAAGACATTTAAAAAGGGCTTGTTTTAGCGTGCATGTACATATATATAAGCATGAAGTTACCCCGATATTTTTTAATTAATTTTGCGGATTAGGAGCGACTTGGGAAATTCTAGATAGCATTTCCATAGATATTGTGAATATTGTAATTTAACGTTGTATAATAAAATATTGGTCAAAAGCAACGCTTCTGGCTTTTTTCCCTACCTTGCCTACTCTCTGTCGGCGTTCAGAAATGTGCGGAATTCACTTTCCAATACTAAATCAATAATAAAACTAATAAATTATTGCTTTTTCCAATCACAATCACAGAATATATACAGGTCAGTTTTGAACGGCACAGTTGCGACTCGGGACACAATTCAATTCGGTAGCTTAATCTTTTGAAAATTATTTTTGACAACTAACTTTTAATTACGCAAAAAAAAAAACGTCTACACGCTTCCGTAAGTGGTAGTGAACTGGCTCGTGCAATCGGAAATATATTTTCCACTCTGTTGCATAAACCGATGCTCGCTTCTGGGAGCGACCTAAGTCAACTCTGTACATAACAATGTTGGGAATGAATACCGGCTTCGGCAACATACCGATCTAATCTAAATTAGCCAATTTTTCGATGCAAAAATTAATAATGTTTGTCTGTCGCATAATTTTTTTTCTTTGTATCAGTCAACTTTAGGTAGTGGCGTATAGATGGCAAAACATATTTATATGCATTAAATAACCAGTTTTTCTTCTGTGTTATTTTTCACTTTTAATTCAATTGTTCTCTCATCGATCCATAGAGAGCGCTGTACAACAGAAAATTGTTCTGGATAAAATAAATGTACAATTTAAGATTTGGCCACAATAACACTTCGAATATTGTTTGCAAAGTATAATTAGAAACTGCTTCTGAATTTAATTCTCAAAGCTATTGAAGTTTTCATTATTTGTTTCTTACCACTACCGTTCACTAGAGGGCAGCGTATATCTGTGTTGAGGAAAATGCTGTTATGATTCGTAAAAATATTATTAGGGTTAGTATTCGTATTTCTTTAAGGGGCTTAATTTTTTAAAATATGTTTTAAATATAAAACACAACAATCCTCTCAGTGGTAGTATCGATCTAATTTCAATCCGAGTTCAAAACCAAACAATTTACCAGAGATGGCGACACGGTGCCGAATAATCTGTCAAAATTAATATGTCTGCCATAAGGATTTTTGGTGGTTGTGTTATGGTGTTTCTATGAATTTCGCGATAAAAACGGTGTTGAAATCAGTGCGAATATGGTGGAACTTTGGGATGCGGGGGTGCCGAACGTTCATTTTCTGAACCACTCATCTGCGGAGTTCCGCGTGCAAGGTAATCAGATATTGGTTATGTGTTTTTGCGGACTGCGTCACGGACGTCCACATTTTTGACAGATGGGACGGGATGTCTGTGTTTACAAACGATTTTTATTTGATTTCGTTTTCGTTCCAATTGGAAAATGGCTTGCGGCGAGTTTTCGTGTCGGATCGTGCCTATTTTCCAGTCTAATTCGAACTAGTTTCAATATCGTTTGGCAAGAGAGTTGGTGTGCCGTCCACGAAATGCGTTCATTGCTTTTTTTAGCCAGATATTCGTGGATATTATTGCCAAATAACAAATGACGAGAGTGCGGGAGAACCGAGCTAAACGCAGATACCATGACCATATGATTTCAAGGCCGCTATCCATTTTTAGATTTTTTTGCTTGACTTGTGGGCGATTTTTAAAATACATCTAATGGTAACTAACGACACTTTGGCATATGATGAAATTGGCATGTCCCACGTGCGCGACCCCTTTGTTATTTAGCGTGTTACGTCATGCGTATACGTACCTGAACAGTGGAACGCAGTATGTGCCTATTGTTCTGGCGTAATGGAATGCGAGCGTTGATTGCCGCAATGTGTAATTTATGGAGCAGCGGGCACACATGGCGATAATATGGCAAAAAATTAACTGCCCATTATAGGCGTTCGTTGCGGAAACCCTATATCTGTCCGCGTTCACCATGCTTCCACCCACCCATTAAACTCGACGGGAATTATTGCAATACCAGGTTTCGTTCTGGTAAATAAAAAAATTAATCCACTCGGATAAAAATTAACGGTCATCTCCCGGGAGGGTGTTATTATTTCATTACCGTTATCGTCGGGTCGTAAATTTGGTTGTTTTTTTTTTAATCTGTGTCTCTCGGAAAACTGTAAATATTTTCGGCGGGTTTTGTCGGATAATTATCGTTAATGGCTGAAAATTTGTTTTTATAACAGTATTAAAATTATGCAAACCGGGTCCCGGTCTTTAACGGCCACCCAAATGTACACCCGATGTGTGGCTGCTCTTATATTTAAGCCGAAATTCCAATGTTGCTTGAGCTTAAGCACATGTAGAACTTTCGATGTAAATGGTATTGACCGAACTCATATGTTAAGCGCCAAGGATGCACGTTCAAAGTTGGACGTAAATGTACCTTTACAATTGGTAAAAAAATAAAATCTCGCTGATTGATGTGCGTATACAGGGCGTTAAAAAAATAATATGAAAAAAAGTTCATGGGTCCGGAAATGCTTCGATTTCATGATACAGGGTGTTTAAACTTTTCTTTCTTTTACAGTTTATATGAAATTTACGGAAAAAGCAATTAAGATGTCGAGATGAGTTTTGGTACACACACACGTGCTTTAGTGAAGTTCACGTTCACGTGATCAAAATTGTTTTCTAGCGGTGGCGTTCGTGAAGGCAAGTGCCCTTCATAAAATGAGGCAACAATAATTTAGTTTATGAGATCACCTGACTTAAGTCTTCAGAAGTTTGCCCTAATCCAAAATAAATTGAAAAAGATTGGAGAGTCACGCGCCGTATCATGAAAACGAAGCATACCCGAATCCATATTTATACTGGGTGATTTAGGCTTTAAGACACAAAATGAAGCAAAAAATTTTATATAAAAACGAGTCCGATTTCGATCAGTAGCGGAGCTTCAGGGCGTCAGAGTTTGTTAATTTTGTTCTATTAATTAAAATATTTTTTTCCGGAGTCGCACTATAAGATAAATTCTATACCAGTCCAAGCGTGTGAAGGTTGCAGGAATACTTACATTCTATGCTTAGATTAGGGTGGATTTACAATCATGAAGTAAAAAGTAAAAAACATATTTCTTTTAAGAGGTTACTTATCTTTACGATGATAATTCTTTTGAAATGACAGTTTTTAAGTAGTTATAAGCTAGTTAAAGCTAAAACTTGACCTTCTACTTGTTAAAAGTGTGTTTAAATATTTCATGCATTTTTAACGAATTTAGTCCAAGAATAAAATTTAAGCAAAATATTAACTAAAAAAATGGAATAGCAAAAAAATTCTGGAAATTGGACGGGCCAACCACCTGGATGAGGTCAGGTGCGCACTACGGAAAAGTTTGGGGGTCCCCAAAGAAGCGTCTTTCCCCAGAAACGTATCACGTAGATTTTAAAAATATTTAAAAAGCTTTAAATAATGATCTTCTGGGAAGTATTAATTATTATTATTAATTAAAAATTAATAAAGAACAAATAAATAAACGACACATATAAACTTTTTTTAAATGCATAATTAGAACAAAGAATTTTAAGATTTTCACAGTTTTCACAGGTTCACAGTTAGTTATATATATGTAATCAGGTAGTAATATATTTTTAATTACAGGTGTAGAGTCAAAAATTTAATTTTGACAGCGGAGACGCATTAAGTAATAGATTCGAATTTTATTAATCTCCATAGCTTGCAACAAATTCAGTTTTTTGCATTTTGTTTCATTATGTAAAATATCAAAATTATGGCCAAAGTTGTGTATTTCCGAATTTAAATGAATGGCGTAGTTAGAATCTGAACTTTTATTTTTATACGCTCTTTTATGTTCGTTAATGCGTTTCTAAATTTTCTACCTCTTTGTCCGATATTTCAACTTGTAGACTCTTGATTGTTGAGTTTTTCGTGATTTACTTTTATTGTTTTTTAAAAATTTTCCGATGGTGTTTTCAATTTTAAAATCCATCGTGAGACCAAATTTAAATACATGTTTCGAAATTTTCTGGCTAGGTGTATTTTATTGTTTTATAAATTTTGGGCTCGGTATTTAATATGGGAGAGATAGAGTTCTGAGATATTTGAAACTGTTTTTTAGTTATAATCTTATCTATCAAAGAGGCTTCGTAACCATTGTTAAATGCTATTTGTTTTAAAATATTTAATTCTTTTTCAACAATTTCTGCGGAAAGTGGTGTATTCAGTAGTCGACGAATAAGAGGCAGCCATTTTGTGTGTTATTATATTTTTTAAATGATAACTAGTTAACCATTTCAGTTTGTGCCTTAAAAGTTATGTATGTATAAACTTTTTTTTCATATTTTTACATGTAGAATTTGCCCTTAAATTTTCTGTTCCACACTGTATAAATACGTCTGGATGGTGGTTGCACCGCAATGCGGTACCGATAAACAGATGGCCTCTCGGTGCCCGAATCCGCTGGTGACTTTCACGTCCAAAAACGGCTCAGACGTTTTGTGCAATAATTCGCTCGCGTTGTTACCGAAATGGAAACGGTGAATCATTGGTATAAATAACGTCTAAATATTTAACGTTCGCCTGGTACCATTTTACGGACGAATCTCACAAAAACTCGCCCCGCATAGCGTTCATAAATATTTACGGTGGAAGGAAAAAAAAAAGCGAGGCAATATGTAAATCGGTAATCCTCACCTCGTGGTACCCGAAACCTGCCGATGCGGTGTTAAGATAGGAGCCCCTTTTCGCGAGGGAGAGGTCCTCATCCGCCCACGGTCCGCGTCGCGTTCGACAATGCAACGTTGCCAAATGTTCGATTCTACCATATATGTTAAGAAGAAGGCACTAAATTTTCCGAAACTTCGACCACAAATAAATAGTTCTGTACACACTCAATTCAAAACACACCAATTCCTTAACCCATATTATGCCAAGCATAAAAAAATACTTTTTTGCTCTGAAATTGTTTATTTTGCTGCACTTAAGAATACATTACATGTGTCAAAAAAAAACTCGGAACAAAAAAAATACTGGTGCGTAAACGAACCACTGGAAAAAAACATTAAATAATGTTCTACTAAACTAACTACTAAAAGTAGATTGTTTTCCAAGTAGAACCTGAGCATACGTCTTCTTTTGAATTCCAGGGTTTTATCATCTGAGGTTCGGTAGTTTATGAATTACAGGACTGTTGAAGGACACCTGTATCATTCGGTGTATGTAACCAACTATATCAGTTGGTTCCCTAACCTCTTGTAGATTTATGTTATCGTTCATATCTTCTTCAGTCAGTCATGGTATCAACGTCGGGTGGAATATAGACCGCGTCAATATGTTCTGTAAATATTTTAGCATAAATTTACAAGGAATGTAATGCTACAATACATAAGAATACGTAAATCCAAATAATACTTACGACTTTCATTGTTATTGTCCTCATCCATCACGATCTCCTTCATAGCCGCCTCTAATTCCTTTTGAGTCAAATTTACGAACTGTAACGTTCACTGCACAAGGCACAAATAATAACGAAATTTCTAAATGGATGTGCAAAAATATTTTCTGGATGTGACAAAAAAAATCATGGAATAGGTGGTGCATTAACGCACCACAGGGTCAAAATGGGTTAATATCGTGACTTTTGGGGATTGATTTGAGAAATGAAACCTAAATATATATGAAATTGAGTTAATACGACTTCGATGATGTTTCCACCAGATTATTTGAAAACTACTTAGCTAACAGATATCAAAGAGTTACCCATGACAATGTAAGTTTTGAATTTCTTCCTGTTTCATCAGGTGTGCCGCAAGGTTCTGTCCTTGGACCTATATTATTCTTAATTTATATTTCTGATATTTATACATCCATCGAATGTTTGAATTTGCATTCATTTGCTGATGACACTCAGCTACTTTACTCCTTCGATCCCAAATTATTTGATATTGCTGGATTCCTCCTGCGTCGGTTTTTGCTTAATCGAAATTGCTGACGTTTCGCCAATCATCCTGTTGGCTTCTTCAGAGCTTCAGTTTCAGTCAAGCTCTGAAGAAGCCAACATGATGATTGGCGAAACGTCAGCAATTTCGACTAAGCAAAAACCGATATTACTATTACATTTATCTATTATACTATATTTAATTCGTCAATGTAACTTCCTATCTAGTTTTCAATTTAAACATTTAAGAGGTAGAGTAGCTTTTGCTAGACTTCGCCTCTGCTCTACTGTATATATACTGTATATAACAGTATACAACAATAAAGGCAATTTATTATTATTATTATTATTATTATTATAAACAACCGGTCCCTTCATATTTTCAATTGAATTCTTTTTTCTACTTCCTACTGCGATCGGTCCAACGCAAAGATTGCCAAACCGCAGAGACTGGCGTGTCAACCTTCACATATACGTGGAGAGGGATGCAAGCATTTGCAGACTAAAGGTACTAAAAGATAGCCATTTTGGAGATGTCGTCAGCAATTTCGTCGCACCTGCTCTATGAAGTGAACCTGTCAAGTACAGAAGAACAAGCAAGGTTCAGAACAACACCAATATATGGGGGAAAGGATAGCGGTTCACAAACCGATGAAAGAATTGGAGTCGGCATCTCTGGGAAACATCCAGATATATTCCAAGCGGAAGGGTCCGTGCCAGAATGCTTGTAGAAAAACAAAGAGAAATTTATTATACTGGGCAGGCAGGCTCCACAAGAAGCTGCCAAGAGGCGCTAACCATGTTATAGGAGATTGAAATAAGGTAACCCCCGTTTGTGGCCTAAAAATGTGAACCTTCTGGCGCGGAAGAGGCCAGAAACGTAACTGATGATGCCTGAATGAGAGAGGAAACATTAACAGAATGATCAGATATGATCAGGGCAAACTTTGCACAAAATAGGCCTTTCGGACGATGATGCTGGATATCGAGGAGCAAATCATCATCCATAATTGGTACACCAGATTTCACACAATCTTGTGATTTCACAGATTTCACCAGTTTTAGATTTCACGGATTCTACAAAGAGTTTCATTTTGTTTCTTTTTTGAAGCTGATTTGACTAGTGAAAAGTGATTTCACAGGTCACAAAGATTGCACAGATTTCACTGAGCTGGTAAAATAGACTTCGCGAAGATTATCTTGCGTATAGTACAGCAAGCTAACTAGTTCCGCTGTATAGTGACGTTTATCAAACCCGCTTGCTTGTAATACACTATTGAGTAAGTTTCGAGAACGATTGTTTCAGAAACAACTATGTTGTAAAAATATTGTAAATTAATTTGAATTAAAATTTTGTGAGCAGTTACTTTTGTGACTCAATCAATTTAAGTATTTGCTGTATAAATTTAGTTTTTTTTTTGGTTGGAACAAGCATTTTGGGACACATGTTTATTAACCAAATTTTGCAATTTTCTATTTACTTATGAAATTTAATATATGCGTTTTAATGCAACCTTTTTGATTTTTGTTCTGTCAGATTTTTGAATATTCCGAATATCTTTGCTGTTGTTACAATTGAGAAGGTCAAGGGGATCGAGATAAACTATGCAATCTTGACATATAGTACCGTGCCAATGGTACCGTGGGCGCTCGAGGTCCACGGCCCGCGATAGGCGATGAGATACGGTCGGGACTCGTTTTTTGGGGGGCCCCCCCCGTTCAGAAAACGCTCGTTTAACAGCTCGTGTGGGTCGTCGAATCGTTTATAGGGCCGCGACACCGCGGCACCGCTGTCAAAGGGTTTAAAAAATGTGCCCCGGCGCGTGAAATTTGGAAAAAAGTCGGAACCGGTCCACCGATGCATGCCCCGGCTTTTTAGAAATAAAGTTCTAAAGTTTTTGCACACCATGTGTAATTTCCGCTTTCTTCTTCTTCTGCTGCACATTTGTCCACTCTCCTTTATTGCTTGTTGTATGTATTGTCTTGTTCTTCCATTGTTCTCAATCCAGTGCACTGTCTGATGTTGCGAAGCCAAGACATCCTTTTCCTGCCGATTCCTCTCTTTCCTTCAATCTTCCCTTCAATTAACAACTGTAGGAATTGGTATCTTTTTATGCTGTTTTTCAGCGTTTGATTGTGTTCAGCAATTCGCGGTCTGTATTGATCATTCTGAAGATCTCATCGTTTGTTTTTCCTGCCGTCCATGGTATCTTCAGTATACGTCTATAGATCCACATCTCGAATGGTTCAATCTTGTTCATATGGCTCACCTTTAGTGTCCATCCCTCCATACCATACAGTAATACAGGGCATTTTATAAATCTAATCCTTAGCCTGAGATCGAGATCGGTATTGGTGAGCACACAGCTGATTGATTGTCATATGTTAGGCTTGCGTTTTCTTGGTGTTTCTTGGTGTTCATATTAAGATCCATGTTCTTACTGCATTCACCGACAATCCAGAGCATACTCTGCAAATATTTTTATCTGGAATTAGAACTGTGTCGTCCGCGTAACGTATATTGTTGACCCACACACCATTCACCTTAACGCTCATGTTACGTTCTTCTAGGGCTTCCTGAAAGACGTTTTCAGAATACAAATTGAAGAGAAGCGGGGAAAGAACACACATCCTTGTCGGACCCCTCTAGGGATTGGTTTCGCTTCTTTGATTTCGTTATCGATTTTGACTTCAGCCTTTTGATTCCAGTATAAGTTTTGTATGCAACAGATGTCTTTTTGGTCTATGTAGAGTCTATTTAAAATTAGGAAGACTTTATGATATTGGACTCTATCGAATGCTTTTCCGTAATATATGAAGCACAGCATTATAGTACCTGAGTCGCAACTGATGCTTCTCTTATGCCTAGCCTCCGTCTGAACCCGAATTGTGTGGATCCGGTATCCCTTTCGCACTTTGCTGATATTCTATAGTCGATAATCTTAAGGAATATCTTCAGTGTCTGACTTATGAAGTTGATTATAGATTCGATTGAATATATTCTGAAAAACAGACGTCCAATAGCTTGAGCAACTCAACAGGTATGCTGTCTGGTCCAATCGCCTTCCTATATTTCGATGTGTTACAATTTGGAAAAGTCAAAAGGGTAATGAAAAATCGCTATATTTATTAGCAATTGGTTTGTCATGATCAGGTACTGTTTAGTCTAGTTCTGGATGCGTTTTCTTGGTTAAGTGTTTTTATCATTATTGGGGATAGTTTAACACATTGGGGAATTAATTTTTTCTGTCGTACTTTTTAAGCTAGCCAT
Organism: Cylas formicarius; assembly: GCF_029955315.1. Classification (NCBI taxonomy): domain Eukaryota; kingdom Metazoa; phylum Arthropoda; class Insecta; order Coleoptera; family Brentidae; genus Cylas; species Cylas formicarius. The sequence continues at coordinate 27,612,264 of NW_026844326.1, read as the reverse complement.
ATTTTTTCATTGGCAGTGAATGAATTCTCGATCTCTCTTGACTTAGCAGCCATTTGTTTAGTCGAGATTAAAACAAAGTTAAAGAATTTATATTTTTGATTTCAATCTGTAGCTCACTGTAGATATTTGTGCTTAAGTACAAAAAGAATCTTTGTCCTAGTGAGGTGTTGGTTTGAGGAAGGTAACCTGTTACTACTTTGTGCCTGGTGTTATGATTATGCTTTATGGTTTGTAACGTGTCGTTTCTCTTATATTGTCGCATTGCTATACTTTTCACAAAAAGTTGACCAAAATAATAACTTATTACTTGGATATAGTTTATTGTTGCCTTAAATTATTTTTAATATCCACTTTTGAGTGATTTCTAGCGTTCTAAGATGAGCATCCAGCACTTCCCCCCCCCCCCCCCCCCCCAAACTCTTATTCCATAAGTTAAATGTGGTTGAACTAGTGCGAAATATAAGGTTCTCAAGTACGACATTTCAAAATATGTTTTTCTGATTAAAGATCTTAAGCAGTTAGTGTTGTATATTTTACGTGTTCCATAAATATTTGATTGTGGTTTTATATTTTATGGACACAGAATGATTCGCATTTGTTTTGATATTCAGTCCTTGGAAGTCTGGGAGAGAGTCGGAATAACATCCAAAAGGCATAAAATTAGTCTTTTCGTAATTTTTAAGTGCTTGCCTGGATTTGTCTCTGTAGGTTATGGCAGAGTCGTCCGCAAAGCATATTAGTTTTCCAAGAGATTTTATGTTAAATAAGTTATTAATATAAATTATAAACAATACCGGGCCCAAAACTGTCCCTTGGGGGACGCCAAACTCTACGTTTGCTTCTGCACTAACCACATTTCCTACTTCAACTTTCTGTGTTCGTTCTGAAAGGTAACTTTTTAAAAAATTTAGGGCAACACCCCTGACACCGCCCCTCTCCAAGATTTCAATTAATTTGTGATGATCAACCGTATCAAACGCCTTAGCCAAATCAACAAATAAGTTTGACTAAGGCATCCTCTGTTGAAAGTCCATACTGAAATCCAAATTTATTTTCACACAAAGTATTGAATTTTTTTATATTTTTCTATAATTTTACTAGCACTGTTTAAAATTGATATGGGTCTATAATTGGAGACTAACTTTTTATTTCCGGATTTATTTATGGGTTTGATAATGGCCTTTTTAAGAATTTTTGGAAATTTTCCCGTTTCAAAACACAAGAGGTATTGTTAGAATTTATTTGTATTCTTTAAAAGTTTCCCTTTTGATTTGGTCATCGCCAGAAGTTTTCAAAGTTGTTAAAATTTGAGTGACTTCTTCAATATTTGTGGGCGTTAAAAAGAGTGAGTGTTCATTTGTTCATTTGTTGGCATAGAAAATGCGATTGTTTCATCGGCAGCAATTTTTTGTCTCATAGTTTTTCCAACAGTGCTAAAATATCTATTAAAACATTCTGCTATGTCTTGTTCGTTTGTAATTGTCTTATCGTTACTTTCAATGTCTGAAAATTTTTCTTTTTCTGTTTCGTGTGTGTGTTTTTCACGTTTTTCCACAGTTTGTCAGATTTGTTAAGATTTTTGTCCATTGATCTTATAATTTCCTTTTTTGTGATCATTTCCGTTTACGCTCCGACAAAGTAGAGAAAGATTTTTTAAGATTTGCGATTTTTGAAAAAAAAAAACAGTACGCCACTGATTCTTATTAAAAGATCCGTAAAAATTTAGAAAACTAAATTTTAATAATTTTTCGCTTGATCATTTATAAAATTTTCCGTATCCGATAATTTCGATCATTTTTAAATAGAGAATTTCGGAAGCTCGACCCCGCAAACAGTTTCTGGAAATTTCCGACGTTATTATGCGCAACACGCCCACTTTGATCGCATTTACGCCGACCGATACCGATCGAACGGGCCAGAAAAAGGAAGAAGAAGAAGAAGAAGAAAAACTCGGCGAAGAGCAGCCAAAAACGCGCGTCTTAATGGGCCCCCTCGCGGCGAGCTACATGAGCCGGTTCCAAGTTAATTTGTTCGGGAACGTGTTATTAGGTTCCGGACGTGTCGCCCCGGCCCCCCGCTGGGGCCAGCAAACCGCCTCTCTCCCGTTTTGGCGATATTTAACACGGAGTGATACGTAGCAGCAAAAGCGGTATTTTTTTTTCTTTAAATTTGATTAGCTTCATGAATTTGTTTTTTATTTTTTAGTTCTTTTCTTAATCTTTATAATTTTTTGTATTTATTCTAGAAGTACAATTTGCCAAGAAAGCAGTTACGAGAGTTAACTCAGCTTCTGCTAGTTTTCATTTAGCCTGATGACTAGGCTAAGGCAACCTGGTACAAAAACGATTCAGTTCCCGCCACTTAGGTTTCGTGCAGGAACTTACGGACTGTATGGTACATGCGAGCGTTTTCTAGGATGTTCCGGGATAGTCCAATTTTCTGAAGATTTCCTGGGAGACTCTTCGAACTAATCCCTTCAGCCGATATCACCAGTGCTAACAATAGTCAGCTGCAGTTCCACTGCCAAGTTTTCGTATTTAGCGACTTTTTCGGCCAGCTACATCTAGGTCAATTATGATCCCAGGTCTCTTTTGACAATGTTCGGTCTATACAGTACCTCTCTATCTGTTTCTGGAACTACTTAGGGCTGATATTTGTAGCAGGTTGGGCATGTCTGACGATCATTCTTGGGCGGATGTTTTTAGCTACTTGGTTTGCGTTGTTTGCGAGCGACCTACAGCCTGCTCTATAGGTTCCCCACCGCTGCACATTTCCGACATCTGCCCTCGACCTCCAGCCCATAGGTAGTGTTTTTCGTAGTTTTGAGTCCTATTAACCCTGTCCAGGGCGGCAATGAGGTGAAATCATCGATGTCCGTTGCCAGACGTCTTGGGAACCTACCACGTAAAGCTTTATCCCGGTAGAGGGCACTTTTTAAGTTTTTATGTACCTTTGGTATAATACTTTCCACACACAGGGTCAGAGGAACTAATGGACTTGTGTGAGCTTGGATGTGCATTGTATTTCAATGGTTAGGTTCAGATGTTCTTGATTTTTGTTCGTGACAGTTTTTTTCACATATTTCGGCGGTTGTAGTCTACTGTTGCGTCGCTTTATAGGACAAGGCATGGTAGATATTTAGTACTGTTTTGGGTCTTTAACTAGATTGTGTTTTGTTTCCAATCCAAAGTGGCTGGTGTGAAAATGATATTTGTTTCTTTCTAACAGCAAAAAGCAATGTTCTGGTTTATAAGGTGATGACGTAGCTGTACTTTTTTTCTCAATAAATGGGACCCTACCTCGGTTCTGGTATATCTGCTGACGTCACGAAAGAAACGCCACCGAGATCTGAAAAGTAGATAACCGGCGACAATCGCGGCTTTATGCCCGAGCCTATATATAGGCGTGTATTTTTTTCCGGGCCTTATCGCCGCACTGACTCGGTCTTGACGCACGTCACACGCGCGAGATGGCGCTGTCGGATAGAGAGAGAGCCGGTCCTGCAAACGTTTTATGGTACCGGCGGGTTAACAATGCGACTTTTGTCCCGCGCGCTCTCAAGAAGTAATCGGACACCCATCTTGGAAGGCCCGTAACACTATACCCACGTCTTGGGCTCAGAATGCTGCGTTTTTTATCTTCGAAGGTACCCACCGAGCGATACTGATTCGTTGACGGAATTTTCGGGTTGACTTGGTTCGTTTCTGAGCAAGGTGTGTAAATCAAACGATATATATATATATATATATATATATATATATATATATATATTTATTTATTTATTTATTTTAGTTTTCAAGTGTAAAAAACCACATTTTCCAACGACCTGTTTTTCCGTAAATAAACGGAAAAGTTCATTTTTCTCAAAAAATACTCAAAATTTCGTATGCTATGTAATGACAAAAAATACTCAAATTCAAGCGAATAATCACTGTTCTGGCACAACGGAACACCCTGTATGCATAAAATATTTATGCTTAGGGTCAAACACTTTTTGTATTCAATTTATTTCCTCATTGTCGTCCTTATTGAGATAAGGTATAGAAGAAGCATCTTAAATGGACCACCCTGTACTGGGTTATTATTATTATTATTATTATATTTTGACACCCACCCACAGGGTTACTTTTGAAAGGTAGAAAAAAAGTGTAAATACAAAAGTTTGCAGATTTTTGCTCTATTATCATATGCCAATGTCAAAAAAAATAATCGACCATCGTATATCTGTATATTATTAGCTTAAATCGTTGATCTTTTTTTATTTCAAAAACATATTGCTTATTGGCATTTAATTTAGCCGTTTTTGAGATTCAGTTTAAAAATAATTAGCATTCGATTTCTGTTCAAAAATGGTCAAGTCTTCCTTGATAGCAACCATGTTATCTATGTTTGCGATTGTTTTAACAATGTTAAATAAATAAATACCTTAAAATATTTCAAATGGGATATACTGATGAAAAAAAAACGCCAAATAAGAAAATTATGTTATTCAAACAATAAAAATATCAATAATTATTTTATTTTCTATGATCCGTACAATATTTCCGTTCAATTTCCTATTAATACACGAGGTGATAAAACCAGAGTTTTCTGTGTTCAGATCTTATGAAACTCTTATCACTTGTAAACTTTCAGGCGTATGATAATCATTTTTTTATTTTTTAAGTATCCCCACAAAAAAGTGTCACAAGGATTCAGGTCGGGGTTGTTGGCAGGCCATTTGATAGTTCTTTGCCTACCTATTATGTTATTATCATGGGGAGGGCCGTCATCTTGATGGCAAATTAAATTGAAAAAATTCTTAACTGGCAAATTTTCCAACAAGTGTTCTATTTCTGTTGCAAGGAAATTTAAATATCGTTGGCCATTCATAGATCCTTTTTTAAACAATATGGCTATTGTCCAGAAATCGAATGATAATTATTTTTAAATTGAAATATCTCAAAAGCGACTAAATGAAATGCCAATAAGCTATATATTTTTGAAATCAGGAAAAAATGATTTTCGATTTAAGGTAATAATATATAGGACATCCCATTTAAAAAATGACGTTGGTGTCATTTTAACAGCTTGAGATCGTCGTAAGATTATAGAGAAAAAACCTTCAAGCTTTTATTGTAGGTGGGTGTCAAAATATAATGAATAACCCTGTACATAGTGAGCCACGTAGTGATACTGTCAATATATGGTCTGTTCGTAGATATAAGAAAGTGACGAATTGCTTTTGAACGGATTAGCCAAGGGTGGTCATTAACATACAATGCAGCAAGATTATTACCTTAATAATTAATTATTTTTTTAAATTAATTAATAATTACCTTCATTAATAATAATAATCTTGTTGCATTGTATGTTAATGGTCACTTTCTTATATCTATGAACAGACCATATCTAATATAGTGTAGACTAATAGACACTGTCGATTGGATCCATCCTGGTGCTTCAGTTGGTTTTAAAATGGTTCGGGTAAAAATCACCTTTTCACCACTTGTGAAATGAAGGCCACCCGTTGGGTTCTAAATATTGGTTTCGTTAAACGCGTTATCCTACTATACCACCTTGACCAGAAAACGGAAACGGAAAGCGTCGGTACTGCTCGCAGCCAATCAAAATTTACGATTCAAAACGTAGACCGTTAAATCAGCCAGTATTGGTTTTTAATTCGCCGTTTCGTACCCATTGGTGCGAAAAATAACGCTATGGTAAGGGTGCGCGCGTCTGGACCCTATAGCGTGCATCCGACCGGTTCTGGTGCCCGCAGCAAGGTTGTCGGACCCCACAGACCATCTCGAAAGTCGTACCGCTGCTACCAGTCTTTGGTGTTATTATACAAAATGCTCGGCGCACGTAATGGTTTTCCGATTAATTATTAACACGCATGTCTTGTTTTGCACAGCGAGAACCCGGCTGGTTTTACGTCTAGGAGAAGTTGGGTCTCTTATTAACAGCAAAATTGATATGCAATTGCGAAGGCAACTTTCAAGGAATGACACATACTTTTAAGAAAAACGCAAAATAATACAATGTGGTAATATCTACAAAAAAAAAACGGAATTCCTACTGTATCTGAGGAATCGCTAATGTGTAAATTGGATATAGAAGAGCAAGTTACAAGGAGTTGATTTAATAAACCACCGTGACATTTACCATGACAAACCAAATAGGAAAAGCAGGAACCCCCGCAAGGTAATTATATTACTAAGGGTCGGAAACGTTCACTAAGAACCGCGGAGATCGAAGATATCCGGCAAAAATGAAAAAGAAAAAAAAAAAGAAATCGGCCCATTGTGAACCTTCAATTTTATTTTTTTTTTAGAAACTACTGATCAGATAAAAGTGCCGTTTGAAAGACAATTTTATATGCTTTAATACGAGTTTAAATTGATTAAAATTTATTTCTGCTTTTTAGATTTAGCATAGTAAAATAACTGCACGAGTCAAATTAACTTTTTTTTATTACTAAAAACAAATAGGGTTATGGACAACTAGCAATTCAACACTTATTTGACCCCCTCTTGCTCTAATAAAATCTCTTACTGGATTAGGCGTAGATCTAAACAAGTTGGTTATTGTTTCTGGTGGAATGTTAAGCTACTCTTCAATAAGCTCTGGGATTGAGGTTGGGGCACGAAGTCTAGCTCGAATTTTCCGCTTTAGCTCATCCCATAAATGTTCGATCAGATTGAGGTCGGGACTGCATGCTGGCCACTCCATAATTCGAAAATCGACTACTGCAATGTAATCTTGCACGATTCTTGCGGTGTGGGGCCTAGCATTGTCATGCATAAAAAGGAATTCTTCTCGAATGTAGTCGATGTATGGTAACACGTGATCTGATAAAATATTTCATGTTTTATAGTTTTTCAATTACGGCTAATGATTTATCCACGAAAATATCAATCTTCATTATCTTTTAGACATTTTTTAACCATAATCGACACACTTTTGAACATATTTGAAAAAATTTCGGAAATGGAGATTATAGCCCTGGATGTTCCACATTTCCTAGTCCAAGAATTTTTTTCGAGAAAATAAGATTTGTCTGAAATATTTTCAAATTTCTCGACCAGGTTGTGTGATAGACGAAAACCGCAAATACAAAAATTGTAGCTCTTGATGACACTGTCTTTTATATTTTTGCCTACAATTTAAAAACCCTGTATATAATCGAAAAAATGCTTGAAATAAATGTTATAGTCCTGGATCCTTCTCGTCTACCAGTCAAAGAATTTTGCCGATCGGGTGAATGTTTATGGAGAAAAACATGTTGAAAAAAATACTTCAACGCCAATTTTCAATAATTTTTTTTATTTACGGCGCATCCTGTACATTTTTGAAAATTTGTCAAGGATAAAAGTTTATGCAGCTAAATCTTCTACGTGTTCTCGTTTAAGAATTTTTTGGGTTCCATGAACCGTTTTCGAGAAATGATTTTTTCCTTAGACCCTTGCAAAGGCAGTTTTTAATTTTTTTAAAATACTTCCCGACCCTCCAGCCCCTCTAATTTCGATAGGTTCCGTATGTGGATCAAGCGTTATTCGCCTGCCAAATTTGAAGTCGAAGCTTCAATGTTCGGACACTTATCGTGTTTCATAGCAACGAAAAAAAAAAGATGGACGCAGAAGGCAGCCATTTTTACATATCTCATGCACCCCGTGGACGGTTAAAAAGGAGCAAAATTTGAAGCGTGTAGCTCAAACCGTTCGGAAGTTATCGTCGAAAAATCCTGGAACAGAGAACGGAGAAACGGAGAACGGACGGACTAAAAATGAAAACGTTCTTTTTCGATACTGATTCCATCTGTACCAACGGCTACGCTGTACGATGCACCGTTATCGAGACCTCGAGTTTAGTAAGGAGCGCGTATACTTTCGAAAATAATCGATTTCATCTATTTTTTCTAAAGAAACAACATTGCTTTCGAAAAATCGTCGCTGGGCGGGGCAAGTTTGTAGCGCGTAGCAGCTTTTTATTATAAAAGTAAAGAACTTCGAGGTTTTCGAAGTTTCGAAGTTTGAAAAATTGTCAAGAATAAAGGTTTAAAGAGCCGTGTATCTTCCGCTTCTTCCGGTTCAAGAAATTTTTTGTTCTCGTAAACAGTTTTTGAAAAATGATGTTTTTTGTAGACCTTTGCACGCGAGATTTTTTATTTCGAGGGCCAAATTTCGGAGACTTATTGTGTATCATAGCAAGGTCCAAAAAACAGTCGAAAATCGCTAAAAAAAGATGTATACCCGCGTCAGGGCAAATTTCAATTTTGTAGCTCCAACGGTTCGAAAGTTATTCAGGAAAAACCAAAAGACGAGAACGTAGAACGGAGAACGGGTCATTTCTATACCAACGACGATCCGATAGGAGCTACCGTTACGGAGATATAAAATTTTAAATTCGGTTTCATCGATTGGATCTTTATGGAGGTGGATCTTTATCTACGTCTCGTATGGTTCCGATAGATGTCACTCCAAAACTTTCATTGTTTTTGGACGCGTGTCATTCTTACACACTGCTTTACTTCGTGACGTTCGACATAGTTCCATTAGGCAGAATGCTATGAAACCTCAAAAAGATAGTTCTTCGTAAGTTTCTCGCGGTTTTCATTCGAGCACATATTTAAGATGCCCATATTAGTTCCGCCCAACAATTTTGACGGCATCCCTAACGAGTTTATCGTATTCCGCTGTTCCTGGTATCGAAGAAAGTTACGTAACCCGAAAAGATTACTTCAAGGTTGGTATACGGATCGAGCCGCCCATCAGGTACCAAAAACTCCAATAAATATTATCCGGTGGATTCTTCGAAGGTGGCGCCTCGCAGCGTACCGAAAATCGTGTGTCTAGCGCTAATTTCTCCGGCTTCTTTTGATTAATCGCGTCATTAATTACCGGTATCTACCTGGCCGGGCTCCTCCGGAGCTAATGGGAAACTGATTGGTCTCGGTGATTTGACTTTCCATTCTTTTTTTTTCGGAGCACGCCGCTGCCTAGCGATTAACTTTTCCGCGACCGGACGCACGTGCATTGCTTCGGCTCGCACTTTCGGCAAATTCCACGCTTATCGTCGACCCATGCGTTTCCGGTTTGCGCACGGATTTTTTTTTACCTATGGAATATTTCGCCGAGCGTTCGATACCGTATTAAAAGCTTTTTCTAGCGAGAAACCCAGAAACAATTGAAAAAAAAAACAATATTTTGTAATCATTTCAATAACTAGAAGAATATTTTTAAATTCTCTTTATTGGCCAAAATGTCGAAACTACCACTGTATCCTGCAAGGAGGGAAAATTTTATTATCCTCCCTATTTCTGGGGTCTGAAAAATCATATTTCTCAAGCTACAGCACAGATTTTCTTAATGAGATATAATAATTCCAAATTAAATGGGGTTATGTTGAACGGCTTCACTTTTCTACTGACTTCGCTTAGGAGCGGTGCTCGCTTAAATAGAACGTTGGATCGATGTCACCTGCAATCGCACTTCATTCTGCTCATTCGTCACAATGTGTTGGCCTGTTTAAACTTCAAGCAACTCCTCGTAGGGTTGTTCTGTATGCGAGAAGCAACGTGCACTGTAGACAATCTTTCTGAGGTGAGAACAATCTGGTCATCACAAATACTTGGTACAAGCTCCCACCTAGAAGGTTATATATCTGGAAAACACCGCAAGACAATAAACAACAAGTTGTTCGAAACCAGATAGATTTCATCATGATCAACCGCAGATTTGCTGTCTGCTGATATCAGACTGATAGTAGTCAGGGTAAAAAAGAAAAGAAGCAGCAAGAGATTCGACCCTAGATTACTTAGGAACAGCTATATAAGGTCAGAGTACGATAATCATCTTAACAGACAACTTTCAAACATCATCGAGGAATGCTGGGCTAACGTCAAAAATGTGTTAGGAAACGCCAATAACACCCATTAAACAGAACACCGTAATAAGGAATGAGTGGATGAACAGGGAAATCCTGGAACTAATTGAAAAACGCAGACAATGTATGACGCAACTGGCTATCGACACGTAGAGAACTCGCAATGGAATCAGAATTGCTAAGGAGAAGTGGCTTGCGGTAGCAGATCTGTACAAGAAAACACCAATAACCCACACATTCATAACCCTACCAAAATGAAATAACGCACAAACATGTAAAGACTATCGGCTCATTGGCTTAATGAGATATTTTTTTAAACTGCTTCTTCGAATCATGCACTCTTCGGCTGTAAGAGAGGGTTTGAAACCAGGGAGACCATCTTCAGCCTGCAGACATTGGTGTAAAATTGCCTTATTCAAAGAAAGAACACCTTCATATGTTTCATTGACTACGAAAAGTCTTTTACTAATATAACATATCTTCAGGAACTTGGATTGGACGACAATGATCTAAGACTAATTGCTAATCTATATGGGCACCAGGCGGCTGAACTACGTCTTCAAAACTCAGCAACAACAAACGAATTTGAAATAAGGAAGGGAGTCGGGCAGGGCTGCGTTCTATCCCCAATCTCTTTTGTATCTTATCGTTTTGTCGCTTCTGCCGTCCGTTCCATAAACAGGTTCCAAACGTATACGGCGCGAACGAACCACAAAAAAATGGCGGCTTTTCACGCTTCGTTATCGTCGGGCAAAATCAAAAATGGAACCGCCACGAAATATTTAAGACCGTGTCGCCGTCGACGCCGTCTCGACCGCTTTTTGTCCTACGCGACCGATCCGCCGACTACAAATATTTCTTCTTGTAAAACGAGCTAAGCGATTCGCGTTCTACCCGTGTCACCGTCCGATTCGGCAAAAGTTTTGTACGCCGTTTTTGCCCGATTCCAGTCCTGGTGATTTTTTCCTCTCGGCTCCGGAATTCCCATATGACTGAATACCACCGTAATGTTTTTTGCCTCAACTCCACTTAATGATAATTAAAAAGTTTGCGCAAAATTCAATGAATGCATTTTTAAAGCAAAACATTTAGGCCGCTCAAGAAATTACATTTTTTTTTATCTATCCTACTCTATATGATAAACTGAACTTAACAATTAATCGGAAAATCTTATGCCGGTATTCATGATTTTGTCGGGAACTGTCTATTATTAACAAACCCAATTAATTTTTATTTGCAACTAAAGGAACGACTAACAATCAACAATATTGAAAAAAACTGAAAATTTCTGCATTACCATCTCTCTCAGCTCTTGGGCACTTCCTGGAGGACTTCCGCTACGTCGTCCCATCTCATCCCACACATGCTCGATGGGAATGCTAGCCAATCAAACCTTCTAATTCCCAGCTCATTCAGATATTGACTAACAATTCTGGCTGTGTGGGGTCTAGCATTATCGTGCATAAAAATACTCTCATTGCCCATGGTGATCATCCAGGACTTCCGTAGTGTACCTGTGAGCTGTCAGAGCGCCGTTCTGCATAAAGACCAACTCTGTGCTTGCTTCCGAAACTGTTTCCCGCAAAAGCTACCACCATGTGGAAGTCTTTCATCAATACAACCTGAAGCAATAACGGGATTCATTCCAGTCCAAGTGATTTCGGGCAACAGCTAATCTGGTCGGTGCAATGGCGACCCTTCGATAAGACAAGACATTAGCGGGAAGCCTTCTTCGGACAGTCCGTTCGCTAACATTAACATGTCTAACCTCTTGAAGTTGGTTTCGAAGGAAAACTTGTGTACACCAAAAATCGATCATCTCTTTGGTTGGTGATCCTTATTCGACCGGTCTTCAAAATTCAAAAATAGTTTTACGGAACTTTCTCCGCTATTAATTACTGATGTTACCAATAGAACCTTGGAGTATTCGGGATAAGAATAATGTAACAATTATTACCAGAGGTTCTCGGGATTTTCGTATTAATAGATGACATTTATTCCGACTAGGGTTCCTCAATGATCTATACTCGGACCAATTTCCTTTTTTCTCTATACAAGCTGCTTCAGAGCTAAATATTCTAAGGTTTTGCTTGAAGGTGATAGACACTGATTCAGTAGAAATACTAAAAGGACTCAAGAGAAAAAGTGTATCTACCAGGTACCCTGTGAATGTGGAGAGTCATATATTGGCGAAACCAAACCACTTCTAAAAATAAGAGTTGAAGAACATAAGAAACATGCAATGGTCCAGAGCGCGGTTTGTTCACATAGAGCAGCATTAGGGAAAACGCAAATTTAAAGAAGCGGTTTTCATTAGAAACAATGAAAATATCTTCAGCAATCCAAGCGTGGATATACCAACAATTTGGCAACCTTTAATAAGGTAAGTATATAAACCTTGTAGCCTTAGAATTAAGTTTAGTTTACACTTGATAACGGGTAGTGATACAACTGTCCGAAACGTTGTGTTCGCTGCTTGTGTCATAATAAAATAATATACTTTACGGAATGACGACGTTTTACTATAGGATATCATTGACTCAAGCACCGTGACTGCTAGTAAGGGTTACCACATTTTTTCCGGTTCCACGCCGTCGTATATAGGGAATCACCTTCGCTAGAGCTCGAATGTAATCCGCGCGACCGGGTGTGGGTTCAATGGTACCACCGGATCGACGAGCCATATGGTCGCGGTACTTTCGAACGCCCGAAGATAGAAAAATACGGATGCCACGCTCGTCCCACGTACAACAAAGTACTCGGCCGGGCAATTTCTGTCGGTCTCTCGCGCACAGGTTCATAAATCATGAGGAGACGAAAGCGATCCATGACTCGGGAATATAGATACGCCATTAGAGTCGTCGCGCATCATCCCGTCGAATATAATTAATTTTTCGCGCTTACGATCGGGCGGGTTCCTTTTTTTTTCCACGGCGCGACGACTTAATTCGACGGGAACCACGCCGAATTAGGTTCCAGGCTCGTATGCAAATTCGTTCTGACGCGAGGCGAACGGTTCTCGGAACCCAGGCTAATCTCGACGTCGAGGTGTTGGGTCGTGAGGTTAAAAACCGCGGGCGGTATGTTTTCGGTACCACTTTTATATTTTTATAGGGGAAATGATATATGAGGGTCTATTCAAATCCGGTTCACTCTTATATAAAACAGATTTCGGGTCGGTTTTAAAAATTTATTGGATTCGCTACTCTTGAGGATCCTTCAAAATCAGAAAAATTCATATAACATAAAAGGGACACCGTAATAAGGGATCTTGGAGTCTTACTGGATTTTAAGTTGACTTACAAACACCATGTTTCATTTATTGTGTCTAAATCACTTCAGATTTTGGGCTTCATTAAGCGTTGTACAGTGGACTTCCAGAGTATTCCGTTTCTCAGATTACTGTTCTGCTCCCTCGTGCGTTCACACCTGGATTATTGTTCCTGCGTGTGGATACCTTCGTATAACGTCCACATACAGGCCATAGAAAGAGTGCAGCATAGGTTCCTGCAGTATAGGCATTTAAGGAGCACCAAGGACTTGAGAACGTTGATTATGCTGAATTGGAAAACTCTCTCCAACTTACAACTCTTCAGATTCGTCGCATGCAGAGGGATCTCACCATTTTGTATAATCTACTGCATTCGCATTCCCATGGACCTGAGCTGTTATGTAAGATTGGTGCTTTCGAACCACTATGGAACTTTCGCAAAATCGATGCAATTATATTGTGCATGCACCATGTATAAAATGTCTTTCGCGTCTTGCCGACTTTTAAAGTTACCGCAAACTTTGCTAAATATTAAAATTCGTACTGGTAATTGCGATTTAAAATGATTTTTTTTTCAGATATCTCACGCACCCTGTAAGATAGACGAAAACGAAAAAAAATTATTCAATCTTTAACAGTTTTTCATTTATCGCCAATAATTTATCCCACAAAATTTTTATGATTTTTAGATTTTTTCCTATAAACGACACACCCTGTTTATAATTCGAACAATCTTCGAAGTAGAGGTTATAACCTTGGATCTCTCAGTTTTCCTGGTATATTTTTTCCAATAGAGTAAATGGTTTTGGAGAAAATGCTAGTTTGTGAAACCATAATATTAAATGAAGTCAACAGGTCTACATTAAAATAAAAACCGTAAATACAAAAATTGTAGCTATTGATGCGGTCAGCAATACCATCTTAACCAATTAGTCATATTTTTTTAGTAATTTTGATTTATGGCTAATAATTTAATGTAGGAAAGAACAATTTTCAGGATCTTTTAGATTTATATCCATAATTGAAAAATCCTGTATATAATCGACAAAATGCTTGAAATAAAAGTTATACTTCCAAATCTCCCGCATATCCTGGTTCAACATTTTTTTCCAAATTTTTTAAAAAATACTTCGCCACATTTGATCGCGCCCGGCTTCCAAAGCTTTAACGTGGACATTCCTGCACGAAATTTCCCGAACACCCTGTGCATATGTGGAAACGTTAAATAGGAAAGTTTTGGATGCGTACGCGGCTGGTATGACCATGTCAAAGAAATTGTCAGTCTTTAAAAGAAGAACCCATTTTTTAGTTTTTTGCAAATTACCGACGCACACTGTACATTTTCAAAAGATATTATTATAACTAACACATTAAAACTAATTGTTTGACAACTAGTTTTCTATTTGACAGGGATGTAATTATTTTGCCCAGCCTTCTTTGAACATTTTTTTCTGCGCATTTATCGAATCTTTAGAAGTAACGAAAGCGTTTTTGCTAAAAGGCGAGACATTTTTATAATAAATGGAGACGTGGAAATTGGTGTTTTTATTGTTGTTTCTTATGACCAAATAAAGTAATATAATTCGGTAATTTTCAATTTCAGGGTAGTGTTGCATTTGACGTTTTTTGGTCTGTTAGAGAAAGAAATATACCATTTGAAAAGAGTACATTTTCCTCATTTTTTCCTAAGCCCTATATTCAATTGCTTTTCTGTTTTCACCATCGTAATTAGTGGATAAAGTGCTACTAGTTTACTAATTTAACCGGCTTTGTATATAGTTACAAAGTTACCAATGATAAACATTTAATTTAGATCAGCCGGTATATATATTTTTTAATTGTAGCTTAAATCTTCAGAAACGATGTTACAAAAAGGATTTTTATTTAAATTTATATTTTAAAATATGAAACTTAATATTAAACGAAGAAGTTTGCCAGATTACAAGAATGGTTCTGCCGTCATGACAATTTAAGAGGGCTGCTAACTAAAAAAGACGAATCTGATAAAACTTGATTTGATAAGACATGGCTGTACCAAATAAATAGCGTTTTTGTTTATATTGTATGTATAGTATTATTTGTTTTCGATAAAAGTGTTTGTTAACGAATAATGCAAATATTTCAAAATGTATTTTTACAAATATGAATATTTAGCATTGTAAATATCATCCGATGCTATATAATATTTGTTAATTTTGAAAATTTTAGTTTTAAGGCCAAAAGAGCTAAAATATTTTCGTGTTTTTCTCGAAATTTGGAAAGATCCTCCTCTACACAGCATTGAGGGGAGTTCCAAATGTTTGTGTTTGAAGTTCTTTTATCTTTGTCGTCTCCAATATGGGATTTTCATTATTTTATGTGCTTTCTCGATACAATTTTTTACCAAAATCGAAGTTTTTAGTTTATAAAACAACAATAAGTTTGATTAATAAACATATGTTCCAAAATAGTTTTCTTTTTTTTTATTAGTTCCGGGACTGTTTGAGATGATATTTTCATTACATACACACATATTCTCTTTTAACCTTTGCAACATTATGTCCGTTTGAATTTTTTTATTTTTTTATTATTTGCTGTTTTTTTGCCTTAGTATAACCCATTTGATGTATTTAACTTACGCTGCAGATCTTTAGTTTTGATTAGTTGTCAGAAGTAGAACATTCTAAAAAAAATTGCAAACATTTATTTTTAAACTGAAATATCTCGAAAACGACTAAATGAAATGTCAATAAACTATATGTTTTTGAAATCAGGAAAAAAAGATCTACTGTTTAAGCTAATAATATGTAGGGCATTTTTTTTTAAATGATGTTGCTGCCATTTTGAGAGCTTGCGATCGTCGTTTATTTTTTCTGACATTTTTTTTTATCTATTTTTCAAGATTAATCCTGTAGGTGGATGTCAAAATATAATTAACAATCCTGTACACTTATTTTGCCGCTAAACTGTTTTTTAATGATTTAATTTTATTTTTTTCTTTAGACGTAATATATTTTAGAAGCAATTTTCATATGCGAGAATGAACTATGAGCGAAACGTTATTTTTTAATATTTTATTTATCCTAGAAATTGGTGTTTTAAACGTTTTTTGAGTTCTTATTTGCCGCAGTTTAGGATATTCATGGCGACTGAGAAAAATTATAATGTCGAATTGTCTCATTGGAGAGCACCACCGTACCACCCGTCCGTCCGTTAAAATAAAACCGTCTATCCCCGTCCGAGTACTTTTTTTTGGGTTTTAGCTTTCGTCTCGAGCCAGCGGTACCCGATTTGTTCCGTCCCTGAGTCCATCCGTACCGTGTACCACGTAGGTACCATTATTTTGCACGGTCGGCGTTAACGGGTTGTATTTTCGACGTACTTTTGCTTCGGACGTGCCGAATACGAAACGGTGCGGATTATAATTATAATGCGAGGGCTCGATTTGCGAGCTAAAGCGTCCATGGGCGAGGGGGAACGGGAACGGGAACGCCATGGTTTTTCTTTATAGGTCTTGTATCCGGTACCACCCAGCGCAAACGCACGATTAGATTTTCTAGAACTAGAGGGGATATACAGGCTTTTCAATTTTTTTAAAAGAAACTGGTACACTCGTCCTGTATTTCTCTTGGGTCCGGTATTTCTTCTGAGCGCTCAGTTTACTGAGTCAGTTTGAGTTTCGCACAGCGTTCTGAGGAAGCCAGCATCGTGTTTCGCGAAATGTCCTCAAAACAGAAATCCAGAACTTTAACGATATATTTTGGGGCCAAAATACTCCCATATAAAATTTTAAGAATAAGAGAAAGATATTTTAAAATTTCTACCAATGAGCGAAAATTCAAATTTCGAAATTTAGACAACTTTTGACTTTTTGCTTTTTTCATAACTTGAGTTTTTGAGTTTATGCTGCTAAAGTTTAAGCAATATCTTAATACTCAAGTAAAGAAAGTGTGTATTTCACTTTATTTCACTCAAAAATGCAATGTGGGGTTTCCCTATAGGGTGGACGTAGTTTTGAAGTTAGTTTTTCGTCTTCAGAAAAAAACTCCAATTTCCTCCCAGTTTGGACTATAGGACTCTTATAAATCCAGTTTTCCTGTTCAGTCTGACGCAACGCTTAATGCAGACCAGTTAATGAATCCCCGATCCCATCTCAATAAATCAATTAGAAATTCCTTAAACTTAAACTTTTACAATAAATGACCTTGTTATATTTGAAGAGTGCTGTCAAACTTCAAATTTTAAAAATTGAAATGGGTGTTTTTTTTTCGATGTATAGAACTTTAAGTTGGCATTACTTTTCAAGATGGCTACCGATTTAACAGCTGCCAAGTGATTTATTCCCAGTTTGGTTTGGCAATTCATCATGAATAGACTTACGCCTGCACAACGCTTGCAAATAGTGCAATTTTATTTCGAAAATAATGGTTTTGTGCGGAATACGTATCGCGCACTACGTCCATATTATCGTCGACAAAATCGTTCATCAGAGCAGTTAATTCGATTAACCATGGGACGTTTTCGCACCACTCGCATCCCCAGAGACACCGTATGGTGCGTACAGAAGAAGCTATTGCTGCTGCAGAGCGTACCATTCCACTTTGTGGAAGATTTTGCGGATTTTGGTTTATGTGCTTACAAAATGCAACTCTTGCATGAATTGAAGCCAGACGATCATCTAGTAAGGCGTAGATTCGTCGAACGGGTCCAAAACGAGATTGCCGTTGTTCCCGATTTTCATAAGCGAATTTTGTTTAGCGATTAAGCGCACTTCTGGTTGAAGGGCTACGTCAACAAACAAAACTGCCGCATTTGGAGCGAAGCTAATCCTCAAGTGTACGTCGAAACACCGTTACATCCAGAAAAACTGACTGTTTGGTGCGCTTTATGGGCTGGTGGAATCATTGGTCCGTACTTCTTCAAAAACGATGATAGCCAGAGCGTTACAGTCAATGGTGATCGGTATAGAGCTATGATTATTAACTTTTTCATTCCTGAATTTGATAAAGACATGGTGTTATCGAAATATAATTTCGTGAAAAACTGAACTTTTAGTTCTTATTTATTTTCAAATTTTAAACCCTTGTAACCTTTGCACTTTTACAAATGTCTGACTGTAAGTGTTTTATACTTTTATTCTTATATTGGTTTACTATCCTTAGATGTGTTCGTTTATTTTGTTTTGGTTTGCTACAAATACATTTTGTATACTGTGGTTAAATATATAAAAAATAAACCTAAGCCTAGATCTACGCCATTTTTGAGAATGTAGAAAAACATAAGCTTTATGTGCCAAAACTTCAATTGTATTAATTTCATTTGCACGAAATGAATGGAATTTGTTGATTGGGGGTTGTGAAAAAATATTTATGGATTGAAATAACACAGCGTTGTTATATAAAATAATTTCAATGGTAACCAGCAGCATGTTAGGCGTTTTTGAAATTTAGACAAACGTTGACTTTTTTCTTTTCTCTTAACTTGAGTATTTGTTGTTTTGTTCATATCGAGTCCCTCTAAATCATTGCCATCCGCACTATATGGCAATAATTTTTAAGAATTTCAACTTTTAATTTAACGAACATTCAAAATTATCGTGAATTCCAAAATTGTATATCTGCTACTATATTTGCAGTAACTGAAGTGAATCTAAATGGAACTGCCAAAAAATGATCTTGTAATTTGTGTATGGCGGGCAGGAACGCCTTCCTGTTGAAAGTAAACATTGTGGAGATTGGCCAGCGGTACGAAAGTAGTAGAATTTAATCTTTGTATCCAATATAATCGACGCTAAACCCAAAATTTTCTTGTCGCTGAGATTCTGTTAAGAAATTATTTTCTCTCTACCATTGCCTAATATTATTCCTATTAAAATACCACTACAATTTATGTAGGCTTCGTCGGGCCATATAATCGTGTATTTTGGGGTTTCTGGAGATTTACAAAAATTTAGGCGCTCTGCTGCACCATTTTTACATTATAAGGTTTATATTTATTTTTTCTTAACATCCTTTATGTTTGTGTTCGACATCCCCACATCTTCCTTGGTTGGAATCAATTCTTCTTAACACTTTGAAAAAAAAAAGTTCATAATTCAAAGTCAAATTGAGAAAATATTTTTTAAAAAGTATGTCCATATCATACTAATTTAATGCCTTGGTACCCACCCGTTAAATATGTACATCAGATGTTTGATCACTGTTTTCAAGACATTTAATGTAGCAAGCCGGGTTTATGGCTATTTTCAAAATTATTCATTTTGCTTAATGTCTATTAATTTATATTGATTTTTGCCTTTTTTCACTTTTGTGCCTATTACCGATGTCGTTCTTAATGATTTTTAAATGGCTAGTTAACGCCAGAAGGATATAGTATACATCATTAGGAAAAAAGGCGTCCGCAATATATAGAGTGTTTCATTTAACAATAATTTAACAAATCCCATGTTTGACTTATATTTTTTAAAATGGTATGATTAGAAGAAATTGCTGACTATACCACTGTATTTCGCGTAAAAATATCTATCTGTTTTTTTACATGGTGCCCCCGAAAAGCCCAACATTTCTATTTCACCCTGTATCGGCGCAAGAAACAAGCTGGCATAGTTCTGTTTGATGCATTCGATGTTAACACAGGGTCGCGAGAAACCCAAAGTTCAAAAATTTTTGCGATAACTGAAGGGGGATAAGTGTAACATCTTCTATTGGTAAACAATATGGACGTTTATTGAAAAATCGGGCTGGTCTGGGTCCCCGCCCTCCCTCGGACCAGGGAGCTGCTAAGACTGACCAGAAGGGAGTGTAGAGCACTAACAGGGGCCTACACAGGACATTGCAGGCTTAGGAGGCATCTTTGCTTGCTAGGCAGTGTACCGAGTGCCCTGCCTTGACATGGGCAAGATTGGGAGTCTTCGGAACGCCCTGATCGATCCGGATTCAGTGCACGGTATTGGGCTAAAGGAGTTGCTGACCTTCTACAGGACGCCCTCTAGCATGGTCTGGGGGCACCACGGGCAACATTGAAGATGCAGAAGAGCAGAGTGGCGGGACGATCCTGCGTCGATAACATTTTCTGCCTGCAACAGCTAGCCCATAGCTAGAGAATTATACTTTATATTAATAGAACTCAAGAACGCATATGATGCCGTGCCGATAAATAAGTTGTGGGATGCTTTGAAAGGAATAGGAGTATCGGTGATGTACATAAGCACAGTGGAACAGTTCTATCATAACTCGAAAAGCTTTGTAAAAATGGAAAAAGAAACGTCTCTACAGTTTTTGGCAACTAAAGGCAGGGGTGTTGTATCTCTCCCGCTTTATTTAAAATTTACATAGATAAGGCCTTAAAGGAGTGGAAACGAAAAAGCAGTAAAATGGGTGTAACGACGAACAGTGAGTCTATTATTTGCAGATGATCAAGTAATATTAGCAGAAGACAATATAAGTACTTAGGAGTGACTATTATTATCTTCTTCTCTTCTTCCTACTTTAGTCTAGGCAAATTGCCTGTTCATTTTCGTCGTCTCTGCCTATCCCACTGCCAGGTTGTCACTCCATCGTTTTCGGGGGCGACCTAAGCTCCTGCGACCCAATGGTGATTTGTCGCGTGCAATTCTGACTATTCTTCTGTTGTCCATTCTACTAATATGCTCGTTCCATTCTTTCTTTCTACGCAATACCCACGCATTAACGTTTTCCACCCTGCATGTTCGTCTTATATCTTCGCTCCTCTCTCTGTCCAAGAGCGTTTTTCCAGTTATTCTACGTATCCTCATTTCGGTTGTCTCTAGTAATTGTTTAGTTTTCGCTGTGTCTGGTCGGGTTTCTGCGGTGTATGTCATGGTTGGTCTTACTATTGCCTTATAAATTCTCGATTTGGTTTCGATTTTAATGTTTTTATTTCGCCAAATTGTGTCGCTTAAGCATCCTGCTATTCTTGTTGCCCTTGTTGTTTGCTCTCTGACCTCTGCCTCCACATCACCATAACCCGAGATTTCTATGCCCAAATATTTAAATTTCATTACCTGCTGGATGATTTTGCCTTCAACTTCTAATTTGCATCTTAATGGTGTTTTTGATGTTGTCATGCATTTAGTTTTTTGGGCCGATATTATCATATTAAGTGATTTGGCAGTGCAGTTAAATCGATGTAATAGTCGTTGCAGATCGTCTTCACTTTCAGCCACCAGTACGGCGTCATCAGCGTAGCACAGAATATTGATTTCATGGTCGCCCATTCTGTATCCTCTCAGTAATCGTACATTTCTTATTACTTCGTCCATGATAATGTTGAAGAGAAGGGGACTCAGGGAGTCTCCCTGTCGGATACCTCGGCCCACTGCTATTGGTTCAGTCAGGATCCCATTTATTTTTGCTTCGATCTGGTTTGCTTCATATATATTTACTATCGTTTTGATGAGGTTGTGTGGAGTTTGTCTGTTGTAAAGGAGGTGTAAAACGTCTCTTAATCGCACTCGATCGAACGCTTTTTCCAAATCAATAAAACACATGTATGCCGGTCTGTTGTATTCAATTGATTTTTCTTTTATCTGTCTTATGACAAAAACCGCATCTGTACATGATCTGCCCGATCTGAATCCTTGCTGTTCGTCGGCTAAGGGTGTTAAGTTGTTGATTTTGTTTGCTATAATTTTTGTTGTAAGTTGACTGTTATTATATATAACATTATAGTGGCGTGCAGGGCGGCCAGAAGCTTCTCCAAAATTTGGGTAAATGTAGTTAAAGTTAGTCAAAAATAAGTCGAATTGATGGTTAAGAGTCACAAAAATAATAAAAACCTTAAGTGAGCCGCCTTGCCTCACCCTCTTTCAAACATCAAAATCAATGTAGACCTGTGTATTAGCCTCTTCCCTTTTCCGGAAGGCACCTTGACACCCTCTAGCAAAATCGGAAATCGGTCATATTTATTAGTGTCGGATTTACAATACTTACAACACTTTCCTGAAATAGCCTATAATTTTTAACTTCCCTAGCGGGAAAGTTATGACCCAGTCTTGCAATACAATAGGCGACGAGTGATAATGTGAGGTCATATATTTATGTACCTCAATCGCTCGCGGTCCGTGGTCGTTTAACGAGTTGCAGCGCGATTTTTATCGGCCGAATGGTGAACGGCACATTAGACACGGCCGTCATAATGGTGATGAAAGTCGTAAGGAAAAGTTTTATTACCAGCATTTTATCGCCGCAGCAATTCTTTACACTTCACTTGCGGATCGCGCCGCGTTACGGTCGTCTCTCATTTTAACTTTCGAAATGTACTGATAGGCGTCGATTTGAATTGCGGATACGAGCTTATTATGTTAATGCGCGTACGTAGGTAAACCTGCGGTTTGATAGGTTCACCTTTTGGCGACGTAATCATCTGACATAATCACTGCTTTGCTTGCTTTTAGTTTTCCTCCTCTAACCGGCTTCAGAACCGCCAGTCTTTCCACCGTTTCGGTGATATGGAAGGCGTTTGATGGTGTGGTGGGGGTAAGAGTGGTTCCAGTGAGTGTAACCGCTAAAATTTAACGTAAATTAACAATTAATTCCAATAACTGTAATTTAATTTGTGTATTTGTTGTCTAAGGTTTCATAGAAACGTAGGTTCAGTTAGTCTCTGAAGAAGGTAACAGGATATTGGCAATTTCGATTCATCAACCACCTAAGTAAGAGGAATCCAAAAGATTTGTAATTGTATATTTCAGTGGAAGCTTCTTTGAAAAATTAGAGCGCAATCTATGTGGACTGTTTGTTTTTTTGTGTGGTACCTGAATGCTGAAGAACGTTTGCTTAAATTCAGATCTGAAAAGTGGCTACAGATGAAAGCGTATTTTCAAAAGACTATGGAGTACTTTTTTTGTGCTGCCTAACATCTTTATGTACACATAAAAAATGATTGAATAAATTACGATGTCGATTACAACATGGCTATAGTCTCCCCTAAAGGTATGGTAAATTTTGCATTTTTTTTTAAATAGAAATCTAGCACAAAACTGTTGAACAATATATGTGCTGTTATCTATCTATCTAAATCCAAGATGTAGTGCCTGAAAAATCGTTCTTATTATTTTCTTTGTGACTTTCTCTTGTTCTGGGATGGTTCGATACCGAGACACACGTTTTACATTGCTAAGGACTTGATACTCCGGCTATATCACTAAGACGCCACAGAACAAAATTTCTAGAGAGTCTCATGAAAAGTTAAACGTGAAGCAAGGTGTGGTCAAAATGTAAGGTGACTTTTAAGTTATATGAAAAAATATTTATTCATTAAAATGTTGTCCCGTTCAAAGTAAGTAATTGCCCCCAGATATAATAACGTTTTTTGAGTTCTTCGAGCTATTTTTTCTTTATTCTCTCAATCGTTCCAAATCTCCATCCTTTAATGGGTTTCTGGAGTGTTAGGAACAGGAAAAAGATGGTGGCTGGGTTCTTCCATTGGAACGACGGGGTTTTTGTTTCGACGTCATAACCATATACCCATGATTCGTCACCTTTTTGAGCATATTAGGAGCATCATTGACCTCGTTTAACAGCTCTTCCCTCGACGGTCCTTTTGTTCAAGATTAAGCAGTTTCGGTACAAATTTCGTGCCCAAAACTAATAGTGATTCGACGATTTTTCAACAGCATTTGTTTCGCTTCTTCAACGCTTTCATCAGTTATTGACGCGGTTGTTCATCTTGGAACAGCTGGTACCCCTTATAAACATTTTTTTGCTTAAAGTAGATTCACCATACGCCGTTGTCAACATATTTTTCAGCACTGTATTCCATTTTTGACAAAAAAAATTATGCAAATTCTTCGTTACATTGTTTGTAACAGCAGATCATCTCCGAGCCTACAAACACGTCTAACGCTTCAGTTTCACAAAAAAAAGTGAACTTGCAAACTGGCTGAACATATGTTAGGGATTTGGGCACCAACATAATAAAAAAATATATCGAAGATCTAATTTACGTAGCCCGCCCATTTACAAGTTACCTTACTTTTTGAACACACCTCGTACTTAACGTATTTAACAGTGTGATGGGGGTAAGTTCGAATAGAGTGGAGGTTTAACTGTTTACCAAATATCATTCATTCATCATTAATTTCTAAATGATGATTATTTGAAAACTGCATTAATCTTTCTGAATCTTCATTTATTAATATTTGGACCTTATTGTGATAACATGAAAGATTGCAGAATCGCAGATAATGTCATTTATGTCACAAATACAGAGAGTAAATAGAAGATTCCCACAGTATCCTCAAACTCAACATACTGAAATCTGTTACTGAGATAATGGTGTTGATGGACGATGAAAAACCACTGAAATGTAAAATTGCAAGTAATTCAATTCGTGGTTTAATCTATAATATTAATTTATAATATTTAGTACACCATAACCAAGTCCTTGTCTTAAACCCCATTGATTTAAGGGAAGTATATCTGATAATCTGATAATTCATTATTTTTTAAAATGGCTGTTGATAATATTAGTAGTATACTGAAGTTTCAGATTTCGGACTTTTTAGGGACGTCTTCCACTCTCTGGAAACACTTTATCTAATAACAGGAATTGATAATGTTAGTCTGAAAGGGGAGAACTCTAGGACAGCTCATCTTCTCCCGATGCAAGAGTTTGAATACTGATTTTCAAGTATATATTCTTTATATAGTTAAGGAAGTCATTCCTATGGAGACTGCAATAGTATGGGTGCAAGTACGAAGAGTTAAAAGTGTGTGCACGGTTAAGGCTAAAGTGACACCTCAACATAATGTTAACAAAAAACAACAGCTTTTATTTTCGGGTAGTTCCGGGCTGTCCTCAAACACGATGGCACAATTTGTAATATTGTTTTTGTTTTACTTCCATTATTATCATCTAAAGCACACTCAGCACATATACAAACACAGTTTACGCGAGCCGGAAATAAACGTAAATAATATAATTCTCGGCCTATAACCTGTGAATAACACTAAAACACGTCGCCGTATCGATCGAAAAGCAGCGGTATGACGTCACGATCACTCCCGCACGATTAGTGCCGCTTAAAAGGAATAGCCGGGTGTCACGACTTGAATTATTTATTGGGTTTTGATATTTGGTCTGCGTTATTTTATACATAAACAAATGTATTAAAGAAATTTTGAAAAATGGCTCTTAAACGCACGAATTGGCAACACAGCATCACGGCAAACATTTTAGGGTTAGGTTACACCGTGTATTTTCGCCATTCGACCTACGAGCGTGAGATTCATTCGTTAAATTATACGAGGTAATTTCAATAACACCCTGTGTTTGGAGAGTTCGTTTCGAATGCGGTAGACGAGTGAATACGAGATCGGGTATCTGAAAACGTCTGCGGACAAAGTTAAACGAGACGATTTTAGATAAAAGCGACACGTCGTATAATGCGAGGCGTTAAGGGGTCCGGTTCGTCCGGAATAATTGGTCGATTGTTATGAATCCGGCCGATCTTCGACGGGGAAGAACGAAACAACGAAGATAGAAAAAAAAAAGAAGACCCCGTCTCGATCGCGCTCGTTATGTTAACAACTTGGGACCGCGAACGTCGTCGTCGGTGCGTTTAATTTGAGGAATGTTTTAATTGGCAGAACGCAGGTGGGAATAGATTTGGGTATGATTCGTTAGGGGCCCGAGCGCGGAGCTTTGCGGTACACCTCCCTTATGTTTTTACCGCCGTTTGTTTAATTCTTAATGTGTTTTTGTTGCAGGTAGGAAACTCTGACGCCACGCTGTAGTCGCGAGCCAAAAGCAAAAAAGGAAAATCATTGGAAAGTGAGTGGGCAAAACTTCCAAATGTTGGAGGTACTTCGTTTTTTTATATTTTTATTTTAAACGCATTCTAAGTTCGACACGAAACTCGCGAAAACTTAGTATTACGAACGAGGTTAGGACACATAACCTAGTTTTTTGTGTGACGTCATGTTTAAGGGTTTTGGCTGAACCTGATTTTAATGGAACTATAATTTTTTCAAGGAAAATAATTACCGGGTAGACTTCATTACGTCATTAAAAAAGGATTTATGGTGTTTTGCCACAAATTTAAAATGCATGTAAGGGGTCTATTATGAATAAATAATGCGCTTGTGCGTCTATAGTCTGGAACAAAAAACTTGTATTTATGGCCGATCATGCGCATCGCAAAATCTAAAACGAAAATCGATCTTCAACTCCTAAAAAGAGGATCTTCGCTAATTATTTAGAGAAAACCTTCACAAATATAAAGGGCATGTATTGTGAAGGTCGATAGATGAGACAAAGAAGCAAATGCAATTCAATAGTGTTTGTACAAGCCGAAATGGCCGAAAATATTGAAAATTCAAATCGTGACTAACCCAAGGTGTTCGCGTGTTTGGTCTGTCGTCATAAGTTTGTTAGATTTCCATTTCGTTTTGAATCGTTCCCCGTATAAATGTCATAGTTATAGTAGGTTGTCTGAAACGGTCTGTACAAAATCTTAGCACATATTCTTGATGTGAAAATAAGGCGATTTAAAGTAAAATCAAAACTAACCATTTTTTAGTTTGGTGTCTTGTGACTTTTTAGGATGGACATACAATGCAAATGTGATCCACAATTATTACAAATGGATTTTTATGACCCTTTTTTGATATGAAATAAATCGTTAATATAAAATTTGTTGTTTCAAGATTGAGCTGCTTTATTGAACAATTAAATTTAAACGAATATTTCTATAAAACGAAAACATCTAGGTAACTGGTTTCTTTCGCGAATTTGCTTGAAAATGTTCCGAGAAAAGTGATACACTGAGAAAAAACTTATTATTATTATAGTATTCGTGTTTTGCAGACAAAGAACCAAATTTTAAGTAATATGCTCAAAAATGAACATAAAATTGAAAAAATTCCGAATATGTGCTACATTTTGTAATGCAGAAGTCACATTTTTTGCACGAGTACATTGAATTAATTAAGTAAAATTAGTTTCATTTTATGGGCTTTTTTATTCGAAAAAGTGCCACGGCTATCTTGCAGATTATCCTCTATCGTTTCACTTTTTTTGCCGCATTTTTACCCGTCCGCTTTACGGTCGCCATTTACATTTTACGTCGATTAAATGCGAACGCGGACAAGGCAAAAATAAATACGGACGGCAGTTAGATTCAATCTTTCTAGACTCGCTTCATCTCTAAAATAGACAATACCAGTTCTTTACGAGGAACAAAGGCGATTTTTCTTTATATGGGGAAAACTGATTGCCATACGAAACGTTTCGACGTCGTTCCACGTCCACGACGTAGCCGTAAATGTTGTCCCGTCTATTTTACAAAAGGTCCACCAATCACGGAAATAAAACTCCACGTTTACTTGCCATTTTTACGCGTCAACGATAAGGGCCAGTTTTGGTCGGGACGGCAACCCTGTGAACGGCCTTCATGTTTTACGACGGGGCCGTATTACAACTATTTAACTGTCGATCCTATTTCCGTAAAATTCATTCCGATGCAAATATGAATGCGAAACATGAATGGTTGCTATGGTAACCATTCGTACGATGGGAGAAGATAATTCCCCAGAGGCGTGTGAGGTTATAATGTAACAACATTAAGATTTTCATAATTCTATTATAAATAGTTAGATAGCTGCCTACGAAACAGATATTTGTCTACGTACACACGAAATGACACTCAAACCGCCAAGTTCTTTGCAAAAGCAATATCCAAAAATACATTTTTACTTTCAAAAACTCGCTTCTCTCACAAAAAATAATCAAAAAAAAACTCCACTGCATTGGCGGAAGAGTTAATTCGTTAAAAAAAAAAAACAGCAATTCTACCTCAGTCCGTCAAAATGTCTGCATCACTTTAGTAGTCTGAAAACTACTGCGATATATATTTTTTGAAAATCTTTATGTCCTGTTTCTGGTGAAAAATACCGCTGCAGCAATGATCAAATGCTGGATGTTTTTTTATGAGGGTTTTTTAATCTTGATGTTATATATATGTTTATTTTTCTTCATTCTGTTCATGACTTGTTAGTGACTCCATCTACACCCACATTTCAAAAGCTTCCATCTTTTTTAAGATAGTCTCTGTGAGAGTCCGAGATTTTACTCCATACAACAGGATTGAGGATACGTAACATCGGACTATTCTCCTTCTGAACTGAATTTCAATTTAGTGTCCCCACACCACTTTCCTCTTTGCTCTTGCTTGTTCAATTCTGGGTTTTATTTCCAGTGAATGGTTCCAGTCCTCGCTTAATAATTGTCCCTAATATTTAATCCCCTTGACCCTTTCAAGTTTACTTTGGCCGATCCACAGTTCTGCATGTATATTCGGTTTTTTAGTTACAGCCATTAATTTGGTCTTGGTAACATTTGCATGAAACTACTACTAGGAGTTTTTGATGTTCTTTAATGTTATCTGTCAGTAGAACGGAATCATATGCATATCTTAAGTTGTTTATTATTAGTGCATTTATTTTTATCCCGTCTTCGATATTTTCTAAGCTTCTTGGAATATTGCCTCCGAGTATAAATTGTAAAGCATTGGTGACAGAATACAACCCTGTCTTACCCCTCTTTTAATAGAAATACTTTGAGCCACTACCAAATTTCAACTCAATCGCAATGAACTAAAAAAAAAAGTTTGGTTTTTATTTTTTAACCGGAAAAATGTACAACATACGAACTCCAATAGACCAAACTCAGTCCAAAAATGAGGATTCCAAGAATACTTCTGATGTTTAGAAGTAGCGTACCATGTTTTTCTTCAAAACTATTGAGTTAAAACAACGTACGGGCGCGACTGGTAAACATTTTCAAAAATGCTTTACTCCAATAAGTGCTCCTTAGTAATATCTCGAGACATTTAAGCACCAGATATTCCTTCTACTTTTTTTTGAATGCACATAAATTATAGCACATCTTTATCTCTCCCGACAAAAAGTCGCACACCATTTGCACTTGGGATTCTATGGAAACAGTTATAATATGCATAAGAAACTCTAAAATCGTCTTTAGTTCTTGTATTCACTATTCAACTCATGTATACTATACGATGATTAAATTTTTTGATACAGGTTACAAGGGGTAGGTGATCCAACAAGACATTTGTCGAATCAGCCGACCATATCTTCAGGTTCAGGTTAAATAAATGTTTTCTTTCTTCTTGTTTCTTTTTTAACATGTGACCACAAACTTTCAAATGTTCGTCCACCGAAAACCAATCCAAATGCTCCTGACTGTCTATAGCTAAGTCTCTTTTGGCCCATATTGCACATCCACCCCGTTTATATTCAGTGCGGTAGCTACTAACTACAAAGTCGAACCCTTCAAATACATACCAATCTAATTTTTCCCTAGAGAGCTTAAAAAGTTACTTATGTCAATATTAATTAACCTTATCAAGGATTAAGTAGAAATATATTTGGTTTGATCTTTCAGGCTACTGTAATACTATTTACAAATGTTTTGAAAGAACTGATTACACGTAAGAATTTTAGTTTTTTTCGAATAATAACCATAATAATAATAATAATGATAATGACTTTATTTGAACAACATGATATGACAAAGTTTGGCGCATATCTCGTCTTTGGCTATTCTACTGAACCAGAAACAAAAATACTTTCACAATACTATGTACTATATACCTAGAGAAATTAATGGAATTATACCTGTGGAAGTAAGTTACAGAAAAAACAAATTATGTACAACTTTTACGTTATTACATTGGAGGAAAATTAGTTGGTTCTATAACATTTTGGAACTCAGTGATATGTAGGTTCTATATTACTAATTTTAGTTTAAGTTAGTAGAGGGTTAGAAGAAATTTTTGTAATTTAATTTTGAAATTATGTATTGACATGTCAAGAAACTGGTTGGGAATTAAGTTGAAATACTTTACGTGGTTATATGAAAATGAGCGCTAAAAGGTTGCAGTGTTATGATGTGGCATCGTTAGTTTGGCATTATTTCTAATGTTAATATTGTCTATATTAAGCGGTTTTTTATGGAAACTGGCGAATTAAACAGAAACATCGAGAAATGTAGGATTTTTCGCTCGTTCTTTTTGAGCCATTTTATACCTCAGAGAAACCTAATACATGTACGAGGATAAAGAAAAAAATCCGGGCCTGACATAGATGCAGATCCAGTATCACGATGAAACTTCTTTTAAATATATATCATAGTAGGCTGCAAAAAAAAAATGAAATCTTGCGTCAAATAGTTTTTTATTGACAGCATTTTAAACAAGATGTGTATAGTGTATAATTGAGTATAGAGCAGTCATAAATTTTTTGACAAAAGAAGGTTTAGTACCTAAAATTATTAAAGAAAGGCTGGATGGTGTGTACGGCCAAAGTTCTCCTTCGAATTCTGTAGTGAAAGAATGGGCAAAACGTTTTCGAATGGGGCAGGAGTCCCTTGAAGATGATTCAAGAACTGGTCGACCAGTGGAGGTGATAACGGAAGATATTGTTGCGATTGTGGAAGAGGTGGTTTTTGAGTGATCGACGTTTAAAGGAAATCTCAGAAATTACTAAGCTTTCTGATACAAGCGTTCGTCGAATCCTGCATGTTCATTTAGGTATGATAGAAACTATTGTGACGGGAGATGAAACTATGTCTCTCTATTATGACCCTATATCGAAAAAAGAATCAATGGAGTGGCGTCGTAAGAGTGAAACACCTCTAAGAAAATTCAGAGTCTGCCAGTCAACAAAAAAGGTGATGGCCACGATCTTTTGGGATTGTGAAAGAATACTTTTGATAGAATTTAAAGAAACTAATGCCACTGCCAATGGTAAATATTACGCAACATTATTAAAGCGTCGAGGAAAACTGACCAGAGGCGTGCGTCTTTTGTACGATAATGCACCTAACCACACTGCTGGTGTTGCACAAGCTGCCATTTTAGAGTGTGTGTTCCAACAGATGGATCATCTTCCTTATAGTCCAGATATGGCCCCCAGCGACTTATTTGTTTGGATATTTGAAAAAGGACTTACGTGGACGGCGGTTTAACGACGAAGTTGAGTTAAAAGAGGCTGTTTTAGCTCATTTTTCAGACAAACAAAGAATATTTTTTTAAAGGAATTGAGTTGTTAATAAATAGATGTAATAAGTGTATTGAGGTTAAGGGGGATTATATTGAAAAATAATAAAAAAATGTTACTCTACTTTGTTTCTTTCACATTCAGGCCGGGAAATTTTGGCGCTGCCCTCGTATTCTGTACTATCTGAACACGCTTCTCACTTTCTTGATCCAAACAACAAGCATAGACAAAGTCACAATAGTTGAAATTATAGAGGACCAGGAATTCATACAGACTTCGTTAGAGTTGTTTACTTAAAATATGCCTATTACTATATAAAACGTTCGTGGAGACAAAGGATTTTTGAAATATTTTTTTAGGTGTCCTTTGAATCTAAGATTGGCGTCTTAGATGCTTGGCACCATTTTTAAAGTTTAATTTTGAGTTGCCGATCGTTCCATTTAATCTGTTCTTATCATTCCCAAACACCATAACGCACGATTTACTTATATTAAGTTTTAAGTTGTGGCGTTGAGACATCTGATCCGAATAAGATTTGATGTCCGGTTTTAATGATTGTGTTCAGCAACTGCTGATGAGTTTATTTGGCTTATGGTTTTTTCATGTTTATTGAGCCTGTCTCTCCAATGTATTATTTGCCGTATAACCATCGAATGCTGTGAACTCCTGGTTTCTCAAACCTAATTTTGTCTTTGACGTATCTAAGATGTTGAGATTAAGGAAATGTATTCGATACACTCGTTTCCACTGTTCAGCCGTTTTGTTTTGAAGCATTGTTGTATTCGAGATACTGATATCGACGTTGCCACTTGCGCAGTTTTCGACGTATTAGAAATTGGGGAAATTTTTGAACTTTCTGACGATTTACCACACTTACACGTATTAATTGCAAATCCCTGATTGGTAATCGGTTTCTAAGCCACTTTCAAGTCACATTTTAGTGCTCGTCACTGTAACCATCAAAAAACTCGGAAGCTTCAGGACCACCACTCACACTCAAAGCATCCATCACTTTCTGACTGAAATTCATATCACTAGACACTTTTTCAACTTACCCTTTCCGGGGTTGTCATGCTGTCATTTCACTACTCGAAAATTTTTTGTAGCGGGAAATTCGGCTACGTAGTATCAATTGAACGTTATTAATTTTTTATTCGGCATAATAAACGAAAGTAGTTTGTGTTCTTTTTTTTTTCGACAAGCTTTAAATCGACCTCGAATTATCGCGAATTATTTCGGCAAGAGCGTTTTCTTTTTTTTTGCAAAATGTAGTTGACCCAATTCTCGGGAGAGTAAAACCCACGGCATCCACCTACCTCTCTTATCGAAACGCACACACACTCAAAGCTCTCTCCGCGTCGAGTGTTATCTTAATGACATTATTAACGGAATTATACCGAAACAAGCGTTAAAACAAACGACAAGAAAAAAGGAAAGAGTGACATCGGGGGACACGTGTCGGCGGCCCGCGCCATTTGCATAATTATCGAAAACGGTATACAAGTGATCGCGGCGGGAAGAAACAATTAACAAATTTCGTCGGACGGAAGAACGAGAATTAAAAAAGCCGCGACCACGGCCCGGCTTGCAACGAAAAAAAAAATAGAAATATCAAGATGGCTTTCAAAAAATCGTCGGTGAGCGGGGCAAGTTCGTCGCAAATAGCGCGAATCACCTTTTGATTTTAAAAAGAAGGCGCTTCGCTGATTCTTGTAGGGACGCAATGTTTTTCTGTCGTGCTCCCGGGGACCACTATGGAACTTTCGCAAAATCGATGTACTGTCATTGTGAATACACCCTGTATAAAGTGTCTTTCACATCTCGTCGTACTTCAAAGTTTTACGGCACACAAATATTAAAATTTGTACTGGTAATTTTTTCAAATATCTTGCGTCCCCTGTATTATAGACGAAACCTTAAACTCTCTCTCGACACAGTTTACGATACTGTTCATATCAAATTATCATATCTTCAAAAGTTTTTCATAATTCATAATATTAGTATATAATTCCAACAATGTTCGAAATGGGGAATATAGCCCTGGATCTCCTTAATTTCCTGGTATCCGAATTTTTCCAATGTAGTAAATGGTTTTCAAAAAACTGCTTGTTTTCAAAAACCATGCAATACGTGGTAATAGTAAATGACGTCATCGCATCTAGATTGACGGCGAGAAATGGTGATTTTCATTTGGATTTTTTCAAATATCTCGAATAGCGTATGTGATAGACGAAAACCGTAAATACAAAAATTGTAGCCCTTGATACGGCCCATTACACTGTTTGAACGAATTTGCTATTGTTTGTACGAATTTTGATATACGGTTAATAATTTACTCTCTAAAAGAACGTTTTCAGGGTCTTTTAGATTTTCGTCGATAACTAAAACACCTTGTATATAATCGAAAAAATGCGTGAAGCAAAAGTTATAGCGCCCAATTTAAAGAGTCTAAATGCGGGTCTAGACTTCTACTTCTCTCCCAAGTCTGAAGTCGGTAGCTCCAAATTTGGGGTACTTATTATGTTTTTTAATATTGCACGGAATATCGCGAACACTGTACAATACTTAAAAACCGTAAATACAAAAGTTTAAGCTGTCTATATGGGCTATATCGTCGTGTAAGAGAAACTGACATCTAAAACACAGATTTCTCAGTTTTTTTGAATTTGCGGCGCACCCTGTATATTCTTGAAAAATTGTCAAGAATAATATGTGGAGCCGTATCATCTGTGTCTTCTGGTTTAAGATTTTTTTCAGTCTTGTAAACGGTTTCTGAAAAATGGTCTTTTTTGTATACACGTGATTTTTATTTTTTTTTAATACAAACCCTTGATGAAAACACAGGACCCAGTCCAAACGTAAGAAGAAAAGAAGAAGCATCACTAGTTTACAGCGTTCCATGCATATGCGACAAAGGATACATTGGAGATGCAGGACGAAAAATATCAACTATACTCACAGAACAGGAAAGAGCCTTACAAATAAACTCATCAGCAGTTGCCGAACATAATCACGAAACCGGACATTACATTTTATTGAATAAAACTAACATTCTTGCATGTGATCAATTCTACCGACGAAAAATCCAAGGGGCCAAACAATCTTAACCGCGACTCAGGTTCGTTCACCAATATGGTAATGAGTCCTCAAACTATATATAAGCAGGTGCAGAATAGAATGCGAGCCAGTTTCATTTAAACTCTGAGGAAGCCAACAGGACGATTGGCGGAAGATTTGTGGAGGTGACAATACCTGATATAGTAAAAAAAACATCAACAAAATTGTGCTGGAAGACGGCAGATTAAATATGCCTAGTATTTTAAAAAATATATTTTCCGCGTGAGAAGCGTGATGCGCTTGCTGACGTCTGAGCAAAAGTTGAAGGGAATTTGGCGCTCTACGAACAAAACCATTTCACTCCTGAATATTAAATTGGATTTGGGAGCAATCAGATATTTTCGGAGATATTTCCCACGCTTTGCATTTTGACGTTCGTCAGTTCTGACGGTCATGTCAGTGAATGAATTCGTGTTGTTTTGCAAAAATGTTCCCAAAAACTAACGGTCGTAGAAAAAGTGTAGTATGCAACACGGTAACGGTAAACTTTTTAAGTCACTCGTTTATTAAAAACTCGCTCCGCTGCGCTCCGCTCGTGTCAAATAAACTCGCGAGTCAAATACCGATTACCGCACTTGTTGCATAATATGCTATTACCGATTACCTTGAGAAGTGTAAAATCATCAATCCGAGGCATTTGTATGAAGCTTGTGAGTTATTAGTAGATTCCTCAATACAGGTAACCGATCTGTAGTTGAGTAAGACGAGTGGTGGGGCTGCCACCTTGGGGCTTCTCGACCTGCCCGTTTTTCTGTCGGAGTTGTCTTCTCTTAGCCAATCAGTCCCAGTTAGTTACAGGCGCCAGGAACTCGCCTCTCACCCTCTCTCGTCTGCTACATAACGTACATCCACTGTACGCCATGCACCCAGGAGCTACGCGACTATATACATACAGCCTTCGGGGACGTGAGAGTAG
The DNA here is from genome assembly GCF_029955315.1 of Cylas formicarius. Lineage (NCBI taxonomy): Eukaryota > Metazoa > Arthropoda > Insecta > Coleoptera > Brentidae > Cylas > Cylas formicarius. Next base: position 27,577,070 of record NW_026844326.1, on the reverse strand, counting down.
GATTCGTTGGCAGAGCTGAGTTCGATTCCTCGAACCTCTGACCCATTTGTCAGAAATCAGTAGGCTTTTCTCAGAGTTTTGTTACTGAATTGACATTGGCAACCAATTCAGTCTCTGAGACATTTTACCAACATTTAACGCCCATCAATAGCGAGTACTACGGGTATTTATTGGATCGATTGAACAAAGCAACACAGAGTCGGTAAAAATACTTGGTGAAGCCGACCCTGGATACGCCGATGGGATTTAAAGAATGACGCCTTTGCAAAACCAGATCGTATTTTAACACCGAAAAGGAGCGAGAGCATTGTTTCAGGTTTGGCAGCTTGTTTTGCGCGATTACGCGGCTGCCGTTTCTGCTTCGTTTGACGCCGACGGTGAAAGATGTTAGCCATGGTGCTGGGGTGGCGGAGAGACGAATTTGACATCGTCGATAACGCCGTCCGATCCGCCGAAGAAGCAACGCGGAAATTAAATCAGTTTAGTGTTTGATGGTGATGGAACGTTTCCTGTTGTCCGGGTTTCTGATCGTCCGTCCACTTTAGGCCAATTTAAAACCATTAAATGCGCGCCGCTACGTATTTTATATGCGCCGTTTAGGTACGGGACGCAACCCGTACTTTGGCTCCGTCCAATAATTCAATTTAGCTCTGGTCTATGCGGGTGCTTAAACGGCCGTCGGTAAATTGAACGGAAAGATTTTTCACGTCGGTAGACGACGACGTTAGTAATTGCTTAACGAGCCCTGATAGGAGCCGATAGAAATGTCTAGAAAGCTTTATAAGCTCGATGTGTGTTTTGGACATGTAGCCAATAATAGAATAGAAATTTTATTAACATTCAGGTACTTTATACAACAGATCGCACAGGGTGGGCACTTTATTAGGGGCCTGTACCTTTTCTCAGGAACTACTGATTTTAGAAAAAAAAGTTTATACAAAACTTTTATGGATTAAATTAAGTTTTAAAATTATTTATTTTTTATATGTACACAAGTGCTGGTTCGACATTAGTTTAAAAATTTTAAATTTAATTTTTAATATGTTTTTATATTTTTATAATCCTTGCCAAAAATAAAGGTAAATTTCGAATTCGAAATTCGATAAAAAACATTCAATCATGTCGGTTTTTTCTTGCACCGTATATATTTAAAACTTAAGTAATAATAATATTGCTTGATTAAAATCACATCTGTCAAACTGACTCTTTAAAATAATTAGGTGTCAGTATTTCGAAAACCATTAGATTTAGGTATAGGACATAAATATATACCAAATTATAGGTATTTTGATCCGCTTTAAGAAGGGATATTAAAAGCATGGGCGTCTCATATAAAAAAATACTGCAATTTGAAATTTAAAAAAATGTCCTTTAATTTAAGACATCCGGTATAATTTTAAAATACCTAGTCATCGCAGATCCTCGCAGGAAGTCTTCTGAAAATGTGTTTAAAATTTGATCAAGTAGCCGTTACTGCCTAAAAATATCAAAATATATTTAAAATTTTATAACTTATTTAAACTATAAAACTTTTGTATACACTTTTTCTTTCTAAAATCGGTAGTTCCTGAGAAAAGGTGCAGGGCCCTAATAAAGTGTCCACCCTGTACGTAAAAAATAATAATAATGCAAATGAAATATAGAACCAATCATATTGAAAAGTAACTGGGATTTATATTACACGCAAATATAATTATATTTCGTTCGAAAATTGTATGCCTAAGTAAAACCTTTTCATTTTTACCTTAAATTGTTTTGGTGGCATTTTGAAATTAGATTATGTTGTCCTTCCTTATGTGCTTGCTGCCTTCGTTCCAAAGGTTAGCAATCATCAAAGCTGTGCGTATTTTCGAAACCGCTGTTCTGAACACGTATTGGTACTGGTGGTGTTGAACCATTCGCGCAGATTTCTTAACCAGGTATGTCTTCATCTTCTCGCTGATCTTCTTCCACGTATCTTTGTAGAAATCGATATACGTAGTCCCCCGTTTAGTCGCCAGGTGGCCCCCACAGCTTTAAAGCTGAGCCAAAAATCTGTGGAATAACTAATCATACATGGTATACTCGTCATCTGTGGTCTTATCCACATTCTATTTTAAGGCCTGCTTATAAAAAATTTGCCAATGGTCATTTTAGTACTGTTCGGAACAGTCAATTGAGTGGGAATGGGTGATTTCTAATAGTCATCACACCTTCCCTCTCTTTTTTCTGCACCCATGAAATTCGTAATATTCTGCGATACACCCAGAGCTCCAATACTTCTATTTTCTTCACATCGTTTTTTCTGCAATGCCATAGTACAGCACTGATAAAAGATGACATCTCATGAGTCGTATTTCCAAGATCTCTACTGCAAAATACTTGTGTCAAAAAAGGCTTTATGTCCTAAGAACTATAGGCATTTTCATTAAAGAGAGTAATTGTAATTTCTAACTCTTTCAATAGGTTCAATAGGTCTGTCGATTTATCATTTCAGTTCAATCGCGTTAAAGGTACAGTGATACGGGGGTAATTGTAAAATTTTATGTCGATACTGTTCTTATCAATCACGGACTTTTTTCAGTTGAGCAGAAAATGCATAAACCTATGATATTGTAGGTACTTACAGTGCTATAATGGTAAAAAGTTTAGATTTGAATTTTCAATTGAATTGAATATCATATTTAAATATTCGTTTTTTTTGTTCGTTTTACTAATTGTAAATTTCACTGAACTGTTGCTTTTTACAACGAACAAACGTCAGCAATTTCGACTAAGCAAAAAACGACGCAGGAGGAATCCCGAAGTTTTGTAAAAAGTGTTACAGTAGCCTGGGGAAGTTTCTTTGAAAAATGAACTGTTAGGTTAATAACTTGCTGTGCCAAACGATGATGTATGGTTCACAGCTGATTTTCGAACCAACTAAGAAAGTTGGGTTTTCGATAAAAGTGCTAATGGTGCACCTTGAATGAATCTATTTTTATTGCCAGCCTGAAGTATGATATATATCCAAAAAAGGCATTTCATTTGTACCTTTGATACACTTTCACCACTAACTGTGGTAGTTTTAACACTTTCGTGATCGTCGTCTGGACGCGAGTGGTTAGAATCAAGAACTCCTCCTAATGAAACTATAATCTCCCAAACGCAACCAAATCGATTTGGCACCTTCACGTTTTTAGAGTAGTGTTACCAACTGAATCGCGAGGAGAAAATGTAAATTCCAATTAAATCAGTCCTTCGAATATTTCCATGGTTGATGATGATGAGTTGTAGGAATCGTATCATCGATGACATGACTAAAAATATCGAATGATATGAGCTATATATGATTTTGGAGATTGTCCCTAAGCTGAAGTGAATGAGATCTGGTATTATTACTATGCTGGTCACGAAAAAGTACACACATGGACCCAACTGTCGCCTGAAAGAAAAAACTACTACTGACGAGATTGAAATTAGGCATATGGTCTTTGGGTAATGGTGGGGTGTTAATTAAAGCATCTTTTTCGCGCCCAAATAAGGAGGAGAACGCATTAAGCTACATATTCATCTACCTCAGTTTTATGATATTTTAGGTTATCGGAAACCAGTAATGAGCGTTTGCACCAAAACGTTACTTACAGAAGTTGCTCAGCAGCAGAATGCTGGAAGGTATATCTCTAATATGTCTCCATGTCGATACCCTACTCTATAGACAAGACGACAAAAATTACAGGCTATGAAGTGAAACAAAGTGTGGAAGGACAAACCTATCACTAAAATAACGAAACATCGTCTAGTTTATGCTCTAATCTTCCCCAACGTACACAGCGGAAACATGGACTTTAAACAAAACGGATAACAACTGAATAGATTTTTTCTAAATAGACGACTCTTACGAATCTCGTGGTCAGAGCATCGGACCAAGGAATCCGTGGTACAAGAAATTGATCCGCCCAAGAGGCGGATCTTCAACTAGATGGGTAGACCAAAAAAAAAACCTTAATAAATATAAGACTGACACAAGCACTGCAAGCATGGAATCAACTGCTGAATCAAGTATGAATGCTGTCACCACATTCTTTGAAAAGGAAAATGAATAGAGGAGGAGGATGTCTCTACTGCTGAGGGAATAACATTTTAAACTCAACTATTTCTAATATCCATTTAGTGTTTTCGACTTTTTTGCCACGGAGTCTGCGTAACTCTTAAAATATCGCCTAGGTAACCAGCATTCTGTGTCTTGTTCAAATCTCTTTCTTCGTTTGCCCGTCCAAGGACTTCATCGTTCCGAATCACACATCCATGCTATTTTTCATGCCAAGGATGGTTGTTTTCGAAAACTGACGCGTCCATTTATTTATTTTTTTCGTTACGAACCACTTGGGCGTAAAGTAAAAGCACTGTGATAATAATTAACGTCAAAGTCTGGGGAGGGGACCGCGCGCGCGCATAAAATCTCGTTTACAGTTAAACTGGAATTAATAATTTCGCCGCACGCCGATTTATCGACGTTTCTATATATAGCCTAATTAATCGACGGGTCCGCTTTATAAATAAACACCCATTCGAGTCCACGAGAGAAAAGCCCATTCGCTCGACACGGTTACCTGTATATATATATATATATATATATATATATATATATATATATATATATATATATATATATATATATATATATATATATATATATATATATATATATATATATATATATATATATATATATACGCGGGGGAGTTACGCCCGGCCGGCCAGATCTCCCGATTCGAATCCCGTTGATTCGGAATGTTTTTCGGCCGGCACTTGCATAAATAAAAATAAACGTCGCGATAGCGAAAACAAACACGGCCATGTCAACGAGAGACGACTACTTAAATATTAGCCGATCTAACGAAGACGGATTAAGTCGGATCCGCGCGTGACGTTTTAATCACGCGTTTATTAGCACTACAAATATTTAATCGGGTCGCTATCGTGGCGAACGTTCATTTCTTCGAGAAAACGCGTCAGGCCATTGTGTTCCTCAAGGTTCCCGTCGCCACCTGCGCTCCGAATAAATTCTAGACGACTTCAATTGCGAGTTGTTCACGACAGACAGCACGAAATTTCAATAAAATTTTGGAAATTGGCAAATTGCTTCGAATCCTTCGCCGTTCATTTTGAAAGTGACTTAAATCCATTTATCTTTAATTTGAAATACTTAAGGTTTTGCGTTTTTACAAAATTAGAAATAACATAAAAAATACGTAAGATATATGATTGACTTGCAATGTTAAATCGCATTTAAGGGATTTAATTTTATACATCCTGTTAAAAAATCGCCATTATCAAGTGTATGATATGACCTTGCTTACCTTAAAAGGACTTAGGTCACTTTTAAATTAAAAACATGTTTCGTTACAAAAAGTGAAAGAGCTTAAGTCCTTTACATATTTGATTTAAAGTAGTTTTGGTGTTCCGGAGGTATATATCGCAATAAGTCCATCATGTGTCTGTATTTTAGTGATGTGATGCTTCTTATACTTTTATAAGGGGTGTTTTTTTTTCGACGTATAGAACTTTAAGTTGCAATAAAACAACGATGGATTATTCGATTGACATGAATTTTATTTATCCGAAAGATGATCTTGTGGCATTACATTTTAAATATGATTTCTGGCATATGACCGCCACGGCTGGCGCGGATGTAGTCCAATCTGGACGTCCAATTTTCGATGACTTTTTCCAACATTTGTGGCCGTATATCGGCAATAACACGGCGAATGTTGTCTTCCAAATGGTCAAGCGTTTGTGGCTTAACCGCATAGACCAATGACTTTACATAGCCCCACAGAAAGTAGTCTAGTGGTGTTAAATCACAAGATCTTGGAGGACAATTCACAAGTCCAAAACGTGAAATTAGGCGGTCACCAAACGTGTCTTTCAATAAATCGATTGTGGCACGAGCTGTGTGACATGTTGCACCGTCTTGTTGAAACCACATCTCCCGGACATGATGGTTATTCAATTCAGGAATGAAAGAGTTAGTAATCATAGCTCTATACCGATCACCATTGACTGTAACGTTCTGGCCATCATCGTTTTTGGAGAAGTACGGACCAATGATTCCACCAGCCCATAAAGCGCACCAAACAGTCAATTTTTCTGGCTGTGACGGTGTTTGGACATACACTTGAGGATTAGCTTCGCTCCAAATGCGGCAGTTTTGTTTGTTGACGTAGCCATTCAACCAGAAGTGCGCTTCGTCGCTTATGAAAATCTGGAACAACGGCAATCTCGTTTTGGGCCCATTCGACGAATCTACGCCTTACTTGATGAATTCATGATGAATTGCCAAACCAAACTGAGAATAAATCACTTGACAGCTGTTAAATCGGTCGCCATCTTGAACAGTAATGCCAACTTAACGTTCTATACATCTTATACATGTACATATACTCATTATAACGATGGCAATACAATATTCCCAAATTTTTTAGGTCTACCCCGACGTGCCAATAAATCAAGAATTTTAAATTCTGCATTCTCATCCATGGTTGTTATATATAAAATTTTATATGGTTCAGTTTATTTTTTCTCCGTTGGTATTTCTGGATCTTTTGCAAACTGCTTCTTCCAAGGGTCTCCTTCCAAGGGAATCCTCTATTTTCATTTCATTTAGTATGAAAGTATTACCTTTTCTACGTTTTTTTATTATATTTTAATAATTTTGCTTATTAAAGTGTTCTAAGTTCCAAAACATTTCGAAAATTCTTTTTTCATTGCATTCATTTAAATTTTTCACGCAGTCTTTTCGTCATTGGCAATCTTCATTTTGAAAAACTTTGGCAGGAATAATTTTTCCCGATTGTGTATCGTATCTATTCCCTGAATTCCGTTTAATTTTACGAATTTTCTGAATTTAAGTACCACTTCTGTGTTCTCTGAATCCTTCTTCCTCGGTTGAAGAAAAATTAAATATTCTTTTTTAAATTTCAATTTAATATCAAAACGTAATTTGAATTAGCTTCATCACTGCTTTCAACATTTGGGCGACACTTTTTGACATCGTCAATAAAAAGTGGACTTAGGTCACTTTGAAAATTAGATTTTGAAAATGTACTAAGTATAGTTCAATACCGATTTTTTTTTTTGACAGTTCAGCATAAATTATAAATATCACCAGTGTGCCAACTTGATAAAAGATGAAAATTAAACTTTCAATAACCGTCAACTTTATATTTTTCTGAAAACATTTTGGTGAGTTACTTGATCCATTGTGCCAATTTTTCGTAAAAATAATTTAAAAAAATTAAAAAATATATATATTGAAATGGCTCCATTTCATTGGCCACCACTGTATTGTACTTATAAGCGTCGGTATCTCAAAAAAATTGGAAAAGAAGAATAGTAAACAGCAGAACAAAAAGAATAAGAAGAAGAAGAATAATATTTTATGGAGGACACAATATCTGCTTTTGTGTAAGATTGCTTAGGAAATAATTAGAAAGAAACACGTGAAAGTTAAAAAACTAAACTTGATCCAAGAAAATTGTATATATTGGAGAAACGGCCTCCTACATTTTAGACTAGGGGGAGAAAAAATTGTTTCATGATATTATAATGTTCTGAACCGGATTTTCCTTCAAACTAGAAAAAGAAAACTTCTTAGACAGTAGTCTAATATTCCTAGTAAGCATATAGGGAAAAAAGTGAAGATAGCCAGAATTCACCTGAGGACCAACAAAATTCTAATATTAAAGCTAAAACTTAAATTTAGAAATAATGTTTTCAATTTATAGTTTTTTTTCTTGTGTAACAGTATATTATGCGGGAGATTTGATAAGCGTCATTTTAGTGCTTAATAAACGAATGACTGTTCCGGTATTTTAGTCACGGTTTCTGTTAGTTCTGACAGTCACTTCACTCGCCATTTTTGTATTCGTACTGTTTTGCAGCACTAATTTTATAAGAATTGTATTGTAAAACTTTTTGCATAATATAGTTATGTCCTTTGAACCTTTTTTTTGAAAAGCCTACGCCACTGGAATATCGATTTTGTGCGACAAGAAGACGTATATTTTAGAACGGAACAGTTACATCGTTTTAACCACTAAGTAGTCACGAAGAGTCATATATAATTATCAAAACGTCTACGCTGCTGATTGCGCGGGTGTCAGGTTCTTTTTTTTTTCAAACCCCAATCCTGTTTTCTATTTCGGTGCGTGCGTGTATTTCCATCTCACCTCTCGCGTACGGTATGGATAGATGTCTTTTTGGCTTTGCGAAAAAAAATGGCGAGATGATGTATTTATAGATATACCCCGAATGCCCTTGCGGTGCGGATGAGACCCCAATCCCGCTTTGGTGATTGACGTCCGATCTGGAATGAACGAGATGCGTTTCTTTATTTATCCCCATTTCGTCCGTTTGTATTGTAATCTTAATTATGGTTCATTTTCGACTTGACAGTTTAAGTGCGCACTCCGGTACAAGTAATTATTGTGCACAAGCGAACTCGAAAGCTACCGTATGTATATACTTAAACGTTGGAAGGTATAATTTTGTTTGAGTTTGTATAAAAATAAGAGTAATTTCATATGATTTTTTTACTTATAAGTATGTTAGTTCATGTAAAAACCTTTCGTACCGAGTTATATGTACACCAAAAAATTAAATTGCAGCCATTTTTCTTCTGTCGCGTAAGGTTAAGGTGCTCAATTAACATTGTTGATAAAGTAGGGCGAGTAAATAGGCAATACAAACACTTTGCAATGCAATGTCTACAAAATATGCGTTCAAACAAAATTTTATTTTCATGATAAGAACAATTTTGTTGGTCCGGGTAAAATTTTCAAGTTATACTTTGGTTGTGGTTTAATCGCCTCGGCGTTTCTCTAGTGTTATTCATTAAATAATGAAAGTTTTTATAATTTTTCCTTTATTAACAAAACTTTTCGCTGCCCGTCATATGTTAAGCTAAACAAATTTGCTTGTTTATTTGCTATTAGCTTTGAAGAGAATTAAATATAACAAAAGGGTTCGTAATGTGCGTCTCTCATGACCTGTTTCTGGAGAAGCTTGGCAGATATGGTGTCCGTGGTCCCCCTCAGGATCTTACCCAGTCATATTTAACTGACAGAAGACAGTGTGTCGTCTTTAACAATAACATATCGGAGTTGAGAATTGTGAGCAGTGGCGTGCCTCAGGGCTCCGTCTTGGGTCCGCTACTGTTCACTATTTACATCAATGACTTGTATCATTTTTTGTTCGCCAATTCCTTGTCTGTATATTTATTATCAATAATTAGAAATACACAAAAACATAGACAGCTTGAGTCAGAACTCCCCTTACCATGACTATTTAACTAGAAATAACAAGCTGCTTCGTGCTTCAAGATTCAAATATACAAAAAGTCAAAAAATTCACTAAACTTAAACTTGTACAATAAACTACCAACTAACGTGAAAGTCCTAAGTAATAGAAAATTAAAAAAAAAAACATCTTAACCTTTCTTAAAAGGCACTGCTTTTACTCGGTCGTTGAATACATGGGTACATCCGCTGTGACTGAAGTCAAAGAAGCGCCTGTAAACGGTGTGAATGTGCAATGACTTTCTATAATTTTCTTGATGTTGCTTCCTTTTGTTTATTTATATAAACGTCCTGTACTTTGTTATATACACCGTCCTATTCTTATGTATTATACATTTTGTATATAATTTATTCATTGTCTTGTTTTTTATAAGAACAAAACGTGGTCAATAAATTCTATTCTATTCTATTCTATTCTATTTTATAGCTTTTGACTTGTATCATGCTAAAACGCGGTATTGTACATATATACATATACATATAAACGTACTCACTAAAGCATTGCAAATACTTATACAACTTAGAAGTGGTGTAATTTTATTATTAGAAAACTTATAAAACTGAGTTTGCACTTTATAATTACAGATTTGATGTAATAATACACTCTTAGTTCTAAAGGTACATTAAAAAAATTCCCATGGTAAATGTATAATACATGTTGGGAAGATGTAGTTTTACAGATACAGGTTATCAATTACTTAATGTGTAATTTTGCTTTTTTTTTCAGTGTACATGAATGTACACAGTGTTTGGTATCGAATTTGTCCCCAAGCATTTATCAAAATCTGGTGTAACTAAAAATACCAAGAAGAACACCTTTAAAAACAAGTATAGGGAAATGCATAGGCAATCGATGTCATGAGTTCAAGACAAGACATCAAAGACAAAATTCCGGTTACAGCATTCCATGCATTCAGCGGTTGCCGGACGTCAAATCTTATTCGACCAAAATAAATCTTTGCATGTCCATCAAAGAAAAATCTGAGAATCCATTGAAATCTCTAAACAACCAAACAATCTTAGTGGCTATTCAGATCTTTACCGTTCACCAATTCATATGGAATCAATCATTCGAGACAATGTTCATATATCATATATTCAAATATTGTAAATAAGCAGGAGTATAATGCCAATTCCAGTTAAGTTCTGAAGATGGTTGCTGAAACATCAGCAAGTTCTCTTCATCACCTACCTACGTAGGAGGAATCTAACTTTTTTAAATAGTAATAACTATATTTTCATCGTTCTCAATAAATAGTAAACTTTTTTTTTCCAATTTGTTTCATCATCCAGAATTTCTCCTGATCTTCCTGTTTTTTTTTTAGGAGGTTCCACTCGGCCTGCCTATAATCTCACGTCAGTTATATATTTCAAAATAACGGCTATTGCTTGAGATACAAGTTATAAAGTGCCTTGATTTTGATTGCGTTTAGGAAATTTCGTTGTCCTTTTAAGGTTTTGGTTTCGCCATTAGAGGGACTTCACTGAGGGTTTGGCTGCGGCAATTTAGAATATGGTAATACGCTTAGAAAATGTTGTTGTCCTTTTTTTTTGGGTTTTCATTTAGGATATGTCTATGTTTTCAAAAGAACCTTCGTCGTTAAAGGGATTTGACTTAGTGCATCGCTGCGACAATAATTTTGGATTGTCTAGATGTCAAAATAAGTGTTATTACTTGTTGTTAAGTGCTGTGATTTAGAATAGACTTAGACTTAGAACATTTCGTCGTTTTTTTATGGTTTATATTTAAGGTATGTCTATGGCAATAAGTTTCCAAAATTCATTAAAGGGATTTGACGTCTAGATGTCAAAATAAGTGCTATTAGTTGTGCTTTGATTTAGAAAAAAGTTCCGTTGTCTGTTAATGGTTTATGGTATATTTAGGATATGTCTATGGCAATAAGTTTCCAAAAGAACATTCGTCGTTACAGGGATTTGACTTAGTTTATGGCTGCGGCAGTAAGTTTAGAGTGTCTAGATGTCAAAATATGTTTTATATTAGTTGTTGTCAAGTGCTAAGTTGGTAAGGAGTCTCTAAATTCGTTATTTTGCTGTTGGTGTCATGTCCGATTTTGTGGACATTACTACGTTTCTCGAATTCACGCAGTTATACGACTTGTTAATTAAAAATGTTAAACGAATTCGAATTTTATAAGAAATTTAAACGAACCTCTGAGATACGTTAAACCCAAAGCGACGGGAAGCGTAGGCGAGCAGTAACGGCACTTTCTATCTCCCTGCTCGGACGGGTTTCGCAAAAAGCGTACAACCGCGTTTAGATTTAACTAATTGATCGTCATCCAAATCCGGCCGTTGAACCGGTTACCGGGTAGAAAAACCGCCGCCGCCGCCGCCGCCTCCGCCCGCCACTCGCCGCAAGCGGCAATAAGGAAGACTGCCTATTTTCGGACCGCAGGTTCCCATTTTCTATGACAAACGATCGTACCGATTTTTTGACACTCCTAATAGGTCGGGACGTTGTTGTTTCGACGACGGCAGCGGGGGCGGGGGCGGCGCGAACACGACGACGCTACTGTCAAAAGCGCGAATTAACGGCCACCAACTGCGGGCCGTTTGTTTTACGAAACTGACCGCGGTCACTATTTTGAAAACACTGCGTTTTCGCGTCTATTTTAAGAACGAAGAATGCAATTTTTCAAAAAATTAACTTGTATTTACTTGCAAATAGCGAGAAAACAACTCGTAACAGGTATGCCGGTCCAAAGTGCGAACTAATTTTGTGAACAAATTTCTGCTAAAACTCTTCACGAATTGATGAAATACACTCGGATATTTAGGTAAACAGCTTTAAAATTTATCTCTGCTATTTATTTACTACCCTAACCTCAACTCAATGTCTGACGGTCGTCTAGCAGCTGCGTTGAATTTCGTTCCACAATTTCCAACCGCCGAAATTATATTCTTTAGTTAAATTACATAAACAATATATGCCCATTAGACCAGTCGTGTCTTATGTTACAGATCCAGCAGTTAAACTCTCAACAAAATTAGTAAATATTTTAAAGTTCCACACAGATTTTAAACCAAAATTTGCAATAAAAAATTCTTTTGGATTAATCAACAAAAGTAAAGATATCAAAATCCCTTCTAACGCAACACTATTGGCTTTTGATGTACATAACTTATTTCCCAATATTCCACCTATGGATATGATAGATTTAGTAGATTTCACCCTCACTCGGAAACAGGTTAACCCATGAGTGAAACAAGATTTATTAGATTACTTAATAATATCTTTAGACCAAAATTATTTTGAATTTAATGGACAGATTTACATCTCTAAGGAAGGTTTGATTATGGGAAACCCACTTAGTCCTTTGTTAACCGAGATTTTTATGGATAATTTGGATAATTGGTATAGATATGTGTCTTTGCTTGCTTTGTTGGACAGACAAGTGAATTATTTTTTAAATTGCATTAACTCATTACATAATCGTATAAAAATCACTATCGAGGTTGAACAGGATAACTCTATTAATTTTTTAGACTTAACTATTACGAAAACGCAAGACAAATTAGATTTTCCCATTTATCATGAACCTTCACACACAGGCACAGTCATACATAATAGCTCAAATCACCCTTATGCACACAAAATGGCTGCATTTCACTCTTTTATACACAGACTTCTTAATACGCCACTCTCAACAGAAAATTACAACAAAGAACTTAATATCATTAAACAAATTGCACTGAACAACGACTATAATCTTTCTATTATAGATAAAATTATAAATGAAAAACAAATCCAGACAACAGTAAACTCTATTTATCCGAAACCTAATACAGAACACGAACAATTTAAAACAATTACATACATAGGAGAAGCTAGTGAAAAAGTTTCAAAACATTTGTTAAAATGTGGTTTAAAAATAGCTTTCACAACTAGCAACACAATAGGAAAATATTTAAAAAACAATAAAACGAAATGTCCAAAATCTCAAAAATCAGGCGTGTACAGGTTGAAATGCGGATCTTGTCCTAAAAGTTATATTAGTTATATAAACTAACCAAAACTTTTGATAAAAGACACGATGTTGTCATGTCAAAATATATAATTTCGTGAAAATCTGAGTTTTATTTTGATTTCCAAATCCTGCTTGCCATGTCCTATAGTGACTTGCGTTTTGTTTATGTAGTGAGGGGGATTGTTTATAGTCTTTTCCAATCATGAAAATTAGAGTTTTACCCGGGCCCTAGAGTTCGTGCTTCTTGTTTGCGTGTTTTAGAAAGTTGTTTAGGATGTTATGACGTTGTTTAAAAACAAGAGGGACTCAGGTTAAGAGCGAATTTTTTTTGCACTGATACGAGAAACATTCGTTGCAGTGCCTCTTTCTGCCCCAATGAAGAATTACTAGAGTCTAAGGATGGCGTCATGTTGTGACGTCTATAGCAATCATTTGTTAAATTAGAATATAGACTGCCATGTATTTATCGCCATAACCTCAACTCAATCTCTGACTGTCACCAAGTCCAATTGATAGTTTTGCCCTTTGGTGCTCTCCATAAATGCCAAGCGTGACACCTTCATGCGTTTTAGAGTAAACCCATTCCTTCCTGCCTGACAGGATCACTTCATAAGGGAGATATTTCAATGATGTGTTTATGATCATTCTGATTGCATCCCCAGAATGTCTAATGTCGTGTTCAGCAAATGGGAAGCCTTTTGAAAGCGTCTATATTTAGCCCACCTTGCATCTCCCTCCAAATATGCATGAAGAGATGGTAGCCACAGTACGTTTTCCATGGCCGCTGCCTGGGATGATCGGTAGGCCACTAGACTACAGACTACAGAAAGAGCCATATAGGATCATAGGGCCTAATGATCATCGTGTGTAGCTAGTATATCTGCTTAGGACCACTGCCCGAGGTTTTGCCACAAATCCTGTTATATTAAGATCTCTCCGCTTTCCGGATTGTCTTCTCTAAGTGAGAGTTCCAGTTTTTCGTTTCATCTCGGGTGACTCCCAGATATTTCGCTTCTGTTCAGAAGTTTATAGTTTCACCCAGCTAAAGTAGAAATTCTCTTTTCACAATGTCGATGTCGTCTACATATGTCTGTGGAACCACAGAAAGAGGATGGCGAGTAGGTCGTTCAGCAGTAACATCCACCTTGTGGACAACCCTTGGTGGTCCTACTCCCCTATGGACGCCATCTAAAAGCTGTGTTTAGGGGTGGGGTTAATCCTTCCATCGTCTCCGAATGACATTGCCATTTCTCCAGATTATTCTTCGATTTTCAGATCCTGCTCGCACGACCAGTAGTAACTGGTTGTTTCCTTTCGTCACTGCACCAGTTAGAACCATATCAAGGTCGATAAAACTTCGAGTTTTATTTGGTGAATACATAAAAATAAATTTCCTGCTGTTAACCAAGTTAAACCCGTACTCTACATACTTCGCTAACGCCCCGTATATCCGAATATCGGTCTTATTTATTACTCAATTTTCCAATTCATGTACAGGTTGTCGCGAACAAAATAACTTTTCGGACAAAAAATTTAAATAGAAACATCTACCGTTCGTTTAGTTGGATCGTTTCTCTCGGCGCGCGGTGCAGGGGCGGACAGGCAGCAGATGGTCGCGCGTGGGCCCCGCCGGAGCGTGGGGGCCCCACGTCCCGAATCGTTAACGTCGCCGTGGGCACGCGTTTCCTCTAAGGTGGAGGTAACCGAGCCGTTTCTTTGGTCAAATCTCCGCACACGCGCCACGCGAACTCTGACCTACATTTGTACCTCGGACGTGTGGGCGCGAAACGAAGAACGTCGAAATTGTCTTCGAAGAGCCGGCTCTTTGATTGGAAGTGAATATTTAATTCAGTAAATGATCGTGTGTAAAATTGGGAAACAGGTGAGATCATCAGGAATCAAGAAGCCCTTTTATCCAATTCTTGACTGAAAAAAAAGTATTCTAGTCCTTGGAATGCAGCCCTAAACCCGTTGCACGATGAGGCACCACAAAATGCTTGTTTCAACATAACCTGCACTTTTTTGATTTTTTTTAGTGACAGATCTTGTTGTAGAGAAGAATATTTTTCCTCCAAATCTATTTTCTCTTTGGCATTTTTCTCGCTCCTCCCCTGAAGTTAAAATGAAAAACTCCTGTACTTTTTCTAGGAGGTTTTCTTCACTGACTATTATCTTCTTTTGTATTTGCGCCATTCTTTCCTCCAGTTCCTTCTTCTTGCTAAAATAAAAAAATATACGCTCTAGAATCTGGAGCTCCTCTGAATCCACAGCCATTTCTCGCGATTCAACAAAAGTCAACATCCCCCAACTAGTTTAATCATAAATGGTCAGGACATAGATGCTCAAGCTAAGTTTAACAACACGAAGAAGCTATTTACCAACAAGGATATTTCTTTGGAACTAAAACTGAGGCTGCTCTGATGTTACATCTTCTCTGTTCTGTTATACGCCTACGTTATATCACCAAAATGGAAATCATACGGGGAAATAAAAGTAGATCACTTTCACGGTGAAAAGGCTTTTGTCCAGGGCAAGGTGTTTGGCAGGAGAGGACCGGAAACGAGACGACATTCGTGTATGTACAACCTGCGCCAATAGTTTGGATTATCGTCTGCTGACTTGCTCAGCAATCATAGCCATGTTAATAGCCAAGAAGTAGAATAACAAGAATATGGATCCGCGAAGAATGTTGGAATGTCTCAGAATCTCCTCACGAAGGCGCCCAATAAGTTAGTCAGCACAGGCCGCGAATCAATCAATCAAAAACTCATACTACTGATTTTTCTAGGAGGGTTTCTCCACCGACTATTAACTTCTTTTGTATTTGCGCTATTCTCTCCTCCAATTCTTTCTTCTCCTTTTTAAAATAAAAAATATACACTCTGGAATCTAGAGTGCCTCTGAATCCAGAGCTGTTTCTCGCTATTCGACAAAAGTCTAAGCAGTCTAACTATAAATGGTCAGGACATAGATCATATCGGAGCAGGTCCGCGAGGAATGTATGGATGTCTCAGGCTCTCCTCACTGACCGTGAAGCTGGCCAAATTGCCTGTGTCACAGGGCCATAATAGCAAAAAGAAAACTTAAGGAAGTAGTTTCCGATGCGTGAACGCTCCTTAATTATTATTGCCGATGCATGAGATGGGCGCCATTGTTCGTTAAATGACGCCGCGAGAGAGATGCAGTGGACGCAAAAAAAAAACCGCTCGTATCGACGACGCAGAGTCCATTTCAATTATTTATGAGAAGCCCACGACGACCCGCGATGGAACCGATCTATCAATGTTGTCTAGACGAACGGTGTCATAACATTTACTGTAGGTGCACGGTTCGTAAAAGCCGGTCTCGATCGCTTTACCGTATAGTTTTGTCCTATCCGTCTGAAAACGGATACGGTGTAATTAGCTCGTATTTTGGGAGCCGCTGGATCGGTGCCCGGACAAATATAGCCCCACCGTTTTATGGCCCGTTATGAGACCGCACGGATTATTTAACCGGGAATTTTCACACCTGGACGAGTTTCGGGGACGGGTGCCAGAAAACCTTCGGACGGTCCACCCGCGCAGCTATAAATCGTCCGTCCTTATAACACCCACTACTATTTAAACGTCTAAAGGCCTTACTATGTCTCAAGAAAGCGAGACTAAACGACTAAATCAAATAGAGGATACCTCAAATGAAGATGGGACAGGTAGGACCCCAAATGGCACTCTCATTCCCAAGACAGGTTCCAAGCCACAGTAAAACCTTTTTTAGAGGTGCAGGCGCTTGCGCAGACGAAACTGCTTAATAGGACCTTTATTACGGACTAACCATTAAACTTAAGTAGTTGAAAACCCTTCAAACACCTCAAAAAATGAAGATTGATAGATGTGGTGTCGAAGCAGATCTCACCAAAAGTAATTTTCTTGCTAATACGCAGACACAATAGATTTCGATCAGATTTTTTTCCCTGCTTGGACGCTTAGGGTGCGGCGACGCACGTAACTGGTCATCGTCACGTCGACTACGAAGCAATCGCAAGTGCCCACGCGTCGACGATGATTTACTCGCGCCACAAAGGACATTTATTAGCTAGCAAACCTTCTGGCGTTTCTTATTTACATTGTAACTCGTTTAGATGAGGTTGTTGCGCAGTGTTGCATGTTGCATGTTGAACTGCAGTACGTTTGTGATTCGAATATATTTTGCTGATCCATAAGTCGTTCGCTTAACTTTTTCGAATTGCAAACGGAATAAGTCGCCAGCAATGTCCCCTAGAACTGTTTGGTTAGTTGGAAGGCTTTTGGTGTACACCTATATAGAAAACCACTGTTCTAAATACTAAATCGGAATACTCTCGCAGCAATTTTATACAAATTATCATGAGCAGGATTAATTATGATTTCATTTTTCCATGATAAGGATTAAAGTCATAGTCAGACTCCGTACTTCATTTAGACGGTTGAAGTACAGTCGCCCATAAGGCCATATCTTTCCTAAATGATGCAAAAATGCAAGTCTTTAAGATAATTTATAGACCAGTGCTAACATATGGGTGTGAGTTATGAGTTTTGTCAAAAAGACAAATAAATCAATTTAAGCCACTGAAATAAAGTGCTTGAGGAGAGTGAAAGGTCTATCGAGAAGAGACAGAATCAGAAACACCCAAATAAGACAAGAGCTGAATGAACAGTCAATTGCTGAGTTCGTTGAAAAATAACAATTTGGATGTTGACTTGTAGCGATCTGTAAGGCAAATATTGTTATCTTCAAAATAACTCCCTTTTGACGCCACACAGCAGTATTCAAACTCCGATACTAGAGTAGATTTCAGTCAGTTGCGGCGTTTTAATTATTTTCGAAGAGAGAAAAGTAACATGGACTCAAATGATACACGAACGACCCTTTTTCGAAGATTTTTAAGAGCCATGTATTGGCCTGAGGTAGAAACTCTTTGTGGACGAATCCGTGGATATCTAAAAAAAATCAACGGATATGTGAACTCGCAAGATCGCGGATTCTCTAGACATTTGAAGATGTCCGCTTGCGCATGTTGGCTCATCTTAAATGGACTCTCTGCCTGTGCTCTGGACACAACACTATCTCTATGGCAAGAGTTTCCGTTACACTATGTAAAATTCTAAAGTCAAACTCGATTGCGTTCTAAACTGATGTCACTTATTGTCAGAGCATACGAGAAAAGATCGCTGTCAGTAACTAAATGACTTGAGAAAATTCAAATCCGCACCGAAGGCAGTTTTACTTGATTTGCAGATATCGTACGCCAAGTTATAAAGATCTAGAATGTTCCTTCTATATCCCCCTTGATATTTCACTAATATGTCAATCGGTGCTTATGGTGGTTACACCAATGGAGCTTCTTTTAGTATTTGACGACAAGTTGCTGTTGGAAGGCGTTACGAGACCGGAGCAACTAAAAGCATGGATGGTTACGTCCACGTGTTCACTTTTCCGAGGGCAAATCGAAACGAGCAAAAAAACACACTCGCGGCGACAACGTTTGGGCACAAAGTAAATTCTGGCGCGTTTATAAACGTCACTCTGTTTACGCGTTCGTCCATTTTCAGCAGAAAATGTTTACAACCCGTTCCTTTTAGACGTCGCGAGAAAATTAACGATATTTCGGCGTTATCGGGTCGGTAATGGGCGTTTCAATCGGCACGGGAACCGGAGGCCGCTAATGAAAGTCTTAATTAAATGGCCGTTGTGGCGTCTCTCGCGGAAGAGTCGCGCTTCGCTTTCGTATTTACGACGTCGTACCCCGTACGCGTGGCGATAACGTCGAAGGGAAAAAGGCGACCCGATGAAAAGCAAAAGTCGCGTGTGACGTCGTCGTCGTCGAGGAAGAGACCTGCGATCCGGGCGTGGCCTCTGAGCCGGTCGGCTGGACATAACCCGGAAACCATGTGTGTTTAATTTTACTTAACTCGGTTTCTATATAAGTTGTCACCGCTGAAGTCCATTTCGTACGGGAACATTTTTTAAATATAAATATGTTCATCAAAAATAAGAAATAAATCAATTTAAGAAAAATTTGCTCATCTGGCTATGTAAAACTTTGGATTGGCTTCATTTTGATGCCTTCTGACTGTGTAAAGTTTTATCGTGGGTTCATTTGATACATTCTGGCTATGTAAAGCTTTGCCTTGAGCTCATGTGACCCCTTCTTTCTAATTCAAATTTTAGCCTGGGCTCATATGACGCCTTCTGGCTAAGTAAAGCTTTGGCTTAGGCACATATATTAACGAAAGGTCAAACGTCATCAATTGTTATATATGTCACTTAAAAAATAAAAATATTTTGAAAAAGATCGAACTTACGATCGAAACGCTAATAGAAATTTAAAGCAATTACGTTATTTGTTTTCTTTCATTTGCTATGGCCTGTTCATAGATAGAAGAAAGGGTGGTCATTAATATACAATGCAACGAGTTTGTTACCTAAACTTTCGGAATTTAAAATCAGGTAAAATTGTGGTCCGTAATAGAAAATAATTTTATCCCTGCCTATGTTTAATATTATTTGGTTTGGTATACTACTTATTTTAAGTTTATTAGTAATCATTCTTATTTCGTGTGTAATACAGCATGTGTTGAATCGTGTGCGAATTATGCAAAATATGTGCGAGTCTAGTGTATCTCAGGAGATGCTCCCGCCCAAATTTAGAAAACACTGTTCTATTGAGACTAATGAAGTTGTAAACAATGTTTGGCACCAATTGAAATCTGCCATTCGTCGTAACAATGTTTTTCCCCGTGTTAACTCCAATATCCTCAAACTTATAGAAACCGAAGTTTTTGACGTCCCTTAACAAAGTTGGGCAAATATAGAAAAAGCAGAAAAATCGTATATCCATATTGCAAATAATATAGAACAACTAATAATTAGAACAGGTGATGATAGCGATAGTGATATTGATATATTATGTGAATAATTTTAAGTAATTTAAGTAGGTAATAAAACAATTTGTAATTTTATTTTATATTTGAATATAAATACATACATTAATAAATAAATATCGTTTAGTATCTTTCCTAACAAAACCTCAAATAATTAAATTCTAAGCAAAGTACGGACCTCTTCGGCCATATTTCATTGTTACAGCTTTCCTGGGTCTTTCCTTAATTCGTATCAGTTAAGTCACTGTCTTATATCTATGAACAGACTTTACCATCTCACAATTTGAACATGCGACCATTTGTGGTATTCCCGAACATTCGACAATTTGCTACCCATCTCGATTAATCGGCCCACCGTCGGGAGTACATCGTCCGCAAGGTGTAGCGGCGCGACCACGCCCCTATCCGACGACCAGGAAAAGTAGTCTAGGACCCGCGGAGCCTCCATCATGAAGCGCCCGATGTTCGGACCCTTCCGGCCTTATTACACACGGTCCGTTCCGGCGTTGCCGCTTATCTCCGCCAATAAGGAAAAACCGGCATCGGTGGCGCGCGCCGCAGTTTTCCATTTTTTTATTATTATTAATTTTCCGCGTGGACGTCGTCGGACGTGCGAGAGCGGCGCGGCGACGATTTTTGCGTCTGGCCGCGAGTGCGGGCACCCGTTCTTCCTGGTCGTTAATTTTATGGGAACGTAATTTTAAACGCGTTTTATATTATCTCGTCTACCTGCTACGAGGTAGACCGGTCGCACATGGCTTTTATTATTTGCGACGACGGTTTAGCGAGACGTCGCGTCGGTCGGCGACTATTAGGCCGCAACTTAGACGCGTATTTTATATTCCCTATAGTTTTGTAATCGTGTGCGATTGATACATCAAATACTATCAAAATCTAAGATTAGTATACATTGTAATAGTGTACAAGGTTATTCATTATATTTTGACGGGGCTAATTTTGGAAAGTCGAAAAAAAAGTGTAAATACAATATTTTTGAAGAGAAAACAAAAGACGATCGCAAGCTGTCAAAATGGCACCAACATTATTTTTTTTATGGAATGCCTTATATATTATTATCTTAACTCGTAGATATTTTTTCCTGATTTCAAAAGTATATAATTTATTAACATTTCATTTAGCCCTTTGCGAGATATTTTAGTTTATAAATAATTGTCATTCGATTTCTGGATAATTGTGGAATATTGTTTAAAAATGGTCAAGTCTGCCTTGATAGCAACCATATTATCTCAGTTTGCGATTGTTTTAACAATGTTTTACTTTTCACAACTACACAGTGTAAGTTAAATTCAAATTCAAATTTATTTCGTGATATTTACAATAAAACAATTGTTTTCACACGTCAACTATAAAGTATAAGATATCAAAAGATATCACAGTCTATTCAATTACGGTGAACTCTCTCAAATTACCTCTCGAGCCATTTATTCAGCTCGCTCTTCAGAATACTGTCCGCTATTCTAATAGCAGGTTCAAGCGTCATCGCTGCATCCTGATCTTTTACATTAACCAATGAAGAACAACGAAATAGTCTGAAAGAAAAATTGCTTATAAGTTCCCTGGATCTGAAAACCTGAAGACCAAGCGGGTAGAGAATAAGGCACTGCGAAGTCGACGAAATAGATATGTTAAAGGAGAGAGGCAAAGACTCTGGTGATGATATTGGTGGCGAACGGCAGCAGAAGAAAAGGGAAAGCAATAATGCGATGCGGTTGATTATCAATTGATTAACGACTGATACGGATGAACTGTGAACACCAAAGAGAGTACCAAATAGGAGATCTCAAAAAAATATGCAAAATAGATGTGATGTAGAAGATGGCGTCAAAATGACTCATGAGTTAGAAGGAAGCGAGGGCTTCGATGAACCTCAGGCAATCGCGGTTCCATCAGACCAAAGCAATCACTCGATTGTTATTATGATTATTTATAACCTTCTGGCGTTTTATCATACTCCTTCCTCGAGGCATTCGTTTTCACTTTCCGCTCTCAAATATCGATCTCGTAACAAACAACTTCCTCGCCGGTGTCCAGGAAGCGATCGGTCGACGTCGATGCCGACCGATGAGACCGAATGTTTCTCTTTTCCGTTCGGTTCCGCTGCTTTTTCGCACGTATCGTGCGAACGTTTACCGCAGACGGTACAGGCATATGCGGCCGCCTGGCTGGCCAATTTTAAATACACCGTCGGTAGTTCGTCGGCAAAATTTCCTTACAAGGAAATTCGTTCGACTCGGCGCGATGGACTTTTAGGTTGGGCCCGACAACTCTCACACGATCGGCGCTCGGGCACACACACCTCCCTTTTCCGTGGTCTTACCGGCGGTACACTCTCGCCCGAGTCCAAAAAGGTCAGCCTCTCGCATATGTGGGCAATATTTGCGCTAAATATCGGGTCGAAAGCGAAGCCTACAGACCTGACGGCAAGCGTTCACCTTTCTGACCCGTCGTCGTTTAGATCGCACATTTTCGTCGTAT
Organism: Cylas formicarius; assembly: GCF_029955315.1. NCBI lineage: Eukaryota > Metazoa > Arthropoda > Insecta > Coleoptera > Brentidae > Cylas > Cylas formicarius. The sequence goes on along the minus strand of NW_026844326.1, from coordinate 27,554,363 downwards.
AGTGTTTAAAGTGACGTCATTCTGACAGAAGTTACAATTTTTACTATTTTTCAGTGTTCATATGGTTTTAAATTGCTATAGCGGCCTCAGAAAAACTCTATATATTGCAAATAAATGACCATTTCAACAGTTTCTGCGACTTTCCTAAAGGTTTGGGCAATTTGTAACGAAAAACTGCAATGATCCAATCGGTAGAAAAATTACCATATCGTCACTTTAAACTTATCGTATTACTACAAATATGGCGACATTTTACATACGAAGCACCGAAGGTTTTTCTTTTGCTGAGGTTCGCGGTGTTCATAGAAAATTTAGCCACTAATTTTAAATCATTATATGTATATCAATTAAAATGTAAATTATTCAACAAAAAAAAACGAAAAGGATTTTCCCTTAAGTGGAATCCTGATTTCAAAGTATATTGGCATTGATAACTTAAAGTGTTCTTTACTTTATAAAGATCCGGAAGCTATTCCTATGGAGACTACAATAGGATGGGTGCCAGAGTTAAAAATGTTTGCATACTGTTAACAAAAAACGACGGCCTTTATTTTGTGGTAGAAGAATAAAAAGTTTATCTGGCGTTTATGGCTCGTACTCAAACACGATGGTGCCATTTGTAATATTGTTTTTGTGTTAGTTTCATTATTATCGTGTAAAGCACAAATACAAATTGGCGTAGATTAAATACAAATACACCTTTAGACGGGCCAAACGTATAAAATATAATTATCGGCCTATAACATGTCTCCGCATCGATCGAAAAGCAGCGGTATGACGTCATCCGTGCGTTTAGTGTCGTTTAAACTTGAATTATTTATTGCAACATAAATATTGGATTGATATTTGGTATGCTTTATTTCAATACATAAACAAATGTATTAAAAGAATAAAAGCAATCTTCAAGTTCCCTATTGGTAAAGGTTTTCGCATCCAGTCGACTATCTGTTGTCGGATCTCGGAGATGGAAGAAGCTTGGCACTCGCTAAACTTTAGGGTGCAATTCCAAGCGACGACGGCCTTTAGGTTCAAATCAGCACAACACTCGCTTTTTAATGAATATACAGCCGACAGATCGTTCTCACTAGCTTCCGTTTGGTCTGCAAATTGTTACTTCTTTTTCAGTTTCTTCCATGAGCTAGAACAATTCAAACATCAATATCTTCAACAAACCATTAAATATTTATACTAATAATAGCACTTTATTTCCAACACATAACATAATGCAAATAGAGGAGATATAAAAACTAATCTACTATATCTACTAAAAAAAAGGATAAGGCTTTTCACTACGGATAACCTAGATACCACTCGAAGTTGCCTTGGTATCGCCTGGAGACCATCATAATATAAATCACAGTGCGATGATAAATTTGTTGAAGTTAACACACATATTGTAAATAAGATTTGAGGAAAACGTAATTGTTCCAGAAGAAACGGACATTTGATTCCGTAATGAACTAACTTGTAGAGAAATGATACAGATTGCAAGTCTCTGCCTAAGCTCAGATCGGGAACCCTCTTCCCTGAAGATTAGATATTTCAATAACCTTCTCAGTATACTCTCAATGGATTGACTGTGGCAATATTTTAATAGGAGATGAGCTACAAAAATGCCTGCAATTTCTAGATAGACCGACATCTCAACATTTCTCCCAGTCACTAGAGTGAAAACTGACTAAAAAATGAAAAAAAGTTTTTCTATGGTCTATTTTACGTGCAGCTTCAATATCGATTTCTGGGTTCTCGAAACATCGGGAGGGTCCATGAAAGTAAACTCCCTCGGGTAATAAAAAAAGACCTTTTCAAGCAAAATAAAATACGTCGGATTAAGTTTCCGAAAACCCGGACTGTGCAGTGTAGAATTTCATCTGTCGTGTGTTTCGTCTTAGCTGGCGGTTTTCGTCGCTTTTTTTTAATATACTTAACGATATAAATGTGCATACAGGGTGTTTCAAAAAACATTAGAATATTAAAAAAATACTTAACGTTGCTTTGGTTAATATACGCCTGTGTCCAAGTATCTGTAGAACCATCAAACAATTAACTGTATTTGGGTAAGTTGCAGCGGGCAGGATTTTCGTATTTTGTAAAAGAACAGGTAGTACAGGTGCCACTTATTTTGCCTCCATTTTGGGGATAATTTAAATTTTTTTGGACAAGAATTTGCCACGAAAAAGTACTTTTTTAATGTTGAGTAAACTACTGGCTTTTCTTGTTATTTGAGGTTTCAGCAGAAATAATGCTCATGCGTAGGAACTTACTCTCATATCAACTATGCATGGAAAATATCGTAGATCAATTTGAACTTTTTGAAATTTTTATGACCACGTCAACGGTATTCACGATATAATTCCCATTTGACAATCTTCGGAAACGACAATATCGTCGGTATACAAGGGAAAGTGGCCATGTCCAAATTTTCTAGAATTTAATTTGTAACAGTAAAACGTTCAAAACGTAATATATTTTCACAGAAGGAATTGATCAGGCCCATAATGAATTCTATAAGTTTATATTTTGCAATTGTTTAAGTCCATATGTAAAAAAATTACAAGAGAAAATGGCCAAGTTCTCCTGATATCATTGAAAACAATTTTGACATTAGCACGATCCAAGAGAGGAAAAAATAAAATTTCAAGTGCTTATAATGTTTATCAGTCTTAAAGAACTCAGCGAATCAACATTAAAAAATTCGATTCGAGACGAAAGTGGTCAAAGAGTAGAATGGATGAAAAATACAATGTTCTAAATGTAACAGGGAAAGTAAAGGGTAAACCCAGTAGTACGGCGAAAGAATCAGATTTCATTTAGTTGAATTAGTTAAATTTTGCCGAATTGGAGTTATTCCCAATGAGTATCATGTACACTAACCAAGTAATAATTCCATAAAAGACAAATGCTACGAACCTGCACAGGACGAAAGCACCGATGATGAAGTATAATGTTAGGATTATTTTAATGCTACTAAATAGTTAATAAATGTTAGGTGAACAAATTGACCTTAATTTAGTAGTCGATTAACAAAAACCTACTTTCAATATTTTCACTAAAATAAACTTACAACAAATTGATTTTATATTCATGAGAAAGTCCAATTCCCTTCGAATAGAACAATAATAATAGGTATATGCTTGCAATAAAACAATACTTCAATTATTTTGACTATTGCATTAGATTAACCGAAACCTATTCCACTAAAATACACTTGCAAGAAATAATTGATTTTATATTCATGGGAAAGTCACCAAGTCCAATTTCCTCCGAATAGAACAATATTAATAGGTATATGACTACAATAAAACAATACTTTGACTATTGCAGTAGATTAACCGAAACATATTCCACTAAAATAAACTTGCAAGAAATAATTGATGTATATTCATGAGAAAGTCACCAAGTCCAATTTCCTTCGAATAGAACAATAATAATAGGTATATGACTACAATAAAACAATACTTAAGTTATTTTAACTATTGCAGTAGATTAACCGAAACCTATTACACTAAAATACACTTGGAAGAAATAATTGATTTTCATATTCATGGGAAAGTCACCAAGTCCAATTTCCTTCGAATAGAACAATATTAATAGGTATATGACTACAATAAAACAATACTTTGACTATTGCAGTAGATTAACCAAAACCTATTCTACTAAAATAAACTTGCAAGAAATAATGGATTTTTATATTTTTTCATAAATCTTAAAATATTAATTGCTTAAAACTGTTAATATCGGACTTGGTCACTTTCTCCCTTGTATACCGACGGTATATATTTGACAGGTTTTACGCGCATCCCGAAAGTTTACGCAAGAAATTTCCTTCGTCAAGTGGATCGACGTTTGCTCGGGCAATTTTCATTGTCCCAGGCGTATTATCCTTTTGTCGCGTTTTAATGGAAAAAGCCAACATGGTCGGCCGATAAGTGGTAATTCAAACGCTCACCACAAAAGCGCACGGAAGGTGTTACTTTGACGTGTAAACACACGACCGTAGTTTGGACGCTGACGTTTTGCCGTCGTCCTATTGGTTCTACCGATCTCACTCCATGCGACCGTCAGCCGCTGGGTCAACGACAGCTTATGGTGTTCTACGTAATATGTAACGAGTTTTTTCTTGCCCCTCGCGTAGAAAAATGCGGTTTTGTGTGAGCCGTTTGTGTGTTCTGCGTTACGTGATCGGCCATCGAAAGAGGGTAATTATTAATCACGCAACCCCTCCGTTCGAAGATGTCCTGATTCTCTTTTAAATATTTATTTTACCGAACGCAGCGATACTGTTGGACGAGTTTATCGAGGATAGACTACGAACCTGCCGAAAAAATGCCACGAGCTTCAAGAACTACTTTTCTCATACTCATAAATTCAAAACAAAAGCGAAAACAATATTATCTTATGATGTAATAAAATGCCGAACAGAATAAAATAGATTGTTCATTTGTACTTCAACGGAGGTTGTTGTTGTTCTATCGACCACAGATACGAGGTTAGCCCCAATATTTCCCGGCCTGACATAGATGCAACTCCAGTATCACGATAAGACTTTGTCTTGTTTTAAATATATATCATAGTAGGCTGCAAAAAAAAATTGAAATCTTGCGTCAAATAGTTTTTTATTGACAGCATTTTAAACAAGACGTGTCCGAAAAAATGTCGCAAATAACGCAAATTAAGTATAGAGCAGTCATAAAGTTTTTGACGAAAGAAGGGTTAGCACCTAAAATTATTAAAGAAAGGCTGGATGGTGTGTACGGCCAAAGATCTCCTTCGTATTCTGTAGTGAAGGACACTCTATCGAAAGAGTGTGGCGTCGTAAGGGTGATTGAAGAAAATTCAGAGTCTGCCGGTCAACAAAAAAGGTGATGGCCACGATCTTTTGGGATTGTGAAGGAATTCTTATGATAGATTTTAAAGAAACTAATACCACTGTCAATGGTAAATATTACGCAACATTATTACACAAATGGCGAGACTGCATACATGTAAAACGTCGAGGAAAACTGACCAGAGGCGTGCGTCTGTCCATACTGCTGGTGTTGCACAAGCAGAACATTTGGGACGGACTCTCAAAGATTTTGTTCATTTCATTGCGTATAATTTTATCATCAATATATACAAAAAAACCCATAGCCGGGAGTATCCATACATAATTACATTTTTATTCTAATGTCTAAATCTAATTCTGTTTCTCTATCAGGGTTGTCATTGAGATAAGAGGGTTTATGTTGTTTTGTATAGAAATGTAAGAGGCCTCAATTTTTACAAGTTGCTGTGCTGAATTTTTACGGCTCTTGAATTTATAATACTGGGACTTAAAGTAGGAGTAACATTTTCCGCTCTTACTTTTGATTTTACTTACTTAAGCAAAATGTTTCTCGGACTACCGGGGGTCCACTGTAAGTAAAAGTATTTTCCAGACGGTTAGTATTTTTATACTCCTTTTTTCCTTATAAGCAACTTTTTTTATTGGAATTGGTTCAAATGTGTTACTTATATAGAGCGCTCACTGTATCAGTACGTAACTTGCATCCGTTTTACTCATCCAGTTTATAAATAAATCTAAAAATAAACAATTAAACGGGTTCTAATCAAATACACGGATTTTACGTAGAGCAAACAATTATACTCGCCGCTCGGCTGGGCCATATATTTTAGAAAGATATGCGCGGAGTGAAACGTCACGAAAACGAACGGGAAAGGTAAACAGCCCCTCGGGTGGGGCGGGCGAGCGGCAGCCACCCACGCGGACGCACCTGTTGCAATCAGCAACGCGCGTTTGTTGCGAAAAGACACACCTGCGAAGTTGTCGCATTCTGACCCACGCGTTACGATCGGTTTCCCGTTTATTAACAATATTTTACGTTTATATCAATCGACATTCGTTCGACGTCGTCGTTAAGTGCGACTTGAGGTGCAGCTTAACAATTCGCCACGATCGCGTATCGAAATTCGGAGAAACGAAAAAAAAACTGTTTTCCACACGTCTTTGACGTTTCGAGAGGCGTTTTAACGATACAAATTAAAAAAAAATACTTGTTTGATTTTAATTCGTTAGGGCACCTTAATCATATAAAGTCATTATTGTTATTTTATATATTATTTTAATATAAATAATAATCTTGTTGGTAAAGTCTAAAAAACAATGTTATCCCGTGGCATTCGCAACAAATATCCCGCAAAAATAAATAAATGTTTTCGAAGGCACTTAGTTGTTGTTTTTAATTTTCTTTTTAATTTAATTCTTGTTTTTCAAGTGTTCGTATTATATCAAATCAAATAATGAGAGGAATTTGCAACTAAGGTACACTTTATCTCGTTAGACTGGCAAGAAACGTCGGCCTACCTTCCATAAAACTTACAATTTTTTAAAACAAGTTAATTATAATAAGCCACGCTAATGAAATTATTCGCTACAATGCTTAAGCGTATAAGCAAGTTGTTCTCTGTTTTCAATACTTTTTGCATAAACCAAAGTTTTCAGTCTTCCCCATAAAAAGTAATCTAATGGATTAAGGTCAGGCGACCACGCTGGTCAAGGAACTGCTGAACCTCTTTGCATAATTTTGTTGTCTTACACGAAGAGGAACATCATCCAGCAATATTGGAAAATAATTTTTCAATAAAATACAAATAACGAAATATTCACCAAACATCTGTTTCTAAAAAGCATTCAGCAAGCAGCAGCAGATTTACTTGTCGATCCATTAACCTATCTTATTAATGAATCCTTCTCAGATGGTACATTTTCAGCTATATTAAAAAAAAAATTCTACAACCGATATACAAAAATAAGTACAAGTAATTTACACGAAATCTCTAACTATAGAGGAATAGTATTGTTGTCAATATTCTCAAAAATTTTGGGGGAAGCTTTCTATAAAAGGCTGTTGGAATTTTTAGAGAAAGTAAACTTCTTCAGAATTATCTGAAGTTAAATCATATGGTATTCGTGGCAACGCTCTAGGATGGTTAGAGAGTTTCCTAAAAGATCGTGTGCAAAGAAGTTCTCTTAAAACAAAACGATAAGAAATTTTTTTCTAGTGATGTGATGATCTCCAGTGGCGTTCAGATAATAATTGTCTATCACTATTTGCTGATGATACAATTGTGGTTTCCTGCGGTGTCGACATGGAAGAACTCTAATGAGGCGGAGGCAGATGTTGTTGATTATTGTAACAAAAATAGTCTTATATTAAATCAGTAGTTGCAGAAAAAATTATATCCTAGATATTCCAAAACATGAATTAAGTTCGGTAGCAAATAGCTCAGTCGTCTTTCCTATAAAACTTTTTAATAAATTACCACCTGAGATGAGACGGATTTCGGGCTGCTGTCAGTTTAATGTTGAGGTGAAACGATTGCTTATCCAGAATGCATTTTATTCGGTACTACAAGAGTACCTGCAGGGCACTTTTTGATTCGTGTTTTAACCATTTCAATTTGTGTTTGTTTTTTATTACTCTATGTGTTATTTTAAAAATGCTGGGAATGGGAATAACGTATGTTATTAGTATTATTATTATTATTATTATTATTATTATTATTATTATTATTATTATTATTATTATTATTATTGTTATTATAATTATTATTATCATTGTTGTTATTATTATTATTATTATTTTTATTATTATTATTATTATTATTATTATTATCTATCTTGAATATGGGATTCCCGATTTTGAGCAGATATCTGCGGACACTATTGATATTACGTTGCACAAGGGGATTGGTGGTAATTAAGTTATTTGGTCAACCCTATTGCGTAACATTTTTAACTTATGAGTTGTAAGTGTACAAGAGCTTTAGTTAAACATATAAAATGTTAAATTTAAATTAATTCGACATAATACTAAAAAAAATTGTCCAAACATTGTCGATCAATGAAGAAATACTGCGACAGGCTACTGTAATACTATTTCCAGAAGATTTGTAAATATGATAAGAAAAATAATTAACTGCTCCTCGCAAAAGGAAAAATTTGACCTAAAAACAATGACAGGCCGAGTAAGAAAAAAGATAATACTACTTCTACTGCTGGTACTGCTTATGTTATGACCAAAATCATCCTACTTTCTTTTGGCGAAGGGTCACCATTCGACAACATTATTTGACAACATTTCGATAGCTCCACACGTACAATATCTTCTAAAGAAGTCAGCCGACACTCTCAAAAACAAAATTTGCAATTACAACAAAGAATCTAAATGAAACCCAAAACTTTACGTATCAAATTCCTCGACAAGACAAAACCTCAAATCACTTATCAAAAATCACTGCCAACAATAAAACTAAACTAAGCTAAAACAATTCGTGCTTAATAATTAGCACTATTATTGAAAATTAAAATTTTTGAATTGTTTCATCTCGGATGTCTTACAAGATCGACCTATAATTTCTTCAAAAATCGTCAAGTCTTAAAAACTGATCATAACACTCCGGATTTTTTTTTTGTAATCACATCTCTCGACGCGGACAAAACGCTAAAACATACAAGACGAGGAAAACACGTTTAGGCGCTATGGGTTTGTTGTTGCAGAGAAAATGTGTTATTTTATAGCTGAAGTGCGACGAAAGACGACGTAACTACATTTCGATCCTCATGTTTTGTCTGCCCGTGGTCGCAGCCAAAGCTTTCGTTTATATTTTTCGATTTTACATTTCAATGAGACCTGTGGCAGAAAAAATGTTAAGCTACTTCGGAAGTAACAGTTGGTATGGTTGGTATGACTTTGGTATCGTATTGTATTTATCGTATCTCAACTGCTATGTGGAAAGTTTTGTGGAAGGCGGACATGATACTTCCATTGTGTCTACTGAAGGGATGGATAATTCGAAGGACATTTTTGTAATGGTGGGCCAAACTGGCAAAATTAAAAGCCATTTGCCATGGCATTTGTAAACCTGGTTTGTCGGGAAGTTCCAACTATCCATGTTGCTGCAGTTCTCCTGAGGTCTCTTGATGAATCCAGAAAGGCACTGAATTTCGAGCGAACGTTACCTTTTTTAAGTAATATCAACATCACATCAACACAAGCTTGAAACTCATGAGAACAATGTAACCATAAAAAAAATTTACTTCTCCAATAGATTAACGTTTTGTTCCACCTGAGATCTGATTGGAATGTAAAATAGTAGGTTTCGTTCTGCGGTTTGAAATTAAATCGAAGGCAATAAACAAATAAATAACTTGAGTTACGCAGATGACATTGTCATCAAGACATAAAGCATAGAAGACCTCCAACGACTTCTAGATGGTGTGGTGACCATCAGTATAGAAATGGGACTGAACATAAATATAACAAAAACTAAATTTATGATATTTAGCCGCTCACAACATGAAAATGCTCATCTGGAATTAAACGAAGCGCACATAGAAAGAGTCAGAAGGTTCAAATACCTAGTGTCTCTGATTACAGATAACCTTGACCCGGATATAGCAATTAAAAACCGAATTGAGATTGCGCGTTCCAGTTTCTGTTCTATGAGGTCGGTGTTCTGCAATAACAGCTTGAATATGGCTCTTGGACAGCTACATATGGTCCATCCTTCTATGCAGGGTCGAATGTTGGACAATGAAGATCAGCACCTTAAACCGTCTGCAAGCATTTAAGATGTGAACCCTTCGACGAATCTTAAAAATTTCGTGGACTGCAAGAGTGACCAACGAGGAAGTCCTGAGAAGAACAAAGAAATATCGTGAGCTCGTCACAAGCTAATGAAAGTAGCATATCTGAGACATATAATGAAGGGTGAAAAATACCATCTCCTCAGAACGTTGGAGGGAAAGGTGGAAGGTAGACGAGGAGTTGGTAGGAAGCAGATGGCTACGTAACAGGATACCGGGCCTCAGGAGAACTTTTTAGACTCTCAAAGGACCAAGATGCTGCATTGCACTGAAAGAAGAAGAAGCACGTAAGGTTGGCATAGGCATTATACAGCGTGCTTCCTAAGTAAATTCCGCAATTTTGTATTTATTTATTTATTTATAATTCCAAAGGATTACCAACAGATGGACGAGGCTGCCCAATTACAGGATAGCGCATATTAATATATGGAATACGGGAAACTAGATATTTCCTAAGCTAATGAACAATAATTAAAAGAATGTTACAAAATTTTGTATATGTTTCTTTTAAACAAAGGTCGGCTTAAGTTGAATAAGTCCGTATCTTCGTTGTTCAGAAAAACAAAAAAGTTTAAGAAATAGTTAGAACTTGCGCACTCGATACGGACTAACATTAAAAGACTTGTACAAGAAGGTCGCTAAATAAGATTGTTGACAATTTTATAAATAAAAATTGAAGTAGTAGTAGTAGTGGTAGAAAATTAGTATCTGTCTCTATTATATCTATAATTAAGGTTTGTAAAAAGCTTTTTGTGGACAATCTCTATCCAATCGACATACTTGCGATGGATCGGATTCTATACAGTGGATTGACCACTTGGATACCTTTTCAACAACACATTACGAATTGTTTAATAATTTATCATTCGTGCTTAGATTTAACCAGAATTCAGTAATATACACGAGGTCAAATTCAGATGCGGCCACAGCTAAACAGGACTCACTTAATTTCGTTCGAAATGCTCTTCTATTCTGATGATATATAGCAAAAGAATCTTCAGTCACCATTGAAAAAGAGGAAAAAGCAAATTATATTGTATGAGGATTGCTCCAAAATGACGAAAATTTTCATATCTTGTATACAGCAAAATTTGTAGCTGCTGTTTTTAACGAAGTCTCTCGCAGAATGGTGACAAATGTTCGTTGACATAGATTCTATTATTTTCAGAAAAACCAGTTGAGGTTTTTTTCCTACGATAAGCCTTTTGGCAGTGTTGGCTGCCTCGGTTTTCTTTGCAAGTGTTCAAAATTTAACTACAATGTTTTTCGGCCACACGCCGACTTCTCCGACTTTTTTGTTAATCTCCATAACATTTTCTCCCTTCTTTTTCGGAATTGCTTAATGTTGATGTTGCTTAATCCATTCGAGCTCGGATCTGAGGCTGCTAACTTTCTGAGAAATTTTCTTGACCGACTCCATTTGGATGATGAAATCATCAGTTTTACCTGAGAAAGACTCCACGGAGTCTTTGAGTGACGTTTGCTCTGCTTCAAGATCCGCTGCGGTAGCCATCAGCATATTAAGTTTCGTTATCTTTTGTCGCAAAAATGCAAGAAAAAAAAACTGCAAAGTATTCTCCGTTTAAGTAACTAAAATGCAATTTATTATTACGAGAGTTCGCTGTTAAATGTGTTTGCCTAACGTAGGTGGTGACTGTACGTATACTCGCACACTCATACCGTACGTACAATAACATCCTGTTCAGGTTGACGCTTCGATGTCTGTAAATATTGACACGGTATCACGAACTTTGCAAATATTCTTGTGTGTCTGCGGGATGGGCGTTGTGGGACGTTTCGTCGCTTGATGAATTTTCCGAAAACACAAAGATCGATGATCCTGTTTGCGAATTAGATCGCCGTCGACGGCTAAAGATAGATGATTGTTTTCTGAAGCGATCGATAGACGGCTAGGTTTCTGATTTCCGTATATCGCGCTCCTAACACCAGAATTGAGTGCTGGTTTCTTCGTAAAGGTCGCTGCCATATGGGATCAGATTTTATCAAACGTACGAGTAGGTAATGTAATGTAAAAAAAAGCGCTCGGCTTTCTTTTACATTTCGGAGAACCTGACGGCCATTAACAATAAACCAAATCTCGGGCTCGCGCACAATGAGACTAATTCTCGGGCCGGCCTTATAAAAGCCCTACAAATGTCGGCGGACCAGCGGCGTCCGGGCAGCGATTTTGTAATTTTTAAAGTTGCGTTTTTAATTTACCAAGTTAAACAAAATTGCTTTCGAAAAATCGTCAGTGAGGGGGGGAAGTTCGTTTTAAAAAGAAGGCGCTTCGAGGATTCTTGTAGGGACGCAATGTTTTTTCTATCGTGCAAATTTCTATTTTGTAGCTCTAATGGTTCGAAACTTATTCAGGAAAAACCAAAAGACGAGAACGGAGAAAGGAGAACGGATAGACAAAACATTTTTTTTTCAACGGCGATCTCGTAGGACCTACCGTTACCGAGATATAAAATTTTTATACGAGCGCAGATACTTTCGAAAATTCGATTTCATCGATTTTCGAAAGTATCAAGATTGCTTTCGCAATGTCGTCGCTGCGAGAGGCGACTGCTCCTCACTACGCACTACGCAGTCGCGGCTTCTTGTATTAAACTAACGCATTATTTTTCTATCGTGCTCCTCCTGACCTCTATAGAACTTTCGCAAAATCGATGTAATTTATTGTGCATTCGCCCTATATGAAGTATCTTTCATGTCTCGCCGAATTTCAAAGTTGCGCCAAAATTTGGTAAAAATAAGAATTGGTACTGATATTTGCAATTTAAGATTATATCTTTTCAAGATATGTAAGATGGACGGAAACTGGAACTCTCTCTCGAGACAGTTTAAGATGTTTTTCAAATAAAATCATCTCATCTTACACAGTTTTTTATTTATCGCCAAAAATTTATCCACAAAAACGGAAAGTTTTAGGATGTTTTATATTTTTTTGCCCATAAACGAAACACCCTGTTTATAATTCAAACAATGTTCGAAATAGAGGTTATAGCTCTGGATCTCCCACGTTTCCTGGTATATGATTTTTTCCAATAGAGTTAGTGGTATTCAAGAAAACACTTGTGTTCTGAAACGATGCAGTACTAGGTAATTAATTCCAGATTGAGGGTGATTTTCATTTCGAATTTTTAAAATATCTCGAACAGCGTATATAAATTGTAGCTCTCGATGTGGCCTATAACACTGTTTGAAGTTTAAACGAATTGGCCATATTTTTCACGAATTTTAACGGCTAATATTTCATTAGCGAAAATACGATTTTTGTCTATAAATGAAAAACCCTGCGTATAATGGAAAAAATGTCTGAAATTAAAGTTATGGTCCCAGGTCTCCCACATTTTCTGGTTGATAAATTTTGCCCATATTTTTTTTTTGGAAGTCAAAATATACCAAAAAAAATTTTCAAAAATTTTTAAAAAATGCTTTGCCAGATTTGAGTAACCCTTTTTTAATCAAATGAAATATAGCTGTGGACTTCTACCCTTCTGCCAAATCTGAAGTCGATAGCTGCTAATTTTTGAATATAGCACTTAATATCTTGAACACCCTGTACAACAGGAGAAAACCTTAAATACAAAAGTTTTTGCCGTCTATGAGGGCTATATCGCCATGTAAAATGAACTGACATCCGAGGCAGAATCTTTCAGTTATATCCACTTTTCAATAATATGGGGAACCATTTTTCATTTTTTTCGAATTTGCGGCTCACCCTGTACATATTTGAAAAAATTTCAAAAATAAAATTTCTTCTTCTGCGTCTTCTCGTTTAAGAATTTTTTTGGTCGCGTAAACCGTTTTCGAGAAATGTTTTTTTCTTAGACGACTGCAAACGCGATTTTTATTTTTTATAAAATAGTCCCCCCCCCACCAAAAAAAATAAAATCAATAGGTTCCGTCAGGAAGCCAAGCTTCGTACGTGTGCCAAAGATGAAATCGATAGCTTCAACATTCGAACACTTATCATGTTTCATAGTAATGTAAGAAAAAAACAATCGAAAAAAAAATAAGATGCGGCCTTTTTTCGCTGACCTGTGTGTTCCGTGGGCTCATTAAAAATTTGAACCTGGTACGTCAAACTGCTCGAAAGTTATGGCCAATTAATGACGCGTCTACAGAGAAACGGAGAACAGAGGACAGAGAACGGAAAATCGATAAAAAAATTTTTTTCGAGGCTGACCAATGGTGGTCCCCTAGGAAAGTTGGAATTTTCAAAAATAATAGCTCTCCTAGTTTATAATTAAATAACAGTTTGGAAATGAAATTATATGAAAGAAAAGATGTGATTTCGATAATCATGAATTTGTTATTTCGTATTTTATTGATTTTTAGGGAATAAATAAAAATATAAAAGCAACATCGTACACATGATATTAGATTCTTGTAGAGAAGTCCTTTAACCTTTAACCTCTAGGGGCAAACATATTTCATTTACACTGGTCAGAAAATCGATAATTTGCTTCTCTACGACTTAAGCATTAATCAAAAAATTAAGTTTAATAATCTAATACAAGATGCTCAGGCAAAATTTACTGACATACGCAAGATTATTTTCGTTTCTTTAGTTTTTCAGTAAGTGGCAAATTGCAATATAGTACTAGTTATAGTAACAATTTAGTCAATAAAAGCTGTTTAAATTTATTGTATAACACGATTTAAAATGAATCCAGTGCACATATCAGATCATAGTTATAATTTCATTTTAATTTTATATTTAAAGAAAAAAAAATACAAAAAAAGAGTGAAAAGGAATGACATTAACGGACCTTCGCTAAATAATCTCCGAATATTTAAATTTGAAAGAAAATTAGGTTATTGATGTAAAAATATTTTTTTGAATCTTTTAAACATTAGATATTTGTACATTTGGTATAATAAGAGGTTTCGAATGTTGGTAACGAATAAAATAAAAGTCTCATAACATACCTAAATGTAATTTATGGCAGTGCATATTGTACTGATTTTCTTGTATTTAATAGATTAATCATGGCCTACTGCTACAAATAAAATTAAATATTAAAAAAATTATATTTTGAGCTTAATTTTTAAAATAACTTTATACTAATACCTATTTATTCTCGGGAAGTGTAAACGATTTTCAATTAATGTAAAAAATGATATACAGGGTGTTCCATTTAGAAAATATATGTTTTTTTCATAAGTAATAAACAGTTGGAGCAAGTATAAAACAAACTACGACACTGGATAAATATTTCTTAAACTCAAAATATATAGTTTTGGATTTTACCTTGTATCTCAAAAACCAAGAGATCCGTGATAATTTTGTTGATGGCATATTTAATTTCACAAAAAAGTAGCACAGTGTCACGGTAAGAAGCGATTCTCTATTTTAGAAAATAACTGAGATACCCCGTAATAGTGTCCAAAATAGGATACCCTGTACAATTGTACCAAAATGGCCACCACGACTTCTCTGGCAGCACACAATTCTTTTGTTGAAGTTTTCAATTGCTGCTGAACACATTTTTTGAGCTATGTTACGAATTATTTTCCTAATTTCATTTCTCCATTGTTGTATGGTTTGGGGATAGTTTTCGCAGGCTTCGGTTTTCACATAGCCCTACAAAAAATAATCTAGCGGCGTCAAGTCACATGATGTTGGTGGCCAATTCACGTCGCCTTTCCTGGAGATAAGCCTCCATCCAAACTGTGTACGCAATAAATTTACTGCTTCACCTGCTGTATTACATGTCCATGTCTATTATCCATATCCATGTCCCATAGGAAAATATCGATCATCGGTATCATTCTCCATTTACTGTGGCAGCTTGGTCGTCTTCATCTTCAAAAAGGTACAACCCAATGATACTCTCAGCCCAAAAACCGCACCAAACTGAGCGTTGAGCATGTATTTGGGTTTCATGGATTTGTCTAGGATTTTCATTGATCCAAATGCGACAATTTTGCTTATGTGCGTAACCGTTCAATTGAGAAATTATTGTCATTTCCCTTCGTCTGTAGGATCCAATTGGAAAATGCACGACGTTGCTCATGGTCGGCTGGCTTTAGCTCCTATGTGTTGGTTGAACTTTGTGAAGATGGATGTATACTTAAATATTAATATACTAATACCCAAATATTGTGCGCGCCTTTTAATAGGCCGAAATTTCTTCTCATAGAATACCCATTTTGAAAATACGTTAAACATTCCACAATAAAGTAAAAACCGAATATCATAAGCATGTGGATATTGTTCACAAATTGTAAGCATTCTTCTTCTCAATGGTTGGTCCATCTCTTTTTATTTGCTACAGCCTGAAATACTACTGACTTAGGCTTCGCACCCAGGATACCCGTTTTCTTCCAGCATTGCCTTGTATAAATAATTATCGAGCTGCTAGATGTTTCGGACGCCACTGGCGCGCACTTAAAAGTTCCCTTTTCATAAACGTGGCAACAAAAGCGCCACAGGTCCATTTCTTTCTCGTAACTTCGACACAGGTGTGCGTCGTCGGACGGACAGGCCTTTTGTGATTCTATGCACGATTTCTTCGGGTTAAAAGCGTAGCTAAATATGCCCCGTACGGTTGTAACGCGAGGGATTGTGTTTTTCCTTTTTAAGAACGCAGGTGCTACGCTCGGATTCGTTTCGATAAAGTGGCCGGGGTTTCGAGATAAATCCGTTTTTGTTCGGTCGGTATCGAACGGAACACTTCGATCAGACGAGCTTTGGGAAGAACAGACGCGTAGTTTGAAAGGAAAAGGAATTGAAGAATTTTTTTTTGCAATATACATATTGGGACTTTCCTAAGTTGGTATACGTAAAGTCTGTTCATAGATATAAGAAAGTGACTAACGGATACGAATTAAATAAAGCCCCGGGCAAGCTGTAAGGATGAAATATGGCCGAACAGGTCCGTACTTTGCTTAGAATTTAATTATTTGTGGTTTTGTTAGGAAAGATACTAAACAATATTTATTTATTTATGTATGTAGTTATGTTTAAATCTAAAATAAAATTACAAATTATTTTTATTACCTACTTAAATTACTTAAGATTATTCACATAATATATCAGTATCGCTGTCGCTATCATCGCCTGTTCTAATTATTATTTGTTCTATATTTTTTGCAATATGGATATACGATTGTTCTGCTTTTTCTATATGTTTGACAGAATTTACCCAACACATGAGGAAGGGGTTTTAGTCAACTGTCTACTGTGATAACTTGCATTGTCCATTAAAATTACGCTATTAGGGGTAATGTTTGGAACTAGTTTGTTTTTAAACCAACTTTCAAATCAATCAGCGGTGGTGTCTTCATGGTAATCCAGAGAAGAATCTTTAATATTTTTCGCAGACAGAGAAAGTCCATTCGGGATCCAACCATCTTTAGAGCCAACATGCAAAATAGTTATTCTTTTACCTCTTTTTGATGGCGCGTTTGTTTTACACTTATCAGTTGAGTCAACTCAACCCTTTTCCGGGGTATCATAAGTGTCGAACCAGGTTTCATTCAAGTAAATAATTGTCCTTTGTTGTTTTCTGTAAATCCTACTTTTTTCTAGATATTCCAGTCGGCATTTCCGAATTCTAAAAAAATCCATTAAAACTTGAATGTTGTCAATTTTTTTAAATCTAAAACCCATGTGTTGAATACACTTCCATAAGGTAGTTCTGCCACATTTAACATCGGTTTCATCTTTTGCAAGCCTCCTAATTAAGATATTTAATGTAGGCACGCTTTGTTCCTCGTATAACTGGTAAATTTTAAGCCGTATTATATCTTGATCACTTTTATCTACACTTGAGAAAATGTCAGCATCGCTTCTTTTTTTCCTCGCTGAAAGTTTCCATACAGTTGATGTTGGAATTTTCGTCAATGTGGCCGTTTGTTCTAAAGATGCTTGCTTGCTGGCACCACGTTCAATGTGAGTCAAATAAACATTGTTTATAACTTCCTTAGTCTCAATAGAATAGTGTTTTCTACATTTGGGCGGGATCATCTTGCACATATTTTGCATAATTCGCACACGATTCAACACACGAAATAAGAATGATTACTAATACACTTGAACTAAGTAGTATACCGGACCAAAGAATATTAAACACCCTTGGATAATCCCATTCAAAAGCAATTGGTCACTTTCTTATATCTAGGAATAGACCATAGCTGCTAGATCTAGGGGTTTCTGGATCTGTATCTTCAGCAGACCTATTGTGCTGCTTCCCCGGTACTCAGTTTTACATGGTCAAGCGATTCCGCGTAAACGTTACAGGTCCAGGAGTCGTCTTCCTGATTATGTGGTGGATACGATTCGCGCCGCATGGCTTTCTTTAGGCCTGAAACAGAGGTTAGAAGTGTTCTACTGTCTCGTTTGTATGTTTGCAAAATCCTACATGTGGGGTGTTACCAAAACCAAACTTGAGTTGGTGTTTGTTGAATAAGCAAAGCAAGCAGAGAATACCTGTGGTAATGCTGACCTTTTTCCGGTACATAGACTCAAGTCTTGTTTAGCTGCTGCTTCGTTTGGATAACTGAATAGCTAGCCATCAGTTTTTTCGTTTCCCCGCATTGTTTTTCCCAAAGTTTTTTTTATCAATTGTTCTATAAAGTTCAGTGTGGCAGCCCAGCTGAGTTTTAATTTTGTGAAACGGAAAAAAATCATTGTTTGGGGACCCGTAACGGTCCTAATAGCTTTATTATTTGTCGTTCGACTTTGCGAAGGAACCATTGCATTAGAATATTAGTTTCTTCACTGTCTTACCCCTTTTGGTGCTAGAAATCTACGTTAGGAACGACGGGGCCAAGAAATTATTGTAATATTTTGACATGGGGACGTAAAGTACGTCTTTCGGGATCGATTCGGTACACTTCGGAATTGTGCGTCTGCGCCGACGAGTTTCAATGGGACGCGATATTTCGTCGCAGCATTTGAGGTCGGGCGGACGCCTTTTCCGCCGCAGATTTCAATGATGCCGTTTTACGGCGCCGACGTCGTTTTATAAATACAAGGAATTGGGTTAACGCGCGCGCCTACGTTATAAATAACATATATATACACGGTCCCGAAAACTAACGAAACCATTTAAATAAACAATGTTGCCCGCCCGAGACGGGAAGAATATTAAAATACCTGCGTCGATGTCAACGGTCCGAAAAATCGCGTTCTTTTATTTTTAGACAGATAATTAATTTGTGTTGCAGGATACAGGGTGGCGCGGAACTATAATAATGAAACGCGGCGTGTGGACGTCCAGTATTCGAAAAAGGCAGACTTTGTTGTTCTCAGCAACCCAGAAAACGCTAATAAATTAAAATGAATTAAGAATATTCGTTGCCTTTTTTTTCGTGATGATAGGTCAACAATTAAACACGGAAAATCATCCGTATTAGTCTTGAACAAGGCAATAAAATTTCTGAAACGTCGACCACATCCAATGTGCGCTACATATTTTGTGAAAAAATAGAATCTATTAAATCTTCTGACCCAAGACAATTCAGAAAAGTGCAATTGCTTTTCTATGATACACATCTCTCGTACTCAGTACGCAAAACATAGGCTTCTGCTATCATCCACACGACAATTTGGATGAGTTTCAAGCTTCCTAGAAATCCGTTATCATATTATTTCAAATTCCTATCTAGATTTTTTTTAAAGTTTTGAAATTTCTTTCACATATTTTTTCTATTTGTGTGTGAAGTCCCTTAATGCAGATAGACACTTTACTTTTTGTCCTTTCTTCTGCTTCTTGTGTCAAACGCTGAGCTGTGTGTGTGTGTGTGTGTGTGTGTGTGTGTGTGTATGTGTATGTGTGTGTGTGTGTGTGCGCGCGTGTGCGCGTGTGTGCGTGGGTGCGTGTGTGTGTGTGTGGCTGTGTCGTATATCAAGGTTCTCCTATCTCATCATCTCGTTCTATTTACACATTTTGCTTTCATTGACCATGTCCCTGCCATAGATCTAATCAAATCAAAGATCAAATACTTGTTCAACTTCGCAAATGCGGTTTCTCTTTATTAATATATTTCATTTTCTTATATCTAATTTTTATCATGTTTCATATTGATGTCTGCCAATCACTAACACTATTTAAGATATACCTTAATAAAGTTCTGCAAATCTGGAGAAGAGCATGCAGTACAATGAAGACACAACTATGGTAAGAGGATCAGGTTATTTACGGTCATCAGCCAACCAAGAAAAAATTTGTGCATCGAAAGGGAGGAAACAGAAAATCTTGACGCAGACCGACAGGTTAAAATTAAGGCTTTTGCAGAATATACCTACTTAGGAACGAGAATTGAAAGCAGTGTTCGTACAGAAAGAGAAGTAGAGCAGAGAATTATAAAAAGGAAAACAGATAATGGGGTGCCTAAATGCTGTTCTGTGGTCTAAACAAATCTTTCGAGCATCTCATATATAACACGGTTTGCAAAGGTATAGTGCTCTACTGATGCGAGATGTGGGAAATCAACAGAAATCCAAAACGTCTCCTGTTGTCTTTGGAAATGAAATTCTGGCGAACATCTGCTGGAATATAATTACTCGAAAGAGGGAGCAATGAACAAAAGAAGAGAAATCATGAAATCAGACATAACAATAGGGCCATGTGGAAAACAAATTTTAAAATGGATACCGCTGGAGAAAAAGAGGAACACCTTGGATGGGCGGAATAGAGAAAGCAATGTCTACAACTATGAGACTAGAAAAACCAAAGAGCGTAGAAGCTGGGAATTGAAGCTAACCAAAACTGATATACTTACTTACATTGATATCTGCTAAAAAACGACTATACTTTTTACTGGAATACTGGAATGTCTCATTTTGACCATTGCAACGCTCTTTAAAAAGTGACCGGACAGTAGCATTGCTTTCTGGTGCGTGTGTAACTGACCACCCTGTATAAAGAGTTAGAAAGTCGCCCGACATCGGATCGATAGACCAGATAGATTATAGGGGGGGAAAGACTTCATGCATATGCATCAGATTCTCAAAGAGCACTCTCTCGGTCGTTTGCACGCGTAAATATGTAAACTACTCATCTGTCCGCATCGGTCCGCCAGCAATGGAGGATATTATGAATGGATATTGATGAATGAATATGCAAATAGGGACTGGTTCGACGACGACGGCGACATCAGTTTTCGCTAAGGTAAACAAACATGGACGTGGTTCGCACCGGTATGCTAATTCGCGAGTATTAATAAAGGTTTATGCGGTCGTTCGCTGATTTGTCGGAACAGATACGTGACTTTGGTGGTAAGAGACGAATTAACATTATCCTAGTCCGGCACGCGCTTGGACACCAACTAACCAACGCAACAATACTGTGCATGCGTAGTAATGGAACGAACATCAAGAATAGACAAAAAATAGAAGCTTTGAATTTGATGGAATTCCGTAGCAGACAACCAACTAAATGTGTTTTGAGGATCTTCCCCCAGTTAATCTTGTTATCGAGTCCACAGTAGTCCAAATCGATCTTTCTTGATAAGACTGTGGTCGAATTGAAGTTCTGTATTATTAGTTTTATTATAATAGCACACTGAGTTAAGTCATAAAAATCGATTTCACATGTTTTTCGTTGCTAAAACCAATAAAATGTTTCTGGATTATATATTACAATAACTATGTTAAACCAATATAGCAGGTCATCAGGAAAAGCAATCTCAATCATTCTGGATTCGAATTCGAGGAGACTTGGTGCTACAATGAGTATCCTAAACCACACCATCCAGAAGGTCAGTCTCATCTGTTCTTCAGTCGATGTCGAAGAGCTTTGGTATGGGGTGGAGGGCTAGTTCCAAAGTTGACAATATAAACCTCAATGCACCTTGAACCTCCTTCAAAGAATCTTGGATCTATCCAAAGCCTGAGTCGTGCAAATTTCCCGGATTTCAAACCTGATAAATCCAAGCAGATCATATTCATTGCACGGGTCAGAAAAATTATACGCATTCAAACCCAGCAGATTATACAGGAGATTTTAATCGACCTCAAGGAGGTTTTTGATATGAAAGCGTAGCTAGTTTCGAGCTTGTCATTGCCAAGAGCTGTAGACAAAGCATCAAACCGGCATCAGAGTTAATAATTTGGTTTGAAGGAAATCGCCGGCATCTCTGCACGTTCGCAAGGAAGGTGACCGTTTTGTTTAAGCCGATGCGGCACCATACATGTCGCGACGTGAACGAAAGCGAAATTTGACGCGAAATTTGCTAAAAAGCTCCGGTAAACAAAGTGGTTACAATGTCTCGGCTAACGATGACGGTTGAAAAATGTTGCGTGTCAAGCTGACTCAACGTAATTTATGTTTCTGGTCTCATTAATAGTTTTGCGTCCGACAGCTAGTCGGACGACACGTTAATCTGGCAAAAAAAAACGCGTGTGTCGTGGGACCGCGCTGGGTGGCCGATCGCTGAACCTTGCGGCACACCCGATTTGGCTCGCGCTTTCCCGGGAGGTGATTATTTCGATAATTTCCACAAATATGGTTCACGTGCTGTTGTCAATTGCGAGTATTTAAAGGTGTGAATTTTCCAAAGCTTCAGATGAATATTGTAAATGAAATTTTAACAATTGCCGCTTGGAAAAAGCTGTACCAGTTAGTTAGTCGAAAATCGTTTTAACCAAAACGGAAAAAGATTTAGTTATGAAATTTTATTTTACTTTAAAATCAGGAATTTTATGAAGTAAATTGGTGTAAATGCTGATCTTTAAGTCTATTTTAATCTATGCAAAATATCAAAAGTTTTCAGAACGGAAAAAATGTTTGTTAATTGTTCCGAAAGTGAGATTTTCCGATATAATATTAAGCTAGAAAGTTATGGAATTTCCTTCATCGTCGCATATATCTTCTGCTTGAACGTTAAGTCTTAAGTTTCTTCTTCTTTTTCTTGTGCCAAACGCTGAGCAGTGTGTGTGTTTACTATGTTGAGAGTTCTTTCTTCGGCCATTGTTGATACCGCACTATTCTCGAATATTTCTCAACTACGAGTGATGTTTCCCTTGTCTTCCTTTCTATCTTGCCATCAGGTATAAGCTTCAGAAATGGATATCGAGGTTCCCTAATCACATGACCCAAATACAACACCTTCAGTCCATGGTATCCGGAGTATTTGTATTCTATTTAGAGATTTTGCTTTCATTAGCCGTCATAGATCGAATCGCAGATCAAACATTTGTTGAACATACTGATTTTGACTTCGTGGAGACTATCACGATGGCTTGAACTTGAAATGGTGCATCCAAGGTCCTGTTCGATAACTTGGCCATCCACATTTACTGCTTTTTAAAAACTTGTGCTTTCCTATTTGGTTTATGAGGCAACATAGCAAAATGAGCGTTATGTTAATCATATCGTGGCCGAATGCTTTAGGTTTTATGTTTTACTAAAGACTTCCTCTCCGATCAGCTCAAAATCAAAACTCTTTAATTCCAGAACTAACTTGGATGTTATTTTGCTGGATTGCATAGCTCTTACTATCGCTTGACTGTCGGTATTCGTTTCTGCTTCTCTTGCACAATGTTCTATTGCGATGAATTCAGCTTGAAAAACTGCTGCTCACTTACGAAATGGAATAGAAATTTTTGTTTTCGGTCTGGGTTCATCTGTTCCAGGTCCTACTCCTTTGGTTTTTGAGTCGTCTATGGACCCGATTATATCTGGCCCTTATTTGTAGGTTTTTAATACTTAACAAACCAATACTTGAGTGGTAGTGACTGGCCTCTATACGCAACAGATCTCTCTTCACCTTGTTTTGGTGGGATATTTAGTAGGACCTCTGTGTTCTGGGCTCCAGTAATGCACATTCTCGCTGGCCTTTGCACGCTACTCAGCTACCTTATGGCCCCCCATCTGTCCACCAAACAACTGCTCCGTACGCTATCATTGGTCTTACAACTGTTAAGTACAGCGAAAGTGCCATTGAGTCGATATTTTTGACTTTGTTCTTGTAAGTATGCTTCGTAATTTCGTTTCGTCGTTTCGTCAAGATAGAGAAAGTGAGAATCTACCTCACGTCGGTTGCTTCGAAAATAATAAAAACATCTTTAGCAATCTAAGCGTGGAAATACCTACAATTTGGCAATCCTTAACAGAGGACACCAACGTTGGCATCCTGCCTGGCGATTGAGTTGACCCGACTCCGTCACGGGTAAAAGCTGTACTCTAATATACTGCACTCATACTCTTGGATTTTTCAAAGGCTTTTGAGACCGTTAATCGTGCACTTCTATTAGCAAAACTTGAATATTATGAACTTTCACAACAGTCGATTGATCTGGTAACATCCTACTTTTCTAACAGATTTCAAAAAAAATTGTGTAGCGGCGCGGTTTCAGAGCGAGTTCAGATTTTGTCAGGTGTTCCGCAGGGCTCTATCCTCGGGCCTCTGTTTCTTATGATTTACACATCTGATATTTTTAGGGCTTTGCGGGACTGTAAAGTCCAGGCCTATGCCGATGATACACAGATGTATTTTCTCTTTAATCACTCTGATTACGAAAATGCATCCAGGTTAATAATCGAGGACCTGAATATATTAAAACAACCTTAAACTCAATCCTCTCAAATCTAATTTAATGCTTTTTGGTGCAAAAATTAATAAGCAGTTTCTAAATGATAATGGGAATATTCGTCTTGCCGGTATCGGGGTTTCAATGGTCGGCTCTGCGAAAAATTTGGGTATGGAGTTGCGCTTTAGGGAATATATTAAAATCCTAATTCAAAAATCATATCTTTCATTAAAAATGGTATACAACAGTAGACATCTACTTAGTTCTCCTTTACGTAGAATGCTCTGTGAATCTCTTGTGCTTTCTGGTTTCAACTACTGTGATTTTATTTATGGCCGTTGTCTTGATGTAGCAGACGAAAATAGAATTTAAAAAGTGACCAGGAAAATATGACCATATTATATCTCGGACACATTTAAAGAGCTTAATTGGTTGAAAATGGAGAATCGCGCAGCACTTCATTTGGGTAATTTTGCGATAAAGGTCCTGACGAACCCTGTGCTACCTTTATCTTTAAGAATAGGTTGGAGACGGTACACGCACGGAATGTCAGATTTATTAATCAAATCACTGTGCCACTTCACCAGACTGCCATCTTCCAAAGATCGTTTACTTATAACGGTATTAAATTTTCTTCACTTTGCTTTGCTTTTTTTTGTTTTACATGTAATTTTCTTTTTCTCCTGTATAGATTCTCTTGAAAGAATAGTATTGTTGCTCCCAGTTTCTGTCAGTGTATATAGTTGTTTTTTTTATTAATCTTAAGTTGCGTTATATCTGTATCTTACAACATTATATCTTAATTTTGTCATATAATTAAAAAAAAACATTGTGCAATAATCCGACGATTTGGGGTTCAGTAGAGTAGCGCGCTCGGCTAGACTGCGTTCAGTCGGAACTGTTTGTATTATATTGTGAATATGTGTATGTTTTTTTTATTTGACTAATAAAAAAAGCCGTTTATTATTATTATTATTATTATAAGCCTCGTAGTCTTAGAATTAATATATGTCTGCACTTGATAACGGGCCCAAAACGTTTTATAAACAAAATGAAAACAATTAAAGTTCGACAATCTCTTAGCATTTCTACTAAATCTAATAATGTGAACTCATCATCACCACCTCATTTAAGCCTGCCTATACAGGCATTGCTAGTTGAAAATTTTTGGTTTTAATCCCTGTGTAACGTTACCACCGAATATATTAAATTGTAAACATTGAATGTAGTAAAGTCGATTTCAACTATATTTTTACTATTTTGGGGTAGTTATTTCTTGTGATATTCTTTTTGACTTTCACTTTCACTGCGCCGTTTTAGGACGGCAAAAAATCCCAACTGTCAGTCGTTCGTTTGATGCGACGTAATTACTATAATAATGTTTATTCATAAAATGGCGGTGCGATAGATAAGGGAAAACGTTTGAATGAATGGGATCGATGTGGCAAGAACGCGACCGATAATGAGACGGGTCAAGAATACGCAACATCTGTCGATAATTAGGTTTCTATTGTTTGTTCCAAGCGTTCCTTGTTGACATAACGGGCTAAGAATAAACACGGCCATTGTGTGCGTGTATATATACTGTCGCTATATTTGCCGTCGATTTTTTTTTGTACTGGGAAATATTCTACGTTGTCTGCGATTACGCTCGAAGCGTACGTCACACGGTTTACTAATTGGTTTGTCAATTCTATCGGGTTGTTGAAAATTATCAAGCGGTCAGCGTGTATTATTGTCTAGTGGAACAAGTTTACCGACACCACCGGACAAGTTCTCGGTAACATTTAATGCGACGCGAAGTTTTGCAAATTGGCTAATTATTATTGTTCCATTTTTTTTTTATAAAAACGACACATTCGCCAACGTATGGTAGGTTTTTAATAATTAACAACTAGCAACTCAGAATTTTACGCAACTCGGTGAAAACAAATGGGTTGCTTTATAAAAAAATTAAAACTCATGTTTAAATTGTCTATTTTCATTTCCTGCAAAAGAAATAATGAAAGTTTATTTCTTTTTAAAAAAGATTGGAATAATACTACTTAGTTATCCATGGAAATATACAAGTAACGGTAAAGTCTGTTCATAGATATAAGAAAGTGACTAACTGATACGGATTAAGGAAAGACCCGGGCGAGCTGTAAGAATGAAATATGGCCGAACAGGTCCGTACTTTGCTTAGAATTTAATTATTTTTTGTTTTGTTAATAAAGATTGTAAACAATATTTATTTATTTATGTTTAAATCTAAAATAAAATTTCAAATTGTTTTTATTACCTACTTAAATTTGTAGGTTTTTATACATGTACTTTTGGATAGTCATGAGGAAGGGGTTTTAGTCAACTGTCTACTGTGATAACTTGCATTGTCCATTACAATTACGCTATTACTAGGAATGTTTGAAACTAGTTTGTTTTTAGACCATCGCTTCTTTTTTTCCTCGCTGAGGATTATTCACAATTTTCCATACAGTTGATGTTGGAATTTTCGTCAATGTGGCCGTTTCTTCAAAAGATGCTTGCCTGCTGGCACCACGTTCAATGAGAGACAAATAAACATTGTTTATAACTTCTTTAGTTTCAATAGAATAGTGTTTTCTACATTTGGGCGGGAGCATCTCCTGAGATACACTAGATTCGCACATATTTTGCATAATAATCTTGTTGTATTGTATGTTAATGACCACCCTTCGATAATCCCATTCAAAATCAATTGGGCACTCTTTCTTATATCTATGAACAGACCATACCTGATTTAGACTTCTAGAGTGTTTTCGTTATCGATCTGATTAGAGGTATTGGATCTCACAAACTATGAGTCTCATGTTCTAATAACTCCTGAGCTAGCACGTAGTAAGCTCAAACTTCTACTCTTTATTTAACCTCTTCAGGTTTGCTAAACTAACGGGCTATTCATAAATAAAAACCTTTAAATGTCACAGTCCCAATACTCGAACAAAAAACGAAATTGAGCTTTTTATATGCTATCAATTTGTCTAGAAACCCCGGAAAATTATCAGGTTTGTGAGGCTTATAAAAGCTCTGTGTGATTTTTTTTACTTTAGGAGTGTTTATTGTTCATTTTTTTTTTAATGTATATTTCTCCGTTACATCAGTTTGCATAATACATTACAATACATAATGTATTGTATTATTTAACTTTACGCATTACATTGAGCCGAGTTAATAAAAAACTCAACTAAACTAATTATGGAGATTTATACATGTCAAAATAAAGTACCAAAATTTATTAAAAAACTGCCCATGTATTCAACAATTTTAAATTTTAATTTAGTTGTTTTTTCATAGCCAACCTACTGAAATTTGACTCGGTGATACAAAAACATGTAATTATTTATTTTAAAATTGACTTTTATTTATCGAATCCTTAAAAAATCAGCGTATTTTTTAATTTTTATATTACGACATTATTAGTAAACTGCTATGTATGCAATGCAAATAAGCTAAAAAAAATATTATTTTTAAAATGTTATTTGTTATAAATATATTGTTAAACGAGCATCCTTTCCATAAAATCCGATTGCTTAAAACAATGTTCATTATGCAAATTGGTATGTGTTGCGAATATTTTTTGAAAACTAATGGTCATAGAAAAAGTATTGTACTATACTATTAACCGATCGAAATATTAATACTTAATTTTTTGATCCAGCAGGAGGGGGTGATCCTATTTTATACCAACATCTATTCTGATTTTTTGGTCACCCCGAAGTTTACATTTTAATTCTTCCAGGATTTGGAATAATTTCTCACATTGTCTCTCAAGAAAGAAACAAAAAAGAAACTTTTGGAACGATAACACCTTAATTAATGCTGTTGAGAGAATTTAAGTTCAATAAAGGAGAGGTATTTAAGTCTAATTGATCGTTAAGCAATACATTTCAATGTCTCATTTTGTTAATCTCCATGGCTTACATTGAATTTAATTTTCTACTTTTTATGGTTATATGTAAAATATCAAAATTGTCGTAAAAAATGTGTTTTTCTGTGTTTAAGTGTGTAGCATAATTAGAATCTAGACTATTGTTTTTAAACGCTTTTTTATGTTCGTTAATGCGTTTCATGCAGGATCTACCTGTTTGTCCAATATAGATTTTAGGACAAGATCCGCATTTCAACCTGTAGATTTTTGAGATTTTGGACATTTCGTTTTATTGTTTTTTAAATATTTTTAAACCACATTTTGACAAATGTTTTGAAACTTTTTCACACGGTTCTCCTACGCATGTAATTGTTTTAAATTGTTCGTGTTCTATATTAGGTTTCGGATAAAAAGAGATAAATAATGGACGGATTATTTATTTATTATATTATATTAAGTTCTTTGTTGTAATTTTCTGTTGAGAGTGACGTATTAAGAAGTCTGTGTATGAAAGAGTGAAATGCAGCCATTTTGTGTGTATAAGGGTGATTTGAGCTGTTATGTATGACTGTGTCCGTGTGTGAAGGTTTATGACATATATTGTTTTGCGCTTTCGTAATAGTTAAGTCTAAAAAATTAATAGAGTTATCCTGTTCAATCTCGATAGTGAATTTTATACGATTATGTAATGAGTTAATGTAATTTAAAAAAGAATTCAATTGTCTGTCCGGTCCAACAAAGCAAGCAAAGACATGATCCACGTATCTATACCACCATAGAAAACTTTTACTTAAAGGATGTTCTAGTATGATATTTTCCAAATTATCCATAAAAATCTCGGCTAACAAAGGACTAAGTGGGTTTCCCATAATCAAACCTTCTTTAGAGAAATTTTCGAAACAATTGTCATGTGAAAATATATAATTTCGTGAAAATCTGAACGTTTAGTTCTAATTTATTCTTTTAGTTTTGGTAAGTTTAGCAAAAAGAGTGGCCCCAATACTGAACCTTGGGATACACCACAAGATGAAATAGCTGACATCGGCTTACTAGTTTTTTACAGTCTGAATTATATTTTATTATTTTTTCTTTTATTATTACCGCATTACGTATTTGTTTTTGAAAAAATATATTTTTATATTTAAATTGATATTGAACGACAAAATAGAGAATTCTCGAAGCACAGTTTGAGACTTTTATATTTTATTAATAAACAAAAAATACACTTAATTCTTTAAGGAGGGAGGGAGGTGTGCGACGCGAGACGATGACTAGAAGTCCACACAGACCACAGTCGTTTCGCGTTAAACAATCTCAGAAACACGCCATTGTTTTTTTTTATGTACTTAAACATTCCGATAGTGAGGCGACGGTATATAAATATTTTCCGATTCTTTTTCGTTACACCAAACCTTTAGCAAATACATGTTTTAACACGAGATGAATATTAAAATGTACTAGCGGTGGGCGGGCCCGTAAATGCTATAGGATATCCTATCGCGCCCAAAAATTCGAAAGGACCATAAGTCCGAATTTACGTCGGGATATGAGCCGTTAAATAAATCCAAGTATTACCGTGTCGTACGTTTTCATTACAATAACTTCGAAATTCGTTACGTCGCGCCTTACACTTGTCCTCGTCTGATTCAATATGGCGGCTAATTTTTTTTTATCCTCAAAATTATGTATGTATACTAATGGCAATGGTAAAATTAAAAATAAAAACACCATTTTGATAAATTTAATTTAAAAAAAAATGTATTAAAGTGTTGCAGTTGGACCGCTTTGCCGGGTGACACAAGAAAGTGGGAACCCTCTATAACTTTTAAACTTTTTAAATTTTTTGATTATTTTGATTTTCATTCATAAGAATATGATGTTTAAAGTTTTATTGTTTAATTAATTTAATTAAAACGGCTTGAGATAACGATTCGAAATGTGGAAGGATTAATACAGGCTGGATGTCCAATTTTTTGACAATAGTAGGATAGGATGGTTTTTCTCATTTTTATTTTATTTAATTTTTGAAAATTGTGTCTATTAGGCTGTGACCATCATATATACTATTTACCAGGTTGCCTGATGATGGGAAAAATTGTAAATGAAACTTTTCTTTACTTTTCTAATGGCAATAGCATTGAATGTAATGATCTGTTAATTTTTTAGGATAACCTAGCTTTTTCAAAAACTTGAAAATCCGTTGAAAAATAAGCTCACAGGAAGGAAAAAAGCAGATAAGTACGAGTAAATACATTTTTTAAAAAAACAAAATATTACGTTTGTGGCTTTACTTCTATTCATTATTAATTGTCAAGTCGATAAGATTAAAAACGCAGAAGAATCTCTCGACAAGCTCATGCAGTGGAAAGTATTTTGAAAAAAATAAAATTCAAGGGAGGGTTTCTTCTGAGATTCAACGATTAGAACTTTTTGATATAGTTTTGGAATACGAGGATACGTATACGTACCTCATAAGCTACAAGCGCTTTTTACCGAAAATACAGAAGAACAAGGGAATAGAAATTTTTTTTCTCTTCAAATCTGTCACTTTTTTGAAATATTTTGAATATCTGTTAGAAAATAAAACCTCAACAATGTCGGTAGACTCGATTCGAAAATGGTATTTCAACGTGTGTTACTGTAAGACAAGTTTTACATTGACACAAAACATCACATTCAATCATTTTGGAACTGAAATTTTGTATTTATTTGAATAAAATTAGTGCGATAGATATTTACTTAATAACCAATTTATTTTAAGATGAAACTTTCATAGAATGTTTTCAAAATGTCCTTCTTCTTGTATACGACACTCCCTGGCTCTACAAATTACATTCGCTGTAACCCTTCCCAACATTCCTATACTAGGAAATACAGCCGATATTCTCCGCTGTAATTCTTGTCGGTCGAACACTGGAGTTACATAAACACTGGTCTTTCACGTACCCCCAAACAAAAAAATCTAACGGTGTCAAGTCCGGTGAGCGTGGGGACCAATTGACTCTACCGTGTGTTGAGGATCGTCTATCCCCATAAATATAACGTAGGTGTTCAGAGACGCGCTATCCTGCTAAAAATACATATTTAATGTCACGCCAAGAGGTAAATCATCTAACGAGTTTTCAATATCATTTCTTAGGAATTGTAAATATCTCACACCATGAAAAAGAGCAGGTCCAATGATTCGCGTTCCTATCACTCCTGTCCAAACATTGACGTTCTTGAAACTGTCCGGGACGAATAGTTCTTTGATATTTAAAGACCAGTATCTGTTGTTCTGTCGTGACTCATCAGTGAACAAAATTAAGTTAACGCAATTATTATTCTCGTCATGTCTATCTAACAGCCAATTACGAGTAGTCTTCTTACAAAGTCGGCGTCATAAAGATGTCGATGAACGTTATACTTAAAAGAATGATAGCCGTGTTTTTTTTTTAAATTCTCCTCACAGATCCTCTTGAGATGTCTAATTCTAATGCCACTTTTTTTAGCGACGCAGCTGGATTTACGTTGATGTATCCCACCACATTGATTTCGATTTCATCGATTCTTTTGTGGATTTCTCATTTACAATTCCAGCTTTCTAAAGAAATAATATACAGGAACGCGTCCCGGATAGCGGGCCAGTCGAGAGTTTTTTCTATATTCCCCGTATATTAGAAACATTTCAACTGTTTCTCCATTTGTAAATTGATTATTGTTTTCCATGATAATCCAAATCTAGAACACGACAAAATCGATAATCGGATAAAAATGTACAAACTGTCAGAATTTTAAATCATGCCGACTTGATGGTGAATAGAAACGAAGCCACCTCAGTAATTTTTTGTTTTTATAAAAATCTGTTTTTTTTTCCTTCCTGTGAGCTTATTTTTTAACCAATTTCGAAAATTTTGGTTTCAAAATGTTGCAAAAAAGTACCGGTTTTAAAAAGTGTTTGTGCCCACTAGGGTGCCATTCGAAAAAAATCGGTTATCCTAAAAAAATAATTGTTCATCCAAAAAACTAAATAAAAATGTAAAGAAACAAAAAAAGAGAGAAAAACCGTCCTATCCGACGTAGAATGATCTCCTGAGTCCAAAAATGCAAAAAATATAAGTTGCGGCATTTAAAATTCCAATGTTATTGTCGTTTCCGCTCAAACCATCCGTGCAACCATCGACTACATATTGTCAAAAAATTGGACATTCAGTTATATTAACCCTTCCCAATTTCAAATCACTATCTCAAGCCGTTTAGTTTAGTTATAGTGTTCCCACTTTCTTGGGTCACCCGGTATGTTGTCTATATAAAATGGTTCTGTTAAATATTAAAACTTTAAACATCATCCTTATGAATGAAATTCAAACTAATCAAAAAATTTACTCGGAAAGTTGACAGGTGTTCGGCAAATAAAGATGGTTCTACTCTCGCTTCCTCTCTGTCGTCTTCCCATACGCATACTACGCATAACACGTCGACCTTGCCGACGCATATCGAGCCAAATAAGCAAGAAAATGGAGAAAATCGCGCGGGAATAGATTAAACGAACCGATCAAATAATCAATACCCCAGCTTTGTAGCGAGAGTCGTACTTGGTCGCGAAGACAATAGAATGGGCTACAAACTACCTTCATCTCCTTTATTGGAATTTTATTTCAACGTTATCAAGAAATCTTTCGATAACGTTTTTTTTTACTCGGCTGTACTTTGTACGAGGATCTCTCTTTTTTTGGTGCCGTGGTTTATTTCTTTGCAGGGAACGTAGCTCCTCTAACCATGTCTAACTAGGCTGTCGCCTAAAGTGCGAGGAGCCACCAACACCCCCCATGGTAAAGCCAAAACTTTGTTTTCCGATTTTATTTATCATCATACGAAATTTACATAAATAATATCAAGCAAATAAGGAAAATTAAATTAATAACATTTCAGGTGTCCTGTATACACCAGTTAATACCCAAACCAATGAATATATTATACATAAATAAATGTCGTTAAAAATAAAATGCAATAATTATTCGGAAGAGTCAAAACTGGTATCTGTTTATTTATTGTTTGATTTTATTAATAATCTCTGCCCCTACATTAATGTTGATTAGAGAAATCTAATATCTAACACTAAACAGTGCTGAAATATTTCGTTCCAGTGATTTTCAAACTCACACTATAGACAATAACGATCAGGACCTAATAAGAATGAAAAAATATTGTCTTTATCATGACGAAGTTGTTTTTACCTTGGATAAACTAAAAAAGGAGCTACAAGAAGATGAAACAAATATAAGTATAAGCCGTGTCACAGAGGTATAGAGTTATTTTTAACATGGGATTTAAGTACTGCAAAATGGGTAAAACTCAAGTAGCGATGGAGTCATACGGATTAAGCACTTGGAAGTTTAATTATCTTCAAGAAAGTAAAAGATGTAGATTTGGGAACAGATCCATAATTTACCCTGATGAAACGTGGTTCAATACATACGACACTGTATCCAAAGGATGAGTTGATGCGAAAGCCAGCAATTCCTATAATTTATAGAATGTGTCGCTTATCGATAGCCTTTTGACTTCTTTTTTGAAAGTTGGTAACAAGTCAATTTTATGAATTTTTATGAATAACTAAGCTCGTTCCTATTTGTAGGATATGCGTGATAAGTGCTGTTTAATGTGAACGGATTCTGATGTTGATCAATTTACATAAGAGTTTCATTTTCAGTTAATCAAATCAGTCAGTTTTTAGCTATTAAAACCCGATCTGCGTCCCGGAAACTACCCTATTAGCTAGACCATAGCCTAGAACCAAGCATGCATTACATAAGAGACATGTGGTAGCATTTATTTATTTCTGATTCTCAGTTAAAATGATTGTCAAGAGAAATGCGGAACTACCACTTACCAACTACCAAAAAATGTTTAGTTTGAAATTCCATGAAGACTGCTTATGACAAATTCATTCATTATATTTCTTTTAGCAGGGAATTCATGTTAGGGAGTAATTTCAATTTATATTTTGTATGTCTACGGACTTAAAATTTGTTTTCTTAGAACCTATGAACTCATACTTGACTGGTACTAGTCAGTTTGGTTTATGAAATCGCTTAATCACTATTAAACCTCTTTTTAAGAGTCACGTAAATATACTAATTTTTTTGATTATTTATTAGGCTTATAGAACTGATGGTTATCCAAAACCGACTGTCACTCAAAAATATTTAAGCCAAACTATGAGGATAGGATCGGTTCTCCTATGTATATATATATATATATATATATATATATATATATATATATATATATATATATATATATATATATATGATGACACTATATTCCGGGATATCATCCGTTCGCTCGTTGAACTCCGACTGGAATCCTGCATCCGACTGGAATCCTGCAAATCTTGCATCCGACTGGAATCCTGCAGACGTTTCGCCAAAATCTCACTTGGCATCTTCAATGCTCGCGCTCCGAAAACACTTCGAACACTGGGAGGTTATCGGCGGTGCGTGTGGTATTTATACTCTGCGCCGGAGATGGTAACGGTGCTGCTTGTGCGTGGGGGGAGGTGGCTCCGCCCCCTGAATTGTCGCGTTGTTAATTTCGCCCGATCGTAGTTGCGATGTCCCCGTTGGCTGCTGCGCATCGCTCTGCTGTTTGATTATCGTTCTCCACGTGTTGGATAAATGCAGAGCGTCGTCTCTCGTATTGAGGTGTCCGGACTTTTCTATTTCGATGGCCTCTCGTATTATCCTAGTCCTAAAATCAGGAATATTAGCTATTTGTTTGCAAGTGGCGAAATCAATTTTATGGCCTGTCTGATGTTGGTGCTGAAACAAAGCCGATGTTGTTTGTTTGTTTCTTATGGCTAAACGATGTTCCTCGAGCCTGGCTGAAATCCTTCTGTTGGTCTGTCCCACATACGTCAGGCTGCACGATCCGCATGCTACACTGTATACTCCTTGGTTTTCCAGAGTAATTTTTTGTTTTGGGTTTCTTAGTATTGCTCCGATGGTATGGTCAGGTTTGTATGCCGTTGATATGTCGTGTTTCCGTAATATTCGGCCGATGATATCCCGGAATATAGTGTCATCACATTTTTCCATCCGTGAATCAATACGTGAGAATATCATACACCTTTACGGGAAGGAGACCTTTACAGCCACCAAGTGTTATGAAAAACTAAGGCAAAGGAGGGTTATTTCGCTGTGCAACTTGAATTTTCTTAAAAGCTGCCGCAACCAGAACTTGCTGCCAACATTTACAAGGTTGTCTTATCACACACGCACCAGAAAGACACAAGCTATCCTGGACAAAGCTAGCAAGGCCCTACTCCAAGACCAGATCAGGCGGACCCGGTACGAAATTAGTGAGACTGAGCTACAACTTTTCAGACTCCACCTGAAACTGAGCAACAAGATCCATCAGTTGCTGTGGGACCGCATAGAACTATTAACATCATGGCGCACTGAGAAGGACAAGGACATCACGTCAAAAAAACTGTGGAAGAAATTAGAAATCCTTCAGTCAAATTACAAAAAATCAGGACAAGTGCCAAATACAAACCGAAGCAGTACAGTTCATAATATTTCAGCATACCATCTTTCCGATACAGAAGTCAGCGTACTGAATAAAGGATTTAACTACGCAATAGCTCCAAAAAGAGTACCCGTCGAAGAGATCGTTTCCAACGTCGAAGCAAGTCTTTCCACCATAGACGAACAAGATGCGGAGTTAATTAGGCAAGATGTCGCCAGAGTCTTAAGACAGTCAAAACCACCGCAACCAAACTTAAGCAGAGAGGAAATGCAAGCCTTAAGGAATCTAAACAAAAACGAAAACATTCTAATAATGCCAGCAGACAAAGGAAATGCCACTGTCGTCATGAATACGTCGGATTATAATGCAAAATTGGAGGATATTTTGAACGACCCAATATACAAACAAGTCACCAGAGATCCCACGACATATTTGGAGAAAACAACTAAGTCCAAAATTCTCGATTCATCAATAAACGAGGATACAAAGAAGAAACTTATTCCGAGGGAAAAATCGAGTCGTTGCCCAAAATTCTATGGGCTCCCAAAGATCCATAAGGACGGGGTTCCCCTGCGTCCAATCGTAAGCGCCTTTAACTCACCATTATGCAAGCTGGAAAAACATCTGGCCAGTGCACTTCAGCCTATAGTGGAAAAGGCAGATTCCTATGTTAAAAACTCAGAACATTTCACTCAGATTTTAGGTTCTCTCAGGATGGACAAGGACGACATTATGGCAAGTTTCGATGTCAAATCCCTCTACCCGAGTATTCCAGTAGCAGAGGCACTCTTGCTTATAGAAGAAAACGAAGATCTTCCTCCATACATAATGGATCTGTCAAGACATTGCCTGAAAAACGCTTACTTTATGCACAACGGGAAAATTTACCGACAAATAGATGGAGCAGCAATGGGATCATCTCTCTCACCTGTGATTGCCAACCTCTTCATGATTTACTTCAAAAAGAAAGCAATAGAGAAGGCAAATCTGAAGCCAAAACTATGGACAAGATACGTTGATGACGTATTTGTTGTATGGCCTTTTGGCAAGGAGGAGCTTTTGAAATTCCTAGATCATCTGAATTCCATTCACCCAAGGATTCAATTTACAATAGAACTTGAAGAGGATAACAGTCTGCCCTTTTTAGATGTGCACATCACAAGGACCGAAGATGGACACTTGGAACACACTGTCTATAGAAAACCAACACACACTAATAGATATCTGAACGCTAAATCTCATCACCACCCATCACAGATACAGGCAGTGGCAAATACATTAATTGCTCGGTCCTTCAGGCTCACAAACGAGAGGAACAGAGATAAAGAACTGAAGAAAATTAGTACCTGTCTTCAACAAAACGGATACCAAAGGCGCACCATCAACAAGGCAATCAATAAACAACAACAGCCGCAGCAGAGAGTGCAGGACGAGACCCAACGAAGATCGATCGCTGTCCTGCCATACATCAAGGGGGTTACTGACAAAATCGGCCGAATATTACGGAAACACGACATATCAACGGCATACAAACCTGACCATACCATCGGAGCAATACTAAGAAACCCAAAACAAAAAATTACTCTGGAAAACCAAGGAGTATACAGTGTAGCATGCGGATCGTGCAGCCTGACGTATGTGGGACAGACCAACAGAAGGATTTCAGCCAGGCTCGAGGAACATCGTTTAGCCATAAGAAACAAACAAACAACATCGGCTTTGTTTCAGCACCAACATCAGACAGGCCATAAAATTGATTTCGCCACTTGCAAACAAATAGCTAATATTCCTGATTTTAGGACTAGGATAATACGAGAGGCCATCGAAATAGAAAAGTCCGGACACCTCAATACGAGAGACGACGCTCTGCATTTATCCAACACGTGGAGAACGATAATCAAACAGCAGAGCGATGCGCAGCAGCCAACGGGGACATCGCAACTACGATCGGGCGAAATTAACAACGCGACAATTCAGGGGGCGGAGCCACCTCCCCCCACGCACAAGCAGCACCGTTACCATCTCCGGCGCAGAGTATAAATACCACACGCACCGCCGATAACCTCCCAGTGTTCGAAGTGTTTTCGGAGCGCGAGCATTGAAGATGCCAAGTGAGATTTTGGCGAAACGTCTGCAGGATTCCAGTCGGATGCAAGATTTGCAGGATTCCAGTCGGATGCAGGATTCCAGTCGGAGTTCAACGAGCGAACGGATGATATCCCGGAATATAGTGTCATCACATTTTTCCATCCGTGAATCAATACGTGAATATATATATATATATATATATATATATATATATATATATATATATATATATATATATATATATGATGACACTATACTCCGGGATATCATCCGTTCGCTCGTTGAACTCCGACTGGAATCCTGCAAATCCTGCATCCGACTGGAATCCTGCAGACGTTTCGCCAAAATCTCACTTGGCATCTTCAATGCTCGCGCTCCGAAAACACTTCGAACACTCGGAGCGCGAGCATTGAAGATGCCAAGTGAGATTTTGGCGAAACGTCTGCAGGATTCCAGTCGGATGCAGGATTTGCAGGATTCCAGTCGGAGTTCAACGAGCGAACGGATGATATCCCGGAGTATAGTGTCATCACATTTTTCCATCCGTGAATCAATACGTGAGAATATATATATATATATATATATATATATATATATATATATATATATATATATATATATATATCTTAGTAGGCTGCGAAAAAAAAATTGAAGTCTTGCGTCAAATAGTTTTTTATTGACACCATTTTAGACAAGACGTGTCCGAAACAATGTCGCAAATAACGCAAATTGAATATAGAGCAGTCATAAAGTTTTTGACAAAAGAAGGGTTAGTACCTAAAATTATTGAAGAAAGGCTGGATGGTGTGTACGGCCAAATTTCTCCTTCGTTTTCTGTAGTGCAACATTATTACATAAATTGCGAGACTGCATAATGTACGATAATGTACCTGTCCATACTGCTGATGTAGCACAAGCTGCCATTTTAGAGTGTGGGTTCCAACAGATAGATCGTCCTCCCTAGAGTCCAGATATGGCCCCCAGCTACTATTATTTGTTTGGATATTTCAAAAAGGACTTACGTGGACGGCGGTTTAACGACGAAGTTGAGTTAAAAGAGGCGCTGTTTGAGCTCATTTTGCAGACAAACCAAAAGAATATTTTTTTAAAAGGGATTGAGTTGTTAATAAAGAGATGTTATAACTGTATTGAAGTTAAGGGGGATTATATTGAAAAATAATAAAAAATTGTTACTGTACTTTGTTTCTTTCATATTCAGACCGGGAAATTTTGGCGCTGTCCTCGTACATTGGATTCAGGGCTTCGCTTTGAGCTGCACCTATAAAAAATTGGTCAAAAGGCTCTAAAGAGTCTTGGATTTATTTCACGGGTAACTAATCGGTTTAATAATAAAAAAATCTTTATTAATACTTTTTTACAGTCTTGTTGTCTTAATGTCCAATTTTATGAATTTTTATGAATAACTAAGCTCGTTCCTATTTGTAGGATATGCGTGATAAGTGCTGTTTAATGTGAACGGATTCTGATGTTGATCAATTTACATAAGAGTTTCATTTTCAGTTAATCAAATCAGTCAGTTTTTAGCTATTAAAATCCGATCTGTGTTCCGGAAACTACCCTATTAGCTAGACCATAGCCTAGAATCAAGCATGCATTACATAAGAGACATGTGGTAGCATTTATTTATTTCTGGTTCTCAGTTAAAATGATTGTCAAGAGAAATGCGGAACTACCACTTACCAACTACCAAAAAATGTTTAGTTTGAAATTCCATGAAGACCGCTTATGACAAATTCATTCATTATATTTCTTTTAGCAGGGAATTCGTGTAATCTTAGGGAGTAATTTCAATTTATATTTTGTATGTCTACGGACTTAAAATTTGTTTTCTTACAACCTATGAACTCATACTTGACTGGTACTAGTCAGTTTGGTTTATGAAATCGCTTAATCACTATTAAACCTCTTTGTAAGAGTCAGATAAATATACTAATTTTTTTGATTATTTATTAGGCTTATAGAGCTGATGGTTATCCAAAACCGACTGTCACTCAAAAATATTTAAGCCAAACTATGAGGATAGGATCGGTTCTCCTATGTCGCATTCCCAAAAAACTTTCTGTTTATTGATTTGTCATATCGAGGCTCCGTCATCAGGTTTCATTTCCCTTGGTAAAAATCATTTGATTTGTTGGGGAGGTTCCCCAGGTGATTTTTTTTTTTTGGATGCAGAGAGAGAGACGCATTTTACAGTTTAAGCCGTCGAATTTTTCATGTCTAGACCTACTTCCACAACATTCTTTATTGACACTTCCTAATACGTACATACTAAATTGTGCCACTTATGCAAAAAGCAAGTCTAGTCAAAATGCCTATCGAACCGAAGGAGATGGCTAGTTAAACAAAATTCACATGCACTCTTACGCACTCTACGCCTCGTCTATTACAATATTAAGGTTTTTCTTTCTTCTGATACCTTTTAATACGTATTTGTTGTTCATTTTTGTCCATATATTTGTTATTCAGCTAACATTGAAATTAAAATTACTACCTGGGCAAATACAATTTGAACTTTTCGGACTCTGTAAAGGACCTGGGTGTTACGAGGTTAGCGCCAAAATTTCCCGGCCTGACATAGATGCAGCTCCAGTATCACGATAAAACTGTTTTCTTTATTTATATATATATCTTAGTAGGCTGCGAAAAAAAAATTGAAGTCTTGCGTCAAATAGTTTTTTATTGACACCATTTTAGACAAGACGTGTCCGAAAAAATGTCGCAAATAACGCCAATTGAGTATAGAGCAGTCATAAAGTTTTTGACAAAAGAAGGGTTAGTACCTAAAATTATTAAAGAAAGGCTGGATGGTGTGTACGGCCAAATTTCTCCAGAGGCGAGCGTCTTTTGCACGATAATGCACCTGTCCATACTGCTGATGTAGCACAAGCTGCCATTTTAGAGAGGCGCTGTTTGAGCTCATTCTGC
Organism: Cylas formicarius; assembly: GCF_029955315.1. Taxonomy (NCBI): domain Eukaryota; kingdom Metazoa; phylum Arthropoda; class Insecta; order Coleoptera; family Brentidae; genus Cylas; species Cylas formicarius. The sequence continues at coordinate 27,513,806 of NW_026844326.1, read as the reverse complement.
AGACAAACCAAAAGAATATTTTTTTAAAGGGATTGAGTTGTTAATAAAGAGATGTTATGTTATGTTATTGAAGTTAAGGGGGATTATATTGAAAAATAATAAAAAATTGTTACTGTACTTTGTTTCTTTCATATTCAGACCGGGAAATTTTGGCGCTGTCCTCGTACATTGGATTCAGGGATTCGCTTTGAGCTGCACCTATAAAAAATTGGTCAAAAGGCTCTAAAGAGTCTTGGATTTATTTCACGGGTAACTAATGGGTTTAATAATAAAAACATCTTTATTAATACTTTTTTACAGTCTTGTCACACCCGTGTTGGAATATGCTGCGCCAGTCTGAAATTCAATGTATTCTAAATATATCTAACGGATGTAGAGTGTACAACGAAAATTTTTAAAGACCAATAAATTGAATAGACAGAGACATATTTTTTAGTTATTGTATGCAGTCTTTGGAAAATCCTAGAACAAATTTTGATTTATTATTTCTTTATAAAGTTGGTAACAATTTCTTCTTCGAACAGAGGGAAACGTTCGCTGTATATAAATATCACTCAAACCACTCTTCTAACCTTTCAATTATAACAGGGCAGTAGAGAACCTTTAAAGGAGACTTAAGACAGTATACCAATTAACATACTGTAATAAAAAGCTGTAATTAGTTCTTAATTCTATTTGGCTAGTAGAATATCATTTAAACCTGTCCACTGACAAAGTATCTCTTTTTTGTGCCATTTTCTGCTTTCCTTCTATTGGATAGCTGCGCCTTTCTGTAGGAAAGTCTTCTAAATAATTATTTTAAAAATTAATTAATAATTTTATATTATTTATATTTGTATTATATTGACAATTTCCAACTAACCAAAACTTAACTCAAATTTTATGATAGTAAAGCTATCTTTACCTCTATCTTTATTTTTTTTTACACTATACACTCGGGATGTTCGTAAAAAACGATCAAATACAACTTACTCGCGTGTTGTTGACTCGTTACCGGCCGAGAACCCGCGGCGCCGGTTCAAATCAACAAAAATATAAATATAATTATAAACGCGTTTTCGTTTGGGTCGTTCTCTTCGATCGCGTAGCACGCCGATTAAAGTAATCGCTAACCTAAACGACCGGTAGCAGTGATCGTCGCTATCTATAAGGCAATTAGAGTTTCATTTAATTTAACGGTGTAATACGGTCGATTAAATCTGTTCTTTTCGCCTCACCTCTTTATTTTTACCTTTTAAAGAATACTGTATGGTACGTATCCGTCGAATCTGCCCAAAAGTCGGAAAATTCAACTATATAGCAATTACTCAAATAAATGTCCAGGAATAATGTAGGTATAACATAAAAACAGCTTTTGAAAAGTCAAACGAAAAGTTTTCCAAAATGACAAACACGCAGTGAATGGAAGAACGAAGGAGATGTAAAATTCGAAAAAATTGTGACAAATATAGAGAGCTGCAAAGAAGAATCGAAAATGAAATTAGATGTGCAAAATAAAAATGGCTTACTGAACTATGTGAAAAAGCTGAACATCTCAAAAGTTTTTCAACCTACATAAAAAAGTTAAAAAAATTCTGGGAGCTATCAGAAAAATCGCTACACAACTAACGTTTTTAATGACAACAATCCAAACAACCCAACGGTTCTGACTGGAGCCAGCATATTGGAATGCGAAATCAGACACACGGTAAAACTTATGAAATCCCCAGGCCCATCTATTGGGTTGTTCGGAAAGTCATTTCGTTTTTTTTGGGGAACATGAAAGACAGTTTTCGTATAATGAATAAATATTTTATTAAATTATATATTGGCCATTCTGGTCCAACACCTTTTGCCATCTTTCTGGCAGCATCATAAAAGTTTTGGTCCTTGCTGGCAAAAAACTGGTTCAGGTGGTTTTTGACATCTTCATTTGAGGTAAAGGTTTTGCCATCCAAAAAATTTTGCAGGGACCGGAACAAATAGTAGTCGGAAGGCGCCAGATCTGGAGAATATGGTGGATGTTGCAGTACGTCCCATTCAAGCTGTAAAAGTTTCTGGCGAGTGACCAAACTTGTGTGAGGTCTCGCATTATCCTGGTGGAACACTACACCCTTCCTGTTGATTAATTCGGGCCTCTTCTCTTTAAGTGAATCATTCAATTTGTCCAGTTGATGACAATAGACTTCTGAATTAATCGTTGTATTGTCCGGCAAAAGCTCAAAAAAAAAACGATTCCTTTGACATCCCACCAAACGGAGAGCATCACCTTTTTTTGGTGAATGTTGGCTTTTGACACGCTTTGAACCGGTTCATCTTTTCTGCTCCATGACCTCTTGCGTTTAACATTGTTGTATACAACCCATTTTTCGTCCCCAGTAATAATCCGCTTCAAAAATGGATCATTTTCTTGACGTTTGAGGAGCGAATCACACACATCAACGCGACGACACAAATTTCGCTCCATAAGGACATGGGGCACCCACACATCGAGCTTTGAGGTTAAGCCCATGCCTTTCAAATGGCCATAAACATTCGAATGCGACAAATTTAATCTCTCACCGATCTCTCGTGTGGTTATTCGCCGATTTGCATCAACTAATGCCTTTATCGCATCTTTGTCAGCTTCGACCGGCCTTCCAGACCGTGGTGCATCTTCGACATCAAAATTGCCGGATCGAAATTTTGCAAACCAGTTCTGGCACTGGCTTATTGTTAACACGCCTTCTCCATACACATCCGTCAATTTTTTTCTCGCTTGGACAGCATTTTTACCTTTTCTGAAGTAAAAAAGTAAAAGATGACGAAAATGCTGCTTATTGCTCTCCTTATTTAAAAGGGCACCAACCAAAAACTACTGCGTAGAATTAATAGAACTTTTTCACATACAAGCCTTGCAATATCAACTCTCAAGACATATAATGGTTATGCGGCTTAAGTGTGAAGTTGGTTTCGAAAAAACGTAATTAAGTCCTCTGACGGAAAAAAACGAAATGACTTTCCGAACAACCTTATAGTATATTTTCTGACACGTTCCAATTTTTTAATCAACAGAGTATACAAATAGTCTCTAAACTCTTTAACAACATTTATGATGCAGGCCGTCTTCCAGATAACTGGTTTCGTTCTACCTTTATTACCTTACCAAAATCAAAACATCTTAAAACTGAAAAAGAGCTATATTCAGCGTACATACTTTGGTGCAAAATTGTCAGCACCAAAGAAAAGATGTTTCAAGGCATTCGATAATGTAAAACACGATCTTCCGATATCATACCTAAAGTATTTGGGGCTACATGGCAGAGACGTATGATTAAGTAGCAATTTGTACTGGAATCAGAAAGCAGATATTCGATTCAGCAACTTGTCAACAACGGAACAGTTCGATTTAAAATAAGGAGTCAGACAGGGCTGCATTTTGTCACCGATGCTGTTCAATCTTTGGTCGGAAAGAGTGTTCAACAATGAAGAGCAACATTCCTTAAACTAAAAATAATCTTACAAATAAAAATCTAAACTTTTAACTAAATGTTATGTTTGATCTGTGGTTGCGGAATTATAGCCAATGGATAAGAATTTGCAACCGACTGTAAGAGTTTCTATGGTGTACTGCAGATAATTTTCAAAATTACTACTCACTAGTACCACCTGTTAACGATTTTTCCATAGTTAAGAAGGATCTTTAGATTTATGATTTAGTTTAACATTAGGTGGGTCTGTATACGCCCAGAATTCTAAGATCTATTATACCGCAGCTTAAAGTTTAGTCTCCAGCCAAGTCCATTAAGTTGTGAGTAGTCCTGATCGTACGGCAAACGTTTAAGAGCATTTAATTACAAAATGGGCTATAATGAGCGAAGTTATTTCTCATTCTCATAGCTATATCCAATTGCCAGATGTCTACACTGTCTACCCTGAAGCTGTTTCAGTCGTGTTCTGAAGAAGCCAACAGGATGATTGGCGAAACGTCAGCAAGTTCGACTCAGGAGGAATCCAGAAGTTTTGTAAAAAGTATAAATCATTCTTCTAATAAACAAATAGGCCACAAAAACAAAAAAATTCTAGATGAGAATTTAAGGCAGAGTTTTCTAATGTTATCTAATGTTGAGTGTTTTTAAAAAACGTCTAAAGAAATGTATTCTATGTACAATCCTCGAAACAATAAATAACTTAATAAATATGAATACCGAAATAACAAGAAGTGAATGAAATATTAGAAGAAAAAAAGGGAGGGAATATCTGTCTTAAAATTTATATATTACATTATTATTGTATAGAAATTCCTGTAAGCATTTATTAGCTTTGATCACTTGCTGCAATATGCGGTAGTGTAAATTTATGACATGTGATCTCGCACAACTTAAGGGTTTTAAGGAGAATTTTGATTTGTTTATTTTGTCAGTGCACTTTGAATTTGATGTTTTATTTTTATAATTATCGTTGTCTGTTGAATAAGCATATTAATGTAATTATGTTATTTAGTTACAAGGTCTGCAGCTACTACTACTACTAAAGTACAATTCAGTTTAAGGAGACCCAGTAGCGTCAAATTCAATAGAATATACTTTTAGAATTACTTGTTGTTGAGGAGAGAGTTGCGGAAATAAATAAAAATTTAAAGTTCAGATTTTTGCGAAATTGTATGTATTCACACCGTGTTTTTATCAAATGTAATATTTACACACTACCTGCTACTATATATACCGAAAAATGACAGTGGAACCTTAATTAATGTTGTGAGAATTTAAGTTTAATAATGGAGGGGTATTTAAATCTAATTGATAGTTAAGCAATACATTTGAATGTCTCATTTTGTTAATCTCCATGGCTTCTGTGTTTAAGTGTGAGCATAAAGTTAAGGGTGGATCAGGAAGCAAATCTTCAATTTCGGCGACGCGAAATTGCGCAACTAACGAACACATGTGCATCTTGGCAGTACCGAGCTCGAGATACTTAATTTGAACTAGCACCATACGTCCATACGGTATTGTTCTCACACAGTTTCGCCATTACTCGTCCACCGAGCACCATCTTTTTCAGTCGGTTGTGCCTTTTTCGTCTTTACATAAATATACAATAGAATGAACCATTTATAGACTAGAAGTACCATGGGAACCCGATCTGTAAGGACGTGCATTTTTTTCCTCCGCTGCCTTCGTCGTCGTCGACGACGACTCGCCAAGGACGCAAAAGGCTCTGTGCGTGCAGGGGACATAAATTGTGTTTTACGTCAGCTCGCGCGTAATAAGGTTAGGTCGTCGACGTTATTATTCAGATTGAGGTTTGACTTTTGACCACTTGTTCAGGAAAAGGGAGGGGGGTCTGAAAATTGTTTATTAGTAAGTAGTACTAGTACAGTCGAAGCTTGAATCTGCTAGCATAATTTGGTCTCTTTTTTGATACTATAAAAACCAGATGATGAAAAAATTCAAAAGGAATCCCTTCACTTTGGCAACTTTATTTTAAAGAGAGAAGCTGATACTTATGCCAACAACTTAAGAACTTAACACTGCACAACAGAAGGGTTACAACTCAGTTACTGTAGCTTTTTAAAATCGGTAATAATCTAACTTTTGACAATGCGGTATATTTAAGTGTCCCGAATCAAACACGTCTGAAAGGCTGCAGGACCTTTACCGTCACACCTAGGACAAATTACCAGTTGAAAAACCTAGTCATGACAATGGCTACATCTTAAAATAAATATCGAAATATATTTAGTAATTCAAAAATATTGTTTACAAAATTAGTCCATTTTACAAAATTCGGTTAACGGCCAACAGATCCAACAGGCCTACATATTTAAGTATCTCTGCAGCTGGATAACCGAAGATCTAGATCCAGACAAGGACAGCAAAAGCAAGTTTCTGAAACCTACGAGAACGGAAAGTGAATTGTTGCAAATAATTGAAAGCAGCTTATCTCTCGCAGGTTTAGAAACATGAAGCCCGAATTCCTAAAGTTAATCATGAATGGGAAGGTTAAGGAAAACGCGGCATCGGAAGCAAGAAGTACTCGTGGCCTAAAAGAACTGGTCTCGATGCTCAGTCACTCTTTAGAGCTGCACACGACCGTGAGGAATCTATTAAATGGATATCGCACCTTAAGAAGAGAAGAGTTAGCTTAGTTCATCCAGACTTGAAGTGTGTAATTTACTTATAATTCATTAATTGTACACATAGTGGCCAGGTGAGGACGCAAAGTGGTCAAAAGCAGAATTTTTCAAATCGTTTGTGGTCAAAAGTTGCCAGTATTACGCGTTCTTACTTAGCAACCCCGTAACTAGGAAAGTGTCATGGTTTTTTTTGCAAATGGCTGTTTCTAGATATTATACATTTGTTGATGTCGAAACGCTATAATCGTCACCTTTGGAGTGCTCGGCGTATCGACGATTTATAAAGACGAGTTATCGATTCTTAAAACCGTTTTAAATAAAAATGAAAATATTGACAATTTAAGTCACGTATACAATCATTTCCAGTGAAACCATAAACACGCAGTCACTTTAAGGGCTTTCGTATCGGAATCGTTCGAGATTAGATAGCGACGTTATACTCGGTCGAAATTGAAATAAAAATAAAAAATTGGCCCAGTAACCGGAGTTTCATGCCAAACCGTACAGACCTTGGTTCGATAGCTCGGCGCGGTTCTTTAGCAATTTTTAACTACAAACATTTTATTGTTTTGAATCAGCTATGGGTGATAAAGATTTTAAGGCTGAATTATGTTGAAGCAAAGAAAAAATTAACCGCCGCTCGGGTCTTTGCCTGTCACCAATATGGGAATCAGTCATCCGAGACACGGTGTTTACGCCCCTCATTTAGCTCCGCCCCCCTCAAACAATATATGAGCAGGTACCAGAGTAAAATGCGAGCCAGTTTCATTCACGCTCTGAAGAAGCCAACCGCATGATTGGCGAAACGTCAGCAAGTTCGATTCAGCAAAAAGCGACGCGTAGCAAGAATCCAGAAGTTTTGTAAAAAATATTGCAGTAGCCTGTGAAAGTTTTTTTGAAAAATTAACCTTACATTTTTTTCATGTGTGTTTGTTTAAGATTCTGAGATTCTAAGATTGCTAATATTTCAAAGAAACTTCGACCGGCTACTGTAATGCTATTTACAAAACGTCTGGATTCCTCCTACATCAGTTGTTGTTGAATTAAACTTGCTGATCTTGATTTTGTAAATTGACATTTGATGAATATAAATTGTTTTACCAGTAATACCGATTTCCAATACCTTTCAAACTCCTCGCGCACCCTGTATGATAAACGAAAACTGAGACTATCTGTCGACACAGTTGGCGATAGTGTTTAGACAAATTATACCATCTTTTACAAGTTTTTCGTTTACGGCTAATATTTTATCAAGAAAACGGCAAGTTTCAGGCTTGCCCATAATCGACACACCCTGTACATAATTCAAGTAAAAGTTATAGCCCTGGATCTCCCACGTTTCCTGGCATATGAATTTTTTCGATAGAGTAAATGGTTTTCGAGAAAATTCTTGTTTTCTCAAACCACGAAGTACGTCGTAATAGTAAATGACATCGCGTCTAGATTGAGCCCCAGATATATCGACTTTTACGCAAACTTTTTCAAATATCGCGAGAAGCGTGTATTGTAGCTCTCGAAGCTCCACACACCATAAACCAACCAACCATATTTTTCGGGAATTTTGATTTGGAGCAAATAATTTACTTTTTAGGGTCTTTTGGATTTTTGTCCATAATTGAAAAACCTTGTATATAATCGAGAAAATGCTTTAAATAAAAGTTTGAGTCCCGGATCGCCTGCATTTCTCTATTAAAGAATTTTGCCAATCGAATTAATACTTTCATAGAAAATATTTTTTTTGTGAAAGCCAAAATTAACAAAAAAAAATCAATTATCTTTTTTAAATGCTTCGCGCCGTACACTATATAGAAACATTAAATAGAAAATTTATAGCTGTCTAACGGCCTATATACTTATAAAAGAATGACAACCAATATATATATATATATATATAGCTATTTGTTTGCAAGTGCCGAAATCAATTTTATGGCCTGTCTGATGTTGGTGCTGAAACAAAGCAGATGTTGTTTGTTTGTTTCTTATGGCTAAACGATGTTCCTCGAGCCTGGCTGAAATCCTTCTGTTGGTCTGTCCCACATACGTCAGGCTGCACGATCCGCATGCTACACTGCATACTCCTTGGTTTTCCAGAGTAATTTTTTGTTTTGGGTTTCTTAGTATTGCTCCGATGGTATGGTCAGGTTTGTATGCCGTTGATATGTCGTGTTTCCGTAATATTCGGCCGATTTTGTCAGTAACCCCCTTGATGTATGGCAGGACAGCGATCGATCTTCGTTGAGTCTCGTCCTGCACACTCTGCTGCGGCTGTTGTTGTTTACTGATTGCCTTGCTGATAGTGCGCCTTTGGTATCCGTTTTGTCGAAGACAGGTACTAATTTTCTTTAGTTCTTTATCTCTGTTCCTCTCGTTTGTGAGCCTGAAGGACCGAGCAATTAATGTATTTGCCACTGCCTGTATCTGTGATGGGTGGTGATGAGATTTAGCGTTCAGATATCTATTACTGTGTGTTGGTTTTCTATAGACAGTGTGTTCCAAGTGTCCATCTTCGGTCCTTGTGATGTTCACATCTAGAAAGGGCAGACTGTTATCCTCTTCAAGTTCTATTGTAAATTGAATCCTTGGGGAATTCAGATGATCTAGGAATTTCAAAAGCTCCTCCTTGCCGAAAGGCCATACAACAAATACGTCATCAACGTATCTTGTCCATAGTTTTGGCTTCAGATTTGCCTTCTCTATTGCTTTCTTTTCGAAGTAAATCATGAAGAGGTTGGCAATCACAGGTGAGAGAGATGATCCCATTGCTGCTCCATCTATTTGTCGGTAAATTTTCCCGTTGTACATAAAGTAAGAATTTTTCAGGCAATGTCTTGACAGATCCATTATGTATGGCGGAAGATCTTCGTTTTCTTCTATAAGCAAGAGTGCCTCTTCTACTGGAATACTCGGGTAGAGGGATTTGACATCGAAACTTACCATAATGTCGTCCTTGTCCATCCTGAGAGAACCTAAAATCTGAGTGAAATGTTCTGAGTTTTTAACATAGGAATCTGCCTTTTCCACTATAGGCTGAAGTACACTGGCCAGATGTTTTTCTAGCTTGCATAATGGTGAGTTAAAGGCGCTTACGATTGGACGCAGGGGAACCCCGTCCTTATGGATCTTTGGGAGCCCGTAGAATTTTGGACAACGACTCGATTTTTCCCTCGGAATAAGTTTCTTCTTTGTATCCTCATTTATTGATGAAGTTTAAACAATTGCTTTAAAAAGATAATGTTTCTTATGTTATTTTTAATAATGTTTTTGAGAATAAAATAAAAAATGGAATTGACTTTAAATTATCAAAATATTTAATCAATCTTCATCTGACTCAGATGCTGACTCTTCATAAAAATAAATAAAATAATAAATAATAAAAAATAAAAATTAGTTGGGCGTCTCGTAAAAACGAAGTTACTCAAAAAAAAATTTAGCTGGTATGTAGGTTTGTGAAGACTTATTATGTAACTTGCTTAGGTATTAAAAGTAGCTGGTTAGTGATAAATTCGTGTGCCTCAGTAAATGGTACATGACTGGGTTGGGGGACAACAATGATCATATCATTTTTTTTTGTATGACAATTGTTTAATATTTGTTATAAAATCATTTCAAGATTAAACTAAGGAATTTACTGTTAGTAATAAATTTTTGATCATCACCAAATCAACGTGTTTCACACCTGCTCAATCTCTCAACTATTGAGAGAGCATTTTCGAAGAAGAAAAAGTCGGGCGTCTCGTAAAAACGAAGTCATTAAAAGAAAATTGACTGATTATAAATAAAAAAGGTGGAACCGTGGAATTGACAATTTTCAAATGTAGGTTTGAGAAGACCTATTATGTAACTTGACAATATGATCGCTTGATCGTACGATAATTAATTAAGCTTAGGTACTAAAAGTAGTGATAAATTCGTATGCCTCAGTAAATCGTACATGATTGGGTTGGGGGACAACAATGATCATATCATTTTTTTTGTATGACAATTGTTTAATATTTGTTATAAAATCATTTCAAGATTAAACTAAGGAATTTACTGTTAGTAATAAATTTTTGATCATCACCAAATCAACGTGTTTCACACCTGCTCAATCTCTTAACTATTGAGAGAGCATTTTCGAAGAAGAAAAAGTCGGGCGTCTCGTAAAAACGAAGTCATTCAAGAAAAAATCGGCTGGTTATAAATAAAAAAGGTGGAACCATGGAATTGTCACTTTTCAAATGTAGGTTTGAGATGACCTATTATGTAACTTGACAATATGATCGCTTGATCATACGATAATTAATTAAGCTTAGGTACTAAAAGTAGTGATAAATTCGTATGCCTCAGTAAATCGTACTTGATTGGGTTGGGGGACAATAATGATCATATCATATTTTTTTTGTAGGACAATTGTTGAATTTTTTTTTTTATATTTTATATTACCATCCAATCTTATAACTATTACGATCGAACTTCTTCGCAGAGGAAACAGTTTTGGAAACGAAGCTACCCAGAAAAACTCAGCTTGTTATAAATAATTTGAAAACCCATTAACTATACATTTTAATTCTCGACTGTCGGCACGTAATTATTTTACCAAGGGGTCGGGCCCGTCGTGGGACGCCGCCAGGCTCGCCACTGGTTGATATCGTAAAACCGCCATTAATCCCCAATAACGAATAACTGAAGGGCAATTTTTGCCTGATCGGCGCCCGTATAGACGGGCGCCCGTCGCAAGTAACGTTCGTACTTGAATCATCGTCGCGGCGCCGGCGTAAACCGTTCGACCGTTAATTGTGTTAAAAATTGCGACCAATTAATTCGGATGTTTGACGCGTCCCGGGGCGAGGTGGGGGGCTATTTCGGTGAGCGACGAGACGATATTAAAACGGTTCAGCTAATGATACGTATTAGTTTAACTGCGGACCAGTTAATAGTAGACACAGTTCCATTAACAGTTTTTCTTTCGAATGAGGCTGCTAACCATGAGGGGGGGGGGGTATGCGGCGAACCCCTCAAAGGTGCATGACGCGAATTAACTGGCAACAATTCTTTGAATATTTTTCTATTTAAAATTAAATTAAAATTAACCTTCGTCGTACCGCGGGGGGTACAAATGTACCCCAACAACTCAATTTTTGTTATATCTTTTTAAAAACTTTACGCAAGGGTTCCGCAATTTTATTTATTGTCAATTAGTATTTACAGATTCATTTTCTGTATATTTAAGTTATGACGTACATCAAAGAAGTCAACAAATAGATAGTCGGTAACCGATTGGACATTATGTGGAAGTGCGCCAAATTAAATTTAAATAATGCCTAACTAGTACATTTTCTTTCTTTAGTTTTGATTAGTTGAACATTGTTAAAACAATTGCAAACATAGATAATGTGGTTGCTATCAAGGGAAGACATTCTTAAACATTATGGCTATTGTCCACAATCCGAATAACAATTATTTTTAAAGTGAAATATCTCAAAAACGGCTAAATGAAATATCAAAATAAAGTATATGTTTTTGAAATCAGGATAAAAAGATCAACGATTTAAGCTAATAATATATAGATATAATGATATATAAAATGATGTTACTGTCATTTTGACAGATTGCGATCGTCGTTTGTTTTTTCTGACATTTGCACAAGATAATAAAGCAAAAATCTTCAAACTTTTGTATTTACACTTTTTTTCTATCTTTCAAAATTAACGCTGTAGGTGGGTGTCAAAATCCAAGGTTAACGCCAAAATTTCCCTGCCTGACATAGATGCAGCTCTAATATCACGATGAAACGTTTAATTTAGTAGGCTGCGAAAAAAAAATGAAGTCTTGCGTCAAACAGTTTTTTAGTGACAGCATTTTAAACAAGACGTGTCCGAAAAAGTATCGAAAATAACGCAAATTGAGTATAGAGCAGTTATAAAGTTTTTGACAAAAGAAGGGTTAGCACCTAAAATTATTAAAGAAAGGATGGATGGTGTGTACGGCCAAAGTTCTCCTTCGTATTCTCTAGTGAAAGAATGGGTAAAACGTTTTCCAAAGGGGCAGGAGTCCCTTGAAGATGATTCAAGACCAGTGAAGGTCATAACGGAAGATATTGTTGCGATTGTCGAAGAGGTGGTATTGAGTGATCAACGTTTAAAGGTCAAGGAAATCTCAGAAATTACTAAGCTTTCTTCGTCGAATCCTGCATGATCATTTAGGTATGCATAAGGTTAGTGCAAAATGGGTTCCTAAAAACCTTTCGGCTATTCAAAAACAACGCCGTGTCGAGTGTGCGCGGTCATTTTTTGAACTCTCTGAGTCGGAACCGAAGCCTGTGATAGAAACTATAGTTCTGTATTATGACGCTCTATCGAAAAAACAATCAATGGAGTGGCGTCGTAAGGGTGAAGCACCTCCAGGAAAATTCAGAGTCTGCCAGTCAACAAAAAAGGTGATGGCCACGATCTTTTGGGATTGTGAAGGAATTCTTTTGATAGATTTTAAAGGAACTAATACCACTGTCAATGGTAAATATTACGCAGCATTACTACAAAAATTGCGAGACTGCATCGTGTAAAACGTCGAGGAAAACTGACCAGAGGCGTGTCTTTTGCACGATAATGCACCTATGCATATTGCTGCTGTTGCAGAAGCTGCCATTTTAGAGTGGCCCCCAGCGACTATTATTTGTTTGGATATTAAAAAAGGACTTACGTGGGCGGCGGTTTAACGACGAAGTTGAGTTAAAAGAGGCTGTTTCAGCTCATTTTGCAGACAAACCAAAATAATATTTTTTAAAAGGATTGTTACTCTACTTTGTTTCTTTCATATTCAGGCCGGGAAATTTTGGCGCTGCCCTCGTATAATAATAATTAATAACCCCGTATTTCTTTGCAAGCATGTTTAATATCTGCCAGAAGAGTGCAAGTTGAAGACACTTTTAAGCGAATGTAGCGGAGCGCTTATCGAACAGTCCGCCTTAAAGGCAAAGCTGCCCGTCGAAGGAGATCCGCAGCAGCTTTCGCAGTCGACAACCAACCTTTTTAAAAATGCCATCCACGTAAATTCCTGTCCGGCGACGGATAACCCTCTCGCGGTGAACGCATTACGCAATAAATTCTGCGCAACAGAAGAACAACACACACACGCCGGAAGAGTTATACGACGGAGTCGGCAGAAAAGTTGCCGGCCAGCGCCATGTTGTAAATTACCTCGCTTTATATTTATACGCGATGAAAAGAGTCGTTTTTCTGCGGTTTTCCGCATAAACGCGGGAAAGGCTCGTTCTTCTTCGACGTTATAGCCGTAGTTGCGATAACTTTAAACAATGGCTATATATTAACGATAACGGTCGTGAACCGAGTCTTACCCAATATCGGTAATGACGTCGCTAATGTCTTATTTTAATACAATTACTACTTCATACTTCCTGGCCCCTGCAGCATTTAAGCAAAATGTACTCATCGCGTTCAGCTGTGATCTGATATCTGCAAAGCCCATAAAAATGGACCACAAGGGCGAAGGGATGCTGTAATCCTGAAGAGTTATTACAAAAAGTGACTGATGATAATAGTTAGTTTGATGACGCGATTATTTGACATCAAGGTTAACGAGTCTAGAGTAACTGAGGCTTTTAGCGTACTCCTCTCTGCAGCGCTGAAGGTCTTACTAAACATTCAACCAATACAAATCCGAGGTTCTACTTGCAGTATTTTGAGCATTGATTCCTTTTTACTGTGGGTATGGTGCCACCAATCTTTCTCCTCTGTCCGAGCTTGGGACTCGCAACATGAAAGCTGTGCTAATCGACCTACCCAGACACCACGAATGTAGGGCTACCAGATCTATTTGCAATTGGTGGACATAGGAAGAAAAATGGCATGAGAAGAGATAAAGGAAGACGAAGTCTTAGGGCTGCCTATGCATAGCATTCCCTCCACGTTCTACTTTGTTAAACATTACGAAACTCAAATCTTAAGAACAGAAGACTGGAAAAATGGTCCACCGATAAGGACGGAAATAATCAGGTATACAGATCGCTCAAAAACTCCAGAAGAAGACGAAAAAAATCCTTACTAAAATCATTCCAATCCATGCGGCAATAAAAGCTATCCCACAAAATAACATCCAAGTGTATTTGGAGTTTCAAATAGTCTAACTTGTGCGGTGATAATTTGTATTTAGTTGCGTTTTAAGAGACTTCATGAAGATCATAATCAGTTTGGTGACTGGATTGGATGCTTTCAAGGCGCTCTGCGGGAAAATGTGGTTTTAACGATCAAATGAACAAGTGCAAGGTCCCCGTGCTCTCATAATTTGTATTCGGTTGTGTTTTAAAAGACCTCACGAGGTGGAAACAAACAAGTTTTCCAGCTTTATATCATTTAATCTCTCTCTCTCTCTCTCTCTCTCTCTCTCTCTCCCATCAACTCACACGTATGTATAAGTCGCCGAGTGTCGTGGGCAAAGCAAAAAATGTCCAATCTTCGTCGTTATTGTAATCTTTCCAATTATCTACTTCCCACATTTCGGGCGTTACAAATCATTCGGCATAACCTATAGCCGCGTCGTTATTTAAATTAAATTAGGTTCTTTTTATGCGTTTCCTTTGCTTTCGAATGACGCGGTCGTTTTAATTAGCGTTGCTTTTCAAACGGATCGCGTTGTCGACGAGACCAATTTCGTTTCCTTGGACGAACGGCGTCTGAAATTAATAACGCCCAATACGTAGAAGAAATATCTCGTTATTCAAATCTGATACGTGGCGCGTTAAATTCGTACAAATTAATTTTACACGCTTTTGGAAGTTCGGAGTGATTACCGATAAAGTAACAGGAAAATGGGGCAAACCCCGCCATTTCTTTTTAGCTTAACTAAAACGGCGATTCGTTTTAGGCTGATACCATTGTTACTCAACACACTGCTTGGACGCATACAAAATTCGGCAGAATTAAATTCATATTTAGATTTCTCAAGAGGTTCAGTTTAGAAGACACTACGTAGTGATATTTCTGGAACTATCCACTTGGACTTGGACTTGGACTTACAGGTCGCTCCGGTATTTTATTATTAATGGCATCGTAAAACGTATTTGTTTAGGTTGCGTACTGACGTGCCAATTTGTTGTTTCCTCGACTTATTGTCAATAACATCGTTGAAAGTTATTTGCCTAACTTGCGCACTAAAGGTCCACAATTTTTCAAGTTTGGAATTATGCGCTTAGGGGTCGGTGTGGAATGTCATTACGAATGTTATCGTTCAAACGGGTTTGCCTAGCTTGCGTTCTGAAGTTCAACTATTTTGTAAGCTCGGAAGTATACTTACCGGTTGCTATGAGATTTCATTGCGAATGGAATCGTTGAAAGGTATTTACTTAGGTTACGCGCTGAAGTAGCAAATTTTTTTCAAACTATCCACTTCAACTTGAACTTACTTAATGTCATCGTTAAAAACTATTTTCTTAGATTACGCGCTGAAGTTTCACAATTTTTCAAGCTAGCAAGTATGCGCCTTAACCTTGACATGCAGGTCGGTTTGAATTTTAATTGCGAATGGCATCGTTGAAACGTATTTGCCAAGCTTGCGTACTGAAGTTGTGCTAATTTTCAAGCTTGGAAGTATACTTTAAGTTACGGGTTACTACGGCAGTTTATTCTGAATGATATCGTTGACCCGTATTTACTGAACTTGCGCGGTAAAGTTCCACAATTTTTGGGGCTAGCAAGTATGCACTTTAATTTTGACACACGGGTCGGTCTGGAATTTCATTGCGATATTATCGTTGAAATATATTTGCCTAGTCTTGAAGTTGCACTATTTTTCAAGCTGTGGAGTATACTTCAACTTTAACTTACGCGTTAGGGCCGGATTTCATTGCGAATGACATCGATGAAACGTATTTACTTAGATTGGGATCTGAAGTTCTACAATTTTTCAAGCTTGGGTCGGCCCGTGGCCGATTACGATAATATTTGAACGTCCCTCGTAGCACAGTTCAATGCTCATTTTCCGTCTTCCGAAACCAGGGATTTCTCACATTCGAACGACCGAAAAAAAAATTCAAAGACGTCTCTCGGTCGATATACGTGCAAATAATACGGGAAATCGAATTTAATGATTCGTTATCGTCACTGGGGGCGCGATTACCGCGAATCGCGAATGCAAATTGCGAGTGTAAATACGCGCTCCGCTCGTCGCCATATTGCGACGCGTAAATCAGTGGCTTCCGTTTCGTCCGGCAGCGATCATTTTGTTTTTCGTTCATTGCTCGTTTTTAGTTCATAACTCGAAACGGGGCGGCCGGCATGATATGAGAACTTTCTTCGCTAGTCCTGCGTAAACGAGAGTGGCAATCGCGGAAACGGAAACCGACGTCGTTCGTGAGGTGGCGGGGGGACGCCGGTTTAACTAGTTTATCGATGAAGAAGACGGTTCAATTAAAATATTGTGAGAGAACGTTTGCGCGGTAGATGCCACGACGATTAATAAAAAGTTTGTATAGCGGGAAGAATGATTATTATTGTCTCCGCGCTCAGGTAAAGATCCGGGTTTTGGTTTAAAATTCCACTCGATTAGAATGGCAGTATTAGCCAAAAAATACCTTTTGTTTTATCCAGTACTATACGCATTGGATTTTTCAAAATTTTCGTGCCCGCCTTTATTCCAATCCAACTTAAAAAAAAAACTTTTCGATATAAAATAAACTCATAATATTTCCTGGTATCCTTCGAAATTTCTTAAACTTCCTCTGGTAATTCCTTTGGGATTCCTCCAAACCGGATCATCGGAACATTGTTTTTTTACAAATCCATTTGTGAACTCATTATTTAAGGCAACCTCTTGAAATATATTAAACTACAAGTGAAGATTTTCTCCGAAATTGAGTGTTTCAAAACAATTTTGATAGACATTTTATTAAAGTGGATTCTGTTCGGTTTGCTTTTGTAATTCCTCTAGGCTTTCTGCATACTTGTGTACTATAATTCCTCTTTTTTCAACCATATACGTGGTCACCGCTAAATTCCTCATCCGCATCTTTTATAAACTAATTAACGGCATTCGAATCACGAGTTTATTTGGCACAAACGGAGCGAGTGATTAATTAACGAGTGACCAAAAAAGTTTACCAAAGGTGTGGCATACTGTAGTTTTTCTACCACCGTTAATTTTTGAGTGCATTTTTGCAAAACGACACGAACACATCACTTAAATATTCGCCAGAGTCCCTCAGGGTTCTATTTTGGGACCTCTGCTATTCTCTATTTATATTATATCACAATTCTCACGAGCGTCTGCATAAAAATCACGGGAGTAGAAAATTGTATTTTCAAACTAAATTTGCACAATTTTGAAGCGCTGTTCACGCGTCAGCCTATTCACGTTAAAATGTGAAACCAATCTAAACGTTAATCATTTGACAGCTGACAAAATGGCCGCCAGTTAAAAAAGTGTTGCGAACTTAAAGTTCTATACCTCTAATTAAAACACCCTTTATTAGATGAGGGAATTAAAGAGTGAATCGGGTTAGCTCAGAATTAACCTGACCTGAGACAATAGTAAATCGAAATAAAAAAGAAAAACGGGTTTCCTTCAGTTCATGGCCAAAATTCTTAATGCTAATTGTATTTTGAAGCACGTATTCCAGTGTTTCAAATTCAATGATATGAAGTCTTGAACGGAATCAAAATTGTTGATACTTTTAATATGTGACCACTATCCTATTTGGGATTTAAATACCTGTTGAATAATTTTTTTTTCGGCAAATAGAGGTTCTCGCTCGGGTTTAAGTTTTTTTAGGATATTTTCGGTTGATCTTTTCATATTTTATCTCGTTGCGTTCTTTTCCTTTCTCGCTCCGTTAAAATGAAATAAATTAATATCTGTCGCGGATGTCGTGGCTCATTCCGAACAAAATAGGATTCTAACGATGACAAACACCTTCGCGCACAATAACGAGAATAAATTAAGCCGAAATCGGGGTCCGCGCGACCGCCATATTGTTATCGAATATCGAAAAAATGAAAAAGAAAAAATGCATTTTTAAATCGGATTAGACGAAGTCAGTGAGAGAGAGAGAGACGAGAAGCGGACCTGTCTGGCCGCGCTGTAAGTTATGGCTTTCGCAGCGGGTACCGACGCGAGGTACCCAACGACATTTCGACCCTCGGTACCATCGCCAGAAGGTTCGGTTTCGTAGGCGACACGCACCATTGTGAGGTGTGATGTGGGATGCACAGATGTTGTCTTTTGTTGCCTGTCCGGTCTTTTGTATATCCCGAAAACTATCCGGCCAGTTTTCTCGTGAGCCGCCGTGGAATGTTTCTTATTATTGCCACGGCCGGCAGGTTCTCGGTATTTGATTCGTACGGATTATTTATGGGGACGTTTTGTCCGTTCGACGTTTATTCTCACACATATGCCCCGAGATCTAGTGCGACTCGTTTCGACGAAACGGCGTTCGTTTAAAAATGTTTTTTTTTCTTTCAAAATTGGATATCTATAATACCACTTTTGATATTTTAATGAAATTCGGCACACATGTACTATTTATCAATTAGAAATACGTAGAAACAAACATTCTCCGAGTCCATGTCGGATAGTCGTCTTGTTATCAAGATAAACGGAATTCCCATCAACGATATCCAGTACGCAGACGACACCGTGATATTGGCAGACAATGCACAGGATCTGCAAAGTCTGCTAATGCAAGTCAATGAAGAAAGCCAAAGATTCTACTTAAAAATTAACAATAGAAAAAGCGAGATTCTGATCGTCAGCAGGAACCATATTCCTTCTACGCCAATACATATTAATGAAGAGAACATCGAAGAGATTTGAATACTTGGGATGTATGATCAATAAAGGAAAATTCCTCGCAGACAAGAACTTGAACTTTGGCCTCAGATATAGAATGGTGAAATGTTGTGTCTGGTCCGTCCTCATGTATGGTGGCGTGGACACTGAAGGCACACCACTTTCAGCGTCTCATTTTCCAGGGCAAGATTGTAGAGGGGAAAAGAGGAATAGGCTCAAAAAAATTATCGTGGCTAAGAAATATCCGCCAATGGATAAGTGTCTTTCAAACACTACAGAATGGTGCAATTAACAGAACCATCTTATAAGAAACCGATGGACGCCCGCGCAGGAATCTGCTTGGCACATGAAGAAGAAGGTAGGGTGACCAAATGTCACTATTTTCTGACCCGAAAAATGTCTTCAGGATGGTCTATTGTTCCGGTTTTAACTATTTATCAAATTTCAGTAAACGTAAACTATTTAATCAAATGAGTAACGTAAAGGAAATAATGATTGAAAAATCCACAGAATGGAAGAATGAGAAAATGCTTTGTTATGAAAAATGGGTGGATTTTTTTAAATGCAGTGAAGACGCTGACGAATATTTCGAAATTTTGATGTTTTCAATTTCACCTCACAATATTGAACAGATTTTTTTCTATAATGAATATTCAGTGCACAGACCAGCGAAATCGATTGGATAATCGACAACAATCGGTTACTATTGTTGACATTTGAAGAATATGGCTAATTGTGCATTTAATACTAACAAAAGTTTTTTAATATTGGACGAAAATATAAAAATCGAACATTCCGTTATTAATAAGGAAAAATGAATTTTGGAACAAAAAACATGAGAAATACAGAAATATATCCATATAACCATGGAAAAAACGTAGAAGATAAATAAAATATAATACTAATAAAAAAAAAAAAGAGAGCTGGAAAAAATTTCCAAGGATAAAAAAACTCACCCGAAAAAGGGGACAAAGGAAAGAACCTACAAATTTCTTATATAAACTATTTAATTTTCATTTAATATTATTATCACTCGTATAAGTTTTAAAGTAATATAATAATACATTGGAATATTTCCTATTATGAATGTTTGTTTTGTTATAACTCTGGGAAGACTCTTAAATGTTTAATAATAATAAAATTTGTTTACTTGAGATTAACGGCAAATAGGCAGTTTCTTCATCGTCATCGAAACATCAATTACATGATGGTAAAAATTGCGTAATAAAAACCTCCTTAAATGTTATGTTAACAATAATTAACGATTAACGGTTCCTTGGTCAATTTTTAGACAGAAGGCAAGAAGTGTCTATAGGCAACATTCTTCTTTTTCTTAACAGTCAATTTAACGCATTGAGATAGAAATTTAGCTGTCTATCGGTTCCATTCCACATGATGAAGATGTCGAAGCCAGACCCTAGGCTTCTATAGCAAGAGTTTCTATTCTACCTACTGCAGAGAATAAATGGGGAAAAGTTTTAGAAGAACCTTAGGGCATTTGATAACCTGCTTCAGATTTAAGATTTAAGAAAACCAGAAAATGATCGACTTCGTTTTCCACCAATAAATCCAAACCGTTTAAATTGATAGCTGTCAAAATGTGACATTTTTTAGAAACTGTTTAAGACGAGTAAGATAACCTGTATGGCATGTCTCAATCGTCTTTGGTTATTTCGCAACCCGCCTTAAATTTCATTTTTCTTATGGCCGCCATATTGGTCTTAACTATTTTATAAGTAGTAAGTTTCAAAGTTGTATTCTAATAGGTAGTAATTAAAATCATAAATGTAACACTATTCATGTCAGTACTTCTGAAGCCAGCAGTTAGATCCCCCGACCTTTCACCCTTGGATTTTTTCTCTGGGATCCTCAAAAAATGGGGTCTATAAATTTTTTGATCCTCTCGAGATTATAGAACGCTTTAGACGCATTAACAGAAATACATTTGCTGGGGTTGTATGAAAAACAGTGGCAACTCATTAAATTACTTGTAAATTTTTTGTGTCGCGATTTTCTTTTTCAATTTTCGTCGAAGTTGTAGGTTATTCAAGTGCTAATTAAATTAACAAAGACTTCTGTGAATTTTTCTTTTTTTAAAACACACACACGTCCTTTTGAAAATTTAATGCCTTTTTGCATTTTTTTATATGTTACTTATTAACGTTGTTTTATCAGTTGTGTGATAAAATGTTGTGTTCAATTGCGAGACATCTTCGGACTGGAAATTTTACGCTCTTTCACAAATCGAAAACTCCAATACGGCGACCATAAGAACAATCAAAGTTAAAGCGGGTTGCAAGTTAACAAAAGATGATTGAGCCATGTCATACGCGCTATTTTACTCGTCTTAAAAAAGTTTCAGAAATATGTCACATTTTGACAGCTGATCGCGAATCGAATTGACCGATGGTAAATCTGTAGCCGGTTACCGCTAAGTCTGTCTGTAGGTATAATAGGAGTTGAGATCCCTGTATAGAGAAACGAACTGACATCACTTAATCTTAGCGAAGTTTGGCATTATTCTCCAATCTGGCATCCACCATGTCTAACGATTCCTCTAAGGACACGTTGGTGTATAAACTTTGCACGTCAAAACTAACAAACTCATCAGAAAGACATAGTTTTACATTTTTTAAAATATATTGCAAATGCCCAGAGTTCTTCACAAATGAAGGAGTTTTTCCCACAACTGGCGATAGATCCGAGTGGTACATTATTTTCGTGGGACTATATCACGAGGCATCCTGGAAAACACTAGCCCAGCACACAACAATTACCGTAGATGGAACTTCGACAATCTCTTAGTAGTTCTGTTTTATTTTTGTTGTGCATTTTCAAGTAATCATTCATTAAAGTCACGGTAGTACTTAATTAAGTCTAACTTAAGTCTTAAATTTTAGTCTAGAATAGTTTAGTATTGGAATACAAAAAGGACAGAGATTTACGTTGCAAATGATTTTCTATATTGTGTAATATTAATTTATAAAGTGGGACTATAGTTTAATTAACTTTTTGAAAACATTTTTTGTTTGTGGCTTTAAACCGAGACTTACGTTAAACGGCGTGATTTTGAGTATTTCTAAATATAATATATAATATTTTATAATTTTTTTTTAATGACAATTTTCAAAATCGGTAAAGTGCCTCAAATTCTTATAGTAGAATCCTGTCACGAACTGTTAACATCTGGACCATAGAAAAAAAAGGGGCTCCTTATACTAAATACTCACCAGGGATATTTATTCACGAAACTGAGGAGATATTTATTCAGAAAATTTAAAATTCTTCGCCAGATGATAAACATCCCCGGCATTGGTTTAATACCCGGTTATTTGTTTAGGATAAGTCGCCGGTGTAGGTATATGAAAATACCCTGAGAGCCCATCGGGTATTCGTCGGTGACAGATCGAGACGAGTGGTTCCCAGATGTTGTTGTTTTTGGCGTGGGGATGACATTTCGGAGGAGATATTTTACCCCGGAATGGTCTAAGATCCGAGCTAAGATCGACCTTCACTGACATTTGATCAAATAAAATAAGTTTCTGAACTTGACTTGATGTGGCAATCTCAACGGAAATGTTCAAAATTGTTCTTGATTAAAATTTAAAAAATGTATATAGTTTTTTAAATTTCGCCGGTGTGTCTACCAAACGAAACTAACTCCAGTGAAAAGTATATACTATACACAATATGCAACACCACAGTACCTTTACCTCACCTTTTTTTGGTCCTGATTACCTGATAGGGTGCTCCAGTTGATGTAAATATTTGCACTGTTTTGTAAATCAATCCGGACTAGTCTTAAAATAAAAGTAATATCATAAATAATGTAGTATATTGTTGCCTCAAAAAATTTGGTCGTAGATGTTAGTTGCAAAGTGAGCGAAAATCAAAGGCAGAGAGAGACGCTTAGTAAAAGCAAGCATAAATTATTTTGCTTCAGAGCAGTGTTTTGAATATATATATACTCTGTTTCTAAACACATTGTTTCCAAAATTAAAAATGACGAAGATATAGTATATTATGGAACAAGTGCGATAAACGGCATTTGACTCACGAATTTATTTGACACGAGCGGAGCGCAGCGGAGCGAGTGTTTAATAAACGAGTGACTTATAAAGTTTACACCTAACGTGTTGCATACTATACTTTTTCTACGACAGTTAGTTTTTGGCTACATTTTCCCAAAACAACACGAATACATTCGCTGACATGACCGTCAGAATTGAGAAACGTCAAAATTCAAAGCGTTGGAAATATCTCCGAAAACATGCGATTGCTCCCAAACCCGTGCGGCAAAATCCCGGAAATGTCCGAAGTGGCTCGGATCCGTGGGAAACGGAACTGACGTGGTAAAGTGACGCTTCCCGCACGCTAGATCAGTGCGTAATTAGGTTTTTACAGAAGGGAGTAGAAAAAATTGTTTTTTCTACTATCGTCTGTAAAATAACTTTTTGAGTCAGTCGTTTATTAAACACTCGCTCCGCTCGCGTCAAATAAACTCGTGAGTCAAATGCCGTTTACCACACTTGTTGCATAATATACTATTTTGTGTAAAAAAAAGACTTAGTAAAAATCTTATAAACATTGTTCTTTGAAGTTATCGTATCGACAATTAAGAGGTTTTTAATGTACCGAAGTTGAGTTATCCCAAAATTCAATTCAGTTTTAAGGTTATCAGGTTATACCAGCTTGTTAGAAAAGACTAACTGTTTAAAAAAAATGTTTTCCTGATGAGGCGGATACGAGAATGGGTTTTCACGCTTACAAAGCAGCATCATGATATAAAATTTTAATAAAGTCAGCAGACAAAGATGTTTTGATCATTTTGGTATCAAAATTGGGACTTGATCTAGCCGATTACACTGCAGCTTTTTATAACAAAGTATTTTCGAGCGATTTTCGAAGAACCAAATTTACCAAAAATATTTTGCTTCATTAAAGGATGAAGCGGACGTTCATCTTTAAAAAAATGGATGTAACTGAAGAATTCACTGTGGCTGTGTATGGTATTAAAAATTGTAACAAAGTTAATGACGCCAGATGTCAAATATTTGTTAAAAATATTTCTACCAAAGAAGATAATAAAAGTTGGAAGTTTGATCGAGCACTATACCGCTCTGCCGGATATCACGAAAACGTACTATTTATATAAACTGAATGTGGTTACGTGCAACTGATTCTCATTGCAAAAAAAATGAACCCCGAAAATTGCGGTTGGCTCCTAGGGGCATTTAAAACCGAAATGATTTGAGAGAGATCAGACGTCTTTAAAAATAGATGATATTTTAGAGATGGCAGGAAAAGAAAATGAAAACGAATCTTCCGACTTGGAAAATGATACAACTTCCGGCGATTCTTACTTATAATGATTTGTCATTTTTCTTAGCGAAGTTAGTATCATTTGGTAGACATACCGGTGAAATAAAAAAAAATAATTAAAAATAATTTTGAACATTTCCGTTCCGTTCCGTGTTAAGTCATGAAATATATTTTATTTGATAAAATATTTTTTTTTTTGGTTGACACTATGGTGAAGGTAGATCTACTATAAGTTAACCGAAACCTCCTTTTCTATTTTAGACAATGACGCGCAGGAAAAAAAATAACTCACGCAATGTTCCATTGACGACCACCTGTATTAAAAACATTACCATTAATAAAAAAAAGAGAGCCAAGGTCGGTCGTAATTAGTCGGTGAGTCAACCAAACTACGCGGAACGCCACGGAGTCGTATTGTCTGGCGAGAATGATGCCGGCAAAATCGGTGGTTTCGGCGGGAAACGGAAGCGTTCACTCGCGGGGCCTGTACAGGGTGTACCTTGACGGTTAATTGAGTTCGATTTTTGAAAAACAAACTTAAAAATGCAAGCGAAAAACCCCAATATGTGCGCAATTTTCAAAATGTATGGGTCGAAATGGACAACCGGGTGAGACAAGTGGGAACACTCTATAACTTTTAAACGGCTTGAGATAGCCATTTGGAATTTGGAAGGGGAATTTTTTGACAATATTTAGTGTAGTGTCTAGAAGGCTGTGACCATCATAAATTAAATATTTACCGGGTCACCTGATCGTGGGAAAAATTGTAAATGAAACTTTTCTTTACTTGTCTAATGGCAAATAGCATTTAATGTAATGGACTATCAATTTTTTCTAACCTAACCTAGTTTTTTGGAACAATATAATATAATATAATAATTAATGCTCGTGCATTGATGCAGCCCGCTATCCGGGACATCGCCTTCCTGCACATTCTTTCTTTAGAAAACTGGAATTGAAATTGAGGAATCCCACAAAATAATCGACATGATAATTTTATTATAAGTGAAGAAATGATAATCAATGTTGTGAGATACGTCAACGTAAATCCAGCTGCGTCGCTCAGTGGCATCGGAATTAGACATATCAAGACTTCTCAAGACTTCGACATTGTAATTGGCTGTTAGATAAACATGACGAGAATAATAAATTCGTTAACTCAATTTTGTTCACTGATGAGTCACAAATCCTCAATAATGCTATGTTTAACCAATATGACAGAACAACAGATACTGGTCTTTAAATAATCGAAGAATTATTCGTAGTGAAATCCCAATAATTTTTTCCTATACAACGGACCTATTTGGAATACATATAAATGAAATAAAAAAAATCGTAATAAGAGTTTTTTATTCATAGATACTTACAGAGCAAATGGCAAAACATAAAAATCTTACAGCAATATAATATTATTTCCGATAATAACAAAAAAAAATTCAACAATGCCATTGATACATTGAACAACATGGAAATTAATTATTCTTTTGCAGTTTTAACAATTGAGCAATTAAGCATATATTTAAAGATGGGAAACTTCGCGCAACATCTAGAGAAGTTATCGGACAGTATTTTGTTTTTGCAATTAAGCGCGTTTCTAATCCATTTTTCTTTCGAAATTACTGAAATTGCCTATAAAAACTGCTGAAATATTTTTTAGGATTTTTAAGATAACCGCAGCCCCACAACAGCGCCTGAAACTTTTTTTTTAACTAGATTAAAATAATAAAATTAAAAGTGCAATATTTCGCAGTAATGTCCACAAAATGCATTAACCGAATTTCACAAAGGTATCTAGAAATGTTTCTCGCTTTTTCCTGAAAACTCTCAAAGGTATATGCATATATGACATACTTTTAGATCGAAAACGAGCTGACATTGCTAAAATATCGTCCTTTTTTCGACTCTTTAAATCGAAGCGGTAATTTGAGTGCGCAGGTTGTGGTCATCAGTGAACGGAAATGCAAATTAATTATCGAGTAAGGATTAATACGCGATGCGATGCGGTGTTTCGGGAAATCTGAAAATACCTCGTCGCTATGTAATTTGCCAACGGAAAGTATAGTATTACCCATTACCTTACAGTATGACTAATGAGAATTTGAGAAAAAAAATGTATCAAAATATTTCATGTCAATTATTTTTAGGCTTAACCATATAGCACAGAAGGGATGTACATAAATTTGCCACTGTAACGGTACTACATAGTTGACTCCTTTTTTCCCAGAAAATTTATTGGGATCTGGGTCCATTTTGAGAAAATGCTAATGCTAATGACTCTCGAAATAACAGCGTCTATCTCGCATATGCTTATAGCATGGAAACGAAGTTTATAAGACCCGCGCATGCGCATATTGAATATCCTTCCATATTTTTATTATGTTGTCAGTATTATTGACGCGGATAAAGCCTTTATATTATCTAATATCAGATATATGGACCTTAACAACGCTAATGATCGACACAAAAAATAAGGGAGTGTGGAAGATAATCAATCTTGTCTCAAAATGTGGGTTACTCTTTACAATTAAAGGGTTTCCAAATATTATGGTACTTTATTTAACTTGTAAAATTATGTGTTATTTATTTTTTTATATCGAAAGTTTGGATAATAAGTTTTCGCGTCTTACGTAACTCTAACATTTTTCTTTTAGAGAGGTATTGGTGAGCAGTAAGCGAAAGTGGATTTGTGGTGTAATTCATTTATAATTCAATTCATTCATGAAATTGCATTGTTTTTTTTTTGACAAATAAAGCATATGTGCAATTCTGATGGTCAGGTCAATGAATGTAGTGTCGTTTTGCGAAAATCTACCAAAAAAGTAACGGTCCTAGAAAAAGTATAGTATGCAACACGGTAACGGTAAACTTTTTAAGTCACTCGTTTATTAAACACTCGCTCCGCTCGTGTCAAATATACTCGTGAGTCAAATGCCGTTTACCGCACTTGTTGCATAATATACTAATTTCTGTGCGTATGATTCCACCAAATTCCGCTTTTTTATATTTTGTAGAAAAACCTTTTTTTTTTTAAATCAGCAAATTGCAGCTTGACCCTCACAGTGTGTCAAAGAGAGTGTAGAACGTAGAAAATGAAAATAAAGCGAAAGTAAACCGCCTAATCCTAGTTTATCGTTAAAGAAAAATGTTTCGATGTTGTTTGTTTCCCGTCGATAAGCCAAAAGCGCCTATCTATATTATTGAGTTCACGCGGGATTACAGTTTATTGGTTTTTAGGTGTTTAATAAAGATAATTATTTTAATGTCGACGTCGTATCAAGAGGAAACAGATCGATAACATCGACACGAGGTGCTAGTTTATGGGATTTAGACTCCGTCTGAGACGCAATAAATTTTCTATCTAGCGCCGTCGTTTATTGACTAGCGAATTTTTTTTGAAAATGCGTTACGAAGTAGTCTTAAGCAAGATAGAGATTTTTGGTTGTCGTAATTCGTTAGAAAATAAAACAGTTCACTTTTCGTTATGGTGGTAATTATTTAGTTTTCTACCCCTCTAGCGCCCGGAAAGTGTCATTGTTAGCTCCGTTTCCGCAGGGATTGGGGAGCAATCAGATATTTTCTAAAATAATAGCGACGACTAGAATTTAAGTGTTGTTTTGCGAAAAATTCACCCAAAAACCAATGGTCGTACGTAAAGTACGTAAAGTATAGTACGCAACGCGTTTGCTAATCTTTTTAAGTCACACTTGTTGCCTAGGGGAGGGTGGGGCAAGGGTCCCACCTCAAAAATTAACCAAAAAATTTTTTTTCGTTTTTTCTTCTAATAATTATAAATTCTGGTTCTGCGGAATACCAAGGGTAAAATAGACTGCTTAAAAATTCCAAAAAACGCTATTCCAAAATATTAAAACCGAATCATAATTAATTTATTGAAAATGTTATTTTTTTCGATAATTCTATGGATTTATGAAAATTTAGGAAAATCTAATCTAATCTAATCTAATCTAATTTTTTGTGGCACACCAACGTTTCTTGGTAACATTCTCCGTAGGAGAAGATTACTAAAAGAATATATAACTCTTTCTGCATATTCTACGTTATTTCACCGATAGATTCAAGAAATAATTGTTTTTATAAATACTTTCCTTTAGGAAAATATTTTTGTACAGAAACTCAGATTTTTATTCGCGGAAAAGCGGGAAAAATCAATTAATTGGAAAATGCGCATTTATAGTGGATTCCATGAGATACTTTTGTTTTCATCTGATGATCAACTTGTACCAACAATGTTGAAACCAGATTTTGTATCTCCTAAACATTAACATTTTCAACAGTATTTTCAAACCGGCTGTCATTTTTTACCACGTGGTGGCTTACTCACCACCACATCACACTTAATCAAAAGACATTTGAATTGTTATTAATTTTTATTACACTCACAGGGTAGTGTTAGTAGAAGGACATAGTACAGAACAAATAAGACAGGAATGTATACTATCACTCTTTAATCTGTAATCAGAGGAAATCATGGAGAATGCAATAAACCAAATGGGATCATGATAAATGAGGACGATACTCTATTGCAAGCATTATAGCAAGCAATTATCAAACAAACAATGTCGGATGAACCTACATACACATTATATACTATCTACGTTTGCGAAAATGAAGAAAATATTCTGCAGATGAGATATTTCCTTAGACTTGCAAATCAGATTACTTAGATATTACGTATTGTGTTGCTCAAAGGAATTGAAGCATGGAGTCCCGGACATGCCTGATAAAGAACAAATACTGAAGTATTACGACGAAAGAAATAGAAATAATCCTAACATCTCAAAAACGAAAATTACAAATCTGGACATTTTATGAGAGGTCAAATATACCGCTTACCACAGATGATAATACAAGGAAGAAGTGTTGGAAGAAGACGCCATTCGTGGTTCAAGAATCTGCTTGACCGATTTGGATTCACGACAAATGAATTATTTGGGTCTGTTGTTTCAAAAATACGTACGAGAAGGTTTACTTATGATACGTTTGTTAAATTAATTGGCATCTGGGATCTTATTTTTCGTCCGATTTTTTTTTTATATTTAAATGAATTTCGCGTCGCAGCTGAACTCGAACGTGATCTCGTTCTTTGCGCGTAAAAAAGACATTGTTGTCGGTGTCGGCCATTTTGTTATCCTCCGAATATCGTGACAATGTTCTCTCGTTCGTAGCCGAGTGTATTGAACCGTTTATTATACCTGCCGTTTTCATCCACGCACGAAGAATACGTTTTTTCTACTGCGGAGTAGTAGGTGGATTTGTATTGTGCAGTGTCCTTCGGGAAGTCGTATGAGAACAGCAACAATAACTTAACTTTGGTAGTTGAAATATGTATTCAACC
The DNA here is from genome assembly GCF_029955315.1 of Cylas formicarius. NCBI lineage: Eukaryota > Metazoa > Arthropoda > Insecta > Coleoptera > Brentidae > Cylas > Cylas formicarius. The sequence continues at coordinate 27,484,260 of NW_026844326.1, read as the reverse complement.
CCCTTTTCAGTGTACTACCTTAGGGTCTGCTTTATTTAATTAAATTTTCCGATGTATATATAGCTACTTATTCACTGGTAAATACAGGAAAACGAGCTGTTAGACACATAACGAGGTCCAGTAAAAAAACATCATGTTTATATATGACATACTCTCTTTTATTTTACACAATATCACAAAATCGCAAACAACCATAGAAAAGTATATAGGAGCTTCCATATTGACACGCGACAAAGCCCACAATACATGGATCTTAAAATATATAGCCATGCAATGAAAAATCTTTTTTTTTAAGAGGCGGCCTATAGAAACAATATTTAAAGTTCTTTTAGTTTCAACGAATGCTTTTATAACGGAAAAGTGTTGCTTCTTTTATATGTTACTAATGTGCCTTTTTGCAATTGACTTTATTTACTCCTGCGGCCGACTGGAATCCTGCACACGTTTCGCCAAGATCTCACGTGGCATCTTCAGTGCTCGCGCTCTGAAAACAACAGTTCGAACACTGTTTTCGGAGCGCGAGCATTGAGGATGCCAAGGGAGATCTTGGCGAAACGTCTGCGGGATTCCAGACCGATGCAGGAGATATATATCTGTGGTAAGCGGGTATATTTGCCCTCCCACATTTGCTTTTTCTTTCTTCATCTTTCGTAATACTTCATTGTTTGTTCTTTATCCGGCATGTCCAGGGCTCCAAAGCGTCTAGTCTATTTATACCTATCTTTTTTAGGATCCCTGCATCCATTCCTTTGAGCAACACAGAGAGTACGTAATATCTAAGTAATCTGATGTTGATTGGCTCTGAATACAGGTTAAAGATGGCGGTGACAGCATACATCCCCGTCATACTTAATCTGCACTATGCCCTTCTACTAACACTACCCTGCGAGTGTAATAACAATTATAATGTCTTTTGAATGCGGAAGTGTGATGTGGTGGTGAGTAAGCCACCACGTCGTAAAAAATGACAGCTTTGAAATCATTGTTGGAGATTCAAAATCTGGTTTCAAGATTGTTGGGAAAAGTACTTTTGATCATCTGATGAAAATAAGACTTTCTCATGGAATCCGCTATAAATGCACATTTGTCAATTCCTTGATTTTTCCAGCTTTTCCATGAATAAAATTTTTTGTTTCTGTCGAAAAATATTTTCCTAAAAGAAAGTATTTATAGAAACAATTATTCCTTGAATCTATCGGTGAAATAACGTAGAATATGCAGAAAGAGTTATATAATTTTTAGTACTCTTGCCGATATTGGACAATGACCATTATCCTGAATAAAATTTGGTCGATTTGAGAGCAAACGGTCTAGACTACTGAGTCCGGCTCTGGAATTTAACGAATTGGATGCTTCATAAAATGGAAAAAAAACGAAAAAAATTCTGAACAGTCGAATAAACACACTGGCGAGCGTTTGAGTCGGGAACGAAGAGAACTTTGTTTTTGTACAGAAATCTGGTCCGTGACCAAAGCGTTTGATGCCTTTTGGACGGGTCCGTTTCCTGCTTCGAGAATTTATCCTTTCGTTTCGGTTTGGACGTATATAGCGTAAAATTAAAGAGAAGGCGATTTAGATATCAAAACGGTTAAGATTTACAATTGCAAATTATAAGTTGTCCGTGGTATATCGATTTCGTCATTAATTTATTATTATCGTCTGATCCTTTCACTTAAAATGGTGTCCCGGGCACGAGTGCGAGGATATTAGGATATTTTTCCCATTCAGAAGCGACCCCTGACGGACCTCATTGCAAATCCGTTTTCCTACCAAAGGATTTCACATCATTTAATATAAAAAAATATACACCCAATATCACATATATCTCACTGTGTATATTTATTTAAAAAAAGGATTTAGATGTTTTTAATTGTTCGATAATATCCACTTAAATATGAAACATAAACGATTTTCGTCTAAAATGTTTGACAAAAATATTTCGGTCTGAGTACAAAAAGTGAGTAGATACTGAGCATGAATCGGTAGAGTCGACTTCAGTACAAAATATTTCGGAACGAAAGTTATTTATTTTTATCTAATGAAACCGTATAATGTACGCTTAAATTTCAGAAAAATAACTTTTCACTATCTTGAAATTCAAGCTATCCAGATAGATTTTTATTCTGTAAGGATATTAACAATATTAACTTGGCTAAGCAAAAAAGTAATTGTCAAAAATGTTATAACAGTGGGAAGGTGGGTGAAATAAGAATTTTAAAATGTACTTTCTTTATCACAAATGACGCCTAACCTCACTTGCCGAACGTGACCTTTATAAACACAGACCATAACGTAATCGCGTGTGTTCTTTGGTGCAGTGTTTACCTGTCATAAAATTTTCCTGAATTATACGTACATTTAAAGTTGTTCAATAAAAATATTTTCTAAAATAGAAAACATTAAAAAAATGAAGATTTATGCAACAGGGTGTTCAAAATAAATGATTACATGTGGATAATTTAAAATTGAAAAATTTCGATTTTCTTAAATGGCACACCATTATAAGTACATATAAGAACATTTTTATTAATTAATCATTTGTATATTATATTAAATCGACTAAATTGTATTTATTAACTTTCCATCAATTCTGACGATTCTGGTGCAGTTGAATTTTTTGAAGTCGATTGTGCATTTATAGAAAAGCACCTTATTAACGACCAGTCTAGTCTAATATACCTAAGTAGTTTGATTTCTATCTCTTTCAAAAGTGTACTAAAAAAAAGTTTAGTTAGCAAAACGCGACAAAAAATAAAGTCTGTCAGATAAAATAACCACACTTTCGCAAATTTAAAATTTACTCTATAAGTCACTGATTGGCCAACAATTTTTAAACTTTTGAAAGTTGATTTCGATCTGACATTTGAGTGTGTATAATTTACGTTCCTAAATTTAAATCGAACTCTATCACGTAAGGCTATCAACATTACAAGAATTAATGAATGAAAATCTCGCTTGATTTAAACATTATTTTTATTAGTAAAAGAACGAGTCTGAAATCATAATTAAGCGGATTTATTTTCTCCTCTTTGGCCGTAAAACTTAGCTTAGTGGATTTTCTTGTATATGCCATGGCCAGCAGTAAGACATCTGTGTTACATTTATCCATTCCATTTATATCTTCGCACCAAGATTGTCTGTGTGAGTGTAAGAAGTGTAGTGTTATACTCATATTGCATCCCATTTCCCAACATTTCTCTAACATGTTTTCTACAATATCTTTTGTAATTTGGATATTTGTTGTTACGTAGAACTGTAGCATTCTTCCAATTGCACAGGGTGAGCGACAGGCATAGAAGCAAGAACATTGTAATCTCTGCAAAATGTATGCCAGAGTCGTAGCAATTTCAATTTTTAGAATGGTATGTAATGTTCCTATTTTTAAAACAATAAATACGACTCTCAAAAAAAAAGACATCTTTTTTCTACTAGTTTAGTCTCTGTAACTCCAAAAATTTGAAAAATGCCAAACTACAAAATCTTTGTTGGCCTGTATAATTGTATATTTCCCATATATTTTGCAATTTAACGTTTTTTTTTTCCAATATTTTATTAAATCTTCTTGGGACGTAGGGAGTGATGACCGTCTAAAAAAAAATTCGGGATGACAAAATTGACCGGGTCCTCCGGTACGCCGGGTGTCTGGTCTTTTTTTGTTCGTAGCCGTTATCAGAATGACGGTGTCTTGGAATTAAATGGTTCCATGTCGGACAACGCGCGTACGACCACATTAGGAGATACGGGCGAACCTTTTCGAAAGGTTGCCGCGCCGCGTTCGAGGTGTTTGCGCGATCCTCTGGTTTCGCGATTTTATTTATTCTTTTTCTTTTTATTTTTCAATTTATTTATTTATTAATTAAGTTATCTTCTTTTCCTTCTTTTTCCTTCTAACGGAGGTTGGATATTACCATGGCTATACCATGGAATAGCTGGTTTGATGTCATTCCAAACAGTTCCTTTAAGTTTTTGAGCCAAGACGTTCTTCTTCTTCCTTGACTTCTTTCTTTCCTTCCATAATGTTCTGCATCATCGCATATTTTTGGGTCCTCTTATCACGTGGCCAAAGTATTCCAATTTTCTTCTTTTTAGTGTTTGTGGGTTCTCTGTAGCAGTTCCAGTTTGAGGTTTTCAACATTCGCCGATGTTGAAAAAACGTAGCATCGAAGCATTCTTATTCTTTATCCGAAATCTTTACAAATGCACTTCTGCATGCCTCTATGCGACTTTTGATTTTTGATTAAGTTATACAACTCAACAAACAACTCCTAGTGGAAACAATACGAGACGTATGGAAGAATGGACATTAAACATTAACAAAGTAGCTAATTTAGAAGAAAATTTATGGTTTTTAACTTTTTTATACTACAAATAACTATATTATATTGGTATTGAACACTACTGTATGAATTAGCTGAGTTTATAATAGTTTATATAAGAGAGACAGTGAGAGAGAGAGAGAGAGAGAGACCCTTTTAACGGGAATATTGAAGCAAGTTACAAGAATCAATTTCATTAGTTGTTAATTTACAAATGCAACAAATCATTTTTCCTTCGGTAATCTAAGAGAAAATTCTTCTACGACGATCTGTGTTAACAATATAAATGTGATTGGTACAAAAATTTTAATCTTTGTCATAATTTTGACAGGAACAAAGTGACGAATAATCGTCACAACTGCAAAAACTCAAACGCGTTTTTCATAAGCACCAATTTTAAAGTTGTATTATTGAGGGTGTGTTTCACAGGAAACGTTGGCCATCTTTTCTGGAATATAGGAAAAATTCGAAAATTTCGGTTTATACTAAAGTCGGCTAGGGGTATCGGGTTAACGAAGTATTTTCAAAGTGGCGGTTAATCAGAAAAGGGGTATCCAATACAAGTCCATTCAGTTTCATTTCGAGGTTTTTGAGGTATTGATAAATAACTTTATGTTTAGAAAAAAGTTTCTTTAACGACGTAATCGTTAATTTTGATCATTTTTAATATAGGGCGATGACCAAAAAGACTATTAAAGTCTAATTGTTTTGTTTAGAATTTAAAATGTGGCCAACTTTCCAGTTTTCGAAAAAAAAGCTATAAATACTTTAATAATAAAAGCGAAACTTTTGCTTGACTTCACTAAAAGACAAAAACAAAAGACTTTTACAGATCGATTTCGCATAGAAACGATTTAAAAGAAAAACATTTAAAATTTGCATCTTCAAAAGTAACGAAACGCATACAAAAACAATATTTATTTAACATAATGCAAAAAGGAGGTGGGGGGCAACTAAATTGATCAAGTCCCAGCCCCTAAATCTTACCTAACTGACAAACCAACAAACATAATATCACAGAGGAGAGATTTTTTTTACAAGCGAATTAAAAAGTTTAATTATTTAAGTTGGTAATTTCACGGAGAGAATTGACGAGCTTAACGATAACATAAAAACAACAACTTCAACCATATTACGTTATGGCAAATATAAAGCTCAATTTTTTTTTTTTGAAATACTAATCGTCAGGTAATGGATTGACAAGGAGCAACAGGGAACTTGAACATTTTTTTAAATTTCTTTAATACATTTGTTTAGGTATAGAAATGACGCATGCCAAATATCAGAACTTACAACCCAGTATTTCCTGATCTATGTAAAATAAAGAATACTTTAAGTAATTAATACTTTCAAATATAAACTTACTTTTGTAAACAATATTTCTCAAATTAAAATTTTGTTCAAGTTCCCTATTAAATTGAGATACGGGAATCTATTCTTCACTAAGCAGTAGTTTCGTTAGTTGCCTTTGGTTTCTTTAAAAGAGGCACAGTTTATAAAAAAAATAATTTAAGAAATATTGCTTATAAAAGTAAATTTATATAAACTTACTTACTTATATAAACTTACTTTTATAAGCAATATTTCTCGAATTAAATTTTTGTTTAAATGTGTGCAAACATTTTTCTGCGGTATAAAAAAATATGTTTTCTTCGTTTAATAATATAGTCGTAATTTGAAGCTGCGTTTTAACTTTTTTGAGATGTTTTTTTTTTGTTATTGCGAATTTCAAAAGGAATATAATTTTATTTATAATATCTGTTCGAAATTGCGGTTATAAAAAAAAATGTTTTTTTATAATTTAATAATTTTAACCTTTTTCGCCACTTATTAAGTCGCATTGCCGGATCGACTGCCGCCCCTCCCGAGCCGCATCGATTCGCGCCCGCCGCCGACTGCTCAATTATAATCCAGTAAACCGCCCCCTCGCGGGCCACCCTCTCTTTCAGTCTTTCGCAAACCGACATTTTCACGTAACGCACAACGATAGACGTATTAGCGAGCGTACTACGCGTCGTTCATCCCCACCACCCTCGGGAGCGCGGAAAGTGTCTGCCGGGCGTTTTTCTTCTCTGCACACACACACAGCCGCCTATAACAACCTGTAAAACCGAGCGCGGTACGTCAGTTTCCAACCGACTCGCTTGAGGTGAGGACGTACGTCGTTTATCGTACCGGCTGGACGAACATACGACTCGACGACAAGGCGAGAGAAATCTGGCGCGCGTGTGTGTGTGTGTGGCGAAGCGTCGGATTACGGGGAATACGAGAAATGTGTTGGGCGGACGTCGCTTCAAAGGAAAGCCCGCGAAAAAGATGACCGTCGGCTGCGCTGGTGATTTCGGAAATTATCGTATAGTTGCGAGTACGCGTTGTGGGTGTTTTTGTGTTTAAAACAAAGTAAAAGAAACATTGCCCGGCGTGGATTTTATTTGGACGCGATGGCCAGGAGGAAAATGCGTGGGAAAAACGGTAAGCAATCAGAAATAGTAATCGACACTTGCAATTTCGTCAGTGTTTTCGCGTCGTAGTCGCGGCTTCGATTAACTTTGCCTATTGTTTATTACTCTAAAACACAATTTTACCTGAATTTAAATTCCGAAACTTTAGGTAATAATCTTGTTGCATTGTATGTTAATGACCAACCTTGGATAATCCCATTCAAAAGCAATTGGTCACTTTCTTATATCTATGAACAGACCATACCTAATATATTTAAGTTATTTGATTGGTGGAACATTTGGTTAGTTTCCGTAACCAATTTTGACAAATACCATTGTTAAGTTAAACGAACTTTACTGGGGTCTTAAATTTTTAATATTTCGAGTATTGTTGTTGAGTGAGTATTCACTCAATAATTTCATTGTAATTTTTTCATCACCATTTATTTATTTATTTATAAACAAGTCTTTGCTACAGACAGACGCAGCTGTCCAACAAAAGGAAAGCACCAAATGTCACAAAAAAGATACTTAATCAGTTTCAATTATTTTTCGCAAGCTAAATCAAATTAAGACCTAATTACAGCTTTTTATTACAGTGCTGAAGGGTCGTTTAAAGGCTTCAAAGCACCGAGCAAATAAAACAAGATCTATAAATAAATTTACGTAATTAAAGTTATTATGATATATCATTTAATGTAGGCACATTTGTTCTATTTAAATTACTATAAAATATTACCAAATTTTTTTAAGTTATTTGCAGATTGGTGGAACATTTGGTTGGATCGTAACCAATTTTGACAAATGCTATTGTTAAATTAAACGAACTTTACTGGTGGGATCTTTAATTTAGATTTTTAAGTATTGTTGTTGAATATTCACTCAATGATTCCAAATTATTTTCCGTTTTCATTGTAAATTTCTCATCAACATTCGTTTATATATTTGTAAACAAGTCTTTCCTACAGACTGACACAACTAACCAAAACTATTTTTCTCAAGCTAAATCAAATAAAGAATTAATTACAGCTTTTTATTACAGTGTGTTAATTGCTATACCGTCTTAAGTGTCTTTTAAAGTGTTCAAAGCTCAGAGCAAATAGATCAAGAACCGGAAACGCGTTATTTACCCTGTTATAAGTACAGGTATTGATAATTATCAAAATTCTTTCCAAAATGTCTTAAACATTGCCTTTTCTATAAATAAATTTAACTAAGCACTAAACACTGAGCCAACTCATAGTATATCAAAAAAAAGTTTTAAGGTGGTGATTTTTTTTATTTATTTTATTTTGAAATCAGTGAAATTCGTAGAAGTTGCGAACAAAATCATAGAAATTGTGTGAAATCCGCGGCATCTGGAAAATCTCACGGTTGTATGAAATCCAGTGTACCGTAGTAATAAATAATAATGAGGTCCATAAGTGTCTGGTCCTACTTTTAACTTTTCTAATCGGATGTTGAGATACAATTCTAGTTCCCCAACTTCTACGGAAGAATTTGACCAATGAGAAACACAAATGTTCTGATGAATTCTTCCATGCGGAAGTAGGTATAAACATCAGGCCAAGTTCCTATTCTATTTATTGTGCCTATCTCTAGAATGAGAACGATTTCTACTGATAAGTTTTGCTACAAGTTGCTCTATTACTTTTATTACTACTTTCTCTAAATCTATTGTGACTTGAAGTTGAAAAAGAGACTTGAGGTCTGGAAATTAGCTAAATCTGGTTCGACGTTGTTTTGTTAAACATAGGTGGTACAAAATTCTTTTCAAGATGCCTTCGACAACGGGTTACTCCAATAGAACTAGTTTAATAGTTTCATCTACTGAAGTTGTCAGTCTATTAAATAAACTCTCCATACAAGCTACAAAAATGCCTATTAATTCATTTGAACCTTGTGTTCTAGTTTTGATTTGGTAAGAAGTCTTCTCTGAAGTATTGACGCATAGTTTCCCAATTTTGAACTTTTTCTTTACTCGAACCATATTCTACACACAAAAAGTGTTTAAGTTCAAGTCCTGAATGGGAGGCAAAACATCGTGAAGTAGTATATCTTGAAAATTAATTTCAATGCTAGCCTTAGATTTATATTTAAATTCAGAAAAGTAATGTGAAGTTAAACTGAGATATTCTGATCTTTTTCTGCTGTAGCTACTGTAGCAGCCACTGCGCTATTTTTGTTTCAGTTTTACGAAGATTTGGTTCGGTTACTTCTATTTGATTTACAAATGTCTACCTCTTTATCAATGTCTGCCACAAACGTGTACTAAAGCTTGTACGAGCTTTTTCAACAGCTAAAGCTTCTCGTAGTAATTTTACTAGAAGCATGAAAAATGTCTGTGAAATTTTTCTAGTATATATCTTTTCTGGAACGATAACGGAAAAACCTTGGAATTGTCGCTATCGATTTTCCTAAATATTATTTCCTAGAACGACCCCGCTATGATCCTTGCTTTGGCCCGAACGAAACGTTTATACATTTCTTGTCCATTAGCAAAACAAATAACGCTCCGTCTTTCTGCGTTCCACCCCCGCAAACTTTTCGGTTCTATTTGTACATCTAAATCACCCTCGGGTCCCGGGCAAAAATAAAACATCGCTCCCCCCCTCCTCCCAGGGGTGGTAGCAGCGCTCTTCTATTGAATTTCTAGGAGGCGGTAAAGTTGGATTTATTGCGAAGGGAATTGTTGATCTAATAATGTTTTGGGGGGTTCGAAGGGGGAGAACGTTTTGCTACGACTCTAATGGGCGGCCCTTGGGGAGTTGTTATCGCGGTTAATTCGATCGAGTCGAAGGGATCTGCGGTTTTTCCTCCGCCAAGACATTTGACTGTGGGCCTTTTTATCTTATCTCTCTGGCATATTGTCCGTTGAAATGACACGATAACCCGATATCAGATATTTGCTCGTTGAAGTGGCTTACATAAGCGTTTGGAATTTTTCTGTCTATCGTTTTGCGTCTTAAATCGTGAGCGAAAAAGTGCTATAATACGACCAAAAATATAGCGCATTTATTAATTAATTAATTAACCGCAGACCCTCGCAGGACCGTGGTAAAACCTATTCCGAGAGATGTTTATTCTGTATTAAGCAGGTCTTGCCTGAGATGGACCGCAACGAATATTTGTAAAAACTTGGAAATTTTTGATTTGAAACGTAAATGGACCGTTTTAATTTTGATTATTTTCGTATAAGTAGAAGCGTTTATTTTAACATCATATACTGTTATTGTGTTGGATAATGCCTCGTATTGTTCAGCCCAAATTAGAAAAATTTCAAATTCCAAATACTTCTTCAAATAAAAATGATATATGACTTTGTATTATTTTTTTATGTACATATTTCAAGCATTTTTCGACGGAAAAGACTGAAAACATACTTATATCCCACTTGTTAGTGCCGGTAGATAAATTTCTACGACGGTCCTGGAATGGTTACGGGTAAGGATATGCTCGTCAGGGTCTTCTGTAACTATATTTCTGGTCGAAGTATACCATCCCTGAAATAGAACATTTTGCATAACCTTAAGGCAGGCGGTTTGTGGGCGAAAGTTATTTATTACGTTATTTAAATTTAAAGTTTTGCGTCGAATTTTTAATTAAAACATTTTTTCGGTGGCTTGATTTTGACGTGTTTACATTCGGGCGACATCTTAACCGATTTATTAGGTCGTAAACGTGTCGGATCAACATCATAAACACTTAAAAAATTAACGGTACTTACGTTACGTACAAAAAAATTTAATTTACGACGTAAAACAACTATTTCCATTCATTTAGTGGGGGGACATCCAACGTCGTTGAATTTTTTCGAAAAATATCGCAACATTTATGAATACGACGGAAAAATGCTTATTTTACATTATTGATATCTTATTCGTGACGCAATTAAATAACACCTTGCTACGTTTTCGAAAGTACGCTCTTTCTAATGATCAATCAGAAGCGGGATATCGGATGTAACGTAACTATTATTTTTTGTCTTTGTTTTATTAGAAAAGAGAAAACATTTTAGTTCGTTTAGTTGGTTATTGAAAATTGGCACTAATTTCAAATCTGTGTTATAGATTTCAGTTTCTTTTACATAGCCCATATAGAGAGCTATAACTTTTGTATTTAAGGTTTTTAAATATTGTACAGGGTGTTCGCGATATTCCGTGCAATATTAAAAAACGTAATAAGTCCCCGAACTTGCAGCTGCCGACTTCAGGCTTGGGAGAGAATTACAAGTCTGGACCCGCAGTTAGACTTTTTAAATTGGGAGCAAAAAACTAACGCGAAATATTTTTTTTTTTAATTTTTGATTTTTTTTTGGTTATTTTGGCATCCAGAAAACATCTTTCCTCCAAGGTGTGTGCAAGGTGTTTTAGTTATGGACAAAAATCAAAAAGACCCTGAAAATTGTTCTTTTTGAGAGTAAATCATTAACCGTAAATCAAAATTCATACAAAAAATAGCTAATCCGTTCAAACAGTGTTATAGGCCGTATCAGGGGCTACAATTTTTGTATTTATATTTGAAAAAATCCAAATGAAAATCACCATTTCTCGCTCTCAATCTAGACGCGATGACGTCATTTACTATAACAAGTAGTTTTTTGAAAAGCACTTACTAAATTGGAAAAATTCGGATACGAGGAAACTAAGGACATCCAATGCTATATAGCCTTTATTGCGAAGGAAAAACTTTGAAAGATATGATAATTTGACAGTATCGTAAACTGTGTCGAGAGAGAGTTTAAGGTTTCGTCTATAATACAGGGGACGTGACATATTTGAAAAAATGTAATTTAAAATTGTAATTGCCAGTACAAATTTTAATGTTTACCGAAGTTTGCCTTAACTTTAAAGTTCGACGAGATGTGAAGGACGCTTTGTACAGGGTGTATTTACAATCAAATTACATCGATTTTCGGAAGTTCCATAGTGGTCCGCAAGAGCACGATAGAAAAACAATGCGTCCCTCTAGGACAAGAATCCGCGAAGCGCCATCTTTTTAAAATAAAAAGCAGATTCGCGCTATTTGCTATGAACTTGCCCCGCCCAGCGACGATTTTTCGAAACCAATCTTGTTTTATATACTTCGAGAATGACAAGGTACAAGTATTTGGAATACTAATGGAGTCTGGTATCGATGGCAAAGACTTGCGCCTCATAATTAATCTGTATTTGCACCAGAGAGCGGGGAGTACATCAGGGATGCATACTATCACCAATTCTGTTCAATACTTCAATACCGAAATACTGTTTAGACAAGCGCTTAGTGATGCAGATGAAGGCATAAACATCAATGGATCAATCAATATTTTAAGGTATGCGGACGATACAGTTCTTATAGCAGATGGTACTGAGGGATTGCAGAGGTTGATAGACCGTGTATAATATATATTATTAATTAATAATGATTTTTTTTTAAATATATACTCCATTTGAACCTTTCAAATTAACAAAAGAGTTCTTATCGTACCCTGGCGACCGTCTGATATGAATTTATGCTGGACCGATATCGTGTCGATTAAAAATTCCTTCCTAGATATAAACGGCCCGTATTAACATTTTGGAAGAACTCGGATTTATATGATTGAGTTGTTTTTATACACTTGGCAGGTGGTAGTAGTAGTTTTTTAGAGAAAGCAAAATATTAAGTGCCTTTGAGACATTCAAATACAGGGTGCACCATTTAAGAAGATACTATTTTACGTTAAATTCTACGGAAAAAGTTATTGCTATTATATTTATACGTAGTAGTTATCATAGATCGGATTTCGTCTTTAAACAAATTGATATCATCGAAAAAAAAACACGCACACTGGCTGGAACCCGATCGATATTGTTTGCCCGAAGAAAACATTAATTCCGCTTTAATAGATATCGTCCATTATCCGGATAGATGATTTTCCGCTTTTTTCGACGACGTGCGTACATATAAGGCGGTTTCCGATTTCTTCGATTAAGTCATATAATAAATCCCCGACCCCCTTCGGCAAGATCGACGCGCTCGCTAAATGATCCGGCTCGAAGGACCATCGCGTCGCGTGGAAATAAAAATCGAAGAAAAAAAAACGTGTATTACGTGGACGAGCGGCGATTTCGAAAATTTACCAAACAAAACCAAAACGTCGGACCACGCCCCCCTCGTCCGCGTCGGACCATTATAATATACGCACGTATCATTATCAGCGACACCTCCGTGGACGGGGCCCTCGACGTTTATCGCGTATTACGATCTCTACCTTCGAGGATGATTATAGGCTTTTAATTTATGACGGTCGGGGGGGTAATTTGGTCCGCCGCCATTGCGTGCGCGTTCGCTCCTTTCGGCGCGGCCTTGAACCGGGCCCCGCGAATTTTGGGCAAGCTGAACGGGCTAAAGTGTCTGTAGTATGACGGAGGCATGGTGAAATTTTCAAAATTGCATTGAGGCGAAATGGACAATTGCCCTAGGGCTCCGAACGACGTGGGGGCCCCACAGCCCACGCAACAAAGCATCGAAATTAAAATTTTATATAAATATTTATATTTTTTTGTTGCTTCTCTTTATACCGTATTCCTAGGTTCTGCCTAATCTAAATCGAAGTTATTTATTGAATAATAAATTTTAAATGTCAAGTAACAATTCGGTCATTTAACTATGTAAGTTTTTTTAAAACTATGATAAGGAGGCGTTAAATTTACTAAAGACAGAATTACAAAAAAAATATTATTTATATATGAAAGTATAATTAAGTTAAGAGATTTATTTGATTAATTAATTAATTTAAGTTGAAATTTCAACAAGATATAAAGAGATCAAAATTTGAAAAATGTAAGTTCTTCTGACACAAAATTTGATAGGTTAAATTATTTCAAAGAAAATACGTATTTTGTTATTAGATACAATTAATAACATGACATGAACATTTTTTTTTATTGATGAACATTACAGCTTTTTAATGATTTCATAACAACTATTTACAACAAAAATAACACACTTTAATAGAACTATAAAAATAATTTGACCGATGAACTAGGAGAGGAAGCAATTTTTAAATCATTAAATTATTTTAATATTAATAAATATTACTTCAGCACCTGATTTTTTTAACGTTTCAGGGGAAACACCATTTTCTATTTTAAAATTAGTCAAAACTTCGAGGAACAATAACTCAATTTCTTTTGCAATTATATCTATTGAAAAAGATTTTATACTTGTAATTCCTTGGAATTATTTAGGTGAACTTTGGAATTGCTCGGTATTCCACGGAATTCCTTTACAATTCTTCTGGATTTCCGTTTAATTTTTTTTTTAAACTGTCGACCATCTTGGTTAGTTTATCTCGATCTAAGATGACCAGAGTGTCTCAATTTTGGTTCAAAGCTTTAAATGCGTATACAGTAACTTTGCTTCTTAAATCGAGAGTACATGTTTTTTTGACTTAAATATTTAATTTAACTTAAACACGAACTTAAGTATTCATCTTTTATATAGTCCTATTATTATTAGTATTCGAGGTTATGTTACATTCATATTTCTCTTATCTATGGTTATATTAGTCGTGTGTTATGTTTACTGTTAAAAAGTGCGGTGTTAATTATATTTTATTTTTATTTTTTTTAGTTAATTATAGTAATTTTTTGAGACTTTATGTAATAATAATTTATGTAATTACAAAAATACGATCAAGGTTACGAAAAGTAGCGCTAACTCGGATATTAAATTTTAAACAAAATTTAATTTTAATTTTCAAAAGCAAAGTCATTTGAGATAAAGATATTTTTTAAGTTGTTAATCTAGAATGAAAAATTCGATGAGAAAAAAGTATAATTTTACGTCTGTAAGTGTAAGTGTATTTTGTTTTATAGGGCGCCTCTTTACTTGTCTTTTTATAGACAACTGTAGATTAAATTTCCGTCTTAAACAATGACCCTGATAAAGTTATTTAAAATAAAAGAGGTAATATAGAAAGAAAATTTAACTTAATACAACAAATACGATTTAATTCCTACAAAAAAAGAAATAAATTCTTGACCAATAAAATAATCAACTCTTTCTTTTCCTCGAGATACCTAGTTTCGCCGCCTTTAAATTGTGTTAATTATATCTTTTTATTTATATAACGAATCATAAATTGAGGCCTGAATAGTATCTGGCGCTTCTAGATAACTGTGATAATGTCGGTGTTTGTTTGTAATATAGGAATTAAAATCAAAACTGACTATTGAGTTGGCTCATACTTGAATAATATTGAAATGACATAAGTTAATTAATTGGTATACCAAAATTAAAAGTATATTTTTTAGAAGCAACAGGCTATTAAACCCGTTGTATCTATTCGCCTGTGGAACAACCTGCGTGGAGTAGACAATTATAGAGCACCACGGATTGCAAGAAAGAAGAATCTGTAGAGGTCCCAAAAAATGAAGAACCAGAAAAATATCATAATTAAATACTCTAAAGAAAACTATCTTCTTGGAAATTTAGTAGACATTTACTTAAAGAATGAATAGATTTGTGGGTGTGAAAAAAATTCTATAATGTTGTCCCTGCTTACTTTTTGGTGGCGATAAAGTTTGGACGGAAATAAGGGTTACCGATCTAGTGCGTTTAAATTTGAAAATAAAGAGACATGGAAACTCTAACAGCCACATTCATAATTGTACGGGATTTGTGTTATTGGGGTTAGCCAATATTACTGCTCTGCTTACTGGGTAAAGTCTGTTCATAGATATAAAAAAGTGACTAACTGATACGAATTAAGGAAAGACCCGGGCAAGCTGTAAGAATGAAATTTGGCCGAACAGGTCCGTACTTTGCTTAGAATTTAATTATTTGGGGTATTGTTACAATATTTATTTATTTATGTATATATTTATGTTTAAATGTAAAATAAAATTACAAATTATCTTTATTACCTACTTAAATTACCTTAAATTATGCACATAATATATCAGTATCACTATCGCTATCATCGCCTGTTCTAACTATTATTTGAAATATGGATATACGATTGTTCTGCTTTTTCTATATGTTTAACAGAATTTGTCCAACTTTGTGGAGGAATGTTAAAAAAAAACCAAAACTAAACTTAGGTTTCTATAAGTTTGAGGACATTGGAGTTAACACGGTGAAAAACATTGTTACGACGAATGGCAGATTTCAGTTGGTGCCAAACATATTCAATGGGATTAAATATACAGTGGTAAGGTGGAAGTCTTAAAACTGTATACCTTAGATTTTTTGCCTAATTATCACAGACGTATTCCTTTTGTAGGTTCAAGCTTTGTAGAACCTCAATTAATTCGTCAAAATAAATGTCGTTATTATACATGTAGTTTTGGATTGTTGCTTTTGTGTCACATGAGGAAAGGGTTTTAGTCTAGTCAACTGTCTACTGTGATAACTTGCATTGTCCATTACAATGACGCTATTAGTAGGAATGTTTGGAACTAGTTTGTTTTTAAAGCAACTTTCAAATAAATCAGCGGTGGTGTCTTCATGGTAATGCAGAGAAGAATCTTTAATATTTTTCGCAGACAGAGAAAGTCCGTTTGGAATCCAACCATCTTTAGAGCCACCATGCAAAATAGTTATTCTTTTACCTCTTTTCGATGGCGCTTTTGTTTTACACTTACCACAATTTTACCTGAATTTAAATTCCGAAACTTTAAGTAATAATGTTGTTGCATTATATGTTAATGACCACCCTGGAATAATCCCATTCAAAAGCAATTGGTCACTTTCTTATATCTTTGAACAGACCATAAATAAATATACAGAAACAGTTTGAAAATTATTAATTGTATTAAATTTTGCGGAGCTTTTGAATTAGCTCTCGAAGATGAAAGCGAAACCGAGAATACCGGGCACCTGAAAAATCTTCCCACAATTTTTTTCATTTTCGGATAACAATTTTACAATATAATTTTGAAAATACAATATACATAAAACATAACAAGCGCTGCGGGTATCTGGACACACATTAAAGTTGAACGAAGCTTATCACGGAAACTGAGGTGCAGATATATATTTATTGACGACTTGAAAAAAGATTAACTCCTTCAAGCTGTAAAAAGTCTTTGACTAAGTTCTTGAACTTGTTTATTGGGGATTGTTTTGTCTCAGGTTTGAGTTTATTAACAAAAAACGGATGCAGTAGTAATTTTAACCTAGCCTACTCGCATTAGGGCAGAAGAAATCGGGTCTGGGGTTATCACAATTACGCGTTTTGGGGTGAACTTCATTCACATGTAAAAAATCTGTTTGATTTTTGCTTCACCGCTAGCTTGGCCCCATTTTATCAGACCATAAAGCAAGGGCACTGCCGAAGAAATTCTAAATGATTACAGTGCTTGCTTGAAGTTCGTCATGAACAAATAATTGAGAAAATTGATAATTCTACGATTTTGGTTAATTTTTTCCACGAGCGACCACTGTCCTGTATCTAAAAGACTCGCTCAAATCAGCATTGACATCCGATTCCCCGTGTATTTTTTGTAATATACAGGGTGATTATGTAGCATATTTCAGCAAATTCAATTTCAACCAGAAACCCTGCGACGCGCAGCCTATGCGTCGCCGGCACGCCAGCGTTTCCCGCCTCTATTTTCGTACCGACTTTATATTTATATATACGAGTGTACACGTTTGTCTGGCTGTGTGCGCGCGTTCTTGTCTCTTGCCTTTTTGGCCGAACGCCCCGTCTGCGTCGCGATGTATAAAAAAGATGACATAACGGTCGCATCTGCAACTACTCCGAAATAATCTGGCGGCGGCGGCGGCGGCACCTGCGACATTTCCCGCCCCATTATTTATAGAACGTTCCCGAACTTTTCGCGGTTTTGTTTTGTCTCTCGCGACCTATTAATTCGTCTGTCGGGAGAAGCGCTCCAAACATTTCGACGTATCGCGAACATTAATTCATAACCATTTGGAGTATAAACCGAATTTATTATACTGCCGGTTTTCTACATCCACGTCTTCTGCATCCCAGCCTCAAAAATTGTTGATCTTGAACATCTTCATCTTGAAGGCTGTTGTGGGATATTTCTATTTTTCTTCTATATGTAGTCCATATCTATTGCGTCTTTGCCTTTATTATATCTGTATTTGCTTCTGCATTTCTAATTTTCTCGAGTTTTGTTAGGCCACAGCTTCGTCCTCAGTATCTACTCCATTTCTGTTACCCTGATTTTTCTTATTGCCCTTGTTATTAATCGTTTCATACCTTTGGAAAGAAGAAAGAAGAAAGAAGCCAACACAGTTTCAGTTAAGCTCTGAAGAAGCCAACAGGATGATTGGCGAAACGTCAGCAAGTTTTATTCAACAAAAACCGACTTAGGAGGAAGGAGGGATCCAGAAGTTTTGTGAAAAGTAAGAACTTCCATTTTTCGTGGAAGGGAATGTGATTCACGTCAACGTTTGATGATTTTAGATGATTTTCGATCGAACATCTTCCTTTCCTTTCCTTTTCGGGGTCTTTACCTTGTCCATCTATAGCCATGCATTGTTCGCAATTATTTGTTTCCCTTTTTGAGTGTTCTTTCTGTGAAGTTTCCGAAACATCTTGGTCATCTAGAGTTATATCCATGTTATAGCACTTCACTCTTCATAGTTTCAGGATTTCATATACATACATTTCGAATAGTGCGGGTGCCATCCTGCTTTTGTGGCATTCGTCATGTTGTTATGTAAATTTTGCTCCGATGTAGCACTCATTTAGATCGATAAATACAGGTTGTTTCCGAAATATAGGATAAGTTATGGATTTAACCAATCCGCTTGGTTGTCATCTCGCGGTTTTACGAAGTTTAATATCTGGCTAGGAATTTGCCAAATAACGACCGCTTAAACGCTTCACCTAAAACTTATGTAGAATTTAATATATTTTGTAATTCCTGTAAGGTAGGAACTTTGACTATCAAAATTGTCTTCATGCACTGCAAAAATCTGACACCTGAACGAATTGAAATAATAACCAACAAATCGGAAGGACAAAACATTGCAGTTGCTATAAAAGGAGAACTTCCATAGTTCCTGGAAGGCAATGTCAAAGTTTCTGTAGATAATCAAATGGAATAACATGTTTGGGTTCTAAATAAGTTAGATATTCATTGGAAAGGTTTTGGTCCCAAATAATATCAGTATCGATCGAACATCGTCTGTGTCGGTTATTATCTAACTCAGGTGTTTATATTTTTTGTTGTAAGGATAAATTCCTTACACGTTTTCGAGGTGTTTACCTTGTCCACCTACAACCTTGTATTGTGTCTTATTTACAATTATTTGTGACCCCCACTTTGAGCGTTCTCCTTGAAATTTCCAAAGCACATAATGGGATCCCTTTCATCTAGGGCTTCTTGGACATCTTATATCCTCCTCCATGTTACGACACTTGATACTTTCAGGACTTTCAGGGCAGGATTTTAATAAATAAGGGAGTGTGATACACGTCAAGGTTCCTGTCGATAATGGAATGGCATAATAGGCCTGGGTTCTAATGAAATTGATGAGTGGAACTTTTTAGTACCACCGATGAAAATTAGTAACAACGGATGCCTTAAATTCCATCCCTGCCATGCGCCTAACGATGTTGTATACTCTGACGGTGGAAAATGTTTTGGTTTAACCACCTAGCGACCACAAAACAAATAAATTGTCACCCACACTCATACCAAACTCTGTATGAAGCAAGATTAAAGGGCGCGGGCAGCCGTCAAACCTTCCAAGACCGCTGTCATGATAATGAATTTAAAAGAACCCAGAGAAATTTTCCATCTTAGTTTAGAGTGACCCTTCTTGTTGTGTTAAGTTTTTTCCAAAATTCGCCTCTACGTTCTCTGTACATCTCACGGAACGCGTCTCGATTTATTCTCCTCTCTCGCGCTCCGTCTTCTTATGGTTCGCGTCACTTTTTGTTTTTCATTTCCAGTAGTGGGTTTGGAGGCGAGAATACGAGACACGTGGCGCCACAGGTATAAGACGGCCGCTTTAACGAATTCGACGCGCCTCAGCCACGACGAAGATCGGCGGGCGATGATATGGCCGGTCGCGCCGATGGACCGTGCTCGCGGGGCGGTCGCGGAGGGGGTGGGCAGTCTTAAGTTCGACTTGCGTACATTAGGTACCACGCGCGTAAATCTTGATACTAAACATTGGCGGGTATTACGCTTGTCAGCTACGCTTGGTTTGCAATTTATTAATGTCTGGAAAACTGAAGTAATGGTCTTTGGAAGCCAACGGGAAAAACTATAGAATAAGTAGACAATTGTTGCTACTCGAACAAGAACTAGAATTCGAATAATAAGGTGTCTTTCGCTAAGGGTGCGTTCACTAGAAGGATGCTTCAAATTTCATTGGTGCAACGGATCACCAATGACGACCAGCATAAACAGAGTAATTGAAGACCATCCAGGTCATGTAATGACTTCGGCTCATAACAGAAGGAAAAATATCAGTGTATAAAATCCTTCACTACCGTTCGTCATCTTGTCATCAAGGTGACGGTGAGGTATGTTTTTCCATGCCTGAATCATGACGCACTGAACTATATATAATTTTTATCTACAGTAGACTACAGACGTTCTCTACCCTTTCAATTCTTAACTTCTTCTATTTGATTGATCAGGTTTTTATCATTTATTCATCGGATTTATCAACCAAGTTCACCTTTTTTACAATTCTGTTCTGGCGTCTGCGTTTCGCTATAGTTCCCATAAGACTGACAATAAGTATGTTCTTCACTTTCATGTAGGATTTATAAGATAAATAGCATCTAATACACTAGTAGCTGCTTCAGTAAGACCTTGAACGTTATCAAGGGAATCTATTTATGACAAAAAAAATTTAATCACGTAAAAACTTTCAAAATTTTGAACAATGGCTAACTGCAGCGACTAGCAATGGTCCGATAGAACCGTTCCGCCTTTTCTCACTCATTGTTAAGTAAAATCTTGAAACCATTTTTCCATTGTAGTGAATGTCATCCAAGCTCTGTTATTACTTTTTTGGATGTTTTTAAATTCCAAATTATAAATGATGTTTGTGATCAAGGAGGAAGGATGTGAAATGACGATCCCGTTGGGGATAGATTATGCTCGCACGCCGCTGGTCGCCCGGAGACCCGTCGACGCGAGTGCGAGTTTAAAATTTCACATTTGTAAGCGTTTTATTTTTTGCCTTTTTGTGTGCTCCTCTCGCATGAATTCTTCGGTCTATTTCGACCGGGCGTCGAGGATTTACGGCAAGAAGAGGAGACGCGAAAGAATCGCGAACGTTACAATGTAACAGTTCGAATTTTAAAAAGGTTTGGGAGTCGCAGCGAAGAATAAAGAACCCAAATGTTTTTTTTTTGCAAATAACTTTTGGTAATTATTTAGTCTTAAGAGTAAACTTTGCTTCTTTTGATGGCGTTTTACAATCGCTTCTGTACCATAAAATAGATATAAATTTTTTTCTCTCAGTGTTTTCTTATTTGAGTTATGGATAAGTATAAATCGCGTTTAAACAGCGTAAAAAGAATATCGCCGTCACTCTCAAATTGACGACATAATGACCCTAAGGTTTAATGTCACCAAATTATACGCTACGGTTTAATTGCAAACTTTTAGTTGTTACTTACACCGAAATACTTAATTATGGCGTAATACCAGTAATAAGTGTAACATTAACATAAAATAAGCGACGATTAACAAATTATACGGGGTGGTTTCTCAAGATGGGACAAATATTCCAGGGGTCAATTCACCGAAAAACTTATGAACTATTTTTTTACCTAAAAAAATAAAAAAATCAGAACATTTAATAAAAAATATGGTTAATTAAGCACGATGCCTCGGTAAGTTTCAAAAAATCGGTCAAAAGGTGTTTTGTTCCATAAGTGTTTTTTTTAAATGCTCTATCAACTGCATGTTCACCTGATTTGGCATCCGGCGATTCCTCAACGAGTTTTTTCTCTCGTTCACCTCCGCTTTTGAGCAGGCAAGTGTGACGGCCGCTTTTATTTCGTAATTAATTCGCTCCCAAAACCCCGCGGAATCGTAAAATTAGAAGAAAAAAAATAGGAGCATCCGAACGCTTAATTTAAAATTATTTTGGTCGACGGCGGAATAATGAAGCCCCATAAAAAAGCACAATAAAACTCCTGACCGTACCAAATCCTTTTGTGGCCTTTAATGGGCTGGTCTATTGTATAATGCATTTCTTCTTCTTTCACCAGCGGCGTAGAGGCATGTAATTTTTGTTTTTTTTTTGTAATCTATAGCGACGTTTCAATTTACTACGACATAATAGAGTACAAGGCCGGACATCTTGGATCCTGGAGCATTTTGAATAATCTCCAAAATTTCATGAAAAGTTAAACTTGCGTGGAAAAAGTTATTATTAGCTTTTGCCTATATATTTTTTGTATCTTAATTTTATGGAGCAGTTCACTTAGTCGGGGTTGAATTTGAAAAGACCTCCGGATGAAAAATCGAGAAACAAAAAACGATCGATTATTTTCTAATCGCATTCGGTCGTCAACGACCCGCCACTGGCGGCGGGCTTATCGCAACACGAGTGCCTTCACTTTTAATTAAGTGTCAGGAGTACAAATGATTTAGGTTGGTACCCCGTCGCCCCGTTTCAAATCGGACTTTTCTTTTCGTCTCTCTCGTCTCCCTGTCACCCGTCTCTCTCGCTCGCTTTATTCTCATTTTCTGTTATACCCGACGATGGGACGTTTGGTTTCGGTTAGTGGGAATTTATGAATAGTTTTAGGAAATCTCGAAATTTTAGTAATTCTTTTTCATTCCTGATTATACAAGGCCTTCGGAAACTTGAAGGACAGATTAAACGTGGTAAATGGTAGTATGTCATGTAACAAAAATTCGAAGTCGTAATATTTTTATAACTTTTCAAAATTCATTTTTTTTTTAATTTTATTTTCAACGCAACGGAATAAGGTGGTATTTTACACACAGCCCTAATTGAGTAAAAGTCACCGCTACAAAATAAAAATGTTTCAGAAATCTGTCACTAGAGGGCACTTTAACTAGAACATTTATTTTCCCTATATCAAATATTGTTACTCTTGTTTTAAGTCGATAAGTATTATCGTTTGGCCACAAATCGACTTTTTTTTATTCTCGACTCGGATTTTACCTATAAATGAAATTCGAAAAAGTCATTGCCACAATCCGTTAAAAATTAGTTGCTACTGTGATGGCAATAATAATAATAATATCTTTATTATCCCACATATTTAGAATACAATCAGTGTATTATGGATTTCGTTAAGTAGGTCGATATAGATCATGCAAATGAGGCAGAAAATTAAATTAAAAAAAATTATATAATAATAATAAATATAGTGATGACAAACATTAATAGGTAAAATATTTCTAGGAGGAAAAACTTTAGTTTGGATTTAAAAATGTTTTACTACTCTTCTTTAGCTCTGGGGACAGTCTATTGTAGACTCTAATACCGGTATTCGTAAAATATTTTTTTGAAAATTCTAGTCTATTTTTTTATGGAGAAACAATCTTTGTTACGTGTATTATAGTCGTGGAAAGCTCCGTTTTTTTTAAAGGTATTTTTAATTTTACATACCCATAAACAAACTTCTAATGTGTATATACACGCTAAAGGCAGTATTTTAAACTCCCGGAAGAGGGACCTGCACGAACTATCCGGCGACACTCCAGCAATGCACCTTAGGACTTTTTTTTGGGATTTGAAAATAGATGTCGCATGACTTGAATTTCCCCAAAATGAAATACCAAAGAGTAATCTCGAATAGATGCGAGCATAGTAGAAATTTTTCATGCACTTTCCAGTCAAAACAGTTTTTAAATTGTGTATTAGGAAACAATAACTATGATAAGATAGGGTTTCGTCGAGCTCTAGTCCTAAAAATTTAGCGTGCTTTTTTATTTCAACGCCCGACCAGACATTCATAGAAAGATCTTTTTTGTTTTGTGGGCATTTGAATATCAGTACACTTGTTTTTTGGACATTCAAAAAGAGTTCGTTGGTGTTAAACCAGCTATTTAGCAGTACAAGTGCTCAGTTAATTCTGTGTTGAAGAGTTTGATAAGAGTGTGAGGAGACTAAACTTGAACAGTCGTCAGCGAACTCTGGTAGACCCAAACTAGGTGAGCAGAAAGTTCATTGATAAAAAGGATAAATAAAACGGTCAAGCACTGCGGTAGGCCTCTATCTACAAATTGGACTTGAGATTTTTTTTATTTGACACAAGTTGCCTCTCTCCCGCCTTATTTCAACATGCTGCCTACGATTTGTTAAGAACGATCTGAACCAGTTCAGAGCTATTCCACGAATTCCGTATTGTTCCATCCTATTGAAAAGAATTTCGTGGTTCATACAGTCAAACTCCTGCAAAATATCCCAGCAGGATGCTCTCCAGACTCAATATAGTTGATAGCATGCTCCAAAAATGAATGGGTCGCTGTTTGGGTTGATCTGCCAGTTCTGAAGCCGTGCTGGCTTTCAGACAAAATATATATATTTTGCATGAAAATGATTTTCGCCCCTTTCATGTTTAAAGGACTGATGATTGAAATTCAAAATTACCCGCAATTCTTAAATGTCGTTTTGTTCACTGACGAGGCGACATTCAGTCGTGATGGCATTGTAATTTTTTTCAAATATGCATCAGTGGAACAAGGAAAACATCAGCGCCGGATTCCTTTAAATGTATGGACAGGAATTATAGGAGATAATCTTATAAGATCTTATATATAAGAGAAACAACCATCTTTGCTGGAAGAGGTACCCTTGCAGTGGCGCTCATTTTACATTGGCTGTATGAAGGTATTTAAATCAGGCATTTGAACATCGATGGATAGGTAGGGGCGGGCCTCTAGCTTGGCCGCCTCGCTCACCAGACCTTGATCCGATGGACTCCTTTTTTTGGGGGCTCTTAAAGTATTTAGTGTATGAAGCACCTATAACAGATATCAATGTATCCAATGTTATAAATGTATAAGAAAATGAATTGTAATTAGCATTGTATACTGTTTATTTCCCGATTATTATTAATAATTTCTTATTTTCGAAAATGTAAAATGCATTTATGAAATTAAACATTGGCTTATGCCATTTTTTCACTTTTTTAATTTGAAGCATACTGTTTTGAAAAATTTAGTGCATGTCGTCTGCAGGTTAATACTGCTGGCCTGCATTTTCGCTTGCTTTTCCGTGACAGAAATGCACATCGCGATATCCAGTCCCACCTTTCCGTAAATTAGAAGTATTCGGGCCGAGAATAAAAAAGTCGAATTGTGAATAAACGATAACACTTATCGACTCAAAACAAGAGTAAGAATTTTTGAGGATTTGTGATTCTGCGTACGCAATATCAGTCTAAATAAATAAAATACAGGGAAAATAAAAAAATGTTCTAGGTAAACACTTTTATTTTGTAACAATGATGTGAAATACCAGCTTATTCCGTTAACGCCTACTGCGTTAAAAATAAAATTTACGAAAATTAATTTTCACAAGCTATAACTCGGAAAACATTACGATTCCGAATTTTTTTTTATGGCATACTACCGTTATTTTACCACGCTGAAACGTTCCTCCAAGTTTCCGAACGCAATTTATGAACACCCTGTATTTAATTCCAAATTTTTTCATTGTTTAAAATGATTTTAATGCGTGTTTTCGAAATATTTATAGATAACAGCCATGGAATAAATGTGGAAATTTATTTTAAAATTCTGTTTCAATGAAATTTCAACAGAAGTACGTAATTTTCGGCCGCGGTATTTGCTGTTATCTTGGGCCACACTATACAGGTAAACTACGTCGGATAAATTGTGAAATATCCGCACCAGATGGCAGATAATGGGCGGTATACGAGTCAAGGCAGACATGAAACCCATCGGTGTCCACCCCAGATTCGGACCATAAAAATGAAGCAACGTCTTGTATCTTCTGTCGGTGTTATTCCATATTTTTATATGTTGTAAGTTGTATAGTATAGGTTGTTCCGTTTACTATGGGATGGTGCCTTATATCAGAAGCTTTAAACTAGTATAACATTTTTTTAAAGTTGTTTTAATCAACTTATAGTTTTATATTATTATGTTATTTTATGTTTTATGTATATTAACGTATTTTTCTATATCTCGGAACTTACTATACCTAAGTCTCTGACAATTTCTGACATCTTCGTTATAAATTTTTATTATTATTATCTTATTATCATTATTTAGTTAAAAAAAAACGTTTTTTGGACTTGAGATATTTTTTTGTATCAAAATAACTATAGCATTAAAAAATGACCATGTTAGGTAGCATAAAACTGTGAAATATTGGTTCGCAAACTCATAGGTAGCGAAAATAGTGAGTTTCTGTAGTGCTCTGCTGCTTATTTTCCTCCATATTTCCTCCTCATAGTTCTTTAACAATGAGAAAAGTTTTGTTGCCAATATTTCGAAATCAAAAATTTTTTCAACTAAGCAAACCTATACTAAAATATAAAATACGATAAAATGAAAACACTGACTTCTACATTTTTATTGTTGTTTTTTGATCGCTGTGTATTTATCTATTTGTAACATACAAAGACAACTAAAGAAGATCCCCCTCCACAAGTAAATCAATCCCAGAGAGAGGCTTTCTATCTCAGAAATCCATAGGCTTGCAAACATCAATCGAAACTTTTATATAGCATATATATGAAATGTGTCTAGGATTTTCCGAAATAATCAAAAATTCTTTACTATAGAGTGTGTTCTATTTATAATAAGAAAGTTGTTACTTGTCTGCCAAAATACAAACACTTTGTATATATAATATTTTATTTTGAGGATATAAATTAACCGAAACAATTTTTGTCTCTAAGTTTTTTTGATATTATTTCCAGATTCTGAGAAATCCCATAATAAACGGACCTCACTGTACAATATATAACGCACCAGCTATAGGGGCCACCGTTACTCTAGGTTTCAGTAATCGCTGCTATCAGTATTATGACCAATCATTCTTATCTCCGATACAGGTTTCTCTCTTATATACACTGAAGAATGAAAAAAAAAAATAGATTCAAGTTAAACTTTCTAAATATGGCCGTACCGGGTGTTTCGTAATTGGACATCGCCACTGAAATTGGAGATTTTAAAATAAAAAGGCAGTTGAAACCAACGCCTATTATTTACGAATTATGCATGCGCTTAATCGTCACTAATTATAATAATTACAAATTATGAGTAATTAATGTTTCTTTTTTAAATTTTATTGCGAAATAATTTACATGACATGGTTGATACTATGCTTGCCTTTGTCCTCTTCAAATTTTGTTTTAAAAAAAAAAAAGTATTCCTTATCATAACGACTAAATGTTTAGTGTTATTTTCGACTATCAAAATTATAATTAAGGCTTTTATGTGGAGATTTTTAAATCTTTGATTTGATTCCTTTCTTATTTCAAATGGATGACCACGTATGCATTCATTATTGCTTAATGCCATAAAGGGCACGTCAGATGGAAATTGGTCATGCGCAAACCTAGACATTTGAATGAGGTCCCCTCGCAGCCGACGCTGACTTAATGTTGGCAGACTAAGTATTTTGAGACGGTCATCGTAAGGTGTATGTCTAAGTTGAAGTGGCCAGCTCGTAGCGCCGAATGTAAGTGGTAAAAAGTTTGCAAGCGATGCGAGGACTAGGATTTTTAAGTCTTTTTTAACAAAAATAACACGCAGTTTGCTTCTCGTACAGACAACGCAAGATCATTAGTTACTGTCACACGTAGGTCCATCTGAAAATCGACACTTGACACAATGTTTCCATTGATATAATTGTTCTTGCCAACATGCAGCACAGAGCACTTTTGAGCATTTAGCGGCAGTAGCCAAATTGAACACCACTTGCATATAGTATTCAAGTCTCTCTGCAATACGTCCGCATGTGTTGAAGGATTTTCAATAATAAGCGCTCTCCGTATTCACTAAGAATAGCACTCGTCCCAGCACCGATCCCTGGGGGGAACTCCACTAGGCACGTTTTGTGGCAGTGAAAAAGTGTTACCCTCTGGTTATCTTCCCTTCGGTGCTGCGCGAAAAATCGCGTAGACCGGCAAGGATAAAATTCCACGGAGCGCGGTCGGGCGCCCGATTTAAAAAAAAAAAAAAACGCGCGTCACGCCAGACATTCCCGATCGCGGAGGAAATCAAAACGTCGAAGTGAAACCGGAGGGATATTTATATCGCGCGTCATCTGGAAAAATCAAAATCTAGCGCAGCTGCGCGCACACAGGTGCGGCGTTCCGACTATTTTGCATAACGCGATCAAACGTCCAGGTCCGTATCCGCTTCGTTTCGTACTAACGGGGCCGTGATAGTCATTTTCCGCGTCGGCGACTTCGTGCCGGCCCTGGTACAGACGAATTAACAATTCCGATTAACGCTTGCAACACAACGTCCGGGTATCATTATGATTCGGTGGTATAGCCGTTGAATAACGTAATAAGTTTGAGGAATTTGGTAATAAAACGATCAGCCCTCTCTGGTAAGAATATTCATTCTTTCTACTAAATCGCGGTTGGTAACGCTGGGGAGGTCGTTGTGGCATCAAACTTTGGATCCATATTTATTGAATTGTTAAGGATATTCTCTCTCATAATAGGTTTAGGTTTATTTATTCGACCACAATATACATAACGTTGTGTACCAAGTCTAATAAAACAATATATGAATAAAAGTATAAAACAGTTAAAGTCACGAAACATATTTCTAAAAGTAGACAGGTTATACAGGTTTAAAGTTTAAAATTTAGGTACTCGTGAGTACTGTAAAAACAGTTTATTGTCTGCTTGATAACTCTCTTAAGAAAAATGTTACTAAGGCGTTTTATATTGGAAGGTAATTCATTGTAAAAGTTCAGGTTTAAAGAATTTTTAATTGGTTTATTCAGACGGTATCGGGGAATCGTTAACTGGCGTGCATTACGCGTTTTGTAGGAATGAGTGTCAGACTGAACAGAAAAACTTGATTTATAAGAGTGAATCTCGATTAGTATCGCAATTTTAGTGTGCAATAAAGCGAAATACACACTCCTCATAACTTTCGCAGCATAAACAGTGCTGATGACTATGACAGACCAATCGAATCTATCGTCGCAGCAAGTCTTGTTTCTACTGTTCGGTTCGTCTAGAGACGAACCCCCGCAAATAATTGTGGTGTCGGCTGCAAGTAGTGTACACTTGACATCCTGAAGAAAATGTGCAAAATCGTTTATATAAATGAGGAAAAGGACCGGACCCAAAACCGATCCGTGAGGGATACCTTGAAGCTGCGGTAAAAAAGCTTCGAAAAAAGATATAGTCTATTGTCAGATGACATTCTTTTATGTCTCAACGTAACGATATCTCCTTCTTCTTGTTTGGGTGATCGTCACCAATCTCTGTTTCTAAGCCATGAATGTTGTTTTCTTCCTGGGCCTCCCCATCATGTTAGTTGTTTTTATGTTGATACTCGGCCTGTCCAGTAGAAATTGCAGATCCTCTTAATTTATGCGCAATTATAGCGGTAACGTTGCATCTCTAGTTTCAGCTTCTAATGCCATTCGAAATATTTTTTCTACAAAGTATCGTTGATGATATACAGCGCTGTCTAACTTGTGACGTTGGAGGAATCTGTCGCTAGGATTTGGCTGACTGAGTACAAATGTCTGATTATTCTGATGTCCTTGTCATCCACGCCAATCTCGGTCCACCTCCGAACTGTGTCTCACATTCGTTTGATATTGTGTGATTGAGTGCGTGACTCATCAAATTAATAAGTCGCACCGTTTAGTTTCATGGATTTTATTGAAAAGAGTTGTTAACAACTTTTGCTTACACGCTGTCGTGTCCTGGACACCTACCATTTTTCGACTTCTAAACGATACCTCCAAAGATTATAAACTTTCCCAATAGGATCTGTACACTATACACTACTAGTACTATTGGCAGTCTTCCTTCTACCTCTCAGTATTACAAAATGTCCTATTGCTGCCCAAACAGGAATGCTTTTACGTCTAAAGGTGAAACCTGGTTGATAAATTGCTGTGCATTCGTCTTTTTAGGGCAACTTAACACGTCGATATCTTCATTATTCCAAATATGAAAGAAAGTGCCAAAGCAGTATGCAATATCATAAAATCTGATATCTCTCCTTTTCGGGGAGGGTTTTTATTTTATTTATTACTTAATATGTTACATGGTTATGAGATTTAAAACCCACCGATAATAGTGCTGCAGATGAAGGCGTTTTATGAGATCCCTGTGGCGTCCTATCTTTACGACAAATTTGAGTTTATCCCGATGGTCCAGTCTTATTCAGTTTTAACGAACCAGATCGATAGAACTATATACTCGCACGGGAAGAACTTGCGAAGAAGAGCTAGACCACAAAACATTTTGTACACTATAGAAGTGATTGACGAGTGGTTCGTGGATGTTAGCTTCTGAAACTACTACAATAGCACCAGTACCATATCTGAGTGAAAAATTTGGCAAATGAAGACAGAAGGCAGGGAAGTTGAACAATGCAAAAATGCTATGCAGGAAGTTCGAAGCACTGGGATTTGGAAGTCGGCTAGAGACAACCGTGATCGATAGGACCATATTCTCGACACCGGAGCTCGTTAGCATTTAGTACCACCGGGCGGGCGTCGAATAAAATTTAAATACGTTATGCCGAGGGGGCCCCGAACGCGGCCCATTCAAATCCCGAAAAACCAATTAATTCCGAAACCAAAAAACGCGCCAGAGCTATTACATTTATATCCCAAACAACAACAGCACAGACTCCGGCCTGTCACGAGGCGCCAGTATCGATACTTATGAAAACGCTGTACCCCCGTCTTATACCTGACTCCGGAGAGGCAAGGCTGGCCAACATCTCGAGCTGCGACGCTGCCACGTCTCTCGCTATTTCCCACAATTTCAGTATCGACCAAATCTGATACACAAAAAAGTACTTTGACTTAGATTTTACAATAAATACTATTGTGGTGTTCTTTTTCACAAAGCTAAAATCCGTCGTAGCGCTTTTAGACATTGAAATTGAAGACCCTAAGACCATCGATTCATAACATGACCCTCCCCCGTATGGAGAAAGGATCGACTATCCAGTTGTTTTTTTTCCTTTACTACGAATACATGAACTGCCATAGTTGTTGGCATTTTAGAATAAGGTGGACCTATTACTTTAACAGCTTCAAATGCCTAACTTGGTAATTTCTTATATCTGCCTCTCCTATGGAAGATCCTATCGTTCTTCTTCTACCTCCAATACATGAACTGCCAAGATTGTTCATGTTTTTCAATAAGGTAACTTAATTAATTTAACATCTTCAAGTGTGTAACTTCCTCAAATCTATTTATTCTATGGAGGAAGGATCGACGATTCAGTCGTTCTTCCTTTTCTACTACTAATACATGAACCACCATAAATGTTGGCGTTTTAGAATAGACTAGCTTAATTTAATACCTAACTTAGTAACTCCCTAAATCTACTTCTTCTATCGATAAACTGCCATAATTGTTGACCTTTTAGATTAGAGTGGCTTAATTAAGTTACGGACGTCGCTAGTAGATAGCTATAGTAGATAATTGTGACGTAATTTTTCCGCAACTCGGTACGGCGTTATTGGGTGGTACTTTGCGGGGGAAGAGCTACGAGCCGGCAACGCCGGATCGACTTTCGTCTCGGCTCGAGTCGTATCGGAATCCAGTAGTAGTCAGTTGGTTTCGTTATTCAGGTTAACGCGTCGGTGTGTCGTTTTCTCAATCTGGTGGCGAATTCCGCGAAAAGTGACACCAAAAACTATGCCATTGTGATCTGTGGAGATGTACGTCACCGAGGTACTTGCGGCCGGTAAGTCGTCGACGTTCGATTGCGACGTAGAAACCTACGAGACGTTCCCCAATCGGGTGGTTAGAGAGAGGGTACGACGAGGTTTGTTTCCAGGTGGTTTCGACCGAGAGGCGCCACGTTCTATCTTGCGATGTTTACGCGATTTTATCTCAGTGAAAACGTTTCGAACGTAAACAGAATTCGTAATATTGGAACGCGATTGGCTTTTATCGCTTTCGTGCGCTTTAATCGTCGAAAACAATTCTCTTCCCTTTCGAAGGCCGTACGTTGAATTGGACACCCTGTAAATAGATTCTTTGGGCGGGCGATAATTGTACGAGATGGTGATAAAACTTGCCAGACCCTAATCCTATTGAGCCTCTGGCGTTAGTGTTTCGATAGAAGATATTTTTCTACTACAGAAAGTCTGCAAAAATAATTCATCGCTAGCGCTGTCGAACGGTTTGACCTTATTATACATGGGTTTCCGATAAACCGACATTTTTAATTCATCGCGACTGAACTCCGATTTCGATTCCGTTTGAATCGAAAAGCGACGGGCTCAAGCGTGGTGTAGCGTCGTAGAACCCGAGACACCGTCGTAATATATCTTTTATATATTTAACCTCCGTTTATCTTTGGTTCAGTAATTCGAAATGTTTTCCCGAACGCGTTTGGGTAATAGAGTCGCCGGTCCAAAGGGCAAGATTTACTAAATTTTTGACATTCTTGATAATCGGTTTTTTCCAAGGGGACCTTCGTATCGCTAAACGATCAACCAGCGCCGTCCATTAATATCGATAATCTCCGAAGTGTCTACTTTAGAAATAGTTACGACAAAGTGCAGGTTAAAATAGAAAGAGAAACAAAAGTGAGCGCAACGTCACTATGATGTGATATTAAAGAGGGGAGGTATTGCGTAAACTTACTATTGTGCAATTGAAATGAAGATATGTAGATAAAGATATATACACCGAATCCGAATGAGTGATCGACGTATAATGGTCAAGGAAATCTCAGAAATTACTAAGCTTTCTGATACAAGTGTTCGTCGAATCCTGCATGATCATTTAGGTATGCATCAGGTTAGTGCAAGATGGGTTCCTAAAAACCTTTCGGCTATTCAAAAACAATGCCGTGTCGAGTGTGCGCGGCCTTTTTTAGAACTCTGTGAGTCGGAACCGAAGCCTGTAATAGAAACTATTCTGAAGGGAGATGAAACTATGGTTCTCTATTATGATTCTCTATCGAAAAAAGAATCAACGGAGTGACCTCGTAAGGGTGCAGCACCACCAAGAAAATTCAGAGTCTGCCAGTCAACAAAAAAGGTGATGGCCACGATATTTTGGGATTGTGAAGGAATTCTTTTGATATATTTTAAAGAAACTAATACCACTGTCAATGGAAATATTACGCAACATTATTACATAAATTGTGAGACTGCATACTTGTAAAACGTCGAGGAAAACTGACCAGAGGCGTGCGTCTTTTGCACGATAATGCACCTGTCCATATTGCTGGTGTTGCACAAGCTGCCATTTTAGAGTGTGGGTTCCAACAGATAGATCACCCTCCCTATAGTCCAGATATGGCCCCCAGCGACTATTATTTGTTTGGATATTTGAAAAAGGACTTACGTGGACGGCGGTTTAAGTTGAGTTAAAGGAGGCTGTTTTAGCTCGTTTTGCAGACAAACCAAAAGAATTTTTTTTTAAAAGGGATTGAGTTGTTAATAAAGAGATGTAATAAGTGTATTGAAGTTAATGGGGATTATATTGAAAAACAATAAAAAATTGTTACTCTACTTTGTTTCTTTCATATTCAGGACAGGAAATTTTGGCGCTGCTCTCGTAGCATGACGAAGACAAAATGAATAGAAGAATTTTCTCTCGTAACATAAATATGAAGCATCTGACAGATAATCGATATATATTATATAGAGGTATATTAAAAATTACACAGAAAGATAAAATTTTGCGTTTTTCATTAATAGTCACGAAAGCATTTGGTTCCATTGCTTTTTCCTTCTTTGGAACCACAGTATTACCAATTCTTATATCTGAATTAACTATTTTAGAGATAGATAGATGGACATATGATAGCTTTGCAAATTTGAGAATCTCACATCTTGCACGTTCAGATAGTGATACGTATATAGAATGGAGAAGACAAAATGGATAGAGGGATATCTCTCCCGTAACATCAATGTGAAGAATCTGTCAGTTAATAGGATAGAGGTATATTAAAACAGAGAGAGAGATATATAAAATTCGTCCTTGTTTCTAACTAGTCACGCATTTGGTTCAGTTGCTTTTTCGGCTTTTCGAATCATAATATCAGTTCTTACATCTGATAACTTTCCAAATTTGAGAATCTTGCATGTCGCAGATTAAGATAGAAATACGTAGATAATACGAGGCCATTGAGATGTGTATTAGTGTAGACATGTTAACAAAGAGAGACGCGACGTTTCGGGTATCGCGTAACTTGAAGCGTGCGCATTTGATTCAGCTGCTTTTTCCATTTTCCGAACGTACTTGAAATACCGGAACCTCGCCCTTGGTCTCGCGACGCCTTTCGTTCCATAACCTATCGTTTAGCGAGCCGCGTTGAGAGCGTTCGCCAATTTCGGTGGAATAGAAAGTCGCCGCGGCGGCTGCAGCGGCGGCATTAGACTTCGGGCGCATAATAGCTACGACGAAAAATTCCAAGTCACGCCAGCCGGTCGCGGCGATAAATCGCGACTACGAACCCGTTGCTCGACTTATTGTAAATATACGTTGGCGATACCAGCGGACCACGTGTGCCACTAGCTTTGTCCGTCCGGACTAAACTCTCCACATATTTTCGGCTCGGCGGACCCGAACGGCCGGTACAATAGAGACAAGCCGTTCAATTATAAAAAAATGAAAAAAAAAAACGTGCGATCTGATATAAACACTTCGAGAATGCGGTCGCCTTCGAAAAAAGTATCTCTCTAATACATACATAATTATTTAAAAAAAAGATATTTAGGTGGAAATTAAATTTACACGAAAGCTAGGGAAATGGTCTTGTTCTCAGTGACTTAAAAGTCGCAGTCAAAAAGTAATAATTACAAGTGCTTTTTTGAAGTTCTAATCCCAGTCACTGCAAATTTGCTGTTTGCTATCTCTTTCCCCTTCCCCCCCCCTCTTGTGTTTCTTTCCTTTTTTCCCATCTCTTACTCTTTTTCTCTATTTCTTTCTTTTTTTGTTTCTCTTTTTCTATCTCTCTTTTTGTATATCTTTTCTTTCTGTTTTTTCTGAACTTTCTCTCTATATCAATCTATATATTTTCTCTCCCTTTCTCTATGTGCTCTGAACTGTATTTATTCTCTGACTGTAAATATTTTGGCGATTTAAACGGGTTTTGCTAGTTTTAATCTCGGAAAGCGGGGTTGCCGTTACTAAATAATTCTTTTTTGTTTTCAGTGCGCAAGTGCTACTGCGAGGGACACTGCCCGAATCGCCAAAGCAATGGGACCTGCGAAATCAAACCGGGCGGCATGTGTTTCACCGACGTCGAGGCCGCCATCAACGACGACGGCGTCGAGTACCCGCTGCGACGGTACGGCTGCTTGCCCCCCGACGACGGCACCTTCATGCAGGTTAGTGTGTGGTGTTCCGTCTCTTTCTTTGCTTGGAATTTTCTTCAATTCGTACCTCCCTAATATTTGTTTTTCCTTTCTACCCACCAAAACAATCGAGCTAAATCTTCTGATGCCCCATTCATATTGATTCCCTTTACAGTGCAAGGGCCACCTGGTGCCCCACCGACAAAGCAAGTCGATCCAGTGTTGCGACGACGCGGACTTCTGCAACCGCGACCTGAAGATAAGCTACCCGGAACGGCCGGAACCGGACGTGCCCGGATTCGGGACGCAAGACAACCTTCCCTTCATCGTCCTGCTGACGTCGGTGACGTTTTGCCTCACGGTCTTCCTGCTGGGCATCGCGTTCGTATACATGAAGTACCGCAAGAAGGAGGCCCACGGCAAGTTCGGCCTCTACTCCAAGGGTTACCCGTCGGAGAAGTGTCCCAACGTCGACATCCACCGCCCCTTGACGAGTCTGATCGAGCAGTCCAGCGGTTCGGGTTCCGGTCTGCCGATTCTAGTGCAGAGGACGATATCGAAACAGATCCACATGGTGCAGTCGGTGGGCAAGGGCCGTTACGGGGAGGTGTGGCTCGCGCGGTTCCGTGGCGAAAGGGTCGCCGTCAAAGTGTTCTTCACGACCGAGGAGGCGAGCTGGTTCCGAGAAACGGAGATCTACCAGACGGTCCTGATGCGGCACGAGAATATCCTCGGGTTCATCGCCGCCGATATCAAGGGTACCGGCAGCTGGACCCAGATGCTCCTTATTACCGAGTACCACGAGAAGGGATCGCTGTTCGACTACCTCCAGGACCACTGCCTCGAATCCAACGGTCTCCTCGTCATGGCGAGGAGCATAGTCAGCGGTCTGGCGCACCTGCACACGGAGATCATCGGCACCAAGGGCAAACCCGCCATCGCGCACCGCGACATCAAGAGCAAGAACATCTTGGTGAAGCGGAACGGAGAATGTTGCATAGCGGACTTTGGTCTCGCCGTCAAGTACCTGAGCGACGTGAACGAGATCGAAGTGCCGCCGAACATCAGGAGCGGTACCAGACGCTACATGGCGCCCGAATTGCTCAGCAAAAGCATCGACGTCAACAACTTCGAGGCGTATCGGAAAGCGGACGTATACGCGCTCGGCCTGGTGATGTGGGAGATGTCGAGGAGGTGCGTGACCGGGGACAAGTTGAAAATCGCGGACGACTACGCGGTACCGTACTACGACTGCGTGCCTAGCGATCCGAGTTGCGACGACATGTCCCTAGCGGTGTGCGTAAAGAAACTGAGGCCCCAGGTACCGCTCAGGTGGGAAACGGACCCGGTGCTGAGGACGATGTCGAAGGTGATGCAAGAGTGCTGGCACCACAGCCCGGACGCCCGTCTTACCACGTTACGGGTGAAAAAGACGCTGGCACGTTTAGAGCCCGACGTCACCGTGAATATAGTTTAGTGTGTGTGTGTGTGTGTGTGATGTACAGACGCAAAGCTTTAAACTTACTTGTAAATATCAGAGCGTTAAGGTTGTAAATATCGTTAAGTAGTCCAAATGTACCTTGATCCGAAACTAAGGAACGTCGTCGCGTTAAGTACGGTGCCGTACTTTCTATATTAGAAGAGTATTTCCGCGAAAATAACCGAAAACGGACTCGGGAAGCCTTCTCGAAGGAACGAGAAGAAGCGACCGCCCTTCCATTTACTCGTATTTATGCGAGGCTCCACGCCATAAAGTTGTACTTGGACCGTTTTGCACATCAACGATTTGACAAATTACAATAACTTAACTTCCTACTTTCCAACGTCTAGTTGAATTCAAAATGTCTATTGGTACTGTGGGGATACATTATACAATAAATACAGACACTGCTTATCTAATCATATATAATTTAATAAAAGAAAAGATACTCGATTAATTATTTATAAAAACAGGATTCATTCTCTCTTCATTAACGATACATCTTTGAACTTATTTATAAATAAATAGTCATACAACAATAACGCTTTAATAAATCCCAATGGCACAAGTTTGTGCGCCGTGGACCTTGTAACTTGGTGAGATTGTACATAAACGTTCGACCAAATAACCATTAAAATAGGATAACCGTGCCATGAAATTGAAGGTTGGTCGCTATGTCCCGAGTACCATTAGAACAAACTTGAACTTATTTTAGTACTACGCAGTCGCAAAGTTGATCGAAACAAGCCTTACCTCTGTGCCGTAGGACGTGCCGGATGATTCCTACCGTGGTGCCATCGTCGCGTATACTTTACCGGGTTATTGTGTCAAAACGGATCGCAGAATGGTTCGGCAAAGCAGCACCAAAACTTCAAACGACACTCGTTAAAATTGCACCATTGACTCGGCTTTCGGAAAAGAAAAACAAAATTTCGCTGTTGCTCAAAGATCTTTTTTATTTCTTGGTTAGGATGACATTTTGTTTCTGTTTTGTCTGTATACTCGACCATTCGCGTTTAATTTTGCGTTTTTAGTTTTTATTATTGTAAAGTAAATAGGCCGAGAGACTCTTGGAATGTGCATTTACATTTGTAAATATCGTTCTCGCGTAATTATTTTAATTTGTCTAGAGTTTATCGAGCCGAATGGTTGCGTAAGTCTGTTCGTTTGTAATTTTAATAGCAAGACTGATATTTTGGATGTTGTTTTTCTCCGTGTATAAAGGTGTAACAAAATGTAACAAATATATGTAGCTTAGTACATTAACGTTGGTCTTTTATTTCATCAAATATGAACACGCACTCACCGAAAAGTTAGGTTAGCGTATTTATTTACAAACAAATCCCGTTCCAGGCAACTCACCATATTTAGGCTACTTGAAATCTTAAGTTCTATTTACCAATACCAGGGCCAATTAGTTTCGATTAGTGATACCACAAGATGATTTGTTTCACCAATAAAGGATAGGGAATTACTGCTATAGGATGTCAGTGAAATACAGAAACTATCATTCCCGACTAAAAAAAAAAAACTCGAAAGGGACCCTGAAGCAACACTGATTTTAAACAAATTGCTACTGCGCCGGCTTGCGTGAAAGGTCCATAAGATTTTAAGGCAACGATTTTTTATTTTCACTAAAGTGACACGGCACTAATATGTATAAATTGGGATGCAAAAACCTTTAACTTTCGGCGCAAAGGCATAGATAAAACATTTATCTTTGACAGCTGGGCTAACTTCAGAGAACGAAATATGCTTGTGACTGTGGGTAAAGAATAATACAAATTTAATTTTTGTTTTTTCCAAATTCGATAATAGCCGCTTTCAATGTTTTAAAGTGCAAGCCGGTATCCCAATTTAACGAGACATTCAAAATATCCCGCTCAAACTGGGACGGAAGTTGCTCGGAACTCTCCGACCGAGGGCGCTGCAAACGCAAACCGGCAATCGGGATTGGTCGGGTGATGATTTTTCTGCGGAGGGGGCGGTCGAGACTTCCGTCGTTTTGAAGGCCAGACACGCCATTGCTTGTCGCACGTCGCTTGATGTTGGTGTGATTAGTCCAGTCAAAGTGTGCCGTTGTGAGTTTTTTTCGTTACCCCACGTTCCAATAAAGCAGCAAAAATTGAACCCGAACAGAGCGAGGTTAAGGTAAGAGGCGTTTGTCGAATTGGTTGCCGTCTTTCCGTCGTGCGCTTCGTCGGCTACGGTGACCGGGCGGCGTTACGTTTGATTCGTCGATTTTTCCGACCATCGAGTATGCTTCAGTTTCAATTCATGCCGTTTCCGTATCGTATACACGCTGCAATATACCGCTACGCCGCCGTTACTATTTTATTTTGTACAACTTTGCGGGTTTTTCTCGATAGCATCCGACGGCCATTTTGGTAAACCGAGGCACTCCTACACCGTCGCGCCGCGTCTATATACGGGTTGTTCTTTGGCCGCGATCGATTCGGTGTTGGGTCGTGATAAAATGGCAGTGGGAAGGTATCGCGGGAAATGTGCAACGCGCGAAGAAACGCGACCGCACGGCGAAGGCGACGTGTGTGTTTGATAATTCGAGGTGTTTCAGATGCCGGGTTTTAGCAGTGCGGGCACGTTCAAAATATTTATCGGCAACCTTGCCGAGAAAACGACGGTTTCGGAACTACGGCCCTTATTCGAGAAATACGGCAAGGTTGTGGAGTGCGACGTGGTCAAGAATTACGGGTTCGTGCACATGGAGAGCGAAACTGAAGGACGCGACGCTATCAATAACTTGAACGGTACGATGTTGAACGGCCAATCGATGAAATGCGAGGCCGCGAAGAGTCGGAAGGCGCCGCAGACGCCGACCACCAAGATATTCGTCGGGAACCTCACCGATAACACCAAAGCGCCGCAGATACGCGAGTTGTTCAAAAAATTCGGCACCGTGGTGGAGTGCGACATAGTGCGCAACTACGGTTTCGTCCATCTCGAGTCGTCGGGAGACATTAACGAGGCCATCAAAGAATTAAACGGGATGATGGTCGACGGGCAACCGATGAAAGTGCAACTGTCGACGAGTCGCGTGAGACAACGGCCGGGCATGGGCGATCCGGAACAATGCTACCGCTGCGGCCGCGGGGGGCATTGGTCCAAGGAGTGTCCTAAAGGGGTCGGTCCGGACAGGTTCCGCGAGCGCATGTTTGGACGCGACCCTTACCCTCCGCCGCCGCCGCCGCCCTTCCTACGCGACCGGATGATGGGCCGATTTGGGGTAAAACGCGACACAGACACCTTTTTCGAAAAAAAAAATCAAAATCATTCTTTTCTCTCCTCGACTCGCCCGTGGACGAGGTCGAAACTTTTCGAATGAATCCGCGTGCAGACCCGCGCGCAGCCATTTTACGATTCGGGTCGTCTCGGTTAAGATCGGGTCGGGGGGGTTCGGCGTTCGGGAACGTTTCGGGAGTTCGGCGCTTTTCGGGCGGCGGAACTATCGATCCGCGCGCCACGCAACGTCAAAATTTAATTTTAAATCCCAATTAAGAATTTTAGTGAAAGTTTAAAAGGATCGGGTCAAATCAGCCACCAAAATTGGCACCCCAGATTTCACGCAAACATGATTTCACAAAAATTTCACCGGTTTCAGATTTTACGGATTCACGGATTTAGTAATTAAAAAACTATTAAGTTAAAATAGTATACAGGGTACTAAAAACTCTTAGACTGGCAAAGCTGCAATGATGAAATTCAATACCTCAACATGTCGAGTGTTATAATGTCAAAATTTTGTTTCTGTTAATTACTGAACTGGGCAACGCCGGTTTTTCAGTAAAAAGCACCCCAACACTAACATAATATCTCCAGATCTGCCATGCCATGCATACTAATAATCAATTGTTCATTGCCCATAAGATTCAAGCTTTTACCTCAACATAACCCTTAGCTTCCAACTTAGTGAGTGTGGGACAATTTTTCACTAACCAATTAGACAATGTATAGTCGAATCTAGAATCTAGAAATGTTCGCTGCCCCATCCTTTTCTTAGCAAATGGTTGCTTAAGTTTCCTTTCGTTTTTTTCTGTAGCAAAGTGATCATGAGATATGTGTTGTTTTTGAAATAGAAAATAGTGTACTATTGAAACGTTACCAGAATTATAAGTATCTCCGCCTTTTTAAATTCTTCAAAAACCTCCAGGTATTTAATTTTATCTTATCTTTCCAGCTATGGTGGTTTTTGAGATATTTAGCCATTCCGGTACTTTTTGATACTTGACACTTTTTTTGAAGAACTTATTTTATGCCTCATGTTTTTAAAATACCAATGGAGCTTGTCGAATGCAATTAACGAAGGGAGGATGAGATCCTGGAATAGTTATTTAGTCAAATATTGAATGTTTTTTAGATTAATTTGTTGCTAAAGTGCTAAAAAATCAGATTTTCAGAAATATCTGCTGATTTCACGGAACTAAAAGATGTGCACGGACTTTTTTTTTCAGTTTTGACAAGGACTGACTGCCGTGCGTGGGTGAACGTCATTGTTAAAAAAAATCAACCATCCCTTATAATTCTCTTAAATGAATTAAAACTTCATCCAGATAATTTTAGAAATTGTTTACGCTTAGATGAGATTATTACAACATGAAACCACAGCACTAGTTAAAAACAAAAGCAGGATATTCACATGTAAAAAGTTGTAGTGGTATAAAATTATTTTATTTTTAATAATTTTATTTCAGTATTCTTTCTTTTTAATCAACTATCAACATGTTTCCTGTTTAAAGGACTCGATAAAATGAGAAAATTTTCCTTGTGATTGAAAACGTCACAAAGATTGCTCAGCTTTCACACGCATGTACCACTATTTGAAAATACGAGGAAGTCGAATCGGCCACTTAAAATGATGAAATGTAAATGTAAAACAAACCTGTATATTTTTATCTCTTTGAAGAGTCTTTCCATTCTGTATTCAAAAATACAAGTCGTAGGGCATCGCAAATTAGCCGTTATATACACAAGGTTAGTCAAAAAATTGGTAAAATATGGGGCGTCAAAGTAACATTCCAGTTTTTTACATATTATGTTAAAATTTGTTATGTATAATTGCCCTGTCAGGTTACAGTACCAGAAGAAAGGATAGTTTTGTAGCCCATCTGCCCCCTTTTTTTGTACATTTTTCAAATTTCAACAGCAAATGGAAGGCAAGATATTTCGAGTAAGGTTGTATAAAATTACGTCCCCTACGGCATGGAAGTCAACAAAGAAAAGGAAATCAAAATAACCGTTTTACCATCACGCTCGATGTTATTATTCTAAATTTTCTCGTATTTTTTATGGTTTTAACAACTGTTTTGTTTATCTGAGTTGCGACATCGATTGGTAGATTTTTTTGAATTAAATATTGAATGAAATATCTATTTCCACACACTTATCTAATTTAAAAAAAAAATTTATTACTGGTACAACGCAATACGTAGCACCTATTTTTATAAAATCATGATTAAATAAAAAGCAGAACACCGCTAAATATTATACGAACCAGAACAGAAAACATAACATATAGATGCTATAATAATTCAAAATCAAATGAATCTGAATTGGTCGTTGGTACTCTCCGGATTCAGTGACTATTGCGTCTTATGTGGGCATCAAAAAGTATTGAAATGAACGATTGATCGAAATGATTCGGTCCTCGTAAAATGAACGATTGACACAACACTAAAACAAATCAAATTGAGCGGATCGATTATTTTGCCGGCGAGTTCGTTTTGTCGATTGAGTTCGGGTGGTTCGCCGGACCTCCCCGCGTTTATGTCGCGATTGTTTCTCCCGGTGCCCGACGTTAACGCCGGCTTTTTCTTTTCTTTTATCAGGACGGTTACGAAGGTTACTACGAGAGGCGGTTCCCCGAAGACTCGCGCGAACTGTACGAGCGGCGGTATGCCGCGTTACCTCCCGGCAGCCGAGAAATGGGTCTGCGCGGTAGTCGCGAGTTCCTCGCGCCGCCGCTGCCGCCCCGACGCGAGCCGCTGCCTCCGATGCCCTCCATCGGTCTGCGCGGCTCACCTTCGAGTAGCTTGAGCGCGCGCATGAGCGATCCGACGTTCGCGCGGAGCAGCGAGTACACGATGTTTAGCAGACGGTCGCCGCCACCGACCGCCACCCTGACCAGCTCGAGGATGAGCAGAATGTACGAGGACTTTAGCCGGGATTCGTTCGACGAGAGAAGGTGAGCATGCGCCCGACCACAGATCAACCAACAAGCAGATGATACGGCTGCGCCACTTTGGATCGTATATCCCCTAGCCCGATCGAGTAGGGCCTTACTTTTTCAGCGATGAACTGTTTCATATTCGTCCAAAACGATCTCGGAATTTGGTCTAAACGAATACGTAGTTGTAGCTG
The DNA here is from genome assembly GCF_029955315.1 of Cylas formicarius. NCBI lineage: Eukaryota > Metazoa > Arthropoda > Insecta > Coleoptera > Brentidae > Cylas > Cylas formicarius. The sequence goes on along the minus strand of NW_026844326.1, from coordinate 27,441,220 downwards.
CCCGATGCTAATCCCTGATCACCAGACCTCCAGAAATATCGTCCAAGGTGTTTGTAAGTTTTCGCGTATTATAAAACTCAAACTGCAACGCTGATTCAGTAGGTTTTTAAGAAATCGACGTTTCTTGTTATACAAGGTGTTTTCTAATTGAATGTCAATAAATTTGAAACATGTAATATCTGTAAAACAATTGACGCACATGCACTATGTATATTAAGACACAAATGCGCTTATAAACGAATGCAAAAACGAAATAATATTTTGGTTAATGAGATCGCCGCGACGCTAGCTAAATTGAGAACTTTTTTGTGTGACAAAATAACAAAAAATCAAGTTTTTAGTTATCAACTAGTGTCCTTCAAAAAAAAATAGACAGTTTTCATGAAATAAGATAACATTCTAAAAACAAGATAAATAATAAACGATTCTTATTTAAAAAAAAAACTACCTACTGTCAATAATTGTTAATAAATTTGTAACAACATTTTTGAGAAAAAGTAGAACATAGGACTAGATAAGTTGTTAAAAGTGTCCTCTACCTTGAAGGATACACGCTTCAGCTCTTTTCCTCATATTGCCGCGCACTTTTTGAAGTATACCTAGAGTGTTTCTTATTAAATCGCAGGAAGCTCTTGTGCGATCCTTTGGGTCGTCTACAGTGTTAACTGGAGTGTGATAAACCAGACTTCTAAGGTGAACGGAGTGTTGTCTGAAAATTAATGGTTGCTATGGAAACCACATTTAATGCAAAACTGATGATTTGACAAGATAAATAAGAACTAAAAGTTCATAGTTTCACGTAATTATATATTTTGACATGACAATTGTTTCGAGACAATCAATCAAATGTAATCAAATGCAATAAAAAATTCGTTTGAATTAGTCAACAAAATTAAATATATCAACATCCCTTCTAACGCAACACGTCTTTTGATGTACAAAACTTATTTCCCAGTATTTCACCTATGGGTGTGATTGATTTAGCAGATTTCACGCTATCTCGGAAACAGGTTAACCCATTGGTGAAACAAGATTTATTAGATTTATTAGACCAAAATTATTTTGAATTTAATGGACAGCTTTATATCTCTAAAGAAGCTTTGATTATGGCAAACCCACTTAGTCCTTTGTTAGCCGAGATTTTTATGGATAATTTGGAAAATATCATACTAGAACGTCCTTTAAGTAAAAGTTTTTTATGGTGGTATGGATGCGTGGATGATGTCTTTGCTTGCTTTGGTGGAACGGACAGATAATTGAATTCTTTTTTAAATTACATTACCTCATTACACAATCGTATAAAATTCACTATCGAGATTGACCAGGATAACTCCATTAATTTTTTAGACTTAACTATTACGAAAGCGCAACACAAATTAGATTTTTCAATATATCATAAACCTTCACACGCGGGCACAGTCATACATAACAGCTCAAATCACCCTTATATACACAAAATGGCTGCATTTAACTCTTTTATAGACATACTTCTTAATACGCCACTCTCAACAGTAAATTACAACAAAGAACTTAATAGCATTAAACAAATTGCACTAAACAACGGCTACAATCAGTCCATTATAGATAAAATTATAAATAAAAAACAAATCCAGACAACAGCAACCTCTTTTTATCCGAAACCTAATATAGAACACGAACAATTTAAAACAATTACATACATAGGGGAACCTAGTGAAAAAGTTTCAAAACATTTGTCGAAATGTGGTTTAATATATAATACCTTTCAGAACTAACAACACAATAGGAAAATATTTGGAAAAACGAAATGTCCAAAATCTCAAAAATCAGGTGTCTACAGATTGTGAAATGCGGATCTTATCCTAAAATTTATATTAGACAAACAGGTAGATCCTTTTTAGAAACAATAGTCTTGATTCTAATTATGCTACAGACTTAAACACAGAAAAACACATTTTTGACGACAATTTGGATATTTTACATACAGCCACAAAAAGTAGAAAATCAAATTTATTGGAAGCAATGAAAACAAAATGAGACATCGATCGAGAGAACGAGATCGATGAAAACGATCAATTAGTTTTAAATAACTCTCCTATATTGAACTTAAATTCTCACAACATTAATTAAGGTTTTATGGTCATTTTTCGGTATATATAATAGCAGGTAGTTTATAAATATTACATTTGATGAAGACACGGTGTTGTCGAAACAATTGTCATATCAAAAAAATATATATATAATTTCGCCACCTCAGTTCAACTGATGATTTGAACGTTCTCATTAGACATCCCCACATAATACTAAGAGTCAATACAAAAAGCAAGAAAATAAGTACACCTTATGACATCAAATGATACAATACTGTGGCATTTTTGGTATCGCTCTTTGCAATAGAAATATTCAAATACCTTTTCACTCTTCAAAAAATCACATTTCCGGCAAAAATTAAGCAAAAGCGGGGGCGTAAGTACAAGACACATTTCATGGGTAATGTGTATCGGAATATTAGCAAGACACCTTGTTGACGTATAATGAGTTAAATTTCTTATTTACCTATGTTGTGAATACAAAAAACATTATTATGAGTATATATAAGGTTGTTCGGAAAGTCATTTCGTTTTTTCCCGTCAGAGGACTTAATTACGTTTTTTCGAAACCAACTTCACACTTAAGCCGCATAACCATTATATGTCTTGAGAGCTGATATTGCAAGGCTTGTGTGTGAAAAAGTTCTATTAATTCTACGCAGTAGTTTTTGGTTGGTGCCCTTTTAAATATGGAGAGCAATAAGCAGCATTTTCGTCATATTTTACTTTTTTACTTCAGAAAAGGTAAAAATGCTGTTCAAGCGAGAAAAAAATTGACGGATGTGTATGGAGAAGGCGTGTTAACAGTACGCCAGTGCTAGAACTGGTGTGCAAAATTTCGATCCGGCAATTTTGATGTCGAAGATGCACCACAGTCTGGAAGGCCGGTCGAAGCTGACAAAGATGCGATAAAGGCATTATTTGATGCAAATCGGCGAATAACCACACGAGAAATCTGTGAGAGATTAAATTTGTCGAATTCGACTGTTTATGGCCATTTGAAAGGCATGGGCTTAACCTCGAAGCTCGATGTGTGGGTGCCCCATGTCCTTACGGAGCGAAATTTGTGTCGTCGCGTTGACGTGTGTGATTCGCTCCTCAAACGTCAAGAAAATGATCCATTTTTGAAGCGGATTATTACTGAGGACGAAAAATGGGTTGTATACAACAATGTTATACGCAAGAGGTCATGGAGCAGAAAAGATGAACCGGCTCAAGGCGCGTCAAAAGCGAACATTCACCAAAAAAAGGTGATGCTCTCCGTTTGGTGGGATGTCAAAGGAATCGTTTTTTTTGAGCCTTTGCCGGACAATACAACGATTAATTCAGAAGTCTATTGTCATCAACTGGACAAATTGAATGATTCACTTAAAGAGAAGAGGCCCTAATTAATCAACAGGAAGGGTGTAGTGTTCCACCAGGATAATGCGAGACCTCACACAAGTTTGGTCACTCGCCAAAAACTTTTACAGCTTGAACGGGACGTACTGCAACATCCACCATATTCTCCAGATCTGGCGCCTTCCGACTACTATTTGTTCCGGTCCCTGCAAAATTTTTTGGATGGCAAAACCTTTACCTCAAATGAAGATGTCAAAAACCACCTGAACCAGTTTTTTGCTAGCAAGGACCAAAACTTTTATGAGAGGGGAATTATGTTACTGCCAGAAAGATGGCAAAAGGTGTTGGACCAGAATGGCCAATATATAATTTAATAAAATATTTATTCATTATACGAAAACTGTCTTTCATGTTCCCCAAAAAAAACGAAATGACTTTCCGAACAACCCAATAGAATATTAAAATGTAAACACTGCTATCTCCCTCGATTATATAGCTAGCGTTTGCAAATCTCGGGCACTTCTACTCTGCAACTACTAAAATTCTTATTCTTATTATAAAAACATACCTAAAGTTTCTTGACGAGCATAGTTAATGTAACCACGATGCACAACTTGCAGACTGGTCACGCAATGGTAAATTCTCGAGACTTTAAAGCCCCGGGATTAAAATTCTGGATTATATCCCGGAACTGGAAACGCTAAACCCAACTAACCGTTGTCAATATTTTTGGAGGTCTTCGGTAAGTGTGCCCAACTGCATTTGGTGGACATTTATTCCCAAAAACAATATGTTCCCTTCCCAACATTGCCCCTATTATGATCGGAAGCAAAATTATTTTTTTCGATTGCTGCTACTTTTTCAAAACTCGATTTTGACACAGTAGAACCTAAAAAAAAAAATTGGTTAATTTAGTTGAGAAGAGGAGTTATACGGACGAAGAGGAGGAGAGGACGCCTGAACGAAGTGTGTTCGACCAGGACCTTATTTTGGGCACCGTGTTTATTTCGCGTAGTTCCAACTGCAACGGGATGCGTGGTTTTCGAACTTTCTCACTATTTATTACATCGCCATCGCAACGAAATAGTATTTCGCTCGGAAACGGAGTGAGGGCGTTTCTACAACCACACGTCGCGACGAAACCTTAATTTTACGCAAATAAGTTTGTCCGAGAGTCGCAATGAATTTCTTCTCGGAAAGTTCCCCGAGTCCGGGCCCAGAGGACAAATTTATTCGATCAAATAGTGATTTGACAGTTCTTCCGTCACCTGTGCGCCTAATTGTGAAAAAAAAAATACGTTTTTCGCATTTACGGCTGAAAATACACTTGTAGAGAAGACGGGGTTGATTTTTATGCTTGTTTAGCCCCCGTTTTTCTTTTTTGTGCCACTGTGTATATTGGACAAAGATGAAAGTGTCGTCCTCGTGCATGTGAATTTTGTTGTGTTAGGAAAGGCGGAAGGAAGGGACCAGACTGAGTATTTTCTGAATAGAATGAAAGGAGCGATTTTTGAAAAGTGCCTCCTTTAATTGGCGTAGATTTTTTTAAGTGGATGCTCGGAGAAGTACTACTAATACGGAAGAGATCGAGGCGAGCATTTCATGCTGCATAAAGGATCCGGAACAATTCAATTTCTAGTACCAACGAAGTAAAGCTTATTTTTATCAAACATGTTAATATAAGAATTTGTAGCGATGATAATAAATATTGTATTAATCGAAGCATCCATTAATTTTATTTAAATCTGCAGTGGCACAAAAAAAATAAATGGGAGTGGGGCTAATGTAAAAAGATGGCCGCGTTTACCTTACTTTTTACTTTATATAGAAGCGCATGGTTCGATCTATATTCCTGTATTAACGTCCATGCGCATTCGTCGGCTGGGCTCCCATTGATTTTGTTCGATTCAAGTGAAAACACGGGATCGAAAGCCAGGAATGCGCGTGGGTTCTCCCACCGCCCGAATTATATACATATATTATCTGTTTGTTGGGTGATCTGTGGTTCGACGATGTTGGCTTTTACGTTGTTAACTGATATCATTGGGGTTAGGCCGGCACTGAGAGGACCATCACCGACTAGGAGGTACGCCCCCTATTAGGCAGTAACGGGGGGAGCGGGCGGAGTCGCGGTTTCAATTGTGGACGCAAGGGTCGTTTGTAAGTGTGCATTTGTTGCAGAATGCATTATTTTTTTATCGTAATCGTGGGCTCTATGTGAAAATTGAGGGAATCACGACCTAGAATAATTTTATAGTTCATGTGACAGTCTTTTTTTTATTATAATTGTTTAAGAATCGCGGCGGTAGGAGGAAGAAATGTGTAGCATAAGGTTTTTTGTAAGGTTAGAAAATACATACCTCTTAAGATTCCTAAGGGTTTTTTTATTGATATTGGACCCGGTTTCCTTCCTTTCCCGTTCCCAACCGGAGAAGGTAAATTTAAAATTGTTAAAATTACAGAAGTTTTTACAAAGGCAGTAGTAGCAAGCAGTAGCGAAAAGTGAAACCAACCAAAACTAATTTTTACAGCAACAGGCCGGCGAAAACCTTATTTCCAATTAAAGCAGGGACTAGAATAATGTATGTATCTTGTCAAATGAAATTAAACCATCAATAACAGTTAAAATTATTTTTAAAAGCTTTTAACGCACAATCTGCCACAACTCTCAAAAATGAAAATGTCATCCCATTCCTATTTGATTGATAATAATTTTATGTTTATTACACGAAAATTAGTTGGTTCTGAATAACATTGGAGTCAAACTAACCAAAATTATTCTTTACAGTAACAGATTCACGAAAAGCTTATTTCCAAATTGCCAAGTAAACCATCCAACCAACACCTATCGCAGAGTTAAGCGAAATCAGCATGGATTTTATTACATGAAAATAAATTGATTAGTCTTGAATAATATCGGGGTAAAACTAACTAAAACAAGTCTTAACAGTAATAGATCAATTAAAACCTTATTTCCCAGTAAATGCAGTGCCTAGAATTATCTAATCAATCTTGCCAAATAAAGTTAAAGCATCCATCGCAGAATCAACCAAAAACGATAATATTCCACCTGTTTTGCTTGGCAGACCGATTAAAAATTCCTTTTCAAAATCTCAATTCCTCCCAAGGCTAGTTTTTTAAGCAACACTGTCGATTACTCTGCCTTCAATGCACATTCTGCCACAACTCTCAAAAACGAAGATGGACATCTCCATGGATATATTGATATTTCCATTGGTAATAATTTTATATAACACAAAAATTTATTGGTTAGTTTTGAATAATATCAGAGTTAAACTACCCAAAACCAGTCTTACCAGTAACAGATTAACGAGAACCTTTTTTCCAAGTTAAAGCAGTGTCTGGAAATATTTAATTCTTATCAAATGAAATTAAAACATTGCAGAATTAACCAAAAACCGATTTAAAAATTCCCTTTGAAAAACTGAATTCCATTTTCCTTCGCAAATCTGTTGAGCACTCCTCTTTCAATTCATATTCGGCCACAACTTCCAAAAGCAAATCCATTCTTTTTATGGATAAACATTTTTTATTACATGAAAATAAATTGGTTGGTTTTGAATGATTTGCCAAAATCATCACACGTGACATCTACCCCTGCCACTTTGAAGCGTTTTGCAGCCACCTTCGCCAATGCTTCCAAGAGCCCTCTGTCGGAGAGCAAGTTAAGTAGCGAACTAAATTAGAAGACCACTGTAAACCTAAACCCAATTAAAATAAATGTGTTTTTATAATGGCTTTATCTGGGAAAGCTTTGTAAAAACACAGCTTTATTGAAACAAAACCGACGATAAATGCCGACGCATAATTTTTCTGAAAAATATCAATTACCCAATTAATCCGCGTCCAATATGTCAACAAACGAAATAAAACTGCATGTGGTCACAATCCCATGATCAATTTTCGTGCGGCTTCGCTTACGAGCATCGACGTTGCCGGAGTTTCATTTCAAATACATATCGGTGTTTAATGAATGCCCTTACCGTTTTATTGTCGCGTTACCCGTAACTCACACCGAATCGCGGCGCCGTTTCCAACCCAGTGTTAAAATCGCTTTATTAAAAATCCGTTACTTATTTATGGTAATTTACGACCGACAGTTTGGCAACGCAGCGAGCACCGGTCTTTGACGAACGGAAGTGTCCACGGCGAAGATCTCTGCGGGGCGGGTGGGGCGCGGCGGGAGATGAATTGCGCGCGCTCGCAACAGGCCATTTTGTCACAATATTAACCTTTTGTTGTGATCTATCTGAAAAGAAATGTGCGATCAAATACGTTGTTTACTTCGAACCGATAGACTTTTTTATTGTCGCCGCGAGGCGAGTTCCGTTTAAAGCTAAACAGTGCGGGATCGATCGTTTGCCGTCGACTCAAGTTGGAAGCTCGACCGTTTTAAATATGTGGAAAGTCGACGGGAACTTGCCGCCGGACGCAGCCACAAAGTAACTGTCCTAATTGCATCGTTTTGTCAATTTAAGGTAAGAAATCGTGCTTAATTGTGCGTAATATCGATCGGATAGTAGTGGCGTTTTGATTTAATGTACGAATCGGCTTGCACGTTGCCCGCAACGCGAGTTTAAATCGAGAAATCGTTTCCCTGGTAATCGCCCCAATATGGCTACCGTCGGAATTCGTAATGCCAGCCAGTGGAAGCCGTGTACGCGGCGTAACGTCGAAAATAACCGTTATGCGTCCATTTAAGGTTATTTTTGCGGTACGTTCGATACTTTTTAGTGCCTGGATCGATCCGAGTTTACGGTAAGACGGGTAATTTTTCCGAAATTCGACGTGGAAAGACGTCTATCTTGGCGGGACGTTTTCCGCCGGCTTTGGATTCGCGAATTCGCAGTGCGATCGAAATCGCCTCGTAATTTGTTTATAACGGTTTTTATTTTCGTCGTCGACACATTGTTAGTTATATTTGTGTAACGTTCTACGCCATTGTTTGTTGATGTTCGAGTGTCGACAATTTTTTTAGCGCAAAAGCCACAACAAAACCGACCAAATTGTTTTACCTATTAATTTGACAGAAAATCGTTTTAAATTATAAAATGGGAATAGACCCGAACTGTGCCATAAAGCGTTTAAAAATCTTATTGGATATTTAAATATCAATACATTATTATCCACGCAAACTTGCTAATTTTGAACCGTCCTCGGAAACTTTTAATTCAAGCCATTGTGACCAACTTAACAATGTGGTTTGTTTTTGGTAGTCTGTGATTGTGTTCCTTGAATTTTTGTCATATCGCGGTGGGCGTTGAACGAACATTCCCTGTCGATTTCGGAAAATGGTAGTCTTAAGCAACGACCGCAATGTTTTCAGTCAACCGGCACACCATGAACGAACCGGAAGACGTCGCCCAAGAAGTGTGGACCGCGTGGATTCTCGACGCCATAGGTAAGATCCGTACCCAAAAACAACGACCTAGCGTCGAGAGGATATGTCACGCGATCCGTCAACACCACAACTACCACGAAGACGTGGTCGCGGAGCACCTGGAGGCCGCCGTCAAGGATGGCAGCGTGTTGAAGGTGTTCAACAAGGGCCAGAGTTCTTACAAGGACCCGGGAGGGCTCCAGAACCGCACCCTCAAAGTCCAGAAGGAGGTGGACCTGACACGGGTCGTGACCAAAGCAGTTAGAGAGTTGGGAGAACGGGACGGATCCAGTTTGAAGTCGATCGAGAAATACATCAGGCAATCGCACACCGTGATCGAGAGCGGCGATTGCGATTTGAGGAGTATTATACGATTGGCGACGAAAAGGGCTACCACCAGGCACCTGCTGATACCCAACGGGAAGAATTTCAAGTTTAATTACACGTTGCACAGTCCGGGCGCGAGGCGAAACAAGGACCGGAGGAAATCGTCCGGGAACGAGGAGGAAATACCCAAGGTGAGTGACATAACCTCAATTTTGCTTGTGTGTGCCGGTGACGCGTGGGATTCGAGCCGGGTACGATTAGCGTCGGCTTAATAAATTTATGCGCCGTTTACAGTTGCAATTTGCATAACACGTATCTATTTAGAATGTGCGATCGTTTTGTCGTATTAAATCAGACGCGGTGCTTCTAGTTTGGGCACTACAAAGAATTTTTCAGTTATCTAGTATTCTTAAAAATTTTCTAAGAGAGAAAAATAAAAATGATTACATCCCACATCAAAATAAAGAAATTGCAAATTTTTAAGCAACAATTTTATTAGGTAAGATAAGACAATACAGAATATTTAGTTATTATGTATTCTACATTAATGATGTATGTATCTATATGAAAGAAGCAGAAAAAAAGGCGCAGAACAATGTGAAACTTAAAATTACAAACATAAAATATACAATAAATAAAAATACAATAGAGTAAGGGATCTAAATTCCATTAAAATTTTATTTTTTATTTGTTTAGAAATTAATTAAAGCGGTTTTATTCAGTGTATGTATGTATGGCTTTGTAAAAGCAAAATCCAAAAACAATTTTTCACTTTCAAAAAGTCACGTGTTGCACAAAAAATAAGCAAAATAAGCAAAAGCTTATCCTATGTCCTATGACGTCATTTAAACGAAGTTCACTAAAATGTTCGATATCACTGAAGGTCTCCGTTATACCGACGTACTTGAGCGAATATAGACCAATTTTTTAAAGATTATTGTTATTTCCTAAGTCAACGTCAGGTGCTTTGCTTCGCAGCTGTCTCTGATCAATCAACACTAGCTGTTTCGTAGGTTGGGTTATGGTGAGTGGTGGCGTTATCCATCGTTTATCACTCTAAGACAGCATAAGAATGTCATCTTAGAATATTTTAAAACAAAACTTTTTGAAGCAAACACACTATACGAATTTTTACTTAGTCCCCCTCTGATCTACCACCCAGGTATTTAAATTGCCAATTGCCCACGTCCATTTTAAAAATTATCTCACAGTTAAGATTGAGTAATAACTTTTTTTGGAAATTCTCGTAACTAACACTAAACAATTTGAAACAATTTACCAATTTCTTTCAATCCACTTACCCGATGTGCTTATCTTATTATAAATATATTTAAAGATCCGTGCCTTACAACTATAATTTGTATGTGCATTCAAAGTTACAGATCCCTATTAGTTTACTATTTTGTTTTCTTTAGGCTTATGTTATGCCTGATGCGGATTTCTTGTTGCGGAAATGTAATTTCTGATAAACAATAAATAATAACAATAATAATTATAATTATATTAATAATAATTATAATAATAATGTCATTTAAAAGAAGTTGGTGTTTTCGCGTGAATATTTATTTTCTTTTTCTTTATGCAAAGAATGGCATAACCAAAGTAATTTTCTTAAATAAGCGAATTAAGTACAGCCTTAAGGAATGTGCTTTTTCACAAGTGGGAATGTATGCTGGTTTCAGAACAGCGTACATTTAGATTATTAAAATTTCAAGGTCATTAGATAGATTATTGTTTACTTTGGTCAAGCGAGAAGAAAAGAGGTCTTGAGTAAAACTCTTGTAATTGTTTTATAAAATATATATAAAAATCCTTTGTTTTCCATATTGGAACACTATGATTTGGTCGCCGGTACTTAGTTGTGCTGTTAATTTTTGCTCTGAATTAAACATGAGTTGTGAAATTTTTGCAGTTCGTTGATAATAAGAATAGAGAATACGCAAATTTGAGGATCTAAAAGAGCATGTCTTGTGTCTTCGTACGCAATTTTTTTTCACGTTTGCTTTATTGTTTCAACTAAAACGAAACGAACGTTCTGGAATATATTGGAATTTTCGACGTCACCAAGGAGTGTTTTCTCAAAATATGCACGGATTCTGAAAAACGAGTTAATATTTATTTTCTTTTTGTTCATGCAGAGAATGGCCCAACCAAAGTAATTTTTTTAAATAAGTAAATTAATTAAGGCCTTAAGGGATGTGCTGTTTCACAGGTGGGAATGTATTAAAATGCGCTGTCGTAAAATAAGATTGCTGGTTTCAGAACAGCGTACATTTAGATTTTAAAATTTCAAGGTCGTTAGATAGATTATTGTTTACTTTGGTCAAGCGAGAAGAAAAGAAGTCTTGAGTGTGGAGCTCGCTGTTCTGAAAGAAAATGAAGTGTACAGTGTACGAAAGTTAAGGGCATGCGCAGAAGATCGTTTCATGCTTCCTCGAAAGTACCACCATAGCCAATCCAATAGGTCGTCTATAAGTATGAATTATTGTGGTGTCGGAGGACTCACGTAGCCATTCAGGAGATCGAATACCAAAAGAAAACAAAAAAATCCGGCACCATTTAATTTTCGTTCCGCACCGCCCCGAATGCCGAAACCGAAGGGTTGAGTCGTCGGACACCCAGGAGTTCGCTATTGGACAGCGTGGGATTCGGCCGGCGTCGCTGACGTCGCGACGCTATTTCGCGTGCCGTCAAGATTGATCGGTTTCACCACGATTCCCGATCGGGGGCGATACTTTAAAAACGCTACGCCGTATCGCCGTTCCGTCATACGTAAAGTAGTCGTTAAGGGTAAAGGGTCAGTTTGAAGCCCGCCGTATCTCCGATTTTCTTTTGAGTGGCGCGTGAGTCGTGGCGGTATCGCGCGATTTCGAAAGTCCGGCCGAGATTTTACAGTAGGTATGTATAGTTAATAAGTATAGTATGACTAGTGATCTAGTGACCCTCGACCTAACCGAAAAATAATCAATAATAGCAAAGACTGATATTTTTCAGCTGCGTGTGCAAAAACTACGTCAATTCTTTTTTTTGTACCACAAAAAAATATGAAAGCCCATCATAAACGTATTTAATTTTATTCTTAATGTCCACAAAATATTCAGAATCTAAGATAAGCAAATAAGATTAAGACGTTTACCGAGGAGGTTATAAACTCTTTTCCGCAATACGATGAAGATCCAAGCGATATTTGAAAGCCAGCACAATGTTATCAAATGTTTCTCTGTGTGACTAAAATGGCTGCGGTTTGTGTAAACAAAGCGTTAGATATTTTTAGTCGTCAGTAATTTATGAATTTTGATTATACTAACCTTTTTTTTTATATTGTAGTTTTGTTCTAAAACTACTTTGGTTTATATAATTGTATTTATAATGCTCTTTGACTAAATTTTCTAATGTTTATATCATTTTTAGAAATCATTTTATAATAAAAAAAATATATATCCTAAGTAACGTGCTTTCAAAATCACTTTCTAAATACTGATGCAACAGTTCATTTTATCAGCGACGAGTCCGCCCCTGGCTTCAGTCGAGTAGGGTCTGTTCATAGATATAAGAAAGTGACCAATTGCTTTTGAATGGGATTATCCAAGGGTGGTCATTAACATACAATGCAATAAGATTATTACCTAAATTTAAATTCAGGTAAAATTGTGGTCCATAATAGAAAATAATTTTATATCTACCTGTATTCTTTGGTTTGGTATACTACTTAGTTTAAGTTTATTAGTAATCATTCTTATTTCGTGTGTAATACAGCGAATGTTGAATCGTGTGCGAATTATGCAAAATATGAGCGAGTCTAGTGTATCTCACTAGATGATCCCACCCAAATGTAGAAAACACTATTCTATTAAGACTATAGAAGTTATAAACAATGTTTATTTGACTCTCATTGAACGTGGTGCCAGCAAGCAAGCATCTTTAGAAGAAACGTCCACATTGACGAAAATTCCAACATCAACTGTATGGAGATTTGTAAATAATCCCATTACAACGACGAAAAAAAGAAGCGATGCTGACATTTTCACGAGTGTAGATGAAAGTGATCAATATATAATACGGCGTAAAATTTGCCAGTTATACGAGGAACAAAGCGTGCCTACATTAGATATCTTAATTAGGAGGCTTGAAAAAGATGAAACCGGCTTTAAATGTGGCAGAACTACCTTATGAAAGTGTATTCAACACATGGGTTTTAAATTTAAAAAAAAATTGACAAAAGGCAAGTTTTAATGATATCTTTTAGAGTTCGGAAATGGTGACTGGAATATCTAGAAAAAATTAGGATTTACAGAGAACAAAGGCCAATTACTTACTTGGGTGAAACCTGGTTCGACACTTATGATACCCCGGAAAAGGGTTGGGCTGACTCAACTGATAAGTGTAAAACATTCGTCCTAATAGCGTCATTGTAATGGACAAAGCAAGTGATCACAGTAGACAGTTGACTAAAACCCCTTCGTCATGTGACACAAAAGCAACAATCCAAAACTACATGTAAAATAACGACATTTATTTTCACGAGGTTCTACAAAGCTTGAACCTACAAAAGGAATATGTATGTGATAATTATGCAAAAAATCTAGGGCATACAGTTTTAAGGCTTCCACCTTACCACTGTATATTTAATCCCATTGGACATGTGTGGCACCAACTGAAATCTACCATTCGTCGTAACAATGTTTTTTCCCGTTAACTCCAATGTGCTCAAACTTTTAGAAACCGAAGTTTTTAACATCCCTCCACAAAGTTGGGCAAATTCTGTAAAACATATAGAAAAAGCAGAACAATCGTATATCCATATTGCAAATAACACAAAACAAATAATAATTAGAACAGGCGTGACAAGATTATTTTATAAAAACCTTCCGTATTTCCAATTTTAACAAAAAAATATATTTTATTTTATTTTTATTCGTGTGCTATTGGAACGATCTTGTCTGGCCCGATCGAATTGTAATTTTTTTTAAGCGGTTGTTCTAACTAGTTAACAGTTTCACTCAATGTCGGACTATATGAAAAAGGAACGTTCGAGATGAATTTATAATTTAGCAGACGTAAATAATCGATGAAAAACCGAGGGAAAAAATCGAAACTGTTGTCGCGATTTTTATTATTCACCACGCGACGGGGTTAATTATATAAATTATGCGCGACCCTTCAGGCGTCTTATTCCCGCGGTCTCGTTATATACGGGGCGCTTATTGTCTGCGAACGCGCCAGTCGCCTAAGCAGGAGCGACGGGAACCTGTTACTATCGTCCCTCCCTCGTATTTCGCGGCCCTGTAATTTATTAACGCCATTCGGAGTTTTATTTTTCTTTATGAGGGAAAACAAAAAGCGGTCTGTCATTTTCTCATCGCCCCGCTTACGTCACGCCCGTTTAACGTAGGTAAATATTTCATCCGATGCTAATCTTGATGGTGTATCGGTATCGATTCCAGCGACAAATAGAGAAAAGGTAGGTTTTTAACTTAAGTCGGTAATTTTGTTACTCATTCAATTTTTCATTGTTTTATACCAAATTTAAAAGTGTTTTGTCCGATACTTTCCACCTCCTGACCCTGTAAATTTTACGAAAATAATTTAGATGAGGAGGAACTTAATGTGTAATATTTAGATATGAATAAAGGCTTTTTGTTTTTACAATGGTAATAACAGGTGGGGTTGAGCTATTTTAATCACTCATTCTACCACATTGTCGAACATATGTTGTTAATGTTTCCACTGCTGTTTTTCTCTGCAAAATATCAAGACCAACTGATGTTGTTTTTAAAATGCTTAATTATTCTTGGGCTGCATGTTTGAGCCCAATATTTGACACCTATTGGTAAATGGTCGAATCTGTTTTTGTTTTCTTCGCAGATTTTTAATAATATATCGCACTTGTGTGTGTTTTTTTTTCGTATTTTGATTGTCCCATATAAAATTGTGTTGTGACGCTACTGATATGGGCATTGCAACGAAAATTTAACCACAGACTAAGGAGATGATGCACTACTCAATCAGTTTGACAGATGCGCCTCAGCTTGTACAGGGTGTCCCAAAAAAGTGGTGCCGTTTTGGCGAATTCAATTAACAAAACCTCAAGATTTTCAAATGGAACACCGTATATTTTTATTCAGATATCAATTCTAGGACAAAAAATAAGGTAAGTTTGTAATTTATCTTATATTTCAATTTTTTTCAACTTTTTGAAATATTCGATAACACCCGTATAAATTCTTGTTGAAATTAAATCTGCCCCCACGTTAGGGTCACTTGTTGGCAATATTCGGTAATTTTTAAATAGCAAAGACATGGTACTACGTCTTTTAAGAATATAATACTCCAGATATACGAATAAAACCTATTGCTAACAAGACAGGTTGTCCATTAATACGTGGAAATTTTGAAAAAAATCGACTCTATACTACAAACTTGAACATAAAACTTCAGAATTCATAACATTTAATAGTAAATTATCTATCTTGATTAAAAGTAGCTAATAACAAAAATATGTAATTAAAGTTTATAG
Source organism: Cylas formicarius (assembly GCF_029955315.1). Lineage (NCBI taxonomy): Eukaryota > Metazoa > Arthropoda > Insecta > Coleoptera > Brentidae > Cylas > Cylas formicarius. The sequence continues at coordinate 27,425,565 of NW_026844326.1, read as the reverse complement.
GCTAACTAAACAAGGTAACGAATTTGCTATTTAAAAAATACCTAATATTGCCAACAAGTGACCTGATATTTTAATGCTTTAAATTCAACAAGAATTTATACGTGTGTTATCTTAAACCGAACCGAATATCTCAAAAATTAAGTAAAATTTAAATATAAGATAAATTACAAACTTACCTTATTTTTTAGAGGTTAATTTCTTAAGAAATTAACCTTTATTTTAACCAAGTATTCCAAAAATGTCAAAATATACAGGGTGTTTCATTGAAAATAACAAAGTTGATGTCGGGGGAGGGGACACTTTTGGGGCACCCTGTATCAACAAAAATATAATATTTTAAATCTTCAGGAAAGTTCAAGAAATTAGCAACACTATTCCATCGCACATCAGTTGGAAGGACTAAAGCTTTGCCTCCTGCTTGACAGAATCTCGCTCTAGCTAGATGGTTACCGCGAAAATTTTGGATTTTATTAAATTTATACGGTTACCTTTAAGTATGTTGAAAATCGTGTGCATTCTTTCTTAAGATAAAGAAATTACATGATATGAATGCGAAATATTTTTTTTATGTATCTTAAAAAATAAAAATAAGTATCTAGAAATTATAAACATTAACATAAATAAAATATATATGAATTCAAACTTTGGCAAAAAAAGGCAAAATGAGCGTGACTTGTTTTAAATAATAAATGCTTTATTTCTCTTGATAATGTTTACGAGATAGAAAGCTAAATATAAAGTGACGAAAGTAATAAAACAAAATATTATTTACCCACCTGTATTTCTTTCTTGTTGCTTATTATCACGAATGTCATAGTGCACTTTAAGTCTTTGAATTATCTCTTGAATTTCTTTCTGGCAGATTTTACAAATCGCTCTACACCTAGATTTATTTCGATCTGTTGTTTTAATGGAAATCTATCTGCCACATGCTATTTTCTTTTCTTCCAGCCATTTAAATGTTTTCACCTAATGCTCTATTTTTCACTAGTTCCACTCCTTTGACGAACCACCAACTAAATACGCGAGACGTATTCGACAGCGACAATTTATAGATTTATAGAAATATTTTGTAATTGCTACAAAAAAGCGTATTCTTATGAAATAAAAAAAAACTGTTTTCATTGTTTTGTGCCAACTTTCAAAGTGTTTCGCTTTTATTGTTGTATTTGCCACTAAAATATATTAGCGGTGCATAAAATAAGTTTTTCTACTTCTGACGCGGTTTTGGTTTTTAGTGGGCGCAGTACAACAAATTTGGTTAAATGATCTTGATAATTTAAAATAAATGTAAATTCGTTATCTCGTTGTGGGTTGTAAATCTATCCGTTTGACACCTAGAATTTATTTCACTCGTCAAAATTGGTTTTATTACAATTAATTTTTTCTTGCCCTTTGCCTTATTAATTTCATTCAATAATCTGTTTCGGTCACCATGACCAATAATATTTTGTCATACTGATGGTTTAAATGAATTTTATTTTTCTTTTTTGTACTACAATCTGTTCTACTTTGTTTTTTAATTTTTCTTTTTGTTCCATTATTTTTTAAAAATTCTAAGTAAAAATTTTTTTTTGTAGAAAAATTGAAAGTTTTTTGGGTTTGGGTTTTTTTCTCTAAAAATCTTAAATTATATCCAGAAATCTTCAGTAAAAACTGAATAAATAAGAATTAAAAGTTCAGATTTTCACGAAATTATATATATTCACATGACAATTGTTTCGGCAAATGCAATATATATATACCGAAAAATGACAATAAAACATTAATTAATGTTGTTGTGAGAATTTAAGTTTAATAATGGAGATATATTTAAATCTAATTGATCGATATATTTTATTTATTACATTTGAATGTCTCATTTTGTTAATTTTCTACTTTTTGTAGCTGTATGTAAAATATAAAAATTGTCGTCAAAAATTTGTTTTTCTGTGTTTAAGTGATAATAATTAGAATCTAGACTATTGTTTTTAAACGTTCTTTTATGTTCGTTAATACGTTTCTTGAAGGATCTACCTCTTTGTCCAATATAACTTTTAGGACATGAGTCGCATTTCAACATGAAGACACCTGATTTTGAAACAATTGTCATGTGAATATGAATATATGAATTTCGTGAAAATCTGAACTTTTAGTTCTTATTTATTTTGTTGTATGGATTTTCATCAGTTCAATTTTTAATAAAAACTGCCTCGTTCTATTTGAAATTCCGAGGTTACTTTTGTTGAAAATGTTCTTCAAAATCGGCCATAAAGTTTCCGTTCCGTTGTTACATCGGTTTTTTTTTCTTTTTTTGACAGCTACCGGTGCCTTTACCGATCTGTTCCGAGTGCCTGGGCACCGAGGTGAAAAACAAAAAGGGCGTTGCAGAGAAACTGAGCGCGTGCTCCGAGTGCGGCTCGTTCGTCCACCTGAGCTGCACCGCCGCCGGTCCCGAGCTAGCCGCCCTAATCGCCAAGGGCAGCAAATGGTTCTGCGAGGAGTGCAAGCAGTGTGATGGTTGCGGCAATACCGGCGTGTCGACGTGTCTGCTGTGCTGTTGCAGCTGCGAGCGCAAGTACCACATGGGCTGTCTGGACCCGCCCGCCGAGAAGAAACCCAAGTGCCCGTGGCGGTGCCGCCACTGTCTGAGCCATCACGACAGCGTCGGCAAGGCGCAGAAAAAGGAGCCGGGCAGCGCGGTCCGCAAGAAGATCGACAAAGTGAGGGAGAGGATCAAGGAGAAGAACCAAAGGTGAGCCGGTTACTTGGGGAAATTATTAATAACGCTCTGTATAAGCCTTAGCCCATGTATGAGTTCAATCATTATTTGCCAAAGGAGAACAACATATTACGGTTGTATTTGTTTATTTTTCATCCATACAAAATAAATAATGAATATTTATTTCTTTAAAAAAATTTGGAATGGAACTACTCACTATTCACGGACTTTGCTTGCCGATAAGAAACCATTATAAATTCTATGCAAACGATGAAAGATGAAAATTGACGAACATATTAATTAGATCGTCTTACAAAAATACTCAGTTCCAAAAGATATATGAGGAGAGTTGAATGGAACTACTTGGTTATTCACGGAAATATTAATCATACTGCAATGGATTGGATTCAAAAGGGTAACGGTATGGTCTGTTCATAGATATAAGAAAGTGACCAATTACTTTTGAATGGGATTATCCAAGGGTGGTCATTAACATACATACACGGTCATTAACATACATACATACATACATTACATAAGTCTTCCACCTTACCACTGTATATTTAATCTCATTGAACATGCTTGGCGCCAGCTGAAATCTGCCATTCGTCGTTACAATGTTTTTCCCCGTGTTAACTTCAATGTCCTCAAACTTATAGAAACCGAAGTTTTTAACATCTTTCCACAAAGTGGGGCAAATTCTGTTAAACATATAGAAAAAGCAGAACAATCGTATATCCATATTGCAAATAATATAGAACCAATAATGATTAGAACAGGCGATGATAGCGATAGTGATACTGATATATTATGTGAATAATTTTAAGTAATTTAAGTAGGTAATAAAATTAATTTGTAATTTTATTTTAGATTTAAACATAAACACATACATAAATAAATAAATATTGTTTAGTATCTTTCATAACAAATCCCCAAATAATTAAATTCTAAGCAAAGTACGGACCTGTTGGGCCATATTTCATTCTTACAGCTTGCCCGGGTCTTTCGTTAATTCGTATCAGTTAGTCACTTTCTACCTGATTTAGAGTGTTTTGAATCTCACAAATTAAGAGTCTCATGTTCTAACAACTCCAGAGTTGCAGAGTAGCAAACATCGAGGAACGGGTGAGAAAGGCAATATGCAAGGCGAAGATTCCGAGTGACAGTTCAATTTTCGCAATCTTGAACGGCGCGCATAGATGTTCATCCTTGTCCGTTTCTTGTGTTTAGATCGAAAGAGGCGGCGTCGACGTCGCCGGCCGCGCCCCCGCCCGCATTACTGACGTCGTCGAGTCCCGCGACGCCGACGGCGGCCACCGCCAGGACGCCGAACCGGAAAAGCGCTAGAGCGACGGCGAACGAGGGCGGCGACAGCGACAGCGAAACTGAGGGTACGCCAAATCCTGTCACCGCCACCGATACACACCCGCGCCTCCCCGTCACCGCTCACCGACAAAGACCCCATCCCCGCAGTCCCCCGCCCCCGCCGACCCCCGCGTTAGATAACCTCGACACCCACGACCGGATGTCCAAGGAGAAACAGAAATTTTTCAGACATTCCGCGTTCAACGCGGAAAAAAAGAAGCGTAATAATAATAATAATAATAACAATAACAATAAGAGCAAAGCGGTCGAATTGACCACCCGCACTAGGACGCGGAACGGTAAAATTAAAGAGGAAGCGACCACGACGACACGTAAGAGCCCGCGAGGCGGTAAAAAGGACGAGGCTCCGGACGAGTCGGATACCGCGGAGTCCTCGTCCGACGGCGACGGCGACGAATGCTCGAGTAGCAGTTCGTGCACGTCCGACGACGACGACGACGACAGCACCGATTCGGACTCGTCGGTCGAAGCCGGTTACTCGGAGTCGAGGATACGGATGCAAAAGGTGGCGACGTCGTCGACGGTCCCGTTCGCGTCGAAACGCGAGACGTTCGGCAGCGTCGGCGGTATAAAAGTCGACAACAAGGACGCGCCGTGGGGTTTCGCAGCGGCGGCGGCGGCGGCCATCGTCAATAAAAACTCGTTTGCCGACGATAAGGTTCCGCGGAAGGAAGACGTAGGAGCCGTCGCCGCCTCCGAGACCGTCAGCCACCAACTCAAGGGGCTGTTCGACGGCCTGTCTCACTTTTTCGCCGCGCCGTCTCCGAACCGCAAAACCCGCACCCAACCGGATTACAATCCCAACAGGCGAAAGCCTCGGGACGTGTCCGCACCCTTCGATGGCGAACAAAAAAAAGAAAACCGCAGGCCGGCTTCCCCCCCGTCCGTCCCAAAAAGCCCCGTCCCCGTGGCTCCTCCGTCGTCCTCGCGCCGTGCGTCCCCCCCTAGCGAGCCCGCGCTCAAACGCCCGCCCGCCGCCATATTGTCGCCCAGCGATCTCGTAAAGACTGCGGTTAATTCGAAATTCGAGCTCGAGGCCGACCACAGGAAGTTGTTTAACACCGAGTGCGCAGCCGCATCCGCAGCCGCCGCCGCCGCCGCCGCCGCATCCGCCTCGACGACGACGCAGGCGAAAAAGCGCAGCCAAACCGCCGTCGCACCTAAGGCGCCGCCGCCCACGGCCCATCTTACCACCAATCAGACGGGTAAGATCGGAACTCCTGCCTCGGTGCCCGGCAAATCTGCTCCCGCCCCGCTCCCGTAGCGTCCATGAACGCGTGACCCGGTGCACGTTTTCGCGCGTTTGATTCTCTCTCCGTCCTCCTCGTCCGATTCCCGGGTTAACCTGCCGCCCCTCCGTCCCGATTTTGAACGTCTCTTAACACTTGGAACGCTTGCGATGCATGCCCTATCTCTCTTTCTCTCGAAAGTATGTAGTTTTAACCTCACATACCTCCGTTAACGTTACACGCACGCACGAAACACCGAAACAACAGTTTCTGATGTTACCTGATCTGATGGCGGTTTAACCGTTTGGCGTCACGTTGGTCCTTCGAGCCGGATGACGCTCGGCGACGGCGAGAACAACAGCAGCAAAAACGCGGAAACTTGATCGATTTAATTTGCGATCGCGTTAGTCCGCGTAGTACGGCCGCCTAAGCGGACAAATAATTACGGTGGCCTGATCTCAGATGCTTATATCTATAAGTCGCCACTTTTGGTCCTTCGAGCCGGATTGTCATTCGGTGGCGTTTATGGTAGTTCTTTAAAATAGGAAGTTCGACTGAACCCCGACTGGTTTTCCGATCCAAGTCGAGATATCAATTTGCTCCTTCGAGTCGGATTATGTAAAGAATGTGGGTGTGCAATTACGAACTCTTGAACCGTTATTAAAACGAGTAGTTCATATGAAACGCTAATATAACAACCGCTTTGCCGATTAAATCGAAGAACCAAATCGGAGCGGCAGTTTGGTCCTTCGAGCCGGATTATATTTTAATTTATTGTCGTTCGTCAAAAGCGATCCAAGTTAGAAGGATCAAATCGTCGCTGCGTTGCTGGGGGGGGGGGGGTCTCAGGCTCCGGCATTAACGCACACATTTTCCCGGAATATTTCGATATTAACCTTTAGAAACGTCCGTCGATCGTGGTTTCGGATCGAAATCATACCGCACGTTTGTTCCAGAGGAGCCGAGACGGATTTATCTCCCGCCAGGCGTTTCCCTAAAAGACCTGGAGCTGTTCCGCGAGGCCCGCGAAAAGGCGAACGCGGCGACCGCGATCATTTTGCAGGCCGCCCAGCAAGCGAACGAGGCGAACCAGCAGCTGACGTCGCCGTCGTCCGCGATGCTGTCGCAGCCGCGTAATCCCGGCGCCATCGAGTTCGGCAAATACGAGATCCAGACGTGGTATTCTAGTCCGTTTCCGCAGGAGTACGCTCGTCTCCCGAAGTTGTTCCTGTGCGAGTTTTGCTTAAAGTACACCAAGAGCAAGGCGGTCCTCGAGCGGCACCAGGACAAGTGCACGTGGCGGCACCCGCCCGCCACCGAGATCTATAGATGCGGCGACATTTCCGTATTCGAGGTCGACGGCAATGTCAACAAGATCTACTGTCAGAATCTTTGCCTGTTGGCGAAACTCTTTCTCGACCACAAGACCCTGTACTACGACGTCGAACCCTTCCTGTTTTACGTGCTGACCAAGAACGACAAGAAAGGGTGCCACCTGATCGGTTACTTCTCCAAGGAGAAGCACTGCCAGCAAAAATACAACGTCTCGTGTATCATGACGATGCCGCAGTACCAACGTCAGGGTTTCGGACGGTTTTTGATCGAGTTCAGTGAGTATTTTCTGTGGAATCGACATTTGTCACTTCTGTGGCTTTTCAAATGATACTTTGGTCATTGGAACCGGATTATATTTGTGCCAGAATTTCTTGAGTCGGAAAATACAAATTTTTTTGGGCTTGAATTAAATTCAATCTGCTATGGTATTAGAACGGTTGGTAGATATATGAACGAAAAAGCGCTAACAGTATCATATTTGGCAAACTTTGAATCAAGAATGAAATACGGAATAATTTTTTGGGAAAGAAATGTGTGAAATGTGTTTAAACACAAATGAGACTTTTGACGGTATACCCTCTATATATATTTGCTTTACGCTCCTTCACAGCAATAAAATACAGAAAAATACAGAAAATTATAATACGAGATCGCAATATTACACCTTAACCTTACTTCGCCTACAAATCACTGAAAAGATTATAAGTGTGTGTTAAACTGTTTAATATACTACCTTTAAATGTTAGACGAATTAATAATAGGAATGTGTTTAAAAGGAAAATTAAAAAACTCTCAATTGAACTTGAGTCATATACCTTAGACAATTATCTAAACGTGCAAATAATTCTTAGATAATATTAAGAATATAATGCAGTATTACGATTGTTCTAGCAATAAGTATCTCTAGTTGTAGTTGACCTACTGCGGGTCTTTGACGTCGTTTCGTTTATTGTTAAACAAATTAGATCCGATTTTTTATAACGCTGCATTAGAGAAAATTTGACCATGAAATGTTAAGAATTCAAAAGGAGTAGAACGGCACAGGCTTTCAAGAACAACTCAATTTTGAACTGTGTTTGGTGATGCGGCCGAGGTTTTGAGGGGGGAGCGGGGAGTGAAGGGGCGAAGGGTTGAGACCATATAGCCACTAGAGGTATATAGAGAATCTGCAAGGTAAGACACCAACCAACTTATGGAGCAACTATGAAAAAAATGTTGAGAAGGAAATACGAATGTCGCCTGCGGCGTATCGGTTTATCGGTAGGAGGGCCACTTTATTATATGGTTAAGACAGAGGTAAGAATTGTGGGGGATGGAAGGTTAGGGGAAGAGGGAGTAGATGAGGGTTTCCAATGACCTTGAACTAGGACAGAATTGAGGTAGTTTTTACCTTAAATTTCCTTATGTAAAAATGCCGAAATTTATTCTTGAACGCTTGTACCTATCTACTTAAAATAAAAGGTAGAGTTTAGAAAAGCAAAATCCTTTCTTCATGACTGTGCTAAAAGAAATATTACATAATGTTTGCGTTTCCTCTTTTCCGTAATATAATCGTCAAAAAATTAAACCGAACTGATTAACAAAAATAATTGTTTAGTAAAAATAAAATGAAGAATAATGACGTCTTTTAAGCGATTGACTGATTTTCCCGGGTCTCTATTTTTTAGGTTATCTGTTGTCGAAGGAGGAGGGCCAACCGGGCACTCCCGAGAAACCCCTTTCCGATCTCGGCCGGGTGTCGTACCACTCTTACTGGAAGTCGGTCGTGCTGGAGTACCTTCACGTCCATCGCGGCAAAGAGATAACGCTCACCGACATCAGCAAAGACACCGGCATGTATTGTCAGGACATCGCCCTCGCGTTCCAACTGCTCAACTTCATCAGTTACGTGTCGACGGACGAAGGGGGCGTGGCGCCCGCCATAAGCGTAGACTGGGCGAAAGTGGACGCTCATGCCGACAGGGTTGCCAAATCTAAGACCCGGATCTACATCGATCAGGAGTGCCTGAGGTGGACACCGTTGCTGACCAACGCGGCGAATCAGTTCAGGGAAGACAAATCGGACGCGGAGAAGGAGGAATCGATCGAGACCGCCGACGTGATCACCGCCCCCGAGAAGATAATCATCGAGAACACGCAGGGGGTGAAATTGAAGCGCGGCAAAAAGAGGAAAGTGGTCGTGGCGGCGACGAGGACTCCGAAAACTCCCAAGGTGGAAACGAAACCGGTGGTGGAGAGCGTCGAGCACGTCGAGGAAGTCGAGATAACGTCGTCGGGACGCAAAAGGACCAGACCGGTCAAATACAACGAGACCACTTATTGCGATATTAAGCCGAAACGCGAGCAGCACGCCACTCAGGCCGGCGCCGAGACGGCGAAACGCAAAAGGAACAACGAATCGTCGGAGGTGGAAAAAGAGGCGACGACGAAAAAGAGTAAAGCGGGGGCGGACGTGGGCGGGGTCGAGACGACGCCGGTCATGCCCGGCCGACCGAGACGCGGCGGCACGCAACAAGCGAAGAAGGTGGTGGGCGAGCGATGGTCCCAACGTAAACTTAAGAAACAGCAGGAGCAGCAGCAGCAGCAGAAGAACAAGGAGCCGGCGAAAACGGAAGAGGAGGAGGTGGAGGAGAAGGCCAAAGAGTCGGACGATATCCCGGTTCTCGAACCGGCGGCGGCTCCCGCCCCCGAAGACCGGGAAACGAGTCGAGCCGCCCCGGTTTTGACGCCGCAAGTGAAGAAGCGGCCGATGAAGAAGAAACGGGGCTGGGTGAAGGGCAGATCGCGACGCACGTTCGGCGTCGTCGACAAGCAGCTCAAGCTTCCCGAGCTTATCAAGGCGAAACTCCAGAAGGATAGCGAAAGCGAGTCGATCCCGTCGGAAAAGTCGGAAGACGAGGCCGCGTCGAAGGAGGGCGACGTCGCGACGCCGCCCCCCGCGTTCGTCGACAAACACGAGAAGAAGAAGTTGAAGTTGGCGTCGAGGATCTCGACGGAGGAGGACTCGAGCGCGGAGGCGGACGACGAGATGGAGAACGACGAGCTGCCGGCGCCCAAGGACGCGTCGCCCAGCAAGTATAAGTTCGCGAAGGAGGGCGGCGGGGACGCGAGGACGCCGCCGAAAAACCGGACGCCGAAATCGAGTCCGACGAAATCGGATGACGTCAAAGCGACCGCCCCGGTTCTGTATTCGACTACGTCCGAGTCGGAGACGGAAATCGACGGACAAAAACTGAAAATTATCTCGCAGAAGGAGGCGCTCGAACGACCTAGTCTATTTGTCGGCGCTCCCGAGGCCGCGGACAAAGACGCGTCGGCGGAGGCGGCGACGCGGGAGAAGGAAACCGACAAAGAGGAGGCGAAAGTGATCGACGAAGCGGACGTCGAATCGGGCAGGAAGTCGATCGACATGGAGATCGAGAAAATGGGCCACACTCAGGAGATAATCGTCCAGGAGGCGCCTCAACAAGAGTCGACCGTCAAGACAGAGGAGGAGCGGAAGCAACCGATCGACGCCGCCCCGGAGGAAAAACCGGAAACAGATTGCGCACCCGAGAGCGAAACCAAACCGGAAGCGGAACCTGCGCCGCCGTCGCCGCCAGCCGCGACCGAAGTACCCAAAACCGAAGCGCGAGAGGCGCCGCCAGTACTCGTGGTAGCCGCACCGGAACCGCGCAAACAGGAACCCGCGAATCCGCCACCCAGCGTCGTAGTGAACAACACCCAACACCAACCGCCGCCGCCGCCGCCGCCGCCGCCCAAGGTTCAATCGCCTCCCAAACCGGAGGTGATCGTCAGCCCCGAGAAACCGAAGGAACCGCCACCGCCGCCACCTCCGGCGCAGCCCGTCAAGGCGAGCCCGAAACCGGCGCCCGTCCCGGAACCCAAATCGGTCATAGAAAAGCATCCCGCGAAAGAGACGAAAACGTCGCCGCAGGAATACATCAAACCCAAGGAGGAGATCAAAATCTCGCCGAAACAGGAGACGACGAAACCCAAAGCGGAAAAGTACGACGACAAACGGTACCACCAGAAGATGGCGCACGACGAGAAAGCGGCGTACGATTCGCAGGCGTTCTTGGCGAGCGCGATGGCGTCGCAAGGTTACCACATGAACATGAACATGTCGTCGGCGCCGCAGTACCCGTGGCAGTGGGAAACGTTGTGGGGCAAGAGTTTGTACTACGACACGGCCAAGAGGGAGTACGCCGGTTATCCGATGCCGCCGCTTCAGTTTCCCCCGTTGGACATGCTGCCGAAGCAGCAGCAGCCGCCCGGCTGTGAAAAAGAGAAACCGCCGAGCAAGGGTAACCGACAAGAGTCGAAGTACGCGCAGCAACAGCAGCAGCACCAGCAGGTAGGAAACGGCGGCAACGGTTCGTGCAAGTCGAGCAAGAGCGGCGAGCACCGCGAAAAGAACGTTTCGCCGAAGAAGGACGAGAAATTGAGACACAAGAGCGAGCAAGACGCCAAGCATCATCATTCCGGCGAGTCCGTGAAGGGCGCGGCGACGTGCTCGGTACAGGGCGGCAAGATGCCGCCCTGCGTGCCGCAACCGCTCGTTAATTTAGCGCCGAAAAGCGCAACGAAACCCAAAGAAGAGATCAAGCTCGATCAACACGAAGCACCGAAAGTCGCGACCACGACCCACGTGAAACAGACGCCTCCGACGCCGGATATCCCGTCGATGGGCGTGTACACGCCCGACTCGACCACCAACTCGGTGCACAGTCTGCAGTACGGACAGTGCGACATCGACGTCGCGCAGCTCGGTCTCGAGTCGCCAGCGTCGATATCGAGCGACATGGCGTCGCAAAATTCGGCCGAAGGGGTGGCAAGGCCGTCGTCGGCCATGAATCCCGCCGCCCCGCCTCAAACGAATTACGACTGCACCGTGCAGCACAACATGCAACAAAACATGCAGAGCCAGAACATCACGGTGCCGGCTTCGAGTCCCGGCATGAACCCCACCATGCAGATCCAAAACAGTCAACAGATCGCGCCGAATGGGAAGAGACAGATGCAGCAGCAGCAACAGCAGCAGCAGAGGAGCAGAGCGAATACGCCGTCGACGAAGCAGCAACACAACATCAGATCGACGCCGCCGAGCGGCGCCGGTCGACAGAGGGCCACGCCCCCGTCCGGTCACCAGCACCAGATCAACATGCAAGCGAGCCCGTCGGCGCCGCCGCAACACCAACAACAGCACCAGCAGCAGTTGCAGCAACACCTGCACCACCAGGTGGCGGCCGTGCATCAGGGCTACGCGCATCACCAGCTCGCGCCCGCGCCGCCGATGCATCAACACCCGCACCACGCCCACCACTCGGTCATCAGTCAGGCGAACTACATACCGGTGGCGAGTACGCAGGCGTTCCCGTCGCAGACGAACAGCACGTACGTCAACGTGCCGATGACGACCGTCATCCAGCACCGCATGAGCGCGCAGCAGAGCGGCGTCAGCCCGTTGGGTCACCAGAAACTCGCGCCGTCGCCCAGTTGCGCGGTGACTACGGGCCCGCCCAGTTTCTACATTCAAACTAACCCTCATAGCCATACGCACGCGCCCGCGGTGCCCACCCCTTCGCCTTCGTCGCTACAAGGCAACAACCCCGGCGGCGCCCAACCGGGCAACTCGAGCTGTAGCCTCGCGAAACTCCAGCAACTCACCAACGGCGTGATCCCGCCGTCGTCGTGCAATACGATGACCCCGCCCCCGACGGCGATGACCCCGCCCACTCATCACCCGCACGCGATGACCCCGCCTCCCAGTCACCAGATGCTGCCCAATCAGACGGTGAGGACGCCGCCGTCCGGCATACCGCCCAATTTGCAGCAGCAGGTGCTCGGCTACCATAAATACTACCAGGCGAACGTGAATCAGCTGAGCGGCAACGTGACGCCCCCTATCGGTCAGAATTTGGGCCGTTCGGGCGGTCGGACTTCGACGACGAACGTGGCCGCCATGCAACACATGCAGCCGTCGTCGAGCCGCGTCAGCCCGAACGTGCCCCTCAATCCTTACGTGATGAACAATTCGTTGAACGGGTACAGGATGGCGCCGCAGCAGACGCCCGGCGCCGTCACCGGTTATATAACGAACACGGCCGCGGGATTTATCAACAACGCGCAGATACCGATGCAGATGATGAACATGGCCGCGCAGAGCCAGTACCAGGACCAGGCGTTGCAGAGGGCGCAGCCGAACGCGATGTATACCTACAGTTACATAAACGGTATCATGCAGCCGTTGAACAGACACTAAAAAGTGCGATCGGTGAGATTTGTCGAGACGGATATGCCTTAACGTCGGCGATTTAGTTACGCCCCGCCCCCTTTTTTCTTTCGTTCGTTGAATAAACAGGCTGTGCCGGCTACTTTATTAGACACTGTATTATCATCTTTTTTATGCTAACATTGCGGGAATTGGTGCGACGCGATGGTAGACGTTTCTCCTGTTGAGAGAGTTTGTTTTTCCCCCTTTTGTATATAATTCGATAATCAAATTTGTACAAGGTTAAGTGTTTGATGTTTTAACACTATTTTTATTATATGATATATATATATTTTGGTAAATAGCACTGTGATTAGATACGTTATTGTTAGAATATCAGTACCAGTTACTGACGTTTTGCTGTACATTTTTTTTATTTGTACATTATTAAAGAGTAAAGAATATTAGTTTTTACGAGGGTGTTTTTTTTTACCCCACGCTTCAAGCGCAAGACTTCCCAAACTGACGGAAGTAACAAGAATATTTCTTTCAATGCAAGAAATATTAAAACTTACGTCAAACAAAAACCCTATTTGTTTTTTTTTTATTCAACATCTACAACTTTAACCTGTAAAAAATCTTAGTACAATATCATTCCTATTACCGTGAACACCACAATTGACCTATCGTGTCGCCGATCCTATGGTAAAATGGACCCGATTAAATAAAAAATAATTACGTTACTTGGACGGATCGAAGGCCGCTTTCCCATCGAATGTGCACCCGCTTCTCTGCACGATCTCCCGGGCCGCCCAAATCGCGCACTTAACGCACACGTCGAGCTCTCTTCCCTGAATGTATTGCGACAAAAACCCACCTAAAAAACTCTATTTTCAAAATAACGTACGTAGAAAGTCAACTTTGAAAGAAAGAGCATTTAGAAAGAGGGATTCGGTGAGAAAGTTTCAAGAAGGAAGAGAGCGCTTTTCGAGCGAGAACTTTTAGAAGGGAAGCTTTGAGGTAACTTATGAAAGAGGAGCTTTTAGAAGACAAGCTTTTGGACAGTTAAATTTTGTAGGGATGCGCTTTCAATCAAACAAAATTAAACGCGAAACAGTGCGTTTTCAAACACCAATTTTTCAGTTTGAAACCCAAAATGATTTTAGACTCATATTAATTCAGATTTGAGTTAATTTAAAACTTAAAAGAAAATTTTTGAAAAAAGAACAACATTAAAGTCTCCATTTACTGCCCGTACTTCAACTAATAACCGTTTTACTGGGGCTAGTTATCAATTTTTTTTTATTAATTACTAAAATTGGAAACAATCGCACTATGGGAGAGAATTTCATAAAACCGTCAATATCAGCATTTCTTAACATGATCCTAGAAAAAAATGACAAATAGGTAAAAGCTATGCCATGCAGTAACAATACTGTTAGCAGAAGAAACGAACGAAACGCTGAAAACAAGAAAATTCTCAGTGCAAATGGATGATTCAACTTTGAGAGGCAGTGAGGCAGTCATCAGTTAACTTATGTAAGATACATTGATGAAAAAAAATAACATCTTGTGCTGTAGATGGCGCCCCTAATAAATTAAATGCCATTAAAGCTGGTGTGAAATCTGAGCTTTTTGTCCAGTTATTTTTGAACTGTTCGATATTCTGTGTGACTGTTAACAATCGATGGTAAAGCGTTTATAACATATTTAGCCGATACCTTTGAAAAACTAAATATCTTAATAAGCAATTTCAAGAAACAAATAAAACACTGATCGACACAAAGGCAAAGATATTTGGTTTCATTACCAATAAACTTTGATCAGTTTCATTCATTCATATTCTATTTGCTGATTTAAAAGAAAGATTTTCTGATTTACAAATTGATTTCCTAACATAGATTATGCAGCTAATATGAGTGGATTGTCTGATATATCAAACATGAAGTATCAAGAAGAACTCACAGAATTGCAAAATGATGCGTGAGTAAAAATTTCATTTAATACAAAAGAAGCGATGGCACGACTTTGTGAAGAAACTTTAAGTAGATACCCAAATACAATCAAAAATGCAAAACAACTTCTACTACCTTCCATCTTTATATTTAGTCAAGTGTGGATTTAGTGCTGTAAAGGATTTACTGACAAAAAAAGAAATCGACTGGGTATAACACAACATGGAGACTTGAGATTAAAGCTGATCTAAATTGGAACCTAAACTAGCAGTAAACATCAAGCACAAGGATCACACTAAATTAATATAGAATTATTTTGAATTTGAATTTCACTTTTTATTATACGTTTTAAAATATTATTTACTGTTTTTTTAATAGAAATTTCACAGTGATATCTTGCTAAAACCATGTTACAGTGAGGGATGGCACAAAAAAGATTAGGAAACCCTCTTCTAAATAAAAGCAACTAAAAACCCGGCACATCCACCAAAATATCAAAAGCAAAGGGCACTGCTAATTAAAGTTTCAAATATACCTGTGAAAGCGTCACCGGCCCCATTCGTGTCGACGAGTTTTTCGGAGGGCAGCGCCTCTACGGGGTACTCGGATATCTCACCATCATGGGCTACCACCACCGGATCAATACCTTGGGTGATTATCACTATCCTACCTCTCTTTTTATTTAGTTTGGGAAGCGCGGCAATTTTTAAGGCAATCTCCCTAACGTCTTTCGTGGCGAACGACTGCTCTGTCGCGAAAGCCTCTGCTTCCTAAAAAACTGAGCCATTAACCTTGGCATTGGTTTAATGAAGATCCATTAAACCATGAGCAATAATTTCTGCGCGAGATTTTATGGATCAATCTTATCTAATTTATTGTCGATAATAAAACGCATTGCGAAAAATTCTAATGAGACAGAGCGAGATAGCATCGCAATTTATCGATGCAAAATGACGCAACTGTTTTTCAACTTACCGTTTCGTTACCAAAAATGACATCCACATAAGGCATAACCTGCATCAGAGGCTCTTTATAAAGCTGCGATATAAACGGGGCGCTGAGGTTCATTATAAATGGTTTGTCATGGGCCAGTGCCAATTTCGCCACCTCCTGTATAGACGGAGGGTTGACTGTCAAAAAGAAACCCTGAAAATTAAAAATGCAAAATTCAAGAGCAGTTTCACACAATTTAATAATTAGAAAAGCCCCTTTTCATTCCAGGGAAACGGGAAACATACTTTATCAGAAAATAATTAAAATACTCACCGAAATATAATAAAATCTTGCGCCCTCCAACAATTTCCTATTGTCTGGTTTGCTAATGTGATCAATGGTGAAACAATTTGCCGAACCGAGATGGGCGCAGAGCGATCTGTGAAACTTAGTAATCAGAACGGCACACGTGCCTGTTGGCTCTCGATCGTTATATTGATAAACTGCGTTAACCCCGTCCGAAGTGGCCCGTTCGTGCAAAATTTTCGAGTAGTCGTCGACACCGACGCAACCGAAAAACGTGGTAACTTTGGGCTTCTCCAGGATCCACTGTGCCACCCGTAAGGCGTTCTGTACACTGCCACCAGCTATGTATTCTGCTTTATATTTCGTTGTCAAATCGCCGTATAGGTTACCGTGTTTCTCGGGATCGAATAATGTGGCATCGTTTTCTTTCATGTGGTACCGGTCCAGAAAATCCTTATCTACGACCGCGGAAATGTCCAGCAGCGGGTTTCCCAAGCCCACCAAAATATTTTCGCTAAAAAATCCGAATCGAACAACGACTTAAAAGAAAACAGTGCTGATGCGAACGTACCTCAGGCCCTGTTTATCCACCTTCATGTTAAAAAAAAAAAATTGTTTTACAAAATAGAACAAAACGATAATTTTTTCTGCTCGTGGGAGAGCTGCCTTTATCCGCCGATATATTCTCTACGAGTAACGCAATGAGTGGTCGGACGCATATCGATGCTATCTCATCGTTTTCAACAATTATTAACGGCTATTAACATTTCTATAGCGTATCACTAAAAAATAAATATAACCTCCGATCATAACCAACAAAAGGCTAACGGCGCGGTCGTTGATTGTCAACAGGGTACCGCATTGTCACGTTTTCGGTTTACGTAACGAATGACGCAACGCTTCGCCAATTGCTTATTGCTTAAGCATTTCGTTGTTCATAGAAAATGTGTCAATATAAATGCATAAATTTAGAACACAGTTTATTTTTAAAAACTGCTTCATATATCATTTCCGGAAAGAGTACCATGTTTTAAGACAACTTAACATATCCGATATGGTCTAGTGGCTAGGATACCTGGCTTTCACCCAGGAGGCTCGGGTTCGATTCCCGGTATCGGAATAATTTTTTTTTGCTGTGTTATTACTTTTTATTTTTTAAATATCTAACCTTCATAACTTTTTGAGGGGCCGTATTATTTTATTTAACGAAAACTACGGTCTAAATCAATTACATTTTTTGTTTCAGTGATATACATTCAGTCTCTTCGAGCAATTTAGTAAAAATAACATTAAATTGGTCACCAAGCCATGAAATATGATTTTCATTTATGATTTAAATTTAAAAAAATTTTTCCGATACCGGGAATCGAACCCGAGCCTCCTGGGTGAGAGCCAGGTATCCTAGCCACTAGACCATATCGGACTTAATAAAATTTGTTGTTCAAGTGAGAGGACTTGTGATAACTTCAAACTTTCGACGTCTGCGATATTTTAATAATGGTTGAGACACCCAAAACCGATCCAAAAATCGGTATTGTATAAAATCCCATAATCGTATATCGGCGGGATCTTGGCCACAGGTTTCCACTGACGCAGATGCTATAGATCATACTCATCATCATCTGTGTCAGAGTTATGTTTGCGTGGTCGAGAGTTGACCCGACCGCCCTAAAGGGCGTCGAAAATTTACAGAACGCCAGTCGCACCACCTGCTCCCCGTAGGTCCGAATGGCGTTTTAACTTTGTTCCGAGTTCGATGTTGATAAACCGCATCAGGGCAGGAGGGAACCGACGGTCAGTCCCCACACTTACCCCTGCCCATTTAGCAGATTGCCCGGAGGCGGCCAAATCCGCCGCGTAACAGAACACCGCCCCCCTCCGTCGCCGACGTCAATACACGATCCCCAACTAACAATTACAGGTAACTAATACCTCTTGATGCGTGTTCAAAGTTGGCTGCATTGTTTACGATCCACCGCCGCAGAAGCCAAGAATAATGGCCGGGCGGCGGTCCCGGCGAGTCAAACCAAGACAAATGGCATCCGGGTGGAGGCAGGGGGCGCGGGCATCTCGGTTAATTCTACAAGTTGCCAACTTAAACGGTCCGAATTGAAATTCCGCACCAACTTTCGAATGTCCACTCAATACAAATCCGTGGGTTGGGGGTGGGGGGGCGACCGCCTTCAATCTAGCGACCTGTGTAACCTTAAGGAATTTCATAATCGTCCGGAAAGTCTTTACCCGTCCGATATACATTTAATGGAAGATTTACGAAGACGCAGCGGACGTCCACAATTTCGAGTGCCGGGGGTCGCGCGTATTAATTATTGTTTCTGATCGTTTGATCCTTTTGATTAATTTCGTCGGGTCGCAACCCCCGCCGCCCCCCGCCCAGGTCGCCCTTCAAGTTTCCGCTACGACCAGATTGACGAGGAATTGGGGGGGGGGTTATTTTCCGTTCCGTTCCCTAAAATTACATAAATTAATAAATAGTATATCGGATATAACAGTAGGTAAAAAAACTCACAACGCGAATGAAAAAAAAACAAAAAATAAAAGCAAAAGCGAACTCTATACAATCAACATTTTTAGGTTCAACTGTTCTGCATAAGCAACTTATTTTTTTATAGCTAAATATTTGCGTTAAGTTTAGGCCAATTGAGAAGTAAAATTAGTTGCTCACGACATAACCTCAAATTGTAAATAAATCTTCTTTAATGATTGTAATTAAGCAGATACAGCAGGGAAATTATGGAGTCGGTAAGTGGAACAAGCGTTAAAAAACCTGAAAACAAATTATTTCGAATACAAATTAGCAAGAAAAGAGAGAAAATTTGAGGCAAAACAAAAAACAAGACAAAATGTTATACGAAACGACAACAATGTCACGTGGTAGATATCAATGTTATTATAAAAATGAATAAAAAATATTGAAAATAATAAAAAAACTGACATAAATAGCCTAAGTGCGATATAAGGACGAAAAAACTTCTTGCTTATATTCTTAAAAATTATGAAAAAATATAATATAAATATGTAATATATATAATTGGGTTTTAAATCGTTTTTCGACGTTGTCCGATGCCTAACTTCCACAATCCTCTATCATCCCATTGACTTCTTTGGAGCTCATTGCACTGGAAACTATCTCCTTTCAAGTTTTCCTAGATTTTCCTAGTATTCTGCGGTTTAGTATTTATAACATAAAAATTATGAATATTAAAACTACTTTAAATAATATAATATTTAATATAATAATTTGTTACCTATACCACAAGCCTATTTGAACAAATATAAATGAAGCAAACAAAAAAATACTAATAAAAGTTTTTATATTCATTGATACAAACATTGATACTAGCAAAATGCAAAATATAAAATCTAAAAGATAAAAATCTTAGAAAAAATCAATATTATTTGAGATTAGTTAATAATTCCATTAATCATTCAACAATACTATTAATACATTCAGAAAATAGCAAATTGCACAACATACAATTTGAAAATTTACAAACTATGCGTTGCAGTTATAAAAACAATTGATGACTAAATGTTTTTCAAATTTTTTTCAAAAGAAAATTGTGTCTTTTATTTGTAAACATATGTCTAAAAATTGAACACCGTGCCTTTATAAAAAAACATGATAAAAGCATTAAATATTAAAAGTATTAAAAACTGTGAAAATCTGAACATTTTTTGTTCTAATTTAACTTGTGACTGATATAAATTTTTTATAACCGCAGCTCCAACAGTACCTGAAACTTTTTTGCAATCTACCTCAAATCGATTTATTGAAGCCACTGAATGTGTCCAATAAACAGAGCTAGCCTCCAATTTCTGTTCTACAGGCGCTAAAGAACAATTTGTTATTATTAATATTACATTTTTCTCCACTGTTGGGTTAGAAAAAAGAGTTTTTGCATTTATTAGAGTGGCAGAAGATGAATCGGTGAGATCTTCGATACCCTTTTTAACTGACAAACCAACTTCTCCAGACAATTATTACTGGTTGTGGTGGTAATACGTGAAGGTGCTTTTAGAAATGCTTTGTTTACTTGATTAATTAAATCATTTACCAATGGAAACTGAGCCAAACAAGTCACATGAAACAGGTTAGAAAAAAATATTTTAAAATTTTGTGCAGGGTTAATGATTTTATCTGTCGGAACACTATTGGACAAAAACAAGTTGGTCAATGTTTCTCGATCAAATCCGGTTACACTTAAATTGTTGCTTTTTTCCAATTGTTTGGATGCAACTAAATTAGATCCTACTATAATCATTGAATTCGTTGGTTTCCCCTAAGATTCCAATCAATGCGTGTGCAATATAACTCCCACACGAGTCAGTTGTTTCATTGTTCCTTGTTAAAGTTTGCTTGTATCTTTTCATATATACGAAAGCAGTAACAAGCAATAAATTCTCTATTATTGGAAAAAAATATCTGTCCCTAGTGATTCTTCTACGTCCATAAGTACCTGAACTTCATTACGTATCCCCTCTTATCTGGATATTCCCAACTACCCTTTGAACACCTCCATTTTGGTGGCCTCCAATTTTCTTTTGTCGTTTTCTGCACTCCTACATGTCTGCTCCACACGATAAAGAACTTTTAGATGTTGTATTTTCGTTTTTTTCCTATCTCGTGACTCCAAAGGATTCCATTTAAGCCAGAAGCTAATCTGCTGGCTTGAGTTACACGTCTTTTAATTTGGCGTTCGTCTTTTCCGGTGGCATCAAATTCAATCCCTAAGTAAGTGTAACTAGTGTAACTGGATGTTAATTTTTAACCATAAACTATTGTGGTGAGTGATGAGCTGCTTTTTGGCAAATTGTAACAGATTTCATGTAATTGTATAGACATACCCCTGTATTTTCTTTGCCATCGATTTAGAGCGTGCGTATATTATATACACAAGCAAAACCTTTTTCACTGGGAAATTTCGAGATAGTTTATTTGGAATGTTCAAAAGCTTTTATTAAGGTTAATACATAGACATAGACATTCTGTAAACATTGTATAAAAGATAAAAAGCCATGATTCGCAAAAAGGACAAGATTGCAACCTGCCTATGATATGATTGTTAATATGAATGTGATAATGCAAAAGAAAATTAATAAATGATAAAAAAAAAACAAAAAAAATGTTGTAAATTATCTAAAAATTGAAACGAAAGTTTATCGAAAATATCGCAAATAATATGAAAATATTATAACTAATCTAAAAAAAACAATCAAGAAAAATATGACACAATTAATTTACATAACAAAGGGACGTATATAAAAATAAGCGGGTAATGAAAAATGATTGTTGTTGAGTGTGTGTTGCCTAAATATTTTTTAATTCTTGGGGTGAATAGCGTCTAATAATATAATGGTTTGTTTTTCTCTCTATACCTATTTATCTTTTGTATTTTTCTTTATTTCCATTTTAAAAAAATATTTGTTCGGAATCATTGACGAAACCAATTTATTTATAAATTAACCCGAACGAAACAAAGTACACAATTATCTATTGAAACACGCGTTAAAATATAAAATAAAGTTATGGACAGGGGCGGGGGAGGGATAAATTTGCATACAAATTAAAAATCATAATCGTAAATACCCGCCGTTCGCCCAGTGGGGGATTAAAAGGTTTACGATTACGCGTTGTTAATGTTAAATTAAAGGGGGGCGGTGGGGTTGATTTTTAAACGGCGTTTTTATGAGACCAGGCGCCACGCGCGCCGCTGCCTAAAAAATCGAAGCTTTTCCTTAATCCCGCACGTTTTCCGTCCTACGCCCTTCGGGGGAGGGGGGTCGCGCGACCCCTCACAATTTATTGGCGCCACTTACAAACAATTAACATAAAATCCTAATTGCGTGGCGCGGGGGGTGGCCGGTGAAAAATCCCGAAAATCCAATGAACACATAAAAAAGGGTTAAAGCGGATGAAAAACCACCCTGCCCCTCGTACCGCGACCCACCCGGACTCTTTTACTGCATTAACCCCTTCGGCATTTATCCGCGGGGCGCGTAGATTTTTATTTCCCTTTCACGGTGTTTGTTTTGGATTTCCTACCCGTTTACATTTTAGCGGCAGAATCGCTCTTCCCCGTTTTTCGCCGGCGCCGCGCCCATTTAATGCGAAACGCAAATATAGTGAGGGACGAAATGGAAAAAAAATTATGTCAAAAATTACGCGCGAAATAATTATTAAGTGACAAGAAAAAGGACCCGCACAACACTCACTCATCGCGAACGCGAAAAATTTAAAAAAGCACGGCTTTCAAGCTTTTTATTATTTTTTGTAACTTTTAACCATCAAGTCCACCAAAACTAACTAAATTTCCCCAAATTTTGGCGAAGCTTCTGGCCGTCGCGCCCCGCTCTTCCCTATTTAACATGTATATAATAATTATAATTATTAATTAAAAAGTATTTAATAAAAAAACAACGTTACCGATCTATAGATTAAAAAATTTGTTGTTATATAAATCCGTGAAAAGGATTAAACAGTGGACAGATACAACAATAGCCGAAATGAAGAAGTTTCTTGGTTTGAATATTTTAACGATTATTGGTCTACTGATCTACACATGGAAACACCAATTTTTGGCAAAGTTATGCCTCGAAATAGGTTTAGACAAATATTACAATCATTACATTTTTGTAATAATGATGAAACGCCAGAAAACGCAGATCGGCTCTTCAAAATTGAACCAATAACAGAATACTTTTAAAATAAATTTGGCACAGTTTATAAACCGAAACAAAATCTTTCATTGGATGAGGCAATAACGAACTTTAAATTTTACAACGGAAGTGGACAAAAGTTGCAAAATCTCGTAAAAAAACTTTTAGATAAATATGAAAATATTTGGTATCATGTTTAGACGGATAACTATTATAATAGTGTTGAATTAGCAGAGCATTTGCTTTCCAGGAAGATAAGAATATGTGGTACAATTAGAGAAAGTCGTGGGTTACCTCAAGATATAAAAAAAATTAAGTTAAAAGAGGCCATCATGTTTTCCGTAGAAAAAATGAAGTTTTATTTCATGTATGGAAAGACGAGATATATGTCCGAATGATCTCAACGGTATATCAGGCTCGGCTTAGAGAAACCGGTAAAATAAATCGTAAAACTGGTGAAATTATTAAAAAACAAAACAATAAGCATATAAAAAAAAGTATTTTATGTTGATGTTGAACTGCGCATTATTTAATTCATTTGCGATACACAAGAAATACAAAAAAAAAGTTGCTAGAAGTTGCTAGAAGTTGGGTCGAAAATCAAGAAAATGTGGGTTTAGAAGCAGAAGTTTCTGAAGGCCCATCAAAAAGAGCTTCTCGTGAAGATCCACCAAGTAGGCTTTGTGTAGATTTGGCAGATCATTAACTTTCTTATAATCTTATTATAAAAAAAAGTCTCAGTTTGACAAAAAAGGCTTTTATGTTTTTGTTGAACTGCGCATTATTTAATTCATTTGCGATACACAAGAAATACAAAAAAAAAGTTGCTAGAAGTTGGGTCGAAAATCAAGAAAATGTGGGTTTAGAAGTTTCTGAAGGCCCACCAAAAAGAGCTTCTCGTGAAGATCCACCAAGTAGGCTTTCATAAAAACACATAGGCTTGTAAAACTTAAAAAAAGTTCGGGGAAAAAAATTTCCACAGAAACGGTGCAAAGTTTGCAAAATTCAAGGCATAAGGAGAGAAACTTGCTTTATGTGCGGATATTGTGAAATTCCTCTATGTGTTGGAAACCGTTTTAAGGACTAACACATTAAAAAAAAAATTAGAAATGTAATTTTCAAATTAGGTACGTAATTGTTTGAATTGTTTGTTATATTTAGTTACTATACTTTTATATGAATAGACGTATAGCTTTTTTTTTAGATTTTTAAGCGGTCCATTTTACCCCTGATATTGTGTAACGTGCTAAAAATGTCAAATGTAATGTAAAAGTAACCAGAATTTATATTTATAATAACGAAAAAAAATTTGATTAATTTTTGAAGTGGTCCTCCTTGTCCGACCCTTACCCTACCGTAGTTATCCAATACAAGGATTAGCTTTGATCTTCCATCAAAAACCTTTTTTCTATTCCCTTCTGTAAAGTAGCTCATTATACACGGATCCGGGGTGCCAAAGTGTCACTTTACCACGTGAGTGTCTTGTGACCGCACGGGTTTGCGACATTTTACCGCACTTTTAAATGCACAATGCACGTACAATAAATAGGTATAAAAAAAAAACAAAAAAACTGTAAAATATGGAACTCAATCAAATGATGGTCAACTACAGAGTAAAAATTATACTAAAAAAAGGTTTTATTCTGGTTTTAAAATTTGTAAATGTCAAATTTGTGACCTGATTTGAAACTTTCTGGCTCGAAGCTAATTTCAGGATTCGTTTGTGGCGACAGTCCTTCGTATAGTTCCAACATGGCTTTCATTTTTTGAAAGTTAATTTTTTTGAATAACAAATAAGTCCGAAATTGACAAAATGTCAGTAACATCTTACATAAAATTGCAGGGCGTCCTATTCATTTCGTGCGGCTCCTTGCAAAATCAGGTGAACTGGGAATGGGATTTACGACTCGGAGTCTCGAAATGGCAATATTAATGGAAAAAATCAATAAGAAACAGCATAAATGCGATATAAAAAAGTAAAAATGGTAAAATGCAAGAAACGGAATATAAAGGAAAACATCATACTTAATTCTCAAATCAAAGTTAAAAACAAAACATCGCAAATAACATAACCGATATAAAAAAAATTACATAATAAAATGACGCAACATACCGATGAGTTAATAATAATAATAACAATAACAATAGGCTTATTGCATAAAAAAACATTACAGCAATAAAATAAAACATTCAAAACGTATATGGCGTGCGATCTAAAAAAAATGTTTCGCTAATCATAATGCTGGCTTCTTCAGAGCTTCACTGAGACTATTTCAGGTGAGTTCGACTCAACAACAATCGACGCAGGAAGAATCCGGAAGTTTCGTAAATAGTATTACAGTAGCCTGTGGAAGTTTCTTTGAAAAAAAATATTTTAAGCATCATTTATAATAAACAGAGTTTTGGGGTGCAGTAACATTTTAAGAAATATTTCTGGTATTTCTCGGTTAACCGTGCGAGTGTTGTGGGCTATTGTCTCTATTATATGAATTTGCGAAGACTTAAAGGTGAGCGTTCTCACGAGTACAGTAGTTGAATTTCATAATGCTTTCGTTTTATTAACCAAAATACCAATGTACCAAATGGTTTATTTATTAATCGGTTTCATTTTCAATTTATAAAATAAACCCAAGGAATTTAATTAAATATTGGTGTGTTCTCTCTTTGAACTATTTTAAACATTGTTACTTTGTTGATTTAAAGTCTACTATCGCGTGTCTCTGCCCATCAGAATATTATGGACTGACTTGTTTATTGCACTGTTGCGTGATGCTGCCCTCGATCGAAATGATCAGCACTAGTGATTGAAATAGGTACCACGTGTGTTCTTCCCTTAGTACCAACCTAAAGTCAGTTCCAGATTTTATGCCACGATGAGTTATATCTGTTATCTGTGTTTTCTGGTGATATTAAGTAATATTTAGTTTGTTTTGACTCTTAATAATCTTTGCTACTCAGGTTATTTTTTTTAGTTTCAAATGCGAACCGTGTCACCTCGCTGATCGTTTTGACTCAAATACTTAATAATTATTCATTAACAATAAATAAATAAAATTAAAATTTTATTGTGATGGTTACCCCATTTACATTTACTATTAATTAAATGTAAACGGATCACAGTTTAATACAGGGCGTTCTATTCATTTCGACCTACCGTGCCGTCCCGTGAAAAATCAAGTGAACTAGGATTGGGATTTACGACCCTCAGTCTCGAACGAACCCCTTACGAGTGGTGCGGAGCTGACCTCCCGGCCCCCCGTTTCCCATTAAGGCGACGCGGGATAAAATATACAACGCGGACCTTGACGAACGCTGAAGAAGAAGAAGAAGGCGAGAAAGAAACGTCGATTCATTAGCGGGTTTCGCGACGACAGAGAGAGCGAGAGAGAGACGTCCGAATAAAGAAATTCCCCAATGGCAGGGGGAGGGGGGGACTCGCGGGTCCGTCATGCAAAAACCTCCCCGGGGGCGGCGGCGCGCGCGAGGGGGGTCGTTTCGAAAAGTAACCCCGTAACAATGCAACGGCAAGTGGAAAGACAATAAAAGTAAATTCCGTTCTTCGCCTCCTCCTCTCGTAGATTGCTCACTCGCCGGCGCAAGCAATAATTGCGACCCCGAAAGGCCGTTTTTGTTTCGGACGTGGAGGCCCTTTGATGTTAGTTTCCAGTCCGGGCCGATTGTTAATTAATGACGCAATTAATGAGCGTTCACGTTTGACGTTGAAAGAAGTCGATGCAGCCCGATGACGTTTTCGTTATTCCTATTTCGTGTTTTGAACCCCGCCGATTCTAGCAAATAAAAATATTTCCATTTTCAAGACTCCAAATATATGGCAAAACTTACCGAAACGTCTAATAAATATTGCCTGCGATTCTAAATGTAAATTTAGTAGTCTATGTATGTACAATATCAGCTTGCCCATCTAAACAAAAAGTTAATACGCAGCTTTGTATTTTAAAGCCTTTTTGTTCTAGAAGAACTCATTTTTTTTGTATCGTAGTCCTGCTGACCGCCATGAAACTTTTTTAAAGTCTCTTTTACGTATCGCCGAACTTTGGTAAATGTAAACAATTGTAGACCGTGTGCCAAATACAAATATCTCCTATACATTAAAAAGTTTCTTACAAAAGTTTCTTGGACTCTCCTGAATATTTAAAATATTATAACTGATCCAACGAAAATTTATCCACAGACTATGGAGACGATGCACTACTTAATCAGTTTGACAGATGTGCATCAGCTTATACAGGGTGTCCCAAATAGGTGGTGCTGTTTTGGCCAATTCATTAAACAAAATCTCAAATTTTAAAATGCAACACCCAAATAAGGTAAGTTTGTAATTTGTTTTATATTTCAATTTTACTTACTTTTTGAGATATTTTATGATTTAAGATGTAACATAACACCCGTATAAATTCTTGTTGAATTTAAAAGTTTTATTCGTATGCCTGTAGTAATATTTCTTTAAAAGAAGTAGTATCATGTCTTTGCTATTTAAAAAATATCTAATCTTGCCAACAAGTGACCAAATGTGGGCAACTTTAAATTCAACAAAAATTTATACGGGTGTTATCTTAAGCCTCGAATATCTCAAAAAGTTTTTCATTTACAGCTAATAATTTACCCAGAAAACACAACCTGCACATAATGCAAACATATGTTCGAAGTAAAAGCTATAACCCTAGATCTCCCATGTTTCTCGTTATATGAATTTTTTCAATAGGGTAAATGGTTGTCGAGAAAACACTTGTGTTCTGAAACCATGCAGTAAGCCGTAATAGTAAATGACGCCATCGCGTGTCCATCCATCATGACTTTTTCAAATATCTCGAGAAGTGTGTATGATAGACGTTTGAGCTGTCCGTACAAGCTATATAGTCGTGTGATAAAAACTGACAACCGAATCACAGACTTCTAGGTATGGTCCATAATCATTAAAAAGGGATCTCAATTTTCAGTTTTTGGTAGTTTCTATTGGTTCAAGAACTTTTTCGATGGCGTATACCGTTTTTGAGAAATGTTTTTTTTTTGATACTCTGCCCCCTCCCAGCCCGCCCAATTTCAATAGTTTCCGATAGGGAGCTAAGCCCTATATTTGTACTGTGAGACCTTTAAAACGAGCCCAATTTGAGCCCGCTAGCTCAAGTCGTTCGGAAGTTATTTGCGTTTTTATGAAGCGTCGACAGATATTCGGGAACAGAGAACAGACAGACAAAATAAAAAAAAATACGCTGACCGTTGCCGAGATATGTTTCGTTGGCAAGCGATTTCATCAATTTTTCGAAAGCAAAAATACAGATTTGAAATTTTACACGGTTATAAATGTTGACGGTTTACATTGACACTGCGAATCCACAAACAGGATTCATTTTCGGTCTTTTGCTTTTTGTTTGGTCTTTGCTTTTGACGTTTGGCAATTTTGATGGCCGTGTATTAGTGTTGTTTTGCAAAAATGGATAGAAAAAGTATAAGTATGCATAGTATGCATTCGTGACTCAAATGTCGTCGACCACACTTTTATAATATACTATTAAAGTTAATTTTTTCATTTAATGAACAGTGTGCCATGGAAAGTGATAATTTGACACTATCGTTAATGGCAATCAGACTAAACTAAAAAAAAATCGAAATAATTCGATTGTTTGGTGATTTTGCTCGAAGTAACGAAGATGTTGCTGCAGAGTTTAACGGGAGACATCCGCAATGTGCGTGTATTATGCAACAGAATCGCCTTCGAAATTTATCATCTCAACTGAATATTAGTAATAAAGCGAGATGTTTAATCCGTTACAAAATTAAGCCCCATAAACAAAAGTTCTGAAATGCATTAAGAAAAAGTCTATGGGAATGGGATTGTTGTTATTGGACCGAAGGTATTTTTCCGATAAAAGTGTTTACCGATAGGGTCGTATCACCTCAAAATTCTATATACTGGGCCAGAGATAATCCCCACTGAGTTATAAGTTATAAGTTCTCAGGTGTCTCATGAATCCTTTATTATCAAAATTGGATTTAGTTTTCTGTGCAATTTTTTTTTCAGTACCTAATATGTTGGTAGTGTAAATAGTTTCTTAATTCTGGCAAATTTTCTCTTGTTCCTGTGTTGTAAATCATAATTCGTTTCATTAAATTTTAATAAAAACATTTATTAAAACAACATTGATATACTGGTTTTCTTCCATTTTAAACCGATTTTATCGACAAACTTTGCACCACAATCAATAATGAGTAAATCTTTATTGAACTGTCAAACGGAAAATGAATTATTTAATATAAGACGGCTATTTTATGGTCATCTAAAACGTGAACTATGACAAAGTAATTAACATTCCAAAGAAACTTGCTTTTATTTTAGAAACAATACTACTTAGGTATAGCGACATGATACATCATTCGAAAAGTAATTTAATTTGCTCTTAGGATATGTTATAATATACAGGGTGTCCCATTTAAAAAAAATGCATTTTTTGACATTTCTGTATCTCGCAGAAAAAGAAAAATTTAACTTTCTACTGGCTCCGGTGTTGTAATAAATTTTATATGAAGCTATGTTAATAACTAATTTCCCGAAAACCACTAAAGATCGGCATAGGAACGTATTATTCAAAAAACGTAATAATTTACTTGGTGTGCCATTTAAAATTTCATTGTTGCTAGTACTTTTTTGAAAACCGGGCAACGTCGATCCGTAGGACACTATTGTTGCTATGAAGACTAATTAGACAGAAGAACTGAGGAGGTCTACTTATGTAGACAGTCACAATGGATCCTAGACCACCCTACAACAAAGACGGATAGGAAAAAGTCTAATCGTACATCAACAGGTAATCCAATCTAAGTTAAAGATCTCGCGATCTTTCTTCTTGCGCTTACTTATCCCCGAGCCCCCCCCTACCCACGACCCCACCGCCAACTTCAATTTCCAATGACGGAGGTCCGCCGCCCCGCTCGGATTTCGCCCTTTGGCTGCATCTGCTAATTACTAAACGACGACGAGAGCAAACAACATATTTCGTCCGGGAAAACTAGATTTCAAACGGATTTTCCTCCCGCCGCCGTCGCCGCCGCCGCCGCGCTGCCCCATCTTAAAAGTGCAGCCTCTCAATCTTATTTGTGTTACCAAGTAAAATATATACTACGGGGCGACTGCTGCCAAACCGGAGTTTAACGTTAAACGAGTCCGCCGCCCCCGGGAGGCGCCAGGTTATTAAGTATTATTGCGTTAGGCGCAATATCTACCCCTCCGGAGATGAAAAATAATGAGGCGTTTTCCCGGCAAATTATTGCCCGTGATTACCGGGCACTATCGGCCCGCGTCGCCCGTCTCCCTCGTCTAAAATTGCGAATATCCCGGACGGACAAGCCGATAATTTGACGCATATCGACACGTTATCGATCGAGTATCGACATTTCCATAAACGGGCGCCCCATATTGAAACGTCATTGATTCCGAAATTCTGGAAAAACTATTAATCCGTTTCTTAACAGCCGATCTAAATAACATCGACAAAATGTCCAGTAAATTTGGATATTTTGATAAACACATTTTTGTTATCAAATGACACGCTGTCATTTAGTTTCATAATCAAAAATTGGATCATATTAAAAAACTATGGAGTAAAATTTCAAAATCGAGAGTTCCCAATTTAATTATTGTAAATATATTTTTCGATTTTGTATCGATTTTGATCGAAATTGATATTATTAGTCGGTTTGTTGATCGAAAATTCGAATGATACTGATGAGATATCGATTAAACATCGATTTTTTTATAAAGGAATATATATTCGGTGTAATTTGGACAATATCATTTTTTTTATTAAACATTAAAACTGAAATTTTGTTTTTTGCAAAAAAATTTAGTAAGCTTAAATAAAGCAAAATTTATCGATCAAGTAGAAACGAGTTCAATTGTATTATTATAATTATTATTCAGTCCTCCAATAATAAAATTTAAATAATATCGATAGATTTTTACTATTATGATGTTTATGCTGTAGTGACTAAATGAATAACTAATTAAATATAGAAGTGATATTTAAGGTAATCTTTTTTGAATTTTTTTCATAGAAAAAAAAAATGAATTTTTCGAAGAAGTCGTCGGTTTCAACGAGTTTCCTGACGGGGGCGGTCGAGGAGGTGGGCGTTCGGCCTACGGAATAGCGAAATAAAAGTTTTTGTGCCCGAAAATTACGTAAGTAATAATCAAATTTAAATATGTGCTCAACGAAGTACGTCGGAAATTTCCGTCGTTAGGCGAGTGCTTTTTCTTAATTAAAGTAATTATAAAGTGGGGCCCGCCATCGACAAACAAGATCTCGAACGGCTCCGAAGCCGCAAAGCAAAGAAAAACGCACGTTTTAATTCGATTTTGTTTTTTTTTTCTATAGAGTCCGTCAAACTCGGCTTTCGTTAGTAACTTTTATCGAGTGGCCGCGGAAAAAAGACGATGATACTTGTGACCGTCAAGCGGACGTCAATAGTTACCATTTTTGTCGGGTTTGAATGAATTCGGTTTGAATTGTTCGCACCGAAAAGAACATTAAAAGAATTGTTCGATACTAACAGTTCAAAACAATGAAAAGCGATTTTTTATATTATGATGATTTTTATTCAACAATTTTTAATTTAACCTTTAACATTAAAAACTTTTTTGATAATTATTCGAATGTGTAACGAAAGGTTATCATCTAACTTTCATATATAATATTTTTATTTGAAAATAATACGTGACGTGAAATGACCTTTTGCTATAATTTTCCTTTATTCGTTTCGCTTTTTCTTTTCATCTAGTTGTTTGGCACATTTTTGAAATATTAAGTATTTTTTCCACTTATATGGGGTGATGAAAAAATACCAGAAAGGAAAACATAAAAGGAAAACATAAAATAAATAAATAAATAAATCGAAATGCTGCAACTACAGAGGAATCTTCTTAATAAACGCTTCCTACGTAATAATCTCAAATATTCTACCACACAGACTATACGGAGAACATATTTTCGGTTTAAAACGTGGGTCGACGTTGTCCGATATCTAGAGTCCATTCTCTTCGGTCCTCCAATTGGCCATCGGTTATGTTTCTCGAGCTCGTCGCTTTGCGAACTTGCTCGTGTCACGTTCGTTCTGGACACTCTCATTTTTTTTTGGTGGTGGTATCCAATTCATTGTGTGTTTAGGGGTTAGCTGTCCTCGTTCGCGTCACGCCTGTGCATGGCCGTACCAGATCAGTTGTTTTCTTGTAGTTTTCGATGTATTTTAACTCCAGATAGTCAATTGTTTTTTGTGCCAGTACCACTCTTCCGAGTGGTCCAATTACCACTTTCCCTTCCTATGCATAGATATTTGGTTTTTTCAACATTGATAGTCAGTCCCCAATCTTCATAGGTTTCTGTTAGTTTGCTTGAAATATATTCCAGATCTTCTTTATCCCCTTCCTGATCGTCTGCAAACGTTAGGGGGTTCCCATTCCAGAACATTCTTGTTACCATTTTACTAAGGCTTCTTTAACATAAATTTTAAAAATAGTTGGGGATGTACAGCATCCCTATCGACGCCGCTTTGTTGCGCAGAAATCTCTGGCCACCTTATTTCGTGTTTTTATTTCTGAAGTGGAGCAATTAATTAAAGGTTTTTGATAGCATTTATTAGAGTTTGATTAATAGAGGTTCCTTGCACTACTTCCCAGAGCCTGCTAGTGGGTATATTATCATAAGCTTTCGAAAGATCAATGAATAAGATATGTGTTTCTTAATTAACTGCGGACCTTTTCTCCATTATCTGCTTCAGCTCTAAATCCACCTTGTTCGTCCTCCTATATGAATTCTGTCTTTATTAGAGCTCTTAATGTCCTTCCATATAATCTGGTAATTGGTAATTTTGGACTAGAAACTTCCTACTTGAACTTCCTGACTTGTTAAAGATCTGCGTTAACCCTGTCATTCGTTTCGCAGTGCCGGTTTTTAATAATTCTGGTCCACGTGACTTTCCATTTTTCAGTTTGGTGTTTGTTCTTCTATTTGTACTTTTTCTCCTTCAGTTTTAACTGGCGTCTCCTCCCTAATATATTGTCTTCTTGTTTCTGTCAATAGTTCTTTGTAGTGCAGAGAATATCCTGGGCGAATATCAAACTGGATTTAGAACATACAGGTCAACAATAGACGAACACTTCACATTAAGAGAGCTCCTAGAAAAAGGATGGGAGTACATAACCTCTTCATAGAGTTGTGAAAGGCATATGACATTACTTGGGGAAGCCAATTCTGGAACGCGATGGCGGAGTTTTCAATACCAAAAAACTCATTCAGATTTCGAATATCGCCTCATATACGAGGGCAGCGTCAAAATTTCTCGGCCTGAATATGAAAGAAACAAAGTAGAGTAACAGTTTTTTATTATTTTTTAATATAATCCTTCTTAACGCTTATTACATATCTTTATTATCAACTCAATCCCTTTAAAAAAATATTCTTTTGGTGTGTCTGCAAAATGAGCTAAAACAGCCTCTGTTAACTCAACTTCGTCGGTAAACCGCCGTCCACGTAAGTCCTTTTTCAAATATCCAAACAAATAATAGTCGCTAGGGGCCATATCTGGACTATAGGGAGGATGATCTATGTGTTGGAACCCATACTCTAAAATAGCAGCTTGTGCAACACCAGCAGTATGGACAGGTGCATTATCGTGCAAAAGACGCACGCCTCTGGTCAGTTTTCCTCGACGTTTTACACGTAATATTTACCATTGACATCTTACCATCTTGCACTAACCTTATGCAAACCTAAATGATCATGCAGGATACGACGAATACTTGTATCAGAAAGCTTAGTAATTTCTGAGATTTCCTTCACCTTCAAACGTCGATCATTGAATACCACCTGTTCCACAATCGCAACAATATCTTCCGTTATGAACTCCATTCGTCGACCAGTTATTGAATCTTCTTCAAGGGACTCCTGCCCCATTCGAAAACGTTTTGCCCATTCTTTCACTACAGAATACAGCAACAATCCAAAACTACATGTAAAATAACGACATTTATTTTCACGAATATTATACCAAAAAGTAATTAATTGAGGTTCTACAACGCTTGAACCTACAAAAGGAATACGTCAGTGATAATTATGCAAAAAATCTAGGGCATACAGTTTTACCACTTACTACCTTACCACTGTATATTTAATCCCATAGAACATGTTTGGCCCCAACTGAAATCTGTCATCTGTCAAGTTTTTAACATCCCTACACAAAGTTGGGCAAATTCTGTTTAACATTGCAAATAATATAGAACAAATAATAATTAAAACAGGCGATGATAGCGATAACGATACTGATATATTGTGTGAATAATTTTAAGTAATTTGAGTAGTTAATAAAAATAATTTGTAAATTGATTTTAGATCTTTCCTAACAAAACCCCAAATAATTAAATTCTAAGCAAAGTACGGACCTGTTCGGCCATATTTCATTCTTACAGCGTGCCCGGGTCTTTCCTTAATTCGTATCAGTTAGTCACTTCCTTATATCTATGAATAGACTTTACCCACAATACCAATATCAAACTTTAAATCCCCACCTTACTTGATGCCTAACTTCACGAGTTAGCCGTGGATTTACATCTTCCCAAAATACTGTGTTTATGGAATTAAAAAGCAATCCGGCCAAAGGAGGAAACAGTTAGATATCACGTTATGTTTCTGAATAAACCACTGACACAATTCCATTCTTCTAACAGTATCGCCATCCTGAAGTACCTGGCAAGGCCTTTCACGATAAAGATGACATCTCTATGACGTTTTGAACTATCGACCAAGCAACGCCTGTTGTCTCTTTGCTGTTTTGCACAACCAAATTTTCTTTATTTACATATGGAGGTTTCTCGCTTCTTCCCTTACAAGGTTGTCTTTCAGACGCCTAAACATAGCTCCGCCCAGTTGACGTGTTTCCGGATATTATCACTATTTAAAAAGTTATTTATTTTAAAAATCACAATTTATACGCTGCCATACTACTATCCTGAAATCTTATTATCGTTATTTTTCCGGATTTATCTTGGCCAAACATAAATGTGTTACGTATGATTGAAAATCATTTTTTAACGAGGATTTTGAAAATGTTGAAATTTAATTTGCCATAAGAAAAACGAAAATAGTAAGGGTATCGATTTAAAATAAGAAAGTGTACATTGTTTTATTGATTAAAACGACGCTGCATTTCTTGCAGTTTCGAAAATCATCATGCACATAATTTTATGCTGGACACCCTGTATATAAATAAATGGAACGTACTCAGACCTTTATAGCGTCAGCCTGGGCACGCCTCAGGGGGGAACTTTGGGTCCATTATTGTTTCTTTTATATGTGAACGATTTGCCGGAATTTCTCAACAGTGACTGTCGTGTCTTTATGTACGCGGACGATACGTCCGTCTTTGACTCTGGAAGAGATGCAGAAATGTTGATGGATGATGTATCTCTTGTTGTCTAACAGTTTAATAACTTCTGTAGGCAAAATCATTTGATCGTGAATGTGGAAAAGACAGTCGTGGTTGAGTTTACTGGTCAGTACATTAAACCTTTAGCTGGCTTATCGATCAGTTTTGCTGGTTCGCCATTGGAAATAAATCAGACCACGAAGTTTCTTGGTTCTTATATTGATAGCTCCCTGAGATGGGACCGGGACATAGACAATGTCTGCAATAAACTAAATAAAACCTTTTTCGCAATATTAACAATTAGAGATTCATTTCTTGAGAAGGCACTAATAGCTTTTTACTACGCCTCAGCTTACTCTTCCATTTCACACAATATTGTCAACTGGGGACAAGCGAATGATGCTGAGAGAGTGTTTATACAGCAAAAAAGAATACTTAGGCTGATTTTTAAACTTCCCCCGAGGCAATCATGCAAAGAGACATTTCAACAGCACAAAATATTAACAATGCCTTGTATATACCTATTTAAAATACTTTTGATCACACATAAAAATAAATATTCGCATAGGAAGTATACTGATATCCACAGTTACAATACTTGCAATAGAGAACATCTGCTGAAGCCAAAACTCAACCATATGTTTTATAAAAAATCACTAAGTTACGTGGGACCATATTATTATAATTTGCTGTCTCCAAGCTTAAAAAATTTATCTATAAATCAATTTAAAAAACACATCAAGAGGCTCCTGTCGGCCAATGCTTTCTACAGCCTGAAAGCATTTGAAGCGTACCTGAGAGCATCGTAAATAACGTTAAAAGTTTACCGAGATTTTTCTAATATTTTATTTTAAATTACATTAACTTGTTTGTCATATTTGTTATATTTCTGTTGGATTAATAAACGTTTAACTATTATTATTATAATTACCATTACCATTAGAAAAATAAAAACGTTCATTGAGAAAGGTATAAAAGCAAAAAAAGTAAAAACATAAACATTTTGTTATCTGCTGGGCAACTATCAGCAACTTTACCGGCCGATCCATAACTCGACCCTAAGTTAGGCGTCAAACAAATTTGACCTGCGGGTCGGGTGTGTTCCACCCCCTTACCCCGATCCCAACCGATTTTTAGAAAAGGAACAAACGCCCTTTTTAAGGCGCGAATCCTACTCCCCCCGCCGTCGAAATTACTTAAAATTCCTTTGATTGTCACCCCCGGGGAAACGTGAAATCTGCCCGATCGACTACGCTTTTCTTTCTCCGCACAACCCGGGCCATTAACATGCAACCCCTTTAATCTAAAAACCGAATTGTTTTTGCGTCTTAGAAGCCATTAATTTCGACGTCTGTCTTTATTTTTATTCCATATTGGGACCGGGGCCAACCCCCCGCTATCCAGTGGCGGAGAGAGAGAGAGAGTCTAAAGCACGATCATTCGTCATCCCTCCTCTTTCCAATCACGATCAGCATTTTCGTCGGAATATTCATTTAATATAATTTTTTAAGCAAAAAGTGGGCGAATATTAACACAACTATTTAGACCATACACCAGGAACTTCGATCTGTTCTAAAAAAAATATAACTAGCAAAGATAGGAAAGTTTGGGTTATACTAATGTCGATGATGTTATTCGAAAGAGACGCTCTATATATTACTGCATTTTTCAATTTTTCTGATAATTTTAGCCATCGTTCTCTATTTGTTCTCTATTTGTTCCCCTTAACAGTAAGAGAATGGAAAATGTAAATGCAACTAGTCAACGCATAGAGGTGGGTGCCACTCAAGGTTCAGTTTTAGGACCTGTACTCTTCATATTATATTTAAATTGCATCTTGAACTTTTTACGTGACACGCTTCTTGTGATGCATGAGTATGGTCTAGCCTTGGTGTTGTCAGAGAAGTGCTGTGGGGTACTGGGTGGTACTGAGGACATGGTTTGGAAAAATTAATCTATATTTCAACGCAGGCAGAACCCAATACTATAAGGCTTAGGTAATGACACTATCTTAGGTAGGGATACTGTGAGGTTTCTAGGATTGAGTTTG
Organism: Cylas formicarius; assembly: GCF_029955315.1. Classification (NCBI taxonomy): domain Eukaryota; kingdom Metazoa; phylum Arthropoda; class Insecta; order Coleoptera; family Brentidae; genus Cylas; species Cylas formicarius. The sequence continues at coordinate 27,388,346 of NW_026844326.1, read as the reverse complement.
GATGAAATCTCATTGTGATACTCTTATTTCAACTCTAAATAGTAAAAACTATCTTTTTATAAATGTTTGTGAAATTTTAACTAGGCGACAGTTGCTTAATTTATGTTATGTGAAGGTGGAGTCCCGATTACGGCATGGGATCAATTTGCTGTGCAATTGCCGATAAAGTATTTCGGGCTCAAAAACGTATATTCAGGAGTAAGTTTACATCTTGTAGGGGTTTATTTGCCCAGTACAGGATTCTGATACTGGCGAGTATTTTCATTTTTGAAATGTCAATGTACGTCTTTAAAACAATTTATCTAATCTAAAGTTATAAGGTTGTTCGGAAAGTCATTTCGTTTTTTCCCGTCAGAGGACTTAATTACGTTTTTTCGAAACCAACTTCACACTTAAGCCGCATAACCATTATATGTCTTGAGAGCTGATATAGCAAGGCTTGTGTGTGAAAAAGTTCTATTAATTCTACGCAGTAGTTTTTGGTTGGTGCCCTTTTAAATATGGAGAGCAATAAGCAGCATTTTCGTCATATTTTACTTTTTTACTTCAGAAAAGGTAAAAATGCTGTCCAAGCGAGAAAAAAATTGACGGATGTGTATGGAGAAGGCGTGTTAACAGTACGCCAGTGCCAGAACTGGTTTGCAAAATTTCGATCCGGCAATTTTGATGTCGAAGATGCACCACGGTCTGGAAGGCCGGTCGAAGCTGACAAAGATGCGATAAAGGCATTAGTTGATGCAAATCGGCGAATAACCACACGAGAGATCGGTGAGAGATTAAATTTGTCGAATTCGACTGTTTATGGCCATTTGAAAGGCATGGGCTTAACCTCGAAGCTCGATGTGTTGGTGCCCCATGTCTATACGGAGCGAAATTTGTGTCGTCGCGTTGACGTGTGTGATTCGCTCCTCAAACGTCAAGAAAATGATGCATTTTTGAAGCGGATTATTGCTGGGGACGAAAAATGGGTTGTATACAACAATGTTAAACGCAAGAGGTCATGGAGCGGAAAAGAAGAACCGGCTCAAAGCGTGTCAAAAGCCAACATTCACCAAAAAAAGGTGATGCTCTCCGTTTGGTGGGATGTCAAAGGAATCGTTTTTTTTGAGCTTTCGCCGGACAATACAACGATTAATTCAGAAGTCTATTGTCATCAACTGGACAAATTGAATGATTCACTTAAAGAGAAGAGGCCCGAATTAATCAACAGGAAGGGTGTAGTGTTCCACCAGGATAATGCGAGACCTCACACAAGTTTGGTCACTCGCCAAAAACTTTTACAGCTTGTATGGGACGTACTGCAACATCCACCATATTCTCCAGATCTGGCGCCTTCCGACTACTATTTGTTCCGGTCCCTGCAAAATTTTTTGGATGGCAAAACTTTTACCTCAAATGAAGATGTCAAAAACCACCTGAACCAGTTTTTTGCCAGCAAGGACCAAAACTTTTATGAGAGGGGAATTATGTTACTGCCAGAAAGATGGCAAAAGGTGTTGGACCAGAATGGCCAATATATAATTTAATAAAATATTTATTCATTATACGAAAACTGTCTTTCATGTTCCCCAAAAAAAACGAAATGACTTTCCGAACAACCCAATAGTTGGTAACCCAAAATTCTAAACATACAAGACGCTGCATGTTCCCTACTGTAGGCTGTCGACGACTTCGAGGTCACCTGATTATTTGGGTGTTCGTATAAATTTTTTTACCCATAACATTTTATAGTCTAGACGATTTTTTTTGAGTAAATATTTTTTATATTCAATGTACCTATCATGTATTTTGACTATTCCTATACAATTTTCTAGTTGTCTTTGGGTAAATAAATATTATTTTATTGTGCAACCCGTCGGTAAAATCTCGGAAATGTCCGAAGTGGCTCGTATCCGTGGGAAACGAAACTGACGTGACACCCTAGATCAATGTGTAGTAGTAGAAAAATATATTTTTTAATGTCATGTCAATTTTATAATAAAATAATACCTATTTTTCAGTTAAAAAAGATTTTCGCTGGTTTTTCGAATATGACTTTGATTGATACTTTTTTCATCATCATCATCATCCTGATGTTTTGTTCAATGACGATGATGATGATGATCGATTGCCCACGGTTTACAAAATCATTCAAAAAGTGTATTAAGAAATGAGATATTAACAACATGGATTCCAAAGGTACAAATTAAAAAGGCCGTCGTGTGATAACTAAATAGACAACTGTTATAAACGACACTTCGATCGCGCCTTTGTTTAGGTACGAGCGGAACGAATGTATCAACCCGTGACTAAAGTACCGAAAACGCTGGAAGTAGTTTAATAAAGCTGATGTTTTAAAATGCGCGTGCCGGATTAGGATATTTTTGAGTAGGGTAACACAGGTATACAGTGATTTTGATGTTTGAAAGCTGTTTGCTTATTTATTTATTTTTGGGGGCTCTTTTTTCCAAAAACGCCACGTTTTTTTATTTGTTCCATGTTAGGCAGGATTTTTAAGTGAATTTGGCAACACTGGATAGTGTTAGACTTCTGCAAAGCAACAGACCTGGCGCAGAAGCGTCAATATAGCGTTGTAATCTGCTTATGCGCAGATTGGTTGGTTGTCGTGCTACTGTGTTAGCGGCCATTGTCTTTGTTGTTGCGTATTTCTATTCGTCTAGAACTAGAAATATGAAAAGAAGACATTATGTGAACGACCCAAATAACTTTTTTTATTTCTGGGTTAGTAATGTCGTAGTAAAGCAAAGGCAAACTATAAGTTCTTTTATGAAAAATGTGTACCAGCATATTGTGTGTTCCGTTTGCGTTGAAGCATTAAGACACTGGCAAAAAGGTAGGAAGAAATGTTTAAGCATTGGTGAGCCTCTGGTATGACAACTGAAAAAATAAGAAACAAATTGTGTATCTTTACTCTACTCTTCGACCAGTTCCTCATAGACGTACAGGGCCAAAAGAACTAGATCAGAGGAATCTAATTCCGACACAGATGACTCAGATTTAACCAGAGCGATTTAAACGAAGGATGCATCCGAATTGTTAGCGTCCAGATTTCGTGACAAGCATTTGCTGGCATCAGACGTCACATCAAGCTTTTAGTTTCAAAATTTTGAAATGTGCCGTATATAAAAGAAGAATGGTGCCTGTTTATTGGTTCAAGTGAGCATAGTTTAAAAGGCGTTTCATTGCACAGTCGGTACATTTAAAAGAAACTTATGAAAATTTACTACTTCTTTTGAAGGAAATAAATTATCAAGAACATCAGTTGATCCTTTGTGGTGACCTTAAAGTGCCCTTAAAACCCAAGACAAAAATGGGCAGTGTTTCAAATATTTGTGCAAGAAATTTCCAGTCATCTCTGATATCAACATAAAATAAGGTATTTTTGTTAGGCACCAGATAAGAACATTGTGCAAAGACAAGGGTTTTTAAAACATCATGACCAATGTCGACAAAAACGCCTGGGTTCAAAGACGTAATTGATAAATTTCGTGTGAACTCTAAGGACGAAAACTACGAAAATATTGTCCAAAATATGTTACAACAATTTCATCGTGTAGGTTGTAATATTTTCCTGAAAATCTTGGAGCAATTAGCGAAGAACAGGAAGAGAGATTTCACCAGAACACTAAGGAAATGGAACGGCGATACCATGGCATATGAAGCATAACGATGATGGTGGACTACTTGGATGTTCAATCGGGACACGCCCTTAAAAACACACAGACGAAGATTTCACTCAAAAAAAGTCTGAGTAAAGTTTTTTTTCACTTTTTTAATTAAGATTCAACTTTTTTACTGAATAAAAAAATAAATTATTTTAGAAATATGTTTTTTTTGCCTTCTATATTGGCAAAAAACCTCACGTGATACAAATAAATGCTCCTACCAAAATTATATAAAATCAGTCAAAAAATTTAATTCTGTCGAAACTCCCATAAAAAATAAGTAAACAAAAAAACGATCTTAGGCGATCGACGGACGCCAATGCGTCTCAAAGGCGGAGAGGCATCGAAGCCGAGTGGCCCACTTTAATTAAAATCCGAATGGTGGGGATGGGGCTAAAAAAAGGGTCTGTACGCAGCAGCGGGATCGCACATACCCCGTCGAAGACGACGAAGGCCCGCTAGCCGGCAGCGCACAACTTTCTTACGGTGGCGGCGGCGGCGGCAGCGGCGGAACCCTTAAATCTCGCACTCGCCGCCCCACACCACCCACTGCCATTAATACTTCTTCTTCAAAGCACAAACTCGCATTTTAATCGATTTCATTTGCGCATGTGAGCCGGTGGCAAAAACTGTACCCTCACGATGGGCCGCGGAGGGGATGGGACGGGCAGGCGGCGGGGGGCGCTGAAAACTAAGCATCTCCGGGCCGTCATGGGGGGCGCGAGGGGGCGGAAAGAAACGGAAGAGTGCGCGTGAATTAAGCAAAGGCCTCATTTGCATTCTTTCTTGTTTCACTTATGTCTTTCTTAAGACGGACCGCCCCTGTAGGGGTAAACGGCGCGGTGGCGGGGTGAGCGAAAAATGAGGTGGGGGGCGAACGAACGTCGTATGTGGTCGTCGGTGGAGGAGGGGGCGCGTTTAGGCGGCTTAAAAAAGCGCGGACATTGTTCTCGTTAGGGAGGAGGGTATCAAATTAAATGAGAATCGAAAAAAACAATAAAAATAATTGTGGGCACCGCGGGAGGGGGTCCTATAAAAATTTAATTTTAAATTTTAATATTCTGTACAGGAGAGTCGCAAATCGGGGGGGTGGTGTCACTTATTTTGCCTAAAAATTTTCTTTTATGCCACAAAAAATTCATTGAGGTTTTAAATTATTTCAAGTGACATTCGTAACTATGAAATAAAAAAGTTGTAAATTATTTGGGGATTTAATTTTGTCAGTAATAGGTTTTTGACTCAACGAACGCTATTTGTGGTGTAAATTTTATGTAAGCACTTTAAACATCTGAAAAAAGAGCGACACAAAAACTTTGCAACCCTTTTAGAAGGAATTAAAACACTTCCAAAATTTTTAAATTTTAAACTGAATTAAAACAGTTCAAATTAGAAGTTAAAATGCTCCCAATATGTTAAAATTTCAAAGCGAATTAAAACATTTTAAAATTTATTAATTTCAAACTAAATTAAAACATTTTCGAGATTTTCAAATAAATTAGAATTCTTTTAAAATGAATTAAATTGCTTCCAAAATGTTAAAACTTCAAAATAAATTAAAACTCCTTAAAATTTCTAAAATTTTAATTAAAACACTCAAAATTGTAACCTTTAAACTATATTCAAACACATCTAAAAGTTTTAAAATTCTGCGATGAATTAAAACACTACCAGATTTTTAGTCAAGAAAAAACATAATTTTGATTTTACTACTTGAAACGTAAAACAAATAACTTCATAATTCTTCGTTGCGAGGATCTACTATAGCAAGATCCGACCGAAGATCCAGCTATCAGGTTTATTTAGGCTTTTCGACTGTCTGTTATTTTAAAAAATTGTGTATATCCTTAGTTTAGTACGGTATAATAGAGAGTTGTGCAATATAATTCGGTTGAATGAACCCCTTATTTTTAAAATACACATCAAGTTAGTAGTATGGCAGAGGTGTTTCTGAGCTCCTTGGTGCTTCAGACGTGCTGTCATTCTTCAAGGTCGTTGCTAAAGAATTTTTGTTTGCTGATAAAAAATACCGTTTGCAAAAAAATCTTGTTTTGTAAACAATTGCCGTTGTCTGTCTACAGCAAAAAGAGTGTAAATCTCTGTATATTATGTATCTTTAAGCAATTAAATTATTAGCAGTTTAGTCAAAATATTTATAAATTGTTAGACATTGTTGGACGCGACACAAGTTTGGTGCCCTATTGTTCTTAACAAGTATCGTCACATTATCTATACTGAAAATAAATATTTTTTTTTTAAGTGACCAGTAATTCTGCTGCGTTACTCATACCACGCGTCGTCAAAACCAATAACACCAAATTCCGCAAGTGCGGATAAGTTATCGTTCGGGTTGAGCGAAAGACCGCCCGCGTGCCCCCGATCGATTGGCGGTCGCGTAAAAATATCAGCGACGACACTGAAATAAACGATACATTAGCACGAACATACTTTCAATCAGCGACGACGCGGAAAACCAGGTGGGTAGGGCGCCGGAAACCGGCGCCACCGGAAACGGCGGCCCGGAACCGGAAACGATGGCCCCGCGGACCATCCCCCCGTCCCCTTCCGAGTCGCCTTTTCGCCAGACGTATAGAAAAATGGATATAGGAACGATTGGTTAGTTTTATTACATTACATAGGTCAGATAATATCGTAGAATTATAAGATTTAATGTGGAAATTATAATATATGTCAGTTAAAATTATTATAGAAACCTAGGATTTCTATAATTACGTCCCAGTGGATGAAAGACAAAAGAACACAAATGGTTTTTTGTACTAATTTAATTGAACGGCGATTCTCAGGAAAAATTGATGCCTGATTGTTGATCATTTTTCATGTCATTTATGATTAGTGACCGGTAATACCATGCATAATAAACATACGCTCTTGGCCACTAGTACGATGTCATGAAGAATTGGTAAAATAAGGACTTTACAAACACAATACAATAAAATACCATAACATACAATACAATAAAATTCAATACAATACAATAAAAATTAAAAATGCAATACAATAAAATACAATAAAATACAATAAAAATTAAAAACTTATGAGTTAAAAAAATATTCATATATAGAATATTATTCTGAATCTAACGTCTCAGATATGGTTCCGTTTTTATAATTTTAGGCGATATAAGTAATTCAACATCCCCAGGCGAAACACGTTAGTTACCTTTGCACGGCGATTTTCGCGTATAAGATATCCAGGGATCGAAAAAAATTAGGAGGCAATTAAAGATGTCCTTTAAACTATTTTTTCTTGAAGTTTTCCTTGAAAATGGAAGTTATTTCTCGGCCCCACCCATGACGCCCTTCTTTCATTAATAGTCTTACGGCTGTCAAGAAATACTGATTAATTTTTACCCCATTAATATTGGGTACAATCGTAGAAATAATTAATATTTGATGATTTGATGATCTGATGATAAGGTTTGTGAGATAATATGAAATTATTTTATTAACTGTAAGTGAACTAAAGGCAGGCTTAGGTCTAACGACAATGAGACCTATCTTCGAATGAAAGGATGCCTTTTTTGCATCAAATAAAATCATCGGAAGATATTCGGTTGAATTAAACCCTTATTTATAAAATACACATCAAGTTAGTAGTATAGGAAAGGAGTTTCTGAGCTCTATGGTGGTGCTGTTTTTCAAGGTCATTCCTGAAGAAATTTCGTGGTTGAGAGGATATTGTTTGGCAGAGCTGTTCGTCTGTTTTTGCCATTCCATCGTCTTCCATTGCACAGTCAACAGCAAAAGAGTATAAATTTCTTCAGGATAGTTTTCTTTTTACAAAACTTCTGCATTTCTTATGCGTCTGTTTGTGCTGAGTCGAAATTCCTTACGTTTCGCCATTCATCCCGTTGGCTTCTTCAGAGCTTGACTGAAACTGGCTCGTATTTTACTCTGTACCTGCTTATATATTGTTTGAGCGGGGCGGAGCTAAATGAGGGGCATAAAGCATAGTAGATTTTCTTAGACATTTAAACTCTATACATCCTAACATATGTTTAACCATTGAGTTGAAAACTAATAATAACCTTCCATTTTTAGATATTATTATCAATAGAAAATCAGATCTAACACTCGGTCATTGTGTTTACAGAAAACCTACGCACACAGACGACACCTTAATGGTCACATCACCATCCGGTCCAAAAATCATCGGTTATCAACTATCTCAACCCGAGTCACTGAAAACAGAATTAAACCACCTTATCTCTGCTCTTCTCTCTAATAATTTCCATATTAAAGATATTAAGCGTTCCATCAAAAAATACACGTCCCCACAACCTTCCAATAGCAATGAGGCCGAAAGCAATCCTACACTTGTCACTGTAGAAATATGGACGAACATGTTTAAAACTTTGGTAGTTCTGGTTTCTGGAGAAGTAGTCCAGCAGCAAGACTGAAAGGGGCGGCCAACGCTACTCCCGTCGGTGCAACCTCCCTAACCCCTTTAGCATTCATTACTCGACTCCGCCCGACCCCCTATTGATTTTATCTAACGATAATTAAATAGAAATATTTCTCGAATCGAAGTACGAGTGCCGGATGCCTCTCGTTATACACGGAATCGCTAGTAATTAAATCAAAATAATTTCCAATTACCGCCCGTACGGGGCGGCGGCGGCGGGTGAGGCGGCGGGATCGCTTTTCAAAGATGTTCCGAAGATTTTATTTTTAATTTATTGCCGCCGGGGGCGGACGTCTTGTTTTACCTCCTTTTCCCGGGTGTTTTTCGAAAAACAATGGCCGCGTTTTTTTTGTTTATTCGGCGTGCGAAGGCAAATTCGAAAATGACGAAAAGCAGATTTGGGCGGATTTTCTTTAAAAACATCAGAAATCGCGCATTTAAAAAAAGACATTGCAATGATACTCTTTTGTATTTATATCACACCACATCCCATTAAGGTAAATGATTACTCACACCGCTATTTTGGTCATCCTTAAAATTCTATATGTATTTGGCCCCTGCCTATTTTGTGATATTTGAAGTCCATTCTGAACAAAACTTCCCAAAGGCTAGTAATTCCACATTTTATTTAAGTTTCGTCATTAACAAGGGGTGTTCGTAGTAGATCTTTCGTAGTAAGGGGTATAATAAAGTATTATATCAGTATCTTCCATATATATCCCATTATACCTAACCTATCAAGGTACAGAAGAGGTGTATGGAGGTATATGAAGGTATAGAGCAGGTGTATGGAGGTATAATGAAATATATACGAGGTGTGTTCAAAAAGTAAGGTGATTTTTGATACACATGTCGTGTACGTTCACAGTTTCAGTCAGTTTGCAAGTTTACTTTTATTTGTGAGACCGAACCATTAGACCTGTTTAGTGTGCTCGGCGATTTTCTGCCGTCAAAAAAAATTGGAACAAAGAATTTGCATATAATTTTGTGTAAACACTTAAAATGTTGACAACGGCATATGGTGAATCTACTTTGAGCAAAAAAAAAATGTGTATAAGTTGTAAAAGCTGTTCCAAGATGACTGAGAAGACATATTCACCGGATATGGCCTCCATCGACTTTTTCCTGTTCCCAAAACTCAAGAAACCCATGAAAGGAAACAGGTTTGGAGCGATTGAGGAGATGAAGAAAAAATAGCTGGGTATACCAGAAGTGCTTCGAGGTTTGGAGAAAACGTTGGCACAAGTGTATTATATTTGGGGGATCACTTTGAAGGGGAAACATTAATTTTGATGAATAAATAAATGCCCGAATGACGCTATATCTACTTATCTGGTTTTTATGCGTTTCTGCTTCTTTTTCTTATATTTCTTCTAATTTTAATAAAGAGACCATTTTGGAGTACGCTCCTCCTTCAAAATCAGCACAAGAAAATTGGTACAGTAGCAATCGCTTAAACAGAAACTGGTTCCATCTACACGTGCGGGTACTTTCATCCGTGACACCTAATCACGAACAACAAAAAATCCGCCAGAGAAGGCACGTTTGTTGTTATGTTACATAAAAGCCATTTTCTCAGCCATCTTCTGGTTATAATTAAAAGTAATACAAACGAAACCCTGAGTTTCGATCAGACGCAGTGTGTAGAACTTTCAACCTTCTTTTTTAAACGAAAGTAGTGAATAGCGTCATACAGACATTGAGGTTATGTTTTTTCATATTTTGTTTTCCCCAAATAAAATTGTGATGTGACACTAGCGTACAGGTATTGCAACGAAAAGACTAAGGAGATGATGCACTACTCAATCAGTTTGACACACGACCCAGTATATACTCTCTCTCTCTCTCTCTTCAGTCGTTGTCCGTTTTCGGACGTCGTGACTCGTTCATGGATGTTGTGTAGTGACCCTTCGCCAGGCTTCTCTGTCCTCTACAGTACGCATCACTTGTGAGACCGACATTTGTGTGAGCTCCTTTATTTGATCTATATATCTCACTGGTGACCTTCCTCTTGCCCTTTTTCCATCAACCTTCCCCTGTATCATGAGTTTTTCCATACCGTCCTTTCGTATTACATGACCGAAGAATTTAAGCATACGTCGTTGTATTGTTGGTAATAATCTCTCATTTTCCCGTACTTTTAGTTCTCTTAAGATGGATGCGTTGGTGCGGTATGCTGTCCAGGGTATTCTCAGCATTCTTCGGTAGCATATCATTTCAAACGCCTCAATTCTTCTTCGAGATGCAGCATTTATGGTCCAGGATTCCGAGCCATACTCTGCAATGGGGAACACTAAAGATTTCACAAGTCTTGTTTTAGTTTCCTTGCGGATACGGTGGTCTTTCCAGATTTTAACCAGCCTACCCAAAGCCTCCTTTGCCATCCCAATTCTTCTTTTAATCTCTTGTTCTGAACCACCTCTATTTGTTATCTTCGTGCCCAGATAAATAACCTCTTCTTTAACTTCTATGTCATGGACTTGCTGCAGTGGTAAAGGAACTGTTCCTGCCCGGTCTATTATCATCAGGTGGCATTTAGATCTATTTAGTCGCAGTCCGCACTCCAGGCTTACTTGCTCGATTCGTTGTAGTAGTACACACATTTCTTGTTCGTTTTTAGCCACTGCGATAGTGTCGTCTGCGTATCGAAGGTTTGATATCTTTTTCCCTCCAATAGATACGCCACCCTTCCAGTTCCCCAACGCCTTCCTCATTATCCATTCTCCATAAATGTTGAAGAGTATGGGGGAGAGAATACATCCCTGCCTTACGCCTTTTCCAACTCTAAAATTTCCTGAGTATTCGTTTCCTATTTTTATTTGGGCTAGGTTGTTGTCATATAGCTGTTTAATAAGGTAGGTTAGATGGTCGGGGGCTCCCATTTCTTTTAAAACGTACCACATTTTATTCCAGTGCACCGTGTCGAAGGCCTTGCTATAATCCAAGAAGCATAACATAGCAGAGACATTGTATTCAAAGAGCTTCTCCACCATCTGTCTCACATTTAGAATTTGATCTCTTGTTCCTCGTCCTGGCATAAAACCTGCTTGTTCTGGGGGTATATTGGGGAGGAGGTAATTTTTGAGCCTTCCTTGTATGATGTACAGTAGCACTTTGCTTGCGTGGTTTATTAAAGCAATTGTTCTATAATTACTGCAGTCGTCTTTTGGGCCTTTTTTGTGTAATGGGATATATACAGATTTCGTCCATTCTTCTGGCCATTTTCCCGTTTCCCATACCTTTTGACAGATTTGGTGCAGCAAGGTAATACCTTTGCCTCCAGTGCATTTTAACATTTCCGCTACAATATTATCTGAGCCTGGCGCTTTTCTGTCCCTAAGTTTTTTAAGAGCTGTTTCAACTTCGTCTCTCAGAATTTGTGGTTCACGTACCCGAGCTTCAAGTGACAGGCTCTCTGGTAGGTCCATCTCTTCAGCGGCCATAAGATTCTCGCAATATTGACGCCATCTTTCTACAATTTCAGGTGTCGTGGTCAATCTTACACCGGTGGTATTTTTAATTGGAAGGTACTGTAGTTGGAAGGTTCTTGAGAGCATCTTCACTTTTTGGAATAGATCCCGTGGTTGGTTTTGGTTTGCATGTTTTTCGATATCCTCACATACTGAAGCAATGTACGCATTTTTGTCAATCCTAAGCCTTCTGTTAATGGCTTTGCTCAGTTCTCCATATGTCTCTTGGGCTTCGTTCTCCTGTAGTCCTTTGATTTTTAAGTTGTTTCGCTCGGAGATCATTTCCCAGGTGCTTTGTGTTATCCATGGTTTCCTTGGTTGGTTTTTATCAGGTTTTACAGATTCGGCAGCGAGCTCAATAGAGTGTTTCATTTCTGTCCAGAGTTCATCGGAGTTCATTTGGTTGATTTTTTCTTGCGATATTTTGTCAAGATTATCTTTGACTGCATTTTGAAAGATCTCGTTTTTTCCATTGTACCATGGGTTGGTTTTTGGAGGACGGCGTTTGTTGCGCTGCAGTCTGAGACAGATTTCCGCGACCAGAGCATTATGGTCACTTCCACAATCCAGGCCAGGATAGGTCTTCACATCTCTAATAGAACTTTTCCATCTTCTCTTGATAAGAACGTAGTCAATCTGATTGCGTGTATGTCCATCAGGAGATCTCCAGGTATATATTTTTCTAATATGATGTTGGAAATGGGAATTAGATATGTATAGTTCGTTTTCCGCGCAGAATTCGATAAGCATTTGACCACGTTCATTTCTTTCTCCTATGCCATATTTTCCTACTACCGTTCGTAGATGTGTATCGGTCTTCGTTTCGCCAATCTTCGCATTGAAATCGCCCAGTACGATTAAAGGCTCTCTGTTAGGCATTCTGGTTATTGCGTTCGAGAGTATACCATAAAAGTTGTCTATTTCATTTTGAGGGCATGTCGATGTGGGGGCATAGATTTGCATGAGGTTTAGGTTGACCGGTTTTGCTTGCACTTTCAGGGTAATTATTCGATCGTTGATAGCTTCGTATCCCAAAATAGATTCCTTAAAGTTCTTATGTATCAGAAAGGCCACACCGTTACTGCTGTGGTTTTCGTTTCCAGAGCATATCAAAAGATTGCCATACTCAGTTGTGTAGTGTCCACTATTTTTCCAGTGAGTTTCTGATATTCCGGTAATGGGGACATTGGTGAGTGTTTTCTCGATGATGGCCAGTTTACCGATTTTGTTCATACCTTGCACATTCCATGTGCATATCCTGTGCATTGTCGGTTTTGATTTCCGTTTTCCAGTCGCATATTTTCTATAGGATGCCTGGTCACCTACTCTCCTATAGCCAGTAACCAATTTCACACTCGTATTCCTGGGGCTCGAGCGCCGATTGCCAATCGGGTCGCATGGCGTCTTACCATATGTCTTCGAGTTAGAGTCTATACAGTATATACAGGGTGTCTCAAATAAGTGGTGTCGTTCTGGCGAATTCAATAAACAAAATCTCAAGATTTACAAACGGAACGCCCTATATTTCTGTTGAGATATCAATTCTAGGACAAAAAATAAGATAAGTTTGTAATTTATCTTATATTTAAATTTTATTTACTTTCTAAGATATTCGATGTTTAAGATAACACCCGTATAAATTCTTGTTGAATTTAAAGCTGCCCACATTAGGTCACTTGTTGGTAATATTAGGTATTTGTGAAATAGCAAAGAGGCGATGCGACACATATTTAAGTTTTTTTTAGTTATTTGTTTCTGATTTTTTTTTGTTTAATAGATTTATTTATTCAAATTTGTTACCTTGTTTAGTTAGCCTATAAACATTAATTATTTATTTTTGTTATTAGGTATTTTCAATCATATTTTAAATCTGTTAAATCTGTTAAAGTGTGTAGTATAGAATCGACTGTAGTATAGAATCGACTCGGGGTGTTATCTTAAATCTCGCATATCTCAAAAAGTAAGTAAAATTCAAATATAAGATAAAATACAAACTTACCTTATATTTGGTCCTAGAATTGATATATGAATAAAAATATAGGTAGTATGTTCCAATTGAAAATCTTGAGATTTTGTTACTTGAATTCGCCAAAAAGGCACCGCCTATTTGGGACACTCTGTATAAACTGAGGCACATCTGTCAAACTGATTGAGTAGAACCTTATTTCCTTAGACTGTGGTTAAATTTTCGTTAAAATGCCTGGATCAATAGCGTAACAATACAATTTTATATGGGGCAATCAAAATATGAAAAAAAAAGCATAACCTCAATTTCTGCCTAAACTATGCAAAATTCTTAAGAAAATGACTTTTAACTAAGTATCCCAAAAATATCGAAATATATAGGATGTTCTATTTAAAATAACACAGTAGGGGGAAGGGGGGCACTTTTGGGACACCTTTTATAAACAAAATTATAACATTTCAAATATTCAGGAGAATCCAAGAATACGAAAGTTTCTTTTTTCGTATCTCGACGTATAGTGGATCGTTTTATTTGGCACACGGTGTACAATAACCGCCTTTTTCTGAACAACGAAGATACGGAGTTATTGAGCTTAAGCCTACGTCTGTTTAAAAGAAACGTATAAAAATTTGTGACATTCTTTTAATTACTCTCTATTAGCTGATGAAATGTCTATGTGCAATCTTATGTTTAATATCCGGTGTCCTGCAATTGGACAGCCTCGTCTGCCTGTTGGTTAGCCTTTGGGTTTATAAAATAAAATAAAATAAATGGAAAACACTAAAATGAGTCCGGTGCCAACGGCTCAGAATCAGAAACTTTCAAGATTCAAATAGTGAATTCTCCATTATACTGGAGATTTGGTAAAAAAGAACTGCCCGGTATGACTTTTGTCAGGGTTCACTGTTTGTTCACTCGTCTTTAAAATTACGAAATTAATTAATTAATATTAACCAGGTGCGGGTAGAAAACCATCAAGCGAATATCGACCTCCGAAAAAAAAAAACATGAATCCGGTAATAGAAATTCAGCGGCCTCCGGGTTGTATGCGCCTCCATTAATTAAAATTTAATTCAAAAGTACGAGTAGTTAACATAATATATATATGAATGCGAATCGGTCGGATAGTAATGAGATCGGGGCGAATTCAAAACGCACCCTCGCTCATCCTACCTCTCCCCATCCGTTTTCCTACGAGATTACTACATGCGGACCGATCCGCGCCTAATTACACTTAACGCGGTATTTTTTTTCATCCCCGCCGTCGCCACCCCCCGCGACGCCGAGCGACGTTCGACCCCGATCGAAGTATATGGAGGAGACGCGCGTAAACGGGGGCACCCCGGGATTTTTTCCCTAGAGGGTGCACGCACGCGGAGGAGGTCCGTAATTAAGACGGGGGGGAAGGATGAAGGATTTTTGCGTCACTCCAACCTTCGATGTTAATTTAAATTAGGCGTGGGGGACGCCTCGCATTTTTCGCGTGTATAAATCGCTCCCGGTTCGTGGGGGCGCGGAGTGTTGGATTTAAAGCATCAAACATTTAGTTGGAACCCCAATACTTCTTCCCGATAACTAACGACCGAGGGGCAAACCGCAAACTAATTATGGTGAACACTATGAAGATATTGAGCATTAAGGTACAGAGCCTATACAGGTTCACGGTTGTCATTTACAGAGGACTCGACCTAGGCGTGATTGAAGAGACTCGAGACTTTGCTGGAATCGCTAAGGAAGAAGTCCTACGCGGAATGGACAAATGAAAGAAAAATAAAGAAACGAAAACTGGAATACTTGGATCGCATCGTGCGCAATTATTATCGATACAGAATGCTCATCTTATAGGGTGCTGGGAAGAAGGGGTCCAGGAAAGACAAGAATCTAATGGGTCCACATCCAGAGAAAATGGTTCTCTCTTACTACCACTACACTTTTCCCAGCTGCGATCAGTAATATCAGAATAAGAACAGAGCGCAAATTTCCACTATACCAAAAAAAATCTGTTTGCTCTTTAGGAATCCTAAAAAATCTCGCGGGGTGGGGGCGGATGAACAATCCACTGGCGAGCACTGTATAAAAACTTGTCTAGAAAGCGTCAACAATTCGCAGAACCGGTCCAGTTCCAGAGTAGTTGAGAAAAGATCAGCCCGTTTGTATCTTTACAAAGACATATTAGCCTCTTATTTATAACTGAGTTAGAAATTCTCGTGCTGTGTCATTAGCACCCCTTTTACATAATTACTAAATTCCGTTCTGTATCAAAACGTGGAAGAATGCTGCCAGAAACCAAATTTACAGCAGACCTGCTAAGCTGCCTCTTAAGAGGTGTGCAAATGCTCAATTCTGAATACCCCTGTGCGGTCCATTAACTTAAATACCTCAAGGAAAATGACTAAGACAAAACGGATGGAGATATATCCGTCTGAAAAGCGACAATTGGGGGATTTGATGGACAGCAACATATTAAAGATCCAACACACATCTGCAACAATTTAGAAACATCGATTGCAAAGAACTGAAACGCCCGCTTAGAAGTCTTGGATATCCCAAGAAACACCACCAGAGCAGAGGAAAAAATATAATGAAAACTGGTCTTATCGAAGAACAATAGAGACAAGAATTGTAACATCTCAGTAGACTTGTAAAAGAGAGCTGTAGAAAAAATATCTGGGGTCAATAATAACCAACATGAAACACCTTGGCAGAGAGCGTGATGCTGAGACTTATCAATATATGGAAAAGCTCACGCATGACTGAGAACACTAAAACGAGTCCGGTGCGAACGAAGACGGCTCAGAATAGTGGACACTTAGAGCTAAAGAAGGCAAATATATTCCTCTCAAACGTAGTGCAACAAGAGATTGCTTAGAATTCCCTGGAACGCGAGGAGAACTAATCAGTTAGTTAAGTGTCAGAGTTAAGTGTAACCACTATTATGTATGAAGGAAGTGTTGTGATATTCTGGACACGTAGCTATTAGTAGTAGTAGCTTTTCTGATGGGAAAAAGACGGGAAAAGGAAGTAGAGGGCAATCATCGCTTATGTGATGGTCTGATCGAATCAAGCAAGTCACCTATCGTGTCGCCAGGCGGAAGATCGAGGAATATGAACGGAGACAATAGAAAGGGGAATAGAGGCTTTCCAATGAGGTCACGATCCTCATAACTGAGATTTATCTGCTGCAGAAGCTATACAAAAAAGACACTATAGAAGCTGTGGAGTGTAATCATAGAAAAAACTCTTTAACTATGGGAGGATTCATAATATATCACAGTATCGGAAAATCTGAATCCGAAGCGTCTATAAAGCCATTACAAGAACGTATTTACGAGACTCTCCTTATCGAGGACCAAAAATATAGTGCATTCATTGTTTAGACGTTTTAAGTACCTTAACCGCAGACTTTCGCGGGACCATAGTAAAACCCATCCCAACGGATGTTTACTCCGGATCGTAATGAATATTTGTAGTAACTTTAAATTTTTATTTGAAACGTAAATGGACCGTTTTATTTTTGATTAAGCATTAATGCTGTGATCCTTCCAGTAAGTACGTATTTATGTACCCGATTCTCGAGCCATTTAGACGAAACGCGGTTCGACTCTCACTGACTCAAAGATGGTGTGATAACAGTAACAAGTGTTTACTAGAGCGGCCGCCTTCACATGGAAAACGCATAATAATTCTTCATGCTGTGTTCAAAAATGGTTGGGTAGAAAATGCCTTATTTTTATCTGCCAAAAGCGTCAAAGATTCAAGTGTTTGAAAATACTGTTGCCAAATTTATCGCCAAATACTGTTATTGTGTTGGATAGTGCCTGATATCGTTCAGCCCAAATTAGAAAAATTCCAAATACTTCTTCAAATAAAGAAGAAATTAAAGAATTTCTGTACGAAAACGATTTATATTTTGAAGAGAGCTGCACGAAAAAACAACTTTTGGAATTATTAAAAATAAAACTAACGAGTAATAAGAGAAGAAAATATTTATGGAGAACGATTTTTTAAGTGACTGGTACTTTATTATTATTTTATTTAATGTTTTGTATATTAATAACGATTCTATGTACAAATGTAATGAAACAGAACGGAAAAAAATGTTACTTTGTACTAATATTTTTATGTACAGGTTTCAAGATTGGAAACATACTTACATCCCGCTTGTTAGTGTAGGTAGATAAATTCCTAGGAAGGTCCTGGAATGATTACGGGTAAGGGTCTGCTCGGCAGGGTGTTCTATAAGGGGCTGCGGTTTTGTAGTAATAAACATTAGGCAAAGTTAATCACAGGGTCGGTTGTAAAAGCACTATATTTCTGGTCCAAGTATACCTGCTCTTTTCTAATAACTTGATCATATAAGAAGAAGAACAAAGGGTTGGTACCTGGTTAGTACCGAATTGTAAAACGCTGAAGGGGGCGGGGGCTGATCGCCGCGTATCGATTAAGAAGTTCGAAACGGATAAACGTTGAAATTTTCGCGTTCTAAATTATCCGTCGGCGAGAGAGGTCCTGTTTTATTTCGCGACTGCTTTGCATTAATCAGTAGTGTTGAGGAGACGCGGCGAGAGAGAGAGAGGCGCGGGGCAGGGGAACGTGGGGGTGCGAGCGGTGGGGGCGGCGGCGGGGACGCGCGGGGGGCAGACGCGGACGAGCGGAGTGAGCCGAAGCCCAGGCTGTATATTAAAATTTCTCACACGATGTAAGAAGAAGTGTGGAAGAAAGACAGAACCGATCGATACAGGACTTAATGAGAGTCGGCGAAAGAAGGCCGCCGTGATGGAAAATGAGAGGCTCCGCGGCCATAACGCGCGTAGCGGGGCGCGGGACGTCTAGTTAAAATAAGGGCGAGAACACACATCAGTCCCGCGCGGATACCCTGCCCGCGTGGTAGAAAGGGCGCCGATGTAACCGCTGCTAACCATAGAGGAGATACCTTGATTCGAACAGAGCCAAACTCCTTTTTTTCTTTCAGAATCACTCCCACTGGAAAGAAATTGACCCATTTATTGCAGATCCCCACAAGATCTAGCCCCGAAGCCGAGTTTTATACCTACCAAGGAACTAACCA
This sequence comes from Cylas formicarius, assembly GCF_029955315.1. NCBI lineage: Eukaryota > Metazoa > Arthropoda > Insecta > Coleoptera > Brentidae > Cylas > Cylas formicarius. Next base: position 27,369,755 of record NW_026844326.1, on the reverse strand, counting down.
AATCTGAAGATTAATACAATGACTATTTTTATAGGCTAACTTCAATCTTAAACACCCAATTGCTGGACCGAGTTCCAGTTTAGCCACAATCTTTAGTTTTTGACATGCACAAAATTTTAAAATGTGTTTTGTATTGCTTTGAAGCTACATTTTTTAAATATTTTGGTGTTTTGGTGAAAGAAACAAAGTAAAGTAACAATTTTTTATAATTTTTCAATATAATCTCTCTTAACTTCAATACACTTATTACATCTCTTTATTAAAAACTCAATCCCTTTAAAAATATATTTTTTTGGTTTGTCTGCAAAATGAGCTAAAACAGCCTCTTTTAACTCAACTTCGTCGTTAAACCGCCGTCCACGAAAGTCCTTTTTCAAATATCCAAACAAATAATAGTCGCTGGGGGTCAGATCTTAACTATAGGGAGTATGATCTATCTGTTGGAACCCACACCCTAAAATGCCAGCTTGCGCAACACCAGCAGTATGGACAGGTGCATTATCGTGCAAAAGACGGACGCCTCTGGTCAGTTTTCCTCGACGTTTGACACGTATGCAGTCTCGCAATTTATGTAATAATGTTGCGTAATATTTACCATTGGCAGTCGTATTAGTTTCTTTAAAATCTATCAACAGAGTTCCTTCACAATCCCGAAAGGGCGTGGCCATCACCTTTTTTGTTGACTGGCAGACTCTCTTGGAGATGCTTAACCCTTACGACGCTACTCCATTGATTCTTTTTTCGATAGAGGGTCATAATAGAGAACCATAGCTTCATCTCCCGTCACAATAGTTTCTATCACAGGCTTCGGTTCCGACCCACAGAGTTTTATCGTGATACTGGAGCTGCATCTATGTCAGACCGGGAAATTTTGGCGCCAACCTCGTATATCTGCCTCTGTCCTGTGCCTCTGTGCCGTTCAAAGGATCTTCCAACATCCTGCGATAGCGTATCATTTCAAACGGCCTGATACAGCGTTCAGCCTCCAAAAACTTCTGAACCATAGTTCGCGATTTAGAATATCATCGCTTTCAGAAATTTCAACGTGCTCATTTTCCGAATATGGTGGTCCTTCCAGATCATGACCAGCCTAACCAAAGCTTCTTTTGTTATCCCAAACTTCTCTTGATTTCTGGCTCACAGCTTCCCTTGTGGATTATTTTGGCGCCAAAATAGATAACAGTGTCCCTAGTTTCTATATCGTCGATGTATCGAAGAGGCATTGGGATTGTCTGACCTCTGACCTCCACAATCATTTTGTCCTATTCAGTCGTTGGCTTGATTCCAGACTAGCAAGTGAATAATGAGTTCAACCATTTCCTACTCGTTCTTTACCAGAACCATCGTGTCATCTGCATATCGTTTGACACTTGCCTGATGCCTTTTCTGACACTTAAACTGCCGACAAATCCCCTTCTATTTATATGTGTGCTGTGTTCTTATCGTACAGGGCTTTTATTATATATATGAGATGTTTCGGGACCCCATCTGACCCAAGAATCGCAGTAGTCGTCCCCATTGTAACATATCAAATGCTCTGGAGTAATCAGGAAAGCAGAAAATAACTGGTATGATGTCTATACCTCAGTTTAAACTTCGAGTTTAAATAGCACTTATAAAGCTGGGAGTAAGTCTAGTCTCTCGTGCCAGCTCCACACCCTTATCGAAGTGAGAGGTGTTTGCAGTTTCTGAATTTGCATCAACTATGCTAGTTTTGGTTGGTTTCTTGCCATATGAAGGTGGACGGGAGCTAGAAGCTGCAGGAGCCACAAGCTTTTGTTGATCTTTACGTCACCAAGTTGTAAAACATTAAGTTAACTTGGTCTTACGACCTTCAAATACAAGCATCTTAGCTGTATCAGTCCAAAACAGGAAATGGAATCTGCACATAGCCCACCAAATACTCCTAAGACTGATAGATTACTTATTTCACTCTGTTAACACACAAAATATATTTACAGTGCGTCCAGGTACATTTATATGATTAGACGAAATCTACAATAAATATTTTAAATTTTATCCTCATTTCACTTTGGACGAGTGTCTCTAAACCACTGACTGGCATTTCCTGTGTTTCCCTTTCAAGAGTTTCTAGATTCGTGTGGTCTGCAGAATTAACCGAAGCCACAGGGTCCTTCTGGTTAAAGTGATCATTAATATAAGCTATGGACCCACAAAGGAACCTCGTAGACTTGATATTTCATTATGGCAAAAAACTGCTTGCTTTTTATCAGAAAGATAAGATAATATTACAGCTATAGCCTCAATGGTGTTTCATTGTGTTTCGCAACTGCTGACGAGTTTAGCTGTCGTAGTCTTAAGGCTCTTCCATGTTTTTTGTTCCTAGTTGATATTTTTCGTCTCTCCAATGCATTCTTTGCCCCGTATGCACGTAATTCTGTAAACTCCTGGTATCGCAATTTTGTCTTTGATGGATCGAAGATGTTCAGACATTTTTGGACAGGTGGTAAATCTGGTTTTGACGTTATATTTCTTAAGAAATTTTGATATATTCTGAATTTTGTGTTGAAGTGTATTTGATGATGGAATGCTTACCTTACGCATCAGCATTCGACGCAGAAAGAATCCAGATGATTTGTAAATAAAGTTTCTTTGAAAAATTAATTATTACGTGGTAGCACTCTTTAAAACTCTCTAAAACTTATGACTTCAAAAGAAAGTTGAATGAACAATTGGGTTTAATCAGGTTATGCATGAACCTTGAAGCTGGTCGAGGAGATTTTCAACGAAGAAAGTGGAAGATGTACTGGAAGATGAGGAACTTTGCAGAGGAGTACGCCAGGCGGTGGAGGAGGAGCATTTGGAGCACCGTCAGTCCAATTGAGCGCCATCAAATATACGTACCAAAAGAACCACCATCGCAGCAACTAGTCGAGAAGAAACGGATATTGAGAGACTTCAGTAAGACACCGCCGTCTGTTTGGGGCCTTGTGCAGCGCACCCCCACCACCGGGAGTGACACGAGACTGCGGTCTAATCGGCGAGGCTGCAATAAAAGAATAAGAAATTAGCCGACGTCTCAAATTAGATTTCCTTGCAGTTTCTTTGGAGGAATATGGAGGGACGAGGGACGAGCGGGCCCGCGGAAAGGGAGGGGGTGAGGAATTTCTCTCTGTGGTGGTTGCGGCGGCGGCGGCGGTAATAATTAAACGGAGTTTGCCGTCGAGATTAGCATAACATGAAGTTATTTTTCATTGTTGGACCGGAATTTTTCTCCGACCAAAGTTTTACGGTCCGCTAATTGGAGAATAGTTCCTCCCCGGGAGTAACGGGGTGGTTTAATTCAATCTCGCGGATGAAGGGGTGTAAAAACGCGTATACGCGGTGGCATTGTTATTCACACGCCGCTATAATCCCGGTGTAGAGAATTTATTTAGTACATTTGTCATCCGGCGGCGGCGCTTCGCTCCGTTGTTGAAACTTATTTTCCCCCCCGGGCGGTTAAGCGGGGCGGATAAACAAAGCAAGGCGGGGGGAAAGCTTGTGCACTCTTCACTATATTTTCTGTATTGTGTATAAGAATTAATATGATAATATTTCAGCGTCGTTAAAAATATCCGAGGGCCCTCCAGAGGTTCGTTTCCGTTTCCGGTCAACCGGGTCCCGTGCGGGCGGGGACCGACCGCACGACGGGGACCTGGAAAGCGACATCCGATCCTGTTTCTTATATGCAAACGAAGGTGTAATCTTAATTGACTGGTACACCAATTAGTATCGGATTTCTCGGGAGACGGGAAAAAATCGCGTCCATCTTAGCAGCCGTCGTAATGTAAATAAGGCGGGGGAAGGGTTAAAACCAATACTTTCCCCGTCCGTATCGGTTTAAAAGCGTTTGACGCTTTCCTTTTTTTATTATTTTTCCAGCGACGAAGCGAAAGAGGTCCGTTAGTCGAACTAATGACCCGAAACTAATGACGGGGGGTGGGAAAGGAGACAAGTTTCTTTAACGCGCGTGTTTTTTTTCGGATTCTTCTTCTTCCACGCAAGAACAGTCTCGAGATATTCAAGAAGCCGACTAAAATCGCAAATAATTACTAATTTGGCGTAATTTTACCTCTCTTTTAACCGAAACAGATACAAAATTGTTGATGGAGTAAATGACAAAAAACGACCATTTTCGAAGTTACGGTTTCAAGTTTTGCAATCAGTAAGTCAAAACGTTCAATATAATTTTCACCAAGTGTAATTCCGGGTTTTAGGGTTTTTGAACCAACTTGTAAAACAAAATAGGGGCTAACCCTTTCATTCAATCAAATCTCCAATTCAAATTAGCTCATATTTTTCAAAAATTATTCATCTAATTAAACAAAAGATAAATGTTATTATCAAAATTTTTTGTGTGAACTGAACAGTCAATTGGCCGAAATAATTTTAAAAATACTTATATTGTGAGTTATGTTGCGGTCTCGTCGTTCTGAGAACTAAATGGAGTCGATATTTTTATTGGGATTCCCCGAATCGAGAAGTATCGTATTCGGGAATTCCTTGAAGTGGATTTTTGGTAAATTGGATATCACAAAACGCATAATAAATTATTATAAAATAGATATTATTATTAAATAATCATAGATAACAGTGTACCATTCGAAATATTTTATTTAAAACATTTTGTTCCAATTTGACTAGTCAATTAAAAAATGGTCAACACTTGTTATTGGAGATCTTCAAAATGGGAGTATTATTTTCCCATAATAAAATAATATAAGTCAGAAACTTTTTCCCCTGATATGAATTCAATTTTCTGTAGATTCAGATGTTTTCTTTACAACTTTTCTTTCTTTCTTTCTATTATTTTTCAAAATAAATAATGTATCTATTGTAAATCGTGAATTCTAAAGAATATATATATTTTTTACATTAGGGCTACACAGGGTGTTCCGTAATTAACGCGTCAAATTTCTAAGGCCTATTCTATTTTCTTATATAGACTTTCTTTCTGACTACGCGTATTTCACTCTACGTTTTCTAATGAAAATGTTTCCGATGGTGATAATTGTTTTGAATTCGAAATTACTAATCAAATCTTGGTGTTAAAACTTGTTTTTATTAAGTGTTTTAATAGCATATATGTATTTTATGGAATATTTTGTATAAAGCAATTTGTTGTTTTTTATTTACGTAGATGTAGGAATTTTCTGACAAGTTATTGTCAAATAGGTAACTTCAAAGGAAGATCTGTAGATTTTACCCTAAACTTAAATATATTTCTCCACCATTTTAATGTTATTAAGAGAAGTCAGTTTCACGGCAGTTAAAATACGATTACGCAGGCGTGGGGAAGACAACAACACCCGGTACCGCTCCGTCGATACCGCAGATCGATATCGTGCGATACCATCGTCGATTCGGACAAAGCGGGCAGATTTAATTTTAATTAGATAAGCATCGGGCGTCTTTTAACTAGCAGCGCTAATCACCCGAACCGATGTTGCCGTTTCATCCGGGAAGATGAGCAGCGCCGAAGAATAATGCCGTGCATTATACCGAATTATCAGCGAAACATTGCCCGCTGTCATTCTAATAAAGTACCATCGGCCGTGACCAGGGACGGACCTACCCGTCCGCAGATTCCCGAAACGCACGGAACGCTATATACAAAGCGATTCGAATCTTACAAATAGCAGAACTATTTCGCATACAGATTTATGATAAAATTGGGATTATCTTATGACGGACCATTTTGACAGGATTATTAAAAAAGAGTTTGGCAATATATTTATAACAATTTTATAGCCTACTTAGAAAGCATGTCAAGTGATAGTTGTTTAATTCAGATTTTCTCAGTTTATAGATCCCGGTAAAACCCTGGTTTGGTTAATAGGGAGGGTGTCACGTATTTTGTCCTCAAACTTATTTTTTTCGAGGAAATTTTTTGAGCACGAAATATTTTTTTTCAAATCAATCTGCTATAAAAAAAGATGCTCTCTGTAAAGTAAAAAAAATAGTTGTGTTGGCCTCGTTTTTGATTTTTTTGCAAGTGATTCCGACCGAATTAATAAAGTATTTTCAGTAATTTTTATCAGTGAGAACGATTATGTGGTAAAAATAATGTACATTACTTCGAACTTCATTTTTCTCTGGAGTATCTTTAAAGATCCAATCAAAAGATTTGTGGGGTAAATGTAATTTAGATATCTAATTTTTTGAGAAGTTTCTTACAGGAGGCATTTTGGAGCACATGTTTATTAACCAAACTGAACAGAATTTTCAATATTACCGTTTTAATGTAATAATGTATAATGTAATCCCTATTCCTGTTTCGTATACGACATTTATTCGAAATTTGTTTGTTTTTCGATTAAACTACAATTAAAATTTAATATCTTAAATTTTAACAATACACTAAGAAGGCTTTATCTGAAAAACAAACGACAAATCAAAGTGTTTTACATTGTCATAAAATATTGTTAAGCGTGTTTGTAAAGTCTTCTCAAGTTTCGATTTCATTTTTATTTGTTAAGTACCAAAAACTTGCTCCACTAACTGGTTCGAGCAGTCTCTAACATATCTTGGATCTGGTGTAATTTTTGTGTCCTACACGATGTATCTATCCATAAGGCTGGTTTTTTTATTTGTCAATTTCTCAATCACTTTGCGTTTGCGTGCACGTGCACCCGCCTTTCTGATTCTCCATCAGAAACGTTGTCTGTGGAGTCTTGACATTCATTTTGTTCCTCGTAACTCATTTTGACTTATCAATCTGAAGATCGTGTAAATATCCGAACTTCACATGGAAGTCTCGATCAAGATCTCTCTTGCAAGGGTCGTTGGCATCTCGTTATATAGACAAGACGTTTTAAGTCTACGGTGGCTGGAAATAATCCCACTTCTGAAATGTAGGCGCCCAACAATCTCAGTTGTTTGGTCATTTTATAAAAACCTGATTCTTTTAAATTTCTGATGTGTTGTCTTAATGATTTCCTGATCCTGATCTACGGAATTTTGAGGTTATAAAAGCTACCGATACATTTTTTAAATATTTTATGGGTCGGGATGGTTATTTTCGAAATTTTCTGCAACGATCCGGTCCTGTTAATAAGCACTCTCATAAGTGTATCTGCGAGTAGATCTGCCGACCGAACAACAATGGAACTGAGCCGTGTCTCATACCTCATCAATTATCGTACGTCATAATGTGTGGTCGTATATAATATGTAGAGATCGGGTCGTTTCTCTAAATGTTCCCCCTCCCGTGCGGCTCAAATGTCGCGGCCATGATCGATCAATCAGGCTCCGAACCGCGAATATGGTTCGCGTTAACGTTAAATGACATCTTAAACCTTCATCGAGAGTGTCGAGACTGTTATTTTGCTTACGAAATAGACAGTAATAAAATTAATAATAAAATTGTCATTTAAGAATTATTCAAAAATTTTTTTGCAAAGAAAATTACTTGTATTCCTAAGATATTTTATTTCATTAATGCTGTACTATACTTAATACCTTGAAGAAACACTTGGGAAGCAGAGATTAAAATGTATATAAGCATGGATGAAATTTAAGGACAGTGTCTTTTTAAGTCGCCAGCTACTTCCGACATTGCCTTATTTTAGTGACGAGTTTCCGAAAGATTTTTGCAACGGTATTTTGACGCTTGTTAGCTGTGATGGTCAGGTCAAAACTGTATCCGTTGATAAACTTCTTCAGTCATTCGTTTTTTAAGCACTACAACGTTCGATGTCTGTCGATTTCTAATCTCCACGCCTCCCTATCTCCCCATAAGTCTTTTCTGAAGCTCTTTTTCTCGAACCTCTTTACCGATTCCATCTCTTCAGCCTCTTCTTCCTTTAAGATTTTCTTTGGTATTCGTTGTTGTGACTTTTCCTGAACTTGTTCATACGACACTAATTGTTGGGTTCTAATATCAGAAGTCCATCTCCGTGGCTTTTAATTTTCTTTCAGTGGTCACACTTTAGCACTGTAAGTGACTATGACTGAGTTGTAAATTCCTGTTTTTTTTGTTTATATGTATGTTTTGTTTTACAATGTACTATTTAACACGGAAATTGATCTTCTGCCTTGAACGTTTCTCTCAGATATAGTGTTCCGTATTGGGAGATTTCCATTACTAGATATTTGTATCCTTTGCAATGGCTTGTCCCGTTGCTAGTAGTAGGTCTCGTTGTTGTATTTGTCATACTCCTCAATTACCTTGCGTGTCATGCATTCGATGTTATCCGCGTCTAGTGCACCAACAACTTGATCATCCATAGGGTATATATTGTATAATCGTCATCTATTGGTATTTCCATATTACTGCATTTTCGTTTCCAGATCATTAGTGTTGTAACCTTAAAATTTATTTTTAACCGTTGGTTTGTTTTAACTCTAGACCGTACCGTAGCATAATGATTTTTGAGTGATTTTACTATTTCTATTGTTGCAAGCTATGCCAAAGTTTTACTAGCGGTACGCTTTCACGCCCTTTTTTCGAAAATTGAACTGAGGTGGCTTTTACTTGATGAAAATCCATTTATCAAAATAAATAAGAACCAAAAGTTCAGATTTTCACGAAATTATATATTTTGACACGATAACTGTTTCGACAACACCGTGTCTTTATCAAATGTAATATTTACAAACTTCCTGGTACTATATATACCGAAGAATAACCATAAAACCTTAATTGTTCGAACAATTTAAAACAATTACATACATTGGAGAACCTAGTGAAAAAGTTTCAAAACATTTGTCAAAAACAATTGTCATGTAAAAATATATAATTTCGTGAAAATCTGAACTTTTAGTTCTTATTTATTTTGACCCTTTTTCCAGATCGACTAACAAGACGTTCTAGAATTTGTGTTACGCCTCCATGTCCGCATATTCCCCTTTCTATTCTGTATTTTTTTCTTCTGGAACTTCCGAGGTGGTTAAGCACCTCGGAAGTGCTTTCTTAGGGCATTATGCAGTTTTCGCTTCCCTATTTTGCCAATTCTTCACAGATACCTTCTGGTCCCGGACCTCTGTCATTCTTTACGGTTTTGCGCACTTCCTTAATCTCTGTTAGTGTTAGTCTTATTGGGGGCCCTTTCACACCTATATTCAAGTTTCTGTCTTGGGCATCTTTAAATTATGGTCTGTCTTCAGTCAGGATTTTTTCAAAATATAGTTTCCACCCTTGTGGTGATATTGGTGTTCTGTTGGAGTTTTCAACTTTCTGTACTTTTTCTTCATCTTATGTATGTGTGGAGCGGTGAACACGTTCTTTCTCATTGGTTATTCTTTTTCTTCGTACTGTGATTTGTGATTCTTTGTAGCTTAGTTGGTCGTTTATGTTTTTCGAGTTTAAGTATTTGTGGTGATTTTTCCGCTTCAATCTCTTCGTTCCGCCAATACTGTTTTCGTCGTTTCCCGCTTTTCTTTTGATAGCACAACGCCTCATCTGCAGCTGAATTTGTTTTCTTCTTCTATATTATTGAATTCTACCTACCAGACGGGTGTTAGTCGTAAAACATTATATACCTAATGATTCCTTTTGACTATCCCTGCATGAGTAAACCTCACAGACACAGAAAGTGAGGTTAAATTGCGACGCGATCAATCTGTCTGCGTGAAAGTTTTTCAAGTCGCTAACAAAACAAACACAAAGGAAACTCCTCCCATCTCCAAAAAATTAAACTCGTCGCGGAGGAGTTTTGACAACAGAAATAAACCCGTACCTATTCAAATTGCCTACACATAATAAAATAGTGCATTTTAGTTGTTCTCGGGATCCTTTACGCTTTTACGTCGGACGGAGAGCTACGGATCACCGCACAAACAAACTGCACGATATCGCCGCGCCGCTACATTAAATTTGTGCGTATATATTTTTTTGATACGATTTATAACTTAAATAAATAAACTGTCTTTATTGAAAATCAAAACATTACAATATAAGTAATAATGCAAGCGTGGCGACATTCGCAAATTGCGCTCTTCCAACTAATCAACTAACCAAGCTAACCAAAGTAACCACAAGAACAACAGCACCAAAACAACAACTGACAATAAAAGAAACAATGTTGCATAGTAGTGCCGGTTCTAAGCCAGTTTTGGCGGGAACATTTGAATTTTCGTGAATGTTCGGGTGTGGTCGGGTTGGCGCGTGAAAATTGCGAAAACCACAAATGCTATAATGTGCATTTGTCCAAATCACCCGAGGCACCGGCGACGAACACCCGCCCGAAACATTTAACCAAATGAAGAGAGAGAGAGAGGTAACTTTTACTTTTTCAAGCAACCATTGAGATGGTTATCAACAAACTCGTTAATGCCATTGGGACAGTTTTTCTGTGGAACGGGTATAACTTCAGCTTGCTTCGAAGAGTCCGGAAAAACACTGGTCAACAGACACTTGGAAAGGAAAGTAATATCAAAGTTTAATTAACTTCCTCGGGGTAAACCTTAACAAAACGGAATGAATTAGGACCAAATTGTTTATTAATATAATTTGCAGACACAAACCCAGGATCAATACCAGCAACAGTCCCAAAAAAAGTAAAAGCAACATTGTTTTCGAACATTAAAGTAGGATTACTGTGCACTTGAAGTCTCTCTTCAAAGTACGCCTAAAATTTTTAAGATCAACCTTTAGCGTACTTGCCGCAAGAGTTCACAAAATTTCGTAATTCTCTATACTCGTTTAAAGCAACATCTGACTTAAGACTTATCTTAAACGTGACCTACTTTTAAGTTTTATTAAAAGTTTAAGGTTTTCGGTAAGCTAAGGAGCTGGGGGTATCTTAATTCTAACTGTTTTTAATGGAGCATGAATATCAAATAAATAATTCATTTATTCGTAAGGAAGTCAACTTGTACGTTTATATCATCAAAAGAGTATAAAAGATCCCAGTTAATTGCTCTAAGGTCCGAAAAAGGGTTGGATGACGATTTTTTGCAGCTTGAGATTACAAGAAAAAGTAGGGTGCGGTTGTTTATTTATTAATGTATTTATTTATTACTTATTTATTTACATCCATCGAACTGCCGAAGCCACTGGCCAGATGGGGAAGCACAAAGTACTAACCAAGATAACAGAACAGAAAGAATTAATATTAAATGACACAAGATCAGTCAATTCTAACATCAATATGATTTCCCTATAACTGCAGTAAAAAAGCGTTCTGCAGGCTGTTACAATTAGCGCACATAAAACGCAACGGTGAAAATTTAAAAATATTAGTTCTAGGACCAGCCAGATAAGGCTGGAGTTCTCTACGATTTGCCCAAACCAAATCTAAATCATCCTTTTGATTTGACCAGTATCGTAAACCGTGTCGAGAGAGATTTCCAGCTTTCATTGGAAATCGCTATTACTTGTAAAAAATTTAATATTAATCAATGTTGAATGATTGATGTTCAGCCAGACGTGGAGGACGGTTTATACAGGTTGTATGCACAATAAAATTACAACGATTTTTCGAAAGTTCCATAGTGGTCCGCAAGAGCACGATAGAAAAACCATGCGTCTCTCTACGACAAGAAACCGCGAAGCGGCTTCTTTTCAAAATACAAAGCTGCCTCGCGCTACACGCTACGAACTTGCCCCGCCCAGCTACGATTTTTCGAAAGCAATCTTGTTAGTGTTACCGTATAAAATCCGGCTAATGTTGTTTGTAAATTGTCAATTTTATTACTAATAAAAAGAAATAAACTCTTCTTTTAAATTAAATTCTCGGTCAAACCTCTCAGCACTGTTGGATATTATTATTATTATTATTTTACTAAGAATAAAGTGCCAAAATTGATATCTGAGGTTTGACAGGCTCTCTGATCCCTAAAAAAATGTCATTTGCAAGATGGTGGCTGACATTTGGCTAATTGAAAAAACCATAGTGAAATTTTTCAAACTAGCCAATGCAAGTAATAAAAATAAGAACCTATGGGGGGTGGGGGGAGAAGGATTAATTATAAAGGTTATGTTGAGAAACAAAACTTAGAAAATATGTACAAATTGTGCCCTAATTGTCACAGATTATTCAATATTTCTTAGGTATCTGGAAGGTAGTTTAAACCTTGACCCTTCTCGCTACCTCTACTTATAATTATAATAAAGATAATACGATTCAATATATTAAATATATTTACTGCTACCAGAAAAACTAAAAGACATTTAATTATTTCTAATTAAGGTAAATTTAAGGACTACTTACTAATTTTATGCTGAATCATTCCCACTCATCTCGGAATGAATTTGAAAGTCATAATCTTCATCTGACTTAGGTAGGGAATGTTGAGAACCGTTCGATATTGGCATTTCTAGGGCTTCCACTGAAAATTGTTTCAGTATTTTCTTTGGAAGTTTCCTGAGGCTAGAGATATAAGGATCCGAGGATACAAGAAGTCTATTGAAAAAATCTTCCGTTGTTTTTACACCAGAAAACTTTCGAGAGAAATATTCAGGATATTTCTTTATTTTTGGCATCTTGAGTCTACTCGGATAATGTCTTTTGTCTGATTTTGGAAAATATCTTTCGCTTTTCCATTAGGTCCAGTAATAACCGTTTTCAGGTGATTCAATAGTTCAGATAACCCGCCTCTTAGTATAAATTAGTTCCTGGCAGGAGGAGCCTGAAATAAGGAAACACATCTGCTTTAATTTTCTATACAAGGTATCACTATTACGTGTGGTATATCATATTTTGTGAAATCTGTATTTTAGAACCAGGAAATCATTGAACTATCATCCAATTCTTGCTTTATTCTTTTATATACAGGGTGTTTAACACTATTTAAATTGTTTTTAGTTTTAAAATTGAACCTGTGTACAAGGCTATAATTTAATTAGCAACAATTATATATATATATATATATATATATATATATATATATATATATATATATATATATATATATATATATATATATATATACATATATATATAACGTATTTTTTACGTTACCCTTTTTAAATATCTAAAAATGAAATTTACATACCTGATGGAGTTGGTTTCTTAATGCCAAACTACTATGAAATAACTTGAGTTTAAATTAATTCATTTTATTTTATAAAAAGGTCACAATCTAAAAGTCTGAACACTAGCACTCTCGAAAAACACTAAATTAGAACTATTTTTTCTTTACCTATTATGACCGATTTTCAGGCGACATAGAGCACGATGTGGCGAGTTAATAAAAACCAGCAAATTCGGAATTGTCGCTTCAAACAAAAATCAACCGGAAAAATCGGACTTACTCCGTTTAACCCCGGATTAGTATCAGAGAATCGGTCCGTTTTTTTCCCGATTTTTTTTTCTACCCGATAAACCCCATACCTAAGGCCGCGCCGGCCAAGATAATCGAATTTCCTGGGGTTAAAAGTCAACAAAGTTCGTCGAATATCGGTAAAGCGGTAATTAGATTACGTCGTCGCCTCGGCCGTTATTAAAATTTCAAACGGGTCGTGGGGGGCGGGCGGCTAAACTTTTTCATTAAAATTATATCGAAAATAACATATCGAGGGAAGATAAAGGACCGCCCCCTCCCTAATTACGCAATGGCCCTATAATTGCGTTATACTTTTCGCGTTCAAACCTTATCGATCCCGCAAACTTTTCGCCCATCTCGCGCGCGTGTCCCCTCCACCCCCCGCCCCCACTCCTTTTAAATAAGAGGCCACATCCATCCGCCTTTAACTTCGAGCTAATCTCTTTCCTTTTACGAGGAAAACTTAAAACGCCCGCACACCCTTCCACTTTTTAGGCCTTTTCCGGCAACCCTTTCTTTGGCAATTATTCTTTCGGCTGGGGGACGGGGCTTCGCCCCCACGCCGCCCCGTCCCCCACGGCTACACTCGGGCGACATTAAATCTGAATTATCAGTTGGAAAACATTTATACGGCAAATATTTTACTTACGGGGGGCGGCGCGGTCGTAAAACTGGAAAACGCCGCCGCCACCGCCGCCGCTCCTTGCCCTCGAACGCGCAATGAATAATAAAACGGGGGGCGGCCGGGAAAAAACACGCGGCAACGGCGGCGACGTTTTCCCCGCGATCGGGGAAAAATTCGAGACGTGGCAACGTCTAGAGCAACGCCGGCTGCGCGATCTCCACCGTACCACCAATGAAATTATAGTCTAAGATCCCACTGTAAAAAATATGTCTTCATCGCTATACCAGATGAAACATGTTTTTTTAATAATAAAATTTATTAACACATAAGTCCCCAACTTATTGCCAGTCTATAACCTCGAGGCTATCAAGGCTTTCAAGCCTATTTTTAATAAAAAATTATTTAATAATTTTCTTTAAATTCTCACTTCTTATACCAAATAAATTTAGAAAGAATCTATAGTAAATAAATAATAAATAAATAATATTTTTTTTTATTATTTTTCAATATAATCCCTCTTAATTTCAATACACTTATTACATCTCTTTATTAACAACTCAATCCCTTAAAAAAAAATTCTTTTGGTTTGTCTGCAAATCCACGTAAGTCCTTTTTCAAATATTCAAACAAATAATAGTCGCTGGGGGCCATATCTGGACTATAGGAAGGATAATCTATCTGTTGGCACCACACTTTAAAATGGCAGCTTGTGCAACACCAGCAGTATGAACAGGTGCATTATCATGCAAAAGACGCTTTAAAATCTATCAAAAGAATTCCTTCACAATCTCAAAAGATTGTGGCCATCACCTTTTTTGTTGACCGGCAGACTCTGAATTTTCTTGGAGGTGCTCTACCCTTACGACCCCACTCCATTGATTCTTTTTTCGATAGAGGGTCATAATAGAGAACCATAGTTTCATCTCCCGTCACAATAGTTTCTATCACAGGCTTCGGTTCCGACCCACAGAGTTCCAAAAAAGACCGCGCACCATCTTGCACTAACCTTATGCATACTTAAATGATCATGCAGCATTCGACGAACCTTTATATCAGAAAGCTTAGTAATTTCTGAGATTTCCTTGACCTTTAAACGTCGATCACTCAATACCACCTCTTCCACAATCGCAACAATATTTTCCGTTATGACTTCCACTGGTCGACCAGTTCTTTGAAAAAACTTTATGACTGCTCTGTACTCAATTTGCGTTATTTGCGACACTTTTTCGGACACGTCTTGTTTAAAATCCTGTCAATGTATTCTTTGCCGCATGTGCATGGAATGCTGTAAACTACTGGCATCTCAAATGGAATTTTGTCTTTTACGGACCGAAGATGTTGAGAGATTTTTGGACAAGTGGTAAATCTGGTTTTGACGGTATACTTCTTTAGAATTTTGATATGTGATCTGTGATGTTTTGAATGTAAGTAAGGGCCACAGTGGCAAGTATAGGATTGCTTTCGGCCTTATTGCTATTGGAAGCTTGTGATGAAGTGTATTTTTTGATGGAACGCTTAATATCTTTAATGTGGAAATTATTAGAGTGAAGATGCTGCGATAAGGTGTTTTAATTCTGTTTTCAGTGACTCTGGCTGAGATAGTTTCTTTGCTCTGTAATGAAGAGAGATGATAACCGATGTTTTTTGGGCCGGATGGTGATGTGACCATGCATTAAGGTATCGGTCTGCGTGCGTAGGTTTTCTGTAAACCCAATGGTAGGTCTGATCTTCCATTGATAAGAATATCTAAGAATTGAAGGTTATTATTAGTTTCCAACTCAACGGTTAAACATATGTTAGGGTATTCCGAGTTTAAATGTCTAAGAAAATCTACTAGGGTTTCTTGACTACAAGATCACTAGTAAGTCATGTCCGGAATATGTAAGGCAACAAAATATTAAGAAGTTGATGACCTTTGAAAACTATGATGCAGAATAAATGTGTCCAAAAACGTATATCCAATGAGGACAACAGCTTAAGTATTCGACCGTTGTCCCTTTGCATACCTAATAAGGTTTTACTATTCTACATGTTTCTGAAACAGACTTTAAGAAGCACCATAAAGGTGTGATGGCATATAAACATCTTAGTAATTTTTTTTTCAGTACCAAAAATTTTGTTTTAGTTTATCTTCTTCCTGCCAGAACATTGGCGATTAGTCTCATGATCTTTACTTTATCATTGCGTGGGCAAAACATTCCAGCTTTCTTTTTTTAATGGTATTAAGTACCTCTCTTCCATTGTTCATATGTTGCAGAACCTCTTGCTTCGCTACTCTCTCCACCCATGCCATCTTAAAATTTAACATTAACATTCTCCGGTAAGTCCACATTTCGAAAGCCTCAATCCTCTTACACATTGTTTCAGTGAGGGTCCATGGTGCCATACCGTAGAATAATTTGCTAAAAGCATAGCAACCTAATAAGCGTATTATTAAGGGAATTCTTAAGGATTTGTTGGTTAACACATTCTGCATATTCTTAAAAGATGTTCTTGCTTGTTCTACTCTGTTTTTACATGATTAATTTTATTGTTGATGACGATTCCATGAGCAATTATACTGTCTGTTCTCTCTTCGACGGCTTCCCTGAGGATTTTTTCTGCACATGAATTAAACAAAAATTGCAAATCCTTGTCGAATTCCTCTCATAATAGGCACTTCTTCAGATGTCTGGCTGTTAACTCTCAGCTGTCTGATTCCAGTATAAGTTGGCTATTACCGTCCAGGCCCATACGGTTCAGTATAGCTATTAATTTATCATGCTGAACAGTGTGAAATGTCTTTTCGTAATCTACGAAGCAGGCACATGTAGACATCGCTGTATGAGGAACTGGATGCTAAACAGCGCCTCTCTTGTACCGAAACCACTTTTAAAACCAAATTCAGACATACCAATGTTTTCTTCGGAGGATTTTGAAGAACATCTTTGCAATACCTACAGTTAGCTTTCTTTGGCAGAGCAACGAAAGCTGACCTGAGCCAATCTTTAGGAATTATTCCGGCTTTGTATATGCAGTTTAGCAAACTTAACAGAAGTATGACAGCGCTATTTTCCTCCAACGTTTTTAAGACCTCTGTCTGTATTTCGTCTGGCCCTGGCGACTTTCCATTTTTTACAATGGATATAGCGCGAATGAGTTTTGCCTTGGATACATCCATCTCGTCTTCTCGAATAATATAATATGTAAAGTACTCTCATTGCCTCCAAAGCGATTTTCAATATATTTTCCATAACTGTAATTGTTCTTCTATGGTACTAAGAATTTGATATTCATTATTCATGACACTGTTTGTGTTGCTCTTTTTATGTTAGTTTATAGTTCACTAAAACCAACCAACCCCCAACAACCGCCTTCACACCACCATCCCTTGCTGTCGCGTTTAGTTGTTATATTAAAAATCATCGGACGTCTCGACGCTGATCCTGACGATGAGACAAAACTTTGAGCGGTTTACATCCCCCCCGTACCCCGCTCGATGGTGGCGGGGGGGCGGCGGGCTGGGGAGAGCCGGAAGGGAAGCAAGGCAAAGACATCACGTAGACGACGAAGGTTAAAAATCGAAAAAGACGGAATCCTACGCGGAAGGTGCATAAATTAAGGGGGAACCCCGCGCGCGTTTTGCATATGGCGGTGGCTGCGCCGCGACGCCGCCGCGTCGAGGCCCATGCGTAACGAGATTTTTTAATTAATGTCAGCCGACCGAGACATTAGGGGCCCCTGCGCCGATAAAAGTGGCAAAAACTGTATTGTGTTACTGTACCGCCGCCTTAACATTCGTTGCTAAGCGGCGGCGGCGGCGACCGCCCGGGCCGCGGGGGCGGCGGGCGAGATTAATTAAAGAAAAGGGGGACGACGCCTGAAACACCGGGCCCCGAATACTGGAAATAAGACGTGGATATATTGTATAAAAGAAGGATTTATAATGCAAAGGGGGTGGGGGAAGGCCCCGGAATTTATTTTTGATGCGTTCCGGATTATGTAATTGTCTGTGGCGGTTTCTTTCGACGTATATATGCGATTGTTCGCGTTAATCATTAATCTTCGTTTGAATTTTCGTCTTATCTCTTGTACGGGTTCGATAAGCCTCGAGTTGCTTAGACAACAAAGAATACCACGGGGGTGTAACAATAGAAGAAGGCGTATGATCCTTTAAAGCGGCCTTCTTTCTCATTCTCCACAAGGGGCCTCAGCAATGTGCTGAGCCTCAGAAAATATCAAGCAATGTGAGGACCGCAAAGGTAACGAAGCCTGCTCACTTGATATGATGATATGAAGGGCTTTTGACTGGTATACACGATCAGATTATTCAAACAAGAAACTAAAGTTAGAGTTAAAAAGTCTACCGAACGTGTTGCATACTATACTTTTTCTACGACCGTTAGTTTTTGGGTACATTTCGTAAAAAAACACGAATACATTCACTGACATGACCGTCAGAATTGAGAAACGTCAAAATTCAAAGCGTGGGAGATATATCCGAAAACATCCGATCGCTCCCAAATCCGTGCGGTAAAATCCCGGAAATGTCCGAAGCGGCTCGGATTCGTGTGAAAGGAAACTGACATGGTAAAGTGACGCTTCCCGCACGCTAGATCGAAGAAAAAATTAAAATAGCTCTGGAATCTCGAAGAAGTCAAGATCATTCCGGTTGTTTTGTTATGTACGGGGTTGATTTCAAAGAAATCGAGCACTTTTCTCGAGGACATCGATATTCCCAAGTTAACCCAGCGAACGATGCGAAAGTCGGTTCTGGATGCCACAAACATCGTCATTTCTAAAATAGAGACACGCGCGTTAAGGTTGATTTCCGCTGAAACACTTGGTGCAAAACCCGGGATAATAATAATAATAATAATAATAACGGCGCTCATCACCCGCCATCGTCAAACAGCATGCTTGATATGCCTAGGAATAAAGGTGGAAGACGCTTAGGGAACCTTGAAATGAGGCATGCGGTTCAAATAAGGAAATTGTATACTCACTTCACTAACTCCATGGTGAATTTGCACAGAGCGATAGCGGCAACTCTCCAATGAACCTACCTCTCTTCCTGAAATAAAAAGAATATTCAAATGCTAAAGTGAAGATACGCAACGGCTTTGCATGACGGTGAGGTAGACGAGAAGTTATCCACTCTATATCTTACTGAGGGAATTATTCAGGCAGTTCATGATCAGGTGATGACGACAAAAAATTGCATTAAGTATCAATTTCTATTCTATTTTTATTCAGCATCTGTCGTTTGGATGGCCAACCTTGGAGAACGAAAATATAAAGATCTATTGGGACAGGGAAATGGTAACTGATAGAGAGAGTCGCCGCAAAAGACCCGACATAGTTGAATTGAACAGAGTGAAGAAATACGTTAATCTTTGATATCACGATACCACTCGATGATAACATCAAAAGGAAGAGAGATGATAAGTTGGATAAGTATTAGGAATTGGCCACGGGAATAAAAGACATGTACATGTCAAAATTAAACCATAATCTAGGCTAGGCTTTGCGAAATTGTCCAGCATATAGCATAGAATAGAAAGGACCAAAAGATGCCCTGGGAGAGCAGATTGTTATGATAATAATAATAAAAAAGAAAAGGAACAGATTTTTTTTACTTTTTCATTTTAATGATTAAATTGCGGACATCATTATTTGTGTTTTAAGAACTTCTCTTCTAGTTTTGCGCCAGCAACGTATTAAAAAAAAAACGCTTGCAAATAAAAATTTGGTTAATTTCCCGAATGCGATTTTGCCAAAAAAAGAACACAAAAAAACATAAGACAATTTTTGCGTTTTGCGAAATGGGCACTAAAAACAAAATTATATTTATTAATTTTATAAGGCAAAATTTTGAGGAATACGTCGCAATTTCTGGAAAATAAGTCAAGTTGGTCTTTTAAATTGTTACTATTTAATTATAAAAGAAAAATCTAAAAAAATACCGTCAACTTTTTAAATTCAAATAAGTAAAAACAGAGTTAGACGGCCGTAACATACATCACGTTTCAATTGTACGGTGAACATTTTTTAGCTTTTTAGAAGCAAATTCCAAATAGGTTTCAAATTTGCAATTGTCATGACAAAAAAACCAAAACTATAAATTGTTTATCATACCAGAACAACTTTCTCAATTAATGAGAAAATTCAGAATAAAAATTAAACTTTTAAAGCCCTGTATCTCCGCAAACATTTGTATGAGGCATGTTGAGTTCAATCATTATATTTTGGTGTCTATAGTCTAAGTCACAATGGCCGAAAAACTACGTCTAGTGGATTCTTGTGGATGGTAATCTGCATAATTGCACTGTTCCGTCGACCTTGAAATCCGCGTTCCATTTCTTTTATTTCTTGTTGGAAACTCTTACTCACGACACCAACATTTTCGGGAAAGTAGTCCTGATGTGAGTGTAAAAAGTGTAGTTTTATACCCATGTTACCTCCCGATTCCCTAAATTTCTTCAAAATGTTTCCTACAATGTCTTTGTAATTTGGATATTTGTTGTTTCTTGTAAAACCTGTGATAACATCAGTAAATGAAACCCATGTAACCTTTTCAGATTCGATCATGGTATTTACAAAGTCAATGTTGATGTCTATTTCTACTAAAAAAATAAATAAGAACTAAAAGTTCTGATTTTCACGAAATTATATATATATATATATATATATATATATATATATATATATATATATATATATATATATATATATATATATATATATATATATATATATATATATATATATATATATATATATATATTGTCTTTGATAAAGACACGGTGTTGTCGAAACAAATGTCATGCGAATATATATAATTTAGTGAAAATCTGAACTTTTAGTTATTATTTATTTTGTTAAATGGATTTCCATCAAGTAAAAGCCACCTGACTGTTGACCTAGTAGAAGTTCCACAACTTTTAGGTCATCACAAATCATCGAACTCTGGTCCTGATATTTGATTTTCGCAAGCAGTAGTTCCCGATTTTGGTAGAATTTGCACAGAACGAGCAACAGGTACACAAGAACATGTTAAATTATGCAAAATATATACGATTGGCGTAGCAGTTTCAATTTTTAGAATGTTATGTAACATTCCTATTTTTAAAGCAATAAATGTTTTCCGTCAGTTTAGTCCCTATAACTAAATGAAAATGAATAATTCCAAATCACAACATCTTTGTTTTTGGTTAGGGTAAGCCGCCACTGAACCACCAATCTAGACCTTGTCCATTCTATATGAATCACCTTATTTATATATTTGATATTCCGCTTCGTAACATACATGAGACTTACGTCAGAAATTCTTTCTTATTTTTCAGAAGTTCCGACTTAAATTATTTCTGAAACAAAAATCCCTTATAGTGAAACATATATTTTATTTTTGGTGGCCTTTCAGAGAAATATTATAGCGAACTGAGTCCCGATATGTCGGTAACAGGAACACATAAACGCGTCTACGACGACGCTACGCGGGTGGGACGGAGCCACTTCGCGAATGCCACGTAGTCACCACCTACGTCCGAGTTGCTCGGACGGACAGTTAGTCCGCGCGCCGATGTCATTTTCAGACGCTCCGCTAACCAGAGAAAGAGAACCAGAGAAGAGAAGAAAACGTAAAAAACGCCTCTTTTAAGATTACGCTAAATGATGAGATTATCTCTCCTTCTTCAGACGCGTGTAAAAATTTAAGATTATGGTTTGACGGTGACTTGCGGTTTGCTAAAAATGTTGGCTCGCTGTTACAAACATCTTTCTATAAGTTGAGGACACTAAATATCCATAAACATTTTCTCAGGAAAGAAGTCAAACTTAAACTCTGTAATAGATTAGCTTTATCCCATGTCTTACTGCAGTATTGTCTATTGGCCAGCCATACTTAATCGAGATAAGGAGAGAGTTACGTTCTAAAAAAGCATGACAATATTTCACATTGCCTCTCTGATTCGGGTTGGCTTAAGCTGGAGGACCGATATAAAGAACTGAACTTTATATCGCTATCACTAACTAGCCACTTTTGTTTTTTTACTAAACTCCAATAAGACCCCGTCGTACTTGTTTGATAAACTTTTGCTGGGGAAATGATATTCATAATTGAGACACTCGTCATTGTTTAAGATATTGCGTTCCTAGACAAACTTCGGTAATTTTCCAGAGATCTTTTAGCTATAACGCAGTTAAATTATTTAATGAAATACCTTATGTGTTTACCTTCTTGTGTTTACGATGTACATACGGGTGTGTATTTTGTTCACAATTATGGTGTTGGTGTGGTTGTATTATTACTTATTATTATTATTAAATTTTAATGAGTACTATCGTAGTACTCAAGACAAATTTGAGCTTCGTTGACCATGTCAGAGTTGGCAGAGACAGCTTTAGATTTCTACAGAACATGTAAAGAATTTGTTTTTTTTTTCGGGACGCTACGCTACACACCTTTTCTTTTATTTTTCAATATTGGTAGGTCATATCTATGACGTCATTATGTAGCAGTTATTGACTGGAAACATTCTCAACGGATGTTAAAGCTTAAATTCTCTAGAATTTCGTAAAAAGGTATTTTACAATTTATATAAGTGAATAAACTCTGAAAACTTAACTTTGTGGGATATTTACGATATCTATGTATTTATACAGTGTGGAGATTCATCCACCAACATTTTTAGCCTAATTTTGTTGCAGTGTGTAAATTACAATCAAAAAGGGATAATTTTCCATTAACTAGATTAAAATTGTGGTTTAGTTATTTGCTTCTGACTGTCACCTTCTTCAGGAGGATCTTCATATTGTTGCCGTATTCAACAGTCAACGAAAATTCAACAGATTACCATTGAATATTGACAAATGTTTTTCTGTTAGTTTTTTGAACAGGGTTGGTTAGTTTTGGTTTTGCTTATTTTCCGGGTAATTTAAGATTAAAACGCAATGATGGGTCTAAAGATTTGGGAGTTCTATTGGATATTAAACTTTCGTTTGTTAATCATATTCGGAACGCTAGTGAGTTGACAAGCTAACAGGCACTTTACTTCAGTTAATCTAAACTGGAACATGGGGTCATAATATAGCAGCATATTTTCAGCATATATATAATTCAGTTAGAAAAAGTTCAAAATTTCTAGCTTTTGACTCCACAGAGATGCTTTGATCATAATGTTCTCTTGAACAGCTTTAATTTATCGTAATTTTTATTTAAATTATATAGACCTCTTAGAGACTGCTCTGAATTGTCATCGCAGATCGGTTTTCAACAACCGCGGCTTTTAATTGTGTTATTGTGGTACTGACAATGATTTTTGTCTTGTTTTTTTTATGCTTATATATACATGGTTGCTTTTGTTTGGATTTGACGCGGTAACCATACCTAGGGAATTAATTGTCCTTTTGCTGGACATTATATCTGGTAGACAATAAAACCTATTATTATTGTTATCATTATTGTTATTAAAGCAATTTTTCAAATAACGTCTTTGTATGTGCGTATTTCTAACTTATGTAAGTATGGCTTATTATTTTAAATATTACTTTTATTGATGCAGGCGAAACACATTTTACAAACAATAATTTTGCAGTTTTAAAAAAAATCTAGTCTGACGTTTCAATTATAAGCAATTTCTTCGTAGGTAAAACGGAGTTAACTAACTCATTTTTTAACGCTGATATTTTTGCATTTCCGATTTTTGCAATTATCTTCCCTCTCCACGATTCCTATTTTTGTATTTGTTCAGTTCCAGACCAAGATTTTTTGTTCCCCAACCAAGTTTGTATTTTGGTTAGTTTCGGAGGATGACAGACGGTCCCGGACTAGTTTGGGGGCGCGCCTCGAGGCGTATCTCTCACCCGCGGCCTACTGCGATCCTCCGGTAATTAACACATCGCGGCAGAGCGTTCAGGTGTCGACCGGAGCGACTCCTGCCACCCGATCGCTGGCGCCTCTGACGGAAGTCGTCGCAAGTAATAACAAAAACCGTTCACCGTCAGTGTGGTCGGAGGTTGAACTTGCAGGATATTTAGCGCTTACTAGTAGATTACGGACATCTTGAGTACTCGAGAAGGTTCAAAACCTTTCTGGGAACACCGCAGAGGGGCACAGGGAAAACTTTTAATTCCCTATTGATATTAACAGGTGGAAATGTTTGGTTTCAAAAAAATGTTTCTATAATTTTTCTTAATTTAATAATCAACAGCATTTTCAGATCATTCAAAGAAAGATATCATTTTAAACCTTTAATTAATTTTGATTTTTATAGATATACATCAACTTAATCAAATTATAAGATTTCAAAAATATTAAGTTGATTTCAGGATAGTTCTTGGGTTGTATCTTCATTAGTCTGTATTATACATATCTACCAAAAGTAAAACTGTTTTTTGCTTCCGAGGTGACAAATTTTTTAGACATTAATTACTCCAAAAACATGAAACAAGTAATTTCACTCTAACTGCAGTAAGTTCGTTATGACCACAAATAAGCATGCCCAGTTCTACGAAAGTAATTTTTTGTTTTTAGCAATTAAACGATTTCTTTTATAAAAAAATTATTAGAATATATTAGACATTTATTCACTAATAATAATAATAATAATAATAATATAATATATCTTTGACATCACGATACCACTCGTTGATAATAACATCAGAAGGGCGAGAAATGAGAACTTAGATAAGTATCAGGAATTGACTTTCGACATAAAAGACATGTACGGGTTAAACTGACAAGCAGCTTCCCAAATTTTTGAAGTAAACTGAACTGTCGGTCTTAAAAACAATTGCCCAAAAAGCTGCAATTCTTTCAACATGCAGCACAATTAGAAGAGTCCCGGCCCGTGTATAAAACACTGACTAAGCCTGGTCCCGTTTTACAGGCGAAAAAAAAAGTATTTTATTGCTCAACAGTACACAGCAATTACAGAAAAATTACAATAGAGACTTAGAATACTAAATACTCGCTGAAACGCGACATATATAAACAAGATTGCTTCACATCATGTCGAACTTCAAAGTTGCAGCAAACATCGCTAAATATTAAAATTTGCACAAATAATAACGTTGTCGAATGATATTTTTTCAAATATCTCGCTCCCTGTATAATTGATGAAATCTGAAACTATCACTAGACACGGTGTACGATACTGTTCAAATAAAATTATCCTATCTTTAACGGTTTTTCATTTATCGCCAATAATTTACCCACAAAAACGGAAATTTTTAGGATCTTTTAGATTTTTTGCCCATAAACGACACACCCTGTATATGATTCAAACAATGTTCAGAGTAGAGGTTATAGCCCTGGATCTTCCACGTTTCCTCGTCCAAGAACTTTTTGATAATAGTAAATGGTTTTCGAGGAAATAAGTTTTTTCTGAAACCATGCAGTGCGCCGTAATCATCGTTGACTTCATCGCATGTTGACAGCCCCCGAAACAGCGATTTCAATATGGATTTTTTCAAATATCTCGAGCAGCGTATGTGATAGACGAAAACCGCGAATACAAAAACTGTAGCCCTTGATGAGGCCTATGACACTGTTTGAACCTATTAGCCATATTTATGTATATATATGTATATAATCGAAAAAATACCTAAAACAAAGGTTATTGCACTGGATCTTCTGCGTCTGCTAGCTAAAGAATTTTGCCGATCGGGTAAACTATTATGGAGGAAAACGTATTTTTCTCGAAGCTAAACTTACCAAAAAAAAAAAAAAATCCAAATTTTTCAAAAAAATACTTGGTGAAATTTGATAACACTCAATTTCTACCATTTAAATGTGGACACTTCTCTGCTAAATTTGAGGTTGATATCTGCAAATTTACGACACTTAACACATTTCTCATTTAGCACGGAATATCGGGAACACCCTGTACAATAGGTGAAAAACTTAAATACAAAAGTTTTTGCTGTCTAGTGAGATCTGAATCATAGTCTTTCAGTTATAACCAAACCATGTTTCAGTTTTTTTGAATTTGCGGCGCACCCTGTATATTTAAAAAAAAATTGTCAAGAATACAAGTTTATGGAGTCGTATCTTCTGCGTCTTCTAGTTCAAGAATTTTCCGTAAACGGTTTCTGAAAAATGATGTTTTTTGTAGATTTTTATTTTTTTTAGAATACTTCCCGATTCAACAGCCCCCCCCATTATCAATATTTTTCGTCACGGGGCAAAGCTGCATATATGTGCCAAATATGAAGTCGATTGTTTCAAATTTGAGACATTTATCGTGTTTCACAGCAATGTCTAAAAAAGAGTCGAAAATCGCCAAAAAAAAAATGGATACTGGCCTCGGATTGAGGCCATTTCTTACAGGTTTATGTATCGCGTACAGCGTTAAAAAGGGGTCAAATTTCAGTTTTGTAGCTCGGTTCGAAAGTTATTTAGGAAAAACCAAAAGACGAGAACGGAGAACGGACAGACAAACAAAATTTTTTTCGACGGTGATCATTTCTGTATCTTCGGCGATAATATAGGCCGACCGTTACGGAGATATAAAATTTTTATACGAGAGTAGATACTTTCGAAAAATTCGATTTCATGGTTTTTGTAAAGTAACAAGAAACGAGAAGGAAAAAGAAAGAGAAAAAGAAAAATACAGTAATGTCAAACCTGCCTCGCAAGATTTGACCATAAACACCCCTCTCTGGGTAGACACCATACACCTTAAAACTTTGCAAAACATCTTTAAACACATTCAAGAGACCGAATACAATTTTTTGCCCAAATTATGGAAGCATATTCAAGCTGATATCTAACCAATAACCTTTAGAGCAGCAACGCCAGACAATGCTGAGCAGTTACGAAAAATAAATCCAAGAAATTTAAGAGAAGAATTGACGATAATATCAATTGTCTTGAACAAACGAAAGTTGTGAATAGAAAGTCACACCCAAATCTCTAACAGAGCTACATATAATGTTAAGCTAAAATAATGTTATTTACATTGTAGAAAAATAAGAAAGTTTGAAGGTGTATGAACAGAACTTGCACCTTGCACCAATTTAACAAAGGACAGTTTCATCAGAAAAGATAGCAATACATAGGTCTAATCATTTTTGAACAATATAGTATAAGTTCTATTGTGTTTGTTTTGGTTAGTATAAGTATTTTATTGGATTATTTTATTGAATTTTCGTGACGTAAAGGTATTGACAAAGGTTTGCAATCAAAATAATCGGTTATTTGATATAAAGAAAAAAAAACAACGCCCATGTGGCTAAAATTCGTAAAAAAATTTATATCGATTATGGGTGTATTTTGATTTTTTGGTCAGAGATTTTTCACACCCTCAGTATTGATATTATCCGATTGTCAGAGAAGTTAATTACGGACAGAGTTCGTCGACATGCATCTACCCTTGACCGATGATAATTAGTAACCGCTGCAAACTTGCTCAACTTTTCTACTTCTTAATAGGTTACCCACGAAAAGCTCTGTGGGTGGTTCGCCATAGAATGCGATGGCCTCAGCTGCGCGTGTCATTTTTTGACGCCTACATCACAATGCATAGTCAACATAACACTGCTGCATAATACTGCTTAAAAATGTGAAAAAATCCTTTGGGTATGAGGTCTTTGGATTTGACAATTAAGACAATGTAAACCGTTTATTTAAACCCGGCCGTAAATCGAATTATTATTGAAAGAAATATGGGATAGTAGTAAAATTTTTACGTCTGTCCGTTTCCACACATTTCATTACTCCAAGTAAGCGAGTGGCCACAAAATGCCGCGCCCCTCAAAGGAAAAAATAATTTCCTAGCAACGGAAACCTTTATTTTGGAAATTTCCATCGTGTTCACTCTCATTACTTTGATTGTATTTTGGATATATTGTTAATATGTATTTTCAAATTGATTGTTCACTAAGTGACTAAAATTGAAATGTATAAATGTTCATTTGATGCTACCGAAATATTTGTTAAAATTAATTTAATTAAACGGTTAATCAATTGCTATTATTTTATTAGTTCTTGTTGGACCATACATAAATAAGAACTAAAAAATTGTTTACGATATATACTGGTTGATTCATGTCTATAAGGGACGCCAAGTATTACAAAAATGCATTTTTCTTGGGAAAAGCAGATAACTGATTAAAGCATTGAAGAAGTAAAACAAATGGTGTCGAATTACTATTAGAGAAGTGACTGAAGAAGTCGGCATCTCTATGCCATGCAATTTTTTAACAAGTTTTGGGCATGAAACGTCAAGTTCGATGTCCAGGTTTTGCTTATTGTTTATGAGTAGCAATATGAAGAAAACGATTGATTTTGTATCACGATGATGCAACTGCTCATTCATCGTCGCTTGTGCCTAACTTTTTGGCTAAAAACAAAACTACAGTCCTACTTTACTCATCATAAAGAAGAAATCGCTGGAAGAATACTAGAAAGTGCTTACCAGCAGTGCTTTCAAGATTGGAAAAAAAATTGTCACTAGTGTATTACATCTAGGGCTGGGGGATTACTTTGAAGGAGACAACATTAATTTTGATGAATAAATACTATAAATACATTTTGATAAAATTTAAAAGTCACTCTACTTTTTGAACACACCTCGTATATTTAGTAGCCATGGGTAGGTCGACCGTTAGTTATTGTCGTGTTAGTTAGTTAGAGGCCGATGTAGTTGACCTTTTCTTACCTCGGACATTTTCGTAGATTCTTTCCGAAAACGTTTGTCTAGATTCTAGAGGTTATCATCGTTTTTTTCTAACCAACAAATTCTATTTTTTTTTCTTTTGTCACCACAAAAGAACAAACTACGTGTTGGTTTACCGTTCACGTTTCTAACCTCTAAAAACTCTCCCTTCCATTTCTATCACGTGAGTGAAAGTCGAATAAGCAAACTGAAATGATGGCGCTGCATTCGAATTTATGGTCTGTTCATAGATATAAGAAAGTGACCAATTGCTTTTGAATGGGATTTTCCAAGGGTGGTCATTAACATACAATGCAACAAGATTATTACCTAAAGTTTCGGAATTTAAATTCAGGTAAAATTGTGGACCGTAATAGAAAATAATTTTATACCTATTTTATACTACTTGTTTTAAGTAATTTAAGTAGGTAATAAATATAATTTGTAATTTTATTTTAATTTTAAACATAACTATATAAATAAATAAATATTATTTAGTATCTTTCCTAACAAAACCCCAAATAATTAAATTCTAAGCAAAGTACGGACCTGTTCGGCCATATTTCATTCTTACAGCTTGCCCTGGTCTTTCCTTAATTCATATCAGTTAGTCACTTTCTTATATCTATGAACAGACTTGACCATAGAATTTCTTGTTCTTCTTTACAATTTATGCAACGCTGTGCGCGTCTACTAGGGATACTTGCCCATGTGAAGCTGCAGGTTGTGCATGTTAGAAAAATCTTTGGCTAATAGTAATTTGTTTCTGGTCATTACCTAGGTTTTATGAGCACTTCTTAACCTACGTATTCTGTGGTTTTTATAGGTCGGCTATATCGTCGTCGGTCTTCGCTTCCTTCCGAGCAAACGCAAAGTTAGTAAGCCAAAATAATTGGACTCTTCGCGAAAATTTAAAATCACACACAGAAGAGAGTGGGGGACGCGCGAAATCTCCGAAGCCATTACTCATCCCGGGGGAGAGGCAGAAAAGTACGTATACAAAATTTTCTCTAAATAAATTAAGACTTGCCTGAAGAATGCCGGGCCATTAATATTTTTAATGATAATCGCCCCCCGCAACCCCGCCCGCCAGCGAATGAGAAATGACAATAATGTATGTAGACGCCTCCACTTACAAAGTGAGGAGAAGAAAGCCGATCGAAACAAAAACGGAGGAACCCCTCAACCCTTTTATAAATTTTCCGCCCGCCGGTTCCGAGGGGCGGAGGGGGCATCGCCCCCCCCAAACCCCCCTCGCGTCTCATTCGTTTTGTGTCTTTGCCCGCGCGCCCCGAGATATTTTCCTGCACGCACTAATTTCTTAAAGGCTCGTTAGAAGGTCTCTCGCCGGCTTTTTTGATTGTTTTATTTTATAATTTCGTTTCGAGTTTTAGGGGGCGGGGGTGGGGGCGCTTCAAAAATTTACGGCCGCGTCTTTTCCGCGACGTTAATTATCCCTACCCCTTCGAATCGATAACGTCGAGAGAAAAACATCCCGTCGGCGTACGTCTTTTGGCAGTCGATTCGGCTCTAAGGTAACGCATTGAATTGAAAACATTCCTGCGTCGGATGTTGTTGAGTCGAACTTGTTGACGTTTCAGTGTATTATCGCACCAACTTTCGGACACGGAAAAATCAGTTCCTGCAAAAGGTATCAAATGCTTTTACCAGGTCACGAAAGAAGCCCATAGACATTCTACTTAAATTTAAGTTTTTAGCGATAGTAGATACCAGAGTGAACATGACATCACCAGTACTCCGCCCTTCAAGAAAACCATATTGATTGGGAGAAATTATCGACTTAATATTTAAAAAATTTATCAATCTGTCCTTGAAACTCTTTTCAAAAATCTTTGTGAAATTACCTACTAATCAAACTGATAGGAATATAATTTGTTATGTTATAGGTGAATTATTTATTCATCACCAAAACGGATATCCCGGCCCGATGAAGCGTTATATTTCATCGATGAAATATGTTTCACAAGCTCACTCTTTGTCAACGGAACATTGATTCTGGAACATCCTTGCCCAGCTTATGTGCTTGACCAGGAGTTGGTATAATATTCTCCATTTTTACTCCAATGTTTATAAAATAATAGCGTAGCACCATGATATGTTGCCTCTTTAATTCTTTCATATATTTTGTTCATGTTTTTTTTTATTTGTCTCTATCTGTTCACCAAAGCAATTATGTTTCAACTTATTTTTGTAATTTATTTATATGGTTACGATATATTTTGCATCCATTTTCTGGTTCGGCAGAACATTGGTAGGTTTCTCGTCACTTCGTAGTCAGTGAGACAACCTCCTGGTGGCAAGCGGGGACACTGGCCCTTAAAGGACTCCGCGCATTTTGCATATCCCATTCTTCGCGTGTTTTTCGTGTATCTCCCATTAAAAGGTTCGTTATTGTATGGTTACGTCGTAGTCGCGGAGACGCACGTGCTTTTGTTCACAATGACGGATGCTCGATCACGTATGAGATCCTGCGGCATTGTTGAGCGGGCCGAGGAATGTGCACGCACAATATTACACGCTCAAATGGGTTACACGAAGTGCCCCGGACGATAATCGCCTTATAAACGTCATCGTACCAAGGAATACGTAACGAAAAAATGGACAACACTATCGCGTTGAAAAATCTCCTCCGTATATATATGAGCGATGCGGTACGATACGAACCTCTGCCGTAGAGTTATGGTGGGGTAATTAGGTCACAAATAGAAAACAAAAAAAAACATGATTAAATAGATGGCCATAGTTTTGAAAATAATTAAAAATAAAGTTTACGAGGGCAGCGCCAAAATTTCCCGGCCTGAATATGAAAGAAACAAAGTAGAGTAACAATAGTTTATTATTTTTCAATATTACCCTCCTTAACTAACAACAAATATTCTTTTGCTTTGTCTGCAAAATGAGCTATAACAGCCTATTTTAACTCAACTTGGTCGTTAAACCGCCGTCCACGTGAGTCCTTTTTCAAATATCCAAACACATAATAGTCGCTGGGGGACATATCTGGATTATAGGAATAATGATCTATCTGTTAGAACCCACACTCTAAAATGGCAGCTTGTGCAACACCAGCAGTATGGACAGGTGCATTATCGTGCAAAAGACGCACGCCTCTGGTCAGTTTTCCTCGACGTTTTACACGTATGCAGTCTCGCAATTTATGTAATAATGTTGCGTAATATTTACCATTGACAGTGGTATTAGTTTCTTTAAAATCTATCAAAAGAATTCCTTCACAATCCCAAAAGATCGTGGCCATCACCTTTTTTGTTGACTGGTAGATTCTGAATTTTCTTGGAGGTGCTTCACCCTTACGACTACACTCCATTGATTCTTTTTTCGATAGTGGGTCATAATAGAGAACCATAGTTTCATCTCCCGTCACAATAGTTTCTATTACAGGCTTCGCTTCTGACCCACAGAGTTCCAAAAAAAGACCGCGCACACTCGACACGGCGTTGTTTTTGAATAGCCGAAAGGTTTTTAGGAACACATCTTGCACTAACCTTATGCATGCCTAAGTGATCATGCAGGATTCGACGAACACTTGTATCAGAAAGCTTAGTAATTTCTGAGATGTATTTGACCTTTAAACGTTGATCACTGAATACCACCTCTTCCACAATCGCAACAATACGAAGGAGAACTTTGGCAGTACACACCATGCAGCCTTGTTTTAATAATTTTAGGTGCTAACCCTTCTTTTATCAGAAACTTTATGACTGCTCTATACTCAATTTGCGTTTTTGCGACATTTTTTCGGACACGTCTTGTTTAAAATGCTGTCAATAAAAAACTATTTGACGCAAGACTTCAATTTTTTTTTCGTAGCCTACTAAGATATATATTTAAAAGAAGTTTTATCGTGATACTAGAGTTGCATCTATGTCAGGCCGGGAAATTTTGTGTGCTATGGCCATCTCAACCGTGTTTTCCGGGAGTAATGGCCATAGATTGACGAGAAAAACTCATGAAATAATTAATAATTCATGGGTTTTTTGTCTTTCAGCCCTTTTTAACACATTTGGTAGAAATCACAGAAAGTTGTACAATTTTCATGAAGCCATAGTTTACAATTCATACACTTGATCTGGTCAATACTCAGTTTCGTGTACCGGTGATCAAAATCTTCACTTTCGTTTTCCTCGCATTCCAGATTCATGTCTACATCTTCTTCGCTACTTGATGATTTTGCTTTGCTTTTTTCCTTCTTCGATGTTTTCTTATTTTCAATTTTCGGAACGGATTTATTTTGACACTTTTGTTGTTTTCCTCGTTCTTTTCACTATTTTTCTTTGCGGACTGTCAAATGTTCCGGTGAACTCAAAATAGGTATTTGTTTGGTTCTCTTTCTAAATAACAGTTATTATTACTGGGACTGGTGACAGGTCAGACAATATTTTGAAGGGAGTATCACCTTTAGGTTGGTTAGGTTGTGCTAGTAAACTATCACTTTGCTGTTCTTCTCCCATCTTCTGAGCTGAGAACTGTAATGTAATTGTCGTGGAGGATTCGTCGACGGAGAATGCGTAATCTGGTATGATCTCGATTGAATGGCAGGATTCCCGTTGTCTGAAAACCTGATGAGGCATTTTGGATACTAGTGGCCTTACCCCAACCTAAACTGAGTAACTAACCTAACTGGTATCTTATGATGCGACGTCCAGCGTTATTCCTTAATCACAAATGGCATGCTTTATAAAAGTGTGCTATGAGTGACTTGAATAAATTTCAACCTAGAGGTTGCAGATACAAAGTGGTGATGCTGGGCAAACATAATATGGTGATATCATTCGAGTTCGCTAACTCTAACATTTCGACAGAATGTACGTGAGATGCGTGTCCACAGATCCTGGTGGTAAAGCGTCCCACTCTTTCTTTTCATTTTCCCCTTTTATGATTACAGCAGGCATTCAAAAGTTACATTCGGCATTACAGCTTATACTCACTGTTAAATATTTTTCTTCACTATTCTTCATCTTCTTCACTAACTATTCCTAGTTTGTCTTGGGATATTAATACTTCCACCTAGATGACCAGTCTATAATTTGGACAATTCTATGAAGATGTTATGATTTAGTTCTACAGCCGAAAATTCAGAAGCAATGGATTTGTCAACGGGCCTTTATTGAGATTAAAACTTCCATTTTGCAATGCAATTATTAGTCGTAACCACAGCTTGGTTAGAACAATTATCTGATGGTTCCCATATTTTGTGAAGATACCCAAATGGATTGCAAAACGATTACAGACGTTGAGTCAAAAGGACTGCAGGTGATCCTCGTCACTCTAAATTGAGAGTAAAACTCCTGAAACATCCCAAGCTGAGAGACGACTGCAGACGTAACGACTCGGTCGTTACACCGTCGGGTTAGAATATTTGTAAATTTCATTAACGCGATTGGCGCGATTGTCCTATGGGCACGCCACTCTACCGAGATAGCTGCATTAAATACAGGTTTCCTTGGTGTTGGAATTGCTTTCTTCGGTGTACGCGCGGCGGTAGAAATTATATATCGGATAATTAAAATTCCAAGGGCTTGTTCGGTAAGCCGGTTGCGGAAATTTTGCTCGGATTGTTTTGCCTCAAAGTCCCGTCTTCTTCTTCTTCTTCTTCGTAGCTGCGTAATGTCGGATTAAGTGAGGACGTTGAGCGAAAATTCGTAGCTGCTCTTTTACACACTTTAATAAAAAAACTCTTAATTTTTCAAAGAAACAGGCTACTGTAATCCTTTTTACAAAACTTCTGGATTCCTCCTGCGTCGGTTTTTGCTAAGTCGACTCCAGAAGTTTTTAAAAAAAAAAAAAATCTTGTCGGAATATATTTTTAAGGATTTTTCTGGGTTACTTCCATTAAAGCCTAGCATGCGAGCTCGTGACGCAACGTTTATTTTGCGGTTACGTGGTACAAGGATTTGGTGTCGGATCATCCGATCGGGAACGTCTGCCCTTTTTTTCTTCGACACCCGATGCGTGAAAGTGACACCGTCAGCTCCGCCACAAAACGGCAAGACAGGTGCGAAGCTGACAGAGCATTTTAAGCTCTCTAGCGTGGCGATTTAACGCGATTAAGCCGCACCACGTGATATATGTTAAGTGAAAAACTATTTTTGTGGAACAACAAGCCATAACGTCTTATTACTTAATTGTCGACTTGGATCTAGAGAAGAAAGTACTCACATGAGTATTTTACTGCACAGAGAGTCAGATTTCATTCATTCATTCATATGAGCAATATCTCTAATTATTTAGATTTTTTCGATTTAGATTTTAAGGAAAGAGAGGCCTGTTGTTTAATGACAATGGAGAAAAGTTTTTTCTGTTATTGAAAATATGAATTTTTAACAATAATATAATGGCTCCATGTTTAATTGAACTGAACCGCAATATGTGCGGTATTTGACTCACGAGTTTATTTGACAAGAGCGAAGCGAGTGCTTTATAAACGAGTGACATAAAGAGTTTACCAAACGTGTTGCATACTATACTTTTTCTACGGCCGTCCCAAAAAACAATTTAACAAATTAAAAATTATAACAAATTATAACTTTGATACTATATTATAACTTTGATACTATAAATCATACAATAATAGAACTTTTAAGAGGATTAAATTTTTAAGATCGTATGAACAAGACAAAGCAGGTCCTAACCTTCCTTTCGTTTTGTTTATACTGAGGAGACATGGATATTTGGAAATAGTACAATTGGTCTTGGTAAGATATTAATATAAAAATTGTAAAAACGTTTATGGAAACGGTGTGTAAGAAAACTTAAATTATAAATGTCACTTTTCTTATCGACTAGTCCACTAAATTTTTAATTGCAGCTCATAGTACGTTATATTTAAACTTTCTTATAGATTACATAACATTTTTCTGTGTATTAGTATTTGGCTACATTTTTGAAAAACCACACGAATACATTCACTGACGACCGTCAGAATTGACCAACGTCAAAATTCAAACCGTGCGGTAAAATCTCCGAAAGCATCCGATTGCTCCCAAACCCGTGCGGTAAAATCCCGGAAATGTCCGAAGTGGCTCGGATCGACACGATAACTTCAGCCATTGATGTTCAAAAATGTTGGTATAACATAAAAAGAGCTTTTGAAAAATAAAACGAAAAGTTTCTACTAAATGACAAACACTCAATAGAGAGCGAATGAATGGCCAGAGAAATATTAGATCTAATGGAAGAATCTTTCAAAGAAATTTCCATAGCAGTGTGTGGTTTGTATTCAAACTTAGTGAGCAATGTCAAATAAAGCAACAATAAGAAACCCCATTTTATCTTTTTATGCATTGCTTTAGATTTTATTTTTTTATTTGAAAACTGTAAACCAGTCTAACGAAATTCATTTTTTTTTCAATCCGTAAGCAGTCTAATTCAATTCCCTCCATTCATCTTAAAACAATATACGGAAAGTATGCTTTTATAATAGTAATACTTCCGCAATATTTTATTGTTCTATTTTTCTTTTGATATCATTTTTATTTCAATTTTTTGCAATTGTTTGTCAACACCCTGCGGAAATCGTGTTTAAGGCATGGAAAATGTTACCGATATGTTTTTATTTAAATATCCGTGCTTTATGTTGTGCTAATGGTGGCTTACCATTCAGTACTGATCTTAAAGGTTCCAATCATCTATTAATTTGAAGCCATTATCATCATACACACGGAGTATTTTTGCTAATGGTGTCTTAATCCGTTTTACTCTTAATGTTCCTATAGCCTAATAACAAAATGACATTTAAGTTTTGGGGTAATTTTGAATTTTTCCTAAAATCTGATTGCATAAAATTACTTTCACCCTCACCACACAGTGCTTGGAGCCTTTGAACATCATTTTCATGCAAAACTGGCCAAACGGTAGAGCAAGCAATTCTTTCCTACTCGTTGACGGCTCAGCCTCCACATTTTATTTAAGTATTCTTTCTTCTCTTGGAGCGGTTCTTTTATACCTTGGTCTCCCTTTATTCATATTATCAGGTTTGAATGATTTTCTTTCACCCAGTCTTCTGTGTGTGTTGATGAAAGTCTTTTCGAATTTTTATTACATGACTTACTATTATTTTACCACGCTGAATCTTTCTTCCAAGTTTGCGAAGTCAATTTCTCAACACCCTGTATAAGCACGTGACTTTAAAGGACTTTAAAATTGGGTAAAAATAATATTTAATGTTGTATCTACGCGAATTTAATTGTTTGAATAGCGTGACGACGTTGCCGGTTTTCAGTTTTGTTACTGATCATTGCCGCACTGAAAACTATATAGACGCACGTTTATGCGGACTCTCTTGGGATACTGGTACAGTACCTGGACAAAAATTCACACACAGAAAAAAATATTGCGAGGAAAAAACCACGATAAAATAAAAAGGGCGAAATGGATATCGTAAATTAGAAGCCAGCGTAAAGTTCAATTACGACGGGCCATCACCGCCGATGTGGTACGTGATCGCCGGCGTATGTGAGGTGGTACCGCCGGTTTGGTACGTGCTCACGCGTGCTGTCCTTCTAATCACAAGGCGGTGCCGGAGTCTTGTAAACGCTAGGGTACCGGTAATTGCGACGAGGGCGGCGTTGCCGATCGTACCGGAATAATGGTACCGTACTATACGATTTATGTCCTCCACCTGTGATCCTACTTTTCTTTCTATACTTCGCAAATAGGTAAAGTCTGTTCATAGATATAAGAAAGTGACTAACTGATACGAATTAAGGAAAGACTTTGCTTAGAATTTAATTATTTGGGGATTTGTTAGGAAAGATACTAAACAACATTTATTTATGTATTTATGTTTAAATCTAAAATAAAGTTACAAATTAATTTTATTACCTACTTAAATTATTTAAAATTATTCACATAATATATCAGTGTCACCATCGCTATCATCGCCTATTCTAATTATTATTTGTTCTATATTATTTGCAATACGGATATACGATTCTTCTGCTTTTTCTATATATTTAACAGAATTTGCCCAACTTTGTGGAGGGATGTTAAAAACTTCGGTTTCTTTCTATAAGTTTGAGGACATTGGAGTTAACACGGGGAAAAACATTGTTACGATCAATGGCAGATTTCAGTTGGTGCCAAACATGTTCAATGGGATTAAATATACAGTGGTAAGCTGGAAGTCTTAAAACTGTATGCCCTAGATTTTTTGCATAATTATGACAGGCATATTCCTTTTGTAGGTTCAAGCTTTGTAGAACCTCAATTAATTGATTTTTGGTATAATCTTCGTGAAAATAAATGTCGTTATTATACATGTAGTTTTGGATTGTTGCTTTGGTGATGAAGGGGTTTTAGTCAACTGTCTACTGTGATAACTTGCATTGTCCATAACAATGACGCTATTAGGAGGAATGTTTGGAACTAGTTTGTTTTTAAACCAACTTTCAAATAAATAAGCGGTGGTGTCTTTATGGTAATCCAGAGAATGTTTAATATTTTTCGCAGACAGAGAAAGTCCATTTGGAATCCATCCATCTTTAGAGTCAGCATGCAAAATAGTTATTCTTTTACCTCTTTTTGATGGCGCATTTATTTTACACTTATCAGTTGCGTCAACCCAACCCTTTTCTGGGGTATCATAAGTGTCGAACCAAGTTTCGTTCAAGTAAATAATTGGCCTTTGTTGTTCTCTGTAAATCCTAATTTTTTATAGATAATCCAGTCGCCATTTCCGAATTCTAAAAGATTTCATTAAAACTTGTCGTCAATTTTTTAAAATCTAAAACGCATGTGTTGAATACACTTCCATAAGGTAGTTCTGCCACATTTAACACCACTTTCATCTACCCTCGAGAAAACGTCAGCATCGCTTCTTTTTTTCGTCGCTGAAATGGGATTATTCACAATTTTCCATACAGTTGATGTTGGAATTTTCGTCAATGTGGCCGTTTCTTCTAAAAATGTTTGTTTGCTGACACCACGTTCAATGAGAGTCAAATAAACATTGTTCATAAATTGCTTAGTCTCAATAGAATAGTGTTTTCTACATTTGGTCAGGAGCATCTCCTGGGATATACTAGACTCGTACATATTTTGCATAATTCGCACACGATTCACACCGTGTCTTTTTAAAATCACATTTAATAAAGACACGGTGTTGTCGAAACAATTATCAAGTCAAAATATATAATTTCGTGAAAATCTGAACTTTTAGTTCTTATTTATTTTAAGAAATGGGAGTTTTAAGTTCATATCTGCATTTTTATAGAAGGCTGTACAATAAGAGGCGAAAAAGCTGATTCTGACTGGAATATTATCGAAATGGCAACTATTTGACCCAGAAAGGGCGGTTTTAAGTCGATATTTGCTGGTTTATTTACGTTTTCGTTAGAATAAAAGCCGAAGATCCCGATTTTGACTAGTATTTGAAGGATATTGACATAAAAAAGTAACTGTTTGGATCAATAAAATGATAGTTTAATCTGATCTCTGCAGTTTTGATGCGGTATTAGATACGATATGTGTAGGAAGAGCTGTTTTAAGTTAAGTTTTTAAGTAGTGCAACTTTAAGGTAGATTTCGGTCACGTAAGTTATGAAAAAGCTGTTTTTGAATATGATCTGCTCGAAATCAATAGGAAAAACCAAATATTTGATCTAGAACTAGAGATTTTAAGTTTATATATATTTTAATTGAAATCGGCAACTATTCGGGCCAGAAAGGGCGGAAATTGTATAAAACTAGTGTTTCGCAAGTTCGCACTTGCCCCACCTTACGTTAGTATTATATATTATTATTAGTATATATTTTTGCGTAAATAAATAAATAAATAAATAATATTAGATCAACTTAGCGGGCCGCCTGTTATTTCAACTCCCGAACTCGGCAACCAATTAAACTTTTCGCCCCACGCAACACGTGACGTAATCGGTCGACTTCGTTTCGCGAGACGAACGCGAAAATCCTCCGTTTCAGACACGGACGGCGTGTGTGACGGACGTAAGCAAACAAAACACACGCAACCCCCCGCACCCGACCCCTCGCCTTCGGTTTAACTGTATCGTTTTCGTTCGGCGGAGACTATTGCGTTTCTTTGTTGCTGCGGAATATCTTTCCGATGCAGACTGACAAGAACACTTCTTCGCCACGTCAGCCACAATGCCTCCTTAATCAAATGAGCTTCTCGGGATATGTTTGTGTGCCCCGTCGTCACCGCCGCCACCGCCGCCTCTTATATATTTGTGACGCGGCCCCGTTTTATGTAAAACCGACAAAGGAATTATAAAGCCTCTCTTATATCCGCAATTGTAGATTGCGTGGAGTTGGAGAGGGGGGGGGACGGCGGCGGCGGCGGCGGCGGGGCCTTTGTTTCCGGGGTCTTTCGGAGGTAGCCGCACCTCGAACCGTGACGTCACTACGCCCCACCACCCCCGTGTATACGGGGTGTTCGTAACTTACCAACCATTAATTGTTTATTTATTATTGTTTCGTCGGAACACCATATTATACATTAACAACATCTTTGAAAGAGGAGTTCAACGATGTATAACAACGTTTCGTATTTATTGACGTTCATCTTCATTATTGGTCCGAATCAATATTGTTTCAAATTTAAAAATGAAAAAATGGTACAGCGCTGCGCGTCATCAGTTTTTTCATTTTTTTCAAATGCACATGAATTCTGCAATAGTAGGCCACAGCAGAAATAATTGTCCTTATTCTGGTAAATAATTTTAACGTTTTATTCATCTAGTATTTACACTATTAATTATTTTTCTTTATTACTTTTTTTTTGTTCATAATGTTTACTATAAAGAAAGAAAATTGATATTGTAGAATGCTATTTATTAAGTAATAAAAGTGAATAAATTTCCATTAAGGCAAACTCCAGAGAAAAAACATTAAAAATTACCTTCAGTATATGAAGAAGGAAAGGAGTGAAGTGTAGAGAAGAAAAGCAGGTATTCTATTACACTTTGAAACATCCACCCGGCAAACATTTTTGCATCCCAATATAAAAAAAATAACTTTTAAGTCTTACCTTTCGGAATAATGAATGGAGTTTTTGACGGTACAGAAACTTCAACAGTGAATCTGTGAGATTTTCCGGGCTGCTGGGCCGTGGTCCATTGGTTTTGTTACCAAAGCTTTCAGCTGCTACTGTGGCAGCCATTTTCAGTGGAACGTAGATTGTAACGCGACGACTGTAGCGGTACTGTTGTCGATTGTCCGGGCCCCTCTCCGTGTTGTTAGTGTAAGGTAGCAGTAGTAAAATAATGGCGAGACATCACATAAAGCCAATTTTTAAACCCACAGGACAAATACAACAATACTTAAGATCGGCCAAAGATTCCCGAAAACGGCTGTCTTCTGCCGGGGTATACAGAATGCGGATCCGTGTATATTGGAACAACAAAACGCACCATATCTACGCGCTTGACTGAATACAAAAGATCCTGTCGCTTGGGACAGCCCGGAAAACCTCACAGATTATGACGTCGGGCGTGACAGCCTACCCAATTATATTGAACAGTGAAGTTTTAATGTCATTTTAGATCACTGCAAAACAGGAGTTTCCGAGAAAATATTTTTGATGACTATTTGGACAAAAGAATTTATACTCACTACTCCAGTTAAAATATTCAACCAAAAAAACACTCATTACTGGAGCAGGAAAAACAAGAAAACGGCAAAGGTAGAATTTGTATGCCCGACATTTAACCTTTAATGGATGATTCACTACCAGCGGATTTAATTGGGCAGCAAGATGGTGCTCCTTACCACTATAGCCCCGCCATAGAAAACTATACACGGTATAGAGAATGGATTGGTGAACACGGTGATTATCTTTGACTCTCAATGAGCCCAGATCTGACTCCACTGTGTGTTTCAGAAAAAAAAAGCAAATTCAGAAAATAAATGCACAGCATTACAATTTCTTTCAGATTTCGAATTCACCGATTGTTATTAACACCTAATTATAAATAATTTATCAAATGAACTATTTTTTAAAACGCCTTTGCTTTAGAGAGCAAAAAGCACAAATAAAAAACATTTGAATTTGCTTCGGCTTTCTATCCAACTATCGTCGAAAATTTTGCCATTTCAGAAATTCAAAAAAAAATTTTCTCTTGATTGACTTACAATACATTTTATTGCTATATTTATAGGGCCATTGGTTCCTGGTTACCCGAGTTAGAGGATCTGGTACAAAGCTCTCAATTTTCATTTCATTTTCATTCACTTCAGCGCACTTTTAGCTTTTTTTCACACACCCTGTAAAATAGACAAAACCAGTAAAAATACAATAACTGTAACTCTCAAAACGGCCTATTCTTTATCCCAGCTAAATTGCAAATTAAAAGAAAAAGAAAAATAATTTTAAGGTTACGTATAACAACAAAATGGACCCTTAGTTAATTCTGCTCCGCGTAGGTACAGTGTGTCCGAAATTCGTTGTCATTGCGGGATATCTCGGTTATTAGTAAAACTAGAGGTTTGTCACTTTTTTCGTTTTTTGAAAATTTCGCGATTTGCGCTCCTTATCTATAGAGATTTTTTTAGATTTTTTTAAGTTGTTTTTGATTACACACAACTACACTTTATGCTTGAAATAACCTCCATTTAATCTAAGACAACCTTCATCATAGCATTGGAAACTTGGAATCCTTTGAAGTTCGTTTGGATCATGTTAAAAAGCCTGCCTGACACGGCGTTTCAAATCTTCGATTGTTCCAACTGGGGTTTTAGAGACTCTTTAATAGAACCTTAAGGCACCTACAGGTGTAATCTCTGACGAAAGCGGTGGCCATATCCATCGCTTTTCAAACACAATGAGCAATGAGCCCGAGCTCCATCAAAAATATTTTATTATGTATCAAACACGTTGAAACTAAACGTATGTTAAAATCGCTTTTCTCGTACATATTTTGGATTGTCGTCTGTTAAAAATACACTCCCGTGAAAATTTTGACTCGTCGCTCCAAAAAATCTCGATATTCTTGTATTCTAACCAATATCATGTAAAAAACTTTAAGCTGAATGGTGCATCAAGGGGGAGAAGAGGATGTGAAATGAATGAAAATATGCTAAAACGCTGGTTTCATTTTCTTTTGAGTCACTTCTTCGTAGGTTTCGAAAATTTGTTTCAATCCCTTTCAATTTCTTCTCATACGTCGGTGGCAAGCGCGGATTTTATTCATTAAATCTTCTTCACATTCTTTGACACTCACTATAAATCGCAAATCGCAAGCTTCTAGTTTTGCAACTACGACGAATTTCGGACACACTGTACAGGGTGTTCGCCAACCGTGGTTTGATATTTACGCGACCGATTATGTGCGAGGATCATCCCTTTCAATCACTCGGCGTCGTAAGACGCAGAGACCCACCGAGAGGCCAATGCAGGGCGTCACGATCTCGACCTTGGACTGCGAGGCGGGCCAGAATCCCCCCGGGGGGGTCGTTCCGTACCAAGACGTATAACATATATGACGACCATTTGCCACGGCTTGTTGGTTTTTTGTTAATTACCCAGGCTCGCGATCATGACCTGTCCTTCACTCTGCTGACGCGCATTGCCGGCTTCCCGGTTACCGGAGAGTCAACGTCGGTAAAGTGTGTCTCAAAGTATATCGTTTTGACTTTTGACGGACCCTCCCCCAAAATGTAATTATGAGATTTTAAACCAAAATTTGCAATAAAATATTCTTTTGAATTAATTAACAAAATTAAAGATATCAAAATCCCTTCTAACGCAACACTTTTGTCTTTTGATGTACAAAACTTATTTCCCAGTATTCCACCTATGAATGTGATAGATTTAGTACATTTCACCCTCTCTCGGAAACAGGTTAACCCATTGGTGAAACAAGATTTATTAGATTGCTTCATCTTTAGACCAAAATTATTTTGAATTTAATGGAAAGTTTGATTATGGGAAACACACTTACTTTTTGTTAGCCGAGATTTTTATGGATAATTTGGAAAATATCATCCAAGAACATCCTTCAAGTAAAAGTTTTCTATGGTGGTATAGATACGTGGATGATGTCTTTGCTTGCTTTGTTGGAACGGACAGACAATTGAATTCTTTTTTAAATTACATTAACTCATTACATAATCGTATAAAATTCACTATCGGGATTGAACAGGATAACTCTATTAATTTTCTTAACTATTACGAAAACGCAAAACAAATTAGATTTTTCCATTTACCATAAACCTTCACACACGGACACAGTCATACATAATAGCTCAAATCACCCTTATACACACAAAATGGAATCATTTCACTCTTTTATACACAGACTTCTTAATACGCCACTCTCAACAGAAAATTACAACAAAGAACTTAATATCATTAAACAAATTGCACTGAACAACGGCTACAATCCGTCCATTATCAATAAAATTATAAATAAAAAACAAATCTAGACAACAGTAAACCCTATTTATCCGAGACCTAATACAGAACACGAACAACTTAAAACAATGACATACATAGGAGAACACAGTGAAAAAGTTTCAAAATATTTGTCAAAATGTGGTTTAAGAGCTAACAACACAATAGGAAAAACAATAAAACGAAATGTCCAAAATCTCAAAAATCAGGCGTGTACAGGTTGAAATGCGGATCTAGTCCTAAAATTTATATTGGGCAATCAGGTAGATCCTTCAAGAAACGCATTAACGAACATAAAAGAGTGTTTAAAAACAATAGTCTAGATTCTAATTATGCTGCACACTTAAACACAGAAAAACACATTTTTCACGACAATTTTGATATTTTGCATACAGTCACACATTTTTCGGTATATATAGTAGCAGGTAGTTTGTAAATATTACATTTGATAAAGACACGGTGTGGTCGAAACAATTGCCATGTGAATATATATAATTTCGTGAAAATCTGAACTTTTAGTTCTTATTTATTTTGTTAAATGGATTTTCGTCAAGTAAAAACCACCTCGGTTCAATTATGACTTTAACGCCTATCGTTACAACAAGCAAACAATAGGCAGATACCGGAGGAATTCGGGAGATTTGTTTTTGATTTGAAATTTTTGTTATGTTGTATACTACCTTGCTATTCATTTTGAATACAAAGTACTTCAGGACATTAAATAAAACGAAAAGAATCGTCTCCGTATAACAAAAAAAAATTAGTTATTTTTCGACGTGAGCACGAAAAACCGAAACTCCTTGGCCTCGAACTTCTGCCGTGACTTGGCAAATAGGGCGGGCGTCAGCGGAGGGCTACGGGAGGGGGTTGTTACGGGGCCAAAAGTATAAGATCGACGTCCCAGTTTTGGTCAAACTATCGTGCGGTGCCAAATTAAATTAGGAGAACAATGGCGTTTCCAATTTCATGCGCGATTCATCACACGTCAGTGCGGAGACAGTGGCGACGACGTAGCTGCGACCGC
This sequence comes from Cylas formicarius, assembly GCF_029955315.1. Classification (NCBI taxonomy): domain Eukaryota; kingdom Metazoa; phylum Arthropoda; class Insecta; order Coleoptera; family Brentidae; genus Cylas; species Cylas formicarius. The sequence continues at coordinate 27,324,868 of NW_026844326.1, read as the reverse complement.
GTTGGGGAACGGGGGGGCCGAGTCTAAGGTGCGCCGAAGGGCTGCGGTGCCCACAATAGATAATTAGTTTGATCGCTGAACTATACTCGACATCTAATAGCGATCGCTGTCGATGTGAAGAGACAAGTGGACTGTGAACTTCCGCGCCCCGATCCAAACCGCCCCCCTACGCCCCGCGGGGCGGAATTGGGACGATTGTAACCGAACCCGGGTAATTTGACTTCCCGTTCGGAAGGGCCGCCTTAAGAGGCAGAGGGACAAATATCGATGAAATAGAAAACGGCAAAAAAATATATCGCTGTTGGCATTCATGAAAAAGGAGTAAGAAAATTAGTCTACCCTGCAACAACAGCACTATGTTCGATCTGTCTAATATCTAGTAGTACTTCAGATTTTTGTCATGCGCCATTTTGTCTATTACTGTTAATTATGTATTAATTATCTACGATTAATTAGAATTCGCAAAATACGAGGTTAGCGCCAAAATTTCCCGGCCTGTACATAGATGCAGCTCCAGTATATGGGCAAAACGTTTTCGAATGGGGCAGGGGTCCCTTGAAGATGATTCAAGGACTGATGGACCAGTGGAAGTCATAACGAAAGATATTGTTGCGATGGTGGAAGAGGTGGTATTGAGTGATCGACGTTTAAAGGTCAAGCAAATATCAGCAATTACTAAGCTTTCTGATACAAGTGTTCGTCGAATCCTGCACGATCATTTAGGTTGGTGCAATTTGGGTTCCTAAAAACCTTTCGGCTATTCCAAAAAAAAACGCCGTGTCGAGTGTGCGCGGTCTTTTTTGGAACTCTGTGGGTCGGAACCGAAGCCTGTGATAGAAACTATTGTGACGAGAGATGAAACTATGGTTCTCTATTATGATCCTCTATCGAAAAAAGAATCAATGGAGTGGCGTCGTAAGGGTGAAGCACCTCCAAGAGAGCCTGCCAGTCAACAAAAAAGGTGATGGCCACGCCCTTTTGGGATTGCGAAGGATTTTTTTTTATAGATTTGAGAGAAACTAATACCACTGTCAATGGTAAATATTACGCAACATTATTACATAAATTGCGAGACTACATACGTGTAAAACGACGAAGAAAGCTGACCAGAGGCGTGCGTCTTTTGCACTATAATGCACCTGTCCATGTTGCTGGTGTTGCACAAGCTGCCATTTTAGAGTGTGGGTTCTAACAGATAGATCATCCTCCCTATAATCCAGATATGTCCCCCAGCGACTATTATTTGTTTGGATATTTGAAAAAGGACTTACTTAAGGGATTGAGTTGTTAATAAAGGGATGTAATAAGTGTATTGAAGTTAAGGGGGATTATATTGAAAAATAATACAAAATTGTTACTCTACTTTGTTTCTTTCATATTCAGGCAGGCAAATTTTAGCGCTGCCCGCGTACTTTATAACTAATAACAATAATGACAAATTATAAAATTATGAAAAAACATATTGAAAATCAACACCATTGATTGATAAATGTAGAAAAGGCAGCAATAAGTCTCGAGAATCAAAAGGATACATCACGGGTGGGTGTAACGTACTAGCAGATAATGCTTATTTAGGAATGCACAATCAACTGGGAAAAATTGAAACTTTTGACGAAAGACTCCCCTGCATTTTACAAATATGAACCAAAATCAATTCTCGAAAATAGGTCACATCTGCTATCCTGGGATCGTCCAACAGATCAGATATTCTGCTCATTAATAAACAGAAAAAAAAAAGCTGAGAAAGTTCGAAAATATGAAGACCCGGCTATCCAGCTAAAATAAATCTGGCGTCTTAACGAAATAACCATATGTTCATTGCTAATGACAACAGAGGGAATTGTTACAAAACATTTCAAGAAAAACCTGGAGAAACTAGATATGCAGAATAACATCTTTGATGCGCCATGCGTTAGTTTAGAGTTTAAAGCGAGTGCTGCATTACCAAAATCTGGTAGAGAGAGGTTGTTAATTACTCCAATAGTGTTTCAATGGTCGGTACTTCTATTGCAATTTTTTTAAGGTAAGTTAGTTATATTTCACAGATTTGTTTTCGTACAACACACTAGAACATTATTGCAGAAGCCCTGTCTGTCCGAAATTTTTAATGATGTTACAATACGAATTTATTTCAGGTAAGTCTTGGTTAGTTTAGAGTTTAAATTAAGTGTTGTAATACCGAAATCGGGTAGAGAGAGGACATTGATTATTCCAATAGTGTTCCGATGTTCGGTACTTCTATGGCAATTTTTTTTAAGGTAAGTTAGTTATTTTTCACAGATTTGTTTTCGTCCAACCTAATAGAACATTATTACAGAAGTCCAGTCTGTCAGAATTTTTGAAGAATGTTACAATACAAATTTTTTTAAGGTAAGTTAGTTATATTTCACAGATTCCTTTTCGTACAACACACTAGAACATTATTGCAGAAGCCCTATCTGTCAAAAATTTGGAAGGATGTTACAATACCATTTTTTTACAGGCAAGTCTCGGTTAGTTTAGAGTTTAAAACAGGAATCGTTTTTATTGGTAACTCTTTCACCGCATATTAAAATAGTATCTGGCGATCAAACCGTCTGATGGGTAAGCCCACCTCTATACCCCGTAAAATTTACACCACCGGGGGTTTATAACGAAGAAACAAAAAGTGACGCGAGAGTAATGGCGTCATTGTACGGCCGATGGTCATTTGTTTGAAACGTATACGTACGCTCTCTTCCTTGTGGGAATCTCCACACGCCATCGTTGCCGCGCGGTGGTCTACATGTCATTGTTCTCTTCTAAATACGCGTCTATATTTCAAACTTCCGTGATCGATACGTACCGCCGACCACTTTCATCAATATAAATTTGTAGGTAGAGCCCGATGTCTGAAACGCGGAAAATATTGCGAAAGAAACGGGACCCCAGTTTCACTTTCGTCTGTGCCGCACGCCTATCCACTGTGACCTTTGGATCCGAAATTCGGTCGAACGAGTCAGCTGTTGCTTCATCGACTCCATTTTTTTTATGTTTGGAATTTAGTAGCAATTTTTCAGCGTATAAATGTTTATTTTATGTCGGTTTGACGTTATGTGCATAACTTCACTTATTACATTCTCAGAACAAGAAATCAACACAAGACAACCCTTAAAAAAAACCTCTATCAAGAGCAAATAGCAGCTGTCGATGCTTGGTAGCTTACTGGTTTAGAGCAATAAAGAAGAGCAATAGGGGGAGCAATTGAAGAATGGAAACGGACGATGATCTAACGCTTGCCCTGTCAAAAAAGGTTTACATAAAAAAATGTCTACCTCCACTAGCTAACTAACCTATAATGTGTTAAGAGTCAAAGCACCTAATCTTGCTATTTAACCCATATGATCCTAAGCATAAAAAAATAAAAAATCCTTTTTTGCTCTGAAATTATTTATTTTGCTGCGCTTAAAAATGCATTACATGTGTCAAAAAAAATAAAAACTCGAAACATGCAAAAAAATACTGGTGCGTAAACGAACCAGTGGGAAAAAACATTAAATAATGTTTTGGGGCACATAAGATGTAACATATAATTTATACATAAATATACAAAAGAAAGTTCGAATTCGACAGCAAACGACTAAAAGTAGATTGTTTTCTAAATAGAACTTTACGTAAATCCAAATAATACTTCCAAATAATACTTACGACTTTCATTGTTATTGTCCTCATCCATCACGATGTCCTCCACAACCGCCTCTAAATCCTTTTGAGTCAAATTCCTCGGAAATGCCATATTTTACGAACTGTAACGTTCACTGCACAAGGCACAAACTAATATTAAAGAACATGGTAATTGTTGGATGTTTATTCTGCATGCGCTGACTTGTCTAGACTTGCAATAACAAAGTTTTGTTTCACAGATATAACCAATGGTGCATAGACAAAACATGGCAATACAAATTCAAGATATTTTTTTTACTATTTTGGATTTACTTGAAAATGTGATACAAATTTATGTACCGTTTTTGTTAACTTTATATATATATATATATATATATATATATATATATATATATATATATATATATATATATATATATATATATATATATATATATATATATATATATATATATATATATATATATATATATATATATATATATATATATATATACAGTGTGTCCAAGATAAGGATGCACAGCATGGGGATCTCGGAAACTATAAGAGATACAGTGTCGGTTAAATTAGACAAAAGTTGCGCATTTTGATACCGAACAAGATCCCGGTTTACAAATTTGAAAATTCCAAGCCGTTCCGGAAATATCCGAGAAAAACCGAAATATTGCGATTTCGTTTTTATTATTTTTTAAAGCTATTTGAAAAGATATGAAAAAACGGAAAACACTTTTCCATTGGCACTTTTTAATCTCTCCAAATTGACGTTAACAAATTTTCATTACAGCGTTTCGATTCCATGGAACCACCATCAACTTTGATTTTTCTTATGGGACGGAAAAAAAGTACACACAGTATTAGGTTGTGCTTTTCATTGCGAATTCAACGATGTACGATACAATATGGTTACTTATGTTTTTATCCAGAAAAATGGATTTTTAATACATTTCAGCATTTAAATGGAGTAGGCCATGACAAAATGACATCCAGTCAATTTCAATGACACATTAATGTTATTTGTCTTTGTTATCAGTCGATCATAAGTTTATTCCTTTAGTTATTGTTTTTGTATTTTTATTGTTGTTGTCTTTTTCTAATTTATTTTGTTCTACAATGGAGGGAGGTAATTTTACAAACGAAGAAAAATGTGATATGCTGTCTTGCTACATCTGATGCCAAAGAAATTGTGTGGAAGCCGAGCGTATGTATTCTAACAAATACCCAGAGCGGAGACAACCTGACAAGAGTATTTTTCGGCGTTTGTTATTTAATCTGAAAGAATATGGATCATTTAAGAAGCCTGCATTATCCCGACAAAAACCTTCCAATGAAGAAAACCAATACATTGTTCTACAATGTGTTATCGAAAATCCACAAACTTCTACCAGAGAAATTGAAGACCAGAATGGGGTAGCTAAATCTACAGCTCAGTTTATTTTAAGGAAAAATGAATTTAAGCCTTACAAATTCAGAATATGTCAAGGATTAAAACCGGGTGACGACGAACGAGGTAGACATTTTTGTGAGTGGTATACCAGGATGTGTGATGAGAGTTTTAATTTTCCATATAAAGTGATTTGGTCTGATGAAAGTATGGTGACCAATAACGGTATTTACAACAGGCGCAATACACACTATTGGTCGCAACAAAATCCACGTGTTAATAGACTATCCAGACATCAAGTTCGCTTTGGGTTTAATATTTGGTGTGGGATTTTTGGTAGCAAGATTATAGGCCCTATTTTCTATAATAATTCCTTAACTTCCGAGCGGTACCTTGACATCTTGAGGCACGATTTAGAAGATGCCTTAGATGATTTACCGCTAGGCGCTGTGCAAGGCTGCTGGTTCCAACAAGATGGTGCCCCAGCCCATAACTCCAGAGAAGTTCGCCAATATTTAACTGAACGGATTGATGGAAAATACATTGGGACTTACAGTGAAACACCTTGGCCTCCAAGGTCCCCGGACTTAACTCCCTTGGACTTTTTCTTATGGGGCTACATAAAAAATGAGGTATTCAAAGAATGTTTTGACAACGAGGAACAATTACGTCAATCAGTACGAGCAGCGTTTAATAAAATTACTCCTGAAATGTTAAGTCGTGTTTTGGAGTCTACCGTGAGACGGGCGTACTTATGCCTAGAAAATGGAGGTCATTTATTCGAACATTTGCTATAGAATTTGTTTTTCATTAACTTGTTGGATTTAGTTGTTATGTTAAATGAACAGTTAGAGTTAGTAAATAAATAAACATATTAACTCGAACTTGTCAACCATTTTCTTTTGCCTTTCATCGTTCGGATCTCATGGCCTACTACAATAAAATACTAGAAATGTATTAAAAAGCCATTTTTCTGGATAAAAACATAAGTAACCGTATTGTATCGTACATCGTTGAATTCGCAATGAAAAGCACAACCTAATACTGTGTGTACTTTTTTTCCGTCCCATAAGAAAAATCAAAGTTGATGGTGGTTCCATGGAATCGAAACGCTGTAATGAAAATTTGTTAACGTCAATTTGGAGAGATTAAAAAGTGCCAATGGAAAAGTGTTTTCCGTTTTTTCATATCTTTTCAAATAGCTTTAAAAAATAATAAAAACGAAATCGCAATATTTCGGTTTTTCTCGGATATTTCCGGAACGGCTTGGAATTTTCAAATTTGTAAAACGGGATCTTGTTCGGTATCAAAATGCGCAACTTTTGTCTAATTTAACCGACACTGTATCTCTTATAGTTTCCGAGATCCCCATGCTGTGCATCCTTATCTTGGACACACTGTATATATATATATATATATATATATATATATATATATATATATATATATCTCACGTATTGATTCACGGATGGAAAAATGTGATGACACTATATTCCGGGATATCATCCGTTCGCTCGTTGAACTCCGACTGGAATCCTGCATCCGACTGGAATCCTGCAAATCTTGCATCCGACTGGAATCCTGCAGACGTTTCGCCAAAATCTCACTTGGCATCTTCAATGCTCGCGCTCCGAAAACACTTCGAACACTGAGTGTTCGAAGTGTTTTCGGAGCGCGAGCATTGAAGATGCCAAGTGAGATTTTGGCGAAACGTCTGCAGGATTCCAGTCGGATGCAAGATTTGCAGGATTCCAGTCGGATGCAGGATTCCAGTCGGAGTTCAACGAGCGAACGGATGATATCCCGGAATATAGTGTCATCACATTTTTCCATCCGTGAATCAATACGTGAGAATATCATACACCTTTACGGGAAGGAGACCTTTACAGCCAAGTGTTCGAAGTGTTTTCGGAGCGCGAGCATTGAAGATGCCAAGTGAGATTTTGGCGAAACGTCTGCAGGATTCCAGTCGGATGCAAGATTTGCAGGATTCCAGTCGGATGCAGGATTCCAGTCGGAGTTCAACGAGCGAACGGATGATATCCCGGAATATAGTGTCATCATATATATATATATATATATATATATATATATATATATATATATATATATATATATATATATATATATATATATATATATATATATATATATATATATATATATATATATATATATATATATATATATGATGACACTATATTCCGGGATATCATCCGTTCGCTCGTTGAACTCCGACTGGAATCCTGCATCCGACTGGAATCCTGCAAATCTTGCATCCGACTGGAATCCTGCAGACGTTTCGCCAAAATCTCACTTGGCATCTTCAATGCTCGCGTTCCGAAAACACTTCGAACACTGTGTTCGAAGTGTTTTCGGAACGCGAGCATTGAAGATGCCAAGTGAGATTTTGGCGAAACGTCTGCAGGATTCCAGTCGGATGCAAGATTTGCAGGATTCCAGTCGGAGTTCAACGAGCGAACGGATGATATCCCGGAATATAGTGTCATCACATTTTTCCATCCGTGAAGCAATACGTGAGAATATATATATATATATATATATATATATATATATATATATATATATATATATATATATATATATATATATATATATATATATATATATATATATATATATATATATATATATATATATAAAGATCTTACTTTTAGACATAAATTAGCGATTTCTACGGTTTTATGTCCTGCAGTAGTGATAATAATAAAATTTCTAAATTGATGGGCAAAAATATTTCCTGGATGTGACAAAAAAATCATAGAATAGGTGCATCAACACACACACACCACTGAGACAAAATGGGTTAATTATTGAATTGAATATTATCGTGGAATCCGTAAAAATCTTTGAAACCAAAATGTTATCGTCGGCACTTTGGGGCGATCAAAGGCTTTTACGTGATGAGCCGACACCCGTCTGTTTGAAATCGTTGTTTGCGCAAACACACGAGAAGCGAACACGCCATTTTAGCAACATAAATACAGCCAAAATAAATTTAAGACCGACATCCTAAACTCAAATTTAATTTTCAAGATTAAGAATCGTCCAATATTCATTCATTTAAATATTTGCAAAGGTAAGGATTATCAGTCGTTATAAAAAAAAATTCCACCATACTTAGAGGGTCATCCGTCAATAATAAAACATGGAAAGTGTAGTTATATGTTAAGGTTTCGTGCGTTTAAATGCAATTTTTCATATATATTTTTTAAGTTCTAATTTTATTTTATTTCTCGTGGAATTCTTTGCTAGCATGATATTTGTCATTTAATGATTGGCCAAATAGTTTTTGGCCAAAGAATCTAAATTTTTGTCGGTAAGGAACAAACATAGCAAACAAATTTTACAAAACAAAGAGAAGAGAAGAAGAAAATATAAAGTTGCGTAATAATTTGTTACTGTGTATATTATTCTTGATGATATTTATTTTCACCCTATTATAAAATATACAGGATGTTTCAAAACAAAATTTTGAAAAGTTATTATAGGTCAATAGCCAGCCAATACAGTACAGTACATCGCGCTACAAACGTGGAACGCACTTAATTAATTTAGACCACCTCTTAACTGAATTTACCGAAAACTTTATTCAATGAAGTATAAAAACATAAGGCTGGATACATGGATTTATTGGAAACTTTTCTGTCTTCTGTAATGAAACGGTAAGTATAGAAAAAAAATGCGGGAGACAAAACTTTTCAAATAAAACCTAAATAAAATGTGGTAGTTCGCGCCGACAATTTAAATACTTCTGTTTCTTGTTACCAATCGTCGTTTTAGATAATTTAACGATGCTTTTTCCAAATTTAGTAATCTATCAGTTAACAATGCATTGTTAAATCTGATTTTTAACTCAGCAATCATATTTTTGCTCTTATTTTCGCTAGTAGCTTTGAAATTTGCTTTGTGGATTTTGTGGTAAACCAAAAATGGTTTTGTAAATTTCATGTAAACATTCTAGCTTTTAGGAAATATGGAAGATCAATAAGTTTACAGGTTATTTTCATTTCAACGAATATTTAAACAATCTTTGGCCGGATTTCTGAAAATTGCCGCGGCAGTCAAGGTGTTAAGATGAAAGAAACAGAAACAGATTTTACATACCTCCTATTGCTATCGTTTAAAGTCTTAACAACATTGTTGTTTAACCTTGTAGAAACAGATCTGATTATGTTGATATTTCGAGTTTTAAAACAGAAGAGGTAAGAGAAAGAAGGAAAGGACGACGACGGATAACTTTCGGTAAAAATATATATTTTTTATACTTCCGTAATATTTTATTGATCTATTTTGTTCGTTCGTTCGTTTTTAAGATAAAAAAAATATTTTTTCGTGAATATGGCACTATATCACCACCCCAAATCTAAAGCGCATGTCCATTGAAAATTTAGGCACTAGATTTAAACCAAAATAATATTATATTCAGCTTAAAGGTTTTTAGTTTTTATAATTCAAACGGTATATCAAATAAAATGTACGAGGTTAGCGTCAAAATTTCCAGGCCTGACATAGATGCAGCTCCAGTATCACGATAAAACTTTGTTTTCTTTAAATATATATCTTAATAGTTGTTTATTGACAGCGTTTCAAGCAAGACGTGTCCGAAAAAATGTCGCAAATAACCCAAATTGAGTAGAGAGCAGTCATAAAGTTCTTGGTACAAAAGAAGAGTTACCACCTAAAATTATTAAAGAAAGGCTGGATGGTGTGTACGGCCAAAGTTCTCCTTCGTATTCTGTAGTGAAAGGCCACTAACCAAAACGTTTTCGAATGGGGCTTGAAAATGTTTCAAGAGCTGATCGACCAGTGGATGTCTTAACGGAAAAAATTGTTGCGATTGTGGAAGAGATGGTATTGGGTGATCGACGTTGAAAGGTCAAGGAAATCTGAGAAATTACTATGCTTTCTGATATAAATATTCGTCGAATCCTGCATGATCATTTAGGTATGCATAAGGTTAGTGTAAGATGGGTTCCTAAAAACCTTTCAGCTATTCAACAACAACGCCGTGTCGAGTGCGCGCGGTCTCTTTTGGAACTCTGTGGGATTGAGTTGTTATTAAAGAGATGTAATAAATGTATTGAAGTAAAGGGGGATTATATTGATTGATTATATTTAGAACGGGAAATTTTGGCGCTGCCCTCGTACAAGAAAAAAAAAAAGAATTTTTTAAACTTGTGGAAATCTAAATACTGGTTTCATTAAGAGTTAAAAATATTTGCAGAGTTAAGGCTAAAGTGACGATCATTCCCGCGTGTTTAGTGTCGTTTAAAAGGAAACGTATTAAAGAAATTAAAAAAAATCAAGTTCCCTATTGTAGTCGTTCTCGTTTTGAACCATAGATAAAGTATAGGTCGTGCCGTACGGCAACGGTTACCGACCGAGCGAATAAACGAACGAGGGACAAAAACGCACAATCGCGGCCCCCTCCCGCGCTAAAAAAGTGCAACCCGGAGCACATTCGACGTCGAAAATCGTTTTCGAAGGCGTGGCCAACGACCGAGCGTCGTCGCGTTTATAACAAAAGGCCACAATCGGACCACCACACCACCACACGTATACATAAATTTAATTAGTTCTAAGTGACTTGCGATTGCGTAGATCGGATAATCATTTAACCATTCCGTCTGTTAAGAATTCAATTATAAAGTACAATAAAATATGCATGTGTGTTGCAACAGGTCCTTCGAAAAATTTTTCCTCTCTCCCTCCGCAGGCACGTCTTCGGGTGTATGGGCGCGCTCGCGTCCATCCACGTCGCGATTCGTCCGCCGTCGCGGCCCAATTAAATTTCAAAAACTAAGATTTCTAAAATTTTAACTCTTCTTTCGTTTTCTAATTTTAACGGACGTAATTGAGAGTGCGTCCCGTATACGTAGTCGTCCTGTGGTGTATAAGTAACCCTTATATAACATTGAAAATTTTTAACAATGTGTGTCCTTAATAATACGTGGTTATTATTGTGTCCATTTTTTGGATGCACTTGCAGATTTCCGGAAAAATATGTGTGCGGAAATGTAATTAAGCAATTAATCTATACGAATATTAGTCTAGGATATTTAGAAAATTAATAATAATAATAATAATAATAATAATAATAATAAAAACGTTTATTTTATCAAATACATGAAAAGCGCAAAGTATAAATTGTTACTCTCTAATAAATATAAGAAAAGCGCTTAATATGATCCAATCTTTCGTTTTAGTTTTAAACCTTTGAAAAGATTTTGTTTCCTTATAGAAGTTGTGTGTTTTGTAACTAACTGCTAATATTAACTCTTTCTCTTGTATGTTTTTGCTGTCCAAAAATAAAGTGTGTGTTGGATAGCATCTATCTTTACCATAAATAATTTTGAAAAATTATTTTTGTATTAGGTTTAATTTGCGTAGGTGTTTTTCAGAAGACCAATCAAGAATTTTTAATTGTTTGACATGAAGGAAATCTTTTAAATACGCAAAGTTTATCAGAAAGTTATTCATGTAGATTTTGTTATTTCATAATTATCAAATTTTAGGCTTCCCAATTTTGGAAGGTTATTTTTGTAACTTGTACTTTGTTTTTTGTACGTTTAAAGCCAATTGGTTATGTTGGTACCAGTTCGTTAGTTTTATAAAATCGTCCTTTATTTGTATCGTAAGATAGTCCCACAATTTTGTCTTCGGTAAAACTTATTATTGTGCCTGTAAGCTGCAGATTTAACATATCATTTATATAAAAAGTAATAGTATTAGTAATGATATTAGTAATAGTATTATCATCAAATCTGGCAACTAAAAGAAAATGGATGCATGCATGGATGCAATGGAGATGTAGAAGAGCAACAGGAAAGTCAAAATTGGAAAGGGTTCATAATGACATAATTCGTTCAATCATGGAAATAGGGCATCCAGTAACCCACGAAATAATAAGAGAGCAACTACGGTGGTATGGGCATGTCCAAAGGATGAATGAATGGGCACCTAAAGGGCTCCAAGACTGAAAATTGCAACGAAAGGAACTCTCCCAGCTCGTGGTATAAATAGAAACTTGTCTCAATTACAACGACAAAAGGTAACACCTAGCTGAGGAACATGGTTAAAAAAGTTATCGAAGATGTGAAGCAGCTCGTTTTTCTAATCCAACAGTGAAAAAAAATATAATATTTACAAAAATAAATTATTCTTTTGTACCTATAGCACTCACGAAATTGGAGGCTACCTTGGTTTCTTTGATTGGGTGAGTGGCTTTAAAAGTCAATTTGAGGTAGATTGCAAAAAAGTATCGGATTCTGTTGGTGCTGCGGATTAAAAAAAAAAATAATTGAAAATAACACAAGACTTTTGAACCCTTAAAAATGTTTCCGAAGTTTTTATAGAAAATTTCACTCATTTCGAAATAGAACTGGATTTGTATTAATTATTTTTAAAGAAAATTATTTTTAAAGATATGTTTACAGATAAAAGACACAATTTTTTTTTGGGGATTTTTTTTTTTAATATTAGTATTACTATTATTATTATTATTATTCGTAAATTCGTATATTTTCGTTGATAAAATATCACAGAAAATAGCAAAAAGTAAATGAAAAATGTAAATTTAGAAGGCAATAAAAAAAATTATAATACAATACTTCATAGTTCTTTTTATGCTTTTTATAAAACTTCTGGATTCCTCGCGCGTCGGTATTTGTTGACTCGAACTTGCTAAAGTTTGATGTCAGTTTCAGTCAAGCTCTGAAGAAGCCAACAAGATGATTGGCGAAACGTTAGCAAGTTCGAGTCACCAAAAACCGACGCAGGAGGAATCCAGAAGTTTTATAACAAGTATTACAGTAGCCTGTGTTTCTCTGAAAAGAAAAAAATATTTCATAATTGTTTCTGAAGCAATTAACCTGCTAAAACCTCAAATAACTCTAAAATCAGCTAGTTTTTGACTTAAGACAAGAATATTCTTTTTTAGCAATTTTGTCAACAATATTTTTGCCCTAAAAAATTAAAAATATCCCCCAAAACAAAAGTTCAGTGGCAAAATAAGTGGCGTCCCCATCTAGCGACGCGCGTGAACAAAATATTAAAATTTTGGTCTAAATTTCTTAGGTTGATTATTAAGAGAATATTTTGTTCTGAAGAAGAGCATTGTAATTTAAAAATGTTATATTGGTAACGGTGTGAGATACATGCTAACCGAAACGTTGAGATATAACTCAAAATAAAGGCAATAGAAGTCCAAACCAACTGATTTAACAACTCTTCGCCGACTTCCTTCAAACAGTCATAACGGAACACTGTATTTTTTCAGGCATCAAAATTACATCTTGTGCGGCAATTAAAGCAAATCATTTTTAATAAATAAGATGAAATAAATAAATTTCTTTTCAATCTATTTTCTTTTAAAATTACGTCGGTTTTGTACACCCAGTTAAAAAAAAATTCTATTTCGGATATTAGATTTTTGTTCAATTGGGCCGTGTTTTCGGCACGCCTCGTATACGCAAACACAAATTTTAGCAGTTTATACACACGTAGACACACTGTAATTAACTTGACTATTGACCACGCCTTATATATTCGGCGTCCGTCCAAGAATACCTTTAAGTCGGTCTTTACGAAATCTAATTAGTAGGTGTGTAAACAATATTTATACGCTCAGTTAAAGAGCAAATCACGCAAGCCGTACGAAACTTATTTGGTCGACAGCGAGGCGGGTGTGAACAAGCACTTAATTTTAAATTTAAAATTCGTTGTCATAAAATAAAATTATACATTTTAACTAATTTTGATTTTCTTCAAAAAGGACTGATAAGTTTTCTCTTTTGTTTCTTCACACCCTAGTCGCTCTCCATGAGAATAGAAAAGAAAATCATGCATTGCTTTATTTTTCTACAGATAGTATTATTTTTATCCCGCAGAATGTAATAAGGTAAATAGACATTGCGTATATTTATTACAATCAATTTTCTTTAATCTATGTATTTTCATGACAAAATATTTTTGCAACGGCATCAAAAATGTATTTCGTTAATATTTAATTGGCAAAATTAGAATTTATTGTGTTGAAGATTTCATATTCTAATTTAACCATATGATTTTTATTAATTTTATTTTTATTGCAAAAACAAAACGGTATATCATCCGTTCGCTTGTTGAACTCCGACTGGAATCCTGCAGACGTTTCGCCAAAATCTCACTTGGCATCTTCAATGCTCGCGCGCGAGAGGAACAGAGATGAAGAACTGAAGAAAATTAGTACCTGTCTTCGACAAAACGGATACCAAAGGCGCATCATCAGCAAGGCAATCAGTAAACAACAACAGCCGCAGCAGGGAGTGCGAGACCCAACGAAGATCGATCGCTGTCCTGCCATACATCAAGGGGGTTACTGACAAAATCGGCCGAATATTACGGAAACACGACATATCAACGGCATACAAACCTGATCATACCATCGGAGCAATACTAAGAAACCCAAAACAAAAAATTACTCTGGAAAACCAAGGAGTATACAGTGTAGCATGCGGATCGTGCAGCCTGATGTATGTGGGACAGACCAACAGAAGGATTTCAGCCAGGCTCGAGGAACATCGTTTAGCCATAAGAAACAAACAAACAACATCTGCTTTGTTTCAGCACCAACATCAGGCAGGCCATAAAATTGATTTCGGTACTTGCAAACAAATAGCTAATATTCCAGATTTTAAGACTAGGATTATACGAGAGGCCATCGAGATAGAAAAGTCCGGACATCTGAATACGAGAGACGACGCTCTGCATTTATCCATTACGTGGAGAACGATAATCAAACAGCAGAGCGATACGCAGCAACCAACGGGGACATCGCAACTACGATCGGGCGGAATTAACAACGCGACAATTCGGGGGGCGGAGCCACCACCCCTCCGGCACAAGCAGCACCGTTACCATCTCCGGCGCAGGGTATAAATACCACACGCACCGCCGAAAACCTCCCAGTGTTCGAAATGTTTTCGGAGCGCTAGCATTGAAGATGCCAAGTGAGATTTTGGCGAAACGTCTGCAGGATTCCAGTCGGATGCAGGATTCCCGTCGGAGTTCAACAAGCGAACGGATGATGTCCCGGAGTATAGTGTCATCACATTTTTCCATCCGTGATCAATACGTATTGATTCACGGATGGATAAATAAAATATAAAAATAAACAGATAAACTTTAAAATTGAATATATAGTGAAAACTCTACATAAGTGTGTTAAATGCCACTTACACAAAGTATTGTATAGATATAGTTAGGCGGCTTTGCTTTTGAAGATGATTTGTCATTGAGAAGTTGATAACCTGTCTCATTTTTCCACACTAAGTCCACCTTTCAACTTCAGTTTCATCAAGGCAGTTAGTTCTGTCTTCGTTGTCTCTTCATCGTCAGTTTCCACCATCAGTTTCATCTTCCTCTAGCGACATTATTTTGTAAAAATCTCTTTTGACAGTAATCTTTTTCGCTACATGTATTTGTCACGGACAAATTCTAATAACAATAATAATAAATTTGAT
The DNA here is from genome assembly GCF_029955315.1 of Cylas formicarius. Classification (NCBI taxonomy): domain Eukaryota; kingdom Metazoa; phylum Arthropoda; class Insecta; order Coleoptera; family Brentidae; genus Cylas; species Cylas formicarius. The sequence goes on along the minus strand of NW_026844326.1, from coordinate 27,309,319 downwards.
TGCTGAACAGTTCACACGAATTACAGTAGAATGTGTAATAAATCAATCGCAATAGAGATTTCAAATACAAAATACTCGCTGAAACGCGACATATGCAAAAGAAACGACAAGAAAAAAAAGAGAAAAGGAAAAATACAATGATGATGATATTAAGCAAGACTTCTGTAATATTTGTTACATATTAATATTAATTTAGGTAAGCGATTGTTAAAAATATATCGATACAGGGGGACCTACGCAGATTAATTTGAGCAAGTAAGTTCATCGAATCAACACGATCCTGCAACAATATATATTAAAATAATTGACCAGCCGTAAGCCGCCTATGATCGAAGACTGAAAGTAAGAAATTATACCAAACATACTCAAGAGACCGAATATGAGTTAAATAAATTAGTTTCCAGATTATGCAAGCGTATTCAAGCTTCGATCTAACCACTAAATACTGAAAATAAAAATAAATCCTAATAGATTAAGAGAAGAATTGACTATAATATCAGTAGCTACATCTGGGTAAAATATTGTTATTGGTTTGTAGAAATATAAGATAGTTGGAAGATTTCGGGCACATGAACAGACATTGCACCCTGAACCGACATAATAAAGGAAAGTATCGTCAGAAAAGATAGTAATAGTTCAAATATTTTTGAAAAATATCGTATTGAGTTATTGCAAACAAAATGGCTTATTTACTATAAAGAAAAGAAAACAACGCGCACACGACTCTAAAGAGGGATTCGTTTCAAACAATTTGTTGAAATTTTAATAAAAATACCTTCGAAAATCCGAATGATATAGCAAAATGCCAACTTTTTTTCACCCTCTCAGAGTCGTCGACATGCATCCGTCCTTGGGTGCGAAACGTATCGCTATAACTGCTGCGAACTTGCTCTACCTTTCCATTTCTTAATAAGTTACCCACGAAAAGTTCTGTGGGTCCTCCCCCATAGAATGCGATGGCCTCAGCTGCGCGTTCGTCATTTTTTTATGTCTCCATCTCAAAGCAAAGCAAATAAATTGGTTCCCAGATTCAAGCTCAGATCTAACCAGCGCCGACAGAGAATGCTGAGCAGTTCTGAAAAATAAATTCTAAAAATTTAAGAGAAGAATTGAACAAACGAAAGCTGTCAATCGAAAGTTACGAACAAACAACTCATAGAGCTACATCGGGGTAAATTTGAGTTATTTAATTTGTATAAAAATAAGAAAGTTTGAAGATCGAGAACGATTTCCAAAATTCATTAGATCAGCTTTCGTTGATTCAGTGGCTGGACAATGCACGTAAGATTAAGTGGAAAACAACCAAGGAATTTCCACCCAAGAGACTTCTTCGTCAAATAATTGTTTACTTCAGGGATAAACTAATATTGCTGCTGGAAGACTGAAATTTCAAAAGTATAATAATCTAGGTCGTACTGTATAGACATTTGCGACACTTTTCTACATTAAAAAAATGTGCAAAATAGCCTTTAAACCGTTGCTTTCATCCAGGACAGCCTGTATGTATCGCTCACATCTCGCCTCTTCCTTTTCCCACAGCGTCGACAGGAAAAAATCGCACCCGATATTTAAACTAGAAAATGGAAATTTTGTACGCGCGTTTGTCGTCGCATTGTTGCGTATAATAAGTGACCGTCTTTTCGCGGAAATGGTTCTGCGCTCAGGCGTTCGATTTGCGAGTCGCGATTCGACGCGCTTCGAGCGATTTTTTTACGCGTACGCCCATGCACCTAAAGGTGTCCCTCGACGCGAAGCTCGTCGTCGACCATCCAAAACGAGCGTGCTTGTAAGATGCGATTTACCGTTCGGTTTACTTCGAAATTGGCCAGAAATAGCCATAGAGTACGTTGGGATTTTTTGGATTTTTTGGAGTTTTGAATTTAACGCTATTTTTTTATTAATATAAATAAATACTTGTACAAGATAAAATAAAATATAGGTTTGTTGTGAGGAAAATTTGACATATTTCTTAATATATACATACATAAATATTTGTTTATTGAAATATTTCATGCAATATTAACAAAATAAAATAGAATTAACGTTAACAGAACGGAAATTGGTACTAACCACTTTGTTGCAACACGGCTATGTGCGCATTTGAATTTAATGTTTTTCTTAAATAAATAAATAAATAAATATTTGTTTAATGACATGTTGAACATTATTATTATTACTGTGACAAGTGGGGAAAACAGTAACAATTCGAGTTTTTTTGTAGGAGTATTTTTTCAATTTGTTATAGTAAGTTTATATGTAATAATCTGAACACCTTTACTTAATAGTATTTCGATTTAGGCATTACCCGAAATCCATAGATTCACTTGAACGTGGTAAACAATAATTCAGTAAAACTATATCCATACATAGATACAAATACAAATACAATATTCAGTAAAAATGAGATATTGTCTTGTCCATTGTCCTTATTTTTAGTTTACACGTCAATGAAGTCGGATCCAGTGAAGGGTGGAGTTGTTCCGCTAGGACTCCAACATTGATGATCTGTATTAAGGGTTACCAAATTGTAGGTATTTCCAAGCTTGGATTGCTTTCCTTAAACTTGCGCTTTTTCCAACAACCCGAGCTTCAGGCAATTTGGTGTGGTGTTGTATGGTTCATACATGTTCAGCGATGCCCCAATGCCCTCATTGTATGTTTTCTATGTTCTTCAACTCTAACAGCGAAAGGCCTTTTTGTTTTCCCAATATATGCCTCTCCGCATTCGCAGGGTATTTGGTGGATACACTCTCTCTCTTGAGTCGATATTTTTGGTTTTATTCTTATAAGTATGCTCCCTGGATCTGCATTTTTAACTTTGTATTGTTTTTTTGCTGAGCTTCTCTGAGATTCCCTTCACATTGGGATGGTCAAGAGAGAGAGATTTGCTTGGTCACTGCATATTGTGCTCTTTTGCAGAGTGTTTGTATGATTCCTAATTTAGTTGTTTGAGAATGGTTAGACTCGAAATTTAAATTCGGTCCGCCATGTGTGGGTTTCCTGTATGCAGAGGTGCTGATTGAGCCATTATTTCTACTTACCAGGACATCTAGAATAGATAGGTAGCGGTTCTTCTTTTTCTCAGCAGTAGAAAGGAATCTAGCTGTCTACCGGAAGTTATCGTCAACATATCGAAGCCAGACCCTAGTTTTAACAGTTGCTGCACCTATAGTATAAGTTTAAAACCTTTACATGTATATACTCGTTCCCACCGATGAGCAAGGAGTGCCCATCGATAGGCCATCATCTTGTGCTTGAAAGTTATCATTGACTTGAAAATAAGAGTTATGGAGACCGCATCTAAGGAGCTACAAGTGTTGTATCATTCCTCAAGCAGGCCTCGACAAACTTTAACGATTCCTCCAAGGGCACGTTGGTGCATAAACTTTCCTCTTCAAATCAAACAAACTTGTCTGACGTTTTTTCTACAAAACACCCGGAATCCTTTACCAAGAAGGCGTTTGTCCCGCAAGGGACAGTTTCTTGTATTCTCCTAAATGACTTTATTTCGTTCCAATAACCTAATTTGTTCTTCAGAACTTTTTTGGTACATTTACCATAAGACCTAAATTGTACGATGCCTGCCGTACATTTATTTAAACATCGAGATTTTTATTACCAAATCACGTTAATTATCAAATTCTGTTTTGTATTCAGCCTAGAAATATTGAATTCAGTCACGACTTCTCAGTAACACCGACCTTATGTTTAGCGATACCGAACCAATAGTAAAGGTTTTTTTTACTTTCCTAATTTAAAAAATGAATTTTTAAAACCGACAATTTTGCAAACTTCATTACTGAGTTATGAAAAAAAAAACAGATGATGACAGACGTTTTTTGCCCAGTGCCTCGACTTTCTTACAATTGCGAAGATAGAAGACTTAAAAAAAAAACATCAAAAATCGAAACCTTTCGAGTTCCAATAAAAATAAAAATAAATTTGAACAAATTTCAATGTTAAGATTTGTTTGTTTGGTCGAAACAACAGTCACGTGACGTCGAAATAAACTGACATTACATTGCCAACTGCAGTTTCAGAACGACGTTACGCAGATAGACAGTCCTCTACTGCAGACCAACTGGAGGCGGTATGGGCACCTTAAGCCGCGTCGCAGCTCGCGGAAAAGATAGTTTTTTTTTTTTTCTAAACGCGAATTAATTAAATCAATATGGAAGGGCGTTTGTTTTTTCGAGAACGATTTTATTTGCGGATAGCCTCGCCTTCTTCAGCCCGGCCGCAATTGCTCGGTGAAAAACAGAGGCCCCTCAATTTCGAAACCGTGGAATGCAATCCGAGTAAATATCTAACAGGCAATTTTGTCGATAACGATGTCGATCTGTGCGCGGACCGTAAATATGGCCGCATCGATTCTCGGATTTTTCAATGATCGAAAAAAAATTGACAGTTTGCTCAAATACCTTCTTATCATGCTATGAAGTCGTTCATATTTTTTTGAGGTATTTAAGTATATATAAGTTTATTATATTATATTTACATATAATAATAATAATAATAAATAATATACTTATAACATGACGGCTCTAATTTCAGAAAAGATTTATTCCTACCTTGAAGACAATCACATTTTAACAGAGGCACAGAAAGGATGTCGAAAAAAAATTATGGGATGTAAAGAACAACTCACCGTAGACTGTGATTCTAGAACCATCGATTACCGAAAGGCCTTTGATTCCGTTCCACACGATTGGCTGATTAAACCCCTGGAAATATATAACATTGACCAAAATATATCGAATCTACTAAAACATAACATGAAGACATGGAACACAAAATTGAGGATTGTGACTGGAGCGTCATCAATAGAAACCAAAAGCATAGAAATAAAAAGAAGAATATTCCAGGGTGAGTCGTTATCGGCTTTATGGTTCTGTCTATCCCTCAACTAAAGCACTAAACAGAACGGGATACGGTGCCACCATAACAACTGGGAGAACAAAAGAAGTTATAAATCATCTATTTTTCATGGACGACTGAAAGATATACACAGCTACCAAGAAGCAACTTCAGATAGTCCTCGAACTAACACAGAGATGGAGCCAGGATATGGGTCTGAAAAAAACTGTTGCAGGCGAGAAAAAAAATTTTTTTTTTCGTTGGTTTCTGAACGGTTTTAAGGATCTCAATTACAATACGAGTCGCCCACCCATTTTGTTAACGTTTCGATTTTGTGTCCTTTTAAGCTGGTCGAAAATCAAACACCTCGGACAATACTATACCGGCGGTGCCGTTCAGGTAGTCGGGATGGCGGCGTTTGATTACAAATAGCCGATTAATTCGGACGTTTCGGCGCGTGGGCGACGGGAACTTGGCCGGTAAGTCAGGCGGGGTCCCCCGCCAAGGCACCCGGACTCTTTTTTTTTGCTCCCTGTCAACGGTCTTGTCGATTTTAATTACCGCGCCGACGCCCGGTCGTGTTCTACACGCTCGCCGGTACGCGCGAAACGAATATTGGAAAAATAATTAGATGTTAACATCTTCGAAGTGGATTAGTTGCTGATTTATGGTCGGGAGGGGGAAACGGTGAAACACGGACTACAACAGAAGATCGGATTTTTAAGGCTGCGTCCCTGGCAAGGGAGTTTTAAATGCAGACCTTTCTTTCAAAAATTACATATTCAATACAGCTCTATTGGAAATTTGGACAATTCAATTGATTCAATAAATTAAGCTTCCAATAATCAAAATTTGAGATTTTCACAACGTGTCTTTATCAAATCGATAAAGACACGGTGTTGTCGTTGTGTTGTGTTGTCATGTGAAAATACATAATTTCGGGAAAATCTGCACTTTTTGTTCTTATTTATTTTGTTAAATGGATTTTCATCAGGTAAGTTCTAAAATAGTAATCGACTTTATTAGAAATTAACAACGTTTAAATGTAAGCAAAATATAAATATATACAGAGTGAAGTCTAACCTAAGACTATTCGAACTTCACCCTGGTAAAAGAAACTGAAAGCTAGTTTCATGTAGATACACCAATTAACATAATTTATGTGTTAAAAGGAAGCTAAGTGTCTCATTATCTACTTTTCCCAATGCAATAAGCGTAATAACAAATTGGTGCCTAGTAACAGAAAGTAAAAAAAAAAAAAAATGACACCGCATCCGTGCATAAAGCCGTAACACTCTAAATGCTTGTTAAATAAACGGAAAGGGCTTTGCATTTTTCAACATTATGTAATTTTTTATAAGCCGCTGTTCTGTGCCTCGGCAGTGTTTTGCTAAACCATGTACAAAAACATCCTTCGATAAAACGTACTCAACCACTGACGTTCAAACGTAAAACGCAAAACGTAACTTTCATTTCGGTCCTCAGAAAATGACGACCGGAGTAAAATTCTTCGGTAAACAGTAAATTGGAAGCACGCAAGGCACCAAGATCACGTGCCGTCTCACTAAACATTAAATTCTGGCCGTCGATACTGATTCTCAAATGCGACAATAGGAAATCCATTTGTCTTCTTACCAAATAGCAGGAGGCGGAAAGACCCTTTAGTAGATTTTGCACCTTGCCTCGTTTAGTACATTGTAGATTCTAAAGAATAGAGGAACAAGTACAGATTAGTGCAAAAACACCGTGAACCAGAACTTTTTGAGACTTTTCACAAAAATAAGAACTGACCAGATTCAAGGACCCATTCTCAAACACATATTGAATAAGTTTTGATAATAGCCGACGGCGGTCAAAGGTTAAAGATGGGATTTTGTTGTTATTAAAGTACAATTATATTTGAGAGTATGGTTATAATGCGCATATCTTTGGTGTTTTGGTTTTGGCCACGGCCTACAGCCTACGCTATGTAACGGGTTCAATTTGTCATTAGGTACTTCGACTTATGTTTCTCACAGGTAGGTTAATAATGCTCGGAGACTACATATCGAATGTTTTATTCTCAGAATTACACACTGTCTTAATCATCAAAACTACTGGTATTGCTAATTATTCTTCACTACTTCATTCTGTTCGAACACACTGTAACTGGTTAATTGCTTGGTGTAGTTTGCCCGCCCTAAAATAAATGTAAATAAGTGTAAACCGGTTGAATTGCACGAGACGATCGTCCTGTATTCCTTCTTATTTCCGAACTAACGGCAATTCCTATTCTTTTCCCTTGCTTTCATTTATTTACACTTGTTGCTTTTTGGAGAGGTTATATTTTAATCCTCTGTCATCGCGAATGCACCCGGCCGTTAGTACAGTTAAGCACTCAACCTTTGGCCCACGTTCGTCTTCGATTTCCTAAGACGTTACTGTATAATCTCGTTTAAGGTTGTGTGATAATTAGTTATTATTGATAATAGCGGGTAGTAGTTAGGTAATATATATATATATATATATATATATATATATATATATATATATATATATATATATATATATATATATATATATATATATATATATATATATATATATATATATTATATATATAGTATATATAAGTGTTATCGACTTAATGAAATTTGGAAAAATCATTATCACAAACTGTTAAAAATTAGTTTCCATTAAAAGATCATATTATCATGTACTGAATATCGCGATGTATATTTTTGCTACGGAAGAGCAAATGGAAATCCAGATCAATCACGGCGGCTTTATATCGAGGCTTATCTCAATGGAAACGTTCCATCTGCTAAGATATTCATCAAAGAGGATCATTCAAACCTGAAGATAAGAATAAAGGGAAACCAAGGTATAAAAGAACCGCTGCAAGAGAAGAAAGAATACTATGACTATTGTTGAAAACAAACGCTTTAAATTTAAATTTTTAAAATCGCCAATTGTTTAATTTTCCCTAGTAGCCCAGAAACCACAGGTAATAGTCAAAATTTGATTACCCAAAAATAGGTTTGAGATGAATTTCCCACCAGGACACATCGAAACAACCGAGAGTTTGTTAAACGCTCTAAAAATGAAGAAGCCGTCAAAATTTTGATACAAACGCAACCAAAAACCTTAGTAAAAACCAGCACACGGCTATCGTAAACTTCGAAGTTGCCCGGCGGGGTGAAAAACTCCTCGGCCTCCGTACGGTCCCGATCGAAACCCTATAGCGCGCTGGCGGACAATTAAACCTCTCTCGCATACCGATAATACAAACGGCGTAATAGCGAATGACACCGAAGGACTGTATTATGGCGGTTGTTGGTCGTTCGCGAGGCAATGGTACCCGCGAGATCTCATTAGAACCATCTGATGGTCACAATCGTTGCTTCGGCGGCGGCGTACCACAGAAAGGAGATGCGGAAAAAATCGGAGCAGCGTGCACTTTTGCTTTGTAGTTCTTTGACAAGATAAGGAGCAATCGTTGCGCTGCGACGTTGCCGTTTTTCCGAACGGTTATGGTCTGTTCATAAATACAAGAAAGTGACCAATTGCTTTTGAATGGGATTATCCAAGGGTGGTCATTAACATACAATGCAACATATTACCTAATTCCAACATCAACTGCATGGAAAATTATGAATAACCCCATTTCAGCGAGGAAAAAAAGAGGCGATGCTGACATTTTCTCGAGTGAAGTGATCAAGATATAATACGGCGTAAAATTTACCAGTTAACAAAGCGTGCCTACATTAGATATCTTAATAGCGATAGTGATACTGATATATTATGTGAATAATTTTAAATAATTTAATTAGGGAATAAAAATAATTTGTAATTTTATTTTTGATTTAAACATAAATACATAAATAAATGTTGTTTAGTATCTTTCATAACAAATCCCCAAATAATTAAATTCTAAGCAAAGTACGGACCTGTTACAGCTTTACACACACTTTACCCGTATGCAGAGAAAAACGAACCCACAGAGAAGCGGAGGCCAATTTTAATTGCCTTGAGTTGACGCATATTCACGTTATTGCACTGAGATAAATAATGTCATTTATTGCAGTTATATGGTGGACACCAAAGGCAAAATGAAGACAATCTTGAGCAAAAATCACCTGGTCCTCCAGGTTGGGGGTTGGAGTATTAAGGTAGTTCCATCCATAAAAAATCTGGCATTATTAAAAAGTCCATCCGAAGCCTCGGGACTCAGGACAGATTTGAAACAGAATCTACGAAAACGGAAACTAGAATACTGAAGGAATAAACGAAAAATACAACGAAAGTTGCCCAGCATATCGTACATTTGGGGATCTAAAGAATGTTAATCTCACTCTCTTGTATGACCAATTTTACAGTCGCTTCAGTGGCGAAACATATATGATATTGATGATATGATATTGACGATAAGGTAACATTTTCCAGTGATAATATTCACACGTTAATGGATCTGCACGCACCTTTAAAAACCGTCATTTTCCATGAACCATATAAACCGTGGATAACAGACAACATCAAACTACTTATATGAACCCGAAATAAAGCCAAAAGAACTAAAAATGTCGTCCTTTTTGAACAATACAAAAGTCTCAGAAATTTTACAAGTATGACAGACAATTAAAAAAGAAAAAAAGGCCTGTATGCAACACGTGTTAAATCATAGCTCGAAAGAAGTGTGGAAATATTTAAAAAACATTAATATCATTAGCACGAAGGAAAAATCAAATATTCCACCTCAACTCCGTAAAGGTAATGAAATCAATAAGTACTCCCTTAATCCAATCCCGGTTTCACCCACCTCTAGTACGGATATCATATCGGATTATTATCATAACCCAATTGTCTTGACTGGTTCGAAGCTGAAATTTTGTCCTATCACAGCGACTGATGTGTCAAAATTTTTATGCACCATTACGTCCGGAGCAGTGGGAGCAGACAGTTTACATGTGAACCTTCTAACCTTTGTTGTCCATTTATTCTTAAATATATCTGCCACATCGTTAATTTTCGCATCAATAATTTCGTTTTTCCTTCCGCGTGAAAGATCGCACATATTATGCCTCTTTCTAAAACTAAAAGTCCCACAAGTTATAGTTAATTACGCCCTATTAGCATTTTGTCTGTAGTTTCCAAAATTCTGGAAAATGTCATTAATACGCAACTGATTGATCGTTTGGAGAAAAATAGTGTTCTTGCTGAAACTCAGCCTGGCTTCAGGAAGGGGCACAGTTGTGCAACTGCTCTCCAAAACGTCACTGATAATTTATGCCGCACAATTGACGAAGTCAAATGTACCATTTTGGTCATGTCGGATTACTCTAAGGCATTTGATACGTTGAATCACCATACTTTGCTAACTATTCTAAAATACATAGGGCTTGATGAAGGTGCTGTCGAATTTATGGGCAACTACTTACAAGGTCGTAACAAAAAGTGGTTCTAAATAGACAGCAAACAGACTGCCGCGCTATAATATCTGGGGTGCCTCAAGGCTCCATTCTGGGGCCAATTTTATACTGCTTCGTTTCCTAGTTTTATGCAGGATTGCAAAACCCAAACGTATGCAGATGATATACAAGTTTATTACTCATACTCGGGAGACAAAATTTTGGAAAGCTATCAAATCATAAATAATAACAGGGTGTCCCTTGAACATTCACGCAATGTTCTTTGGCAGGCCCGTGGATGTTGATCGATTATCGCAACTGGTTGAAATAAAAATATCGAATGTGTGCATTCCTCTGAAAACGGAGACAAAAAACCTTGGGCTTATGCTCGACAGTAAGCTAAGATTTAATGGTCACGTTACACAATGTATTAAAAAATCTATTGCCCACTTAAAATGCTTATATGGTTCTAAAAATATTTTAAATCAATAATTAAAAAAGTCCTGTGTGATTCGATAGTTTTATCTTATTTTAAACACTGTGATGTCGTCTATGGCCCATGTCTGACAGCGGCTCCCTCAGAACGGATTAAAAAAATCCAGAAATACTGTCTAAGATTCATTTTTGGGATTAAACGCGGCAGGCCTGTTAGTCATAAACTGAAGGAAGTCGGACGGCTTAATATGAAAAATCGACGATATCCCCATAAATCTAATATTTATCACAAAATTATAAGATTGAAGTCTCCACGCTATCTTTTCAAAAAAATCAGCGAAAGCACAGTTAGACTATATCAGACAAGATTAAATGACAAATTAGAGATTACAAAACAGGAAACGAAGGAGAAGATATTACAATCAAATAAAAAATTGTATCCACCAAGCCTTGGGTATTGAACCGCAAAAGAACAGTACCAAGAAGATTTAGAATAAGATATAGAAACCACGAGAGTTATATCGGCAGAACGGACATTGTAGGACAAGAAATGTAAATAAATTGATAGGCATCAGTAAGAGGTCTAAAAACAACTGAGGCATGGAAATTCATCAGCAAACATAGAACAACCCAGAAAGTAAGTCTTCTACTCAGAATTATACCAATGCAAAACCCGGTAGACCATTATAAAAAGGTGTTAAAAAGGGACAGTAATAGTAATAGAAGGAGAGGAAATAGAACTGGAGCAGGGCGAAATAGAAAAATTACTTAAAGCACTGAAGACCGGAAAAGGGTCAGATACAGGTGATATACGTGCAGAACTCATAAAATATGGCTCTACGAAACTATTCTCAATAATAGCGGAACTGTTTAACATGCGTATTAATGGATACCCCGTTCCCTAAGAATGGATGACCGCTTATGTAACTTCTATCTACTAAAAAGGTAAGGGACCGGACTACGACTGTAGTGGCCTATGTGCGACGAGTACATTTGGTACACTCTATGGAAGAGTCATCAGAGACCAGGTAGAAGCAGAGCATATCCCAAGCGAAGAGGAAGAACAATTTGAAAATAATAAGAAGATAAAACTGTGGTTCGAGTATCAGAAATGGCGCTAGTTCTAAATACAGAGAAAACCTATCGATAGGAGCAGAACCATCTGACATAGAACTAGAAGATAACAGTGTCATAGGCTCATGAATATATTATTTGGAAGCGATCTTTAATCAAAATGAACAAAATGACAACAAAGAAATCAGAACACTAGTAAGCCAGGCAAGAAAAATTATTGGGCATTTCAATGGATTATTTTGTAGTAAAGAGCCTCTTATATGGGTCAGAAGCATGGCGATTGATGGACTATAAAGAAAAAGACGACGGCGAAGAAAAACCAGCGAAGTAGTTAGAGACAGATTATATTGAAATCAAACAACCGATTTGGCATGGACATGTCAAACTGATCGACAACACAGGACAATGGAAAGATTGAAGGCAATGGAAGGAGGGCATCGGACAATGTCGTAGGACGTTCTAAAACTGATTTTATATTCTTTATAATTTTTTGTTGTTGTCACAGAATCATATTTATAATAAAAGTCATATACATACACACACACACACAGTCACATACCGTTATTTAGGGAACCATTAAGACACCAGCATAGAAAAGGAGCCAGTATTTATGTTGTATTTATTTATTTTTCGAACACAAAAATTTAAAATTAGAAACGCAACGAAGTACATCCGGCAACGTTGCGTGGTGTCAGCGTCGGGCGGGTGGGGGAGAAAAGTCTAGTTTAAGCCACGATATGATTACGATCGCCCGGCGGTACGGTCTTACTGCATATATCACAACGGCTATTATTATTATTATTGCTATTTGTTACTAATGACTGTGTGTGCCGGGGAGAATCGGTCGTGCTTCGTTACTCATTAATATGGTTCGATTTGATCTTCTCGCGGGAACCATGAGAAAAAGATGAGCGTCGTCTTGTTCGCCACACGGTTTTGTGGTTCTGTTACTGGAACTTTTTTTTAATCATAAAAAAATTACGAACAACCGCCGGTTCATAATAAAAACTTGTTTCCCGTAGCCGAGCAAAGCCAACATTGTCTTTTTTAATAGCAATTTTCCCCAGGAAGGAATAAAATTAATAATGAAAAGGCAGGTAATTTGTTTTTAAAAAAGTTAAATGCCGGAATAAGTTTAAAATGGGAAGCGTGAAATAGCATTATCTGCGCCCAAAGTAAAAATGATGTCGCTAACAAATAAACTATAAAGCAAACCGACTAATAAAATCGGGACATCTCTACCTTATTTTTGCGGAAAAACACTTTAAGATTAAAATTTTTCCTAATAAGCAAATTGTAAAGCAAACAAAACAAAGCTAACCAATAACCAATAACCAACACGTTCTCATCTCTGTGAACGCAAAAACTACTTTGTGATCAGTTATGAACGATTTGGATTTGAAGATAGAAAACCAAAATGCAGCGGCGATATTATTGGGTTATACGATAAGTCGAAGCACATTTAAACTAATGCAAAAATAATGAAAGAGGCTTTATAAAATAGTAAAGTGTAAAATATAACTTTATAATAAAAGTGAAATACTGCAATGCGAATATGATCAGTTTACAGCAACAATTTTGAACACATACACATATTTTTCGAACACATTTATTACATAAATACAATACAAATATTAATAATACAAAGCGTGTCTCGCGTTTTGCTGCCTTCGGGTAAGTTTGTGTAAGACGTGATGTTGGAATCATCCTGTATATCGCAGAAATTATTATTTTACAGAGATCTAGCACTCAAGATATTAAGTACTATATACTAGTACCCAGCAACATGAATCTAAATTCGGGGCAGTGAGTCGGAGAGTGTTATGGGAGAGAAAAATTAAGCAATATATAGGTTGCTTAATACTTTTAATACTAAAAAAATCAAAGTTAGATAGATATTGCTTTAAGGCTTTCTCTTTTTACATCTAAAATTAAGGTTGCTAAAAAGTTTTTTTTTTGGACACTCCATCGGATCGGTATATTTGCGCTAGATGCAGTGGAGTATTCCAAGATTGATCTGACGACGCTATGATAAATAAGTGTGTTTATATGTGTTATACAAATAAAAATTTCTCAACCTTTTCTTTACAACATTTTCTACATGTGCTTCAAATGTTAACTGAGAATCTGAGTCTGAGGAACGTTTTTAAGTTTTGTATTATCTAAATTTTAAGTCTGTGAGACAGTAAATCTGTCGAGATCATTCTGGAGTTCTCAAATGTCCAATTGAGATTGGATTTTTTTTCTCACTTTTAAGTCATCTATAGGTTAGGTAACTTTGCAACAAATGGGGTAAGTTGACCTTCACAATTAAGTTTTCAAGCTTTTTTATCAGAGTCGGGTGATGAACCTTGTGGGTTATGGATAAAAGAAATTAGTTTTTAAGTACCGCAAGTGCGAAATTCGTGTTGAAATAATGTGTCAATAGTGTCAAAGGCCTTGGCCAAATGACAGGAGAGAGACGGGACCATAATTCCTCTTGTGTGACATCACCAGACTTCAGGATTGGTACGATTTGGGCAACTTTTTAACGTTTTTTAAATGTACCCTGTCCTAAACATTTATAAAAAATAATATGAAGACGCAGTGCCCAAGTTTTAATTATATTTTTTATGTTTCGGTCAGATTCATGAGTATTATTAGAACACGTTACTAAAATAGTTAGAAAATAGTTGGGAGTTCGTTCGTTGTTACGTTAGATACGACTTGGTGCAAATCTGGAATCAATTTTATGTCCAAATACGTCATTTATTAAACTTATTAATTAATTATATTAATTATTGATTAAATTTTACAATTAACAGTCGACGCGATAAGTTTCTGAATGCTATTTTTTGCGCCTTTTTTGGACAAAATATTGAAAAAAAGTTCTAATGTCTGAAAATTTTACAAACATTCATATTTTTTTTGTGTTTCCTTCTTTCTTTTTTCTACATGTTTTTTTTATAACAATAAATTCGAGAATCTTTCTACAGAAGTCAAAATTTACCGAAATTTCTGAACGAACTAGCAAAGTTATCTAGTTTATGTAATCTTAGCAATTAAAGTTTACAAAAACAAAATAAATTTCTTCATTCAATTAAAATTGTAAACTTTATAGGTTACTATTGTTTAAGGTATTAATATTTTTCTGCCAGAAATTACATTACCTTATAATTTTTATTATTCATTTAATAACATCGTTTATAAATATTCGGTTATATTTAAGCAAAGAACTTTGTATGCAGGTCAGTAGTTAGTCCCGTAGTCAAAACTTTAAATTCAGTATAGTTTTTTCTCCGAACATTCTATTTTAAATACAATTCATATGTTCATGAGATGTACAAAACGTACCTTTTTCATTTAAAATGCAAAAGTTCGGACCTTATTGGAACAATCATACTTAAAAACTCCGGTGTAACGCAGATCCTTCAAAATATTAACTTGTTGCTGAACGTATTTTTAGTTTCAAAAGTTTTTTTTTACAATTTCGATGATAAATTAACATCAAATACTCCACTGGTGCGCCGTACGATACGTAGAGCCAACCATGATCAGACCAATGATCTACTGCGCTCGCGTATGCGATGGGAATCCGGCATGGAATTCCGCCAATAATAACGACCGCACAACGCTCATTACCGGCTATAATTTCATTATGCAACGCGGGCAAAAGAAGCGCAACCAATGACGAAAAAACTCAAACAAACGAAACGAACCTATTGACAAATTTCTGTGGGAACCCGTTCGATTTAACGGTAACGTTTGGCTCGAAATTATTCACGATCTCGCGTGGTGGGGACGTCGAGAACAAAAAAACAGTTGACATAACATTCGCGGCTATCGTCGATTCGGAGTAATAATTAGATTTGGAGGCATGGTATCCGATTATTGGATACTGTGAGAATTTCGACGTACGAAACGGCGAAATTGGTAGTTTCGATATACCGTAGAAGTGTCAACCGTAGACTTTTTTATGTACGACCCAATTGGTGGACATTGTATAACGATAATATCAACCGTAAACCAAACAAATCGAACAGGCTGGTTTTTCATGTTACGATTTGTTTTATTGTTGTTTTCTTTTTCTTAAAGCTTGGAGGAGGAGGAACAACGGCTACAATCCGTCCATTATAGATAAAATTATAATTAAAAAACAAATCCAGGCAACAGTAAACTATTTATCCAAAACTTAATACAGAACACGAACAATTTAAAACAATTACATACATAGGAGAACCCGGTGAAAAAGTTTCAAAACATTTGTCAAAATGTGGTTTAAAAATACCTTTCAGAACTAACAACACAAAAGGAAAATTTTTAAAAAACAATAAAACGAAGTGTCCGAAGTTTCAAAAATCATGTCCTAAAATTTATATTGGACAAACAGGTATCCTTCAAGAAAGGCTTTAACGAACATAAAAGAATGTTTAAAACCAACAGTCTAGATTTTAGACGACAATTTTGATATTTTACATACGGTCACACAAAGCAGAAAATTAAATTTATTGGAAGGCATGGGGATTAACAAAATGAAATATTCAAATGTATTGCCTAACGATCAATTAGATTTAAATACCTCTCCATTATTAAAATTAAGGTTTTATGGTCATTTTTCCGTATATATAGTAGCATGTAGTTTGTAGATATTATATTTGATAAAGACACGTTGTAGTCGAAACAATTGTTATGTGAATATATATAATTTCGTGAAAATCTGAACTTTTAGTTCTTATTTATGTTGTTAAATGGATTTTGATGAAGTAAAAGCCACCTCACTTCGATTCAATTCATTTTATTTAGGTATAAATCTAGGAATCAATTTACTAGCGAAGATTTGGCACATATAAATTGCCTGTAATCAATTTGGGGTTAGTTTAGAACAAATTTAGCAACAGTAATGCACCACTTTAATTTCAAATACAAATTCACCGATTTTTCATAGTTTTCAAATCAAAAATCGATGTCATTTTATTTTCTGAATAGGATTATCGTTAATATGTCATATCGCTTTTTCAAATTCTTTATCTTCATTACTTTTTCTGGTGTGCGTTTTTCTTTTTTGTCTTTTCTCTTCCGAGTTTACTCGCATGAAACACATTTCACTTATAGAAGAAGTGTCATATGTTACTTCAGAAGCTTGCGATAAGTTTCGTCAGGGGCTAGAAATCTTAGAATTACCAACAGTTTAACTGCTGTACCCGAAAATGTGTGTTAATTTTCTCTATCTGGGCTTTCACGCGACTTGTATTTTAACAAAACTCTGTTTGAAACGTTTTGTAGCCAATTTTAGTCCCCTTTTAAATTATTTTTTCTTTCGACGTTATGTAACAAAAAATTATTATTATTAAATGGAAAACCCTGTATATTTTTACATTTTTAGATTCTGCGAAACCTTTTGGAATTTTTTTATGTGACATTTACCATACCCACCTTGAACATTTTTGGAAATAAAAGATAATTTTTAAGAAATTTGGCATCAAACACCCCGATATAAAAGAATATTTTTTTCGCAACCCGTACAGCTAAGCACTTGAGGTTTTGGTTGCGGTTCCCTATTAAATTGCTTTTTCATAATATAGTATAAGACTAAACTTATCGTGTACAGGGCATTCATAAGATGGGGACCAATTGGCAAGATGTAAAAATCTCTATAAAGCTTATTTATGTCAAAGAAAAATGTGTTTACAAAAAACGAAATGTAATTACTTTAATTCGCTTTAATTGCAACATTTTTTTTTGTTTATAACTCGAAAACCAGTAAAAATAAATGGCAAATTAATTGCTCATTTGCACTGTTTTTATTGTGACATGTTGATGATAGATGATAGATTATAATTTAGGTGAAATAGAAAGTAAACAGGACATACGTTAAAAACATTTCCTTAAATGTTATCCATAGGATAACAAACAGTTCTTTTTTTAGCTATAGCGATGCGGCTTGCACCAATATAAGGAGTTTCAAATTACAATTTAAAAAATGGAAAACGTCGATGCCATTGGGACCGGACAAATCGAAAATAGTAGTTTATATGGCACGCCATCCGAGCGTTACGTGTGGGAACATACGTATTTGACAGGTTTTTGCCGCGTTCACTTTTTCGAATCTCGCGTTTCCACACGAATCGAATACCACCGTTCGGTTCACCATCAGACGTCATTGGTTCCGCTTTTTTTTCAAACGGCAGGTTCGTTGTGAATGAACCAGTTCATTCTTTATCCATGAAGAGCACTGGTAATAGTATTGTTTTTCAATATCGCGGCCGATTCGACGCGCCCCGGTAGGAATTTTGTAATTTTCGACAAGGACGGCGCGAGACGATCGGTTTTACATACGTGCCCGGATTTATTTTTTCGGACGGCCAAGCCGGACGGTTGTGGTCAGATGATTTTATAAGTGTTATAACGGCCGCTCATTCGATTAATCTATCAAAAAAAAAATGTTTTTTGTGAATGCTTCATTAATTACGCAGGTCTACAGTGATTTTGATGTTTAAAAGCTGTTTGATTATTTTTATATTTTTGGAGGCGTTTTTTCCAAAATACGTCATTTTTTTTATAGCGCTCTATATCTTAAAAATGTTATTTTATTAATATAACACATTAATTAATGAAATTAAATGCGATTTGGCAACACTGGATAATATTAGATTCCTCTGTAAAGCAACACAGTTGGCGCAGAATTGTAACATTTTATGCGCAGTTTGGTTGTATCTGTTGTCTTCGTTGTTGCGTGTTTTTAGTGTTCTGGAACGTATAAATATGGAAATAAGACATTAGGTGAACATTACAAATAACTTTTGACATTTGTGGTAGGCAAAGGTATACTATATTATAACTTCTTTTGTGAAAAATGTATACCATGCCTATTTTGGTGTAAAAGTTTGGCGATCAAGACAAGTACTGGGCTACTCATATTGTTTATTCCGTTTGCGATAAAACATGAAGAAACTGGCAAAAAGCTAGGAAGAAAGGTTTAAGCTTTCGTGTTCCTATGGTATGGCGAGAACCTAGTAATCACAGTGACGATTGTCATTTTTATGCGTGTAATGTAAGGATTCATAAACAAAAAAAAAAACAAATTGTATATCCCAATCGTGACTTTACTATTCGACCAACGTCATATTTCAGAGAGAAGTCACACCAGATTACGGAGAGCCCCAAGTGTTTACCCAGGGCGAATTAAATGATTTTTAATTAGAGATTTGCATCTTCCAAATGATGCATCCGAATTGTTAGCGTCCAGACTTCGGGACAAGCATTTATTGGCACCTCGCGTCACATCAAGCTTTTATCGGCATCACGAACAAGGACTTCTTCTGAAGAAAATAAACTACCAAGAACATCGGTGGATCCTTTTGGTAACCTTAAAGTGTGGTGCATGCTCCTAGGACAACAGAGGGGTTATCAAAAATTTCGATGCTTTATTTGTGACAATGACCAATGTCGAGAAAAACATTGGTTTCTTGGGAACTCTAAGGGCGAAAACAATGAAAGTATTGTTCAAAATACCAACTTCCATCGTCTGTTTGTTTTCACACTTGAACTATTTTCCTCATAATCTTGGAGCAGTTAGCGAAGAACAGGGAACCAGGGTCTAACTAGCCCATTAAGGAAATATAAATATGCCCTTAAAAACACATAGCCGAATGTTGGGACAAAGCAGCTTTCTGGAAAAAGACGAAGATTTCATTAAAAAAAGTAAAGTTTTTTAACTTTTTTAAAACTAGGATTCCACTTTTGTACTGAATAGAAAAATAAATTGTTTCAGAAATATCGTTTTCTTTCCTAAAATTTGTCAAATAATCTTACGTGATCAAAATTATATAAAATCAGTGTTCAAAATAAAAACATATGTCAAAACGTTGAATTTTGTAGACCTGTGTTATTTATATTATTATATTATAAATTATTATAAAATAAAGATATCAGCAAGTAGCTGCAAGAAAAACGGTATAATACAAAAAATAATTGCTCAGTCTAAAATCTGACTTCAGGTAGGATTCAGAGGAGGAAGAAGAGGAACAAAAAGGCTGGTGCTTTAAATAAAATACTAAGGCTTTAATTATACCAACAGTAATGTACGGACGGAAACTTGGGTGATAAATAGGAAAGAAGAACATAATTTAGGAACAGTAAAACCTATGTAGCTATTAAAGTAAATGAAACGAAAGTGAAGAGGCAAAGGCTCCGCTGATTATTGAAAATCTAAGAGAGAAGAAGCAAAACAACATGGACAAACAAAATAGTAATAATAAGTTCAAAAATCAAAAAGAAAGTAATGTAAAGTCACTTTGACTAAAAGGAGGAGTATAAAATAAGAGTGGAAAAGTGTAAAATTAAAGAGTTATAAACATGAAAAGATTAAAACATCAATGACTTTCCATTTATCAATCTTCACAAAAGCGTCAATCTCTTTGAGTGTGTAGAAATGTATCGCTAAAATGTAACTCGTCCAAATTTCACTTAAAACCATATGTTGACGCACACATTTTTAACTTATTTCTAAATTCCAGTTCACTTTTATTTGTAAAAGTAAAAACAAATAATTTTAACGTAAAAACTGAAGCAGCAATTAAATTTCTGTGTCTTAAAAACTCCTCTACATGATTGTCTGTAGGGAATATTACAAAGTATTCTTACTATTCGCTAATGAATCCCAAACTCCCTTAGCCTCTCTAGATGGACCCCATAAAACTATATTATAACTAATTAGGCTATGCACGGCACTATAGTATACGCACTTTAGTCCATTTATGCCAAGAGAGTTCCTTAACTTCTTTATTAAAAACGCACTCAATCGTTTGAATATAGTTTTTTTTTTATTAAATGACTAACTTTTATAACACCTAATAGCGCTGTAGAAAACAACAACAAAAAAACATTCTTAAGAATAATTTAAAATTATAAGAATCATATTATATTGAATTTGACGGAGACGCCTGCAGAGAAAACGAATATCAAATTGTAATCATCATCAGCAGGACCGGTAATTTTTAACAGGCTACCTGCAGAAATAAGACACGTCAATCGGAAAGAAACTTTAAGTCAAAGCTTAAGAATTGCTTAGTTAAAAAATGGTTTTCCAAAGTTGAAAAGTTTTTATGATTTTACACATTTTTCTTCTCTCTCTCTTCTATTGAAGTCTTTGACCTGGCGATTTCAATTTTAGTTCAGACGCTCAAATCTGCACCATATTACGTTAATCTTCATTTCTTATCCTATCTCCTAATGCACTTATCCTTCAAAGCACAGTCTCTTAATAGGTGTTATTTTTTCCGTCTGGTAAGTCATAACTGGTAATACCCATTGATAAAACACTCCTTCTCTCTCGCATATCACTTTTAAATGTAACTCCAAATGTTGCATCCTTGCATTCTTTCATTCTCTTAATTTGCAAAATTGATGGGGCACACCTTGCTTCATCAACTTTGCCGTATTGACGATACCTATATCTAATCGCTATATAACTCAAAATACCTCCAATACCTACGTGGTGCAATTTAAAATAAAAATGTAGCTGTCATTCCAGCTAAACTTAAAGGTCTGTTTAAAATTTTAAAATGTAGATTAGAAAAATTGTAACAGAGCGTTAAGGTATGAAAAGTCCTTTAAACAAATGCGATCAAGATAATAACGCATACATATTTAATTAGATGACGATGGAAGAGAAAAATTTTTATACATCAGTAAATACATAAAAAAACATAAATAAATAAATTAACATAATGATTGAAAGGGTATATATTTAAATTTATGTTTTAGATATTTTCTTTATTAAAATTCGTATCGCTACTCTGTATAATTTAACTCTAATAGTTTTTATTTTACTGGATGTTCATTTCTATTTGTACAAACAATATGGTGCGAATTTTTGTCTAATCAAAAAAAATATATATATGAATACAGTGACCTCTTATTATTTTTATTATCGTTATTAACATATATTGAAGAAATTCGGGAACCTGGAAATATGGACAAAGCATTTTGTTTCGAAAGCGACCATTTTCGGAAAATAACATTTTAACGAATTAAATCATAGGTGTGTATATTCTAGAACGATGTTCAACAAACTTATATCGTTTAAAAGGCCAAGAGAAATTTTTTCAAATTTTAATTATATCAGTCGGAAACAGTCGAATTTAGTTAAAATAATACTTGCTCGATGGTGTTACGCCAATGGACGCTACGTCGAATTTAAAATAAATAATACATAGGAGGCGTACCGATTCGTTTGACAGAAACGATTCGAATCGGTTTCGTCGGTTTCCATTTTCTAGTGTGCGAATATTACTTAATTGAATTAAATCTCGGTGTATCGGATATGGCCGCCCGTTTTTCTATTATATCGTCGCGGCGCGTTTTGATTGTCGAATATTTTATTTGTTTTTTTTTTCGCTTATTTTTTTTTCCCGGTTCGCTCGAATCTATCTTCCATCCATCTATCGAATCGGAATAGTTCCGGTTATGCTTGATAATATAGATTTTGTGAGGCTAATTTTATTTATAGTGGGACGTGTAAGAATGGGAATTACTTTCTTTGTCGTTAGTACTAGCGACAGATATGCCCAGATAGCACACAATATCCCCAGTATATGCGGTTAATGTCCCATTTAAGTCCCGGGACATGTGGAGGATATTCTTAGGATATACTGTAAAATACAGCCCAGGGATATCCTCTGAATGGATAGCTTGCGGATTTACTGTACACGATATAGCACAGATATCCTCTAAATAGATGGCCTGAGGATATCCCCTTGCGCCATAACGGGGACATTAGAATAGAAACCCAAAAAGTTAAATTTTGAACAACTGAGAAGGAAATACTTTTTTTTACTTTTTTTTTAGATTTGTGGTGTTGTGGGAGACATTTTATTGACAACGTTTTCGTGCACATCTAAGTCCTAAAAAAAAACTCTTTCTATATTGTTTTTAATTTCATCCACCTTAACAATGAATATAGTCTGTTTCAATCTTCATCGTGCTGGTTTTTGCACGCATTTATGGAAGTTACCAGCCGACGGCAATAAGACTCGTGTCCGGTAGAAAATAAAGGACAGAACATTAGGAACAGACTTTCAAAGGTTTTAGTAAGTCCTAAAATTTTATAACGTGCTGTACCGAATTTTTGCAACTCTCAATTGCATGCTGTATGCTGTTAATTATATTTTTTATCAAATTTATAACACACTTATAACACGAAAGATTGTTTCGAAAATATTTTTTAAAAAGTTCGGCACTTGTATCCTCATGATAATCCAAGCTAGAATACTTAATATTCTTTGCGCACAACAGCAAGCACTTTGGGACATATCCGTTTTCTGACCCAGTGTATATTATGGTGATGCGTTTTCCTTTATTTGAGGGTGCTTTCGTCTGGCAGTTTTGAGTGGAATCAATCCATCCCTTGGAAACAGTGTCGTGTGCATGGAACCACGTTACATCAAGGTAAATTATGGATCTGTTGTCTAATTTATATCTTTTAATTTCTTGATGTCTCCAAAGCGTAATCTATTTGATTCCATTACTATATATGGAGGGTTATATTTATATTGGTTTCATCTTTTTCTAGCTTCTTTTTCAATTTATCCAAGGTGGGAACAACTTACCTTTGATAAAGACGATATTTTTTCATTCTTAGCAGATCCTGGTCACCATTGTACATATGGTGAGTTTGAAAATCACTACGTTCATTCCTTTTCATTAATTTTTCACTATTAATAATATCTTCTTCTTGTTACGGACTAAAGTTTGATACACTCACTCACAACATTCAATAAATATATCTTAAAGTCAGAAATATACTTGGCCCACTTCTGCCTTGTCACTCAAGTAAGAATACATTTTTTGTTAACGGCTTTGACACAGAGACAAACTATACAAACAGTGAATACCAAACGAGAGCAAATTTGGCGAGAGTTTCTACTTACTTACTAGGAAAATAACATAAAAACTTAACTGCAGTTGTCTTACCGACGTCAGCAGCTGGCCTAAAATCGGACTGGTGCTCTGCAAGTATGTTAAGGCGTTTTAAATGTTCCCTAATTGGACAATTCATATTTTTTTCTGTAACTTTTGAAAGGACTGCTAATATGCTAATAGGTCCCAGTTCACTATACTGATCAGGATCTTTTTTTTTTAGTTTGTGTCGAATAAAAAATAAAATTTGAAATTTTGCTATGTACTTGTAATAATAAAAACAACATAAATGTTATTGGTATATATGTATAAATTATTGAATTAAATTTGAAATATTATTATTATTAATATTATTATTATTATTATTATTATTATTATTATTATTATTATTATTATTATTATTATTATTATTATTATTATTATTTTGTTATATATAATACTAAATTTTTACATGTAATATGTTTATTTGATTTTTTTCCATTTTGAAGAAATATAGTTTTTATTTCACTGTAAGAATTTAGGTAAATAAGTGTGTGTGTGTGTGTGTATTTTCAGGAGAAAGATAAGAGGCAACTAGCCCCTCTGTTTCGATTATAAAAAATTGGGTTCACTTGCCTAAGAAAATTGAAATTCCATTTTGAATCGAGGTCACTGAATATTTCTAGCCACGTATCTCTAAGGGGTTGCGGGTGAGGGAAGGGAGGGTGTATGGTTTCCTCGCAAATATACGTCCCAGCTATTAATATAAATGGCGTCCGTCCGTGTGTCGTTTCCGTCAAAAATGGGTCGGTAATGTGATTCGGAAATTGGATTTTCATTTGTTTTCCGAGTGTGTGCTTCGTTTCGCTTTTACGTAACTGGTAAAATAATGATTGTAAATGTTGTGGAAAAATTGAGCCCGCATATAGCAAATGGAATCAGAACTATGCCTTTCTTTTTTTATATAAGGTTTTTAGTTTCCATAGAGTACGAAATAAAGAATAATACAAATTTTTAAATTTTTGACTGCTAGCTATGGAAATATCGCCATGTATTGCCCGTATATGCTGCCGACCCACAACAACTAGAAAAATATGGAGCAACTTCGTACGACCTCAATCGTTTTGTTTTATGTGAAACTCGAATTATTTCTGATGATGCATGCCTATATAACATACAGGCATCACTTTGTCAAGAGTTTATAGTGGCCAAATTCTTCTTTGGTTAGGTGTGTAAAATATTTCAATTGAATATTTAAATCTCGAAATATTTCTGACGATGTCAAAAACAAAATGCATGTGTAATACACGGGCATTACCTTTTTAGGATTTTGAGCACCCAATTCGCAATTTTTCAATATTAACCCTCGCACTATAGCTCCTTCTGGAATAATAATTAAAGATATGCCAATCGCCATTTGCTAGAAACCTAAAGTTATCAGTAACCTCACTGATGCCAGGAAACTGTTGCCATAGGTAGTGTTTTGCTTTGATATATGAGCTAATTTGGAAAATAAACAGTGGAAATCACTTAAACTCATTCTATTCAAAAATCATCCTTTATCAACTCTATTGTTTACAGAGCCGTAGAACAATCTCAAGCCAGAATTAAAACACCTTACACCTGATTTTCTGATTAGGCGTTCCATCACAAATACACTTCTCGACAACCTTTCAAAGGCAATGAGTCAATGAGTCCGAAAGCAACCCCATTCTGGCCAATGTTGTTCCTCCTTACATTCAAAACATCATTCACAATTTCGCGCCGGGTCTCCCACGTATTACTGATGTAAAATTTTCCCGATCGGATGAGTGATTTTGGAGGAAAAGATATTTTTCTGGATGCCAAAATAACCACAAAAAAAATCACAAATAAAAAAAAAATACATCGCGTTATTTTATTGCTCCCAATTTAAAGAGTCTAAATGCGGGTCCAGACTTCTACTTCTCTCCCAAGTCTGAAGTCGGTAGCTGCAAATTTGGAGTTCTTATTATGTTTCAACGGAATATCGCGAACACCCTGTACAATACTTAAAAACCGTAAATACAAAAGTTTAAGCTGTCTATATGGGCTATAATGTCACGTAAAAGAAACTGAGATCTAAAACATTGAATGAATGAATTTGCGGCGCCCCCTGTATATTCTTGAAAAATTGTCGCGAATAAAAATTTATAAAGCCGTATCTTCTGCTTCTTCTAGTTCAAGAATTTTTTTGGTCTCGTAAACAGTTTTTGAAAAATGATGTTTTTTGTAGATCCTTGCACAGGCGATTTTTTATTTTTTTAGAATACTTCCCGACCCCCAGCCTCCCCATTTTCAATAAGTTCCGCCACGAGGCAAAGCTGCCAAATATGAGGTCGATTGCTTCAAATTTCGGACACTTATCATGTTTCATAGGAAGGTTCAAAAAACAGTCGAAAATCGCGAAAAAAAGATGGATACCGGAGTCGGATCAGGGCCGTTTCTTATGAGCTTATATGCCTCGTGGAGGGTTAAAAAGGAGGCAAATTTAAATTTTGTAGCTCCAATGGTTCGAAAGTTATTCAGGAAGAAGCAAAAGACGTGAACGAAAAACAGAGAACAGGCAAACACAAAAAACATTTTTTTTCTACTGTGACCATTTCTGTACCAACGGCGATCCCATAGGACCTACCGTTGGATAATCCCTCGTATCATTCGGCCCAAATCACAAAAATTCCAAAAACTTCTTCAAATAAAGAAGAAATTAAAGAATTTCTGTAAGAAAATGATTTATATTTTGAAGAGAGCTACACGAAAAAACAACTTCTGGAATTATTAAAAATAAAACATTTTAATAAAGATCGATCGAAAATCGATTCGAGATTACCCCCGTATGTCTAACCCGATTGAGATGATTTCGTCTGAGTTGAAAGCGCGTATAAGAAGAAATAACACTGCACTAAGTGCTAGTGATAGTATTATAAACGTAAATCGGCAAGTGGTAGCTAAAATACCAGTACAAAGCTGGTCTGAGTGTGATAAACGAAAAATAAAAAAAGAAAATATTTATCTAGGGCGATTAGTGATCATTGAACTAGGTGACGATAGTAACGATAGTGATGATTTTTGAAGTCTAATACTTTATTATCATATTTAATATTTCTGTATATTAATAAGGATACTGTGTAGAAATGTAATGAAATAGACCGGGTAAGGGTCTGCTGGGTAAGCTGTTCTATAAGGGGCTGAGGTTTTCTAGTAACAAACAGTAGGCAAAGTTAATCACGGGGTCGGTTGTAAAGGCACTATATTTCTGGTCGAAGTATACAATTATCTTGATTCCTCGATTATCTGTCTCATATTCAAAAGGTGTTCTCGCGCACCTCTGCCTTTGACAAATCCGGCCTGCTAATCTGGCATTTCTGTTTGGGCCTTGCATTGGTTTATTGAGGGTAGATAGCCTTCCGTTTATGATAGACTAGGCAAGTCATCACAATTTTCGGGTATTCTCTTTTTCTTCGTTTGTATAAGGACGAGTCGCGGTCCCAGGTAAGTTCCCTGCGGAACACACACACACACACGCCCAATATCGTTCTCCGTTAAACGACAATTTGTTTAGATCGCGCGGAGAGCCGCGCATTTCCTCGTCGTCGGGGGCATTAAAAAGCAAACAAGCGCGCATCGGATGTTCACATGGTTGTTTCGCGGAGGGTCACGTACCGCTGAACCGGAACGTGATGGATCCCGTCCTATATTAGATTACACATCACAGATATCTGCTCGGACACGACGCTAATTACCGATGCCCCGTTCCTTTATGTCCGCAAATACACATTCTCTGCCACCCCCGTCGCCGCTGCCCCCGGTCTCCGGCGATCGCCGCTGCTGAATTCGAAATTTACGGTCCTCCACCTCCACGGACGTGAGGATTTTCCGCCAGCTTTCGGAAACAATAAAATAAAAAATCCACTCCTCCCGCACCACCTTCTGTGTAGCACTGCATTCCAGGTAGAATTCTATTATCGATATCCACGACCATATCGAAGTCGACGATGTCGTTTGTCGACAAGCATAGCATCCCTTTTGTAGGCGTTTATCTTGGAAATTTCATACTTCGGTCAATTAAGTACAGTATTTGTCAGGATGAATATAATTAGAGATGATATCGAACGATAAGGGGAGTTAACCAAACAAATGCTTGCACGTCACCAACTCAAACGACAACCGACTGGTCCCTTCTAAGGGTAATAGTATTCAAAATGTAGAACTCTTAGCGGTCGCGTATTTTTTTACGAAGACCACACACACACAGGCGCGCACACATGATCGGCTTTCCTCAAGAGAAACCAAAGGCCGTGTAGCAACCAAACCAGCGGGGATTCCTCACGGACTCATTACCGATACCCGACGATCAACGACCGCCAACTTGGGCGACGTGATCCTAATATTATCGAAAAAGACGCTCACAAACTGCTAAAGACATTACATCCAACGCCGACCCCAGCGCGTGATGTTCTTTGATGGTGTGTAGGGATTTTTGACATTTCGAACCGGAACACTGGTGTACGCAGGTTTAGTTAGTTCTATTTAGCATTTTTTAAAATTCGTTATAAATAAACAATAACAAAAGGCAGTAAAATTGTAAAGTAAACGAAAGGAAACGTCTTCAAAGACTTATTTGCAGTCTGCGGAAAAGGGGCATATACAAACATACCCCCGAGGGGTGTGACATGTAATGCCGATAATAAACTTTTTTTACCTTGCATTCATTTTATATGAAAAATGTTTTTGGTGAATTTCGTACTTACAATGTGTGTCCATTTGAACATTTTTAAAGGGAATTTTTCCTGTCTCAATCAGTGTCTTCTTACGTAATCGCAAAGATTAGAAACGTCGGTGAGGCAAGACGAGCTATAGACCGGGTGGTGGATGGAGCGGGTGCAAGGGGGGGGGGGCGCTGTGTCTGGCACGTTAACCTCGAAAGGTATTTTTTTCCCGCGTTATCACATGCAAGCATTTAGCCGTTGTAGCTCGTTATCTACGAGACTTTAATATGATTTTGTTATATATTAACACGAAGGTGCGAAGCTTTCTTTGTTTCGAGGAGCCTCAAGTCCCGAATTATTCATATTTCAGCGCGCTTTACGTGGATACGACGTATATAAAGTACCCGACAAGACAGATACGGATCTCACATTAGTTACGTTTTGCGCTTGTTGTGTGTGTTTTATTTTCGAAGCTATTTCGAGAAAAGTTATTAATTTTATTATATTTTAACTCATCGATTGCTAGTTTAGCAGTGCTATTTACTTCTAAATTTCGTTTATGTGAGCATATCTTTGAAAAATATACATTTTAGATGTTTAACCTTACTCTGTTGAAGAGCCCAACCTATTGTGTAATGATTTTTTTCCAAACTAGCCGATTCTTCTAGGTCAATTTTTAAATTTCACATTTAGCGGTGCTTTTTGAGTGCAAAATATACGCCGTTCACATATTTTCAAGGAAAAAGCCCTAACAGATTGTTAAATTCGCTGTCTGATTTTAAAATTCGTGAAATTTCTAATTATAATTTTGTAAATTTTCCAAAAATTCAAATTTTGTGAAACTTTCTCTTCAACCTTACTAATTAGCTCTTAATTATCGTAATTTTACTTTTCTAGTTACATACATATCATATCAGAAATTTCCAATTTTAATAAAAAGAAATCTAAAATCTAAACTTCAGATAAAGTCTTAACAAATTAAATTTTTCAATTGAATGGTTTTAATTCTATTCCATATTCCCAATTCTTTTTCAACTTTTCTCCAATTTTTCAGTTTTATTTTTCTAATTACCTATTATATTTTCGAATGTCGAAATGTCAACCCTACTTCCGAGTATATTTCTCAATTCAATTGTTTTTATTATTAAATTCCGTATACAGATTTTAAAATTCCCCTGTAAAATTTTCTAAATATGTTCATATTGAAACTTTTCATTAATTCTTTCATGTGAAATGATATTGTTTTAATTGTAAAATGTGTTGCAATATTCCGATTTTTCGAAATTTCTTTTCAACTTTACTAATTAGTATTTTCCAATTTTGCTCTTCTATTTTTCGAGACTCCCCATTTTTCACAATCCATTGTCGAAGATACTAATCTTCCCCTTTCAAGTATATTTTTCAATTCAAATGTTTTTATTATTAATTTTTAGAATTACCTTTAAAAATTGTGTAAACACGTTTTCAAATTCGCTGCCTGTTTTGAAATCGTCTAGTTTTAATTAAAAAAATTCCCAACTATGTTTCACTTAAATTGCTTTAATTATGTTCCATATACCCCACTTTTTTTCAACTTTTCCAATTAGTTCTGCAACTTTTCTATTTTACTTTGGTAATTACATATTAAATTCTAGAAATGTGTTTCGAAATGCTCGATTTCCCTAAATCAATTTTCAAATATACTTCGAGTACATTTCTGAATTCGATTGTTTTTATTATTAAATTTTTGAATTGTCTTTGGAAATTTCGTAATTAATTAAATGAAACATTTAATTAATTCTTTCGTCCCAATTTTTCAAAATTCTCAAAATCCACTTTCAAACTTTCAAACTATATTTTACAATTCAATTGTATTTATTATTAAATTTTCTTTAAAAATTACGTAAAAAACTAATTTTTCGAAACTTGTTTCGAAATTCAATTGTTTTTATATTAAATTTTCGAATTGACTTTGGAAATAGTAAACAGAGTTTCGAATATTCACCAGTAGTAATAAATAAATAAATAAATAATATCTAAAGAAACCAAATGCCGATAGGAAGACGACGACATATCGCGGACATTTTTGTTTTTAGACGAGCAGCTGCCGCACTTACCGGCTCTCGTTAAATAAATAATTGCAAACGGGCGAAAGCAAACGCCAATTTTATTGCACTCGCTCGTTCAGGACGACGGACGGGACACTTTACGACCGCGGGGAGCCGGGAGGACGAGGTAAAAATCAATCATTTACTGTCGTCGATTAGAGACGGTAACGGCCAGTACGACTACTGTGCCAAAGAAACCACGCGCGATAAGTGCCTTTTACTCACGGTGAAATTTTCAATGAATTTTAAGCGACGACGGTGTCCGTTTACGGCCCAACGGACGATGCATATTCAGCGGCCATTTTTTTCGTTTCGGACGGGTCGTTTTTCGCATGCCTCTTAGGGTTGCCAACCATATTGTTAAAAACAGTACTATGCTTGATTTCGCTTTTTAATACAGTTTATTGGTCTTTTAAAAAACAATATACAAAATACGTTAATTGAATATTTTAACAACCAAACTTCGTGCCTTTGTACGCCGTCGAAAAAAAAGAAGACGCAACGCGACAGAAAGAACGTGAACCTAACCTTGAGAGGTGAAGCGAACATAACATTTTCGATGATTCTGCTGTGAACAATGCACATGGCAGGTTAAGCCCCGCTCCGTCCCGACCGAATCCTCTGTAATCGTCCCCAAAAAACTTGAAATTGGTTCCATTGTGTGAATTTAGTGTTCTAAGTGTTTAGTGAATGATATGTTTTTTGTCTTTCACGCGGGGGAGGCCGTTTTTTGCTATCGGTTAAATGTTTCGAAGAAAGAAGAAATTTCGAAAAAGAAGAAGAACCTTTTCAAGTCATTGGTTTGCATCAGTTTTTTGTACTTTCGTTGTTGGTTTCCGAGTTTTAAGTATTAATTATGTGTCTTTAATGCACAAAAAATGATCCTCGAAGGGATCATAATGCGAAATATAAATTATGTGCTTTATGCTTTAATATTTCTCTGTCTCAGATGGAATTTTTGTAGTCAGCTAATTACGAAATGAGTTAGTAACTCAGTACCTTTTTTGTACTTAAGTTGTTAACATCTGTAATTTAGCCTGGTAACGTATATTATTAGGGAATAAGATTGATTAACTACTTGGATTTTGGGTTGGTTTATAAAAATGTTTCGTTTGTTTTGGTTTAGGTTATGCAGCATGCGGACAGCAAAAAAAAACACAAAAAAATGTAAATGAAGAAATCCAGTGAATTGTTGCATAAGTCTTTCCCTATAAAACATCTGCTTCGGGATCAGCTTCACTTCACACTGTAGTGTAATATGAAATTAAACAAGGATGAGCTTAGTCGGGTCTAAAGTATAAACTAATATAAGATTGGCTAGGACAAAAATGGAGGCATTGGTAACAAATGTTTTTGGACAAAATTCTGTGCAATTACTAATTGACAAATAAAGATGAATTATTGTATTGATGCCTTCAATAAAAAAACATAAAATTGTTTCCTCTGGTGGTGCAATATTTTATCTCACAAAATGGAATTCAATAAAGGTTACTGGAATTTTATGAAAATGCAAATGAATCTGCAAATGGCATGATTCCAGTTATCAAAAACTCTTTAGAGACCCTTGGACTTTCTTTAAGTCAAGCGGCTGGTCTTACATTTTGTGCATAATTGAGTGAAACATGCGATGACTATTTTAAAATATGATTGGTATTATTATTGGTATTGGAATTAAAGGGGGGCGCCCTCGCGGGCGTCCAAGCACTTAGGCCACCAGATGGGTCTGTTGTACCCCCAGGCCGCTCTAGAGGGCGTCCAGAATGCCGCCCCTCCTATAGAAGGTCAGCAACTCCTTTAGCCCAATACGGTACACTGAGTTCGGATCGATCAGGGCCGTTCCGAAGACTCCCAATCTTGCCCATGTCAAGGCAGGGCACTCGGTGAGCAGATGATACGGGGTCTCCTCCCCTTCCATGCACCACCTACACTCCAGGTCGTCTCCAATGCCTAGCAAGCAAAGATGCCTCCTAAGCCTGCAATGTCCTGTGTAGGCCCCTGTTAGTGCTCTACACTCCCTTCTGGTCAGTCTAAGCAGCTCCCTGGTCCGAGGAAGGGCGGGCCCATCCATCATAAGCCTCGCCTGCCTCATTCCCGGAGCAACTCTCCTGCCCCCCGCGGCCCGGTCTCCCGCCCAGGCTTCGAGAGCTCCCCGCCTCACACACGGGGCGATCCCCAAGCGGGGCTCTGGCCCTATATGCCTATGCGAGGAGCCCTCCCTGGCTAAGGCGTCCGCTGCCTCATTGCCCCGGATACCGGTGTGACCCGGGACCCAGACCAACGTGACCTTTCTCTCCTCAGCCACCCTCCTCAGTACCCCTTAAAATATGATACTAAAAAGATTATTTTAAAAATTTTAAAATTGTTCAATTCCGCGACACTTGGCACTTTGTTTGCGGGCATAAAACTAACTCTCTCTCTCTCTCTCTCTCTCTCTCTCTCTCTCTCTCTCTCTCTCTCTCTCTCTCTCTCTCTCTCTCTCTCTCTCTCTCTCTCTCTCTCTCTCTTCCTTCTTCTTCTTCTTCTTTTCTTCTTCTCGTTCCTTCTCCATATTATCATAAAACGACGCAGAACACCTTCGATAAACTTTTTAACTCACTCGTTTATTAAACACTTGCTCCGCTCGTGTCAAATAAATTTGTGAGTCAAATGCCGTTTACCGCACTTGTTGTATAATATACTATGACGGCTGGTTGGTGGCGATACTAGTACTCAAAAATGCAAATAAATATCCATAATCCTGTTAAAGTGTGTGCAATGTGTAATATTTTGCTTTATCTTCCAGAATTTAAGTGTTTATTGAAATTTACAAAAATTCCCAATCTACGTATATAATGTTTTAACTAGTTGGGATTAAAATTTTAAGAAATTAATAACTATCACTAATTTTTAAAAACTTATTTTGATACTTTTAGGTATTTCGAAATTGTCGATTTTTCAAAATTTATTTTAAAATATTTAAATTTCTTTTATACCCAAATTGTATTTAGTGCTAGTCAGTTTTTAAAAGCGGTGTTTAAATTTTTTTTTTTATTTTGCATAATCTATTTTCAAAGTTATCTACTTTTCCGATTTTGAATCTTTAAGTATTTTTGAATCACAAATGTTCCAAAATCTATTTTCCAGCTCTTCAACTTTCTGTTAAACTTCTCCAATTTTTCAAAACGACAGTGATATTTTCTGGTGAACTTTAGCCATTTTTCAATAGTCAATTTTAAATTGTTTCCAACTTTTAAAAATCTATTTTGAAATTTAAAATTTTCAAGATCTTTAAAGAAACATCCAATTTATTATTTTTTCCAAATCACTTTAAACATTTTGGAAATACGTTCGTTTTTCAAAATCTGTTGCCAGAAGGCGAAAAGTAACACAGGTCATTTATATATCATGCGAATAAAATGGGATCCAGTACGGATCCCTGTGGAACTCCCTGATTCACATGTTTGATATCAAGGAATTAACACCCCCTATGCCACCCTTGTTAAATTTCCGACTTTACTCGAGTCATCTTCGGTCTTGTTTTTAGGTTCCAATTCAACCTGTATATATCTAACTGTAGTGGAGGCATTGTGTACGCGTGGACACAGGAAGAGCCACGAGTACCTCGGTACTCCCACGACAACGGTTCTGTGAATAATAGTTAAAAGCCGTAATACATGTTAAAACTATCCGCTTTGAAATGAAAAAGAAAAAGATTGCGGCGAAGATGCACACGCGTGTGGGTGAGCGACAGACAATACAAGGGCGTATTCCGTACCTGTTGTGTGTCGAATTCCTCGACGACGGCAACTTATAGGGACGGGAACGCGACCAAGTCGATACGCTGCCGCGATCGATATCGATTCCGTATCGATTTCAAGTTCGCGATAAATCGAACGCGGTTTTCGAAAAGTTTTCAAATATCGAGCCCAATATATTTGCAATTTCCCCTAGGAGTGAAATTTCTTGACATCCTCCAACTTTTTTACTGCTTTATGATTTTCTCCGGTTGTTTACGGAATATTGTTCGATTTTTTGATTTTAAAAGAGCGCGAGACTTTAACGTTTATATTTATACTCTCCGACTCCTCAGAATTTATTTTCTGTAAGTTTTGAATTTAAACCTGTATTTTGATATTTAGATTTTTGTCTTTGTGGTGCCATTTTTCAAAGTTTCAATATATACATTCCCTGACTTAAATGTTCCTTCTCGGGTATTTTAAAGTTTTCCTTTCAATTAGCTGTCAGAGTCAAATTTTAAGGTCACTTTTAAGTTCTTTATTTTCTGAGACACGACTCTGCGATCTTTTAAGGTCTCGTGTGTAAATTTTTTGAAGAATTATTTTCAAAGTCTATATTTACATAATTGCGAGAATAAAATATTTTAGAAATTTTCAATTAAAATTAATTAAAATTCGACGACTATTCAGTGACCTTAACTTTGACATTTTAATGTCTTCATTAAATTTCCTGACTGCTTATAGTATATTATGCAACAAGTGCGGTAAACGGCATTTGACTCACGATAAACGAGTGACTTAAAAAGTTTACCGAAAGTGTTGCATACTATACTCATTCTACGACCGTTAGTTTTTGACGTGACGTGGTAAAGTGACGCTTCCCGCACACTAGATCGGTCAGTAATTACAGAGTATTTTACAGACGGGACTAGAAAAAAGATTTTAAAAATATTTTGAATGTTCAAGGTCTAGTTTTCATTCTGTGACTACTCATCTACATTTAAATTTTCTAAATGACATGTTTAAATGTCTAGACATTTTTGGAGTTTTATATTATCTGACTTTTTAAGTTGTTAACTATGGGCACCAAATAGGTTCGAAATTTTCAAGCGTTACATTTACAGTTAAAAAAATCTATAAAATCTTTAAAAATTTCAAGGTCCAGTTTAAATTCTGAGACTATTCAGTGTTTAATTTTAACTTTCTAACTAAACAAAAGATCGTGTTTAAATATCCTGACCTTTTGAAGATTTGAATTACCGAACATCAAAGTTATATTTGATTAAACTGGGGGAATGAAAAGTATTCTACATTTTTAAGGTCTAGTTTAAATTCTGTGACAATTGTAGGTCTAGCATTTAAATTCTCCATCTGACTTTTGAACGTTTATACTTACATTAACTGAGACACCAAAATGTTTAAGATTTTCAAGGTCCAGTTAAAATTCCGGGACTATTTATTGTTTATATTTAAACTCTCAACTTCAGAAGATGGTGTTTAAATATCCTGATTTTTAAAGATTTAAATTACCGGACATCAAAATTATATTGAAATTAACGAGCGACAGCAAAAACATTCTGTATTTTTAAAGTCTAGCTTAAATTTTCACTTTTCAAGGTTTATATGTAAATTAACTGAAGGCATCAAAAATATTTTTATTTTTAAAATTCCGGTTTAAATATCCTCATTTTTTGAATATTTAAAATATCTCAATTTTCAACGTTTACATTTACTGAGGCTGTAAAAATGTTTTAAATTTTCAAGGCCAAGATCAAAAATGACCTTGCCTTTTAAAAATTAATTTTTTAATTTTTTTAATAATTTAATTTAATTTATTGATTGAGGGCCTAAAAAATGTTTAAAAATTTCATGGTCCAGTTTAAATTCTGTAAGTATTCAGAGTTAATATTTAAATTTCCCAACTTTCCATTATCGTGTTTAAATATCCCAACTTTATGAAGATTCAAATTAATTAATTAAATTAAAAATGTTCTACATTTTTAAGGTGTTGATTAAATTCTGTGACTATTCAGACACCTAGCATTAAAATGTAAATTGGCAAGGAAGTGTTTAAATATATCGACTTTTTAAAGATTCTGTCTGACTTAAAGCTTTATACTTAATTTAACTGGAGGTTTCAAAAATGTTCTAAATTTTCATGCTATAGATTAAATTCTGTGACTATTCATGGTCTAGCATTTAAATGTTTGTAACTTTTGTAACTGCCAAGGTAGTGTTTAAATATATCTACATTTTAAAGATTTAAATTATCTGACTTAAATGATTATATTTAATTTAACTGGAGGTTTCAAAAATGATTTAAATTTTCATGGTGTAGATTAAATTCTGTGACTATTCATGGTCTAGCATTTAAATTTTTATAACTTTTGTAACTGCCAAGGTAGTGTTTAAATATATCTACTTTTTAAAGATTTAAATTATCTGACTTAAATGATTATATTTAATTTAACTGGAGGTTTCAAAAATGATTTAAATTTTCATGGTGTAGATTAAATTCTGTGACTATTCATGGTCTAGCATTTATATTTTGTAACTTGCCAAGGTAGTATTTAAATATATCTACTTTTTAAAGATTTAAATTATCTGACTTAAATGATTATATTTAATTTAACTGGAGGTTTTAAAAATGATTCAAATTTTCATGGTGTAGATTAAATTGTGTGACTATTCATGGTCTAGCATTTAAATTTTTGTAAGTTGCCAAGGTAGTGTTTAAATATAACCACTTTTTAAAGATTTAAATTATATGACTTAAATGATTCTATTTTTTAACTGGAGGTTTCAAAAATGATTTAAATTCTGATATTGTAGATCAAATTCTGTGACTATTTTTGTAACGTGCCAAGGTAGCATTTTAAATTAAATTTTAAATATACTTTTTAAAGATTTAAATTATCGGGCTTAAATTATTATATTTAATTTAACTGGAGGTTTGAAAAGTGGTTTAAATTTTCATGGTGTAGATTAAATTCTGTGACCATTCATGGTCTAGCATTTAAATTTTGTAACTTGCTAAGATAGCAAATTATCTCACTTTTGAAAATTTATATTTATATTAACTGAGGGCTTCAAGAATGTTTTCAATTTTCAAGGTCTAGTTTAAATTCTGTAATTATGACTATTGAGTGAATATTTGGGGTTTACATTTAAATTTTCTGACATTTTCGGATTCGCAAGGTTTACATTTAAGTTTTTGGCCGTTACAAGGCCTATATTAAAATTATTAGGTTTTTGGGTTTTCCGCGGGCTACTTTAGGTTTTTTGAAATCTCTGCATAAAATTTTTTGATTTTTTTTTTGCAAGTTCTTCTTTTCGACATCCATATTTAAAGTCTCCAATTTGTCGGACTGTTTCGTGTTTCGCAGTCGACACGCACTGAGCATCGACACTCCCCCTCCTCCCGCCCCGAAACGGAACCGATTTAATAATAATTACGCCGACTTTGACCGCGCGGCGGCCGCGGGCACAGCCACCTACTACAAACATTCGAAAATAAAAGCGGGCGAGGCCTCCGCGATCGCTAGATCGAACAACGACGCAAACCGGCAAAAACAAAAAGCGATCGTGCTGATTTGTTCACGCGTGCATGTAGGTAACGCCGGGGCATTACGGAATTAGTTTCGAATAGATAATCGATGTGAAAGTCGAAGAAGAATCGCCGACCCGCTCCCGTCCCCCGCGACCCCGCGTAATTGCCCGGCGATTTGTTGTCTGGAAGGAGACCGATTTAAGACGGTGGGAAAGGACGGCGCCCCCCCTGCCCTTTCACTGTATATACGTGCGTTAACGGCTTCGCGTGCCAAATCGGTAAATCGAGGTGAACGCTTTGGAAACGGTTTTTTTCAGAAAATGCATGCTAAAACCCTAATCCTCCAAAAATTAACCAATTTTTTTTTTCATTATTTTATTTGTAAATTCTGGTTATTTGTAAATTTTTAACCCTTTGCGTAATGCCAGGGACAAAAAAAATCTAGAAAAAAGCTAATCCATATTATTTAACCCAATCAAAATCGGAAGTTTATATTTTTTTGATAATTCTACGGATTTAGCCTAAAGCCAAAGCTTCTCGAAAATCTTATAAATACCAATAACAAATTTTTTAATCGATAGTAAAATAGTTACTAATCAGTTTTTCTTTTATTAAATACTTTTTAATGAATAATAATGATTATTGTATATAACATTATAAATAGGGGCACGACGGCCAGAAGCTTCCCCAAAATTTGGGTAAATTGAGTCTAAAATAAATCGACTTGATGGTTAAAACCAGAAAAAATAATAAAAAGGTTAAGTGGGCCGCCTTGCCTCCCCCCACCCCCTTCAATTCGTTTCGCCCATTCTTTCCGAAATTTTTCTTTTATTTTGTTCCAGCCGATACTCCCATATTTTTAAAATATCAAATATCCAAGACACCAATTTCAGCTTCATTCAAAAATTGAATATGTAGATCACCGTCGAATCTCCCGCGGATTCGTACGAGTTGAGAACCACTGTTCCAGTCTAACTAACTAACTAACCAAAGCTATCCATTGACTAGTTTGGTCAAATTTACCGGAACTAATCAAGATGCGTTGGATCGAATCCGATTTTGTTTTAAATTCGACAGAATGTTCGAAAATTGTTTTCTTTTCTGTAGTTTTTCTAGTCAAAACCATCTACATTGTGTTTGTTGTAGCCTAGCTATCCAAAACTATTCAGACCTAGTCAAATTTCGCTGAATCCAAATGGTTTTTGTTTTACTTTTGCAAAAATTTTCAATTTTTTTTTATTTTCCTTGTTTTTTGCCCCCGACGGACCAAAACTCATCAAGACTAGTCTAATTTTGTTGAATGGAAACCCATTTTGTTCTGTACCTTTCCTAAGCAAAATTGTCATTTTTCTAACCTATCTAACCAAAACTAGCCTGTATAAATAAAACTAACTGAAGCTAATAAAATTTCGATTTTGTTTTAAGTTTGCCAAATTTTTTATATTCTGCGATTTTTCTAGTCATACTAGCCAAACTAGTTTTCTTCGCCCAGCTGGCCAAAACTAATCAAAACTAGTCAAATTTTATCGAATCGAAATTGAATTTATCTTCGTTTCGCCAGAATTTTCGAAATTTGTTTTTTTTTTTCTGTTTTGTACCATCAAAACTGATTTTCTCTTGATTTATGAAATTGTTTAATCAAATTTCTATGGTTGTTCGGGTTAAAATAAGATTATGGCGTTTGTAGCCCAACTAACCAAAACAATCTAACGTTCATTAATTCAAAGTGATTCAGTTACGGTTTCTCCTAAACTAGCCTAATGTTTCCGCTTACGCTTTCGCAGTACCTATTTGAGATGTTTTCTTTTCATGATGTGCTTTCAAGTTCCCTCATTCGTTGAGGCAAATTTTCAGCGACCATTTATAAATTATACAACTTTTTGGTGTCAATTATCTGATATCTTAAAGATACGTTGAAATTATGTAATTTTTCTAGAGGTCTTATTTAAAGTTGTGTGAATTTTGGATTTTCTTACTTTGATATTTTCTTGTCTGCAACTTTCATACGCATATTATTTAATTTTATAACAATCTATTTAAATTACTATCCAACATTTGGAAGTTAAGTAAATTAATCCATTAATGAAATTTTACTTTGTAAAGGTGATTTTTTCTAGTTTTCATTGCCTTCATTGTTATGGTCTACTTATATTCATGTCCTTCAACTTGATAATTCTTCAGTTTTTCAACTAGTATTTGAAATTACCATATTCTATTTCCTCATATTTGCTTGATAGCATTTGAGGAATTATGATTTAAATTCTCGTCTTATTTAATTTGTCCAATTTTTGAAGATCTATACAAATTTATATTTAATATTTTAAGGCATATATCAAAATTCTAGTTATTTTAAAATTTCCTCCCAGCATAAGGCGAAATACAAAAACAATAGAAGTATCGAAGAGGGTTTTGCCCGCCAGCGCCGTTCGGCGGCCAACTGCGGCGTTAAAGTTGTCCCGCCCAATCTCGGAGCGCGGAAATCGACCCCCCCACGCATTGTCAAAACAAAGTCCGGTCCAATAATGGACGGGTGCCGGACCTCGTAAGATATATGCAAATTAAGCCTCGCGTGCGATGGGCGGGGGGGACGGAGGAGAGGCGTCTTGACGTGGCGACCGGTCTTATCTCTGCCTGGCTCGTCCGCTTGCTAGTGTTATCACCTCGTTTAGTCTGGACCCGCCGCTGGTCACGTCACCCCCTCGCCCCTCCAACATTCCTATTGTGTGTCGGATAGTACGCGAAGTAAGGGATGTTTAATTATTCCTTAGAAAAAAGTTTAAAAGTTTCAACATGATCTCCTTTTAATTCCATACATTTGCCGAAGCGTCTTTCCAATTTTTTAAAGTCATCTAAAAAGTTTGTCAAAGAGTCAATCCTTCCTCCTTAAACGTGATCCGCCATGCCATTTCTTCAAATCTGGAAATAGTCACTGGGGGTCAAATCTGGTGAATACGGCGGCGGATGTTATAACTTCAATTTTTCAAAGAAACTTCCACAGGCTACTGGAATACTATTTACAAATCTTCTGGATTCCTCCGCTATCGGTTGTTAATAAATCGAACTGCAGTTTCAGTTAAACTCTGAAGAAGCCCGCGGAATGATCGGCGAAACTTCAAATTGGAACTATCGCAGGTAGGTGTGCAGCAGGGCCAGGGTTCTTCTTTTCCAGATGAGGACCTTTTTCGTCGATTTCTTTGTTCAGCCATTCTCATAATGCTATCGTTGTTCCCTTTGTCCAGTAATCTATCTAATCGCAAAAGACCGTGACCATAACCTTAGAAATAAAAATAGAACTTTACTTATCGGGAACTTTTACAAGTTAAGGTTTACTGACCAACTTGACCATCTTTGCTATTAGGCGCAGTTTGATTAGTAAATCAACTCAAATCATATCGTGGATTTTGTCATTCGTTTTCGGGATAGACACTTCCACATGTGTCATAAATTTCGTCCAGCATTCAGCATTGATTTATTTCTACGTTACCTTTTCATATGCAAGTGTTCATTCGCTGCTCGTAATTCACTTTTATCCATTTTGACAGACAAATGAAAGTTGTTTACTTCAATCGACAGCAACAATGAAAATATGTGTTGGGTGCAGCTGACTATTTAGGAGCGCTACTTTATGGCATGGCGATATTGCGACCGCCGTCTCCTGGACTCTCGTGGCATAAAATGGCATCACGTCGATTTTTATAGTTGGTAATAGCTAATAACAAAGTTAGAAGCAAGTGCGGTAAACGGCATATGACTCACGAGTTAGATTAGACGATTAGACATGAGCGGAGCGAGTGTTTAATAAACGAGTGACTTAAAAAG
This sequence comes from Cylas formicarius, assembly GCF_029955315.1. Classification (NCBI taxonomy): domain Eukaryota; kingdom Metazoa; phylum Arthropoda; class Insecta; order Coleoptera; family Brentidae; genus Cylas; species Cylas formicarius. Next base: position 27,267,790 of record NW_026844326.1, on the reverse strand, counting down.
TTTACCGAACATGTTGCATACTATACTTTTTCTATAACCGCTAGTTTTTGGGTACATTGGTAACACAGAATTGACAAACGTCATAATTAAAGGCGTGGGAAACATCTGTGAAAACATCCGATTGGTCCCAAACCCGTTCGGTAAAGTTACCCTTTCCGCACGCACAAAGTAATATCAGATATAAAAAAAATAAAAAATCCCTCAAACTATTTACGAGGTTAGATGCAGCTCCAGTATCACGATAAAACTTTTTCTTCTTTTAAATAGTTTGTTATTGACAGCATTTTAAACAAGACGTGTCCGAAAAAATGTCGCAAATAACGCAAATTCAGTATAGAGTTTAGCACCTAAAATTATTAAGGAAAAGCTGGATAGTATGTACGGCCAAAGTTCTCCTTCATATTCTCTAGTGAAAAAATGGGCAAAAGGTTTTCGAATTGGGCAGGAGTGCCTTGAAGATGATTCAAGAACTGGTTTACCAGTGGACGCCATAACGGAAGATATTGTTGCGATTGGGGAAGAGGTGGTATTGAGTGATCGATGTTTAAAGATCAAGGAAATCTCAGAAATCACTAAACTTTCTGATACAAGTGTTCTTCGAATCCTGCAGGATCATTTAGGTATGCATAAGGTTAGTGCAAGATGGGTTCCTAAAAACCTTTCGGCTATTCAAAAACGACGCCGTGTCGAGTGTGCGCGGTCTTTTTTGGAACACTGTGGGTCGGAATCGAAGCCTGTGATAGAAACTATTATGAAGGGAGATAAAACTATGGTTCTCTATTATGACCCTCTATCGAAAAACAAATCAATGGAGTGACGTCGTAAGGGCACCTTCAAAAAAATTCAGAGTCTACCAGTCAACAAAAAAGGTGATGGCCACGATCTTTTGGAATTGTGAAGGAATTCTTTTGATAGATTTTAAGGAAACTAATACCACTGTCAATGGTAAATATTACGCAACATTATTACATAAATTGCGAGACTGCATACGTGTAAAACGTCGAGGAAAACTGACCAGAGCCGTGCGTCTTTTGCACGATAATGCACCTGCCCATACTGCTGGTATTGCACAAGCTGCGATTTTAGAGTGCGAGTTCCAACAGTTAGATCATCCTTCCTATAGTCCAGATATGGCCCCCAGCGACTATTATTTGTTTGGATATTTTAAAAAGGAATTAGCTGGACGGCGACTTAACGACAAAGTTGAGTTAAAAGAGGCTGTTTTAGCTCTTTTTGCAGACAAACCAAAAGAATATTTTTTAAAGGGATTGAGTTGTTAATAAAGAGATGTAATAAGTGTATTGAAGTTAAGGGGGATTATTGTTACTCTACTTTGTTTCTTTCATATTCAGGCCGGGCAATTTTGGCGCTGCCCTCGTATATGGGTTGAAAGTCCAAAGTAAGTAAGTGTCTGTATCTGTAAGTGGCAGAGACCATTGTGCTTCCTGCGTGACAGAGCACTCCGCCTTGCATCAAGCCTAGTGACTCCAGGTATGCGATGTCAGCTCCAAGAGTTTTCTTTCTATTTATCGCAGGCGATGGACATCTTGCCCTTAACCATCATATTGTAAGCTTTCAGGGATTTGGAGTAAACTGCGCATCTCGATCGTGTTTTACTCTCTCGTTGATGAGTATACTCTATTAGTTGAATTCGTTGCAATTTTTCTATAATGTTTAATTTTGCGTGGTTTTTTGTTTATGCTTTATGTAATATTTATTTATTAATATTATTAAATTTATGAATTGACTTTCCACAATTGTAATTATTACATTAAATAAAAAAAACGACAAAACCGTGATTTTTTTTTACAAAACTTCTGGATTCCTCCTGCGTCGGTTTTTGCGGAGTCGAACTTGCTAACGTTTCGCCAATCATCCTGCTGGTTTTTTCAGTTTCAGTCAATATCCGAAGAAGTTTTGTAAGAAGTATGACACAACCGTGGTCGAAAATTAAACAAAAAAACATAACAAAACGTAATGATGGGAAATTTGCGATATCGAGCGTGACATCCCGTCACACATGCTCCGATCCCCTTCAGGGGAATCTCCTCGACGCCGCCGGGGTCCAGAATTCCGACCGTCTTGATATTCCGACATGTCAGTCCGGTAAACATTGTTCCGGGGATAATTGGAATACATTATGTCATGTACAGCTGAGTGACCAAGATCCGGAATACATTATACGACTTTGCTTTATCCCCCGAATCTCCGCGCATTCCCCCAAGAAAGGGCTGATACAAGAGACAAAAGCGCCGCGAATGGCCGGCAACGGTTACAAAGGCGGCCAGCAGCGTCGGACACTGGACGGTGTATGCATATATTCCCCCTGGGGTTTTATGTAGTCCGGGACTTCGGGACTGGGCCTGGCGTTTCGCGTCGCCACCTTTGACGGCGAATTTCGAGATGCGGCCCTCGTACTTGAACCTCACCCAGACGATGTTCTTATAGTGAAAAAAAAAAAACATTAACTTCCTCGAGATCTCAAGACCATCCAATAGCTTTTAATCCAGTTTCAGGTAAACTAGCTTCTATATCTATCTATTAGCATTTTGTCTGTGGTTTCCAAAATTCTGGAAAATGTCATTAAAATGCAACTGATTGATCGTTTGGAGAAAAATAGTGTTCTTCCTGAAACTCAGCCTGGCTTCAGGAAGGGACACAGTTGTTCAACTGCTCTCCTACCATTTTGGTTATGTCGGATTACTCTAAGGCGTTTGATACGTTGAATCACCATACTTTGCTAACTATTCTAAAATACATAGGACTTGATGAAGGTGCTGTCGAATTTATGGGGAACTACTTACAAGGTCGTACACAAAAAGTGATTCTATTTATTTTGTATGTGTATTTTTACTGCCTAGCGCTGCTACCCTCTTCTTAGGATAGGTTTAAAAACGGAGGCACAAAATATCTTATTTTGCCCGTTTCATTGTATATCAATACGTGAATAAAAATAATAATAATAATAATAATAATAATAATAATAATAATTATATATATCAACCATCGCTTGTAGCTCCGTTTCTTTTTCTGCAACTATTTTTCTTCCATTTTAAAGAGAGGTTTATCGATGTTTTTTAGCCTTTTCATTGTTTTTGGTGTCTGTGAAAATGTTTTAACTTCAACTTCTTAACTACTGCGTTTACGTTTAATTTCTTGTAAAAACTTGTTAAACTTTATTACATTTTTATATAAAAATGTTAAAGGACCTTGGTTACTAGCTGCTAATTACAACGGTTCTTTTTCTTTATACTACACAACATTCTTATTCAAAAAATACACAACCCACTTTGTTTTTTTTATTACGTTTATAATCTTTTACGTAATTTGACTGACGGAAGAGAATCGGGAGCGCTGGAAGAAGAACCAACCATATTAAAAGACTAGGTCAGAGTCGCACTAAAGAAATTGAAACTAGACAAAACCCCAGGAATAAACAACACACTAAAAGAAGTTTTGCTCGATGTGTTCAATGATAGGCTAGAAGTTAACATGAAAATAGATGATTTGGATAATTTCTTTAGAATTGTAGAAGAAAAGAGACATGGGAAATGCAGACCAGTTTATTAGTGAACTATGTAAACAATATGAAATTAAAAATGCCAGAAAATTGAAAAATTCTGGGATAAGTGTGACACAAGAAAAAGAACAGAAAACTCGTGGTTGAGGCACTACAAACACTAAACAAGGCAGAGTTCTTGGAAACAATCATTAACAGATGATCCCTTTTTCGTAATGCAAGTCCATCCTCTACTCCAACGACAAATAATTCGAGGAAAGATTATTTTGAAGATGATGTAGATGACGAATTTAGAGGTGTTTGAGGAAGAATCTGGAATAGATACCCTAAAGCAGCAAGTTATAGAGGTATCAGAGGAGGGTAGACCATCGATCAAGACCAGAAAAATAAGAGAAAGACATTTGAACCCCCAATTGGAAGAGTTACTAGACTGACTTTGATCAACAGTCCCGAAGAGTTCCTTCACAAAAAGGTTAATTCCTTTTCCTCCGTGCACCTTTTATTGCTTGTTTATTTATTATTTTTTTCTTCTTTGTTGTCATGAAGCTGGGTCACTTAAATGTTCGATCAAACCTTTTAAAAAGAGATTCAAGAATCAGTTCTTATCTGAGAGTAATATTCGGTAATTATATAACAACGTTGTTTTTCTTAGGATTATCGATACGGTTTAGTATATATTATTTTTGTTTCGGTTAGGTTAAAATAATAATAATAATAATAATAATAATAATAATAATAATAGTAATATCTATCGAAGTGATAAAAGCAATAGGAGCAACCGGATTCTGGTCCAAAGATTGGACCACATCAGTAGTTATTCCACTGTATAAAAAAGGCTTTAAGGCAACTACAGAGTACAGAATCTTATTTTCAAATACTAGCAAAATCTTCTTAACTATCATTAACATTACAATGACAAATTCCACCTGGACAGGCTGGCTTCGCAAAAGGCAGGGGAAAGCGAGAAAACATTCTAAACATCAGACAAATCATAAAAAAGGGATAACTGCTGAGCCGTGAGTGCACCAGAGTACAAAGATTTTTTGATAGAAATTCCATCAGGTCTTTTAGCTCAGAAAGAATTTTTTCACGTCTTCTTGGTCAAAGCGAACGTCTTCTAAGAAAATTAGATTCACAGGCCCCTCATAGTATTTCTAATGTTAGGGAGGGATACCCTAGACGATACGTGCTGCCTGATGTAGGAATAAAACGTTTTGGGTCGATTAAATGTGGAAACTACAGATTACAGAGTCCTATATTCACATAATAGCAAAATATTAACTATCATTAAAATTACAATGACAAATTCCACCTGAATAGGCTGGCTTCGCAAAAGGCAGGAGAACGCAAGAAAACATTCTAAACATCAGACACATCATAAAAAAGGGATAACCGCTGAGCCGTGAGTTCAACAGGGACCAAAGATTTTGTGCTGGAAATTCCATCAGGTGTTTTAGCTCAGAAAGAATTTTTTTAACGTCCTCTTGGTCAAAGTGAACGTCTCCTTTGGGCCGATTAAGTAGATTATTTTAGAAAACTATTAGAAACTTTTCTGCGTAGAACATCTAAAGAGATGTCCAATTAGCCAAGATTTTTCAGAATTTAATTTTACAAAATGAGTTTTGGCGCTTATGCCTATGTAATATCCCAGGTTTGATTGGAAATGTGTCCAGGTGTTATTAACGTTGTTATCAGAAAAGTTGGGGCCCGAGATGAATAGAAGGTCAATGGAGCATTGCTCCTCCCTCAGAAGCGTTTTTTGAAAAAAATAAGGAACAGGTATTCTATGGAAGTTACAGCCGCCAGCAATACCCTGTATACCTGAATCTGTAGATTCGTAATGTCCATTAGGAAATAGTTATGTCGGAAATCCTCACTTGTTTCTCAGACGGTAGTTCTATACGCGTATTCTAGCGACTTCGATTCCATTATTATCGGCGTTTTTTTGCCCAAATTAAATGGACACGGAGCACCGTTCAATCGTTCTCGACCGACCGTCCGTCGTCGGTCGCTGCTGTGCGAGAAACTATTGTTTTTTTTTTGCCCCCGCGTACAGCCTCAAAACCGCCTTTTTACATTACCGTCTTTTTTTCGCGGTCCGGCCGCCATTGTGTTTAATCAAACGACGTTATTGTTCGCCTAACTGGTGGCTAGGTATTCAAACATTATTTGATAACTGTTTCGATTTCCATAAATTAGGTTCGTTGTTACGGGATTTTTGTGAAACGACGTACAGGATGGTTCGCGATCGATCGAGCAATTTGATCGGGAAACGCGAAGGTTGTTCAAAAATTTGCGTTAAAGTAATAATGTTGTTATTTTAAAAGTATTTTATTTATTATTTTATTTACCTAAAACATGTATATAAAAGCAAGTAATAAAGATGTATTTCAACTATAAATGAATAAAATTAAAATTTAAAATAAGGAATTTTATTATTACTAATTAAGTAAATAGCTTTATGAAATTACGATGTATTTATAAATCTATTGTTAGAATGTCAATTACGTATGCAGATTATAGTTAAATAAAAATAAATATACAAAAATAAATAAATAAAAGCAGTATTATGTAGATTTAACTTTTGAAATAACGGTTTTGACTAGTCACTCACTCGCTGATGGAGAAAATGAAAATAAACTTGCAAGAATTAAAAATAAAGAATAAAATTTTAACTTTTGAAATAACGAATTTTGCTACTCACTCGTTGATGAAAAAACTGAAATGGAAAAATTGAAAGTAAACATACAAATATAAAAAAATAGAAGCAATAATATGTCGTTTTAACTTTTTAAACAATGGTTTTGACTAGTCACCTTTTATGGAAAAAAAAATAAAAATAAACATACTAGAATAAAAAATAAAAGTAATAATATGTAGTTTTAAATTTTGAAATAACAGTTTTGACTAGTCACCCTTTGATAAAATATATGAAAGTAAACACACAAGAATAAAAAATAAAAGTAATAATACGTAGATTAAACTTTTGAAATAACGGTTTTGACAAATCACCTTTTGATGAAAAAAATGAAAATTAAAATACAAGAATAAAAAATAAAAGCAATAATATGTACTTTTAACTTTTGAAATAACGGTTTTGACTAGTTATTTTTTGATGGAAAAAGTTAAAATAAACATACAATAAAAGCAATAGCATATAATTTTTTAAATAACGGTTTTGACAAGTCACTCTTTGCATTCGATGGCCAAAAGTCTGCTGATGCTAACTTGAGGGTATTAATTTATCTGTTTATGAGTGTTTTTCTCTTGTCATCCCAATTGGTTATCGGTCTAAACAATTCCTTTCCAGTTTCTCCCCGGTTGGAATACGGAACAGAGTTGCACTCTGCTTTACTGATCCATAGTATAGTTATTCTTGAGCGTCATTGGTATCTCATAAAGAATTCGTTTCAGAACTGATGTACATATATTAGGTTTAAGGCATCGTGAATATATATCGCCGCCAGTCCATAAAACTGTTTTCTATCAGAGATCCTTTTCTGTGACTGTGACTTTTATTTACTATTAAATGAAATTATTATTATGAGGCAAGTATTATCTTAGAGACTTTTCAACTGTGGTTACTTTTCGCTATGGATATATTAAAATTGTTAATACTATTCCTACTAGCTTTTTTAAATTGACTTGCAGCCTTCTTTTTGCCATATATATCAAAACGTATAACGTATTGTCGTAAACCAAATGTTGGCAAATAAACGTATTATTATTATTATTATTATTATTATTATTATTATTATTATTATTATTATTATTATTATTATTTTTATTATTATTATTATTATTATTATTATTATTATTATTATTAACATTGTTATTAACACTGGATATTAAAAAAACATATTTACATGTTTTAAACACTGTAACTTGATGTTTTTGTATAATTGCAATCAACCATAATACAGAAAAATCAATATTGATAATTTAATAATAATAAAACAATACAATTTCACGAATTATGACTAACTCTCGATTATAATTGCTTACAAAACTCTCTTTCTAAAAGAAGAGCGTTCGCGAGGAGACCCTATAGAATCACACCTAACAAAAGAGATGGTTCTGCCATGGCCTATAGAACTAGAATGTAGAAACCTAGAAGGCCACGAAACTGAGATATAAAAAAATTAAATTAAAAGTTGAATATTATAAGAATAATAACTCAATTTGTTATTTCGTATCATATTACTGAATGGGAGCTTATCCCAAGGAAAACAAAAGGGGAAAAAAGAGACCTAATCCCTGTGGTGGAGTTGCCGTTTGGGGGAAGTAGAAATTGCTATTAAAATTGAATTTAATTATTCTGAAAGCACATTTGGACTTTAGTAACTTTGTGTTGGAAGATATTTCTAATTTTTTATCTCACTTTCTGCATAAATGATATGCGAAATTTTAAAATTTTAAGTATCTCGAAAAATAACGATTTTCCCAAAGAGTATGTAATTTATAAAATGTTAGAGACTCAAATCGAATTTTTGGATTAAATATTAGTATTTTGAACTGAGGATTCAGCAGCTCATGAATCATTCTGTGCACTCCGACTTTGTCTGAAACGGTAGTAAATTTCGGGAGTTTTTCGAAAATGCGGGGAGTCTAATACCAAATAATTTCTTGAGGTTTCAACGATAATTTTTTTTTAGCTATTATTTAGCCAAGTTAATTAATTTTTCAATTTATTCACAAAGCAATTTAAGTTCGCCTAGAGCTAGTGAGCAGAGCCCATTTGATTTCTAGACAATTAATTGGATTAGTGCATTACCAAAGACTTCTTAATTATTTTTATTGCCCTCTTAGTCGATCCGGCCCGTAAGTGTTCGTGACACCCGGTAACTACTAACTACGTTAAACGTTTTCTCGTTTAGTGTTTTTTCTTCTCGGGCCCGTCGAAACGGATTATTATTATTCAATGAATGTTTAACGCTCCGGAATCAGGTGATGCTGGTTAATTTTCGGCTTTTGTGATTCAAAATAGTGTCACGTCCGTCCATAGAACACGCACCGGCCCATTGTGTTCGTCATACGTGTGTGGCTGATTGAATAGAGCCTGGCCAAGATGGCTGACTAAAAATCGACCGATTCGAGAGAAAAAAAAAAACTGTGAAACTATTTAACGTCTCACGGGAAATTCCTTCGATATTACTTACGAGGAACGTTCGGAAAGGATAGTTCCTGGGTGTGATAACCGATTAACCCATTTTGTACCAGTGGTGCGTTAATGCACCACCTATTCTATGATTTTTTTTGTCACATCCACATATACACATAAATTTAGAAATGTCATTATTATTACTACTAAAGGATGTAAAACCGTAGAAATAGATAATTTATGAGTAAAGGAAAGGTCTTATATATGACTTGAAAAGTTAACAAAAGCGGTACGTAAATTTGTATCACATTTTCAAGTAAATCCGAAATAGTAAAAAAAAATATTTTGTATTGCCAAAATTAAAACAGGGTGTTACCAGTGGTGCGATCACACACCATAAAATGTTATATCTACTTTTAGTTGTTTTTCTATATTTATATATAAATGATATGTTACAGCTTATGTGCCCCAAAACGTTATTTAATGTTTTTTCCCAGTGGTTCGTTTACGCACCAGTATTTTTTGTAATATAATGTATTCTTAAGTGCAACAAAATAAATAATTTCGGAACAAAAAAGTATTTTTTAATTTTTTTTATATTTGGGAAAATTTGGGTTCATTCACAACAGACCGATATTAATCCGTACAGAAACGCTGGTTAAATTTACACCTTAATATCAGGATTTGTGAAGAAGCTGCTAGCGCTAGAAGGTCGAAAACTGGTATTGCGAAAAAGAAAATATTGGGTCCTCTACTACAAATGGAGACACAAGAGTTCCACTGTCACCGAGAATCATGAACAATATTCTGCGGAGTTAGTTTCAAAACTGAGCGACATAATCACAAAATGAAGGCAAAGACGGTGTGCTGTTTCATAAAGACGACGTCCCTGCATTCAAGAGCTGCCATCGAAAGCCGTAACGCTAGCTTTGAATAACAGAAAATACGAACGCACAAAGGAAACCTATTAATCAAAACTATCCCCTTTCTCCATAATTTTTGTGTTCCATAATATACTTAAACAATACAGATACACTTTTATCGGATTTTCAACATTTTTTTCTAGAGAATTGAAGAATACGACAAATAAGAAGTGAGAAGATCACCACTGTTGTGGTTGCAGTCGTATTTAGAACATAGACCTCAAGCAATTACTATTAAGGATCAACAACAAACCTTTCTTCTGAAACTCGTCTTATCTGGCACGGTGTGCCGCGCGGTAGCATTCTCGAGCCCTCGTTTTCTATCATTTATTTAAATTATTTCCAATCTATTCCTCTGCAAAATGTCATTATCAATTACCCTTAGGACACTAATATATTAGCAAGAAATTGGGAAGAAAAACTAGTTTCAGGAAAATGGCCTGCTTTTCAATACCGATAAAACACAAAGCATCATTTAAAAAAAAAAGGAATTAATTAAACAAGAAATTCCCGAAAAAAAATAAAATAAATAATACTGAAGTCAACAGAATCAACAAACTATCTACATCTTGTTATAGGTCGAGAACATTAAACATATAATGGGTGTTTTTTTTCGATGTTGGCATTACTGTTCAAGACGGCGACCGATTTAACAGCTGTCAAGTGATTTATTCTCAGTTTGGTTGGGCAATTCATCATGAATTCATCAAGTAAGGCGTAGATTCGTCGAATGGGCCCAAAACGAGATTGCCGTTGTTCTCGATTTTCATAAGCGAATTTTGTTTAGCGATGAAGGGCACTTCTGGTTGAATGGCTACGTCAACAAACAAAACTGCCGCATTTGGAGCGAAGCTAATCCTCAAGTGTACGTCGAAACACCGTTACATCCAGAAAAACTGACTGTTTGGTGCGCTTTATGGGCTGGTGGAATCATTGGTCCGTACTTCTTCAAATACGATGATGGCCAGAACGTTACAGTCAATGGTGATCGGTATAGAGCTATGATTACTAACTCTTTCATTCCTGAATTGAATAAACATGATGTCCAGGAGATGTGGTTTCAACAAAATGGCGCAACATGTCACAGAGCTCGTGCCACAATCGATTTATTGAAAGACACATGGTGACCGCCTAATTTCACGTTTTGGACCTGTGAATTGGCCTCCAAGATCTTGTGATTTAACACCGCTAGACTACTTTCTGTGGGGCTATGTAAGGTCATTGGTCTATGCGGATAAGCCACAAACGCTTGACCATTTGGAGGACAACATTCGCCGTGTTATTGCCGATATACGGCCACAAATATTGGAAAAAGTCATCGAAAATTGGACGTCCAGATTGGACTACATCCGCGGCAGCCGTGGCGGTCAGAACTCATATTTAAAATGTAATAAAATTATAAATAAAATTCATGTCAATCGAATAATCTATCGTTGTTTTGTTGCAACTTAAAGTTCTATACATAAAAAAAAACACAACTTATTTAAGGGTTGATGATTCTCGCAAGCCATATAAAAATGTTTTTTTCTCGTTTTTGAATGTGTATGTTTACTAGTGTATTTTGAAATTAATGAATCTCTCTCTTTTTCTCGAAATTATCAAAAAAATGTTTTATTCTCCAGATTTGGTACCAGGACCTTCCAAGACAGTACGCCTTTTTTCTGAGAGGCCCCCGTATCGGTTTTATAATCGGCCGACATTCGACACGCTTTTTACTTTTCGAAGTAGAAAACCCGATAGACTCGTTTTACGTCACCGCGACGGGTGACAAAATCGTCGCTATCGTTTTACTGTTAACGAGGCGTTTCGGAAATTAGGTACACCGCGTCGACCACAAAAACTCCGATGATGGAGTGTTTCACAAGGGAGACCCCACGAGCACCACGCGGCGATATTAATCAAGATGAAACGAGACGCCGAACTTGATCAGATGTTACGTAAGACGTGGACATGTTGAGCCGATATTTTTGGTCACGCAAGAAAACTGCCTACAATCGCTAAGGGTTGCCGCTTAGATAATGGCCAACACATAGTCATACCTTTTCCATACCTGCCAGTTTCATTATGGATTTTAATAAATATTAATGACGCTGTCGTACTTGCTATGAATTACAACATTTTCCGGAAAAAGCTGAAAGAGCTAGTTAGGAACATGAACTTTAGTGGACTTAAACTACACCTTAACTAAACTAAACGAATGCGGAGGAGCAAAACCCAAAAACTGGTCAGACATTCAATAGTAAATAACCAGTTAAATCAATACGCTTGTGAGTGGAACAACAATCATCTCAAAATGGAATCAAACCAATCGAAATGCGTGCTGTAACTAGAAAAGCCAGAGCGACAAAAACCTACACTTCCCATGTGTTCTATACAGTTTCACTAATGAAAAAGCTAGAGGTATTACGAAAATAGAAGTACTGCACCTAATGAGACATGACAAATTCCATTTATCGCACCTAAAAATCCATTGAAAGCTATAGAGCAGACGGTGACCAGAAAGAAGAAGATATTCGTGACGCTGCAATCTAAGTCACTGGTTTGGATTGACATCAGTCCAATAACTCTTAAGTGTGGAAAAGGCAATTAGGATTGCCTTCAGGCTACTCGACTTTCGTGATGAATGAAGAGAGTGATCTAAACAAATCGCTTAAGAGACAGTAGTTATCAATGCATTGTGAGAACTTATTGGAACTGATACAATCGATTGTCCTAATTGTGGGATCTCAGGACCAAAAGGCGGTTCGCAGGCAGCAAGCTTGGCAATCGCTTGGCATCTAAGAAAGCACCATAATACCGACGATAGCACATGTAGATTGTGTTTGGAAAAGGAGGAAACTCCGATTAATCTCCTAACCAGAGTAACAGAAAAATTTATTAAGCCTGAGAAGTGACTAAGTAAGTGAGTACTTTATTGCCAACAAGGTCTATAGAGAAACAAGTCTCTACAAAGAACATTTTTACTTGAAATCACCTCAGCAACACACTGCCATGCCATGCAGTCACGTCGTGGGACACCCTGTACATATCAACCAAAACGTGTGGCATATCTTTTAACGAGCACGCTACCAGAAATCCTTAACAACGAGTTAGCAAAAATACGAAGACGTAACGTGAATCGAGGCGGAGGTCCTTTATCATACCCGCTGTCCGTGACACGTTCTCAGATAATACCGCAGGGTCGGGGGAGAGACATCACGTCCACTCTGTATGGGTCGGACGATATATAACGTCGTCGGTGTGGCAGCGCGGGGAACAGGGGGCAGGGCGAGGGGGTCGCTCGGTGACATTAGCAAGCTAAGACAGTGGTTAGCGGGGTTGCAGTAAGACATCGGACACGAGACGAGCAATACTTAGTCTGCAGTGCCCCGATAATTAATCATACATTGTAATTAGTTCCTATGGGGGACCCAGGGGGGGGGAGGCGGGGGATACGCTTCCGTCGCTGCATGTCTTGACCCCCGTTCGTCCCCGCGCCCGTGTGGGGGCGGAAGCCTACCGTTTCGGTGCTAGGCCGGCGTAAATTGAGTTTGGGTATTAGTCGCGTCAGGTGGTGGTAGTCGTATATCCCCTCCGCCTCCCGGAATTTTATTTCTCTTTTATAATTATGACAACGTCCTTTTGGTCGATACGTAGGAAAAGAAGAAGTAAATTTTAAACACTTTCTATTGTTTTGATATTTACCAATCGTACACAATTTTGTTTAAAATTTGAACTGAGGTGGCTTTTACTTGATGAAAATCCGTTTATCAAAATAAATAAGAACTAGAAGTTCAAATTTTCACTAAATTATATATTTTGACATGACAATTATTTCGACAACACCGTGTCTTTATCAAATGTAATATTTACAAACTACCTGCTACTATATATACCGAAAAATGACAATAAAACCTGAATTAATGTTGTTGCGAGAATTTAAGTTCAATAAAGGGAGGTATTTAAATCTAGTTGATCGTTAAGCAATACATTTGAATGTCTCATTTTGTTGATCCCCATGGCTTCCAATAAATTTAATTTTCTACTTTTTGTGGCTGTATGTAAAATATCAAAATTGTCATCAAAAATGTGTTTTTCTGTGTTTAAGTATGTAGCATAATTAGAATCTAGACAATTGTTTTTAGATGCTCTTTTATGTTCGTTGATGCGTTTCTTGAAGAATCTACCTGTTTGTCCAATATAAATTTTAGGACAAGATCCGCATTTCAACCTGTAGACACCTGAATTTTGACATTTTGGACATTTCGTTTTATTGTTTATACGGTGAAACTAGCGTCTTAGCCTTAAAAATTTATTAAACTAAAACGTTTTTTTCATTGGTTAAGATAATTTCATCATTTCACTGTAACCTAAATATTCGTCGACGACATTTCATAACTGTACCTAACCACAAAAACACTTTTTTAAAAGTATTTTTAATTAATGTTCATGAAATAAATAATTTTGCTACAGCCATTTAAAAAAAATGAAGCGCCAATTTAAAATAGGAAAATACGTGGACATTTATTTGGCTGGTAGTTCACTAATGTTAGTAACAAGATATCTTTTTCCTTTTTTTCTTGGAACTTCCCATTTCTCTCTTTTTATCCCTATGGAAGGAAGCTGCGAAGCTATTTTAAAACAGATATTTCCAAGTTTTTCAAAGAAATTTGCAGAAAACGGCAACGTATTAAATGCTAAAAAAGTATACCGAAATCATAATGTTTTAAATGAGGAAAATAAGGCAAACATATAGTTTTTTCTAGTACGAGAGTATATGAAAAACTAAGTGCAGAAAAATATCAAAAAAGGATTCAGTTTTGTTTGAATTATTTTAAATACTCATAATGAGAACAATAATTTTTTGAAAAACATTTTATGGGCGGATGAAAGTTTGTTCACTACAAGAAAGGGTTCTGATAGACAAAATACGCGATACGTCTTTAAATAATCCTATACAAATACACGAAATACAAATCCAGGGATACCCATAAATATATCAGCCTTGATTTTATGACAGTAAGACGGTGCCTTTCCTCACAATGCTGTGCAAGTTAAAAATTTTCTTAACACGGAATATCTCAGGGGTTGGTTAGAGAACGGCAGAACTATGGATTGGCCAGCCAACAGCTCCAACTTAACTTAAATGTGTTAAGGAAAATGGTTGTCACATACAGCAGCAGTATTTAGAATACTTAAAGAATTTTTTACGTTAGTGTGTCTTGTTATTTTTAGTGTTTTTGTTCTACTTTCATTTGTAAATAATTATAAAGAAAATATAAAATATACAGGGTGTTCAATTTAAAAAAAAAGATGCAGGCTTGTATGTCAAACAATCGATAGTGTTTTGGTTATACCTCACTTGGAAAAACACTTGGTTACTAATCCCACGTTTTATTTTTTTGTTTACCTTAATATCTCTACGAACAAAAAAGTTACAGTCAATTAATATGTTATCCATTTAAGAGAATTGACAGACTTTTTTTTGAGCTTTTCGGTATTTCCGCCGTTGCTCCTGCAATGATGGAAATTATTTTTTACAGAGTCCATATTTATTTATGCGATCCGTAAATTATAATTATTATTAACTTTTCAAAGAAACATCTACAGGCTATTGTAATGCTATTTACAAAATTTCTAATGTATCTGAAATGTTGTTGAGAATTTCAGGAATACGAACTTACTTTGACACTAATGAAGAAACCAACAGAATGATTGGACAAACGTTAGCAATCCAGGAGTTTTGTAAATAGTATTATTATTGTTATTATTATAAAACCGTTATAAAGGAAATGGAAACAATCTATTTTGCTTTTTGTCTAGTAACCAACCAATAACCAAAGACTGTTCGTTAAGGAGGAGGAAATTAAAGGACACGCACAAAAATCCTCCACCGGGAAAGTTTTCCGGGTCGCCGGATAATTTTATTATCCGCTTTGATTTTATCGAGAGGCAGCGCGGACTTTCGTAAAAGTTCGTAGCCGCCTCCGGGGGAGGCGAGATTTTAATGCGTATTTCCAATCTCCCCGGCCCCGCGCGGCAATTAGACAACGCACGCCATTTTTTTTCCCGTTTTCTAGGTCGCGCGCGACGTCGTCAAATGTCGCGAATCGAAAGGTCAGAAGTGGGATCGAATCGGGTGCGGGAACGTGCGGCGGAGGGCGTCGCGGGTGGGATGCTGGCGGGTCCGGCGACGGCAGCACGTGCGTGTTAACCGCACTCTACCATCTCTCCGCGTAACCCTTGTAAGGAAATAACGCAACTGCTATGTCTAGTTCCCGATGTGTTGGGCGGCGGCGCCGCTTGCACCAGAAGCGCGCTCAGCGCTGCCTTCATAGGGATTTAATACACAAAAGTCTCTAAGAAAAAAACAGTCGATTATGAATCAGATAACAGAATCATTTAAACAAAGAAACAAAAATTATAAGCTCAAACAATTTCACACTGGAAATTCCCATGTATTAAAGCAAGTTTCAAAGAGTCAAAAAAGCAATACAACAATTTCGATATTTAATAAGATATAGTCCATAAGAAAAATGAAAACTTTAGTATTTACATATATTATTAATTGGTGATTTATAATGGTATATAACGGTTTATGTTTTGCCTTTTAAGATGCATTGCGCATGTAAGGGCGCAGTTTATAGGGCACGACAATGGCATTTTTTGATACGCCTTTTCCTTTTTACTTCGACCCGTGGCGTTCATGCAGACTTGTATTTTAGGAACCTCCACTGATTTCTGAGCAAATCGATGAGTGGCGACTATTTCAATTTCCCCCCGGACGTACGTGAAGGCTTCTTTAAATATACGAGCCCTAACAGGTATGTGTTGAACAAGCAGAAATCCTTTAGTTTAGATTTTAATACGAGGGCTACCTTTTATATTTTGTAATAAAAAACTACACGCTACCAACAAATATGAGTTTATTGCTTCTCAAAACATTCACTCTGATGATCAATACACTTTTGCATTCGATAAAACCAATCGTCAAAACACTTTTCTCACATCGAGTCCGGCACTTCCAAAACATGCTTTTTAAATGCATCAATCGCTTCTTCTGGTGCGAAAAATCGTTGCCCGCGTAATTTATTCTTAATGTATGGGAACAAAAAGAAGTCGTTAGGTGCTAAATCAGGACTATATGGTGGATGGCTCATCAAATCAACGTTTTAACGCTCAATGCTTGGTTTGCATCGCCAGCATTGTCGTCGTGGAGAGTGAGAGTTTTTCTAATTTCTTCGAAGACTTACGACAAACAAATGGTTGTGTACCATTCAGAATTGACTGCTTTACCTTTTCACCAAAGAACCAGTTACAACGTGACCAGTTTTCCTGAAAAAACAGGCTGCTATTTGTTTCAACGTGCTTCGAGCACGAACAACTTTTGTGGGTTTTGTTTCATCCTGAAAGAACCACACAGTCGACTGCTCCTTAATTTCAGGTTCAGATCCATGATTCATCATCTGTCAAGATATCATAGACATATTTGGAAGCACCGCGATCGTATTTTTTTAGCATTTCCTTCGACCAAACAACACGACCCTTTTTTTGAGCTTTTGAGCTTTTACTGTCATATTCTCCCACCCATTTTTTGTTAAATTTATTTAGCCAAGTACTGTTGCTATAATTTATTTATTTGTAGTAACACTGAAGATTGTAATTATTAATACCCAAATGACGCGTGATAATTCTTAATGAGGAAAAGCACAAGGTGTTCCAATATTTAATTATCAATATTTTCCGATTATCAAACAATTAATTAAATAGGAATCAACATCAAATATATAATTAAAACATATAAATAATTTCATGCATCGTAAAACATACTTTTAAATTCATTTGAGAAATTTAAATAAAAGAATTTTATTCGCAAAAATCGCCACTTTAATTATCAACAAAGGCGTCACTTGTAGTGAAGTAAATAAGCAAAACGGAAATGAAAATCGGGATTTCGCGGTGTTATGGTGCAAACAAACTTGCGATACTTTGGCGGGGTGGCCTATCCGAAGGGGGACCGACAAGGGGGTAGTTAAGTCCGGGCGCCCGCTTATACTAATAGCGGCAACACACACGCACATACTAACATCTGGGATGGAATCGATAATCCACATTACCGCCCGGAAACAATGCCCCTCTCCTCAGACGCGGTAATTTCTAGGAATAACCCCCCGATCCCTGGCTTCAAAACCGTGTTCGAATCTTTCCCGACGTTGAAATTGAAACTAGGGGGGGTCCTTTTTTTGCGACTCTGTGACCGGGATAGTTGCCAACATTTATTGGGAATTAATTTTAGAATGAAAAAAAAAATGTTTTTCTTATTTCAATGACACACCTTAACGAATTAAAAAGGCTGAAATTCGTGATACTATCTGAAGCGAAGCTCAAAGACTGGTTACCCCCCGTATCCGTAACGTAACGTCTACGTAAAACTTTGCCCGTAACGCCCGCACTGAGACGTGAACCGCCATTGTTTGCTCGGCTGAAATTTAATCTTTCCGATAAACAGTGTATCGCTAGTAAACTATTAGACCAGCTTCCCGGATCACGATGGATCTACACATCGTGTGGCGTATGGATTTCCCGGAGGAAAAGCTGCTAATAATAACCGCTGACCGAAGGGCCACGTTAACGTTAATACTCTGATGTAATATTCGATATACGGTAATATAGGAGGGTCTCATTTTTGTAACTGTAAATTTGTTTCGCCGAATTGTTTGATGTTATTATATGTCAAGAATGCCTTAAAAAAGAGAGGTGGCAAGAAAAAAATCAGTGCTTCTTGATAAAAATGAACTTCTGCTAAATTCATTATTGACTATCCGATCACTAGAACCATGATGTCACACGAAGTACTCTGCCAGACAGTGATTCTGTAAAATAGCGAACAAAGTTTCCTTGTTACATAGATCTTCTTCTGCTGCATATCCACTGATGGATTGTTCTCAGTCTTGTTCACTGTCTGACGTTGCGCAGCAATGACATTCTCTTCATGCCAACTACTCTCTTTCCTTCAATCTTTCTCTTCAATTATGGTTTGTTTTTCTTGTAGTCCACGGTATCCTCAGTATACGCCGATAAATCCACATCTCGAATGGCTCAATCTTGTAGTACAGACCAGACATAGTGTTTTATAAATCTGTCCCTTAGGCTAAGATCGAAATCAACATTGGTGAGCACTTTTACGAATTTCGTGAACGCATTCAATTCAATTCAATTCAATTCTGAATGGCTTTCCATTTTTCAACAGTCACGTTGACTGATTTAGTCTTCTTGGTGTTCACACTAAGAGCCATGTTCTTACTGCAATTACAGACCATCTTGAGTGTATTCTGCGAATCTTTTATTTTATCTGCAATATTGTTGACCCAGGGGCGCCCTGAAAGATATTTTCATAATACAAATTGAAGCGAATTGGGTAGAGGCAAAGGTGTGCGCCTGTCTAATCTACGTAATGGGTTTAATAAATTGAATACCAAAAAAAAATTTCGTTTGAAAAGAGTCTGGATAAAATCTATAGACACCTCTGTGCAGGAGTGCAAGTGCAGTACGTACGAAGGTTTGACCATAAGAACTCACCAACAATTAGAGGTGTCATACGAAAGACTCTTCAAATGGTCCACGCAAGGAAAGATCTGAGCACACGGCTTCCCGATAGAAAGGAACTGGTAAGATATCGGAAGAACCGACGATCCGACGCTAGAATTGCTATGGATGGAATGAGAGAGATACTTTTTTGACATATGAAGGACTCTTCCGTACCAAAGTCGTAAAGAGTAGTAATTCCCCAAAAACCGCCAAGGAAAACCGATAAAAGAAATTGAAAAGCAAAATAAATCTTTTCGTTTGACAAAAATAGGAAATGGTGCAAGCAGGAGATGATAGGAATGGGTCATCAAATTAAACTTCTATTACTTAAGGACGAGTAATTTGTCAAAGCGGCAAAGGAAGTTTAGTTGTTACATAAATCTGACAAGATCTGAGTGTAGTAGATTTTCGAGGTCTGACCACAAGAACTTATTAAAGGATAGAAGAGAACAATGTGCCTCTCCGATGGAAGCATTTAAAAGCAAAAAAATTAAAAACGCTATTTCTCTACAGACATAAACTTCTGTAACATCAAAACGACTGCCGATCTTGCAGCTCTAGGGATAAATTGAGAGACAATAGCATTGGTTGATATAAAGAGTGGTAATTTGCCAAAGCAGCATAGAAAGTTTACCAATTATTACACGTACATACATATTAAGGACTTTTCGAATGGTCCAAGAAGGTTTTAGTAATTCCCCAAAACAGGGAGGAAAGTTTCCTTTATATATATCTGACAAGATATGACTATATCGCATCTTGAAAAATATTTTCGTATGACAAAAATATGGACAAAACGTACGACAAAAATTTCTTGAAAGGTAGAGGAGGCATATGAAGAATCTTCGAACGGTCTAAGCAGGGGAAGATCTGACTACAGTGCTTCTCCAAAGGAATAAACTTTTGTCAGCTTGAAAGGACCAACGATCTTAAGCATGAATTTCTATAAAGGTAGTGACAGACAATATGTTTCTTTGATATACGAAGGACTCTTTCATGCAAGGTTTTAAAAGTAGTAATTCGTCAAAACAGCCTCTGTGATAGTAAAAATTTAAAAGCAAAAGAAATCTTTTTGTTTTTTATGAATTTGGAATGATCCAGGCAGCGGGAGATCTGACTACAGCGCTTCTCGGTTGGAATGAACTCTGTGATTGAAAGGCTAGTAATTTGCCAAAGTAGCAAAGAAAGAAAGTTCAGTTGTTACATAAATCTGACAAGATCTGATTAAAGTACTTCTACGAGGTTGGACCACAAGAACATCTTACAAGATAGAAGTGACATATGAATGGCTCCTCGGACTTCTAAGAAGAAAGTGAGTGAATTTAAAAAGCAATAGAAATCTTTTGCGTTTTACAAAAATTTGGAATGGAGAAAGCAGGAAAGATCTGACTACAGCGCTTCCCGGTGATCGTAAGTACTGACGATCAGGTCGCCAGAACCTCTATGAAGGAACTGACAGGAAATATCGTTCTATGATTTAAGAATTAATAATTCGTCAAAGCAGAAAAGATCTAGGAAGTCGGAACACACTTAAAGGGTATAGATAACTCTTCAAATGGTATTTTGTTCAAGATCTGACCACAGGGCTTCTCGGCACAAAGTGTGTGAAAGCGAGAGAGAATATCCTTATTTGACATATGAAGGATTCTTCTGTACAAGGCGTTAAAGGGCAATAGTAATTCTCCAAAACCGCGAACGAAATTCGTGGAAAGAAAAATGAGCCTCCGTTAAAAGAAATTCAAAAGCGATCACGTCAGGTGTTCCGCAGGGTTCCAATCTTGGTCCAGTGCTGCATCTTTTGCTTATTAATGATTTGGTTTGCTGCCTAAAACTTTAGCAAATCTTACAGAGAACACGTGACTGGGCTATAAATTGAATACTGATAAATGTTTTGTATTTAGCATTGTTAGAAAGAAAAAACAAGTGGAATTTCAAAATACTATTGAGGGAGCAGTGTTGGCCAGAGTTGTGGAGATGCGAGATCTTGGTGTAATCTTTGATTAATAGGGCTTTATTTCCAATGACCAAATTACAGGAAATATTAAATATCAATCATCCAATATATATTTACCAGGGGACGTACAAACTAATCTTATATCTACTAATCATATAACTAAAAAAAAAGAAAGAAAGAAGGAGAAAGGAAAAGATAAGACTTATCGGTATGGATAACCCGACCCCAAAATGGAATGAAAAGTCAACTTGACCTTGCTTGTTCAGGGAGTCACAAGCAAGGTCAAGTTGACGTTATATACACTGACTTCCACAAAGTGTTTGACCAGATAGATCATCACTTACTGATTGAAAAAACGTTTAAAAAATTTGGTTTGTCCGATTCGCTGATTACGGGTTCTATCTGATGAACCGTCGACAGTTCGCTGAGATGGAGGGGTTTAGATCAGTTCTTTTTCTTCCATGTGCCTCAAGGTTCTAATCATAGACGACTTCTCTGTGAAATTGTAAGGATTTTATTTTAATCTTAAATTGTCAGAAGCATGCTTGAATATTGTTTATATGGAGTTCTTTCTATGACACTCATGAGCATATCATGAAAAAGGTTGCAGCAGAGTGCTTCTAGAGAGGAATGAACTTTTGCGACATAACATCCTTCTATGATTTAAAGACTAGTAATTTGCCAAAGTGGCAAATTAAGTTGGGTTGTTACATAAATAATAATAGTAATAATAATAATAATAACAATAATAATGATAATAATAATAATAATAACAATAATAATAATAATAATAATAATAATAATAATAATAATAATAATAATAATAATAATAATAATAATAAGGGGTGATTGGGGGTAGCGCTGTAGAGGTAGTACCTTTTATCAAAGACGGTGGCACTCAACGATATAATCGGTGAGTGGTCGGCGATAACTGGTCCTCACAGGGCACCCAATTCTCACTTATGGCTCCACGTGCCACACCCCGGAAACTGCTTCCACCGGCAGGCTAAACTAAGTGAGGATAGCCAGATATTGGCGAACAGCGACTGTTCTCCAGGTTAGGAGCGGCTGAACTCAACCCTGTTATACAGGACCCCATTAAAACATGATGGAGAATCAAAATAATGATGCCTCGGATGAACTTTATGGTGAACGGGATTTAGGCAGAGGGTCCCCGGAACCCGAGCTACAGTCTCCTGCAGTCGGTGGTGGACCGAGTGGCGCCACCCTTCGAATGGCTACCACAAGACACAATGGCGGCAACACTTCAGCAAATGCAGCAGATTCAGAAAATGTTCCTCCAGCTCTAGAGCAGGGGGCCATTGATGAAGAAAGGCACGCTGTACCTACAGCACCTCGAATGCGCAAAAAATGGACTAATGAAATAAACACATTTCTTATGCGCATATACTACAGAATTACTAACCTAGAAACAGATATGCTAAGATATAGAGATGAACTACATCAAGAATTCTCTACCACATACCCAGAAATGAACGCTAGTGCACAGAGACTTTCAGACCAAATACGTGCAATCAAACGACGGAATCTCTTACCTTCTGCAACACTTAACAGCATAAAAGATGAGGTCAGGCGAGAAGTAGAAGATCATATTACTCATCAGAAGGAGGACCACACAGAAGAAATGACTCCTATTGACGATTCCCCAAAGCAGCTAATAGTAGACCGCACAAATATACCAAACCGTCAGATCGATACTAGTGCTTTGAATGAATCGCTTAAAACAGAATTTCATACTGCGCTGATCCAATATAAAGATGTAGAGCCGAAATATAGACCTAAGATACCAACACTACATACCTCTGTGAAACTATCTCAGATTGTCGAATTATTAAATACTGAAATTCTCCCCTCTGCCCTACTTGACGCAAAAAATATTGCGCAAGTTCACGCCGTAGTCTATTGCTCCGCAGTTGCAACGGCTAGAGCGATGGGATTTAAAGTTACGTCCGACTCTAGAGTGGTGAATAAACAGGGCGAGCCGGCATGGAAGAAACGATTAAGCCAACTTATTGACACACTTAGGACAGACATCGGTAGGCTAACGAGCTTCCAGAAAAAATCCCACAACACACCTAAATTACTTAAGCAAGTTCAAAATATTAGGGAAAAGTACGGACGCCACGGAGAAGTTCCTAACCTTAACGACCAACAAATCATGGACACTATGAAGCAGAAGCTTTCAGTTTACTCAGCCCGATTGGCAAGATATAATAAAAGCTATAAACGGAAAACCCAAAATCATCTATTTAATGTAAGTGAAAAAGCCTTTTACCGTAGCTTAGATAAAAAGAAACACGAGTGTAATGAAGACCTCAAAATAACACCCCAAGAATTAGAAAATTTCTGGGCCCCAATATACACAAACAAGGATGAACATAACCAACAAGCAACGTGGCTATCTGAAATCTCTTCTACAATCGCAAATCCAATGGAATACTCCAGGATAACAGAAACAGACGTTAAAGCAGCAATATCTAGGACAGCCAACTGGAAGGCTGCAGGTCCAGACAAAATACAAAACTTTTGGTGGAAACGACTGTGGGTCACACATGCGTACCTAGCCGAGCATTTCTCCAAAATAGTGTCTGATCCAGAGTTACTACCGTCATTCTTTACAACAGCCATAACTCATCTTATCCCTAAGGACACAACGAAAATCAATGATCCGTCCAAGTACAGACCAATAGCATGCCTCCCCACTATATACAAAATACTCACGGCATGCATCTCTAACAAAATCTACAACCACCTAGACAGAAATAGTTTGATCGCTGAAGAACAGAAAGGGTGCATTAGAAAAGCGTATGGCTGTAAAGAACAACTAGTCATCGACTCAGTCATATCAAACCAGGCAATAAAAAGCAATAGAAATATTCACATGGCTTACATCGACTATCAAAAAGCATTTGACTCTGTGCCACATTCCTGGTTGAAATATGTACTGAAACTCTATGGTATCCACCCCCAAATACGGACGTTTCTTGGTCTTTGCATGAAAAAGTGGAATACTGACCTAACACTCCACCACCAAGGGAAGTCGCTGATTGTACCGAGGATGAGGATTAAAAAAGGAATTTTCCAGGGCGACAGTCTGAGCGCTTTATGGTTCGTCATGTCAATAAACCCTCTCAGCCTGCTTCTGAATAACAGCCGATACGGCTTCGAATTAAAGACTCCTAATAGATCCCATAGGTTAAGCCACTTGCTCTATATGGATGATCTCAAACTTTACGCATCTTCAAAACAACAACTTTCAAGTATGATCCGGATAGTGGAAATGTTTAGCACGGATATCCGAATGAAGTTTGGTTTGGATAAATGTAGAACTATCCATATAAACAAGGGAAAGTTTTCTAACGTGGTGAACATACAAGAATCAGAGATTCAAAACATGCAAGAGACGGATCTTTACAAGTATCTTGGAATTGAGCAGGCGCGAAATATTGATCATGTTGGCACTCGAGAAAAACTCGAGAAGATAGTGTACGAAAGAACGCGCAAAATAGCCAACAGTTGTATAAATGGTCGAAATATGAGCAAGGCACTTAATACCTTTGTTATTCCAGTACTGACCTACTCTTTCGGCATTATAAAATGGTCAAAAACCAGCATCAAGCTAATAGAAAGCAAAATGCGTTCAATATATAGAAAACACGGTCACCTCCATCCCAACTCGTGCCGTGAGAGATGGACTCTTCCAAGAAGTGAAGGGGGAAGAGGAGTAATACACCTACTCAATATGCACAATAAACAAGTGAACAAGCTACGAGAGTATTTCTACAATAAAGATGCTGCACTACATAAAACCGTAATAGAGGCAGATAAAAAATACACTCCATTAAACATGGCAGATAGAAACGCAGTATTTCAAATTGAAATAAACGATGAAATCTTGCATCAATGGGCTCAGAAGGCGGTCCACGGCGGGCATTTTTCCGACCTGCATCAGGAAGATGTTGACATTAAAGCGTCAAACAAATGGCTGAGCATCGGAGACTTGTACGCCGAGACCGAAGGCTACCTGCTGGCTATTCAGGATAGAGTACTACCAACAAGAAATTATAAAAAATATATCCTTAATACCCCTCACACAGAAGATAAGTGCAGAAGATGTGGCCAAAATGGAGAAACTATTGAACACATACTAAACGGTTGTTCAACTTTAGCACCCACAGAATACACAATAAGGCACGATAATGTAGCAAAAATAGTTCACCAAAACCTTGCAGTTAAACATCACCTTCTTGAACAAAAGTGTCCTTACTTTAAATATTCACCTGAAGCTGTTCTGGAGTCAAATACCCATAAACTGATGTGGAACAGATCTATCATAACAGACAAAGCAATTCAACATAATAGGCCAGATATAATACTCACTATTAAAAATGAAATGATAACCTACTTAATCGATATCGCAGTACCTTGGAACAGAAATCTTTCAAATACTCACAACCGTAAAATACAAAAATACTCTGAGCTTGCTAGCGAGATCAAAAGAGTTTGGCGCCAACGGGAGGTTCATACAATACCAGTGGTCCTATCTTCTACAGGACTAATACCCAAAAAACTTCATAAGTCACTTCAGTCTCTCGGCCTTCAACAATATCTCTATATGGAACTACAAAAAGCCAGCATACTACAGACTTGCCACCTGGTCAGAAATTTCTTACAGTAGAAGGAGTATTTGTCTCAGACCGTACCTTCTTACTAAAAATAAAAACCGACAAAGTCGAGCTAAGGAATATAATAATAATAATAATAATATAATGTATTTATTTTCGAAAATAAATTTTACAAATGAATTTGCGAGAAGTAAGTAAACAAATATTCAAAAAATTGGCAAAGTTCAGATGAGAAACTCACAGGAGTAACTCCCTGATCCACTTAACCAAGTAGGAAATTAATTAATTTTTAAACTTAGCCTAGGCCAGAAGTGTACTTATAATATATAAAAAAAATGAAAAAAAGTAAATAAATAAAAAGCTCTATATATTGCAGAAAACAAACTAGAAACTATGCATGTATGCATTGCCAAATATAATTTTTATATTGTCGTTTAAAATTCGAGATAGACAATGCCTGGAATGAGTCTTTGAATGAGTTAAAAAGTCGGGCAATGTTAAAGGTAAAACTACGGTCAAACATTGCCGTCCTATGAAATGGCGAAAGAACATGTGTTCTGAATACAATGCGTCTGTATAAGTACGTAGGGCATTTGAAGGGCAAGCATAATGTAATTCTCTCCTCCTCTAAATGCTAAGCCACCCTGTTTCAAAGAGTTTGTGTGAAATTGGCTGGTAGTTTCTTATTCCATGAATAAGTTTAAGACATGAATTTAACTGAATGTTTAAACAATTTGTGTAAACAACATCACAGTAATTGAATAAGGATAGTACAAGAGAGTCGCAAAGTAAAGTCTTTACCTTTTTTGATATAAAGTGACGATTACTATATATATGTTTTATTCTGACAAGCTCTTCGACAACAACTATTTATATGAGCGGTAAATCCAAGAGAACCATCAAATACTCAGCCGAGATTACGCACAGTCTCCTTTATGGAGAACACAGTATCCGCGATTTCAACCCTTATATTGTCCTTGCACTGTCAAAATCTGACAAGATGTAGCTATAGTACATCTACGAGGTTTGACGGAAAGAACTACTTAAAGGGTAGAGGTGACGTACGAAGATCTTTTCGAATGGTCCAAAGTAGGGAAAGTAATAGGAAGGAATAGAACTTCTTGAAAGAAACGGATGAAACGAGTCCGCTTTGTATGGTAGTGCGACGTTATGGGAGGTGAGGAAAAAAACCGCGACGGTGACCGGCGGCTTCCCTGTCCGCGGAAGCGCAAAATATTTACCACGAGAGATCGAAGCGAAGGTAATAAACACGAACGCTGCGAGAGCAGGGCCGCCGCCGCGTTCCTATCGTCGACAATGCATCAGTAAATATTGGCTTGAAAACCAAACAGAAAAATTGATTTATCTTAAATGAAAATAAAATACGGGAATGAGGCGTTATCGCGTAGACGTGATCCCGACGTAATAATAATAATAGTGCCTGTGACGAGGCGCGAGTTGACCTCGGGCCCTTCCGAGATAGTTGTCCGGGCCGTGTAATAGATAAAAGCGAATATGGTTCTAAAAGGACGTCCATTTAAATTCTTTCACACTCCGCTGTGCTGCAACGGTCTCTTGCGTTACGGCGACGGCAGGTTCGATAAACCGCCGATGCCGAGGATGAACGTCCTGACGGATGTATCTCTCTCTCTGAGCGTGTTGAACGAGAGCTACGGGTTTTACCAAAGCGATGGTTTGCTTCCGCGTGGTACTGGTATTTAGAGTTACGATTCCGCGGGCCCTTCGCATGTCAGGACTTTTAGCACATTCTTCTGCCCTTCTGAGCACGTCTAGTAGACGAAGTAAATTACTTTTGAGGTATTTTTATAGAACAGAAGTTCGTTATTATTCTTCTGTGTGAAAGAGAAGAGTGCAGGTCTTTGCAGTGGTGGAAAAAAGTATGGAAAATTTTAATAATGTTGTGTAGAGTTGCTACTTTGGGCGAAAGGCTGCGAGGCGTATGGTGCAATGTTTGACAGGGCTCCGTGGAGGTGGTGTCACCGCTTAGCGGAAGGGACCCTTCGACTTGGGCCGAGTATAAAAAGATGGCGTGTTAGTAGGTCAAGGCGAGCAGAAATCGTTTTGAACAAAAACGCCATAATTATCACGTTATACGCTGTTTGCTCACCTGGTTATTCTATGGACTAGGGCTAGGACTAGGACTTGAGCAAGGTCGTAAAAACCCTTTTTTAAATATCGATTGGCTTATATGTGAAACCTATATATTAGGAGTTATCAGTATCATTTAGAGGAGTAAATTTACTGTGTTTTTATATGTTTTTTGGTTTCAATTAATAATTTGCAAATAAAATTTCTAGACGAACTCTGTATCAAAGGTTTGACTCTTTTATGTTTTTTTGCATTAGTCAGTTATCAATGTGTTATTTTAAAACTAAAAAAAATCTAAGTTCCACTGAAACAGTTTAATTAAAATAACATCGGAAGGTTATCAGTTGTTTTTCTTTCTGCGTAATCCGATACCATATTTCTAGCCACCTAGAAAAATTTATAAAACCGTTTAAAATAGAACCTGTTCCAAGTCGCAGGCTTCAGTACCAACATAATTAGGTGAAGGCTTGGTGGCGCCCCAATCATTCTACAGAGAGCGTATCGAACTCGACTGTAGTCGAACAACGACCGAAAAGCTCTAATAAAAGACAGAAGTTGCCCTTTCTTTATTTAAGCCCCGTTTAAGAAAAGTGTACGTTACAGTCTATATCGTTAATGCTTGAGATGCTACTGATAAACTCTTTTATCACGGTTAACGAATGTACAAGAATGTTTTTTATGATAAGCGATTTGTGATTGGAAATAAGTACGGGAACTGTTTATTATTACTCAATAATAATTATATTTCAGTAAAGATAATACATTCAAAAAAATACGTCAAATGCGCAATGAATTTGAGAAATTTGAGCGTGCATTTATTCGTTCATATTAATATTTAAATTGAAATATTAAATTAAAGTTATCAAATTAAATCATATTATAAATTTATCAGCCTAATTTTATTCACAGTTAATTTATCACTCCCAGAATGTCATAGTTAACACTAAACATCCGGGAGTTATCAAGCGTCTTAAGTTTTGTATATTCCCTATTTTGCAAATATATTGGGGGCCTACAAGGGCGTTATTTATTCTATGTGCTGCAAACACAAGGGTCCTCTCCACCGAAATAAATTTTACCATCGGTACTGGTATGACCTGATTTGATACAAAATCTGGTTTTTACTGAACGGCTGATTCTTTCTTTACGAATTTTGTTAAAACTTAATAGACTGTTGACTGTTTTAATGTAGATGTTGTTGAGACAATTCCTAAGAAGAGTATGGTTTGTTTTTGAATAATATTGCTGCAGCACCCGCAGCATCCCAAACACATATACCATTAGATAAAATTGATTCAACCAAAGACGTATACATCCTAACTATTTGATAAACCTTGACGTAATATAAAAAAATTATGAAGATCTCATTTACAATTCGTGCGATAGCCTGGAGATAGTGTGGAGCACCAGCTTTCGTTATGGAATAACTGATGAATTACGGTCTCTCTAAATGATCTAGCCATTTTTTTACCCGACTTAGTAATTTTTCAGCATTTGCGACAGTTTCTTCCATTCATATTCATATATATTGTAACCAAGATTGGCCCCAGAACCGTGCCCTGTAGCACACCATACCTTACCAGAAGGGAGCAGCTCAGGCTGTCACCTAGTTTAACCTTTTGCACTCTATTTTGTAGGTACGATTTAACCAGCTTTTTTTACTAGCCCTCTTCAAGTCTATGCGGCAAGATATGGGACGACATAGTGTCGATTGCTTTGACCAAATCGATAAAAACAGTAATATACTTTTTCTGTCATTAAAAGATCGAACTACCGTTGAATAGGGCACTTTTTTCTAAACACTGTTTTAATCTAATTAAGCTAAGCTAATTAAGTTAACCAAATATAGTAGTGGCGTAGGAATATATTCTGATTGATGGTAATTGCAAATATTATGTAAAAATGTCAGCAATGGCAAAGTTTTTAAAAATGTCCAAAAGTAATATGACATATTACAAAAATATGAAAGGAAGAACCGAAAGGAAAGAGCTCATCTGTTTAGGTGAATTGAATGCGGAGTGATGAAAGCAAATTTTCCCTGTTTAAATCTGATATTAGACAATACCTAAGAAAATCAGTTGGTGCAATGCAAAGTGCCAAATTCCTACTATAAAACATAAAAGAAGGAACTTAATGGTCTAGGCATGTGTCACGTAAAGACAAATATAACCGTACTTGAAAGACCACCCAAATCGCCAGATCGGAACCCCCCAGATCAGAAGTCTTGGATCGGCGTATTCTCATGCATTCCCAAGTGAAAAATCAATAGGACCTCTTAAGTTGATTAAATCAAAGTGGCGACAGATCCATGAGGAAACCTCACCGTTTCTATAATTCTATGCCTAGAAGGTGCCAAGCCGTCTTAGATGCTCGCGGCTAAAAGTTCCATACTTTTCTTCCACTTTTTGTTTGAAATTTCTTTAAAATATGAATCTGAACGAAAATAATTCTTTGTAAAATAACCATATAACCAATAATTTGCAGAAACACATATGTTTATGGTATAAAAAAGTTCCTATACTTTTTTCCATCGCTGTATATATAGAAGGTAAGGTAAAACAGCTCTTAGGGATATTAATCTTCTGCTGTGTAAAATTTCACTCACTTGCTGTTTTTGGTTGTTTTAATTCAAATTAATTTCACAAAAAAAACCTTTCCACGTTTGCGCTGCTGTCATTTATAGAGAAAAAAAATCGATTTCATCTAACGAATGAAGAAAGAATACAAAAAATATTTTCATTGTGTTTTCTATTTATTCAAACATATGAAGGCATCAGATAGATTTAAGGAAGTATTAAGCACAAATATAAAGTGCCTGGTTTTTAAAACTTAATTTATTGTTTACATTTCTGTAATATTTTTTTTATTGTTTCTTTAACATTTTTATTCACTTTCCCTTCTTCCTCAAAATCGCAAAAGTTTTCCATTTACTTTGGTGCGGAAGGGAAAAACCAGATCAGACGAATCAAACGGAGGAAAGTAGAGAAGAAGTTAGAAGATACCGACACGTGCTATACTAAAAGTTGAACCGAAACTTATCTTCCTTGCTTCCTTACTATATACGAGGAGGACGTAGTCGACGTACAATCAATCGCAAAGGACCACCGGAGTCGCGACATCGAACGAGGGCTCCAAACGAGCGTTTATTATACAGATCTAATGCTAATTACTGACACGACGACGTTTTGATGCCACAGGTGCTTAAATGCTCGAGCCGTTTTCGCGAATATCGGGTTAATTATGGGACGCGAGCTAATATTTGCCGGGGATTAAAAGTTGCCGCGCAGAGACGAACGCGTTTTGTCACGTAACGGTGCTGTCTGTTTGTTTGTGCGGATAGTAACAGGGTTGTAGCTCCGCCACTGAGTCCGTACAATTGTTCAAGCCGTTATCAATCTTCTAATCTAATCGTGAAAATGAAATGTATACAGGGTGTTTTAAAACAAATGCGAGAAACTTAAGGGTGTGACTCCTTGTTGAAAATAAAAGCTAGTTTACCACACAGGGTGTCGAAGTAATATATCTCGTTTATTATTTGATTCAGAGAAAAACGTTAAATGCGAAAGTTATAGATGAGATTAAAAGAAATAATTTAAAACTATTTTCAAATATATCGCCCCCTGAGTATATGGTCTATTCAGAGCGTTTTCGGATTTATGGTCATCGGTTTCGTCAAAAAAATTATATTTGAGATTTAAACGAACATAAAATTAGGAACTGAGCAACTTTGGAAAAACAACTTAAACATTAAAAATGCCATATTAATATTGCTATTAGTTCCAAAAAAAAACACTAAAAGTAAGAAAATCATGCACCATCGAAAAATTCATGGTTTAGTTCCAAGTAAAGCAACTAACAACAAATTAATTAAGAAAACTAACACAAAATTGACAGGTTTCATGGCTACATTTGCACTGGAAGACGGGTTCTGAAAACATTATTCACAGTTTAATAATATTTTAGGCTTCTAGAAAGACGGAATTTCTATATTAATGGAAAGAAACGAAACATTTTCTTCGCAAAATTAAAAATTTACTTATTTTTTTTTTAGTTCTTCTTGGTTTACTGCGATATTTTCTCATAATTTAACAAATTGTCATTTTGTTAGTAAAAATGTGTTAGTAAATATGTTTAGACGATAGACCCTACAACCCTACATTGGGTGATGAAGTATAGAACCGAGTATTATACAGGCTGTTCCATTTAAAAATAGAAGTTTAGTTTCGCATATATTTAGGAAGCACCCTGTATATTTGATTATAATTTTAAATTGTTTCTTTTAGTCTTTTCTATAATTTTTTTGTTTAAAATTTTTTTCTAAACAAATAATAAGTGGCTCTGACACTCTGTTTGGACACCCTGTATTGACGTTTGGGCAACAGCTGACCATTAGGAAGATATAGCGCTACACATCTGCCGCAAAAACATTTTTTTTAACTTAAAAACGAAAAAAGATAGAACGATGAAATTGAAAATGAAATTTTGAGGAGGCATTATTTTTGTAAAAACAAACCTACTGCAGATTATTTTTTATTGTTTCAAAATGGATAAAGGGGGTTGAACTAGACTACACCCATCATTCCCCTTAACTAAATTTGAAGACAAATGATATAAAAAATAGATTTTTATTTTATGTTTTATTTAGAAATTTTTTTGTCTACTCCTACATATTTTTATATAATACTTAATTTTTCCAAATAAAAAAATAAAATAAACTAGATCAAAATATCAGTAGATTACAAAAATCTAGCGGGCTGACATCACACTTTATTATTGCTTTATATGACAATGCTACCAACTACTAACCAAAACTAATAACATTTTTTATTCAATAATGTCGAATTGTACTAATGCAGAAACGACGGATATGCATTTTATGTACGGGCGTGCAAACGAAAATTCCTTGGAAACTTGTCGTCTTTATCGTACCCTAATCGTGGACCTCCTCATCGCGGCTGGTTTGGCAGGCTTATTCAAAAGCTACATGAATTTGGAAGTTTCGAAAAAAGGAGTTTTGATACCGTGAAGTTGGAACATCCGGATTAGAAGCTGCTGTACTGTTATTGAAGGGAAAGCGGAAACAAGTGCCAGGCAGACATT
Organism: Cylas formicarius; assembly: GCF_029955315.1. Classification (NCBI taxonomy): domain Eukaryota; kingdom Metazoa; phylum Arthropoda; class Insecta; order Coleoptera; family Brentidae; genus Cylas; species Cylas formicarius. The sequence goes on along the minus strand of NW_026844326.1, from coordinate 27,234,870 downwards.
TTTAATCATTACTATCATAGTATTATATGCAAGTGTGGCAAACAGCAATAGAGTCACGAGTGCTTAAAAAACGAATGACACAAAAAAAAAGAAAACTGACACTGAATGGAGTAGAGAAAAAATTGTATTTTTAATTTGGCTTAGGTGGCTTATTTATTTGTTGTGTTTTTATTTGAGTTAAACGAAAAAACAAAAAGTAACCTAATAATCCCTTCCATCGAAATTAATTCTATTTTTTTGTCATGTTTTCATGAGTTTTTACTTAAATTTAATTAAAAGGGGTAGTAGCGCAATTCAATTCATTTGAAATCCCAAAAGGTTGTTTTCAGGATAATTGAGAAATGAAATATTCAAATGTTGATTTTTTGAACAATACTGCGTCCTTTATACAATCCATTACAATAAATTGGCTTAAATACAAAAGCATGTTCGGATGTTGAGTTTTAACCCAAGCATATGGACTTTAGTTTTTGGTTAGTGACGATACTTTTTATTCTATGAGGTTACGCCAACAACAATATATTCTTTGAACCTTTGAATTTTGCTTGTGGTATGATTAACAGTAAATATTTAAAAGACATCCAAAAGATATCCGCTGCTGGATCTCCAGGAGTTGTACAAAAGTGATAAGTTTCCTATCTGGAATTAGTGTAATAAAACATTATACTTAAATTATTGTATGTATTTCATACAGTTACTTAAAAAATACAAATTCTGGTCCGAAATTTTAAAACTTAAATTTATTCGATTTTTCGACCAGAGAACAAAATATTTCGTCAAGCCTTGTAGGCAATACGTAGATGACCCAACTGTAATATCCCGTATTTGAAAAAAGTAAATTCTACAAGAGAGTCAAAATATTATTCTATTTTTTATCGACCATGGAGGCAATAATTTAATTTGTTGGTAAACAGAAACTGAAAAAAATTATTTGGCAGTATATTGGGCAGCCCAAAAAACATAACGCAATGAAAATCGCAAAATATAAAGCAACTATGAAAAAAAATTGAGAAGGTCCATTCAACATGCGCATGCCCGAGATTTAAAATCTTGATGCCGACTAATGAACCTGCCGCATTCAAAAACCAACATGGCCGTTGACAGTTAGTCAATAAGTTTGGATGCGGTATAATGGAAATCGCAGTTTAGAGAGAAACGGGCGCAAAGTGCATGTTTATTGTCTAATAGCAGTCGGGTCATCGATATATGAAAAGTAAAACTTAATATCGGGCATGTGAAACGCGAAGGCAATAACTTGAAACAGGTCCCCCCCACCCCCACCCCGAAAACACTGTTTGTAGTTTTAGTATTCCGTATCTGCGTTACTCGCGGCATTAATAACGTAAATACCTTGGGCACGATTAATGGTATCGGGACCGGCTTGCGGGGGGGACCGAAAGGGGACGGGCGGCGGGACGATCCCGGAACGGAGATCTAAGACGGGGGATGAAATTTACATACGAACGGCCAGCGCGGGGACGCCGGGGGGGACGTGTCGGCCGGGCAAGCTATTCGGCATTAGTCTTCGAACTTTCCTCACCGCGGTGTCGTGCATGCACGTATGCTGGAAATTCATTCCTCTCCGTCGTCGACGTCTTTGCAAATTGGATTCGGTGTAGGGGGGAGAAGAAACTAACCCAACTTCCCGAATGAGTAGAAAAAAATGAAATCGGCTGATTTGGCAAAGCCGCGTCGCTTTTGTATGAGGCTTGGTCTACATTGAAAACTATTTGATATATTATGGTGGTCTTCTTTCTTTTCCTCGTGGTTTCCTCTTTACCAAGTTTCGTTGGTATCCAGAATGGAGTCATTGCTCTATCCTTGAATTTCTATTCTATTATATTTTACCTGCGGTGCATCCCTGACCTTTATGGCCAGGGCGCTGCATTCAGACCTTTCGATCGATTATGCCCGAAAGCCTTCACTCCCGCTCCTAGAATCCCTGTATTCTCGTGGAAGTACGCCTTCCTTCGAGTGGAACTCAGTTGGTGACGAGATGAATGAGAGTTTTTTCCTCTTCTAGGCACAGCCTGAATGTACTGTCGTCGCCCACCCTCATGCCCTGTACCCTGCTCTGCTCTTCAGCACGCTTTTGTCTGAGGTCATCCTCACAGAGGTAAGAGCCTAGACTGCCACTCCACTGTCACTGTCTTGCCCGAGCACCCTCTGATGAAGTTCTGAGCGCACACCAATATCGCCTGCACAGTTCTTTGGTATGTATGGTCTTTAGGTGCAAAAAGTAACCTCAATCGTGTCCCTATAAATAGAGAAGGCATCTTGATTCCCGCCTGAGACACGTGTCAGTTGTCGGTGCACCTCTGTCCCTGGCTTCCAGTTTCCCAGAATCTACAACCTAGTTTAGTCCCAGGAGCACCTCCATCGACGCATTTGGCGGTTACCATTATGCAGCCCATTCTCTCCATTCTCCCTAGAGCTGCAATGATAATGTGTCTCTCATTGGAACTCCACCATACCAAATCAGCGTAGGTAACGAGTGGTCCGGACAACCAAAAAAGCAATTTGTGATTGAAGTTCTATTATTTCTTCTATAGTTATCCATTTCTAGAGGCAACAATCGTTCCTTCTTTTGTTTTGCTAACCCCCAGTGCATATTCGCTCAATGATTAAGTTGTGCATCATGTGTTCGGTCCTTTTCGTAATTCTGTCACTCCAAACCAGCGAGTTAGGTTGTCTCTCTGTTTCCTAGCCAGATTTTACTTTATTTATCTTCATTGCTTTTTCCACCTTAAATATCAAGATCGGTCTGATCGTTGTCACTAATTATGCGAAGTTTTCTTTGTATTGATAACTGGGCCGTAATCTTCGAGTCGCTATTTTAAAGCCCTTGGCATATAACAGGCACCGTCCTTTGACTTTTGACCATTGGCTTTCCTCCACGTAATATATTTTAGAAACATTGCTGTACTGCGCTGACATTATGTCTGAAGAGACGAACTTGTGAAACACGAATGAAACCTAATACTCTATTTGTTTAAGAAGAATGCATTTTACATTATAAATTTCCAAAATGGTAAAAAATGTAAAAAACCAGATTTAAAAGTTAATGAATGAAGTATAAATAACACATTCAATCAAGAAACAGTGTCTGTTTAAAAGACGGAGACCCGGAGATTTTATCGTATAAGTCCCAAAATTGACATGGACTAGTCCGCCTTAGACAACAGAATACGAGGTGTGTTTAAAAAGTAAGGTGACTTTTGTAATTGGGCGGATAAGCACATCTTCGATATTTTTTTTATTGTGGGTACGTATGTCCCTAACATGTAAAAGAACCCAGAAGAACCACAAGGTCTAACTTTTTGGCCAAAAACAAGGGAGTGATGATAAGAGGATAACATGGTTGAAGCAAAACCCCATGGGGAAATACATTTTATCAAATCAGAAAAACTTAAGAAAATAAAAAAAATTGTAAAAAACCTTTTGAACATTTTATTTTTTAACCTCTTATTTTATTTAGTTCTTCATACGTAATGATCTAAAATTTAAGATGGTCGGTCGCTGTCTTTTAAACAGACACTCTGTCTTGTGTGAATGTATGAGTTATTTTTCTTTTGGGTTTTTAGTTAAACTTGTTTTGGTGCACTATTAAATCACATTTAGATGAAGAGGCATTCTTGTGAAAAACCATAACTAGAGCTCTCTTTACAATTTTATATGGTCGACTACAATATCGGCGTTATAACTTCCTTGTTAAGGATTATATTATCGAACCGAGCAAATAGTAATCGAACGCACAATGGCGGTGGAAGATAACTTGCTTTTTTTTTCGAGAACACCTTTATACCATCACCGGATCGCGTTGTGTATCTTCCAGCAGCGACCGGCGTAAAAATCGCCGGTCTTATCTTCATCCACGCATCGATACCGATCACGATCTGTCACGCTATCGATATCGACGTCGATGATCGTTCGGCTACAAAAGGGTCGTTTCTCGAACTGCGCGAATAAATCAAGCGAGCCGCGCCGAACAATGGACGAACCACGGCGCGTACGGACATACAATCACACGTCGCTGACATTTTATCGACGCCCGGTAAAAAATAGCGGCCAGCCTAGGTACTTATACGTCACTAATAGGCCGGTTAAAGTCATGGACCTTGGCGATTCTTTGGGGTCCTCCTGATGGAGTCCCGCCTGGGTCCTTAATTATCCTTTTTCTACTATTACTACTTCCTACCCAATTATGCATCGGCTTGGTTAACCACGGTAGTGAGTCACTTTGGACGCGTCCTCCACAGCTGCAGAGGTACATCTGGGTCTCTCTGATTAGATGTCATAGCTTCGATATTAACTTCTCGGTGTAGCTCATTGCATCCGGTATGGTTACACCTTGATATGCCTTCACATTTGGTGTGGATGTGTCTTAGTTCTTAGTTGGTTTGCTCTTAACAACTTAACCCTGGTCATGAGAGCTATTATAATAAGAACGGACAGTGTTTTCTGCGTTTACTTCTTTTATTTCCCGTTTTTATACGATAGGCATCATTTATTATTATTACCGTTTATAACGAATTTTCCTCGGGAACAACTTGTCGACATGAAATATACTCTTTTAGCCTCCAGAATATGCGCTCACCATTATCCTCAAAACGCAATTGCTAAATAATAATAATAATAGAATAGAATAGAATAGAATTTATTGGCCATTCAGATACGTCACAAAAACAACAAATGGTACGTCAAAGGTTAACAATACAAAAGAATTTATATATATAATATAAAAGGTTGTACAATTTTTGAGAACTAACACACTAACGCAGTGGTCTATTCAAGTGTAGTATGTTTGATCAACTCCAAGTATTCATTAATATCATAGAAAGGATTATCAGTAAAAAAACTTTTCATTCTCTTTTTAAATTGTCTGTATGGTAGATTTTTTATATTATTTGGGAGAACATTATACAGTTTAACATTAATCTTATTGTTTTGTGAGGACGTCAGTCTGGAGTGAGGTGGGGTGATCATGTCAACATACCTAGTATTATACTCATGTCTATTGCCAAGTGTCCCATAGACATCCGCGTTTTCGTGAATATACAGGATGGATCGGTATATATAAGTAGAAGGCAGCGTCATAACCTGGAAGTCAGAGAAAATGGGCTTGCAGTGGGCAATCGGGTTGGCACCGCAGAGGACCCGCACAGCCTTCTTTTGCAAACGAAAAGCTCTTTCCGTATATCCAACCCCACTCCAAAGCACAATGCCATAAGACAGCACACTATGAGAAATAATAATAATAATAATAATAATAATAATAATAATAATAAAGTATTGTCTAACAGATAAAAACATCCATTTATAAGACAATTTGATAAATATTAAGCCAAAAATTCCAATTCAACTAAGCAAATGAAATTAAATTTAAGAATTAACCTATAAAAAACACATACATAAAGCATATACTAGCACACAGTACATAGCATATATGCACTAGTAGCATACATAGGTGAGGGTGGGGCGAGGCAGCCCCCCTGGGGCAAGGAGGACAATTTCAAAAATTAACCAAAAAATGTTTTCTCGTTATTTTAATGATAAATTCTGTTAATTCTTTTTAATAAATAATTAGCTTCGCCAAAATTTGGGTAAATTTAGTTAAAGTTAGTCAAAAATAAATCGACTTGATGAATAAAAGCCTCAAAAAATAATAAAAAGCTTACCCTCCCCTACATACATATAGGGAGTAATGGTATAGGCGAGCTTGCATCTAATATAGTTAATCAATGGCGTTGTAAGAACATCAATATTAGTCAAGTCTTTGGTATTGTGGTAAATGAAGAGTTTTGGGAGGCTTCTTACATACATTTTCAATGTGGGCTGCAAAAGATCGTTTAGAGTCATACAGGACGCCAAGATGTACATCGTATAATAGGAGGTATCATCAGTGAAAAGTGCGCAATGTGCTTTATTCGTCAGCAATCAACAGAGTAGAGCTATCTCGTTCACAAGCAATAGGAGAAGGAAAATATCAACATACCTATCCGACAAACACTATTTGAAAAAAAATATATTAGTGCGTCGTTGTGTGTCCCAAGCCTGATCTGTATACTGAGTAAGATTTTGAATGCTAAAGAATCCATTATGTTTAGATGTCATACTGAGTTTTACTTGCATACTTCCTTACTCATAAATAGATGTTCCAAAAGACGAAGGTCAATAAGATAGAAATAGGTCTATAGTTAGTGATATTGTTAACATTTCTATAAGAGTGGTTCGAGCAGCGCATGAATGCAATCCTTGGCGAAGAAACATGAGACATTATTTGGTCCCTCGGTAGCTTTATTTTTCAGTATATTTTCCATATCGAAGATGGTTTTATCTGAGAGGCTGTTAACTGTAATATGAGAGTTGAGACTGATTTGGAGCTTTTCAAAGCAATCTTGATTCAAACATTTTAAGAGTCGCTATTTTTAGCACAGTTTTGAAATAAAACGAAACATCACAAAAAGTAAAAGACATACTCAATCTATTTAAAACCAGCGAGATGTCGCTAATTTATTTTTATTTAAACATAACCTATATTATCTCTGTTAAAAATTGAGTAGAGTACAGTACAGTCCGAAAATAGAAAAAAAACACATACATCAAATATCAAATGACGAGTCGACATTTTAAAATATATAAAATTTAACCATAACTATTTTTTCAAACACCCTGTATAACTAAAAATAAGTTTAACTTCTAAATCTTTATCAATCTTCGAACTTTGGTTAAAAGATCACTTACCGTTTTTTGCCATGGGCCTTGTTTTGCTCTGACTTACTTGAAAACTTTTTCTTATCATCCTGGATTGACAAACAAATATTTTAGAAGAAATTGTCATTTCACAAAAATAGATTTTAAAAATTATTTATCAAAGTGATAGGTGTCAATAGGTGTCAACAATACAAATTTGTAATGAATCGGGTACGCTCCATGCAAGACAACTCCATTTTCAAAAAAGTGCTGTCCAAATCTTTTTCAATAAAATTCAAATTATAAACACCCTTACTCAACCAGAAAAAAAAACCAAGCCACTGTCAAGCCTAAGGCATCTAAAAAAATCTATAATTATCTTCAAGGCGATAATTGGGTATAGTTTTAAGTTGACCAAGTAGTTTATAGTTTATCTAATAGTATTCTGGGGAAGTATTCACTATGATCTTTTTTCCACCTGCGACGATACTTTTCTGGAATGAAAACTGTATTTGTTGTCTTCGTGGGATGTATTGGCTTTGTCTTATAACATTGTATTTGTATGCTATATAATAATAATAATAATTCACGACGAACTTTCAATGCTCCAGGTTTCTTTATATCCTATCGTAAAACTAAGGTACAAGAACAGAAGAGTTTTGAGTAACCACTTTCAATATGAAATATAGATAGATAGACGATCAGATCATTGAAACATTCTAGTTCTCAAAGTTATATTGCATTTTTACTTTGTATGCACGCATCTTTGTTTTAACATCGGCTATGTGGACTCTAAGGATATCGGTTGCGGTTGAAAATTTTAATACTCACGATGACGAACGCCTTACTTACTTACCACCACCCCCTTTCTTCTCCGAGGGGGTGGCAGACTGTCGTGACGTCTTTGTTCGGTAAGTTATAAGCCAAAATAATTACATGTAATATTTTACGTCGTTCTTTGTAATTGTAATATAACGCTCCGGCATTAAGAATTTGAAAATCCCAAATCCTTTCTCATTTCCTGTTTAATTCGTCTAAACCCCGATGGAAATCAGAATTAAAACACAGTTTTCTTGTCGAACTCGGCTAAGGGTTCCGGCGATTTCCGCCAACGGTGCGGTCTTCGCATTCGCCATAGTTTCAAAAAGGCGACTGGTTTATAACATGCAAAACGAAAAAGTACTATTTACTATTTTAATTCCAAATGAGACGCATTTGGTTGCAACAAATAAAATAATCTTTGATTCTTATTCGGAATTAATTTTGCAGTTTATACGTATTAAAATAATAACATAATATTAACTTTTTTAAATATTGTGGGGATCCGGCTCGAAGGACCAGAATAAAGCGACCCCGCGACGAACTGTCGGAACGACGGTCGACGGTACCGTCGGGGCAAACGCCGTCAACCCTCTCGGCACCCCTTCCGCCGTCTCTCGCCGCCCCCCGACCCGTTCTCCTATTTAAAACATCTCGCTTGTTTTATAATCTATCTCTGTCCTGTATTCTTAAATCTATCACAATTCTGCGTGAGTTTTATCGCTGGAATTCCAACAAATTACTCCCGGGGGGGCGGTGGCGGCGCGAGTGCGCGCGGGGGCGGCGGCTAGCCCCTTTTTCTCTGCCGCCGCGAGACAGAAGAGAAACTCTTGGCGCGGGGGAGGGGGCGCCGTCGGGTGGCGGGGGGTGACGCGGGCGGGAGAATTTTACGAAATTAATGTTTATAATTGCATTGTTTCTCCCCGTGCGCCGGAGAAATAATGGAATACATTGATTAAGTTTCTTAAGACACTAATGAGTATTTTCCGAAACTAAGACATACAAATTGAATCGTTTCGAGTTTCGGGAAAAGTTCGGGCGATTAAAAACGTCCGGGCGTAGACGTAGAAAGCGCCCCCTCTCCTTTCCCCCCGCTCCAACAGCTTTGGGCCCTTTTGTAACCGCAAAATTTAAAAATACATAAATCGAAAGGGTCCGAAAGTAGCACAGCGGTGTGTACCGATCTTATCAATGTACGAAGTTTCTCAATCAACTTGTTCATTAAAAGTTTACTAGAATTATTACATGTTCAGATTCGGCATATGGTGAATCTACTTGAGCAAAAAAAAAAGTGGTACAAGCTGTTCCAAGATGGCCGAGAGGACGCCGATGACAAACCTCGCTCTGGTCGCCCCAGCAAGTCAATAAATGATAAAAGCATTGAAGAAGTGAAACAAATGCTGTTGAAAAATCGTCGAAATAAAGATCTGAAGAAATTGTTTAATTTTAAATAAAAGGACCGCCGAAGGAGCATCGCATAAAACCTGTAGAATTTATATATATATATATATATATATATATATATATATATATATATATATATATATATATATATATATATATATATATATATATATATATATATATATGTATATATATATATATGTATATATATATATATATATATATATATATATATATATATATATATATATATATATATATATATATATATATATATATGTATATATATATATATATATATATATATATATATATATATATATATATATATATATATATATATATATATATATATATATATATATATATATATATATATATATATATATATATATATATATATATATATATATATATATATATATATATATATATATATATATATATATATATATATATATATATATATATATATATATATATATATATATATATATATATATATATATATATATATATATATATATATATATATATATATATATATATATATATATAATAACCATATAATAAGTCCTTTGTTAATATTAAAAAAAAACTATTTATGAAATATATCTGGTACTATGAACTGAATTTGTTAAAAATGAAATAAATGAATAAAATGCTGAAAAATTAGCTAGCAGCTCTGATAGCAAGTTTTGCTGATCAAGACTATCAAATAGTATAGTGTATACACTGCACGGAATACTTGGTGCGAAATGGGGACATGGTGATCAAAGTTTTAATAAGGTAAAAAAAGGATATCAGATCAGTCGTACACCTGTTTCTTTGATATGAATGGTGGTGGTCCTTAATGGTGGTAGCTGGATAGTGCAAGCAGCAAACAGAGACAGTTATTGTAGTTTCAAAGTAACAGGAGGAATGGTAATATCTTTGGCTACCAGGGGAACTCTTATCCCATCCATAAAGACCCATATTACTAAGGGCAATTGTTTTCCAATCTAACAGATATAATTACAGAGGAATATCTCATACGGGAGCTTCTATTAAATGAATATGAAAATCCGAATCTCAAATCCATAATATACATAAAATCATCCATAAAACGGAAGTCGAGCTCCAAGAACACTAACTTCCAAGAGATGAGAGATGGCTCGATGTTTAACAGAAATATTGGAAAAATATTCGGCCCCAACATACTCGGAAACCGTCCATAAAAAGAGGTATTATTCATTTTTAGATAATATAACCAGATCCTCTTGTCAGCTCTTGAAGAAAATTACCTCGTAAATCCACGAAACCATTTGATCACAAAGTTCTTGCTATATGTATATGTTTATAAATCATAAATTTTTAACGATTAAGCATTATTCTTTGGCCCACTACGATGGTCTAGTTATTACAAATGGCCCGTCTTAAAAAAAGTTTTCCCACCACTGACCTAAACCATGCTAAATGTCGTGGGTGTGCGTCGGAAAAATTTCCTAGTCCGCCGTCTTAACCGTTTTCTTTGCCGAGTCCGATTCTAAAAGACTCATCGGATGGAAGAAAACGATCGCGCGCGGGTGGGGGTCGCGCCACCCCCTAGCCCCGCGCGGAAGCCCCCGCGCGAACCCTCGGCCCGGCGTATAAAACCAAAAAGCTGCCTGCAATGAGTTCGTCACGTAGCAATCGATAAATGAGGGAAAAGTGCGCGAATACTGCGCGGTGATTAGCATTTCTTTCGCGGCGGACGGCCGTCTCGAAGGCCGGGCCGACGCCGACGTCTTCCACGACGGCATCGAATAGACCGCCACGGCAAATGAAGTCACGCATCTGAGCTGACATTATTTATTTATTTATTTGGTCAAAATGGACGGTCTGAAAAAATGGAAATGGTGGTTTACGTTTAAGTGCGAACGCGCAATATATAGAGCGAGTCAATAAAATTGTCAAGAGGCACAATATTAATTTTACGTTTACATCATATTTTTAAATTTTCTTTTGAATCCCTATTAAAATTCTTCAACATTTTAAAAAAAATAACACACATCTAAACCTAATAGTTATGTCAATATTTTAATTATTTAATAATTTTTATTTTTAATTTAATTAAACATATTTAATATTGGCGGTATTCGAACTTAACGTAAAAGATATATGGAATTTGAACTAGATGGATTTTAAATTGAAAAAACTCGATTTTATTAAAAAATCAATTTTTTTCTGAAAGATATTAAAACAACCTACTACTTTTATTAAGTATGCCAAGTATACAAGTACTTTTAATACTTCATCGGCCAATTAATTCATCAAATTTGTTGTGGTGCCATTAAATTAGAAAATAAAGTAAGTGTGGATTTTCCAAAACCCAAATTAATTCATATGATTTATATATTGAGTGATGCGGAAAAACCAACAAGGTTGGCAGCAAGACTTTATAGGGCGATGTACACCGTGCGCCAAATAAAACGATCCACTATACGATACGATAATCTTATATTTTTGTTGGTACAAGGTGCCCCAAAAGTGTCCCGACATCAACTTTGTTATTTTAAATAGAACACCATGTATCTTTCGACATTTTTAGAATGTTTGGTTAAAATAAAGGTCACTTTCTTAAGAAATTGCTATTCGAATTTTGCATAGGTTAGGCCGAAATTGGGGTTATGTGTTTTTTTTTTTTTCATAATTTGATTGCCCGAAAAAATTTTACCACAGACTAAGGAGATGATGCATTACTCAATTAGTTTAACAGATCCCCTCAGCTTATACAGGGTGTCCCAAATAAGTGGTGCCGTTTTGGTGAATTGAATTAGCAAAATCTCAAGATTTTCAAATGGAACTTCTTATATTTTTGTTCAGCTATAAATTCTAGGACAAAAAATAAGGTAATGTATATTGTTTTTTTCTGATATTCTTGTTGAATTTAGGACCCTTGTTGTTAATATTAGATATTTTTTAAATAGCAAAGACATGATTGGAGACAATAATTTGAAAATATATAAAATATTTTTTTTTGTTTTATAGATTTATTTATTCAAATTTTTTCGAATTTTACTTCAGGTTCAAGATAATCCTCGGTCCAGTAGCTAGCTCATGTGATACATCCCCATCTGCCGTCGATCGCACTACTAGAAAAAGCAAATATCATCCCTTAGATATGGAACTACACCGAGGATATCAAAAGCGCGATTTTCAATAATGGGTAAACTTCTACGCTGTTTTTTGTCTGAAATAAAATGTTTTTCTATGAAGCTACTTTTCGCACTAATGGTGCAGTTGATTGGTATAACTTAATACATTCGAGGTACGGAAAGTGCAAAACCGAAACTATTGGTCAATTAGTGTATGCCGAGGAATAAAACACTTTAAAGTTATTGGACCATATTTTTTTCGCGGATCACTTAACTAGATATTTAAACTTTTTGCGGAACGAATCACCTCAACTTTTTACAACTTCTATACTATAGCTATAGACTAGCGACTAACACATCCAGAGCAGTATAACGAAGACGTCGGAAACTTGATAAAAGTTAAGAAATTGTTTTACCAAAAATTGAATTATGTGACTTAACAGCATTAGATTTACATTTGTGGGGATAGGTTAAAGATCGTGTTTATGTGAATCCCCCTACAACACTATCCATGTAGAATAAATAGTTAAAAATAAGATAATTTTTGTTTGTTTTTTTATTAGGTATTGAATATGATTTACTTTTTTAAAGAATATTTTTTTAAAGGGATTGAGTTGTTAATAAAGAGATGTAATAAGTGTATTGAAGTTAAGGGGGATTATATTGAAAAATAATACAAAATTGTTACTCTACTTTGTTTCTTTCATATTCAGGCCGGGAAATTTTTGCGCTGCCCTCGTATATCGGGGAGGCAAGTGATTCCCAATCCGGTTCTCTTATCGCCAATGTGGGTCTAAAATGTCTACATAATCCTTAAGATCACCCACCTCAAGGCTCTTCTTGGGATCATTTTGATTTCACTGAAAATACCAAATTTCACGTGTGTATATTGTAGAACAGTATCATTAACTTTACCAGCAAAATAAATTTTAGTGTATTATAATTATACTATATTACTTTCAGACTGATATTTCATTTTTCATTTCAATTGAAAAAATTATAACCAATACAAATCATAAGATACAATATCTCAGACATAGTTCCACTATTATATTTCATATACTTATGAAGTTCTTGATGAAAAACCTTAATACAAGCCTTTAATATTAAAATAAATAAAAACAACCATAAGTAATGTCCAATTAAATAAAATTCGAAAAGAGAGTTAATCTATTAGCCGTTACGGTCCTGTTCTGGTTCGAATTCGCTGGCCGAGTCGCCAGATAAGGAAGTCAAAAATTTAATAAATATGCTCGCAAGTTTCTTGATAATGCTTGATGCCATTGTTTCAGTCGTTCGGATGTAGGTAAAAGAGTAAGAACGACGAGAGCTAAAAGCGGCTTTTTGATTTTTATTACCCAAGTTTTTCTATACCCCTTTATGAGATATTGTTCAACGATCGATCCATTGTGTTTTGTTCGACTTGCGAAGTTGGTTGTTGTTTGGATTAGCGCTGCCGTGATGCGATGGAAAAAAAAATGATCTCACGCACCAATGAAGTAAGTGACAAAAGATTGGAGGGTACAATTGTAGACTTTACGGTTTTTACGTTTGTATACAATTATCAGCACTATTATATCTACTAACACTATGCTGTACTATACTAGGACAAAAAAAGCGATTCGTATATTACCTTGCATTCTGGCCTTTATTATTATCAATAATAATTTAATTATTATTATCAAGGAACCATCACTCGTATATGTGTATATGTGTTTATCGATGACATCAAACTTCACGCGCAAAATCCAATTCAGCTGAAATCGCTGCAAAATATAGTAGACGACCTTTAGCTCTGATATTAAAATTTCATCTGGGCTGAAGAAATGTGTTAAGATTCACCTAAATTTTGGCGAAATTGCCTAAGCCAACCCTTATAAGTATTTGGGTAACCAAAAGAATAGACGTATACTATACTAGACTCAAGGCAGAATTTAATGAAAAGTACAGAGTCAGCCTAAAACTCCGGACCAGAATACTTCGCTGTTATTTCTTTACCGTTCTTCTGTACGGATGCGCGAGTTGGACAGACGAACGCTGCGAATATATTGGACGAAACATAAGACAAACATAAAGGTTCTGCAACAAATCGAGAAACATAAAGAACTCCTCACGACAGTCGACGAGAGACAGCTGCAGGACCTGGGACATATTATGAGAGACGAGCGATATGAGATTTTCCGCCTGATAGTACCAGGGAAGATTGAAAGAAACCGTCAGTCGTGGCTATTCAATCTGATACCATCGATTAGGATCTGAGAGGACTTGACAGGCTAGCCCAAAGAAGCCTTACGAAGTTCAGAACGCACCAACGCAAAGGTGCCACGGATAGAATATACCTACCTTAAAAAAAAGGTGGAAGAGGGGTGATTAATATTCAAAACTTGAGCAAAATATGAGACCATAATGAGGTAGCGAAGCTAGTGTTAAGAATTAACTACAACCTCCTGGAAGAGCTTGCACCCTACTATAAATACTCATCTACTGCCGTCCTCGAAACAGAAGATACTTTAATATATTGACATTGCACCATATTTACTGATAGGAGTGTAGATTACAACCGATTGGATTTAGTGATGGTAAAAAAGAGAGAACGAAAAGCAGTTCTAGAGAAGATCAGGAAATACCAGAACTTGTGGATCGACATGGAACATACCTAAAGAGGGGCGAGTGGTTCCTTTAGTGATTTCGGTTACCGGGATAATAACGTGAACGACTCTTGATAATTTAATGGGGAAAATCAGTGGTCTGGAGGCAGTAACAGTCCAATTGCAATTTTCTATAAAAAAAATAGATTTTAGATATTTCTATGTACCTGGAACAACAAATGAAATAGCAAAAACTAGAAATTACTCCCGATGGAATTCTTAGGAAGCAAACGAACGTACGATGCTGTTTTCTTGTGCAAATATCTTACCGCTCGCACACCATTTCAACTCGGAATTGAGCCCCAACCCTTCACGCGTCTGCCCGGCCGACGGAATAGCCCCACGCCGAATTTCATCCCTTTCGGTGTGGGGGCGGCGGCGGAGGGCGGGAAAGGGTCGCCCGAGTGTACGTAGGCCAGGAATCGTTTGCTCATCGCATTTGAAGTTTGATGTACAGATCAATACGACGTACATATATGGAATATGAATATGTATACGGTCCCTATGCAGATGGATCTAATAAGTTTAGTTCGACGGCTTTGGGTCCCACCATAACAACTCCCGACAAGATTTCCAGAGTCCGTGCTGCGTGTGAATTAGGGTTATTTGGTTTTGTTAACTGTTACTTTAAACGAAGTAAAATAAATGTGGAATTCACGATACAGAAGAAGGAAAGAAATAGGTGAGGATAAAGTTGAACCAATCTGAAAAAACCGCACTGGTATAACAAAACATTCTTCATCTATATTGTTTGCAGGGGCACTCCTTCATGCTTCATGTTGATGCACCTTCTTCAGCTCCTGAAGAAGGTGCGTCAGCGATATTTTGAATGTATGGAAGGACAACAGTGGCAAGTGTGGGATTGCTGTCGGTTTCATTGCTATTGGAAGGTTGTGGTGAAGTGTATTTTGTGATGAAACGATTAATATCTTTCAGGTTTAATGGTTGCGGCATCTCAAACGAAATTTTGTCCTTGAGAGTTCGAAGTTGTTAAGAGAATTTTAGACAAGTGGTAAACTTTTGATATGTGGTCAGTGATCACACTTGCCACTGTTGTTATTCCTTTCATTCATAACATCAGGGATCACATATTACATGTCTTAAGAAATCTATAGTTAAAAGTAGATCTAGCACTTGTCCAAAAACCTCTCGACATCTTCAATCCGTCAAAGACAAAATTTTGTTTCAGATACCAGGAGTTTGCAGCATACTACACAAAAGAATATAGATGCAACGTTCATGTATAATATATAAACACGTAAACTTATGTTCTGAAGAAGCGAACAGGATGATTGGTGAAACGTCATCTTGATTGGAGGCCCCATATCCTGAGAGTAATCCCTAAAAATATGAGCAGTTCTTTTTGGGGGTAACTATGATTTTGGCTCGATTTTCTTTCTAGGCAAAAAGTGTATACGTAGTGTCTTTGGAATGATATATCGCGATAGGTAGACCTGTTTTTGTGTAAAATAGTATCCGACACTTGCTGGTGTGTATGTTCTTTTATGTTTGTGTTTAAATTGAGAGATCTGTTTATTGATTCGGTAAATAAACATGATTATGTAACTAGATGTAAAAAAATCTATTCTCAGAAAAATGTCAACGATTTCATAACTGCAATTTATAATAGTTTCCCAGAAATGATTAGTAGCATGTCTAAGAACAAAACGAAAGGTATATATAAAGCAAAAGGCCTTTTATTCATTGATTCATTCTTTAGCGATTACAATCAATCCAATTTAAGATTATACATTGCCGAACTATTTGTATATACAGATGACCTTTAACAAATGCTTTTAAAAATGCTCTGTTTCTTTTTCAAGCCTTTTTTTTGTTCTTTTATGCTATTGTAGGCTATATTCCATGCCACTGGGCTGTGTTTTGTTTGCTTTTTTTTGGCGAAATTTTGACTAAATAAAAAACCTTTCATATATTAGTTTTTCTTTGTTTTAGCATGTCTGTCAGCTTTAGATCTGTTTCTTTTTTACCAATGAATATGGGGAATTGATTTTCTTAAGCATTACAAGTCATTGCGAATAACTGCATAATAATAAATAATTTCTCTAGATTCGTTTCATCAATTGGACAGCTTCGATACTAGTTAACTTTGGTAAGTTCATGACCCTCTTGGCAGAATCCACATTCGGGCAGTTCTTACAAACAAAAGGGTGATTCAATAAGGGTTTCCACATTTAAATAATAAAAAAAAATCGGAAGAATATAAAAATATACAAACATTTTTATTTGCCATTTTAGATTAGTGTATTACAATTAGGTATGAAACATGATGTCATTCAAATGACCCCCGCGGCTCATGTGGCATGACGTAAATCGTTTATTGAAATTTCCTATCACTTTTTGACACAATTCAGGTTCTATGCCGGCTATTTCGCGTCTAATCTCCTGTTTCAGCTCTGGAATAGTGTTTGGTTTATTTCTGTACACTCTGCTTTTTAGATACCCAAAAAAAAAATCTAGGAGAGTAAGACCACATGATCGCGTCGGCCAATTGATATCGCCGTTACGTAAGATAACCTGACCAGGAAACTTGCCCCGCAGCAATTGCATTCTTTCTCTGGATGTGCGACAAGTGGCTCCATCCTGTTGGAACCATAAATCTTCAATGTCCATACCTTCCAACTTCGCCCAGAAAAAATCAGATATCGTGTTTCGATAGCGAACACCATTAACCGTAACAGCGTTCTCCGCATTATCCTCGAAAAAAAAAGGACCAATTGTTCCTCCGCACCAAAATGCTCACCAAACAGTCAGCATTGGTTTTTGGACAATCTCTCTTGGATTTTCTAATCCCCAAATAGGAGCATTGTGTTTGTTTACAAAGCCACCAACGTGAAAATGTGCCTCATCGCCAAAGATGATTTTCTTTGAAAAATGAACCCCTTGTTCTCGTATCCATTCTGCAAACACGCGGCGCTGTTGATGATCTCGAGGTTTCAACACCTGAGTTATTTGGACTTTATACGGGTGTAAATGCAAGTCTTTTGTTAAAATTCGCTGTGTGGTTGAATACGTAAGGCCCAATTGCTGCGATCGATGAGGAATCGATGTGTTTGGATCTTCGGCTACACGTTCGCGAACAATGGCAATATTTTGCTCTGACCGACTGATCGACTTTGAGGTTAGTTACAGATCCAGTTTGCTCAAATTTTTGAACCACATTCCAAATTGTCCTTTCAGAAGGTCGATTTTGCGCGTAGAGCCTGAAATGCATTTTTTCTTTGTCGACCATTTTCATAATAGACTTGCACAATTTTTACACGTTGTTCAGTCGTATATGACTAATTTTGTTTATGTTTTGAGGTTAGATATCTCATATGATAATACACAAATACAGTGGCGTTTCAAAAATATTTCAGATTGTAATTTGGAAACTCTTATTGAATCACCCGTTAATAGTATTCGATGCTTCACTAACCATCGGTATTCTCATGGTCGTCCTTTTATGCTCTAGATATGGTTCGCTATTGGCTTGACAAAACTGTATTCTTTTTCTTGGCCGAATGTTCGTTTAGTATTTTCTTCCGCCATCATTACAGTCAGATAGATGTCTCTTGAGTCTGCAGTGCTTAGTTTGGGAACTTTACATTCATGGGTGAGGAAATGTTTCACCTGCCTTTCATTCGGCCTTTCACTCGTCCATTTGAAACGCCACACGATCGCCGCGAAATTTGTTTACTATGGCGTATACAGGCGTTTGAAAAAAAAACTAGCCATCGGGACAAAAAGGCGCGAAAGAGTAACATCAGATCCACGACCGGCCAATTATAAAAAGCGAACGAGGGTGATATCTCTAGCCGAGACCCTCCGCAACATTTTACGCCGTTATTACCGACCCATACTTGCACCAACTACCCATTACATTAACCTTATCGTCGATCTCGCTTTGTACACTCACGCCCATTGGCGTGCGGCACCGCGAAACGGCCGTATAACAAATGGAAACACCGAAGAGTTAGGCGACATTAGCCGATTTACTTTGCAGATGGTTTTTATTCGTTTTCGATATTTTCAGTTTGTTACTTTTGTTCGAGTAATGGTAACAAGCCACCATAACAGAACAAAATACCAGTAAAAAAAATTAGGAAAAAATGGAATGCTCATTTATGGCAATTAATTGAGCTGATTATATTATTCTTTATTATATAAAAGGATTCTTCGATGATTTTTTTGTTAGAATAGAAGAGAACTTTATTAACCACTCAGATAAGTCACAAAAACAACAAAGAGTATGGCAATTACAATCAAAGTGCAAAAATATATAAAATAAACAATAATAAAGTACAAACAAATTGTACTAAATTATACAAAATTAATAATAATACCAATAATAAAGAGTCTTTACTCATCCAAGACAGAGTTAATCCTTGCCATTGACGAAAAAAAATGATTTGAACAAAGAGGGGAAGTATCACCCAAACAAATATTTTTGTTCAAAGAAACTTCCAGGAGCTACTGTTCTATGCTACTATTTCTAAATATTCTGGATTCCTCATGCGTAAATCGAACTTTCTGATACATTTCGTCAATCATCCTGTTGGCTTCTTCAGTTTTAGTTAACCTCTAAAGAAACCAAAAGGATGATTAGCGAAACGTTAGCAAGTTTGATTTATAAACAACCTAGGTAGGAAGAATCCAGACGATTTGTAAATAGTATCATTTTTCATAGTATTTTAGGTCATTTTATAAGTAGCTCTAAATTTTAAAAATATGGCTAACAAATTACGGGTTTAAAAGGTAACAAAAGAATGACCTCTGTCAAGAGTAAAATATACGTGAAAATTAAACAATATTAAAAAAATTAACTCAAAACAATGTTTAATCGCAAGTGAGTAAAGAAACTCAGCTCCACGCACCTCTAATGGAAAACTAAACATTCTGTTTATCGTTAAGAGAAAAGCTTCAAATTATTATTGATGTCTAACTTCTCTTGATTTCATAGAATTAATACATCCATGAAAAATATTTGACCATTTCAAAAAGTTTCAACTTGTGACGTGTCATAATTTACTATGACACGATGTTTCATTCCAGCTTTTGAAATTAATCAATATATTAATAGAAAATAAGAAAGCCGTGAATAAAGTCTGCTTACAGATTGCATATTACAGGTGAGAAAGTTGCGCGTAGCTGATATGTAACTACGCCCGAAACGACAAACTAACTGTTTCATTTTATTTCTAAATAGCGATCTTCAAACCCCATACTCGTTTTCCCTGCACCTTTAGCGAGATCTGGGAATGTTTTGAGAAAATGCTGTCACAAAAATTCTAGAATATTACCTGAAACTTGTCGAATTGCTGAAGTGTCAGCGGCCATGCCCGTTATTAAACGTTGCTAGGTCTTATTGATGCATTTGAAATGGCATATTTTTTCACCTTCGCTTCAAATATATTAAGTATTATCAGCATATGCTAAATATCTAGTATCTATATGCTTGCTTGGCTTAGACCGTGGTTCTTTTTAAGTTCAATTCTTGCTGATTGAATTTGCTTGTTGCCTTCATAACTCGACGCTTGGTGTCTCGTTTAATGTCTCTTGGCCATTCTTAGATGTGATTTAGCTGGATTGCATACCTAATTTGGTACTCCTAGGTATGTGGTATGGGTGCTTTTGGAAGCAATCCCCTTACACCACAGCACACTAAAATTTTACCATTATCGTCGGTAAGTGTAATTAATAACGTCAAAGTGTTCATATAAAAGCAGCCGGCCACGCCAATGGTCTCGTTGTCCATACCGAAACAATTTTACCAGACATATTACGGCACCATGCATTATCGCGGTTAAAACCGTGTATTTCGCCTCTCGGGGGAGAAAAAAGCGCGAAGCTTTGCGAAAATTCCCATTTAAAGTGTGCTATTTTCTAAGCGATTGATTTATAATGGGCGCATGGGACGCGGAAAGACGGTTTTCGCTACAAACTCGACGCGGACATGTGCGATACCGACGAGGGATATCGGACAGGGGAGGAAAAATCATATAATCATCTCACCTCTCCGTACTCGTAGAGTACCCAGGCATAATTCGATCGATTTATCTTGGCGGGCGGGTCAAAAAGATGAGATTAAGGGTTTAGTTGCTTCAAATTTGTAATGGTGAATAAAACATGGCACTCACAAAAACGAGGTCTAATATGTCTAAAACTATACCAAAATACTATCTTTTCTACGACCGTTAGTTTTTGGATATATTTTTGCAAAACAACACGAACACATTCACTAATATGACCGACAGAATTGACAAACGCTTTGGGTAAAGAAACTGACGTAGTTAAATGACACTTTCCCTACGCTCGATCGGTGTATATTTAGATGTTTTAGAGAAGGAAAGATTTTACAAAGTTATAAATATTTATCTTAATTTGTATGAATGATTCGCCACCATTGGCTCTCTTATAGCCCTGGGGCGACTATATCTGCTTACGTCTGCACCCTGTACAGTTCATCTGGTGTCTTGTGTAAGTAACATTTTCTAACCCAACTATTGTTAAATTTAAATAAATTTATAAATCAAAGGTTTAAGTCATACTATTTGCTTATATTTGTTATATATACCGGGAGAGTAAACTATAGAGTAAAGTTCATTATCTCATTTCAAAGGTTAACACAAAGTGGCTCAAAAACGGATGACAAATTAAACGCACCTATTTTTCAATTTCATATTTTTAATTTTGTTTGGAATTCGGAACTGTTGTTATATTTAAATAAATTTATAAATCAAGTTTCATGTTATAATATTATTTGTTATTGTTGTAGAATGGACAGGATAAGTCAACGACAGAATACAGTTCATTATCCCATTGGTTTCAAGGGTGTATACAGAGTGGATCAATAAAACGCAACGAAAAAACATATATTTTTCTAAATAGAACAACCTATTATTAAATTTTGTTTTAAATTCTGAACTGAATTTATAAATCAAAGTGTTTATATCATATTTTTTGTTATTTGCGGAGAATCTACAGGGTGAGTCAATGATGGAGTAAAGTTTGTTATCTCATTGATTTCAAAAGTGTATACAGAGTGGTTCAAAGAAGCGCGACGAATAGACTTTCATTTTTTAAAATAAAAAACTTAGTTTTGAATTCCTTTTTTTCAACTTTTTTATTGATTATAATGCATACCTAAAGCTAATAGTTTTTCCAATATTTTAATTTTTCTAAAAAAAATGCTACTTTTCGCACTTGAAAAAAAAACAATACTGCCAAAACATATATGCAACGGAATTTGAATTAGCTACTACGAGATGTTTAAAATAAACAATTATATTTGGAGATCATTTTAAATTGAAAAATCTCGATATATATGCTTCTTGCCGCGTACTTTCGGTACCAACATTACCACCAAACGTCATACGTCCGAGAGTTGCAGGACGCGCCAGAATAAATCCGGTTTGTCCGACGAGCGTCTTAACCGATATCGGTGGCGGGTCCCCCAGGAATCCCCTCCGCTGCCCCCTCCCACGGCGGCAGGACAGCGTATATACATATTCAGCAGAAGCGTTGTTGTACAATCAATTCCTTATTCCACTTCTCCGCTGGCCCCTTCCGTTCCCCCCGCCTCCGCCGCCTCCGCCGCCGTCGCCGCAGCCGCCCCCACGACCGGCCACCCCCGAAATCCGTGTGTGTGCATGCAGATATGGCCACAGTGTTTCAATCTATTGATTACATTTCTATTACAAACGCAGGACCGGGCTCGGTGCCTCACTAAGTGCTTTGGTAGAGGGGGGGGGATTTATATATCCAAAAATTGCCTCGATGCAGATCGTAGTGACAAACAATTTCGGCGGTATATATGTGGAACGCTGTGGTTTTTATTTACAGCCCTTACCTGTTCACTAGGTATATTTAACAAAAAAGTTTCACATAAAAGTGATTTAAACTCAAAAAATAACAAACTACCACTGTAATTAAGTGCCGTGTGAAGGTCGAAATGTTTTAATGTAAACTCTACAGTATTTATTAGAAGAAAATGGATAAGTTTTGCATAAAACGCTGTTTTATTTGCTTTAACATTAACGCGTTTCCTACACGCCCTGTAAATACATAGTGTCCCCAAAATTAAACGTCAATATTTTAGCCGCGTAAGTTCATATAAACTAAGGTCCAAAACGTCTTACTTTTTAACATACAGAGTGTTAAATTTGAAGAGGTGATGGCGATTTTTTGTAAATATTTTCGAAACACGTGAATATTTTTAAACAAAACTTGGTACAGTTACTAAACTTTTTAGGTTTTAGGCAGTCGTGGGAAAAATTTTATTTTAATGTTTACTCGAAATCATTACTAAGCCTTGGAAGTTAATGACGCGTTTCATTTGTTTGTGTTGTTGGGTAAATAAAAATTAAATGTCAATTACTCGACAACTTTCGACGATAACACGACTAACACTGTTTCTGCTAACTAACGTCAAAGAAAATATACGAAAAAGATTAAACATGTGTTTTAAAGTAAAAGGGCCATGCCCCATAATAATACTGGTAGTAATAGTAATGTAGTAATTTTTCTATGAATTTAAAATTTGGCCGTTGGTTTCGCCAAAATTGCTAAGAACTGCCTGTCGCTTTACCTGAGTCTCGAACAAAGCTCTTTCTCCTATCAATTTTTTAAATCTTAACAGAGCAGTGTGGCTGTCATGGTCAGCTAATATAATAGCAAAAGCAAAGCAACAAGCAAAAATTAAAATAAATCGCAAGGTATTAAAAATAGATACATGACATACACAACAAAAGTTGTTGAGGAAGACCTCGATGGAGAAGAGTGGACAAAACTGAACGAGACTTGTCCAAAGACGCACCGAAGAGAGCTATTCATGGTGTAAGCCGTCTGCATGCCTCTCTATCCTCTACGGTTCTCATAACATCTGCTACTGACATGTTTCTGTCCATAAATCTAACTGGTAAACTGCCTCTCGTTCTTTTGCCGGCCACTTTCCCTTGGATCACAATCTTCTCCATACCATCTTTCCGTATCACGTGACCAAAGTATTTTAATATACGCTTCTGGATTGTTGGAAGTAACCTTTCATGATCCCGAATATTTAGTTTACTACGTATAGAAGTGTTTGTTCTGTGGGCCGTCCACGGGATCCTTAATATCCTGCGATAGCATAACGCTTCTATCCTCCTGCGGCACGCTGCATTTAATGTCCAAGAACTCCGACTCATCAGTTGCGATGGAAAATATTAGCGCTTTGAGTAAACTCATTTTGGTCTTTCCAGATTTTAGCCAATCTATCCAAAGTTTCTTTTGCCATCGCAATCCTTTGTCCCAAGATGGATGACAGTGTCCCTGGTTTCTATATTATGAATGTATCGAAGTGGTATTGGGATTTTCAGGTCTATCCACAATCCGCAGACATCATTTGGAGCTATTCAGACGTCGACCTGATTCCAAACTAGCAGTTTCCACACGTTGAAGGAGTTCAAATATTTCTTGTTCAGTTTGTGCCACAACTATCGTGTCATCCGCACATCGTAGGTTTGACACTTTCTTCCCGCCAATAGACACTCCGCCATTCCAGTTTTAACATCCAAATGGCTCGCTATGCTTGCGTCTACGGTTGAAATACGAAAAGGGTTGAATCATTTCCCGTTCTCAGCCGGTCGGTATGGAGATTCGTATGTGTAACGGGAGGGGGGCGCGGGGCAATCGATGTATGCGGGCATTAGGGGCGACGTCCTAAGATTAATGAGGGCCGCCGCGACCCCCCCGAACTTATCTTGTAATGAATATCCGAAATTCTAACGTCTTAGGCCCGCCTCGCTTGTCCCCTGGATTAATTATACGTCCTTTCTTCGGTGTCCGGGCCCGGGCGGACCGGGGGAGGAAGAAAAAAGGGCGGCATCGAACCGGTTACGCTTGATCCGATAAGAGCCTCCTGACGTTTAGTAAAGACTCGCGCCCTTGCCCTAAAAAAATATTGAACGTCCACCCGCAGCGTATCCGAAAGAGTTGCAGTTGTCTTGTCTTCTTACTTGTTTCCCTTATCAAGTGAATAAGTATACCAGATTAGGCATACTTACCCCAGAAATATAGTGCTTTTACAATCGACCCAGGGAATAACTTTGCCCAAGACCGTAGCCCCTTATACCTTACCCAGCAGGCCCCCACCCGTAATCATTCCAGGACCGTCCTAGAACTTTATGTGTAGGTAGGTATGGTCTGTTCATAGATATAAGAAAGTGACCAATTACATAACATACAATGTAACAAGATTATTACCTGAAGTTTCGGAATTTAAATTCAGGTAAATTGTGGTCCGTAATAGAAAATAATTTTATACCTACCTGTGTTTAATAATCTCTGGTTTGGTATACTACTTAGTTTAAGTTTATTAGTAATCAATCTTATTTCGTGTGTAATACAGCGTGTGTTGAATCGTGTGCGAATTATGCAAAATATGTGCGAGTCTAGTGTATCTCAAGAGATGCTCCCGCCCAAGTGTAGAAAACACTATTCTGTTGAGACTAAGGAAGTTATAAACAATGTTTATTTGACTCTCATTGAATGTGGTGCCAGCAAGCAAGCATCTTTAGAAGAAACGGGCATATTGACGAAAATTCCAATATCAACTGTATGGAAAATTGTGAATAATCCCATTTCAGCGAGGAAAAGAAGAAGCGATGCTGACATTTTCTCGAGTGTAGGTGAAAGTGATCAAGATATAATACGGCGTAAAATTTACCAGTTATACGAGGAACAAAGCGTGCCTACATTAGATATCTTAATTAGGAGGCTTGAAAAAGATGAAACCGGTGTTAAATGTGGCAGAACTACCTTATGGAAGTGTATTCAACACATGGGTTTTAGATTTTAAAAAAATTGCCAAAAGGCAAGTTTTAATGGATCAAACCTGGTTCGACACTTATGATACCCCGGAAAAGGGTTGGGTTGATTCAACTGATAAGTGTAAAACAAACGCGCCATCAAAAAGAGATAAAAGAATCACTATTTTGCATGCTGGCTCTAAAGATGGTTGAATTCCAAATGAACTTTCACTGTCTGCGAAAAATATTAAAGATTGTTTTCTCGATTACCATGAAGACACCACCGCTGATTTATTTGAAAGTTGGATTAAAAACAAACTAGTTCCAAACATTCTTAATAGGGTAATTGTAATGGACAACAAATCTACATGTATAATAACGACATTTATTTTCACGAAGATTATATCAAAAAGCAATTAATTGAGGTTCTACAAAGCTTGAACCTACAAACGGAATACGACTGTGATAATTATGCAAAAAATCTAGGGCATACAGTTTTAAGGCTTCCACCTTACCACTATACAGTGTGTCCAAGATAAGGATGCACAGCATGGGGATCTCGGAAACTATAAGAGATACAGTGTCGGTTAAATTAGACAAAAGTTGCGCATTTTGATACCGAACAAGATCCCGTTTTACAAATTTGAAAATTCCAAGCCGTTCCGGAAATATCCGAGAAAAACCGAAATATTGCGATTTCGTTTTTATTATTTTTTAAAGCTATTTGAAAAGATATGAAAAAACGGAAAACACTTTTCCATTGGCACTTTTTAATCTCTCCAAATTGACGTTAACAAATTTTCATTACAGCGTTTCGATTCCATGGAACCACCATCAACTTTGATTTTTCTTATGGGACGGAAAAAAAGTACACACAGTATTAGGTTGTGCTTTTCATTGCGAATTCAACGATGTACGATATAATACGGTTACTTATGTTTTTATCCAGAAAAATGGATTTTTAATACATTTCAGCATTTAAATGGAGTAGGCCATGACAAAATGACATCCAGTCAATTTCAATGACACATTAATGTTATTTGTCTTTGTTATCAGTCGATCATAAGTTTATTCCTTTAGTTATTGTTTTTGTATTTTTATTGTTGTTGTCTTTTTCTAATTTATTTTGTTCTACAATGGAGGGAGGTAATTTTACAAACGAAGAAAAATGTGATATGCTGTCTTGCTACATCTGATGCCAAAGAAATTGTGTGGAAGCCGAGCGTATATATTCTAACAAATACCCAGAGCGGAGACAACCTGACAAGAGTATTTTTCGGCGTTTGTTATTTAATCTGAAAGAATATGGATCATTTAAGAAGCCTGCATTATCCCGACAAAAACCTTCCAATGAAGAAAACCAATACATTGTTCTACAATCTGTTATCGAAAATCCACAAACTTCTACCAGAGAAATTGAAGACCAGAATGGGGTAGCTAAATCTACAGCTCAGTTTATTTTAAGGAAAAATGAATTTAAGCCTTACAAATTCAGAATATGTCAAGGATTAAAACCGGGTGACGACGAACGACGTAGACATTTTTGTGAGTGGTATACCAGGATGTGTGATGAGAGTTTTAATTTTCCATATAAAGTGATTTGGTCTGATGAAAGTAGGGTGACCAATAACGGTATTTATAACAGGCGCAATACACACTATTGGTCGCAACAAAATCCACGTGTTAATAGACTATCCAGACATCAAGTTCGCTTTGGGTTTAATATTTGGTGTGGGATTTTTGGTAGCAAGATTATAGGCCCTATTTTCTATAATAATTCCTTAACTTCCGAGCGGTACCTTGACATCTTGAGGCACGATTTAGAAGATGCCTTAGATGATTTACCGCTAGGCGCTGTGCAAGGCTGCTGGTTCCAACAAGATGGTGCCCCAGCCCATAACTCCAGAGAAGTTCGCCAATATTTAACTGAACGGTTTGATGGAAAATACATTGGGACTTACAGTGAAACACCTTGGCCTCCAAGGTCCCCGGACTTAACTCCCTTGGACTTTTTCTTATGGGGCTACATAAAAAATGAGGTATTCAAAGAATGTTTTGACAACGAGGAACAATTACGTCAATCAGTACGAGCAGCGTTTAATAAAATTACTCCTGAAATGTTAAGTCGTGTTTTGGAGTCTACCGTGAGACGGGCGTACTTATGCCTAGAAAATGGAGGTCATTTATTCGAACATTTGTTATAGAATTTGTTTTTCATTAACTTGTTGGATTTAGTTGTTATGTTAAATGAACAGTTAGAGTTAGTAAATAAATAAACACATTAACTCGAACTTGTCAACCATTTTCTTTTGCCTTTCATCGTTCGGATCTCATGGCCTACTACAATAAAATACTAGAAATGTATTAAAAAGCCATTTTTCTGGATAAAAACATAATTAACCGTATTGTATCGTACATCGTTGAATTCGCAATGAAAAGCACAACCTAATACTGTGTGTACTTTTTTTCCGTCCCATAAGAAAAATCAAAGTTGATGGTGGTTCCATGGAATCGAAACGCTGTAATGAAAATTTGTTAACGTCAATTTGGAGAGATTAAAAAGTGCCAATGGAAAAGTGTTTTCCGTTTTTTCATATCTTTTCAAATAGCTTTAAAAAATAATAAAAACGAAATCGCAATATTTCGGTTTTTCTCGGATATTTCCGGAACGGCTTGGAATTTTCAAATTTGTAAAACGGGATCTTGTTCGGTATCAAAATGCGCAACTTTTGTCTAATTTAACCGACACTGTATCTCTTATAGTTTCCGAGATCCCCATGCTGTGCATCCTTATCTTGGACACACTGTATATTTAATCCCATTGAACATGTTTGCCACCAACTGAAATCTGCCATTCGTCGTAGCTATGTTTTTCTCCGTGTTAACTATAATTTTCCTAAAACGTACCTCCACAAATTTGGCAAATTCTGTTAAACATATAGAAAAGCAGAACAATCGTACATCCATATTGCAAATAATATAGAACAAATAATAATTAGAACAGGCGATGATAGCGATAGTGATACTGATATATTATGTGAATAATTTTAGGTAATTTAAGTAGGTAATAAAAATAATTTGTAATTTTATTCAAGATTTAAAGATAAATCCATACATAAATAAATAAATATTGTTTAGTATCTTTCCTAACAAAACCCCACATAATTAAATTCTATGCAAAGTACCGACTTGTCCGGCCATATTTCATTCTTACAGCTTGCCCGGGTCTTTCCATAATTCGTATCAGTTAATCACTTTCTTATATCTATGAACAGACTTTACCGATTGGGGCTCGGTATGGAAGAGTAAAACTATAGGTACGCTCGTGAGCCACTTTGAGGATACTGATTCCGTGATGTGTAGCCTAGCTACCGAGATATTCATGTTCCGCTTAATAATGTACGTCTTCCGAGATCGCTGCTACCGGCTACGCGGATCTGCATTGTAACACGCTTCCGACACTGTCGGACTAATATCCCGAATCTGCGGTGGGACTGTGGGTCATATAGAATTCTACTTATCGGCCAAATTCTATACGACGGAGGACCATCAAAGAACGAGGCGTTCGAAACATAAAATAAATACGTTGATTTTCGTTCGACTACGAAAATATTTTGCGTCAAGGTAAAAAATCTGTAATTCTTTTTACAAAACTTCTGGATTCCTCCTGCGTGGGCTTTTGTTGAGTCGCAATTGCTGACGTTTCGCCAATCATACTGTTGGCTTCTTCAGAGCTTGACTGAAACTGTTTCAGTTAAGCTTACAGTAGCTTGTGGAAGTTTCTTTGAAAATTAAAAAAATCTGTTTTCTGTAAAGGGCGGATGTGGTTTTTCGAACGGTTCGAGTTAGGCTGCTCAAAAATTACCCTTTCTTAATGCTACAGTGTCCGTCGGAGGCTATTGAAATCGGCATCTTTTATTGGCGATTTATAGCCGTTTTTCGAAAATCGCTTCGAGGTAAAGTTTGATTCTGAGGTGTGTCACTTATGAGTGAAAATTCCAAATTGCCTTTATAGTTTTACGAGGGTGGTTACAATATTTGTATTCAATAAATTCGTATATTGTATAGTATATTGCAGTGTACAGTAATGGAGGCTTGCGGTTTGCGGATCATGGTGCTACTTTTTTAGGAAACTAAATATGCCGTCAACAGAATACTTTTTTACAATTGGAGGATGATTTTGAAAATTTCACCATTACCGGCATTCCTTGTATATCCGTTACTATCTAAGGTCTCTACGTCTATAGAGATTTTTTATTATTATTTTTTAAATCATGGCATAAAGTTGTGTATTTTTAAATGGAACACCCTATATAATTCTGACTATTTGTTTTCCATTCAGATCTGTATTCAATATTATATTTTAGAGAAACCTCCAGATGGAACTTGAACACCTAAAAACTGAGTTCGAGGCAAATGGCTACAGTAAGAGGGAGATCGAGAGATCAATGAACTCAAGATCATCAAGATCACGGGATACCGAACAACGACCCTCCACCTCCCACGCATATCTGCCGTATATTCCGAGTGTCACCGACAGGATTGGCAGAGTATTGAAAAGACACGACATCAAAACAATCTTTAAGCCAACAAAGAAGATCCAGCAGACCATCAGGTCAGCGAAGGACAAGAGGGGCTCACTTTCAGCTGCGGGAGTCTACCGCATTCCGTGTTCATGCGGAAAGGTCTACATCGGAACTACCAAGAGATCAATGGGAACGAGACTTAAGGAGCATAAAGCGAGCTGCAGGCTAGGACATACAGAGAAGTCTGCAGTGGCTGAACACGCACTGGGCAGCGGGGAACACAGGATACACTTTGAGAGCTGTAAGTTACTAGCATCAGTCAAGGGCTATCACAACACAATTTCAACCGAAAGGAGGAGACCCTTAGACTCAACCAAATCTGGAACCCGATCCTTAGGAACGCCCGAGCAGTACCGATCGATAGCCCGAGACCAACCGAAGCGGAACAAGCCCCGCCCTCCACCAATCGGCATAAATACAACCTGCGCAGGAGAAATCGTCAGTCTACGTCCAACATCGGAGATGGAAGGACCTCTGAAGAAGCTCGCCACTCGTGCTAGCGAAACGTTAGGAAGTAATTCCAATCGACGACGGCCTTTAAACCCGAATGAAGATAATAGCTTATTATATTTTATTATTGCTTTTTATGGTAGGTATGAAATGTAAATAATATATTATTGTCATTTTATACATTTTACAAATGGTTGTAGTTCATTAACATTAATTACTATCTAATACCAAATTATTCTTTTAACTTAAAAAGTTTATTCAAGAAGTACTTTTACCCTCGTTAATTATTTTTCTCTAGCCGAATTAGTTCCAAAATTGTATTTCTTGGAAAAAAAAATTAATCTAAACGTAAATCAACACTACTTTGAATTTTTCTACAAGAATTTGTAGGAGTTGTTCTAACTGTCGCCAAAACATTAATTTCAATAATTTCCCAATCCAAGTTCTAAGATCCAAAATTAATAGTTTAGTTTTAGGGCTGTCAAAAATTCTTCCAGTGTCTTCATTCTGGATACCTCTATAACGCATTTGTAAAAGTTACATAAATGTAAAATATACTTTATTATTCGTTACACCTGTGCAATAACGGTTCAGATGCTCACCCCTATTTTAACGACACAGCACAAAAAAAAAAAATTATATTTTTCAACATTTCCAGAATATTAAAAATTGCACTTTAATAACTAAAATTAAAAAGATATGGTAGTGTTCTATTATACAGTTTGAAAGTTCTTTGCGGATATAATAAAATGCCGTAAAATCAACTTTATAACGTAATTAAAAAAAAACTGCAAAAACTGGCAACTCCATTGGATTCTATATAAAAAATATTCAATGGGTGTATTTTTAGTTTTTCAAGACAAGACAAGATCTTGCTGAAATGCTTCATTCGGAAAAAAATTTCTTAATTCAATGCGAAAAAGGAAGAAAATGAATTAATTGTTTTAATTAATAATTTAGTTTTGTGACGGAAAGCTACCTATCGAATTTGAAGCGCTTGAATGCAACCGCTGCTTGAGAAAGAATTACCCACGCCCCGCTAATCAATTAGAATACCAAATCCTCTCAGTCCGGTTAGAATATTCCCCGTGATCCTTTTTTTTACCGTCGCTGATCCCTACAGGGACGTTTTTTAATCCTTTCTATATGCGCGGGAGTAGATTTTATTTAGATTTTCGTTTCGAATCTCCGAAATCGGCATTTTCCAAGGGTCATGTGTATACCGGGCGCGTTTCGTTGTAAGGCTGAGTCAGAGGCGTGCAGCGCAACACTGCACGCAATGAGAACGAATCTTAGGTTATGTTCTAGATAAAATATTTCGAACTACCGATCTGTTTCAAAAATTATTATTATACACAAATCCCTAGTTCATGCTACCAAATTAGACAGAATTCAAGAGCAACATGGGCTTTTTTCTTGAGTCCAACCTGGACTCGCAGGTTCCGGTGGACTCTACCTATACCGATCTCTGTAAGGCTTTCGATAAGTTCAACCATAACACGTTGCTTTATAAAGTACAGAGACCAACAATTTTTAAATTTTTGAGAGTTTGATAAGCATTTTCCTCTATCACGTAAGGTTTTTTATCAACATTAAGGGAATTAATAAATGAAAATCTCTGTTGAATTAAACATTAGTTTTTTTTTTTTTTTAATTTTTTTTTTTGAAAGATCTCTCCCTGCCTGGTCGAAAAACTTTGTTTGGTGGATTTTCTTGTATATTCCATTCCAATTCCATATTCCTTATTAATGCAACATCATTGCAACTTTCCTTCTCCCTTGACACCTGCGTCCCATTTATCCATTCCATTTAAATCTTGGTGGAAGCTCTTACGTTGCTCCTCTCACACCGCACCAAGATTGTGTATGTGTGAGTCTAAGAAATGTACTCATATTGCATCCCATTTCCCTAAACATGTTTTCTGCAATGTTTTTTGTAACTTGGATATTTGCTGTTTCTTAGAAAACCTTTTACATCAGTAAATGAAACCCCTGCAACTTTTTTAGATTCGATCATGGTATTCAAAAGTCTTGATTTTGCATTAATCCCCTTATTTCCCTTTGGTTTTGCATCAGAGAGAGGCAAATTTTCCAAATTGCGGATTTAAAACACTTTAAACCTTTAACGTACTGTTTCATCAGTCCTAATTTAATATGAAACAGCGGTAAGAGAAGAACTAACCAAAACAACGTAAGAGGAATCCAGAAGTTTTGTGAACAGTAATTAGCCATATTTTCAACACATTTTAATTTGCGGCAAATAATTTGCTCTGGAAAAGAACAATTTCCAGGGATTTTTAGATTTTTGTTTGTAATGGAAAAACCTTGTATATAATCGAAAAAAAAATAGTTTTGGAGGAAATAATTTCTTTCTCTAAATCAAAATAACCAAAAAAAAAATTCAAAATTTTTGCGATATGTAAGTGCGGACTTCTACTTCCCTGCCAAATGTGAAGTGGGTAACTGCAATTTGGGGCACTTTTTTGGTACGTTTTTCAATATTGCAAGGAATAGTGCGAACACCCTGTACAATAGGTCAAAACTGTAAATGCAATAGTTTTAGCTGTCGATACGGGTTATTACCTTGTGTAAAAGATACTGACATCTGAAACACAGCTTTTCAGTTATGGCGAATTTTCAATAATGGGGGGATCCTATTTCAGTTTTTTTAAATTGGCGGCGTAACCTGCACATTTTCGAAAAATTGTCAGGAAGTTTGTGGAGCGAAATCTTCTGCGTCTTCTGGTTCGGTTTTATAAACGGTTTTCGAGAAACGATCTTTTCCTTAGACCCTTGAAAACGTGTTTTTTATTTTTTTAATACTTCCCGACCCCCCAGCCCCCCCCCCCCCAATTTCAATAAGTTCCGTCCAGGAATTATACGTTTGCCAAATTTGAAGTCGATGGCTTAAAATTTCGGACACTTCTCGTGTTTCATAACAAGGTTCAAAAAACAGTGGAAAAACGAAAAAAGAAAGATGGCCGCCAATGTCCGATTGCTGCCATTTTCGAATATCTGCACCCAGTGGACTGAAAAAATTAACAAAATTTGAAGCGTCTGGCTCGAACCGTTCGGAAGTTATGGTTGAAAAAGTCCAGGAACAAAGAACGGAAAACGGAGATCAGACAGAGAAAAAAAACGTTTTTTCGACGTTGATTCCATCTGTACCAACGGCTGCGGTTATGGCAATGCGACAACTCAGTCAGCTGGGGGGTGACGCATGCGCAAAATATGCACTATATATGCCTGTTGATATTTAATTTTGGTGATAAATATACAAATATATAAAATAATATAAATAAATAAATAAATAAATAAGTAAATAAATAAATAAATAAATAAATACTGTTCAGATAATAAATATCCTCCTTTGACCCTCGTACGTTTACCTGCGATACAAAATAGAAAGGGCCCCGCACCACCACCCCCTTGCGCGCGGCGAAACGTCCCCGATTTGCACGTTAACTTTTAAATAATTACTCCTTTGATTTAAACCAGCGTCCGATTTAAAAAGGTTCGTTTTAATTGCGATAAAATTATTCTGAGGGTGGACGGGGGAGGGCCGCGATTTAATTAAAAACACATAACATCCGTTTCGCTCGGGGGGTAATTAGGCGGAAAGACGGGAGGCAAATCCATCTTGGGTGGCCGAACGAATCTCCCCTTTTTCGGATTTATATATCTCCCCGTGTCGTAACGTAAATCTTTTTTAATCGGACCGGAAAAAAGGAGAGCCAAATATCAAAAATACTGCTATTAGCACAATATCGTGGGATAAAAGCACAGAAAAGGGGTTACTGACGTGTGTACTCGGTTTATTATTTATTGTTTATTTTTTTGTTGCATTCTGGCAGAATCAGATGATCGATATCTATCTGTCATAAGTTTTCCAAACATAATCTTAAGTCATGACGTAGGTCGTGCACCGTATAAGATGTGGCAATCGGGTCAACCTTACTAACTATCATATCCCATACATCTCCAGTGAGCCATTAGAAGCTATAAAATGAGTGACATTATCTTGATCGAGCAACTTTCTAATAAATAAAGGTAGAGTTGTTGTAGACGACGGGTGGTACCCCAAATCATGACGCCCTAGTTTCTCCACATTTTTGATTGTCAACTCTACGATCATCGTGAGCTCACAACCAAACACGTGACTTCTGATTACGGTAACCACGTTCCAGATGTACACTATGTCTCTTGGTTAATGCCAATACCAACCAAGGACGGAAGCTATAGTTCTAATTGTTCGATTCATCGATCTCATCTATATCTAGGGATCCGTAGCTACCCTTCACTGGTGTACGATCGCGAAAGTCATTTAATCTTAGGAGCTGTTCTTCTCGATCATTTGTTCTTCTAAGGGTTCACTCGGTCTACAATGTATATGGCGACAATGTTCCGATCATTCCGGTTTTAAAAAATAAAGATACAGTTCAGTTTATTTCCATAAGGCAAATTTACAATTTGTGTAGGAATTGTCACAAAAAGGCACAAAAATTCTTAAAGGTCTAGTGATGTTATTATAAAAACTCTTCAGTTTTGTAAAAACATTCTTTAGTTTTGACCTAAAGTTTCTTCCTAATTTGCAATTATTTTTGCAGGTTGGTGACTTGTATGAAATGGTCGACCTCCTGATGTTTACACAGAAGTTTTTCTTACCTCACAGTGTTAAACTTATGTAAATATGAGTTTTTCAGGAGTCAGTTTTTAATTTTTGAACACAGGCATCATGCATCAATATTTTTTTTTTAAGTATGATTTGGAGCTGTCTCTTAATTGTTTTTGGTCAAGTGCATGTTCTAATTTTTTCAAAAGGAATGCTTTTAAATGTAGTGTTGAGACTAGATGATGGCAGTCATATTTGAAATTAATGTTACAGTAGAAGATAAGACCTAGGAATTTAGTTTTTTCGGTATGTATGATGAAGTTGCTATGTATTTTAATTGATAGGTTTGTGCTATCGATTTTGATGAATTGAGATAGAAGCTATGGTTAAAGAACCAATTATTAAGCATGTTCATAAATAAATTGCAACCGTTCACCCGTATTTGTGATCAAAGATGAACAGAATACAGTGTGTTTATATACCTTGTGCAACTCCTTCCGCAATTTTCACTGTATTTGAGTTAAAATTTTGTAGCTTAGTTTTAATGTTGACATTTTTACATACCATTTTCTGTTTTGCTGAGACGATTTAATCAATTCTATGCTGTTGCATGCATTTTCTTGAATTTCTTTAGGAGCCGAAACACGTTGGCCACACAATTCATTTTTGATATGAGATAATAAAAAAAGTCACTAGGTGCCAAATCGGGGCTGTACGGCGGATAACCCATCAATTCGATTATTTGGGTGGCCAAAAATTCCTTTATCTGAGCTGAGGTATAAGAATTCGCATTGTCATAATTAATAATAATCGACTTGATTGATAATAATCAAATACGAAAAATATAAATATATACATGGCGAAGTCTAGTCTAATCAAAAGAAAGTAAATACATAAATTATTCTCCACTGTTTTCAATGCAATAAATAGAAGACTCGATAAGACTCTAGCTGCTTGTTAAATAAATGAATTTTGAAAAGGGCTTTGAATTTTTCAACATTCTGATTTATTAAACAATGTGGCAAAGAATTATGAAGTTATTAAAAAAATTAATTTATTTCTGGTATCTCCGTTATACATATCAGAGATCAGGTTGAATTTATTTCTCAGACCTTCTAAAGTAAGGAAAAAGCTTGTTACTAAACCATGTACAAAACAACCCCGGTAAAAAATGTCCAACCACTGAAGTTCATTAATTTTATGATTTAATTAACTTAAATATCTTACTTATCTGCATCTTTTGAATGCGATATTACCCAGACTGTTCAAGCTTGCATAATTAAGAATGGGAGAGTACTAATGCCTCGCACAACGTAACAACTGGAGTAAAGTTGCCCTTTGACATTAAAAAAACTTTATTTGTGCTAAAGTGACGGCATGGTCACCTTCTTTCATGAGAGATTTAAGGTTATCTGTCAGTCCAAGCGCCTTAGATTTTGTCATTAGCTTGCTATAGCAGAGCATGACAACGAAATTTCAAACGGTTTGACACGATGTTATTCGTTAATTTTTTTTTAATGAAACTTCTGGGTTCCTCCTGCGTCGGTTTTTCTTGAGTCGGACTAGTTAACTTTTCGCCAATCATCGTGTTGGCTTCTTCAGAGCTTGACTGGAACAGTTTCAGCCCTGAAGAAGCCAACAGGATGATCGGCGAAACGTTAGCTAGTTCGACTCAACAGAAACCGACGCAGTAGGAATCCAGAAGTTTTATTACAGTACCCGTGGAAGTTTTTTTGAAAAAAAAAATAAGGTTCGAAAAAATCTATATTAAAATAAAGAATAACGTGTTTCCAAGAAGCGGGAAATATTTCTAGCTACTAAATTTTCACGATCACTTAACATCAATGTGACCTAGATGGTTACTTCTCAAACTTCACAAAATAGTGTCTTCTTTCCTTTTCAGTGCTAACTTATGAAGCCAAGGATTAGTAGGAGACGTATTACAGTGCAAACAGCACTTTTAAGTGTTATGATTAAAAATCTTCAATTTTCTATTGGAAACGTCAGATGGCGCCTGTTACCTAGGCCAAATATACAAATATCAACCCTCGTAATATGGCGACCGACAAGGACAGTAGCCCCAAATCGTTTCCGAATGCGACCCTGTCACCGAACCCCGGCCCTTTTAAACCCCGAACGTCATCTTCGCAATTTATAGTATGTGTGTAAGGATTTTATTGTCACACGTTTAAGGGTGGCCCGTTATATCCCCGTCTAAGCGTCCCGGTGACGACGCTTACCTAAAATCTGAAGGTGTATAGGTAAAGGGACATCTGCCGTGACAAATGAACCCGCCGCGCTAACGAGAATATTCGGGCGAACCGGATCGGGATTTTGACGACTTTTATCGCGACGAAATGTATTTTACTAAGGGCGGGAAACTATTTTCCATAATCGTCGGCTCACAATAGCAGCGAACTCGATCCAGGCTGGCCAGGAATGACGACGGAGCGATAAAAAAGTGAGGCAAATATTACTATAGAGAAACACGACTAACAATGGGAATTGCTGTCTTTCTCTTGCACGTTCGTATTAATGGGAGACTGGGGGCGTTCTCGTTGTGCATGATTCCTTTATTTCCGTATTCTACATACAACAAGATTGTCACAGTCAAAAGTAGTCAAAATACGTTCCAACCGCGTGGTCCAAATGAACGATTGAAATGATTTTACAACGATTTACCCCCAAATTACGAGGTGGGTTCAAAAAGTGAGGTGACTTTAAAGTTTTATCAAAAACTATTTATTTACTTATCAAAATGAATGTTGTCCCCTTCAAAGTAAAAAAAAGATATAATACACTTGTGCTAACGTTTTTTACAATCCTCGAAGCACTTGTGTTAAGCACTTTCTGCTATAGCCTTGAGTTCTTGTAGCGATTTATTCTTTATCTCCTCAATTGTTCCATACCTCCATCCGTTCATGGGAAAGGATCACAGGGGCCATATTCAGTGAATATAGTGGCTGGGGTATGATTGTGGTTTAATTTTTGGCCAAAAAGTTAGACACAAGCAACATTGAGTGAGCAGATGTATTATCGTGACACAATTCCGGATGATTTCTTCGTATTGCCTCTCACAAACAGCCCATACCTTCAAGGTCTTGACCGTATGACCTTGTAATAACTCTTGATGTCACAATAATGAAAGAAATCAGTCAGCAAAACCTTGACATTTGATCGAGCTTGACGTACTTTTTAGGTCCTGTATATTCTGGGCTCTTCCATTGGGACGACTAGGCTGGACAGCTATGAGCTTTTTGAGCATATCAGGATGATCATTGACGTCGTTTAACAGCTGTTGAGCGATGCTACTTCGATGGTCCTTTTGTTCAAAAATTAAGCAGATTCGGAACAAATTTTGCTGCTACATGTTTCATGCCCAAAACTTCGGAAAAAAAATCATGACACAAGCCAATAGAGATGGACGTCTTCAGCCACTTCTCTAATAATGATAAGACGACTTTTTAACACCATTTGCTTTACTTCCACGTTTTCATCAGTTATTGACGTGCTGGGGTGCCCAGAGCGAGGTTCTACATCGGCGTCTTCTCGGCCATCTTGGGACATCTTGTACCTCTTATAAATATATTTTTTGCTCAAAGTAGATTCAGAATTTAGGTAATTCAAATTAAATATTCATTTCATCATCAATTTTAGATATTCATATTAAAAATATAAAATTATTCTATTAAAATAAGCATAATTTATATATATATATATATAGATATATACTTCAAAATATTCATATAGTTGGTTTATATCAAGCATTATGTCAATTCCATCCAAGAAGTGATACCTCTTTTGTTTGATCTTATCCCAGATTTATATTGTGTGTAATTTTACCATGAAAAAAAGAGATATTTGTAAAGTGAATTTTGCTATAATTTTGTTTAGACCATTCTACCAATTGAAAACTTTTATTCTTTTATTTTTTTATTTCGGCTTATCTTTTTACTAAAACATGTCAGTGATTGACCAACGATCTTTGATAATTTTTAACAATTAAAGGTAGTTAAAGATACATTAATAATCACTAGAAAAATACATTTCTACCATTGTTAAATAACAGGGATAAATAAAATTATTAAGAAGCTTAGCCGATATTTACATTATTTGCATTAATTTTATCTAACCAAAACTAGAATTTCTATTATTATATACAGATAATTTTTGTGATCCAGAATGCAGACGAAGAAAGAAATTCATTACCAGCTTTTTCTGTTCAACATATAGCTAAATTCAGGTATATTTGGGACAAATCCCTACTGCCTATAACACACTTAAAAGATGTAGGTAGTAAATGCAGTAATAATAATGTTTTGACTTCTTCAGAATTTAACTGAAACTGGTTCGCATTTTACTGTGTAGCTGCTTATATATTGTTTGAGGGGGGCGGAGCTAAATGAGGGGCTTAAACACCGTCTAGGGTGACTGATACCCATACTGGTGACAGATAAAGATTTGAGTCGCGGCTAGGATTGTTTAGGTTGATTATAGATTCATATAGGGCAGTTTAGCTGGCGCTGCGACTTCACGATCTCTTGCGGCACATTCCAGAGTATGCGCTACCTCATCAGACTCGTAAAAATTTCCTTATTCTATAAGAAGGTACCATATTTTATTCAGAATCCACAACTTAGAGAGTCTCGACCCCCACTTTTTAGTTGAGTTTTAACTGGCGGGGATCTGCAGGGTGTGTGGTTTCATCTTGAAAGCACGACAGTTGTCATCTTTTTGTCCCTAATAATTCTTGAGGTTGGTGTGTCAGATTATATCTATCCCTATTGCTCGGCCATTTTGGATATAATAATTATTTTTTCAAAGAAACTTCCACAGGCTACTGCGACACTTTTTGCAAAACTTTTGGATTCCTCTTGCGTCGGTTTCTGCTGAGTCGAACTTGCTACTGACGTTTTGCCAATCATCCTGTTGACTTCTTCAGAGCTTGACGGAAACTGATTCGCATTTCACTCTGTACCTGCTTATATATTGTTTGAGGGGGCTGATTCCCATATTGGTAACAGGTAAAGACTTGAGTCGCTGTTAAGATTGTTAGGTTGCTTATAGATTCCTATAGATTCTCGGATTTTTTGTTGGTAGAAGAATTGATTACATACAAGAATTTTAGTTTTATAGAATACAATTTTATGTCCGGTTTCGTGATTGTGATCGACAACATATTTGTCTTAGTTCTTGAGGCTATTTCATGTTCTTTGAGCCAAGTTGATATTTTTCGTCCCGTCCCTCCAAAGTATTCTTTATATTTCTTTAGAACTTGATATGTGATCAGTGATTTGGTTATTGTGAAGTGTATTTTGTGATGGAACACTTAATATCCTTAATGTGGAAATTATTATAGAGAAAAGCAGAAGGTGTTTTAATTCAAGGAAGTTGATTATCGATGATTTTTGGACCGAATGGTGATGTGACAATGCATTAAGGTATCGATCTGTGTGTAGGTTTTTTGTAAACACAATGAACCAATGTTAGGTCTGATTTTCTATTGATAAGATTATCTAATAATGGAAAAATTATTAAGGTAAAAATGAATTCTTCAGGCAAGCATTTTTCAATTAAGGTGAGAATGGTTGGTTTTAGATTCCCGGAGTTAATATATCAAAAATAATGTACATCTCTTTAATTGTTCAATGAAGTGAAAGCAATTGAGTATGAAACTACCAGCTTCCCCTGTGATAAAGAAGCTAGATATTTTGCTAGAGAATATGTTGGAAAACCAATGATGCCGACAATAGGTCGAAGGGGTGTAATTCTGATTTGTGAATGTTTGGGAGTCTGCAAAAACGAGGAATTTTAGAGTCATGAGGGGTGGCAAATTTTTTCAAGGAGATTGGTAAGGAAGAAGCCTTAATAACAGATTTAAGGTTGCGTTTCATAAATGACGTAGGATCTTTTTTGAGTTGACGAAATGACCCGTCTTGAATCTTTTCCTCATATTCATTTATGTTAGTTACCATCGTAGCATTCCTTTTGTTTACTTTTAGGATTACGATGTCGGGATTAGATTGTAGAGATTTTGGGGCAATGCGTTCGGACTTTGGAATATTAGATTCAGGAGGTTCTGATTTTTTAAGGATTTTTGCGGTTTCAAATGGAATTTCATTAGCTGTTTGAGATGGCAGTTTATTTAGGATAGCCTCGACGTTTGAAATGATTTCCTCTTGTGAAAGAACTGATTTTTCCTTAGTGTTTGGTAGCTGAGTTGTTAGTTTCGCTAGTTTGTTCCCTTTCAATACTTTCTTAACGGACTCTGGAAGTCCCCAACTATTCAATAGGTCGTCTGTATTTATTGCTCCACAACCCTTACATCTTACGCCGGTAAAAATTGAAACTGCACTAAAAATTCGTATGACCCATCGTATGACACTTCGTCAGGTTTCGTACAGCCACGATATGCGACCATCTCAAGCCAAACAGTACTGTACAATTATATACTATATTGGAAAGTACATTTTAAAAGCATTTTCAAAATCATTGCATCAAAGATATGATAATTTTGAGATACTTTATAGACCTTGAGAATACGGCGCAACCATATTTTCAAATCGAAATTATGTTACATTTTTGTCGTTTAAAACAGAAAGTAGTACATTTTCAAAATAGATATATTGGTTCTCCTTCTAAGTAACATTTTCGAAATAAAGATATGATGCAATTTATAATTTAGGAATAAAAATTTGAAACATTTTAAAAAAGACACTGAAAAATATATCTTTAAAATATTATATTCATTTTTCAAGCCTATTTAAATTTAAATGAAGTGGGAAATATTGAAGATATACGCATACGAATTAAGCATTTGTTTTTTCTGGGTAATACTACCCTTCCCACTCAAGATCAAGTTGACTCACTACTCACACTCACTAGGCGTTGAATACGGACGGCAATCGTTAGCGACTGCGGCGCCGCGACGCGAACGTCCTCGGAATCAAACAAAAAAAACAGGTGGCGCTCACCGACTTCTCG
The DNA here is from genome assembly GCF_029955315.1 of Cylas formicarius. Classification (NCBI taxonomy): domain Eukaryota; kingdom Metazoa; phylum Arthropoda; class Insecta; order Coleoptera; family Brentidae; genus Cylas; species Cylas formicarius. Next base: position 27,192,772 of record NW_026844326.1, on the reverse strand, counting down.
GACGACCGCGACGACGTTTCGGACGATTTAAGATGAAAACTGCGCGCGTTCCTCGACCTAATCCCCCTTTCACAGGTCCGTCGAGCCCCCTTTTCTTCGGATTACGACGAAGCGGCAATCGTCGTAGCCGCGGCGGAAACCAAAATCGACGTCGGGGAAAACAAAAACGCGGACAAAACCGGAACCGTGCGGGGGAGGGAGGCGGAGACCCGAAAACGGCCCTTCCTCGAGAATGGCATCGTCAAGGAAGTCTAATCTACATACAAGGGTAAAAACCGGTTGCTTGGACGGCTACTGCAAACTACCACCGGGCCGAGGGTTGTTTTAGGCTAAGCAATCCGACGGAGAGGTCCATTAATCTTGCCTCATCTTGTCCCCTATTGCATATTCACGTCCACACATCACGGAATCCCCGAGCCGGACCGGATATCAGGGGCGGGCGGTCGAATCGATGTCAGATCGATGAGTGGGAATCAAGATATATCGTATAAGCGTTTAAAATAAGATAACGAGAAATTGTAACATACAATAAATTACTTTTTTGTGAAGACGACACCACTATACGCCACAATCAACAACTTAACAATAATATCTCAGCTACACAACAACAACAAAAATATTTTAAATTACAAAACACTCAATACATTGAAAACCTGACTCCTTCGTTGTGCAGACTATTTAATAAATATAATATTACCATTGCAAATTATGATGTGAATAAGCTTAACCTTTTCTGTACTAAACTAAAAGATAAATACCCATTTTTAAAAAAATGTTGTCTATGGCCTACCGTGCCAGTGCGGCCTCATAGGACAGACGTCCCAAAAACTTTCAAAAAGGGTTGCAAGGCACAGAAGTGACTTCAAAAACAAACCTAACTCAACGAGTTTGAGCAAACAAGTGAATGAGACGGGACACAAGGTTTCCTACGATGAGCTTTCCGTTCTGGACGTAGAGTCGAGTTTGTTCAAGCGTAAATTCATTGAACTGTGACAACAGCATACATTTAAAAAAAGATGTAGAGGGGTTGAGTGTTATTTACACTTATATACTCAGTCAAAATATTACAAAAAAGAATAAATTACCATCATTTTATATAACAAAAGTATAGCGTTATTGTTGAATTTTTCATTTAAATAATAATGAAAATTTTAACGCTGACAAAAATATGCCGGCCACTTGCTTTTGGATTGATAATTTTGAGTTTAAATTACCTGCACATTCTGTAAGTGTCAATAGATTATTAATTTGAACATTAAAAAAGTTTTGTGTGTTATAAATTTTAAGTATCAAAATGTAATATAATGTTTTTCCATATATTTTAGTCTTCGTGATGAAGCCTACAATCCTGGGCGAAAGCTTGAAGCATAAGAACTCCTGAACACTTGAAGTGGGTGAACAATAATTGACGACCTTATGAAAGTTAGTATTCGAGGGTTTATAATTATTAGGCTGGAGGCTGGAGTGAAGCCGCGACTACGTTTTTTTCCTAAGCTAACAAACTTTCGTATTTTAAATAGAAACGGTGTACTTTTACTCCATTTTTGGACTGCCCTTGAAATTGTGTTTTTCCACGATTTATGCAGGAATAACAGAAATTAATTAATGTATAAATCAATGAACTTTTAATTTATGAACGACAAAATTAATGATTTCAACAAATTGGCAAACTCAAGTAACAACCAAAAACCGTTTACAAGCAAAAAAAAAGGACTTATTTTAATTAATGCTCAAAGTGTGGTCCTTCTGTTACTGCCGTCTCTGAATTCCCGTACGTTGTTTTGGAGAGAAAATGTTGCTTGTTGGTTTTGCACAACGGTGAAGATCACAAAGAAAAAAATATAGGGAATATAAATCTGGCGTTGATAATGAAAGTCCCTATAATATTTCCACCAATCATTTCAACCCATACGTTTGTCCCTTTGGGGACATGTGCTCATACTTATTTTTTACAAAATTCTTCTCGCTGATGACCGACTAGAATTATTAGCCCCAGCTAACTGTGTTGTTTAAGTTTGTGTATTTTTTCATACTTGATAATGGAAGATTTAGAACCTCTTCATCGTTCGTTAAAGTTTTTGGTCACGCTATCTTTGAGTGGCCTTTTAAACATTTGGTACCTGAAAAAAAAAACAGACGTGTCAACCTCGTCTATGTCATTATTGAATCCAGCCTAATTAGAAACCCTGTATAACAAAATTTCATGAACTTAAGCCTAATATGGCCATCTGCGCAACTTCTGACTAACCCTGTATAACTAATTGAACCACTCGAAATTCTTCAGGTTCAAAAAATACATAAAAAATAAAAACTCAAATTGCGTGATATTATCTTTAAAAAAAGTTTTACAACAAATATTTACATTTTAACTTTCTAACAATGTCAAAAGTAACAAAATGGAATTGGGAAAAAGTTTGCTTTTGCTTTTTGAAAACTAAAACTGTCTCCTCAAAGTGATTCATAAAAGATGGATAATCTTTACACGGGTGATAAGATGATCAAGATGTTCAGCTCATACAAATTTTGCAAGTTTCGGAGATAATTTTTGTGATTAAATGAGACACTTTTTATAGCACAATAATAAAAATTTGCAGATTTCAGTTTTCTGTTTCTCTAGTTTCTCCGTATTATTTAGAAAAATCGATTCATTTTTTAACTGTCGAATTATATTTGAAAAACAACATAAAAAGTACCCTCGATTAGACAGTCTAATCCTGTCGGTTTTTCACTTATTTCACTTAAGAGCAAAAATGTAGTGGAAGCAATAAAAAAGTAACATTTCTTTAAATAGTACTAAAAAAATAAAAAAAAATCAATTTTCGACCATCTGGCTCGATACATTTAACAATACAGCATTTGTCAAATTTACATGTCACCCTGTATCTTTAAAACAAGCGGCATGTTAAGGTCAATTATAATCTTTTGGCGTCTAGTTTCTTCAGTTTACACATTACACATTATTTCGCCCCGTCCGTAGCAGCAGTCATGCACGGAGCAAAATACTCTTAAAAGCGCTACTGGCTTGAAATGGTCGGAATAAAAATGTCGATATCGAGACCGTCGGATGTCGACCCGGAGGCCCATTCCCGTACAAGACTTCATGCGTGCGGAGTTAAGAGTTAAGACGGAGGACGGCCTTTCTGAGATTGGGGTCTCGAGCCCCGGTTTTAGCAAACGGTCAGGGACTTTCCTAGGGTTAATTAGAATAAAGGGATCTGGTCGACGATCCCGCGCGCCCGGACCCAGAAAAAATTTAATTGGCCTCCCGCCTTAAGTCGCGGCATTAATTGATGCAGATTTGAGGGGGAGGAGATTGGAGAAATACTCCATTTCGTCCAGAAACGTTGGTAATGATGACCGAGCAGGTCGTACGCAACTGTACTAATCGATCGCGAACTTTAAGGAAAAGTGGTCCGGTTCGGCAACAGCGCTTATAGTTACTAGATAGAAGAATAACCAAAAATAACCGATATTCTCAAGTCCCGTTATATATTCAAAGAAACACGAGTTAAATGCGTGTTAGTGTAGTACATAGTAAAAAGAACGAAACTACTTATTAGAGTAAATATTTTCATATGTTTTCTCACTTTCCCTTTTGATAATTGTGCTGGGTGGTATAGTTTTTTCTAATTTCAAACCTGGCTTACTGTAGTTCATGATTTCGAGGATACTGAATATCAATTATTTAATGTATTATACAGAGTAATTTCTCAAGTATTTTTAGGGTAACAATTAATACTCTAATAATGGAAATTTTTTCAAGTAAAAATTAAAAAAACATAAAACAGCAATACCAATAGGAATATTCAGCGCCTGTAGCAATTTTTATTAACAAAAGTATGAGTAAAATCAAAAATTAAAATAAAATTATTTCGAAAACCAGTCATTTTAAACCACACTCTTAGACTAACTTAATGGAATACTTGTAAAACCCTGTATTATTAGTTTTTCATAAATTATTTTTGTAATGATGAGTGCATCGTAACAACATTCTTCTAGACAGAGTTTCGTGTAATTAAAAAATAAACTCTGCTCTCTCTGAAACTTCGCTTTCATGCAAAATTTTGAATGTTTGTACTTTACACACATTTTAATTGGAATAACACTGTATTTAGGTTTTAAATGATAACAGCTCTCTTCTTTTACCTAAAATATTTACACTTTGTAAGAGCTATTTTCTTAGTTCTTTACTTAAATTCACCGTTGCACATTACCACAAGAAAAAAAAATCACTTCCTTTTTTTGTTTAACTAAATATTTACTAAGGTCGAACTTTAAGAGGTTTAGGTAAAAGCCCTTTGGAAAATAAATTTTTTTATCTAAAAATGAAATATGATTTGTAAAAATGGTTACAAAACCGTAAAATGGGGGTTACTTTGCTGTATTACAAATAAAATCCGTATTTTCGTTTCTTTTTTTAAATTCTAACAAGGTTTTTTTTTATTATTTTAGGTTTTAACTAAATAACATTATAACATTATAAGAAAAAGATGAAAGGGAGCCATTACGCGAGATGTTTGGAGGCAGACCTTCAAAGGGCACTTGCTGCCATTAGAGGCGGCATGGCGCAGGCGACGGCAAGCCGAAGGTTTGAAATTTCCCGGCAAACCCTTCAAAACAGGTGGAAGGACATCCTCATGCCACCCCTAGAACACTTTATGCCCGAGGAGGAGGAGTTGTCAGTTAAGACTTTGAGAACACTAAGTGATCGGGGCTTCCTTTGCACTCAAAATGATATATGTGAAGTTTTACACGAATATTTGAAATAAAAAGGTGAGGTAGTAATGGAATTTAAATACAATGTTTTTAGTAACGATTTTTTGAAACACTTCATCCAAAGAAGTCAGTTTAATGTTGTATTGTGCAGCAGTAGTTGTAAAAGCGATTGATAAGATTAACGGACGCAAATCTAAGCCTTATATTTAACGACCCAGGGGAACCAAACAAATCGAAAAGGTTCAGCAACATTCCAAGGCATCTGTGGCATCTGTACACTACATCAACGCAGTAAGAGAGCTGCTTGGGCCTTTATGACAATTTTACTCCCGAAACCATTTATTCAAATACTTAAAGACGTGAATAATCGGACATTTTTGCCATTTAGATAGAAGGAAAAATGGAGGGAAATATTAGACGAGTGCCGAAGTAAGTTAATAACTAATATTTTCCTACATTATCAAACAGATTATGGACTGCTGTGGGTTAGAATGTAAGTAAAAACCTTAAATCAAGTTTTGAAGCTGCAGAGATCTGTTCATACGACCCCCAGAAGTTTTGAACAGGATCCCAGGGGCTCTTGCAGAAGACTTCTTCTTCTTCTTCTGGAAATGTGCCAAGAAAGTTGATCCTGGAAGACAACTTCAATCTATCGATACTTCGGCCCTAGAGAGCAGTGACGACGAAGATCTCAAACTCATAACGTCCAAGAAAACAATGGTGACGATAGAAACGATCGTTCGCTTATAACAGTAAAGAAGAAAAAAATAAATCATAAATTCCAAAGGCCAAAACCACCAAGCTGCCACGCAAGGTGGAAAAACTATGCAGCTCCTGACTGAATTTGTTGCAAGCAGTGTCCCAGTTTGTAAAAATTGTTATTGTGAAAGATAAAGAATGTTTTCGAAATTTAGTCTTATATTTTTAATGGTTAAATGTTTATTTAGTTTCATATTTTATAAATTAATAAACAAATGTTAATTAAAGTTGCGTGTTTTTGGTCTTGAATTACATTGGAGCGATTTTACGAGCTAAAAACTGTCTACTCTGGCGCCTAATAAACATTTTTTTTGCTACACCTAGTTGATGAAAGTTAGCTATATTGGCTTCCTTAACCCCAAAGAATCGCGAGGCACGTAGCAATTTTTAAAATTTCACATTTTTAATTAGTTTGCGGTATACTGTATACTATAGACGAAATCTAAAAAATGCTCAAAATCCTCCAAAAGAACCCTGCTATACGGTGGCATATTATCCAGACCTTTTGGGGCACGAGTCTTTATCAATAAATAAAACATGCGCTTCACCTAAAAATTTGTATATTCCGAAAAAAATCTGACTGTTTCCTTTAAAGTTTTTTGCGTTTTACTGAATAATACTTGATTCATAAAAGGTATACGGAAAAATGAAACGTCCCAACCTTGCATTTATTTGCTCATCAGGAAAAAAAAACGAACGTTATACGCCTTTTGACTGGAATATTTTTTGGTAAGTGGTCGCGCGTCCGGAACCCGGAATCTGCAATCGCAACGGGCGAAACCAAAGAGCCGGAAAGAAAACGAGGGAAAATTCCGAGGAAATTACAAGTTCCCGTTCCGTCTTTTAAGTCGGTCGGACCTCGCAGGACCGACCGGATTGCCAAACTAGACTTATTACCATTTTAATGTCTCCATTATGCCGTCCGCCATTATAATTCGGTTAACACGGTCACGAATCGGGGAGAATATTCGAGTGATAAATTCCCTTCTTCTTCTTCTTAGACGCGCGGCGGAGGATTCTCGCAACCCTTTTTCGCGCCCCCAGGAAAATTACTTTAGTTTTTTATTTCATTTAAAAATTGCCCTCGTATACATAAAAATTTTCTTTCTACTCAAAAATATGAAGACTTAGGAGGAACGCAGCAAATTTCTGGTTTGAATTCAACTTTTTCTAAAAATTCTAAATTTTACACCCAAAGCTTGCCCAAATACTGGCTGGATGTCCTGCAGATGCATCAAAACTAAGGTTGTGTTGTTCTTATGAATTTCTGCAGTTAATTTTTAACATTTTCTGTATGGCATAGCGGGTGATTGATAGGCTACAACGTTGCCGCTTTCAACAACAACATGTGACAAGACGTTATTTTTAAAATCACTGCTATCTTCCAGTTGTTTCTGCTTAATACCTATTTAGTGCAGCTTTCGTTTAGTTTCACTTTCTTTTCTCTAAAATTTAATATTAGTAAAACTTTTGCGCAGCTGTCAACAATAATACTTAGTTTCGTTTTTAAAATCTATATTTTCAAAAAATTCTAAAACCTAGAGGGTGTTCAAATAATGCGCCGGATGTGAGGTTAATAACCTAATTTTTTTAAATGTATACAGTATGTCCACAAATGCATCAAAAACTAAGGTTATGTTTTTCTTATGAATTCTGCTATTAATTTTTAACATATTGTCTATAGCCTGCCATGCCATGATAGGTTGATATATTGTAAATATATTTTGAGCGATGCAACGTTGCCACTTTCAACAATAAAATATGGAAAATTGTTAGCCTAAATAGGCATGCACCACATTTGATCATATTTTCAAATTAATTGTTATCTGCTATTGCTTAATACCTATATATTTTTTTTCTACGTAAATTAATTCTTATAACAAATGGACCAACCTATATATTATTTTTGTATATATATTCATTCCATTTTTTAAATAATTTTATTTTAATATGCAAGTGTATTAATCAGCCACGGAACGCCATGCTGTTTCACAATAATTGCTCAATTATTGTTTTAAGTCATTGCCAGATGCCAAAGTTTTCGCCTTAAATCATGAGTTGTTGCAATTCAGTTGGACGCTTGGGGATACGAGGGCAAGTAATACAAAACATTCACGATGAGTGTGTGAAAGTTTGAGTTGCCTTAAGATTCGAACCAGAGGTCGTTTTGTACAAACTTTCTTTCAATATATATATTTTTTGATTTATTAAACATTCTTGTTGCAATGTTGGGACGTGGTTAAAAATTATTCATATGATATCATTCAGTTCAGTTTTCACGAAATTATATATTTTCACATGGCAATTGCTTCGACAACACCGTGTCTTAATCAAATTGGATAAAGACACGGTGTGAAAATATATAATTTCGTGAAAATCTGTACTTTTAGTTCTTATTTATATTGATAAATGGATTTTTATCAAGTAAAAGCCACCTCAGTTCAATACATGAATTCCTCCTAATTAAAATACTAAATTTTGAAATTTAGTTATTTATTTTGGCTGCGGGTATCTCCTCTATGTCTTTGCCGTAACACTAGGCAAAATGTTTCTCACACACTGGCTTTTTCTATCTTCCATATTTCATTTCGTTTGAGTGATCCCACTTTTGGTTTATGTGCAGTCAAATTTGAATGCCCTGCTCCACCGGTGGGATTTTAATAAGAACTTAAAAAATTCAATTCAAATCGAATAGAAAAGTTTATGAGAACTAAAATTGTTCTTTTCGAAATAATACAGGAACTTTTAAAATTTTCAGATTTTCAGACAAAATTCCGATTTAACACACAAAATTATCACATTTCGAGGAAAATCAAGAAATTTCGAAAAAAAACACGAAAGTTTAGAATTTGCAGGTTGTATACCAAATTTTAGGTTAAAATTTCGGGATACAATACGAAATTTTAATGTAAAATCTCGATTTAAAACACACAATTGTCAAATTTCGAAGATGAACAAAGAAATTTCTATTGAGAACATGAAATTTTATTCTTCCTTTTTCATTTATATTTTGACTTCTTCTGAGTGATATTACTTTTCGTTTAAGAAGTGTCCCACGAAGTGAAATTTTAATACCTGTTCCACCAGTAAATTTTTAATAAGAGGTGAAGTTTGCTTTTCGAGTTAAACCACAAATTTTTAAAATGTCAAGATTTTAACGTAAAATTTCGATTTAACACAAAAAATTATAATATTTCCAGGAAAAAAAGGAAAAGAATTTTAACGTGGTATACCAAATTTTAGGTTAAAATTTCTAAATGAAATATAAAATTTTAAGGTAAAATTTTCATTTAAAACACATAATTTTAAAATTTCAAAGATAAATACGAAATTTCGCCTGGAAACAGAAAATTTTATTTATTTATAATTTGACTTCTTTTGAGTGACCCCACTTTTCGTTTATTAAGAGTCCCACGACTTCTTTTTAAAAATTCGAGATTTTAAAATAAAATTTCAATTAGAGGTCCGAAATTATAAAATTTCGATGTAAAACACTTTTTTTTTTTAATTTTGAGATTAAAAAGTGTAATTTCGAATTAAAACATCAAAATGTTAATGTAATTTCGAGTTAACACGAGATTTTAACATAAATTTTCGAGTTTAAATAAGAAATCTTGGGACAGATTATTTACTTTTGTGGTGGATGTCCCTTCTACTCCTTTGTAGATAAAAAAACACTAAGTGAAGTGGCTTTTCTCCTCACAAGTAAGGCCACTTTATAATGAGAGTTTCTGGCTTTTTTCCATCATTCATATTCATATTTACCAAAGCCCACGCGTCCAAATTTTAAAACCTATTTCCCAGCTGCATTTTTAATAAGAACCGAAAGTTTTCTTTGTTTTTCTCGTCTTTCATTCCGTCCTCTTCCAATTCCGGCACATTTTTTTTTTACGTAATTGAAACGACAAAAACGCATTTATCAAATTTTCCACGCGCCGGCACCGCTCGTTACTCATTATTCAAATCGTTTAACGAGCTTTTTTTTGCGGCCATCAAACGGATCGCTGGCAAAAGTGGTCGAAAGTGAAAATTTTACGGTTTATTTTGCACGCCGTATTTGTTCTAGTTGCGCGTTTACCGCTCCGACCATATTCGCAGGCACTTTTTCTCGGCGGCTTTCCCCCTCCGCCCGGGCGTTCGTTTTCTATGATCAACTGCTTTCGGGATCGACCAGTCCGTGAAGTCCCCACAATATCCGAATAACGCACACATGAATAACAGAAAGCAAATAATATCCCCAAGTGAGAAAAATTTGAAAATTAACAGTGATATATCTGACAACACTGCTTTTTTGAATTAGCTCAGTAATAAATAAAAACAAAATACGGAAATTATGAGACTTTACTTGAATTCAACACCATTTAAAATTATGATAATTCCTCGAATGCTTTTGATACAATCAATCATCAACTTCTAATATCAGAGCTAAAATATTATGGATTTTCTCCTAAATCTTTTACTGTTATGCCATAATATCTGAATAATAGAAAGTAAATAATATCTTTTAGTGACAAATTTGTCAAATTAACAGTGACATATATCACAACACCGCTTTTCAAATTTTTGAATTCTGTATATTCAAAAACCTTTAGGTATTAATTTTTTTCGTTTCAGCTTTGGCAATTTTGGAGATATTATTTAACTATTGCGGTACTTCTTACTGAAAAACCGGTGTTGCCGTACCTCAGTAATTAATAGAAACAAAATATCGAAATTATGAGACTTTACTAAATTCAACACAATTTTAAATAACCACCGTCATTTAAAATAACAAAATATTTAAAATAACAAAATTATGATGATTTCTCGAAGGCTTTTTCATATCTGGACAACGGAAAGCAAATAATATCTTCTAGTTACAAATTTGACAAATTAACAGTGGCATATATGACAACACTGCTTTTAAAATTTATGAATTCTGTATATTCAAAAACCCTCAGGTGTTAATTTTTTTTCGTTTCAGCTTTGGTAATTTTGGAAATATTATTTAACTGTTCCGATATGTTTTACTGAAAAAGCGGCGTTGCCGTAGCTCAGTAATTAATAGAAACAAATATCGAAATTATGAGACTTTACTGAATTCAACATCATTTAAATAACCACCGCCATTTAAAATAACAAAATTATGATGATTTCTGGAAGGCTTTCGATACAATCATCAACTTCTAATATCAGGGCTTAAATATTATGGATTTTCTGCTAAATCTTTTACTCTTATGCCATCATATATGAAAAATAGAAAGCAAATTATATCTTCTAGTTACAAATTTGACAAATTAACAGTGATATGTATGACAATGCTTTTAAAATTTTTGAATACTGTATATTCAAAAACCCTTGAGTATTAATTTTTTTTCGTTTCAGCTTTGGCAATTTTGGCAATACTTTTTAACTGTTCCGGTACATTTTACTGAAAAAGCGGCGTTGCCGTAGCTCAGTAATTAATAGAAACAAAATATCGAAATTATGAGACTTTACTAAATTCAACATCATTTAAATAACCACCGCCACCACAAAATTATGATGATTTCTCGAAGGCTTCCGATACAATCAATCTTCAACTTCTAATATCCGAGCTAAAATATAATGGATTTTCTATTGAATCTTTTACTCTTATTCCATCGTATATGAATAATAGAAAGTAAATAATATCCTCAAGTGATAAACTTTCGGATCAGGCGCAAATACCCTCAGGGATGCCACAAGTGTCCATTTTAGGTCCTCTGTTATTTATTGTGTATACTTTCTGTAAAATTCAAGCGTTTGCCGACGATACACAATTTATTATTGTTTTGATGAATAAAACAAAACGTAAGTCAGGATTTATTACAAAAGTTGAGGAAAAAGTTGCTCGAGTCCCTTGTCTTAATTATTGTAATTTTGTATATGGTTTTTATTCAGAAAATGATATTGAGTGCATAATTCAAAAAGTACATTTCTGTACTTTTTTAATAAAGTCTATAAACAAATAAATAAATAAATAAAACCGCCTATATTTAACAAGACGAAACACACTTCATTTAGTATACCAATATTAAATAAAGAGAACTGATTAACAATCTAGTAAATTTAAAAAATTAAGTAGTCTCTTAGATGTATACGAGAAGCCGCTTTTAATCATGGACATCCTAATTTTAGGTATTCCATACTGACAATTGAAGCGGATTCCATGGCGATTACTACCAGGTTTTCTAACAAATATGAAGGGCATCCAGTTTTGAGTAGTTTGTGAAGATATATTTAACCATTTCAAATCGCGAAGTTTATGACTTGCGTGATCTCTTCGTTTAAGGTTATAAATAATTCGAATACAGGAATTCTAAACTTTATGTAATTTACATTACATGGAAAAATTTACGGTAATTTAGATGACTCAAAAACGGTGTTTCTAATAGCTTTTTTTTAATCTAAAGTTTAGAATATCTTTGCTTTGATAGATGTTGTTGAGATTAATATAAGCCTTTTGGAGAACTTTGGAAACCTGTGTCCGAAATCTGAGTTCATTATCAAAGATGATACCCAAGTTTTAACATTCGTCATCAGTTTTGGGCGGCCCAATACTTAGCTGGCCCAAAATATATTAATGCGGACTTATTCGGTAAATTTAAATTACCCTTTGTTACCCTTTGTTATAACCATGCTTTAAAAAATCGTAGCTGGAATAGGACATCATCAATGGTTCAGTAGAGTAGCTATTTATCTGTATTGTATGTTTGTTAGGTTATTATCTGAAATAAAATTCAAACGAAATTTTGCGAACATTTTTTAAATTTTTTGTTTTCACCTCATCAAGTTTTGTTGTTCTTTGACTTTTGCGCAATTTGGCACAATTAATTTGAAAATACTAACAAAATTCACACGTTTTTACATCTCATGAGGACCTCAAAGTTCCAAAATTTTAAAAATTGTTTACCAAGTGGGATTCATAAAAACATATAAACGCAAGAGTACGAGACGTACTTCCATTTTATGTTAAAAGGTTGTCCAGATCATAATATATAGACAGATATCAGTTATTAAACGATGGTACATTTTCCTACGATTTGGAGACAGTGTATTTTTTCACATTTTTATCATTTACAACGGACGTGATGATTTGGTAGAGCAAAGTTTAGGCGTTTAGGGAATTTTGAATATTTTAAATAGGCCGAGCAAGATTCTAATATTACAAAAAAATTTTAAAATATTAATTTGGTTAAGAGGTCTATTAATAATTTTATTAGGCATTACTTTTCCAAAAAAAAAAACAACGAAGAGCTACTTCAAATTTTCAAATACATTATACTGAATGTCAATAATTAAGGGGGCATTTTTGAGTGCATTTTGAAAAGAAAACTTCATATGAACATATATTCTAACAGTCTTAACTTTTGAGTAAAATTTTCAAAAATATATGTTTTCTAATATCTGTAATTCCACTTTAGATATTCTAGTGAAATTTGCCACAGATGTACTATACATCAAGAGGTATTATTTAGCGTCCCGCAATTTTTTTAAAATACACCAGTGGCGTACGGAATTCCACATGTCTATTTTGGCAGACATTGATGGCACAACACTGATTTCTTTTAAAACAAAAATTATTTCTACAATCTCTGTTTATTTCTTTTCTATTATTATTGTTTGTATCGCCTATATTTTTGCCCGGATAGGTTGCACCAAATATTTAAAATGTCTTAAAAACAACATATTTGACCCAGTAATTTTTCTCTTTAAGATGATATTGTCCACTTTATTTATTATGTTAAGCATTTTTTCATAATTTTGAATTACCTCTACTACGAAAAAAAAAATTCTCCCGACCACGCACCGCGATCTTAAGCAATTTCCGCCCCCCTGTCAGCTTCGCACAGTCCAGGTATTTGTTTAAAACGGGAATAAATTAGACAAGTTGAACCGGGGCGTTGTGCCGGGGGGGCCGGCGGGGGGGACAGCGAACGTGTGGTCGGGGATGTCTTGCGGGACGAGTGAAAAGGGTTGACTAATGTTTTCCCGCGTTTTACCTAGGACTTTTAATTTCGGATATGTTGCGGTCGGTGGTGGTATTTCGGGTCCTGCCCCCCCTTCCGATGTTTTGGTACGGGGCGAGATCCTATATACTCTTGGTCGGACGGACTGCCGAAAAGAATGTTACTCGATTCGCTTGTGCGGTCTGAAGTTTTCCCGTCGGTATCCGCCAAAACCGCGTCGGCCCTTTTGTGTCAAACGGCGCAAGAAAAGTTCGACTGTTTAAACGGTATCCCCCCCTTCTCCCATTCCACTTCCGTCGCTCATCCGCGAGCAATTCCAATGCCACTAAAATCCATGCGCCCATATATAGAGACAGTTGCTGGTCTTCACGTAGAGCTGAGCATGTTATCTAAAGTCTGTTGATAGATATAAGAAAGTGACTAACTGATACGAATTAAGGAAAGACCCGGACAAGCTGTGAGAATGAAATATGGCCGAACAGGTCCGTACTTTGCTTAAAATTTAATTATTTGGGGTTTTGTTAGGAAAGATACTAAACAATATTTATTTATTTATGTATGTTTTATATTACTTGCAATATGGATATACGATTGTTCTGCTTTTTCTATATGTTTAACAGAATTTGCCCAACTTTGTGGAGGGATGTCAAAAACTTCGGTTTCTATAAGTTTGAGGACATTGGAGTTAACACGGGGAAAAACATTGTTATGACGAATGGCAGATTTCAGTTCGTGCCTAACATGTTCAATGGGATTAAATATACAGTGGTAAGGTGGAAGGAAGCCTTAAAACTGTATACCCTAGATCTTTTGCATTGTCCATTACAATGACGCTATTAGGAGGAATGTTTGGAACTAGTTTGTTTTTAAACCAACTTTCAAATAAATCAGCGGTGGTGTCTTCATGGTAATCCAGAAGAGAATCTTTAATATTTTTCGTAAACAGAGAAGTCCATTTGGAATCCAACCATCACAGGTAGGTATAAAATTATTTTCTATTACGGACCACAATTTTACCTGATTTTAAATTCCAAAACTTTAGGTAATAATCTTGTTGTATTGTAAGTTAATGACCACCCTTGGATAATCCCATTCAACAGCAATTGGTTTTAAATTCCAAAACTTTAGGTAATAATCTTGTTGTATTGTAAGTTAATGACCACCCTTGGATAATCCCATTCAACAGCAATTGGTCACTTTCTTATAGCTATGAGCAGACCATACCTAGGAATTCATATTGACTCAAATATAAAGTGGAACTTCTGGCACTTTACTAAAGTATTTCCTAAAATCATTATTTCTTTCTAGTTATTTTTGACTGGTACAATCGCTTATATCTTGGGGTGCTACTGTCTATCACACAACTCTTCAGCCCCTTTACGTAATACAAAAAAGAATTTTGAAAATTACATTTGAGTTAAATCTGCGATATATTTTGTTCTTAATAAAAAATAACTTACTGATTAATTCAAAAACTCACGAGTATGAAACACGCTTTAACCTTGAAGAAGAAAAAAATGAAGAAAAAAATTACTTTTATACTGGTCAAAAAATTTATAACACGTTACCTCCAGAACTGGAAAATTAAATTAAATTAAAATCATTTAAAAAAAATTAACTAAGTGACTTATTGATGCTAAATTGTAACTTAGGTTTCCAAGTGTATTTTCACTATATAAAATCGTTTATTTTGTTTTGGTAGAAGATTATGATTCTTTTTTTCATATTATATAACAGATGGAAAACATAGTTTAATTAATCTGCGTCATATTCAAGGATAGCTGTCAAGTTTTTAAGTTAGTATACCTTGAATATAAGTGTTTTTTGTATTAATATTTGTTTAATGTTTACATTACAATAAGTTGTTAAATTATATATTTTTTTATTGATTTAAATTACTATTATTATTATTATTATTATTATTATTATTATTATTATTATATCAATTTTAATGTTTAAGGTGTCAAAATATAATCAAACCGTGAAAAACAGGGAAATATTCAAAAATTTCAAAAACGGTTCAACAAAGGTACTGGCAGCGTTAATTTCCAAAACGAGTCATTTAAAATTACGTTTTACATAGATCGGTTTCAAAAAATAAATAGTTTTGACTTCCTCCATTTTATCAAATAGAAGAACTAATTATCCACTCTGTAGAATAGTGAGAATTTTAAATGATCTGTAGACACAGTTTATGCTATTCTTTTTTGTTTCATTGTTGATTAAATTAATAATAAGTAATAACAAATAAATAATGGAACAATCAAGGCGTCAAAGGTTTATAATATGGAGTCAATCTACACTTATACCAAGTTCGTAAAAAATTACCATCTCCAAAACTCCCAAAGCTCGAATGACAAAGTTGAAGACGTGGGTGTTTTCTAACGTGCAGGAATCAAAAAACAGCAATGTTGTCATATTTCGCAATGATATTTACAATTCTGCTCATCTTTCACTGATACACTTCTAAAGTTTGCCATGTTCAAAAACTTCCAAAATTGACAGCGATATATCTGACAACACTGCTTTTAATATTTTTGAATTCTGCGTGTTCAAAAACCCCCTTTTTGTCGTTTCAACTTTGGCAGTGTTGGCGATATTATTTAACTGTTCCGTAAGTTGTGAGAATTTTGCTAAATTCAACACCATGACATCCATACGACATAAAATACGACACTAAATACGTGCAATAAATTTGTTTGCGCCGAACACGATGATGATGGAGAACCATCTTAAGGTTCATAAATATTCTAATAATTATTCAAAGGCATTTTTGTTTCTAGGTTTCACCTAATGAAGAACACGTCTTTTCATTTGAAGGAATATGTTTGCGTATATTTTGTGATTATATATATATATATATATATATATATATATATATATATATATATATATATATATATATATATATATATATATATATATATATATATATATATATATATATATATATATATATATATATATATATATATATATATATATATATATATAATCAGAGAAGGGAGAATCTGCACTCGGCACTCGTTTGACTTTTAAAGTGTGAAAATTTTACGCTCAGAAAGGCACACAAAAAGACGGGAATTTTATGAAATCCACACACACACACACAAAAAATCTCAGCAAAATTTATCACAACTTAATTAAATAAAGAGACACATTAACCCGTGAATCTCACACAAACAAAAAGAAAGAAGAAAGAAGAAGAAACGTACATCCGGGCTTCGCATTATTGTTTTGGTTCGTCGTCTTATCAATGTGGCTTGTCGATTTACATATTCAATATCAATCAATGTCTGTTGTGAATGTTGTAAAACTGTAAATTACTAAACAACTATATAGTGAACCGTTGATTTTTGGCTTAAGGTATGTATGTAATCGTAATATAAAAAATTATGTATGTTTTATTGTTGTGCATCTATTTTTATACAATTTTTAATCACTTTGTTTGTTCTATTGACTTGCACTAGTAATTTTTAATCATTTCAGTGCTGACTCCTATACAAATTTTTATCTATGTTTTAATTATGACCAGGAAAACAATGCTATAAATAATTTTATTTAAAAACACATTTTTGTAGGTTAAAATTAAATGTCTGAAGAAGGTCTTGAAGGCCGAAACGTCACAAAAAATAAAATGTTTCACAAGTAACGGAAACTTATTTTAATTTCACTAAAAAAGGACCAAAAAAAACCCAAGAATCATTTCTTAAGAATATATATATATATATATATATATATATATATATATATATATATATATATATATATATATATATATATATATATATATATAATTATTTTTCAATAAAAGAGCTGAATTTAGTAAATCCAGTGTTATTTAAATAGTCATAAATAATTTTAATAATACCAAAATATGTATACTTAAATAATAAATAAAGAATAGGTCAATATTGACCTTACTTTGATGATCAAAATTTTCTAGTTATTTCAGTCAGGTGAAGGTTAAGTAACCAATTATAAACAGTTTTTACAACTTCCTTGGCTTCTTCTTAAATAAAATGAGTGAGAAATTAAGATTAAATTTTGAATAACATATAAGCATTTCTACGTAGTTTTGTCGAATAATTCTTTTAGCCTGGCCCATGTCATAGTCCGTAGGTTTACGATTGCAGATGGCAAAACCAACTATTTGTGAAAGTATTATATAATACAGACATTTCCGATACTTTTGAAACGAGTTTGCGAGCGATCGGATATTTTTGGAAAATTTTAGCAACAGATCGTCGTTCGATTTTTGTCAGTTCTGATGGTTACGTCTAAAATAGCCGATACGATAATTTCCTGCAACGACATATTTCTGGATACGCGACCTCAAACGGCACCGTCAAAACACCAAGACGAACCGTTGATTAATATGGGACGCCTCAAAGTGAATATTACGAGGTAAAACACGACGAGTATTGCCATTACCTCCCGCGAGGTGAACCGATTTGATAGATGGGGCAATTTTAGGCCATTACGCGAATATATGAGTCCCGTGCGTGGCAGTTAATCACGTGGATTCATCGTCGGCGGGCACGCTGGCCGCATCAGCCCCTTCGAGAGATGAAGATATTTGCCAGCCAATCAATAAAGAATTTTGCACGACAAAAATATTGCTAGAATACCGTTCGCCCATTTTTCTATTGAAAAAAAAGTAAAAATATAACATAGGCTTCTTTTCTAGTCGACGTCGATCAAATTCCAATCAAAACTATGTGGTATCTCCAGTTATTGATTGCCGCCAAAAACCAACCAATCTACAAATCAATTATTGCACAAAATTTTGTCCTACAAACTATCTCGAATCTGCACTTTTCAATAAAAAAACCTCATTTTTTAAGTTGAACGCAAACTCTAAAGGAGGATTTTTGACCGCCGGTCAAATAATTGTCTTACAGATTTTCATCGTGATTGTCCCGCATTATTACTATTACTATTATTGTGTCTCTATTATCCAAAAAGCAAGGAGTTTAACAATTAAATCAGGTCAAATTGGCGGTTTAAACATAACTTTTTTTTATACAAAGAAAACAAAAGAACAAACATTCATGAGCATCAATCTAAATAATAAAAACACATTGGCAGCCGTATGATTATAATAAAAAATCTTTCTCGTTTTCAAAAATAAATATTTTTAACATTTTTTTATAATTAAGTAAGGTTGAATAGTTTCAAAAATCTACTGATAATTTGTTGGTCAACTTAGGAGCAATATATGAAAAAGATCTTTTAAATAACAAAATGTTATCCCAAGCCAAAAGTATCAACTGCTTTTTTTTTGTATTAAAGCTATTTCCCTCCCTAAAAGCTTTTTAGACAAATAGGTGAGGAGAACGTGAAGGTATTTCAAAGATTTAAGCTTTAGGCGTTTCTGCCTGAATGTAGTGCGACTGATACTGCAATTTGCAAGAAAATCTGAGGTAAGCATTCTGAAGTTTCTGGAGTCTGTCACTATCTCTCGCCGCTAAATAATCGTATATTGACCACTTATATATACAAAAACATATTTTTGAAGTCAGGAAGAGTATAAACAAGATAAATATATTACACATAAACAGTAAAACCGGTGTAACCAGAAAATAAAACTTTGTATATGTAGGTACACTCTAAGAAAAATTAATTTACAAAATAAACTAGATCTCTACTGCGCCTGAAGTGTAACAAATCCGTTTATAGAATAGAAACAATGCTCTTCAAAAAACTTTGCAAGAGTGTTTGCAAAATCTAGATTAAGTTTATTTTTTTGTGTAGTAGACAACCTGCGATATTCAGTATGAGCCGGAAAGACAGACAAATTTCAATGGATTTCAATTAAAGTTTGGAGAATAAACATAACTGGTATTTTTTAATATTTTCAATTTTTTGAATATTGGGCGGCAGTGGCTGGACGGCAGAACACCCCCAAGAATCCGAACCGCAGATTTCTGCAATCTAAAGGCTATCTCGGCCTCCGTCGCGTTCCCCCACAATAGTAGCCCATATGGTAATACACTGTGGAACAGTGCAAAATAAACTATACGGAGAGTGGTTTGCGAGATGGAACATCGTAGTTGTCTCAGAACAAAAACCTACCGCACAGGTAGTCTGTATGAGGCGACCACGTTGACAACGCATCTAGGTAAACACCAAGGAGTTTGATCGGTTCAGATTTTTTACTTCTTCTATTGATATAGACAATTAGAGTCTTCGTTTCATAGGAATTTAATTTAAGTTTAGTTGCAGAGAACCACTGCTCAATCATGGAGAGTGTAGTGACAACCTTTTTATTTAAATTATTTAGATCTTTCTCCGATTCAATCAATAATGTGTCATCTGCATAGAGTATACTGCAAGCAGCATTTGTTGCAAATACTACGTCATTATTGTATATTCTACACAAAAGTGGACCAATGATGGAACCCTGAGGCACTCCATTAGTAATGTCCAACAAAGTAGGTTCCCGATCATTCCAGACAACATATTGCGGTCAAATAAGATTTTAAAAGGGCTAGGGTATTTTCACGAATTCCGTAGTATTCAAGTTTAGAAAGAAGTATATTAGCTGGACCATAAACTGATTCAGCATACTAGAACCTGGTTGGAACTCACTAGATAGGAGTATTGACAGAGGCGATTGGCATGTTTGATGAATCGTATGTTAGTATCCATCCATAGCTCTAGATTTATTGCTTCTGTTTAAAGACTTATTGACATTTAGCACGGGCTGAAGATATATCGAATAGACAATTTAGGTCATCGTTAATCTTTATAGCTGCATCAAATACTCCGAGTAAAGCAGTTTGCAGAGATACATGCTTCAAACCAGAAGGAAAGTCAGAGATGTATGTTGAGAAGAGCAGAAGTCTCAAGATCGCGTCTTGAGGTACTCCCTGTAGCACAGAAAGCGTGGTACATTTACCATCGTTGCACACAACCTGTGGCCATCGTCTATGAGAGTAAGAATAAATTAATTCATCAAAAAATTGACACAAATTTTCAGTATCAGCAGTATATCGCTCTGCTGTAACCGAAGAAGAGAATAGGAAAGAAGGATTTAAAAGTAAGATAAATCTTACCGATGAAACTATACACAAATCAGTCAACTTTCAGCATCTGTATGCAAAAGTACGGTTCTGGAACGTCATTGTGAACTTGCGAAAATTTGCCAAAGTTAAATACCGAATTTTATGTCGTCAAAACGGTATATCGTACGTGGAACTCTATGTGGGATGACCTTGTTCTTCAATGAAGTCTCATTCTAAAACCTTGGATGGAGTAGGTAAGATACTGCGATGGCATCATTGTCTTCTTTAACGAGTAACCTGCTGGTGGTTAAAAGGAGGAAACCTTCTCTATTGAATTCGCCTCGAGGCGCGCGACCAAAAAACCGGAGCGACGACGACCGCGGAAGATAATTCGTGAAATTAATCAGATGGGGAGCGTGGTCGTATCTGTACGTACAACCAGTATTAGAAGTATCCTTTGTTAAGGATAACGCGGGGTCACGGGTTCACATATATGACGCTGAGCGGCAATTTATTATTTCTTAACGTCGGACCGTCACCGCTACAATGCGCGGGAATATTTTCTTCTCGACCGACGACGATGCCAGATGATCACCAGATCCGTAACGGGAAGAATAAACAAATATTTTACGAATTGTAACCAAACACTCTTCGCGATAGACCTATTGATAGATTTTAAAAATTTTAAACCTGAACAAGCTGTAAAAATGATCAAAAAAACTTGTTTGTTGTCGACTTGCATTCGAAAGGGCGTATAGCAGAAAATGAGATACGTGTTGATAATGTGCTCAGTTTTTCACTTTAGGACATATGTCTCTGCAGATTTCTCTCACAATCTTAAAAGGAGTTAAAGTGGAAATAAAATTGGTCGAAAATTTAAAGAGTAGTTTGTAAAAGGAAACAAAAAGGAGTACCTCAATTGCGCCTTTTTGCTAGCTATATTTAGTCAATTGTTGCTGAGTTACGCATTAAGTTATGAATTATTTGAATTAAATATCACCTTTTCGTCTGCACAAGGATTAAATTAACAACATTTAGTGAAAATATAAGCAACTCTTGGTGTTAAATTAAAGGATACCTACTTTTTTTATAATCATTTATAATAGGTTGTGCAGAGTGCAGTGATTCAAATTCTGACCCCTCTTTGGCAGTTAATAAAAAAACAAAAAAAAAGTCAAGAGAACACATCGACTAAAACTTAAGCTAGGGAATAGTGCAGCATCCACTGAAAAGTTAACGTGCGACGCAGTTCAAACTACAGGAAGTGCCGTTGCGGCCAATTTAATTATATTAGAAAATGATTACGTAAAATAATATGCTGTGAGACACGCAATGCAAAAACATAGTTTCATTAGAGTCGCATCTCACCACTGTCGGAAGCTCAGATTTGACAATTCCTTGTACCATGAAATGAAAATGAAAAAGGTAGTATACATACGTATCGACGTATGTTCAAGAATATGAACTTATCAATACATAAACCTATGCATTACTTATAAATAGGGAGACGTTACACAAAATTTAAATTGGAAGAAAGATAATAGGAACACATGATAAAGCTTTTGCAGACCAATCAACTTGCAACAAGTCTATATCTATAAAGAGTGCCTTGCGATTTCAATATTACAGCATACAACTTAGACACCAAAGACTGTTTCTGCTTCACGTGGTCTGAAATTTCTACATGCGTTCTAAGTTTTTGCTATTGATGCTATTATATTTTATCACTAATATTAAAAACGTTGAGTGAGTGAGTCTAAAATTTTTTGAAACTTTTCAAGGGCAAAGTAAACTCATGTCACAGCACAATTTCTCAGCAATATCTGATTCAAGAAACATGTTTGTGCCATTAGACAATATTGTAGACAACCTAGAATTTACAGATTTTTATGCTTTCAAGATTTTAGTAGAGACAATAACAAAAACAAAGTGAACTGGACAGATATCTCGACGTTTAAAGTTGAAAACAAAGACACTAATACAGTCTTCTAGAAGTTGTCACATTGTGATGAACTCCACAGAAGCATTACCTTAATAAGAACAAAGGAAAATGGACTTAAGAATTTTCGTCTATTATAGCTAAATTGGTATCTTAATACGTCAGATAATATTGCCAAATTTGAGATTAGAGTGAATATTTGATGAAGTGTTAATAATAAAAATTAACTGTATCTTGAAAATAAAAAAATAAAAACAGGGTATTCCTGTGTTTATTTATTTTTTAAATATCAACACAGACCACCAGAGGTGAGGAAATCAACCCCACTAATAAAAAAAGCGCTTTCACAAGACATCGCTAGATATAGTTACATCTGCAAACGCCATTTTTGACCTAAAATTCAAAATTTGTCAGAAACTGTAAGACATTATGACTTTATGTACGACACAAGTTCTGGATTTTCGCAAGAATTAAAAAAAAATTATAAAATGCTTTAGCATTATTCTTAATTTGTTTTTTCACATTTTATTAAAGAACAATTTAAATTTCTCAAGAGTATTGTAAAGTAATCAACCTGACTTCAATTTCAACTACAACTTACCTATGTACATATTAATAGGCCTCTTGCACATATTTTTAGATTTATATAAAAACTTTTTAATTACCTTCTAAATAAGTTACAGTACAGAATAGTTTTCCTAAAAGCAAACATATATTTACGCTGTAAATAATACTAGAAAGCTCATCCGCTCCCTTTAATTTTAAACACAAAAAAGTTACTCCATTAGTTGCGACGTGACGTCACGAGGTTATGTAGGGATATTGTGCGTTGCAAATTTTAACTCTGGGGACAATATTATTGCTGCTTAAATTGTTATATTTAAATAAATACATGAACACCTTCACGTTACCAAAGATAAAGTTTTAGATGACATGAATGATACGAATATGAGGTAAGCTTCCAGTTCTAGTTTCTAGTCCACAAAAAATTCATGAAATGTATGATGTTGATTTAACACTAAATCAACCTGAAAATACTGAATTTGAATTTTTCCCGCTTCGAAACCTACACCAATCTTAAACCTAATAGAATTTGTTGTAAATTTTCGAAAATGAAACATAAGCGTCCACATCTATTGAACCTTACGTTAATTGATATCGGTTGACCTAACCTTTCCTACGTGTGTGTTTCTTATGATCGACATGATCACTTAACGAAGAATATAAAAAGTTTATGTCAAGTTCTACCAACATCGTAAACATATATTCAAAGAATACTTGAGCAATAAACATAAGAGGGTAACATAGCAACGCTTGATTTTAGATCAAAATTAGTATCAGGCTCTACTAGCAGTAGTAGCAGATCGAGCCTCTGCGGCCTAAACTCGCAAAACAAAATTCGATTACGGCCCTGCAAACCATTAGACTAACAAAACACGTAAAAGTAATGGCATACAATTTGTCTGGTTGCGAAATATTTTCGGTCACGAATCGTGTGTCCCACACAGCGAATATGAGGCATGCATGATCTCGAATTAGTGAAACGGAGCTCTCCGTGTGTTTGGGAAAGGCGGCCGCTTTTCGTCATCGAGTTTGCGCGTGACGCGAGATTCAGCGCCGCGTGACGTACACGGCAGCACTTCGCCGTCCTACAAGATTTCTGCCAACAAAAAGAAAATCCGTAAGTGTCGGCCGGATATAACGTAGGTACGCTCGTACTTACACCTTAAGTTTATCGCAGAGATCCCCCAGAAGTATCACACCACACAAATCACCAACGCACTACGTTTTCCGTCATTCTACTAATGACAGAACTCGTACGAGCGAAATCTAGGTGGCCGGGAGACGCGTCAAAGGTTTGCGAGTGCTCGACGAGGCAATAATTTTTATCGGGGTAGGCCGTGTACCACAGACCGCTGACGGACAACGCCCGGCAGGCAAATAATAATCATTGACGTTTGATAATAATTAGCAACGCCGTTCTGTGGTAAATTTTGTTGACGGTGCGGTTCGCTCGCAAAGCGAACTCGAATTAAATTGACCTACTACAGCTCGGCAAATTTTACAATAGGAAATATTTTTGACACATCCATTTAGAAATTTTATTATTATCACTGCTAAAGGACATAAAACCATAGAAATCACTAAATTATGGGTAAAGGAAAGATCGTATATATGACTTCAAAAGTTAACATAAGCGGTACATAAATTTGAATCACATTTTCAAGTAAATCCAAAATAGTAAAAAAAATGTGTTTTGGATTTGTATTGCCAGTTTTGTTAAGTCTATAGCATATAGATTACATCGCAAAAAAAATGCGTTGGAAATACTATACTGATTATGCTTTATTTTTTGAAAATATTTACTGGTGCGTGAATGCACCACTGGTTTTATCTTTCATCCAACAATTAGCCTGTTCTTTAGTATTAGTTTGTACCTTGTACAGTGAACGTTACATTTCTTAAAGAATGGCATTTCCGAGGTATTTGACTCAAAAGGAATTAGAGGCGGCCATGGAGGAGATAGTGATGGATGAGAACTATAACAATGAAAGTCGTAAGTATTATTTGGACTTACGTATTCTTATGTATTGTAGCATTCCATTCCCAGTAAATTTATGCTACAAACAACGTGAAAAAATATTTACAGAACATATTGACGCGGTCTATATTCTACCCGACGTGGATACTTTGACTGACGAAGAAGATGTTGGGGAGTTTGGGGAACCAACTGATATAGTTGGAACTTGCGAGTTACATACACCGAATGATACAGCTGTCCTTCAACAGTCCTGTAAAGATTGAGTACACTCACACACCTATATCCGATGAATTTAGATCATGTGTGGAACTAAAAAATAGGCTTTCTGGAAAAACTCCGCTTGAAATATATTTTTTTGTTTTTTGATGATGAAGTGAAGGAATTGATCTTATAAAAAAATGTATGAGCCGCAATAGCTTTCAATTGATAAAGCAAAACTTGCACTTATCTGACAATAATCTGTTGGATAAAAATGATAAATTTTTTAAGTTAGACCCTTCTTTGATGTAAAAAATAAAAACAACCTTCAGTTTGCCATATTTTCGTTCAACTTATCCATAGATGAACCAATGGTACTTTATTTTGGCCGCCATAAGGAGTAAGCCAGTTCGTTTTGGCTTCAAGCTTTGGTGCCTTTGTTCATCTGATGAGTACCTATTTTATTCACTTCCATATAGTGGTGCTCAAAATAAACCACTTTCTGACCTTGGTCTTGGCAGTGACGTTGACATGAGTCTACTTTCTGTTGTAGATAAGCCAGTAAATTATTCTTTTTTCGATAGAGGGTCATAATAGACAACCATAGTTTCATCTCCCGTCACAATAGTTTCTATCACAGGCTTCGGTTCCGACCCACAGAGTTTTTAGGAACCCATCTTGCACTAACCTTATGCATACCTAAATGATCATGCAGGATTCGACGAACACTTGTATCAGAAAGTTTAGTAATTTCTGAGATTTCCTTGACCTTTAAACGTCGATCACTCACCTCTTCCACAATCGCAACAATATTTTCCGTTATGGCCTCCAATGATCGACCAGTTCTTGAATCATCTTCAAGGGACTCCTGCCCCATTCGAAAACGTTTTGCCTCTTCTTTCACTACAGAATACGAAGGAGAACTTTGGCCGTACACACCATTCAGCCTTTCTTTAATAATTTTAGGTGCTTCTTGTTTAAAATGCTGTCAATAAAAAACTATTTGACGCCAGACTTCAATTTTTTTTTCGCAGCCTACTAAGATACATATTTAAAAGAAGACAAAAGTTTTATCGTGATACTGGGGCTGCATCTATGTCAGGCCGGGGAATTTTCTCGCTAACCTCGTATATATTTTAATCACAAAATTTCTTATTTGGGTCTGTGTGCGTTGGAGTTGATTTCTTTTTATGTGCATGTTTCTAATTTATATAAGTTGTTTTGTTATTTTAAAAAGTGCTTTTATAGGTCGGTTGATGTCACATTTTATAAATAATCATTTTTGAGACTTCGGAGTTTTAATTGATTCTTTATAGTTTCGTTAGTCGCATTGAGGATGCCCGATTCGTAGTATAAATGATTTCCTCCCAAATACTCAAACAGGTAGAAAAACTAGGAAATAATTATAATCGTCATAGAAGAGAATCGACGATACCACTCGTCTCACTCTAAATAAAATTGCCATCATAAAATACGTAGAGTCTACTGTTGGGGTGCAACGCTAACCTAAATCGGAGTCTCGAGTTCAGCGCGAGCAGAAAAAAAAAGGTTCGAATCGCGATCCCAGTTCCCCGACCCTTTCGATTCGATGAATGGACAACGTAATGGTTCTTAGGAAAACCGCAAGACGGGCTTATATGAGAAACGAATCTCACCGCGCATCAGATAAAATGGCAGAATGATAAACCGAGGTTTTTGCCGTCGTGAAACGGTCTAGTAAGCACCATAATTTCCCTGCATCGCGAAAGACGAAAGAAGAGTGGTACCAGGTAATCGCCGCGAGTACCGGGACATTTTTCCCGTTTACCTTCGCGCTTATTCGAATCTGGTGCAGGCGACTTAACTTAAGGGTCGCTTTTAGACATTGCACGTAGAAAAGGACAAAAACATTTCCTCAAATACGGCGTTACCGAATCTATCCGAAACAGATTCGGATCTTGTACAAAATTCTGTTGTTAATAACAACGGAAATATTTTTTTAGAAAATCGGGAACAATATATGTTGCTTAGGTTACTCAATTCATAATGATGACTATGCAAGAAATTATATTTTTGTTATAAATGTCCTCCTAAGAAATGCTAACTTAAGTTAAGTTATTTATTAAGTAAATATTTTAAAAGACAACTGCGAGATAAGGACGTTATCTCTGAATTTCCGCCTAAATGATCCTGAATTCATTTCAGTTGATTATTCTCTCATAATTAGACATTAATCACAGATGGTTAAGTCGTATTTGATCTTTAATTCATCTGAGTTGGTTATTTGGTTCAGTTTGTTCTTCACTGGCTCCTTAATTGGTCCTTAGTATGATGCAGACTATCCAAAAAATGACCCTTTTTCTATTAATATCCGCTTGATAAACAATTAGGCAGCCCTAATTTTATTTAAGCTCTCCTAAGAGTAATTTAAGATTGGTAGACGATTTTCCTTAGTTAAAGCTTAAGTTATTTGTTAAGAAAAACTTTTTAAAAACAACTGGGAGATAATGACATTAATGGATTCCTAATTAATCCTTAACTCATCTAATTGGAGATTAATTCAACTGAGTTTCTTTTGTTATCTCAGAATTAGATCTTAATTGATCCCTAATTGATCTCAATTGGTTCCACTGGAACTGAATTTGTTCCAAACTGGTTCTTAATTCCTCTCAGTTGATTAGTGGGCCCCATTAAGTCTAATTTGATCATTAATTCATCCGGGTTGGTTGTTGTTGAGTTGTCTCCTTAATTGGTCTTTGATATGATGCAGACATTCCCTTAACAAATAACTTGGCAGCCCTAATTTTGTTTATATTCTTAAGCTCGTAATTTGCGATTAACAGATGATTTTCCTTACTTATAACTTACTTTGAGGTTCACAGACAATTTACCTTACTTAGCTTAAGAAAGATGAAGACATAGACTATTAATTAACACTTATTCGTTTTAATCAATAATTCATTTCAGTTGATTAGCTCTAAATTGACTCCTAATTGTACACTAATCCATCTAAGACGGTTTTATTAGCTCTGAATTGGCTCTTAATTGACCGTTAATTTATCTCAATTGATTCCACTGGTTCTGAATTGGTTCCAAACTGATTCTTAATTCCTCTCAGTTGATTAGTAGTCCCCATTAAATCGTATTTGATCATTAATTCATCTGAGTTGGTTAGTTGTTCCCGGTAGTTGCAAATTGTATCCTTGATTAGTCCTTAAGATGATGCAGACATCTCCTTAACAAATAACTGGCCAGCACGAGATAAGAACATAAACTGACTACTAATGAAACCTTAATTCACCTCAATTCCTAATTGGTTCAATTATCTCTTAATTGCATCCTAAATCTAACTAACTAACTCATATCAGTTGATTAGTGAGTCCCATTGGCTCTAAGTTGACTCCGAATTGGATATTGACTCATCTGAGCTGAGTTGGTTAGTTGGCTTTAATTGATCCTTGGTTCGTCTCAATTGATTCCACCGGCTTTCAATTGGTTGTAAACTGGTTCTTAATTCAGTTGATCAGTGAGTCCCATTGATCATTAATTCAAGTTGGTTAGTTGGCTCGGTTAGTTCTTAGTTGGCTCGTAATTGATCCTAAAAGTATCTCACTTGGATAGAAGATCCCATTTGGTTAATTGGTAGTTATCTCAATTGGTTCCACTATGCTTCTAATTGATCCTTAATTCACCACGAGTAATTAAGCGTTTTAGGAATTTAATTTCTTTATAAAAAAACATGACTTCTCGTTTTAAATTTCTTCTTTCTTTCGTCTATTGGTCTAAAAACGATGAAAACGACTAGTGCGGCTCTAAAATTTCGAGCAATTAGCACTCGGACGGCGAGCGAGAGAGAAGAAGGACGGAGGGGGCGGTAAAATCGGTCGGACCGGACAAGGAAAAAACGCCGATTACGTTCAGTGACCTCCGCGACGAAGAAGACGACGCCTGACCTTTCTCAAGGGTTGGACGATTGCGGAACGGTCAGTGAAAAAATAAACGAGCGTGTTGGCGAAGTTTTACCTGCCGCCGCCGACGCCGCCGCCGCAACCGCCTCCGAAATTTATCAGATCTCGAGACCGGTTTCTGTCCCGTTAGGTCGCGGGGGGCGGCGGGGGGGCCAATATCCTACTTTGAAACTACATATATGCATAATGTAATGTAATGTAAATAATACGATTAAAATAAATGTAATTGTTTTTTTATGTTTTTAGGCGTGTCGTAAAGAGAATGTAAATTGAGTATACAAAATATATGTGGATGTTTTTTTTTTGAAATTTTTGAAATTTCAAAAATACAAAAAAATTGAAAGCGATTGACCAGAAACTAAAAAAGGAAATATTTATCTTATTTCCATAGTGGAAAATCGAATTTGAAAAATATCAAAAGTATTTGCGGAGCACTTATGCAAATCCGATAGCCAATCCTATACAGTGTCCAAATAGTGTGCGGAAGTAATATATCTCATTTATTGTTTATTTTAGAAAAAAAAGTTAAGCAAAAATTATAGGCAAGACTAAAACAAACAATATACAAGGTGATTTATAATATAACATTGAGTTTTCAGATTTATGGCCAATTTTTTGACAGGGACATCCTGTACAGTATACGCTTAGTAATATCCCCTAGTAATTGTGCACATTACGATTGTATAATATATTCTATACCCAAATCTAATAGTTTGTGAGATAAGGGTCACTTGTAAAGTTTTTTTTTTTATATTTTTCTACATAGACTCCTTGGAACTCTATACACTTCTACCAACGATGCTCCCATCTCTCTAATACGTCCAAAACAAACAAAACAATTGTCCACGAAGGTGATTGTCTCTTCATTCAAAAGGAAAATCAAAAAGAAGTCGCTTAGGGCTAGACCTGTGTTAAACACTCTATATTTTTGACGCCATTTCCATTATGCCAACGATCTAACAAAGTGGTACAGTCATTCATCCCGTACTTGTCTCGAAAAATATTAATTTTCATGAAAAAATCAAAAGGACAACCTGTAGATTATACTTCCATTAATTAGTCATATTCAACTTTATTATGGATTCCGTATACCTAAACTAAATATTTTTTGTGGGATGCACATTTTTACGAACAAAACTTCGAACATTTCTCAAATTATGAAAAAATATCCCAAGAAGTCAAGAAAAAGAAAAATGAATATCTATATTTTCAATTTTATGAAAAAACGTTTCCTTGCTTTCCGCTAATTTAGAAATTCTACCTTTCTTAGATCCCACAATATGTGTTCAGATCGTGCCTTTTAGTGCAGAGGTAAGTCGGCCATGCAAATATAAGTTTGCCATGCAAATGTAGGTTGGCCATACAAATATAAGTTGGCCGTGCAGATAAATAATTAAATAAATTAATTAATTTAATTAAATACATAAAGAAAGTAAAGCTTAACAGTTCTGTTTTGTTTTGCAGGCTTATTCTTAGTTTTTTTAAATGTTTTTGTGGAACTATTATCAATATTGCATTGCATTGCATTTTTAATATTATTGGTATATCAATAAATTATGTTTACATTGGTTTTTGTTTTGTATCTCGGATTTAATAATTAATTCCTCATTACATTTTCATTAAACATGTAACGAATGCTGTTATGTGGAATAATTATCCATAATTCGTCGCTATAGACTTTTCATGTTATATACCTCAAAAAATTGAAAGAGCATTAATAAGAGCAATTAATGGAAGTATAATATACAGGATGTTTCATTTCATTTTTTCAAGAATATTAATTTTTTTCCTTTCGACTCACCCTGTATAAACGATTCGAACTAGCCTCAAGACAAGTATATCATTACCGACACTTTATAAAAATTGTTGGCATAATACAATCACAGCTGTCGGCAACGGCGTCAAAAATATAGGGTATACAACCCAAGGCATTATTGACGTATATTATAGACAAAACAGCTCTACAATGGGTGATTTAATGTAAAAGGCAGTGTCTATTGGTGGCACAATATAAATATATGAGTTTGATTTCCCACATATTTATGAATCACCCTATAGATTTGAAAATTATTTTGAATAGTTTCTTTTGGTCTTATCTATAACTTATGTATTTAACATGGTATGAACGGAAGGCCCTTTAGGCTCAATAAAAAAAGCAATAAGGCAGTAAAAAGCCGATTTACAAGTACAGGGAGGTATTTATATTCTCGTACTATCGATACCATTATTAGACCGTTAAAAAAACAGTCCACGTGTATTATAATAATAATATTTCGGAAACTTTACCATAACAAATAAAAAAGCCGACTAATAATTTTAATATTTTTTAATGCGAATAGAGATTTACTAAAAAGGAAGGAACTATGCTATAAAGGCATAATGAAAGTGTTTTAGGAATGTATGCTATTTATATCACTTGAATCATTGCAATATAAATTTAAAGAAAAAGGTCGATTTACTGGCACTCGTGAAACATTTTACTGATCTTTGCACAAAATCTTATTTAGGTTTAAAAGTATCCCACCCGATAGCGTGGTAGTTTATGATAATGTTAGTTATCACAGCACTAAAAAAGTAGCAGCACGAACTTTAGTTTGAAGAAAATAATTTAAAAAAATCTGACTGTTTTAAGAACTAAATCGTACAGCAAACGAGGGTGCATTGGTAATTTAAGACTATTAGTTTAGCCTATTTTTAGTAGTATTTTGATTGATGGTAGGGGGCAAACACGAATTTAATTGTGGCGTGACTAAAACTTTTTTATTATTTTTTTATTTGATGTATTTTCGAAAAACTTTAATTTCTATAAAACATTAACTAACCGAGTTCAAAGCAATCGACAAACATTCGGTACCACTGGGCGTTGGTTGGTGGATTTGACAATTGAATTAAAAAATAAAACTCTCAGAGGAGGTGGACAAATTTTTAATTGTTAATTAAAGAGATGACAATACCTACATAAAGTACTAGTTAAAATTTCTAAGAAATCAAAGATGAGGATAATTAATTAATAATTAATACAATAAACATAATTATTTGCCCATTTTTATATAAATATTCTGTGAAGATTTCTCAAAATTCACGATTTTAAATCGAACTTGATAATGCCTCGTTTAAAATACACATATTAAAAAAAAAAACAGAGTTACTAAGAATTTTACGTAATTCATGTATTTATGAGTTTATCATTTAATTTGATGTATTTACGAAATCAAATTTTTCGCATTTCTCATGCTCCTAGCCATAACACGAACTTTGCTGTATCCAATGTATCCAACACACGTCACCAATTAATTTAAATGCAATCGACAAACATTCGGTACCACCTGGTCGCAAAATTCTTTCCTTCGAAACGCGACGCGAGTCCAATCGCGAAAAAACGACATCGTTATCGCTGAAGCCCCGCCCACCGCTAATCTTAACGCGTGGTGACAAAACCTTCCGTGGTCGCTGTCGCAGACGACGCTGCCGTCGCCGAAATTGAACAATCGAAGACGCGAGTGGAAGTAGTACCGCGCGGCCAATACAGCTCGTCCGGAGGCGGTCTCTCCTTCATAGCCTCCTCGATCTTCTAGGCCCACTACCGTACGGTACTACTACTCACTAACGATCCGGTACTTGGCGTACGTACAGTACGTCAAACATTGCGAAGTACGGTACCGCAGACCGAACGAGTGTATGCGCGTCGTGCGTCCGTTTCCACAAACACGATCGTACTCGGCGTAATCGGGTGGTACTGTGACGAGCCCAGAGCTTGCTTAGACATTTGGCATAATAAGTTGTTATTAGTGGTGGTGACTGTTGGAAAATCAGCGGCAGTGACGGGGAACGGATTTCAGTAATTACCGAGGTAGTACCTACCGCGCGAGGTACCTGGAATTTTTTCGCCTGGTAAGCGACAATTGATACTGTTAAATAGGTTACCTTATACCTACTTGGTACGGTACTAAAGATATGGTAACCTGGAGTAGTACCCCATAAACGGATGTGGCTGCTCAGAGTTCTAAATTTCTAGTGTTCAAAGCTTTAATTGCACCAAAAAAACGCTTCTTTAGACACTTTTTAGTTTTCATGAGTAAATTCATATTAAGGTACCACAATAGCTTGAAACGGCTCAATAATTAAGATCCCGCGCGCTGCAGTACCGCATCAAATTCATTTTTTATGGATATCATTACCGGAGAAGACGCACATGCTGCAAAACCTATTTAAAAAGGTTTAAAAAAACGCGTTGATGTAGGTTGGTATCACATTATCCCGCGTGGTACCTATGCCACACAGTAAGTACCTTTGCGGGTAAAATTGCAAATTTTCCAACCGCGCAGCGAGATAATTCTTACGCATCCATCAAAGTACGGGCGCAGAACCGCGGGTACGTTAATGGTACCGGTCGTAATTGATAGCTAATGTGCTAATTAGCGGTTGCGGCAAGGTAAACACCCCTCGATAATTGCCGGAGATTTAACAGGCAGATACATGCGTACGAAAATTACAACTTTTTAATAAGCACGGATTATAGTACTTAATGGTAATGGCGGACGTCTGACGTAATTACGGCGAGCTTTCTTTGTTTTGAGGCGTTCGACTATTCCGCGAAGAGTTAACAATTAGTACTGGCTCGGAGGTCCGGATGAGGCCGCGCGGTACCGTTTCAACAGGATGCTGGACGCTGCCAAGAGGAAAATTGTCCATGTCAAATTCGGGAATTAGTTTTAAACGGAAAAACGCTCATTGCTGACGTAAATAATGACAGGTTTTCGCGCAGCTCTCGATGATAGTGCAAAAAATTTGCATACAATCGCGATTCAGTAGCCGCGGGTTCGCGTTAAAAAAATGGTACCACCTCGATTTTTCCAGTAGTTAAGTGTGCGTTTAATTTGCACGCGAATAGGTACCATTTTGCGTCGTTGATGGTAACACCAGAATGTATATGGTGGCTATCGGAAATTATTAGCCAAACAAAAAAGAAACTTCCGAAAATCTTCATTAGTGAAAAAGTTTCAACTAATTTTGGTTTCGGGTTTGAGTTTGAATCTCTTGCAAGGGGAATCTTGTAATATGCCAGGCGTTGAAGTTTTTCTAATTCAAATAAATCCCTAAAAAATCCATGCGATCCTTTTTTTTTCTTCTTCATAGTGATTCAATTGTATTTTCTTCTTTTTTGGTCGTTGTTGAAATAGTATAACTGTACCAGTTATTAATTATTATTTTTAAGATAGGTATAGCTTTTCCGCTTCCCGCTTCTTTATTAATCCTTACAATCCTTAACACTCACACACTAACAAAATATATTTTCAAATACAGGTAGCGCACGTCACCCATAACAGAAAAAAGTTTTTCTAAGAATAAGTATAAGAATTCGTAAAAAAAAAATTGTAAATGTCAAATTACGACAGACTGATTTCTTTTTAATGGAGAGCGTCTTGTGCATAGTTTTTCATTGTTTTAGATTCGTTTTTTGCAACATTTAATCCATTGGTTTTGGAAATATATAGATGGAAAATAACAGAAATGTTTAAAATTACAAAAAAATCTAAACCTGCTAAATTTGACCTTTTTGTTAGAAAATTCTGACGACGGTTTGAAATTTTCCTAATACTGACACTTTTTTGTTACTCATATGGGTGACCCTTTAAGTAAGGGCAACGAAGGCAGTGAAACGGACCATTTTAGAAATTTAAGAAGAAATCGATCGAAATAAAATGCTAAAAATAATTTCAGAGTTCGAGAAATTGCCCTCAGGAGGCCCCCTTGATTTTTAGTATTATATTACCACATTATTAACGATAGTACGACGATAGAGTCCCGTTTTAAACCTGAGACGAAGTCAAATCTTTTGGTTCGAACATTTTTGGAACTAAATGTCGAGAACCCCGAAAAAGAGCAAAAGCATATAGTTAGAAAGGGTTTTTCTCATGAGTAATGCGATTGCGACTGCTTACTTTGCCGCCAGATGGCGTTTTGCAGAATGACAAGGAATAAAATTTTCTGAAATAAAAAGCGAAATGGCCTTTTTACATCGTTACTTTGCCGCAAAAGAGCCCAATAAACCAGTAAAAACCGCATCGTCAACTAAAATATCTATGAACTAATATAAAACTCGAAAAAAAAAGGAATTTTGTTGTTAATGTCTTATTATCCCTAATTTATCAAATGAAACGATTGTTTATTATTTACGATGCCAAGAGACTTTTAAAAACTAAATAAAATTTCATTATGTTTTTCACATGTTTTTTCGTTAAAAATCATGTGACTTAAGCAAACAAATTTTACAGCAAAATAATATTCCACTTTTAGTAATTTTTCAAGACCCGGGAGAGAGGATTTCTCAACAGCATTTCCACCACTTTATTATAATTTCTGTAGTAAATTAATTAAAAGAATTGCAACGGAGTCTGTTTCAAAATATGTAGTATTAACTATTAAATAAAATGGATACAAGAAACAGTTTAGTTAAGTTAGTGACTACACCCACATGTTGTTCATCCGAAGGCTTTGTTAGTATAAATGAAAATGATTGCTGAACTCGAAACTGGAGAGTTGGGGATATTTACTATTTCACCCAAAACACCATCGATTTTAAGTTATTTCATAGCGTGATATATGAACAAACTTCTTCACATATATACACATATAATCTAGATCCAAAACAAAAACCACGAGCAAAGTCACAACAAAATGTATGTATAGAATTTTAGTAAAGGCAAAAAAAATTTTTAAAATCTAAGCTTATTCTCTTATAACTCTCACATTTAATTTTGAATTACTGGTTGACAAACTCATCATTGCCAAATATCATAACACACGACTTCTCTCGATTAAGCTTCAGGTTGTGATCTTGAGACATGTGATTTAGGGTTCTGCATTCTTTGTAATTATCAAAAACAAACAAAAATTAGGAGAACTTAGAATATCGAAAGTGAAAATGGGAAATAAAGACAAAAGACAAAAAAAAATAAAATTTATAGGTTATAAATTGACTTTGTCCTACATTCCTATCATTCGCCAACATAGCAGCATTCCAACTGGAGAGTAAGAATTTCCCTGTTTCATTAAATAAATTTTTTTATAAAATACATACATTTTAACATTCTACTGAAACACGGCACTTTTGGCTATTTGGCCACATAGAAATTTCTATTTCTTGATATTCCAGTAAGTAAGTTGGTTACGGTCCTAAACTATAATAATGATTTTGGCTAAATATTAATTTAGTAATAAAAATATCGTGACTAACATAAAAGACAAAAAAAAATCATATTTTTAGGCTAAAATTTCACTTTTTTACTACATTGCCTTTTTTCAGCGCCAACAAAGTAGGTTTCTACCTGGATAGCAAGAATGTTCCTATTTTATTTAATAGAAATTTTGCAAAAATACGTACGCTTTTGGCTATTTGTTCAAAGACAAATTCTTACTTCATGACATTCAGGAATAGTGACAGAACGTAAGTTTATTAGTCCTCCAGTATAATTACGATTAGCGATAAATATTAATTTAATAATAAACATAAAAGACAAAAAAAAACAAGTTTTTAGGTTATAATCTGAGTTTTCTTCACCATTGCAATTCTTCATCACCAACATAGCAATAGTTAGAATTTTCCTATTTTATTTAATAGAAATTTTTCAAAAATACTTACATTTTAACATTATACTAAAGCACGCCCACTTTTGGCAATTTGTCCATAGACAAATTACTATTTCATGACATTCAAGAACAGTGACCAGTACGTAAGTTTGTTAGGGTCCTCCAGTGTAATTGCGATTAGCGCTAGATATTAATTTAGTAATAAAAATATCGGGAATAAACATAAAACACACAAAAATCAAATTCTTAGGTTATAATTTAAGTTTTTTCCTCTATTGCTATCCTTCACGGCCAACATAGTAAATTTTCTACCCGGAGAGTAAGAATTTCTATGTTTTATTTAATAGATTTAAGAAAAAAACATACATTTTAACATTCTACTGAAAAAGGTTTTCCAGTAACATAATAGTAATAAAAATAATAATAAAAATATCGTGAATAAATATAAAACAGAAAAAAAACAAATTTTTAGGTTAAAATTTGACTTTTTTTCTCCATGGCCGCCATAGTAGATTTCTACATTGAGAGTAAGAAAATCCATGTTTTATTCAATAGAAATTAAAAAAAAACGCATGCACATTTTAACATTCTACTGAAACACGCTCACTTTTGGTTAGTTTCAGAGAGCAATTTCTATTTCTTGACATCCACGAATAATGATCAGTACGTAATAAATAAATATAAAACATAAAAAAACAATTTTCATTACCGACATAGCAGATTTTTACACGGAGAAAATGAAATTTAAAAAAAAGCATGGATTTTAATTTGACGATAAACATATGGTGAATAAACACAAAAAACAAATTTTGGGTCATAATCTTGGCTTTTCTATCAATCACTATCGACGGAACAGATTTCCGCTTGGGCAGTAAAAATATCCCCCCCTTTTTCAAAGAAACGCTTAATTTTAAAATTGTAGAGAAACACGCCCACTTTTAGCTATCTAGCCACAACATTTCTGTTCCCTGAAATCCAACAATAGCGACCCTGGTGGAAATAAACGGCGGGATATTTTTTTAACGACGCGGCAGCGCCAACAGAACGATGATTTTCAACAATTAAGCAATACGGCGGTAATTAATCGTTACTAATTTATGGGAAGGCCGCGGCCCGTTTCTAATGTGTTGCATTAATTTAATTAGTGTTCAAATTAAGGCAGGTACAAATTTGTTCGTTCCCGCGTAAGTATATGGCCGTCGCCATTTGCATATACAAATAGCGGGCGTTCACACGTCCCGGGGTTCTTTACAAGAAAACCAGTAGTCCTTTGTTCCTCACGCGTGAAATTAAAGTTCTCGCGATGCAAGAGCGATTTTTGTTGTGGCGTTGCGTTGATTTGCGACCGCCGTAGCCGTTTTGTTTGAATCGTTTCGGAGGAAACTTACGCGGCAAAATCGAAAATCCCCGTTCCGGCCCGATTATCGCGGAAAAAAATCACACCCACCCGAAACCTGCCCCCAAAGTTAGAATAACCAGGGAACGTGGCGTCTAAAATGTCAAATCAGTAGTATTATTTGAATAGACATGCGAGGTGTGTTCAAAAAGAATGCTAACTTCCAAGTTTTATCAAAAAGTACTTATTTATTTATCCAACTTAATATTGTCCCCTGCAAAGTAATCCCCTTGAGACTTGTACCAACGTTTTTTTCCAGTCATTGAATTGTTCCAGTGCTACACAGGGCGTTTCAGGTTTCTTAGAACTTTTAGTATTTGGGGAAAAAAAATATTGCTCAATTTTTCTCTCAAAATAAAGAAGGACTAAAAGTTCAAATTTTCACGAAATTAAATATTTTGTTTGGACAACACCGTCTTTATCAAATTTAATATTTACAAACTACCTGCTATTATATATAGCGAAAAATGACCATAAAACCTTAATTAATGTTGTGAGAATTTAAGTTCAATAAAGGAGAGGTGAGCGTTAAGCAACACATTTGAATGTCTCATTTTGTTAATCTCCATGGCTTCCAATAAATTTAATTTTCTCCTTTTTGTAAAATATCAAAATTGTCGTCAAAAATGTGTTTTTCTGTGTTTACCTAAGTGTGCCGCATAATTAGAATGTTGACTGTTGTTTTTAAACGCTCTTTTATGTTCGTTAATGCGTTTCTTGAAGGATCTACCTGTTTGTCCAATATAAATTATAGGACAAGATCCGCATTTCAACCTGTAGACACCTGATTTTTGGGATTTTGGACATTTCATTTTATTGTTTTTTAAATATTTTCTTATTGTGTTGTTAGTTCTGAAAACTATTTTTAAACCACATTTTCACAAATGTTTTGAAACTTTTTCACCAGGTTCTCCAATGTATGTAAATTGTTATTTATCAAAATTAATATTGCCCCCTTCAAAGTGATCAGCCCCAGATATAATACACCTGTTCCAACGTTTTGTTCCAACGCTACACATGACGTTTCAGGTTTTTTGGAACGGTTAGTATTTGGGGAAAAAATGTATTGCTCAATTTTTCTCTCCCCTACTATTTTCTGATCCATTTTGAAAAATATTGAAAAAATATTTAGAAAGCTGAAATTTTGACCACACTTTACTTAATATTGTGAGTACTGGTTTCACGTAAAATAATAATTTCTGCCATATACGTCACGTCTTACACAAAATTGCCCCAGTTTCCTGACAACATCGCTGTTGCTAAAATGTTCGATACAAATTGAGGGAAAAACATACAATACAAAGATATCAATAAATTCCAGTTTTATAAGAACGTTGCATCAAGCTCGAGACACCCCGTATATTGTTGATATTTGTGTTGGAATTGAAGTTAAGTGCCGATTTGGACTGTTCAAAATTCCAAATAAAACCTCAATACGTTCTAAATTTGGGATGCAATGATAATCAAAATACATGAAATATATATGAAAACGAAAAATACGAGGTGTGTTCAAAAATTAAGGTGACTTTTAAGATTTATTTAAAAGTATTTATTTATTCAACAAAGTTAATGTTGTGCCAACGTTTTTCCCAATCTTCAAAGTGCTTCTGGTAAGCACTTTCTGGTATAACCTTGAGAGCTATTTTTTCTTTACCTCCTAACTCGTTCCAAAGCTCCTTTCTTTTATGGGTTTCTTGAGTTTTGAGAGCAGAAAAAAGTCGCATTATTGTTAAAGTCGATGCTTATTAGTTTTAATTAATTAACATTTTGAGTAGTAAATTGAAACCATTAAAGAAATTAAGCATCGCACTCATAACACATTTGATAACCTGTGATCTGTTTAATCATCTGAGTCTTAAAGCAATTCATGTTGATATATCGGTCCTCCGAAAAAAAATATTTATTTATTATTTTTTAGGGGGCGTTTGCCAGTTTGCCAGTTTTGAATCTGATCAGTTTGAAAAGTTTGGTTTCTTCCAAAAAAGTTTGTTCCACACCCCCCGCCTATAAAATGTATAAATACAGCGAAAA
Organism: Cylas formicarius; assembly: GCF_029955315.1. Lineage (NCBI taxonomy): Eukaryota > Metazoa > Arthropoda > Insecta > Coleoptera > Brentidae > Cylas > Cylas formicarius. The sequence goes on along the minus strand of NW_026844326.1, from coordinate 27,152,674 downwards.
AAGCTACTATAATCAACGACGTTACCTAGTATCTACCAAATTTAGTTTTTGTTCCTTTTTCCGTTGAAATGACTTCATTTTATGTTATTTCACTTTGTCAAAAACATTATATGATTCCTAAAAAACAATATCAGTTATTTGTTACAGTGTTATTTTTTTTTGTTATCTAGTATATAAAAAAGACGACTTATTTTTTAAGTGTTTTTGAAGCTGTTTATAACATTAGTTGTGCAATAAAGGCTCATATCAAAAATACTTCACAGTGTTTTACTGTGTTAATGCTTTTGTTTGCTTTTTATGTATGCACAAATTTAATACAGTAAAAATGTAGTATGTATCTTTGTTGTTAAAAAAAATGGAAAATATGAATTTCAAAATTCAATACACAGCAATATGCATTTTTGCCTAAGAAGCTAGTTTTTGCTAAGTCCACTCAAATTGGAATCTAATATAACTAATATAACTTAATTAACTATTTCCCCGTTTAATGTAAATGAATATAAGAAAACTTATATTAATTTACATTAAACGGGGAAATAGTTAAATAGTTAAATTTTAATCGTTATAACAAAGCAACTTTTATCCTCATTTTCTCAGAATAATTTGTTTTCCCTTGGGACAGGCGGGCACAGCTTAAAAAAAAAATAGACTCATTTTCCAAAAATTTTTGATTTACCTTGAATAATTTACTTCCGACAAGAACAACTAGATATTTGAACATAACTAAAACAACCTGTAGGTAAAAGTTACAAGATAGCCAATTAGGTATAGTATAGAAACGATTTAAAGAAATATACGACAACTTGGCACCACCGCACACTCAAAACTGTCTCGACAGTCCGTCGCTGCTAACAATTAAATTCGAGCCTGTTGGCGGGAGGGGGCGGTTTTTCCACGGCGGCGATGCTCTCGGACGCGCAAAAAAAAATCGAAACACACGGTGAACCGGCCATCCTTTAACCGCAATCGTCGAGCTCAATACGCCATATTTATTCTCGATACGGTCGACAAAAACGCGGAGATTTTTAACGCCACAACTGTCGGTCACGTAGCCACCGATGTCTGCCGTGGATTTTTTCCCCCCTTCGGCGAAGACGTGGAAATTACTTCTTCGGCGGATGTGACGGTTTACTTTGTTCGAGTGCGATACACCACGCGAGAAGTTCCCACCGATCGAATTCGATTCGCTTGCCCTTCGTTTTCTTATTACCCAAAAATGTTTGAAAATCAGAAACCGACCTAAACAAAGCGCCCCATAGAAATGTCTGACATTCAAGAGAGTGGGGAGATGAAAATTTTAACCAAACAGATATTCAGGCCTATTTTGTTTCTACATTGTTCACACTGTAAACGTTAGGTATGTAAAATTGTATTCTGTTTCTTTTTTTATCTCAATTATAATAGCAATAAAACAAAACATTAATGACATTGCCATTTGGTTAATGAACAAAAGAAGAAGAATGCGACAATCTGCATTGAACATAACGTACTAAAGATAACCTACGTCCTGACCGCGTTTCATTTCTATCTTTATTTTGTTATACCAGTAAGTAAAATGAGAATTCTTAGATTAGATCATAGAGGAACGAAAAAAAATTAGGGGAGAAGGTGAGAGAAGTTAATACAGGCAAGGGGTGAACCGATATGTGGACATTGCTTTGAAAAATTTCTGACTTAATAATTCTGCTAATTCTGTAATGAAATAGTAACACAGACTGTTCAAGTATTCGTTGAAATGAAAATAACCCCAAGAATTACCGAGTTTCCACATTTGCTAAAGCCGTTTAGAAGTTTACGTAAAATTTGGCGACTGCCAAAGCGCAAAAATCTGATTGCCAAGTTAACAACCAGCTTTAACAAGGAATTGTTATCTGGTATTTGAGGTTGATTGAATTTGAAGAAACAGAATACGGATTGTTAGGCATCATCGTTACTTGGCAAGAACCTTTAAGTTATCAATAACTACGATTGCTGACTAGACACAGATTATGTAGCCCCGCTTTTATATTCTGTGATGATTCTGTCGTGAACATTCTACTTGGCGCTCGGTCGGTTCAGAATCGCTTATTTCATTTTCAAAAATATTCATATCCATCTGACTTGAGTCGTTTTAGTTTTTCGTGAGTTTTATTTACGTATTGAAAGTATAAGTATAATTAACGTCAGTTGGACGCCGAGCAGAAGCCTTTTCGTTTGGTATCGGTCCAAGTACATAGGTAACAACTCATGTGATAGTGGAGGAGTTGGTTGAGACTGTGAATATGTGCCGGTGTGTGACCGAACTGTTAAAAAACTTCTTCGATGTGGGCAATGGGCAAGTGGCCAGAGTAGGGTTGGCCACCTTAAAAAATAAAGAAGAGAGATATCTGACATGCTTTTTTCTTGTTGATTGTGCGGATTGCTCAATCATTTGCTATACAATTGTTACAGGCGACAATGGTTTTACACGGTACATTGTGTACAATGAATTTTATAAAAATTCCACAAGCAATCAAAATTTCGAAAACACTTGCTGAAAATTTTATGAGAAGTGGAACTTCTTATAATTGCGGATTGTTTTCTTGTCCTCCACGTTTATGCTATGGACAGATAACAGTAGTAAGATATTATTTAAATTATTTTCTAATTAATTTCCTTTTTGGGGTTTTTGGTCATAACGCGCTTGTTAACGAGTACTGTGTGAAAGCACTTCCATGGTTTCTGCTTCTTTGAACTAAGTGGTTGTGAGATATTTTGGACGGTAACCACCTTCTCTATGTAGAGTATCTACTGCTACTAGTTATTTTGATGCCGGTGTTAACGAATGAACAATTCTTTAAAATGTCCTGTGTTAGTGTGTATAAGTATAACCGACACATGAAATTTTATTTGTTGTAATTAAAAAATGAAGTCATTACTTAATTAATAATAATAATATATAAATAACTATATAAAACAAATTGTTAATTTTAATTATAATGTTCATAAAAAAATTGCTGTTTTTTAAGAAAAGTTGCTGAAAATTTTTCTCTTTTTTAATAAATAGAAAATATTGGTACATATCCGGGAAAAATATATTTCAATTTTTTGAAAAATAAATTTTCCAATATATTTTTTTAATACTTCTTACTTAAATATTTTAAATTTGTAGGTATATCATTTGGTATGGGTCTTTTTTAGAAGAATATTTAAAGAAAAGCAGTTTCGTAATTAATTCCTTTCACTTCATTGAACAATTAAAAAGCATTACATTAGAAACACAAGATATTCTGGTTAGTTTCCACGTAGAATCCTTCTTTACTGAAGTTCCTATTCCTGAAACTCTCGACATCATTTCAGATATATTAAAATCCGAGAATCTGGAACCAAACCTTCTCAACTTGATTGAAAAATGGTTATCGGGTACATATGTTTCTTATAACAGTCAAGGTTTTGAACAAACGTCGGGAACAGCTATGGGTTCTCCACTATCATCAGTAATCGCGAATATATTTATAGAAGCTTTTGAGAAGAAAGCTCTCGACACCTTTCATCTAAACCCAAAATTATGGAAACGCTAGGCCGATGATACTTTTGTTATTTGGCCTCATGGTCAGGAAACCTTAGTAGATTTTCTTAGACATTTAAACTCTATACACACTAACATACGTTTTACCATTGAGTTGGAAACTAATAATAACCTTCCATTCTTAGATATTAGAAGATGAGACCTAATATTGGGTAATTGTGTTTACAGAAAACCTACGCACAGATACAGATACCTTAATGAATGATCACATCACCATCCGGCCCAAAAATCATCGGTTATCAACCCTCTTGTTTACAGAGCCGCAAAACTACCTCAGCCCGAGTCACTGAACCCAGAATTAAAACACGTTACACCTGCTCTTCTCTCTAATAATTTCCACATTAAAGATATTAAGCGTTCCATCAAAAAATACACTTGACCACAACTTTCCAATAGCAATGAGGCCCAAAGCAATCCTACACTTGGGTATATGTATAGTAGCTCCATAATTACAAGAGAGTACTAGAAAATCACAAAATCACTTATTCCAGAATTATAAATTTTATTGACTTTAATGAGTAACACATGACTCAAGTTTGCTATAATGCAATGATTATTCTTATTATTATACTTAGAATTAGTTTATTTAGAAAACGCAATTGGAAAAGAACTATACAGAAAGTTTGTCCTCCTCCCCCACACCCATGGGTGTCAATGTCGGCCATTGGCATTGAACGACAAAACAAGCCGTCGAGAAAAAAAGGTAATAAACTCCCAAATTTCGTTGTGTCAATCTGGTCCGCCTCGGGGACGGGGAAAAAGGGAAAAAACGGGATTTCCTGCGCCGTTCCGGGAGAGGACGTGTGGAACGTGGGGATAACCGGGACTCAACAGGTGGGCCGCTTCAGCGGCGGGTATAGAACCCGAGATGATCGGCAAATAACGGCTCACGAGATGCAGCGAATTGCAATTTGTGTCATTAAAGTTCAAAATATAGAGTGTTCTAAAGTAACTTGTCAATGTTGGCACATTTTGTAAATGGAATTTGAAATATACGCGTCGCAAATTTGTTGGTTAGTTTGTTAAGTATTAAGTATAAAAATAAAGCCATATTTTTGACAATAAAACTAACGCCACTGGATTTTTTTTCCACCAATTAGCTGCCAATCTTTTCTGTTTCTTCCAAATTTTTCTGTATTTTGCGTTTACATACCAGACATCGTATAAATCGCCAAAAAATGGTTATAATATTGAATGCTGCTGTTCTATCTTTTCAAAAATATTTTCCCAATAAGCATGTGACTGCAATTTAGAATTAGAGATTGTTAAATTAATTTTCATAATATGCAGCGCAGATTATACCAGTTGATTTTTTTCTCAAATTGTAGATATCTTTTCGATAATTAAGAAACGTTATAAAATTATTACTATTTACTATTTTAATAACTTATTAACAACTTAATTAGCATTTAATTTAAGTTCTAATTTTTCATCGTTCATTCGCCATACTATATATATGACAAAGTTACATTTTTAGATTTGTTGACTTTTCAATACCAGACAGGCCTATATATAACCTCGAAACCGATTGTTATATTAAAGATCTGAATACAAAAGTTGTTTCCAGCAAAATTATCCTTAATATTTTTGTGTTAATTCAATTTTCTTTCCATTACATACAGGGTGGTCAAATAAACCTACCTTTTTTTAATGAAAAACCCTAAATTTTTTACATGTTTAAATACCTCTTTATAAAGACGATATATAGATATATAAATATCTATATAAGGCACCGTTATTATTGAATTTCTTCGCGATTCAGGTTATGTTGGAAAGATTTTTATTAAGTTGCAACATTTTTCCGTGTAACATATTTTAGAAAATAACACATTTTTCCAAAATTAAAATATTTTTATCAAGTGCATTGCGATCTTTCACACAATGTTACTTTTCCCAGTTTTAAAAGTCCTTAAAATTTTACTATTGCCTTGCTCCAATCCTTTGGCATTACTTCTGTTTTCTAAACCTCTTTTGTAGACATTCTCCTCCATACTTTAAATTTTCCGCTGCAATATTATTTTCACCCGAATTTTTATGGTTTATGGCCTCGTAGGCTCCGTGGTTATATTATCTTCTTGTTCCATTGCCATGTCCTTCAATGACAGCGTCAAAAAATTCTTTCCACCTTTCTAGTATAATTTCTTCGTCGCCGATTAAGGCAACTCCTATATTTCTACTCACAACAGCTTTCAGCACTTAGATTAACGATTAAACAAATATGTTTTCTAATATTTTTGGATTAAATCTACCAATTTTGCTCATAAATAAATAAATAAGAGTACATAAAAATCTCTCACCAACAACTTGCAGCATTATATATATATCAGCTTTTTGACAGGCCATTTAGGCCTAGAGCTGTGTAATCTTCCTCCATTCGATTCTATCTTTTGCTTTATTTCTCCAATTAATAACCCTTCTTTCTGTCTCTCTTAAATTTTCCTTCACGGCTTCTGTCGATCTTCTTCCTGGTCTAGCTCCTTCCCTCTGTTTTTTTTCAATGCTGCATCCTTTACTTCTCTACTAGTTTTCCATTTTGGTGAGGTGTCTTAGCCATTGTAGTCTCCTTGCTTTGGATAATTTCCAAATTGTTCATAGAGTTCACTATTTATTCTTCTCTCGCAGCCAGTTTCTGTTGTTTTTTTTCTTTTTGAGGGCCAATGTCCCACAACAGTAAGTTAAAGTCTTTTTGTTGCCCTTGAGACCTAATTTGACATTAGAATTTGTTGAGCCCCCACAGACAATTATTACATTTTGCAGATCCACTTTCTTGTCCTCTTCACATTTGTTGGTTATTAGTACCCCCAAATAGATATACTCATTTACCTCTTCATATTCGTATATATTGTTAGTCCCCACTTGTACTTGTAGATTTCGTTTGCTTTTGCTCCCTGCACCATTCTTGAGCTCCATAAATTTGGTTTTATAATGGTTAAATTGGAGCCCAAAAGTTTCTGCCGTTCTTATAAGCTGTTTGCTGGTATTTTCGAACTCCGTTCTACTTCTTGCCAACAGTACCACATTGTCTGTTGATCCTACTTTTTGAACAAGTTTTTTCTTGGATTTCCTTGTTAGTTTACTGCAGTTACTGTTCTTTGGAGTGTTATTTTCTTAAATCTTAAATTTGTTTACAGCTTTAATTAATTTTACTCTGCTCACACTACCATATCAATCTACAAATAACATAAATGTAGGAATATTTTGTTCATGGCAACCCATTAAAACTGCTTTTTCTGAATCCTCCTTGGTAATCTCCTGATAATCTTTCCGAGTATTCTTCTATTTTCTTCTTTCATAGTGTTACCAGGACTTTATATGTGAGGGCTAGAATATTTTGGCATTACTTCCGTTTTGCAAACCTCTTTTGTAAGTTCCATTATCCGCTTTTGTAGGAATTCTCCTCCATACTTTAAAACTTCCGCTACAATATTTTTTTCACCAGGGTTTTTATGGTTCTTTATGGCTTTTTTAGAATGGCTCCGATTTTCTCAGTGCTAGGCTCCGTGGTTATATTATCTTCTTGTTCCATTGACATGGCGTTCAATGACGCCATTCTTTCCACCTTTCTAGTAGCATTTCTTCGTCGCCGATTAAGGCAACTCCTATATTTCTACTTACAACCGAACTTAGATTAACAATTAAGCAAATATGTTCTCTACCAATTTTGCTGATGCACAAAAAATAAAAGTGCATAAAAATCTTTCACCAACAACTTGTAACATTAGGGTGGCGATCATCGTCAGTTTTTAATTGTCGGTCCGCCACTGCGAGAAAACGCGACGTTTCCAAATTCGCCGTACTCCCGCGAGACAAAAAAGAACGCTCGAATTCCGCACGGTATTTCTCATGCGCCGAAGGTGGCCCAAATACGACGTTACGAAACGTCACATAGCGATTAGCGTTGCAGCAAGAATCGACACAAAACCATATTCACGGCGTATCAAGGGACAAAAAACAACGGACGCAGCTACTGGAGCACGAATTGTTTTCGTAGGTACCCGTTTTTTTTTTGTTAAATTGCCTCATCGGTTTTCCAACCAGATGGGCTAAAAACCCGTCGAATACAAATAAATCCGATGTTTGGCCCATTCCGAATTCGATCTCGGGTCGAAATCAAAGAAACGATACCGTACGATCTGCGCGAATCTGATTTGTCACGTTATCCTATTTGGTGACGGCGCAACCGGCTTTTACATTGTCATTTGTTTAATAAAGTGTTTTTTTAAGTAAGGGTCAACTTCAAAGTTAATTTTTACTCGAACTGCTGATTTTGAAAAATGTTTTGTTTTTAATGGTAGACTAGATCTTTAGAAATAATGTTATGCAACGCGTTCTGAGTTTTAGTTATGTATAGAGTGCTCAAACTAACAATTTTATATTCAATGTTTGTCACATTCTGTAGGAATTCCCGTCAATGCTGTTGTCTCGGCATCTTGTCTTTTTGTCCAGGTCTCTATCTCAGTTATTAAATAAAACACGTGATTTAATGTCACACGAATAACCCAAAAAGCACAAGGACGTCCGTAAAACATCCTCGGGATATCTGACGGGACATAGGACATGCGACTTAAATAGGACATTGACCGGATATACTGGGGATATTGTGTGCTATCTGGGAAGTTTGCCTGATTACAAGAGGAGTTTCATATCTCAAGAATAGTACTAAATTATTTAAATGAGGCGTATATTGAGACCTTGAACTGACCTCCACGTAGTACAGACCTCAATCAAATAGAATATTTGTGAGATCAAATGGGTCGAGATCATCGACACCCATCTGCCTCCTTGGAGAATGTAGAAAACATTACCAGGAAAATGCAAATACGAAAACACAAATTAAACGTCTTTTTCAAAGTATGAGTCGCCAATATCAATTGGTAATATAATGGAAACACGCGATATTGACTTTTTATTTGCTTAATGTTACTGGGCATAAAAAAAATTGGCTGACTTTATTTTGCGATGCAAATAGTTGATTTTCGATTTTTATTTAAGCATTTATAATTAGACACGATACCCTAAGCATATTAAGAATCTCGTTGCTTTGCACCATTTTTCTGCCGTCCATTTGGAAACAACAGACGGAGGGGCCATTTCAAATTTCCCGCCTTTTTCGAAGCGAACGTCAATCGCGTCTTTTAGGTTGCGAAACGTGTGTGGCGACGCGCGTATTCCCAGTCGCGATTCGAACGACTTTTAATAAAAAAAAAACTAAAGCAGATACGTGAGTGAGCACAATGCCGGCACAATTTCTCGCTAATAACGAGCCCGGTAATTACAATGTACCTGCATTGACAGCCTTGTAACAATTAATAGGCTAATCTTTTTTATATATCACTCCACCAAGCATTAAACGCTTTATCTCTGACCTCCATAAAGAAGTCGAGTCATGTGATATGAGAGATAAAATTGTTGTAACGTCATATAAAATAAACCGGAGCGTAATTATTAATACTTAATCACGCTGAAATAAAAATCACAATGGTAAAAGGGGCCTCGTGCAAAGTCGCAAAATCGTTAAAATTCAAACCAAATCCAGGAAGAATTTTGCAAACCTACTGGTTCAGATGTGCCAGCCTATTATCAATCTTCACAGAAAGTCAACTTATCTACAGATGCTCAGAACTAAAAATCAAGATTCAAAGTGATTGATGTGATATATTTTAAAGCGGACTTACGTGAAAAAAATTATTTCGTTAAATAAAGGGTTCATTACTATGGAAAAAGGTGCATTCTTTTGGTATTAGTGGCAATCATTTTTTATTCCATCATAACGATAAACGGTAGAGATGGGGTTAACCGAGACATTGATCTAAACATTGAGTTCCCTCATGGCGAATCCTTAAATCCCTTGCTTTTTGACATATTTATATCACACATTGGCTATGTTAAGCTCTGAAGAAGCCAACAGGATGATTAGCCGCAAGTTTGATATATAAATAAGCGACGTAGGAGGATTCAACAAGATTTGATAGTAAGTAATAGCATGACACTCGCTTGCCTAGGAAGTAACCACTTCCACCTCTCAATTTTAAGCTAGAAAATTCTGAGCAAAATATGGAACATGAATAATGTGTAGGGTAAAGGAGCCTAATTTGGACCACCTCTCAATATTTCTTTTTTCTTTTTAATTACCACAATTTTATGCAAATGTAAATCTATCAGAATATTATACCAATTATATGTATTACCAAAAAGAAAACACAACATTCAAAAAGAAATTATAAATCACATATTTTCTGGAAAAATATAATTGGACTGAATATAAAAAACATAAAATACTTTAACCGATCATGTCTATGACACTATTTTTTTCACGTATGGCACCGTACCAAGACTCTTTATCCTCTTGAACTTTTAGGAGTTCATTTGTCAAACCTAAGTTTCGCTTGAATGTCGTTTTCTTTTTTGATGGACCTGCTCTTGATTCTTCTGAATCGTTTTTGAAGGGAGAACTGGTTAATTCTACTGCCTCATGATTTCTTGCCACTCTTTGAGAAACTACTTCTTTGCATAGTAGCAAAGGAGAAGTTTCTAAGATAGATTTAAAGAAGAATTAGAGACTTCCGTTGTTTTTGTTCGTTTCTTCAGAAGAGCGAGGGGAATGTCATCTTCACTAGATGAATCCATATTCCTACCTTCACGATAAAAATATTAAATTCTCTCTCTCTCTCTCTCTCTCTCTCTCTCTCTCTCTCTCTCTCTCTCTCTCTCTCTCTCTCTCTCTCTCTCTCTCTCTCTCTCTCTCTCTCTCTCTCTCTCAGAATTCTTTTTAAATTTGGTTGATTCTAGTCTGTGAATCGATTGGGAGGAAAGAGGAAGTTGGTTGTTGGTTGCCTATGAGTTTTTTTAAGTCTATAGTGAATTGTAAGCAAAAATTACTTGAACCTATCGTTAGGGGATAACTTGCCCCACTGACGCACGTTCCCAACTCGATACTAATTAAATCCCCCACGAAAAAAGTTATACCGATAAATTTGGCATTCAATCATGTATGAGCGATAATAACATGTCATTAGACAATCGGAATTGGTATGTGCGGACGCGGGGGAATCGATAGGACGCAAGTAATAGCCGCGATATATTCTTCCCTTGATTAAAATTGTTTGCATGACGACTCGTATGAATTAAAAACGAAGCCCGGCCGACCGGCCACGTTTACACCGGACACTGCTTGGATTTTGAACCTGAAACCTCAAAAGAATCAAAACTTTGTACAAATTTGTTAAATTCATAAACTTCTAATAGGTTACACAAAAAAATCTGTATTTGATCTTGCAATTAGGGAAGCGTCATAGTGTTGGTAATAAAAATTACTATCGATGACGTCACTATAAATTTTTATATAAATATCTGTGTATAACTTGCTCCGACGTCTTTTGATATCCAATCTCCATCTCTCTCTGAAGTTCCACAGATGGTTCTCTAGTTCTTTTCTCTCACTTCCTGATATATACCATCTCTCCGGCTCTTTCTTGGTATGCCTGCACTTTTCTATTTCTTGGTTGACGATTTATAATTTGGTTCTGGATTCGTTCCCTTCTTGATATTCTTGCTACTCTTCGTCACACATTTATCGTTTTTTCCTTAAATATTTGCAAAAAAAAACCTTACTCGATGATTAGAAGCTTTCGAGATGTATATACAGAAGAATACTGCGAATTTCATGAGTACAAAAGGTCACCAACATTGAAGTTCCAAATCGCATGCGCAAATCTCTCGAGTTATTGGACACAATAAAACCATAAAACAGAGAAAGATTCGGTATTTGGGTCACATTATGAGGAGCGAAAAATATGGATCTCTGATGCTGGTAATAGAAGTCAAACTAAAGAACTGATAAGGTGGTTTAACCGCTCATCATTAGAAATATTTGGGGCTGCAGTTTCCCCAGATTTGGATCGCTTCGTAAGGAGAGGGCGTAGTAAAGCACCCTCAAAGTATATTTTTCATAAAGTTGACGACGAACACCATCCCTGTTATAGCCCTTTTAATGCAGTGAAACATGTTGTTATTTGGTTTGATCTTCATTAACGGTTGTTCATATAGACTTTTCGCAGTTCTAATCAGTTCCACATTGATAATAAAGACTAAGTCTTAATACAGGAACGCTATCGCAGGCTTTTTAAGTCGATAATGAGCAGCTAGCTATTAGTTAGGTCGAGCAAATATTGATCTTCCACTTCCATATCCTGGTACTCTTATTCTATTCCATTTTTTAGAACTATTTACTGGGGTGGTAACCCCGATGACCCGATAGTTCACACATTTTCTCCTTTTTTATAAATATTACTTATATTTGAGATTTTACATATTTGAGAAGTTCTTCTGGGACATTTCCTGGACTAGATGATTTTCCACTTTTGGATTCTTTGAATACTTTCTTTGAAAATATAATATTCTTCTCATTTTAGCGGAGGAATCGATTTTCTGAACTTTGACTTCCTCCCAAATATGTGTCCATCATCTGATTCATTTCTCATGATTCTTATCGTAACAACCCTTTAGTCGTCACGAAGACGCAACAGTTCCGCTATGGGACCATGGCTGAAAGCGCCGGTGTAAACGCGGTCGCTTATGGGAACCGGAGCATGTGTGCAAAACCAACATTTATTAGACTAAATAACTGATTGTCTTATTACCCCGGACGGGTGGAGGGCGGGTGCGTAATTATTAACGACATTTCGGACGGGAACGAACTTGATAACGAAGTTCGAACTGCGTACATATAAATTTTATTTGTCGGCGTGTCCGATATTTTTTTATACCCGTCGCTCGTCCCGCAGCGAGATTTTATCAGTTACGGGTAAATTTTGAAAATAATAATAAGACGAGGCTACTCTTGAAATTCGATTTGCTTTGGGACAATTGCAAACGAAAATTGTATTTTATTGATTTATTTTTTCGAATTTTCGGCGACTTTTTGGGACCTCCTGTATCCTCAGTTTCGATAAGAGTTATTTGGAAACGAATTTCAAATTTCAAAAAACGACTGAAAATGGTCAATAAAAGATGTCCGCGTAGGTTGTTTTTAAACGGCTTCTGCGGACCGTAGAGTATTAAAATAAGGTAAAATTTGAACGCCCTGTCTCTGACCGTTCATAAGTTACCGTAATTCAAAATAATTACCTCCGTTCTTTGGAGAGCGGAGCAAGCTCTAACTGACATCCGAAGTTTTTAAAGTTCAGGAAGTATTTTATTAATGTACCTCTCTTTATCCTCGCCTCAATTATTACGTTTTATTTGAAAGTTTCTTGTTAAGGATGGACAATAATAATGAGTGACTATTTGCGACCTATTTTTTAAAATCGAAGAAAATAATCAAGTGAAATACTGCTAGTTTCAAAATTTTGCAAAATATAGTCCACAGCACAAATGAATTTTACTAACCACAACATTAATAATGATTATAATAAACACATTTGTTATTTTTCAGTAGTAAAACAATAATACAAAGGAAAGTATAAGTAAAGTAATAATACAAAAATTGACGTCGCACTTTACATCTTATGCCTGCCCCCCATAAACGAAAAGCAGTTATAGTAATAATACAAACAAATAACAAACGGGAGGTGAGAAAAAAAAAGTATATAATGAATTAATTATTTTTAAATTCTCCTTACAATTAGAAACAATAGTGTACAGTGAGTCAAAGTTAATATCGCACCAGCTGGTAATGTGGTAAATTTTAGACTTATTTGATATATTGGTGATCTATCACATTAATATTATAAAAATGGAATTTAAAAAGGAATTCTCGTCAGTACGCAACTCCGTTTAAGCTTGTCAAACAGTCGAAGTGACAAAATTTGATCAAATCTTCTCGTATTCAGAATCTTAAACGACATAGTAAAATTGAAAAAAGTGGCGCCTGTGTGCGGAAATTTCATTACATTTCCCAGTTTCTTGCATTATAAAATCTTTTATGTCCAAGAAAATAGTATTGGTTTAAGTAAAGTAACTAAACATTAACAAGATTACAAATAATTCAAAATAATAACATATTAGGATAAGATTACACAGTAAAATAGGGAAATTAAAAGTTAGCAACCAGCCTTCAAAAGAAATTGAGTTGTGTAAAGACATACTGATTCATTCATATTGGCATAAAAGTCAGGGTTTTCCTTAGATTAGGATTTTTCTTCAATAACCAGAGGCAAATAATGTAAAGAAAGAACTGGCAAGATGTCCAGCTGTAATCGCATGCTCAGAAGAACCCCAAAACAGTATCCTAAATTAAATCCAAAATCAACAAGTTCAATAGCTAGAGTTCTAAACATCTCTTAGAGCCTCGAAATAAGTGCACAAAAACTGTTTAGATTTGAGCGCAGAGAGTTTAAGGGATCCACCGAACTAAGTGTTTTGTCCTGAAACCTGTTTTACCTATATTCAACTATCCTTTGAGAAGAATAAGGGTAAAATTACAAAATATATAATATAAAAAATAATAAATCTTGGTGAAAATAAAATAATTTTCAAATTTTACAAAAAATTTTACAAATTTGCTAATGTCGTGTAGAAAAATATTAGTATTTGTATATAATAAGTATTTCTCTTTAGTGGCCCCCTCCTTGGTGACATTCTATTTTCAGATATTATTTTTAAATTAAAAGCTAATTTTCCTTACCAAAGGAGTTTATGGTAAATGCTTTGTTAATTAGGTTTTAAATGGAGCATAATTACCAAAGTAAATAAAGTTTGCCCAGAAGGTGTTTTATTTGTATTTTCAATTTTATCAACCATAAATATGCAAAGTTTTCCACTATATTATTCTATACCATTACTATTGTTTCTACACACAGTGTCTTCTTCAGATGGTTATAACGTAGTAAATTTAAATTTTTATATTTTTACAAGGTATTATTGTTCAAGATATCGCGATGCACCATTTATTAAAATGAGACCGAACGACTTTGGAGGCAAAAATCCATTGTGTAGATTGTCATTTTATATTTTTTTTGTATAAACTTTGCAAAATTCACTAATAATTTCGCAGAAAATAAAAACAAGTGAATATGAATTTCAGTATTTTGTAAAGCATTATTATTTCTTCATAAATTTCGTTCGAAAACGCATTGATACTAATTGCAAATACATTCTTTTGTATATACGTATTTTTTGTGGGAAATTTAGTAAATATGAACAGAAGCTAGAATTACACAATGACAACTTTCCTAGGTCTGTACATTGTTCAAAATTTTCTCTGTAATAGAAGTGCAAATACAATATTTCTTATTTTTCAAACAACAAATAAGAAAATTATAAATTTTTCTTTGAAAAAAACTTTTTTGTGGATTTTACAAACTCATTTTTAGAGTGCAGATACGTGGTTCCGTGAGCTGCTCCAAATATTGATACTGATGTGTTCCCCGTTTGGTTTCGATTATTTTATAAAAATATTGCAAATCTGTCTTTTTCTGTCTATATCATTTAGTTCCATAGTCCACGTTTTTGATAAATCCTAACGGTCTGCGCCGGTTTAAAACCCAACGGGTCGCGGCGTTACCGTATAACATCCACGCACTTCGCACAATTATCGTCGTGTAAGGCCATTAAAAAGCAATCACACATATATACATGAGGCCGGCCAATTTTTTTTTTAATACGTATTACCCGTCTTTTGTTATACCGAGAGTTCCTTCGTATCAATCTCGTAATGGCGTGAGAACGAGCTCGTCGCCACATTAATAACCGTACCCCGTTGGTCGGAGTGCTTTTATCTTGATTTTACAAATCGCCTTTTACTTTTACGACATGTAAAGTGCGGAGGCATTTCGCCCCGGCGCGCGCGCGGGGGGGGGGGGGGTCGAAAAAACACCTCGGCAATCCGTATCACCTCTTTCTTTCGGACGTACGAATTAAATCGATTTTCTTTTTCGTTAATAGAATGAGCCACGCCGACCATGACGTTTAATTATTTAATTTTGTTTTTCGACTCCCGCGCGCCAACGCCGACGTTTCGAAATACATTGTACGATTGATTGCTAATGAAATTCGGTCCTTTTTTTCGACGCTGGACATTCCCGCGTCGACGCCGCTGCGGGCAAACGGACCCGGCGTAGCACTCGCGAAAGTTTAATATTTATTTTCCCTTTTTTTTAAAGATCCAAAATATCCGAAAAACTTGGTGGTTATTGGCTTTTTATGCTTTGAATAATTGTCAAGCTAAACCTTACGAAAACCATTGTAATCAGTTTTTTGTTCTTCGAATTAGTACAGGATGAGTCAACGACAGAGTAAACTAAAGAGTTATGAGAACATGGTCAATACTAAAGTATACAGAGTGGCACAATAAATCATACATTTTGTTAAATAAAACACCCTTTTTTAAATGTTGCTTTGAATTCGTGAAATTCTTCGACTTTTTAACTAATGGTTATAAGCTTTGTTTTGTTGTGACATGAAGGTCTTGTTTATTTGAGTGCTTTTGTTTTCCATTACATCACATTATATTTTTAATTTTTATTTGAAAGCTGTAAGTTTTTTGAAAAAATCGCAGGAGACAAAAATGTTTCTAATAAATCATGAAACAAAAAAATATATTTTTTTATGTCATTGCATTGTTTATTAATTACCCCCTTAAAATTTTTGCTTTGTTTTGGTTAGTCTAGAAGAAAAAAATCTAAAAAATATCCTTTCAAAATAGTAATACTTGCGTAATATTTCATTGTTCTGTTTTAGTTTAAAAAAAAACATTATTGACCCAACATTAATATAACAAACTACCCTTTATTAATTACCCCCTTAAGATTTTTGCTTTTGGTTTTGGTTAGTTAAGAAAAAAAATTAAAAAAATATGCTTTTATAATAGTAATATTTCACTGTTCTGTTTTAGTACCCTGTATTTTCTGAGTGAGTGAGTACTGTTCTTTGAGGTGCTGGCATTTTTTTTTCCTGAAAATCGGACGATCAATCAAGCAAATTTTTCAGAAAATGCACATTGAAAACCGCCGCTTCCGATTAAAGCAAAAGAAAAAAAAATTCAGCGGAAACGAGAAGAAGGGAAATTAAAACTGTGTACCTAATAGCGGAAAACATGAGTCCTGGGAAAAGTCGAGTAGGCAGATAATCTTGTTATTGAGTCGGGAAAATAATGCAGATCTCGCAGATTTTGCAGTTTAATAAAATCATGTTTAAATTCCGCCATCTCCGTCTCCCTCTCCCGTTTCCCACCCCCCGTCACCCTATCTCTCTCGGCCTCTGCCGCCGCCGGAATATACATAATTACCCGGGATACCGACGTCATTGGCGAACTTAATTTGCGATGAAATTATTTCCTTCGGTCTGGGGGATGTATATTTGTACGAGTGATACTTCAGGGTTTTTCCGCGCGGATCTGGAGAGCGCGTGCATCGCAGTTTTTACCGGCGATACTTCTAAAATGTTTAGACTTTATTTAATGCCCGCGCCCATTGTCGACGACGTAGTAGAGGAGGCGTTAGTTGGTTTTACCCGATTATTTTATTTTATTTCTAGAAAAACGACTCGTCAACTATATTAATTGGGATGAAATATTCGAACTAACTGACGTTAATAAAATGGTGGAGTTTTTTAATACCAACTTACTCCTCGAAAAACTGCGAAGATAACAAAATCTAAAGCACTGTCTAAGTATAAGAAACAGAAAACCGAACAATCCTAGATTGAGAAATCTTGTAAAAAAAGTTTTTTTACAACACTTTCTGGCATGTACTCAGATATCTTCGGATGCTAATGACCTTAATCAATACTTTTTTAAAAATACCCCTCAAGCAGACTTAAATAATGATAATATTAACCAACTCTACAATAAAAACTCTTTAAATTCACGAAGAACTGATGCCGTGTTATCCCGCAACTTTTGCCGCATATTACGTATGTTATTAATTACTGCTTCCTGTCCCCTCAATTCCCACCTATTAGTATTCTCACTACTAAATCTAAAGTGCTAGAAAAAGTTGTTGAGAAGGAGTTTGGAGATGTTATAGCTCGGCAGAAAATTCTACCCCCAGCGCAATCGGGTTTTAGATTATGGTACAAATACAGCTCTTTTAAAATTTTGTGCCCACATATGTCGGGCAAATGATGTAGGCCTGGATACCTGCTTAATTTTGCTTGATTATAGCTGGGCTCTTTGCTAAACCGAAATACTTTGGTGTACAGGCGGCAGTGCAGAAGTTTTTTAAGTTACTTCTCTGATCGGTGTCAATATCAGCTATTCTAATTATGTTCTGCTCTGTTCTGCGATGCTCTGTTCTCCTTATACCTCCGACTTCTGTAATTTTTTCAAGCGTTGTTACTTCTATCAGTACGCAGACAACACTCAAGTTTATTACTCTTTTAATTACTCTTAAATTAATGCCGCCGTTAATAATATGACCTACGTGCTCTCAGTGATATTTCTAGTAAGTAAATAACGAAAATAAGACGCAACTTATAATTTTTGGTAACGGCAATGAAAAATTAATTAATCTAGACGCGGCCAAAGTTTACTTAAATGACCTCTTACGACCGATTGCCGAATGCAAAAATATGGGCATTTTGAAGGTCACGTAGCTTCATTGATCCAGAAATCTTTTTACTAGCTTTGGATTCTGTATGGTAGTTTACTGGCCTGCCATACTTGAAAAGGACAAGGTTAGTCTCCCGCGTCTTCAGAATGCCTGTCTCAGATTCTCATACAACACTCGTAAATTTGATCACACATCTACTAGCCTAGAGGATTCTCGCTGGCTAACATTAGACGAACGTTTTAAAGCGCAGCTTTTAGTCTTAATTAAAAAAGTAATATTTCTTCAACGTCCGACGTATCTTTTTGACAAACTTGCTCGTGGATCAAATATTCATTCGGTTAAGGCTCGCCATAGGGGGCTGTTGAGATCAATAACTTCATAAACTAGTAACTATCACTTGGCACTTGGCAAAAATGATAATACGCATATGTGTTCTGTAGTATTTAATTATATTTTATACACATTTTTGAACATCTACTTAGGAACATTTTATATAAATATTTAAAAACTACATTTAATGTTTCAAATAATCGGTAATTTTCTTTTGAATTTTTTTAGTATGCCAATAGGTATCTCGTACTTTAACTTAATATAACTTAACTGAATATAGGGCTTGTTGAATGGTTTGTGGTGGTCCCAGATCAACTTCTTCATCTTCTTCTTCCTCTTGGTGCTCTTCCTCACCCTTTCTTGCTGATTGTAATATGACTTCCTCTGTCAAGTGTGCTGTTGTAGGAAAATTCTGGTTTATCACCATAAAATCTTGCAACTCCTCACTTGTAAACGTAATTGTTTTTTGCAACTGCTTTTTCCACTCGGTTAGTGGCTGATCATCGTCCAAGTCCTGTTCGCATTCTGTCTCGATAATAAGCCTTTACTAATAAGGGATTTGGTGATGAGGAATTTGACAGCACCTGCCATAAAAGGGCCTCTATATAAACAAAGGTGTAGTCTTTAGAACCTAAAGCTATGACTAAAACTAATTGAAAAGGATCATCAAGCATCCTGAAGACAGAGAAAATACCATACACCACCAATTAATGAAAACCCTTTTGGGGGGGCAAACGTTGGGGGGTGATTATTTCGGTTTATGTTCATAAATGTGCATAAAATAACTGGGTACCACTACTGCGGCTTGCCTCAGCCTCTTTAGGTGAGAGATGTTTAAAGGTTGGTGTCAGTGTCCTTTTAGGGAACACCCTTTTCTTTTTTTTGTGTGTAATTGTGAGAATAAAACATTTAATAGGTAGTCTCCGAGCATTATTAACCTACATGTGAGAAACATAAGTCGAAGTAGCCAATGACAAATTGAACCCGAACCCTACGTAGCAATCATCATCGCTAATATGATATAATATGCTAATAACATAAAATCGTATTGGTAGATATAGTGAAAATCACTAAACATAACAATTACGTCACATCGTAAATTGGAGACTGAAAACCCGTCCTGCAACTTTATCAAACGTACATGAAAATACCAAAGGGCTTAACAATGGATGAGCGTGGAATTTTCCATTTCCAGCTTGAATTTGGTAAATAATCATAACTCGCAAGTTAACATCATAAATGTCACTAATTTTAAAATAGTTAATTAATTAAAAATTCACTTAAATTAATACTAAAATTAATTTAATTTATTATTTTCAAATGCGTTGTAATAATCATATTTGTCAAATAAATATTATTTCACAAATTGAAATATACATTGAAAGTTGAGAAAAATCAAATTTTATTGCACTGTGCCTCGGGTGCTTTCGTTATTTTCCAAAATCTTTAGGGGCGGCCATTTACAGCCCTACAATGTATCAATCGGCAAAATCTACAAATGCTTTCTTAATTTAAACTTCGAAATTCGAACTTAAACGCCCGGGCCATAAACCGACTTTATTGACGATCTTAAACATCCCGAAATCGCAATTATAGCATTAAAATGGCTTTGTTTTCCGCAACCAACCCCTGCCCCCTACCGCAATCATCCCGCGCTTCCCCGAAACCCGAAAAAAATACATCCCCGCCACTCTCCTGAAACGTCACCTCCCCCGACCTGAGATTAGGGCAATAAACGTAGCGGAGGCCCACAAATTACGCATATTTAGCCCCGATATTTTGCCTTATTCAATTAAAATGCGCCTGGCGAGCGTCAAAAATAATGTATTTTGCGTGCCTGGATGCGTAGCGTATATATATTTTCCGGGCAGACGGTGCCGGAGTAAGCCATGTGTGGCTCCCGTGTCCCGGATCCGGCCCGCCGCCGACTGGATAAACTCTCTCCCGGAAAATCCTTAAACATTTTATTGCTTCGCGGGCGCCCACGTTTTCCACCGACGGTTGTGTCGAGCCACTATCAACAAGTTAACGCGGTTTATCTTCAATCTGGATAATTTTTTTTATATTTGGTTCATCGTCCACCTAAACACTTATTTACATTAAGTAGATGTCTGCGAAGCGTTAAACATAATGCTTAATATATTTTTATGCTTTTCCCTGACCAAATTCGTAGCATTCAAAGTTTTCCATTGCAATTTTCTACTTATCTACTACATGCTACTACTGTTATTTGCTTTATAAAATGAGAAAAATGTATTTTTTTTAATCACGTATTTTGTGACATCATCAAGAAATTTTGCTGGTCTTTCTAGACTTTTGGGAAATTCCACTTGACTTTTCTTTCATCCAATAATACAAATGCCAAATCCCAGTCATTCTTCAATTTTTTCAATATTTTCTTGCCCTTAGTCAGCGGAACTTTTGTTAAAACTCTCGAGTCACCAGAGAGAAATACAGAAAAAAAAAGAAACTGCAAAAAATGATGATGAGGACTGCCATCAAAAGAGTAATAGAAAAGACCTTTCTCGGACAAAATAATATCTGAAATAAAACAGGATGATTCCATTCGATTCCACGGGTAACGAAAAATTGTCAAAAACTTTGAAGGAAGTGAATTTTTGTTACGAAAAAATTCAAAACTGAAATTCACTAGTAGAGTTCGGAACATGATGACTAAAATTTGATTTGATTTTTTTTGATATTATGCTATTTATTACAATTTATTTATTTTAATATTATTCTTACATATATATATATATATATATATATATATATATATATATATATATATATATATATATATATATATATATATATATATATATATATATATATATATATATATATATATATATATATATATATATAAGAATGATATAAAAAAATAATATATATATAAACAACATAATAAGTTTTTATTTAGTTGATCTCAGAATAATCAATATCTCAATTATTTGACCGTATCTATGATTATAATGTAGTATATTTATTATCATATTTATTATTCTAATAAACTAGCTATGGAAATTATTCTTTCTATTCATTATATTTGGGGATCATTAACATCATCACTTTGTGTGGTCCACCTGATTAATGATCCCTAGTGATATTTTGGATTCAAGAAAAAAACATGTTCTCAAAAAGCATTTAACCGATTATGATAAAAAAGCTACCACGTGCATGAATATTGCGTTGTTGCTTAAGAAGAATATTATTGTTTTTGTTGTTGCTTCTGGATATTAACGAAATTTGTCTTATTACTTACCCGTTAATTAACAATGTGATTTACTTTAAAATTAGTGGAAAATTAGTGGCATGCCAGCAACTAGGGAGGTCACGAAGTGTATGAGCACCTTAAGAGAATCGCAGGTAAAGTCTGTTGATAGATATAAGAAAGTGACTAACTGATACAAATTAAGGAAAGACCCGTACAAGCTGAATGAAATATGACCGAACAGGTCCGTACTTTGCTTAGAATTTAATTATTTGGGGTGTTATTAGGAAAGATACTAAACAATATTTATTTATTTATGTATGTATTTATGTTTATATCTAAAATAAAATTACAAATTATTTTCATTACCTATTTAAATTGCTTAAAAATATTTACATATATATCAGTACCACTATAGCTATCATCGCATGTTCTAATTATTAATTGTTCTATATTATTTGCAATATAGATATGCGATTGTTCTGCTTTTTCTATATGTTGAACAGAATTTGCCCAGCTTCTATAAGTTCATGTTCAATATGGGATTAAATATACACTGGTAAGTCTTAAAACTGTATGCCCTAGATTTTTTGTATAATTATCAGAGACGTATTCCTTTTGTAGGTTCAAGCTTTGTAGAACCTAAATTAATTGCTTTTTGTTATAATCTTCGTGAAAATAAATGTCGTTATTATACATGTAGTTTTGGATTGTTGCTTTTGTGTCACATGAGGAAGGGGTTTTAGTCAACTGTCTGCTGTGATAACTTGCATTGTCCTTTGCAATTACGCTATTAGGGGGAATATTTGGAACCATCTTTAGCACCAGCATGCAAAATAGTTATTCTTTTACCTCTTTTTGATGGCGCGTTTGTTTTACACTTATCAGTTGAGTCAACCCAACCCTTTTCCGGGGTATCATAAGTGTCGAACCAGCTTTCATCCAAGTAAATAATGGGCCTTTGTCGTTCTCTGTAAATCCTATTTTTTTCTAGATATTCCAGTCGCCATTTCCGAATTTTAAAAGATTCCATTAAAACTTGCGTTTTGACAATTTTTTAAAATCTAAAACCCATGCGTTGAATACGCTTCCATAAGGTAGGTCTGCCACATTTAACACCGGTTTCATCTTTTTCAAGCCTCCTAATCGTATAATTGGTAAATTTTACACCGTATTATATCTTGATCACTTTCATCTACACTCGAGAAAATGTCAGCATCGCTTCTTTTTTTCCTCGCTGAAATGATTATTCACAATTTTCCATGCAGGTGATGTTGGAATTTTCGTCAATGTGGCCGTTTCTTCTAAAGATGCTTTCTTGCTGGCACCACATTCAATGAGAGTCAAATAAACATTGTTTATAACTTTCTTAATCTCAATAGAACAGCGTTTTCTACATTTGGGCGGGAGCATCTCCCGAGCTACACTAGACTCGCACATATTTTGCATAATTCGCACACGATTCAACACACGCTGTATTAAACTAAGTAGTATACCAAAGCAAAGAATATTAAACACTGGTAGTTATAAAATTATTTTCTATTACGGACAACAATTTTACCTGAATTTAAATTCCGAAACTTTAGGTAATAATCTTGTTGCATTGTATGTTAATGACCACCCTTGGAAAATCCCATTCCAAAGCTATTGGTCACTTTCTTATATCTATGAATAGACCATACTATCTAGACTGGAACCTATTTAAGTGCATGATGCTTACCTGATGTTTTTATAACTGCAATATTTTTCTGTCTCCAAAACTAACCTAAATTGGCGTCCTCATACAGAGAAGATGGCAAAAAGAATCTCATAAAACATTAAGGAGCTGATGACTATATTAGAATGTAATAGAATTTTATCGTTCATTGGGCACAATTAATATTCCGTCAGCCTCGAGTATTCAGAAGTTAAAACCTTCTTCGTGTTATCGTCGACCGATGGCGGAACTTTGATCCGTCGATTCAAATCGGGGGTGAAAATCATTTTATTTCGAGATAAACCAGACCCGCGTAAAGTTTTAGGGGGGTCGGGGTAGGACATTTTACTTATCGCCGTCATGTTGTTGTTGTCGTACGGCGACATTTCGTGCGGGACAAAATCGAAACATTTTTTTCACCACGCGATGGACTTGCGATTCGCCATAGTTGACCATAACGAGCGCGCGGGAACAAGGACGCGTACAAAAACAATTTTATGCATCATAATTACAGAAATGGGATTTTTAATTGTGCCGACCGCAAATGCGCAGTAAATTCTTATATAGTAGCGTGTTAATTTTTTTTTTTCGGCAAGGACTCGAAAAATAACGCCTGACCTTTTCGCTTAAACAAATGATTCGCTTATTTAACAAAAAAAAAAAATCGTTTCTGTTGTATAAGCGCGGTACGTGAAGCCCGATAATGAAAATCATAAAACGCACGAAAATAAATTGGTGCACGCGCGAAAGGGTCCAACGAAAATGGCCGACCGCTTTCGGAAGTCTGAGATTTTATCGGCAGAACGCATTCTGTGAAAATTTCGACGAAAAAAATTTTTTTTTACATGTTTTCGGTTTTTAAGCCTTTTTTCGAAAACCAGACGCTTAAGGGATATTATTGGACATTTTCCAAGTTTTGGAATAACTTTATTAAGAAAATAACAAACAAACAGCAACAAATGTGGAAGTAAATTTTTGATTATTCTTACTTGCCGAATTTATTTTTCTTTTAAATTATTTAAAATTGAAAAGTTTGAATTTACACCTTCAAATATCAAAATAAAAAAAAGAGATGTACACGTAAACTAATCAAAGCTATTAATGGTGTCAAAACTTTCCTAAACTCGTTTTTACTTTAAACACAACTCAACTTAAAATGCGCTTTAGATACTGCTTAAACGAAAAACTTTTGATTTAATTTATTTTTGCAACGCTTGAAATAGCAAAATAAAAAGTAACAATGCATATGTAACTAACCAAAACTATTGATGGTACCAAAACTTTCCTAAGCCTGTTTTTACTTTAAACACAACTTAACTTAAAATGTGCTTTAGACACTGCTTAAATGAAAAACTTTTGATTTAATTTATTTTTGCAACGCTTGAAATAGCAAAATAAAAACTAACAATGCATATGTAACTAACCAAAACTATTAATGGTATCAAAACTTTCCTAAGCCTGTTTTTACTTTAAACACAACTTAACTTAAAATGTGCTTTAGATACTGCTTAAATGAAAAACTTTTGATTTAATTTATTTTTGCAACGCTTGAAATAGCTAAATAAAAACTAACAATGCATATGTAACTAACCAAAACTATTAATGGTATCAAAACTTTCCTAAGCCTGTTTTTACTTTAAACACAACTTAACTTAAAATGTGCTTTAGACACTGCTTAAATAAAAAACTTTTGATTTAATTTATTTTTGCAACGCTTGAAATAGCAAAATAAAAAGTAACAATGCATATGTAACTAACCAAAACTCTTAATGGTATCAAAACTTTCCTAAGCCTGTTTTTACTTTAAACACAACTTAACTTAAAATGTGCTTTAGATACTGCTTAAATGAAAAACTTTTGATTTAATTTATTTTTGCAACGCTTGAAATAGCAAAATAAAAACTAACAAAACTGTTAATGGTATCAAAACTTTTCTAAGCCTGTTTTTACTTTAAACACAACTTAACTTAAAATGTGCTTTAAATACTGCTTAAATGAAAAACCTTTGATTTAATTTATTTTTGCAACGCTTGAAATAGCAAAATAAAAAGTAGCAATGCAGATGTAACCAACCAAAACTATTAATGGTATCAAAACTTTCCTAATCCTGTTTTTACTTTAAACATAACTTAACTTAAAATGTGCTTTAGATACTGCTTAAATGATAAACTTTTGATTTAATTTATTTTTGAAACGCTTGAAATAGCAAAATAAAAACTAACAATGCATATGTAACTAACCAAAATTATTAATGGTATCAAAACTTTCCTAAGCCTGTCTTTACTTTAAACACAACCTAACTTAAAATGTGCTTTAGATACTGCTTAAATGAAAAACTTTTGATTTAATTTATTTTTGCAACCCTTGAAATAGCAAAATAAAAAGTAACAATGCATATGTAACTAACCAAAACTCTTAATAGTATCAAACTTTCCTAATCCTGTTTTTACTTTAAACACAACTTAACTTAAAATGTGCTTTAGATACTGCTTAAATGAAAAACTTTTGATTTAATTTATTTTTGCAACGCTTGAAATAGCAAAATAAAAAGTAACAATGCATATGTAACTAACCAAAACCATTAATGGTATCAAAACTTTCCTAAGCCTGTTTTTACTTCAAACACAACTTAACTTAAAATGTGCTTTAGATACTGCTTAAATGAAAAACTTTTGATTTAATTTATTTTTGCAACGCTTGAAATAGCAAAATAAAAAGTAACAATGCATATGTAACTAACCAAAACTATTGATGGTACCAAAACTTTCCTAAGCCTGTTTTTACTTTAAACACAACTTAACTTAAAATATGCTTTAGACACTGCTTAAATGAAAAACTTTTGATTTAATTTATTTTTGCAACGCTTGAAATAGCAAAATAAAAACTAACAATGCATATGTAACTAACCAAAACTATTAATGGTATCAAAACTTTCCTAAGCATGTTTTTACTTTAAACACAACTTAACTTAAAATGTGCTTTAGATACTGCTTAAATGAAAAACTTTTGATTTAATTTATTTTTGCAACGCTTGAAATAGCAAAATAAAAACTAACAATGCATATGTAACTAACCAAAACTATTAATGGTATCGAAACTTTCCTAAGCCTGTTTTTACTTTAAACACAACTTAACTTAAAATGTGCTTTAGACACTGCTTAAATAAAAAACTTTTGATTTAATTTATTTTTGCAACGCTTGAAATAGCAAAATAAAAAGTAACAATGCATATGTAACTAACCAAAACTCTTAATGGTATCAAAACTTTCCTAAGCCTGTTTTTACTTTAAACACAACTTAACTTAAAATGTGCTTTAGATACTGCTTAAATGAAAAACTTTTGATTTAATTTATTTTTGCAACGCTTGAAATAGCAAAATAAAAACTAACAATGCATATGTAACTAACCAAAACTATTAATGGTATCAAAACTTTTCTAAGCCTGTTTTTACTTTAAACACAACTTAACTTAAAATGTGCTTTAAATACTGCTTAAATGAAAAACTTTTGATTTAATTTATTTTTGCAACGCTTGAAATAGCAAAATAAAAAGTAGCAATGCAGATGTAACCAACCAAAACTATTAATGGTATCAAAACTTTCCTAATCCTGTTTTTACTTTAAACATAACTTAACTTAAAATGTGCTTTAGATACTGCTTAAATGATAAACTTTTGATTTAATTTATTTTTGCAACGCTTGAAATAGCAAAATAAAAACTAACAATGCATATGTAACTAACCAAAATTATTAATGGTATCAAAACTTTCCTAAGCCTGTCTTTACTTTAAACACAACCTAACTTAAAATGTGCTTTAGATACTGCTTAAATGAAAAACTTTTGATTTAATTTATTTTTGCAACCCTTGAAATAGCAAAATAAAAAGTAACAATGCATATGTAACTAACCAAAACTCTTAATAGTATCAAACTTTCCTAATCCTGTTTTTACTTTAAACACAACTTAACTTAAAATGTGCTTTAGATACTGCTTAAATGAAAAACTTTTGATTTAATTTATTTTTGCAACGCTTGAAATAGCAAAATAAAAAGTAACAATGCATATGTAACTAACCAAAACTATTAATGGTATCAAAACTTTCCTAAGCCTGTTTTTACTTTAAATACAACTTAACTTAAAATGTGCTTTAGATACTGCTTAAATGAAAAACTTTTGATTTAATTTATTTTTGCAACGCTTGAAATAGCAAAATAAAAACTAACAATGCATATGTAACTAACCAAAACTATTAATGGTATCAAAACTTTCCTAAGCCTGTTTTTATTTAAACACAACTTAACTTAAAATGTGCTTTAGATACTGCTTAAATGAAAAACTTTTGATTTAATTTATTTTTGCAACGCTTGAAATAGCAAAATAAAAAGTAACAATGCATATGTAACTAACCAAAACTATTAATGGTATCAAAACTTTCCTAAGCCTGTTTTTACTTTAAAAACAACTTAACTTAAAATGTGCTTTAGACACTGCTTAAATGATAAACTTTTGATTTAATTTATTTTTGCAACGCTTGAAATAGCAAAATAAAAAGTAACAATGCATATGTAACTAACTAAAACTATTAATGGTATCAAAACTTTCCTAAGCCTGTTTTTACTTTAAACACAACTTAACTTAAAATGTGCTTTAGACACTGCTTAAATGAAAAACTTTTGATTTAATTTATTTTTGCAACGCTTGAAATAGCAAAATAAAAAGTAACAATGCATATGTAACCAACCAAAACTATTAATGGTATCAAAACTTTCCTAATCCTGTTTTTACTTTAAACACAACTTAACTTAAAATGTGCTTTAGATACTGCTTAAATGAAAAACTTTTGATTTAATTTATTTTTGCAACGCTTGAAATAGGGAAGTAAATTTTTATTTATTTCTAGTTATGATCACACACCGTAATTGGAATTTTTTTTTTAATTATTTAAAATTGAAAAATTGGATGTCACACCAGCAAATAGCAAACTAAAAAGAAACAACTAACTAAAGCTTGTTTTTGCTATAAACACAATTTAACTTAATATATGATTTAGATACTGCTTAAATGAAAAACTTTTGATTTAATTTATTTTTGCAACGCTTGCAACGTAGAAGTAAATTTTTATTTATTTCTAGTTACGCTCTCAGTTCGACTTTCAGATTTTTTTTTTGTTCAGAGGGAAAACTTATATTTGAGAAAATTTTGATAATTGGAAGGTACGCACAGCAAAATATTGCGGAGAGCAAATGTGCGTAGACAGAGACACTTTTTTATTTTTTTAAAGAAACTTTCACAAGGCTACTTTAATACTATTTACAAATATTCTGGATTCCTCCTGCTTTAGTTGTTTACAAATCACACCTGATGTTTTATTTAAACTCTGAAGAAGCTAACAAGATGATTGACTAAAAGTCAGCAAGTTCGATTCATAAACAACTTACTACAAACAAAATTCAATAAAATTAACGCAAATATATTTTTTTCTCATATACGATATTCACGGTTCAGTAAAGCTAGCTGCTGTTTGTGATGAACCTCTTCTTCGTAATGGAAAGAAAGTAATTTTCAAAAATTTTTGGTTAGTTAGAATATTCCATTCACATGTATTTTTGGTTTTGTTTTATACATATTTATTTTTTTGGTTTACTAATAAGTATTGTAAACAGCAGACGCATATGCACAGCTTCTTTTTACCGACGCTATCACATTAATTGGAGAAAGTATTACTGCTGAGGCATTTAGGTACAAGAAGACCTAAAATTATTTAAAAACGAATAAATGAAATTTACATCCGCAGTTGTCAACTTAAAAATACAATGCGTGTAAAATATATTAAAGATATCAATTCCAAGCATGTTTTTGAAATGTGTTCTCAATCAAAAATCTAGCCTTAGATACTGCTCAGATCAAAAAATGTGGAAGTAAGTTTTTATTCATTTCTATTTTTTCTTTCAAACTTGCTGACGTGTCGCCAATGATCCTGTTGGCAGGAGGAATCCCGTTTTGTGAAAATTATTATTTATTTCCAGTTATGTTCGCACTTCGTACTTTCAGAATTTAATTTTTTTGGCCACACAAAAACTCACCTAAAACAAAATTCAATCGAGTAAAAGCAAAGTAACTTTCATTCTAAACATGATACACAGAGTTCGTTAAAACTACCTACTATTTGTGAATGTATACGTAAACTAACCAAAATTATTTATTTATTTCTAATTCTTTGAATACTTTCAAAAAAAATTTTTTTTGCTTATAGGGAAAGCTCATTTTGATAGCTACTCACAGCAAAATATTGCAGAACGCAAATGTGCACAAAAAAAGAGAAAATGAAAAAAAAAACAATCAAATGAAAACAAAGTAACTTTTAATAATTTTCTGTGCAAAGCTATGAATACAAAAAAACAACAACGTCACAAATGGCGCAGAAAAATATGCAAATCACAAAATAAATCCATACATAAATTATTTATCATATCCACTCTGAGCTTTGTTACATACAAATTTCGCATTATTCAGTGGTAAATAATTCCTCCAAGAACAACGATTTGAGGGCCGCTATTGGTTCGATTCTCGCACTTGGGATTTTCAAACAGGCGTATTTTGACAGATACATTATGAGTAACATCTGCTGCAATACCTACTGACACTACAGCTTAATAAAATAGATCGTTTTATATGCCTGCGCGGACGAAGAAAACCAATTCCCACTAATCTAATTTTTCTAACCTAAAAGATCGCGAATTATTCAAATTAATAAATCTCCTCTCCAATTATGCAAACCGAAGAAGACGACGGTCGAAACGAGATCCAAACACGAATCTCTCGGTCGTTCCGCTGTTCTAACTCGAGTGTGCACACCTACCGACACTGTTGGATTTACTTCTCGCATCGGGTCATTTAAATATCGAGTGTACTTTTCGCAATAGAGTACCTGCCCATTCTGCTCGCCCGCGTGCTGCATATACGGAGGTCGATCATTAATTTCTCAGTTCGAAACAACTTCCCAGAATGACAGTCTATGGGAGGACACATAAGTGTCCCTCGCGGTTGCGTAATTAGGCCTATACTATTTGTCGTTAATTTATTTTATTTATTTATTCATTTATTCGAAATCAGAGTCAGTACTGACTATCTGATTCTTCGCAAAATCAGTACACTTCTACCAGAAAAAGCCTTAAAGAAAGTATGAGTTAAATAAAAGAAAAAAAACAATTATAATAGAACAATACAGGTACATTCAAACAATCCTAAGTAAAGGTACTGTAAATTAAAATAAAAAAAAATCATTAAGTAATAGAAACTGTAATTATGCAGTAGTTATGATTTTTTTAAAACAAATTGCAAACTTCATTAAGCAGCGCACAAAAGCTGCTGGCCGAACAGCCTACTATGGGCCACCGGAACGACTCATTAGGTGACAACCATGATCGCTAACACCAACTTCCATAAATGTTTGGATATTCTTCTTAACGAGCTTTAGTTAACCAAATAGAGGTAACTGTAACCGATAGAAGTAAAGCAGATAGCTCTAATAATTTTCTTCTGCACAGTCAGTAGGTTATCACCTGAGCTAACAACACCATAGTTCAAAGCTGAGTGAATGAATGCAAAGTAATGGGATAAACATATCAAAATACACAAGGACTTGTGGATTAAGGACACACGCAAGGCCAAAAATTTATAGCTCATCATCAATCAATGAGACGAGTTGCAAAGAACAAAATCCTAGTCTTTAATATGTTTGTAGTAAGGTCATTAGCGTTAGTGTGACCTTTTGCTCATGTAGTTCATCAGAACAGGTCCACACTATGTGGTCAAGTTACTTGAAATCTTTCTATATACTGTTTACTTCACATCATCCGATAGCATAGCTTTCTTGGTGACACAAATGATATTTTTCATTTTGCAGTTTGTTCAGGCACCAGTAGGTTACATATATTTTCGTGGGGATTTTGAAAGAACCATCCCTTTAGTTCTATGAGTTAGTAGCAAGAATTAGAGTCCACTCCATACCCACCCTTTTCATATTTATTGGAAAAAACAATCTAGAGCAATCTATATGAGTAAGTTAACAGAGAAAAATTTTGAGGTCGTCTTGGAAACATCAGTTGTGCAAGTAGAAGAGGTAATAACGGGATGGAGGGTTTCTTGGAAAGACCGGTCATGCATATACTCAACAGAAAAGAAAGAGATCAGCAGAAAGACCAGTTTTGACGAAAAACGACGCAGACTTCAAGGTTAATGGTTAAAATGGTCGGACCTCGTAGGTGCCGCGTTGCGACACCGCGGATAAGTTATAAAAATAGCGAAAACAATCTAACACAAAGTGAAACAATAGATCTGGTTTGCCATTGTGGGCAACGAGTAATATCATCTCCAAGAAGAAGGGAGCGGCCTTTCTCTTTCCGCGGAGTTAACACACGCCGCCCGCAGGGTGCATACAATAATATATGTTATAAATAAAACCTCGGCGTCTCACAGCGTCGAATGGCGTAGAGTCCTGGGTAGTACCTAGACTTGCTGGTGTCGATAGTGTCTGAGCGACCTTATCATTAAATGTTTCGATGTGTCTGTTTTTTAGGCTGAAAACAAACGTAAGAGGAGAACTATAAAATCAGCTTCGGAGCAAAAAAAACTACAAACATATATTGGAGGTGCCAAATAAGGAACAAATAGAAAAAAAACCTCAAGAGTGACCTAAGGATGGCGTAATAAAATGTTGATACTTACAAAGATGAAATTCTAACCTAAATCATTAATGTCAACAACACGTTCTTGGTAAAAAAACTAAAAATTCAAATTTATGCATGTAAATCTATATTGCCACCTTCAAAGATACTCCCGGAATTTTTTGATCGAGGGGTTAATAATAAATTGTCTGGCTTAAATGATTTTACTCTAACACCATGAGCTTGTTGACTTTTCCTGTCTCCATAGAGACGAGAAAGTAGGCGTTTCTTTGAGAGTACTCTCATATGAGGGGGTTGTAAAATGTCTCATGTAAATATGGGAATATTTTAATTATGCTTAAAAGAACGAACAATTTAAATTTAAACTTTCATCTTATATTTAAACGTTTTTAGTTTTCCAATATTTCTTATTTCAAGGATTATACCAAGCAAAAAATAAATTGTGGTATGTGATACCAAGATTACTCTGACAAGATTTGTTTAACAGAAAATGCGGGATACCCTCTTAAGTAAAGAAATTATTTTTAAACGCAGGACGAGTATGGAAAAACATAACCTTCAAAGAAAAAAAGGCTGATGCTCTTCTTCTGGTTTGGTACTGGCATTGTTAAGTGTCAAAAAAAGGATTTTTTTTGCATCTAACTAGTTGCTAGTTACCTCTAAAAAGTGCTTACCACGTATGAGTTCTTAATATTAATGGGGAGATTATCATATATCATATATAAATAATCATATCTTATCAATAACAGATAGATGAGGAAATTGAACGCTCTGCAAAAATAAAAATAATAATAACAAAAGTAACTTCTGCTTCTGAATTGTGTGAATTATCGTGAAATTATTCAGTTATTCTTATAGAAAATTTAATGCTCTACAAAGACGGGGTCTGTTGTAGTTTATCGATTATACGAACCATTTTGAAGACATTTGGAATCAGAATGGGTACTCGTCAATTTATTCATTAAATTGACGAGTTTTCACAAAATTCATTCCTTTCAGTTTATTTTGACAAAATAACATTCTTTTTGCCTGGGGATTTAGTTTTGAAAAATTGGCAATTCTGTTATTCATTCATTTCTTGAACTGTATGCGCCATCTGTGGCTTTATATCGTTTCTATGTCACTTCTTATATTTCTATATTGCGTACAAGTTTTTGAAGCTTCTCCTTGTGTATTACTGTAATCAAATAATTTACCACTAAGTTTTAATATAATTACCATAATTGTGAAAATTCTTGAAACGAAATTACAAACAGTGAACGAGGTTATGTGTTTATTTTTCTATCAACTTAATTTCCTGAAGTAATCCATGAAACAAAGTGGTAAAAATGTAGCATGTCAAGTTATCGAACTATGGAAAAAATAATATTACGACTTCTGGTGCTGGTAATGTAGTGAAAAGAATTCTCAGATGTCAGAACAAATGGCAAAGAATTAAAAAAAATCGCCATCTTCATCAAAAAGGGAATTAGCATTTCAGGATGGACTTGAAATATTATTTGATATTTGATGTGTATGTTGGCTTAATGATCTATTGGTGATAAAATATGATTTTTTATATATGAGGCTCAATCTAAAATGCAAAACTGTAATGAGGATAACCTTCCCATTAATATTGAGAGCACATACGTGGTAAGTAATGGGTGTTCTTTTTCGATGTATAAAACTTTAAGTTGGCATTACTGTTCAAGATGGCGACCGATTTAACAGTTGTGAAGTGATTTATTCTCAGTTTGGTTTGGCAATTAATCATGAATAGACTCACGCCTGAACAACGCTTGCAAATAGTGCAATTTTATTTCGAAAATAATGGTTCTGTACGGAATACATATCGCGCACTACGTCCATTTTATCGTCGACAAAATCGTCCATCAGAGCAGTTAATTCGATTAAGCATGGAACGTTTTCACACCACGTTTACTCTTATTGATAACTCGCATCCCCAGAGACACCGTACCGTGCGTACAGAAGAAGCTATTGCTGCTGTAGAGCGTAGCATTGAGGAAGACCTGAATGAGTCCATCCGCCATCGAGCACAGGTCCATCCACTTTATGGAAGATTTTGCGGAAGGATCTTGGTTTAGGTGCTTACAAAATCCAACTCGTGCAAGAATTGAAGCCAAACGATCATCAAGTAAACGAGATTGCCGTGGTTCCCGATTTTCATAAGCGAATTTTGTTTAGCGATGAAGCACAGTTCTGGTTGAATGGCTACGTCAACAAACAAAACTGTCGCATTTGGAGCGAAGCTAATCCTCAAATGTATGTCGAAACACCGTTACATCCAGAAAAACTGACTGTTGCGCTTCATGAGCTGGTGGAATCATTGGTCCTTACTTCTTCGAAAATGATGATGGTCAGACCGTTACAGTCAATGGTGATCGGTATAGAGCTATGATTACTAACTCTTTCATTCCTGAATTGAATAACCATGATGTCCAGGAGATGTGGTTTCAACAAGACGGCGCAACATGTCACACAGCTCGTGCCACAATCGATTTATTGAAAGACACCGCCTAATTTCACGTTTTGGACCTGTAAATTGGCCTCCAAGATCTCATGATTTAACACCGCTAGACTGCTTTCTGTGGGGCTATGTAAAGTCATTGGTCCATTCGGATAAGCCACAAACGCTTGACCATTTGGAAGACAACATTCGCCTTGTTATTGCCGATATACGGCCACAAATGTTGGAAAAAGTCATCGAAAATTGAACGTCCAGATTGGACTACATCCGCGCCAGCCGTGGCGGTCATACGCCAGAAATATTAAATGTAATGCCACAAGATTATCTTTCGGATAAATAAAGTTCATGTCAATCCAATAATCCATCGTTGTTTTATTGTAACTTAAAGTTCTATACATCGAAAAAAAAAACACCCCTTACTTTCTACAGGCAACTAGCAACTAGTTTTTGTGTGTCCGTTCAAAAAAAAAAAAAATTGACCCACCGGAGGTATTGTATTCTTCTTCTTTTTTTAATGCTGTATCTAATAATTTTTTCTTTACGCTTTTTTCTATATATCCCACATTGCAAATTTAAGATTAAAGCTGACTGCAACAATATAACATGATTCAGCTTCACTTATGCGGACGCTTAAAAATAATTTCCTGATTTAGTTAACAAAAGCGGGGTCCGGCAAATAAAGTCATTAAAGTTAAAGAGAAAAAACGCTACGTGCAACAATAATTATTTAGATACGCGGCCAGAACAAAATGCGGAAGGCCTTTGCAATAGCAGCCGGTTAATTAATCAGTCGTCGGCTGATTGATTTGTGTGTTACGTTAATCGATTGGATATTAATAACGGATCGGTATAAAAAAGTCCGCTTTGTTACAATTTGAGTGCCGTGTCCGTTGATCTCTTTCGTCCGCTTTTACTCTTCTCTTAACCTAAACTTTTAAAATATTATATTGCTATAGATATATGAATGTTGGTTAGTTAGGCAATTTTAAATACCTACACTTCTTCTGCCATATTTTTAATGTTTCGCTTATTACAGTGTCGAGGTCTTATTTGGTGAATCGTCGGCAGTTTGTTGAGATTGAGGGGTTTAGATCAGTTTCTTTTGTTCCAACTTCTGGCGTGCCTCAAGGTTCTAACCTTGGACCTCTTCTTTTCAATATATTTATAGACTATCTCATATCTTTGATCATCTGCAACAAGCCTGCCTGTGCGGATGACCTAAAGCTATATGAATGCATTGAAACTGGCACGGACTGCATGACTCTCCAGGACAACATCAATATCGTCAGTCAGTGGTGTACCAAAAATAAATTGCATCTTAACATCAGCAAGTGCAATGTGGTTTCTTACCACCGCACGAAAACTCCCATAGTCTTTAATTACAATATGGATGGTACTGTCCTGACTAGACTTGCCACTGTAAAGGATCTGGGGATTTTATTTGACCAGTACCCACATTACTAAAATGGTTTCCAGTGCAATGCAAATTTTATTTAAATTGTTATTTAACTGTTACGTTAGGTCCAAGCTTGATTATGGCTCGCTGATATCGTCACCAATTTATAACTGCCACACTCAGTCCATTGAGAGTGTGCAGATAAGGTTACTAAAGTATCTAATGTTCAAGGAGGACGGTTCCTGTCCTGAGAGGGGAGTTGATCACGATCTTCTGCTAAGAAGGTTCGCTATACTGCCCCTGAGCTTGCGCAGAGACTTGCAATCTGTTTCATTTCTCTATAAGTAAGTTCATTACGGAGTCGATTGTCCGTTTCTTCAGGAAAAATTACGCTTTCATGTGCCGCGCCTGGAAGGGAGACATCACTCAACTTTCTTAGCGCAGTTACCCAGGTCCAATATCCATTTTCAAAACCCTATTTACAATATGTGTGCTACCTTCATCTATCATCGTACTGTGATTTATATTATGATGGTCTCCAGGCCATACTTCAGCAACTTCGATTGGCGTCGGGTTATCCGTACCGATAAGACTTATCCTTTTCTTTGTCATTCTTTCCTTCTTCATTCAGCTATGTATTAATCCACTCTGTATAACGAATTTCTCTCTATACCGAAAGAAAAAAAACTAACCAAAACTAAACGAGTGGATAAAACAGTATAAAACAACAATTACGTTTACAAGTGAGGAGTTGCAAGATTTTATGGTGATAAATCAGGATTTGCCTACAACAGCAGACTTGACAGAAGAAGCCATATTACAACAAGCAAGAAAGGGTGGGAAAGAGCAACAAGAGGAAGAAGAAATGAAGAAGTTCATCTCGAATAAATGTTGAGAATACCAAAGTGCCAGATTGTCCAAACTGGCGATTATTTTCAGATTATTTTCTTCTATCGTCCCTATACGAAACTTCATCTTTTTCGCAAATAGAATTCGCTTTTACTATTGGGCGAAAAAATAAAGTGAAAAATCACGACCGAGGGTTTCGTAACAAAAGGTGGGAAAAGCCTCGGGCACAAATGCGTATATATGAGTCGTGATTTTTATCGAACGTTTCTATAGATCGTCCTACGCCAAGGCGATGCGATTGTTGCTCTTAATTACGCTGCTAAAAAGTCTTGCAGGCGAGCGTGGCTTCTAAAATTATTCGAATGGGGAAAAAGGCGGTGTGGGCAGCGCTCTCACCTCGGGCTACCAATGCGCGGAGTAGCAACCAACCTTAACGTCGTGTTGCGATCGGAAAAATGACGAACAAAGCCGGATGGATTATTTCGGAGATGTGTTTTTCGAAAAAAAAAAAATTATTGTTCGTTCTCCAAAACCATTTATGGTATGCGGTGTTCTTTTCGTTCAGATTTTCAGTTAATTTTTCCAAATTCCTAAATTTTCTACGCATATGGAGTGTTTTACACTGAATTACAAGGAAAGTATTGACAGTTGCCGCTCTGCTGGGAAATTATTAGGATTTTTCAAAAAGATTTTTTAATATTTTTTTACTCTGTAATGTTCATTCATTCAAGTCATTTTCACGAAGTCTGACACTGAAGGAAATTTTAAGGATATTTCAATTTGACTTTTTTATATTTTTTTGTACCGTAATGTTCATTCACTGAAGTCATTTTTTTTGCGTCAATAACAATTTTCACGAACTCTGCCATCGCAATGAAATGCCATTTGGCACACTTGTTGCATAATATACATTTTCTAACGTTACAACAGCACCTGCATTTGTAGTTGAAAGAAACTACAATCCCGGCCATTTAACCCATTGTGTTGTTACAATCGTATTTAGTTCTTCTTGTTAGGGTGCCTGTCTGTTACGAACGTTGGCGATCGTTCTGGCTATGATAATGATAATAAGAATACTCTGAAGTAATTCATATCCTTTGACGATATTGACTATTTCCACATAGATTTACATTCTCCGCAACACTTCTAGGTTCATGGTATCTTCAATGTTCTCGTGTACAGCCAGCATTGAAAGCCTTGGAGTTTGGACATGGTTTCCTGTTTTAAGGTCCATGTCCTCTCAACAACAACCGAGTACACGTAACACTTTAGGAGTCTTTTCATTATTTTCAATGATAGGTTGTGGCTTTTTAATACTTGACCCATGGCTAAGAAAACACTTTTAGCCTTTCCAATTCTGCACCGGATCTCTTGAGAATTGTCTCACTATTCATTAATTATAGTTCCCATTCATATTATTAGACTCTTTGGATTCTTGTTTGGCTTGTTTGATCCGTTAATGTCTTTCTTACTTATCATCATAAGTTTGGTGTTACTGTATTGAGTTACAAAAGGAAAAATATTAAAAATTGAAACATAAAAGAAGATATACAAATATATACATGTTGTCATTATTTTGTATTTTTCATTTTCCTTACTTAGTGCCTTTTTTTGTGCTTTCTTTTCTACCTATCCTTTTTTGGGAGATGTTGTATTGGAGCGACTGAGTCGTATACTGCCTCTTTATCCATCTGTATTAGACATTGCCACTGTGCGAAGAAACAAATAATTTATTATTACAATTATGATTATTATTAAATAAAGACACCATTCTATATTTTTTTCTCGATTCGGCGAGTCGACCGAATATACCAAAATAAACACGGCTCGTCACGTTTAAAAAAAAATCGGCCGTCTGTATTCAAGGATTTCGTCGACATCGGGGTTTTTTTCCGCACACCACGGTGTCCCGAATCGATTAAGCGCGGTTTAAAACAATTAATTTTTGGAAACTTAGACATGGTACGACGCGTTGCTCAAACGCGGGCCCGTAAAAAAGCCGTTCTCCGTACGTATTCTCTTACACGCCGAAAAACAAAAAAAAAAAGCCGCCATCTTGCGACAGTTGCGTCTCACGCGCCGCTGGCTACGTATGGGCTTTACGTAAGACGGACGCGTTTCGAGTAAAACGAAGTAAATTTTCGACGATCGTTTCGTAAGGAATTCAAATCGAACCGTTTTAATTTCACACCTCAAAGCAACGCATCTGATTTGCTAATTGATACGATCGGAGTGGGTTTTTGTAATGTTTCGATTCGGGGTTCACGCCTTATTTCAGACCCCGTAAAAAATGCCAGAAAAACTTACTTGCATTTACTACTAATTTTAAAATACGTTATTGTTATATACCGCGTTTCCAAGATAAGTATGTCTATCACTAGGATAATGGAAACCATAAGAACATCTCAGTCACTTCAAGATGTCGGGCAGACATCCTTCTCTTGGACACACTGTGTATAGAATATTCGTGTTTTCGTGGACAAGTAGGAGCTTTCTTATTTTAAATAAAACACTATAAGGCATTTCTTGAAAAATTTTAGACATATTTTATATATAATATCCTATACTCGTCTTACCGTTTCTGACATATTTTGAATTTTATATCAAAGACGTTTTTATACGTTTTGGGGTCTCCTTTAGTGGTCTGTGTTGATATTTTAAAAATAAATAAATGCAGGATAACCAAAAACTAATATTAAAAATTTAAATAAAAAAGTCGCCTAATTTCAACAAATTTAAAATGACGGCTTTTCATAAGGTTAAGTTATTAGCACAAAACTTATTAAAACATGGAACAAATTTTATCAAAAACATTTTGACATTTGACAAGAAACAATTAATAGAAGCGTTTTATAAAATATCTAATGTTTATATATTTTTCTGAACATTGCAAATAATAAACTATCCTATTAATTCGTTTCATTAAATATTTTTATTATTTTTTTTTTTAAATGACCAAGGTAGGTATTTTTTCCTTTATATTTTTAATATTTAATATTTACTTTTGATCACACTGTATTTATTTGTTTTCAAATATTAACACAGACCACTAAAGTATGATGCAATATCCATATTCAATATGTCAGAAACGATAAGACTTGGGTAAAGAATATTATATATAATAATTACATAAAATAAGAAAATTGCAACTTGTTCATTAAAATACAAACACCCTATATATATATATATATATATATATATATATATATATATATATATATATATATATATATATATATATATATATATATATATATATATATATATATATATATATATATATATATATATATATATATATATATATATATATATATATATATATATATATATATATATATATATATATATATATATATATATATATATATATATATATATATATATATATATATATATATATATATATATATATATATATATATATATATATATATATATATATATATATATATATATGATGACACTATATTCCGGGATATCATCCGTTCGCTCGTTGAACTCCGACTGGAATCCTGCATCCGACTGGAATCCTGCAAATCTTGCATCCGACTGGAATCCTGCAGACGTTTCGCCAAAATCTCACTTGGCATCTTCAATGCTCGCGCTCCGAAAACACTTCGAACACTGTTTAAAAGTTTTACAGGTTCTAAGAGTTTCTCACAATATTCAAACGGTTCTTGTACGCCTGTCAAGTTCGAGAGGAATTCTAAACTAATCTTTATCTTCGAAGGTTGTTATTTGGGACATTATGCACATTCTCAATATACTAATCTTTAATTAAAAAAAAATGTGGACATTTTTGTTTTAACCCAATAACAGAATACAATCAGTCAACAGCTAGCAAACAAAAAAAAGAGAACACAAGCGTAAGGTAAAGAGTTTCGTCTATGTACTAAAATAATA
This sequence comes from Cylas formicarius, assembly GCF_029955315.1. Taxonomy (NCBI): domain Eukaryota; kingdom Metazoa; phylum Arthropoda; class Insecta; order Coleoptera; family Brentidae; genus Cylas; species Cylas formicarius. The sequence continues at coordinate 27,112,092 of NW_026844326.1, read as the reverse complement.
AATTAACATGCTACTTTTTAATAGTTAATTAGGCTATAAGTTAAGAAATAAGTGTAAACTGGTAAAAAACAGAAAATAAAAAAGAAATATGAGCAGATACAGCGATATTGGAGTTCGTTTTAAATTGTAGTTCGAAAGTTGCAGAAACACTAGACAGTGTAAGTGTAAGTTCTAGGACGTTCACAACTGATATTATTCCTTGTTAAATATGTAGGCACAATAAATCTTAATTCACTAATTAGAAAAAAACAATCTATTTTGCCCCAAACCAGCTTATACAAAAATATTGCTTCAGCAATTTTCCGTCTTTTTTAATATCAAATATCATACTTCTTATAATAAGGGCACCTCAAAAACTTCTTCTGAATCTTTTCTAATTCATCTTTATATACAGAATAGTACGGACTCCGATAATCGAACAATATTCGAAAATACTCCTGTCATATGCATTAGACAATAGATTTAGCGTTTCCTCATTCTGAAAACGGGAAGAATTTCGAACCACAAAGCATAACATTTTGTAACCTTTTTTGGTTATGCTGCCTATATGTTTATTAAATTTTAATTCGGAATCAAAAAGTACACCAAGATCCTCCATTTCTGTTTTTCGTTCTATTATAATTTCTTTCATTTTATATTGATACACGATATGTATGGACTTGATTTTCTGCTATATGTCGTGACACAACATTTGCTGATATTCAAATTTAGTTTAATTCTTTCTGACCATTCGATTACTTCATTTAAGTCCTTTTGCAGAAATTCACAGTCTTGTCTACATCGAATTTTTCGAAAGAATTTATAATCATCGGCAAAAAGAAGATTAAGTGAATTTGCTGCAGATTGTGGCATGTCATTGATCAAAATGTCAAAGAAGAGTGGTCCAAGGTTGGAACCCTGCGGTACCCCCGCGTGAGGAGCAAATTGCTCCCTGTATACCACATATTGTTTCCCTTACCTTTACAGTTATCCATACGAATCATGTCAGAGTAGTGACAAAATATATTAACTTGAGCCCTAATTAACATTCCTTTATCAGGAAACGGGATAAATTTCATATTTCCTAAAATGTAAAACACGTCACGGTTTTATTGTAATGTATCAAAAAGCTATGATGTCCTAAATACGCTAGCATCACTTAGTCAAATGTAGAAAAATTAATTTCCTAACCACAAAGTTACTTTAGGTGCCCAGCAAACCAGAGGAAAATATAGACACTCTTGATGGGTGTTAATTTTTCATGAGGTCCCATCTGCCATTTATAGTATGCACAAGCTTCGTACCTAGTAGTATACTCCTCAATTACATTCCTAGTCACTCGAAAGTGCACCATATATTCAGTTTCATTAACCTGGGGCATAATTTCCTTCAAAAAATCTCCTGTTTTTCTGGACTTTCATTTTAAAATGTCCACAAATTTAGTTTTTTCTCTGTTCTGCACAAGTGCACATAAATTAAAGATGTCGTTTCTAATACCATCACTCGTTTTTGTCTAAGTGATCGTGCTTTGGTACAAATCCCAAGGAATCAGATCGGGTCGCCCGGCCGGTCGATACCGGCGAAAAAAAAAGTCACATTAACGCCCTATTGTCGACAGGCCTAGACATGTGAATACCGCTGCTTTTTTGCCGATTTATGGTAATTGAATTTCAGAGAATTGAAAGTTTTGCGTTGATCGCTTCTTTGTGCACCGGCAGTCTTCGGCGGAGTGCAGAAAAAAAATGACGTCGCTGACACGGTAAAAGTGGAACGAGGAAGTGCATTGCGAATTTGACTACGAATCGGGTCAGTACGGGATATACGATCCCGTTCACCGTAAAATTTCGACGGACTAAATGTAGGTCCTATCTGACGGTGTGATCTTCCTTCCCACACGTCACGTATGTAATCGTGTGACTCTTTACACGCTTTGAGACAGATCGCCCGGGATCGAAACAATGGAACGACACGCTTAGTAGGCTAACGACCGCGCTCTTTTGTTTTCCGCTCTTCATTGACGTCGTTTTTTGAAGAGAAGGGCCGGAAGAGGAGAGACCCTTCGACAGATCGACTGAAAAAAATAAGATTGGGAACGGAATTAATTTTTTTTTGTTGTGCGACTAAAATTTGCAGTACGTACAATTTTATGAGAGATTTACAAATTTATTTTGTCGCTTTTAGAAATGAGTAAGATCACGTCAAGTGGACCTATTTTCCACTTGATCATAAAAAATTAATCTATGTATATTTTTTATAAGTACTCCAACGATTTTTTAAAATTTTGACTTTAACAAAAAAAATTTTGTAATGAAAATTTTAAGCACTTTTAATTAAAAAATGTATAAAAAATTAACCGTAAGAAATAAATTTATGAAATTTTCGGCATCCATGGTCAAATGTCTACACTTTAAGTATATATTAGCGACTTAAAATTATTTGCTTATTTTCGTATTAACTTTCAAGTTAACAAATAAAAATTTAACTGATTTCTTGGTAAAAAAAATCATGTTTTTTTTATCGGTCACATGCTTTACAGATTGAAGTCTAAGATTTTGGAAGAAAATTTGACTGCTTGTCATTAGTATAATCAAAATGAATTTATTTTTTTTTATTAGCGCCTCTTATTTGGTTTTATCAGTGATAATTTGAAATAATAATACAAAATGTTATTATAAAACAAATTTTATTATTTATGTTATTTTATTATAACTATTATTAATAAATTTTTATTTTTTTTTAACAATATTAACAAATTTTTATTTCTTTTTAACAATATTAACAAATTTTTATTTTTTTTTAACAATATTAAAATTTTTTATTTTTTTTTAACAATATTAACAAATTTTTATTTTTTTTTAACAATATTAACAATCAAAATATACTGAATAGAGCAAACAAGCTGAAATAATTAAATTGTAAATTTGTCATTTTTTTACTTTTTTTTAAATAAATACTTTTTCATCTTCTGAAACGAGCCTGCATACTAGTGAAAAATTTTCCATTGTTTTGTAATAATGAAATTGAAGAGTATTTTTTGTTGTAGTTAAGCGTTCGAATCGTGGTTGTTATTTTTTTTAAAAGAAATGTGGGCCTACTGAAGAATGGAAAGTGGGATTGTTATGTGTTTTTTTTTTATCACGTTGGAGACTACCACGATAAGCTTGTCTTTTTACAGTCCCTGCTAAGCCATCACAGGCTCCTATGCCGTGAGATGTAGCGAAAAATGTCCAATCAGCATCCGCACCAAAATCATTTCTATTATTAACTAATTTGGCAAAATTATATTCAAATAATAATTAAACCTAATTTTTGAATCACACAATTTCATAATTCACTCCGCCAATTTTAAATCACAGAAAATATTATTATTACATTTAAAAATTATAATACTAAAATATTAATTAATAAAACACAATTCAACAACACTTCATCTTTTATTTTTAATAATTAGTTCATGCTTTGCGTATAAAGTTATGTCACGAATATGCAGGAATGACTTCTAAAATGATTTTGTTATTTACTAGGATACGCGAAAAACAAATGAAAATCGTAACTGGTAAAAATAATAAAGAAATTGATAGTATTCTTTATAACATTGGTAAAAAAAATAAATTTTATTAATAATAAATATCTTAAAATAACACAAATAATAATAAAATTTTTTGTTTAATATTTTAAATTATCACTGTTAAAACCTTCGATGCAGTTCGAGACGCTCGGCGCACGGCGCGCTATCATAAATAAATTCATTTTGTTCAAACTAATGACGAAATGTCAAATTTTCTTCCGGAATCTTAAACCTAAATCGATAAAGCATGTGATCGATAAGAAAACATTTTCATGATCAAGTGAAAAATGGGGGGTCCACTTGACGTGATCTTACTCAAATGTTATGTATAGTATATCAAAACTGACGTTCGTCAGCCATTCCCGTGGAAACCTTAGCATTATCATAACCAATAACAACAACGTTAGGATAATGCCCTATCAATACTGGATTCTGCATCGACGTAGAAGCTTTTGCTACCAAATCTTCAACCAGTTAAGTTCTTGTGTTGATAACGCACCGTTCGTTTTGTCAATTTTGAAGTGTCTGTTTTCCAATTTCCAGTTACGCTGCTCAAAAACTTTGTGAAAATGTAAGTAACAAGTGTTTAAAAAAGAGTTTCATTTATAAAAAGAAAGAATTCGAATTTGTATTGAATAAAATCTATATTGGAGCCCATGTGAGCAGAATCGTAAGTGAAATTCTTTTTTTTTATATTTATTACTCAGTCAAATTTTTCAAATTGCTGCATAAAAATCTTGAATACACAGAACTCCATAGTTCTTTCTCCACACACGCATATTAACTGAAAAACTGACTAGCGTATCATACATTTATTTTTTTGAACTGAGGTGGCTTTCACTTGATGAAAATCCATTTATCAAAATAAATATGAACTAAAAGTTCAGATTTTCACGAAATTATATATTATGACATGACAATTGTTTCGACAACACATTTGATAAAGACACGGTGTTGGCGAAACAATTGTCATGTCATAATATATAATTTCGTGAAAATCTGAACTTTTAGTTCTTATTTAATTTGATTTATTTTTTTATTTTTTATTCATTTTTTCTTAATTCTGTCACTTCAAAGCAGCGATTTAAGTCGTTGTACAGCTAATCTTCCTTGCTCTATTGTATTTGAGATATCTTGGTTAGTTGCTCATAAGATTAAAATTGACAGTGACCCTGAGTTCTATTTTTTCATTAAATAAATAATTTAACAAACAAAGACAATTAAATGGCAACAAGAAGAGTCAAACAAAAAGCAAAACGCGTTATTGTTAAATATTTATTATTATATTATAATATTAAATATTTAAAATTAAAATTTTATGGTTCTACATCTACAATTTTGTTTGTTTATAAGTAGTCTTTTTGAAGCACATCTCTTCTTGTCTCCCGCTATTACAACTTGACCGTCAGCAAATAAGCATCTGATCTCTTATTAGTAAACCCATTCCCTCACATGATTTTCCATCCTTAAAGTAAAGGAGCATTTATATAGGCTTGTTTGTTACGTTTTTCTTTCAGTGCTTATTGAATGGCAGAATATCATAAGTCATTCAACTCTTTCTTCTTCTAAGTTATTTAGTGTAAAAATTCCATCAATACAAGAATGCCGCTTTGTATCGCATTATCATTTCTATTGATTCGAAACAAAAACCGAATATGAAAGCAAGTACTTCATTTAAGGATAAAGCTTCCACATACGATACTGTTTTAGTACAACATTTGAATTTTTGTGTGAAATGACAGTAGCGTAGACAAAATTATCTTCAAAATTCCGGACGTAAAATTTCCACGCCAGTCCAAACAATGACAAGATCAAAGGTTCGTCCAAGAAGGTAAATTATTATTTATTATTAAATGCTTGACAAAACATCTATAATTATTTCAGCAAAATTAAATCGACTTCACAGCGTATCTGCATTTTGTTTTGCAATAATGAACAATTATACAAACAATGAAACAACACGAGTGAAACAAAAAGCGAAAGAACAGACACACATAGGATAATAACCAAGAATGTATTTAAAATTACATTTTGAAGCAACTTTTAAAAACTTGAAAGAGTTGATATCACTTATCATTAATAAAGTGAACTAAAGGTTCTGGTCGTACTGCTTTGCTATTAATTGTTTTCACATTCTACACTTAAATTGTTATTACATATTACCCAACTCACTTTGGCTTTTAATTGGCGCAACAAAAACGAAAACGGCCAGAATTGACAGAAAGTGAGACTTGATAAATCGTGGTTGCTTTCGGACCATGAAACGACCAAGTTTGGCTGCGTGTCGCTGGACCCGCTTCGCTTGTCTACTTGTACGACAGTTCTACGTCGCAAAGTGGTTAAAAAAGCGTCAGACGCAGCTTAATTGGGTCACGGAATGACGTCGCCACTTATAAGCATAGACACGGGCCAAGTGCCGCAGCGTTCCTTTATTTGCCTGATATAAATTACCGTAAGAACGAAGGGCGGTCAGCCGTACGTGGAAATGTCACCGACGAAATTAATTGTCGTTAACCTCTCGCGTGGTCAACTATACACTCCACGGACGTTTGCCGCTTGCCAAATACCGTCCGGTTATATTTAGCTTTTGTCGTTCGATATGATGCGATTCGGGAATGAGAAATTTTATTTTCGACTTTCAGTGATTAATAAATGTCGATAGCAGTTAAGAAAATAACAGTGTTTAAAGAAACGTTGATAAATAAAATATAAATCAAAGGATATTCGGAAAAGTAAATATTTATTTAAAATATGGGAAGTGTGATGTGACAATGCATTAAGGTGTCGGTCTGTGTGCGTAGGTTTTCTGTGAACACAATGACCCAATGTTAGGTCTAATTTTCTGTTGATAAGAATATCTAAGAATGGGTGGTTGTTATTATTTCTATTTCAATGAAGAAGCCAACAGGATGATTGGGGAAACAGTAGCTAGTTCGACTGAACAAAAACGGACGCAGGAGGAATTCTGCATCCCCCCCATTTTAAACCACCCACACCCTCGCACCGAAGAGCGAATGTCTTGAAAAATATACCCGGTGTGTCCGAAAGTTCCTTTAAAAAATGAGGCCTTTGACGAAAACGTTTAAATGGCCTCCCTATCGACAAGAGAACAAGCGAATTTCAAATGCCCCCCGGCAATACGTCTCATATAACGTGTATCGCTGTTAAGTTGGAAAGAAAGGTTTCTTAATTAGTGAAGCTGTACATTCGCCAAGTTTTATGAACGATATCGCCCCAGGGATTATTTATCGACGTTATTAACCGTACCGAGTTCGGTCTACGTTATTGAGACCACCTTTCAGTGAACGGCCATATTGTATAGCATGAGAACCGCATCTCTCCTATGTGCTTTGATTTTTTTCGATGCCGTTTAACTACTTCATTGATGTTGAATTTGATAACGACACTTTAATCAGGAGTTCTATTAGTCAGCAGTGGAGCGGGTGCTTAATAAAAGAGAAACCATTAGTTTTTGGGTATATTTTGGCGACATAACACGAATACATTCACTAAATGATGTGTGACGTCACCGTCGGAACTAACAAACCTCCAATCCCGTAACTAAATGCACCAAGTGACGAGACGAGAGTGTTTAACGAGTTCTTAAAGTGACACTTTCGACATGCCTGATCAGCCTGATGCCTGATTTTAGAGTAGGCAATAGAAAAAAGTAATTACCCATCGTTGAAAATTATATACTCTCATTTTTTCTGGTATTTTTTCATTATTCTTGGAGGTCGAAGCCTCCAAAATAGGATAATAACCAAAGTTTCCATAATCAGAGCCCAGCGGACATGTGTAAAGCGAAGCAGCTCAACAAATTTCATTTTTAGTAGGTCTCTAATTGATCATTTTCCCAATAAAAACGCAAGTGCTGTTTGGACACGCAGAAGCAAGCATTAACTCTAATAAAACATCAAGAGAAGAGGGAAAGACTGAAATTTATAATTATAGTAAATGGGACAATAACGTATTTACTTTACTAACAAACTGCAAAAAATAGTTCAAATCGATTCGAGCATTGCATTTGGAACAAATTGAGAAAATACGTGAAAAATTTTAATTATTTGTTCTTTTCGAATTTGTTACTTCTATAATGTTTAGTGCAATGTACGATAAATCCATAGCTCTCTGAGGCATCTGCCTATACCTTATTAACATGGGGAACAAAGGATAATTTCTAGTAGAATATTACTCCCAAAAGTGTTACAGCGTTGAAAGGATTTTACCAAAAAGATGATAGTCATATTTAACAGCTACACCCATGGTAGTAAAAGACACTGCATCACACTTGGCTGTTTTAAGCTGAAAGTTATTATTTAGAGATCAATCCTCTAAAAACTGGATTTTTATAAATGTCATTAACGAAAATGGAATAATGGCCCAAGTATTGAGCTTTGAGGGATCCCTGAAAAAGCAACTATAAAGATACTAAGTGCGATTGGACCATTTTGAAGAAAACAAATTCAGAGACGATTCAGAAAATCCAAGAGTACGAAGGTTGTGGATCGGAATTTCATCGATAGCCTCAGAAATATTTTGAGATATAGTAGTGAAATTGTTAATGGCAGATCTCCCTTTAAAAAGTCTATGTTGTTAAGGGACTATTTGGTTCATAACAACATGAAATATTTTGTCATTTAGGAGGTATTTTAAAACTTCCCAGCAGTTGCAGATAAGGAAAATAGTTTGTTACAAGCGGTTTAACCAAAACAAAACAACATTCGTATAGATGGTATATGGCTTTCAAATTATTGGAAGATCCCCCCGTTAAAAAATGACTGTCTAGAACACAGTGCAAAAAAGTTAAGTATGTCTTGCCGTGTATGTAGCTAAGTATCATTAAAATTCATATGGTTTCATATAGACGAAAGGATTTTCTTACTGTCACACTCAATTTTCAGTAGATAGTTTGTATATATTATTTGAATTAAATCAGGGAGGGCACTTTTTATTAGCTGCCTTTCCACAACGAGGAACATATGTTAATAATTTTTGGTAAAAGAAATGACCGATCCAAGTTTAGAAACATAGCGTACATTAGCAGAAACTTTGTGGATGATTTTGTTGTTTCCATTTCTGACCAAGTTACTCTGTGAGAAGCCGATTGATTGGCATTCATTTTCTGTACCAGTGTAAAACGAGTCCGAGATGTTGAGTCTTTTTCTCTCCTGCCCAAAACGCAAGGAATGTTTTTTCTCTAATAGTGCAATTTTCTTTTCGATCTCGCAAGACAAACTTTTTCAAGCTGTCAGCCTGCATGGTTGCAATCGTTCAATGATATTTACCTCAATAGCCCACAGCATCGCTGGAAGTGCTGTAAGAAGAACTTTGCATTTGCATCATCATCAATAACGTTTCACCACGTAGACTTGGTGAAAAGTGTTGCTGATTATGTCGACCACAGAAGAAGAACTGGCATGTCCGCACGCGAATCCCGAACCTCCGACTGCAAGACTCGTATCTAATTATATCCTTGAAACGGAATAATGTGTAGCCCCGCGGAAACTTATCCACACCTGCCGATTGTGTAAATAATTATTATTGATTTCCGATAATTGTTTATAGACTCGCGTTTTGAATATTCATTGTACGACCGCGGCCTGTTCTCATTTTATTTATTGCTTGGTTGTTTTAAGTGCGGGGCGCGTTAAGAAAGGTCGACGAGAGTGCACGGTATCGGATATTGTTTTGAAAACGCCATTTGTATTGTTAAATTGCGGCCGCTAAGGAAAAGGGGACGTGGCGTTTGATGGCATAGAACTCGAAGATTTTCTATGGGTATCACCTGATTTTGAGATTATGTTAATTCCATGGAATTCACTGATGGAGTTAAACTTTAAAAGAATTAAAACATTATTGTTTAAATGTTTTAAAAAATAAATAAATTTCTTCTTGGTTCATTATTGATACTTCGCTCATGAACCCAATCAAATATAGCAGCATTGTATATGTATGTATGTATATGTATAAAATATCTGATGTTTATAATGATGCTCAACCGTCTTTTCGTCAAAGGGAATTCGAAAACATTGAAAGACATCAAACATTTTTATTATGATTGTCTTAAAAAAATAACAGCAGAAGTTTAGCAAGTTAAATATTTGATTCTCAAAGATTCAATATTCATCTAAATGTCAGTGTTATAATGCAATAACTGAAATCTGGCAAATAGTGGATTTCTCGCCAGCTATTTTACTTATGAAAAAGAGAACAAAGAACTCAAGATATCCGTTATATATAGATAAAAATATCAACAATAGATACACTATTCAACAACAAAAATTTGCAGCTATTCAGATTCTGCCACATAGATTGCTGGAATTTCAATTAATTTATTTTCTTGAATTTAACTTCCACAATTTCCTTACGATATTTATTTGAAAAAACTTACGAACTGCCTCGGGGAATTCGGCACGTTTCCGAGAATTTTCCAAAAATTATTTAAAAAACTTGTTTCAAAATTAAAATGTAAATTTCCTAAATCTATTTCTTTACGAAACTGGAACTTATTTTCATTTAGAATTTAGCAAATTCTATAGTCGGAAAAATCAAAACATTAAATTTCCACAGAAAAGTTTTCAAGGTCACTTCCCAGCTTTCCAAAAAAAAAACGTAAATCAAAGCGACCAAAAAATACTTATTAATATCGCAACAACTCCCGAACTCGTAACTCCTTCGACGTAGATCCGAATCAGGGGGGTAACCCTCTGACTTTAGCCGCCTGCGTCCAAATAAACTTCCGGAGGCCTCACATATTTCACGCGGGTTTACCTACATCGGCGCCACGCAGTGTGTGAGCGACGTTGCCACCTCCTCCCGCGTTTTCAAACGAAAATAAACAACCTAAAGCGTAATAAAAGTTTGAGTTAAGTTTTTTAAAGTTTTCTAACAAGATAAACAGAGCTAGTGGTTGCATTCGGAGGACGTAGCAAAGCGCTCCCGATACGTACGTTATGGTATCTTATTTTTGTTTAGGTGTTGCTGATTTTGAGATTTAGATTTTTTCGAAGGTATATCTTATTCAGCGTTTGTGTACAGTGCTGCTGATTTAACAAGATTGCTTTCGAAAAATCATCGCTGGGCGGGGCAAAATCGATGTAATTTAATTGTGCCTGCACCCTGTATAAAACGTCCTTCACATCTCGTCGTACTTCAAAATTGCAGCAAACATCGGTAAATATTAAAATTTGCACAAATGATTGTCGAATGATATTTTTTCAAATATCTCGCGGCCCGTATAATTGACAAAACCTGAAACTCTCTCTCGATACAGTTTATGATACTGTCCCAATAAAATTATCCCATCTTTAACGGTTTTCCATTTATCGCAAATAATTTACCCACAGAAACGGAAATTTTTAGGATCTTTTAGATTTTTTGCCCATAAACGACACATATGATTCAAACAATGTTCCAAGTAGAGGTTATAGCCCTGGATCTTCCACGTTTTCTGGTTCAAGAACTTTTTGAAAATAGTTAATGGTTTTCGAGAAAATATTTTTTTTTCTGAAAAAATGCAGTGCGCCATAATTTTCAATGACATCTTGACAGTCGCGGAATAACGATTTCAATATGGATTTTTTCAAATATTCCGAGCAGCTTATGTGTGAAAAACGCAAATACAAAAATTGTAGCCTATAATACTGTTTAAACCAATTAGCCATATTTTTTACGAAGTTTGATTTGCGGCTAATATTTTACTCTGTAAAAGAACAATTTTTTAGGTCCTTCAGATTTTTGCCTATAATTTGAAAACCCTATATATAATCGAAAAAACTAATGAAAAAAATATTATTGCGCTGGATCTTCCCCGTCCGCTGGTTAAAGAATTTTGCCAATAAACGATTATGGAGGAAAACATATTTTTCTGGAAGAAAAAATTACCACAAAAGAAAATTTCATTTTATATTTCGTATATATTAATATATAATAATATTTACCTATCTATTTTTAAATTATTTTTCTAATATTAATAAATATACTTTTTATATAGTTATAAATATTAAAAAAAGAAACACTTTAAATAATAATATATAAATTTATTATATGATAAATAATATATATAGGGATACAAATTATTTAGAATTATTATTTTAAATTATTATTTTAAATAGAAAATTAATATTGCGGTTTTTTTTTTAATTTTGAAGGCAAATTTCTATGTTTAATTAGTTTTTTAATAATCTATGTGAAAATCTATTAAGTGGGGTTTTATGATAAGTATAATTAATGACTCTAGAAAAAAATAAATTTCAAAAAAAAAAAATTATGAAAAATTCATTTTGAAGGTAAATTCGATCCGAAATTTTAAAAATTAAATTTTTTTGGATTTTCACAAATTTTAGTGGAGTTTTTTGACCCCCCCCCCCCTTAAAAAAACGCAAAAAAAAATCACCCTGTATATTTTTAAAAAATTGTCCAGAATAAAAATTTATGGAGCTGTATCTTCTGCGTCTTCTGGTTTAAGAAATGTTTTGGTCTCTTAAAGGGTTTCTGAAAAATGATCTTTTTTGTGCAAATGACGGAGGATAATTTGGTCAAATGGCTTTGAAATTAGCAGAACCAATTCGAATATTTGAGGAAAATGAAGGTGGTAGGTGTCGAATACCAAAATATCAGAAGCATTACGAAGACCGTAAGGAGTTATGAAGGGAGCTTATTCATAGAATTTTTTCGAGGCCCACATTTGTAAGCTTATAAGAGGTCTATTTTAGAATTTACCATATCAAATACGTTTCGGAGCAGCGAGACATTTGATTTTTTTTTAACGAACGATAATCCTACAACCGAATGACATTTTTCATGACCTCAATATTGTTCTGGCATGGTGCAAACCCCTTTATAAATAAATAAAACAATAACCTTATTTTCTGACTATTTTATGACACAAAACCAAAATGTAAGGGTTTAAAACTTTGAAACACATTTTTTTGGGTACTCAACAATACGAATGTTGTGTTCCGGGAATAAAAACGGACCACATTCGCTGGATCTCTCCCTTCCCCGACGTTCAAGTATTGAAGACCTGGTGTTATCCAAAATCTTATTGTACCGTTTCTGAAGTCGCGAACGCGTAAACGCGGCAACGCTGCACTAATTCAATCCCTCGCCCTCGAACGTATGTGGCAGATTTCGCTTCTCCCGCATCCTGCCGCGCTCATACACGCACACACACACACGCGCGCGAAGGACCTACGCTGCGTCGTATTTAATTGTTCTCTCCCTTAATTTACGGCCGCAGCTACCTTGGGCGCGCTTATTGCTACGCCATGGGCCGTACACACCGTCGGTACGCATAATCGGCACCGACCGAGCGCCGATTAAATAAATCAGGCGCAGTCGGTAGGATATAATTTCGTCCGAAAAAATCGCAAACAGGGCGCGGAACGCGAAGCGGAACCCCAGCGGGGCAGGGCGGGGGGATGGTCGACGTGGTCGTTTTTATTTGCACATCTTTAAGAGAAAAATAATTAAAAGGGCCTCCTTCTCGTCTTCTCGCCTCACGTATACAGTAATCAATTTTAATTTCGGTACGGCGGTATAGATTCCGACAATGTTCGGGAGTGGGGGGGGGGGGGGGGCGAGAGGGTACGTCTGCACATTTTCTTAATCGCGCTGCCGCTGGGGCGGCGGGGTGGGGGGCGCGAGGAAATGAAAGCAGCGGCGCGCCCATAATCCCCACACACTAACATTTCTTAGGGAATTCGAAACATAAACAACAACAACAAGGTCTTATAAAAGAAAGTAGATCATGGTGCAATATACAGGATGTCAAAGTTAAATTTTTTTTATAACTATCTCCTTTGTATTTCGAGATATCTCGTTGAAATTTGGTTAGTCTGTCCCAATCTTCATCGCGTTCGCTTTCGCCGGCCTTTAAATATGTTATTATCTATTGTTATTTGGTAAAGCCATTAACAAAAAATTTATTCTCACTTGAGTGACGAGGCAGGGGTGGCCCAGGTGTATTTCTTTCTTTCTGATATATTTCTTGAATGTTGACCATCTGTTCCAGTGTTGAATACTCGTTTTACTGTGCGTATCGAAAAAGTAATTTGACGAGAATATAACAACGGCGCGTCGATGCAAAGCAGGTTGTGAAAAATGTGTATGAAACTTTAATCATTAGCGGACGTACTCAACAAGGAGAAGAAATCTGTCTGGTGATTTTCAAACTCACTATGTAGACAATAGAGATGAATACCTAGTAAGAAGGAAAATATATTGTCGTTATCAAAGCAAAGATGTTCCTGGATAGACTGAAAAATCACACAGATTACGTGGTTGGAGATTTAATTACCTTCAAGAAATTAAAAGATATAATTTACATTTATGAAACATAGCCCACCGCATCATCATAATACATGCTGGGTGAGAAGACAGATTTGTCCTAAACGGCTTGCTATTGTCTACAAAGAATATTAAGGCTTCTAGCTTGGACTATCATCAGGTTCCAATTGCGTAATTTTTTAACACCAACTTTTAACTTTTTCGTCACTTTTTAAATTTTGATTTGAATACTCTTTTACGAAATACTTTAATATACGAAATATTTGGTTACAGGATATGTTTGATTCAATTTAAAGATCTTTGGTTAAATAAAAATCCCATTTAAAAGAAATTAACTTAAACTTTGACACCCTGTATATTGAAAGCAAAACATTTATATAGAAAATGACAAGAGACAGGTTATATTATTTTAGCTAACACGTATAGTTGCATTGGCCAACAGGTTTGTAACAACATTAACTTTGAAACGCAGTTACTTATATCCAAAGACAATTTGACCACAGGAGTGACCGCGTTATTGGTAAACATCCACTTTTGCGAAGATGCCGGATTTAACTACAACTATTTTTTTAAAGTAATCCCAGGGAGGTTATTCCTTTTTCTTGTTTTTTGCAAAGGTATTCCGAAAATAGATTACCTGCGTGTACATGGTAAACATTTTTCGTGGAGGTCTACTGATTTAGGTTTTCGTGAAAATTTGTGGCGATAATTGAAAAACTGGCAACAAGGCAAACGCCACAATTAATAAAATAATAATACCAGTTAATAAAATATCAAATTAACCTCTACCTACATAGTGTCAAGAGAGTTATTATTTAAAATGAAATTTTCTAAAATTTTAACGACATTCCAATAAGGAATATATAAACTTTGACAATAATAAGCGCATTATCATTTGCGCTCGTTTTCTTGGCAGCACACCACTGAACAAATAAGAAATACGTAACACGCGTTCCCGACTCGAATAAAGAAAGCGGACGGCACTGTCCTCGCGTTTTCTTTTCTCTCCCCTTTATCACATACGCGCTTCTTTCCTCTCCGCGTGGCACCCCCCTACTCAGCGCCCGGCGCCCCCCCACGGCCTGATTGTCATTAGGGCCGGGGTAGAGGGAGAGTTTTAATAAGAAAGTATTGATGTTTTACGTTTTTAATTTATGCATGTATTCTTATACCGCTCCGATTGGAGACGCGGCAACCGCGCCGCAGATGTCTCGGCGGCAACGTCGCGCGAGATCGTGGATGTTTTTGTTTCATTAGGCGAACATTTTCGGGGCCAGAGAGACACTAATTGTTAACGGGAAAAGTCTAGAGTAAAATAAGACGCGAGCTCGTGATGGCTATTGAAAATGGCAGGTGGAATTCTTTTTCTATAAAAAAAAAAACTAAAATCTGTGAAAACAAAAATAAAAACTCGAAAGGTGGTAACCCTAGAAGCCTTAGATAGAAAATTGGTCTCTGCGGAATGCGGATATTTATTTTGGGCAGCATATCAATTGCAAGACCTGGCGAGGAAATAAAAGGAACGATAGTAATATAAAAATTAGTTAAACTAATTTATTGCCCAAATATGTGTAACCAATACATTTAAAGTTGTCAATATAGTCATCTAAATAAATAAAGATACAATATGTGTCAATGAATATAAAGAGAGGCATAGCATTGCAAACATTAAAAAAACATTAATACTTATTACTTTTATTAAAATATGTTAATTTAATTTATTGAAGATTGAGATTTGTTTACATGATAATGAGGATCACACAGATCATTTTTATGTCTGGTATAATACATGTGAAAGTAATATTGGTGTTAAAAGTATCTGCTCGTCATCTTAGAAAATGGCAAATGTCAAATGACATTGACACGACATGACATACACTGAAAGTAAAAAAAAAACATCACACAAAGGTTTTATAAATTCGGACAATATATAATATGATTTTTTAACAAGGAACTGCTTGAGTTTTAATTTAGTTTAGGATCGAGTAGATACAATTTGTTTAATCATTTAAACCATTGTAATCCGTGTTTTGTTGTTCGGGTATTATGACTGTGAATTTCATGCCTCTGTAACAATTCGGGTTCATTTTTTAAGTGTGTGTAATAAGACAGCACACGTAAAGAGACGTCAGCGTCAAAATTTGTACAGAACCAAAAAGTTCTCTGTATCGATGTCAGCTTGATACTCTTGCTATGGCCGTGATTACTGTATTTTGTGCAATGAAAACTTGATATGCATCATACGTTTGTCCTTAGAAAATTATACCGTTGGGCGTTGCTGGTTCAACAAGCTCATAGTATTCCAACTTTAACACTTCTTCAACAGAAACACTCGCATGCCTCTCCCAAGTGATGTGACATTTTAATCTTACTTTTGATAGATAGTAAAAGATTATATTCATTTATTTGGAATCATTTTTGGTGAGTTTTGGTGATAATTAAGCAAAATTCGTCTCCTTCAAGTAGGACCTGCACATGTAGTGACTACAATAAGCTAAACAAAATGCCCTTCCGAGGTTACCGATTAGGGACTCCTTTCTCACGCGTCAGCATCCTCTTCTGTTTCTTCTGTAATATTGAAAATTGGGTATGAGCTAATGATTCTGAAAAGGCGTTTATACAGCAAAAGAGGCTGCCAAAACCACAACTCAATCATATGTTTCATAAAATGTCCCTAAATTAGAATTAGCTGCCTCAGAGTCTAAAAAATTTATCAACAAATGCTTTCTACACCCAGAAATACAATTGACATCATTCAAATGATCTGTTTTGTTTGAACATGAATGTTTATCATTTTGATGCCAACGCATTTGTAATATTCGTCTTTTATTATACGAAACCTCCACTGCACTGGTTCTTTGAGTTATCTAGCTCCCTTAATATTACCACTCTTCAAACATTTTCTTTGTTGCACTCGAAATTTTGCAAGAAATGAAATGAAAAATGGGGTGGAGGTTTTGATCAGCAAACATTTTTGAGTTTTCTTAGCAGAATTCCTAAAGCGCTGTAAATATGTATATCATTCCATATTCAACCAGGAACCTTGGGCTCTCTAGAGAATACAATCCTGCTAGAACTAGAAGAAAATTTCCCAACAATCCTATCAACTAAAAAAATGCAGAAACAGACTATGAAAACCGTTTGATCTATGGTTCCAATGTGACCTAGTTGCCATGCGAGTATTCATTCTGCCCCACTCCTGCACCTACCGATCTACCGTTCACATTCCATTTTTTTTTCGTCGTGAATATCGAATCGTTTTTCTAAAATCGACGGATTAATTAAATACCCAATTGAGCTCCTTTTTTGTCGATTGAAACCGCTTTTGTGTATTGGAGATAAATTGGGGAGGGTCAGAAGCATAAAGGGCGCGGGAAGATTGAAATATAAGAAATCGCGTTGAATCAGAAGTAATCGCGTGGAGTCAGAAGTGGGATCGAAAAAATTGCCGGGCATGGGCGAGTGGCCGCCACTGGCGCGCGAAGCTGCGACGGAGGGGTGCGGGAGCGACCGCGGGGGTGGGGGTGCAATCGCTGCGACGCGACGTGCGCTAAGAATAAGAATACGTGCATTAAAAACGAACATCAATACTTCCCTTATTAAAACTCCCTTATAATGACAATCAAGACGCGCGGCGGAGGCAGCGGGAGCTCCCCCGGCGTGTGTGGGGCGTCGGCGGCGGCGGCGCGGGGCGCACTGGGACGATGACGCGACGGGGAGGGTTCGATATATTTTTTAATTCTAGCGTCCTAGTTTATGGCGTTTTAAATTAGGAGACAAAACGATTTATTTTTTTCTGGGGGGTGGACGGATTTGAAACTCGTCGAATCTTTTTTAAAATTTCGAAAACAGAAAAAAACATTGAATTTTTGATCCCTCAGGGTTCACTTTTGGGTCCTTTGTGATTTGTCATCTACATTAATGATATTAACTAATAGTGATAGTAACAAACTTGTCATAGACTTAAATTAATCGCCTTTGCAAATGGAATTTTCACGTTATTCGTTTTTAACCATTTGGATAGCGTTTAATTGTGTTAGCTTGATGCATAACTACACTCACTGCAAGAAGCCTCTCAAGTTATAGATTTAATCGAAAGTAGACTTCGCCAGCGAGCTGTTGCTCGACAACTGGATGAGATACGCGCAGCAGTTCGAAGAGTATGATGCCCACGGTGTAAGGAGACTAGGCGCCCTGACAGAAGGCGAACTACAACAGCTCGTGTTGTGTCAACAATAATAAGAAATCTCCACCTTAATGCGCTTCAAGTGCAACAAAAGCTCCATGAAGTTCGAATAGTGGCTATTAGTCAGTGGATAGTGAGAAGAAAATTGAAGGAAAATAAGCTGGCCCCAAAAACAACTGCAAATGGTCCAATGGTCATTGTTAAAAAATAAATGTTGAGTTGTTAATTGTCAATAACCCTATTTATTTTTAGTAGTAAAAAAAAAGTTAATTTTACCATGCTAAACCCAAAAAGCAGAAATAAATTTTATTCAATTTAATCTCGTATGTTAAATTGTTTTTCAAACAGTATTTTTTTGATCTGACCAGTAGTATCTAAAAAAAAACTGAAATAAAGTCAAAAGTTCACAATGGGCCGATTTCTATGCACGCAAGTTTAAATACTCCAAACCCAACACCGATGACTGCAACCTTATAATGTGTATCTTAAAGCCAATCGTCTACCGTGTCTGGCCACTGACTTTTAAATGATTTTTAAATGTTTACAGCGGAAGTAAATATAAATATTTTGTCCTCAATTTTTCTTAAATCGTTTTTTAAGCAGAAAATCTATCGCTTTCAGTCTACCTATTGCAAGATGTTTTTTGAATAGTCAATTAAGATTTGAACACTAAAAATAATAGTGACAATCACCTGCGTTTAGAGGGTTAAGTAGATGTCGTTCTCCTAACAGCAGAGTTGACGAGACGAAAAAATGAGGCGGCGCCGCCCCTGGCGTTCAAAGACGCGGGGGCGGCGCGGCGGCGGTAAGGAGAGAACCTTCGTTTATGCACGGCGGTCCGCGATAACGATTTTTTTGTTAATTATCAAGTCGCGTATGAGACATTGAAGTGAGGCGGGTTGGAGGAGAGCGGCGGCGGCGGCGACGACGGCGGCGGGGACGAGACGGACGAGCGAGGGGCGGCCGCGTCGCTCCTGCGGGTTTCCTACGTCCAGGAGCGGAGAGAAAAAATAAAATAAAACGGAATGCGGTACGCGGAAATACTAAGGACGTCTTCGACGACCTTTGGAGTATTTAAATTGGTCGTTACGGGCGTCGTTGGCGGTTTTCAAAGGGGGCGGCTGGTGGGTCGTCGCTTTTTTGCAATGGTGATAGATCCGGAATCGACGCCGCTCGCAATATTTTTTTGTTGTTAATTTGTATGGACTTTTATTTTGCTGTTATATAAAACAGGGCTGACAAAACATCTAAATCTACAACTAAAGAACAGTAAGACAATTTTTTTAAATTCAAAATTATTAGTTGGGTGGCCATTTTCCAAAACCAGATTCGATTTTACGTAATTTTCGTTACTTTTGGGGACGTTTATTGAAAATTTTTCGAAAAAAATTCTTATAGCTTTAAACCTTTACAACACTGATAGCAGTGCTTTTTTGAAAGTCACAAAACCTATTTTACATAGTTTTAATTATTTTAAGTTATATTTCAGCTACTTTATAACGGTTACAATTTCATTTTTACATGACCAGTGCTACCAACGTATTGTAGCAAAAATTAAAAATACAAATGGAAACAAACACTCTAAATTTTCATGGACGGGTTAAAAGAGAGTTAATAAGAATTATAAAATAAGTTATGCTGCATAAGACTTTATATCGGTTATAATTTAATTTACATTATTTTTATATTTTTTGCATAACAAATTTTTATCACTTTACCGTACGTAACATTAAAAACACAAATTAAAATAAAGTTTTTTTATGATATGTGATAATTTCATTTACATTATTTATACACATTTTTTTAACCAATATTATCACCGCACTAAGAATTAGAAATACAAACGTAAATAAATTGTTTAAATTTTGCTTGATAGCTTCAAACCTAACTAATAAGAATATAAAATAGGTTACATGACAATTACTTTATGACGGTCAAAATTTCAATTATATTATTTTTATTTGAAGACGTAAATCAAAAATTTTAATTTTGATTGGTTGTCTAAAACCTAATTAATAGCAACTATAAAATAAGTTATAACGGTTATGACCAATGTTATTACCGTATTGTAACTGTTTCAATTTTGTTTGTAGGCTTTAAACCTAAGAATTATGAAATAAGTTACATGGCAATTGCTTTACCACAATTACAAATTCATTTACATTATTTTTATATATTCTTTTTACATTATCAAAGTTATCACCGTTCTGTAGCAAAAATTAAAACTAAACAGTTTAAATTTTGATGGATGGCCTAAAACTTAATAAAAATGTTATCATAGCGTAATATATGAAATTAAAAATGAAATTTTTCAATGACTTATTATGAAATAAGTTACACGGAAATTACATTATAACGGTCTTAATTTCATTTACATTATTTTTATATATTTTTTTACATAACCAACTGTACCAAAATTAAAAATAAAAACTTAAATAAATTTTCAAAACCTAATTATTAAAAATAATTAAACAGGTTATATGGCAATTATGTTATAATTATTATCCGAAAGCATAACAAATTTGTGTGAACGGAATGTGATCGTGCAAATATATAAAATTCATAATTATTATTTTAAAAAAATCCTATTCCAAAACGAGATTCGATTTCACCTAATTTTAGTTTTTTTTTTTAATTTTATGCCATCGTTGCTGTGCGTACATTGTCTCCCTATTTTGCTATACACCTATTTTTATTAACTAGTTCAAAAGATATTTGCAATTTTTGATATTTACCGTAGCAGACGCTGTGCGCAGCATAAATGTGTAGATAAAATTTTATTGTCATTTTTTTCATACAAAATCAAGTTGGCTACGACACGAGGGGACACAGCAACCTCGCACTTTGCAATAATTACCAACACTAAAATAATAAACGTGAATAAAATTATTTCAAGCAAATTTACATTAAAACATTAATATCTGTATCTAACAAGCTTCTTTAATTCTAAAACAAATGCTAAAATTGACGCCCGTTTTCTTGTAAACATATGCTAAATCTTCTCTTGAGAGAAGTTCTACTGCACGAAGCTGCCTGAATGCAGTACGAAGTGCCTCTTCCAATTCCATTCTAGTAGTTGGGCGATTTCGAAATGCAAGGTCTTTGATTCTCCCCCCACATAAAAAAGTCGCAAGGCGCCTGGTCTGGAGATCTGGGGGTCAATATATAGTACCTTTATTTCCGATGCAGCATTCGGCAAACACATTATTTAGCATTGTGAGGAGGTGTTTTGCTGAAGTGGCAAATTGTCGATAAATGGAATTACCTGCCCTTCTAGATTTTGTTGTTATCTTTCGTCATTTAAATTTCCACCAAAAATATATGGCCCAATAATTTGTTCTGTAGATGCCTACCCATACCCTAAAACTGAACCTTCCCAGATTCGCTTGTTCCGTCTTGGGGCAAAATTTCGTTGCCGTAATTGATGCATCCATCACGAATTCCAGTGTTTCTCTCCATAGCACTGGTGGAAGTATTCGGTTTAATTTCTATTTCTCCCAGAACCGTTAGTTTTTCCAACTCTCTATCTCTGGCTACGTCCTAGGCCGCGGTTTTGTAAAGGATCCGTATTTTTGTAGATGACGTTTTAACTCCAAAAATATTTTTGAGCTAGGTTGCCTTCTTTCCAGATATCTCTGGAAATATAGATTCGACGCCGTCTGTCGATTTTCGATACTTTCAATATAACATTTTATCATGTCGCACTTTGCAAAGTTTTCAAACATTTTTATAGCTACCTAGATAGATACCGTAAAACTGCATAGGTCAGAGTTAAGCAGAGCCTACTATGGTAATTATTAAAAATTTCAGATATCTTTTTAACAACTTAATAAAAATAGGTGTATGGCAGGAAATATTATTAGAAAACTATTTTTTTTTTAAATTGGGGTATTCCTTTTAGGAAATAAGTAACTATGTGTTATATCTCGGCTTTAAGACAAAATCGCTGAAACAGGTAGATTTGCCCCTAAAAAATCTTCAAATAATGTTTTTAATAAAAATCTATATCTTGACAAATAACAAAGTTACACCCTGTAGCTCAGAAACGCTTTGACATATCATGATGCGGTTTTTAGTTTTCGACTTCATAGAGGCCTCTCGAATTTGGACCATCTTGTACGTGGAAGTGAGAGTTATTTTACAACTGACCAAACTATGACTTTTTTTTTTATTTAAATTGCAAAAAATGTCAGCGTGAGAGCATATATAACCTCAAAACAAACATGCCCGACCCTTAGCGGAAGCCAGGACGTTTTCAATTATTGATAAAAGAGCTATTTACGCCATCGTTAATATAAAACAAATACACACGTAAGTAGTAGTCGACGCGTATTTAGCTTATCAAAAATTCATCGAGGACCTCTCGAAAAATTGTCAGTAAAAAAATGCGACCCCGGTTGAAGCTACTCGCGTATCTATTAACTATTAAAGACCCGTTTAATTTTTCAGCGGGGCGTGAAATTTTTTTTAAGGACCGCTCGTAGGGGGTTTTTTTAATTATAGGGTAATTAACTACCCCAATTAAGGACCGGCCGGAAAAACCAAATCATAGGTTCGCGATTTTCCAAAATTAGACTGCCACGTCATCGCGTGTCCAGGGTGGGAACTTCGGGATATACGAATTCACTTCTTTTTTTTTTCGACAATTTGAAGACGCCAGCGGCGTACTTTAAACTTTTTTCTTGTTAAGTACGATATAAACTCATGAGAAACTGTAACTAAATACTTTTATGCATAAAGTTAAGCACCAGAATTCTCACCTAATTTAGGACGAAAATACAGTGAATTTTTTTTTGAACTGTCGCTTCGTTTTCCAAATATAGGGTGGTGAAATAATAATTCTCTATGCTTTTTTTTATATTATGGCAAAAGTTTATTTGCATCCATTTTAAACTTTAATTAGTTTCCTGGCGTAGAAAATGAATAATACTATCCTGTTCAGCATTTTTCCCATATATCTTGTGTTTTCAGAGTAACCAATCGTTTTACTGCTCATGTCACTTTAAGTACACCGATAGTATTTGCCAGTATTTTGATAAATTATGGACAAAAGTGTAAAAAATGCTCAAAACGCATATTATTTCCTAAATGAAAACGAATTGGGAAACATAGCTTAACTTAGATAAATTCGAGAAAAAATTATATATTTTTATCATTTTATATGTTTATATTCGTTCAGTTTATATTGGGCAGTAGTTAAAATTATCCTTTTTTTATCCTTACATAATTCCTACTACACTAAAAGTATTTTCAAAACAATTTAACAATAAAAATAATAAGTAAACAACAATAGAAAGTAAATAAATATGTATATTTCTAACAAACCTAATATCACTTAATTAATGATGAAGAATGAACTGATTAAGAATTTCAATATAAGTGATATGCTATTAAGG
This sequence comes from Cylas formicarius, assembly GCF_029955315.1. Classification (NCBI taxonomy): domain Eukaryota; kingdom Metazoa; phylum Arthropoda; class Insecta; order Coleoptera; family Brentidae; genus Cylas; species Cylas formicarius. Next base: position 27,088,670 of record NW_026844326.1, on the reverse strand, counting down.
ATTATTCTGTTTCAACGTTATTAGTGTAATGTGTAATTTCTGTAGATTATTAATTTCGATACTGTTCATTAATAACGGCAATGTCTAGCAATTTTTTGCATGTTATTATCTGAAAAGTATCGCATAAATGGAAGACGAGTAAGCACTTTTATTTTTAATATTTAAACATTTAAAAAATGGTTGATTTCATTAAAAAAAATCAAATATAATGGTCGAAAGTAATTAAAATAATATTTATCCCAAGAAAACAAATTGCAAAGATAATTTTAGTCATCTGTCATTGCCAACTCTGACTTTAACTCTTATGTACTCCAAGTTGAACTATTCTCATTCTTCTCTTAAAGCATTTTCCTGCTCATCAAAGTTGTCTAGAGCAATATTACGAGCTCTAGTGCGTATTCCTAGGTAGCTTCGCACATGTTCGATGGGGTTTTGGTGTGGACCAACAGCTGACCAATCCAAAATTTGAATAAACGTATTTCAGCAATAAATATTAACCAAGAATCTCTCTTACATACCGATCAGCTGTTAGAGACCCCCTACAAAACACTACTTACTCTTTAAGAAAGAATAATCGAGCTACTTTCAAAATTTCTCGCTGTTCTTATGTTACACTCCTTCCAGACTCCAGATCCGACCCCGTAAAAAGAATATCAGCCCAATCGTTAACATCCCAATTAACATCTTCTCTTGCGATCCTCAAATGTGCACAAATTTTCTTAATCTATTTCCAACCGAAATGATGTAAATAGCGGCCATCTACATTGTTGATGCATCTGGGACCTCAGTCATTGGAAGGTTGTGGTGAAGTGTATTTTGTGATGGAACGCTTAATATCTTTAATGTGGAAATTATTAGAGAGAAGAGCAGAGGTAAGGTGTTTTAATTTTGGGTTCAATGCCTCAGGCTGAGATAGTCCTATAGAGGGTTGATAACCGATGATTATTAGCCCGGATGTTGATGTGACAATGCATTAAGGTATCGGTCTGTGTGCGTAGATTTTCTGTGAACACAATAACCCAATGTTAGGTCCGATTATCTATTGATGAGAATATCTAAGAATGGGGGCTTGTTATTAGTTTAAATGTCCAAGAAAATCTACTAGGGATTCCTGTAGTTTTTGATGGAAGGTATCGAGAGCTTTCTTCTCAAAGGCTTCCATAAATATATTCGCGATGACTGGTGATAGTGGAGAACCCATAGCTGTTCAAGACGTTTGTTCAAAAATTTAACGGTTCGACTCAACAAAAACCGACGCAGGAAGAATCCAGAAGTTAAAAAAAAAAATTCATAAATGAAGTTCTGCTAAAAAATATTGCTAAGTTTTAACAATTTGTATTTTACAATTTCATCAGATCTTGGAGCATTGAGTTGTAAGAAAAAGTACTACTGTACACAACTAAGTAAGAAACTAAAAATATTTTATTGTATTTTGTATTTGTCTTTTATATTATCCAATAAACCATTTTTTTATGACGAGCCATAATAACATCGCCGTGTAGGCTTTATGGGGGTCGGTAAGTCCCTCGGAGACAATAGGGAGAATTGCCGAGGCTGTCACGTGTACAGATAACATCAATCGTCTACCTGAATACGTCGCCGACTAGTAGTCCAAGAATTGTATATCAATCGGTTATGCCTTTCAGTGAGACATTTGGGAAAACTCCCATATGTCGACGATTGGGTACAGGTATAATGCGGTGAAATTTTTTCCCCGGGCACCACCGGCAAGTTGTGGTGTCATCGTGCGGAAACGCTTTCATGATATTGACAGTTCTTGAAATATACCGAAAAATGCGTTTGAAAAATAAAAATATCATATTGAGTATTTTATTTATTCACTAAGTGAGTACGATGACCTCAGGACTGAACCCTGCACAGCTCAATATTCATTTAAACTGAATATATCTCTCAGATAAGAGTGGAAACTGGAAAAACACTCATCGTTTAGATGATAGTGTGAAAAAAATACACAAGGCGACACAGTAAATTATATGGTAATATACTAAAAAGAAATTTCACCTTAGAACTAATAATGTTAATTTTATCAAAAAAACCAAGAAGAAACAAACACAACAATAAAGGCAAGTGACAATACGTGAAATCAAAATGTGAAGAATAGGAAGTATTACGTCGGAAGAAGGAAGCTCCAAGAGCAGAGGTCAACAAGGTAAGAAAGTAACCTGTCCGCTAAAACCTCTCTTGTGGTCAAGTAAAATATCCAACCAAAAAAAAAACATATGGTACTGAATGCTGGCAATTTGCTCCAAAAGAAAGAAGGTCCAAAGTCGGACCGAATATCAAGGATGTAACACGTCACAAATGAGGAGATCAGACGAAGAACAAGACGGGTCTATAACATGCAGAAGTCAAAAGAATGGGTGAGGCGAGATGACCAAAATGGACAATGGAGTATTGTCTCCAAAACAGAAGGAAAAGGACACCTGCAACTACGTGATTAAGCGGAATGCACCAATAGATGAGGCAGAATGACCAAATGCGGAGGTTCAAATCCAGGATGCGAGAGAAGCTGTAGGTTAAGCAAATATCACAATTATTGTTAACTGCTCAACACCAACCTAATTGATACTCATCAGTTATGGTGGTTGTGACAAGATGCACAACGATGAAGAATTTTCTTCCGATCTTAACCAATGAAAATCCGTTTTGGATCTATACAACTTGCAGTATGTATAGATCCAAAATTCGAAACAAAAAAAATTTAGCTTCAAAACCAGATTGTTCGTCAAAAATTCAATTTTAAGGAGCACGTAAGCTTCCCAAAGCATTCTTTTAATATTATAATTAGTATAATTTGATATAAGAGTGTAAGTAATATCAAATTGTGTTAATAATTAACATTATTGTAATGAAATACATCTTTTTTTAACGGACCTCGGTGAGTCACAAAAAAAAGCCACTGGGTACAACACTTTCCCTAAAAAAATTCATCGTCCTTCATTAAACCCATCGCGATATTGCGGCCCCCTGGAAACTCTATCCCGCCTCGCACACACACGCACTCTGATTACAATCTGTCTTTTTTCGCGTGGCCCCTCTCGCGCCCCCCACCAACCCTCTTCCCGGCGCACCCCCGCCCCGGCTCGCTCCCCACTCCTTCAACCCCTTCGGTACACTCACCAAAGAAGATTCTCAATTATTAATCGAAAGGAATTTTTAATCGATGCGAGGCTGTTTTAACTGCGCCCTTTTTCCACCGGCCAGGGTCGTACTCGCGAATTTTTTTTCCAGCTTATTTGTAAAATGTATATGCGTATGTCATGAAGACGTTTCGCAACGTCGTAATAACTTTCTTGTGTTGTTGCCGGTATTTATCCAAATATAATTATAGGGCATCTTCTGGGAAAAAAATATATACAGAGCGGTCGACTAAGAATGTCTCTCGACTATTTCTCGGGAAGTATTAGTATTCCGCGTTCTAAAAAGTAGCTAACGTATTAATTTTTGTCAATATCAAGATGAAGTTTTCGCAGGCTTTTTAAGTTAACATCCCTCTTAACTGCTGGCTAAAAATGCAGATACCATTGAATCTGAAACTTTTTGAAAAACGTTGAATGTTTGTTAAGTTGTAAGACGGCGCTCCTAGCGTTTACTGTCAAATGTATATGACGTAGTTCATTTGATTCCGATTGCCCATTCCAATTAAATAGAAACTGATATAACCCCCTCCCCACATTATTTTAGAAAATAGGGCAAAACAATGATAAAAAAAAATCTGGAATGTACTGAAGACTATCATGGCATTAATCATGACACCTCTTTCTTAAGCTAAATTTGGTAAAAATACATTTTCTAATTTATCATAGACGTTGCGCCATCGAACCGACACTCTAGGGACTTGAAAATAATGGTAATGGTAATAATTTATTTTTTCCGGAATGCATGTCGGTCGGGACGCCCAGTACATCATTCCATTAATTATTCTTTTTTATCGCCGAATTGATACGCCACTGTTATTAAAGAAGACATTCGTTTGCAGCGGTGCCAATTTATAATGGAAAGGGATGCGAGTGGCGAGTGGTGCGAAATATTTTTGATTTCAGTAAGAACTAAGAAAGGTCTTTTATAATATTTTTGGAAGCAAGAATTACTAAAAAAGGATAGATAGTATATTATGCAACAAGTTTTGCAAACGACACTCTAGTGACTTAGATCGCTATCATGTCTGGAGCGTTTAAAATGACGAAATTTCGCAGAATATCGCAAATGGAATCTAATCAAAAATGTTCTGTTGAGGTTAAGGTTTTTTGGCTCGTTTTCTGGCTGCAGCTTTGATGTACACAGGGGTCCAAAAAATGTATTAAGTTCATAACTTGCAAACAAATTGACGGAGTTGGTGAAATTGTAGCTTAAAGTCCAACTTAAAGATACCATTGTGTGTTCGAAATGGTCATCGTCAACATCCACACACACATTTGCGCATGCATGTACCATGGATCCTCGAAGTTCATGTAATTTGCGTGGCTTTTGTTCCCCACAGGTAAAAGTCCAGAGGAGTTAAATCTGGAAAACGTGATGGATACTCGATGGCACATCTACGGTCTATTCATCTCCCTCGTACATTTTCGTCGAGATAAGCCCTAACACGACTGCGGTAAAGGGTTGGGGCACCATCTTGTCGAAAGTAAATTCTTCCGTCTCCATAAAAATCTCGGACAGCATGTAAAATGGATGCTTGAAGCATCTGAAGGTACATCTCACATTTACTCTTGACAAATTCACAGCTTTGTGGCGATTTACTGTATCACTGAGTTTGAAGTGTGCCTTAATAGACCATACAATCATTTCTACAAACTCTTCATCATTGCGCACTAGCCACTGTCATCTGACAAAACAAAACAACACAATAGAACGCTTGTATGCAATCTGCGAGGAAACGCATTTGAAGTCGAATTTAATATCTCCACTTTTAGCTCTTTGACAATACCACGTTTCTTTGCAGAAGAGCCATTTTGTTCGGAAACCTGGGGTCGTGGAAACAATATTACATTAATTTTGGATATAAAACGACCCCCTGGTAAATTCAAAAACTCTAAAAATTTCCGAGCCCGTCCCTTATAATGTACACTCTTCGTCGGTTCACGTTCTCTTTCTTTCTTTCATTCTTTCTCCGACGTCGCCATCCCCGCGGGCTCCACCCCTCTCATCTAACTTCTTCTTAGCGAGCAATCAATGTTTTCTTATGCCGGAGCGATAATTATTCCGGGGTGGGTCCGCTAGTGTTGCAAGGACTGAAATATATAAATTATTCTCATTTATATGCGGGCAAATCGGACCGAGATTGTTTGCGTTTCTTTTTTTTTTTGAGTCTCCTCGCTTCCTAGAGGGTCCATCTCGCCTCGTCACTGACGGAGACGTAATAATTTTTCATTAATTTTTGTTAAAATCGTATATATGTTAATTAATTTATCCTAACAGTTGATTCTGCAGGTTGATTATTTTTGTTTAAAAATTAAATTTCTCTTTCGTCAGTCCATTGATCTTGCAAAATTGCATTTTTTTATTCAAAATCCGTCTTAATTTTTGAGATATAGGTTGGTAAAATTAAAAAAAAAGTGGTAGAGCGCAGCGCCAAAATTTCCCGGCCTGAATATGAAAGAAACAAAGTAGAGTAACACTTTTTTATTATTTTTCAATATAATCTCCCTTAATTTCAACACACTTATTACATCTCTTTCTTAACAACCCAATCCCTTTAAAAAAATAATCTTATGGTTTGTCTGCAAAATGAGCTAAAACAGCCTCTTCTAACTCAACTTCGTCGTTAAACCGCCGTCCACGTAAGTCCTTTTTTAAATATCCAAACAAATAATAGTCGCTGGGGGCCATATCTGGACTATAGGGCTCTAAAATGCACAGTTGCATTATCGTGCAAAAGACGCACGCCTCTGGTCAGTTTTCCTCGACGTTTTACACGTATGCAGTCTCGCAATTCATGTAATAATGTTGCGAAATATTTACCATTGACAGTGGTATTAGTTTCTTTAAAATCTATCAAAAGAATTCCTTGACAATCCCAAAAAATCGTGGCCATCACCTTTTTTGGTGACTGGCGGACTCTGAATTTTCTTGGAGGTGCTTCACCCTTACGACGCCACTCCATTGATTCTTATTTCGATAGAGGGTCATAATAGAGAACCATAGTTTCATCTCCCGTCACAATAGTTTCTATTACAGGCTTCGGTTCCAACCCACAGAGGTCCAAAAAATAGCGCGCGCACTCGACACGGCGTTGTTTTTGAATAGCCGAAAGGTTTTTCGGAACCCATCTTGCACTAACCTTATGCATGCAATGATCATGCAGGATTCGACGAACCCTTGTATCAGAAAGCTTAGTAATTTCTGAGATTTCCTTGACCTTAAAACGTCGATCACTCAATAGCACCCCTTTCACAATCGCAACAATATTTTCCTTTATGACCTCCACTGGTCGACCAGTTCTTGAATCATCTTCAAGAGTTTCTTACCCATTCGAAAACGTTTTGCCCATTCTTTCACTACAGAATACGAAGGAGAACTTTGGCCGTACACACCATACAGCCTTTCTTTAATAATTTTAGGTGCTAACCCTTCTTTTGTCAAAAACTTTATGACTGCTCTATACTCAATTTGCGTTATTTGTGACATTTTTTCGGACACGTCTTGTTTAAAATGCTGTCAATAAAAAACTATTTGACGCAAGACTTCAGTTTTTTTTGTAGCCTACTAAGATATATATTTAAAAGAAGGTAAAGTTTTATCGTGATACTGGAGCTGCATCTATATCAGGCCGGGATTCTATGCGTCAGGAGGCAGTTTTGGACGCATTTGTTTCTACGTCCACCAGCGGCGCTCAGGACAAATAATTGGCTTGCATGTTTCGAAAAAAAAAAAAATGTTTTCGCAAATCTATAAATCAGTAATGGTATATTATGCAATAAGTTTTATAAGCAATACTTTAGTCACAAATGTATGTACGAAGAAGATGATTATATTTTTACTACACATCCACGAGGATGTATATATATATATATATATATATATATATATATATATATATATATATATATATATATATATATATATATATATATATATATATATATATATATATATATATATATATATATATATATATATATATATATATATATATATATATATATATATATATATATATATATATATATATAATAATATAAAAGACTTTTTTTATATCAACATGGATCCTATTCTGATTCGTTTTGCAGGGTGTTAAAGAAGAATTTCCAAACTTAAAAACGAATGAAAATTGAAGGATTAAAGTTATTTAAACTAGTACCTATACTGTAATACTTTTCTAAAAAAAAAACTTTGCCCCACTTTTAATGTTTTTCAAAATTTATTTCAGAATCAAATTTTTGGAAAACTGATTGCCACGTATTAAAAAAAATAGTTAAGACCAGTTTTTCAAAAATGGGTTAAAACTGAAGTTAAAAGAGGAAAATCATTGTGTTAGCAGTATATTACAAATTTGTAATTTTGTAATAATTTGACAAAAGAACCAATTTCATTTTTTTTTCACACTCAAGGTGTAAGTGTAAGTGTTATCTCTCCAAAGCAATAGCTATGATAACATAAACTTCGATCTGAAGAATTAAAGAACACTTTCAAACAACGTCTTCAAAGGTTCTAAGATGTCTCATATACCTATAATACAATAATAACATAAATGCCAATACGTTAGCTATCCCAAAAATCAAATAAACGTAAATGTAATTAGAAAAAATAGAAAATAAATGAAAAAATAAATAAATTTTAGTATTATTGTTGCTATTCTAACACTTTACTAGTTTTTTAGTTACCGTTGTTGTTTAAAATGTCCTTTTGTCATTATAACTTGTCTGAATTAACTGACAATTGACAACTATAATTTATTAACACATTAAAATACCGACGAACTGTTCCAGTTGATGAGACAGTTCTCAATGCAGCTGAAGTACTAGAATCGTTTCTAACCAAATGAGAAACATTTCATAATGACAATCATACAACTACATTGGTGTTCAAGAACTTTTACCAGTTTATGGGCTTGCTTGCCACATTTCTCGAAGCATCATAGCGTACATAGCTGAAAAACCCCATTTACTACGAGTAGCAAACTCGCGGTATCACTTCTTCGCCAAATGTTTGGGCTGGTATTATTGGAGATGAAATTATTTTACCGCATAGACGGAATCATGTTTTATATTTAAATTTTCTGAGGAATGATTTGCGCCATCTATCTGTATTAGTGAGAAATATAATGTGGTTCCAATTTTGCTGTTCGTGTTCGGGCGTAATTTTTGCCAACATCCAGTAGCCCGGCCACCAAGACTACTGACATGAATCCTATAGCCACTTGAACACTTGAAGAAAAGGTAGGTCGCATGGAACTAGCATTCGTAAAAGACACGACTGTGGGCTTGTAATGAAGCTGCCAGGTAGCCATTTTCATCACCTAATTTTATTTAGAAACGCTTAATTAGAGGCAGTACATAACACAACTTATTAGTATATTGTAGTATAGTATATTATATTATAGTATACTATATTATAGTCTATAGTATATTATATTATAGTATAGTATATAGTATAATATAGTTATATTATAGTATACATATAGTATAGTATATAGTTATATTATAGCAAGTGCACACTATAGCATGATTTCGTTCTTATAGAAAACACTCGGTATAGGCGTCAGGAAGCAAAGAAAAATTTTCTGCCCCGTTTTGCTAAGCGTGGGAGGAAACGGCAAAGGAGATACAGGGAGAGAAAGAGCACGCGAAAAACGACTATAGAGATAAATAATAATCGAGTTATTACTTTTGCGTCCCGGCAATTTTTAACTAAACGTCCGTGTTAAGAACTCGCCGAGATCTAGGCGGCCGCGTTATCGTCATCGACTCGCCGAGAAAGCGCGCCCCACCCCCCTGCGACCACCCCCCCCCAACTCCACCAAACGGAAGATGAAAAAGTAATGTAATCAGAATTCCGCTGCAGCTATATTATACATCTGTGCTGGGCGCTGATTTTTCCTTATACATTAATTACATGCAAATTCTTTCCGAGAATGTACACTCCGCCATTTTCTAACTCGATTCGCGTCTTGAAAGGGTCTTATTCCGTTCCTTTGTCTCATATATACGTATATACTTTCTCGAGCTCACGCATTTTAAACATCGACCCCCCTTTTCTTTCGTATTCTTAATTAGTAATCGTCCGTCTCGCTCGGGCCGCGTTCGTCGCGACGTCGCCTGTCGCCGTCGCACCCGCATGCAAAATCCGGGACGGCGGTGGCGAAGCGCGCGGGCCGGGGGGGGGACGACGACGGGACCGGCACGAAATTAAACTTCCCCTTCAGCGAAAACGAAATTTTCTACACCCGTGCAGGTCTTTCATTACACACATCTACGCCCGAGTCTCTCTGTTTCTCTTACAATGTCGTTTCTTAAATATTCTACGTGTATCGGGTACGTTCGTTAAGGTTTCCAGACCTCAACTCCTATTGAATAAATTCCGGCGGAACAGGGCCGTAGGGTTTCGTAGATTAAATCCGACGACTCGCTCGAGAAACTCCGTGCGCCACTGGTTCGTTCCAGAACCGCTGCTTCTCGTGGTGCTTTTTTTTTGTTTCTCTGGGCATGGTCTGCTCATAGATATAAGAAAGAGACCAATTGCTTTTGAATGGGTTTATCCAAGGGTGGTCATTAACATACAATGCAACAAGATTATTACCTAAAGTTACGGAATTTAAATTCAGGTAAAATTGTGGTCCGTGATAGAAAATACTTTTATATCTACCTGTGTTTAATATTCTTTGGTTTGGTATACTACTTAGTTTAAGTTTATTAGTAATCCTTCTTATTTCGTTTGTAATACAGCGTGTGTTGAATCGTGTGCGAATTATGCAAAATATGTGCGAGTCTAGTATATGTCAGGAGATGCTCCCGCCCAAATGTAGAAAACACTATTCTATCGAGACTAAGGAAGTTATAAACAATGTTTATTTGATTCTCATTGAACGTGGTGCCAGCAAGCGAGCATCTTTAGAAGAAATGGCCACATTGACGAACATTCCAGCATCAAGTATATGGAAAATTGTGAATAATCCCATTTCAATGAGGAAAAAAAGAAGCGATGCTGGCATTTTCTCGAGTATAGATGAAAGTGATCAAGATATAATACGGCGTAAAATTTACCAGTTATACGAGGAACAAAGCGTGCCTACATTAAAAAGATGAAACGGGTGGCAGAACTACCTTATGGAAGTGTATTCAACACATGGGTTTTAGATTTCAAAAAATTGACAAAAGGCAAGTTTTAATGGAATCTTTTAGAATTCGGAAATGGCGACTGGAATATCTAGAAAAAATTAGGATTTACAGAGAACAACAAAGGCCAATTATTTACTTGGATTAAACCTGGTTCGACACTTATGATACCACGGAAAAGGGCTGGGTTGACTCAAGTGATAAGTGTAAAACAAACGCGCCATCAAAAAGAGGTAAAAGAATAACTATTTTGCATACTGGATGGTTGGATTCCATGGATCTGTTCGGCCATATTTCATTCTTACAGCGTGCCCGGGTCTTTCCTTAATTCGTATCAGTTAGTCACTTTCTTATATCAATGAACAGACTTTACCGTCTAGTGTTCAGGTTGTCGACTTGGTACTGTCAAACATCTACTGAACCTCCTCCACCTGGGAAAGAGACGGTTCACTCTTTCAGACCTCTAGAGAAAAATCTCAGACTTCTGAGACACGTTCACTTTAGATGGCAGGCTAGGATACGCTTCATAGGTCAGCCAGACAGGCAAATTAATTTACTACTCCTAGCGTAGTGTGTCAGTCAATGGGCTATGTTCTGCTGCTTACTTTCATATTGCTAATTTAGTTATGGTTCTCGTCCTCTATCTAGAGCTCTATTGTCGCAGTTGATTAATTATTATGAATAATTATGAAACACTCTCTCCCTGGCGTTTTTGTCTCAGTTTGATGTGAAGATACACCTGAAACTTCCACCTCTATTTTTCTAGATTCTTTACGGTTTTCAAATTGTTAGGTAGTAATTCGAGCTGGTCCAGATTTTTAACAGTTCCTTTCCGATGCTACGGCCACTTTTCGTGTGGTACGGATATTGTGAAATAATCAGAACCTAGGATAAGGGGTCGAAAATCTGGAAAAAGGAATCATCTGTGCTTGTCCAGTCTTTTAATAATAATGATAATAATAATAACGTCAAAATAAATAAGAACTAAAAGTTCAGATTTTCACGAAATTATATATTTTTACATGACAATTGTTTCGACAATACCGTGTTTTTATCAAATGTAATATTTACAAAATACCGGCTACTATATACACCATGAAACCATAATTAATGTTGTTGTGAGAATTTAAGTTCAATAAAGGAGAGGTATTTAAATCTAATTGATCGTTAAGCAATACATTTGAATGTCTCATTTTGTAAAATTTAATTTTCTACTTTTTGTGCCTGTATACACCATAAGGTAGTTCTGTCACATTTAACACCAGTTTCATCTTTTTCAAGCCTCCTAATTAAGATATCTAATGTAGGCAAGCTTTGTTCTTAGTATAACTGGTAAATTTTACGCCGTATTATATCTTGATCACATTCATCTACGCTCGAGAAAATGTCAGCATCGCTTCTTTTTCTCCTCGCTGAAAATGGATTATTCACAATTTTCCATACAATTGATGTTGGAATTTTCGTCAATGTCGCCGTCTCTTCCAAAGATGATTGCTTGCTGGCATCACGTTCAATGAGAGTCAAATAAACATTGTTTATAATTTCCTTAGTCTCAATAGAATAGTGTTTTCTACATTTAGGCGGCATCATCTCCTGAGATACACTAGACTCGCACATATTTTGCATAATTCGCACACGATTTAACACACGCTGTATTACACGAAATAAGAATGATTATTGATAAACTTAAACTAAATAATATATCAAACCAAAGAATATTAAACACAGGTAGGTATAAAATTATTTTCTATTACGCACAATTTTACCTGAATTTAAATTCCGAAACTTCACTTAATAATCCTGTTGCATTCAATGACCACCCTTGGATAATTCCATTCAAAAGCAGTTGGTCACTTTCCTATATCTATGAACAGACCATACCTGATCATGGCATGCGACTTCCTGCCATGGACCAAAATTACCTGGTTGTGTTATATTCTCGTTTTCTTCAAAATGCAAAAATGGTGCACATGTGAACTGAAGTTGTTGAAATATATACATCAACATATATAAAATAAACAGCTTACGATGGTATGTATAAAACCTGCTGTAATCATAAGACATGGTGCCCCCTTTTAGGCGGCATACCAGCGCAAAGGGTTAACAGCTACGGACCACACAGCACTTTGCCAAGTTGTGCACTTCACAGCTTTGAAACAGTCGATAACCAAACTTCACATTAGATAGTACCGTCTGAGTTTTCTTTTTTTTTTCCTACCAAGTCAAACGGCGTTATCCGACTATCGAACAAAAGCGTCCCATAAGTCGGAATTAATTACAACTCTTTCCGTTCGTTTCGAGCCCGTATATTTAACAAGTTAAATTATTTCCAGAGCTAAGTTAAATTGAAATTAAGGCGACCGAGGCACGGCAAACATCCACGACACATTCGAGGATCTTATTTCTGCAATTATCGCTAAATTTCTCGTACAGCAGAAAACGAACAAGGGTCTGCCTGCCGCGTCCCTTCTGTTTCCGTATGCGTGTGTGTGTGTGTGTGTGTGGGAATAATTTTGCGATATTAACTCGGAATTGATAATAATTGATGAAAAGGTTGCCTCTACTGCCGTATAGTCCCGGTCGCAATGTCACGCGATTAAAAATATTATATGTAGTAATATATATATATTATATATATATATATATATATATATATATATATATATATATATATATATATATATATATATATATATATATATATATATATATATATATATATATATATATATATAATATTAAATGATGATTGTCAACGCTTTATTACTAATTGTCACCCCCTCTACTCAAATGTCATTCCGACTTAGAAAATTTGTTGTTAACATGGCGTTAACGTTTTTTAAAGAAATAAAAAACTATTTTTAATCTGTGACCATCCCTCTTAGTGTTGTTGTTGGTTTAAGTTGTTGTTGTTTTAAATTGTAATGTAATGATGACTGTCTATTAGTTTAAACTGATCTTTTATCGCTATATTTTAAATAATAACGAAAATTTTAATGTTGACAAGAACATGCCGGCCATTTGCTTTTGGATTGATAATTTAGAGTTTAAATTAACTGCACATTAATTTTCTTGCTTAATTTGGGCAATGATATCAATTTTAAGTATCAAAATGTTTTCCATATATTTTAGTCTTCCTGATGAAGCCTACAATCCTGGACGAAAGCTTGAAGCATAAGAATAAAGGCTAGTTGTGAAAAAAGCACCTAAGATCTTTTAACCTAAAAAAAAGGGATATCCCAGTGTTACGTATTCGACTACGATATATATATATATATATATATATATATCCTCACGTATTGATTCACGGATGGAAAAATGTGATGACACTATATTCCGGGATATCATCCGTTCGCTCGTTGAACTCCGACTGGAATCCTGCATCCGACTGGAATCCTGCAAATCTTGCATCCGACTGGAATCCTGCAGACGTTTCGCCAAAATCTCACTTGGCATCTTCAATGCTCGCGCTCCGAAAACACTTCGAACACTCGAAGTGTTTTCGGAGCGCGAGCATTGAAGATGCCAAGTGAGATTTTGGCGAAACGTCTGCAGGATTCCAGTCGGATGCAAGATTTGCAGGATTCCAGTCGGATGCAGGATTCCAGTCGGAGTTCAACGAGCGAACGGATGATATCCCGGAATATAGTGTCATCATATATATATATATATATATATATATATATATATATATATATATATATATATATATATATATATATATATATATATATATATATATATATATATATATATACAGAGTGTTAAGTTATAGAATGTAAATAATGGATGGATGGATTCGGAAACAATATTTTGTGAAGTGCAATTCGGATTAAACACGATTATTTTTTGTTTCAGAGTGACAACTGGAATACACTGTCCGGCAAATACTCGAGGTAAATATTTTATGCAAATTTGGATGAATCTTTTAGAAAATATTTGGTTGCATGATAAACAAGTGCTGCTGGCTGAAAATCCAGTGGCCGGACTAGCATTTTGTACCAAACTTCTCGGACTGTTTCTCATGAAACCGCAGTTGCGATTCTTATAACAAGTATTTTTCATGTGCCCCTTCAGCCTGACACTTGCTCGTCAAATTGCAAGACGCGAATTCCATTACACCCTGTATAGGAATTCAAGATTTATTTAATTAAATTAATCCATTTACACCATATTGCTACTAGACATATATGGTCCCTGCCTATTCTGACCCATAAGACCTTGCGGCTTTCAACAAACAACATGGCCGCTGACAGATAATCTATGTTTGTATGCTGCATTTATACGGCATTATTTTCCCAAAATTTATCGAAATCCTATTAAATTTTCATGCAAAAAAGGAGTTAAGGACTAGAAGAGCAGTGCAGAATTGTAGCACCCGCGTCGGTGTCAGTATAATTTTGTAATTAATTCGGCGTTTTTGTTCTTTAAGCCTTGTAGATACGAAGCAATTTCTACATGTATTTTTTCATGTAAGCCAATTGTTCCTATGTTTGTACTTGTAAATCGGTGTCGAGCGTTAGTTTTCATAAACTAATCGGTTTAATCTCTATTAAAATGACTTTGGGATGCTAGATATCGCATAAGAAACATCTAAGTGGAAAAAATGTTCAAGAAGCACTTCCTATAGACAGTAGTTGGCAATGGGTATTTCTTGTGCTTGTTGTAGAAAAAATTTAACCTGTAGCTTAATTGTTTTCTTATATTTCCTGGAATTCTTGTACACTAAAACATACTACCCAAACATTCTTTGTAGCTATTTAAGTTTATCTAAAATGTAGGGAAATCTGTATAGTAATTTCTGTCTATTTTACAGTTTGTTAAATGTAAAATATATAGGAATCACTGTTTCTCTTAGATCCTATTAGGATATTTGCCACATTTACACAAATTACACAAGTTTGTGAGGACGGTACGGAGGTAGTGACACAAAAAATGAAAATTATGGCAATGTAGCAACTCAGTCATTTGGGGGGTTACGCATGCGCAAAAGATCCATGCCTTCTCTACGAAAATATCATAGCCACCTGCAGCGTATCAATTTTTACCGTAGTAGGGCCACTATATTATTTTATAGCTACATGATTTAAATACACAGTTTTGTAAACTATTATAGTACTGTTTCCAGTTTCCAATTTATATTTAAGACACGAACTCCATAACACCCTATCTTGGAGTGCAAAATTTATTAAATTAAATTAATAGATTTAGTGCCCGACATATAAAACTGAAGCAGATTGATAGAACCTGTTAAGGAGAGTCTTGTATTGTAATACTGTTTCCAGTTTCAAATTCCAATTCGATAACACTCTGCAATTATAATATTCAACACATAAAAGTGAAGAAGATTGATGAAAGAGTTTTATTATTGATTGTATCGCGTAATTGTATGCAATTTGCAGCTCAATATGTTTAACTTTATTTGTCCACTTTTGTAGAGATTGGTCAAGATAAATTTTAAAAATTGTTGATGATATGCAACTATCCTGTGGTAGACCTTTGAAGATACCAAAGCTCATGTGAAATGTCTGCTTCTTATTCTGATTGAGTTTTCTTTGTGCAGGGATTGGAATGCCTTGATGAGAGCTTTCTTAATTTCGAGTTGTTTTAAGTAAGTTCTTGAAGTAAGTAAGCCTTCTCTAAATTCACCACAGCAATATGGACTTGCCTATTTCTCTGGATTCTTTTCTCTGTCGGTTTATTTCATTTTCCAATAAGTCTAGTACGAAATAGAATCACCAGTGGTACAAATAACAGCGACACCCCTATAGTTTTGTGTCCTTTTTTGTACAAGAGGTTAACCAATCCCAAGTTTTTCGAACAGTTCTTTGTACTTGATAAGTTCCGGTTAAATTTCTCTTCTTTAATCTTAATTTGTTGAATTGCTCTTTTGACATTTTAGATCTCAAGGCATATTTTCTTCAGTTAGAAATATTTAAACTTATTTGCTCCACTCGGAGGCTAATGGAGCCAACAACACTAGCAATAAAAGACACCATTATGGCAAGTGATGCTCAGCAACATCGTGAAAAGTAGAGGACCAAGGTTAGATCCTTGCGGCACCCCGTGCGTGGCTTAAAACACCTCCGAGCAGTACCCACTATGAAACGTTAAAAAAAAATTATCGATATATTATTGTTGATAAATAATAATCGTCGAGTGACGAAAAGGCACATATAGGAGCAGACTATGCGACGTAAATTGGCATTTAAGTTTGAAGTATGTGTATGTTATGGCTTGGCATTTGTACAACAGCCAATGACAATGATACAAAAGCTTCGCGTTTAAACGTTTCGAATGCTCTTGTGTCAGGCGTAAGAGTCGGGTTATTGTAACTACGGAACGCTTCTCGTTTCGAGAGCTTAAAGTTGTCTAGTTTCCCTACACTTGACGTCTGTATATATACCTGTACGGGGCGGAAACTTTAACTAAAAAAGTGTACAACTAGGAAAAACCGTTCGAGCTGGGATTTTCGTCGGCCAAGTGCTGAGTGCAAGGAAAAAAAGTGTTTAGCGGTGATTCCTAACCCCACTTTAAAATTTGACCGGGAATTGCGAATAACTGTTCAATTTGTTAAAATAACGCTTGACACGTCGAGTAATGAGCTTTTTGGAATACCACATATATTTGAATAAATATAACTGAAACAAAAAGCAATTCGTAATAAAACATTCATAGTTACATAACCTACGTACGTACGTACATACATATCTTGTCAAAGAAGATCCTTAATTGGGGTTGCTCAATTTTTTAAGTGGTATATTGGCTCCAAAATATTATAATAAAATAATATTATAACAAAAACATGCATATTTGCTTTTTTACTATATGCTGGAAAGAAAAATAAATGTGCAAATATGGTTTATACTTATAATTTTCAAACAAGCTGTACAAAACAAGTTGGTTACCCTATAGTGTGTGCTTGTCCTGAGTAATTCTATAAGTCTTTTTATATTTATGAAAGCAGTAAAGTGTCTCATTGTCGTGTGATGTCGAAAAGGGCCAGATAGGGTTCGTATTTGGCAATAAAACACAACAAAGTCTCTATTATTGGAAAAAAATCATGTTTTGAACTGAGGTGGCTTTTAGTTGATGAAAATCCATTTATCAAAATCTCTTTAGTTAAATGACATAAATAAGATATGCCCATTAGACCAGTCGTGTCTTATGTAACAGCTCCAGCAGTTAAACTTTATTATTTATTAATTAGTCAACCGTAGCAGAAAGCTTCCGACATAAGTACGAAGGACGCTTATGTCTGAGAAGCGTCAAGACAGGCGAAGTATACTGTACTACAAAAGATTTTTGGAGTTTCTTTAAGAAGTAACGTCTGGTGTTATTAAGTAACATTAGACAGATCTTAGTCTCGAACTTATATATTCCCTGAAGCGGTTTTTTATGTTCAAGCAATATAAAATAGCAAAATGGCATCGTCACATTTCACTTCTGAACTGTTTTTAACATGTGCAACTTGAACTTGAACTCCAAAAACGATAACCTATGATTTATTCAGATTGAGTTGAACCAGATGTCCTACAACACTGAGCCAAATCTGAGATAATTCGGTTTGATGCGTTCCTTAAATTCTGTTCAGTAAAATTCCCAATGTTTTTACTTATAGCACACCAACTGATATAGGCAATGGAGCAGAGTACCCCACATTTCAAGAAACTTGCTGATCTTCTGATCGTCTTCCCTAAACCCTACATAATATTGTGCTTAAGCCAATCAAATGCTTTATGCTTTAACACATATCATACTTTTAAGCAGGGACTTAAGTTCAGTTAAACAACGATCTAATTAGTTTATAGATAATCTTTTGAAGAATTATTGATAGAATTGGAGGTAAAAGCTATTTTTTGGCCCGTTTTCATGATGAACTTAAAATACATTCCTTAATAATTAATGGGACTGGACGACGCAAGTGAATCATAGTTATATTAATTTTGTTAGTCCCAGATGCTTAGATCTTATGTCTTTTATGATTTTCAGTATCTACCATGAAGAACCCTGTTTAAAGGATTAAATTATAAACATCGCATCCTAATTTCGTTATTTGGTACTATGAAATGACGCGATTATAGCGAAAGGTATAAAGAAATGTTCCTTTTTTGGCGGCAAAATTTGTGACGTATCAGTCGAAAAACATTGTTGGTTTTTCAACTACGGTTACGGCCATTCACATGAGAACCGATTACCGCAAATCTGGAATTCGTAGAAAACAGGTTTTGACACCCGACTTAGAAGTTAACCGCCGATACGAATCCATTTTGGATTGTTTACTTTCTCCCGCGGTTTTTATCGAACTCCGCGTCTTTGCCCGACCGAATTCACCGCCTCGATTTTCGCCGACCGAAACGTCTGCCGGTAGGTTTTTTTTCACGACCACAGTGTTATATCAATGTTGTATTAGGTGCGTTTTAATTTTTTTTTTTTAATTACTTAACCTTTCTACTTTGGATAAAACCGCGAACAGATATGTTAAGCGTGTTAATTATTTTAAATATTGGGTTGTTCGGAAAGTCATTTCGTTTTTTTTGGGGAACATGAAAGACAGTTTTCGTATAATGAATAAATATTTTATTAAATTATATATTGGCCGTTCTGGTCCAACACCTTTTGCCATCTTTCTGGCAGTAACATAATTCCCCTCTCATAAAAGTTTTGGTCCTTGCTGGCAAAAAACTGGTTCGAGTGGTTTTTGACATCTTCATTTGAGGTAAAGGTTTTGCCATCCAAAAAATTTTGCAGGGACCGGAACAAATAGTAGTCGGAAGGCGCCAGATCTGGAGAATATGGTGGATGTTGCGGTACGTCCCATTCAAGCTGTAAAAGTTTTTGGCGAGTGACCAAACTTGTGTGAGGTCTCGCATTATCCTGGTGGAATACTACACCCTTCCTGTTGATTAATTCGGGCCTCTTCTCTTTAAGTGAATCATTCAATTTGTCCAGTTGATGACAATAGACTTCTGAATTAATCGTTATATTGTCCCGCAAAAGCTCAAAAAAAACGATTCCTTTGACATCCCACCAAACGGAGAGCATCACCTTTTTTTGGTGAATGTTGGCTTTTGACACGCTTTGAGTCGGTTCATCTTTTCTGCTCCATGACCTCTAGCGTTTAACATTGTTGTATACAACCCATTTTTCGTCCCCAGTAACAATCCGCTTCAAAAATGGATCATTTTCTTGACGTTTGAGGAGCGAATCACACACGTCAACGCGACGACACAAATTTCGCTCCGTAAGGACATGGGGCACCCACACATCGAGCTTCGAGGTTAAGCCCATGCCTTTCAAATGGCCATAAACAGTCGAATTCGACAAATTTAATCTTTCACCGATCTCTCGTGTGGTTATTCGCCGATTTGCATCAACTATTGCCTTTATCGCATCTTTGTCAGCTTCGACCGGCCTTCCAGACCGTGGTGCATCTTCGACATCAAAATTGCCGGATCGAAATTTTGCAAACCAGTTCTGGCACTGGCCTATTGTTAACACGCCTTCTCCATACACATCCGTCAATTTTTTTCTCGCTTGGACAGCATTTTTACCTTTTCTGAAGTAAAAAAGTAAAATATGACGAAAATGCTGCTTATTGCTCTCCATATTTAAAAGGGCACCAACCAAAAACTACTGCGTAGAATTAATAGAACTTTTTCACACACAAGCCTTGCAATATCAGCTCTAAAGACATATAATGGTTATGCGGCTTAAGTGTGAAGTTGGTTTCGAAAAAACGTAATTAAGTCCTCTGACGGGAAAAACGAAATGACTTTCCGAACAACCTTATAGTTTGTTTTGTAACATGACACACGACTCAATGTAGAATATTGAACATGGAACATAGAAGGCCTCAAACCTTCAGGCCGCTCTTAAGAACGGACTTTCAGAAAACACAAAAATGTACTTTGTTGTTTTTACAGACGTTCAAAATTAACCGTCCCCGTGATCTTTTACTTACTGGGTTATTCATTTTTGCATTATTAACGAGTAGCTCGAATTTTGGTTAGAGAAATTGCGTGGAGGAACAAACCTTAACAAGGGAAGTAAAGTGAAGATATATAAAACTCGACAAATGAAGAGAAGAGTGGAAATGACAACAGGGCAAAATGCTATACGCTAGAATGCATGAGGCAGAGATCTAAGTGTGCAAACAATAAAAAAAAATGTAGTAGCCTTTTACAGGCTTTCGATCTTGACAGGAAAGAGTAGTTCCGTAAATTCTCACAGTCCAAAATTTGATTTTTCTACTCCCGTCTGTAATAGTATATTATGCAACAAGTGCGGTAAACGGCATTTGACTCACGAGTTTATTTGACACGAGCGGAGCGAGTTCTAATAAACGAGTGAGTCAAAAAGTTACCGAACGTGTTGCGTACTATACTTTTTCTGCGACCGTTAGTTTTCGGGTCCATTTTCGCAAAACAACACGAATACATTCACTGACATGACCGTCAGAATTGACAAACGTCAAAATTCAAAGCGTGGAAAATATCTCCGAAATGTCCGAAGTGACGCGGATTCCTGGGAAACGAAACTGACGTGGTAAAGTGACGCTTCCCACAAGCTAAATCGGTGGTTAATTAGCTATTTTACAGACGGGAGTAGAAAAAATACCTAATTACACACCCATCTGGCGTGCAGGAAGCGTCACTTTACCGCATCAGTTTCGTTTCCCACGGATCCGAGCCACTTCGGACATTTCCGGGATTTTTCGGAGATACTTCATGTCAGCGAATGTGTTCGTGTTGTTTTGCGAAAATGTATCCAAGGAAAAGGTATAGTATGCAACACGTTCGGTAAACTTTTTAAGTAACTCGTGAGTCAAATGCCGTTTACCGCACTTGTTGCATAATATACTATTTTCTACTTCCTTCTGTAAAATACCCAGTTACACACCGATCTAGCGTGCGGGAAGCGTCACTTTACCACGTGACGTTTGTCAATTCTGACGGTCATGTCAGCGAATGTATTAGTGTTGTTTTGCGAAAATGTATCCAAAAACTAACGCTCGCAGAAAAAGTGTGGTATGCAATACGTATGGTAAACTTTTTAAATCACTCGTTTATTAAACACTCGCTCCGCTCGTGCCAAATAAACTCGTGAGTCAAATGCCATTTTGTAGTTCTAAAAGAAGATGTATTAACGGTTTTCTCTGGTCCATGTCAAAATAACGTGCCCTTAAAGACAAGCATTTGTGGGTTTTACAGAAAAATATAGCGTAAAGACACCATCATAGAAAACACCGTTAAAGTCAATAATATGGCGGTTAAGTGCCAAAAGCCTAAAAAGAAGATAGGCCGATAACTACGTGCGCACTTTTAGCGAGGTAATACAAGTGGTTAAAAAAATTATATTTAGACAGTGCCTCTTGTCCCAGTCTCTGTGAAAAAGACCAGATTACTTTCAAAAACTTCATAAGATGTTTAAAAAAATTTTGCTATAGTCTGTTTTTCTGGATTATAGAGTAATAAAATCGTAATCGGGCATGCGAGAGACGTCGAGATGACCTGAAACTTGTGCAGTTTGCTTCATTCGTTTTAAAACGCGTATCTCTTGTCGATTGCCGTTGTTATCTAATAATCAACACTACCGACCGATTTAAATCGCTACATTGTATATAGCAATTACTTTCACAATTTATTATGTTAATCAATATATACATAATAATAGAAAATGACTAATGGTTTATGAATACTTATGGTTTAAAAATGCGGTTATAATAAGAATAAAAATAATGGTAATAATAAGAATCTTAATGATTCATTGAAACTATCATGTGTGTTTAAATAATCAGCTTTAGTGATCATTGTTGTTGCTTAGCAATAACAATTGAGCTAGCTGTAACACTAACCGAAACGTGTAGCTAAATTCAGTTTTAGAAGCTTCAAATATAAAATTGGGCTTTGGAATCAGCACTAGTCCGATCTTAGTTATATTTCAAACACGAAATTTTGTAAAACTTCATGGGCCTAACGACCGGGTTTTGTTTGCCATATTAAAACTGTATTAATCAATATTAAATGAGACCGAATTGATTACCGAAGATAATGAGAACACATTAGAGGGAATTTCGTCGGGGAAACTAAATAATTTGTTTACTCGGCATACACGACCGTCGTTAAAGACGAAAGTCAAGGAATCGAAAACTGTTTTATAACTTATACACGTTAATAGTTTTAGATATACAAATTATTGTCCTTTTTATGTTCGGGACGTCCCAAAACCATTAGGCGAATATTATCAAAAGGGACTTTAATATGCACAATTCTAAACAACTAAGTTGGGTCATTGTATTTGCCGGTCGTTAAATATTACTGACACGGTAATGATGAAATTGTCGACAATCGGGGACGTTTAGAAGGGTAGCCGACTTACGATGTGGCCTATAATTAATTAAGGCGAAACGATTTCATTTAGGAGTATTTCCCTGCCATATTTATCAAAATCTGGTTATTATAAATCCATATTTCTTTCAATCTAAACAGCGAAAGAAAAACAATGCTAATAATTGTTTTAAATTCAGTACTTCAACTTAATATATAATTTAATACCCATAAAAGTCCTTTCCGTTCTGTCGGACAATATAATTGTATGAAACATATATAAAGCAGGGAGTGGGGATTAAATTATTATTATCTTTAGTGCTTTTCAAGATAAGGAATAATGAATTGCAATTTGCTGGATACTATGCATCTTATAATTAATTATAATAATTATAACACCATTTTAACAGCCGTCAATGAAATTTTTATAAGTTTCGCTTGCAATGAATGACATTAATTCAAATTAAAATATTTTTATTTGTCAAATCAACACGCAGGCCAACAATCTTAAAACTTTTGAAAGTTGATTTTTAGTCCAGATGTGAGTGTAAAAAATGTAGTTTTATACTCATATTGAATCTCATTTCCTCATATCTTTCTCATGTTTACTACAATGTTTTTGTAATTTGGATATTTGTTGTTTCCTAAAAAACCTTTTATAACGTCAGTAAATGAAACCCATGCAACCTTTTCAGTTTCAGTTCTTTTTCACCCAGTGTCTGTTTCTACTGTCCCACTCACACAAAACAGCTGACCTAGTAGAAGTCTCACAATTTTTAAGTCGCCACAAACCATCGAACTGTGGTCCTGGTATTTGATTTTCTCAAACAGTAGTTCCGATTTTCGTCGCATTCCTTCATTTGCACAGATTGAGCAACAGGTACAGAAGCAAGAACATGTTAATTTATACAAAATGTATGCCAGTGGCGTAGCAATTTCAATTTCTAGAATGTTCTGTAACAAAAATTTTGCGTGATAGAAACAAAAAACATTGTTTTTCTATAATTATATTCCCTATAACTCCAAAAATATGAAAAATGCCAAATCGCACAACCTTTTTTGATCTAATATATATATAATACACTTGTGCCTTGAAGCACTTACGGTAAGCACTTTGTGGTATAGCCTTCAGTTCTTCCAGCGATTTTTTCATTAGCTCCTGTATCGTTTTCCTTTCATGGGTTTATTGAGTTCTGGAAACAGAAAAAAATCCCAGGGGTCATATCCGGTGAATATGGTGACTGATGCATGATTGCGGTTTTATTCTTGGCCAAAATGTTAGACATAAGCAACGATAAGTGAGCAGGTGCTTTACCGTGATTTTTGTTTTTTTTTTTGCTGAAACTGTCAACATTTCAAGTGTTTTGCAACACTGTACAAAAAAAATTATGCAAATTCTTTGTTGCATTTTTTTTGACAGTAGAAAATCGCTGAGCACACAAAACACGTCTAATGCTTCTATCCCACAAAAAAAATTAAACCTGGAAACTGACTGAAACTGTGAATATATGTGACATGTGGGGACATGTGTACCAACATTTACCAAAAATATAGGGGATCGAAATATACGTAGCCCGCCCAATTACAAAAGTCACCGTACGTTTTAAAGACACCTCGTATGTTATACGGATTTCTTGATCAGAAACGACTTCTCCTGTCGGCCCTCTGAGTTTGAACCACTACTTTTGTCAATTTTAAATTATCTTCGACCCTTAACCCCAAACCCGCCATTTTTTTAAAGGTACTTTCGTATGATTCCGTGACACCAAAGTAATATGAAATCGATATTTTAATAATTAAAAATACATAAAATCGCAAGAAAAACGAGAGAGAAGAGCCGACCCCTTCGCGGTATATACGTATATATATATAGGAGCTCCCGGCGACCCAAATTTAAATTACCAACGAATCGAGGCGGCGTGGGGGCATCGGGGCTTAAGTTTAGGACTTTTCCCTCGCCATTTTCGGGGAGGAAACTCCTCCAATCGACCATCGAACCCGCGCGGAATTTTAAAATATATGCGCCCGTGCGTTAACGAACAAAAAATATGTCGTAATTATTCGGTTCGCCATTTTTTTTTTTTGGTCTTAATGATAATTTCTTCTCACCTAGTTACTTAATTTGTGTCATAATTATTGTAATGCTGCCCATTACGTTTAATTTATTCCTTATACTAATAATACTAATAATAATAAATAAATAAATAATCAAGGAAAATATCCCCAGTGACCGATGCCGAAAGTGCAATGAGAACCAAGAAATTATAGAGCACATACTATCCGCGTGCCCCTACAAAATATTTGGAGAGCTACAACAAGGGTGCTGCAATTATATACCTGGAAACCCTCAGATCCCTAGAAATCACTCCTCCAAACGAAGAACCATACTATTCGTATAAATCCCCCCGTGTCGTTGAAAAGGGACAGATAAAAATCTACTGGGATAAAGCTATTATTACAGCTGTTAACAGTAATAAATAAACAGACAAACTCAGCAATGCTAATAGACATATTTATACCCAACAACAATAACGTTGATACTAAACACATAGAAAAAGTAGAGAAATATACTCACCTTAAATGGGAAATCCTGGAGATGTGGAGCCTCGATGAAGTAAAAATAGTACCAGTCATCATGTCATCCACATGCTTGGTTCCTAAAAATTTGAAAGAAAGCATTCAACAAATTGGCATTCCAAACTGATGCAGAAGTCCGTCATATTGGATGCCACGCATATCGTCCGATCATTCTTGGAGGAATAACAAGCTTTGCAGTCCTGCCTACGGGTCGACTGTAGAGTATACTCCCGTTCACAACCAAAAAAACAAAATAATAACAGACTTTAGACTTTATTGCAAAGTCAAACAGACATTCTAATAACAATCATAGAGAGCAACAGAATTAGCAGAGACTAAACCTCCAAACAAAAATTAACTACAAAAATTCCAATTTGTACTACGCAACGCGGACCTATTCGAAATGCATTCTACAATGGAAATTGTTTTATTATTTAATTTTAATTAATTAATTAATAATTTCATGTATTTCAGGTCCTTAACACCGGTTGATTAGTTTATCTAACTTGATCTATCTATCTAACTATCAATACTAAGTTGATTTGGGTTTCTAGCCCGGATTAGAAGGATTGTATCATTAGAGTAGAATATAGCACTACATCTTCTTCTTCTTCTTAAGGTGCCTCATCATTTCGAATGCTGGCTATTAGCAAGGATATTCTAATCTTGTCGACTGCATCTTTGAAAAGTCCTGTGGTTGTAAGAGAGAACCATTTTCTCAGATTGTGGAGCCATGGGATCCTCCTCCGTCCTGGGCCTCCTTTTCCAAAGACCTTGCGCATAATGTGCCCTAAGTACTCCAGTTTCCGCTTCTTCCTTGTCCATCGTTGGTGGTTCTATCAACCCAGAAAATTTTCATTATACGTCTTGCACTCACTTCGACATACTCCTGTCCAGGTAGGAGCGCAATAATCTATGAAACACCCCTGACGCCATATCACTCGAGCTTCTACATCAGCACTCTATGATCCACGAAATCAAAAGCAAAAGGTGGACCTTCCTCTCCTAAACCTGAACTGTTCATTGTACAAGAGTTTGTGCTTTTCAAAATAGTTCAGTAATCGATTTTTTTAAATTTTCTAGACGATCTTACCTATTATAGGAATGATTGCAAGAGTTCTATAATTTGAGGGGACGTTGGTAAATCCCATCTTGTGTAGTCTCACAATCCTGTTAATTTTTAACTTTTCTAGAAATATTCCACTATAGAATATCTGGTTAATTAGATGAGCTATGGGGTTATACTAAATATGTTGCGGTACACTCAAATGTAGAATTTTTAAACTAATTATAATAACCTTGTCATATAAAGCATTGGTTCCTTTTTTTTTATTTCGGCAGTAATGCTCGATACCACCTGAGAAAAATATATGTTGAACTTATTAAATTATACTATAATTGTTATAACCGCAATTAAGGTTTTTCTGACCATTAATAATAGTAATTAAGTTCGTTAATTCAAATTTTATAAGTAGTAATGAGGATCGTCGTTTCTCTTGTTCTTCATATAAATGAGATTGGGGTCTTCTCTTTGTTTAATCACTTTATTTAACGAAATACTTAATTCTGACTGAAATTACGTACACATTATTTTGTTAGTTACTTACATATTATTTTGTGATTTCTGATATTTTCTTAAAATCATTATAAAATAAAATAAAGTAATATAACTCTTCAAAAACCCTTCGAGAGCTCAAAAATTCAAAACATTTAGTTTCGCTACGTTTAAAAAAAATGTAATGGTCAGAAATTGATGTTATTCCAAATAAAACTTAAACTGTAAACGTAT
This sequence comes from Cylas formicarius, assembly GCF_029955315.1. NCBI lineage: Eukaryota > Metazoa > Arthropoda > Insecta > Coleoptera > Brentidae > Cylas > Cylas formicarius. The sequence continues at coordinate 27,061,680 of NW_026844326.1, read as the reverse complement.
TTACCTAAATACGTATATTTAAATAATATTTTTATATCTTGATAAAGGGAAATTTTTGTTTTTGAATTTCAAAAATTGAAGAGGTAGTAAAGTTAAGAAATAATCATATAAAATCCCATATTCTACATCCCCATTACTACAAAATTTTGCTCAGAAATTCTTGCTTCTTTACTGCGCAGTATCCTGAGTCTCACAGACTGTATCTTACTCGCGGGGATCAAACTTTATATAGAAGAAAAAAAAAGATCTGCAATACGAGCTGTCACGATACACGATCGATCGAGTTACGAAAAAATCGATAATCGCTTACGTTATACGTTCTGTACGGACACGCTAATTACGGGGGATCGCGGAATCGTTCTACGTCACGCTTCGACAATCCCAAATTTAAGACGCTACCCATTGTTACCGTTTTTTTTGTTAAGTCGTATTGCCCGTGTCGTTCTTTTTTTCCCCTATCTCTCTACAGGACGTGACTTTTATTTTAATTTCGGTTGAGGTTATGGAAAACACGTGGTCTTGAAGGTACCAAAGAACAAAAATTTTTGGTTGGTTTCTTCGAAAAATCATTAGTAATTATGATTGTACGAATTCATTACATTTTTTTCGAAACTTTTATGAAGAGCAAAAGAAAATGGCTATAGCAGTAGAAGGGTCACATAGCAAGGCCACCCGCCTAGGCTGACTGAAGCTCTCTGCCCCAAATATACTTTGAGGTTGCCAATTACAAATTTATTTATTAATTAACACAATCATTTATCTTTGGTTTTTTAGTTACTTCATTTTAACATTAACAAGAAGTTCCTACTTACATTTATTTTTTATTGTCCTTTTTACTTTTTTTTTATATTTTGAATTTCTTTTTTAATTTTGTTGTCTACTATTGTTCCACGCACTGGTTCAGTAGAGTAGCTATTTCTAAGCTAGACTGCCCCAGTCGACAGTACAATTAATTGGTCTGTGCATTTTATGTTTGTTATACTATCGATTATAAAAGTCGTTTATTTTGAGCGACAACATATTAAATATCGTGGTTCGAATTATAATGGAGAAACTTTCAATTTTGCGAAAAATATCGTTTTTTCGTATTCATAGATTGACAGAATTTGCTTTCAAACTTGGTAGGTATTATGGCCATTTTGTCCCACTAGTGGCGTTCGTAAGACCGCTTTAAGTATTTTAAGTAATAATTAGGTGCACATGGAACAAAAACAGTTCGTTTTAGGGAAAAAACAATTTTGGTTTATAATTTATCACGATATATAAATTTATCAACTAAATTTCGATAAACCATCCGTATACCCCCTTTTTTATTATTTAAATGAATTAAACCAGTTCATTTATTCTATTCTATTCTACCTACCAAATTTGAAAGTAAAATCAAGAAGAGATTTATTTAAAAATAGCGATATAATAGGCATATTTCAACACGAAATAAACCAGTTTAGGACATAAATTTCTATAAACTTTTCAATTTATTTTTAGCTGCAGAGTGCTTAGCAAAACTTTCTCTGTATAATGTAGGTCCCAAATATTTCAGAAATTCACTTCTAGGCTTGTATTTGCATCTATTCGTAAAGCAACGAATTGTATACACGTATAGCGAGCAAATGTCTATAACTTTTTCCGTATAGAGAAGATTTCAGTTGAAGTAAAGATTCTATTGTGAACCACACTGGATAGGCTCGATGCAGTGACGTGGATGCCATTATTTCATACCGCAAAATCGACTCCATGATTTAGGCATTGCCTTCGAAATAGAATTTGTACGAGATGTGTTCAAAAACTAAAGTGGCTTTTGTGTTTGGGAGGGCTACGTCCATTCGATCTTCAACACTTGAAATGTTGACAACGGCATATGGTGAATTTACTTTGAGGCAAACAAAATGTTTATAAGTGGTAAAAGCTGTTTCAAAACGGCCGCTCTGGACGTCCTAGCATGTCAATAACTGATGAAAGCTTTGTAGGAGTGAAACAAATGATGGTGAAAAATTGTCGAATCATTATTACAGAAGTGGCTGATGACGTCGGCATTTCTATTGGCTCGTACCATACAATTTTTTCCGAAGTTTTGAGCATGAAACGTGTAGCAGCAAAATTTGTTCCGAAACTGCTTAATTTTGAACAAAAGGACCGAAGAAGGAGCATTGCTTCAGAGCTGTTAAACGACGTCAATTATGATCCTAATATGATCAAAAAGATCATAACTGGTGACAAATCATGAGTATATGGTTATGACGTCGAAACAAAAGCCCAGTCGTCCCAATGGAAGAACCCAGAATCGCCAAGAGCAAAAAAAGCACGTCCAGTTCGATGAAATGTCAAGATTTTGCTTACTTGCCACAAGGTCGTACGATCAATAAAGCGTATTTATTACCTTGAAGTTATGCGGCGTTTTCGAGAAGCAATACGAAGGAAACGTACGGAATTGTGGGAAAACAATTCACGGATTTTGCATCATGATAATGCACCTCCTCACTTATCGTTGCTTGCTAACCTTTTGGCCAAAAACAAAACCACAATCATGCCTCAGCCAGCTTATTCACCGGATATAGCCCCCGGCGACTTTTTCTTGTTTCCAAAACTCAACAAACCTATTAAAGGAAGCAAGTTTGGAACGATACCAGAAAGTCCTTACCAGAAGCGCTTCGAGGACAACATTAATTTACTATTGTATAGTATTTACTATTTGAAAACACCTCGTATATTAAATTCCTTATTTATTTGCTAATGTGACTCTACCACTTAAAATTGCGCTTTTGCTCTTCTTAAAATGTGTTCATTTGAATTTAAATTATATTACATTTTCGGGCAACGATAATGATAAGTTTCTATTACTAATAGCGAGCGTAAAAGTTAGTGCAAACATAGAGCCAACGTTTTTGCGGTCATTAACAAAACGAAAACGTATAGAGGTCGGGTATTTGCGACGATATGGCAGGTAAGAGATCGTTCGGGAATCCGCAGTCAGCATGTTAACCTGTCTCGGTGATGCATGGTCAATGGCTGGCGCCACCACCTTTCTATGTATTAGCCACCCCATCGTGTCGACACGTAGGATTGCCGTTTTCAATGTCGTTGGCGAACTACAGGGTGACACGAATCGGCAATTGCTTGAGCCTGGTTTGTGGGTGCGTCGAGCCTCGTTCTGGACATTTTCGAAAAATCAGTATGAGCAAAATTCGAGAAGAACTATTTTTAAAAGGCTCTGTCAAAACGTCAAACTGTCAAAAGCAACATTGACTAGTTGAAGAGAGAATTAATTTCTTTTCTGTTATTTGTATTAATATTAAAAAAAAACTATTATAACTTCTGTGAGATTTCTGTATTATATGATAGCGTACGTGCGAACGTGACTGGAACATAAACTAAATTTTCACAGAACAGATTGGCCATATCATAGTTACTGAAAAACAATGTTAAATATAAAATAACAATTAATATAAATATAAATTTTGGGGAAAGATAAAATAATTTTTATTTTATTTTTGCAAAAGGTCACGATAATTCTTGTCATTTTTATCCAATTTCCATTTCTTTCAATCCACACACCTACAAAACTGCTGATTAAAATGAACTGTAAGAATTGTTTCATGCTTTCAGGAAGTGGTGCATGTCGTATATTTCTAGAACTAGAACTGCTTCTTAATAGAAATTTATGCTAAATTTCACAAATTTCAAGAGATCTGTTGAATGATTTGATAACTAGATAGATTTCTTTATTAAATACAATACAATTGTAGCAAGTCATCAAACATATAAAAGTTAAATACATAAAAAAAAACAAAGTACAACACGTAAAAAGGAAAAAAAAATATCCAGTACGAATGAAAACCACTACTACGCTATAAGGCATAAAGTTTACTGACAGTGTCAATCTATGCTCGCACTGAATAAAAACAATGCCGCTGTAGGTATGTCCAAACCTAGGTCCTCTAAGCAGATCTCCAGAACGAGTCGAATAAGTGTGGAAATCGGAATTAGCTGCAAAGTCACCCTTCGTTCTGTGGATGTCTAACAATTGATAGTAGATAAAGATGCATCACTTAAAATTTTTGAAAATAAGCTTGCCAATGGTCTATTTTGAGAACGACATGAATGGCTTTCTTCTGCATTCTAAATATCTGAACAGCAGCTAAGGAATTACCCGACATTAATGGGAACGCAACAAGAAAAAATACATCATAAGAAGAGTTTTTGCACTAACCAAGACTTTTAGGGTCATAAATATGGTGTTTCCAATTCAGGTTGTCATCAATCAGAATACCAAGCAATGTAATTGATTGCCCGCTATTTGAGATACAATTGGAGGAAAACACAACTTTGAGTTTTATCCAAATTTAGTCTTTGCTTTATTCTCCAACATATTTGTTTTAAGAAGAAAAAAGTTAGGAGCCAAGAAATGATAAAGGTCATTTATGCAAAGTATAAACAGCAGTGGGTCCAGAACAGAGGTCTGGGGTACACCGCTGCTGCACACAAACTGCTGTCCCGCATAAGATCCAAAGCATGGCATACCTACATAATTTTTTAATAAAAAGCTGATGAGAAAGCAGTCTAAAGCAGAGGTCACCCTGAGTTAGGTCAACCAACAACTCAACCACCCGACTCACCTCTTTGGACACTCGTCGGACATCCTCTCCTAAATCCAAACACAAAGACATTCAATTTTATTAATACAAGAATTTAATAGATTTTTCAAAACAAAGATATAATTGAAATTGGTCTGCTATCGGTATTATTTTTATCACCCGCTTTATGACCAGGAATTACTTTGGAAATCCGAAACCAACACCTGCGTCACAAGTTCATTTATTAAAGCACTGTTAATGTCGTACGCACTACGACATAAGCAATTTTTCTTTAAATTAGGGTCTATAGCTGTAGCATTCTGGACTTCTAATGTTCCAAAAAGTTACAAAAAATAAATTAAATATTATCAAAATATTTAATTACATATAAAAACCGTAACAGAGTAGAATGTACTTCCAGGATCATCCATATAGAGGAATCTAAACATTTTAAACACCACAACATGTCCCATAAGTTATTATAAGTATTATTATAAGTATATTACATATATCAAATGAGTTAAAAAAATACAACAATACAAAAAGAAAATTCCGAATCCGTTAATAACGTTGATAATATGCGGTTGTAGTGCAACCTGCACTAAATCAGTCGTTCTTCAATTTGAAGTAAGCATCTGTGTCTTTTCTTTATCTGTGGTTGATAGTATTCAGTAAACATGTTTGTTGTTGAACGCATCTCACCCTGTAGTTTTCTTCTGTCGTGCGTCCGATTTAATCGTACATGAGACCGACCTACAATCTACACTCGAGCCGGAGGTAGGTGGATCGGACTACACAATTCAGGCACGAGCCGCAGGTAAAGTATTTCTAGCTGCCTCAGATTAAGAAGTTCGTTTGGTGGGACGTCTGTTTCCTTGTTTTCACTTTTCTTTTTCCGAATATTTGGCATTTATTTTCAAAGGATTCGTTTGAGCTCACAAATTTGCAGATCAAAAAATTGTAATGAAACAGAAATAATAATTAAGGCATAAAAGTTAAACAGCAGAAGAAAGAGTTAAGGAGAAATTATAAGGATTGCAAAAAAAGGGAGAGAACTCATCGAGCTTTATCAACCTGAGGCCCGCAATAGAAGTTGAACAAGTTGATGAACATCTGAAAAAGAGTTTTTCCGAATTTGGAAGAAACCGCTGGTGATTCCTCAGTTATTTAAAAAAAATCATATGAACGTGGACTTGCGTTTGGGATGCAAGGTGCTCGAAATTCGAAGAAGATCAAAAAGCTTCTTATAATTGACCTAACTTTAATAAAAAAAAATCAAAAAAGAAATTTGCATACCACATTGTTAATCATTGTCTCGTGCTTTTTTTTTTTAAACACAAACACCAAAAAATATCCTTACATATTAAAAAAACACCCAATCGATTGTTTCGAATCCTTTCTTGAATCTCCAGTTTTTATTTGATGCAATTGTTTATCTTTAACAAATTGAACCATTAATGGACTCCCGTCAATAAACCTCCACTTCGCGCCGTTCTTCTTCTTCTTCCTATCCGACTGACGGGCTATTTTTATTTAAATGCAATCCTGTATCGATTAAAAACGTTCGCCTTCGCCCCGTTGCAGAGGCACGAATGTTTTAACAACCCCTTTTAAAGTTCATGTGGAGGAATTAAAGTTGTTTTCTGCTTCTTCCGCAACATGCCTTATACTTAATTAAACAGCTTTTGATATATATAGAGAGAGAGAAAAGGAAAAACTTCGTTCCCGGCGAAACTTTGACTAATTTATTTTGCGCAAATATTCTTATTTATTAGGTTCGGGGTTAAAACTTTAAAACTAACGCTCGAGCCTGGGTATCGGGGCAATAAAGCGCACCTATAGCGCGGATACTTCAACCTGAGACGTTGGTAACAAAAAAGAGGATAGTAGATATCAAGGTATCTGATCATTCGTCCTTTCGACGTGACCAAATCATTTCAACCATTTACATTCTTCAGTTTCCAGGATCTCAGTATATCTCACCGTGTTCATTCATTTCCATAGCGTTTGTTTTGGAGGCGTCTTTTTTATTTATCACCCAAATCTGTGACTCATATGTTGTAATACTTTCAATGATACTTTTATATATGCTAATTTTTGTGTTCCGAATGATGTGGTTATTTCAGAGCATATTGTTTAGTTGTCATATTGCTGTATTACCTTGTGCAATTCTGGTTGCCATTTCCTTTGTTATTCGTACACCAAGGTATTTGCAGCTGTCAGCGTTTTTAATTTGTATGCCTCTTTATTATAAATGTCGACCTTCATTTCCCAGCTACATACTTTGATGGGTTAATTGTTAAACATCACATCTTCCTCATCTTCTGCAAATATTACTTGATCATCTGCAAAATGAAAGCTGTAAAGCTTATGATCTGCAATTGGAATACCCATCGGCTCACATTTCCTTTTCCAGATTTCCAAGGCCCCCTCCAAAAGAGTTATGCAGCAGCCTTGTCGAAGTCCTTTAGTCACCTTTATCTTTCTGGTTACTTTTTGCCTAATCTTAGCTCCTTCACTGCATTAATATATATTATTGGAATTTTCTTGTCTTCTAACACTTGCCACAGCTTAGTTAATAGGACGCTATCGTAAGCTTTTTGAAGATCGAGAAATACCATTGCGTTCCAATCGCTATTCTAATGTTTGTTTTAGGCTAAACACGTTGTCTATACAAGAACGCCCAGCACGAAACCCGTTTTAATCTTCAGCGTCCCCCCATCAATGTTTTGGTCGAAAAAGAAAAGTAGTCATCTTGGTGTCTTTTAAGATCAAAAATTAGTGTGGCACATCCATGTTGAAAGCTTAGTTCAAGTCTGTTTTTTGAATTAAGAATATTTGTGATGCTGTTCCAGATCATCCATTTTAAATTGCGATATTTTGGGCTGGTTCAAACATTTATACCGTATACTGGACAAGCAAGTCCTTTGATGGTTTTTTTGCTCATAAAAATAGATATATGACTAAAATAGATAGAATAACATCTAGCCAATATTTTTATTCCTCAATCAAGATGGAACAATCACTACAAATGTGTACAGGTAACATTAATGATATAGTTGTTCTAGAGGGTGATTTCAATGTACGAAGCAAGATGTAATTCAGAGTTAATATCAGTCATTAAATCATTTAATGTATTGTACTGATAATATATTAACAAGTTTCGAGGGCAACATGACACACGAAGCTTTCATTCATTTTAGATCACACCGGAGAAACTAGATACACGTGATTACGTAAACAAAATAAATTTTAGTACAGCCAATAAAATAAAATTTAAAACAGCATTACAAAAAATTCATTGGCAAATATGGCTTAAATATGCCCTGGTTGTCCCAATCTTTAAAGAAACTTATCAGAACACGCAAAAATATCGCGCAATAAGTCTGCTCCCACCTCTCATGTCATCGAATTTCAAACTTTATGATCGACAATTTACCAAATAATATACATCATGGATACTTACCAGACAGAGCAATTCAAACAGCAGTATTTACAACATATGTTTTAGAAAATGGTGAAAACAAAAGCACTGTATGAAATGAGAGGCGTGGCTTTAAGCAACTTGTGATGGGTAGCAGCTATACAGCAGGGCAGTGTGATAGGGTCAACATTATTTATTTTGTATATTAACAACATACCATTATAAAATAATTGTAAATAAAGATACCAAGCAAAGCTAAAAAATGGGCTGAGAGACTCATGATGGGAGCGGATAATTGGTTTATTAAGAATAGATTAGTTATTAATAAGGCTAAGACTGCGGAGTAACAATATTTAGAATAAATAGATCAAGAATAAAATCATGTAAACAATTAGGGTTTTAGATAGGTATGGGAAAAGGAAAAAATAATTTATCACAGTACTGAGAGATTTAAAAATGTTCGAGAGAACAATTTTCAATTTACTCGTAGAAATAGAACCGGAGAGTGTAGAAGAATACCATGGATTTATTCGAAAACAGATAAAGGTGATTTATTATTATTATTCATATATTAACAAATAAAAAACACAAAATCGAAAAGAGATTTTGGCATTGGTATTTGTGGTATATTGGTAACAGTCAGTCAACAAAATCCGCTCTATCTTTTGGGGGAGAATGCTCAAAAAATTAAATAAATTAACTTCTAACTTTTAAGTTAACTTTAAAAGAGCCTTTTATTTCATTAATGATGCTTTATTGCAGAGCTTTCCTGAGGATTTTATAATAATGCTATAGCGATTTAATGGAGTTAAAAATTAATATTATTGATGTTATTATTCATTATTGATAATGCGGTTTGAATTCTGGAGGCGACAGAGACAAATAATGCTCTTTCGCAGTACCTTGTCATATACCGGTACCCGTTTTCATAAAAAGTATTAAACAAAAGGTCACCATTCGGGGTGTGGAAGGGATAAAAACTTAGAAGCGATCCGTCGCAGAAAAATAAGGGAAACAGATTATTTAAACATAAATCCAAAAATCCAAAGTTATTGAAATACAGTCGAAACTCTATATAGCGAAATTGCATGCAGACTTGTTTACCTTGTAAGTGACCGGCAAATGCTTGATGTTCTTTTACAATTTTACAATCACGACTAGCTTCCTTTTTTCTCTCCCACTCATATTGGCAGCTACTAACACTGTTATAAGTTTTCCACCCACACATTTTTACCAGTTTCGTCAGCATTAAAAATGTCGTCAGCAGGATACTTTTCTACTAGTTTTGGCAACGTCTTCTGCAGCCGATCAGTGACGTTTCTGTCGGCATCACTGGCTTCGCCACTTATCTGTCCATAATTTATACCATGTCTCTGTTTGAACTTCCCCAACCATCCTTCCGAAGCCTTGAAATCGATAATGCCAAGCTGTTCAGCAAGCTTTTCTGCTTTTAGTTTTACGATAGGTCCAGGGGACGTTGCTGTTGAAACCACGGCAACATTGCCCGATCCAAATCTTCAAATTTGGCTTTCTTAGTTTTTTACTACAACTGCCTGCCGCTTCAGCATAAATGATTTTTTCTTTGCACTTCCAAATCGTGGATACAGTCGACGGTGTAAGACCGTATCGACGTCCCACATCACTTTACTACCAAAATTAAGAAGTTCGCCCGTCTTTTATGGGCCTTGTATCGTCATAGCTGGGCGGTTCGCAGTTTCAAACTAGGAAGACGATCACGAAAGCAAGAAACGCGCGAGCGCGCGTGGGACGCGTATTCTTTCGTGAATTAATTGCCACACGTAGTTGTTGCCCCTATACCTGCCTACCTACGACCTGTCGTCGGGATAAAATCTACATTTAGTTATTATAAACTTTCCACACACCGTACGCGAGTACCGGGCATTGTAATTAAGACAACAAATTAAAATCGAACTGTCAGCGTGAATACGCGCTCTGACACTCTTTTTGTTAAGAAGCATTCGACGTTATCCAGCAACTACTAAGTTTACTATAGTCTTTTTGCTTTTTTTGAATGCAAGTTAGATGCCAAATGGTCACCTATGGAAGACTATGTATTCTACTGCTACAAAAGACATCTACAGGATGTTCGGAAATTGAGTCCGGAAACTTGGAGGAGAGATTTAACGTGGTAAGATAATAGTAATGGTAATATTTTCCGGGTCAAATTTCATTTTTTTTAATTCCATTTTTAACCATACAATATTTTATATTTTTTTTGAAAATAGTAAATGGCTTTCGAGAAAATAAGTTTTTTCCGAAACCATGCACTGGGCCGCAATAATCAATGACGTCATCGCGCCTTGCTAGCTACCGAAATAGCGATTTCAACATGGATTTTTTCAAATATCCCGAGCAGCATATATGGTAGACGAAAACCACAAATACAAAAATTGCAGCTCTTGATGCGGCCTGAGACACTGTTTGAACCTATTAGCCATATCTTTACGATTTTTAATTTGCGACTAATAATTTACTCTACAAAAGAACAATTTTAGATTTTTGCCTATAATTTGAAAACCCTGTATATAATTGAAAAAATGCTAGAAATAGATGTTATTGCACCGGATCTTCTGCGTCTGCCGGTTAAAGAATTTTGCCAATCGGATGAACGATTACGGAGGAAAACATATTTTTTTCTAGAAGCTAAAATTTCCAAAAAAAAAATCAAATATTTTTAAAAAATACTTGGTAAAAATTGATTGCGCCCAATTTCTAACGTTTAAATGTGGACATGGACTTTTACTTCTCTGCTAAATTTGAAATCGACATCTGCAAATTTAGGACACTTAACACATTTCTCATTTAGCACGGAATATGGGGGACACCCTGTACAATAGGTGAAAACCTTAAATACAAAAGTTTCTGCTGTCTATGCGGGCTATATCACAATGTAAAAAAAGTGAGATCTGAATCATAGTCTTTCAGTTATAAGCAATTTTCAATAATAGGGGGACCCATTTTTCAGTCTTTGAATTTGCGGCGCACCCTGAATATTTTTGAAAAATCTTCTGCTTCTTCTGGTTCACGATTTTTTTTGATCTCTTAAACAGTTTTTGAAAAATGATGTTTTTTGTGGTCCGTTGCACGTGCGATTTTTTATTTTTTTAGAATACTTCCCGACCCTCCAGCCCCCCAATCTTCAATAGGTTCCGGCACGGGGTAAAGCTGCGAATATGTGCTAAATATAAAGTCGATTGCTTCAAATTTCTTATCGTGTTTCATAGCAAGGTCCAAAACACAGTTGAAAGTCACGAAAAAAAAGATAGATACCGGCATCGGATCGGGGCCATTTCTTATACGCGCATGTGCCTTGTGCAGGATCAAAAAGGAGGCAAACAGACAAAAAAAATAATGTTTGTTTCGACCGTTACCGAGATTTAATATTTTTATACGAGCGCAGATACAAGTTAATCGATAACGAAAAATAGAAAAATTGTTAACGTTCCGTAGGTGATTCCTACGTCCTGTTATCGATAAGCGCCATCTTAGATAGTAGGGTGAAGAAATAGGAAGTGATTTACGTACAAAAACCGCCTTCAATTCGGAGCTAATCAATGAAGTTTATTTTCAGGGATACCGTCATATATTATAAGCCTGGAACTAAAACCACAAAAAGCATTCGGAGGCTTCTGTAACCGATTCTTAGACAGGACTAAAGATTCACATATTTTTTTGCGAAATTTGAAATTTGTAATGCTTATGTTTTGATATAGGGATCGTAGAGCAAAATATGGCATTTGCAATAGCGAGAACATGCATTAAGGCGAGTTTTATAGTTTTCATACAATTGGGAAAATTACTCTATCTATAAATAGGGCAAGGTTAATATTTTGGAAACCAATTCTATTTTTCTGGGTGAACCCGATTGCTCATTTATTTATTTTCAAATCGTTATTTATTTTTAAACAAGCCTGCTCAATGTTCCCAATGTCAAACGAGTGAAGTAACTGAGTGTCATCTGCAAACCCAACTCTTGAAACACGCCTGATGTTATGCTACATACATCCGACTCGTCCGCCTCCAACACTACTTTCTGAGTTCCTTTGAAAAGGTGGTAACACTGCGTCACAGTAACCTGGTTCATTTTCAAATGCCGATATTATTTCACTTTTGCGAAACGCTGACTGCAAATCGAATTTAATATCATTCCATATAGAGTACTCAGATAACTCATGCTGAACAACTCTTTCCAGTACCTTGACCAGTGATGGAATCAGAGATATTGGTTTTAAGTCATATGCTTAATATGGTTAATTAAGGATAGCTTCCGCTGCAGGTGTGTTCAATACAACAATTTTCAATATGCGTTATGTGCTTAAAAATCGCCGGTAAACATAGGTTCAGCATAAGCGCGGACACACCATCTTTACTAGTTCCATGGGACTTTAATTTAGAAATAATCTGCGAATAAGCGAAAAAGACCAATGATTTTCGAAGAGTTTTGTAGTTATCCCAATCCGCTACCAAGCGCGTACGTTTATACATGCATAGAGCTCTCTTCTGTTCTGTTATTATCTTTTTAATATAGTAGGTAAACCCTGGACTGTAAAGGTTTGTTAGACCCGATGTTACATAAGGTGCTGGTGATTTTGATTTGCCTTGATAATGCTTTCCCCATGTTTCTCGCCCATATTTAAAAAATTTGGATTGGAATGCAAGAAATGCATTTGGGTTGACATGTGACAAGCCATATTTTGCTTCCTTTACGTCCAGATAGTTGTCGCTCTTTAGATTGACTTGAAATTCTCTCCAAGAGTTTTTTTTTCATTCAACAGGAAGAAGAGGATGAAGTTTTTTCATTTATTTACTAACAATAATAATGTCAAGCGGAGACATTTTCTCAGGTGAGGAAGAACGTGACCCTTGTTAATCTGTAATAAATTTTATACTATGTATACTATTCTAGAATTCTACAGGGTACAGGGTTTCGATCATATTTTGCCATCCTTCACACCACACATAAAATAGCGAACGGTCATATACCCTATATCATTTGTATTTGCCATTTCTTAATATAAACCATATTAAAGCCTGTAAACTGTGTCAAAATGTATATCTGCTATCTAATATGTATCTACAAGGCTTGGGTATAGAATGACAAACGTGCCTCTCTTCAATTGTTTTTTTTTTTTTCATCAAAATTACTGTAATTTTTTTTAATTTGGTTGATTTAATTTAAACTGGTGTTATATTTTCTTCAAATTTCCTGATAGTTAGAAACCGAAGTTGAAGCACTCAAAAAATGTACCAAGTAGATATAGAAGTTGGCGGACAACTTCACAGCACACTGTGATTTGTTCGATTCCTTCTCTGTCAGGTTTGCATACGCCGATAAGCTGTAAATAAATATCTTGGCAAGCTCGGCGCTTTACTAATTCGCCAACCTATTATTCGCACGCGATAACGCGTGAAAATGTAACAGTAAAGAAACTACGAGATCGAGGAGCGCGACAATGGCGACTGCGTTCATAGCCCAATTATTTATTACAAAAAGGTAACTGTAAAATCGACCGTTTGGTGGAAAAAGTGCGCCGCAGAAGTGCCGCCGATTTGCTTGCCATGCGACGCGTCAAATTTAAATGCGATTTCACAACGTGGCCGGTTAAAATGTAATCAAAAAACGATCAATTATAAAACTAGTGAAACATTAAACGGTAGTAATTAATTAAATAAATTAATAAATAAAATAAATTAAAGTGAATTCTTTTTTTTTAATTACTGTTACAGTATAAATAAAGTTAATATTACTATACAGGGTTTCGGAAATTGTTTTCGGAAACTTGGAGGAAATATTCAACGTGGTAAAATAATGGTAGTAAATAATGTAACAAAACTTAATATTGCCCGAGGTATAGCTTGTCAAAATCCATTTTTTCAAATTTCATTTTTAACACAGTAACACGTTACAAAATAAAAGTGTTTCAGAAATCTGTCGCTAGAGGGCGCTTTACCAAGAACACGTTTTTTTTTCTTACTCTTGTTTCAAGTCGATAAGTGTTATCGTTTAGCCACAAATCGACTTTTTTATTCTCGGCCGAATACCCAAACACTTCTAATTTACAAAAAGGTGATACTGGATATCGCGATATGCATTTCTGTTACGGAAAAGCAAGTGATAATGCAGGCCAGCATTATTGACAGCAGACAACGTTCACAACATTTTTCAAAACAGTATGCTTCAAATTAAAAAAGCGATAAGTCAATGCAATAACATGTTTAATTTAAGTAACATTAATATTTAACATTTAACATTTTTTAAAATAAAAAATTATTAATACACAACTGGTACTAGAATTTTAATGACCACCTCCCACAAAGGTATCATTAAAAAGATCACTTAGAGAACTTTTAAACACTTAGATGCAACATTTGACACGAAACTGACCTTTAGAAACCACATTGAAATGTTGCATTTCATAGTGAGGAATTTTAGAGAATTTGCAAGCGAGCCCACTTAAAAATTGTTATACGTGGACTCGAATGGTTCAATGGTTCAACAATATGGCAACCATTGGTATTGATATTGGTATTGGTATTAAAAGGGGGCGCCCTCGCGGGCGTCCAAGCACTTAGGCCATCAGATGGGCCCGTTGTGCCCCCAGACCGCGCTAGAGGGCGTCCAGAATGCCGTCCCTCCTATAGAAGGTCAGCAACTCCTTTAACCCAATACACAATATGGCAACCAAGTACTTTCCTCAAATTGAAAACACATAGAAAGTTTCTAAAATGACTCCACTTTTATATAAATTATCTCTATCCTGCCTGGGGGCTGCCACAAAGTGTTATTAGAAATGATTTTCAAGACCTTCAAGGACTGTAAGAGCCTCTTGAATTTATGAACTAATAACCCCAAAAAAACAATATTTTGTTCAAAGGAACTTTCTATCAGTCGATGAAATTATTTAAAGACATAATATTGAAGTTTTCTTTCTCTGTTTCTTCGTATTAATTTAATTAATTTATAATTAATTTAATTTTTAATTATTTATTATTTCTATTGAATAATTATATATTCATAATATCAATCATTGTACATTATATTAAAATATATCATGTGCCTTAGTTACATCTTATTCTATTTTCTTTTTTTAATTATTTTAGTTATGCAATTTTCATTTAATGATTGCTTTGCTTGCTGACTTTTTTTGTAAATTCATTAACATGACCAGGTTCAAGGCAGTAGCATACGCACCCGATCTATGCGTTATGTGTTATGTGCGAAACAAAGGAAGGTCTTAAAATCCCATAGACAAAAGGAGAAAAAGAATAATGCTAAAAGTTAGTGAAGAGAAAACTAGATACATGAAAATAGACTGCAACGAAATAAAGAGGGATGTAGATCAAACTACGGAAGATGGCGCATTCGACAGAATCAATTAACTCAAATACCTCGGCACACATATCGATGAAAAAGAAGGAGAAGAAGAAGGAAATACAGCACCGGGAATAAAGCTTTAGCAGCTCTTAAGACTTCACCACGACCCCGTAATCTACCCAAAAAATTAAAGCTCAAGATATACAAAGACAAGAGTTATGGTTGTTTTGTGTGGATGCGAAGCGTGGACCATAACTCTCAAGATGACAAGAGAGGCTGCTGCCCTTTGAAAATAAAGTTTTAAGAAAAATCTGTGGACACATACAGTGTGTGTACAGTGGAGAAAACGCTCATACGATGAGATAAAAGATATACAACCAACCCTGGGTTACATGCAATGGACTACAAGCAAGAGCCAGACGGCTGGGATGGACAAGATACGGGAGGAGTCAAAGAGTCAAATATTTAGGAGGCTGACTACTCCAACGCTACAAAGGCAAAAAATGCACGAAAAAAGAAGCTGTGTTGACAAGAACAAAATATATAGAGATAGTATTATTTGAAAATAATGAAGCAATTGAGTTCGAACATGAGCTTTACTTGATAAGAATCTAGGTCCTTCAGTTGTATTTAAAATAGATCAAGCTACTTTGAAGGTTCGGTTAGGAGCCCAATATTTAAAAAAAGGAGTAAACCCCAAAACAACGTTAGCCAGCTGTTGCTTGTTTGAGATGAAAGAGCACCTTTCTTAAATATATTTCCTTAGGTTTTAATTTATTGAATATGATCAAACTACTTGTGCCAGTTATGTTGAAAAGAATGCAGAGTCGGGCTGGGCAAGAAAAAGGATAATACTGGCAATGTTATTGAAATTATTTTAAGAATTTTAGATGGTGAACCGAATGTTTCCAAATATATACACATTTTTTATTAATTCTACAATACTAGCACATATACTTTTCATATGCTGAATGCTTTTCAAATTTGTAAAACCTCACTCACACTAATTTTTTTGCCTAATTTTCTATTATTATAACACTATTCTGAGGAATGTTAGGTAAAAGATAACCCTTAAACCACAGTTCCAAACGTTCTGCAGTTTTATCTGCGTCATTGTCCATACATGGAGTCTTTAATGTTTCTACAGCCAAGGCACCAAGCATTTCAGGCCCAACCCAAATTGTTCCTCTTTTCTCTTTGTCAAGGTAAATGATCGAACACCTTTTCAAAAAAAACTTTCAGGGCTACTGTACTACTATTTACGAATCTTCTGGATTTCTCTTGCGTCGGTTATTTATAACTCGAACTTGCTGACGTTTCGCCGATAATTCCCGTTGACCTCTTCAGAGCTTCACTGAAATTAAAAAATGATATTGAAGCAGATAGTGGACAAGACTTTCCAAAGACTAGTTACTAGTGTAGTTGCAAGATAATTTTCAATTTTTCTCGATAGAGGCGGATCGATTTGAAAAGAAACGAGGTAGGAGAACAGCAAAACGGCCGTTGTGTACGAAATCATTCCTACACAATCAATTCGAGCTTAAAATAACATTCGACCGGTTTAATTGCTGAAATAGCTAATTCCCGAACTCGTTACGTCCCGCGGGTCGGCGTTCTATCTTTGTCCGACCCGCAGTTAAAATAAAGAAGAGGGTCGGCATCGCGGAAGACATGCGATCAGGCCTGGCCCGAGTTAGATCAGCATATTCGTTCATTTCCCATAGAAATTAACCTTTTCTGTCTAAATTCGTTTAAAACATGCAATTATCAGTGCGGTGCTTGGGGCCTCCTGGCACCTCGTGCATGCCCGAGTCGAGCCGCCACCTCCCCCCCGACCGCACGGCCATATATTAAAAAGTTATATGTGACTCTACGTAACCGCGGACCGCCATATTGATTGTGGCGTTAATTCGGCCCAGAGACGATAAAACAAAAAGTGAATAACGGATTTTGCGCTCATATAATTTAATTATTACTTACGATTAATTAATTAACAAGGAAAACCTTCATTTGTATTGTATGCAGTTTTTGAAAAAGCGTAGAACAAATATTGATTTATGATTTCTTTATTTGATTAAATCTCCTGTGGTTTTGGAAAATTATACTTTTAGTGGAATCTCTGTATTCTTCGAAATAGGCAAAAGTTCGCTGTATCTAGATATCATCCAAACTACTCGTTTAACTCTCCAATTATCAAGAAAGTAACCAATTGCTTTTGAATGGGATTATCAAAGGGTTGTCATTAACATTCAATGCAACAAGATTATTACCTAAAGTTTCGGAATTTAAATTCAGGTAAAATTGTGGTCCGTAATAGAAAATAATTTTATACCTACCTGGGTTTAATATTCCTTGGTTTGGTATACTACTTAGTTTAAGTTTATTAGCAATCATTCTTATTTCGTGTGTAATACAGCGTGTGTGGAATCGTGTGCGAATTATGCAAAATATGTTTGAGTCTAGTGTATCTTAGGAGATGCTTACGCCCAAATGTAGCAAACACTATTCTATTGAGACTACGGAAGTTATAAACATTGTTTATTTAACTCTCATTGAACGTGGTGCCAGCAAGCAAGCATCTTTAGAAGAAACAGCCACATTGACGAAAATTCCAACATGAACTGTATGGAATATTGTCAATAAACCCATTTCAGCGAGGAAAAAAAGAAGCGAAATTTTCTCGAGTGTAGATGAAAGTGATTACGATATAATACGGCGTAAAATTTACCAGTTATACGAGGAACAAAGCGTGCCTATATTAGATATCTTAATCAGGAGGCTTGAAAAAGATGAAACCGGTATTAAATGTGGCAGAACTACCTTATGGAAGTGTATTCAACACATGGGTTTTAGATCTAAAAAAATTGACAAAAGGCAAGTTTTAATGGAATCTTTCAGAAATCGGAAATGGCGACTGGAATATCTAGAGAAAATTAGGATTAACAGAGAACAACAAAGGCCAATTGTTTACTTGGATGAAACCTGGTTCGGCACTTATGATATCCCGGGAAAGGGTTGGGTTGACTCGACTGATAAGTGTAAAACAAACGCGCCATCAGAAAGAGGTAAAAGAATAACTATTTTGCATGCTGGCTCTAAAGATGGTTGGATTTCAAATGGACTTTCTCTGTCTGCGAAAAATATTAAAGATTCTTCTCTGGATTACCATGAAGACACCACCGCTGATTTATTTGAAAGTTGGTTTAAAAACAAACTAATTCCAAACATTCCTCTTAATAACGTCATTGTAATGGATAATGCAAGTTATCACAGTAGACAGTTGACTAAAACCCCTTCCTCATGTGACACAAAAGCAACAATCCAAAACTACATGTATAATAACGACATTTATTTTCACAAAGATTATACCAAAAAGCAACCTACAAAGCTTGAACCTACAAAAGGAATACGTCTGTGATAATTTAGCAAAAAATCTTTAATCCTTAATTCGTATCAGTTAGTCACTTTCTTATATCTGTGAACAGACTTTACCTCAAGATTTTGAATTTGCCTAGAATTCCATTTTCTGCGGTAATAATTTCTGTAATTTTTGATCAACCGAAAGGCAATTTCGTTTTCGCTAAGCATGATGACAAACTAAAACTTTCCTTGAGGTTTACAAGGATTTGCAATTGTCAAGGAGTATTTATTGTGATATTGTGAAAACTTGCAGCTTAATTGTTATCTTATATTTCCTGTAATTCTTGCACACTAAAACATATTACCCAAACGCCTTTCTTATGTAGCTATTTAAGTGTACCTTGCAGTTTGTTAAATCACTCTGGTTTGACTAAGATCCTATTAGGTCCTTATATTTGCCACACTTGAATTTCGTGAAGGAGCAAAACAACAATGGCACAGACTGTTGGTATTACCCAGCTCGGCGTTGCCAATTATACTCGGATTTCAGCGACTGATTTTGCGTTCTTATAAAAATTAGTCGAATTTTTCAGAAAAATTACGGCAATGTGACAATTCGGTTAGTTGGGGGTGACGCATGCGCTTCTCTACGGAAATATCAGCCACCTGCGGCGCATCCCTTTTTACTGTAGTAGCGCCACTATATTTTCTTATAGCTATATGGCTGTTATAGAAAGAGAATAGGTCAACATTCTTAGGAGACGTAAGTCGTGAGTAAAAAAAAATTATTGGATGTGTTAAATTGACACAGGAATTTTGTTTGTCAGTTTTTTAAAGATGATAGTAATATAGAGCTAAGACATGCGGATCCTTTTTCCCCCGTATAACGGACTCGTGATGCATACGTTTATGTTTATGTAGATCCGAAACGAAACTGTTGTAACTTCTTCACGCAACGCTGCGTCATGCATAATACGTATCGTTTTGAGTGCGACGCCGGTGCTTCGGCATTAACGACAGCGTATAGTTTTAGAACTACGAGGGAGGGCCAAATAATCACTGTCCGTACGTCGATCGTAAATCGAAATCAAATTGCCCGGTTCCGAGCATATGGGTATTCCGTCCGGATGGGTATAATCATCAAGCGCCTTGTTTGTTTTTGCAAAAATATGATAGACGACGCGGTATATAATAAGGAAGACGTCGGGCCAGCGGGAGGAGGGATAAAGATGTGTTTGTTTTAGCGACCGATATGGCGGACTCGTTAGAAAATCGGGACCTGTTTAATGGACGACTTAAATGTTTAACGGTTATGGATTCGCGTATAGTGATTATGTGTGTTTGAACATTGTTGCGTAATGGCCGTTTGCGCTTATCAAATTAACCAACCCGTCCCTACACTTGATTTCGACTTGATATGTAGAGACATTTCCTGACCTGTGGTGTGAATAGGCATGTCAGTTGATCATTAGTCGCATTCAATGACACAGGTCTACAGTGATTTCGATGTCTGAAAGCTGTTTGTTTATTTGGATATTTTTGGGGGCCATGTTTTTGCTCTATCACGTCATTTTTTTATAGCGCTCTGTGCCTTAAAAATGTTATTTTATTAATATACATACCTATGACATGAATATGTTTGTTCCATGTTAGGCATGATTTTTAAATGAATTGATTTTTATAAAATTAAATGAATTTGGCAACACTGGATAATATTAGATTTCTCTGCAAAGCAACAGGGTTGACGCAAAATACAGCGCTTATGCGCGGTTTGGTTGTATTTGTTGGTCGTCTTACTGTATTCGCGGCTGTTGCCTTCTTTGTTACGTATTTCTAGAATGTACGAGGGCAGCGCCAAAATTTCCCGGCCTGAATATGAAAGAAACAAAGTAGAGTAACATTTTCTTATTATTTTTCAATATAATCCCCCTTAACTCCCAATACACTTATTACATCTCTTTATTAACAACTCAATCCCTTTAAAAAAATATTCCTTTGGTTTGTCTGCAAAATGAGCTAAAACAGCCTCTTTTAACTCAACTTCGTCGTTAAACCGCCGTCCACGTAAGTCAAATATCCAAACAAATAATAGTCGCTGGAGGCCATATCTGGACTATAGGGAGGATGTTCTATCTGTTGGAACCCACACTCTAAAATGGCAGCTTGTGCAACACCAGCAGCATGGACAGGTGCATTATCGTGCAAAAGACGCACGCCTCTGGTCAGTTCTCCTCGACGTTTTACACGTATGCAGTCACGCAATTTATGTAATAATGTTACGTAATATTTACCATTGACAATGGTATTAGTTTCTTTAAAATCTCAAAAGATCGTGGCCATCACCTTTTTTGTTGACTGGCAGACTCTGAATTTTCTTTGAGGTGCTTCACCCTTACAACGCGACTCCATTGATTCTTTTTTCAATAGAGGGTCATAGTAGAGAACCATAGTTTCATCTCCCGTCACAATAGTTTCTATCACAGGCTTCGGTTCCGACCCACAGAGTTCCAAAAAAGGCCGCGCACATTCGCCGAAAGGTTTTTAGGAACCCATTTTGCACCAACCTTAAGCATTCCTAAATGATCGACGAACACTTGTATCAGAAAGCTTAGTAATTTCTGAGATTTCCTTGATCTTTAAACATCGATCACTCGATACCACTTCTTCCGCAATCGCAACAATATCTTCCGTTATGACCTCCACTGGTCGACCAGTTCTTGAATCATCTTCAAGGGACTCCTGCTCCATTCGAAAACGTTTTGCCCATTCTTTCACTACAGAATTTGAAGGAGAACTTTGGCCGTCCACACCATCCAGCCTTTCTTTAATAATTTTAGATGCTAACCCTTCTTTTGTCAAAAAAGATTTTCTCAAAGTTATGACTGTTCCGGAAAGTAAAGCTTGGGAAAGTTTTGTATTGGTAGTCTAAAATTTCCTAGGTAATCATGAAGCACCAAATTATGAAGAAATTGTGCAAAATATGCTGATCAATTTTGAGATTTCCGGATAATTTAGGGAATTATAGTGAAGAACAGGGAGAGCGGTTCCGCCAGGATCTAAAAGTGATGGAAAAACGGTATCAGGGTCGCTGGGATTGTCACATGATGGCAGTTTATTGCTGGTCTTTAAAAAGAGATTTTCCAAAGAAGAGTTATAAAAGAATATCTAATAAAAGGGGTTTTATGGAAATGTAGTATAAGTTTCTAACATTTTTTTCTCTATTGCTATTTTGTGTGTCAGATCCAAAAAAAAAACCTTTTTTTTACCCACCCTAGTAAATATTCTTCATTTTTGCTTAATACTGTTACAAATACTGCTTAAGTGTGGCTTTTTTCCCTTACAGTTACTTTAACAATTATGTAATATTACGGAAACATTTTGTTGGTATGCGTTTTACTAATAAACTTTAATGCATGTAGAACATTATTTGACTTTGGAAGGTTTCAAAGCGTTATTTTTAGCAACTCTCCGTTCTCCTTCAACTTGAAAAGATGAGAGGATCGTTCGCGTTTTCATTCTTCCCCGGCTCTTCTTCACACGACCCGGCTAAATCTACAGCACAGTTCAACGGCGATTAATAAACATCGGCTTGTCAGCTCCTAAATCGATACGTCACTCAGACGCGGATAAAGCCGTAACGAAGCCTCATCTAAAAGTTGAAAGGATCTCCGGGTCCGAGCAGCTAGCTAGTCCTCGCACAATTAGTATTCAACAAATACCCCATTAAATCCGACCACGACCGTAAATAAGTCGGGCGAAACGATCGAGAGTGGCGAGGAAGATCCGAACACACGGTACACGCCGGCTAATGCCAGCCTTACATGGACCGGGCATCTCTTGGGTCTCCACGCTCCGCTAACCCGGCTAC
Source organism: Cylas formicarius (assembly GCF_029955315.1). Classification (NCBI taxonomy): domain Eukaryota; kingdom Metazoa; phylum Arthropoda; class Insecta; order Coleoptera; family Brentidae; genus Cylas; species Cylas formicarius. Next base: position 27,039,121 of record NW_026844326.1, on the reverse strand, counting down.
AAATTGTGTCCGCTCGCTTTATGCATACATGAACTATTGTTTATTATTTTTCTTCGCTTTTTTCTTCTCTTCTCGGCCCTGTTTCGCTCTCTCACTTTGTCTCCGTCTTGGTCGAATATGAATTATCGCGGCCCGTACCGGGACGACCTGAGAAATACTCCGGGATGTCGGAGTGCGTTCAATTCTTCTTCTTCAGTATTGAATTTACGTCGTAAATATTTACCTAAAATTTTCTCTCTTTCAACAAATAAATCTGGAGCAATTCTGTAAATTGCCCTAAATCCAGGCACATGTTCGATAAATCCAATTAATGAAATTACCACAATTCCTTAGAAATTTTCGATAAAACAGAGTAAATCGTCTTTATTCTTTCATGTCGTTGGTCTTAGTTGTGCAAACTATAAACGTAAACAGCTGATTTAAAATATTAAGTCCAAAGTAATCCTGAATAATCTGTAAAAATACAGTAAGTATAAAATTTTAAATAAACAAGCAAAATCGTCCTATTTCTTTCAGCTAGTTATTCACAGCCCCAAACAAAGGCAGGCCTAGCAATAACATGTAACGAGCCAATAAAAATTAAATATTCAATAAACCATAGCAAATCCTTGAAATTATTCAATAACTCAGAGTAAATCACGTTAACGCTTTTGGTAAATCATCGTAAGAGTAGTTTTTGTTAGTTTAATCACCTTAAATGACCATAAATTATGTGAAATAGTCAATAACCACAGGTAAATCACGAAAATTCTATTGGATGCTTAGTTAGGAAGCAAAACACTGATAACATAATGTCAAATTATCGTAAATCGCCGTAATTCTTTCAGAGGGATAGTCACCGCAATGAAACCAAAAGATTGACACGTGCGAATAATTTGAAAAGAAGGTGATTAAAATTGTTTCTAAATCTATAAAAAATGGTCGTAACTCGTAACGTAAAGCACTAAAATTCTATCGGATACTTAGTTAGAAACACGTGAAAAACTGATATGAAACGTTAAATCATCAGCAAATAATTCACAACAAAATTCCAAATTATCGATAAAACACCGTAAACCCAACCCGAAATTTTCAATAAACGAGCGTAAATCGCCACAATTCTGGCAGCAGGGAAGTTACCTAGATGAAACAAAAATATTGACCCGTGCTCGTAATTTGAAAAAAAGATGATTAATATTCTTTATAAATTAAAAAAAACTGTAGATAAAACAATGTAAATACAAAGACATTCAAAATAAACCAGCGTAAATAACTACAGTTCTTTCAGCAGGATAATTTGGGAGACAAACAAACACGTGAAAATTATTTGAAGAAATGTTAATTAAAATTCTGTCTAATTAAAAAAAAAAATTTATAAAACATCGTAAATCCAACCAAATTTTCAATAAAACATATATAATAATAATAATAATAATTCTTTCACCTATATTCTTGCAAAAAACTTTAAGAAATTATCGATAAAATATCGGTAAATCCAAAGAAGTTTTCAATGAAAAAGCGTAAATCGTCAAAATAACTTCAGTTAGATAGAAAATTGATGCGTCGATGTGATTTGGAAAAATTCTTTGTGTGAACCTAGACTGAATTATGCTAATTCAGCAACAATCCCCCAAATCAATTCAATTATTCTGTCAATGTATTCAATCTAGTTGCGTAATTTACCTCCGGTTTGAAGCCATTTTAACGGGTACAAAATCAATTCCAATAAATAAATCAATAAAACCATAAATCTAATAAAAAACAGTGTAAAACATCATAATTCTTTCACTTACTTAATTGCGGAGTCGAAACAAAGATTGATAAGTTGAAGTAATTTTAAGAGAAGGTGATTAACATCCCTTCAAAATCTTTTAAAAAATTATAGATAAAATGCCGTAAATCCAACGAAATTTTCAATGAATTTAGCTTGACAGTTACCGAGATGACAAAAATATTGACGCGTGCAAAGGAGATTCAAATTCTATATAAATCTGCAAAAAACTTTTGATAAAAAATCGTAAATCCAACGAAGTTTTCAATAAAACAGTGTAATTCGCCAAAATTATTTCCGCTAGTTAGTTATAGAGAATAAACAAAAATATTGATGCTTGCATGTAATTTGAAGAAATTAAAATTCTATCTAAATCCTTAAAAAATTGCCAATAAAACACCGTAAATCCAACGAACCCGGAATGAAACATTAAAATACTTTCTGTTTAACAATCCCCAATAAATTATCGATTTATTTTTGTTATTTACTACCGGTTTGAAGCTATTTCAAGGGGTACAAAATCAATTTTGAATACGAGCGATCGGAAGACAAATAAAAATTCGACCAAATGTCAAGTGCGAGCCCTTTCGGTGCGCCCCCGAGCTTGCGCGAAGAACAACAAAACTTAACCGACCGTGTTGAAACAAAAGAAAACTACATAATCTACGACTAATCCGACTGATTTATTCGAGGTGCTGATTGCACCGCGAGTGCCGACGTTCCGCATCGCCTAACAAATATAATTTAAAGTAAATTTAAGTTTTTGAACGGCACATTCGGATACGTAAGCGAATCTTGATCCAATAACGTTAACGCGGCGTATTTTTATGCATATTATTAGCCGCGGCTGTTACGTTTTACGGTCGATTTCGCAGCCGCCGCCGCCGCCGCCCCCCCGAACAAAACCAGAAATCGGTCCGGTGCATGGGAACTGAAAGTGCATCAAAACGCTTAATTGATTTCGTTCGATTTCGGAATTGATTTTCTGTGTAATTAAAACGATGCTGGGGCAGTTTTTGCCGTCTCGCCGCTGGATCGCATCGGTTCAAATAGCGCATTTATTTGTCTAACCATTTATTTACCTAATATCGTTCACATAATAGTATATTGTGCAAAAAGTGCGGTAAACGGCATTTGACTCACAAGTTTATTTGGCACGAGCGGAGCGGGTGCTTAGTATACGAGTGAAATAAAGAGTTTTACACAGTAATTACACACCGAACTAACGTGCGTGAAGCGTCACGTTACCACGTCAATCTCGTTTCCCACGGATCCGAGCCGCTTCGGACATTTCCGGGATTTTACCGCACAATTTTGGGAGCAATCGGATGTTTTCGGAGATATTTCCCACGCCTTGAATTTTGAAGTTTGTGAATTAAAAAGTAGTTTATTTAAAGAAAAAGACTGTAGTTGGTAGAAAGGAGAGAGCTTTTAAGATGATTAAATTTTTAATATCGTATAAGCAAGAAAAAGCAGGTCATAAACTTCAATTTTGTTTTGTTTGTACCGATGAGACATGGATATTTGAAAATGTTACAATTGGTCTTGGCAAGATATTAATATAAAACTGTAAAAAAATCTAAAATTCATGCTAACGGTACTTAGGATCTCTGTGGTAAACTTAAATTATAAATGTCACTTTACTTACCGACTAGTCCACTAGATTTTAATTGTAGCTTATAGCAAGTAGTATTTAAATTGTCTGATGTATGGCATAACGTTTTTCTGTGAATTAGTTTTTGGGTACATTTTTGCAAAAACGTCAAAATTCAAACCGTGCGGTAAAAATCTCCGAAAACATCCGATTACTCCAAAACCCGTGCCGTAAAATGTCAGAAGTGACTATACTGTTTCTACGACCGTTAGTTTTTGGGTACATTTTTGCAAAACAAGAATATATTCACTGACAAGACCGAAGAAAGAATTGAAAAACGCCAAAACTCAAGCCGTGCGGTAAGATCTCCGAAAACATCCGATCGCTCCCAAACCCGTGCGGCAAAATTCCCGACATGTCCGAAGTGGCTCGGATCCGTGGGAAACGAAACTGACCTGGTAAAGTGACGCCTTCCGCACGCTAGATCGGTGTGTAATTAGGTATTTTACAGATGGGAGTAGAAAAAGGTATATTATTAACATTAGTAGATACTTTGCAAGGAGTATGGGACAAATTTCGTGAACAGGGAGTTTCAAAAAAACATGTACCATCGCCGGAAGGGAGATTGATCACGTAAAAATCACACTTTCGTTTTATCAACATCCTATTCTACTTGGTTTCGTAGCTACAAGGTGTTATTTCTTTTTATTTACTCCAAATTTATCCAAACAACTGCAACAAACATGTTTTTGTATTAGTGAATATCAAATTTGGCAGTGTTGTTCACATTTTAACAAAAAAAGGTCCGTCATCTACTTTAAAAACAAAATCATTTTTCGTTTATATTTTGACACCCACCAGCAGAGTTCGTTTTACATAAAAGTTGTATGTTTTTTTTCTATTAGCTTCTGAATGTAGAATTTATTGATCAACACTATCATTGCCTTTTAAATCATTGTTTATAAGTTTGGTGGCACCCTGACAGATATTAATAGTGCACGACCACTAATTATAATTTCTAGAAACACTATTTGTTTACAATATTGGTTTGATGTGGTCTTGGAATTCCTTTTTATTTTACACGAGACACTTGCTTCCTGAAATCCAATACGTTTAACCAAACCGATAACGAGAACATTCTAGCAGTCAATCTCGACTAGATGGTATTATTTATTTTTGTAATTATTCCTGTTTCAAATAATGTTACGTTTGGACTCGAACTTGCAAGTTGCCTTACAGGGGATTTCATTAACCGATAGTGCCAATTTCTTAATTTAGTCAAATCGGAGAGATCACAAATAAAAATTTCACTATCTCACTCCAACCTCTGATGTACTGAACGCGTCCTAGTTAAAAATTTTTCCGTCTGATGATTGGCTAGATCCCACATACAACTACTTGGGAAATCAAGGCTACTCCCACAGGGCAACTCAAACATGTAGTCGAAAACAAACAGGTGTCGAAATCGGTTAACTTCGACCCAAACGAAAGGAGGAACAAGGCAGAAGAAAGTGAAAAAAAATCCTACAGTAAAGAATTATTTAATGTCTAGCCAGAATATCTGAAAACGGTAGCAAACTTTTCGAGGTTCTGTCAACTAAAATACGACTAAAAGACCTAGACAGGTCGCTGTTTGTTCAAAAGGCCCAAGATAAACTCAATATATCCTGATGGACAAATTCCACATTGGAAAATTTAAGATTTCCAACAGCGTCTTCTTGACAGAACTTCTCATGTTATCGTCAGGTCATAGATAAAGTCAAAGTCGAAAAGTGAACGACGTATCAGACCAGGGAATGTTCAAACAAACACTCAACTTTAAGTTAATCACTTGTAAAAGCGTGGTTACACGAATAACCAACTTTTGTTTTACTTTGCCTGTCGATAACTAACCATTAAACACACTATGCCAAGATAACCAAAGATGGTTTCGAGAGATGAATTAATTGAATTATAAAATGAAAATTGAGGAATTTATTAATTAGATCGTATTACAAAAATACACTCGGCTCCAAGAGATATACGAGGAGAGTTGAAAACTAGACTAGACTTTTATTTTGTTTACGTCTGATTTTAGATTTGGAACTGGGAAGAAATTAGGAATATAGTTTTACCGTTAGTTCTTTGAACCACGTATTATTATTCCAATTTTTCCAATTCAGTATTGCCATTTGGAACTTTTTGAAAGATTCATTTTCTTCTTCATTTTTTTCCCCCGTTTTTAACCGAAAATGTCCAAGCTTTTCGGTCAAAGGGACCGACGACGTCGTAAAAATCAATTATTTTCAAATTTGCCGCCGCTCGAGCATACAGGCGCGCGCACCTGCGCGCAATCACCCTGTTTATCCGACTGTGAAAAACGGGTCCGGCAAATTCGACGCGAGGGAGGGAGCGAGACGGATAGAGTCCCGTCTTCTCCGAAACCGCCGAAAAAAACGCGTAAACCCAATTCCGATCTGTGATGCGAGATAGCCGAAGCGTATAATGGTCGTCACACACGACGGCCTCACGTATGACCGTGCGTTTTAAAGGCGACCATGCGTGACGCAAATCGGGACGACTACGAGACGTTCCGTTTAGTACCTGTCAATTCGGAGATCGCGATTGGCTCCAAAGAGACCCGAAAAAGAAGAACCACGCTCGGATTTTTTCATTTCCGATCGCGTAGATAACGACGGGCCATTCGAATAGGCGCGTGTCGGTCAGATCAATCAGCGCCGTTAATTGGATCGTCCGCGAGGAGGAGGGGGGGAGAAGTCGAAAAAATGCCGTCTAATATCGGAGCAAAAATGAAACGCCTAAACGCACCGGTCTTTGTTACATAACGTTCCGACCAAAAATTCGATCGGATCCACGAAGAAAAAGAATCGTAGCAGATTCAGGCACGTGCTGGGTCGTACGCCGATTGTGTCAGTTGGAAACGTTGCCGCCAAAGCTTCCGTTAACCATAATTGACCATTCGCACCGCCTTCGGAAAATGGAATAACTTGGGAGCAGCTTCGGGACAAACCAAAAAAAACTGAGTCTTCTCGACAAACTTGAAAAATCAATTTGACTTCTTTTAAGCCGTGCACGAGGTACACAAACCAGTAAAAATGAGTCTGATCAAACCAAGGCGTCCATTTCTTTTTAAGATTTTCGTCTGTTTTTTGGACTTTGCGATGAAACACGATAACTGTCCGAAATTTGAAGCCATCCACTTGAAATTTGCATATATATATATAGAGTTTAGCTCTGTAACGAAGTTTATTGAAACTGGGGGGCTGGGGGGTCGAGAAGTTTTTTTTTTAATTAAAAATCGCACTTGCAGGGTATCAAGAAAAAAATCATTTCTTCAAGACGGTATGTACGATCGAAAAAATTCTTTAACAAAACGACGCGCAAGATCCGGATCAAAAACCTTTATTCTTGATGATTTTTTAAAAATGTACAGGGTGCATCGGTAATTTGCAAAAAACTGAAGATTGATCTCCCTTTGTAATGATTATTGACAATAACAAGAAGGCTGTGATTCTGTTGCCAGTTTTTTTTTTGCATAGCTTGTATGGACAGCTTAAACTTTTGTATTTAAGTTTTCGCATACTGTACAGAGTGTTCGGGATATTCCGTGCTATATTGAAAAACGTCATAAGTGACCCAAATTTGTAGCAATCCTTTTTAAATTTGGAAACAGTAGAATTTGAGCGTAGTCAAGTACCACCAAATATATTTTTTTAAATTTTGAAAAAAATTTTTTTTCGATTGTATTCAGGTATTTTCAATTATGGACAAAAATCTAAAAGACGATGAAAATCGTTCTTTTCGCTATTAAATCATTAACCGTAAATCAAAATTCGTAAAAAATATGGCCAATTGGTTTAAACAGTTTAAGAAGCCACATCGAGAGCTACAATTTTTGTATTTACGGTTTTCGTCCATCACATACTCTGTTGGACATATTTCAAAAAATCCAAATGAAAATCACAATTTCTCGCCCTCAATCGAGACGCGATGACGTCATTAATTATTACGGCGTACTGCCTGGTTTCGGAAAACAAGCATTTTCTTCAAAAACACTTACTCTATTGGAAAAAATCATACACCAGGAAACGTGGGAGATCCAGGGCTATCACCCCTATTTCGAACATTGTTAGAATTATATACAGGATCTGTCGATTATTGGCAGAAAATCTAAAAGTTCCTTAAAATTTCTGTTTTTGTGGCGATAAATGAAAAACTGCTAAAGATGAGATAATTTGATTTGAACAGTATCGTAAACTGTGCCGAGAGAGTTTCAGGTTTTGTCAATTATACAGGGCGCGCGAGATATTTGAATACTTACCGAAGTTTGCCGCAACTTAGAAGTTCGACGAGATGTGAAGGACAATTTATACAGGGAGTATTCACAATAAAATAACATTGATTTTGCAAAAGTTCCATAGTGGTCCGCAGGAGCACGATAGAAAAGCAATGCGTCCCTCAAGAACAAAAACTCCGAATTCTTGTTGAAATTAAAATCTGGTCCGCGCTACACTCTCCGAATTGTGTATTGCGATACACGATTAATGGTCATATACTTGCACCAGAAATATAGTGCTTTTACAACCGACCCCGTGATTTGTTACTCCAAAACCGCAGCCCCTAATAGAACACCCTGCCGAGCAGATCCTTACCCGTAACCATTTCAAGACCGTAATAGCAATTTGTCTAACCACACTAACAAGCGGGATGTAAGTATGTTTTCAATCTTTTTCGCCGAGTAATAAAATAATTAGTACAAAATAACCATTTATTACGTTCTATTTTAGTACATTTCTACACAGTATCACTATTAATATACAAAATATTCAATATAATAATAATAAAGTATCAGTCACTTAAAAAATCGTCACTATTGCTACTATCGCTACCCAGTTCAATGATCAATTCAGCCACTCAAGAAGAAGTATTTGGAATTTTTCTAATTTGGGCTTAATGATACGAGGCATTATCCAACACAATAGCAGTATTTGGTGACAGTTTGGGCTTATTTTCACACCAGTCCTCAAATATTTCCGCGGTCATGTTTTCATGGTAATCTACACTTGAATTTTTGACGTTTTTTTGGACCCAGCATGAGGAATTATTATGCGTTTTCCATGCAAAAGCGGTACACACTTGTTGCTGCTATGACATCATCCTTTTTTTACTGTGTCGTAAGTGTCGAACCACGTTTTTTCTACATGCTGTTAACGTTTTTATCTGCCAATGTTCAATTCAAATGGTCACGTGCAAAGCATAGGCGTGCTTGTCGATGAGCTGGGGTAAGTCAATATTTTTTCAAGGTAATCACTGTGTATGAGAACTTTTTTGTGAAATATAAAATATCTCTCTAAAACAAAATATCTAATTTTTAGTTACCAACTAGTTTTTCTTCAAAACAAAAAAATTAGCAGACTGTTACAGTCGCGAAGCTTTTGGCACCCAATCTTCTATCGCGTAACAGTGTAAAGTAGAAACTCTTTTTTCTCTAGAGACAGGTACACGCAAGTAGGAAAAATACAAAATACAACTTGTGCATAAAGTTGGGAGAGAAACACAATTCGTGTCGTCAAACTGGTAAAGAACCAGGTTAGTCTTGAAAAAAAAAGTTTTTAAAACCTTTAGACGTGAAAATCTTCCAAAAATTGAAGACATACAGAGTCAATATTGTGGGATTGCAAGTTCCCTTGCCTATAACTGGAAGGAAAAACTTTTTTAATAATAAGTTTACAAAAAGTGCAAAAATTGCTTTAACTTACACAAGTTGTAGTTTCTGTACGTATTTTATTGATGTTAAGTTTTTCCTTCCAGTGATACCTAAGTAAGGGAATTCTCAATCCCGCAAGCTCTTTTTGTCTTCAGTTTTGAAAGTAAGTCCACGCCCTCTTTATCAAATGCCTGAGGATCCTCCCAGCAGTCAAAAAAATCTTCAAGACTGACCTCATAAACCGTTAGTTCTTCTGTAGTCGTGAGAAACATGTCTCGATTAAAAACTGGCTTTACAAGTTGGTGCAGAAGGCTGAGAACTTTCTTTTGGTTTTTCCTTGCGCTCCACTGTGTGAAAATGGACAACTTTATTTGAAATTTAAGCTTCAGTTTGTACTACTAGTCGCATTTTTGAGTTACTAGGCAAAATATAATTACGAACTTCATACCTATTGTTACTGGGTAAACCGGAAACCAGTAATTTATTCATAGGCAACGGATTAGACGGGAGAGTCAGGTAAATGTCGACCACTTGGCAAAGCTTCTTAAGATCTTACGAAAATTATATATCACTAATTTTTTCGTTATATCGCGTCGATAATTGTGGAAAATGTGTATGAATGTTTAAGAAGTAGTGTATTGTTAACTGTTGAATCAAAGAAAAAAACGTAGCGATTTGGATAAACTGGAAAGGAAGCTAGATTTAATTTAATTCTGGGCGTCCACAACAGAACCAGCGTCTTAAAAGTGCTTTATTTTCGAGAAGAATGAAACTCCAGTGGCGAAAACCAAAAGCCAATAAAACTCGAAAGGAAACATACGTAAGTAAATCTTTGCCATTAAAAGGAGCATACAACAACGGTAATTACTGAGTATGAGTATGATTATGAGTAATTATGAGTAAGAAGGAGAGATTATTTCAGTAATGGAGCATTTTTAAACTCTGTAAGCGCTTTCGGCTACGTACGGTGAAGCCGAATGTATTTCCGAACTTCATGGGAAAAGATCGCTAAGAGGTTCTCTCTAAAAAACGCATCCGTTACACGTATTTATATATTTGGTTTGTTTTGAGCGTCGATTATTTAACTAGTTTATTCGAATATGCCAAAATTAAGAAAGACACGTCGGTTTGTTTTCACAATTATTTAAGAAGTTGGAGTCAAAATAATTTTTTTTTAATTTAAAAGCGTCTGCGTATACTATTATGTAATGATCTTGTGTTATGTAAAACGTTAAATTAGTTTCTGCTCCTGCAATATTGTAGTTTTATTTTCTGTGTTAATATTTGTTCTTGATAAATAGTTTGCTTATGAATGTTTTTTTGTGGGCAATTAAAAAATAATGAAAATTCTACAACGTACTATGAGTTCAGATTATTTTATTGTATAAAATATCTATTAACAATTTCTGACCTTAAAATCGCAGATGAATAAATAATTCTGCCAAATTTCTCAGGAGTATAACATAGTTTGCGCTCCCCATTATGCATGCAAATCGAGTTTTGAAAACACCAATTCATCTATCCACAGTACTTCAGGTTTGTCACAAGTCATGACTCAGGGTTGTAATGCATATCCTGAATCCCTTAACTACCAATATATGCCTTTGACATCGAACGAAGGAAACAAATATAATTAAAATATACCTCGAAAGACATAGGTTGGCAAATAAAAATATGTAGAGCTTTCCTGCAGCATATTGAGATTCCAATCACCAAAGCACGTCAGTTATTAATCCATCACGTCCACTTATTGTATGCATGTTTTCTGCTGACATAGCATAGCATCATGATCACACCGCATGAAAATGCGGTGTGATGGTTACTATATGAGTCTTATCTATACAGCCAATAATTCCTGAAAATTCACCTTTTCCATAAAAGCTCTTTTAATTTGAGCATTTCCTTGTTCAGTTTGGAGAAAACAGATCCAATGATTAGACAGTTGTTGCGCAATCAGTTCTTGTTTGGTTTGGAATTTTTGAATTCCTATTACTATTTTCCATGTGCTAACCGTTAAATAAATTGAGACCTTATTCAGCAGAAACAATTCAATGAATCTCTCCTCTCTTGAAAATGAAATCTATCTTCTATCTTTCATTATTTTTTGCAATTTTTAGATTGTCTCAAAACAAGATACATCTATAATTTAAATTTTTAAAATTGTTATGTCCTAAGAGGATTCAGGTTAGAATACGAACATAAGAAACCTGTAATGCCTCTATTTTGTTCTATATTTTATGATAATTTTAATAAAATTAAATGTGCAAAAAGGAACTAACAAAGATTAGTGAACCAAAATAAATAACGATTTTTGGTTCGGTTGGGATTTTCTTCATTATTGTTTCTATGTTTTCTATAATTATCCGTCTCAGACTGACGAAACGAATCTTGGCGTCTAGAGGAATGGTTAGGGATGAATCTCGGCATGTAACGACTGTTTCCCTTCGCATCCGTATCTCTTTCGCTTAGGAATATGATACAAGTTGCGGAGTTTCAATAATTCTAGATCATCCTCAAAAAATCCGGGCTAAAAACAGTTTTCTCACACATTGAGTAACTTAGCACTTCAGTAGTCTAGCACACCACACTCTAACGTCCGTGTGGCATTACTATCCATTTTGGGTCCTTTGACGTCAAGCTCTGCAAAACATACAACTTTCAAAAATGTCATAAAAAAATAACGCCAATTTCAACGCGTGGCCATCGTCTTCCTATTTAGTTCGACGTTCGAAAGCTACGTAAATATTAATCCAAATATCACGGAATATTGTGATCGGACATCGACGACAGCCTTGGTTTACTTTCGACCGGGTAATAACAACAACATCAACCAACGTGAAGCGTCGAATCAACTTCGCGAAATTAGATCTGTTTTCTTTTTCTATTTGGCAATAATACTAAAGGTCGTTGGGTGCGTTTCGCAACTTGGGTACGACGTTCGTCTTTTGTGCAGCATGATTCGGCACAAACCCGCCCGATTATGTTGTTAATAATAACGATCTGCGTGCGCTGTGAGGGGGCCATCCTTTAAGATCTGCCCCACCGATGAAGTGGATCTTCCACCCGGTTCACCAGATCTGCTTCCCGCTTCGAATTGTACCGTTGACATTTTGACCGTCGCTCAAACCTAACTATCCGTTCTTCTTAATTCCTGCATCGCTTCCTGCTATTATAGTCCGTTTCTAAATGAAATGAAAACATGAAAATAAATTGTTGATGATAAACGGCACTGTGGTCACGAGTTTCAATTTGAGTTTTATCAACGTGTCACTTACTGTAAATATAAAAGCTGAAAAGATTATTAGGATGCACAATTTAAAATAATTTAAAAGTATACAGGTTGGCTCAAAATAGCGTGACGAATAGTGTGTTCAAAATAAACGGATATATTTGGATCATTTTAAATTGAAAAATCTCGATTTTTTTTTAAATATAACATATATGTAATTATCTTTTCTGAAACAACTTTTATTTTACATTCCATTCCATTACCACGTTCAAAAATGTAATAGATGTCTGAAATTTGTAACTATCGACTTCAAATTTTGCACATCCACATCTAAACCGTAGAAACTGGGAGCAATTAAGGCTTGCTTGGTATTCTTTTTAATTTCTTAAATTTTTTGTTTTTGTTATTTTTTCTTCCAGAAAAAACAAAATTTCTGGAAAACTATTAACTTGATCGGCAAAAGTATTTTACCAGGAGACAGGGAAGATTTGGTACTATAACTTCTATTTCAATAATTTTTTCAATCATACACAGGGTTTTTCTATTATACGCAAAAATCGAAAAGAACCTAAAAATTGTTCTTTTTCAGAGTAAATCAAAATTACCAAAACAAATGGCCAAATGTTATTTAAATGGTATTGTACAATGCATCAGGAGCTACCATTGTTGTATTTACGGTTTTCGTCTAACACATACACCATTTCTCGCCCTCAATCTCGACGCGATGACGTCATTTACTATTACGACATACCGCGTGGTTTCAAAAAACAAGTATTTTTTGCAAAACCATTTGTTCTATTGGGAAAATTCATATACCAGGAGAAATGCGTGATCCAGAGGTATTACCTCTATTTCGAACATTGTTTGAATTATATGCAAGCCTTGTCGTTTATGGGCAAAAGATCGTATTGGCGATAAATGAAAAATCTTAAAGATGAGAGAGATTTATTTAAACACCATCGTAAACTGTGCCGTTAAAACCGTAAATAAACTAACAAACAAAATAAACGGCCATATTTTAAATTGACAGAAAAAGTAAATGATATTAGATACCTATCACTACAAATGAACTTAGCTTATTATTAAATATCATTATGGCGCCATAAATGTTCTCTGTTGCTGTTTCATGGACGTTCCTTAGCATACATGATGTTATTCTTCTGCACAAGTCCCGAATCCAATTTTTTTTGCTAGTTATACTTCCACGCCGTGTTTGAAAAAAACAAGTTTCGTAGAAATTCATTATAGCCGTTTTCTTTGCTGATAAGCAAGCCGACAATGTCTTGTGAGTTTTCACCTCACCTCCAACGCGTACTAGCCTTCTTTCTCTTGTAGATGGTTTGGGTCTGTCTTCCATGAAATTTGGTATCACATACAAATTGCTTTACAGTTATGTCTTTCTACTAATTAAGTATAGGTTTTCATTCTAACTTTAAAAGAGAAAGAGAACTTTGTTTGCATCATAATCAAGCGTTTTTGCTTGTCTTCCTAGATTTTTCTGAAAGATTCCACGTCTTACCTGGTATAATTTAAATACTTCCCAATTCCAATCGTACTGTGTGCGCGTATCATAATGATAATCCTGCTGCCTATACTATGATATACATTTAAAGCAACGACTTTGTCCTTCACTGCATTAAGTTTATGGAACAAATGTTCCTAATTTACAAATATGGTTGTTACTGTTCACCGTTAGGAATGTTTATATATTTTCATTACCTGAGGACCCTTAAATTTAATCTTTCCGCAATATTATACGCAATACGATACATTTTTTCTATCCATTCCGTTTTTCTTTCCTTCAATTTCAACTCCAAGACACTATAGACATGTATATGTATAACACTCAATTTAAATTTGATTTATAAATATTTTTATTTATATAAACTACGTAGTGGTATAAAACATAGACGAACTAAACTGATGATTGGGCGCCACAAGCCCTCCCGATACGTTTTCCACGTGGTTTGATGCGACTCGGAGTTGATGGTTAAGGTGCCCCCGTATAATTTTCGAACTAAACGCGTCAATTATGGAATTCCCGCACCCGAGGTTAAGACGCGGGTGTGCCCCGACTCGACACCATCAACCGTTCAACCATGCAGGTAACCCCTACTTCCTGGTAGCTTGCAACGGGCTATTTTTGACAGTGGTAAAAATAAAATTACATTTATTATTTATCATCCTAGTACATGGTAGGTCCCGCTAGAGATTCGCAGTTCAGTAAGATCACGTCAAGTGGACCCCCCATTTACCACTTGATCATAAAAAATTAATCTATATATTTTGATGGAAAATTGATCCCCCAAAACGATTTTTTAAAATGTTTATTTTAACAACTTTTTTTTATAATGAAAATTTTAAGCACTTTTAATTAAAAAATGGATTAAAAATCAACCGTAAGAGATAGATTTATCCATGGCCAACTGTCTATACTTTAAAAATATATTAACGACTTAATATTATTTGCTTATTTTTGTATTATTAACTAACTTTTAAGTTAACAAATGAAAATTTAACTGATTTATTGGTAAAAAAAATATTTTTTTTTATCGGCCACAAGCTTTGCACATTTAAGTTTAAGATTCCGGAAGAAAATTTTACTGCTCGTCATTAGTTTAAACAAAATGAATTTATTTATGACAGCGCGCCGCGTTGCCGAGCGTCTCTAACTTCATTGAAGGTTTTATCAGTGATAATTAAAAATAATAATACAAAATAATATTACAAAACAAATTTTATTATTATTTATGTCATTTATGTCGGAAAGTCATTTCGTTTTTTTTTGGGGAACATGAAAGACAGTTTTCGTATAATGAATAAATATTTTATTAAATTATATATTGGCCATTCTGGTCCAACACCTTTTGCCATTTTTCTGGCAGTAACATAATTCCCCTCTCATAAAAGTTTTGGTCCTTGCTGGCAAAAAACTGGTTCAGGTGGTTTTTGACATCTTCATTTGAGGTAAAGGTTTTGCCATCCAAAAAATTTTGCAGGGACCGGAACAAATAGTAGTCGGAAGGCGCCAGATCTGGAGAATATGGTAGATGTTGCAGTACGTCCCATTCAAGCTGTAAAAGTTTTTGGTGAGTGACCAAACTTGTATGAGATCTCGCATTATCCTGGTGGAACACTACACCCTTCCTGTTGATTAATTCGGGCCTCTTCTCTTTAAGTGAATCATTCAATTTGTCCAGTTGATGACAATAGACTTCTGAATTAATCGTTGTATTGTCCGGCAAAAGCTCAAAAAAAACGAATCCTTTGACATCCCACCAAACGGAGAGCATCACCTTTTTTGGTGAATGTTGGCTTTTGACACGCTTTGAGCCGGTTCATCTTTTCTGTTCCATGACCTCTTGCGTTTAACATTGTTGTATACAACCCATTTTTCGTCCCCAGTAATAATCCGCTTCAAAAATGGATCATTTTCTTGACGTTTGAGGAGCGAATCACACACGTCAACGCGACGACACAAATTTCGCTCCGTAAGGACATGGGGCACCCACACGTCGAGCTTCGAGGTTAAGCCCATGCCTTTCAAATGGCCATAAACAGTCGAATTCGGCAAATTTAATCTCTCACCGATCTCTCGTGTGGTTATTCGCCGATTTGCATCAACTAATGCCTTTATCGCATCTTTGTCAGCTTCGACCGGCCTTCCAGACCGTGGTGCATCTTCGACATCAAAATTCCGGATCGAAATTTTGCAAACCAGTTCTGGCACTGGCGTACTGTTAACACGCCTTCTCCATACACATCCGTCAATTTTTTTCTCGCTTGGACAGCATTTTTACCTTTTCTGAAGTAAAAAAGTAAAATATGACGAAAATGCTGCTTATTGCTCTCCATATTTAAAAGGGCACCAACCAAAAACTATTGCGTAGAATTAATAGAACTTTTTTACACACAAGCCTTGCAATATCAGCTCTCAAGACATATAATGGTTATGCGGCTTAAGTGTGAAGTTGGTTTCGAAAAAACGTAATTAAGTCCTCCGACGGGAAAAAACGAAATGACTTTCCGAACAACCTTATATTATTAATAATTTTTTTTAAACTATATTCACAATCTTATACTGAATAGAACAAACAAGCTTAAATAATTAAATTGTAAATTTGTCGTCATTTATTTTTTTTTTAACTTTTTTTTTTAAATAAATTTATTATTATGAAGTGTTTTATCACGTTGGAGACTAGCACGATAAGCTTGTCTTTTTACACTCCCTGCTAAGCCATCACACGCTCCTTTGTCAGGAGATGTAGAGAAGAAAGTCCAATCAGCATCAACACCAAAATCATTTTTATGATTAACTAAATTGGCAAAATCATATTTAAATAATAATTAAAACTAATTTTTTAATCACATAATTTCATAATTCACTCGGCTTATTTTAAATCACAGAAAATATTATTATTACAATTAAAAATTATAATACTAAAATATTAACTAAAAAAACACAACTCTACAACACTTTATTTTAATTTTTTTTAATAATTATTTCATGCTCGGCGCCCGGCCCGCTGTAATAAATAAATTCATTTTGTTTAAACTAGTAACGAGCAGATGAATTTGTTCCTGAATCTTAAACTTAAATGGATAAAACATGTGACTGATAAAAAAAAAACATTATTTTTCTTACCAAGAAATCAGTTAAATTTTCATTTGTTAACTTAAAAGTTAGTTAATAATACCAAAATAAACAAATAATTTTAAGTCGTTAATATATTCTTAAAGTATAGACATTTGACCATGGATGCTGAGAATTTCATAAATTTATCTCTTACGGTTGATTTTTAAAGTGCTTAAAATTTTCATTATAAAAAAAATGTTGTTAAAATCAAAATTTTCAAAAATCGCTTAGGGGATCAATTTTCTATCATAAGTATTTATAAAATATATATATAAATTAAATTTTTATGATCAAGTGGTAAAGTGGGGTCCACTTGACGTGATCTAGAAGAGTAGCAAACTTTTGCCTGCTTCGAAGAACGTAAGGATTACAGTTTACAAAGAAATAATAAAAAAAAGTAATATTTTCCGAACACTGCATACTATACACTAAAAAAAACTTCTTTCTCTATTTAATATATAATTTATAGCATTTATAAATGTTCGTTGTACACTCTCACACGAGTCTGACAAGACTGTAAAGAGGTGTTATTAAAGTGTTATTAGTCACCCGTAAAATTAATCCAAGATTCTTTAGAGCCTTTTCCCAAAAAGAAGCCCCGAATCCAATGTAATTCCCAGGTCCTTTACAGAGATCGCCTTTAATCTGCAGTTGCGGCAATATTTTGTAACCTGTTCAGAGAACAATATTCTTCAAAATTTGACAATTCTCTCTGCAACAAAACTTAGTCTGCCGCCCAGTGAACCAACCAACGTACAAGGAGTATGTAAAAAGCACTTTGCGATGGCAAACAATAAGGGACCCAAATGTATTTGTACTCTGCACCAAGGCATATTAGTCTTTTTTACGATATATAAAAAATATATATTTTTTATATCCGCATGAGGAAGTTCATATACCGTTTGACGTTTGACTATATTTCCTATTTTTTGACGTCACAATACGGCTTTACTTAAATGTCGATCTTCATTTGCCATATTCTCTAGACACGCATCGTTTCCGGAAAATGATTTTACCCGAAGTGAGCATCGCTCCGAGTATATGGAGTGCGTTCTTGCGAGTCTAAACTAGCGTGCTTAGAGCCTATCCCCTCCCCCTACTTTCTCTATCCAACAGTTTGAGCCCAAACAATAGATGAGAAGGCACAATTCGAAAGTAAAAACTATATAGACGTGGAATGACATGCGGAGTAGTTCACGCTCGGCGATTTCCATTATAACGTATAACAAATCTTATCCACGCCGTAGAATTTTCCAATCTTTAAAGGCACAATGGCGTATCAAAACGATCTGATCGGGAAGCAGGTGAATTAAAACCGTGCGGCTTTCTCGACCGCGTCCGCTTGTCGTTACTTGATCCGCAGGACGGGGTAACTTTTTCAAAATGTTTTGATTCGCAGTATTTGTCTCTTTCCGATACAGCTACTATTTGATTGATGAAAATATGCTACAGGTTGTGGAGAATGCTTGTCTCCGCTTGATTAGTAATTAAAGCGATATACCGGGTTAGTAAAAAGTACCGAAGAAAGAAATATCTCCAAAACTGCCGAAGCTGGAACGATATAATTCAATTCAACAGCAATGTTGTCAGATTTCACTTACACTGATACACTTATAAAGTTTGCTATGTTCAAAAACGTTCAAAATTTGTTTTTAGCAGTGGTAAATCTGACGGCACCGCATTTTTGAATTCTGTATGTTCAAAAATCCAGGTATTGAATTTTATCGTTCCAACTTTGGTAGTTTTGGAGATATTTAAGCGTTCCGGCAATTTATACTGAAAAGGCGGCGTTGCCAGCTCAGTAATTAAAATTAACGAAATTTTGAAATTAAGGGAACGAGGGCATTCAATTTAAAAGAACAAAATTGCATTCAGCATGTTAAAAAAAAAACAGATATTGAATTTTATCCTATGATACGTTTGGAGATATTTTAACTTTCCTAGAATTACGAGAATATCTTCTACCAAGGCAGACTCGTTGATGAATGGGTGGACCTGGTATTATTTTTAAATTTTTTGGGAATTTTTAAAATATTTTCTATTTTTTTTTTTAATTTTATCGTTCCAGCTTTGGAAGTTTTGGAGATACTTAAGCTTTTCTGTTATTTTTACTGAAAAGACGGTGTTGCCTTACCACCGCAATTCATAGAAACCAAATTTTGAAATCATAAAACCGTAATAAATTCGACATGCGCGTTTGGTAAATCTGACAACATTTCTGTTATCATTATTGAAATGTTCAAAAATCCCCAAGTGTTGAATTTTATGCTTCCAACTTACGTAGTTTTGGAGATATTTAAGTGTCCCGTGGCTTTTTTAATTCTTTTCATTCTTTTGCGTGATTTGTTTAAAACGTTCTACCCGATGAATATCCGGTATAAAGGTAAATACAATTTAGTACATCTTTATTTACAAAAATTATAGTTTAAAATTTTGTTTCCCAGTTTTCTTCCAGACGAATTCAAAGATTTTAATTTTCCTAAAATTAAAAGAATATCTTCTACCAAGCCAGGCTTGTTGATAACTGGGTTGACATGGTATTATTTTCAATTTTTCAGAATTTTTAATTTTTATTTTCTAGTTTTTTTATTTAGTTTTACACTGGACAATTAGGGTTAAATAACTATTAATTTTTCTATGTCTATAATTTCCCGTATTCCTTGATTCGCCTCTTTTTGGTTAAGCTTCCATTTATTTTATTGATTTTTTTTCTAATTATTTAATGTTTACAATTTTTGCATTATTCTTATTATTGTACAATTTATTTATTTTTCTTAATTCTATGGTGAATCTCCCTTTTTTTTTGGATTTAATCTCATCCTCGGTTCACATTTTAATCTTTTTTATAAATTTCTTTTCTTTATTTTAACGTGTGGTACCAATACTCAGCGAGAAGTGGGCAATTTTTTATATTTTGTTTTTTTTTTTACTTTTATCATAAAATTAATAGACACATTCGTTGGAATTCCCCTTTCTACTTTCAATCTTCATAATTTTCTTGTTCTTCCATTATACTTTTACTTTCACATAGGTCTTTTCTCATATAGGTTAAGCAGTTAAGTTTTATGCGGTTTTCTATATTTTTTGTTCCAGCTCTTTGTTACGAGAAAGAAGCATTTTTTTGAAAATTTTTTGCTCGCTAGGATCTTTATAAGAAGCTATTCTACATACCACACATAATTAGAGTAAAAACACCTTTTCAAACTTTTAATCTTTCACTTTTAGACCGGCGGCTGATTTTTTCCCGATTTCCAGCCTTAAAAAATATTATGGCCATGTTTTAAAGACGCTAATTTTGGAATGTATACTTACCAGAAGCTTCCCGCTTTGCGTGATAATTATTCGGATCCGTATACTCACGTGGAATCGTGTATCACGCTTTGTATGTCAAAGAAATCCGCTGGCGAGGCGATTATTACAATCCGCGTGGATTTTTACATAAAAGTAGAGGGGGCCGTTCCTATTCAAGGGACCATCGCGTCGTGATCGTTCTCGTCTGAGAACGAAGGCTTGTTTGACTTCTGTTTGTCCCGTTTGACAATAAAATTAGGCGGTATTGACGATGATGCATCCCACTCCCCCAAATTCGGACGGATATCGTGGGAATTCGCGTTCTTTTTTTGCATGTGCTCTACGTCTATCTAAGATAAATAAAGAAGAGCTGTCCACAAACGAAAAACCTTGCAAGCTACGAGATATGCCGGGTATTCGGGAAAATGTGGAAAGTCAGTGGAATTTAAATTCAACACGAATAAACATGACATGTTATTTTTTTTAATTGCATTCTCGTAAAAATTCAGGAAAAAAATTACTTATATTTTTTAATAGTTTATTAAAAATGAAACGTTAATTCTATTTTTTTTTCAAAAATAGTTCATTTTATAGATTTTTTTTTTCAATTAAAAGCTCCAGGTACCCAAAATATGTTTTGAGGTATTTATTATACATCGTGTTTACAAATTAGGCGTTCGACATTACAACTAATTCCATTCCTGCTAATTAAACTAAATACACTGAATATGTTTCAAGAATATCATTCTAACGGGTGGTCATCATTTTACATTTTGATTTAATTATGTCAAGTACTTAAAAGATAATCAATTACAACCATCTTCCACAGGCTCACATCTCTTCCATGAAAAAAATGTTATGAAGGGTCATCCACTAGGAGCACGTCATTTCATATATCACTTCCAAACACTGAAACATGTTATTTCGACCAATGAGATTCTGTGGCGTTCACCAGTCAACATGGCCGCTGACAGATCGTCGTTAAAAAGAGTAAAATCAGATTGGATCTTATTTTTTTGCAGATCTCGTGTCATTTACAGAAAGTCCACTTCACAATGCAAGGCAAAATTTTAATTTTTTTCAAATTGATATCGTAAAAATGTCACAAATCGTCTGAGTTTGTCGACATTTCCAATGTTACTGGTTTCTTAAAAAGGTGTCTTTTTGAAATTTGGAAAATATGCAGTGTCTTTATAGCTACTAATCGTTATACGAGGTGTGTTCAAAAAGTAAAGTGACTTTTGTAATTGGGCGGGCTACGTACATAAAGAATTTGCATAGAATTTTGTTTCAAAGCAGTGCTGCAAAACACTTGAAATGTTAATAACTGCATCTTGAGCAAAAAAATGTGTATAAGTGGTGCAAGCTGTTAATTATTTGGGGTTTTGTTAGGAAAGTTATTAAACAATATTTAATATAGTGTTTTCTACATTTGGGCGGGAGCATCTCCTAAGATACACTAGACCAAAGAATATTAAACACAGGCAGATATAAAATTATTTTCGATTACGGAACACATTTTTACTTGAATTTAAATTCCGAAACTTTAGGTAATAATCTTGTTGCATTGTATGCTAATGACCACCATTGGATAATCCCATTCAAAAACAATTGGTCACTTTCTTATATCTATGAACAGACCCTACTCCGTAAGCGTTTCTCTAGACTTCTCGGCTATCATTCGCCAAGATTCGTCTCGTCGGCCGTTCACGGATAATTATACTCCGCGTTTTAAAAACATAGAAACAATCATGAAGAAAATCCCAACCTAACCAAAAATCGTTTTTTATTTTGGTTGACTAATGTTGGTTAGTTCGATATAGAACAGAAAAACCGCATTACAGGTAAGTATTGTTATGTTCGTATTCTATCCTGAAACCTCTTAGGACATAAAAATTTGTCTTCATAATCCCCAACTTAAATTACAGAGGTATCTTGTTTTGAGACATTTACTGCATAAGGAGGAGAATCGACGACGGATCTCAAATCTAAAAATTGCAAAAAAGTAATGATCTATCTCTCATTGATTCATTTAATCTGCAAGAGAGCAGAGTTCTTAATTTATTTAACGAATTGCTCCCACACGTGGAAAATAGTAGTAGGAATTCAAGAATTCCAAAGCAAACAAGAACTGATTGCGCAACAACTGTCTAATCATTGGATCTGTTTTCTCCAAACTGAATAAGCAAATGCTCAAATTAAAAAAGCTTTTATGGAAAAAGGTGGATTCCCAGGAATTATTGGCTGTATAGATAAGACTCATATAGCAACCATCATATCGTGGACGTGATGAATTAATAACTGACTCATTTATATGGCGTTCTTTGATGATTGGAAACTCAATATGCTGCACGTAAGCTCTACATAATTTTCTATATGTGATATATCAATCATTGTTTTTGAATGGATATAGTAAAAAATTTGCACTCTTCGGCAGTTACTTTATTTTCATGCCAACCTATGTATTTGGAGGTATATTTTAATTATATTTGTTTCCTTTGTTAGAGGTCAAAGGAATATATTGGTAGTTAAGGGATTCAGGATATGCATTACAACCCTGAGTCGTGACTTGTGACAAACCTGAAGTACTGTGGATAGATGCATTGGTGTTTTCAAAACTCGATTTGCATGCATAATGGGGAGCGCAAACTATGTTATACTCCTGAGAAATTTGGCAGAATTATTTGTTCATCTGCGATTTTAAGGTCAGAAATTGTTAATAGATATTTTATACAATAAAATAATCTGAACTCATAGTACGTTGTAGCATTTCTATTATTATTTTTTAATTGCCCACCAAAAAAAAACATTCACAAGGAAAGTATTTATAAAAAAGGAATATTAACATAGAAAATAAAACTACAATATTGCAGGAACAGGAACTAATTTAACGTTTTACATAACACAAAAGCATTACATAATAGTATGTGAAAACAAACCGACGTGTCTTTCTTAATTTTGACATATTCGAATAAACTAATAAAATAATCGACGCTCAAAACAAACCAAATAGATAAATACGTGCAACGGAGAGAAAGAACCTCTTAGCGATCTGTTGCCTTGAAGTTCGGAAATACTTTCGGGTCCACCGTACGTAGCCGAAAGCGCGTACAGAGTTTAAAAGTGTTCCATTACGGAAATAATCTCTCCTTCTTCGCATAAAACGAATTACAGAGTCCCATCTCTGTTGCGCTGAGGCGACGATATTATCTAAGCGCTATATGCCTACTGGAGAAATGAGCGACAGAAAAAAATAGCTGCCTGTATAGGAAACAGAACGGCAGTTCTACTTATTCACCAAAAAACCAATGATGCAAGACCCGATATCCTCCAAGTCACTGAAAATAACAAAGGCCCGAAATCTACCGAGTCACCGACATTCATTCGTAGTAATAACCGATCCGACCCGTAAATCGACATACGGGTTTTCTTCTGGGCTATTCAACGGGAAAAATACCTTAGCGGGTTAATTTATGCTCCGCCACAGATCGTACCGTAATAATTACCGCAAAAAAAGAGATCAGTTTTCGACCGCGGAACGCGGACAGGTCACGGAAGATTCGTTTTTGGTTAGTTGAAATGTCGCCAACATACATCTTATTATGATCAAAAATTTTTTCTAGATAAAATTAAATATCGCGATTATTTTCAAAAAGTTGTGGTCCTCAAAATAAATACGCTTTAATATGCGCTACAATGCTAAGAATTTTGTCACAAACTTAAAGGTTCTTCTTATTCTTCTTCTTTACTTGTATCGGCCACTACGAACTTAGAGGTTAGAGATTAGTTCTTCTTCAGTTTCCCTTTTAGTTTTTTGCACGGTAAACCATAGAACAAATCTGGTGGTATCCCGCCGCTATGTGGTTTATCTTGCAAACTACCACATACTAGAAATAAGTAAACAAAAAAGTGTTCTATATTTCCATTTCTATGAATTTTGTAATATGAAGGGAAATTTAGAATTTGAACTAATTTTTAGTAGCAAACAAGGCACTTTTTAGACATTAATTTAAAAAAGAACGGTTCCTTCCATTTTTTTGGAAACTGTGTTGATGCGACATACGCATTCTACAAATAACGCGGCATTTGGCGGCGAGGGTTGGAATAATTATTTTGCCTGCAAAAAAAAATTAGCTGCAAGGAGCCCATTTGGGGCCGTTCTAGGCATCATAGGACAGGGAATTATGTCAGACAATAAACTCCGAACTTGCTTCGTTGGTAGAAAAATTACTTTCAAGAATTTTAGTTTTATCGCATTAAATTTGATGTTAGGTTTCATGATTGTGTTCGGCAACTGCCGAGTTTATTTGTCGTAGTCTTAAGGCTCTTCCATGTTCCTTGGGCCTCGTTGATAATTTTATTTATTTTCGGTTCAGTGACTCCTGTTGAGTGTAAACACAAGAGTTGATAACCGGTGATTTTTAGGCTGGATGGTGATGTCACAATACAGTAAGGTATTGGTGTGTGCGCGTGGGTTTCTGTAAATAGAATGACTCAATGTTAGGTCTGATTTTCTATTGATCACAATATCTAAGAATGGGAGATTGCAATTAGTTAAGGTATGTATGTGTATGTGTGTGAGTGTATTCAGATGTACAGAGTTTAAATAGATAAGAAAAGCTTGGGGGGATTCCTGACCATGAGTATCATCCTCAAAAGTATCATCAATGTTGCGTTTTTTTTTTTGGTTTTAGATATAATGTCTCGATTGCTTTCTTCTCAAATATATTCATTGTTTAAAAAGTTTATCGTTATAAGAACAATATGTTCCAGGTAATTATTTTTCAAGATGAGATGAGAACCAGATCTAATGTAATGGGTTTTAAATGTTCAATAAAATGAAAGGAATTAAGTACGAAACTATCAATTTTCCCTGCAAAGGGTTTTAAAATAGAAGCTAGATATTTTGCTACAGAATATGTTGGAGAACCAATGGTGCCGATCATAGGTCGAAGGGGTAATCCAAGTTCGTGGATCTTTAGGGGTTCGTAGAGACCAGGAATTTTAGAGTCATGAGGGGTGGCAGACTTTTTCACGGATTTTGATAGAGGAGAAGCCTTAATAATAAATTTAAGGTTATGTTCCATAGATGATCTTTTCCGTCTATAAGAATATCTTGAATTTTTTCCTGTTGTTTACTTGTGGTCATGACCATCGAGTTTCAAATCGAATTGCATTCGCTGTTTGAGGTGGCAGGTTCTTAAGGATATACTCAACATTTGAAATGGAATGACGATGTGCGATGAAGTGCGATGAAGTGCGATGACACAAACCTTATATAAGCAAGCACAGAGTAGAATGCGAGTCAGTTTCAAATTCGCTCTGAAGAAGCCAAGCAAGTTCGATTCATCAACAAACTACGCAGAAGGCATCCATAGTAGCCTTTGGAAGTTTCTTTGAAAAATTAAAAAATAAACAACAAACTGTTTTAATTTTCGACCCTGGCTGAATAAAATTTTGTCATGCGAACTAAAATCGTTTTTTTTTTTTAAAATTGCAGCCAATTTTGCAGACTCCGCGTATCTAAGTCCCTCGTTAACGATTCGGAAACTTTGAACGGACGCACCCACACACGCGCATCCCACAACGACAGAAGTGAACGCGTATATATCATATGTGTCGTTTTCCCTAATACCCACCTTCTATTTCTCTTGTAAATACCACCTGAGAGACGCGTCACCCGCACGGAGTGCAACGTGCAACGCGCCAACCCAGGGGCTATTACGTCGTTCCAGTGGCGTAGCTCGGCGTGACCCGAAGCTTATTCGGCAGACTGTAAATTTAGGATAAATACGTTTTCCGCAACCGTTAGCAAACTTGGTCGAAATTCAATTCAAAACAACAACAAAGTTATTAGTTTTCGGAGAAAAAAATAAAGGAAGATAGAGAATACGATCTGGCCTCCCGGTGTATAAACTTGCAATAAGACGCTTGCATGAATTTTAAATTACAGGAAAAAAATCATACATTCTTTTTTAATGCCTATTTTTATGACGTTTCAAATAAAGATCACAATATTTCAATATAAACAATAAAAAATAAATACTGAAATGTGAGTATTATCAAAACTTCCAACACTTTGGAGATAATTGTGCTCTTAAAAACTGACGCGAAGATAGTTCTATTGTTTTTCTTTAATTTGTGCTTTATCTCTTGAATAACAAAAGTACAAACAATTTCCTTCCACTTACGACTTGATAAAAAAATGATTCTGATCACAGTTGACGGCGTCGATGGACTCTTTTCATTCTTCGACTTCGACTGCAGCAGCAAAAAAAGCACTTTTTTTTTTCAACAAATTGAAAACCTTACCGAGCGTATAACGGAAACTATTACTTTAATCGTGGTGAAATAAGAGTTTGTCCTTATAGCCCGTGGACTAGAAAATGTTCCACCAGCTGATGTCTCTTGCCAGCCACGATAAAAGAGACAAAAAAGTCAATCGATTTTGGTTAGATCAGAAATCTGCAACGCGGCTGTCTGCTTGGAAATAGAAACCTCCATCCACGTAGCGGTTCATATCAGCAAAACTTCAGTTTTTTGACAGTAATTTTCAATCTTAAAACGGAATTAAAACTGACAGGATAATTAATATGCTACTAAAATTATAAACATATGAGTACTTCATTTAATAATTCACATTCGGCTTACTCAATCGCTCAGCGATTAAACAAATATCTTTTTCTACTCCCGTCTGTAAAATACCTAATTACCCACCGATCTAGCGTGCGGGAAGCGTCACTTAACCACGTCTGTTCCGTTTCCCACGAATCCGAGCCATTTCGGACATTTCCGGGATTTTACCGGACGGATTTGGGACCGATCGAATGTTTTCGTAGATATTTCTCAGGCTTTGAATTTTGACGTTTGTCAATTCTGACAGTCATGTCAGTGAATGTATTCGTGTTGTTTTGCGATAATGTACCCAAAAACTAACGGTCGTAGAAAAAGTATAGTATGCAACACGTTCGGTAAACTTTTTAACTCACTCGTTTATTTAAAACTCGTGACTCAAATGCCGCTTACCGCACTTGTTGCATAATATACTATTTTCTACTGCCGTCACACCGATCTAGCGTGCGGGAAGCGTCACTTTACCACGTCAGTTTCGTTTCCCACGGATCCGAGCCTCTTCGGACATCTCCGGGATTTTACCGCACGGGTTTGTGAACAATCGGATGTTTTCGGAGATTTACCGACGTTTATCAACCCTTTCTTCGGTCATGTCAGTGAATATATTCCCGTTTTGCAAAAGTGACGGTCGTAGAAAAAGTATAGCCACTTCTGACGCACGGGTTTGGGAGCAATCGGATGTCTTCGGAGATTTTTATCGTGAATGTGTTCGTGTTGTTTTGCAAAAACTTACCCAGAAACTAACATAAAAGACTATGGTATGCAATACGTTTTAAGTCACTCGTTTATTAACCAAAACTAACCAAAAAAACTCGTGACCCAGAGATCCAAAGTTACCGACATTATTTTTACAAAATTTAATAGGACTATTAAAGAGGTTATAACAAACTGAACAAGTGTAAGGAAGAAACACTAAATTTCATTACAATCAGCATCGCATTATACGCTCATATAATAATAATAATAATAACAATAATAATAGTAATAATGGTCTATATTAAAATATTTTTATTTCTTGCACTAATTTTTTGACAAAATTACTTAATTATTAGTCTTAAGATTTTGATCTCAGCTGCTCAACATTTCCATGTTGTTTCGAATATTACCGTAATTATTTCAACCACAATTAATAGAGAATAATAATTGTATATGATAGCAAAGAGTTTTTCCTTAATATAGAAACTCGTGTATGGATTCAAAATATTTATTAAGATTATTACAAAGTTTAATCGCATTATAGAGTTCAAATTTGCAAGAATGTATTTTGTCCTCAGAAGAGCACAGTGCATTTCATACCAAAACACAACTATCAAGTACGTTGGTAAGGAATATACATAGCCTTAAATGCTAGTAAAAATGGAAACAGTTTTGAGCTATTTCACTTCCAATATTTTTTCTGATATGCGACCAAACCTTCCCAAACTCCAAACGAATCGGACACAGTACAATAGAAGGTAGTATGTAACTTTAGATACAAATATAATTTTATTGTTTCTATTCACTTTTGCATTGGATGACACCAATCATTAAAGCACTCTTTCCACATCGAGCCGGGCACTTCCAAAACATGCTTTTTAAACGCATCAATCGCTTCTTCCTAATGTTTGGGTATAAAAAGAAGTCATTGGGTGCTAAATCAGGACTGTATGGTGGATGGCTCATCAAATCAACGTTCTTAATGTTCAAAAAGTTCTTTGTTTGCATTGATTAGGCTACCATTGCTTCGAGGTGCTTCGCTAACGACCAATGTATCACAAAAAACACAAACAACACTCTTTCGCCAAAACCTAACTGAGTAATCCTAACCTCAAAATGTCAAACTTCCCTATAAAAACGTTAGTCGCCAAATTGCAGAACTAGTTTAAGAAAATCCCGAAATATAAAAGACAGCCCTCGTATAATGCGACCATCACACTTAAGTTTTTTCATTTGTGCGCTTTGCGAGGAAGTATGGTCTGTTCATAGATATAAGAAAGTGGCCAATTACTTTTGAATGAGATTGTCCAAGGGTGGTCATTAACATACAATGCAACAAGATTATTACCTAAAGTTTCGGAATTTAAATTCAGGTAAAATTGGGGTCCGTAATAGAAAATAATTTTATACCTAACCTGTGTTTAATATTATTTGGTTTGGTATACCACTTAGTTTAAGCTTATTAGTAATCATTCTTATTTCGTGTGTAATACAGCGTGTGTTGAATCGTGTGCGAATTATGCAAAACATGTGAGAGACTAGTGTATTTCAGGAGATGCTCCCTTCCAAATGTAGAAAACACTATTCTATTGAGACTAAGAAAGTTATAAACAATGTTTTATTTGACTCTCATCGAACGTGGTGCCAGCAAGCAAGCATCTTTAGAAGAAACGGGCACGTTGACGAAAATTCCAACATCAACTGTGTGGAAAATTGTAAATAATCCCATTTAAGCAAGGAAAAAAACAAGCGATGCTGACATTTTCTCGAGTGTAGATGAAAGTGATCAAGATATAATACGGCGTAAAATTTACCAGTTATAAGAGGAACAAAGCATACCTACATTAGATATCTTAATTAGGAGGCTTGAAAAAGATGAAACCGGTGTTAAATGTGGCAGAACTACCTTATGGAAGTGTATTCAACACATGGGTTTTAGATTTTAAAAAATTGACAAAAGGCAAGTTTTAATGGTATATTTTAGAATTCGGAAATGGCGACTGGAATATCTAGAAAAAATTAGGATTTACAGAGAACAACAAAGGCCAATTATTTACTTGGATGAAACCTGGTTCGACACTTATGATACCCCGGAAAAGGGTTGGGTTGACTCAACCGATAAGTGTAAAACAAACGCGCCATCAAAACGAGTTAAAAGAATAACTATTTTGCATGCTGGCTCTAAAGATAGTTGGACTCCAAATGGACTTTCTCTGTCTGCGAAAAATATTAAAGATTCTTCTCTGGATTACCATGAAGACACCACCGCTGATTTATTTGAAAGTTGGTTTAAAAACAAACTAGTTCCAAACAGTCCTTCTAATAGCGTCTTTGTAATGGACAATTCAAGTTATCACAGTAGGCAATTAACTAAAACCCCTTCCTCATGCGAAACAAACGCAACGATCCAAAACTACATATATAATAACGACATTTATTTTCACGAAGGTTATACCAAAAAGCAATTAATTGAGGTTCTACAAAGCTTGAACCTACAAAAGGAATACTTGTGTGAGAATTATGCAAAAAATCTAGGGCATACAATTTTTAATCCCATTGGACATGTTTAGCACCAACTGAAATCTTCCATTCGTCGTAACAATGTTTTTCCCCGTGTTAACTCCAATGTCCTTAAACTTACAGAAACCGAAGTTTTTAACATCCCTCCACAAAGTTGAGCAAATTCTGTTAAACATATAGAAAAAGCAAAACAATCGTATATCCATATTGCAAATAATATAGATCAAATAATAATTAGAACAGGCGATGATAACGATAGTGATACTGATATATTATGTGGATAATTTTAAGTAATTTAAGTGTTTTAGATTTAAACATAAATACATACATAAATAAATAAGTATTGTTTAGTATCTTTCCTAACAAAACCCCAAATAATTAAATTCTAAGCAAAGTATGGACCTGTTCGGCCATATTTCATTCTTACAGCTTGCCGGGTCTTTCCTTAATTCGTATCAGTTAGTCACTTTCTTATGTCTATGAACAGACTTTACCTTTTATTTCGTTATTACGTATTTAGACGTATTTGTTTTTCTTTTGTTTTGTGAGTTCAATCTGCTCTAAGCAATATTTATTTTTAGTTTATATAGAGTTTTTTTTTATAGGCGATTCCGAGGGCTACTTGGTATCATTTTTTGGCACGCAGTAAACCGCGAGACTTTACGCGATTCAACATCGAAATTCGTCGGAAACACCAAAAACGACGTGAAAAAGAAAGTGATCGCATCGAAATCGAATTCGAAATGACACGGACATCATTTACTCCCGCATTATTTCGTAGTCCTCTAGCAATTACCATTCCGCACGGCCGGTAATCCGAACCATACGTAGCGGGTCCGCAATCACATGGCAGAAAGGCCTACGGGGTAAAACCTGGGCAATAATAAAACACAATAATATAATTCCCATCTTCCGAGAATAATGTTTTGTCTACCTGGGTACCGCGTCGTACTTTATTATCCGACCACGTACTGCGACAGTACTACGTACACACACACACAGAGCAACGACGCCGAGGCAATTTAATGGTTCCCCGGAAATTTATCCGCAATGTGACCTTTTTTGCGAAAAACATGCAAATGAGGGTGACGCGTTGTTGCAGGTCTTCTCACGACCAGACCCGTTTGCAATATGGTCGCTTAAAATTACCTTACAGCTAACAACATACAGCATCGGTTCCACGATTGTAAGCCAACCGAAATTCGTAGCAAAAACACATAGTCGGTGATCATTAACATACATAGTATATGATGAGCTTAGAGATACACACATAGGAAATACAGTAGAGTAGGGTGGGGCAAGCTTTTTATTATTATTTGTGGTTTTAACCATAAAGTCGATTTATTTTTGACTAACTTTAACTAAATTTACCCAAATTTTGGCGAAGCTCCTGGTCGTCGTGCCTGACTCTCCCCTATTTATAATGTTATATATAATAATTATATTTATTTATTAAAAAGTATTTAACAAAAAAAAACGTTACTGATTTTTCTAGCGATTATTGTTATTGATATTTATAAGATTTTCGAAAGCTCTGGCTTTAGCACTAATAATATGGAATAGCATTTTCTAGAATTTTTAAGCGGTTCATTTTATCCCTAGTATTACGCAAAGGCCTAGAAATGTACAAATAACCAGAATTTATAATTATTAGAAGAAAAAACGAAAATAGAAAATTTGGTTAAGTTTTGAGGTTTTGACCTGCCTCGCGGGAAAGAAATTTACCATTAATTGCAGTCGACTTCATGGGTGGTACTTGATCGAAATTTTTTTGAATTTGGATTTCAATTCATAAATATATAGATTTCTTGTCCATTCAAAATCGTCAAGTTCCGGTTACAGAAGTAAATATATACAATATTTATTTCCAAAAGGCCAGAGCCCACCAAGGAAATTGGAACAAGTAAATAAAGCAAATCTTACAAAAATCAAAATTATATGAAGTATAGTATAAAAGATAAATCAAAAATTACTTAAACTTCAAATAAAACTACAATAAGTTCTAAAACTAAAGCTAAAGGGACCAACCAAACAGATTGTCCAAGTTTTTTAGCAGATCCTCCCAAAATTTGTCGGAAATATTCAACTTCATTTGTGTTGTTTTTTATAATTTACATTTCATTAATTCTTCTGATTACATTCTAGTCTCATCATTTTTTTGACAATATGTTTCCAGGGATGTAATTAAGTTTCATTTTTCTAACATTCACTATTACTTTCGTCTTTTTTATTTAATAGACACTCAATTTCAAAGCTTGGCGCCTCGTAAACTGTTTCTTTGATTTTCATGTTTTTTTTTTACTTGGAGATTAATTCTTCACTAAATATTTTTTGTTTTAATCAATACATTATCTCTGTTTTTATTGGAGGTACACTATTTAAAAGCTGACGTCTCGAATTGAAAAAAAAACCATCACTCTGATGCGTTAAATAGAAAACTAAAAACAACATACAGGTTTAAAAAATCTGCTTTAGTTTATAGGCGATTGGTCTGTCGTCATCTCTGCTCATCACATTGCTATTCCTCTTTCAAGAACTATGTTTGCTATTTCTAATCTTTTCTGTTATTTTTGGTAATTTTTTGGTTGTTGTCGTTTTTATTAAATATGCATCACTTTTTCGTTGGTTAGTTGGTAAATGCTTGACCATTTTCCTCAACATGTTTGTTATAAATTGTTTTATCCAAAGCAAATGATTCTTATTGTATTATTAGTTAAAATTACCTTAAAACGCCGAGCATTAACGAAAGATTCAAATTCTGGAGTAAATTAGAAGAAACAAAGTTTAAAAGCAGTGAAATAAAGTTCTAACAAATTCCCTAACCTTCTAGTGACTCCTACAAAAGATACAGAAGTTCTAAAAAATGACGATATTTCTGAATAATTTTTCTCTACCAAAAAATAACTAAATTAAGTCAAAATAGTAGATTTTGACAATGGGTTTATATGTTCCTTAATTTGCAGTTGCTGAGGAAAGGTCTGAACTATCTATGCACGGAACTAAAACATCGTCCACCCTTAAATCGAAGTCGTGACGTTTCAAACCGGAAGGCACTCCGACAGAACAAGTAATAGTCGGGGATGATATGCCGCAGTGTCCGCATAATTACCGCGTGTATAGCCAGGGGTATTTTTGATCCCCATAAGTCATGCAAAACTTGGCGCAAAAATATAAACCATCGGTAGTTTGTAACACACAACACCAAGATCCACCACGTTGCTGATATGAATTCCATTATTGTAAATGATCAAAATTATAGAACAGATTACCGAACTGCTTGAAACCAAACGAATCAATCAATTAATACCAAATGAATAGAAAAAAGCCGCAAATTAATAAGCTTTTATATAACAATAAGATTAGTAAAGTTCATTGCTACTAATGAGCCCTTAAGCTTCCTTTCAAAATTAACATTAGTGGCTCAACAGAAGAGACACTGGATTTAGAAATAATCAGAAAATCCAAGACACTATAATGGATAAAAAAATGTAAAAGCTGTCAGATAGGAAAAACACTTTAAAAAACCCCTTTTTGTGTACAGGTTAGTCTTTTGTTTATATTCTTCTGTAACTGGTATACAAATCTCCAGCGATAATAAGCTCACTTTCGCTCCGATTGGAGTTCCAAACGTGTAATTAAAAAAAAATCCCCCGTAGTTTTTAAGGGCGATATTATTGCCCCTTGGAAATTCTTTTTCTTGCGACGGCGATTCCGAAATAAAAAGCATAAAAAGTTCGCGTGACTCCGGAAAATTACCAATCCTTTCTTTCAGATCGGCTATTTGATGCGAACAATACGTCTTAATCGGTTAAAAGTGAAGGGAGGTCCCATTTATACAGGACGATCGCCCTTCGAGACGACCGGAAAATCATCAGGTGGAAATGGTTTTAACACACCTATCCTCCGGCATATTTTATACCCGTAATTTCTTTGTTTTCTTTCGCTGGGACGTGTAACAAAAAAAAATAAAATGACGGGGCCTCCAGAAGCAGTGTATCCTCAAGATTGTGTTGCCCTGGATTATTGGTAGAAAGAAGGGAGGAGAAAGTGTCGAGAGAAGAGTGAGCAGAGTTATAGAATGAGAGGGTGAGGATCGGAGAAACGAGGATCGGAAAGGAAACAAAGAAGTTTTTGAAATTTGTTTTTTTTTGTTTTGTATTATTATTATTTTATTTATTTAAAACAGCCTACCTAACGAGCATGAAGACCAACTGACACATAGGTTTAGGTTATTAGTTTAATAATTAACTCAGCCTAAAATCTGACCTAACATAGGCATTAACTCTAATAAAGGAGAATATCAGAAAAGGAAAAGGCTGAAATTTATAACTATTGGGGCAATAACATTTTTACAACTGTATAGTTTATACGGGGAACAAAAAATGTGGTCGCAATCAAACAAGTTATTTAAAATTATAAATAAAGTCTTTGAATAATGATAATCATGGCGATCACTAAGAGACACATAACCTAACTATTTAATATTTATATTGTAATACATATTTCAAAAACTTATGCTGAATTCTCTTCAGGCTATTATTGTGACAATTGTGCCCAGGAGACCAAACCACTGCTGCATACTTTTTATAGTTTTATCAAAAAGATGATAGTCGTATTGATGCCCTTGGATGCATTAAGCTGCAAGTTGACAGTGAGGCAATCCTCTAAAAACTGCATTTTAAATTTTTACGTCGTCAGCATATAACAGAAAATTGATCAATATGTCATTAATGAAAACGTTGAATAATAATGGCCCCGGTATCGAGCCTTGAGGAATGCAACATATTCATCGGAGCTGTGACCATAGAGATACATGTATCAAGTGCGATTCAAAAATTCCGAATGTACGAAGCTTGTGGATTAGAATTTTGTAATCTATAGAATATATCGAAATATATTACATCCACTTGAGAACCTTGAGAACGATAGTCTCAGAAATATACTGAGACATAGTAGTTAAATTGGTATTGCTGAATCTTCCCTTAAAAATCCACAAAATAGCTCTATAGTTTGTGTTGTGAGATCAATTTTAGACATTTTCTATATACCAGGAATGGTTTGGTTTGTCAGACATAGATTAAAAAGTATTACAAGCGGTTTAACCAAAACAATGCGGCAATTATGTATAAGGAATGTCGGAATGTTGAAACCACCCCC
The DNA here is from genome assembly GCF_029955315.1 of Cylas formicarius. NCBI lineage: Eukaryota > Metazoa > Arthropoda > Insecta > Coleoptera > Brentidae > Cylas > Cylas formicarius. The sequence continues at coordinate 27,003,908 of NW_026844326.1, read as the reverse complement.
ATAGGAAAATAGCAATCTAACATACAGTGCAAAAAGTATCATTAAAATTCATATAGCTAGGAACATCTGAGATTCCTCATCTGTTTTTATCTTTGACATTTAAAATTTGGTAATTCAGAGAGACTACCCTTACTTCCGAACCTTTTGTGACATCCTGATTTCTCTTTGATATTGAATATAAGGTTAGTATGTAATATTAGCTGACTTTGCAAAACGAAGAGGAACACATATGTTAAAAATTTCATACAGGTTGCCATAAAACAAAGAACACACAGACTCAAGCTCCGATTCTTGGCAAAGAAAACATATCGTACATTATCAGAAAACTGGCTTTTTTAGAATTAAAATTATGACATACTAAATTCTTGTTTTTTATTTGTGTAACACATGAATAGCAGGATGGTGATCATCTTGCTATTCACACGTTCTACAATACAATTGTTGATCGTGGACTAAAACACTAAAAAAAGGCATGTGCTCGATACCAATGTAGAACCGATGACATATCTCGTTTTGCATGGATCCTTTCACACCATTAACAATTATTTGAAATTATCTATCTGTTTTTTCAAAAGCCTGCGAAAGAGCACTGCATTCAACACTTTCAGAATTTTTGAAACGTCGAGACCTTTTTTCCGGCATGCAATTTGGTTTTCGAAAAAAGCGAACAAAACAGGATGCCGTTCTCTCTTTATATAAGCATATTCTTGGCAAGTTAGAAGAAAGGCAGCAAATAGCATACATTTCGCCCATACTTACTTTTCCCTTTTTGCGGATGTTGCAGTTTCCACTCTTTCTGCAGCATCGTCTGAGCAACATAGCATTGCAACCAAAAGCTGTTGAGCAAATGAAATATTATGCAGATATCAATAAATTGATACTAAATGAAAGTAAAACTAAGGTAATTGTGCGCTTCAATGAAATCACAATCCAACAAAAACGTGTTGTCAAATTCCTCGGAGTTTATGTAGATTCGAGACTCTCCTGGTTCGTTTGTTGCTTTGTCATATAGATCCTCCTCCATCAGGTTTCGTTTCCCTTGGTCAAAATGTACTATTTTTCCTATCTCTATTCTTGTCTTAACCACGCCCTGATTTGTTGGGGAGGTTCCCCACGTGAGGGGCAAGCCTTGAGGAATTTCCACTGCACTCATTTTTGACACCATGTACATACTAAACTGTGTCCTTTCTGTAACAAGCAACTCTGCATATGCTCGCAAGAAATTCAGATACTCAGTACAATCTATTAGCGAATCTTAACATACAAATATCTAAACACCGACTGCCTCGTATATCAAATAGTCCTTAAAAATTTATAATAAATTGCCTATCGAACTGGAGGAGATAGCCAGTCAAACCAAACTCAAATACACTCTCGAAAACAAATTGCTACACCTCGCGTATTACAATATTGAGGATTTTCTTTCTTGCGATACCTTTTAATACGTTTTCGTTGGTTGTTATGGGCTATATATTATTTACCTAACATTATTAATTATTATTATTATTAATTATACTAACACAATTTTTCATTATTTATATTTGCATTATATTGACAATGTCCAACACTTGCAACTCAAGTCTAATGAAAATAAAGCTATCTTTATATATTTAAACAATTTTTTTTTCTATTTCTGACCAAGTGACTCTGTGATGGGTTGGAATCAAACATCACTTTAGATTTAGTAATATGGATAGTTGAGGGTATCGAAATTTTATCTTATTTTTTTTTTTTATTTTATTTTCGCTTTTCTTCCCGCGCCAGTGCCGTCCGTCGGTCCGACTTCGATTTTGCCGCGCGTTACGAAATTAAGAGAAAATCAATTCGATAGACTCCCGTTTTAATGCAATCGAACAATCCGTCGAGAGACCGCAACCACACACATGATACAAAATAATTGAAAATCGCTTGCCCTATTATTATTGCCGCCGCCTTTCACTCGGCAAAGGTCGGCCCACAGTGTAACGTTTTAGTCGACACACGAAACGTATCATATTACGGTGCGTCGCGTGATATACCCCCCAAATTTGTTCGCCGTCGAATCAATAAAACCATTTAGGCTGGAACGTGGTACAAACTGAAATGGATAAAATTAAATTTGTTTGCTCTATTTTCGGGGCGTTTATAAGTGTTTCGACCGAAGCGGCCCCGAAGTAGGACCGCGGTGTTCCCCGCGGTCCGGTCACAAGTAATAATAATGAGATATTTCCGTTTAAAAATAATTATTATTCGATTTTATGTATGATAAAAGAGAATATCGTCAAATATATCAGCGTAGAAGAGAAGACCTGCTTATAAGGTAAATTATCATACTCTTACGACACTTGACATCATGACTTTGAGTTCTACTTTCTTAATTTTTATATTTCATATTTTTTTAGAAAATCCTGAACATTCTTCCTCAGTATAAATAATTTACTCTGAAGATCATTAGTTTTGATTAGTTATCAAAAGCAGAACATTGTTAAAACAATTGTAAGCATAGATAATATGGTTGCTATCAAGGCAGACTTTACCATTTTTAAACAATATGAGTATTGTCCAGAAATCGAATGATAAATTATTTTTATACTGAAATATCTCAAAAACGTCTAAATGAAATGTCAATGAACTGCATATTTTTGAAATCAGGAAAAAAAGATATACGATTTAAGCTAATAATACATAGAGGTATTACATTTAAAAAAATGATGTTGCTGTCATTTTGATAGTTTAAGATAGTCGTCGTTGGATTTCGGGAGTTGAATTTTGAAGCTGCTAGTTCAAGCCGAGTTCAGACGAGAAGCAGAACGACCCGACTTGAAAATGGCAAATGAGATCAGCAAAGGACTGCCTCCACTTGGAGCCAGTCAGACCAGAGTAAAACCAGGAAGAATTTACAACACACATATAAGACCCGCGAAAGCCTAAAACAAAACATATATATATATATATATATATATATATATATATATATATATATATATATATATATATATATATATATATTCTCACGTATTGATTCACGGAAAAATGTGATGACACTATATTCCGGGATATCATCCGTTCGCTCGTTGAACTCCGACTGGAATCTTGCATCCGACTAGAATCCTGCAGACGTTTCGCCAAAATCTCACTTGGCATCTTCAATGCTCGCGCTCCGAAAACACTTCGAACACTCGGCGGTGCGTGCGGTATTTATACTCTGCGCCGGAGATGGTAACGGTGCTGCTTGTGCGTGGGGGGAGGTGGCTCCGCCCCCTGAATTGTCGCGTTGTTAATTTCGCCCGATCGTAGTTGCGATGTCCCCGTTGGCTGCTGCGCATCGCTCTGCTGTTTGATTATCGTTCTCCACGTGTTGGATAAATGCAGAGCGTCGTCTCTCGTATTGAGGTGTCCGGACTTTTCTATTTCGATGGCCTCTCGTATAATCCTAGTCCTAAAATCAGGAATATTAGCTATTTGTTTGCAAGTGCCGAAATCAATTTTATGGCCTGTCTGATGTTGGTGCTGAAACAAAGCAGATGTTGTTTGTTTGTTTCTTATAGCTAAACGATGTTCCTCGAGCCTGGCTGAAATCCTTCTGTTGATCTGTCCCACATACGTCAGGCTGCACGATCCGCATGCTACACTGTATACTCCTTGGTTTTCCAGAGTAATTTTTTGTTTTGGGTTTCTTAGTATTGCTCCGATGGTATCGTCAGGTTTGTATGCCGTTGATATGTCGTGTTTCCGTAATATTCGGCCGATTTTGTCAGTAACCCCCTTGATGTATGGCAGGACAGCGATCGATCTTCGTTGGGTCTCGTCCTGCACACTCTGCTGCGGCTGTTGTTGTTTACTGATTGCCTTGCTGATGGTGCGCCTTTGGTTAGTTATATCCCGGAATATAGTGTCATCATATATATATATATATATATATATATATATATATATATATATATATATATATATATATATATATATATATATATATATATATATATATATATATATATATATATATATATATATATATATATATATATATATATATATATATATATATATATATATATATATATATATATATATATATATATATATATATATATATATATATATATATATATATTCCGAAATTCCAAGGAATTCGGGTTTTTACATGGCGTCGTAAGGATCAATGGACATGTTTTTCTAAGTGGAAAATTATGAGTTAATAGCTATTGTGATCAGTGACGTTATATGCGCGATAAGCCCTGAACTGATAAGCCATCGTTCTCCTTATAGAGAATCAATTAAAGCATGTACCTACTTCAGGTACTAATTCGCTTAATAGGGATCGTTGGCAGGCCAAAATTGCCTTTTAAAAATCTTATTAATATGCACACCGAATACGGAGTTTGGACCAAATCAAATCTTCGACAGCGTTCTTCTATAAACGATTCGTCACGTAGATTATAGGAGTGCCAGAGAGAATTAGTTAATAAAACCAGTAAAACAAAACAAAAAAAGTTAATAATAATATGCAGCTTTCTACAAGCATTAACAGTAACGTTCCGAATACTTAAATACGCAAAAAATTCGTAAAAGTATGACTAACGAAACCTTTTAAAAAATATACATTTAGTTAGGTAGAGGATGATGTCAACGGTTATTTCGTGAAAAAATAGTCGATTAAACTTATAAGCATTTTTAAAAATATTTACAATTCCTTTTCGCCTACAATTTTTGTCTTACGTTTTGACGTGTCTGTGACATGTTTATCACAATGTAGTCTTTGGCCATCGTCTGACTTGGTCTTCATCCAGACTGTTCTTTATTTGTATTTAAAATAATACTTCACATGAAGCAAATAATTTTTAATCTAAGTTCCCTGCATGTACACCATATTTCTGAAAGTGCCCTACTGTTTTTGGTCCAAACGTTCGTAATGTTTAATGCGTAAGAGTTAAGGTTAATTAGTACGTTGTTTTTGAACGTACTGAAAATAGTATAGGCTGGTTACCCTATGGCAAAACAAAACAAACAAAAATAAAAAGTCAAACATACAAAAAATAAAAAACATATAGCACAACCCGAAAATGTTATATATTATTATTATTAATTATTATATATATTTAAAATTTGTTATTAATTAATAGTTTTGGTTAGGAATGAAGTAATGATACAGGAATGAGAGATCGAGCAATCAACACAAAACAAAACAATATTAATATAGAAATGTAAAAATAATATCGTAAAAGTAACAATAATAATCAAAAATTTTTTTTAGAATGACAAAAAATAAAGACGACGAAAGTACGATAAAAATATTGAATATTAGAATAATAATAATTATAATAAAATATTTTGATAACAATTAATATTCAGCAGATTTTTTTTAGCAAATTGGTCCCGTATTTCTTAAAGGGCTAAAGCGATAGTTATAGGTTTCTATAAAATCAAAAAAAACTTTTTGTAATACCTGGATTTTTTTTCCAAAATTTTACCTTTTCTTTTTGTAGCATGGTAAGCGTAATGTGTAATTAGCAATATTAACGATTACATTTTGTTTCGTGTTCTCCAAAAAAAATTTCAAAAAACTCAACTCAACTAATAAATTTTTTTTCTGACCAATAAATTAAATTTGTTTTTGTTGTTCTTTAGCAGTTTGTTTATTTATTTATAATTTATATTATATACAGTACAAAGAGACAAAAAATCATCACCGTTCTATCTGAAAAATATAGGTTCACAAGTAAATCTAAATAGCATTATGCACATAAAGACTACTACATTTATTCTTGAATTAGGTTGTCCTACATCCTATTATGTCCTAGAAATTACTTTTCAACTATCGTTATAAAAAAAATTATGAAAATTATTACTTCGAATAAAGAAAATGTTGTTCTTCCTTATATATAAACATCAACAAAATATGACGATATTCTTCTCGTTCTACTTAGAGGATTTTGCATTTCGATTTCCTAGATATTTATTATATGGAACTAAAAAGTTTGTTTTCTTCCCAGCCACTGAGTTACTTGCAAGGAATTTCGATGTCTTTACCATTAACTTTTCTGCCAGTGCTTCTAGATTTTTTGATTACATTTCTCTGTTAGTTATCTGTATTCAACACCTGATGGAGTCACAAATATCGCCAGTAAAATACCCCTACAATTTTAAAAACCAGTCTCATGGGCTATTTAGATCATCAAAAATCTCAAGGCAAACATAGAAACGGTTCATTTGGACCGTAGGTTATCAAAACATTATGAAGCGCAAAGAGAAGTCGATAGATTTTAATTCCTTAACATTGACTAATCGACTAAAAGAATATGAACTAGTAGCTTCATATTCCTCTAGGCTCTATGATAACCAATAGGTTGATTCGTTGTCTAGAGTGCCTTGGACAGCTTATCGTACAGACAAACTGGATTATCATCAATATATCTCCAATGAGTCCAAAGATAACCCAGAGAGACTGATCATCTCCTGGAAAGATATCGAGAGGAGATCACCTACCAGGTGGGCTCAACAAGTTCAACAGCAGGCCGCTTATTCTTCCAAGTCTATCCAGATGCAGAAGACATAAAGATGTGAAAGGAGCTGGTGGAATATATTGGGGGAAATGGAGGACCTTAATAACGAGAGAGATTACCAGAATCCTCGTACTTTCATTGGAACTAGAAATAGTGTAACATGAACATGGGTGAAAATTTCTTAATATGACTAAATTGGTGAACTACGCAGTACCTTACGTAGCAACGTAAAAACTTCAGCGAAGGAGGTGGCTGTCCCGTATACGTCATCTCAGACCAGCGCTAATCCTCCTCCCCTCCTCGAGGAAAAGGGAAATTTCTGCCCGCACTCGCAGACGCAATTATTCATCGGGGCTGGGGGGGACGGCGGCAGGGGGGCTTATAACATATTCGTATTTTAATCCTCGCGTCTCTCTTTATTTATCGACCGCCGGGGCGAAATGAGTCCGTTTCTTTTCAGAAAAGGCAAAAGTTTTAATGACCGCCCCTCCGTCCCCCTCGGCGCGCCCCGTCATGTCTTCGTCCCCCCCATCCCAGTCGCCGCCGTCGCCCCCCTACCACCACGTAAGTGGAAGAAGGACGTTTTTCTCAATCAATAATTGTCACGGGACCGGGCTACATACACATTCGCATGCATACATTAAGCAGGGAAATCTTTTCTCTCTCCTCCGGCCTTCTTTTCGGGATCGCCGGGCTCGCGCGCCTACGACGCGCCTGACAGGCCGTTGGACATTCCGAAGATTACCAACGTTGCAAAATGACAGTTCTGCCAATTGTTACTCGCACGGAATAACAATATTAAGGATTTTGGCAACATGCACTTCAAAAACTCTGCAAGAAACAAGAAATTCCAACTAAAACTGCATGAAATACACAGATATCAACTCAAATGCTACAAGGAGCATTTTTCACGAAAAAACATCCAAAAATAAGTAGAAAATCTATGCTCTCCAGTAGATTTCGACGAAATTCCAGTGAAAATTAGATTTTCGCCACTTATTGTAACAAAAACTTTATCAAACTTGCAGGGAACAACCCAAAGCGTCACTTTTTAGGTGGCTCCTAGTTTCGAAGACGAACAATTTTTTGAGTTTTATTATTTTGTTATTTGTATCAGCTTCGTCCCCACAAAATATATTTTAAGTTTATTAGTAATCATTCTTATTTCGTGTTTAATACAGCGTGTGTTGAATCGTGTGCGAATTATGTAAAATATGTGCGAGTCTAGTGTATCTCAGGAGATGCTCCCGCCCAAATGTAGGAAACACTATTCTGGAACGTGGTGCCAGCAAGCAAGCACCTTTAGAAGAAACGGCCACATTGACGAAAATTCCAACATTAACAATTAATTGAGGTTCTACAAAGCTTGAATCCACAAAAGGAATACGTCTGTGATAATTATGCAAAAAATCTGGGGCATACAGTTTTAAGGCTTCCACCTTATCACTGTATAATTAATCTCATGTCCTCAAACTTATAGAAACCGAAGTTTTTAACATCCCTGCACAAAGTTGGGCAAATTCTGTTAAACATATAGAAAATGCAGAACAATCGTACATCCATATTGAAAATGATATAGAACAAATAATAATTAGAACAGGCGATGATAGCGATAGTGATACTTATATATGACGTGAATAATTTAAAGTAATTTAAGTAGGTAATAAAAATAATTTGTAATTTTATTTTAGATTTAAACATAAATACATACATAAATAAATAAATATTGTTTAGCATCTTTCCTAACAAAACCCCAAATATGTAATTAAATTCTAAGCAAAGTACGGACCTATTCGGCCATATCTCATTCTTACAACTTGTCCGGGTCTTTCCTTAATTCGTATCAGTTAGTCACTTTTTTATATCTATGAACAGACTTTACAATAGTCGTACACCTTTGGTTCAGCTGTTTGATTCCAAAATAGTTATTTGGATGTTATTCTTGTCGATCCCAATCTCCCGTAGTCTTGTTAGAACGCATCATCCAACGCTTTGATCATAACATTTGTACACATTTCTACAGAAAGTAAGACTTCCTTGTTCCCAGTCTTTTCTCCACATTTCTTCACACTTCTACAGATTCTATGGCCTTAAGTGCTTCAGACTACTACTTTCAGCAGTTTGCCGGAGTCATATATTTTGTTAAACCGATGGGTTAAATTCTGTATATTAACTTGTTTTAATGTCCTGCACTTTTACCATTTTTCCTGCTGTATTTATCACCGTGGTTCTTCACTAACCGACGCTGTTCTATTAAGCGTATTTACTAAAACATCGAGTTGCTTATGGCTCCATCTAAAATGTCGTTTTTTTAGCAGGTATCCCAGTAAATCCCTTTTTCAAATTTTTACGATATAACTCAATGCACCGAATTTAAGAAACGGATAACGTCAATATCCATTGTCGCATTATCTCCGAAGCCTCCGATATATCACAACAAACCTTCTTGATGACTCACCGGCCGGGGGGTGGGGGGTGGGTTCTTCAGTATTCAACCCCCGCAGGCCCCTCGGAACGGCCGCTCAAACGTTAACGTCAACAGGCGTCTCGAGATTCCTTAATTACCCAACCCCAATAAGGGAAAGGTACCGATTTATTACGGTACTTCTGCGAAGGTGTCTTGGACGGTACGGGGTGGTTGTTTTGGTCAGTCCAACACGACAGGTTACGTACGTAGGACGTGTAGAAAACATCGAGTACTCTGAGGACATAGTGTTTTGTGTGTTTATGTGTGTATTTTTTTGGGATATAGTGTTCTTGGTGCGGGGTGAGTAAGGGTCTTGGGACCCAAAATTATGTTTACATTTACCTATCAATTTATCATATTCTAAGACGATTTCTGTAGGTTCAGTTGACGATTTTCTTTGAATTCCCGCGCTTAAGATAAATTTTAAGAAGCACATTGTATTGGCAGTATTCAAGTAGGTTCATTTCTATTTCTTCACATTTGTGTAAAACTGAAATAGAAACAAAAAATTTTAATAGGTAAATTTAAATGTTTAAAAACTGTAGATTCATTTATTTAGTATTTTTGGTGCACAACTATCCCCAGGATCAAAATTCATTAGATAAAGTATATGATGCAGACTTTTGTAGTAGAACTGTGTGATGAGAAACTGCTGATTTTTACACATGCATCCTTTGGTTATAATGATACTCATTGATTATTTCAATCGACAATAACAAAAAACCAACACCCAACAATGCACCAAGAATCTGTCAAAATTAACCTATTTTTCCAATATATTTTATAAAAAATTAGGTTTTCAAAAATTTGTAGGTTGGTATATTTATTATTTTTGGTGCACAAACTGTCTCCATAATCAAAAATTGCCAAAACCCACTAATAAAGAATATTATTCAGACTTCAGCAGCAACACCGGTGATATTTACGCAGTGGTCATAGAAATTGGTTAAAAAATAAGTATGTCGTTTTGGCTTTTGATAGACCCTATCTCATACCTTATGTTACAAGGGAATAAGGTTAGATGTGTCTACTGATATCAGTGGCAGTGTGGAATAAATAATATTTGCTTTAAAAAGATATTTATGTTGATTTCAGTGACAAGAAAGGGCAACTTTTAAAAGTGTTAAATTAATATACTATTTAAAAACAATATGTAGGTGATAATTTAGCGAAACAGGTCGGACATACTGTCTTGCGTCTAATATATCCATTGAGAGTTCAAAAAAATGCACTACACCAAAATCTTAAAGATGAAAATTCTTACATTTGCATGCAAATATAGATCCAGTTGTAAAAAAACTCTATGGCGTCTTTGAGACAGGCATTGTCAAGAACTTTCTCCTACCACTTTGAATGGGCTGAATGGGATATTGTCAAAGTTTGGAATAATATACAATAATCAATATTCAATGGAGGAAATACCAATTTTCAATTATTTTTAGTTAAAGCTAGAATAAGAGTGTAACTTAATTAAGACATGAACATTTTTTATGAGTATTGTGAAATTAAAAAATGCGTAAATTTTGCTTAACTAATACCAACACAAATCGATAAATATGATAGATATGATATAAATCGATATGATATAAATTGTTAATGTTGCAGCCAGTAAATAAAAAATTAAAATTTAATAATTAAATAACAGATAGGTCATGCGGTTAGCGACAAATACTGGATGTTATCTGTCAATTAAAATAAAACATAATATTTTGACTCCAGTTTGATAATTCATGTGCACTATCTCAAAAACTAAAATTGTTTTCACAAATAAACAAGAGAGAATAAATTGTGCAAAGTCAATAAACAAACAATATAAATTTTAAAACAATTGGCGCCTATGGAAGTTTGGGGGATAATGTTTATATCTTCATTTCGGTTTCCCAAAAATTAAATAAGCCGATTCAGATGAATTGGATCTAGCGAGGTCCTCTGTTAATTTATTTCGAGCTCAATCAACTTCGTTCGTGTTAAAAGAAATATATAGTTGTCTGTCGTCCGCATATAGATTAATCTGGCAGGGATTTATAGAATTAACTATGTTACAAGCTTTGAATTAGCAATTAAGGACATTAACGATGCTAATTTAAGCAAACATGTATTAGCGAATATAATAAACTCTCAATTAATAGATAATAACAAATACAAAGAAATTTCTCAAATGTCACTAGTTAAAACTATCAAAAACAAAGCTTCTGAAAATAACATAATATTTGCACGTGCAGATAAAGGGGAGACAGCCATAGCTATGGATCTCCCAGAATATATTTCAAAAACCAACAATTTTCTTACACCAGAACTTTTCCTTTGTATCAAACACGATCCAACTGAGTTATATCAAAGACAAGGATGTAATTACTAACTCCACACTATTTAGTGACAAAGTCAAATATTTTTTAACAATTATGAATCCACAACCGCCTAAATTATATTCTTTAGTTAAAAAAGATATGCCCATTACACCAGTGGCATCTTATGTAACAGCACCAGCAGTTAAACTCTCTACAAAATTAGTAAATATTTTAAAGTTTCACACAGATTTTAAACCAAAATTTGCAATAAATAATTCTTTTGAATTAATCAACAAAATTAAAGATATCAAAATCCCTTCTAACGCAACCCTATTGTCTTTTGATGTACAAAACTTATTTCCCAGTATTCCACCTATGGATGTGGTAGATTTAGTAGATTTCACCCTTGATTTTAATGGACAGATTTATATCTCTAAAGAAGGTTTGATTATGGGAAACCCACTTAGTCCTTTGTTTGCCGAGATTTTTATGGATAATTTAGAAAATATCATACTAGAACATCCTTTAAGTAAAAGTTTTTTATGGTGGTATAGATATGTAGACGATGTCTTTGCTTGTTTTGTTGGAACGGAAATTATATTAACCCAATACATAATCGTATCAAATTCACTATCGAAATTGAACAGGATAACTCTATTAATTTTTTAGGCTTAACTATTACGAAAGTGCAAAACAAATTAGATTTTTCAATATATCATAAACCTTATACCTAACCTAACCAAATACAGAACACGAACAGTTTAAAACAATTACATACTTAGGAGAACCTAGCGAAAAAGTTTCAAAACATTTGTCAAAATGTGGTTTAAAAATAGCTTTCAGAACTAACAACACAATAGGAAAATATTTAAAAAACAATAAATCGAAATGTCTAAAATCTCAAAAATCAGGTGTCTACAGGTTAAAATATGGATCTTGTCCTAAAATTTATATTGGACAAACAGGTAGATCCTTCAAGAAACGCATTAACGAACATATAAGAGCGTTTAAAAATAATAGTCTAGATTCTAATTATGCTACACACTTAATCACAGAAAAACACATTTTTGACGACAATTTTGATATATTACACACAGCCACAAAAAGTAGAAAATTAAATTTATTGGAAGCCATGGAGATTAACAAAATTCAAATGTATTGCTTAACGATCAATTAGATTTAAATACCTCTGCTTTACTGAACTTAAATTCTCGCAACAACATTAATTAAAGTTTTATGGTCATTTTTCGGTATATATAGTAGCAGGTAGTTTGTAGATATTACATTTGATAAAGACACGGTGTTGTCGAAACAATTGTCATGTCATAATATATAATTTCGTGAAAATCTGAACTTTTAGTTCTTATTTATTTTGATATGTTACAAGCATAAATACAAAATAAAAGCGGTCTCGGAATGGAACCTTGAGGCACGTCAAATATCTGCGTTTCCACATACGCGGAACTGATTGACAGTTTTTTTATAATCCACCTTCTGCGCCGTTTAACGCGTTTCTAATTATTTATTATTTGTATTTTTTATTTTGAATAAAATCGTAGTGATTTAGGCAATTATTGATCATTTGTATATACCAACATAATTTGTTTTAATACTACTACTAACAATAATAAGAATAATAATAAATAGCCTTTATTAGCATTACATGGGCGAAGTCTGGCACCACACTTAACCCATTTCTAACTACCACTACATATAAATTACAAGTATGTATGAAATTAAAAAATAGAATGAATGATATACAACTAACTATTCAAACGCATTATTTTACATTAACTTTAGTAACTGTTTTTTTAAATGTAAGCTAAAATTTTTACGCGAACAGAGTAATTTTGATTTGAGGCCGCTATTTAAGGAGAAGCTTACAGAATCATATGTAATAGAACATTGAAATTTTTTTGTTTTGTGCAATAGCATAGTGAGTGATGATTGGTGTTTTAGATTCAAGACGTGAATAGATTTCCTAAACACTAATTTGTCATTCAAATATTTTGGAGTGTTGGAATTTATTGGATGTTTCAAACAGCATAAAAATTTGTATTTGAAAACATCTTTGATTTTTAACCAATTCAATCTTTTGAGAGCGGTGGATATGTGGTCAAACTTGCGTAGGTTCAAAATTAAGCGACAAGTATTTTGGATTTTTTGTAGACGATAACAGGGGTAATACACAATGTTACAATAAGACAAGCGAGAAAGGATAAGACTTTGACACAACTGTAGTTTCATATCGTAGGACAATTTTAAACTAATATAACATTCTAGACCCAAATTTTTAACAAATTCCACAACTTGAATAAGATTGTTGTCAACGTATAATTTCATTTTGGACTTCAAACTGTTTCTTTTCCTCTTAGGGGCAAAAATAACGACACTACACTTTGACAGATTTAAAAATATAAATTATGACCCTCCGCAATGTATTTTTTTTTTTTAAATATTTTAAAGTCCCACCCTGACGCTCAATATCGCACAATACCGACTGATCAAGTGCATTATTGCCGTCGGCAGATTATTTCGACAAATGCCCGCCAATTTTTTTAATTTTTGTTAATTCGCTGCGTCAAGGAGCGTTGCGACGTCATCCAAATCCAAAAAAAATACCCCCCGACCCCTCTATTCCTGAAAAACGAAAACAAACGGATTATTCGTAAGAAAACGCCTCGCGGCTAATGTTTCAAACTCGCGGCTTTGTTTCCGTAAGGGGCGGCGGGTGGGGGCCGCGTGGGGCGGCCGCGGATGTGTGTCGCGCACTTCCCCAAAACCGAAAACTTCGCCTGCAGTCGCAAATAAAGACGCTCTGTACGTGTTAAAATAAAGGGAAAAGCCGGAATTAAGGCGAACTGTCTGCGAACGATCAAGTTTCTCTTAATAAATATGTTTCGTGTGAGGGGGGGGAGTCCGGGTGGGTTTCGCGGCCTTTAATTATTAGAAACTCCGCGCGATGGCTACCGAAACGCGATTTTATCTACGGACCTTATTAATCTACCAAAGAAAACTAAATAATTACGGAATTATGCCGATTTGACGAATCCATTTAATTCTGAAAAAAAAAAACGGTTAACAAATAATTAGAAGAAGTTGGAATAAAAAAAACTGTTTGGCGTGGTTCAAGGTTCCATTCTGGGACCGCTTTTATTTTGTAACATAGTTAATTCTATAAATTACTGCTAGATTCATCTATATGCGGACGACACATATATATATTTCCTTTAATAGGAATGAAGTTGATTGAGCTCAAAATAAATTAATCGCGCATCTCGCTAGATTCAATTGATCTGAATCGGCATATTTCATTTTTGGGAAATCCAACCGAAATGAAGGTATAAACATTAAACACTATCTCCAAACTTCGATAGGCGATAATGGTTTTAAAACTTATATCGCTTAACAACTTTGTTTATTGACTTTGCACAATTTATTCTCTCTTGTTACTTTCGAAAATCGATGAAATCGAATTTTTCGAAAGTATCTGCGCTCGTACAAAAATTTTATATCTCGGTAACGGTATGTCCTACGGGATCGCCGTTGGTACAGAAATGATCACCGTTCGACAAAAAATTTTCGTTCTCCGTTCTCGTCTTTTGGTTTTTCCTGAATAACTTTCGACCCGCTGGAGCTACAGAATTGAAATAACCCTCCACAAGGCACATAAGCTTTTTTCGCGATTTTCGACTGTTCTTTGGACCTTGCTATGAAACACCATCTATATGCATACATATATGCAGTATTGTCCCGTGACAGAACCTATTGAAAATGGGAGGGGCTGAGGGGTCGGGAAGTATTCTAAAAAAATAAAAAATCGCACGTGCAAGGGTCTACAAAAAACATCATTTTTCAAAAACTGTTTACGAGACCAAAAAAATTCTTGAACCAGAAGACGCAGAAGATACGGCTCTATAAACTTTTATTTTTTACAATTTTTCAAAAATATGTAGGGTGCGCCGCAAATTAAAAAAAATTGAAAAATGGATCCCCCTATTATTGAAAATTGGTTATAACTGAAAGGCTCTGAAAAACTTTTATATTTAAGGTTTTCACCTATTGTACAGGGTGTTCCCGATATTCCGTGGTAAATGAGAAATGTGTTAACTGTCCTAAACTTGCAGATGTTAACTTCAAATTTAGCAGAGCAGTAAAAGTCCGTGTCCACATATAAACGGTAGAAATTGGGCACAATAAAATTTTTCCAAGTATTTTTAAAAAAAAAAACGATTTTTTTTTTTTTTTGGTAATTTTAGCTTCCAGAAAAATATGTTCTCCACAATCGTTCACCCGATCATCAGAATTCTTTAGCCAGCAGACGCGGAAGATTCAGTGCAATAACCTTTATTTTAGGCATTTTTTCGATTATATACAGGTTTTTCAAATTGTAGGCAAAAATCTAAAAGACCTAGAAAATTGTTCTTTTACAGAGTAAATTATTAGCCGCAAATCAAAAATCGTAAAAAATATGGCTAATTGGTTCAAACAGTGTCATAGGCCGCATCAAGACCTACAATTTTTGTATTTGGGGTTTTCATCTATCGCGTACGCTGCTCAAAATATTTGAAAAAAAAAATTTTTGGAACTTTGAAGTTCGACGAGACGTGAAGGACATTTTATACACAATTAAATTACATCGATTTTGCGAAAGTTCCATAGTGGTCCGCAGGTGTTTCACCACCAATGGTTATTAGTAATATTAATATGCACACCGAATACGGAGTTTGGACCAAATCAAATCTTCGACAGCAAACAGAAAACAAGCTTGTTTATTTATGAAAACTATCTTAGTTTTTGAGGTATTGCACATTAATTACCAAACTGGAGTAAAAATATTATGTTTTATTTTAATTGACAAAAACAGAAAACATCCAGTACTTGTCACTAACCGCTTGACCTATCTGTTCTACTCATTCTGGAAATATACGATAATGAAATAAATTACGACATTTTGAAATGAAATTCATTTTACCGTTGTAACATTAACAATTTATATCATATCACGTAGGCTACTGATCTGTGTGCAGGTATTAGTTTAGCAATAATTAGTTAATTTGTTAATTCGAATGCCTATAACAGATGTAATAATGAAGGTAATAACAAAAGAGAAAATTGTTTTGAATAAAAGCACGGCAGCGACTATTGACCTAAATTACTCCAAATTTGGAGGATATCTCGAGTAAGTCAATTCAAAGTGTAAGGTGGGTTAGTTGTCTGTCCCAATTGAATTGGTTGGGTACTGACCATTTCATAGTTTCAATTTCTCATTACGCGATCTGAGCAACATGCGGTCAAACATCATCTTGTTGAAACAAAAAATTCTCACCAAAGTAAGGGTCAGTACGAGCAGTTAAGCTCAGTCCTTCCTAAAACATAACTAATCTTTAGTTAGTTTAGTTTAGTTTTTTAAGTTTGATTGTTACTTTTTTTTATCTTCTGCTTATCGTAGATATAGGTAGGTACTTACTTATAAGTTTTACTTTTTTAATTAAATAATGGTATAATTGTTAGTGTGTCCTTGTAAATTGTGAAGTTAGTTCTTCATCTTAGGGCACCTTTGTAATAAATAAATAAATAAACAAATAAAATAAATAAATAAATAAATAAATAAACATATCTGATACATATAGGTACTTGCTACATAACTTCTAAACATCATTACGACTGGATAACCTATAATGAAAGTGATACGTTTCACCTAATGTTTTAATTTTTTATAGGTGTATAAAAATAATATATGTATTTCACTTCTTTTTACATTTCTTAGCTGATAGTAAAAAGAGATTAGAAAAACGCCCATTCATGTAGATATTAGTCTAATATACATTATAAACTATTCGTGTTGAGGTCTTTGTTTATTTATTTAAATAATATATTATGGGGTTAGAAACACCCAAAGCAAAATATTTAAGAATATTATTGATAATATAAAAAACCAAATGTAATCTGGTGTGTTGGAAATTACATTGGTCATACCATTCGGTCTTTGATAAACTCTTATACTGGTATCTGTGTTGTAGTTGTGCCATCGCACCAAAGAACCCTTTCCAGTGTTCATCAGCCCAATCGATGTGTTCTCTAGCAAAGTTGAAACTTAAAAACTGTATAAATTAGTAATGTATGTACTCTAGTAGCTATTTATTATTTAGTGGTGCCTTAATTTCACTGGTCAGTATATAATATAAACATACACTTCAACTTGGGCGTTGTTACTTAAAAGAAAAGACGAGAGAAGAAAAAATTGCAAACAACAAAAGAAAAAACCTACATACTAAAAGAACAGTTGTTGCTTGGTTGGAAAAAGTTTTATTTATTCCGGAAGTATATATTATTTTGCTTCATGTAAAGCGAAGTCTCCGTACAGCTGCATCGTTCTGTATTGTAAGTATTGTGTTTAGTACGTTTTCGTAGAATATTGATTGGTTGGTGACACTAAACCCCACCTTAACTTAAAATGCCGTAATTAAGCATTGCTTTGACTAAACCGCTGTAAGCAATCAGTATATGATGTATAAGTAAAAAAGTTTTCTAATTTATCGATAATTTATCGACACTATCGTTTTTTTTTGTCACCGAGTCTAGAAAAAACTTAATTGAAAAGTAGTACGATGCGACGCGTCAATGCGCGGCGTTTAACGCCTCCCTAATTAAGTATCACCTATAATAATAACTTGGTGAACGCTTTTTCGCGTCTTCTAAATTCGTTCCGGCGAAGATCGTGAATTTCGGACCACCACCCCGCGCCATTTGCATTTTCAATTTACGCCGGTGCCGTTTGAAGTGGCGTTTTTTCCACCCGCGGCTTTTGTTTTTAACGAATCGATAGAGATTTGCATCCGATCTATTAACGAATCGATCGACGACACGTACGCAAAAACGTTGTCGACGAACGAGGCGGTTAATTTTCGAAAAACGCGTGGAAAAAAGTCCGCGGCGCGACGTCAACCGGCCGGAGGCCGACGAGACTTTTTTCCAGGGTCCGAAATAATTAGACCTTTTACCGTTAGGACCTTTTCGAGTTTGACAAGTCAACGACGGTATAAATCGTTTCGGATTTTTCGCAGATCTTTTAGTCGTGTAAAAGGTGTCGCGTCTCGGTTATTGTTATTGCACGCGACATCTCTCCCGGAGTAATAGCCCGGAAAACGGTAGCTTTCACAGATGACATATATCGATCAGTTGGGTTTCGGTTAGTGATCCTTATCGATAATATATCGATCTGGTTCCGTATATGTGAAAAGTGAGTGAGCGATTATTTTTTTAAATGTACTCGGGTCATCTTCCACGTGATATGGAAACGAGACAACCTAAGATCCATAGAAGCATATTTTGCTTGTTCACCAAATCCGAAACATCTTGTATCGAAAAAGTTACATTCGTGAAATATTGAAAAATATCTCTGGCAATATATTCAATTGTTATTGAAATTAGGTAGTTTTGATTAATTTCTTTAGTTTACTAATTCTGCTTTTTTAAGTGTCACTGGAACATATCGTATATTAAATATGAAAAATATCAGAAATTCATTGGTTTAACAATTCACCACCTCCCGAAAATAAAGGACATTTACCGAATATAGTTACCGAATAATTAACTGCCTTTTCCGAACATTCCATGCCTTTAGTTATAAGTTTACACCGGCAGATTTGTCGGAGAAACCCATATTTTAAATATAAATTGCGACTTATAAATTTGCAATTATTTTATTTTATGTTTTGCTTTTTGCATCCTGAACAGAAATTGTAACATTTTTGTACAGAATTATATAGAAACATTATAAAAAACTCAAAAACTATCACCTCGAAAAAAAATCAGATTCAGAATATATGTATATGCGACCCCTACAATTATGAGCCGCACATTCTGCTTTTTTAAGTATCACATATCGGATATTAAATATGAAAACTATCACAAATCTCTTGGTTTAACAATTGACCACCTTTCGAAAATAAAGAAGACTTTTCTTCAATAGGTATTGAAGAATAATACTTTTCGAATATTAAACTGCCTTTTCTGAACGTTCCATGCCTTTAGTTATAAATCCATTTTAATTCGAAACAACGTTAAACAAAATTTACATTGGCAGATTTGACTGAAAAACCCTTATTTTAAATATAAATTGCGTCATATAAATTTGCAATTATTGTAGGGCGATTTACTTGCACATTTACAGTCGCAAAATTTACAGCATTTTTTTTTTGCTTTTTGCATCCTGAACAGAAATTGGAACATTTTTATTTCAAATTAAACAATGGAATAAAGAAATATTTAAAAAACTCAAAAACTGTCACTTCGAAAAGAAATAACTCAGAATAACGTGTCGAGAACTTTTTTTCGCAGTTCATTTACTGATATTTGATACTCCACAGGATATCAGGAAATTTTAAAATTTAGGCTTTTAACATGGCATTTCAAAATTTTGAGTTATGAGTCTAAATTTTCACCCGAAAATATTAACTTAATTTAACGATATTTGCCAAACTGGGGTGTTTTATCAAGAAATTTTAAAATTTAGACTTATAAAAACGAAATTTTTAAGTTATGAGTCGAGTAGACATTTAAGCCCAAAATGAGAAAACAGAAACAGAAATTTTAACGTTTAGATTTATAACACCAAATTTTAAAATTTTGAGTTATGGGTCTAAAGTTTTACCCTAAAATTTACCGATATTTGCAAAACTGGTATGTGTTATCAAGAAATTTTAAAATTTATATTTATAATACGAAATTTTAAAATTTTTAGTTATGAGCCGACATTTAAGCTTAAAATGACAACTTAATTTATTGATATTTACCAAAAAAGAATTTTCAAATTTTGAGTTATGAGTTTAAAATTTGCCAAGATCAAAAATTTTTAAAATCTTGAGTTGAGTTGAGATGTTTTTCATAGTTCTAGTTTAATCGGTAAAAAAGCTACATAATCTTTTTTTTAATTGTGTTTAGGCGACTTCCGACCCTCGGCGTGCCGCCCCCACAGATAAAAACTTGGCAAAACAATTTCCCTAAAATAGGAAAAGCAGAAAAAAACCGGTATTGAAAATATAAAGTTGTGATTTAAGCGCGCGTTCGTTAAGAAGACGGGGGCCGGGGGAGCGTGCGTCCGGGGGGCGACGGCGGGCGTCGGCGGCGGGAAGGGGTTGCGAGTTTTGTTTAGCGAAATAAGAAAAAGGAAAGAGTGTACGACGAAGGGCGAAAAAGAAGGGCGTCTCGTAAAAAGAAAGAGCCGCGGCGGCGGGGGGAGCACCGCCACGCGGACGATTTCTTAGTGCATTTATGCAAAGCGGTGCGACGGAGACGACGTCACCCTCGCTCCGTCCTCGTTTCGAGTAATTAGTGGTTGACGAGTCGAGAGAGAGGGTAGCGGGACCGTGTGTGATTCTAAATACACGCCGCCCCTTAATTTATATCTAAGGGTAAAACAGTAAGAGTAAAGACGGCGGCGGCGGCGGCGGAGGCGGCGGTGGGGGGCGATCTTAGGAGAGGGGAAGGCGCTTGCGTCTTGGCCGTTCACGAGGCTTTGTCTAATCGGATTCATTAACGGGCGAAACTGGAATTATGCGTCCATTGCTAGTCGGCATATTTTTGAACACAGTCGGACTTACGACCCCTCAAAGAAAACGTCCCTCGTCGTCGTCGTCGCGACGCCGTCGTGGTTCCAGGCAAAGGTGCGCGTCCACCACACACACACACACACACACACGCCGCCACCCCCCTCCCCTTTCGCGTGTGTGTGTTGTGCACGTATATGTGTGTATCTGTGTGTCTCGTGTGCGTCTAAATAAACTCGTGCGGAATATGCGCCCTCCGGGGCTTATTCTTCGTTCCGCTCTCTCTTTTGGTGTTTTAGTGGGTGACGTGGTGCTGCAGCAACGCACACACACGCACGATGCGACCCTTTGCAACAATAACAAACCGGCGTCGCGACGCCATTGGTCGAGCGACACGTGCCTCCCGTCGCGGGATATTTTTCCGCTCAACGTCGCGCGCGCCAAGGGTCGCAACGTGTCGTGTTTTTCCCGTTTTTTCG
This sequence comes from Cylas formicarius, assembly GCF_029955315.1. Lineage (NCBI taxonomy): Eukaryota > Metazoa > Arthropoda > Insecta > Coleoptera > Brentidae > Cylas > Cylas formicarius. The sequence continues at coordinate 26,982,641 of NW_026844326.1, read as the reverse complement.
ATCGCCCTGTACGTATTTATTTTTGAAGACCCGACGGCCGACGTCCCGCCGGCCCGCGGGGGACGCTGGGGTAAGTGTCGGTGTGGGGGGCGGTTTTTTTCGGGCGCCAAATTTGGGGCTCCGGTGACGGTTTGAAAGTGCAAAGTGATCGACAATAAAAAGTGCACCGATGAGCGCAAAGAAAGTTGATTTATCTACTGGAACTGGATGTGTAATCGGTTAGAGTTATTAATAAGAACGAAACCATAAATATTCGTATTTTCAAGTTCGACACTTTTAAAAAAGTGGGCTACGAAGCTTACATTATGTAGCATTATGCACCCTTTTATTCATTAAACTAAAAACTTGAAATTCTATTTTAAATTTTAACAATTAAAGATATTGTGAAAAAAACCTATTATGTCTTTCCCGGTTTGACAAATTCAGTTTTTATTTTCTGGTAAAATTTCGACCCGCAACTCAAAACCTTGTGAGTTACAAGTCGAAATTTAACTCGACATTTTAAAATAAAAATTTCAACTCATAACTCAAAATTTTAAAATGTCATGTCAAAAATGTTTAAATTCATATATTCATATTTTCAACTTCCATACCTTAAAAAAAGTAGGCCACGACGCTTACATTATGTAATTATGTACCCTTCCATTTTAAATTTTAAAAATTAAAGATAATATGAAAAAAAAACCTATTATGTCTTTCCTGGTTTGACAAATTCAGTTATTATTTTGTGGTAAGATTTCCACTCATAACTCAAAATTTTGTATGAATTACAAGTCGAAATTTAACTCGACATTTTAAAATAAAAAATTCGACTCGTAACTCAAAATTTTAAAATGTCGCATTTTTTTACGACTTATAACTTAAAATTTTACGGAAAATACCAGTAGCGTGTATCCAGAGTTTGGTTAGTTTCGATTTTTTCGCAAAATGATTTTAATAAATGTTGCATGGATAGTTTTTCAATTTTTAATAAGAACGTTTCAAAAAAGTCGGTCACTAAGCGTGCATTATGTAATTATATACCCTTTTTTCACTAAACTAGAACTAGGGAAAACATTGATCAAAGATGTAGTATGCAGTATTGAAATTAACTCAATCATTAGTTTCTTAAGCGTCAAGGCAATATAAAAAAATCTTTATTATTTCTCTGCCGTTTCGTGATAATTCTAAAATTCGGACACGCATGGGTTTGAAATTTTGTGCTAAAATTTCGACTCATAACTCAAAATTTTAAATTGTCACGTTTTTTTAGGACTTCTTAGGAAATGTAAGTTTCAATTTGTTTGGGAGATGATCGATTCTAACTGATTCTGACTGATAAGTTTTTCACTAACATTTCTCATATAGCCTTTTTTTATTAAACTAAAACTAGAAAAAATGATGATAAAAAATGTAGTATACATTATCGAAATTAACTCAATAATTAGTTGCTTAAGACTGAAAGTAATATAAAACAAAAAAACAATTATTTCTGTCAACTTTCGTGATAACACACGCCACGTGAGCAAATATGGGATAAATTGAGTTATTATTAGTTTAGGATAAAATTTTGACACACCGGAGGAGCATTTTGTTATAACATTTCGACTCATAACTTCATTTTTTTTTATGTGGATAAATAACAACTCGATATTTTAAAATAAAAATTTCCACTCATAACTCAAAATTTTAAAATATCGTATGTTTTTGCGACTTACAACTCAAAATTTCACGACCGCAGTGAAATACTTTGTTACCATTTCCTGAGAGAAGTTTTCCGAAACAACCTTGTCAATGTCACTAAAGGTCTAAGATAATCTAAACGTGACGTTTCGAACCGACGTGTCCGAAATTTTTGCGTTTTACAGTTACTGTAGAACAGTGCAAATTACGCCAGTTACTAGTGATATCTAACGCAAGGCTCAACGTCACTTTCCATATAAGCATAAACGTTATATTGTGACATTAGAACCAAAAATATTGCACGAATGAATGAAACATATGCCCAAGTTTCGTTAATAAGAGGGTAGTTGACTTAACCATTTTTATTGAATGTTACTTACAACTCTTTAATCGCAAGTGTAATACGAAATATACATACGAGGACAGCGCCAAAAATTCCCGGCCTGAATATGAAAGAAGCAAAGTAGAGTAACAATTTTTTATTATTTTTCAATATAATCCCCCTTAACTTCAATACACTTATTACATCTATTTATTAACAACTCAAAAAATATTCTTTGGGTTTGTCAGCAAAATGAGCTAAAGCAGTCAATCTCTTTTGACTCAGCTTCGTCGTTAAACCGCGGTCCAGGTAAGTCCTTTTTCAAATATACTTTAATACGTCGCTGGAGGCCAAATCTGAACTATAGGGAGGATGACCTATCTGTTGGAACCCACACTCTAAAATGGCAGCTTGTGCAACACCAGCAGTATCGACAAAGACGCACGCCTCTGGTCAGTTTTCCTCGACGTTTTACACGTATGCAGTCTCGCAATTTATGTAATAATGTTGCATAATATTTACCATTGTGGGTGATATTAGTTTCTTTAAAATCTATCAAAAGAATTCCTTCACATTCCCAAAAGATCGTGGCCATCACCTTTTTTGTTGAATTTTCTTGGAGGTGCTTCACCCTTACGACGCCACTCCATGATTCTTTCGATAGAGGGTCATAATAAACAACCATAGTTTCATCTCCCCTCACAATAGTTTCTATCACAGGCTTCGGTTCCAACCCACAGAGTTCCAAAAAAGACGGTGCACACTCGACAAGGCGTTGTTTTTGAATAGCCGAAAGCTTTCTTGCACTAACCTTATGCATACGTAAATGATCATGCAGTATTCGACGAACACTTGTGTGTGTATTAATTTCTGAGATTTCCTTGACTTTTAGACGTCGATAACTCAATACCACCTCTTCCACAATCGCAACAATATCTTCCGTTATGACCTCCACTGGTCGACCAGTTCTTGAATCATCTTCAAGGGACTCCTGTCCCATTCGAAAACGTTTTGCCCATTCTTTCACTACAGAATACGAAGGAGAACTTTGGCCGTACACACCATATAAATTTTCTTTAATAATTTTAGGTGCTAACCCTTTTTTTGTCAAAAACATTATGACTGCTCTATACCCAATTTGCGTTATTTGCGACATTTTTTCAGACACGTCTTGTTTAAAGTACTGTCAATAAAAAACTATTAAGATATATATTTAAAAGAAGACACAGTTTTATCGTGATACTGGAGCTGCATCTATGTCAGGCCGGGAAATTTTGGCGCTAACCTCGTATATACATTTTTTGGCAACTAAAAATTATTATAAAGTGCTGTTAGTAGTTATCTATTTAAGATCAGTTGTACCCAAGTCATCAGTTCCTCACGAGTGCTTTTGTTATTAAATTATAAATTATGCAGTAATCTTATTCGTACATGTTACATCTCAAACGAAACTTACTCATTTCAATGCAATGGACACCTCAGTAAACATGCTATCCAGAGCATACTAGTTTTTCTGCGGATAAATTGAAAAAAAAATAGTCACAAGTTTTATAAAATTGTATTAAAATATTCAAAATCTGTCTGTCTGTATCTAAATAAAATAAAACAAAAATCAACTCGCTACATTTCGGTAAAGCAATACTTTATTGGTACGCATTCACTTTAATGTGTATAAAATGCCGCCAGAACCGATTTAAAGAGTGTAACCTTGAGTTACATCCAGCGCATTGCTAGGTTTAGGGGTGTTTTTAAGACAACGCAATCTAACAATTGTTTTTCCAAGAAAGTTAATTTAGTGATCACCCAAGGATCTCTCATAGTTTTTGATTTCTTTTCTACAAGATTTTACGCAATCGTTTACGCATTTACATATTTCAGAACTTTGACGTAACCACACGACAGTTGGTAAATTAAAGGACGTTGTTTTTAAAACGGGGTAACTTTTGCGTTATCGTACACGAAAATATCCGGGTCACCGGTGGAAACCAATCTACCACAATCAAAGTTAATGAAAAAAAAAACGGCACCTTCCCCCGCCGCCCCGCCATGCAAAACAAATGTGGAAATCGCATGACACGTAGAAAATTCCCCGCCGTCACTGCTACGTAGTGATTTGTGTGAGCGTGTGTGAGTATATCGCACGTGCACACGTATGGACCTCGCGTATCGAAAACAAACGAACCTCCTTTATATTTGGAAAGGAACACGCGAAACGAACGTAGATAAAGGGGCGCGATCGTTGATTAGGGGGTCGCTCGCTTCTCGTGGGGCGGATGTCGATAATTTTTTTTTATAAATATAGAGCCGAAACAACAAAATTGTCAATTATAGAGTGATAAAACTACCAAAAATACTGCCATCCTAAGTCGAGATGTTTCATACACATCGTAAATTAACTAAAATTTAAAAAAATAATTAAGAAATGGCCAATTTTAAACAGTTTTCTAGTTGAAGATACGAAGATACTTCGTCAGATAAAGTTTTGTACGCAAAATAATCACTCTCCCGACTTTAGAATCGAAACTAACCAAAACCCTATCTCCATATAGGAAAAAATGATTTTCATTTCTTTGTGTTTCTGCTTTTCCTTCTAGCAAAATATTTCTCTTATATATATATCGCTCAACCACACGGTAATATTGAAAAACAAAACAATACAAACCCGCTTATTATGTAGCCAGCGATCTATTGTTTATTTTCAAAAGTAATAGTTAGGGGGTCCTCGGGACACCACTGGAATTCTCAGTTATCATCTAGTTGCTCATAAATGAACGTCTGATCACAGTTTACAGCCACTGCAAATTTCAACGAAATTGCCAAACGGAGCTTTTGAAATGTTAATAAAAAATATCCGTAAAGCTTCAGTAAAAATAACGCCTGCTAAGCTAAAATTTGTAATTTGCAACGCTGTTTCAGCAAAACTAAAAAATATTTTTTAATTGACAAATATGACGTCTAAATCGTAACTTTTCCCCTCTTCGATGGCCGACTTCAAACGCACAAATGGCACTGAAAAGAAAGCATGTTAGGTTTTAGAGAAAAAAAATCGAAGCCGTGAAGAATTCGGCGCGAACGCCACTGACATTATTTAGTTCGTCATAAAAGTTTTATTTTTGACTTCGCAAAAAATATTTTGCACTTATAGAGCGTCTGAAAAATATTATTCATTTTTAGACAACAAAGTGTTCAATTATAAATTGATCAAACTACCAAAAATACTGCCATCCTAAGTCGAGATGTTTCATACACATCGTAAATTAACTAAAATTTATAAAAATAATAAGAAAATTGCGAATTTTAAACAGTTTTCTGCGGATTCTACAAAAATATCATTTTCGTCAAGGGAGATTCCACGATTTAAGATTCGATATGGGAACTTTGTCAGATAAAGTTTTTACGCAAAATAATCACTTTTCTGACTTTGGAATCGAAACTAACCAAAACTATCTCCTTGTGGGAAAAAATGATTTTCATTTCTTTGTGTTTCTGCTTTTTCTTCTGGCAAAATATTTCTCTTATGAATATCACTCAACCACACGGTACCATTGAAAAACAAAAAAATACAAACCCATTTATTATGTAAAAAAAATTCGTAAATAGCCAGCGATCGATAGTTTATTGTCAAAAGTAATCGTTAAGGAGGTCCTCGGGACGACACTGGAATTGTCAGTTATCATCTAGTCTGATCACAGTTTACAACCACTGTAAATTTCAACGAAATTTCCAAACAGAGCTTAATATATATAACTAACCAAAACTTAACGCCTGCTTAGCTAACATTTGTAGTTTGCAACGCGCTTACAGCAAAACTAAAAAATATTTTTTTTAGTTTAAAAATATAACGTCTAAGTCTTAACTTTTGCCCTCTTCAATGGCCGACTTTAAAAGCACATATGACAAATGGCCCTGAAAAGAAAGCGGCGCGCCACTGCCACTATTTAGTTCGTCATTCTTTACTATTTCAATGGCGTTCGTGGGCTACGTAAAAGTTTTATTTTTTACTTCGGAAAAAATATTTTGCACTTATCGAGCGTCTGAAGAGTGAATAATGAAATGCCGTAAATGCCTTAACGACGTTGAAACTTAAACACGAAAACTGAGAACGATAACTGAGAAAACCCCACTGTTTCTAGAAATTTCTAACAAATTCTTCATTCATTCACAAAAAAATCCCAATAATTAGTTTTATAGTACCAATGGTATAATATAGAGAATAATACATTTTATAAACATCTTGGAAGTTGAAAGCCTGTATAAAACTGAAAACTGATCCATAAAAGCAGCTCAGTTTCTTCACAGTTTCAGTTTCTTCACAAAGATCTTCCCCTAGTTTACTCATACTTCATCATCACGTCATAATTAATGACTTGCAAGTAAGGAAATTTGAAATTGAGCATTTTTTTTATTATTTTCTTTCCGCATACGTTACACTCGACATATGAAACGGCCATATTTGCTTTAAAATAAACCTGCTTTAAAAGTCCTAGTTTCACAAAACTATAAAGGTTCAAACACACCCATGGGATTGCACATTAAAATAGCTTAGTTTCTTCACGAAGCGTAAAACTCAAGTGTTTCATCATCCCGTTGACGGCTATTGAAAACTACATCCCAGAAATGGTAAGGATGATTTCACACCTGGTTTCACAAAACTGTAAAAAATTAAACACATGAAAATTGTACATGAAAATAGTTTCTTATTGAATATCCATTCTGAAGCTTTCACTAATTCCATCAAACATCGTTATCGAGTCATAATTAATTAATTAACTAAAATTACAAGTAAGGAAATTTGAACTTGAGAAGCATTTTGTTTATTATTTTTTGTCTCTAATTTTAACACATGAAATTGCCATTTTTGCTTATATTGAAAATTACTCTGAAATTTTAAATACAGTACTGTGTCTGTAGTCTACAGGTATCACCAAAAATCATAAAAAATGTTTTTTTAAGGACTTACGAATTATCTCTTAGCTGGCTTCTGTTTTTATATTTATTTAATGAATTTTCTGTTCAAAAGTCAGCCTTGATTTTTTGTTCTTGGACAAAAATGGCAAATAAACACAAGACGAGATGTTACAATAACTTTAAATTGTGCGTTGTAACACTCTTTACAATATTTGTATACGATGTGTGTTCAAAAAGTAAGGTAAATTTTAAGTTATTCATCAAACTTAATGTTGTCCCCTTCAAGGTAATCCAGCCCCAGTGAAAACGTTTTTTCTAATCCTCGAAGCACTTCTGGTATAATTTTGAGTTCTTCCATCGATTTTTTCTTTACCTCCTCAATCGTTCCAAATCTCCTTCCTTTCATGGTTTTCTTGAGTTTTGGGAACAGAAAAAAGTCGCAGGGACGTCTCCGGATTCTGGTTTTGTTTTTGGCCAAAAAGTTAGACACAAGCAACGATGAGTGAGCAGGGGCAAAGTGATGCAAAATCCATGAATGGTTTTCCCACAATTCCGGACGTTTTTGTTCGTACTGCTTCTCGAAAACGGCGCATAACTTATTCAAAGAAAACAGTAAGCAGAACCTTGACATTTGATCGAATTTGACGTGCTTTTTTCAGTCCTGGCGATTCTGGGTTCTTCCATTGGGCCTGACCATGACCTTTGACGTGTTTTAATAGCTCTTAAGTGGTGCAGCAGTCCTTTTGTTCAAAATTAAGCAGTTTCCGAACAAATTTAGCTGCTACACGTTTCACACCCAAAACTTCGGAAAAAATTGAATGGCGCGAGCCAGTCGAGATAGTGACGCCTTCAACCACTTCTCTAATAGAGATTCGACGATATTTCAACACCATTTGTCTCAGCTTTCCAATGCTTTTACCACTTATAAACATATGTCGTTATCAATATTTCAAGTATTTTGCAGCAGTGTATTCCATTTTTCCACAAAATTTTATGCAAAAAAAGCGAAAAAAAGTAAAAGTGGAGACTCGCTGCAACATTATTACAAAAGTCACCGTATATTTAAAATTTTGAAACCACTGAGAATGAACTTTTCTCTATCGTTGTCTCACCCTGTATAAACTCATGCCTTTGACGTCGTCGAAATATTTCTTCGCTCCCAAAATATGTATTAAAAACTCGAATATTTTGGGTTATAGGTAAAATTTCCCCGATTGTTAATTTTATGACCTCTTTTACAAGGGTGGCCGCTCGCCGACCGTATTTTTATTGCCGATATAAACGTCCCGGTCCGGGGAAGGAATTTTGAAAAAAAAAAAAGCCGCGAAACTGACAGTCGACGTCGAAACGATCGCGTCACTTAACGCATTAATAGGCCCTTAATTCCGTCCCCGTTCTATCCCACCTTCCCTGTCAAAATCTAAAGCGGGGGTTAATTTATTTACGTGCCATACACACCTCCGATTTAATGCGGACGCGTTAATACTCCCGCCCGGCGGCCTGGGGTAAGGGGGGACCGCTTTAATTATAAACAAACGTTTTTGCGAACTAAAGTTTTTGTCCCTCGAGGCGCGTTTTTTTTTATATCATTCGTGCGTACATGCATGCATTCTCGCCTTCGACAAATTCGTGTTCAAAGTGACGTAGAGGAAGTATAGAGACGGTATAAGTGCGCGGACGCCACTGCCAGAACGTAAGTACCCACCGAGACGTGAGTTTTGAAGGGCAATAAGTCGGCATAAACAAGCAAAATCGTGATACTCAAGTCGCAAGTTAACGGTTATAGGTATAGTCTGTTCCTTGCGGTGTAGAGTAGCAAAAATAAGAAATTGTGGCAAATATCATATATTTTATATTTGACTTATCGCTAAGCTGATAATCCTAATAATTTATTTGACACAGTTATTGTTATTATCGTCTGTTTTCCTTTTGATTTGGCGGATGTGCTGTTTTTTCGCAATTATCGGCAGCAGGAGGATGAGGACTCCTTATTGCAAGCAGATGTTAAGTATTACTGATTTTCGCATATCTGCCACTAAACCTGCAGAGGGACACTGTTTTGTTAACCGAGTTTTTTTGGATTCTTTTCTGTATACTATGGTGTTGGGAATGACAGTATCTACTATCATATTTGGCCTATTGCTGTCGATAATGACATTCCTGTTCCCGCATAGTTTAAAGATCTAATTTACCAGGATATTCTCAGTATCTGTAATATGCGTATCTTGACAGCTTACCGATTTTTTCTTATCTGCCACTAAGCCTGTAGAGGGACCCGGTTTTGTTAACCGAGGTATGGTCTGTTCATAGATATAAGAAAGTGACCAATTGCTTTTGAATGGGATTATCCATGGGTGGTCATTATCATACAATGCAACAAGATTATTACCTAAAGTTTCGGAATTTACATTCAGGTAAAATTGTGGTCCGTAATAGAAAATAATTTTATACCTACCTTTGTTTAATATTCTTTGCTTTGGTATACTACTTGGCTTAAGTTTATTATTAATCATTCTAATTTCGTGTGTAATACAGCGTGTGTTGAATCTCAGGAGATGCTCCCGCCCAAATGTAGAAAACACTATTCTATTCAGACTAAGGAAGTTATAAACAATGTTTATTTGACTCTCACTGAACGTGGTGCCAGCAAGCAAGCATCTTTAGAAGAAACGGCCGCATTGACGAAAATTCCAACATCAACTGTATGGAAAATTGTGAAGAATCCCATTTCATGTATAATAACGATATTTATTTTCACTAAGATTATACCAAAAAGCAATTAATTGAGGTTCTACAAAGCTTGAACCTACCTGTTAACTAACCTGTTAATTATGCAAAAAATCTAGGGCATACAGTTTTAAGGATTCCACCTTACCACTGTATATTTAATCCCATTGACTGAAATCTGCGATTCGTCGTAACAATGTTTTTCCCCGTGTTAACTCCAATGTCCTCAAACTTATAGAAACCGAAGTTTTTAACGTCCCTCCACAAAGTTGCAAATAATATAGAACAAATAATAATTAGAACAGGCGATGATAGCGATAGTGATACTGATACATTATGTGAATAATTTTAAGTAATTTAAGTAGGTAATAAAAATTATTTGTAATTTTCTTTTAGATTTAAACATAAGTAAATAAAATATTGTTTAGTATCTTTCCTAACAAAACCCCAAATAATTAAATTCTAAGCAAAGTACGGATCTGTTCGGCCATATTTCATTCTTACAGCTTGCCCGAGTCTTTCGTTAATTCGTATCAGTTAGTCACTTTCTTATATCTATGAACAGACTTTACCACAGCAGTAGCACTTATTGTCCCGCCCCAGCACAGTTTAAAGCTGTAATTTACCAAGATATTCTCAGTATCTGTAATATGCGTATCCCGATAGCTTACCGATTTTTGCATATCTGCCACTAAGCGTACAGATGTTTTGTTAAGCGAGGTACCACAGCATTAGCCGACATCAGCAGCATCAAGCGCCAGATCAGCATACTTGGCCAGTTTTCTTTGCATTCTATTATATTATTGGAGTTGGGAATGCTGGTCTTTACCACGACATTTCGTCCATTGTTGTTATTGTCCTTTTGACAGTCCAGTCCCAGCACACTTTAAAGCTGTAATTTTCCCGAATATTCTCAGTATTTGTAAAGTGCGTCTCCCGAAAACCTACAGAATTGAATCGATCGCAAATGTACAATTGGTTCTTCGGGGCTATGGAGATCTAGATTTTGATAAATTGTCGTCCATTCGCCCATGGTGGATGCTCTCTGTTTATTGCATTTGTCATCCAGTTTCGAGAAATAGAGGTCCATTCACTAGCCAGAAATTCTTATTAATATTATTATTAACTATCAGAATCATAAAAGGGGTAATTTTCGCGGGTCGCCAGTACGTTAGACTATATCCAGAGTTCATTCCAAACAGATATTGCAAAGAAATTTGAGGAAACCGGTAACGTGTTAAGTATTAAAAAAATGTATAGGAATAAACCTGATTTAAAAATTAAAACAAGTTATATGGGGTTCTTTGGAATACATCCGGTTTCCTCTTTTTCCGCAGCCGCATTTCAATCCTCACTTTTCATAAATGTGATATATATGATTACACTAAATTTAAATGTCATAAAACGCATAAAATTAATGACGAACGATGCCAAAGCAAGATGCAGTTTTATTTGGATATGTTTTTTGAAATATTTGACCTATTTGTGCCAAAATATCGAAAGATTCCATTTAAATTATTATATAATAGGCTATTATCTCAGAAAATTGTTGGTGTCTTGTTTAAGAAAATTGACTGCGAATCCTACTTTTCGCTTTTTTATTTTCCTCGATATCTTCAAAAACATAAAAATTATTGCCAATCAAAATGCAATCAAGATAGATTGAATGTTCTTCTACAATTTCTGATAAACTGAACTCTCTAATAAATTTATACTTTGGTGTCGACAATTTTACCTTAAAAAATTCCCCATTATTGACCCAACCTGCCAAGCTGTTGGCTACCCATAATTTTTAACGCAGCTTGTATATACCATCTGAAAATACCCATCATACCAACTGCCAAATCGTAAGGCAACTATAGGTTGGTCTGGCTAATAACACCAGAGCTGTAGTGGAGTTGAAGTAGTTTTTTGTCAAGTGAGGTAGGGGTCAGTTGGATGTAGTTGGTACCCGGGTTGGGTACGCGGATTGTTATGGACTCTGCAATTCCTGAACAGAACCCGTTTCTTGATAAGATAAGATGATAAGAGAAATTCATCTGGGCGACAAAGACAATGCATTGCCATTATCTCTTGATATAAATGCATCCATACGATTGCCGTTATCCAGACAATTATGTATTGTCGTTCTTGGAGGTTTTTATGAAATTGCTTATAAACAGTTTATAAATAAATTAATTTCTAAACCCAATAATTTAAAATCGAATCATTCGACGTTTATTATAGTTTATTGCCTCCTTAGAAACAATGTGGAGACCTTAGATCAGCTGAGATTTGACGTTCTATATATTAATTGCGCCTTTAAAATGGTTTTGCGTTGTTTGATGTGGAGAAAACCCAAAATAAGTTTAGTTCTCATACGTAAGCTAGACCTGATGGTGACAACGCACACCAAAAGCTGAAAGCTTTGATATTGATTTGAAATTTAAACTTTGCTTGAGAATGATGCTGCATGCCCGCAAATCATTGGCAGGTTAGCGCCGATTTCGATGGTCCTGCGGAACTGACAAGGTGATTCCCGTATTCCTCCCCTAAAGGAGTGACAATTACAAGATGGTTAGTTTTGGTTAATGGGTTAATATATTGCACTTATGTCATGATTAATAGTTTAACTAGTAAATAAAAAAAGTCTTATATTAATATCTAAGGTTTATAAATCCTTAACTATGACATGATGGGCAGATGTTCTCACAAATTTCAATGGTTCAATAAAAAAACTCCAAAAAAACTCCCATGAGTGCGGTACGAGTGAAAAAGAGCATAAATAAAATCGAGGAAGAAATTACTTGCCTATTAGCTACAATTACTATGATTGTATAAGTCCTATAAAATTATCCTTCAATGATGTCTTGTTATTGTTGCCAGTTCTTGCATCGTGTATGCAATATGCTGTTCTATTTATACCATGCTACTTTTGTTGCCTGATCTTGGCAATATTATTTCATTATGATGATGGTTATTAATAAAATTAATCATTTTCGAGCAAAGCCCGGCGTCAACAGCTTCGAACCCGGCTTTTTCCCGAAACTTATGTCCCACACGTTGAGTAAACACTATTTATCTAAACTCCAATATAAAAGCAAATATTAATATTGCGAAGTACAAGAACTACCGACGATAAAACGCTGCGCGATTTCAACTCCTTGCTTTTCGCTTGTCAAATATTTACTCTGCCGATTAATTGCTTCTTACAGATCATCGCGAACTCTTCCGATAACTTTCGATGCCTCCCTCCATGCGACCTGGGCGATCCCGCTTCTGAAGTGTGACAGCGTGCCACGTAGAATTCTATTATCGCGTTCTGCTAACCAATGTAAAAGTTTACTTCGTAGCTAAGCTGTAGTGGGGTTCACGGGGGAAGGTAGAATGTTATGTGGCACGCGTTCCCACTTCTGAACCTTACACGCGTGTGTCGTTCGTATATTTTAATTGTGACGGTTTCATTAGGCCGAAACGCGGGCCTCGTTGTCGTAACGACCGCCACAAATCATGCAAATCAATTAAACGATCAAACTCCGTACGGAATTAGAAGAAATAAAACAACGTATGTAGTCACGAAGAACCACCCGGCACACGAGCGTAGCTTTAACAACCCTACGAAAGGAAAACAAAGAAATAAAAAGTGTCGAATAGGACAGATGAAATAGTTAAAAGAGAATACGTAGAAGTTGTTCAAAAATAGTTCTGAAGTAATATTGTTGTTTTGTATAAACTAAGACAGAAATCGCGTTTTATTTTTGAAAATGTATTTAATATAATCTGTAATAGAATCAACCATAGACGTACGAACAACAATTCAATGGAAATAATTTAGTGTTTAGGGTTATTTGGACGTACTCCCATGAGAGCGTTACATTTGCAGTACATGTTTAGATTCCGTTAGTTTGGGTTCGTTTGAAACTCGCAATAAACAAGCAATTGGGTCTAAGTTATTAAAAAAAGGTTAGCCTTACTCTCTAGGGTAAACAGAATAATAAAATAAAATTATAAAAATAATATAATAATTAATTCCATAGCAGTACTTTCTAATTCCATAGATAACACAAACAACAAATTACTAATTTTATGGAGTTTAAACGATAGTACCTTTTTTGGGTCACAAAAACACTTTTACCCAAAAAGTAAAAAAAATTCACAATAAAAAAATTACTAAACCAAACAACAGTTTTTTTGATCGAAATTTCCTTTAGGTACATTAAGCTGCTTCAAAAATAATTTTAATAAAAAAACGAGTTTTTTTGGGGGTCGAAGGATGCGAACGTTTTTTGAAAAATATAACGGTGGAGCCGTCGGGTCAGACGCGCGCCACTGGGATCGGGCGTCGTGCAAATTTGTTTCTCGCGTGCGTATGTGACATATTCCGGCCGAACACGTACGAAAACATTTAGAAGGCTGGGAAAGGATCAGTGCAACGTAGTCGTTACACTGGGGGCCTGGTTGGGGCGGGGGATGGGATACCGTGCCAGTCCCACGAAGGGTTCGCCTTAAATTCGGGGGATAAGGATTCCTTTATAATAATAATAATAATAAATACAATCAATGACAACTGAACCATGCAAATACCTAGGAATACTACAGCCAAACAGAATTGGACACAAGAAAATAAAAAACATGCTTACGAAAGAGTTCCAGTGCAGCATATTAAAAAGTAAGCTAAACTCAAGAAATATAGTCAAAGCAATAAATAGCTACGCCCTCCCAATCATTACAATTTTACTTAGGGGTAGTTAAATGGTCGTACACAGAGCTTGACAATATTTATAGATCAATACGCACGAGTCTCACGAAGCACCGAATGCACTACCCAAAAGCAGATGTAGAACGCATTACAATCCAACTATAAATTACCTGAAGTACATATTCGAGGAAAATATTACCAGTGACCGATGCCGAAAGTGCAATGAGAACCAAGAAATTATAGAACACATACTATCCGCGTGCCCCTATAAAATATTTGGAGAGATACAACAAGGCTGCTGCAATTATATACCTGGAAATGCTCAATTCCCTAGAAATTCTACTAGGATAAAGCTATTATTTCAGACAAAACAACATCGCATAACAGACCAGATATAATAGTAATAAATAAACAAACTCAGCAATGATAATAGACCCAACAACAATAACGTTCATATTAAACAGTTCATACTGAACAGTTCAAGCCGAGTTCAGACGAGAAGCAGAACGACCCGACTTGAAAATGGCAAGTGAGATCTTGCCGAAACGTTGTCAGCAAAGGACTACCTCCACTTGGAGCCAGCCAGACCAGACGCGGAGTAAAACCCGGAAGAATTTACAACATATATATATATATATATATATATATATATATATATATATATATATATTTATATATATATAATTTCTGCAAATTTAGTTTATGGATTATTCCTTAAATGGAGAATTAATAAATTTATTCCACACTTTGCGTATTTATTTTGTTTCGTTTTACTCCGTGTTAGTAATAAAAATTCGCGCAACGTCGTCTAAAATCCGTCCGTTTCTTTCCAGAAACTCAAAATTCAAAAAGAAAAACGATGGTAGCAGCGTGACGCGCCACCACCAGCAGCATGACGCAGTCGCACTACTCCCTGAGATGGAACAACCATCAGTCCCACATCTTGGCCGCGTTCGATGCTCTCCTCCAATCGGAAACCCTAGTGGACGTGACGCTGGTGTGCGCGGAGACCTCTGTCCGAGCCCATAAGGTAGTTTTGAGCGCCTGTTCGCCGTTCTTCCAGCGTGTCTTCTCGGAGAACCCCTGCAAGCACCCCGTCATCGTGCTGAAAGACTTCAGCGGTTGGGAGGTCCAAGCGATAGTCGATTTCATGTACAAGGGCGAGATCAGCGTAGTACAAGAGCAGCTGCAGAGCCTGATCAAGGCTGCGGAGAGTCTCCAGGTTAGAGGGTTGGCGAACCAGGACCCGTTCGGGGTCGACAAGGAGTCGACGAGTATCATCAACCAAACGCCGACCCCGTCGAACTCTCCGAACGACTTCGAAAGGGGTTACATATCGAACGGGAAGTTTCCGACCCCGGGGGTGACAATTCGTACTCCTGGCGAACGAATCTCGCCTTTCTCGCCTATCCAGAACAACTACGAACCGCCGGTGAAGCTACCTCACATGCCCAGACTGACGTTCCAAGAGACGCTGATGCCGAGACAAGACTGTCAGTCTCCTATGCCGAGGAGGAAACAGGCGAGACCACGTAGGAGATCGGGAGAGTTGTGCGGCGCCCAAGACCTCACCACCAATCAGACGAAGCAACCGCTTTCTCCGCCAGGAGAAGAAACGGCGGAGAACCTCTGCATCAAGAAGAAGGAAGAGAAGGTGAAGGAGGAGAGGAAGTCGTGCACGCCTGAACCTCCGGAGATGGACTTGAGCACGCATAGCAGCGGTAAAGATTTTCGGGGCTCCCCTATCGCCGCCACCCAACCCGGTCTCAGTTTGAAGCAGGAGATTGACAGTCAGTCGTTGCCGTTCCCGCCTATGCCTGCGGTATCGGCACTCGCCATGACACCTCCGCATAGTAAGTGTAAGTATTCAAATTTTTCAGCAAGATTTATAAACAACCGACCAGGAGGAATCTAGAAGATTTGTAAATAGTCATTGTTATCGGGTTTGCAGGAAAGTAATCTTGTCTAATTCGACGGCATTGGCCAGACTTCGAAAGCTTCTCTGAACTTGCAGCTGTTTCAACCTTAATGCATTTCAATTATTCATTAAAACCATTTTTTATTAAATTTTACTCTAATAGATATCAAAATAAAGCTGTTTTTATTAATGTTGACTATTTTCAATTTTACATTAAGATTTTTTTTTATTTTATCCGAGTTAATACAAACTAATACAAAAACAAAACACGAAATGTGATAATCTGGTCCAACAGTATGCAGATTTTACTTACTTACACCCTGGCTCGGTAAAAGCGATATCAAACAATAGTTTTCATTTAATTACTGTAAAATAATTTTTTTGTGTAGGAGCGAGCATTATGATATTCTTCAAACAACTTACCATACGCAACTTCTTGTTTCAAGTAAAAAAGGTATTGACGGATGGAATTGATAAGTTAAGAATATTAATTTCGAAATATAACTAACAATAAGTAAAAATTATTTTTTAAAATAAACTAAACATTTTTAAATTTGTCTTTTTTTCGATTATACCCCGCATATTAGGGAGACACGCCTACTTTTGCGTCACCTCTTATTACTATCTTTGAGCTTAATCGAGCCTCTGTTGCGTCTGTAAAGGAGTTGCGTATATCGTTATCGTATATTTTGTTATCGAGTCCGGCCCTGAGCCGGAAAAGCTAAGCGGCCCTTTGAAAAATCGGCATGTGAGTCATGCCCCCGGACGGTAATTATCGCAGAGCGCGCATGTCAAATTTGCATAAACCATTAATGGCGCGGTGTTAACAAGAACCTAAAAAAAAACTCCGGTTGAGAGGTTAGTTTAAAAATCGCTCGGCACGCTTCCGCTTTAAGCCGACTCATCCCGCCTTTAATTTGTCGGCAACTTGGTCTTACCATGTTCAGGTGTTTCGACGAAAAAAAGAAGCGTCCCGTCCCGTACAGGGAGTCCCAATTTTTAAAGATCATCGAAAAAATTCACCAGTCCTGTAGAGTCTCACGAACTAGGCATTAATGAATCACCAATCACCAATTTTGTTTAAAAATTCCCATCATAGCGTATGACGAACATTTAATTGCAAAAAGCATTTATTTTTTTATTTATTTTGTCTATTTCTGAAAGTAATACGGAAAAAATAAGGAAAAGGAAAAGTCGGTAATCCCAAATGAGCATTTTTTTCTTCTTCATTTGTCCTGGCATTTGTGCGTCTTATTTCTATGTTTATTTAATTAAAAAATTTTAGAATAAAGTTAAAGGTACATTTATACAGAATCCGGGACGCTCCTAACTTGCCTCCTAAAAATTATAGAATTCATTGTACTGGAAACGATGGGTTCCAGGTCGATACTAAAACATTTCTCTTTTCAAAAATACCACCTCAAAATTTATGCCAAGAAAAACTTGTGTGATTTATTCATGTTAACTCTGAGCCACCTTGTAGAGTTTGTTCGCGTCAGCTTCCAGTCGCAACGTATTGGCCGAAGTGAAGTAATTATTATTGAATAATGATAGGTCGGCATTTTTCGTACCCAACGTACAACTTTAATTAACAATATTCCATACAATATTCACTACGAAATTATTATCGGACGGACGTACCTATGCCTCTAATTACAGCGGTCTATTATTTATGTCGTTTTGTTATTAAATAATTGAGGCGAACATCCATTTTGAAACACGGTTACCACTTATATAGTACGACGTTAATTCGTGGTTGCCCTCCGGGCGGTTTCAGTTTTCGGCCTCGACTCTCCATTGGGACTGTTTCCACCCGGATTGGACGGATGTAGGAACCCCCTGTTCGACATGACGGACCCCAGGGCTGCGGTCGACACCCCCATGTTTATCAAAAAGAAAAGTAAGAGCGCCATTAAACAATACTAATCAAGAATGGATGGTATGGACGCTTACTGTTTCATTTACAACTTTCCATTAGTTCAAAGCCGTAAAGTTCCATTAAAAAATATTCCGCGTTTAGGGAATAGTATCATACGTTTTCTGTTTTATTCCCTTTTAGCCTAAAGCCGAAAACGTCCATGAAAAATTACCCCATTGCACGGGAATTGTCTTTGAGCGGCTCTACGATATCATATGATTCCCAAAATTCCGTAAAGTTTCATTAAAAAATACTCCATGTTTTCGGAGTTTTATATTTTGTTCCCAACATGCAAATAGTATTCACCCATAAACTTCCATTAAAAAATGCCGCATTTTGCGCCGGAATAGTCTTTCAGTAGCTTTACGACATGCTATGGACAGAATAGCAGCTTCTCCATGATCCATCATACGTTTCCACTTTTATTATTTTCAACTTCCTATTAGCCTAATGCCAAAGGGTCCATGGAAAAATACTCATTTGAATGGGACTTGTCTTTAAGCAGCTCTACGAGATCCGAATATCAGCTTTTCTAAGATCAATCATACGTTTGCTATATCATGTTCAACTTCCCAATAGCCCAAATTCCTAAAGTTCCCTTAAAATTAACCGCACTGCTCGGAAATAGTCTACCAGTAATTGTAAGATATGCTTTTTTCCCATTACATGCTTCTTTATGTTCAATTATGCTTCTATCTGATTTTCAACTTCCCATTAGCCTAATTCTATAAAGTTCAATTAAAAAATACACTATTGCTTGGTATTACGTTACCAGTAGCTCTACGATATCCTGTTCTCCCAATACCAGCTTCTCCATGTTTAATCATATTCCTATGTCATTAGCGCAAAGCTTTAAGACGGAATATTAGCTTCTCCATAACCAATCATACGTTTCCTATTTCATTTTTAACTTCCCACTAGCCCAAGTTTCATTCGACTAGTAATTCTTAAATATACCATTTTCCGAATACCATCTCTCCATGATCAATCATACGTTTCCTCTTTTATTTCCAACTTCCTATTAGTTCCATTGAAAAATGTCCCACTGCTCGAGAATAGTCTACCAGCAGCTCCTGTTGTCCTAATAACAACTTCTCCATGTTCAATCATACTCCTATATTATTTGTAACTTCCCGTTAGCCTGACGCCGTAAAGTTTCATTACAAAATACCCCACTGCTTGGGAATAGGCTGCCAGTAGCTCCACGATATCCTGTTTTCCTAATACCGGCTTCTCGATGTTAAATCATACTCCTATTTTATTTTCAACTGCCCATCATCATACAGCCGTTACAAAAAAAATTGTTCCGTTAGAAAACGAACACATTTACTCCATCTTCTTAGGAATGATCTTAGGTCTTCTAACTTTAACTCTTGACAACCAACAGCAATCTTTACAATCTTCCAATGATGTAACCAACATTTTTGCAGTGGGCAGACCGAAAGGGCAGCACTCGGCACCCCGAGGAGGTCCGCCCCGCTCGTGGACCAACGCCGAACTCACCGAAGCCCTCCAGCACGTGTGGAACAAGAAAATGACCACCAGCCAAGCGTCCAGGATATTCGGCATACCGTACAACTCGTTACTGATGTACGTGCGGGGCAAATACGGCAAGAGCCTCAAGCTAGAACAGCTCAGAAAGGACTGCATAGGCGGTCCCAACGCGCCCATGGACATGCTGTCGATGGCAGGCAGCAATAACAACAACAATTCGATGAAACCGATGGAAAGGGAACCGGAACCGATCCAGCCCAATACAAGGCCTTCGAGTACGGACCAAGAGCCGATGCCGCAACCGCCGGTGAGTGATTAAGTGATTGAGGACGTTAGAAAATTTTAAATATTCGGTCGTTCTTTTCCAGGTGTTTAACCCCTTCTCGCACAACTTCTATCCCGATTTCGGCACGGGATTTCCCATCCCGGTTAGTATGATCCACCTGCTGCCGCAAAGCGAAAAGAACCGGGTGGATCACGTCCCCTACGGGCAGACGACGTTACCTGACGACCTCGACTGCAAGGAGAGGGTTAAAGACGGCGAGGAAGAAGGTCAGCAGGAGTTGTTCAGGCCGCAGGCGATGGCAGTCGACGATAGGCGCGAGCTGGTGCAGCAAAACGGGCAGGATTGAGTATAGACTGCCCTGCGGAGGATGTTCTTTGGCGAGTAGGCAAATCGTATTGTCGTATTGTCGCGGCTATCCCCATCAATATCCCGCGACGTTGCCAAAGAGCGTGCTCGGCCGGTGATAGCGTTAAGTAAATAGGGGCAATATTAGACTAGGTTCTAGGGAAATTTGTAAAAAAAGATATATATGCGACGTCTCTGACGACGACTCTTTCGTTGAGTTGTGTTGTTGCGTAACCGATTACATAGATTAAGCTGTCTGTGCTTCCTGGGGTCCCGTGGCGGCGGAGGGTCACCCCCTCCTCCTACAGGATTTTTCAGATTAATTAAACGTCTCATCCTCGAAAGGGTCGAGCCGGAACGGAGTTGTGTAAATGAAATTCGTTCGGAATTAATTTCTATAAGACTGATATATATCATATTGCCAATATGTTCCGATGTAAACGAGACGATGACGGGAAAGATAGAGAGAAAAAAAGAGAGAGAGAGAGAGAGAGGCGACAATTTTATTTTTTACCGATGTCACTATATACAGTTCCTCAGATATATACAGATTTTTTACCGAGATATTTACTCGTTATTCTATATACAAAACGGATTTTGTTGTTAACGACAAACCTAAGATGCGCGCGCACGCGCGCGCATGTCACACAATAAATTCCACATCTGCGATATTAGGATTTTCTAAAACGCGACTACAGTTTGTACAGTATACAGTTTATTAACGGTAATTATTGTCGATACCGCTTTTCCGTTTCTCGACGACAGATTTTATATTTTCTTAAACGCCGTGTTATACATGTTTCCTAATTTTCCACCATATTTTTATACCTCCACGATACAATAGCGATACCGATATAGGTTATAATTATAGATAAACTATCCAGTTGTTGACTGACGTCACGGGCGACGCGTCTGGAAGAAAAATCGCGTACTTTCCTCTCACTTGGAGTTTTTCACGTGCACGTGCACGTGCACAATTTAATAACACCCTGTATATCAGGCCACGGAGGATCCGGACGCCATCTTTCCCGGCCGCCCCCGTGATTTTGTTTATACTTTGACAGCAATAATTCAATCGTATTTCTCAACCGAACAGTATGCACGTACTGCGATATGTTTGGCAAAATGATCACGAAAACTAAGCGGTCTTGGTTCATTGGGCAAGTGAAAAAAATTCGACGGATTATGGTGTAAAAATTTATATATGCAAAAAAAATTGTACAGTCCAGGAAAATGTGTTGGTTCGTGTAAAATAATCTTTCGACTAAGGAAATCATATTTATTACAAAAAAAAAAAACGTAGTGGTTTCGTGTAATGAAAAAAAAAGGTAAAGGAAATTATTGTGTAAATTTGGGTAATTTTAGGCAGATATTATAAAATAGGTATACGGTCAAAAGTAATGTACAAATTTCTGAACACTTTTTCGGCTGCATCGACTAATCAACCAATCAACAACCGCTTTCACCGCAATTTTTGTGATACTCGTAACGGACGTGAAGCCGGACCTGGCGCGCACCTCGTGTAGTGTAGGCACCGTTGGTTTTTCTTCGCAGCGTCCCCATTTCGGTTTGATTTTTTCGTACATCAATCTACAGCAGGGTAAAAGTGAGTGCAAACTTGCGTTTAAAACTAGAATCTACAAAGTTAAGACACATCATTAGAGTGTAACGAACGTTTCCCTTTACTTGAAGCCGCAGGATATTGCTTTAGGGTAATCTGAAAGTTTATGTATTTTTCATTTCCATCGAATATTATAAATATATATAAATATTACATAGTAAAGTAAATAGCACCGAATCTAAAAAGTGATGGGCTTAACTACTACCCCCTTACCCGTACCAGTTGCGGAAGTTCCCAAAACAACAAATTCGTTAATTTGACTTCGCAATCTATTTTTAAACTAGGTTCCGGCTTAACCGGATCTTCTTAAGCTTTGAAGTTCCTGTCAAACCGGAACTACTTACTACACGTTAAAGAAACCTGACTTCCGATTTAAGTTCCGGTTTAACCGGATGTCCGCTCGAATTCACTTCCGGTTCGGGAGAAGGCGTCGTCCGTCACTTTTTAACCCTCGGCTCGATGTATGGTGTACATTGATTAGAATTTTTGCAAATGTGATATACGGGTTGAGGCCCCCTTACTCCCCCCCCCCCAAAAAATAGGGGCGCCCATCCCATTTGTTAGGTGTTAATAATGTTAATGAGCGAACTGTTTTGTACTTAATTCCGTTTACGGTTAAATTCCGCTCTGTTCTGTTAAGTGAGATGAATGTGAGTTACCACGATTTTGTTTTTTTTTAACTTATTTTTCGAACAAAAAAAAAAGTTTGCGCACTCGTCGATATTAATCTCGGTGCTTTTATTTAATTGTGCTTCTATGGTTCCTTTAGTTTGTTAGACGTGTTTTTTTTTGTTTGTTTTTATAGTCCCAGGTATATCTATACAGTTAAACATGGTGCTGGTTAAATAGCTAAGTTTTTAGTTGGATGTACAACAACACGCAGACATTCCTATGAAAGTATTATTAGTTGTGTAATAATAATTATTATTGTTCGTTTAATTTATTCGGATGTGTTTTACGCACAGGCACAACATATAGACAATATATTGTATAAAATAATTTGTGATCAGGGTAGTTGGCAGCGCGCCCTGCCCCGAGGCTGGGGGCGATGCCGACATTATATCTAACGAAGGGAGAGACGTAGTACCGGTAATACTCAAAAAAAAAAAAGTTGCGTGCAATATTTTTAATCGTTTCTCTTTGGTTGTTTCGATGGATGTCGTGTACATTTTCGGGCGTTTCGTCGCCCACCAAAAAAAAAAGGAACGCACCCCTGGCATTATCTTGTAAAAAAAAATGAAAATTAAATGTTGCAGTTCTTGTATAAAAAGGAAATCGATAGTAGGGAATTAAGGAGATGTAATTTTTAACGTGAAATTTTTCGGACCACCTCGTACATTTTTTTGCGAACACACAGGGTAATGGAGTCCTTCAGACCTTTTCGAACTCATTCCGAAACAAGTGTATACCGTATCAGCAATATCCGATCAAACGTTCCGAACTCACCGAAGTTTCCGTTGCCTTGTACGGGGTGCAATCATTTTATTGTCGTGCAAAGAGTAGCACCTATAAGTATCTAATAAGAACTGTATTATAATGATGATTAGTCTAGGTATATTATTATATACGAAAATAGATATTTGATATTTAGTTACTAGGCTTAGTTTTCGATGATGTTAAATAAAATTTAATAAAGCTTGGAGAAAATACTCTCTATGCGCCTCTTTTCACTTTCCCATTGCCCTCGAAGAGAGCAAAGAAATTTTTAGAAATTAAATAGAAATAAATGAGGTATACAACGCTGAGAAACATTTTTAAAACTTGGATTTGTACAAACAAGTTGTGATTATTTTTTGTGGTTGCAAAACGAATAGTTGAAAATTTAAAAAATAACCATGGGTAGGTAATCCGTCAGGTTTGAACCGGCAACCTACTGGTGCATCAATATCAAAACTAGCGCCTTAACCTCTAGGCCACCAAAATCTGTAAGCATTAAGTCTTTTTTGTTCTTATTCAAGTGAAGTGTGGTATACTGCGTTACAGTGTGTGCGCTAAGTGTATTGCTGGTTGCGTCCTCAAACGAAGACTGTTCTGTGCTGTCCTCCAAGTATACTGATAATTAGCCTAATATTCCATGTTTTTACTGCACACTGTTAACGCGTTAAGGGCCATATGCCACGATAATTAAGATTTTATCGTGCGACACGCGTTATTGAGCAACAGCGGCGTGATACGATTGCTGCCGAGAGAGAATCCCGTACCCGAAGTACCAAACGCCGTTCCCTCGTAAAAAAACTCGCGCTACGCCGCTGGTGCGTGTGTACTCAGGCGTCATTACACAGTCTGCCGAATGTCGTTACAGATATAACTATTTTCGGATTATAAATAAACACTGGAAATCAATCACCTGGATTTGAAAGAGATTATCGTGGCGTGGGGTGGGGGATGCTGCAAAACTAACCAAAACTATAAGATTTCGCCGTGATTAGATGACGATTTGCATGATTTGCCAGATTTTATGGGGATTTATTGGTGAAACATGACGCTTTATCAATTCGGACTAGAGTGCTTAAACATATTTTTGAAATAGTTACAGAAAAAAATGATTATTACACATTTTTCTCTGTAGTTTGAGGTAAATTAGATTAAATATTTAGATATTATATTATATATATTAGATATTTAAAAATTAATTGAAATACGAGAGGGCCTCCCAAAATTGCAAATTTTGAAAATTTTGTTTGCGGCATCTTTATTTTTACGAAAAAGCAGCACATTGTTCTCAAGTTCTCAAAATATGTACATCTGCTAATAAAAGAAAGATGTCAAATATCATATTCAATATATGCATTATACAACGATTCCTTGTTAAAAAATATGAAAAAAATATTTTTAATGTATAACTAATTTTGATTTTAGATACAATAGAATAAAATAATTAAGTCCTGTTGAGATAAAGTATACTGCAATGAACATTGAAAATGTCCACCATCCAAGAAGAAAAAAAAATGTCAAACTGTTTCTTTTTCTCGAAAACTAAGTGAAATACGAAAAAAATACAAGAGTTGTTACACAAAAGACAGTGGCGTGTATTTTTTGCCAATAATATTCGCTACGGTTCCCCCGGGAATTATTATAATCTGTCAGGGCTAATTAGCCTCTTAATACACTGAATAACACTGCCATATTTCAACAGAATTGAGTGTATATTTTTTCCAATTTAATACTCCCTGCATTTGTATATGTATGGTTCTACTATTTTTTATTGGTTTCTTTTAACAACTGTTCTTTTCAATTTTTTTGTTGTCTGGAGAAATAAAAAAACATTATCAACCATGTAAAATAAAATCGAGGGAGAGTCGTCGCCCCGCGAAACACCCTGTACCGTGACAATCGACAATCTACCTCGTCCTTATCTCAGCGCACGGCAGATCGGTCGTTAGCGAGAAAATGTTTTCCATTTTAATGACGTACCACGCGTTCCGGTATTTAACATGATCAATCAATTAGTCGTTTAGCTGCTGCTGACGACAATGGGCTCAGGTGGTTCGAAGGTACGTAAAAAAAAAACGCGAAACCAAATCGAATGATCAACGAAATTTTTAACGAAGATAGACGACGGCAACAGGACCGTCGTAACAGACGAGGCGCTCAAATCCTCGCCTTATAACAAGCCGCTATACTTCTGGATCATCCTCGTCATCACCGTGGTTGCCCTTGTGGCAAACCTGCTCGCCATCAAGTCCATACTGTACAGGTAAACACTGAGAAGCGAAAAAAGTTCCCTACAGCCGTCCGCCATTATTCCCCCAGGAAGACGAAACGTCTCCAGAAAACCTGCATCATATCTCTAGCCCTGTCGGACATCTTGGGAGTGCTGATCTTCGCGCTCAACTACTTGGACATGCTCTCCAAAGAGCTCATGACCTGGGTACACCACCTCATTGACGCGTACTACCGTTAAAACTTATCGGTTTTAGATTTACGGGGAGTCCATGTGTTACTTCGTTCCTGTTGGTCAAATTCTGGGTTCCACGGCCAGTTCGGTGGCGCTCTTCGTCATAGCTCTGGACAGGTACCACAACGTGTTCTACGCCCTCAGTAAAAGATGGGATCCTGAATGGTGGCTTTGTCTGGGAGGCGCCTTGATCCTCTGGGGCGTTTGCGCCGCCATCTCCTATCCCATGAAGACGTACTACTACTACCTGCCCATCATAGTTAACGATAAAGACGAGTACCTTTGCACCGCATCGCCCCTCACGAAAAACGAACTCGCCCTCTACTACATCATCACCACCATCATAGTTTTCCTGCCGATTTGCTGCATGTTCCTCTGGCTGTATTACAAGATCGCCATCTTGGTCTGGCACCACAGGAAACCCGTGACGTCGAAGAGTATCTACCAATCAGACGACACCTCCAACACCAGGGACTCCGACCAGTCCACCACGCCTAACCTAAAGCCTATCCTGACCAAGAGCAAAAACGTTCAGGTGGAAAGAAAGATCCGCACTTTCAAAATAGTTCTCGTGCTCATGTTCAGCTTTATGGGGTGCAGACTCCCCCACGCCGTCTACAACATCGTGAGGACCGCATCTTCGGTATCTGGAAAGTGGAACTTGAACAATTCCCTTATAGCCCTGTACATGACAAACTACGCTTTGAATCCCTTCCTGTATACGTTTCTAAACCAGACCATCAACGCGTGGAAAAGGTTGAGCGATTTCATGTGCGAGGTCTGTTTCTGTTGCTGCTCCAAGTCCGAGTTTGAGAACTTTGAGCGCGAGAACCCGTTCGAGAAGGTGCAATGGCCTAGGCAGAAGCCCGTTGCCGAGGAGCCAAGAGTTAGCAGTAGTCATAGAGTAAAATTCGCGGACGTTAATATGCCCAAGTACACGCCCAAGGAAAGGTTTTAAATAAAAATCATGAGTACGCGTGAGAATTTTATTTGCCCTTTTCGGCCGACAGGTCGATCTTGTTCCTGCTGACGAACTTTTCGAACTCTCTGGCGGACGACTCCACCAAGCTGACGAGCTTCTCGCCGGCCGGAGAGTTCTTCTCGTCGGAAAGCATAGCCACCGCGTTCTTCAGACAATAGTCGCACTCCTTCAACATCGAATTGATCGACTTGACCTTGGTCTTTATGCCCAGATCCCATTTTCTCTTGATCAAGATCATGTTGGCCAAATATAACTCGTGTAGTAATACTCCGGAGTACAGAGCTAGTCTGAAACGTGAACGGAAGCTGTAGGTGCCTATTGACTGGAAAAAAAACGCTCACCTCGAAGTGGCCGGGTCAATTTTCTTATTGATATCCAACAGTTCTCTGGCCATTGCCGCTTTCTTCGCTAGGCAGTCGTCGGTTAACTGATTGGGCAAATATCCCTGCTGGTAACCGTACAACTGCACCAGAGAATGCTTCACGGAATACGCGTGGTAGTGGTTGGATTGAACGAAATTCAACATCTTTGTCAGCAACCCGTCGAGGTCTCTAACTGTTGGGTTGGATAGCTGAACGTGGTCCACTTCCTCGCCAATCTGGTTGACCAGGAACGACACCTCAGCATTGCTGAGCTTCACATCGCACTTGTCACAAGTCCACTCGGTGTTGTCGTCCAAAGGGTCCACTGGCAGCTGGATTCCTACAGTTCCATAGTGTGAACCCGTAGAAATCTCAAAGTTAAAGCATTACCTCCGCAGGGTTCCTCTTGGTTCCCGATGCACTTCAACGCGCTCAAGTACGACCCGAGCTCAGTAGGATCCCCGCATCTCCTACACTTGCAGGTGAAATATTTGGTTTCTTTCAGGTGTTCCCTTCTAGCTTGGGTGCCCCACAGGGTGTGGGTATACATCGTCGATATATGGTCCCCTTTGGAGATGGGCACTGAAGCCTTCACCGTCAGAACGTACCCTTTCTTGGCACTTTCAAAAGAATGCCTGGTGTTATGGACACAGCTGTGTTCCATCAGATAAGCGTTAGGGTATAGGGCGGTCACTTCCGAGTCTTGGTTGATTTCCAGCGCGTTGACGTCCAGAATGCCGCAAATTTTGTGGATCGTCTGCTTGGAAATATCTTCTAACACTTGTCTGCCGGATTTGCCTTCGAGCATTCGCATAGGGACGAAGAAATTGTCGTTTAGGTAATCGACCACGCGACTATCGATGTCCCTGAAACGCAAACGGATCAGATCTTAATAGCCGCGGTTGTGGGCGGCAGTACCGGTAAATCTCGGTGTTCTCGCCTCGTTTTTCTAGGTGCGACTCCATCCCCATGAGCTTGGCGAACTTCTTCGGATGTCTGTTTTGCAAAAGGATGCACCTCAGCGGCAGCAGCGTGTCCTGCCTGTAGAAATCGTGAAGCCCGTTGATGGCTTTGACGTCTCTGAGACCGAGGATCATGCACTCGTGACCGTGGACCTCCATGTCCTTCAGGCCGGGACATTCGGGGTTGCAGACCGGGAAATCGCAGCCCTCGCATCTAGCCGCCCCTTCACCGATGATCAATCTTTAATGGGAGAAATTAATATTTCGTATGGTTAAGGGAGGAGTCGGGTCGGTACCTGCAGCATCCTGGACACGGTACCGGACCTTCCTCCACCATATGGGGTCGGGGCCCGAAAACCAAAGGGTTTTCTGTGAGTATAAGGTCGCCAGGCTTTAGATCTCTTGTCGCCACCAAGCATCGTCCTATGTCCGGATCAACTACTATCTGCAACGCGCGCAAATCTCATGTTTCGTAATTCTCAGATGGATTTGCAGATTTTATTCCCGTTTTCGAGTACAATGAAAATGAAATAAGAACAAAGTCGCAAAAATAAGTAAGCAAAATTAGTTGGGAAAACTTTCTTAATAAGTATAACTTGATTTTCCTTCAATTTTTTGTGTTTCGATTGTCAATATTGGGTCGGACACATGAAATCGTCTTGATCTCGGCTCAACTTACCTCGAACGGCCTACATACCGCCCTGTGATCTTTCCAGTGACTTTTCTGGTGCTCTTTGCCGCAATACGAAGCCAACTTGCACGCGGAACACTTTAGGGCTGCAGGTTCACCGCATTCCGCGCACTTACACGATTCCGCGTCGGCCATTTTCCCGGTTTTCGCGGAACGGGCGCATTTTTAACGCCAGAGTGGCGAAAAATGAAAATAGAATGCGTCTGGCACCGGTCCAAACGATAACGATGACCCAAATTTTATATTTGATGCGGGAAAAGCGTAAATAAACTACGCATGTGTTGGAAATCCGAATATATATATTACTTTACAACGTTTCGGCTCCGATTGAATTTAACCAGCTCTTGAAACGCTCCTCGCTCAGCTCCAGGAGCTCATGGAGCTTGGAGCCGGCGTCGGATTGGAGCTCGTAGCGAAGCGCCATTTTGGACTGGAGCAGCAGTTTCAAAACGTTTTGGATTTGAGACTCCCAGGAACCTATGTCGTTGGGTTCGATGGTTCTCGTTAATAGTTTGCTCTGGGCCTGGTATTTTTCGTACAGAAGCACCGCCAAGTACAAACCTAACCTAGAAAATAATTGTAGGTTCTGGCTTTTAATTTTGTAATTTTAATTATTCTTTTAATGGTGCGTTATTGATTAATTTGGTTATAAAAGTGGCTCAGTAACATTGGTAAAATATATTTATACTTTTCACAACACTTCTGGATCCCTCCTGAGTCGGTTTTTCCTGAGTCGACGTTTCGCCAATCATCCTGTTGGCTTTTTCAGAGCTTGACTGAAACTGGCTCGCATTTTACTATGTATGGTCTGTTCATAGATATAAAAAAGTGACCAATTGCTTTTGAATGGGATTATCCAAGGGTGGTCATTAACGTACAATGCAACAAGATTATTACCTAAAGTTTCGGAATTTAAATTCAGGTAAAATTGTGGTCCGTAATAGAAAATAATTTTATACCTAACCTGTGTTTAGTATTATTTGGTTTGGTATACTACTTAGTTTAAGTTTATTAGTAATCATTCTTATTTCGTGTGTAATACAGCGTGTGTTGAATCGTGTGCGAATTATGCAAAACATGTGCGAGACTAGTGTATTTCAGGAGATGCTCCCTTCCAAATGTAGAAAACACTATTCTATTGAGACTAAGGAAGTTATAAAGAATGTTTGTTTGACTCTCATTGAACCTGGTGCCAGCAAGCAAACATCTTTAGAAGAAACGGCCACATTGACGAAAATTCCATCATCAACTGTATGGAAAATTGTGAATAATCCCATTTCAGTGAGGAAAAAAAGAAGCGATGCTGACATTGTTTCGAGTGTAGATGAAAGTGATCAAGATATGATACGGCGTAAAATTTACCATGTATACGAGGAACAAAGCGTGCCTACATTAGATATCTTAATTAGGCTTGAAAAAGATGAAACCGGTGCTAAATGTGGCAGAACTACCTGTATTCAACACATGGGTTTTAGATTTACAAAAATTGGCAAAAGGTAAGTTTTAATAAATTCTTTTAGAATTCGGAAATGGCGACTGGAATATCTAGAAAAAATTAGGATTTACAGAGAACGACAAAGGCCAATTATTTACTTGGATGAAACCTGGTTCGACACTTATGATACCCCGGAAAAGGGTTGGGTTGACTCAACTGATAAGTGTAAAACAAAGGCGCCATCAAAAAGAGGTAAAAGAATAACTATTCTGCATGCTGGCTCTAAAGATGGTTGGATTCCAAATGGACTTTCTCTGTCTGCGAAAAATATTAAAGATTCTTCTCTGGATTACCATGAAGACACCACCGCTGATTTATTTGAAAGTTGGTTTAAAAACAAACTAGTTCCAAACATTCCCCCTTATGCGTAATTGTAATGGACAATGCAAGTCATCACAGTAGACAGTTGAATAAAACCCCTTCCTCATGTGACACAAAAGCACAAGAAGATTATACCAAAAAGCGATTAATTGAGGTTCTACAAAGTTTGAACCTACAAAAGGAATACGTCTGTGATAATCATGCCAAAAATCTAGGGCATACAGTTTTAAGGCTTCCACCTTACCTCTGTATATTTAATCCCATTGAACATGTTTGGCACCAACTGAAATCTGCCATTCGTCGTAACAATGTTTTTCCCCGTGTTAACTCCAATGTCCTCAAACTTATAGAAACCGAATTTTTTAACATCCCTCCACAAAGTTGGGCAAATTCTGTTAAACATATAGAAAAAGCAGAACAATCGTATATCCATATTGCAAATAATATAGATCAAATAATAATTAGAACAGGCGATGATAGCGATAGTGATACTGATACATTATGTGAATAATTTTAAGTAATTTAAGTAGGTAATAAAAATAATTTGTAATTATAATTTAGATTTAAACATAAATACATATATAAATAAATAAATAAATATTTTTTAGTAACATTCCTAACAAAACCCCAAATAATTAAATTCTAAGCAAAGTTCGGACCTGTTCGGCCATATTTCATTCTTACAGCTTGCCCGGGTCTTTCCTTAATTCGTATCAGTTAGTCATTTTCTTATATCTATGAACAGACTTCACCTGCTTATATATTGTTTAATGAAGGGCATAAGCATCGTCTCGGATTACTGATTCCCATATTGGTGACAGATAAGATTGTTAGGTTGCTTATAAATTTCTAAATACTCTCGGATTTTTCGTTGGTAGAAGAATTGATTACATGCAAGAATTTTAGTATTGCGATTGTGTTCGGCAACAGCTGATGAGTTTATTTGTCTTAGTCGTAAGGCTATTTCGTGTTCTTTGAGCCTAGTTGATATTTTTCGTCCGGTCTCGCCGATGTATTCTTTGCCGCATATGCATGGAATACTGTAAACTCCTGGTGGCATATCAAATGGAATTTTGTCTTTGACGGACCGAAGATGTTGAGAGATTTTTGGACAAGTCGTAAATCTGGTTTTGACGTTATATTTCTGTAGAACTTTTGATATGTGATCAGTGATGTTTTGAATGTATGGAAGTGCCAAGTGTAGGATTGCTTTCGGCCTCATTGCCATTGGAAGGTTGTGGGGACGTGTATTTTTTGATGGAACGCTTAATATCTTCAATGTGGAAATATTAGAGAGAAGAGCAGAGGTAAGGTGTAAACAAGAGAGTTGATAACCATGGGCCGGATTGTGATGTGACCATGCACTAAGGTATCGGTCTGTAGGTTTTCTGTAAACACAATGACCCAATGTGAGGTCTGATTTTCTACTGATAATAATATCTAAGAATGGGAGATTATTATTAGTTTCTAATTCAAATGTGTAAGAAATGTAGTAGGGTTTCTTGACCATGAGGCCAAATAACAAAAATTACATAATTTTGGCTTTAGATGAAAGGTGTCGAGAGCTTTCTTCTCAAAAGTTTCAATAAATATATTTTTGCGATGACTGGTGATAGTGGAGAACCCATAGCCGTTCCCGACGTTTGTTCAAAAATTTTACTGTTATAAGAAAAATATGTTCCAGACAAGCATTTTTCGATTAAGATGAGAAGGTTTGGTTTCAGATTCTCCGATTTTAATATATCTAAATTGATGTTGAGAGTTTCAGGAATAGGAACTTTGGTAAAGAGGGATTCTACGTCGAAACTAACTAGAATATCTTGTGTATCTAATGCAATGCTTTTTAATTGTTCAATGAAGTACGAAACAGGATGATTGGCGAAACGTCAGCAAGTTCGACTCAGCAAAAACTGACGCAGGAGGAATCCAGACATTTTGTAAAAAGTATTACAGTAGCTTATGGAAGTTTCCTTGAAATATTAAAATATATTTGTTTTAAAAAATCTTACCTCGCGTTTCCCGGATCAATTTTCCTCGTGAGCCAGATGAGATCCTCGCACATCTCCAGCTTCGTCTCGAGAAACCCCCGCGATATCTCCAACTCCCCTTCGGTCTTGTAGAGCTGCACCAACGAATGTTTGACCCGGTACACCAAGTAGTGGTTCGGGTGCAAAAACGTCAACAGCTTGTTCAAAAAGTCCTCCAGCTCTTCCATCTTGGGCCTCTTCTCCATCTGCTTGTCGACCTCGTGGCCGAGATGACGCACGAATTTTACTACGTCATCGTTGGGCAGTCGAATGCCGCACCTGTCGCAGACCCACTTGGGATTCGACGTCGTCGGCTGATCCGGAAGCTGGAGACCTTTGCAAGGTTCCTGTTCCGTGCCGAGACACACCAAACCGCTGAAAAAGGTTCCCATCTCCGTGGGATCTGAGCATCTCTCGCAGGTGCAGGTGAAATATTTGGTCTCTCTCAAATACCGTTGGCGTTCCTGCGTGCCCTTGAGCAAATCCGTGTAACAGGCTTTGATGTGAGCGCCACGGGCGATCGCGGAGGCCGCCCTGCAGGTCAGCTTGTAGTTGTCGCTCTCGTCTATCACTTGGAGGCAATTAGGCACGCAACTATGTTCCGATATAGAGGCGATGGGGTACAAAAGCTCCAGGACAGCGGAACCGGTTAATTCATACTCGTTCACGTCCAGTGCGCCGTAGATTTTGTGGACGATATCGTTGGAGACTTGAGGGAGGACGATTTGACCGGTGGACTCTTCGAAACGTCTCAGCGGCGCGAGGAAGTTATTTTGGATGTAGCACACCTTTTGCTGTACGTCTCTGAAAATCAACTCATTGGCTTTGCGCCCATAAGTCACATAGAACGTCTCACTCAAACACTCCGGTTCCTGGTCTTCTCTCCTCCAAATGATCTTCCAGGCTCAAAAGCGTCTTCCACTTTTTCTGATCGGTTTTTTGCAGGAACAAGGCCCTCAGGACGATCAAAACGTCCAATCGACAAAGAAGTGGGTCCGCCCCCTGCAACTTGATCACTTGGCACTCGCACGCATGCAGCGAGGGATTTTTCAACCCCTCGCAGTTTGAGGCGCAAGCGGGCCAGAGGCATTCCGGGCAACGATGAATCACGTCCTTGAGCAACCTGCGATGAGACACCATTAGTTTATCGGAAGCCCCCACACGTGCCGTCGCTTACTTGCAACAACCCACACATACTAGGGGAGCGTGTTCGTCTCGTTTGGGGCCGACCACTAGGGGCGAATCTACGAAAATCACATCCCCAGGCTCCAAATCTCTCTTGGCTACCATGTAGCGGCCCAACTCCTTGCAGTGACGTATCTGGAACGTATTGTGGAGTTAGGAATGAGCAAGGGGATGGGCTAAGGCTGACTCTTACTTCGTACGAACCACAGTCTCGCTTGTGCGCGGACCAGTGGTTCCTTTGGTGCTCCGGAGAGCAGTAAAAGACTGCCTTGCAGCCGGAACATCTGCGCTCGGTGGGGGCGTGGCATACCTCGCAATTGGCCGCGACTTGCTCAGCCATTTCCATAGAAGTTCAACTAAAAGTTACCAGCTTAAAGCCTCAAAGACTTTGGAACCAAGTAAAATTTAACTGACTCCAAAGAGTCCTTCCATGCACGGTAAGAGTCGGGGGTTATTTGAACTGATGGATTGCACGCAATTACATCATCGAGTACAAGAGACAATACGTTCCGACTCTGCGGCATTTTGAAAGAGTTAGTGTGACAAACAACGACGATATAAATGATGGACGAAAACGACATTTCGACAAATTGTTTTATACCAGCGGCAGCGAAGCGTCGACGGCGTGCTAATACCAACCGAGTTCCGGTAGAAAAATAACGCGGACGAAAATAAACTCGCCCACAAATTGCTAGCAAATTGCTGCATCGACGCATCCCGTCTTAAAATAGAACACCAAATGAAGATAGAAACAATTAGGGATGACGTATAACGGCCCACTCGATTCAAAGATTTGGTGTTGCTCCGCAACTTGCATTGTCTATTCTCTCTCGCCCTTTAAATATATATTTTTTTAACAAAACGACGAATAAATAACCCTCACGTGTCGGGCTTCCGTGTGCGGCTACACACGCGACAGGGTGAAAGTGCAACAAACCCGCAACTCTAATCGACAAGTAATTTTTCATCAGTGCTTCCATGGCAGTCGGTCGACAAGAGGACTGCGGGAATGTCCGATCAAGTCGCCATGTCTAGCGTATCGTGCGTCTCCGTCACCACCCTCGTGGTGGTATCCCTCGCCAACTTGATTCTGTTAATCGTGATGCTCATGGAATCGAGGAAGCACTGCAGAGAGGACTCCGAACTTGCGGAAAACTATCGATACAGAGCGACTAACGGTCGATTGTCTTCGCTGGTCGGCGGCAAAAATCACAGGGAAGACCCGAAATTCTTAGCGGCGCTAGTGGTACTCAAGTCGAACCAGATGGCGCTGATGTGCGGTAAAGACGATGACCGTTTTCCGTCGTCTGTGACAAACGGTCGAATTTTTTTGCAGGTGCCACGATCGTGAGCAAGTTTTGGGTATTGGTGACTGCGCGTTGCTGCGAGAAGGCGGAAGTTTACCCATTCGAGCGACTCAAAGTCTCGAGCAATGCGGCGAGGTGGACAAGAGGCAGACAGCACAGCGTGGAAACCCTCGTGAGGCACGTGAATTACACCGCAAAAAGCGCCAGCCACGATTTGTGTCTCGTAAAAGTGGGATCCCCGTTCAAGGACAAATTTGAAACGCCCGTTGCGCTCTCTAGCGCGAAATACGAGCACCGTTCCGATACTCTGGCGACCGCCGTCGGATGGATATCGAGAAAAACGTCCACCGAAGACCAAGTTTACTTTCTGAACGTCAACTTGATCGCGTTTCAGACTTGCAAGACGCTGATCAAGGTCGAAAAAGTGGACGACACGATGATATGCGCCTACAACGTCGACGGTATCGACTGCAGCTCAGATTCGGGCGGCCCGCTGCTGCAGAACAACGTGGTGATCGGTATGGCACCCTTCGAAATCAATTGCGCCGCTAGGACTTCGCCGAGGGTATTTACCAGGATCGCACACTTTGAAAAATGGTTCCGCTCGGTCGAAAATCAAAACGGAGTCAAAATTGACGCCATATTTAAGCCGTAGCTCGTGAAATTCTAGGGTTTTTTCTACGGCCCCGTGTGCAATGAGCCAAAACTTAAAAGAAGAGGAAGTTCTTCGTTTGTGGGTAGGATTGCAGGTTTTGGGTTTTGCTTCTTTGCAACTATTATATAAAGTTGCAAAATATTAATGGCGATTATTACTAAGTGTGATTAAATGTTAAACTATTGGATTTCGGTTTTCCAATCTCATTCATACCTGTGTTTTACATATGAATAGAAATATATATTAAAAAGAAAACTACTCGCGTTTCATTTTTACTTTTTATTAGTCGAATTCAAACAAAAGCAACACAACACAACTGGACTTGATACTAATTAAATCAACAACACACAGCGCAAATCACAGTAAATTGCAGTAATCACGCGTAAGTATTTGGGCTGAAGCTTCCAATCAAAGCTCAGATCTGTCTCCTCCCGCTGTATATTTCTTTTTCTTGTCTTTCCAAGCGGCCGGAGGGCAATAACACGCTTTAGTCTGCGAATCAATGTAGGACTTGCATCCTAACGTCAACGTGCCCGTGAAAAGAACCTTCGCTGCCGCCTTGCATCCTAGGAGATAAATTATTTACAAATAAGGCGGATGCGCCGGACACCTTACCTTTAATTATTGTTTGTCCCGCAACAGAATTGGAATAACTGTCACAATATTTGTAAAGACAACGCTTAAAATCAACATCGCACACCTCCTTGTCCTTGTTACACGTGTCGTAACAGATATCGTGTTCATTGCAGCACTGCTCCATAGCGGCAACTGGCAGATAGTCGCTGTGGATTTTCAATCCCAACGACCCGCAGCCGTCGGAACTTGGAACGTGGAAACGATTTGGCTTCGGAATAGCACCTAGGAAACAGTTCCTACATTTATGTTGTGTAAAACAGTCCACATTTATGAAAGAAAAAAGGGAGATGCTGAACTATTTCTATGTCAAAATTGTGAAAATCGTTATTTGGAAATCTGTAATCTGAAATAAACACCTACCGTTTGGGCATTTGAAAACGCATTCTTCTTCGACGGCTCGGTCGAATACGTCCTGATAGCTGCGGAACTTTTGAGCGATTTTGACGACATTCTTAATGGCTCCGCCGAAAATAGTTTCCGCAGATAAAATGGCGTCTCGCAGGTTACCCAACAGCCCGGAACCGTACCCGGAATAAATGTATCCGATAAAGGTCAGCACGTACACCGCAATTTTCCCATAGGGCACATTCATCATGAAACGGATTCGAATTTTGAGGTTATGTTTACCGATCAACTATTCCTCCATTCATTGACGTGTCACTGCGTTTGAATTTTTATATAGATAAGAGCAAACAAAAACGTGCGATTTCAAATGGATACTTTATTTGGGAATCATCTTGAGCTTATCTTTACAATTGCATTAGGTTTAAAATTGTGGATACAGTAAAATAACTTAAGCCACTACTTTTTGCAGTTCCCCTTTTTCATAAAGCGCTTTGACATCCGATCCTCCTCCTAAGCAATTGCCTTTTACAAATACCCTTGGAACTGTCCTGGCTCCTGTGATCTCTCCTAAAATGCTCTGAATTTCATCACCGTCATCGCGTTCATCCAACTCAATGGTAGTGTACTTCTCTTTTAGCTTGTCAAACACCTTAAAGCAAATAGAAATTTATTACACAATACCAAGAACATTCAAAACACAAACCTCTTTAGCCAGTTTGCAATAGGGGCAATAAGTCTTTGAAAAAATGACCACCTTATCACTTCCAATAAGGTCTTTTACTTCTGCGGCTTTCGGCGATGCCATGTCTGCTGCCACTCTCGATCTGAAAACACCTATCACATTGTTCAGTAAGTAGCTTATCATATCTAGAAAGAACCAATAAAAATCGCTCCACCGTAACATCTTTTCGATTTATGACTAAGTGGGTAGCAAAAATTCTTTTA
Organism: Cylas formicarius; assembly: GCF_029955315.1. Classification (NCBI taxonomy): domain Eukaryota; kingdom Metazoa; phylum Arthropoda; class Insecta; order Coleoptera; family Brentidae; genus Cylas; species Cylas formicarius. Next base: position 26,944,951 of record NW_026844326.1, on the reverse strand, counting down.
CCTCCGCTTAATGAAACAGGTGTTAAAGTTCAAGGTTTCCGTTGCCTGTCTCGACAAGAAACGGGATTTTAGTTAATTAGCAAAAGTAAAAGTAATTTTCTCAAAAAAGTGTCAAATGGAATGCACAGAACATCGATTGTAAAGTTTACTTATCTTTTGCGAAAATCGAAATCGTAGTGGCAGTGGCCGCGTGGCCTATTGCAGTTTAGCCTGAGTCACTTTAATTTTGAGAAACAAGGAAAATTGATAAACACGAGTGGTCATTGCGTTGTCGCATTATATGCGTTTGTTTTTGAAAGGAATTCTAAAAATATACAAAGTAGTTGGGACAGGTAGAGATATATTTGATCTTAGACGGTGATTATGCGCCGTACCCGGTCGCGTATATTTTATTTTGGGGTCCTAATAGCGTACGAATCTCTTGTTTTACATTCTAAACCTTTTGGAAAAATTTTTAATATGGCGCAAATCCAACTGCGGCGAAATTACATTCTTCCAGTCACTCTAGAATTTGCGAGAAATTCACATGACTAACAAAATCGATTACCCGACTGTTCAAATACATGACAGAAGCGGTGTCAGAACTTGATCTGTTATTAGATTGAAATTTTTGTGGTGGAACTTAGGAAAATGACCACGCATAAGGTAGAATTGTACATATACGATCTTTCCAGGGGGTGTGCGCCGAGTGTTTCTCAAAAGCTCTTAGGTAATTCCCTTGTTTTCTTATAAATAATAAAGTTTAAGGTTATAATGATTTTGCGATTTTAATTTTTTCTTAGGGAAAAGGATCGATGGGATATGGCATACTTCGATAGTCGTATACGATCGGGAATACTTTTTCGGATCATCCGGTGTCGAAAGTTGTAATCCGGTAAGACTAACCTCAAAATTTTGCGCTACCGAGGGAGAAACCATGTAACCAATCAATTTGTTTTGTTTCCATCGAGAAACGGAAAATTATTTAATGCTGGCACGTGTTTCTTTTTGATTCCGCACTAGGAACGCTTAAATTGCCATCTATATTTAGATTACTATTTTTAGACAGGGAATATCAGGAGTAGGGTTACCTTGTATTTGAGGACCGCGCGGTTAGTCGCTACAAAAGAGTTTGAAGTGAAAAATGCCAAGTTTGGACAAGTGCTAAAATTAGATACTCCGCGCGGAAATTCGCGAATTATTTGCAAGGTTGGTTAAAGGAAACTTTTTTCAGGGTGCCACCGCATTAGGACCCCCAAAGGATATTAAGTTGCTTGGAGAGACTCAAGTGACTCATGCAATATTCTTGGATTATCTGACGGGATTATCGCAAACGAGCTACTCGTAAGTTTGACTAATAACAGTTCTATAAATGGCATTATGTGGGTGTTAATTGTGATGCATCATCAGCAGTCACAGTGAATGAGTTATTGTTTTCTTTTGCAGTCCCTCATCCTACAACTTACTGCATCACAACTGCAATAATTTTTCCGAGGACATTGCGCAGTTTCTGTGCGGCTCGAGCATCCCCAAAGACATCCTCGATTTGCCGAACGAGGTGTTGAATTTGACCCTGGCCGCAGCAATACCGGCTTTGGTCAGTCAATTAGAGAAGAGTGCGCGCCCTATCTCGGAAGAGCAACAGCAATTTTCAAGGGAATTTTCACCGGATCTTACTAGGGAGATCGAGGACGCAAGGTCAGGCAGTAAGGTTAATGGGGTGCCAGAAGGAGATAAAAAAAATAACTAACTCTATTTTTGCCTTTAAATTCTACTCTTCGACATTCGCTATTTATTAGACAATTAGTACAATTTAGCTTATATGTTGCAAATTTTATGTAATAAACGTTCAGGAATAAAAATGTTTGGTGTGTGCTTTTCTTTGCTTGGGTTTTACCTAATATTGGATGTTTGCTTTAATTAACCTCATTTTTTATATTAGTTTCACACGCGTGTTTATTGAGTTGTTTTGTTTTGATTTGATCTATTGTTATTTCCAAAAACTCAGTGTGATATGCCCCATAAACGTGCTTCAAGTGATGCAAGTCATTAATTTCACTCTTTGAAAAATTGTCTCATAAGGCTGTCAGCCATCAGTCAGTACTCGGTTACTTAAAAAATGTATCCGACGTGGTTCCTTTTTTTTTCTCAATTAAAAAAGTCGCCTTTTGATTTGCTAAAAGCTCATGCCGAGATCTTTAATTGTAAGTATCCTGAGATACACAAACATGGATTAGTTCCGGACAAACCTCTTTCGTCTGCAGATACCAATCGTTCCTGCTCCAGCAAAGAAGGAAAACTCAAAAAGAAAAGGACGCGAAAAAGGAGAGGAAGAGAGAGAAGAAACGCAAAAAGCTCCTAAAGGCTGGCCTACTCGTCCCTACCGACTTAGAGGCATGCTTCTTGACGATCGTCTTTACTTTTGTTTAAATCTACGTCTGTAGGATATAAAAATGGCCGACACAGAAGCGGTGAACGGTACTGCCGAGGGCCCGCTGCCGTCGGAACAAGCATTAGCAATGGAGGAAGAGGAGAGACGCGAGGAAGAAGAGAAAAAGAAAGCCCGAGATCCGCCCATCGTCTACAAAGATCTTTACGACGTCAAGGAGGAATTCGACGCGTTGGTGGCCCTAATAGACGGGAAACTGTCGCCCGAAGAACAAAAGGCCACGGAAGAACTGCAGCAGTACATTATCGGCGACGAGGGTAGTTGGGCGTTGAGCGACGGCTTCCTCGACTACGTCAGTAAGTCACAAGGAACGTTGACGCGTGCGCGCGCATTTTATACCATTGCATATAGATAGGTTAGTAAACGATGGCGAGTTACCGGTCGAAGTCAGAGTTCGACTGTTCAAAGTACTGTCGGCGGCGGCTTTGAAAGATGATGTTATTCTCGTGCTCCACCAGGATCGGAAAGATCACATACTGATGAATTACGCTTACGAAATCGACCGATTAACGGCCGACGAGCAGGAAGCGGTCGCTTTATTTGTAAATAAATGTCGTTTTGGAAGTTATGCGCCACTATCTTCACGACCATCTTTATAGCTTACGAACTTGTTTGAGAACTTGAGCTCCTCGGAGTGGTTGCTTTATATTTCCGAATGGACGCACAGCAACCAACAGATCAGCAACATCAGGGTGACTACCAAAGTGGCCGTACACAGTCTCCTGTCCGATAACGCGGTGCTGCAGGAACGGGGCGCCGCCATCATTCACAATCTGGCAGCCAAGGAGGTAAAAACTGTGGTCTGTATCCCTTCCACTAACTTTTAAGAGGTTGCAGGCAGATTTTGTAGGTTAAGGACTAACCTGTCCGCGTCTTCGTTCGCACGGCCGCCTACTTAAAATTAAAAAACACGTCATTCGACATTTTTTTTGCAAAGGTACTCTGTCGCCATTTTCATTTCAGAAAATGTTCAAAAATTTCCGAATCCGTCAGATCTTACCCAAGGGCAGTTTGTCAAAGGTAGCTTTCAGTGGAAAAGTCGCATATTGTTGTTCGCGTTTTACTAATCTCAATTTAAGCGCTGACTAAATGAATAATGATACAAGTTATACGCTGCTTATACCATTAGAAGGTTCAACAAACCTTCTTCTCTTGTAAACATGTTTGCCATTTGCATTAGGTTATGTGTGTAAGAATGGAATTATCGAACTTCGTAATCTTTTCCGTAATCAATTTGAGCTAAAACAACTGTCCATGGGGTGCATGAAATATGTAAAAATGGTCGCGATCAAACTTCGGCGTCCATCTGTTTTTTTCGATTTTCGACCGTTTTTTGGACGTTATTTGATCCCCTTACGAAACCTATTGAAATTGAGGTGGCTGGGGGGGTCGGCAAGAATTCTAAAAAAAAATGAAAATCGCGTTTCGGATATCAGTTTCTTTTACATTACGATATATCTCGTATAGACGACTAAAACTTTTGTATTTCAGGTTTTCACCTGTTGTACAGGGTGTTCAAGATATTAAGTGTTATAATGAAAAATTAACAGTTGTCTTAAATTTGCAGCTATCGACTTCAGGTTTGGAAAAAAGTAGACACACCCGGATTTCAATTGTTGAAACAGGACTCACTTAAATCCCGCAAAGTATTTTTTTTAATATTTAAAAATGGGTTTTGCTTCTAGAAAAGAACATTTTTCTCGAAAACTATTTAGCCGATATTTTGATTGCACAGTAATTTGAGAAAGTGGGAGGTCCAGGGTAGAACTTTTACTTCGGTCATTTTCTAAATTATGTGCAGGGTATGGGTAAAAAAAAACAAAAAGATGCTGAAAATTGCCGTTCTCGTGGGTAACTGAAAAACTATTAAACATGGGATAATTTGGTTTAAACAGTATCGTAAACTGTGTCGAGACAGAGTTTCAGGTATCGTTTATCATACAGGGTGCGCGACATATGGGGAAAACTGTCATTGGAAATCGCTATTATTTGTACAAATTCTTGTATTTCTCAAAGTATGCCGTGACTTTGAAGTTCCGCGAGACGTGAAATTCACTTTATACAGGGTGCATGCACATCAAAATTACATCGATTTTGCTCCCCTCTAGGACAAGGAACCGCAAAGCGGCGTATTTTTAGAGTTAGAAATAAAAATGCGAAGTTCGGTAATCCCGACCTAAGCGAAAATCCCGTTCGAATTTATCAAAACTTATGACGTAAGTACCCCGATAAATGTGGTCGAAATTTCAATATTTCAATGGTCTCAGGTTTTTGATGACGTGGCGGTCGAGTTAACCATGGCCGTGCTGCAGTACTTCAATCAAAAACCCCCCGAGGAGCAGTTGTACAGGTGTATGAAAGCTTTGGCCCGGTTTGCCGAAATATCCCGGCAAGAAGTACCTCAACTCATCCAGATGATTGGGCCTGATCCGAAATCTTTTAAAGGCACCAGCGACAGAATCGACGCCCTCATCGATCAGATAAGTTCGAGGATCCATTGAAGGCTGTATTTGTTTCATATAATTATTTATTTGTAAATTTGTGTTGTTATTTAATGGTTTTACAGGATAGTTATCTCATTAAAAATGCATTTTCGGTTTGTGTACAGTTTTTAGCTGTTTTGTATTTATTTTATGAGAATTAAATCTTTCCACGCGATAGAGACTTTTTTTTACTTCTAATTGCCACGATTACATAAGGTCATTCGGCCAGCTTACAACAGCTAACAATTGACAAAAAGTCTTAAAGGATGCCTTCGTTATGAGAAGGTCCGGACTAATTAATTATCCTCCAGGTGTGTTAATATATTCATATAGCAGAACAGCTTCTAAATAAATAGTTATAAAATGACATCCGATCCCATCGGGCCTGGTTACCAGCGTGAATATAAGACATCCGGAAACCGTATTAAGATATACATAATGGAATAACATATCACAAATCAATATACATCCGCTTACGACGAATACTATTTCCCAAATTTATAGGCTCTGCGCCTGTATCACTTCAGACCACAAATATACACAACAATATTTTAAATCAAATGACACCTGGTAGTCGTGCCCAACAGTTTTCTGTGAAACGCATCATTGAATTGAAATGAAATGACACTAATTTCGTCCGATTTCTACATTTTACAGAACCGGGCAGGAGCATCGTCCGCCCTCTTCTTTTTTTCCCGTAGAAAGCAAACCACACATTTCTGAAATCAGGCTACCAGTACCAGTCTGAGATTAAGTATTTTTACGACAAAATATTATATTCTGTCTTGAACTGTCCTTGTATAAGCAAAAAGATAATGTGTTTTCCATTTAAAGTTAGGGAAGTCTGCCAGGGTGATTCGCGCTGCCATAAAAAATAGTCGCATTTTATTTATGGTCACTGTATAAATGCCATTTTGTTTCTGTTTTTGACAGCAAAAACTGTCGCGATCAGCTGTCGGCAAGGTTCTTTGTTTGGTCAGTTAAATCTACAGCAAAACAAAAAAACTTCTTGTTTTGCTTTCGCACTTGTCGTTTGACAGGTCTTTTCTCAGAACATTGTTGAAATTTCTCGACGTCGTCTCGCAATGTCGAAAGACAAACCGATCGTGAGTTCCGCAGTATTTTTCATGGGGTTTTGAATTCCATATTAGCTTTTGTCTTTTCGTCACTCATTAAAAATTAATTGCACATAACCTCAAATCTGCAAGCGATGACAAAGGTTTATTTTTAAAAATTTCGGTTGCAGGTGCTGCGGGTGCAGTCACCGGAAGGCACCAAGAGAATCGAACTGAGCCCCTCGTCGGCGACATGTCAACTATACGAAACCATACACAATGCATTTGATCTCAATAGTTTTGCTTTTGCTTTATACAAGCAAAAGAACAAAAAGGACGAGATTGCCAGCAGCAAGACCAAAACAATAAGAACCCTGGGCCTTCGTCACGGAGATATGATCTACCTCTCACCATTAAATGGATCCGTTTTGTTTAATAGCGTAAGATTTTCAATTGCACTCACGTATTAGCAATCTAATCACTGGTTACCATCATAGAGTAACAGTGTGTCTGGGGGCGAACCCATCGCGGAACCCGGCCCTTCCTCAAGCTCCACGGGCAGCGCTTTGAAGCCTTTGGCTACCTCGAAGTCTAATATTAAGGAAGATGAGGTTGATCTGGTGTTGTGGAAGCAGGATGGTAAAATTGAGAGACAGAAAGATGATAAGTTGTGAGTTATTTTTTCAATGTAAAAACCATGACTAACATACAAATTTTTTTAGGTGTCGCCACAACAACAATTCGAAATGCGTCCATTGTTCGCCCTTGGAACCTTTTGACGAGACTTACTTGAAAGAGCAAAACATTAAACATTTGTCGTTTCACTCGTATTTACGCAAAATGATGTCGGGCGTAGACAGAGGCAAGTTTCTCGCTTTGGAAGATGTTTCTTGCAGCATTCGAAATGGATGCAAGGATCATCCACCGTGGCCGAAAGGCATTTGCTCCAAATGTCAACCGAACGCTATCACCCTCAATATGCAAACCTATCGGCATATCGACAATGTAGCATTCGAAAACACAAATTTGGTTGAGAAATTTTTAAACTACTGGCGTTTGACGGGACATCAAAGAATCGGGTACCTCTACGGCACTTACGAAATACACTCCGACGTCCCGTTGGGTAATGTAACACACTCATTCCATGGTGAAGCAGTAAAACTATTTTAATTGTAGGTATCAGAGCTAACGTCGTTGCAATTTACGAACCGCCGCAGGAAAGTTCACGAGACTCCATCCGTCTGCTGCCCGACGAAAAAGAAGAAGTCGTAGATCAAATCGCCCAGCACCTCGGACTAAGAAAGGTCGGTTGGATTTTTACCGACCTGATGCCCGACGATATCCAGAAGGGCACTGTGAAACACACGCGGAATGTCGACTCGCATTTCCTATCGGCCCAGGAGTGCATAATGGCCGGCCATTTTCAAAATCGTCATCCTAACGCCTGTCGTTTCGCATCGAGCGGATATTTCGGCTCGAAATTCGTGACCGTCTGCGTCACAGGTTAGATTTTTTTTCTTCGGTCCGATTTAATTTTTTTTTTTATTTGAAGGTTATAACGCGTTTTCCTTTTCTATAGGTGATAAAACAAACCAGGTTCACATGGAAGGTTACCAGGTATCTAATCAATGCATGGCGCTGGTGAGGGATAATTGCCTGCTCCCGACCAAGGACGCACCTGAATTGGGCTACGTGCGGGAATCTTCCGACAAGCAGTATGTCCCGGATGTATACTACAAGGTAAGTTTATCTAAATGTCTCCCCAACTCTCATTGGACTAGTTTTGTTCATTCTTCATTTTTTTGTTCAATTGGCCGCTGGACCCGCCAGGCCCTTGGATCTTTTTATACTCCGTCACATTACTTTATACTTTATTTCTTATTTTTTTTGGTCTTTCTTGCAGTAGGCCCGCTTCTTAGGTAATAAGTTTACTCTAAATGTTGGTCCAAGTCTCACTGAATTGTCTGTTCGACATGTTACTCTTTTGGATGTTTAAATACTCCCGACATTATTATATATTTTGTTTCTTGCCCTCACAGTTTTCTTTCTTATTTCGAATTATTGAAGTAGACCCTCTTATTATGTAATAAATTTACTTTAGATTTATCTAAAGGACGGCCCAAGGTTCACTGGATTAGTTTTGTTTGTGTCAAAACCCTTTTTTTTGTTCGATTGATCACTCAATATGTTACACTCCGGGATCTTTAAATACTCCTCATTTTATTTTGTATTTTATTTCTTTTTATGGTCTTGTTCTTTCTTATTTCGGATTATTCTAGTAGCTCTTCTTTTACGGTAATAAGTTTACTCTAAATGTATCTAAACGTCGGCCCACGGCTCATCGGATTAGTTTAGTTCATGTCAAAATTCTTCTTTTTTTGTTGGATTGGTCGCACGACCCATTACACCTCTGGCTTTTTAAATACTCATTACATCATTTTGTTTTTTACTTCTGCCAATGGACGCGTTCTTTCTTATTTCGGATTATTGCAGTAAGCCTTCTTCCTAGGTAATAAGTTAACTCTCATTTTATCCAAATATCGGTGCAACCCTGACTGGATTAGTTTTGTTCCTGTCAAAATTGTTCTTCTTTTTCATCCATGGGCCGTTCGACATGTTACGCTTCTGTGGCTTTAAATACTCGTCACATTTTTTTATATTTTGTTTCTTTCTATGGTCGCCTGTCAAAATTCTTCGTCTCTTTGTTCGATTGACCGCTCGAGACATTATCTGGATCTTTAAATTCTCGTCATATTAGTTTATATTTTTTTTGTTTATGGTCGTGTTCCTTTCTTATTTAAGATTATTTTGGAACGTGTTGCTCTTAGGAAAATAAGTTCACGCTAAATGTCGGTCCAAGGCTCTTGAGTTTTTTATTCTAATGGCCACTACTACTAAAGGTCATTGGGCCAGGCTATAAATATTGGTAAATATCATTCAAAATTCATAGAGAAAGGGTCTGGACTACTCCATCTTCCTCAGGTGTGTTAACATATTCATACAGTGGAATAAACTTGTAAATAATTAGTCATAAAATGACGGTCGATTCATTTAACGGCCCCAGCAATTATCTCACACGGGATATCCGATCTCATCTGGCCTGAATACCAGCGTGAGTATGAGACATTCGGAAACCGACCAATACAGTAAAAGCACTACGCTTCTAACAATTCAATTAAAAGATAGACTAATCAATTTTTTTTCAACCGACATAACTTTTTTTGGAACCAGTCTGGAACAAACGTTTGTCATGTACAATGGTTCCTTACCATTTTCGATTCCTAAGGTTAGTTTTGTTCCTGTCAAAATTCTTTTTTTTTCGCAAATCGGCCGTGCGACACGTTACGCTCCTGGGTGTTTCATACTCCTCATATGATTTTATGGTTTGTTTCTTTCTATGGTCGTGTTCCTTTCTTATTTAGGATTATTCTGGTAGGTCTTATTCTTCGGCAATTAGTTTCCGCTAAATTTATGTCGGCCGAAGACTCGTCTGATTAGTTTTGTTCCTATCAAAATTCTTCATCTTTTTCGATGATCGGCCTTTTCACACGTTACGCTTCTGGATCTTTATATAGTCATCATATTATTTTGTAGTTTGTTTCTCGCTATGGTCGTGTTCGTTTCTTATTTAGGGTTATTCCGGGAGGCCTTGTTCTTAGGTAATTAGTTTACGCTAAATGTATCTAAATGTCGGCTCAAGGGTAGTTGGATTAGTTTTGTTCCTGTCAAAATTCTTCTTTTTCGGCCCTTCTACATGTTACCCTTCAGGATCTTTAAACAGTCGTCATATTATTTTATATTTTGTTTCTTTCTCAGGCCGTTTTAGTTTATCATTTCGGATTATTTTAGGTTCTTAGGTAAATACGTTTACGCCAAATTTTTCGTCGATCGGCCTTAGATTAGTTTTGTTCCTGTCAAAGTTCTTCCTCTTTTTCGTCGATCGGCCGTTGTACGCGTAACTCTTTTGGATCTTTAAATAGTCGTCATATTATTTTATATTTATTCTAGTAGGTGTTGTTAAATTTACTCTAAATTTGTTTTAATGTCGGCCGGTTCCTTAAAATTAAAATTAAATTAGTTCTTATTCTTTTTCGTCGATTGGCCGTTCGACACCTTATTTATTTCTCGGCCGTGTTCTTTATTTTTTGGGGTTATTCTAGTAGATCTTGGTATTAGGTAATTTTTCTTTACTGATCTTTTACTTTTACTTACATCCACTCTGGGGCAATGGCTGCTTTCAGAATAAAAGTGGCGGACGAAGTGCGCAAATTAAAACACAATTCGTGACGATTACAGATGCGGAAATGTTTATTTTTGAAATCTAACGTGTTTGTGTGAGGTGGTAGGTACTCGGTTTTTATCACAAATATCGAGTCGGGTTAACAAGGCACGTACACTGGCATCTACTGTTGAGTTTTCTTCGCGAGTCGACAGAGCGGCGGATAGAGACAGATACGGGGTCGCTTACATTTAATCGTGATGGGAGCGTTTGGGTTTACAGAAATCGTAACCGATTTAAAATACAATTACTAGCCTAACACACATAAACGCTTTAACATCTATGATATACATTCTTAAAGTATGGACACTAGCGAACGTTCGTTACACATATTATGTCTAAGGGATGGGTAATGTATCTGATATCCATTCGGTACGGAGAGTTTTCATAACCTCGATTTGTCGGCGGAACTCGTCAAGGTGGCGGCGGTTCAACTGTCAAATGTCAAACTTGCCGCGGCCAACTGGACAAATTTTCCGCTCGTCTTTATTGTCGGTTGAACGTTTACAAACAGAAGACGATATACTCCCTAATTACTTACATATTAAATACGATTTAATCTATCTTACATTGATTTTGCTCGAACTGGGTCGCCTAAAAGCACACTGATCGAGAGGTGATAACTGAACCGAAATCGTTTTGCAGTTTACGTGATTTAGAAGTGTTTTGTGCCGAATCCGCATCACGAGTTACGAACGTTTGTACTTTTTTTTTTCATTTTTGTCGTGCGAAAGAAACACAAAGTCGAGTTGACGTCGTAAAGTTCTAGATAGCTTAAATACTAAGGCACGAAACAATTTAGACTCGCAAAAAATATGATCATCGGTAAGAAAAATGATATGCTTTTTGGCGCGTGTGTCGACCTGGCAAAATGAAGACGCTTCGTTGTCGGGTAAAAGAATTGTCAGAGTACCGTTCCGTTATCTGTTTTTGTTTTCCTTGACGTTATTAGGCCCTGCCGCGCACCTGAGTTTCCACTTCGAAAGGTAAACGATGCATCTGCCGTCGTAAGTATTAAAAAGAAAAAAAAAAGGGCGTCGGCCATGGAGTCTGGGGAGAGTGGATGGTAACTGTGATTTTTGACTTAACTAGTTTAATTTGATTATCGGGACTTTTTGCACCTCTTAAAACGTGCGCGCTTGATAACAAAGAACGTTTTCCCTTGTTAAGCGATAAAATTCAACGCCACACTCGATAAGTCTCGAAAATAGCAAATATTGTGCGTTGCGATAACAAAAAATGCTTTTATTTCATTGTATTTGAACTGTTTAAATATTTTTATTTTACTAGTTTTTTCTTTTTTATTCTAATAAACATCTTATGTATCAACAACGTCTAATAATTTCTTTATAACAAACAAAGAAGTCGTTTCTATGGTTGTTACATATAGTTGTTAAATTTTTGCGGCAGACATTTTTTTTTTCGAAAATGCAAAATATTGGAAAACCTGGTGCTGCTGCGGGTGGCCTAAATGATTTGGGGTATATAATTCAGGAAGGTCCCTAACATTGTTTCTAAATTAAAAGGTCTGCCTAAAACCTCATAATAATGCTTCTTTCATGCCAAATGCTCTTCTGCATACCTTAAAACATCCCCAAACACCTTTTCCATTGTGACAAACACAATTTTTTCTTTGAAAAAACGTAATAAACTCGGAATTAATATAATCCCTTAACCACAGACGTCTAACTGATTATTTGCTCTCTTAATGTAACGTCAACGAAATCTAAACATGATGAACTAATATTTCTAGTCACATAAGGGTGAAATTTCATACGAGGTGCAAAAAATCCGTTATATTTAATGCTATTGATAGTTTTGACTGCCCGGTTTTGTCAACATCCCGCGGTCATGAATAATTAGTAGGGAGTGTCGTAATTCATTTCTTAGGACCACTTCCTGTAGAAAACTGTGCTCGTTGCGAGTTTTAATCGGTTATTGAGCCTTTTCGATTATCGTTTAGTGGTGGTAAAACCGTGGGACAGGGCGGAATGAAAAAGGGAGCCGCGAAAAAACAAAATAAAATGCTTCCAAAGGTATTTATTTTCGTAAAAAGTCCGTTACGTCACACTACGACTTCGTTTACCCAACGAAACCGAAACCTGACGGGGGTTTCGGGGGGATCCCTACAAAAAACGACGTGCCACACACAACTTTGGTTAATCGCGGCGATCGGGGCGTCCAGAGCGCCGATACGGGGCGGCCGCGGCTTTGGAGGCGCCGATCCGTTCGCGCCGCAATACAATTATCATTAATTATACGCTAAACGAAAAAAAAAAAGCCTAATTTATAAGACAAAAACAAACCGTAGTCGGTGCAAAATGAAAAAAAAAAAACGAAATGCATTATTATTGCACTCCTTCTTATCTACGCTCCTATAAGGTATACAATACAATCGTATATCGTAAATCATTAAAAAAAAGTAGGGAAGCATGTTTTTTAAGTTTTTTTTTAAACTCGCTACGAACGCTATACACCATTGTAAAAAGGAAAGCGGGTTTATTTCCGATTCAAATTTCTTCGGCCAAATCACGCGTTAAACTCTGCACCTTTAACGATATTCGTCCCTTCCGTCGTCGTCGTCGTCGAATATAACCTAAACGTTTCACAAGCGCGCGCGCGAAAGTCAACAATAAAAAATATCGGTCCATTAGTTTTTTTCTTCGATAGTTTCACAATATGAAAATATAGTTATATATATGTATCTCGAAATTCGTTTATTTCTTTTTTTTTTAAATATACGGGCTGTACGCTATTTCCTCTCGAGTTTTTTCCTGACGAAGCTACACATAAAACACCTAGTTTGTATTTTTTTTAATACGTTTTGCATTTTTTTTTGTTTAAGCTACGGTTATGATGCGTTACACCGAACAGAACTTAGCCTAGATCGTAGGGTACTTAAATAACTACTTTTATACGGCGGAACCTCGATAAACACCGATCGACCGCGTAAAATATACACGCATGAGTTTAAAATCGGACGCGACGTGACGTCACGTATCACTGGGAACGCGCGAGAGTCGATCGAAATCGAAATTAATTTCTTTCCGGATTTGTTTTCTCGTCGGGCCCGCAGACCTGGATTCTCGAGCTTGCGGCGAGCTAAAAAAAAACCATTTTTCGGTATTTAACGTAAATAAATAAATAGTCTTCGAACGGGTCAAAACAGATTCCGGCAACGTGGGTCGCGTTTTTGATTATAAACGGTTGGTCCGTCGGGCGATCGAGGCGCCGCCGCGCGTGCGTCCGATAAACGATTTTGGCAAACATTCTCCCTGTCCTATTTCCCTCCCCTCCCCGCGGGCACGGGGGCGTTTTGATTATGTACGTTCTACCTCCCCCCGCCAAAAAAAATCCCGCCTTTTATTGTCGTAACGGCGCGCATCGGTTACTGCAGCTTACCGCACTTGACTATGAGAATGTTTTTGGTGGGCTTCCCCGCGGTGTCGCCGTACGTGCTGATCTTCTCCACCAGTTCGATTCCCTCGACGACGTGTCCGAATATGCCGGTAAAGCCGCGCATCTCCTGCAGGATGATGCGAAATTGCGAGCCGACCATGCCGAGGTTGTCGTGACGTTTCTGGGTGCGTCGCATGCCGACGGTGCCTCGCGACGCCAGCAGTTTCGTGTCGTCCGGCAGAAAGTACGACTCCTCGAATATGGAACGGCCGCCGCGGCCGTTGTTCAACTCGAAGTCGCCGGTGATGACGCTCTCGCCCTCCCAACACTGAAATATCTGGCAGCCCTTGTATCCCATGCCCGCCTCGCCGGTCGTCAGCACGCCGAAATTCTTCGCCATTTTCGGCGCCACGTCCGCCCTCACCTCGATGACGATGCGTCCCATCTGGGCCCCGTTCACCTCGATGTTGAAATAGTACAGGGGACACATCGCGGACGGGTTTCGTATCTGCGGCGACGGTATCATCGTCTGCATCATGAGGTTGTTGTCCTGGTAGATGTTTTTCGGAGTGGCGAGCACCAGGTGCTGCTGCTGCTGTTGCTGGTTGGTGCCGCCGAGGTAGGCGGCGTTCTGGTTGTGGTAGTCGAGGGTACCGTTCACGGGCTGTTTGGAGACGACGTGACGCGAGTACAGCTGCGACATGCAGTAGTTGGCGAGGAAGAGGATCGGGTTCTGTTGCGAGGGCGCGAGGACGCGCGAGTTGCTCGGCAACACCGCCTCCCCGTTGTGGATGTTGTTGAGGGCCTGCTTGAGCAGCTGGAAGTCGAACACGACCGACGAGTTGCGTATGAGGTCGTCCAGCTGACACTGCAGGTACATCTCCTGGTAGCGCACCTGGAGACGTTGTTTCTCGACGTTGACGCTGGCGAATATGTTCTGCACCTCGGACAGGTTCTCGGCCATGGACAGGTTGAGGCGGAGCTTGGCGAGGAGGTCGCGCGTCTCGCCCAACTCGAAATGCGACGTGTTCGTCGTCAGGTCCGCCTCGACGTGGGTCTTGAGCGTCACGCACGCCTCGAGTATCTTGAGGAGGAACTCGCGTTGCTGCATCGCCAATCGCTGGATCTCGGACAGCATTTTGTTCATAGACGCGAGATCGATCTGCATCTCGGCGACCAATTGGTCCTTGGCCTCGTTCTGCGACTTTATCTTGTGGTTCGCGTGGTCCGCGGTGTTTGCGCACGCGCGGCACACCGGCGCGCAGCACGTCTGACACCAGAGCGCCAGCGGCATCGCGTGCGTGTGACAGTTCTCGGAGATGACCTTGGCGGAGGCGGCGGCGGCCGCAGCCGCGCCCCCCGCCGACCCCTTGTCGGGCGGTTTCAGTCCGAGGTTCAGCTGCGCGAAGTTTTTCGCGAGGCAGAGCACCGGCGCGTACGTGGGCAGCGATTCGGGCCCCAGGTCCCCTACCTCGGTCCGTTTCCAGCAGTACACGCAGTAGAGCTCCTGGCCCTTGACGAGGTTGGTGCGGGTGCACTGCAGGCAGAAGTAGTGCTTGCACGAGAGCAGCTTCGGACTCTGGTCGGTGTCGTTGAATTTCTGCTTGCAGAAGCCGCACAGCATCAGCTCTTCGAAGTCCGATACGACGGGTTCCATTTCTGAAAACGTCCGAGATTTTTTTTTTCGTTTCTCTTTCCGCGTTCATCTTTGACTTTAAAGGCTAGCGCCCGTTTTTTTTGCTAAATCTCCCCATAAATCCCGCCAAAATCGTCTGAATATATAGACACACGGTAATCCGGATTGACGCGAAGCTTAAATTACGTACCTTGTCATCGGTTCCTACTTGTATTGCCGCATTGTTTTTATTAAATTTTTAATTTCAAAGAAAATGTTCGGCTCGTCAACAAACGAAATGTAGCGTCCATTTTTAGTCGTATGAGTTTTTTCAACCCAAATTTTACCATCCAAAAATTCCCGAACAAAATTAAAGATAAAAAAAACTGTGTACTATATTTTCCCTAATTGGATGCCAATTAAAATGCATAATTTTTTATTTTGAAGGTTAATTGCTCGGTAATGATTAAAAGAACGTTTAAAAACGAAAAATAAAAGTTTTTATGTTGTCCTTTCACTCTACTGGGTGTTATTTAAAAAAAAAAACCAAATGGTCCATTCGGTATGTTAACAAAAAGCGTTGATTTTTTTTCCAGAAGCTCATTTGTTTATGTAAGCGTTTTTTTGTACTATTTTTCATTTTTATTGTATCGGGACTGGAAAATCTATTTTTTCCGCAATAAAAAAAAAAACGCTGTTTACACTAAAATTATTGAGATTTTTATCCGACTTCGAAAAAACTTTATTTGCTTCACGAAACTTTCAAAATTTGAGTTTGTTCGACATTTCCTTAACTTCTTTTTCGGTTCGGCATCTTTATACCGCATTATTTCGAAAAAAATTTCGAAATTTGAATTAAGATGGCGCGCGACACTCGGACGCGAAAGATGGCGGACAATTTTTGCCAATTTTTCTCGCAACTCGAGGCCGCCCGCGCGCCTCATTACCCTCGGGCCAATTAAAAGGCCCCTCCCGCAGCCGAATTATTTGGCAACGACCGGTTTTACGTGTTTGCAAAGCCCGGTGGTCGTCGCTGTTGACGGCACGGCCACTGATAAGGAATTGTTATTGCAAATTATTGATTCGGCCCGGCCTTGAACGTTTTACGTCCGCGACATTTTCGGCGGCAAACGCGAAAAAAAAATGCGTGCGGACAAACACACACTCTCTCACATCAATCGATCACCACACGCAAGCATACATACTCGTGATTCATTGATACAGCCAGCCGCTCGAGATGTGTGCAAAAACAAAGCAGAAATCGCGCACTTAATCTCCCAAAAGGACTTACCGACATATTCGGCCGCCTCTCGACGCATCTTTTTTGTTCGTACGTATATTTTCGGCGACACGCCGTTGTTGACGCGTCTCCTAACCTAAATCTGTTTCCGAACGAGCCAAATAAGAGATCCCGTGTGTGGGGGTATTTGTATTTTATTTCTGGCCGCACGATTTGTTGGTTAGGTTCGCCTTTTTTATCGCGGCACGCACACACAGACACGCGAGAGGATCCGGAGTCGTTACGATTTGCCGCCGCCGCTCGTCCACAAAGGAAAACGGACGGACGACGCGTTATTCGGGGCCACGCACGGACCTGCGATCGATCGTTTCGAGAAAAACGATCGCTTGGCGCCAAAAATCGCGTCCGGGAAACCGGGAACGCAGGAGGGGACAGCGTACAAACAAGTGGCTTTCTGCGTCTTACATCACGTCAAAATCGTAACCACACCGTCTCCCGTTTTTATCGCACATATTTCCTTACCGTTAAAATTATACGATGTGTAACACAGCCTTTAAATGTATATCCGATAAAAGAGCGATACGTTTGTATTTGGTCGGTTTCGCTAAAAAGAAAAAGAAAAACACGCAGTTTTCGTCGGGTTATACGCTTTTCTCTCTTATGTTTTCGGGGTTTTGTACTTGGTTTGCGGTCCGGGATAACGTAAACGGCGTACGATGCGCGTACTTAACGATGTGTACATTACATAATATTTGTTTAGCGCCGACGGGTTTCGGCCGGGTTTTGTTTTTTAATACGAAAACGAACTTAAAATTATCGGTGGCCGCTACGCGATGTGCCACATCATGTTGACGACTGCCTTGAGGCCGCGCGGAACCGACCGAGTTTTACCGTTAAGTTGGCCGCAGAACGCCACCGACCGCGTCGTTCCTATGTTCACGTCGGTGTCACAGTAGAGCGGGACACGGAACGAACGAACTTATTGGAGCATCAGGACTCTCGTGCAAATGGATGCTATTGTTTTTTTTTTCGCATAAACTTGTGCATTGGCTGCATTTTATTTAATGTGGTTTTTAAAATTTACAAAACGAGAAATTCCGTGTAAAAAAGTGTTCTTGACTATTCATCGGCTTGACAGAGGTAGGATTCGTATTAATTGCCCAGCTCTACTCGGCCCACGTTTCTCGGAAAGAACGCCGATCGATGATTCGTCGGCTTGGCGGCCGCTAGCGCCATCTTTGACTGACGCTGCGAAAACGACGACTTAGTACGCGTGCGTCGAATATATTAACGTATGGTGGGAGCGCGGGGCCTCTATCCATATTGATTCGAATTTGAAATTAACGTCCGCTTTTCCCGATTACAGGAAAAGGACACCTACGGCAACGAAGTGTCCCGTTTAGCAAGACCGCTACCGGTCGAGTACTTGCTCGTGGATGTGCCGGCTTCTTCTCCGGTCAACCCGCAGTACACGTTTAATACCGACACATCGAAGCAGCCATTCCCGGTGGAGAACCGTCTTATCGACGGTCACATCCAGGACTTCAACGCGCTCTCCACTTATCTGTCTCAATTTGCCTTCGACGAGTTTTACAATTCGATCAACGACTTTCATTTGCTGGTGTACGTTGCCACCATGGACATGTTGCCGATGCGGGACTATCTGGACCCCCTCCTCGATGCCTTACGCCGTAAAGACCGTGCCGCGGCCATAGAATGGTCCAGGTCCGACCATTGGGCCACTCTGGAGCAGCTGATAGCGGCCAGCTCGCCGCCGCCTTCGAGGTAAAGTTTTTAACCATAGAATTAATACATTCTATGATTCGATTGGTCCTGGCAGTTGAGGGGCGACCGATCCCCGTGGAGACTGTGGTGGAGGCCTGGATATTTCATTAATGGTTTTGTTACAATTACAAAAACTGGGACTTAGTTAAAAAATCGATAGTGTGCTATTTAATCATATAAATTCATAGGCTTATGCATACTTACTAAATTGATACGTAATATGATTTAAAGGAACTTGTAAGAAAAGGAATTTACTATAAATAATTATGAATTAATGAAGAATTAGAGGGATAACATATAGTTGCTTAAAATTGATTTTTAACTGTCACAGCATCGAGAGTTTTACTTTCTTTTTGTTTTTCTTTTTTTATTATTTACATAACAAATGAATAATTGAACTACAAAACCTTTGGTTTGGACCTTCCTTAAGAACAGATAAACTCAACGTCAAGATTTAAAATCCAGCCAACTGGTTGTTTATTACCTTACCTATTGCGCAAATATATTTGTCCTTATAGTTTCATGTGCTAATAAAAAAAAATAACTGATTAGCTTTTTCCCAGACAAGAAAATCCGTTGTTTATGCTCATCAGTTAAATAACTTTTCAATCGTACAACATGTCGAAATAAAAATGAAACAAACTCATTCATAAAACTCATAAAACGCCCTCGTGACACGACGCATCAAATTATGCAAAACCGCTGTCAGTGAGTACGTGCTGTGGTCATTTTTGTTGTGACTTCTATGGGTTTACATTAGTGGGTTTCCTTTAGCGATTTTTGTAGAAATGCCATCAATTAGACGTTGTTTTTTGTGTAACTATAAATTTGATCCAAAAAATCCTTAAATTAAGTTTCTCATAGAGCATATCGACTGTATGATAACAGTACGAAATTTGAGGTTATGTGTGGTGTTTTTTAGGCCTGGGAGTGTGGCATCGGGAAGTATATCCGCCTCGACGAATACATCGAGCGGCCAGAAGTGGACTTGTTCCCGATGCACGTTCCTTAACGACGCCGATAGACACAGCTGCGCGATATGTTATCAGTCGCGATAATAACGTCGGCGTTATTCCTGTGTTGTTTTCACACGATTCGTCGTTTAATTTGGAGTTGTTTTTAGTTGTAGAAAGGGTAAATTCACGCACGCATGCGCGAGAATCGCGACAAGAATGATAAAGCTGGTTTATTTGTTGTGTAAATATAATAATGTATCGGTTTCATTTTATCTAATATTCGTACCGTTTGAATGGCAAAAATTTAATAAATGCTACGGAAACGCAGTAAAACCGGTGTCTTTTTTTATGAATTTTTTGATTCTTCTGCTTTACTTCTATGGCCACGACTACCAATTTATTGGTTAGATTAGAGAGATCTTTAAAGTACCAGGTTGCCGAGTTGTAAAACACCCACGCTTCTTAATCGTCCACGACTAACAAAATTACAATTATTACATAAGATATTAAATTATTTCAATTAAAACTAATTACCTGATAACTCGTATCCGACGATTGGTATCGGGTATCGTCAAAAAGCGAATGGCCAAAACAAGACGTGACGCCACTGCCGATCGCAAAACAACACTTTGTGCGTTTAAATTTTGTCACCACCGGGGGATGGGAAGGAGTCAATTTTATTCGAAAACAAAATTGGAGGGACCTATGAACTAGGCAGTTCAGATTTAGAGGCACGGGTGTTGCTCCCGAAACTTTTCAAATTCTAGTGGTTTAAAGTGATTTACCAAACTACTAATGTAAAGTGACTGAAGGAATGTGTTGGTTGCCAAACTAGATTTTTCTGAATTGAAAAATACAGTGGAAGCCCTCCACGCGGAAAATATTAAGCTTAAACAAAAAATTGCATTTCAAGATAAAATATTACAGAGGAAAAATGTTCTTTCAATTGGACTTTCTGAGGAAGAAATTGTACCACTAAATGATGGATGTTTTCAATAACAGGGTAGAAGTTAGCATAAAAATCGGTGATCTGGATAATTTCTTTAATATTGGTGAAAAGAAACACAGACAAGTTTTAGTAAAGTTTATCAGTGAACTAAGTAAACAATCTATACTTTAAATTGTCAGAAAATTAAAAAAAGCGCGTGACACAAGAAAAGAGACTGATAAAAAAAAGTCCATCCTTCACTACAACGACGTAGACGACGGATTTAGTGTGTTTTAGTTGAGAAGGATGGGAAAGAAAAATAAAAGAAAGACAGGCGAACAGAAATCAACCTTTGGTATTGAAACCCCCCATCTAAAGCCTGACTTCGGCCAACAATCCTAGAAAGAGGAAAGTTTCTTCACAAAAAGAATCAGTTGTTGAGAGCGACATATTTGTTTATTTGAAATGAAACTGATACTATTTTAGGTTACATATATTTTTTTTCGATACAAATATACATATACTAACTGGCATGTACAAAAAGTGTAGTAGCACACAAAAACGCAAAAGACATGTACCTCGATCGAGCCTTAACCGTATTTTATGTACAAAGCTCAAAAATATGATGTCGGGGCGGTGGTGGGGAAACGAAAACGACTTTGCGCATGCCCCCGCGGTAGTTCAAATGACCGATGACGCAAAACGACGCCCGCGTTGCGCCAAACGGAGTATACCGCGGGGTACTTTAAACGTTTCACCCAGCTAGGGAGTCTTCCAACATAAAAATAAATAGCTAAAAATTACCCTCCATGTAATATACTTTTGGTAACCTAATTATTTAACGTCAAATTAAACAAAACTTTTCCTATTACATTATTATATACACACGCGCGCGCTCTCCTTTTCGGCTTATCTACTTAAAAAACTAACCCTAAAAATATTGTTCTTTTATTAATATTAATAAGAAAAAAGTAATTTTCGTTTAATTTTTTTTTTCGAGTTTTCTTTTTGATATGTTAAAATGTTACACGGATCGGTTCTCTCAACAGACGATTTCTGTTTCTGTGTCAAACGCCCGGCAGAGTCGCTCGATCACCGCGTGCAAAAGAAAAATAGACTGATACAATGAAAAAAAAAAAAGCCTAATGTCCCGCGAAATAAAAAATTGCGTCCTCTGCGGTGCGCACGGCGACGTGGATCAGGATTATCGTGAAAAACATCAGCCTGACGTGGACGTCGTGCGATGCGCGGCCTCAGTCGCTGTTTTGGGTCAGTGGCGGGTACTCTTGGTCGTCGCCGAACTGGAAAGCGTCCTTGGGCGGGGACTCGGTCGCTTGCGCCATCTCTCGCAGCTTGTCCGACTCTGGGTATACGGAAACAAGGACATCAGGCCGAGCGGTGCATTTTTAACCGGTAAACATTAGCGACGGATATACTTTAAAAGGGTTAGTCTTGAGTTAAGTGTTAAAATACGGCAAGCCCGCCCCCGGCCGGGTTCAAACGAACCAAAACGCGATCGAGTAGTTCAAACGCGCGGAGGGCCAAAAAAAAGAAGATATGTTGATAACGACTTCGATGGGCATAAAGTAAATACACAAGCGAATACCTGTTGGGAATTATTTTTTACTACATATACATGACTAATTCCCGACGCATTTTGCTTCTTCTGTTTAGCCCTCCGTAGTTTAACATCCGATTTTATGATTCTCCAGAAATTTAATAACCCAGAAAGGATAATGATAATGAAAAAAAAAAAAAGGTTCAGTTAAATATAAGGAGTTCGTTGTTCTTTTTACTTTTACTCTACATAATTTATATATAACATTCCTTATTTAATATAAGACATTTCCGAATTATGGGTTAAATCATCCTAGATGATTATTTGGTTAGTAAGTGAGTTAACGTAGCTCAACGTAATGTTTGCAGGGTTCGAGACAATTTTTAAAACTTTCCTTTTATGCACAAAACAGAATAAGGTCTAACGAACGTCACCAACGCAAGTTAAAAAATTGTTAAATAATAGCTTTATACTTATTAATAAGTGACAGCAGTTTTGATACGCGATCAACTGGAAACAAAAAGCAAAGAAAAAAATGCCTGTTAGGTTTATTATGTAATTCACTTTTAGAATTTTTGAAATTAAGGTCTAAAGAGTAACAGATGTCACTTACTGTAATATTTCGAGCAACTGTAATTCTTTGTAACACTAACGGTACTCAAAGGTCAAGTAAAAGTGTAGGTTAAATAGTTGTAGTTGTAGTTGTAGGAAGTAAATATTGCCCCGCGATATTATACTTGTTTATGCTTATCTTGAATTTGATATTTTTTATTCTACCTTTTATAAACTTTCTTCCTTGATTTTAAAAGTACTATCAACTTTTGAAGTTCTGTTGTAAATATAAGTGAAGCTACACAAGGCCGAAATTGCTATAAAAATGAAACTAGGAATTCGAAAAGAAATGAGATCAGAATCGGTATAAGACTTAGCAATGAGGTTTTGCCGAAAGGAGTTCATATTTTTACTGTCTTTTCATTACAATAAATTTTAATCCAGGCAGTAGTTCAAATGAACTGGGTCAATAAACGTTGGCGTTCCTACTGCGCGGAAACGAGCCGGTTTCTGCGCGCGGTAGCGATAGTTCAAATGAACCCGGTCAGCGAACGGATAACTACGACGTTGGGGGGACAGCGAGCGTCACCTTGTTAGTAAAAAATCAAAAATTCGAACCATGCAGGCCGATTAACAACTCGTCTAGCGGCACACACGCACAAAATAACGTTACAAAAGAAACCCATCGGACGGAATCGCTTAACACCGGCGGGGGATCCATCGATCGGTTCGTACGTATAAGAGGCCGATGAAAACGTTTTCCCAAATGTTTTCACGACTCCGTACACGCGTGACGTCACGATAACGCGTCGACGCGTCGCTTGCCGCGCGTAATTAAAATTTTAATACTGACCAGTACCTGACATTTGGCCGGACGGGTTCCCTTTCACGATGCCTGCGTAGCTACCTAGAAGGCCTTGCGTAACAGAGAGAAATCGTGTATTGGTCGGGTAATTGGGTAACGGCGTAGCGCTACTGTACACGGGTAAACGGAGGGGCGGGGGGATGGGGGATGATCGACTCTCTGCGAGAAAACCATTTTTTCCATTTTTTTAAAGGTTAGGTCGCGCTCCCGACGGCCACCGCCACTGCGCAGCCGCAAAGCACAATCGACCTTGTTTGGATTCAATGATGTAGTACGCAAATAATATGATTCAAGAAGCAATATTAATGTGGATGACATTATTGTCAAGATAAACGAAATTAATATTTTGACGCGTGAACTGATGTTGGTCCAGGTTCTTGGGCTCAGTGGAGCGCGTGGCCGTCGGACACGCTTCGTAAACGGGAGAAAATCAATGTTAGAAAATGGGGGGGGGGGACAAAAAAAGAACACTACAGCACTGTCGGCACTATCGATTTAACGAAGGAATCACCAATACGGATTCCCCCACACTCTCGAGTGCCCTTACACTTTAGCAAGTACACGCGACTCCTAAAAAACTCAAACTACACATCACGTTAACAAAAAACGGGAGGAAGCAGCACGTTTCGGGCGGGAGGCCGCCACCTCCCCCATCAGCGCGCGTTAGACTTACCCGCTGCCCCCGGGATGGCTTGGGGCTCGGCGTTTGCCGGGGGCGATGCTACCGCGGCGGAGTCCGTCGAGTCGGACGTGCCATCCTCGAGTTGGTGCTTTTTGTAGAGCTCGAGGTCGCCGCCCTCGTTCGAGTCGAGGTTGTAAATATAGAGGGCGCCGTCTTCGGTCGCGACCAGCACCCTCAAACACCCTTGGATGCTGCAAAAGGTCGACGTTATATGATCACCGACAAGAGGTCCGATGTAAAAAAATCTAGAGAAAATGTTATTCGCCGTCCTTACGCGACAAATAAAAAAGTACCATAGAGACACATTTTTGGAGACCCAACTTTACATGACACAAAAGTACAACGCTTTATATAGTAAGTGAGTAAGTGAACAGAAAAACCTAGGTGTTCTAATATCGGAGTAAAACATGCCAACACTTTAATCTACATGATACGACGTGTTTTCAAGATGCCCCAAGAATTTTTTCTTAGAGCCTATAAAAGCTTCGTCAGACCATCCCGGAACATGATGTAGTTGCGCGGTCTCCATACTTCGAAAAGAACATAGATCTTCTGGAATGGGTTCGGAGGCGAGCCACAAAGATCTCACCATCTTTAAGGAACCTTCCATATGAAGATCGATTAAAATGTCTTCTTAGAATAAAGGAGAAGAAGATGGGACTTAATTGAATGCTACACAATCCTGCATGACTACTACTCGTGTGATTTTTTCATCGAAATGACAATAACCATTCGTTAAAATTGGCTACACTGAACTCTGTCATAGACTTTCACATCAAAAATGTAAAACAAACCGTGTTGTAAATGAGTGGAACAGTTTATCAGACGATATTCTGACTGTACCTACCCTGAATAGCTTTAAGAATAGACTTGATAATTTTGTCGACAGTGAACACTGTGTGACATATGTGATTTCTGTATATAGTGAATATACATATATTAAAGTGCAATTTTTACCGTCTTTGCCGCCTACTGCTTAACAATATAATAATAATAATAATAATAATAATAAATCACGAAGCAATTGCATACACCCGACTAATTACACTGCCGAAGGCTCCAGATGCGCCTGATGGTATGCGAAACTTACAAGACTATCGAAATTACGCTCCTCACGCCGCCGTAGGGCAGATAAGCCGTGGCGAAGGCCCTACCCTGGGTGAAAACGTCCGTCACCTGGGTGGGAAGGTAATTCGTCAGGTAGCCCATCCAGCTGGTCTCGTCGACGCTTCGTCGCGGACTGAAAGAGTATTTAATCACAGAAACGGCGAAAATTTAAAGTTTTGGTTACATTCGGTTTGACGGTAGTTCAAACGCATCGTTTTTTAAAGCACATGGAGGAAATCTATTTAAGCCATTTCCATATCTATCCCATTGAGGTTTTTTATTTTTAATTTTTTCACACTTTCACAAATAAAAAATTAAGCAAAACTGATAAAGTAACACGAGATTACATACTCTATAAGCGATTTAAGCTAGCTCACATATACTTGCCAAGAAGTTGGATTTGGTCAACTTCTTAATAGATAAGGACAGAAACAGACGTTTCAGAAGTTCACAGGAGACAACTTTTTTAATTTTTCGCTGAATGCTCATCAGTTTGCAGATGACCAACAATAATTATACTATTTCTTCTCCTTAGTTGCGATTGACCTCTTTATCGATAATATCAATACGTCAAATATATAAGATATGGGTGCGCAGTTATTATTTTATTTTGTTGCTTTGTTTATTTCTTTTCTAACGCAAGATTGTGAAAATGTAACTGTCATTTACTTACCTTTTATGTTAATGTTTTAATGAGGTCGTTAAAACATGACTTTATATACTTGCAATAATAATAAGATAATTATACTTCTTCAAGTGACCCAAAACCTTCCATCGTGACAAAAAAAATCATCTCCACTTACCTGTCTTTAGACTCTTCCAATTTGAACACGTGAATTGTCTCCGTGTTGCTGCTGGACGACAAAAACTGCCCGCACATGCTGAACGCGAGACACGACATGGCGACACACCGCTTCACGCCGCGCCTGAACTCGAACAGCTTCGACCCGTCACCGATCGAAAACACCCTAATCACGGTACCCTTTTCTGAAGCCGTGGCTATCCGCAGACCGTTCGGGCTGAACGCTAGCGCCGCCAGGGGGCTGTCGTGGGCGTGGATCATCGTTTTCGCGCTAAGATGCATCGCGTCGAATATCTGGACCTCGCCAACTGTAGCGGAGCCCGGGTACGCCAGAAAACAGTTTTCACTGTTGGTGCTCAACGCGCAGAGACCGGTCGGGTTCGGCGGCGTGTCCCGTATCGTGTGCAACACCTTCATGTCTCTTATGTTGTGGATATACAAGCTTTCTTCCAGGCACACCACCAGCCTCATCCTGAGAACAATCCGCGTGTCTCTCAATCAAAAATCACCGATATAGCAGTGTCTACCTCTGTGGTCATATGAGGACAAAGATAAAACAATTTTATTTGGTGACCATTAAATTTAGTTATTCCGCTAGTTTTTAATCTAACCAGCTAATTTGAAAGACGCTGTTATTTTGGAAAAACCAGCCAATTGCCACAAAACAGCAATGAACAAGGGATGGTTTAGAAACTAGCTGGTTAATGTACAAACAACAAACAAATTTGTTGTTGATTACTACTTTCCTAAAAAGAACCCTAAGAACTAAGAAGTCTACTCACTAATTCATCATAACATTATATCTCAGTCTAACTAAGGCTATGATAAACGTGCACTTTTAACATTTAATAGCTATTTCATAAAAATGTTATACATTCAAAAGAAACCCCATGGAGACTGTCAAAAAGGATAATAAGGTGCAAATATATAAGACAGTTCAATAGTACACAAACTATATGAAATATCTAGTTAATATAAAAGCAATAATCTCAAATAATGTACCAATTAACCAATGGAAATTGATACTTTGCCATCCACCATCCACTAATTCTCTACTAGTTTGTGGACAACGGCTGATTCCCCCAAAATAACTGTTCATTTACTTTGTAAATGAGCCGTATAGTTTGAAAACTAGGAAAGTAACCAAATAAGCCTCAACATATATACTAACAGTCCTTAGAGATAGATTAGGTTCGGTTTATTGCTTGTGTTTGGGAGTTTATTCTACCTCTAACCCGCAAAATCAAACTTTACCTGTTCAGTTTAACGGCCAGTATCGTGTTGGAGTATGAGTAATTACATATTTCCGTGCCTTTCTTGAAATGGCACACCTTCAGTTTTCGGGGGGCCGCCAGAGAGACGACCGCGACGAGGCTACTGCTGAACAGCCTCTCGACGATGCACGAGTCCTCGGTACCATTGCTGTATATTTGCTCCAGGTAATCGACGGACGTGAGAGAGTAGAGTTTGTAGCCGGTCTTGCCGCCGACCGCTAGGGATCTAGAACATAACTCTATCAGTCCGGCAACGCGGCTCGTAGCAAAAACAATAAACAATTAATAATAAATGTTTATCGCCGGAAAACAAAGCGTAGTTTCGAGATAAAAAAAAACGGCAAACAAGGTTCTGCGACGTTTTGTTTGGACGCGTATGAAAATACCCGCATATCGCGACGACATTGTTCGCAACCGCCGCGAAAACGTTGGCCAATGACTCAGAGAGAGACCCGCTTTGTTTGATTTCGACGACGACAACAAACGCCGTCAGCTATTGCAAAACGATCGCGTAAAAATCACGTAATGTTATGTTAAATTTTTTGACATTGAAATTCCCTTTCTCTCCCCGATCCACAGACTGTGTCAAAACCTTGGATCCTTTGTTCTTTTTCGTAAAGGTTCAAAAGGTGAAAGTTACTTTACGCGGCACGCCTAAAAATGGCATATTTACTGCTAAAACTTACGTGCTGTCCTGGTTAAAGTTCACGAAATAAGTTTTCGAGCCATTCGTATCCGAGGAACTTGCGCTATTCATGGGTACTACCGCTCGATGACAATTGACGTACTTATCTGCGTGTCGCCTGCTCGTCTACTGGATCACCGAACCTGTTCAAAACGGCTCGAGATGTTTAGAAACCGCCGTTTATCGAACACTTTTCGCAGTAAACACAAACACTACAGCCGTGCTTCCATATTGTATCGAACAGCTGATGGGGAATCGGACGCGCATGCGGTCCCGAGTCGAGGTTGCCGCGCATCAGAGAATAAACTGCTTTTTCAAAGATTTTGAGATTTTTGTCAAGTTTTAATTTGCCCCGTCCTTATTTTCCTGGTTTTTAGTACTGAAAAATGTGAAGCGTCCCGAATTTGGTGGACAAATCAAAACCACAGAATACCTAAGTGTCAGTTACGCTAAATATGTCACTTCTTTTCAAGGCGCATACAGTGGACAAAGATGGAATAACTGTTATTTTTAAAATGGCAAAATTTAATGCAAAATATACTTGACCGAACTACCGCCCGAAATCGAAACCAATCAAAATTTGTAATTAAGGGTTGGCTTTCAATTAATGCGAGATTACGTTTTTTATCCATCCGGATCTTGCTGAGCTGGGGGAGAATCTCCCGAGAAGACGAATAAATACGAAATCTAATACAATGTAAGAAATTGGATTCCTTTGAACCGACGACCCAGGGGCGCGCTTTTACGATTTAAACGAGTTCGATCGCGTTTAAAATATTTGAGGGTATTTTTTTAAACAGTATTATTAATTTACGTCCCCCATCGCGAATATCTACTCAGGCGAAACCGTTTGTTTTTGTCGTTGATTTTAAAAATTAATTTTTATTTCCAATGAAAGTACAATCTTATTACGGAACTAAAATGGGTCAGAAATTATTCAAAAATAATCATTTTCCATGAACTATTAATTAAATTAAGGATTCGCGGAGAATATGGCAGAGACTATTTAACGGAGTTCGTTGTCATTTACCAATAGCGTGCTATTCAATTATCGTTTTGTAAATATTGGAGCAGGAAATGAAACAACCAGTTGGATTATTTTAATGACAATCAAGACATGCCCTACAAATATTTGTTTCCTACAACAGACACCACAATCAGATAGCAAAATGCATTTCTTTTAGATTATAGGTTATATTTTCATTTAAATACAATATTTGTGACTGTATTAATAGAAAAGATTTGCCCCGTAATTGGTTATAGTTGTTTGCTAGACAATCGAGTATAGAATCTATAGTTTATAGAGTTAGTCTTGAGATTTTGAGAATTTTAAAAGTTTTTGTTGGTTTCGTTTTGAAGTTGTTTTGGCTAGTTTGGTTAGTTCCATTAATACATTACCAATCAATGAGCTAAAATCATGACATGTTTCTGCTGTTAGAAACTGTCGCCTTAATCGATGTAATTCAATGAAGACCGAAAGGCACGAGTCATTTTTTTCATTGCGTTGTGAATATGAAACATGTGTTTGTTTATTTGCACAAAACTTTTCAATTTTGTGCATATATTTACAAGATTTTTTAAAAATGGAAATTTTCTGCTCAAATTGGCCAATATCATTATTATAAGTTGAGTAGCACCCAGTTTATTTAAATTCTAAATGTTGAACCATATCACAGCTTTAGTGTAGATATTATATTCAAGAGTAAGAATGTCTCACTCTCCAGACAATCAACATCAATTATAGAGAAACCAATAAAATGATTTTTTTTAAATATTCTTTATTCACTAATTGACAATTGTATTTTGAAATGGTTTTCACAGTTCTTTGTTCATAATTGATTGATGCTACAATTATATACTAACTAGAGCCTATCGTTAACAGAAAAGCGGCATAGATTTTGCATTTGCTTTGATTTCCTTTGCAAAAAAGGTACTTTTTTTAAACTAAATATTCAGTAAAATTTAAATCCATATATGGATTTATATGGAATTAAATTTTATTTATTGAAATGTTTTTATTAAAATGCTAACTTTTCATTACGAAGAGAAATGATATTGTGTTGGCCAATGCAAGTTGCTTTTATTAAAAAAAAACCAAAAAAAAGTTCAACAAAGTTCAGACCCGCCATTTTCGCTTTCAGCCTTGTGCTAAATAGCCGGCTTGACACGGGATCGACTCCCCCCACCACAAACACGTGAACCTAAACCCCGGGGGGTTCACTTCCGTCCCCTGCGGGGATCAGAAACCTTACGGACGCAGTGATCGGCCCTCCCAGTCAGCATCTTAAATATTTATGCTCTTTGTTAGGTCGTAAGTTCTTAGCCAAGTAGCACATGTGTTTGGTGGGCATATCGAGCTGACGGCATAAATATTTTCCCTTACGTCTTCTCCTCCCTCTTCCCGTTGGCAGCGAATAGAATAGAAAAACGAGAAACATCGCGTGATACACAGACCACACAGAAATGAAAACGCCGCTGTCTCAGGCAACAACACACACTACGTGAAAACCGCCATTTTGAGCATTTGAATTTGAAAGCGAACAATAATAACATGTGTAGGAATCATAGGACCTATTTTATATTATTTATATTTATTATATCCTACTCAATAAAAACATAAATAAAAAAGTTTCCATTTTTCTTATAATATATAATCTTATTAAAAAAAAAATAATAAGATTCTAGAGAAGGTTCCACGAAAAAGGCAGCGCATTGTTTTTTCTTTAAATTATGTTTAAATAATTTATTGAATAAAAATGTTTCGAAGTAGCAGGGATGTCAAGTGTTTAATATTCTTAGAATTTTTTCTAAAGAAAAACAAAATAATTAAAATACAATAATTATTAAATTTACTTATTTACATGTAACCAGCTTCTTTAAAATAAGATTGGAATTTTCTTATATACTAATTTTAATTTAAATAAAACATACAGAGCTTTTTTCAACAAATTAAAATTTGTTAGTAAAATATTTGGTACCTCGAAAATATTTACTATCAAATAAAAAATTTTAATATTGTATCTACATTTTTAAGACATATCTAAAACAAACAAAAGGCCAGAAATTAATTAACGATAATGAAATTTTAACATATTTTACTAATTATTTGTATGAAGGCACCCGTAGGCTTACAGGTTCCATTCCATTTCATTATATCCGTTCTAATAGAGAAATCATTGCCAATAAATAAAAATATGTTTTCCATGTTCTATTGTCCTTTTGGTGCTGTGCATATTTTTTCTTCTACTTTCTTCATTGATAACTGCCACTGGTTGATAAAAATATTAAAATCTTCGTCCTCAAGATCTTCTGCCCAATTAAAATAATACGTTAGTTTTGGTTAGTTTAGATATTTCTCTTGTCACTGATCTGGGCAGCCCCATCACTGGATTTTGCGGTTTCTTCTTTATACATAATTCTTCCTTATTTTGTCTCTGGAAGGGAGAGTTTTCTCCGAAAGTTCTCCTAAAATCGTCTACAAACCTCATGCATGCGTAGCAAATGTACATTTACACAAGATATTTTTTGCAAACCCGAGAGAATAGTGTCTACATTCACTTTCGCATACTTACCTTAAACTAGCATCATTGAACGATTTTACTTTGCCATCTGTGCTTTGTTTTGCTTTTTGTGTGCTTTTATTATGATTCTGTCCTGATAATTATTAACATTTCCCCTACCAATGTCCTTTTCCACTCTAAACATTAAACTTAACCTAACAAAAATGTCATGCTCATGCCTGAACGCGATGTTTGACGCAACCACAGATCAATCGAACTTACTGAGTTCGGCAATAGGTTTATAATAAGAAGCTGGTACGAGAGAAAAATGAACGAACGAATCGCAAGATCGGGTATCGGTTCGAAACAAACGACGTAATGGGTCGAGGACGTTTTCACCCGACCCGTGGCAATAATACGACCCTATATAAAATATTTTACGGCGGTTTAATGCTCGTCGGAAATATTAATCGCGCCCGATTGTTTATCCCGCTTATAATGCGGTCGGTATCAATTAAGCCGTATACATTAAACGGCGCTATCGATTTTGTAACTCGGACGCGAACAACAACGTCAATTCACAAGATTAAAGAATTATTCCTGGCCCTTTGGTCTCCTCACGTCTTCCTTTTTGATTAATTAGGTAGTGGTGCGCGCAGTTTCCTTCATATCCGGCGAAGAAGTAGCCCTCGGATTTTTCGCTACCGTTGTCGCGGCAACGCGGCTAATAACGGAATATTCTCGGATTAATTTGTCGAAAGAAAAAAAGCTCTTCCTTCAGCCATATCGAATCGTTTCTCGACCAAAGTTTCTGTCGTCATCGAAGGCAATAACAAGTCCTTCCGAGAAAACTTCGAAATAAAGATAACACCGCTATATATAAGGACAAGAAATACAAGTTATTTTAGTTTGCCCCACAACCGCTAGTGCCGCAACAAATGAAAACGTTGTACTCGAGCATGAGCGGTTTACATGACATTTTTCTTAGGTTAGGTTTATTGTTTACAAATTAAAACCTCTGTAAATATAATTTCTCCGGTTTGGTTGGACACCTAACCCACTAATTTCTGTTCGTTAGAACGAACGATAATCTAGTGGAAATTATTATTGTTCGTGTATAAAAACTGTGCCAAAAACCTTTGAAATAGTAACAACTGCAGTAAACGGCATTGTGAGTTTATTTGACACGAGCGGAGCGAGTGTTTAATGAGCTAGTGACTTAAAAAGTTTACCGAACGTGCTGCATACTATACTTTTTCTGCGACCGTTAGTTTTTGGGTACATTTTCGCAAAACAACACGAATTCATTCACTGACATGACCATCAGAATTGACAAACGTCAAAATTCAAGGCGTGAGAAATATCTCCGAAAACATCCGATTGCTACCAAATCCGTGCGATAAAATCCCGGAAATGTCCGAAGTGGCTCGGATCCCTGGGAAACGAAACTGACGCGGTAAAGTGATGGTTCCCGCATGCTAGATCGGTGTGTAATTAGGAATTTTACAGACGGGAGTAGAAAATCTATTTTACAGCAGGAAGTAGAAAAATATATTCGTTAGAAGATTTTTATATTGATGTTTATTTTAAAAATTCATAACACAGTGTTTAAGTATACAAATAGAAATGGTCGGTGCATTGGTTAGTTTTTCTGAAATAGAGACCGCCGTAGTGATTGACAAGTGCTGATTTCATAGATTTTTACGCAGTTTTTTTGAAATTTAAATCAGGCGATATGTAAATTTAGCTTCCATTTCTTAAATGGTCTATTATTCAAATACATATTATTCAAGTCAGTAATAAGAAAAGAACTCTTGTAGCAAAAGTCACTAGAAAATGAAAAAATGGTATATGACATATACCCCACTTGTCGAAAATAGGGAATATTTTTTTCAAACTATTTTAATCAGCATTTCGATTGAACGAATTGGAAATTCCAATGAAAGCATGTGACACCCCGAAAAATATTACAGGAATTATAGCGTATACCAAAATCATTTTCCTGAAATAAAATGAAAATAAAATTTTGCAAAAAGTATTATATTGCAACTAATCTGTTCCGTTTTTGTAAAACATTAGGAACATGCTTTGGACTGTCAAAACTATGTTATTTAAATTGTTTAACACATATAATTGTAGAAAATAGTAGTTATTACGAAGAACGTATTAAAAAAATACACAGGTACGGATTAAGTTTTCCCGCTTATAAACAAAACTAGTTCTGCAGCAGCAAATTCATGTTTAGGCGATCAAATTTAGTTCACGCTCCAATCACCTTGGCAGCACAGTAGAGTAACATATTTTATCTATGAACCACGTCGTACGTCAAAAAGACAATTAGCAAACCACAGAACAAATATTGGGCGCGGCGATTAAAAATCGCTGCCGTTTAGACTTGCTGATGGCGGGGGGCCGTCGATCCCCCGTCGCGACAATTTTCGCCGAATAGACGTGTCCCGGGGCCTCTTTTGCATTTAATAAAGCGAGTTCGGCAAGTCATGAATTTAAACGGCGGGAGGGGGGAACCGATAAAATATCGGAGTCGCATAAAATAACACGCAGGCTCTGTATTTTATATTAGTTTATTCTCAGTGATATTACTTACAGTACAAAGTGCATGTATCTACCTAATCGTAACGTTATACTTAATTATTCCTATTTGATTATCGATTTTTACACTGGAACTGTTTCTCGTCTACGGTTTGCTTACAAATCGTGTGGCAGTTATGCAATCGTCGGGGATTATTTTAAACTCTATATAGTCTCGGTTTCACATTTTTCAACTAAATTAACCTGTACAAACGTTCCAAAGCGTTTTCGTAGAGGGGCCAACCGATCTCGCGCCGCTGGCGGGTCTCATCTGGCAAGAAATATATCGTCTAGGTCATCCGTTAAGTCTTAAGTGTTATTTATTTACAATTAATCTATTTACAAACTCAATGGGCACGGTATAAACCCCCGCCGCAAGCCTGCCAAAGAACGCTCAATAATACGCGTAATCTGCGTGTCGTTTCCTTTATCAAAAATAACGTCTTGTTATTTTATAAACCATACTAACAAACCCAATACCTCTCTTGATCCGCCATCGCAACTCAAAATTGGAAAATTGTTATTTTTTTTAGTGTCCGCGCCATCTATGTGGCTATAATTAGACCAAATCGATCGGTCGTTCGATCTGTGATCTGTTGGAGTGCCCAACCCACTATACGTCTCTGCTTAGTTTCGGTGTCTATTATAAAGCATCCCATAGAAATAAAAAGAATTAAAAAATGGAAAACTGCAGTTAAGTCACTTCATTAATGAAATGATGGTAAATGGGAGAGTGAAAACCTTCGTGTTTGTTCTGAACATTAACAGTACATGAGGGCTCATGCAACCTTCATTTGAGTGAAGAGAAAAGCGCTAGAAGAGACCATGTGATAGGGAACAAAAAGTGAGATTTCAAGATAATAACTGGTATAACGAGCTTACCTGATATCAACTGAATCAACCTTAAAATATGGGCGCGAAACTCCGATGGGTTATATCCTCGTTAGCGTTCTAGATCACAAAGGAGCCCGATACGAGCTTGTTCTTTTAATATTGAAAATAACAAGAAAACAAAAAAGATTTCATTGGTTGAGCAAAAGAATCCAAACGGTTGCGACTCTGGTGACTTCCGGGCGAATTGAACGTTATTGATTGACATTTGGCTTGCGATCGATTAAAATATTTTCGTCTATGAAAGATGATTTTTATTGGGGAAAAAAATCCAACGCAGCATGACAACGTAGGTAAGTGCTTTGACTTTGCATTTGTTTACATTGTAGTTGAGATAAGTAAGAATTAAATTGGGATTCCGATCCCTACCCCATTTTGAAAGTACGACCAGTGATTCCGGGACAAGGTAACGCAAGTAGTAATTTAAATTTGCTTCCAAGCGTAGTTAATGTTAAATATGTCAGAAATTTGGATTGGAAACCTCGATGTCGCCGGTGAAATTAAACAAAACCAATTATTATGAACACCTAACTGAATTTAAGGTACAAAAATTGTACACCAGTTGAATACCGATAGTATCCCTAAACTGATTTATAAACATTTTTTTTTTTAGTGTTTTACTGGCGCTTGCACTATTTGTGGTTGGAAGGACGAGAACTAAAGACGAGACGTGAGCTTGAATATAGAGGAGATGAAACTAATTACCATCCCTTTCATATTTGTACTATTATTTGTACCTTTCAAAATTATGTTAATTTTCTGATTTGGGGTAAATCTAGCCTGTAACATTCTGACAAAAAGACGAAGATTTCATTCAAAAAAGTTTTTTTTTTCAACTAGGATTCTACTTTTTTGCCGAATAAAAAAATAAATTGTGTTAGAAATATCTTTTTTTCTTTAATATTTGCAAAAAAACCTTATGTGATGCAAATAGACGCGTACAATTTTTGACGTCAGCCTACCAAACTTATATAAAAACATCTGTCAAAGAGTTTAATTTTGTAGAACTGTCGTGTGTATTCGGGTCGAAACGAATCAGCCGAGAGGACAGCGGTCGCAACAATCAAAGACGAGCGTGCCGCGGAAGAAAACGGGGGAGCACAAATCATGTTTAAATTTGTCAGCGGATTTATCTAAAGGCCAATATTTCGTCGGGGAGATTGGCCTAGCAGCGTTTAAGGGGACGCGCGATACCACGAAATCCCTCAAAGGAGGAAGAAAAGTTTCGAGTGCCATAAATATCGCGCGCGTCCGACGGTGGTTTTACGGGTGTCTCGTGTAAAAGTTCGCGTCGTTAAATATGGCGGAAAGTTCGGGACGATCTTTCGAAAAATAGTTCGCCGTGGCCACTCGATATTTTTCGGCAATTTAAAAAGTTTTCATTAGCGGGGGGGAGCACGCGAGTGATGGTACGTTAGTTTCGAATCTTTCGAAGTTTCGCGGCTATTTACGACCGGCGGGGGCGGCCTCCCCGAAAGAAATATTAATAACTCGTACGGAAAGGGTAGGGCTCGGTCGAAATTGCCGACGAACTTTGGAGCACAGACTGAGAAGAACGGTCGTGACTTCGAATCTTGCGAAAATTTAACGGAGTTGGACTTGAGGTCCCAGATGAATTTTTTCCACGTACAGCGTCCTCCAGAACTTAGTTTACGGTTGTGAACGGTGAAAACTCGCCTGTGAATATAACCTCTAGAGTCCCCCAGGGGTCACAATCGGACATTTTAGAACTTGATCTCGATGGTGGTGATAATATAGTAATACGAACGTATGCCAGCCCAAATGACAACCTCACACTTCTCGCGGTGCACCCTGCTGGACAACTAACGAGGTGCTGTCGATCGAGTGACTGCCGGAATAAGTAGTCCACTTTTATCGGCTAACAGCCACGGATGGAAGAGCCATGAAGAGAAAAGGGCACCTTCTTGTCCTAGGATTGAGAAATTGATATTAAAGGCGAATGAACTATAGAATAGTCAACGGCATGGAGATGCAGAAGGCAACGGGGAACCACTGCATTGAAGACTCGTAGAGTGCTCCTAGTAATAATCATGATAATGGCTGCAAACTCAAAAAAAATGGCCCCTAGTACGGGTGTCTCTTAAATGGGGCAGGGGTGCAAAGAATCTTCTGGCCAACCAGTATGAGATATAAGTAATACGAGAAGTATGTATGAAAGTGGAAAACTCAGTAATACTATCATGAATGAAGAGATTAAATATATATATATATATATATATATATATATATATATATATATATATATATATATATATATATATATATATATATATATATATATATATATATATATGTTTTGTTTGGGAGACAGGTTTGATGATGGTCTCAAACGGGAACATTAGTATCAGACGAACATGTACTATGTTGGAGATGAAAGTACAAACCACCGTAATAGTGAATCTAATGAAATACAGAAGTCAACAGGCTACAAAAAAATTAATTCAGAAATAAGAATGAAAATTAGACATGCGAAAATGGTGTACTTCTCGTACTTCTCCAACGAATGTGCAGAGATTGAGGAGTATGACTTAAGGGTACATAAGAAAGTTAATGTAATTACAGGATAGAACCATAACAGTGTGAATACAATAATGGACAAAAGTGGAAGCTTAATCGTAGAAACAGGGAAAAAACTAAAAAGATGAGTAGAGTATATTGAGGAGCTATTTGAAGAAGAGCGAAACGCGGATCATAGCGTACAAGAAAACATAACTGGACCACCAATTACTAAAGACGAAATAGAAACAGCCATTAAATTAGAAAAAAAATTGCATTATTACTTAAGTTGTTTAGTTTAAGCGGAGGTTTGTCCCGATTCCTATATCAGCAAAGGCTAGAAATTGCAATGAACACCGCACCATAAGTCTGATGAGTCCTCTCTTAAAATTATTTCTAAAAATAATAAATCAAAGAAATTACCCCAAAATTGAGGAAAACATTGAAGATACTCAGTTACTCAGTCTGTTCAACATTCAAGATATGAACTGCGATGTATTTATGTGCTTCATTGACTTCGAGACAGCGTTTGACAGAGTGCAACAGGACAAAATGATTCGAATACTCAAAACAAAAAGAATTGATGGCAAGGACTTGAGAATCATTGCCAACCTCTTGTATCATGTGAAAATAGGAAATAATATCACTGAAAGCATCTCAATTAAAATGGGGGTAAGACAGGATTGCAGTCTGTCAACATTGCTTTTCAATTTATACTCCAAGAAATAAAAATCAATGGGGTAATAAACAACAATTTAAGATATGCAGATAATTCCGTTCTACTGGCAGATAACATTAAAGAACTTCAAAAACAAGTAGTAGACCAAACTTATGGCTGTAACTAATGAACCAAACCTACATGTAGCACTGTGGACCGGCCAAAGTTAACAACAAAGTAAGAGTAAGAGTAAATGTCTGGGACAACTATACAGAGAGGACTGGAACCATTCACTGGGCATGAAATCCAGAATTGAACAAGTAAGAGCAAGGTTCATACCTATGAGGAAAGTGGCGGGTGGATACGAACCAAAAATTTAGCTCAGAATGAGAATGGTTCGATGCAACGTGTTCTCAATCCTGTTAGACTCTCGCAGACGCATGTTGTCATGAAGTCATGAACAAAATAAAGAAAAATAATGGAATCATTGCTAACATCAAGGATAAGAAACTCTTATACTTCGGCCATGTTATGAGACATCCTGAAACATACAACATCCAGAATTTGATCATTCAGGGCAAGATTGAGAGAAGACAAGGCCCAGGAAGAAGAACATCTTGGCTGAAAAACCTGCGACAGTGGTTCGGACAATTAACTAATACGCTGTTTAGGACAGCGGTAAATAAAGTATTGATAGCAACATGATTGCGAACATTCGGTAAAAAACGGATATGACACATCAAGAAGCAGAAGCAAAAATAATAGAATTTTTTTTGCAAGCAAAAAAGAACCTATTAATATTGACTTCAAATTAGACAATATAAAATTTAAGAGTCAAAAATTTAGGCATCATACTGGACTCTGAGTTAACATTTGAAGCATATGTAGAAAATATTGTAAAGAAGGGCTTGAGAAATTTTGGTTTTTGAATTCCGTAACACCAAAGGCTTTCGCATCCACAAATCAGTCATTATAATTTATAATACCGTCATCAAATCCATCTTGGAATACCCATCCACCGTATGAAGTCCGATCTATCGCAAGTACGTCGATCTGATAAAGTGTGTTCAAAAAAAGCTTTTTGGAAACCTTAATTTTAGATATAATAGAGACAGGCATTACTTTTCGTATGAAAATAACCTATACAGTTTTATAAATTAAGGTCGCTTGAAACACGCAGAAATTGTTCAGACGTAATTTTTCTTTATAAAATTGTCAAATTTTAAGTACTTGGACATAGAAATCACGGGAAATGTTGATGTTGACGCGGATGTAAGGGCAACAAGAATAGCAGGATGACACAGCAAAAACTAGACAGTTACTGGAGACAACCGAAATAGGACCACTTCGTAGAACAATTGGAAAAATGCTTTTGGACAGGGAGAGGAGGATACAAAAAAAATTTCCATGCCTCATAAATCATAAAAAAAAATCCCATGCCTAGCAAACATTAAGGGGGAGATTATATACCGCGAGGTTTAGGTTAAGTAGTAAGTAATAAATTTTAGGAACTGATCTATCTACAAAATTAAAGTTTCAGTCGCAAAACAAGTCGCATAGGAAGTTGGCAATTCCTAGTCATATTTTATGATCAAGGATGCGGCCATTTTTTCGGATACCGGGTCCCTTTGTAGCCGGGGGATCGTAGCTTCCCAGCACCCTCGCCACCCCCCGTGGAATTTAATATGTTTATTTAATAACAACGGGAGTTGCATGTAAAATATTCGCTATACGCACTATTTAAAAATAAATGGAAAAATAACAAACGCAGCTATTATTCTAAGCGTGCTCGCGTTGCACGGCTCATTTTATATTGACGAAGGAAAATAGATTACGGCCGTTTGTTTTCGTAATGGACCAAAAAAAAAATGTTCTATAGCGTGAAACATTCTAAACGCGATTGTAAAATGCGTATCGATATTGAAAAGGTATTAAATTTC
Source organism: Cylas formicarius (assembly GCF_029955315.1). Taxonomy (NCBI): domain Eukaryota; kingdom Metazoa; phylum Arthropoda; class Insecta; order Coleoptera; family Brentidae; genus Cylas; species Cylas formicarius. The sequence continues at coordinate 26,905,163 of NW_026844326.1, read as the reverse complement.
GGAAATTTCGTTTTCATTTTCAAAACTTTTTTCATAATTTTACTACACCACACTACCAACATCTTTTAATTCCTATCATACATTTGTTTATGTATAGAAATAACACATACCAAAAATCAAAACTCAAAACCCAATATTTAAGTTGCAATAAATAATTTAATTCAACGGCACTAAATGCTTGGGAATGATCGTGACGTCGTACCGCTGCTTTTCGATCGATACAACGACATGTTACAGTGTTATTCTCAGGTTATAGGCCGAGCCCTATATTATTTACGTTTATTTTTGGCTAGTGTACAGGTGTATATTTGTGCTTAGTGTGCCTTCCATGATAATAACTGAAACAACACAAAAAAAACGCCAGATAAATTTTTTATTCACCTAACAGAAAATGAAAGCCGTCGTTTCTTAAATTATGTCACTTTAGCCTTAACCGTGCATACATTTTTAACAGTCTCTATAGGAATGGCTTCCTGATCTATATAAAATAAAGAACGCTTTAAGTAATCAATCAAAATTCTTCTCTATGCTACCGTCCGGTTGGCGCGTAATCTTACGAGCGAATTGACGTCACAACCAATGATAGCGCATTTCAAGCAGGATCGAAATTTTACAATTTTTAATTGCTTATATTTGTTACATAGAACTACGAAATTATTTTTTTGTGAACTGTGGTTCTTTTAATCGTGTAAATTTATTTTTTTAATCAATATTTTTTAAATTGAAATTTTGTTCCCTATTCTGAGTCCGTGTAAAAATTAAACAAATCAGCTATTAAAAACAATGATTTCTTAAACTTTCTATTAGCAATATTAGAAATTTGGTACATAGATTTTTAAAAAGCGCATGAAAGAACATCCCCCCCCCCCCACAACTCACGTAATAATATTGAGGGTATTTAGTAAAGGTAAATATAGTTAATCAAATACCTCTACAATTTTTCCTTTCAGTAGTCTCTAATAGTCTCTAATAATTTCCTATTCTATTTTTCTATGATTTTGCTGTTAATGTTTGAAAATATTTTGTTTAGTTCGATTGTGATTAAATTTTGAAAAAAATTATATACAGTGGTATCGGAATGTAACTTTTTTTTCTCACTCGCTTAGCCGACTCGAGCCGACTTTGCCCGACTGATTGACGCCTCAGTCGCACTTCATAATAAAAATTCGGGGCGTTCCCTCTCGTATGCGGCGGGGATTCGCTACGTCGAAGACCTACCCTACTGGAGACACACATAACGAGCAACACTTTGTCCAAAGATAAAACGTAAACGTAACAGTTTCATTTATAGATTACAACGTGAAAAATAACAATTGTTACCGCTCAGGCAGGTGAAACTACCCCCTCGCCCGTCACGAACGACCGCCATCTTATTGCGTAAATTCCGATAGCCCAAACGTTATTGCGAATTAATTAATGGCGTCTTTGTCTTCGGGTGATATTAGATCCACTTATCAGGGCCCGCGTGGTGACAAACCGACGTATAAACTGAATCAATTAACATTGCCTCGTCGATTATTAATTACGCGGCCGTGGGGGGCGACTGCGGAAACATGTCGGTCGTCCCCGGGACGGGGCGGGGTCTCTATCCCGGTCTATATCACAGGAAACGAAAATTAAAGTGAAAAATCTAACGGCGGTCTGTTCATCCCGTTTCGTACACTGCGTCGCCGATTTAATTCGTTACTTGTCCGTTTCAGCTTATTTGGCCACTAGGATTGTCTAAATTTACACCCAGAGCTACCTCGAATCGTCAATGGGCGGTGCCGTCCTTTATACCACGCCCCATTTATTAAATGGGAAGGTGGAGGTAATCGTGGGCGGTGTTTGCTACTACTTGAACTGGCCGTTGTAGGATTTGCTTGACTAATCTAATCAAGGAAGTTCGAGCGGGTTTGGAAACCCATTTGAAAAAACATAGACGACAGGCTAAACATCAGGGATTTCCAGAAAAACGCAATCAAACTGGCAGTGGAAAATAAGTAATTAAATCGTACCGCGGAAACGACCCATTGGAAAACAAAAACCAAAATTTATAACCCCCAGCTCGATTAACATTTTTGCGTCGTTAGTCGCGTGTTTATCTCCCGTGGCTCCGCCGAATAATCAAATCCCGGTTGTCGGGAGCCAAATACGGGGGACGGGGTATACTGAGCCGTTCTTCGACGCCACTATCCCCGAAAAAAAAAAACGATGTTCCAAAAAAAAAAAAAGAAATCCGCGACTCCGTTCGATTCACAATCCCGCTTCTGATTTTGTCAAAAATCAAAGCCAGACGCGCGAAAGTTATCGCCGGATGGTATGCAAGCGCGCCCGCCCCCCGTATAAACCGAAACGGCCGTGTTTCGTACTTTTGCATACAAAACGCCGAATTAGTCCTCACTTGGGACGACGGCCCGGTTAAAATTGCAAATTTCGCGTTAATATTTGTATTCGTTAATTACGCGGACCGGCAGGGTGAAGGGGGATGAATTTTTATCGATTACTGGCCGCAGATTATGACGTACCGCCCTGGCCGCTAAATTTGAACCGACATTGTAATCGGCTTATGCGACATTATCCGAGTTTTTCTTTAATTGGAGGTTGCCGTGGTTTTGTTGAGCGGCCCGGTACGGAGTGGCTTATGCAAAGGACTAATGAGAATATACGAGGGCGAGGCACACCTGTCACCGTCTTAAAGATACGCTCTAATATTATTTTTGATCGTGGCGTGGCTTAAAAGAGGGAAAACAAACATCCCTGCTGATCAATTGAGGGCCAGACGAATGAAATGGAAGGAGCGAGACGAAATGGCTTTTCAATATCTTCCACCTTCCACCGTGAAGAGCGTGGCTTAAACCAATGACACGCCTCCTGGAAACGTAGAACACACATTCATACTGTGATTAAGCGCAAATGAGGAAATACTATTGGAAAAACTTATTAAAAACAACTCTACAATTTACAATCCATCTAAAGTTTTAAAGATACGCCCTTTTTAATGACAACCTTGTGGGCGCACAAAGGCTCCCCAATCCTGAAAGGGGCAACATAACTATAGTGAAGTACAAAGGAGGAAAGTCTATTGCGATGGCGCATAAAAAAAACTTTAGTTTTGCAAATCACACACCCTGCAAACTGGCTTGCATAATCGACACGCCTACCCATAGCTGATGAGCGCATGGTGGCACGTATAGAGGGGAAACAACGGGGAAGACTAATAGTAATAGATGTGGCTTAAGTAACAAGCGCCGCCCCGAAATTTTGCGGCGATTCGTAAGGTAGGTAACGCACTAATCGGTCGAGTAGCGGAAACGCGAGACGCTCGAGGGATACATTCGTAAATCACTGAAAGGCACCGGTAGATAACAAGTGAGCGTAGGGACGGACGAACCGACGTACTCCGTATCTCATACGGTCGTTTCCCGATCGACATGGATGTACTCTACGGGTGGCTTGTGTCAAGAGTTTAAGTCCGGGTCTAGGAGTCGCGGCCCGGTCAACAGCTTCTTCTTGGCGAGCTTTCGGCGGCGACGCGCGCGGAACCTGTGCAGCGTGAGACACATCAGTAGGAAGAGTGACGCGAACACTGCGAATCCTGCGGCGATCGCAGCCATCGGTAGTGAATTCAGCAGTTTGGAGGTCGCTCCGCACCTGACCTCCGATTCGTCGAAACCGGAAGGGCAATGGTCCTTGCCGTCACAGAACAACGACGAACTGATACACGCGTCTAATTCTGGACACTTGAACCCGCACTCGAGGTCGGTTTCGTTGGCGCTGACGTTCGTAGGAACTTGGAGTTGGCTGAGTAGCGAATGACGAGATCTGGAGATTTCTAACCAGTTGAACGCGGCCAAGCCTGGTTCAACCCCGATCCACTCGACCACGAACTGGGGCGGTCTTTGGATGAGGTGAGCCACCCCTTCACCGCGCCACTCTTCGCTGAACACGTGAATGGCTAATAGTTTAGCACCCGGTTCGGCGGGGCATATGGCCTTTACGAGTTTCGACGGTCTTCCCGAGTAGACCAAGATTCGATTGTTGGTAGGGCATCGCGTCGACTCGTCGGCTCTGGGTTTCAGCGGCAAGAACGCTCCCCAACTCAACAAGAACAAGCTCTTGTTGTGTCTCGCCTCTACGATCCACGGCAGTCCAGTGCACAAGCTTTCCGTTCTATCCGCAGGCGGGTTGCTAAATTGCACTTCGCCACCGTCTCCTCTCAGTCTCTGAGTACGCGGACAGTCCGACATTTTGACCAGCTCGAACAGGACGTGGAAATGTATCACCGTAAAGTCTTCGGTGATTTTCATGTCCTTCGCAGTGAGGTGAAGTTCTAAAGTTCTCGACGACGATACGAATACAATCGGTTTACTAGCTAGCGTCGAGTTATCACAGATACAAGCTTTCGGAGTACGCACGCCTTTCCACGGCACTTCGAATACGCTCAACTCCGCGACGTTCCCTCCGGGGTAGTACTCACACGTGTGTCTTCCGCTGTGCGAATCCGGTACCGTTTCGCATGAGGGGTTCAAGCCGAACGAGGCGTTGTTCACGATCAGCCTCACCCTTTCGTCGCTTCCCGCCTCGAATCTGTAGACGCAGTGCAAGTCTCTAGCTCCTCCTCTGCCGTAGAGGAAAACGTTGCGTGGACCTGTAACTTCTCCTACGTGCTGCTTCCTATACACTCTATGACACGATCCGGCTTCCTTGTCGGGCTCGCCACCAAGGCGCGTGTCGACAAACTCGTACTTCAGTTTGAAAAAGGCGGGGTGTAAAGCGGTACCGTCTTCGGTGTGGTGTTGCAGTACGAGGTTCCGATCGGACGACAAGTAGCTTTCCTCCAACGTGCAAGGTCTGGTGGTTCTGGTGGCGTTGCTCAGTGCGCTGTGATCGCATATGAGCGGAGGCTCGTCGCACTTGTCCTCCAACACGGTCTGGTTGTCGAATATGCGAAGCCTGGTGGCGCATCCTCCTCCCATCGAGCTGTTGCCAAGTAGCGCGTGACTCTCGCCTATCAGAAGAGCCCGCTGACTATACGATATGAAACTGACCCACACCAAATCGCCAGCGAAGCCCCGAAAGTTGTACGTACAGGTGGTGTTTGGTGGCAGTGAGTGTTTCGGACTAACCAGTCTACCCTTGCGCCCCCTACCGGTCCATATTTCGTCGCTGTCGGGACTGGTAGCGTTCACGTCGAACTCGCACTTCAAACTGTGCCTGGAATAGTCTAACGAGTCCGAATCGGCAAATATGATGTCGACGTCGAGTTCGAAACCTCTGAGCGGAGAGTGAGACGGTGGCGAGTGCAGCGGTATGCTAAACGGAGATGAGTGGAAAGCGACCAACATCTCGGGTCCGCGCGATACTACCCTCGGAAGCCAATCGCCGCCGCAGTACTTGGCCAGTACCGGGTCGTTGGTGGAACCACCATCGTAGAAGATGAGATGGTCGCGTTCGCCTGTACAGTCTCTCCAAGCCCTCAACGCTTTCGCGGTCTTGTTCAAGCCGGCTACGTTGATGGATCGTTTCATGTGCATCTTGTGCGACGCCTCTTGTCTGACAGCTATCATGGCGTGCTTGCAAGTTGGTACAAATTTCTGTCTAAGACTCCAGTAGCACGAGACGTTCCTAGGGTACATCCCCGGGTAGTTGGGAGACTGCAACCTGCACGGTTTCCTGTAACACTCCTCGAACTGTCGGGTGCAGTAAGTACCCGGGGCCACTTGTCCTCTCTCCAACGGTGACGCTGGTGAACCGAAGCGTACCACTGCTTCTCGTCTAGAGACGAATCTGTATCGTAATCGGAAAGCGAACGGGATCTGAGGCGAACCGAAGAGTTTGACGCTAACCGTCACCGTCGACGTTTCACTATAATAAGCAGCAGGACCGGATGACGAGCCGCACCACGAGCCTCCGGTAAACGGACGTCCCAACTCGCTGAGCTGCATGTATCCATCAGGGCAGCCGTCCAGCGCTGACGCTTCGTAGCGACCCACTTTGAACTCATCGAAGATTATCTGGAACAACGAGATAGGGATGTACATTTCGAACGGCAGGGAACGGTGCGGAAGGGGGCCGACTCTTAGAGGATATCGATTGTCGTAGTGCAGGGGGAGACTAGTCGTAAATCACCCGCCACAGGAAAAATTTGCTTGCGCGGCAAAAAATCGCGGGGGCACGGAGAATCTTGATTTAGAGATATCGAGCGGACAGCGAGTGGAAGGCGCGGAAAAAATGGAGAAGAGCGGGGCCCGCGGTTGACGTTTTGGCCATTAGTCGGAATAAGAGCCCGGCGTCGAACTTGACAAATTTTCGGCCGGCGCCGACGGGATGTGCTCTTTTTTTTCGGGTTCGAACGGGGATTTACGGTATCGACGGTATTTTGGGGTGTTAAAGGTTGTTATAGGGAGTCGAAAAAAATTTTGAATCATAATCTCAAATTGAGAATTTTTTTATTAATTTGATGAAAATTTTATTTTTAGTAGACATGGTACAAGGGTTCTGTGTTCGGTTGTTTTTTTTTGGTCTCTTTCTCGAAACGTTAAAACGTTAAAAATTTCGAATATATTATTAAAGTAAATAAGGTTTATCCAGTATGCACGGTTTAAGGGAGTTACGAATCTCAAAAGTGGTCTTTCGGACGTAGAGTATGGGGTTTTAAGTTATTGTAATTTTGTTTTTATTAGGAAATATATTTTTTAAATTATATTATCTTACATCATACATACTGAGTGCTTCGAACCACGTTGAACTAATTTATAAATAATGTTACTTTAGTTAAGAAGCATGGGCCCGAATATACCCTCTTTAAAAGGTACTTTATATACTCTATAGAGTTCCAAAAATCTTTTTTTTTTAATTTTTGAAATGGTTTAAGATTCCTAAATAAAATTTACTACTACAAAATGTAATTGCAGAATATTTTAAAATATTTTTGCTTCATAGTTATTTATAGTTTTGGTTAGTTTGTTAATTTTTTGCTTCCAAATTAAAAATGTCTCTTAGCGATGATGTTTATAAAATATTAAAATTTTCTGGACAGTAACTTTTACCACCCCATTAATTTATTGATGGTCAAAATTTTATTCAAGAAATCTTGTGAAGGAGGTTTATTAACCAAACTGACGTAAATTTTTAATATTCCATTACATAGAAATTAGAGGAACATATTTTAAACACCCTGTAGAATGAATATTAGGAATGATTCATTCAAATTCAATTTTTTACCAAAATTTCTCGCATACTGATTTGCCACTGACGATTTGGGGCGAAAATTAATTTTTAAGTAGATATATTAGACGGGTTCGTTGGTCTGCATCGTGATTCCCAAATATTGTCGGATTATTTATGAATTAAAATCAATATATTTTTTTAAAATGCCGATGATGGTGATGACGTTTCATCCTACGCGGAAGCCGCGTCGCGGCGCAAACAAAAACCTTAATAACACGGTCATGGCGTCGGCGTACGGCCTAATCAGGACCCTCTTGAGAGAACGAACGAAGTGAAGGAGAGATTTGCATATGAATGCGATGACCGAGCGCTCGTGCGACGGACAAACAAAGCGGTTTTTGCGAAACGGCCGACGAATGGGGGTGCGTTGGGGCGGGGGACCCAGAACGAGCCTCGACCGGATTTATACAAGCTCGAGGAATGGCACGTTTGTTGCATAAAATGAGGCGAATGGGCATGGCAAAGGAATCAAAGGTCTCGAGAAAACTTTTGCATAGTCCGTAGACACAGTCGTGTTTTATCGGACGAACATGGAGTAGTGACGGACTTAAAAGATTATTTTAAAGAAATAGTTCCTCAAAGTGAAAGAGATCATTTGGTGGTGGACGCAGGGTGTATGATGCAGAAACACAGAGACAGTGTCTATTATTATTCAGTATAGTCTCTCACTCTCCCTCTCCCTCTCTCCCCCCCCCCTCTCTCTCTCGCCATATACTTTACATATAACGAAGTCTGGGGATATTTTGAGAAAATACTGCCGAAAATGGTACATGTAAGTTAAAACCTGTCGAAATGACGAACTGTCAGCGGCCATGTTGGTTGTTAAAAACCCATTTCAATATCTTTTTCTCCTCTCCTCGATATCTATCTAGTAGCTATATGGGGAAAATGAACCACAAATTAATAACAAATAAATGACTTTGGATCATAAAAGTTACTAACGACAAAATTCTATTTTATTTTCCGTAGGGATACTGAGCAAAAACGATATTTTTAAAACTTCTAGTTATTGGTCATGCAGATATTTTAACTGATTTTCATACGTCAGGATAACTACCTCAGGGAATAACGATTCTTTTCAGAGATAACTAAAAAATAAAATTACTGTAATTTATTTTGTACTAAAATAGTCAATTAACCACTGATCAGGAGTGCGCAAAGTCTCACTTTAAAACATCAGCTTCGTTAATAACTGCCACGAGCCACACTTATAAAATTTTTGTCGACGCCATAGTGGATATGTTAGGGAGGTTCTGGAAAATTTCCTGCTGCACGCGTTTCCCAGCTTCGAGAGAAAATCAATTTTAAATCTCAAATATTTTCCTTCATAATAGAACATATTAAGATTTTATGCGGCGCAAAGTCTTTTAATTTTAGTTTATGAAACCATCGAATACGATATTTTTTTGGATATAAATCAATTTTCATTAAGTTTTGCATTGCCCAAGGGTCTTTGAGACATAACCAATCGCGAATTTCACAAACTCCTCCTCGTTGCGGTTTGTCGTTCGCACCGACAAAGACGCCAAAAAATTTTCGCCAAATAACGAACGCACGTCCCGGGTGCAAACAAAACCGAATCGCCGGGATACGAAGTCGTCGCAAGACAAAGAGAAAGAGAGGGAGAATGAGGAGGAGGCGGCATTAAATTTTGGGCGAAAACACAAATAAGGGACGAGACCGAGTGCCTTGAATAAACTGCTCCCGCGTAGAGAAAATGTTTGGGCAGAGCTTGATTCGATATTTACCCAAGACTTACGCCGGTTAGTACCCGTTTGCTGACCTTAACTTTTGGCAACAAAAAGATTAAATAAGGCGGGTTCTTTTTCTATACGCGTGGTGATTTTTTTCTCCTTTCCCTACCCAGGGGGATCGTGTTGATTTTGGCTTCACCCTCCGCCGGTGTCAACGTAAATAAAACGAAAAAGCTCGTCTTCGTTTTCGCTCGGTTGACCTTTGCGTATTTCAATAAACATCGCGTCGGCTTTGACGCGTGATAAACGACGTCAGGTCGCGTCACTTCATTAGGCGTTCGCGTAAATCCGTTTTGATGTCGCGTCTAAAATTTCAATATGGAAAAAGGCGGGAGCGTACAAAAAAAAAAAGCCTTCCTCCCCCGGGTTTGAATATTTCACGTGTCACGCACCTTCGGTAGAAAAAGTCGACGTGGAGGTGGGCTATCGGCGTTCCGCATGCTGAGCTTTCGGCTGTTTCATTTATTTCTCTTTATCTCTTCCGAGACGTCAATTTAGGGACGGGACTTTCGCCTCTGTCCCCCCGGAGGGGGTCGGCGGAAACTGATTGCCGCATTTTAAAAGCAAACTCTCGACGCTTGTTAAAAGAAACAAAGAAACGACCCGCGCTTTTATCAAATCTCCTTATCCGACGTCTGAGAGGATGGGGGACAGTTTAACCCTATCGCGGGGTAGTAGTAATCCTCTGGAGCTTTGTTTCGCCCGCGTACACAGGACATCTTTTTCTTATTTGCGTTGCTACGGTGTCGATGACGTTTGCGCGATTTTCCCGATGAAATACGGTAGCTTTTATCAGCTGTAGTATTATTATTTAGTTTTTTGTTTGTTTACTTGTTCATGATTTATTTTTTCGTTCCAAATAAGAGCTTAGTGAAAACTGTATCTTAATATATTTATCCTAAGCTAAAAAATGCATAAAAGAACTTTAAAGTTGGAGCTAAGAATTTTTTTAATGGTTTGGCGCCGAATATAACTTTAACAGTGATATACATAATCACGATAAAAGAAAAAAAAATTAACTTAAGACCTAATTTCATCATCAAGCAGCAAAACTGTTTAATAAATTACCAGAACAAAGTTCAAGTTAAAAGAAGGTCAAAGATTATGTAATAAGAAAACCTTCTATCCCAATTTTGGTTGCTGTCTGTTCGTAATTGTCTGTAATGTCAGTCTTTGATGTACTACCTCAAAACAAACTGAGGCTGTCGAGGATAATTGTTAGGTGGAGGATTTTATTTTTGACGTGGCGACAATAAGCAATTATTAATGTTATTGTGGATTTTTTCATAAGTTTACTTGTTATTGTGGATCTTTATATAAGTTTGCTTCGTCTTAAGCTCCACCATATATAATTTACCGAGTGCACTTCATAGACCTAGGATAAACTTATACATTGATCGTAATTTTTCAATGTGAGCTGTTTTCGGCAAGACGGTTTTCTCCGAGCTCAACAGGTGGTTTCTGGAGACTTCTTTTATTGCTTTGCATATACTGTTTTGTTGATCCTATCACTATTCGGATGATTTTGGTCTTCATACATTCAAATTCTTGCAATCTCCATTTGCAGTTTTTTTTTGAGTGATGTTGTAGTCTGATGGGATTGGTCCATCTATTAATTGGCAGATTTTCGCAATTCTGTCTATCAAGTTTATTAGCCTGAATTGTTCGGCCCCTGTGGCTTCGAGTATCCCATAGCATAATGATTTTATTTGTGACCACCACTGACATATTTTGCCCATCTTGAGAAGTTTGGTCGTAAGGTTGCAATTGACTGTTCTTGGCATGCAGTGACAAGCTAAATCTATTTCCAAATTTTAGCCATTCCCATGACTTCGGACTCTTTCTCTGAATCTTTGAGTATTTGTCGGTGCATTTGTTTTTCTGTTCATTTGTTTTTGTTTATTTTTTCTTCCTCTCGTTAACTTTGTTTAATTTTTTTTCATTTTCTCTTTCATTTTCATGCACATATATTTCTCTCGTTGTTTCACCTCCAAATATCGCGGGAGACCTTGAGTCGCAATCTCGTAGTTGGTCTATAGTCTGTCTACATCGGATCTTGTGGTAGCGTACCATGCTAGTTAGCAGTTTTCGAGTTTCTATCACCTTATTGCCAGAGTCCACTTTATTATTTCAAAGTTGTATTGTACAACCTGCACTGCTTTAAGGATTTGTCTCGTTCTTCTGATGTATTCTTGAGTCAGATTTGTTCATATTTTTGTGACTTATTTTTTCATTGTTTCTCGACTGCTAGATAGTTATAGTAAGGATCCTATTGCCATTTTTTCGTTTGATCATTTATATTATTATTATTCAGTTGTCTTACCCTTTATTATTGTTATTTTGGCAAATTCTTTTAGTTCAAATTCTATTCGTAGGTCGTCACTGAAAATTTTCACTATCTTGAGCTGTGTTTTGGGTTTACCATTCTTCTTCAATGCATAGGGGAATACGGATCTTTGTGTTTTGATTCCTATATTAATAACCAGTCAGCGATCTGTTGAGTTGTCAGCCAGGTGGGATAAGTGCTAGACGGAACAGCATCCGAGAGATATTCTTAAAACGATAGTGGTTAGGTACACATAGACCTTTTATTGTTTCGTTAGTGTTATATATCGTTATGATGATAGTTATAATTAGAAATGTTATTATTTCATAAGTTAACGTTTAATTTGGTAAATTAAAGACAATTAGAGATTAATAGCAACCCGTAAAGTGGAAATGTTTGCCAAAATTTCCTTTCAAAGATGAAGCAAAGAGTATAAAAAAAACTCTCTCCCTAATTGTGTTTACTATAAGTTTCTTATGTAGAAACCGAGTTTTTAACATTAGGATGTTTATTACGCCCCCCGGTTTTAATATATATTTTTTCAAATTTCCGTTTCTCTAACATTTGTAGCTCATTGCTGTTATTGGGATACCCGGTATGTAAACATCGGCGTCGATTTTGCAACACTGTTAAATTAGGAAGAAAATACATGATAAAGAGCGTCGACCGACAATCCTCCTGCGAAATGGCGGCGACGTTCAATCCCGCTTGCGTCGTCATCCCTCGACGCCGCTCCCCGCTTTAACCCATAAATATTGCAGCCAAATTGAACGTGTGTGGTTCCCTTTACGCCGCGATAAATATTAACGCGGGGCTGTTAAACCGGGCGGAAAAAAAAACGCTGCGAAACTTTGTTATAAATATTAACCGGGTTCGCTACCCCCCACCCCCCCATGCTCTCGGCCCCCTCCGGCACACTTAACCTGATTATTAGGCTCGTTTCCCCCGAAAAAAAAAAAAAATAAAACTTCGTCGACCGCCATGATGTTGATGAAGCCGTTTGTCTTTTGCGACGAGTTCTGCGTTGGCGGTATCGCGATTCGTTAACCCCGCTTTGTTCCGGAGGCGGCGAGGAAAACAATTGAAATAAATCCGGCTTAATTCGGTGTTGATTTTGCGGGAGACACGCGAGTCTCTATCTCGTGTATAGGAGAGCAAGTTTTCGGTGGGTTCTTTGAGTCGAAGTCTGGCATAAAGCGGCCGGCTTCCGACGGCGTGGGTTAGAGGGGACGTTCGGCCTCCTTACACTCCCCGTACCCCGAACGCACGCGAACAAATTCTTCTTGTTCCGGCGTGAATGGCAGATTTATTGTTCGAAAATATTGGGCACTTTTATTGTGTCTTTCTTCGCTCATAGGGCTAACCTTTATTTCAAAAATAACAATTTTATTTATAAAAACCGTTTTCGTGTAAATTTTATTAATATAAAAATGGATATCTTACTACCTCCGATCGCATAATATTTTTCTCTTGTTTATTTTTTAATAAGAATTGAACTTTTAATTTTATGCGTCATAAACCCTTTATAATGAACTGCTGAAGACTATTTGGCTTTATTTTTCTTAAAAAAATATATATTTAACTCAGAGCCTGTTGAATATGACACCTTGTGACGTCACGATGCCGGCTGGAATTACTAAACGAACCTAAACTCTTTTATCTGTGGACCCTATGGTGTTTTTGTCGTCGAATTTAATAAACATGTAATTTTTCGAATTTTACATTATTCGTTACTTTCGCTGGTTCCGCGGCTAAAAGACATGTCTAGCAGCAAAAAAAATAGATGCAAGTAGCAAGTCTATTAAACGAAATAAGTTTGGAGACTATACGACCCGGAAACCCATAGGAGATAGTAAAAAAAGTTTCGTACAAAAGTTTTTTGGACTCTCCTGGAGATTAAAAAAAAAATTGATACAGGGTGTCCCAAAAGTGTCCCACCCGACATGAACTTTGTTATTTTAAATAGAATACCCTGTATATGTCGACATTTTTGGATTTTTTTTGATAAAATACAGGTCACTTTCTAAGAAATTCCTGTTTTGAATAGTTTAGGCAGAAATGGAGGTTATGTGTATTTTTTCATATTTCGATTGCCCCATATAAAATTGTGTTGTGACGCTACTGACCCAGGGATTGCAACGAAAATTTAACCACAGGCTAAAGAGATGCTGCACTACTCAATCTGTTTGACAGATGTGCCTCAGCTTATGCAGGGTGTCCCAAATATTTTAAATTTGATAAATGCATTATTTTCGTAAAAATAATAGCTGAAAAAAAGTTTAAAATGTTAATAACCAATGATAGTTTAATCTTAAGAGGAATTCTGAAGTTGACCGTTAATAAGTTCAAAACGGTGCATCGCAGATCCATACTCATATATATTGTTGAATTTGTCTTTGACAGGACTCTCCAAAAAAGCAATAAAATGTAGGGTGTTCTATTTAAAAAAATGTAACTTTGTTTTACCGCCCTGTATATAAAAAAGTGACGATTAGGAAAATTAAAAAACAACAACAAACAACTTTTGTATTTAATTTTTTTTTGTGACCCCGTAGGTTTCCAAATAACGTGTAGGCCCTTCTTAAACGGGGCACCCTGTACATAAATGGCAAAGTCACTTTTCATTTGCAAAATAGTTTCATCGAGTAAAACATCAATTTAGAGGTCGAACTGCCACCCCGTGTTGAAAATTCAAAATCCTTTTTTAACGAATCAACCTGTCAGCGTTCCCTCGCGTTTCATTGTCACTGCGACGCGTTTTAATGTTGTCCCATTTACAAAAACGTATTCCTCAAAGCTGCGACATCCTCCAGGTTCGAATTGTTTCCGAGTGCGAACCCCGAACGGCAGCTTAATGGTTGCCATTACGCATCCCTCCCGTTAAATCGTTATTAATTCGCCCTCGAATCGTAAACAGGGGGATAAGCCGTACTCGGGTGGCCCTTCGAGCCGATTGCGACAACGAGGGCCCTAAACAAGATGTCCGGTACTTGTCCCGGCAACTTCTGAGTCGTGTTCCGTCGTTATTAATGCCGTGTAAACTTGGGCGGTCGATATTCGATTGGATACATTATGCGATCGGGCGCCATGTTTGTTGTTGCGGCAGAGTGGTATGACGACGAGCGGTTTGTGACATCCTACAAGCATTGGATGTAAAATGAAGCTATGATTACTTTGCTATAAATAAATAATGTGGCCTATCGTGAAATGATTTATAACTCACTAGAGAGTTGCAAGTCAAGTTGAGAGCTCTCTCTCTTTCTCTGTACTTGTTGCCATTCAATAATATAAGTCTTTTCGATACTTTCAGAAGAGCGTGGTGTTACGATTAGCTGAGTTTGAAGGAGGGGTATGCAGGCAACTAGTCAGAGGTGTGGGTTATAAGTTAATTTAGGGATAATTTCTAACTCACTACTGAGTTATCGTAATCATAAATGTTGATATTGGTCTTACATATAATATATGATCTATGATGCGCTGCTTGGTTGGAAGAGCGGAACCATTATGGAGGTGGTTTCTGCATGATATCTGGGGCAATTTCTATGGACGCACGAAGCGACCTTGTTTTCATTCGTAGAGGCGGCCGTGGTTAAGGGGCAGGAGGTTTAACAGGTGCTAGGTACATCGAGGATATTTATATCGACTACATTGCAAAATAATTCATTTTTATGTATGACAATGTTAGGCCACACACCGCAAGGATCGTGAAAGATTAAATTACAGAAGTCGGTTTTCGAGTTATGGAGAGGGCTAGCATGCAGTCCCGACTTGATTCGAGCGAGACTTCGTACCCCAACCTCGATCCCAGAGCTTATTGTGGCAGTAGAGAAAGAGTGACTTAACATTCCACAAGATACAATAGTCAACTTGATTAGATCTATGCTTAATCGGGTAAGATATGTTATTAGAGCAAGGATCCATTATTAAAAAATAAATGTTGAGTTGGTAATTGTCAATAACCCTATTTGTTTTTAGTAATATGAAAAGTTAATTTGACTCGTGCAGTTATTATAGAAAAAACTTTTAATCAATTTTAAGACTCAGTGATCTTTTTATGGGTAAAATTTTCCTAAACAAGCAATATTGATATCGTTACTATTATTCTAGAAATTTTGATTGAAAACAAGACTTAACGTTTCCATCCAACGCTTGCATAAAATAACACTATGTTTTCTTTGCTTTAAATAAAAAATGTCTATAACTCATAGAGAGTGTCAAGTTCCTCCCTGTACTTGTTGCCTGCAAATAACATAAGATCCTTTCGAGACCTTCAGAAGAACGTGTTGTTAAGTTAAGCTGAGTTTGGAGGACGGATATATTGACGGGTGAGGGTTGAGCGAGGGGTGAAGGTTGAGGGTTGTTTAATGCACATAGCTACATTGTTTGGTGTGGGCTATAAGTGAAGTTAAAGATAATTTATCACTGCTGGGTTACAGTAATCATAAATTTTATATTCTATTTAATATCAGCTGCTTTGTTGAAGTGGTTTCATTAACAGCAGATCAGTCGTTCGTACATCGAGACGATCGTATGTAGATACCAAGCACAGGGGAAGACCTTTTAACTTCAATAAAAATTCTTTTCTGCTTTCTCCCGCTTAATTTCCGTCTTTGATCGTATCAAGTCGATCTCCGGACAGTTCCGCAGCCCTGCAAATCGATATTACCGTCCGATTCTGCGTAAATTTGTTATTTTTTCGTCCGTTATCTATCATCATCGTTCCCCGACGGCCGAAATGGAAACCGACACTCTGGGCACTCCTCCCCTCGCCGCCGCCGCCAAAATCGCTCTTAGTAAAAATTATCCTCCGTAATAAATTACCCGCCGGGACAAAAAGTTCCCCAGTGTTCGGGGCGAAAACAACAGCCCGATAAAACATCCACCTTGTATTTTGGGAAGATGGAGTCGAGGTGGTGGGGGGTCGTTTTCAAAAAATTGCCAATAAATTTGAGATGAGGCGACGACGATAAAAATAACCTCCTCTATCCGCTCGCGTTGCCGGCCACCGTTCCCCCCTTGCCCCGCAGGGTCGTTAATCAAACGCGGGGGGTGGTTGGAGGGGGATACCGACCATCGCAAAAACATTAACAGATTTCGGGGGAATTAGCGAGGCAGCAGTTATGCTGGAGAGAATCTTCGGGTCGTTACGCTTGATAAACGACGGGACAATTATAATACAACGTTCGTCCTGGGAGGAGGGGGGCGTCGAGGGGACCGAGCTATCCATCAAGGGACGCCAGGTACGACGCTGGCGAGGGTGTCGTTTAAATTATTTGTTTAATAACACCCCGGTGTAATTACCCGGCAGGTTCGGGTACAGTACCATTAATCAAGGCGAGGGGCGAAAAAAACGCGGAGGAATTAAAACGCGAGAGGGAAGTTACGGCTCGTAAAGTTTCCGGCCGCCCCGCGGGCCTCCAAGGTTTTTTCCTGCCAACCCACCTTCCCCCCCCTCCAGAAAATAGACGAGCTAATTTAGAGATGGATCATTAATAACAGTATAATAAGGTCGGAGTGCGCGAAGTGTACAGTTACGCTTATTCAAAAGGTCTGAATGAAGTGCCCTGCCGCAGCCTACAATAAATTGTATCGGCATTCTTGTTAAATGGTAAGTGATTTGTCATAGATCACTCTTAACCAAGAGCTTATAGTTTTAGACTTACAAGTCAAGGATGTTAACAGGTAGACCAAGATATATGTATATATGTACAACCGAACTATCGACGTGTGTTTTGCATGGCAACCACCTTAAACTCTATCCAAATCATTTTGGAGTAAAAGTATATCTTGCTGATTCTTTCTTTCCCTATACAATTTAAAATCGTCAGCAAATAATTTACCTTCAGAACCTCTACTGTCATACAAAGAAAAGTGATCCTCGCTAAATCCCTAGATCTGCTTTTATTGCAAACGACAAATTTGTTCCTAGGCGATAACTACAAGGGGACCTGCAAACTTTAGTAAATTCTGTAAGAATAACGTCTAGTTGACTATTCGTTAGGTTGTGCGACATATGCATTGTATCGAATTCAAAAGATTTGGTGTTGTACATCTAAACGAGAGGTTTCTATTTATTCCACATCCCTAAATCACTTACGTACATAGTTTCTCGTGGTAGAACGTAGAATATGTGATTTATTCATCTCCTAATTTTTTACGGAATTGTTTGTTTTTACAAATTATTACCATTACTTTAAGTAAAAAGCTTCGTTTCTTTTCGCTTAGAAAGCAGTAATACATGATCTACAATTTTCTCGAAGACTGTGCTAGGGGCACAAACAAGAGCTGCCAGTGGATGGTTTTTCCACGTTTGACAAACTTTGTGCCCTTCTATTAAGTGGGACATGTATTTGTTTAAAGTCAGAGATTGAGGCCTTGATAGAAATTGTGGCCAACGTGTGACATGAAATGACCTTACTTGGTATGGTGAAATTTCTCTTTTTTTTGTTATTCTGTTCTTCTTACGGCACTTTGAATGTTTTCTTTCCACGATCTGTGGCGCCGACCACACTTTCTGTTGAAGGCATGTCCTAGAACTCTCTTTGACTATCTACTATTAAGCACCATCTTTATTAAACATTATTTGCAACTTAAATAACCACAATATCGTGTTTTGGCGAATATCGTTTTCTCTTTGTTAACAGTGTAAAAAGAGGATCGGTTTGCATCGAACGCCCAGCCGAACCGAAGCACAAAGCTTCATTTAAATGAGCGCTTAAAACTAGCGGAGCCAAGCCCGAAAAAGATTATTCTGCTGCCTCGAGACGGCGGTAATTGGAAAAACTTTTTTCGTCCAATTAAGCACGCGTATTACGAATGCACACGATTCGTTATAAAGGGTCGGAAAACGCGTTCTGAATTAAAACCTTAAAAATGTATAAAATAAACCGCTGTCACTTCGTAAAGATGTGGGGCGTTCCTCTCAATATCGATCGGCAAAAGCAGCTTGATTTTTTTATTCCTTCAAATATATTAAATTTAAGAAGAAACGCTTTCTTTTTAATGAGGTCCAAATTTACGCCGTTTGAAAAGCAATTTTTTTTTTCGTTTCTGCAAAATGGATCAGCAATTTTTGTGAAACAAAACCTTTTAAGTGTGCCCAAGAAAAGAACATTCCAAATATATCAATTTTTAGAAAAAACTCTTTCTTTTGAATAATGGTCCAAATACAAATCTTCCGTTTTCAGTTTCAATCGTCGCCTTTTTGCATTGCTGAAAAGCCAATTATCAAAAGATAGTATTATTTTTAAAAACAGTGTAGCGGAGTTATAAAAACACAACGTGGCAGGCGTTCCATATCAAATCGGAAAAGCCCAAGAACTTTTTTTTTCGAAAAGAAATATTGAAAAATAAAACTCTCCTTTTAATAATAGCCCCATGAAGAATTTCTTTCTCAAGTTTCGTTGTCTCTGTTTTTCTTTGCTGAAAAAGTCATAAAAACCGAAGTCTTAGGAGTGCTTTTTTAAATATATAATATATATTAAATAAATATATAAAACATATAGTTAAAAAGACCTTTTGCTTGCCTAAATTTGCCAGCACGTCTAGTTTTCTGACATAATCGCGAAAATTAATTTTGTGAAAAAAGAGTAAGTGCAACGATACTTAAATAGGGGCCCAGCAGCCCAGTGAAACCGGCATCTCAATATTTTTAGCCTATGCTAAAATACAAACAAAACAAAGTAAAAATTAAATTCTACTTCACAGGTTGGTGCTAATGTACAATCAAACCAGTTTTGAAACAACAAAATTTAACCAATTTAAGTGATTTACAACGGAGGGCAATCAAAGGACTTTAACAATCATCAAATAAAGACGTGAAAGATGCGTAGCCTGTTTTCATCTTGATACAGTGCCACCTTAATAATCCGGATCTCAGGATGACAGGTAAAAAATCAGAGAGCTGTCAAAAATGAGAACATACCTGTTGAATATAAATCATCTGCCAATACATCGATCACCACAGCAATTTTCATCACTCTTTTATTCGTCAGGTCAAGTCATTTAAGCAGCCTCAATTTGCTTTTGCTGCTAATTTTCGACAATTTGCCACCATATTTCTTCCACCAAATTTTACAGCACTTTTGCAGGCTATAGACCAAAATGCCAAGACGAAATTTGAAATCCATCAACATGAAGGACGCTGTATGTCTGCATTGCTTGGCAAAAAGAGACCCAGGAAGTCTTGGTGAAGTGCACAATATTATGGCTCACGTTGCAAATACCAAACCAGGCACTGAAGATCTGATTCCTCTTAATGAATTCCGACGTTATTTGCTTTCCTCTGATGAAGAGGTAAGAGGTAAAAAACGTTTATGTTAATTTTGATTTATTTTTCGGTTACTTCTTGTTTTTGTTAATTCGTTAAAAAAAAAAAACAAAATTCACCATGACCCATCTTTTGATGAAATACATTTTGTTTTCTCTCAAACCGTCCGATTTGGCGAGGAAAGCGCCCAGACGTAATATAACAACCTCGAACCTCCGAGGGATGGTTTCGCTAACGGGACAGAAGCATTTCCAAAAAATTGAATCATCCGGGAGACGTCAGGCAAGAAGAAACAACTTTTACTTGCCTGAGAAAGGGGGCGCGCGACGCGAAATTTCAATTCAAATATCAAATGTGATATTAAACGTCCCCTTCCCAAAGCGAATCCCAAGTGGCAATCATAAAACTTTCTGTCGACACTGTTTCCCGATGTAAAATGGAATTTCTACGTCGAAAAACTACGCGAAAGGTCGCATGTTTAAAATTTTGCCCATTTGAATATTAGTTTTTAATTAAACAAACCCTTTTAAGCAGCCGAAATTTTATATGGCACTTCAATGGAAACCCCTTTTTCTCGATTCCGACGATCTGAGAATTTTGTATTTTTGCATCTACATAGAGGCATGAACGGGAGCGTCCAGTAAGGCTACTATTGCAAATTAAAAGTGATCTCGACCTAGGTACCTACAAACTGAACTTTTCGGACTCTGTAAAGCACCTGGGTATTACATTGGATTCGGCGCTTCTTTTTGAGAGTCTCGGATTTATTTATTTGTCTTGAACTGCTGGAGAGTGTACAATGAAAATTTGTAAATGCTTAATGGACTTAATAGACAGAGATATTTTTTTAGTTATAGTGAAAACTTTCATTTCTATTGTATGCTTGGCAAATCGTAGAATAAATTTTCATTTATTATTTCTTTATAAAGTTGGAACCAATTTCGTTTCGGCAAAAATATACTTTAATTGTAATCCCCACATGTCTGTAGGAAATACTTGTTTATAAATAAATAAATAAATACAGGGTAGAACAATTAGTATCTTGGCTACTTTATCCAAGGCTCTAGAAAAAAATGTGCATACATTAATACGAGGCTTTTTATTCGACGACAAGATTATCCTGGATAAACAGTTTGATTTTCGTGAATCTTACTAAAATAATTGAGGACTTGCTTTGTCAGACTGGTGAAAATCAATAGTGAAACTGTTGATACTGAAATTGTTTGTCAAAAGTTCCTTTTTTATTGGTTTGCAAGATAGATGTACTAAATGAATGAGCTCTTACTCAACCCTTTCTGTGAGACTCTTCTTCCTTGATTTTTCTTTTGTTTTGAGATATGTTTGTAATTACGATGACGATTAGCAACTGCTTTTATTCATTCCAAGCAAACGAAGTCTTTACGAACAAGGATTTAAATTCGACAAATCTTCAGCTTATAAGCTTAATGCAGTGGCCATTTTATTAGAACCACAAAAACTTGAAGCAGGGCTGTCAATACAATAATGTTTTGGTTAGAAAAGTCTACCCAAATCGTAACCCCAATTCATAACGCTTGTTTCAGAGTTTCTTACAATATAAGAAAATATGACGCAATACGCAAACAGATATGTATGAAGCTTAAATCTTAAATCTTAAAGATACGTTTACGTCCTCCATGTTACTTACAAACCGTTCAAAACCTATCAGCTGCCTTATTTGTCAAAAGAGCTTGTATTTTTTCGGAAACTGGTGGTACTAATACGGTTGCTACTTTTATCTTCACATAACAAGGCATTTTATTTATTTATATATTTATTTATTTTTATTTATTTATCATACGGTTTAACCAATTTACAAAACTGTTACATATATTACAGGCAAAGAGAGAGAAAGACAGCAGTGTAACAGCCAGAAACCAGCCAAAAATATAATGGTATGGATGGTAAGGTATACTGAACAATGAGTTATCACAGCTTCTGTAATATGCGTTAAATTGTATGCTATGTAAAAGAGCTGGACAATAATACCAACTGTTCAGAATCTTATGGAGAAAAACTAAATCACTCTGAAATCTTCCGGTTTGAAGAGAATCAATGTACAATAAGTTGATCTGATACCCATTATAGATATTGATATGCGCCTTATAAGTCGAAGATCTATATGGCTGGCACCATATGGAGACCATACCACAGATGCATACTCCAGTCTAGAGCGGACCAAAGGGTTATAAAGGAGTTTAAAGCAATGTGGAGTAAGTTGGCCAGTATTGCGTACAACAAAGCCAAGAACATGGACCTGTTTTTCTTAAAGATCTTGCGGTAGTTATAGTGATAGTAACAAACTTGTTATAGACTTAAATTGATCGCCTTTGCAACTGGAATGTTCACATTATTCGTTTTTAACCATTTGGATAACATTTAGCGAGCTGTTGCTCGACAACTGGATATGACACGTGCAGCAGTTCGAAGAGTACGCCAACGGTATGAGGAGACTGGATCATTTGCTAGGCGCCCTGGAACGTCACTTTAATGCGGTTACAACAACAGCTCCATGAAGTTCGAAGTTAATTAGTTAGTGAACAGTGAGAACATGACTAAGTGAAAATAACCTGAGCCCAAAAACAACTGCAATTGTTCCAAAACTTACTCCAGCTCATCGACAAGCACGATTACGCTTTGCACGTGATCATCTGAATTGAACAGTGGACCAATGGGGGTCTGTTCTGTTCTCAGGCGAGATCAGAATATGCCTTTTTGGTAAGGACCGACGAAAAAAAGTGTACCGAATGATGCAATGAAGAGCCGGGACCTTATGGAAGCTGTTCCTGCATAATATGGGGCGCAATTTCTATGGATGCACGAACCGGCCCTGTTTTCATCCGTAAGGGTGGGCGTGGTCAAAGTCCATTTAGAGCCAGAATGCGAAATAGTTATTCTTTTACCTCTTTTTGATGGCGCGTTTGTTTTACACTTATCAGTTGAGTCAACCCAACCCTTTTCCGGGGTATCATCCTAGTAAATAATTGGCCTTTGTTGTTCTCTGTAAATCCTAATAATCTAATCTAATAGACTCCATTAAAACTTGCCTTTTTTCATTTTTTTTAAATCTAAAACTCATGTGTTGAATGCACTTCCACAAGGTAGTTCTGCCACATTTACCACCGGTTTCATCTTTTTCCAGCCTCCTAATTAAGATATATAATGTAGGCACGCTTTGTTCTTCATATAACTGGTAAATTTTACGCCGTAATTTTACTCGAGAAAATGTCAGCATCGCTTCTTTTTTTCCTCGCTGAAATGGGATTATTGACAATTTTCCATACAGTTGATGTTGGAATTTTCGTCAATGTGGCCGTTTCTTCTAAAGATGCTTGCTTACTGGCACCACGTTCAATGAGAATCAAATAAACATTGTTTATAACTTTCTTAGTCTCAATAGAATAGTGTTTTCTACATTTGGGCGGGAGCATCTCCTGAGATACACTAGACTCGCACATATTTTTCATAATTCGCACACGAATCAACACACGCTGTATTACACACGAACTAAGAATGATTACTAATGAACTTTAACTAAATATTATACCAAACCAAAGAATATTAAACACAGCCAGGTAGAAAATTATTTTCTATTACGGACCACAATTTTACCTGAATTTAAATTCCAAAACTTTAGGTAATAATCTTGTTGCATTGTATGTTAATGACCACCCTTGGATTCAAAAGCAATTGGTCACTTTCTTATATCTACAAACAGACCATACAAGGTACATCGAGGATATTTTATCAGATCACGTGGTACCACATGACGACTACATTGGAGAAGAATTCATTTTTATACATGACAATACTAGGCTGCAAATTGTAAGGTTTTTTGTACTTTGGATAATAAAAGGACAATAATAATAAAAATAAAGTCCGACCATTTAGAAACTCCGGTTTTGGCCGGACGCCTCTGGTATCCTCCGGAAGTCCGAGAGAGTTTCATCAATCAGTGCGCGGAACTCCCGCAGCCCTCGCGGACTTAGCTCGCTGAAAAATGAACGACTACGAGGGTCTTGTTAAGATCTCTTTCTGGAGCGATAAAAACCTTTTTGCTCGCACGAATAGAGGGCTTGTTTTTCCTATAGCCAACTAGACGTGGCGATATCTCGACTTGAGTCTGTCAGCCGCGACCGCCTGTAGGGCGAGTCTTGCTGTTTCAACGCTGCAGACATCCCCGTCCGAATTTCGTAATATTTTTGAATTTACGAAGATACTTGTAGGTGTCTCTGCGAGTAGGAGTGGGTTCCGGAATAACCAAAGAAGAAGTTAAGCAAGCAACTTCAAAAGAACGAAAGAGCTGTAGGTCCTGATAGGGTGCATGCGGAAACCTGATTACAACAATATAAAACCCAGAGTCGTAATAATACGGGCTTCATTTTTGTAACTTTGAAAAATAAGTACAGCGTATCATAGCGTGACACGTCTTAAAAATATTCTCTTGCCGATCACTTATATATGTACATAAAGTTGATGAAGTTGGTTGATCGTTCGTAATTTGGCTTTAGGAACGGAATGAGAACCAAAGAATCTATTTAACATGATAAAAGCTTTTGACTGCCTGTCACATCCTAAAGCCCACCGAAATCGTTGCAAGATCATAACGGAACTGTAGGGTTTTAACAGTCCGAATAGACAAGGATGTGTGGCAGTATTCGCGGAAACTCTGCAGTTATAAAGATATAGTGGTAATAGTCAGCAGAGTACTAGAATTTCAGTCTCTATAGAATATAGTGAGGGATTCTGTCTTTGTATGATTACGTCCAAGTTCATATTCTGAGAGACACAAAGACAAGTCAACAAAGGCTTCATGGAGAGATCATTGTAGGAGTAGAGAGTAGGACGCAAACAAAACCATGAAGTGGGCTTACCAAAGAAGAAGTTATGTCAGCAATTTAACTTCAAAAGAACGAAACAGCTCTAGGTCCTGATGCGGAAACCTAATTACGGCCATATAAAACCTAATATGCAGAGTCGTAACAATACGGGCTAAGAATCATTTTTGTAACTTTGAAAAAGAAGCGCAACGTATCATAGCGTGACTAGTTTTATGTCCCACGTCATAGAAACATCTTCTTCCAGATCCTATATATATGTACAAAAAGTTGATGAAATTGGTTTATCGTTCGTAATTTGGCTTTAGGAACGGAATGAGAACCAGAGAAAATACAAATTCAGGTATAAAGATAACGATGATACCGTGGTAATAGTCAGCAGAGTACCAGAATATCAGTCTCTGTGGAATATAGTGAGCAATTCTGTCTTTGTATGATTCTATTCAAGACCAAACTATTCATATTCTGAAAGACACAAAGACGCGTCACCATGGAGAGATCATTGAACGGAAAACTCTGAATTACATGAGGACACTTTTGATAAACGGACGTACGACCATAGTTATTGGGATCGTAGAAAGACGGTATCATAAGAAGAAGAGGAAGAAGAGGATAGAGGATATGCATTATGGTCGTTCTGAGGGAGGCAGTTGTGGGTGGAATACATTTTAAAGAATCCAGCGAGTGGGGCCGTCCAAACCATTACTTAATCTGCTACCCCGTCCTACTCGAGTGTAGGACAGGCGCACTTGAACGTAATGGGGGGGGGGGCAGATGGGGAAAACGATGAATTAAATCAGGCCGACTGGGAAATCTAATCCTAAAACGGCGATTAAGTGTTTCGAAACGTCGTCCCGTCGTCATTGTATTTGTCAGGTTTTGTATAATCGGCCATTTTTAACGGGCCCCGGCGCGGAATAAATTCAACGAGATTAAGGGCGTCGGCGTGGCACGGGGGGAGGGGAGGTGCCATTCGTTTTCGCGCGCGCGGGGGAAAAAGTGCCAAGGAAAGGCCTTGCGAATACATTAGGGCCATTAGCAGAATCTCTGGGCTCGAATTGCGACTTGTTTTTGCGATGGGGAACTCGGCAATTTTTATTTTTGCATCACTAATATCGTTCAGTCAAATCGAAGGGCGCGTGTCCCTCGTGTATGGTTTCTCAAAGTCAAAAAGCAACCCCATAAAAAAAATTTAGGTTTCGCGCGTCCTGAAAATATTTTTAATCCCAAAGTTGAGTGACGGTGTGGAGTTCTCGTGTTTTGACGTTTTAAGCTTATGTTATAGAACGAAAACCAATAATTTTATGGGGTTATCTGATATATTAAAATAAATTTATAAAATTAAAACCGATGTAGAAAAATTTGACATCTGTCGGAATTAATGTTGGATTACTTAGACTTGTAACTGAGACTTCAATGACTTTAATCATTTACAACTAATACATGTTCTAAGTTCTAATTTACTTTTAAAAAATTAACTAATAAAATAATAAATTATATTATAACAATAAAAAGGTACATTTTCTGTACATCCTGATAGCTTAAGGTTATTAGGTGCAGTTTTAGTTATAAATATTTATAATAATAATAATAAGCAAATTTATTTTCAACAGGTTTACTTTCAATCACAGAAAATATGTAAACAAGAGAAAAATATTGAAAACAGTAAAAAATACAAGGAAGCTCTGCTCATAAATGAAAAAACAGTGCACAATCTCACGAAGTTTATCCGCATTTAAATCAAACACCACACATAAACAAATTTAGCGACTGACACAAAATATCTGTCCTAATTGTAGGAAGGCTTAAACCTGCCTTCAATTCTGGGGACGTTAAATGGTACTTTCCTTAAAAGCCATTCAGAGTTCACCGTACCATGTAAACGCCCAAACAGAAATTTTAAAGAATTAATGTACCTGTAGATCTCACGTTAGAACAGTAGAGTTCTAATAGTTGAAGTATTATTATATATATTATTACAAAACCCAACGCTCTTGACGCTGATAGTAGTAATTGCTCAATATCAGGTATCAACGTAAGTCTGGAATAGAAGACAATCCCAAGTCTTAACTTCACTTAATCGAAATTCAGGAAGTGTACACGATTTGATAATGGTATTGAATATGTGAGTAAGAGGATATGCGAGGACACTAATACAGTCATTAACAAAGAAGCTAGGGGTGCCATCAGTACCGGGTGGTGGTTTATCTTTCAGTTTTTTGCTGACGTTAATAACCTGCCTTTCGGTAACTCCAACAATAACAATGTGATCGTGTGGTGAAAAAGACACATCACACCTGTATAATTCTCATCAGAGAGAATATAAACCAAACCGAATATCTACCAAACGCATCTACTATGACTTGGGATTCCTTAAAAGATTTACCGCCATACGACATCGAGCCTGGAATTCAGGGCTCTTCGATTGAACATATAACCAAAATTTTGAGGATGATCTCGTATATTTTGTTCGATATTGCTTAAGTTTTCACTATTTGAATTTTGATTTGGCGCCTAAGTGCAACAAGGGATTGCCTTTATTTGTGTAAGCAGGAAAAAGTTTCTCCGTCTCAAAGATTTGTATAATAATATCGTCAGTATACCAGACCGTGAATCGTCGGCATCTTTTAACTTTAAGGGGAACTCATGATTGGAATAAGCACTCATAAATGTCAGTAATATCACAAACAGGTGACCAATCCAGTCTCAACAGCTTATCATACATTTTGATAGCCGCTACTTTAAAGTATTTTACACAATACTTCTCTCTAGGCCAGCGTTTCATAAGCAATGTTTAGATATGTGATCATTTGTTTTATTCTGCCTAGTATTGAAATAAATAATTTCAAAAAAACAAATTCAAAATTAATAATTGCAATACTCATATTTTTTTAATTTAATTTTATTGTGACGTATTTCTGCAAACACCCACCACCCAGAACCTGTATGGTGTCTGAGAACATAATTCGATTTGGTCAAACCTCTTGGCTCTAAACATGTTTGCACCTACTTAATATGTTCGAAGTTTTTAAGCAAAAAAAAAAAAAAACGAACGCCAGTTGCTGTTCGTATATCTCGAATTATAAAATCAGTATTTATAAACTTGTTATGAACTTATGTGTAGAAATGCTATGAAAACCCGGGCTCCGGAACATCCCTCATTATGTGTTCCTTATGTTCTTCAATTCTAATGTTTAAAGGTTCTTTTGTTTCTCCGGTATATGACTCTCCAAATTCGCAGACCATTTGGTAGATGCACTCTTTCTCTTGAGTCGATGTTCCTGGCTTTGTTCTTGTAATTATGCTCCTTAAGTTCGTCCCGAACTTGAATATATACCTGAAGGGGTATGGAAAGAAAGAGTATCTATCTCACATCGTTTTGCTGCCGCCTTCACTTTACAATGTGATAATGCTTTGGGAATACATTTTTGAGTGTAGCATTCATGAAGCCAATCCTTTTTTTATACTACTTAATTGTATATCTAGCAATTGTAATTGTGATTGCAGAGTGTTTGGATGATTTTTAGTTTGGCTGCTTTAGAATGGTTAGTTCACTTTTGAAAAGGGCCTTAAGGCCCTGCAGCATAACACAAGGTTATCGAGAAGAACTCAAATACAACGAGTACTCTAAACACCTCATTGAAAAAGTTCAGGCAGCCATCGGTTCAATTCGTCAACATATCGAAGCCAGATCCTAGGTTCAACAATTGTTGTACTTATGTAAGTAGCCTGTATCTGCCTGTAGCAAGTGTCTTCTCAATCTTGTAG
Source organism: Cylas formicarius (assembly GCF_029955315.1). NCBI lineage: Eukaryota > Metazoa > Arthropoda > Insecta > Coleoptera > Brentidae > Cylas > Cylas formicarius. The sequence continues at coordinate 26,876,978 of NW_026844326.1, read as the reverse complement.
ACCAAGTTCGCCGATCTCTTAGTATTTGCATTGAAACAGTCTCTACCTCATTCAAGCAAAGACTTAGGTGCTGCTGAAAGGAAAGACTAAAAATTAGTATGGTGTAGCTACTCCAAGTAAGTTTCTTGGTGATTTAGCGCACAATTCAAAAGTCCGGCGAAGTGGGGAGACGGGGAAACGTTTTAATTACCCCGTCGTATTCCGGTTTCGCTTGGGCGCGTAAAATCTTCCGGGCGGGCAATATCTCCCGGTCGAAAGTTCCTCGTCAACTTCTCGTGCAAGTTCCGTAAAGTATACACACACGGGCGAGCGTGTCGTCGCGAAAAGAACACCCGTGGATGAACAATTTCGACTAGACGCCCTGTTTCGCGAGATAAGTTAAATTGAATTGCCAAGTTCGCGGAGTTAATGCGGCGAGGGGGCGGGGTTTCGCTTTGAGGGCAAAAAAAGTCGCATTTCCGTTTTGTACACGCCCAGCGAACCGTCGTCGGGAAATACGCGTGGCGGCTCAATTTTGCGCACTACGCGGAGGCAATCCATCAATTTACAGCGTGATCTCACCTTGTACGATCGCGTCTAGACTGTGTTCGATAAAAATTTTATATCGCTATTGATAGAGCGACCGAAATGAAACTCATCAATCTTGCGGGTGCAAAATACTGACGCCGCGCCGTTTACTTCATTAATTATTGTTTTTGGTGTGATCGATAACGATAGGGGCTGGGGGAGGGATATTTGGACCTTGCGATTTCGATGATTTCTTATAATAATAAAATGTTAACTATTAAGGGCGTGAAGAAACATCTTTCTTCCTTCTTCCTGCAGACTCTCTCAACCGTAGACCTCTGAAAAATGATTTGAGCTCTCTCCAAGTCCACTAAATCCAGCGAAAAACCTATTTTCATTTATAGTTTCTCTATTTGGGAATACTTGATGCATTCAATTTTTGTAATTAAAGAAATATAGTTTCTTTTTTTAATATTGCGAAAGGAAAATCTTTTCCATTCCAAACTATCGTGTTACATGATAGTTTTGTTGATTTCTTCGTCAGTACTTAGAGAAAGAAAAGTTCTTTTTCCTTACTCTGTACGTCTAGTGTTACATGAAATTTTGGTTAGTTTTTTTATCAGTTCGTTGCGAAAAGACACTTTTTTCAATAATCTGTAGACCTAGTGTTACTTGACGGTTTGGTTAGTTTCTTCATCAGATTTTGCGAAAGACACTTTTTCAATAATTTTTTTTCAATAATTTTTTTTTCAATAATTTCAATAATTATTTTTTTCAATAATTTTCAATAATTTTTTTCTTTGCAAATGCAAAATATCTTTTTTCAAAACTCTGGTATGCCTAGTTTCCATTGAATTTGGGTTAGTTTCTGCTTCAGTTCATCATAAATCAGAAAATATCTTTTTTATTAACCTGCGTGCCGTGCCTAGGGTTGCATGAACTTTTGGTTAAACAATTTTTTTTCGTTTTAGCTTCAAATATATATTCCTCAATAATACTTGTCTAGTGTTTTCCCAATAAAAAAAATTCTCAATCATGAAATATAAATCATTCCACGAGCTGATTCTAGACACTCAAGACAGGGATGTGACGATGTAGAATTGACCACTGCATGTTTTAGTATGGAATAAAGATTAAATAGAGAAACTCAACTGACTTTGACTGCGAGTCATTAACAAATAGCTTAAGCTAGATGGTTTCTTGTTTGTGCAAATTATCAGGCAATAGTAGAGAGTGTATTTGAGAAAAACAAAGGATCCGCTCCCGATGGCCTCCCACCATATCTTATAGTGTCATATTTTCTAGACCACTTTATATTATCTTTAACCGATCTTTAAAAACGGGAACTTTTCCAAGTTGCTGAAAATCAAGCTTCATTACCCCTATCCTTAAATCTGGCGATAACTTGCAAGTCAACAATAATTGTTGCTGAGCTGTATTCCTAAAGTGTTCGATAATTTAGTCTGCGACTATTTATCTGCTGGACTGAAAGGTGGATTTCTCCTCCATCGCTCCACTGAGCTAAACTTGCTTACATTTACAGATTTTCCGCAGGAATCATTGGAAGAGGCGTCTCACGTTCATGCCGTTTACACAGACTTTTCAAACGCATTTGATAGGGTAAATCATCAAATCTTAATTAGAAAATTGCAAAACATTGGAATCCAGGCAAACCTTTTGAAATGGTTAACATCGCACCTTACTGAAGGAGTGCAGATTGTGCGCGTCCAGAGGATCACACCTGGGATCCCTACTCTTCAATGTCTATGCTATGTCTATGTCTACATTATACTTACAACACAAAAGGGTCACCGTTATTGCAGGCCTCCGTAATAAGGGATGTTGGAGTGTTAGTCGATATAAAATTGACTTACACACACTATGTTTCACCTATTGCGTCTAAAACACTTCAGATTTTGTGCTTTACAAAGCGTTGTACAGTAGACTTATAGAGTATTCCGTCTCTCACATTACTGTTCTGCTCCCTCGTGCGTCCACCTGGATTATTATTCCTGTGTGTGGTCACTTTCGTATAAAGTCCACATACAGGCCCTAAAAAGAGTGCAGCACAGGTTCCTGCGGTATATAGCATTTGAGGATCACCAAGGACTTATTTAAGGAAGTCCATACTCGGAATTGGAAATCTTTCTCCAACTTACAACTCTCTAGATTCGTCGCAAGCATAGGGATCTCACCATTTTTTATCATCTACTGCACTCAAATTCTCAAGGACCTGAGCTGTTATATAAGATTGGGCTTCGCGTTTCCCCCCGAGAGACCAGAAAAAATCACTACTTCCATCGTACTAACCACGGGCAGAGTTCTTCTCTTACTAGGTCAGCGGCATTAGCAAATCGCTTCTCCCACCAACTTGACTGCTTCCAGAGTGCAAAATTATTTAAGAGAGAACTAAAAGACTGTCAGTGTCTATGTTCTACTGGCCTAAAATTTTCAATATAGCCTCGAGAGAAAATATAGGACGAATGTATCTATCTCTAAGAGCGGCATGGAGAAGCTCAAAATCCAGGTTAAAGTGGTTTAACTAGCTTGGGGTCTCACGAGGATCTCGCCGAGTGTTGTCCGGCCCGTCGATCGTGCAAAATGGCGCTCGTCCGTCCTCATTAAACAACGCGGAGTGCTTTCGGAGAGTTGGTCCGAAGAAACAAACGCGCGGATCGATCGTTTATTTTGCGAACAAGGGCCCCGCGCAAATGAGAAATGTAAATCAACATTAGCGGATGCGTGCTGGAGGCGGCATCGAGTCGCTTTATTGCGTAACACAACAAAAAGCCTCCCCGCCCACCGTCGTGCACGTATATGGAGTACGCTAGGTTGGACTATTAATCTCCCGTCCGATGGGATATACAATGAATAGGTCCAATATTACCAGTTGAAACGCTAACCTGCGTTAAATTAGTTTTGTATCGGGAATAAATCATGTTAATTCCGTGACGTTAGATAAATCACCGCGAGGAGAACGGCAAGCAATTATAATCCCCCCGCCCGCGACCGCCAGCCACTGCGGTCGCCACCCCTCCCGGACGATCTAAGCGACGGGAGGGGTGTGTCTCTGTGTCGCGGCCTTTAGCGGTGGTTTTATAAGAATTCGAAGGGTACTTTTCTATACTATAACTTATCATTGAAATTATAGCGAAGTACAGAATGATAGGAACGATGGAGGAGGTTGTTTCTAACGCCGTAACGTCGCGAACTCAAAAAAACTGACAGCTTCTGGAAATCATTGATTGAAAATGTATCCCAGCGAGACCATTGCAATTCTGTTTTGCAGTGAAGAAGTTGGTAGTCAAAATGTTCCATTTTATCTTAAAAATTCTATAGCCCTACAGGAGGGTGGGTGGCTCGACTTTCTCCAGCGTTGAACGCCATCCGTTCCGGTCATTTGCAAGGAGCATCCAGTTTGCTGCACCAACATTTGCATCTCCATCTTAGCTTCGGTCTTCTTGCTTCTATTGCCTTATGGTATGCCCTCTACGTTCCTTTTGGTGGGCACAATGTAGCCTGCCAATGTAAATACCTGTTTCTAGTCTCGCGCTCTTTCGTGACAGCCATCCCATATTCTTTGCGGCGTTCTCAAAATTTACGAAAGTTTCTTTTGGTTTTCTGGGGATTCCAGAGGTCATGTCTATTGTCGTCTGCGTATTCATGCGTCTGTGATGACTTATTAAAAAAACATACAATGCAACAAGATTATTACCTAAAGTTTCGGAATTTAAATTCAGGTAAAACTGTGATCCGTAATAGAAAATAATGTTATTTCTACTTGTGTTTAATGTTCTTTGGTTTGGTATACTACTTAGTTTAAGTTTATTAGTAATGATTCTTATTTCGTGTGTAATACAGTGTGTGTTGAATCGTGTGCGAATTATGCAAAATACGTGCGAGTCTAGTGTATCTCAGGAGATGCTCCCGCCCAAATGTAGAAAACACTATTATATTGAGACTAAGGCAGTTATAAACAATGTTTATTTGACTCTTATTGAACGTGGTGCCAGCAAGCAAGCATCTTTAGAAGAAACGGCAACATTGACGAAAATTCCAACATCAACTGTATGGAAAATTGTCAATAATCCCATTTCAGCGAGGAAAAAAAGAAGCGATGCTGACATTTTCTCGAGTGTAGATGAAAGTGATCAAGATATAATACGGCGTAAAATTTACGAGCTATACGAGGAACAAAGCGTGCCTACATTAGATATCTTAATTAGGAGACTTGAAAAAGATGAAACCCGTGTTAAATGTGGCAGAACTACCTTATGGAAGTCTATTCAACACATGGGTTTTAGATTTAAAAAATATGACAAAAGGCAAGTTTTAATAGAATTTTTTAGAATTCGGAAATGGCGACTGGAATATCTAGAAAAAATTAGTATTTGCAGAGAACAACAAAGGCCAATTATTTACTTGGATGAAACCTGGTTCGACACTTATAATACCCCGGAAAATGGTTGGATTGACTCAACTGATAAGTGTAAAACAAACGCGCCATCAAAAAGTGGTAAAAGAATAACTATTTTGCATGCTGGCTCTAAAGATGGTTGGATTCCAAATTGACTTTCTCTTTCTGCGAAAAATATTCAAGATTCTGCTCTGGATTGCCATGAAGACACCATCGCTGATTTATTTGAAAGTTGGTTTAAAAACAAACTAGTTCCAAACATTCCTCCTAATAGCGTAATTGTAATGGACAATGCAAGTTATCACAGTAGACCAGTAGACAGTTGACAAAAACCCCTTCCTCATGTGACACAAAAGCAACAATCCAAAACTACATGTATAATAACGACATTTATTTTCACGAAGATTATACCAAAAAGCAATTAATTGAGGTTCTACAAAGCTTGAACCTACAAAAGGAATACGTCTGTGACAATTATGCAAAAAATCTAGGGCATATAGTTTTAAGGCTTCCACCTTACCACTGTATATTTACTCCCATTGAACATGTTTGGCACCAACTGAAATCTGCTTTCGTCTTATCAATGTGTTTCCCCGTGTTAATTCCAATGTCCTCAAACTTATAGAACCGGAAGTTTTTAACTTCCCTCCCGAAAGTTGGGCAAATTCTGTTAAATATATAGAAAAAGCAGAACAATCCATATTGCAAATAATATAGAACAAATTATAATTAGAACAGTCGATGATAGCGATAGTGATATGTGAATAATTTTAAGTAATTTAAGTAGGTAATAAAAATAATTTGTAATTTTATTTTAGATTTAAACATAAATACATACATAAATAAATAAATCTTCTTTAGTATCTTTCCTAACAAAACTCCAAATAATTAAATTCTAAGCAAAGTAAGGACCTGTTCGGCCATATTTCATTCTTACAGCTTGACCGGGTCTTTCCTTAATTCGTATCAGTTAGTCACTTTCTTATATCTATGAACAGATTTTACATAAAGCTTGTATTAAAAACGTGACTGTCATTTGATTGATTGCAATTGAAGATTCCATCGGTTTTTATAATTTCAGATATACCTTTATCAGAAAATAATATTATGAATGCTTTAAAAAAAAGTGAAAACTTCTAATTTTGCCCATGGCGTGGAGCACTGTGCGGCGACGTGAAACTTTCCCTGGGGCGCATGTATTATGCATCCCGGTAAAATCCGGGCGTCAAAACAAATACCAAACTTCCGCAATTTGCTACCATCCCGGGAAGCCTTAATTCGCGGAGTAATGCAAATTAAAAGTTGTTTGTCTTTTACGACGACGCGAGCTAGCGAGGGGCGGGGGAGAGTCACGGGTTGTTACCTGGACGATGTCTCCGTGGCTTTGGCCGTTGGCGGTGAACGTCAGATGGCAGAGGAAGGGGAGACGCGCCTGCGGACCCTTAATTACCCGCAGGTCGTAGGTCTTGCCCACGTCACCGTAATACGTCCGGTTGCAGGCTGGAACAAATGGGGCTTGCGTTAATAATACTTTTCTCGACGGGGGAGGAAGAAGGAGAATTAGAAAACGAAGCCGGACGCGCTGTCCCTCCTGAACGAGAGAAAAGAAAAAATTAAGTCCAAATTAAAGGAAACTTCATCCCGAAGGAAGAGGATATAAAAGTTAAACGAGTTTAAGCGGCAGTAGAAAAAGATAAACCTGCGTCAGGCTTAACTACTTCTAACGTGCGTTCAATTTATCCTGATAATATTTTAATTAGCTGTAACTCTTTTGTTTTTAGAGATATCAAGGTAAACAGAAAAATAAAATGTGGGGTTAATAGCTAAGTTTTTTTCCGAGTGACGTATAAAACAAAACACTATCAATTTTTTTACATATAATCCTATATCATATATTTTTAAATGGAACACCCTGTATATTATATATGCATTAAAAGAGTGCCCTGACTAACAAATACAAATATGTTTATGTTTGACATATTAGTGAATAACGTTGATGGTTGAATTATTGTCCAAGTCATTATTGCTAAGATATTTTTTCGAGAAATTTAGCATGAGCGAAATAAGTAAAGACAAATAGACAAAATACGCGATATTAGCCTAAAAATAATCCTAAGCAAATTTACGAAATAAAAATCCAGGGGTACTAGTCAATTAATGTATGGTGTGGTGTCATAGACGGGCATATTTTGGGTCCGATACTTATAGTCCAAAATTTAACTGGAGACCATTATTTGCAACTCTTAGGGCACCAAATAGTCCAATATATATAAAATTTACTCTTAAATACATCAGCGCTGATTATATGGCAGCAAGACGGTGTCTCTCCTCACAATGTTGTGCAAGTTAAAAATTTTCTTAACATGGAATATTCCAGAGGTTGAATAGGAAACGGCGGAATTGTGGATTGGCCAACCAACAGCCCCGACATAACATTAATGGATTTTTTTCTTTTGGGGACACATAAAAAATGACGAGCACAGAACTCGTTGTAATAATATCGTGGAACTTCGGCAAAGGATTTCAGAGGCAATCAGTGTATGAGAAATGTGTTCAGGAAATTGGGATCACATACAGCAGTTTTTAGAATAGTTACACAATTTTTTACTTTAGTGTGTCTTGTTATTTTTAGCGGTTTTGTTCTAATTTAATTTGTAAATAATTATTGTTGTTGCAGTCAATGAAATTATAAAAAAATCCTATTTTTGCCTATTTGTCAAAAATTCTATATATTATATACAGGGTGTTCCATTAAAAAAATATTATGTAGGATGTATGTCAGAAAATTGATAGTGATTTGTTTTATACGTTATTTGGAAAAAAGCTCGGCTCCTAACCCTACATTTTGTTTTCTTGTTTACCTTGATATCTCTAAAAACAAAAAAGTTACAGCCAATTAAATTGTTATCAAGATAAATTGAAGGCACGGTACACACGTTAGAGGCAGAAATCTTGACCCCTTTTTTGGTTAATGTTTTAACACTGAATTCCGGTTCAATAATTTTTGTTTTAAATTTAACGAATTTTTTAATTTGAATTTATATTACTCGAGCGCCATCTCCTCGTTTCCTCCATTCGGTCTCCCGGTATTGGTCGTCCGTTTCTCAGCCCAGACTAGAGTCGCAAATGTCTTCTGCAATCCCGTCCGCGGAACCCGACACACACAATGTAAAACTCATCCAATTTTGGAGCGGAGAAAAAAGGAAAACTAATTCCGCCCGCTGCTCAATACTCGTCGACTTTCTAAAACAATTTCGACAATAATCCTCGTCGGATCGCCTTTTAGGACGAGACTCTATCGAAATTCGAACTAGCAATATCGACGGTTAATAGTAATAAGCCGATCCCGGCCAGAATTGGCTTATTACTTTCGGAAAACGATTAACTTAAACGGTTTTGCGCGGAAGATATGGGAACGCTCTCCCTGCCAATACCAACCAATTATCTCCTTGCGGAACACTACAGAGACCCACGATGCCCATGTGAACGCCAGAATTCAAACTTATTTTAAGTACCGTAAGGTTCAGCGCTTTCGAAGTGTTTTTTTTTCCAATTGATGATCAACAATGGTACGAGGTTAGCGCCAAAATTTCCCGGCCTGACATAGATGCCGTTTACCACACTTACTCAGTGCACGGTATTGGGCTAAAGGAGTTGCTGACCTTCTACAGGAGGGGCGGCATTCTGGACGCCCTCTAGAGCGGCCTGGGGGCACAACGGGCCCATCTGGTGGCCTAAGTGCTTGGACGCCCGCGAGGGCGCCCCCCTTTAATACCAATACCAATACCACACTTATTCCACTATAAACTGTTATTTGCGAAATTTTTCGAAATGAACTTAACAAAGAAAATACATGGTGTGCTATTTAAAAGAACATGTCTAGAACTCTTGTACAAAATCTTAAACTTTTAAAACGCCCTGTATGATCCATCTAAAATGGCATGCTAGGAAGGAATGCCTCAGTATGGCTTTCCGAGTATTTAATTAATTAATTGTATAGCACTATTTTGAATGTTTAAAGTCTCTTCTTTTGTTTTGTTGTTTGCTTGTTCGGATAGGTTAATTTTTGATTTAAAATTTAATGAAAGGAGAACCCAGGAAGAGAAATACATTTTCTCTCTTTATTTTTCATTAAATATTTTCCAAATTACATTACGTCGAACATAGTAAACCAATCAAAACTCCAGAAGGATCGAGAATTAGAAACAAAGTTTCCGATCCCTCTCGTATATGAGGGGAAAAGAATTTCCGGGATTACCGGAAACGGAGATCGCTAACTAAGTCGGAGACTCTGCTGTTTTGGGCGCAAAAATTTATTTTTATCTGTCTATCCGGGCGTAAGATAAAAGCCCCTTTTCTCAGTTTTATTTTCCTTCTTTCCCCCCCCCCGCCGATATCCCCGGAGTTATTTGGCCTATCGCGGAACGACCTCGATGGCGCTAGGAAATAATTTGCTGACGCAAACTTTCAAGCAATGATCCGGGGTCTCTCATTACGCTGTTTTTTTTTTATATAAAAACACTATGTCCCTCGTTATTATTAAAAACGGATTTGATAAATTACTTAGGAGCGAGATCGAAAGATGTCTGCCGTCGAGCTCCAATTTTCGTATTGGCATGCCGCAGGGTTCTGTGCTGGGGCCGCTGATGTTTTACCATTTATTCATGACTTCAGGAAAATAACGATATTACTATTGTAATAGATTCTTGTTATGCTGCTTGTCAAACTCAACAAGCAGAATACAAAGTAAAAAATCACAGTAATAAAACGCAAAACGAGACACACTGACATATTAGACAGAAACCGTAAGACATTTTTTATTACTGTTTTGAAAGCTATAGAATGAAATCAATTTTGTTCAGTCTATTAAATTATCATAAAACGCAATATGAATTGAGTTTTGCGTTGAAGTTGGCAGCCTGCACCAAGAATGTGTTTTGAAACCGTCAGACCGGCTATGAATTTCTAGAAGGGTCTGTTAAACGAGAATTGAAGATAATGTCAATACCAAATTTTTAAGGATATTCCTGAAAGTACAGCACCGTAACTAAGGTGTTAATGGAAAATTGTATGGTAAGATGACATTACCATATTAAAAGTTTAATTACTTTTTAAAGTTTTAGAGAATTTGTAGATAGTTTGCCAAAGTGTTTTAGGACATCAACAAAATGAATACTTAGTTTTATTATACAGCCGTATTGTAGGCCACAGTCAAAGAAATAAATATTGTATAAGGCGGCACTAGTCGGTTTCATATAATGCTGAAAATCAATTTATGTATATGTCGGGTGGGAGTGGACCAAGAACCGGATCTTGAGGTACTCCGGCACTATTTACCAGAATGTAACAGTCGTCAATACAAATCTCCTGCATATGACCGTATAAGAAAGTGTGGCTTTCCCCCCACTTCGTAAGACAAAAAGGATTTTGTGAGAAGCCATCGAAAGCCTTTGTTAGGCTAGGTTAGACAGAAATAATCGAGACAGGCACTGTGTTGGGGCAACTTTATTACCAGGTCACTTTAATAAGTATTTTAGTGGAATTCCCAATAACATCATAAAAAATCTTCCAAATTCAACATTGGGTTGCTCTTGTTTTTTTTAAAATAGTTTGAGGGCACCAGATTGTTCTTTTTACTTGTTTCCTACGACCCCTGAAGAAGTTTTTTCAACAATAATGAACTTAAAGAGTTCATCAGCGCTTCATGCATTTGGCTTGAATAGCAGAATACTCAAGGAGACTGCGGATATTTTGGTGGAATCTTTGACTAGTTGGATAAATTGTTGTTGTACTGAAGGAATATTCCCAAGTATTTTTAAAATTTCTAAAGTAACGCCAATATTTAAAAACGGAGACCCTCAGATGGTGGATAATTATCGTCCTATCTCTATCATTGTTGTTTGTTCTAATGTTTTTGAAATCCTGTTAAAAGAGAGGCAACTAGAATTTTGATGAGGGTGGTGGAGGACATAGTCGGGGACCTGGAAAGGGGAGAACACTTAATGACATCACAGTGCGACCTCTCAAAGGTTTTCGACTGTGTTTCTCATCAGATTCTCTTGACCAAGCTTGCATTGTATGGAGTGCGTGGTGTTCCACTCAAACTTTTTAAGTCCTATTTAACAGATAGACAACAGTTTGTGAGCGTAAAGAACAATAAGTCTGATTTGGCTTGTGTTGAGTTTGGAGTACCCCAGGGTTCCGTTCTGGGACCCCTCCTTTTTATTATATACATAAATGATATCTGCCAGTACATAATTGTTTGCTGACGACACAGCGTTTATTAATTCAAACAGGAACATCACTATCCTGAGTAATATTGAAACATATACTTTATCTAAGGCCAAAGCATGGTTTTCAGCAAATAATCTACAACGTAATGAAGCTAAAAGGAAGAATTTATTAGTGTCTAGTAGCAGTAGGTTGACATGTTGCAAGGTTCTGGGCGTTACCTTGGATGACACTCTGAATTGGTCAGAACACGTTGGCGAGCTAAGTAAAAAGTCAACTTACTTTGGTTTATTTTACTCGCGCATCAGCTATGCCACTATACTGTGGGGCACGTCCTCTTATGCCATTAAAATATTTAGGATGCAAAAAAAGGCACTCCGGAAAATTAGAAATTCAAATTTTAACGAACACTGTAAGCCATTGTTTATTAAACATAAAATAATGAGGGTTCCATGTATATTTATGAGATACACTCCAAGACCGATAGTTTGAAGAGGAGTTCTGATTCTCATAGGTATGACACCCGGAGTGCAAATAATCTCGTGCTTCCGAGATGCAGGTTGCCGAAATCAAAAGAAAACTCTCCTTGCATTGCCACAATCTTTTAAACTTTTAAACGAAAAACATTTTAAATATAAAATTGAAAGTTTTCTTCTAAGTAAGAACTATTATAGCGTTGTTGTCCTGTTAGGTTTTATTGTGAAGTTATATACATTGTATATCTAGATTAAGTATATTTTGACGTTATATACAATTTTAAGTTAATATATATTTACATATATTCAATTTAATTTTTTTTCCTTTCCATTGTATGATGATTTTTTTTTGATTGACTAGTTGCCTTTACAACGTCCTTTTCAATCACCGGTGACAAGAAGTAATAAATTGTGAGATTTTTATGTTTCAGGTATTTATTATTTTGGTTGCTATTGACCAAAAATGATCATTAAATATACGGGATATTTCGCGGTTGCGGCGAATGGTCTGCGATGTTGCCGCTTCTTCGAAGAAGTAGCATCAACATTGAAATAATACGTTCCTACCCTTCCCATCTTCAGCGGTTTTCGAGAAAATAATTATTTTCCGTCCACAAAATTTTAGATATAGCTTATGGGATAGAATTTCTTAATATCGAAATCAGTTCTACACGTTATACAGGGTTGATTTGCCTACCAGATACAGAAATGGTGAAATATGCATCTTTTAAAAATGGAACAATCCGTATATTATCATATATTATAAAAGCAAATTAAATTCTTTTTCGAATGATATACTAACACCAGTGAGAGCAAGGAACAGTTACGTCACCGGATTATATGATGCTTTGAACAAATAGACCCATCGGAGATAAAGAAGGCTACTATAATCAGTCCACTTCCACGGACTTTAAAGTGTTTAGAATGCAATGGTGAACAGTTCTAAGTTCGAACACCTAATGTAAAAATTGGAATCATTTTTCTGTGTGTAATTTTTATATGAAGTTTGTGTAAAATAGTTTGTAAAGCTTTTGTTAATTTTGGAAAATTTAAATGAAATGTTCTGCATGTTTTCGGCATAATGTGGTTGCATTGTCCATACTTAATAAACCAAATTCATTAAAACAGCCTTAGAACACTCGTTTCCTTAAGAGAGTAAATCTTTAGGTATGGGCACATGATACATCATTCGAAGAGGACTTTAATTTGCTCATAGAATATGTGATAATATACGTGTTCTGCACTTTTCACCATTTTTATATCTCGTATGCAAATCATTAGTTTTGACCAACCCTGTATGATACATTGTATATCTAGATTAAGTATATTATGACGTTATATACAATTTTAAGTTAATATATATTTACATATATTCAATTTAATTTTTTTTTCGTTTCCATTGTATGATGTTTTTTTTTTGATTGACTAATTGCCTTTACAACGTCCTTTTCAATCACCGGTGACAAGAAGTAATAAATTGTGAGATTTTTATGTTTCAGGTATTTATTATTTTGGTTGCTATTGACCAAAAATGATCATTAAATATACGGGATATTTCGCGGTTGCGGCGAATGGTCTGCGATGTTGCCGCTTCTTCGAAGAAGTAGCATCAACATTGAAATAATACGTTCCTACCCTTCCCATCTTCAGCGGTTTTCGAGAAAATAATTATTTTCCGTCCACAAAATTTTAGATATAGCTTATGGGATAGAATTTCTTAATATCGAAATCAGTTCTACACGTTATACAGGGTTGATTTGCCTACCAGATACAGAAATGGTGAAATATGCATCTTTTAAAAATGGAACAATCCGTATATTATCATATATTATAAAAGCAAATTAAATTCTTTTTCGAATGATATACTAACACCAGTGAGAGCAAGGAACAGTTACGTCACCGGATTATATGATGCTTTGAACAAATAGACCCATCGGAGATAAAGAAGGCTACTACAATCAGTCCACTTCCACGGACTTTAAAGTGTTTAGAATGCAATGGTGAACAGTTCTAAGTTCGAACACCTAATGTAAAAATTGGAATCATTTTTCTGTGTGTAATTTTGTGTAAAATAGTTTGTAAAGCTTTTGTTAATTTTGGAAAATTTAAATGAAATGTTCTGCATGTTTTCGGCATAATGTGGTTGCATTGTCCATACATAATAAAACAAACTCATTAAAACAGCCTTAGAACACTCGTTTCCTTAAGAGAGTAAATCTTTAGGTATCGGCAAAGGATACATCATTCGAAAAGGACTTTAATTTGCTCATAGAATATGTGATAATATACGTGTTCTGCACTTTTCACCATTTTTATATCTCGTATGCAAATCATTAGTTTTGACCAACCATGTATGATACATTGTATATCTAAATTAAGTATATTATGACGTTATATACAATTTTAAGTTAATATATATTTACATATATTCAATTTAATTTTTTTTTCGTTTCCATTGTATGATGTTTTTTTTTTGATTGACTAATTGCCTTTACAACGTCCTTTTCAATCACCGGTGACAAGAAGTAATAAATTGTGAGATTTTTATGTTTCAGGTATTTATTATTTTGGTTGCTATTGACCAAAAATGATCATTAAATATACGGGATATTTCGCGGTTGCGGCGAATGGTCTGCGATGTTGCCGCTTCTTCGAAGAAGTAGCATCAACATTGAAATAATACGTTCCTACCCTTCCCATCTTCAGCGGTTTTCGAGAAAATAATTATTTTCCGTCCACAAAATTTTAGATATAGCTTATGGGATAGAATTTCTTAATATCGAAATCAGTTCTACACGTTATACAGGGTTGATTTGCCTACCAGATACAGAAATGGTGAAATATGCATCTTTTAAAAATGGAACAATCCGTATATTATCATATATTATAAAAGCAAATTAAATTCTCTTTCGAATGATGTACTAACACCAGTGAGAGCAAGGAACAGTTACGTCACCGGATTATATGATGCTTTGAACAAATAGACCCATCGGAGATAAAGAAGGCTACTACCATCAGTCCACTTCCACGGACTTTAAAGTGTTTAGAATGCAATGGTGAACAGTTCTAAGTTCGAACACCTAATGTAAAAATTGGAATCATTTTTCTGTGTGTAATTTTTATATGAAGTTTGTGTAAAATAGTTTGTAAAGCTTTTGTTAATTTTGGAAAATTTAAATGAAATGTTCTGCATGTTTTCGGCATAATGTGGTTGCATTGTCCATACTTAATAAACCAAATTCATTAAAACAGCCTTAGAACACTCGTTTCCTTAAGAGAGTAAATCTTTAGGTATGGGCACATGATACATCATTCGAAGAGGACTTTAATTTGCTCATAGAATATGTGATAATATACGTGTTCTGCACTTTTCACCATTTTTATATCTCGTATGCAAATCATTAGTTTTGACCAACCCTGTATGATACATTGTATATCTAGATTAAGTATATTATGACTTTATATACAATTTTAAGTTAATATATATTTACATATATTCAATTTAATTTTTTTTTCGTTTCCATTGTATGATGTTTTTTTTTTGATTGACTAATTGCCTTTACAACGTCCTTTTCAATCACCGGTGACAAGAAGTAATAAATTGTGAGATTTTTATGTTTCAGGTATTTATTATTTTGGTTGCTATTGACCAAAAATGATCATTAAATATACGGGATATTTCGCGGTTGCGGCGAATGGTCTGCGATGTTGCCGCTTCTTCGAAGAAGTAGCATCAACATTGAAATAATACGTTCCTACCCTTCCCATCTTCAGCGGTTTTCGAGAAAATAATTATTTTCCGTCCACAAAATTTTAGATATAGCTTATGGGATAGAATTTCTTAATATCGAAATCAGTTCTACACGTTATACAGGGTTGATTTGCCTACCAGATACAGAAATGGTGAAATATGCATCTTTTAAAAATGGAACAATCCGTATATTATCATATATTATAAAAGCAAATTAAATTCTCTTTCGAATGATGTACTAACACCAGTGAGAGCAAGGAACAGTTACGTCACCGGATTATATGATGCTTGGAACAAATAGACCCATCGGAGATAAAGAAGGCTACTATAATCAGTCCACTTCCACGGACTTTAAAGTGTTTAGAATGCAATGGTGAACAGTTCTAAGTTCGAACACCTAATGTAAAAATTGGAATCATTTTTCTGTGTGTAATTTTTATATGAAGTTTGTGTAAAATAGTTTGTAAAGCTTTTGTTAATTTTGGAAAATTTAAATGAAATGTTCTGCATGTTTTCGGCATAATGTGGTTGCATTGTCCATACATAATAAAACAAACTCATTAAAACAGCCTTAGAACACTCGTTTCCTTAAGAGAGTAAATCTTTAGGTATCGGCAAAGGATACATCATTCGAAAAGGACTTTAATTTGCTCATAGAATATGTGATAATATACGTGTTCTGCACTTTTCACCATTTTTATATCTCGTATGTGAATCATTAGTTTTGAAAAACCCTGTATGATGAAGAACTAATTTCGATACTGAGAAATAATGTACAGTACTTCCCTAAGTTAAGTCCAAAATAAAGAAAATAAGTAATTTTATGAAAACCGATAAAGTCGAGTATGGGAACGTAGCATTCAAAAACACTCATAAAGTACTACATTTAACATTTCAATAATGACCTCCGTTGTCATTTTAGATAGGTGCAGACTAAATGCAACGATATGTTGAGCAACGTCAGTAATGATTTGTTTTTAAATCCCGATAAGACAACGTTTTTAAGATCCACCATCATCAGAAAATATGTTCTATAATCATTTTGAAGATAGATGATTGTCCAGTACCTCAGTCTGAGAGTGTTAAATTTTTAGGTATTGTAATCGATGAGAATCTTAACTACAAAAATCGCTGCGAGTTCTTGATTTCTCGGATGAAGTAGAATATTTACATGTTGAGGAATTTGCGCACTGTGCTGTCGGAGTCACAATTATTACAAATATATTACTCTCACATTGAACCTTTTCTACTTTTCTACGATACGGAATAATACTATGGGATTGCTCTACACAATCAACAAAAGTGTTTTTAGTACAGAAAAGAGCGGTTCGTTATATTGCTGGGGTATCGAGCTCTCATTCTTGTAGAAATTTATTTAATATATACGGTGATCTTACTAAGTTTGTTTATATTTGAGCTCTGTATATATGTATTCAAAAATAAAAACAATTTTACTCAAAATAAAGATATTAATTCTTTTAACATCAGACAGTAAAGCAAAATTCATATACCTTTTACCAAATATAAAATTTCGTCTAGTCTGTATATTGAGGCTGCAAGTTTTTAATCGCCTTCCTGATGAAACAAAATGTAACTTTTCAACAACTTGTGAAACATAATTAAAGCAAAAATTTTTATACACCGCAAAGAGTTTTTTTTTACATAACCTTTTGATTACGTAATTATATGTATATATTTTGTAGTGCCTTTATACATTTGGTCTGTACTTTTTATTGTTATTATTATTATTGTTAAATATTTTTTCGCTGTAAACGTCTAAAGTACCATCAACGGTGAAACACCCTATATAAGCAATGGATAGACTACTAATACCAAGCATCTCCGCATATCGTTTCACTATGCAGCTGCTTCACGTCCAGCGAATGAAATCACAAGCAACGCGATACGTTTTTAATAACAATAAACAACAACACTATCAACCTACAAGTCGATCAAGGTCAAATTAATCGCCGACAATTAGGTCGCTACGCACTCAACAATCGCTCTCGACGACGCCGACGCTCCGCAGCTTCCCGATGCACTCGCAGTCGATCTTCCTGATACCCGTCACGACGACCTTCGAAGCCGCTCGCACCAGGTCCCGCGGCACGCACCTCAACGGCCTGTTGGAGCGCGCGTAAAAGTTGTTCACCCTGACACTTGCGAACAAACCCTCCGGCACCTCGGTAAGGTTGTTCCTCGATAACTCCACGGTGCGGATCATCTCCAGGTCGGAAAACACCGTGGGGTCGATCTCTCGGATACGGTTCCTATCGAGGTACAGCTGGCCCAGTTTCCCGAGACCGGAGAACGCTTTGGGGCTGATCGCGGTGATCTTGTTGTTGCTGAGGAGTATCTTGGTGTCGGTAACCTCCTTGCCATCGACCAAGTGCCAGCCGTGCACGTGTCGGAACGCGTAATCCGGTAGCTCTTCCAGCAGGTTCCTTCGAAACGACAGGTGGTTCAACGAAGGGGTGTTTTTGAACCAGTTGGCGTCCCAAACGGCCAGTTTGTTGGAGTTGAGTTTGATTTTCGTCAGCGTCGGCATGTCATCG
This sequence comes from Cylas formicarius, assembly GCF_029955315.1. Classification (NCBI taxonomy): domain Eukaryota; kingdom Metazoa; phylum Arthropoda; class Insecta; order Coleoptera; family Brentidae; genus Cylas; species Cylas formicarius. Next base: position 26,859,041 of record NW_026844326.1, on the reverse strand, counting down.
AAAGCGTCCCCGTCGATTGTCTTTATTTCGTTCTTGTTGAGAAAGATTACCGAGAGGTTAAGTTTGTTGAACACCCCCGCGCGCACGTGCTCTATAGCGTTTTCTTTGAGGTTGAGTCTCGATAGGGAGGAAACGTTGAGGAACGCCCCCGGTTCCAAATCTATGATACCGCACGAGGATAACGTGAGGTCCTGGAGGTTGCGAAAGTCGCGGACTCCGGCTCGATGCAGTCTCGGTATCACAGCACTTATCTTCAGATAATTCGAGTCCGGGATTCGTCCGGGTTCGAGGGCCTCCACGGAGGTGATCCTCTCCTTGCGTCCCTTCTTTCTGGTCTTGTACGCGCCCTCCCGGAAAAGCAAACAGTCGCCCAGCGCGACGAGTACCGCGCACAACACCAACAATCTGCCGAGCGACATCGCGATTTTTTGAGGTTAAGATCGGAACGCGCTGGGGTTATCGCGTGGCGTCTTCAATTAGCGGAGCTCGATCGGGCACTTTGTACGAAATTAAACTGTTTTGTTTATCGTCCGTTAAATTATCGGGTCGATTAGCTTTTTCGGATTAGTCTGAGAGCGGTGGGGCAATGGCGGCATCGAATTTGATTTCAGTTAATTGATGTTTTCTAACTGTTAGGGTTGCAGGAGCATAAGATTTACCGCTTTATAATAATAATAATTAAGGTTGAACTGAATTTGAATTTATTCAATTCATATTTTATGAGAAATCTAGACATGCAGGTGTAGTGTAGTTCTTTTTAGAAATTTTAATTGATATTTACTATAGTACGACCAAAAATATAGTGCATTTATTGCTTTGACGTTTTAAGTATTTTAAGGTACCTTAACCGCAAACCTTCGCATTAAGTGGGTATTGCCTGAGATGGACCATAATGTATATTTGTAGAAACTTGAAAATTTTATTTGAAACCTAAATGGAATTTTGATGGAAATTTTAAGCACTTTTAATTAAAAAAAGGGATTAAAAATCAACAGTAAGAGATAAATTTATGCATCCATGGTCAAGTGTCTATACTTTAAGAATATATTTTTGACTTAAAATTATTTGTTTATTTTTGTTTTATTAACTAACTTTTAAGATAACAAATGAAAATTTAACTGATTTTTTGGTAAAAAAAATCATTTCTTTTTTATCGGTCACATGCTTTACACATTTAAGTTTAAGATTTCGGAAAATTTCACTGCTTGTCATTAGTTTAAACAAAATGAATTTATTTATGACAGCGCGCCGGGCGCCGAGCGCTGCGGAAGCGCCGCGCTGCCGAGCGTCTCGAACTGCATTGAAGGTTTTATCAGTGACAATTTAAAATAATAATACAAAATATTATTATAAAACAAATTTTATTACTATTTATATTATTTTATTATAATTATTATTAATAAAATTTTATTCTTTTAACAATATTAACAATCATAACGTACTGAATAGAACAAACAAGCTTAAATAATTAAGTTTCATTTATTTTATTTATTTTTTTGAAACTTATTTTTTTTCAAATAAATACTTTTTCACCCTTTGAAACGAGCCTGCATTCTAGTGAAAAATATTCCAATGGTTTGTAAAAATCAAATTGAAAAGTATTTTTTATTGTAGTTAAGCGTTCGAATCGTCGTTGGTATTTTTTTAAAAAGAACTTTGGGTCCACTGAAAAAAGGAAAGTGCGGTTGTTATTTGTTTGTTTTTATCACGATGGATACTAGCACGATAAGCTTATCTTTTCACATTCCCTGCTAAGCCATCACACGCTCCTTTGCCATGACATGTAGCGAAAAATGTCCAATCAGCATCAACGCCAAAATCATTTTTATGATTAACTAAAATGGCAAAATTATATTTAAAAAATAATTGAAACTAATTTTTTAATCACATAATTTCATAATTCACTCGGCCCATTTTAAATCAACTCAACAACATTTCAGTTTTATTTTTAATAATTATTTCATTCTTTGCGTATAAACTTATATCACGAATAGACAGGAATGACTTCCAAAATGATTTTGTTATTGCGGTTTTTCTTTTGTTAATTAAAGATGGAGTATTGACTAGTAAATTTAAAAATATTAATTTACTAAATTACCTAGAAAAAATAAATAAAGACCATAACAGTTTTACAAATTTAAAGTTGAATATTTTTTTCTAAATTTACGGTGTTTAGTAAAAATAATAAAAAAAATTGATAGTATTCTTTATAACATTAAAAAGAAGATAAAATTTTATTAATAATAATTATAATAAAATAACATAAATAATAAAATTTGTTTTATAATAATATTTTGTATTATTATTTTAAATTATCAGTGATAAAACCTTCAATGCAGTTCGAGACGCTCGGCAGAGCGGCGCTTCCACGTAAATAAATTCATAGCAAATTTATTTTTATACATTTTTAATACATTTTTCAATTAAAAGTGCTTAAAATTTTCATTAAAAAACAAAATGTTGTTAAAATCAAAATTTTAAAAAACCGTTTTTTAAAAACCTCAGCAAATAAAAAACGAATCCATTTTTTGGATGTTAAACAAATTGTTTTGATTTTTATAATAAATTCAGAAGGGGAAGTAGGAGCAGCAATAAAAACAAGTGACATAGAATATAATAAATTGTTACTTTGTTCTAATTTTTTTATGTATATGTTTCAAGAATTGCTAGGCGAAAAAGATTGAAAACATACTTGCTTGTTAGTGTAGTTAGATAATTATGAAAATTTTATTTTATTTTAATTTTTAATTGTTAATCGGACTTTCCAACCAACAAAAACTTCTCGAGGGAAATATGAAACGGTGAAACTGACATTATACGCGCAAGGAATTTCTCTCGATTTCAGAAAAAACGATAAAATTTCAATTTTGTTATTCCCGTGATTGGGCGGAGTAAAAATTTCCCCAATTTTTTTTTCAAACCCCCGTAATGCTTTCCGAAATAAAAAATGTCAGCCCGTTAAGCGGTTCGTGTCCCACCTAATTTAGACAAAATTTAATTGAAAATGAAATCTGTATTGAAAACGTTGTTATGACTTTTAAGTGGATCTGGCAACGGTGCGGACGTGTGAGAAATTCTTAAATTATAAATCACAGCGTCATACGTCCTCAGTTCTCTAGATATTTACAATATTTCACTTTATTTTAGAAACTGGTCCACATTCTATATGGTCTATCCAAGATACAGATGTCTATCATGGAGCCTGTCAGTTTTATTGGTGACCATACTATTGAGTTGGTGGCGACTGGTGGGAAAAATTTGAAGATGTTCTACAATTCTTGCGAAAAAATTTATCTTTACCAAGAACGGAGAGTTATTGATTTCCTCAATTATTTGTTCATTAACAGATCATTCTGAATTTCTTTGGAAGTGCTATTAAATATCGAAGAATTTTTTAGGTGCTCACGTAGTTCAGTTCATTCATTTTTTGGGTAAATGTCTTTACTAAATTTCCGTGTATAGCTTTTTCCTCTACTCACACTAGCTTACGTTTGCTTTTAATATTGAAAAAATCTCTTCACATGAAAAAAATTAAAGACTACCTGCATAGTTTATGGTGAATATAAATTGCAAGAAAAAGCATACGTCCTCTATTATTATTGTATTATTGTACAAACTGCGAGACTGTCCTTTTTAAACCTCGGCTGTAGTTTAGACCATCGCGGAGGTGGATCATTATGACTTGTGATGGGTAAATACCCAAGATTTTTACCCAATTTGGATATTATGTTGGTTTTTTCATTAAAAAAATGTATTTCATTCATTCATTCGCATTCTCATTCTCACTAGCTGTTGAGATATCATTTCTCATCTCGCCTATCTCGCTTTCATTTTCACCATGATCATCGCTGACGTGATTGACGTCAGTGATCAGTTTGGCCTGCTGTTAATTCGTCAATTTCATGGTTACCTTTTTTGTTTTCGTCAAGTAACTTCCAATTGTGAGCCAAATATGTAATTTTCTCGACCTTAGTATTTGCCAAAGATTTACGTTCTTTATTGTGGATCCAACTGTTGCTGCCAAGCTAACTGGATCTGCTAACATGCAACAACTTCCAACAGTTTTTCATTTACCGCTCATAATTTACCCACTAAAATGGCAATTTTCAGGATCTTTTTGTGTTTTTTTAATCACAATCAACACACCCTGTACATAATTCAAAAAAAGTTCGAAGACTTTGGTTTCCTAGAAAATTCTTGTTTTTTGAAACCATGTTTTACACAGTAAAAGAGAATGAGTATAGAGACAATCGCAGGGACTTTTTCAAATAAATAGAAAAGTGTGTGCGATAGACGCAAACCGTAAATACCAAAATTGTAGGCCTCGATGCGTCCTTTATTACTACGCAAACCAATAAATTTACTGCTAAAAAAGAGAACAATTCTCGGGTTCTTTATATTTTTACCTATAATTAAAAAACCCTGTATATAATCGATAAAATGCTTGAAATAAAAGTTATGGTCCTGAAATATCCTAAAACAATTTTCATTAAAAAAAAAACATGCTTTGTGATATTTGAATGTGTCCAACTTTTACAGCTTAGATGTGGGTATGGACTTTTACTTCCTTACCAAATTTGAAGTCGATACCTGCGAATTTGAGATACCTATAACATTTTTGAATATTGCACAGCATATCCCAGACACCCTGTACAACATGTAAAAACCTTAAATGCAAAGGTTTTAGCAATCTTTACGGCCTATATTTTCATGTAAAAGAATCTGACAACTTCTACATAGTATTTTCACATTTTTCGGTTTTTACGAAAAAACGACACACCCTGTACATTTTTCAAAAATTATAAAAAATAAAAGTTATTCGCGTTTTTAAGGTGCGCCGACAGAGAGAAGAGATCAAAGAACGGAGAACAGACAAACCAAAAAAAAATCATTTCTCTACCAATGGGGGTCCCCTAGGACCTACGGTTGCGAAGAGCGCTTGCTTTCGAAAAATTCGATTTCATCGATTTAAAGGTTAGTAACGTGGTGTTCAGAAAAAATAACTGTCACCTGCCATTTTTTGAGTTATTGAAATCGAAAAAAATATTGGATTGTCGTACTTAAAATCTTGCAAATCAGAGCTCAAAAAGTGGCAACAATAAAAAAATAAAATATTTTTTTTTTATCCTTATGTTGGACACCATATATTTCTGAAAACGGAGAACAGACAAACCAAAAAAAAATCATTTCTCTACCAATGGGGGTCCCCTAGGACCTACGGTTGCGAAGAGAGCTTGCTTTCGAAAAATTCGATTTCATCGATTTAAAGGTTAGGAACGTGGTGTTCAGAAAAAATAACTGTCACCTGCCATTTTTTGAGTTATTGAAATCGAAAAAAATATTGGATTGTCGTACTTAAAATCTTGCAAATCAGAGCTCAAAAAGTGGCAACAATAAAAAAATAAAATATTTTTTTTTATCCTTATGTTGGACACCGTATATTTCTGAGAACGGAGAACAGACAAACCAAAAAAAAAATCATTTCTCTACCAATGGGGGTCCCCTAGGACCTACGGTTGCGAAGAGAGCTTGCTTTCGAAAAATTCGATTTCATCGATTTAAAGGTTAGTAACGTGGTGTTCAGAAAAAATAACTGTCACCTGCCATTTTTTGAGTTATTGAAATCGAAAAAAATATTGGATTGTCGTACTTAAAAATCTTGCAAATCAGAGCTCAAAAAGTGGCAACAAGAAAAAAATAAAATAATTTTTTTTTTATCCTTATCTTGGACACCGTATATTTCTGTTATATTTCAACCCTCTCACCCCAGCTTCGAGATTCGAGGAAAGTTTTCCGAAAATTTCCATCTTTTATCGCCCTCGACCGGGCGAAAAATTCCATAAATTTACGACTTAGGCCTAAAATGCGTCGAACAAAAAGGCTAATCCGGAAAAGGATGGCGGACCCCCAAAACTCTTTTAAAAAAACATTACCGACCAAAATCAGCCCCCGCGCGCGTATTTTAAACGAACCTCTACTTGGCGCGGGCGGCACAGAATTAACTCCCTCTTAACCGGGACTAAGAAAATGCGCCCTCACCCAGACGAAAACCCGTCCCGGACGTTGATGGAGTGCGGAAGTTGCGTGCTTTCAAAGCTCAGGGGAAAATAATCTAAAATTCGACGCCAGGCGTCGAAATGACTTTTTAATTTGAAAATGGATTTCGCTTTGTCCGTCGAAAATAAACACTTACGAAGATTTCGCAACGTCGAAATTATATAAACGGTTATCGGACAATTGAGACAGGGATGATAGTTAAGTAAATTCATTATTAATTGTTTCATGGTGTTTCAAAATAGTCTTTTTTATTACTTCTTTGTTAAAACTAATATAAATAATAATACCAAGTAATAATAATAATAATAATAATAATAATAATAATAATAATAATAGAATAGAATAGAATAGAATAGAATTTATTGGCCATTCAGATACGTCACAAAAACAACAAATGGTACGTCAAAGGTTAACAATACAAAAGAATTTATATATATAATATAAAAGGTTGTACAAATTTTGAGAACTAACACACTAACGCAGTGGTCTATTCAAGTGTAGTATGTTTGATCAACTCCAAGTATTCATTAATATCATAGAAAGGATTATCAGTAAAAAAACTTTTCATTCTCTTTTTAAATTGTCTGTATGGTAGATTTTTTATATTATTTGGGAGAACATTATACAGTTTAACATTAATCTTATTGTTTTGTGAGGACGTCAGTCTGGAGTGAGGTGGGGTGATCATGTCAACATACCTAGTATTATACTCATGTCTATTGCCAAGTGTCCCATAGACATCCGCGTTTTCGTGAATATACAGGATAGATCGGTATATATAAGTAGAAGGCAGCGTCATAACCTGGAAGTCAGAGAAAATGGGCTTGCAGTGGGCAATCGGGTTGGCACCGCAGAGCACCCGCACAGCCTTCTTTTGCAAACGAAAAGCTCTTTCCGTATATCCAACCCCACCCCAAAGCACAATGCCATAAGACAGCACACTATGAAAAAGCCCAAAATAGGCTATCCTAAGGGCCGCCGGGGTTAGACAATGGCTGAGATGTCTCAGTAGGAACAGTCGCCGAGACAACGTTGCACAGAGCTCATGAATCTGGCCTGACCATGACAGAGTCCTGTCAATTACGAATCCCAAGAGGGTTATATTATTTTGATACAGATAGTCGACTTTACTGCAGGAGAAGGTAAGTTCTTGAGTTTTTTGTTTATTGAGGACTAAGTTATTTGCAGAAAACCATTGCTGGAGAACATTTGTTGCTACGCTGACATCTTCACTAAGCATTCGTTGATGCTTAGCTGTTAACAGAATGGCAGTGTCGTCAGCAAACAAGGTGACATTCGCATCTGGCACGGACAATGGCAGATCATTTATATAAATGATGAAGAGCAACGGCCCAAGAACCGAGCCCTGTGGGACACCGCAGCTCATTGGAAGAGCATCATCACTCGACACTCCACCAAACTCAACATACTGAAACCTGTTACTAAGATACGATTTTATTAACTTTAGAGGAATACCTCTGACGCCATAAAATTTTAATTTGTTTAAGAGCACATCGTGATCGACGCAGTCAAACGCTTTCGTAAGGTCGTACAGAAGTGCCTTTGATACGTCGCCAGCATCGAAACCCCGCACCACACTGTTCACAAAGTGCATAAGTGCATGGGTCGTGGATTTCCCCTCACGAAAGCCAAACTGCGATTCACACAGAAGTTTATTTTCCTCAAAAAACAGTGACAGGCGAGCCTTCAGGGCTTTCTCAATGACTTTACCGAATATAGGGGTAATTGCAATGGGCCTAAAGTTATTTGGTGTATGTTGATCGTCTTTTTTGTGAATGGGAATTATTTTTGAAAGTTTTAGATCCGAAGGAAATACGCCACTCGAAAACACTGCGTTCGTTATGGCTGCCAGGGGACCCACGATGTACTCAATGGTGTGTTTCAATATTTTTGAATTTAAGCCGAAGCAATCGGTAGAACTTGAGTTGTTTAGACCCATAATAATGCCATACATCTCACTCTCAGAGACCGGGCTTAAGAAGAAAGATTTAATAATAATAATAATAATAATAATAATAATAATAATAATAATAATAATAATAATAATAATAATAATAATAATAATAATAGAATAGAATAGAATAGAATAGAATTTATTGGCCATTCAGATACGTCACAAAAACAACAAATGGTACGTCAAAGGTTAACAATACAAAAGAATTTATATATATATAATATAAAAGGTTGTACAAATAATAATAATAATAATAATAATAATAATAATAATAATAATAATAATAATAATAGAATAGAATAGAATAGAATTTATTGGCCATTCAGATACGTCACAAAAACAACAAATGGTACGTCAAAGGTTAACAATACAAAAGAATTTATATATATAATATAAAAGGTTGTACAAATTTTGAGAACTAACACACTAACGCAGTGGTCTATTCAAGTGTAGTATGTTTGATCAACTCCAAGTATTCATTAATATCATAGAAAGGATTATCAGTAAAAAAACTTTTCATTCTCTTTTTAAATTGTCTGTATGGTAGATTTTTTATATTATTTGGGAGAACATTATACAGTTTAACATTAATCTTATTGTTTTGTGAGGACGTCAGTCTGGAGTGAGGTGGGGTGATCATGTCAACATACCTAGTATTATACTCATGTCTATTGCCAAGTGTCCCATAGACATCCGCGTTTTCGTGAATATACAAGATAGATCGGTATATATAAGTAGAAGGCAGCGTCATAACCTGGAAGTCAGAGAAAATGGGCTTGCAGTGGGCAATCGGGTTGGCACCGCAGAGCACCCGCACAGCCTTCTTTTGCAAACGAAAAGCTCTTTCCGTATATCCAACCCCACCCCAAAGCACAATGCCATAAGACAGCACACTATGAAAAAGCCCAAAATAGGCTATCCTAAGGGCCGCCGGGGTTAGACAATGGCTGAGATGTCTCAGTAGGAACAGTCGCCGAGACAACGTTGCACAGACCTCATGAATCTGGCCTGACCATGACAGAGTCCTGTCAATTACGAATCCCAAGAGGGTTATATTATTTTGATACAGATAGTCGACTTTACTGCAGGAGAAGGTAAGTTCTTGAGTTTTTTGTTTATTGAGGACTAAGTTATTTGCAGAAAACCATTGCTGGAGAACATTTGTTGCTACGCTGACATCTTCACTAAGCATTCGTTGATGCTTAGCTGTTAACAGAATGGCAGTGTCGTCAGCAAACAAGGTGACATTCGCATCTGGCACGGACAATGGCAGATCATTTATATAAATGATGAAGAGCAACGGCCCAAGAACCGAGCCCTGTGGGACACCGCAGCTCACTGGAAGAGCATCATCACTCGACACTCCACCAAACTCAACATACTGAAACCGGTTACTAAGATACGATTTTATTAACTTTAGAGGGATACCTCTGACGCCATAAAATTTTAATTTGTTTAAGAGCACATCGTGATCGACGCAGTCAAACGCTTTCGTAAGGTCGTACAGAAGTGCCTTTGATACGTCGCCAGCATCGAAACCCCGCACCACACTGTTCACAAAGTGCATAAGTGCATGGGTCGTGGATTTCCCCTCACGAAAGCCAAACTGCGATTCACACAGAAGTTTATTTTCCTCAAAAAACAGTGACAGGCGAGCCTTCAGGGCTTTCTCAATGACTTTACCGAATATAGGGGTAATTGCAATGGGCCTAAAGTTATTTGGTGTATGTTGATCGTCTTTTTTGTGAATGGGAATTATTTTTGAAAGTTTTAGATCCGAAGGAAATACGCCACTCGAAAACACTGCGTTCGTTATGGCTGCCAGGGGACCCACGATGTACTCAATGGTGTGTTTCAATATTTTTGAATTTAAGCCGAAGCAATCGGTAGAACTTGAGTTGTTTAGACCCATAATAATGCCATACATCTCACTCTCAGAGACCGGGCTTAAGAAGAAAGATTTACACGGAGAGGGTGTTTTCGTAAGGTACACATATGGGTCACTGGATTTCCCAATGGATGATACTAGGTCATTTACTACATTGGAGAAGTAAGAGTTAAATTCGTTGGGTGTGATTGAGTTGGGTATAGCCTTTGAGGCTCGGTTAGTTTCATGGTTAATCAAGGTCCAACAACTTTTACTCATGTTGCTGGCTCTAGTTATAAAATTGGCATATGCCTTGGATTTTGTTTCTTTGATCATTCTTTTGTAGTTAGCATTAGCCAGTTTATACTCAGCCCAACTGTCGCGTGGGGAAAATATTCGACACTTGGCTTTTAAAAGCATCACGTGATCCCTCATAAGTTTGAGGTCACGATTGAACCAGACCACGGGGGGACGGAAGGAATTACTGCGCTTTACGACTTTAAAGTGATTCTGGATATTGGCGGTGAAGATATGAAGCAGTTCTTTTGTTGAGTTGGTCGGATCGGCGTTAGTATTAATAAAAGGTTCCCAATCGGTGCTCTCAAAACTTGTGCAGAGGTTATTCAGACCCGCCTGGGTAATTGGTCTGAATTGAATATGGTCATCGTGCACAGAGGAAACATCAAAGTGTAATTCCATAAAAACAGCGGAATGATCAGAGAATGCTGGATCCTCACTGCCCGCAGTGAACAGAGTGGGGGATATATTGACAAGGAAATTATCAATGCAACTTGACGTAGTTTCAGTTATACGGGTATGGTCAGCGACACTAGGGGAGATTCCAAAGGTGGCAAGTAAGTTGACAAAATCCATCGTTAGAGCATTTGAAGTCAGGTTGAATTTGATATTAAAGTCACCTGTAATAATAAGTTTTCTCTTCTTAGAGTAGAGGTCATTTAAAAGAAGTTCTAGCCTGGATATAAATAGATAAGGGTCGCCGTGGCTCCCCGATCTATATACATTGATAACTACGGTATTTTTGTGGGTTAATTCAATGCCGCAAAATTCGGCATGGATGTCTAGTGAGTATTTATCTAAATCTAAAGTTCTACAGTTGACTTTGTGTTTACTATAAATTGATACGCCCCCTCTGACCGCAGTCTGACGGCATCGAAAGCTTTTCAATAGAAAATTATTTACACATATTGATTTTAAAAGTTCTTCATCACAGACAAAGTGTTCAGATAGACAGAGAATATCTACATTTTTATCCAGCAAATAACCGTTGAGTAAGTCAATTTTACTAGAGAGACCATGAATATTTAAGCTAAGAATACTTAGAGTACCTTTATTACTTGGGTTGCTGCCCCGAAGCACGCCAAATGGAAGGATTAAGAATCTTCCCTGAGTCAGCGTCCAACACCGTGCACTTGAAAGATGCATAACTTTCAGGGAACATGGATCGAATTTGCTCCACTTGAACCTCCGCAACCATAGGCTTCAGATATTCTTCAATGTCACAGGCTCTAGTCGTCGGATGCATCTTGGAGATGTGGAACTGTGTCCTTCTGGTTGCTACCTGTAACTTACAGGACGCAGGGTCTTTAAGACTGCCCACTATCGGCTGAGGTCTGGAAGTGAGCTTGGGACGAGGTGGTCTCTCCACTTTTGTTTGGGGTGGACGGAGATCACTGGCAGGACCGGAACCAGGAACAAGGTTGTCGCTGGAGGTCAAGCTGATGATCTCGCTGCACTTATTCCGCACTGTAGCCTCGTGTAGAGCACCACCAACAGTCGATTCGGTTAATCTTTGTTGTGGGGCTGTAGTTCTCCTCCACCCGTCAGCCGGCACATCAAGTTTAGTGCCTGGATTACGTGCCCCGCCGACAACAACGGGAAGAACCGGGCAGACATGGGATGCGGACTCTCTCTTTAACATAGCCATCTGATCTTGAAGGGAATTAATAACCATTAACTGGTAACGTATTGTTTCATCTTTTTGTTTGAGCAGCTCTTTCAGATACCGTATTTCAGTGAGATGGTTACTGGATATGTGGTCAGCCAACGGCTGGTCGCTGGTATTCCCTGCGTCCACAGTGGCGGATTCAGTGGAGGCGGTGGAGGGCCCAGCGGTCTTGTCGACGACACGAGGGTCATATGTGCAGCAGTCTATTTTATCATCCTGCAGAATTTTAACGAATTTACATATTTTGGCACAAGACTTGTGCATTAGAACACCACAGACGATGCACTTCAGACCCGTGCCAGCAACACCGTCACAGCGCTTACAGGCTTTTTGCACCATTGCTATACGTCAGTTTAAGTTATTTAGCACAAAACCGAAAAACAATCGGATCCGAACTGTACAATAAGTTTTCTACGAACCGTGGGCGGAAACAACCTTTTCACGCGCTCTCCGAAAGGCAAAAAAGGTGGGTGATCCTAAGGAAATAAACCGATCGGTTTATACGCGTAATAAAGAATGATTTCAATGACACCAATAAGTACTGTAGTTCACACCACACTTATGTTATTAGCAAAACACTTTTGAAGATTTAATTTGAACTTTAACTACGATTTTAAGGAAGACACGTGGAGAGAGCACTCAGTAGCTTGTGGTCCGCTTACGCCAGCGGTAATGAATGAATGAATGAATAATAATAATAATAATAATAATAATAATAATAATAATAATAATAATAATAATAATAATAATAATAATAATAATAATAATAATAATAATAATAATAATAATAATAATAATAATAATAATAATAATAATAATAATAATAATAATAATAATAATAATAATAATAATAATAATAATAATAATAATAATAATAATAATAATAATAATAATAATAATAATAATAATAATAATAATAATAATAATAATAATAATAATAATAATAATAATAATAATATATATATATATATATATATATATATATATATATATATATATATATATATATATATATATATATATATATATATATATATATATATATATATATATATATATATATATATATATATATATATCGTTTATTGACCATTTATTGACCATTTACAAATACAAAACGTATTTTTAAAGTCAGCAAAAGAATAACAATTTATAAAATAACTTAAAATAATTTAGATCTACTGTGCCCGATAAGTAACAAATTCGTTTATGGAATAGAAACAATGCTCTTCAAAAAACTTTTTTGATAATTGTTTGAATTTTTTGATGGAAAGTCGTTTAATATCAATATTTTTGGACCGAAAAATAGTGTTTGCAAAAATATTATACAATTCTAGATTAAGTTTATTTTTTTGTGTAGTACACAACCTCGATCTTAATGTTTTGATATTGTCAGCTGTTCGCGTCATGTAACTGTGATATCCACCATGAGTCGGAAAAATAGACAAATTTGAGTGGATTTCAACTAAAGTTTGGAGAATAAACATACATGGTAACGTAAGTATTTTCAATTCTTTGAATATTGGGCGGCAGTGGCTGGACGGCGGAACACCCCCAAGAACCCGAACCGCAGACTTCTGCAATCTAAAGGCTCTCTCGGCCTCCGTCGCGTTCCCCCACAGTAGTAGACCATAAGATAAGATACTATGAAACAGTGCAAAATAAACTATACGGAGAGTGCTTTGCGAGATCGAACCTCGCAGTTGTCTCAGAACAAAAACCTGAGATGACAATTTACCGCACAGGTAGTCTATATGAGGCGACCACGTTAAAAACGCATCTAGGTAAACACCAAGGAGTTTGACCGGTTCAGATTTTTTACTTCTTCGATTGGTATTGAAAATTAGAGTCTTTGTTTTATCGGAATTTAATTTAAGTTTATTTGCAGAGAACCAGTGCTCAATCATAGAGAGTGTAGTGACAGCCTTTTTATTTAAATTAGTTAGATCTTTCTCCGATTCAATCAATGATGTGTCATCCGCATAGAGTATACTGCGAGCAGCATTTGTTGCAAATACTACATCATTGACATATATTATAAACAAAAGTGGACCAAGGATGGAACCCTGAGGCACTCCATTAGTAATATCCAACAGAGTGGATTCCCGATTATTCCAGACAACATATTGCTTTCTTCCGGTCAAATAAGATTTTAAAAGGGCTAAGGTATTTTCACGAATTCCGTAGTACTCAAGTTTAGACAGAAGTATATTAGTATCCACGCAGTCGAATGCCTTGGTGAGGTCGCACATCGTTACCGAAGTCGACAGGCCCTCCTCAAACCCATCAATCACATGCTCAATCACTGTGTATAAGGCACGGATGGTGGACCTACCTGACCGAAAACCAAATTGGGAATCTGTTAACAATTTCCTTCCCTCAAAGTAAGCAATAAGTTTATCTTTTATTATCGACTCAAAAATTTTTCCAATGATAGGAACGATTGCTATTGGTCTAAAATTATCTAAGATATTAGTATCCCCTTTTTTATGGAGTGGAAGAATTTTTGTCACTTTTAATTCATCCGGAAAACATCCCTCTTCAATGCTATTGTTTATTAGTAACGTAATAGGTTTCATAATAATAATAATAATAATAATAATAATAATAATAATAATAATAATAATAATAATAATAATAATAATAATAATAATAATAATAATAATAATAATAATAATAATAATAATAATAATAATAATAATAATAATAATAATAATAATAATAATAATAATAATAATAATAATAATAATAATAATAATAATAATAATAATAATAATAATAATAATAATAATAATAATAATAATAATAATAATAATAATAATAATAATAATAATAATAATAATAATAATAATAATAATAATAATAATAATAATAATAATAATAATAATAATAATAATAATAATAATAATAATAATAATAATAATAATAATAATAATAATAATAATAATAATAATAGAATAGAATAGAATAGAATTTATTGGCCATTCAGATACGTCACAAAAACAACAAATGGTACGTCAAAGGTTAACAATACAAAAGAATTTATATATATAATATAAAAGGTTGTACAAATAATAATAATAATAATAATAATAATAATAATAATAATAATAATAATAGAATAGAATAGAATAGAATCGAATTTATTGGCCATTCAGATACGTCACAAAAACAACAAATGGTACGTCAAAGGTTAACAATACAAAAGAATTTATATATATAATATAAAAGGTTGTACAAATTTTGAGAACTAACACACTAACGCAGTGGTCTATTCAAGTGTAGTATGTTTGATCAACTCCAAGTATTCATTAATATCATAGAAAGGATTATCAGTAAAAAAACTTTTCATTCTCTTTTTAAATTGTCTGTATGGTAGATTTTTTATATTATTTGGGAGAACATTATACAGTTTAACATTAATCTTATTGTTTTGTGAGGACGTCAGTCTGGAGTGAGGTGGGGTGATCATGTCAACATACCTAGTATTATACTCATGTCTATTGCCAAGTGTCCCATAGACATCCGCGTTTTCGTGAATATACAAGATAGATCGGTATATATAAGTAGAAGGCAGCGTCATAACCTGGAAGTCAGAGAAAATGGCCTTGCAGTGGGCAATCGGGTTGGCACCGCAGAGCACCCGCACAGCCTTCTTTTGCAAACGAAAAGCTCTTTCCGTATATCCAACCCCACCCCAAAGCACAATGCCATAAGACAGCACACTATGAAAAAGCCCAAAATAGGCTATCCTAAGGGCCGCCGGGGTTAGACAATGGCTGAGATGTCTCAGTAGGAACAGTCGCCGAGACAACGTTGCACAGACCTCATGAATCTGGCCTGACCATGACAGAGTCCTGTCAATTACGAATCCCAAGAGGGTTATATTATTTTGATACAGATAGTCGACTTTACTGCAGGAGAAGGTAAGTTCTTGAGTTTTTTGTTTATTGAGGACTAAGTTATTTGCAGAAAACCATTGCTGGAGAACATTTGTTGCTACGCTGACATCTTCACTAAGCATTCGTTGATGCTTAGCTGTTAACAGAATGGCAGTGTCGTCAGCAAACAAGGTGACATTCGCATCTGGCACGGACAATGGCAGATCATTTATATAAATGATGAAGAGCAACGGCCCAAGAACCGAGCCCTGTGGGACACCGCAGCTCACTGGAAGAGCATCATCACTCGACACTCCACCAAACTCAACATACTGAAACCGGTTACTAAGATACGATTTTATTAACTTTAGAGGGATACCTCTGACGCCATAAAATTTTAATTTGTTTAAGAGCACATCGTGATCGACGCAGTCAAACGCTTTCGTAAGGTCGTACAGAAGTGCCTTTGATACGTCGCCAGCATCGAAACCCCGCACCACACTGTTCACAAAGTGCATAAGTGCATGGGTCGTGGATTTCCCCTCACGAAAGCCAAACTGCGATTCACACAGAAGTTTATTTTCCTCAAAAAACAGTGACAGGCGAGCCTTCAGGGCTTTCTCAATGACTTTACCGAATATAGGGGTAATTGCAATGGGCCTAAAGTTATTTGGTGTATGTTGATCGTCTTTTTTGTGAATGGGAATTATTTTTGAAAGTTTTAGATCCGAAGGAAATACGCCACTCGAAAACACTGCGTTCGTTATGGCTGCCAGGGGACTCACGATGTACTCAATGGTGTGTTTCAATATTTTTGAATTTAAGCCGAAGCAATCGGTAGAACTTGAGTTGTTTAGACCCATAATAATGCCATACATCTCACTCTCAGAGACCGGGCTTAAGAAGAAAGATTTACACGGAGAGGGTGTTTTCGTAAGGTACACATATGGGTCACTGGATTTCCCAATGGATGATACTAGGTCATTTACTACATTGGAGAAGTAAGAGTTAAATTCGTTGGGTGTGATTGAGTTGGGTATAGCCTTTGAGGCTCGGTTAGTTTCATGGTTAATCAAGGTCCAACAACTTTTACTCATGTTGCTGGCTCTAGTTATAAAATTGGCATATGCCTTGGATTTTGTTTCTTTGATCATTCTTTTGTAATTAGCATTAGCCAGTCTATACTCAGCCCAACTGTCGCGTGGGGAAAATATTCGACACTTGGCTTTTAAAAGCATCACGTGATCCCTCACAAGTTTGAGGTCACGATTGAACCAGACCACGGGGGGACGGAAGGAATTACTGCGCTTTACGACTTTAAAGTGATTCTGGATATTGGCGGTGAAGATATGAAGCAGTTCTTTTGTTGAGTTGGTCGGATCGGCGTTAGTATTAATAAAAGGTTCCCAATCGGTGCTCTCAAAACTTGTGCAGAGGTTATTCAGACCCGCCTGGGTAATTGGTCTGAATTGAATATGGTCATCGTGCACAGAGGAAACATCAAAGTGTAATTCCATAAAAACAGCGGAATGATCAGAGAATGCTGGATCCTCACTGCCCGCAGTGAACAGAGTGGGGGATATATTGACGAGGAAATTATCAATGCAACTTGACGTAGTTTCAGTTATACGGGTATGGTCAGCGACACTAGGGGAGATTCCAAAGGTGGCAAGTAAGTTGACAAAATCCATCGTTAGAGCATTTGAAGTCAGGTTGAATTTGATATTAAAGTCACCTGTAATAATAAGTTTTCTCTTCTTAGAGTAGAGGTCATTTAAAAGAAGTTCTAGCCTGGATATAAATAGATAAGGGTCGCCGTGGCTCCCCGATCTATATACATTGATAACTACGGTATTTTTGTGGGTTAATTCAATGCCGCAAAATTCGGCATGGATGTCTAGTGAGTATTTATCTAAATCTAAAGTTCTACAGTTGACTTTGTGTTTACTATAAATTGATACGCCCCCTCTGACCGCAGTCTGACGGCATCGAAAGCTTTTCAATAGAAAATTATTTACACATATTGATTTTAAAAGTTCTTCATCACAGACAAAGTGTTCAGATAGACAGAGAATATCTACATTTTTATCCAGCAAATAACCGTTGAGTAAGTCAATTTTACTAGAGAGACCATGAATATTTAAGCTAAGAATACTTAGAGTACCTTTATTACTTGGGTTGCTGCCCCGAAGCACGCCGACCGAAAAAACGATTCACGAGCACTCCAGTGGGCCAAATGGAAGGATTAAGAATCTTCCCTGAGTCAGCGTCCAACACCGTGCAGTTGAAAGATGCATAACTTTCAGGGAACATGGATCGAATTTGCTCCACTTGAACCTCCGCAACCATAGGCTTCAGATATTCTTCAATGTCACAGGCTCTAGTCGTCGGATGCATCTTGGAGATGTGGAACTGTGTCCTTCTGGTTGCTACCTGTAACTTACAGGACGCAGGGTCTTTAAGACTGCCCACTATCGGCTGAGGTCTGGAAGTGAGCTTGGGACGAGGTGGTCTCTCCACTTTTGTTTGGGGTGGACGGAGATCACTGGCAGGACCGGAACCAGGAACAAGGTTGTCGCTGGAGGTCAAGCTGATGATCTCGCTGCACTTATTCCGCACTGTAGCCTCGTGTAGAGCACCACCAACAGTCGATTCGGTTAATCTTTGTTGTGGGGCTGTAGTTCTCCTCCACCCGTCAGCCGGCACATCAAGTTTAGTGCCTGGATTACGTGCCCCGCCGACAACAACGGGAAGAACCGGGCAGACATGGGATGCGGACTCTCTCTTTAACATAGCCATCTGATCTTGAAGGGAATTAATAACCATTAACTGGTAACGTATTGTTTCATCTTTTTGTTTGAGCAGCTCTTTCAGATACCGTATTTCAGTGAGATGGTTACTGGATATGTGGTCAGCCAACGGCTGGTCGCTGGTATTCCCTGCGTCCACAGTGGCGGATTCAGTGGAGGCGGTGGAGGGCCCAGCGGTCTTGTCGACGACACGAGGGTCATATGTGCAGCAGTCTATTTTATCATCCTGCAGAATTTTAACGAATTTACATATTTTGGCACAAGACTTGTGCATTAGAACACCACAGACGATGCACTTCAGACCCGTGCCAGCAACACCGTCACAGCGCTTACAGGCTTTTTGCACCATTGCTATACGTCAGTTTAAGTTATTTAGCACAAAACCGAAAAACAATCGGATCCGAACTGTACAATAAGTTTTCTACGAACCGTGGGCGGAAACAACCTTTTCACGCGCTCTCCGAAAGGCAAAAAAGGTGGGTGATCCTAAGGAAATAAACCGATCGGTTTATACGCGTAATAAAGAATGATTTCAATGACACCAATAAGTACTGTAGTTCACACCACACTTATGTTATTAGTAAAACACTTTTGAAGATTTGAACTTTAACTACGATTTTAAGGAAGACACGTGGAGAGAGCACTCAGTAGCTTGTGGTCCGCTTACGCCAGCGGTAATGAATGAATGAATGAATAATAATAATAATAATAATAATAATAATAATAATAATAATAATAATAATAATAATAATAATAATAATAATAATAATAATAATAATAATAATAATAATAATAATAATAATAATAATAATAATAATAATAATAATAATAATAATAATAATAATAATAATAATAATAATAATAATAATAATAATAATAATAATAATAATAATAATAATAATAATAATAATAATAATAATAATAATAATAATAATAAGAGCTAGTACGAGCGGCTAGCTTCTTCTGAGGTGCTTCCACTTCCGATGTTGGATGTAGACTGACGCGCTCCTGGCCGTAAGTTGTATTTATGCCTGGGAGTCATGGAGGGGAGGGGGCGGGGCATTTTAACGTGGTTGTGAGTACCGGGGCTGTCCTTGTGTTCCTTAAGATGGGGTTCCAAATTTGTTTGAGCTGCAGTGTCTCTTCTTTTCTATTGAAATGATTTGTATGTTTATCGATTTCAATTGCTTCTCGTACGAGGCGGGCATGATAGCGTCCCGGAAAAGGTAATTTTTAACAGCAAATTTGGAGTGGGACAAAATTCGTAACAGAAAAATTTTTTAGAAAGAAAATTTTTTGTTTATAATATTTAAAAATGTTTTTGTACTCCCGTCTGTAAAATACAATTACCCACCGATCTAGCATGCGGGAAGCGTCACTTTACCACTTCAGTTTCGTTTCCCACGAATCCAAGCCATTTCAGACATTTACGGGATTTTACTGCACGGATTTGGGACCGATCGGATGTTTTCGTAGATATTTCCCACGCTTTGATTTTTGACGTCAGTCAATGTATTTGTGTTGATTTGCCGAAAATGAACCCAAAAACTAACGGTCGTAGAAAAAGTATAGTATGCAACACGTTCGGTAATCTTTTTAACTCACTCGTTTATTAAAAACTCGCTCCGCTCGTGTCAAATAAATGCGTGAGTCAAATGCCGTTTACATAATGTACTATTTCTGCTCTTTAGCTCTGGGTAAAGTGAATTGAATACTCTAAGACCTACATTCTAAAGTCAAAACTTGCGGAGCTACAGGGTGATAAAAGTAGTTATATTTTTTCGTTTTTTATTATTAACGGTCACAATTTTAAGTATAAGCCCAAAAATTTGCATGCGGCGGTTTTCGAGGATGAGAGATAAGATGGTGTAATCAGTTTGGCGATAACTTGCAGATGGCGCCACCTGTACACACTTTTTGCAAAAATACCATCACATTTTTTTTGTATATTCTCAAATTTAGTTTCTGATAAGACGGGGTAATTTTTTGATATTTTCTAAGTAAAAAAGGTAATATTGTTCAATATCTGTATTTCAAGCAGTTTTCAAGATATTTAGATTTTTTACCTAGCAATGCAATCCAATGCGTTTTTTGCCAATGCATTTGTACTCCCTTTTAGTGTCCGGCAAGTGTCATTTTACTACATCAGGTTTGTTTCCTATGGCTGCGAATACATTTTGGGGATACTGCACAGCTTTTGGAGCAACCGAATTTTTTGAAGATATGAATTTTGGCGTTTGTCAATTATGACGGTCATGTCAGGTGAACGTATTCATGTTATTTTGCAAAGATGTAATTATAATGGTCCTGCTGCCCTTTGTTCAGGAAGATGTTTCGTAACATTTATGACAGACAGAATCTTTTCGTCAAACAGAGCACAAAGGAGGACGTCCAAGAAATAATGCACTAGATCCACAAACAAGTAGTCGTTGGTTTAGTGGTGCTGCTATCATTTCACAAGAGTCCTTGTTCGAATCCTGCAAAATGAAGATCCTAGTTTTCTTATTAAAATATTATTTACTGATTATTTTTACTTTTAGAGGTAACTTTTAATTTTCATAACAGGAATTAGAAATTTCTCGAATCCTGCAAAATGAAGATCCTAGTTTTCTTATTAAAATATTATTTACTGATTATTTTTACTTTTAGAGGTAACTTTTAATTTTCATAACAGGAATTAGAAATTTCTCATTTGATATGGGAAAGACACTTGAAGCATGAGTATGAGATCAATGTGTGGGCAGGCACAGTAAACAATTATGTACTAGGACTATTTGAATTACGTTCTAATCTTGATGTAGCGACGTTTTTACATTTTTTACAACACGACGTCATAGATGACATCATAGATAGAAATGACATGACACCTTTGTTTGACAAGGGACCACCTCTTCTTGCCCTAATTTTTAAGAATTTGTTTTAATGTAAAAAAAGAAGTCTGCTTCTTGAATAGCCGGCACGTAGTGCGGATTTTGATCCAGAGGACTTTCGTTTTTGTTACTATATTAAATCAGTGGTATACAAAGCAGTCGTGAAGAACTTTGATTTTTTGTGATAATTATTCAATTAGTTAATTAAATAAAATTGGATTTGATTACAAGTATGTCTAACAAAATTTTCCTCATTTTGGTTTTTCATTCGTGATAGTAATAGAAAATACAATATGTCGTTTTTTTTGTTCTTAAAAGTCTTATTTAAAAGTAATATTTCCAATAATAAATTAATTGTCGCCTATTAATTGGTCAACATATAGTTACACAGCGAGTTAAAAATGTAAATATCTTGAAAACAGTTTAAAATGCTGATGTCGCAGATATCAAATTGGAGAACGTGTTAAAAAAATATGATGGTATTTTCGCAAACAAATGTGTGCGGGTGTCGCCATCTTGCGACACCACATGCGAATTTTTGCGTCTATATTCCTAAAATTGTAAAGGCAAGTAACATCACCCAGTATCTCTGTATTGTAATTGCACATATTTTTAAAGAAAACTGACAATTTTTTAGCCAAATTCACAGATTCTCCATGTTGTGGCGGATGCGCTCGCGAGGGACATTTTCTAAGATACGGGATACAAGATGCCAGATTTTATTAACTACGTTTGACAATAACGTAATTGTAGCTAGTCAAAAAAAGGTACAATATAAATTAGATAAGTAGATAGGTACATTTAAATACAGAGATAAAGTATGAAAAATAAAAAACCAAATAAGAACTTCTCCTGTTATCGTCAGGTCAAAGGTGAAATCCAAATCGAAAAGTGCAAGGTCAGATGCAATATTGGTTGGTATCAGACCACGGAATATGAAGAGAGTATGATAAAACATTAGCTCTGAGTCAACCACTAGTTAAACCGTGGTTACATCAATTACCACCCTAACCCTTTCGCTAGAATGAATATTGATGATTATATTAATCAGATCGTCTTATAAAAATACCTCTGCTCGGCTTCAAGAGACATACGACATGAGTTGAAAACTCGACTCCACGTAAGACATGACTTTTTATTTTGTGTATTTCTGATTTTAGATGTAGAACTGGTAAGAAATTTCGATGTGATTAACATTTCCATGGATAACCAAGTAGTATTATTAAAATAAAAAAAAAACATTTATTATTTATTTTGTAGGAATGAAAAATAAAGTTTTTTTCTCCTTTCAACGTTATATACCATGCGTGTTGAGACACTATCGAAAGTTGCATTTTTCAAAATGAACCGAATCTATCATATTTGCCTAAGTATCATTTAACCCAGTTTCTATAAGCGTTCTGGCGCGTACATTTTTGAGTTAAAATTGAAAAACGATTTATTGCCTGTCGAAACGTACCAAATTTGCGCATCATTTTCGTGCAACAAAACGAGACGGCAACACCGTGTTGTTCGCCGAACCGCGAACTTCGTTGACGTTTTCTATTTGGTTGTTGTGCAGCCCTACGACAACCGGGATAAAAATTATCGACGGTGCAGAATAAAATATGGAAAAGTTCGAGATGAAATTCTTGGCTCGAGGTGTAATTTAAAACAGCTTTGGATGGACCGAAGGAAATGGAACCGTCGCCATCCCGATACTCGATCTGCTTGACATCATCGAAACATTAATAGAGAAGGAAAGAATTGCATTGATGAAACGAATAATAACAATACAGGTATCATAAATTTAATTGCATTTTCAACAGTACCTGACGGTACGTTGGATCCTACCGACTGAGCCAGTTAAATTCGAGCAACGATGAAATGATATTTAGCCGAATTGATTTTGTTTGGGACAGCGAAAGTTAGACAAGAAGACAAGAAGTTAGATTCGGATTAGGATTCGGATTTGCGAATATTACAATGGACCAGTTCGTTATTTACCTTAATTAAAAAAACTTATTAATTAACCACGAAAATATTGTAAGGGAACAACTCGCAAAAAATCTAACGCTCTCCAAGAGATTTAATCAGACAATTGAAAAACCACTTAGGAGAGCTTCAAAATAATGTAATTATTCAACCACCTTGAAACAGTCGGGAAGATATAAAACTACACCAATTATGAAATACCCAAAAGTTGTTTATATTTTTTAGCAATCTCAAAAAAATCAGACTAGACTGTTGAAAAGCCACTTTATAGAGCTTCAAAATGATGTATTACTCAACCACCTCGAAATCGTCGGAAAGATATCAAACTACCCTAATAATGAAATACCCAAATATTCGTCATATTTATTTCACAATCTCAGAAAAATCTGACGTTGTCCCAGACAGCTCTCAGAACGATTTTAATTTTAAAAACACAAACTGCAAGAATCAGAAATGCTTCAAATTTCCACAGAAAAATCTAATTGTCATAATATGAAACATAAACAATTCCACTGTTTATTCCAAAATTAACAAAGCAGCTCAACGCATTGAAAAGGTTGGCCACCACGGAATTAGACCATTAAAGAGCCACTTAGGAGCGCTTCAAAATGATGTGTCCTTGGAACCATCGGGAATATATAAAACTACTCCAATTATGAGATGCCCTAACATTCATTTTAAAATGGTTGTCATATTTAAAAAGGTGTATATGCCTGTCTTTTTTTGATTTTGAATTATTTGAAAAAAATGTCGAATATTAACGTTCCCTATACTGGAAATATTTTATAATGAAATTTTAATTAACGGCCTAATAAATATACAAATGAAAAGTACGAATACAATTAAGAAAGTCTCCTCAATATAGCGAGCATCCATGATAGATGGATGTGTCTTTGGGGGTAAATTTCGAGTCAGAAACCAAATCTCTACTTTGATAATGGCGAATTATACGGTATTATTGGGGGTAGTTTTAAATCTTTCCGACCGTTTCAAGGTGGTTGAGTTAAATATCATTTTGAAGCTCTCCTAAGCGACTCTTTAATAGTCTAATGGAATATCTGGGACGTCAGATTTTTTTGCAACAGCGAAATAAATATTTCGAACTTTTGGGTATTTCATTATTGGGGGTAGTTTTATATATTCCTGACTGTTTCAAGGTGGTTGAGTAATACACCATTTCAAAGCTCTCCTAAGGGTCTCTTCAGTGGTCTAACTCAATATCTGGGACAACCTCAATTTTTTTTGCGATTGCGAAATAAATATTTCTAACTTTTGGGTATTTCATTATTGGGGGTAGTTTAATATATTCCTGACTGTTTTAAGGTGGTTGAGTAATACACCATTTCAAAGCTCTCTTAAGGGTCTCTTCAGTGGTCTAACTCAATATCTGGGAAAACCTCAAATTTTTTTGCGATTGCGAAATAAATATTTCGAACTTTTGGGTATTTCATTATTGGAGGTAGTTTTATATATTCCCAACCGTTTCAAGGTGGTTGAGTAATACATCATTTTAGAGCTCTCGTAAGTGGCTCTTCAGTGGTCTAACTCAATATCTGGGACAACGTCTGATTTTCTTGAGAATGCGAAATAAGTATGACGAATATTTGGGTATTTCATAATATTCAGGACGAGGTATTGAGTAATACATCATTTTGAAGCTCTCCTAAGTGGTCTGGTTGAATCTCTGGGTTAACGTAAGATTTTTCGAGATTGCGAAATATTAATTAAATTATTATTTGGGGTTTTGCTAGTGGAAAAGGGGTTATTTTCTGTATAGCAATATTGGATATGGTTTTTGGCTATTGGCTACTTTCCCGGCATGTCCAAAGGAATATGTTTTTTTAATTAAGATAAGTAACGAACTGGTCCACTGTAATATTTTCAAATCCGCAGGAAAGCAGGAAAATAAAAGAAACTAAAAAAAGCATAGACGTACCGGTACAGTACAGCGGCTCGTCGGACATGTCACCGCAGTCGTCGTTACCGTCGCAGTATCCGTTGAGGCGGATGCAGCGGCCGTTCCTGCAAGGGAACTCGCTAATCCTGCAAGCCGGACCGGCGATGGCTTCTTGGAGCGCACCAAGCAGGATTATCGCGGCCCACGACCACAGCAACATCCTGCAAGGAGCAGATAAAATTTTAATTGGGCTCGGCGAAAGGTTAACGACTTGGGATGGGCGGCAGCGGTGGGCGGGGGATGGGGGATTATTTTTCGGGTAAACAAATTTCGATTACTTCGACGCTGGCGGCGCGACGGTCGTCGGATATATATCGCGTCGTCGTCGGATTTGCCTGGTTCATTTTTCAGACCCGCCGGGAAGAAAACGTAATTCAGAGCGCACGCCGCCGCGTGGCGGCGCTCGGGGGGCGGTTTTCTTCGCGATCCGCCACTCACCGTAATTAAATTTGAGACGAAAAAGACCCGCGCGCGTCTCGTATACAGGATGTCTGCAAACGGGATGTCCTCGCATAAAAACTTCCAACTATCGCGAAAGATTTGGAAAATATTAATATATATAATTTCTATCTACAGCTTGCCCAGTTTCATAATGTTTTCTTTTACTATCCCCTTGGATAGAGTTATTTTGCATCTCGGAAATAGCAATGGGAACATCACTTTGCCGAAGATAGGGAGGAGTTTCTTTACCTCACTGTTATTGATTTTTAGTCCGTTGTTAGTGAAGATAGAGCCTTGCGTTTTCGCAAACTTTTGGTACTTTTTTGTGACACGACAGATGACGTTAACAAAATTTCGTGCTTACTTTTTAAAATACAGGGTGATTTTGGAAATTTGAGGTTTTGCGGCACCCTTCGCATGTCGAGAATCCGATAAAATGGCAGTTTTTTTCGTCTTCGTCTTCTTGAAAAAAAAGTTTTAATCGAACACCTTATATCTTACAGACCAGTTTGGTTCCGTTTGGTATATAATAGAATGGGGTTCTTTGTACAAATATCTTCACAATTTTTTTTTTCAATTTTTATGAAGATATTTGTGGTAGACCTTGGAAAAAGCGAATTATTAAATATATAAAATAGTTACCTAATTTATTCCTGACAATAACGTTTATAATTTACATAAAGCCAACTTAGTTTAATATTAACAGTTTATCTGTAACATTTCAATCATTTCTTTAATATTTAATAAACTCTCAAGGCAAGGAAATTTGAAAAAATCTTCATAATTTTTTTTAATCGTAAATAATATTTTGTCACTGTAAGATTTTTATTTATTCATTTTTTAACACAATCTGTTCAACAACTTCATGTTTGACGCTAACTAAGAGTAAATACTAGGTAAAATGACCGACATTCAGCGCTATTGGGAAACTTGGCAACATAGAATACTTTCTCCCTGTTTCATTTCTACGCCCCGATTTCAGGAGTAGGGGGTTTTTGATTCCCACAGAAATTTTTAGGAAATTCGCATTTTAAAATATTCCAGTGGGTAATATTTTTCAGTATTTCAATAATAGCGGCTGATTCTTGCTACTATGGCAACGTCACGCATTTTGATTTATTTGTCCTGGGCGCTGTCAGTAAATTGTAAAATACGGGGGTCGTTTCAACGGGGTAGTCAATAAATCGTCTTCAACAGTTAAAAATTATTTTTTGCAAATTTCCAAAAAAAAAACTTACAAAAGATACTTCTAAAATAAAGTGGGGAAAACAAATAATAATAATAAAGTAAATTTTAATAATTTTTATGACTTTCGCATCCTTGTTTGAAATAAAAAAATACCGAATTTGTTAATATACGTGTTAAATAAAGAAGTAACTTTTGGTTTGATATTTAAAACACTTCATTGGAAGTTCTTGTATTTGACAAATATCAAGTGACGCCCTTTCTTTTGATTTTAGATTCACTTCGATATCTTTATTTTTCAGTAGATACGATTTCTTTAACAACATGAATGATCGACATTATATGTTTGACGGCATCGACCCATTTTTCTCTATATGCGAGCAACCGCATATTTCCATATGGCCGCCTACGGTGTCGATCGTCTCGTAATTGCGGATAAAAAGTCGAAGATGCCGCTCTCAGGTTAAGCTAAGACACCCACCCCACCCTCGTCTTTTTAGAGAAACTCCGGTTACAAAACGACGGAGGCTCTCCTTTGTTTCCGTTTTATTTTTATTTTCGGGGGCAATATTGCCCCGGCTCTCGAATAAAAACAGACAAAACGAGACAAAAAGGAGCCGACGGGAAAAACGTACAAACAACGTTCCGGCCCGGGGGGGCGGCCGGGGGCAAAACCATTTTCCCGACTCCGAAAAGTAACTGTTTTCACGTCAGTTAAAACCGACGTGAAATATTTGCAGGTCCGCCACATTTATTTGGCTCTCGGCCTCCTCCCCGCACACCCCACGGCGTTTAGTCAATTAATACCAACGCTGCGGTTGTAAACGGGGCTCGCGGCAATTTGGGGCCCCCGTAATTCTTAACGAGCGGCTGCTTTGCGCCACCGGTGAAAAATACGCTGCAATGATCGCGATCAAAGTTGGCGCAAAAAGTAAACAACAAGCAGCGGAAAATTATATTGAATATTAAGCTAACATAGGTTGGAGGCTAACAAAAACCGAATTGGAGTGAAGTTGGGGTAGTTTTTGTCACGTGAGTATGCTCGAACGCCTCCGGACTTTTACAGCAGAATATCAAACGTAAATATAAAGCAGTCGTTTTTGCATTTTTTTTTTGAAGCTCCCGAACAGAACTAGTTTCATGTTTCATCGTTTTTAATTAATAATGAATAGTAACTTAGTATTTGTGCCTCTGAGGGGCGAACATAATGAAAATATCAATGAAATTGAAAAGTAGTCCAATCCCTCTCTCTCCTTTCTCCTTACATAAATTTACCCATATTTAAAAGATTAATTGACCCTAAAGAGCTTTGTTGAAGTTTACATGTCAACAAAAATATAAAAGTTTTAAAAATCGTAATACAATTGTTCCTTCCGTCCGTAACTACCAAATGCAGAAGGAGTCACTGTACTTACGTCAAAAAGTCAAACGAAGAGAGTCTGTCCGGAGTGTCACGCAGTACATCATAACTAAATCCCAGATTGAGTATGACTGAATTTCGTCTGTAATACTTGACTTATGAGGTCCTGCTATTATTATTCTTGTCGCAAAACTTGAAATAGTTTTATTTATGTACATTAAAACATTTACCACTAAATGAATATACTAATATATTATTACATCACTTAAATTCGCCATTGACTGAGAAGCTCCAAACCAAAAACAAAAAGCATCAAACTAAATCAACACAAATCTGTACATGTAGATGTCACATAAACGTCATCCCTATTGGATCCAACGTTGCGGATTCAGCAGAACGCTTGGGTATGAATGTAGACCCAAAACTTCACTGGAAAGTCCATGTGAAAAAAAGAGCTTATGTGATCTACATCGGGACCTGCAAACGGACTCAGTTAATCAGACCATCACCAAAGTCATCAGCAAAAACTTCTCCAACATGTCACCATCGAGGCAATCTCAGAAGACTCAAGATCACAAAAGCCTTTGAGTTACTATAGTGACAATAAAAAGCGATAGTTACAGGTTAGTTTTATTAGTGTAATTTAAGATATCAGAAACTAAGGTAGGTTAGATCAAATTTATTATCAGAAAATATTACACTGAGCGACAAGACTTATAAGAAGAAGAAGGGGAAGAAGAAACAGTTTTTCGAATGGAATTTCTGGAATGCGAGTGTAGCGTACGGACACCAATCAGCAAATATTGAACGCCATAGTTATGTACAATGATTTCCACGTAATAAGCATAGGACACCGCGAGATCTGCGATGTCAGCATTTTGCCACGATATATGAAGAGACCTTAAGATTCACATTGTCAGCTTTTCGGATGCGAACCTATAAAGTTTTAGAATTAAGCAATATGAAAGGATTCTTAATTTTCGATTGTATTTTTGAAAATAAAGTTTTTAAAAAGTCGTCTCGTCCTCGCTTGAACATAATTGGCGCAGTCGGTAGGATGAATGCACAATTCAATTGCTTGAAAATCAGCCTATAGGCAACTGTCGAAAACACCACATCGAACTATTACAACCTCTTGCAGAGCAAGTAACGTAAGCAAAAGTACGTATTTCACCTCTCGAAAATACATTGCTCTTTGCTAAGTGTAAAATCGATCAATACTTTAAGATCGATATTCCAGCACTTATAGAAATTCCCGCTGCTTGCCAAATTACCTTGGGTAAGACAAGTTATTACAACGATGGCATAATTATGAAATGAAAGCTTTTGCTTTTACCTGAAGTCTATTTAGAAGAATTGAAACCAATTACGTCACACAGATTAGCGAACATCAGTCAAATTAGGTTGCTAGCTATATCAATTAAAACAGATAGCAAATGAACTGTAATCGATTGAAGAAATTGTTTAGTTTTAAGTAATTTGAAAGGATTCATGTACCTGTTGCTGCAGAAACTCTTAATTTTCGATTGTATTTTTGAAAATAAAGTTTTTAAAAAGTCATCTCGTCCTGACTTGAACATAATTCCATGGTTATATGGTTATAGTATATTATGCAACAAGTGCGGTGAACGGCATTTGACTCACGAGTTTATTTAACACGAGCGGAACGCAGCGGAGCGAGTTTTTAATAAACGAGTGAGTTAAAATTTTACCGAACATGTTGCATACTATACTTTTTCTACGAGCGTTAGTTTTTGGGTACATTTTCACAAAACAACACGAACACATTCACTGACATGACCGTCAGACTTGACAAACGTCAAAATTTCATAAAGCATGGGAAATATCTACCAAAACATCAGATTGCTCCCAAATCCGTGTGGTAAAATCCCGGAAATATCCGAAGTGGCTCGGATTCATGGGAAAGGAAACTGACGTGGCAAAGTGACGCTTCCCGCACGCTAGATCGGTGGGTAATTAGGTATTTTACAGACGGGAGTAGAAAAAAATATTATCTGCGCAAGAGGCCTGAAATGCTTCCATCCAAAACTTAAATTTTGTAGAAAGAAAGTATGTTACTAGAAAAACGACCAAGCCTGATCGGACATGACTAAAACGTTCGGTGGGTATAGCATAGTATAGAACTATGGGGCTTCTTCAGGACCAACACGGCAAATCAACGCAATGAATCAGTCGGTCGGGGTTGAAAACTTCAAAAACCATTAAAAACCTCTGGATTAATTAGAGGAAAAGTAAACTTCAATTGGTCGACGACGACGACGACCCAGGTGGCCCCGCGGCGAAACCATAGACGTCGCTTTGAAGTTTTCCTAATTACTTGGCCGTTTTTTTTAGCGCACGACTTTACGGCTTTTCGGACCCTCAAAGCGCCGCGCTTTGCCCGGCATTAACCGCCGGTGTTGCTCGACACCGTCCGAATTATTATACGCTCCGGGCGTATAGTAGTTTTCAATTAATCCCGCTTCTGACGTTAAACGAAAACACGATTTCGAACGACCGGAGCAAAAAATTCGCGGCCACCGCTTTTCGAATTAGACAACAACAACGACACGGACGAAAAAAAGGGTACGGTTTAATTAAAATCAAATGGCGAGGGCCGATGCACAAAGCGTTCGACGGCGAGACGTTATTTAATTAATTTCGACGCCTTAAGGGTTGTAAGGTCTGTCCACAGTCGCGACAGAGGAACAAAGAACGTCAGTTGAGCATACGTGATATCATGAGAGCCCTTTTTCAAGTATTCCTCAATATCAACCGGTTGTGTGGTTGGATGCATCTTCGAGATGTGAAATTGAGACCTTCTGATGGCCACCTGCACGACGAAAGGTCGTTAAGATTGCCCACTATCGGTTGGAGCCGGGGGATGAAATTGGCTCGAGTTTTTATTTGCGGCGGCCCGGCATCACTGGCAGCACTGGTCCCAGGCACTGGGGCGCTTTCGGATGTCAGACTGATGAGTTCGCTGCATTTTTTCCTGGCTGCAGCTTCATGCAGAGCTCCAGCAATAGTCGGTCCGGTTAGACTTTTTTGTGAGAGTGTAGTGCCTCTCTCATTGGATGCATTACTGGGCTTTATAGTAGGTTTGATTGGCTTATTTACCGTGCCGGAAGGAGCCAGGCCGATATGAGCTGCCGACTTATTCTTCAATATTGCCATCTGGTCATGAAGAGAATCAATAACCATTGCTTGGTAGAGTATAGTTTCGTTCTTTTGCTTAAGTAGTTCAGATACCGGATCTCAGTAAGGTGGTCGACGGTAGGGCAGCCTGCCAAGATGTGATCGCCTGTGTTCATTGTCTCCGCTGGGGACGGTTCAGTGGATGACCCAGCATGCTTTTCGGCGTTGCGAGGGTCATACGTACAACAATCTATTTCGTCATCTTGAAGTATTTTGACAAATTTGCATGTTTTAGCGCAAGACTTGTGCATTAGTATACCACCAACGATGCACCTCAGACCTGTGCCCGGGACACCGTCGCAGCGTTTGCAGGCTTTTTGCACCATTGCTGTCACTATGCGATATTGTAGCTGTTATACAGTGAGAAAAATCGGTATTCAAGAACAATAGTTTATTTAATTCCGACCGTAGGCGGAAACAACTTTTCACGTGCTCCCCGAGCAACAAAAAAATGGTAGGTGTTGCTAAGCTGACAAAACGACTGCCTTATCTGGGTTACTCACGAAGTGTTCGTGGTAGCTAATACGTGCCACGCACCACACTTATGTAACTAGCAAGTCACTTTAGAGTTTTTAAATTGCACTTTAACTAAGGTTTCGGGACAAACACGTGAGGAGAGCACTATGTAGGTAGTAGGCCGCGTACACCAGCGGTAATCAATCAATCAATGAATAATAATAATAATAATCAGCCTTTATTATTTCAAAAAAAAAAAACAATATACAATATTAATATTTTTCAAAACAAAGTAAACAGATAGCTCAAAAGCGGCGCAGTCTAGCTTTAAATAGCTACTCTACTGAGCCGCCAAAGAACTAATTATATAATTAATAAATTGGGCACTATTTATTGAAGTAAAAAATGGATGGACAACAAATAAAATATGAAAAATACCTGCAAAATCGGAAGGACAACATAACTCTACTACACAATACAGAAAAGATAAACAATTTGATAACTCAATATAATGCCTTGCTAATAACATAATTAGTAACACATTATTAGGAAAACTGTATGTGTAACAAATGATCTTTGTACCTTTTTTTAAATGAATATAAATTTAAGTTACTGAATTTCTGTGACAAAGAATTATAAACACGAATTTCGTTGAATGCGAAAGATCTACGAAACAAGTCACTCTGATGATGTGTACCTGTATCTTATATTCACAGAATGGGTAGTACTCCTAGGAGTAAGCCACTCTCTCAGTAAAGTGGGTGAGTCGACGTTATGGATAATTTTCTTAACGAATATGTTGAAATGAAGAGTTCTTCTTTGTTCCCTTTTAAGCCAGTTAGGTTGACGATATGCAGCAGATCATGGTCATGTTTTCGAAGACCCATAATAAAACGAACACAAGCATTCTGTAACCTTCGAATACGGCTCTTACACTCGTTATCAATAAAAAAAACCATACACTACATCACAGTAGTTAAAACGTGAGAGAACAAGTGACCCACATAATTGTTTCCTTAGCCTAAAATTTAAAATATGCTTGTTACTATATAATATTTTTAGTGGGAAATCTGCCTTTCGAAAGATATTTTTTAAATATTCACGAATCTTAGATCACAACCTATGATCACCCCCAAATTTTTAGCTAATAATATAATCTAACATTATATTAATATTTTGTTTAAGTTTAGCTTTAAATTATGCATCCATGCAGCTGCATCCATGCTACTATTAAAATCAAAACAGCAATATAATTGAGTATTGTCGGCATATGCCTGAACTTTGCAAAAATTTAAAGATTTTAACATGTCAGAAGTGTAAATAAAAAAAAAATAACGGCCCTAAAATGGAACCTGCACCCCAGAGAAAATTTCAATATCTTTCGAACATCTGCTATCACAGTATATTTTCTGATATCGATTTGAAAAATAATATTTAATCAGCGCCCGTGAATTAGAGGAAAAACCATAGAAATTCAGCTTGGAAATCGATAGGTCATGGTTCACCGTATCGAATGCCTTCGAAAAATCCAAAAGTATTAAGGCACTCATTAATTTTTTGTCAGTGACTAGGACAATATCATCGATGACACTTATAGGAGCATTATATAGGTTATATACATTTGATTAAAAAGAACTTTTTCGTATAAGAAATGCGAGAATACATAAAAATCTCTAAACATCCAAACAATTTTAATCGCGACTGAGATCTTTCATCAATATGGATATCAATCAACCCAGACGATGTTCATGTCCCTCCTTTAGACATTGCTGACAAAAAGGCCAGTTTAATTGATATAACTATGGAAAATAACAACAATCTGAGAAACGTAAATATAATCGAGGCTGTGGTCCCAAAAAAATCTAGTGAAGAACATCAAAAACCTCACTGCACTTGCAGATGTCTGTTAAATTCTCAGCAACACGTATTGTTGGAAAGTTTATGGAACGAAATCCGAGTAGAAATAACCCACAGCCAGACTGAAACTCAACTCCTTTGCTATCTGAGATGTCTGGGATACGTAAATATCCCGTTAAGAGAAGTTCGAATGCCTTTTGGCGAAAAATAACGAAATTTACAAAATGTTTTATATTTTTAATAAACGATGTTATAATGGACAATTTTCGAAGCACATTCTAGAATGTAGTTTAATAAACATTTGTTTATTCTTATTATTTTATCGAAAGCGATGTAATTTATGCCTGTGCTAATTTGCTCTTCCCACTCTAAATAAAAATTGCCTCACACTAAGCATCACCGGTTTGATATACGGAGTTCAAAGGTCCTGAGTAATATTGATCATTTGAAAACCATAATACGTTACGAGCTAGGGCACATAAAAGCGCTTTCGCTTGATGTTAGCCAAGGGTCTGTTTCGTATTTCATTACAGATATGCAGTGGATCGAATAGGGTTCTGTTTTCCTCTTTCTATAGTTCGAACAGATCGCAGATAAAAATCTGTTTTGGGTACATTTTTCACGTTCGTCGTGACAACTGTGCGAACGGTCTCAATATTTCACGTCCCTTGGGTAAGGAATGATAAATTCTACGGGATCGTCTTCGAATTATTTTCGTACCCGTGCCTAATCTTTACGCCGCCCCCACGCGTCGTGCGGATCACGAATCATCTAATGATGTTATTTTGTGCGTGCTTTGTTGCTGTAGGAATGAAGAAGTTATCGGGACCTGCGTGATTTATGGAACCGTCGAGAAAATTGCTTTCCGCTTGGTATACGTCAGGTTCGTCTTCTTTTTTTTGAGTTGCAGGGCAAGCTTACTAGGTCCGTTCGCCCATAACAGGCGTGAGTCTTGTGATGTCATTGATGTTACATTTCGACCAGGGATATAGCGCTTTTACAACCGACCCCGTGATTAACGTTGCATACTGTCGCCCTCCTCAGTTCAATTTTACAAAAATGATTATTTTCAAACTTACCTGTAAGATAGAGTACCTTTACCATTTGAACTATCCAGTGAAAACAGCTTCGCAGGATTAAAGCTCGAGAATCAGGTACATAAATACGTACTTGCTGGAAGGATCACAGTCAAATACCTCCTTAATATATACGAACATATTGCAATTTAGATTAAACTCTTAAGAACGATACATATCACGCAGCATCAATGCTTAATAAAATTTAAAACGTTACGCTTCAAGACATACTTAATGCTGAACATGTTGGGATGGGTTTTACCACAGTCCTGCAAAGGTCTGCGGTTAAGGTACTGTAAAATACTTAAAACGTCAAACCAATAAATGCACTATATTTTTAGTCCTATAATAACAAACTTGATGTAAATGCTCACAATTAATAACTTAATGATGCTATTACTGACAATGAAATTAGTCATTTGTCATTTGAAATTTACTAAGAATAATGAAACCGACACCTCCAAAAAAGTGAAAAAAGTGAAAAAGTGAAATTTTAATTTTTTTTTTCCGTAGCATCACAACCCTTCGTGGGTCTTAGCTGCATCTACGACTCGTCTCCATCTGTCCCTGTCCAACACAACCTCCGTCCAGTTCCGTACTCCCAAGATTTTTACATCCTCTTCGATATTGTCCCTCCATCTGAGCCTTGGTCTTCCTAAGGGTCTCTTTCCTGCTGGGTTTTCTTCCCATATCCTCTTTACAAGACGTTCATTCGGCGATCTCTGCACGTGTCCAGCCCACCTGAGCCTTTGTGCTTTTATTTCGTTTACTAAACTCGGTCTTTTGTACATGTCGTTAAGCTCCGCATTCGTTCTTATTCGATATTGACCCGTTCTCTCATCTATTGTTGGTCCAAAGATTTTCCGCAACATCCTTCGTTCAAAGCGTCTTAACACTAGTTCGTTCTGCTTTGTCATTGTCCATGTTTCCGAGCCATACATTACGATTGGCTTGATTACTGCCGAATATATCCGTAGTTTTGAGTTCCTAGATATCAGTCGGGACTTAAACAGGTTCTGCAAGGCGAAAAAACATTTATTGCCCTTTTGTATTCTTGCTTTTATTTCGCTGGTGATATCGTTATCCGAAGTTATAACTGCTCCTAGGTACTGAAATTGGTTTACGCATTCAAAATTGTGGGTGTCCATGGTTATGTTCTGTCCTATTCTGCCCCTTCCTGTTCTCCATCCGGCCCACATATATTTGGTCTTGTCCTCGTTGATCATGAGTCCTACCTTCTTGGTCTCCTTCTCTATGTTCATGAACATTTCTTTTGTTTTAATCGTACTGCTTCCTACCGTAACAATGTCATCGGCATATGCCAAAATCATTTCTGGGCCCTTATTTGTAAATATTTCCAAGCCAATATTCGCTTCTTTGATGGCCATGTCCAGCACTATGTTGAAAAGCAATGGTGAAAGTCCATCGCCCTGTTTTAGGCCATTGTTAATGGAGAATGCCTCGGTGTTGTTCTTTCCTACCCTAACTTTGGCTTTAGAGTTTTCTATGCATATCTTGGTTAGCCTTATGATCTTTTTTGGTACCCCTATGCCTTCCAACGCTTGCCAGACACTTTCCCTGGTGATGCTATCATATGCTTGGCGGAAATCTACGAACAGTTGGTGAACCTCTCTGTTAAACTCCCAGCTTTTCTCTAGGAGCTGTCTTATGGTGAATATTTGATCTGTTGTTGATCTCTTGGGTCGAAACCCGCATTGGTAGTCCCCTAAGTTGTCTTCTGCGTATGGGGATATGCGTCCTCTTAATACATTTGACAGAACCTTGTATGTTATATTTAGCAGGGTTATTCCTCTATAGTTTTTACAGGCCATCCGGTCTCCTTTCTTATGAATGGGGACGATGGTACCCTCATTCCACTCCTTTGGTAGGGCTTCTGTTTTCCATATGTTTTTCAACAGCTCTAGTATGGCAGTATCTAGATGTTCCCCTCCAAATTTTATGCATTCTGCCGTAATGGAGTCCTCACCCGGGGCCTTGTTATTCTTTAATTGGTTTATTGCCCTTTTAATCTCCTCTAGCGTGGGTTCTGGCATATGCTCCTCCGCACTTTGGTATACCTTCTTCGTGTTCCCAGTTACTGTATCTATGTTTAATAGGTTTTCAAAGAATTGTTTCCATGCTTGCATTACTTCTTTTATATCCGTTATGAGCTCGTTGTTTTCATTTCTTAAAATGTTGGTCTTTGGTGTGTAACCTTTCCTTATACTTTTCACTTGATTGAAAAAGTTCCGGCTGTTTGTTAGCCCAGCTTCCTTTTCTACATTCTCTATTGTTTTGTTGTAAGCTTCTCTTTTTTTTTTTTCTTATCTTTCTTTTTGCCTCCGCTCTGAGGTCGTTGAATCTTTGGACGTTTCCGTCACTTGGACACTGCAACATTTGAATTCTGGCCTTGTTTTTGGTATCTAAGGCCTTCTGGCTTTCTTCATCATACCAGTCTTTTCTTCTTCTATTCTTTGTGTTCTCGCCTAAGGCTCTTTGTGCAGCGTTGATTACTGATGTTCTGATCTGTTTCCAGTGCTCCTCTACATCCGACGCCTCTTGGGTGACATTTTTCTGTAGTTGTGTTTCCAGCTCTTTTTGGTATTCGTGTCTGCATGTTTCATCCTGGTTTAGTTTATCTGTGTTCCACCTTTTTAGTGCTGATGTTTCTTGACTTGTTATGGTTTTTTTAATCCTTGATCGAACCTTTACCCGCACCAGAAAGTGATCTGTTCCTGCATCCGCCCCTCTTTGGCTCTTCACATCTATGATGCTCCTAACGTGTCTCGCGTTTGCTATTACATGATCTATTTGGTTTCGCGTTTTCCGATCATTGGATATCCATGTCTCTTTGTGGATGTTCTTGTGTGGGAACATTGTCGAGGCGATCCTCAGGTTATTAGCCGCTGCCAAGTTGATCAGTCGTTGGCCGTTGTCGTTTGATAGCTCATGGAGACTATGTCTTCCAATATGTGGTCTAAAAGCTTCTTCTCTTCCAACCTTGGCATTAAGGTCTCCCAGAATGATTAACATGTCCTGTTTAGGTACCGCACTTATGGTTTGCTCCAGTTGTTCGTAGTACTCGTCTTTGACTTCTTCATCCTTATCTTCGGTTGGTGCATGCGTCGAGATAAGTGTATAGTTGTACCATCTATCTCTAATTCTAAGGGTGGATATCCTGTTATTTACGGCACGAAAGTTCATTACCTGTCCCAGAATCTTTCCGCTCATTGCAAAGCCTGTTCCAAATTCGTGTTTGTTATCCCTTGTTCCGCCATTGAAAATGGTGTACTTTCCCATGGTCTGAGTACTTTCCTCCGGTCACCTTATTTCCTGAAGGGCAACTACATCCATCTTATAGATCTCCATTTGTTGTATCGCTCTTTTGGCTGCGCCTGCTCTACACCAGCTCAGTACGTTCCATGTTCCAAAATTCGTATTCCTGTTTCGTTGCTTTCGTCGTCTATTCTGATCCGTCCCGCTCCGAGGCTTGTCGTTCTGCTTCGTAACAGTAGGTTTTTTACAAGGCAGGGTTGTTAGCCCTACGCTTAACCCTCCTCCTTTGTCCGGGCTTGGGACCGGCAACGGTGTTTACTGGGCTACTCCATCCACCCAGTTACCACCGCAGGCGAATTGTGTATTGTGTATTGCTAGCAATCAAAATTAATTAGAAAGATGGAATTTATATATTTGGTCCTTAAATTTTGTGGAACGAGAACTGGCACATTTCAAAATGACGTGGTTCAAACTGGGTTCATCCCAGTGACGAATTTTTGACGACGCTCTGTCCGCCTGAAATCTGGACTTTAAACCGATAACGACAAACGACTCACTCCCACTCGTTTACCTCAGGACGTGACTGAGGAGGTTAACTTGGAAAACTTTGCGCAAACTTTTAACGAACATACACCGCGAAGTTTTAGCGGAGAAATTGCGAACCGATGGATATAATTAGATAACTTTTTTTTAAACCGCCATGTGCTATGCTTCCTCCTCTTTCTCTTGTACATAAGTTTTGTTCCCCAAAAAGGTCGCGTTAAACTTTTAAATAACTTCATGCTGGTGGGAAAATGACTTCTGTCTTCTAAATAACTCAATTTCAATGTAAAAAATTATTGGAATATACACCCGATGACTAACAAAACGAGATAGTAATTATAAAAAGAACTTTTGAAAGGCTCTGATAGAGATTAACATACTTTGAAGGGGAACTCTGTTGATATAGTGTTCTGGTCTTCCGGTTTTGATCTTTGAAGTGTTTGCCCAAATCCCATTATGACCCACATCTTCCTATTCAGATTCCGCCAGAACCACTGTGTGGTCAGCGGATCTTATTTTGACAGCTTAGCGACATTCCTGCAGTGATGTTCGATTGTGTTCCGAATGTACAGGGTTATTCATTATATTTTGACACCCACCTACAGGTTTAATTTTCAAAGATAGAAAAAAAAGTTTGAAGATTTTGCAAGCTGTCAAAATGACAGTAACATCACTTTTTTTAAGTGAATAATAAATTATAAAATAAAATATCTTATGTCATTGGACTCACGCTGCAGATCTTTAGTTTTGATTAGTTGTCATAAAACATTGTTAAAACAGTCGCAAACATAGATAATATGGTTGCTGTCAAAATGAATGATAATTATTTTTAAACTGAAATATTCAAAAACCGCAAAATGAAATGTCAATAAACTATATGTTTTTGAAATCAGGAAAAAAGATCTAAGATTTAAGCTGATGATATATAGAGCATTACATTTGAAAAAACTAATGTTGCTGTCATTTTGCATAAGATAATAGAGCAAAAGTCTTCAAACTTTTGTATTTACACTTTTTTTTCTATCTTCCAATATTAATCCTGTAGGTAGATGAGTGGTTAGGTGGATTCCTGCAGAACAGTATAGGCCAAAATCTTTCTTTATACTTCTAAATATCTTTTCCTTTTACGTTACCTTCCTAAATCCATATTGGGATCAGCTTAGCTATTCTTCACACCTGTCATAGATGTGGTTGAAAATGATTCGCATAAAGATCTTCGTTATGTTTTCTTCGTGAGTGTTACATACTTGGACGTCAACCAAGCCTTACGGCAGTATGTCGGGTCTGGTTCAGTTTTAACGCTTGCGTTCTGTATCAGCAGTCAGTCTTAAAGTTTCTTTTTATTTAGTTGAATGTTTAGCTTTATTAAATCTAAATTTAAAAAAAATCGACGAGCCTGGATTTTTATGTACCCCGGACCAATCAGCCGCTATACGCCTTGGATCGAGTTCAGTTTCCTGCGCGAAATATTTATTACCCTCCCAAAAACGATCGCTGAAAATCTAACGGCCGGACGCTTAACGTTAACGCGAACGAAAATATAGCAGTAAAATTTTTAATTGGCGTCGTAAATCCGGGCCTCCGTAGCCCGGAGTTAATATACCGCCGCGCTAAACTTCTAGGAGTAGTAAATACCGAACATCACTCGGAGAAATAAGTTTACAACCGGCGGCGTTTCGGAACATCTGCTTTACGAATCCCGGCTCGTAAAATCGCGAGCCTTAAATGCGATTTACATAAAAATATGAAGAGGCGCGGCGGCTACTGGCCCTCCCGCCCCCGCTGGAAATTAATAGGACGAACGCAAGAGTTCCGGGGGTTGTAAATATCGATCGCCCTCTCGAGATAGGTCATTGCGTCACTGCGATACGTCAAATTGACCACGGCTTAAACAAATTCAATTGATTTGCGCTAGACTTAATCCTCCCAGTCGGTAACACCAAATACCAACGTTCAAATAATTACGCGCGTTTAACCGCCTTGATGTTTGACGTTATCTGACAACTTCATCTTCGTTCGATGTTTACCGCCAATTACGAACCCAACCCTTAGTCATTCCGCGAAATCTTGCAAATACCTCTTTTAGCAATAGAAGAATTACATATGAATTCCCATGTACGAACTATACTATAGATATGACCACGTCAATACGCGGCTGATAACTAACTAAACTATCATCACGTTCAACTCTTACAGAAATATTTACACTTGATAATTTCGTGGACATCATATTTTCACAAATAATAAATGAAACTAATATGTTAGGTCCGTGGAAGTCATAGTCTCGTCTAAAATGAACACAGCTCCAATTCCTCTACATAAGTTTTGAACTCAACTATTATAGTAAGTAAACCCTGGCCATCGTGTCCACGCTGGTTGTGAAATGCTCAATATCACGCACATAAATGCGGATATGAGTACAATACCAGGCGGATAACAGACATT
The DNA here is from genome assembly GCF_029955315.1 of Cylas formicarius. Classification (NCBI taxonomy): domain Eukaryota; kingdom Metazoa; phylum Arthropoda; class Insecta; order Coleoptera; family Brentidae; genus Cylas; species Cylas formicarius. The sequence goes on along the minus strand of NW_026844326.1, from coordinate 26,817,847 downwards.
CTACTATCAACTATCAAGTTTTACCGCTATATAAGTAGCTTCAGCCATAAATCACCAAATAAACTCGTGTTAGTCATAGTCTCATAAATTACGAAAGCTAAAACTCAACAGGCCTCATAGCCGCATCAAAATGCGAAACCCCAGTGTAGTTCCAGATGCTCTACAATAGTTTTGAACTAAAATTTTTTACTAAGTATACCCTGGGCTTTGGGTCCACACTGATTGTGATTAAATTACTCAGTGCCACACCCATAAATGCGGATATGAGTACAATGATCAATACCAGGCGGATAACTATAATATTCTACCGTTAGGTAAGTATCTACAGCGAAAAATCACTACACAAATTCGTGGGAGTCATAGTCTCATAAATTATGAACGCTAAAACTCAACAGGCCTCATAGCCGCATCAAAATGCGAATCCGCAGTAAAATTCTAAATTCTCTGTGATAGTTTTGGACTAAACTTTTACACTAAGTATATACTGGGCATTGTGTCCACACTGATTGTGATTAAATTACTCAGTGCCACGCCCATAAATGCGGATATGAGTACAATGGTCAATACCAGGTGAATAAATGACAACCTAAGCTTAACTATCATATTCCACCACTACAGCGAAAAATCACTTGACAAATTCGTCATAGTCATAGTCTCATAAATTATGAATCTACAGTGTAGTTCTAAATCCTCTAAAATAGTTTTGGCCTAAAGCTTTACACTAAGTATATCCTGGCCATTTGGAGGATTGCTCCGGGAATGAGGCAGGCGAGGCTTATGATGGATGGGCCCCGTCCTCCCTCGGACCAGGGAGCTGCTTGGACTGACCAAAAGGGAGTGTTGAACACTAACAGAGGCCTACACAGGACATTGCAGGCTTAGGAGGCATCTTTGCTTGCTAGGCATTGGAGACGACGCGGAGTGCAGGTGGTGCATGGAAGGTTAGGAGACCCCGTATCATCTGCTTTAATATGGGCAAGATTTGGAGTCTTCGGAACAGCCCTGATCGATCCGAACTCAGTGCACGGTATTGGACTAAAAGAGTTGAACTTCTATAGGAGAGGCAGCGTTCTGGGCGCCCTCTAGCGCGGTTTGGGGGCACAACGGGCCCATCTGGTGGCCTAAGTGCTTGGACGTCCGCGGGGAGCGTCCTCCTTTAATACCAATACCAATCCTGCGCATTGTGTCCACATTGATTGTGATTAAAATACTTGATGTCATGTCCATAAATGCGAATATGAGTGCAATGATTAATACTAGGCGGATAACTGACAACCTAAGCTAAACTATCATGTTCTACAGTTACATAAGTATCTCCAGCAAAAAATCACTTGACAAATTCGTCATATTCATAGTCTCATAAATTATGAAAGCTAAAATTCAACAGAGTAAAGGTTTCGAAAAGGATTCTTTAAATGTTACATTTGGTAAGCGCCTCATTACGGTTTAGAGGGCTGGACACTAAAGGCGAATACAATTGATAAATTCGAGGCCTTCAAGGAGAAAATACTTTGGACAGCTAAACTAACAAATGAAGAGGTCCCAAGACGTGTCAACAAACAACGTGGACTGTTTGAATTGATTAGTAAAACGGCACATCTCGGACAAATAATGCGAGAGACGAAACACCAATTCTTGCATCTGCTGATCGAAAGCAAGATCGAAGGAAGAAGAGGAATCGGAAGGAAAAAAAATTCTTGGCTACGAAATATCACACAGTGGACAGGGCTCCACGATGTACAGTCGTTAATATATATCGCAAGGGATAGAGAAGCAATGGAAAACGTTACCGCAAACATCCATTAGTGGATACGCACTTGAAGAAGAAAAAATCATGTTTTAGATCCTTAGACGTCATAGCCGCATCAAAATACGAATCCGCTGTGTAGTTCTAGATCCTCTACAACAGTTTTGGACTAGACTTTTATTTTGTGCACTGTGTCCACACCGACTGCGATTGAAATACTCGATGCCACTTAGCACCCATGCGATGTTAGGGTCGAGTGAAAAAGTTACATATTTCATGGAAAGTTTAAGACCGTCTGACATAAAAATAAATAGCGATAAATTTGTGCGCATCACTTCTGAACGCCGCAGTAAGTAAAAGTGCATGACTACCTGTGCAAAATTAAGCTTATTCCCTAAAATATAATTGTAAACACATGCCCCCATTAAAAAAGTACGCCTGAAAAATGCTGACCGTGGCCATTGAATGAAATAATAGTCCAGCTTTATTATTGGCCTATCCTTGCATATATTCTCCCTTCTATTACTCGCTCATATTTTCTTTGTTTTTCCATACATAATCCGCAAATTATCTGTTTTACACTATGCTTAGTGAATGTCAATTTTTTGCAGTCGCAACATTGTTGCCTGGACTTGCGATCTTTCTTTCTATTAAACAAATAACATCGTCCAGAAACAGGTCATTCGGGTTCTTCCGAATGGATTTTATTGTGCTTTTCCAATTCTAGAAACATTTCTAGCACAGATGATTTGACACTGTTGGGAATTCTTGGTTCTGTTTTGAATCTTCTTCTGACATTTTCCCTAATCAATCACTCTCCTAAGTCCAAAAGAAATTGTCTTCTGCTGTTTTTGCTTTTTAATTTTTCGTCTGGAAAGTTTGCACTCCATAAAATAAATGCAATTAGTGCCGCGACGTCTAATAGCTGTCCAAAAATTGTCATAGGCCATCCATTAGCAATTCGACAAGCTGAATATTCTTTTACCATTTTATCGGTCGTCATCACCCCTTGTTTTATTATAATGAAGTATTATGTCACGCTTGTACTTCATATTTTCTCCCGCAATCAGAATCATGCTCCGTAGACAACATAAGGACAGCCTTATTCTTGCTAGGCACATAGGACACAATTGTATGTTGTTTACGAAAACCAAACATTGGCGAAAAAATGGGTTTATAAAGTTTTGACAAGAGTTCTTAGGGAATATAAGATTTATTTTTTCGTAATGTTCCGCAAAGAGTCATTTCTTTCTCTAATAGTTTACGTGTTAGCGACAAACTTGTGTGTGGTTATGCCATATCCGGTTTCTAGATCTCCGACAAGATCTAAGACGACTCTTTCGCATTCATTCTTTTCTGCTGTATTATTAACTTTTCCCAAGTATGGTTGCATATTTATGCACTATCTGCTGCCGCCCAAATTTTCAGACCATATTTATCTGGTTTACTTTTCATATAAACTCTAAATGAACAACGACCTCTAAATCCAACTAGTTGCTCGTCTACTGTAGTATGGCTTCCGGGATTATAACACTTTTTGAAATTGTCCACAAACATGTTGAAAACTGCTGTTACCGGTGCAAGCTTATCAGTTTTCTTTCTGACTTCCCGTCAAAACGAAAAAAACTCTTCAACAACTGAAAACGTGAGCGAGACATAGTTGCAGGAATAACTGGTCTAGTGTAACCTCTCTTGGTACACCACAACATTACTATCGGTTCCTTTGAAGCTTGAAGGGCACCTAAGATCAAAATGAGGCCAATGTATGCCTTTATTTCAACAGGATCTGTTGCGTTGTGGAGGTTGTGTTTGATTTGGGTGTTTTTTATTCCAAAGTTTGAAAGTAAGCGAATAATGCCATATATAATTCGATAACTCTGCCTGTTCTGCCTTGTCATTAGTATGTCGGACAATTATTTCTATAATTTTGTCTGTCAGAAGCAGTCTAAATGAATCAAGTTTTGAAGCAATATTGATATTGTGTTGATTTAGTCCAGACTTTTTCCTAATCATATTTGCAACTGTTCGTCGTTTTTGTCTAAGTGGCATTTTATACAATTTTGTGTTAACTTTGGTTCGATAAAATAATCTACCTTTTTCTAAGATTTCTTCACTATCGTTAGTCTCCATTACACTGCTCACAGCATAATTCTTCTATAATCACATATTCAGAAACCATTTCACCGTTCTATTATATATCATCTTCAGAATCTATCATTTCCTGAGCATCATGACTATCTTCTTCACTATTACAGAGTTCTTTGTTATTTGTTTTTTATCAGACATTGTGTAACATTTCACGCTAGCGATATGATTTCAAAAATCAAAAATGTCTGACACCGGCTTATATCGACTGTATTGCGCATGACCGTGACTAATCAAAATGAGTATCTTGGCATACCATACGGGGTACAAGTGTACCCCACAATACAAATTTCTTTTTTGTTGACTTTTTTGATGCACGTCATAACTAAAATGACAGTAAATAAAATTGCGGAACCCTTGTGTAAAATTTTAAAAAGATATAAGAAAAATTGCGTTGTACGACGAAGGCAACCGGGAGGTTGGTGTTTTTTTAAAGAATTGGCGTTCGAAGCAATCGACAAATTATGCTTTTGGCAGGTGCGCCGAACAAAAATCGACATTGGCGTCCGGAAATTCAGCCAACGGAACAGGAAATCGACTTTTAAGCCCACCCCATCGATCTCGCTCCTTCCCGCCTAAGGGGAAAATATGGAGTAATTACTTTGGGGGCCAGATTAATTTGATTATCGGGCAACAAGAAACGGCGAGTTTTTGATGGAGCTGGGGATCATGTTTAATTGAGATACTTAATACCGTGCGAGTAAAAATACAGACGTTTTTAAGTACTTTTGACTATGTTGTAGCACAAGTCGCAACTTTATGAGAAAGAATAGTTTAAAAATATATCTGAATTAGGAGCATGGAGTAAACAACCAGTGGACAATCGAACATGATGATTGCATAAAATTCCGTGCCGCCCGAATTTAAAACAACGATTTTATTCCGGCCGCAAAACACGGGTCCCCAATTAACTTGAAAAGGTTTTTTGTGTCTCGCCCAGCCCGGATGAAAATTTCAAATAAACAGTGTCGCATTAAATATTAACTCTCCCGTCGCCGCCCCTCTCCGCTTCACTTTTATTCTTCCCATATATAGATGTATAAATCAAGCCCAGCTTAAACGGCTTTCCGAATAGTGCTAACGTTCGGCTCGCGAATCGGTACATGTACCTTAGAGGTGCTTTTTAGCATAAGACAGAGAAACACGGAAAATACGTTGAAAATTTATGGGAGCTTTTTCCGTTTTTTTCATCTTTTCCCGGGCGCACGGACTTAACTCCTACAGGACATTGTGCACCACCTGCATCGTCATGGATATTTTTCAGAGTCGATTCATCACGAAACAGATAGAGGTCGGTATAATTATTGCTATATTAAAATATAAATATAAAACCAGTAAGAAAAATGTTATTGACGTCGTAAAAAAATGCCGAGATGAGAAAAATAACATCTAAAAATGATGACACTTCACTCACTTATAATTGGTCCAGAGAACAAGAACACTTTAAATTATTAAAAATCAAAAATGAGATCGCAATTATTACATTTAAAACAAGATAGTTTTCGAAAAACCCTGTATAAAATGTCCTTCACATCTCGTCGAACTTCAAAGTTACAAATAAACATCGGTAAATATTAAATTTTGCACAAATAATAGCATTGCCGAATGATAATTTTTCAACCATCTCGCGCCCTGTATAATTGACGAAACCTGAAACTCTTTCACCACACGGTTTACGATACTGTTCAAATAAAATTATCCCAGCTTTAACGGTTTTTCATTTATCGCCAATAATTTACCCACTAAAGGGGAAATTTCTAGGATCTGTTAGAAGTTTTTGGCCACAAACGACGTACCCTGTATATAATTCCAACAATAGAGGATATAGATCTCTATCTCCTTAGTTTCCTGGTATCCGAATGGAGTAAATGGTTTTCAAAAAACTGCTTGTCTAGTAAATAGTAAATGACGTCATCGCGTCTGGATTGAGGGCGAAAAATAGTGATTTTCATTTGGATTTGTTGAAATATCTCGAACAACGTATAATAATGATAATATTATAATAAAATATTATTGTAATAAATCGTTACTTTGGACGAATTTTTTATGTACATGTTTCGAGATTTGTTCGGCGAAAAAGATTGAGAAGAGCTCAGTAAACAGGGAAGTTTTTGTATAATTTTTTTAGCACAGGTTTTTTTTTTTAAATTAAGTCGCCCATACGTGTTGCGTTGTAATATTTTCTTACGTGAAAAATATGTACAGGGTTTTCAATTATATTTTGACACCTACTAACAAAGTTTGTTGGGAAAAAAATTCTCTTTTGCCTAATAAACTCGGGGTTATTTTAAAAACTGCTTAACCAAACATCGACGCGTTCAACATTTTTGAAATGGGCTGGCAAAGGACTTTCATCCTCAGTAAAAATATGCTATATGAAAAAAGCGACGTGGCTCTTTTCTTCAGGCAATAGAGAAAAATACCAGTTTTGATAAACTCCGTGGGTATATCTGGAGTATTATATCTTTAAAAGTAGTATCATTTCTTTGCTATTTAAAAAATATCTAATATTGCCAACAAGTTGCCTAATGCGGGTAGCTTTAAATTCAATAAGAATTTATACAGGTGTTATTTTAAACCTCGAATATCTCAAAAATTAAGGAAAATTTAAATATAAGATGGATTACAAACTTATCTTATTTTTTGTCGTAGAATTGATATCTGAATAAAACTATATGATGTTCTCTTTGAAAATCTTGAGATTTTGTTAATTGAATTCCCCAAAACGGCACCACCTATTTAGGACACCCTGTATAAGCTGAGGCGATCTGTCAAACTGATTGAGTAGAGCATCATCTCCATAGTCTGTGGTTAAATTTTCGTTACAATACCCGGATGAGTAGCGTCACAACACAATTTTGTACAGGCCAATCAAAATATGAAAAAAAAAAACATAACCCCAATTTATGCCTAAGCTATGCAAAATTCGAATAGCAATTTCTTAAGAAAGTGTAATTTATTTTAACCAAGAAGTCAAAAAATGTCGAAACATAAAGGGTATTCCGTTTGAAATAACAAATATGATATCGCTGGGAACACTTTTGACACACCCTGTATCAACAAAATTGTTATGAACCATGCGAAATGTCAATACTATCAATTTCACAAAATAAATAAGAACTAAAAGTTCAGATTTTCACGAAATTATGTATTTTGATAGTATTGATATTTGACATGGTTCATTACTTGATGGATTAAAATCGTTTCTCCTATGGGTTTCCAGATCGTATAGAGGATCGTTTTATTTGGCAGACGGTGTACTTTTAACTACCCAACTAAAAGTTTTTAGAATTTTGTGATTTCGATGCCGCACAACACTCTGTAGCGACGACATTGTAGCGCGGGAACGCGGGAACTTGGTCGAAAATGCCATTCCGACTAATCCGGGTTCATAAATAACCGCGTTCGAAGTTTGTTTTCAAGTTATTGCGTCGTTAAATTTTCACGCGCAACACACATTATTTGGTCGGTTAGTGGCGGGTTAAACTTTGAAAATTTCACGGGTAAATTAATCGCTCCTCTGTCGCATCTTAGCGGCCTTCGTCCTACCGACTGCGCCACCCTGCACAACGTACCCGTTACGCTCGCACGAAACGGGTGTTAACACGTAATTAGAATGGACGGACTACGGGATCGCGCGTGCTGCCATTTATCATATTTAATCGCATCAATAATTGCTCGTAATTAAAACACCGACAGTTTTTGCGGGGAAATAACGAACTGCGGCCATCTATTATAAAACGCGTCAACTATACCAGCTTTCGAGGGACACCCAGACATTTATTATTTTACAATGACGCTGATAAATAAACTTTAATTAATTGGCGAAATTTGTCCAACCGGATATAACGAATCGTATAAGCGCTTGCACATTTTTTGAGTTAATTAAAACTAGAAATAATAATTGAGGATAACAACCGCCCTGCCAACCAACAGAATAAAATTGGGATTTGGATTTCAAATATATGGTGGTCATTCGGTACAAAATTGAGTTTATTGATTTAGTATTATTGCAGTCACCGTTGAACTTAAAAAAAACTGTTTCTCAGAACTATTTTGCTTTGTTGTTTGCAAGTATTTGGGAGTAACTCGAAATTTTTTTGGCCTATTTATGTCATCAGATGAAATCCCAACTGAGATACTAAAAATATTGGGAGAGAAAGCAATTAGTTAAGTTGTTTTAAGCCGACGTTTATCCCGATTCCTAAATCAGCAAAGGCTAGAATTTGCAATGGCTCATGTCTTGACATTATTTCTAAAAATAATACATCAAAGAATTTACCCAAAAATTGAGGAACGCATTGAAGATACTCAGTTCGGATTCCGCAAGGACCTAAGTACAAGAAAGGCTCTGTTCAGTATTCAAGATGTCCAGATATGAACTGCGATGTAATTATGTGCTTTATTACTAATACTAATACTAATACTAAAAACAACAAGAATTGATTACAATGACTTGAGAATTATTGCCAACCTCTACTGACATCAAAATGCAAATGTGAATATGGGAAATAATATGACTGAAAGCATCTCAATTAAAAGAGGGGTAAGACAAGGTTGCCACAACAACCTCCTCCAATATTCCAAGAAGCTTCAGAAAAAAGCGAAAGTGGAATAAAAATAAATGGGGTAATAATAAACAACTTAAGATATACAGATGATTCCGTTCTATTGGTAGATAATATTGAAGGACTTCAAAAACTCCTAGATCGATCAAGTAGTAGTTTGATGCAACCATTACGGTCTTAAACTCAACATCAAAAAGACCAACCTTATGGCTGTAACTAAAGGACCGAATATACATGCAGAACTGTGGATCGGTCAAAGTAAACTTGAAAGGGTCAAGAGGATTAAATATCTGGGACGACTATTAAGCGAAAACTGGGACCATTCACTGGAAATAAAATCAAGAATTGAACAAGCAAGAGCAAGGGAAGTGATGTGTGGACACGAACTTAAAGTTGAGCTCAGAATGAGAATGGTCCGATGTTACACGTTCCCGATCGTATTGTATGGAGTAGAATCTTGGATTCTCACGGAGACAACCTTAAAAAAGCTGGAAGCTTTTGAAATATGATATAGGGTCACTAACATAGAAGTTATAATCAGAATAAAGAAAAATAAAAAAATCATTGCTAACATGAACCATAGAATATTCAGCATTTCATCTCAAGGTAAGATTGAGCGAACACGAGCCTCAGGGAGAAGAAAAACATCATGGCTGACAACCTACGATAGTGGTTCGGACAATCAACCAATACGCTGTTTAGGACAGCTGTAAAGAAAGTATTGATAGCGAACATACGGTAAAAAACGGATATGGTGCATCAAGAAGAAGAAGAAATTTGGATAATGACATCAAAAGTTGAAAGTTCAAAATCATTATGGTTGTGTACCTAAGTATCACTCTTGAGCGGAATTTAAATACTTTTAAGACACCACGGACCACTTATGACACCGTTTGAATCAATTAGCCATATTTTTTACGATTTTTTTTCTTTTAGATTTTTGCCTATAATTTGGAAACCCTGTAATCGAAAAAATACCCGAAATAAATGTTATTGCACTGGATCTTCTGCGTCTGCCGGTTAAATAATTTTGCCGAACGGGTGAACGATTATGGAGGAAAACATATTTTTCTGGAAGCTAAAATTACCAAAAAAAATCAAAAATAAAAAAATATACTGGGTAAAATTTGATTGCGCCCAATTTCTACCATTTAGCACGGAATATCGGGAACAATATGCGAAAATCATAAATACAAAAATTTTTGCTGTCTATGCGAGCTATATCGCAATATAAAAAAAAGTGAGACCTGAATCATAGTCTTTCAGTTATAAACAATTTTCAATGGACCCATTTTTCATTTTTTTTTAATTAGATTTAATCGATTTTCGAAAGTAACAAGTGACCATCGTGTCACGACTAATTATGGGCGTGCAAAAACTTTCAGCCGGGAAAATACCCGCTTAAATAACAACCGTCATTAATCCAATTATCTTTGCGAATACGTTTTACCGACTGCGTATAATTGCAGCGACCCTGAATGCGTCGCTAACGAGACCGCGGTCGCCATCTGCTTCGCGTCGACAAAGTATCACAACAATGTACTTTTAAAGAGCGTCCGTCGAGATAAACCGTTTAGGCGCGCTTTGAAAAATTTGCCCCCGGTGCGTTGTCGCCGAAGAGTGGACGGGTTAATAAATCCATGGCACGTAAAAAATCCCGCGCGACCAATCAATTGCCCGGCCAGATAAGGCAATTACGATTTTTCAAAACGTCCGACGAACCGGAATTAAACAAGGAACGTGCCGCGCCATCTTAAATTGTTTCCCCACCGCTTCCGCGAAGTTGTTGTTCGCCGCGCTATCTCGTCATCGCGGAGCTAGTTGAAAGTGACAAATTGTTTCGGATATTTTTAAAGTATCCGCGACGATGATGTTTACAGTGTGAACACACTCAAATCGACGGAATTGCTAACTTTGCGTTCCATTTTCAGTGAGGATTAAGTCTTACATTAATTATTTATTTTTACTTGTTACTTTCGAAAATCGATGAAATCGATTTTTTCGAAAGTGTCTGCGCTCGTATAAGAATTTTATATCTCGGTAACGGTAAGTCCTATGGGATCGCCGTTGGTACAGAAATGATCTTTTTTGAACATATATGCAGCTTAACCCCGTGACGGAACCTATTGAAAATGGGGGGGGGGGGGCTGTTTAACACCGATATTGCTTGCGTGCGGATAATATTTATTTATTTAGTAATTTCTCTTTCCTGTTTTTTAAATTAAACTTTTAATTCCTCCTACGAATTTGATCTGAACGCTATATTGAACAGAGTATGGAACTGGTTGGAACAGTTTTTAAATAAAGGCTTTGTTTATTATGTATTACGTAGTAACTATTTTCAGTTCTATATAAGATTTGCTGTCTTCGTTTCACCATAGATCTTTATGTCCCTAATCAGAAGGTTTGATAACTGTTTAACACCGATATTGCTTGCGTGCAGATAATATTCATTTATTTAATAATTTCCCTCTTTCCTGTTTTTTAAATTTCACTTTTAATTCCTCCTACGAGTTTGATCTAAACGCTATATTAGAGAGCTATGGAATTGGTTGGAACTGTTTTTAAATAAAGGCATTATTTATTATGTATTATGTAGTGACTATTTTCAGTTATATATAAGATTTGCTGTCTTCGTTTCACCGTAGATCTTTCCAAGATTAAACGATTTATTCCAGTTCGAAATAATATCGTCAGTTTGTATGCGCGGTCGTTGGGGTGGAACCCCACCGCCAAAAGCCAAACGGTAAAACGAGGTGCGGGGACATGTTTACAACGACGTGCCGTCTACTCTCTAATTAGTAAGGGGCCCGTTGTTATGCATGCAAACGGTTCCTTTTGCGGTACGGCGGCAGGGGCGCGAAAATATTTCTCGCGAATATGCTCCCCCGGAATCTGGCTCGGGCGTTTGAATCCGGGAGACTGTCTCGGTTAGGTTGTTTACGCTTTTTGCTCACTTTCGCCACACGCAGGCCTTCCTTTTAAATTTTCTTCGTGCGTCGCGAAACAAACTCGGAATGGTGAACACAAAGCACGGAGCGCAAAGATTCTGTTTTCACCCCCGTAGACTTGTCATCACACGGGATACGGCAGGCGACGTTGGGAAGGATTGTTAAAGCGAGACAGTTTCACCTCTTCGGTGCACGACCTCATTAGACTCAGGGAGTGTTGATTAACAGCGTACGTGCAGACGCGACAAGACGTTTGACAGCGTTCCGCGATTAAGGGTGGTTTTATGCAAATTTTGAGACGATCGCGATTGTTTAAATAATCCCGTACGATTGGGGCATTTATTTTGAGCACGGGAAGAGTGTAGGTTGACAGGGAGGCCCATTATTTGAAGCTAAGTTCACAATAATAACGATGATGAACAAATGACTACCGTAATTCAATAAGTTTTCATTTCATTGTTTAATTTCTTCATTGTTCATCGCCGATAGAAAAAAAACTTGTATCACCTACTGTCAAAATTGATTTTAGACAAAATTGTTAATGAAAATAGTCAATTTTTTAAAATCGTTCTTAAATGAAATGACATGCAAAATTAGACAAAGACTAGACGGTTGCAGCCACGAAAAAGTGAGAATCGTAACATCATAAGTTGTGGAAAAACTGAACTGACAAATGAACCTGAACTGGAACGCCATATTTGAACAATATTAATAATAGAATTGAGATACGTACTATACATAATACACAGTATACAATACTAAAATTTCTAAGGGCGAAGTCTAGCTGACTAAGTCAGCTATTCAACATTAATCCAACACAATTAATCTATATATTATACACCTTTTTGACAATACAGTTTATAACAAGAGAACCCCTAGTAAAGAAAAATGTAATATAAACAAAAGACAAAGAAAGTCTGTAATCTTAGAAATATTTCTGTGATTAATTAAAAGACGAAAAACCCAATCAGCACTTTGTTTATGTAATAACACGCCTTTAAAGTTTTTTCGAAATAGTTTTAAAGAAGACAAGGTAAATAAATGTCTGCTCGTAAAGAGCAGATCTGTGTTTATGCACAGTTAGCGTATTCTAACTAATATTTGTATTGTGTCTTTTACAGCCAAAAATTAGCTCTTCTTTCAAATGGGGAGGGCTAGAAGACTTTAAGATCTTGTATATTAACAGAATAGGTACTCAAATAAATCCTCAACCACTGTAACAATTTAATTTTAGGGAATACGTGGTCATATTTCCTTAAGCCATACACAAACCTACAACAGTTGTTTTGTATTTTTTGAATGCTTCGATGATCAAGGAGTGTTAAACATGAGTAAAACAATACGAAGCAATATGACAATGCAAACATAATATATGACTCAAAGAGTTCAGGTAAGTTCTTTTACTTAAATTTGACGTGTGCTCACTAAATCTTAACGATACGTCCACCGTTACTCCTAAATTTTTGGCCTTGGTAGCAAACGACAAGGGTTCCCCATTTATTTCAATGTGCAAGTATTTTTCCAACAAGTGCATTGCAGAATCGGGAGCAAAGAGTAGCACCTGAGTTTTCGCCGCATTTAACCTTAATATCCTACTTTAGATCGAACAACGGATCAAAAATAAAACAAGCTGGGTATCATCAGCATATAACTGAGATTGGCAAAATTGCGGCGCGGTCCCCAAATAAAATTTATACAGTAAAAAGAATGGCAGCTCCAAGATTGATCCTTGAGGCACCCCTGATACAAACTTTCGACACACCAGCTGTCGCCTTAACAACTTGTGTTCTATTTTGCAAGTAGTTGCAAAAGAAGGTCAGTGGACCATCAGAGAGAGCAATATATTGCAAGCGCATAAAAATGAATGATATACAATCCAAAGCTCGAGAAAAGTGTAGTGAGTAGAATTTGTATGGTCACAAGTTTGTCATCTAAGCTCTCAAAAAATTTAATCTGTCACATTTAACAATACTGTTGCAGTACCGTGTTTCGGAAGGAAACCCGATTGAAAAACAGATATGATGTCAGTATTTTTAACAAATTCGTAGCGCTGTATACTTACTACCTAAGCTAATCGGCCCTAGATCATTAAGCGATTCAGGAGAATTTACTTTAGGAATGGGACACACAACAGCTGTCTTCCACTACTATGTGGGTTAAATGGTTCCGTATTATGGGCAAACTCAAACTTCAAAACTTCAAAACTTCAGAAGTGAAATTGCACCAACCCTCGAAGCATTTGATCTAAGACTATAGATAGCTGACTTTATTAGGGAAAGTGAAAGTCAGTAGCGTTATGTCGCGTAGTCTGAAAGCAAATGGTAAATTCAGCATAGGATCATAGGGTTTACAATTTAGTTGTTTTAAATCAACGCTACTTGTTCATTACGGGAAAAATATTTTTATTCCTGCAAGACAACAAGATCTTACATTGAAAAAAGATCAAAATGTAATAAATAATTAGCAGAGTTTTGAATGCTTATCGAGTGTCTAGGAATATAAGTATATCATATCTAGGAGTATTTTAAAAACGTATGTGTCAGATTACGGCGCTTAAACCGAAAAGACTTTAATTACGGAATAATTTCCGTGGGATTCCTCAAGCGAGTCGTCTTAAATCCGAGCTAATGAAGTAAGTTCATAATTACGGTTGTCTTTGATGTATCTACCACTCGCGGAGGACGCCCCCATACTGTTTACCGTCGCGAAATTCCTCGACCAGCCGACCGAAAAATCTGCCGACTCTGCAAAATGCCCTCGCTCCTATACTTTTGCTACGCAATTTGACGGGAGGGAGGAGATTCTTGTGTTCGGTTCGGTGCATTTTGTTTAATAACGGCGGAGTTTCGTGGTAATTTCGCGGAGGCGTTTTTCGACAAGGTTAAGGGGCGGAGGAACGAAAATATTCGTATACCGTAAACGGTGGCAAATAAACCTAGCGAAATAAAGGACGTGAATAAAAGGAATGCGTACATTTCGAGGGATAAATCTGGATTCCTCTTGCTGCGATGAAAACGAATGTGTGTGTGTTTTTTTTATTATATTTAAAATACGATTTTGTAGTATGCTGGGATTATGGCCGTTTTACTGACCAATATGTCGCTAGTGTCAGAACGTTGATAGGATATCTACTATAATGTTTAATCGAATTCCGAATATTATTATGACTTTTGAATCAGACTATTATCAGTTTTAACAAAGATAACATTGAAACTAGGAAGCATAGTGGGAAGCTGTATTTGTGCCCTCGGTTTTTAAGTTTTCCAGATTTTTAAAATGGACCTATATCTTAAGTCGGACGGAATATAAAAAATATGATCACGAGGATAGAATTTAAATCGATTCAAAAGGTAGGTTATATTTCGAGAGATAAATCTGGATTCTTTTTGCTACGCCGAAAACTAATGCGTGTGTTTTTTCTTATTGTATTTATAATACGATTTTGTAGTATACTGGAATGATGAATCTTTTACTTCCAGATATGTTGCTGGTATCGGAACGTTGATAGTATATCTACTATCATGTTTAATCGAACTCAAAGGTTGTACCACCTATTTTATATTATTATGGCTTCTGAGTTAGACTATTACGCATCAGTTTTAGTAAAGATGACATTGAAGCAAGTAAGCATGGTGACAAACCATCATTCGTCCCCTCTATTTTAAGTTTTCCAGATTTTTAAAATGGACTTGTATTTTAGTCCGGATTGAATATAAAAAATCTGGTCAGGATAATAAAATTTAAATATATTCGAGGGATAGCGTACATTTCAAGGGGTAGATCTGGATTTCTCTTGCTGTGTGTTTATTATATTTAAAATAAGACTTTTGACTGTTGATGGATGATACCTGTTTTATTGCCAGAGGCATTTTTTGTCTCAGAATGTTCATAGTATATCTACTATCACGATTAATTTAACTTAAATATTATTTATTATTTATTATTATTATTAGGTTTCTAAGATTGATATGCATCACATGTAGCAAGGATGATATTGAAGGTAGCAAGCAAGGACATCATCATTTGTGCCCTCTATTTTAGGTATTTTAGTCCGGATTGAGTACAGAATCGTGAGAGGTAACCTACATTTCGAGAGGTTGATTTCATCATTAATGCTACAGCTTTAGAGAAGCGCTTCGATTTTCTCCAGCCTCTAAGAGCCATCGAGCATGTTGTACCAATCTTTCCAGCATCATCGAAGAACCCCGTCTCTCCATCTCAGCCTTGGTCTTCCTCTGCCTCTAATGCCTGTTTGTATGGCCTCAAAGTTCTTTTTTGTGGGCACGTTCTGGATTCCATTTGCTGAACCAATAAAGCGAGTGTTTTTAAATTTATATTTAAAATATTAATTTGCACTGTGCTTGGATGGTATCTGCCTTACTGCCAGAGATTCTGCTGCTGTCAGAACGTTGATAGCATACCTACTACAATAATAATAATAATAATAAACGGCTTTTTTTTATTACTCAAATAAAAAAAAATACATACACAATATAATACAAACAATTCCGACTGAATCAGGGCGCAGTCTAGCCGAACGGGCTACTCTACTGCACCCCAATTCGTCGGATTATTGCCCAATTTTTTTTTTAAATTATATGAGAAAATTAAAATATAATGTTGTAAGATAGAGGTATAACGTTACTTAAGATTAATACAAAAAACAACTATATACACTGACAGAAAGTGGGAGCTACAATATTATTCTTTCAAGAGAATCTGTATAGGAGAAAAAGAAAAGTTCATGTAAAACAAAAAAGCATATTTATGGACATTGGCGTTGTACACTAAACAGGTACCTCTCATATCGTTTCTTAAATATTTTTTCTTCAAGGGTAGTGAATTCCTTTCGGTAAAGAGTTATAAAATTTAATACCGTTATAAGTAAACGATCTCTGAAAGATGGCAGTCTGGTGACGTGGCACAGTAATTTTATTAATGAATCTGACATTCCGTGCGTGTACCGTCTCCCGAAAAACAAACCTATTACTTTAAGATAAAGGTAACACAGGGTTCGTTTAAATGTGTGCGAGATATGGCCATATTTTCTTAGTCCTAAAATAAAGCGTGAACATGTATTTTGCATTTTTCGAATTCTATTTTTGTCTGCTACATTAAGACAAGGGCCATGAATAAAATAACAGTGGTTGAAACCAAAAAGCACAAGAGATTCACAGAGCATTCTACGTAAAGGAGAACTAAGTCGATGTCTACTGTTTTATATCATTTTTTATGAAATATATGATTTTTGAATTAGGATTTTAATAGATATATAATACCCAAATTTTTCGCAGAGCTGATACCATCAAGACGAATATCCACATTATCATTTAGAAACTGCTTATTAATTTTTGGACAGAAAAGCATTAAATTAGATTTAAGATGATTAAGATAAATATATTCAGGCCCTCGTTTATTAACCTGGATGCATTTTCGTAAGTGATTAAATTGAAAATAAATCTGCGTATTATCGGCATAGGCCTGGACTTTACAGTGCCGCAAGGCCGTCAAAATATCAGCTGTGTAAATAATAAAAAAACAGAGGCCCGAGGATAGAGCCCTGCGGAACACCTGACAAAATCTGAACTCGCTCTAAAACCGCGCCGCTACACACAATTTTTTGAAATCTGTTAGAAAAGTAGGATGTTACCAGATCAGTCGACTGTTGCAAAGGTCCATAACATTCAAGTTTTACTAATAGAAGTGCATGATTAACGGTATCAAAAGCCTTTGAAAAATCCCAGAGTAGTATCAATATTATTTTCATAAAATATTTGATTCCACTGAGTTAAATAGAAATCTTCTAAGAATAAATTAATATTAAAGTTAGCATAGTCTCTATGAGTAAAAACTTTTACTCTATAAGTAATAACTAAACTAGACAGTGATCAGAAACTTCACCCACTGATATAACTTCGGTACTAGCAATCATCGATTTATTAGTCAAGAAAATAGGATCCAATAAAGAAACAGTTTATCTGGACATTCTAGTGGGCTCCCTAACTATTTGAACAAAGTTTTCAATTTTCAAACAGCTTAGTTAGAGGATTATTATCATATATCACCCCCCCCTACTTGCTCTATCTTGTGAAGAAATCTATAGCCAGGAATGTCAAAAACATCAACATCGTCACCAGCAGAAAGCCACGTCTCTGTAAAGAATAAAATATCAAAATCGTGCTCTACCACTATGGATTTAAACCCAAGGAGATATGTAAATATTATACGTTAATTTAAATGTCCCACTTTAAGTTTTAGGTCACTCATTTATACGTAAACAATCAGTAATGTTTAATCGACCTCCAAGGTTGTACTATATTATTATTAGATATCTGAACTAGACTATGCATGCAAGACAGGACACATAAAAAACCTGATCAAGGCGATAAAACTCGAATCAATGATTTAAAGAGGTAGCGCGAGGGTCAGATAAGGCGGACGCAACATAATCATGAAATAAAGGTGACAAAAACGCCAATATCGGGAAATCAAAAGCTTACATCAGATCATACGGAGGTTGTCTAAAAGAAATTGAATAGGAGAAAGCTTTCAAATGAAACGTTATTTCTTGTAAATGTCCACTAATAGTAAATCAATGCTAATCAGTTGCAGTATCTTTTTAAACAGCTTTCCCAAAACAATTTTGCTGATTCTTGAGTGCGGAACCTTCGAAGACGACTAAAGATCACCTTGTTATAGTTTTTATTGATTCCTTGTAGGGTGAGGGATTTCGTCTACTTAATCCTACCGTCTTGTGTTGGAAGCAAACAAACGCCTCCGTTCGACAAATGCAGATCGCAAACTAAGCGTATTACCTCCCACCCCCCGCCGGTCTCCGGGAAAAACAGATCGTATCGCTGATTGCCTGTCTTCTACAGGAACGCCCGAGGTGAGCGGCGCCTCGTCTCCCCGCCTTAGTCAATCAGTTAAGATATGTCGTAACTCAAATTGGTTCCGAACTATATCTTTGTTTACTCCGGCTTCTCCGGCCCGGAGTTGGTAAATATAAATCGTCTGTACGGCCAAACTTCGGATAAATTATGCAATTCGAAGTTTTGTTTTGCAGGACGTGGTGGCGTGGCCACAATATCAAACGTCGTTTGATGTGCGGAGGAATACGCCAAGCTGGTCGGTAAAACGTTTGGCGCACAGCCAAAGCGAAGAATCAGTAGAAGAGAAAGACCTACCGGTCTGCGTAACTATCATCCAAATACAATATACCGGTGGAAGCCGAAATAGAAAGTCTATACTGTGGATTGCTAACTTTGAAAGCTGCTCTACAATAGTTTTGTTTCAATGAACTCACAGTGGTTGGTTGTATGGTTCCTACTCTTTCAAGTAAAGCTCCATGGTAAGATGCCATTGGTCAGCGTGCCGAGCCGTATGCGAACCTACTTGTAGGTCTGCAGGTGTATTAAGAGGACCTACTTTTGTATTCGAAGATCCACTGATCTGTTGATCTACCCAAGTAACGATCTTCTGAAGCTGAGAATCCAGTCTATTGTTCTATTGGAATCCTCAGCGCAAAAAAGTTTTTTTTGTCTTTAGATTCAGTGTGTGTGAACTTGTTCCCTCATTGTTTATTCATGTATTCTCGAGAAAGTATCTCTTTCATTGTAATCTTGGAGAATTTGTTTGTTGTTGGTGGGTGGTATGGTTCGCCCTCCTTTAAATCATTCTCCAGAATACTTTACGGCGCCCCTAGTCGCATGCGAACCTCTTTGTGGTTCTGTGGTTCTGTTGCTAGACCGGTCTATTCGAGGAATGCTAAATGTTAAACGCTGCTCTACCTGATCAAAGGTTAACAATAATAATGGAAAAGGTTACAGGAGTATAACAACACCTACTTCAATCGTCATAGAGACGTATACAAGTTGCCACAGGTACACACAGGTATTCTCTCTTGTTGGAAAATATGTCCAGATATCTGCCGATGGACTGCATCAGAAACATTGAGGTTTTATTAATTACACAAGTAGGGCATTGCACACTTAAGTCTGTCTTGATTTTATCTCTATGCATCATTAGTACGAAAGTCGCTGCTTGGGAGTCCACCGATTTCAAAGCAGAAAGATGTGATATTTTGAAGAAAGCAAAAAGCAAAACTATCCTTGGCCCATTCTTTTTTATTATTTACATTAATGACCTTTTTAAATATAAGGTAATTTTATAAAATGCGTAAAATGGTTTAACAACAACAAATTTATGATATACATAATTACATTTTTATTCTAAATGTCTAAATCTAGTTCTGTTTCACAATCAGAGTTGTCATGGAGATAAATTATAATAGGATTTATGTTGTTTTGCATAAAAACGGAAGAGTCCTCAATTTTTATAATGTGCTGTACTGAATTTTTCCAGCTCTCAATTGATACGTTATTAATTACATTTTTTATCAAATTTATAACACTGGGACTAAATAGGAGTATCATGACACTGTCAGTCAAGCTCTGAAGAAGCCAACAGGATGTTTGCAGAAACGTTAAGTAGTTCGTCTCAACAAAATCCTACGCAGGAGGAATCCAGAAGTGATCTATTGTATATATCTTCGTTTTCTATATTTTTCAGTAGGCCGAGTGGTTTATAGTTTAGTATAATAATATAGCCTCCTGGGAAAGTATTCATTATGTATGGTCTCTTTTACACTTGTGGAACGAAAACTCAATTTATTGTTTTGGCGGGAAATATTGGACTCATAGGGAAAAAGAGGTTGTGCGCGCACCTCTTCCATCACACTTTAGTCCTGTATTTTCGAGAAAGTGTCTCTTTCATAGGATTCTTGGTGAATTTGTTTGGGTCCAATGAATTTCCTGTACGCTCATGCTTTTTCCTTTAAGTAAAACTCCATGGAGTGAAGGTATGTACTTAAGTGCGATGTGTTTGGTCAGAATACAAATTCAGCGTGTTGCAAAAGGAGTTCCAAAACTTGAGTCACTTTTTCAGATCAGAATTTCTTCGGTTTAGACGTTTTAATTTCGAGAATCGATCGGTTAAAAACGAGCAAATCGAGACTAAACGACTAAATCAACGACGAGAGCCGGCAGTAAGATGAAATTTGTCCCGAATTTTAACAAGTAGCTTCGAGGCGGAAATGAGGTCGCCGCCACTTAATATCAAATTACTGGGGTCGGGGAAGCGCGGGGTGGTCGATTTTGCCGGGCCCCGCCTTCGAAATCGCCATTTCCTCACGCCAGACAGTCCCTCGCCGGGTAATAGGCAATCGGCTTTTGATTTATTTTGATGAATCTGCGACCTAATGCGGAAGCAAACGCATCTCCAAAAACCAACACGCAACAATGGCCGGTCGTAAAGTTGTCCGGCTAAAGATTTATCCCGGAACCAAGGCAGATTAAATTAAAATTTTATAGACCTGCGGGGAGCCTTCGGACGAAGAAGCCTTAATTCTCCGGTTCAAAAAACAAACGGGGAAAACGATGAATCAAGATAATGTGAGCGGCCGTAATAGAAGGAGAACATCAAAACATCTTTTTTTTTACTCCGTCGGTGGATATAACGAATTTAAAATTTTGGCAGGGGTCCTTACTTAATAATCTTCCTCCTCGGAAACGGCAGACAAAGGCTTCAATCTCAGTATTCTCTTCAAATTACACATCGCGTTCTAATGATCGAAAAATATCCGGTTAGGCGTTATTGTTGTTGCCACTCGTTTCCAACCATTTAACGCCGTTTTAATATTTAAAAAATTAAAATTTATAAGAAGTTTGTTACCAAAAAATAAATAAATAAATAAATAAATAAATAAATAAATAAATAAATAAATAAATAAATAAATAAATAAATATATATATATATATATATATATATATATATATATATATATATATATATATATATATATATATATATATATATATATATATATATATATATATATATATATATATATATATATATATATATATATATATATATATATATATATATGATGACACTATATTCCGGGATATCATCCGTTCGCTCGTTGAACTCCGACTGGAATCCTGCAAATCTTGCATCCGACTGGAATCCTGCAGACGTTTCGCCAAAATCTCACTTGGCATCTTCAATGCTCGCGCTCCGAAAACACTTCGAACACTGCCAGTGTTCGAAGTGTTTTCGGAGCGCGAGCATTGAAGATGCCAAGTGAGATTTTGGCGAAACGTCTGCAGGATTCCAGTCGGATGCAAGATTTGCAGGATTCCAGTCGGAGTTCAACGAGCGAACGGATGATATCCCGGAATATAGTGTCATCACATTTTTCCATCCGTGAATCAATACGTGAGAATATATATATATATATATATATATATATATATATATATATATATATATATATATATATATATATATATATATATATATATATATATTACTCACGTATTGATTCACGGATGGAAAAATGTGATGACACTATATTCCGGGATATCATCCGTTCGCTCGTTGAACTCCGACTGGAATCCTGCATCCGACTGGAATCCTGCAAATCCTGCATCCGACTGGAATCCTGCAGACGTTTCGCCAAAATCTCACTTGGCATCTTCAATGCTCGCGCTCCGAAAACAGTGTTCGAAGTGTTTTCGGAGCGCGAGCATTGAAGATGCCAAGTGAGATTTTGGCGAAACGTCTGCAGGATTCCAGTCGGATGCAGGATTTGCAGGATTCCAGTCGGATGCAGGATTCCAGTCGGAGTTCAACGAGCGAACGGATGATATCCCGGAATATAGTGTCATCATATATATATATATATATATATATATATATATATATATATATATATATATATATATATATTATCTATCTATTTTTTGGCATTATCCTTCGAGTGTTAGGTTAAGGATTAGGTTATTGTGTGTGGTTATTCAACCCTCGTATGAAGTCCGTGATTTTGTGGGCCGGTTTGTAAATTAGTACGTAGTTCTTAGAATTGAAAGCTCTGAAAAAAATGTTTATTGAACACTCGCTCCGCTCTTGTCAAATAAACTAGTGAGTCAAATGCCGTTTACCGCACTATTAACATTAATTAATTCGTGTTGTTTTAAAAAAATCTATTCAAAAACTAACGGTCGTAGAAAAAGTATAGTATGCAACACGTTCGGTAAACTGTTTAAGTCACTCGTTTATTAAACACTTGCCCAGCTTCGTGTCAAATAAGCGTGCGAGTCAAATGCCGATTACCGCCCGTGTTGCATAATACACTATTAATATTAACTGCCGATTATATTTGTTTTATGTAAACTTTTATTTTATTATTTCAAGTCATAAATAAATTGCTATAAATTATATACAAAAACGTATCCCTGTGGAACTTCGTATGCTGAATTATAAACCACATGAACAAACCCACAAGGCCAGATCTCAAAATTTACGTGCTTTGTCTTGGGGACCATAAAAGATACAAAACGTCAACTTAAACATGCAGACCCACACACACACACACACACACACACACACACACACACAAATTTGGGGAATGTCGACACGCGTCGATGTCGAATATTCACGCAAACAAAGATAACGTCACCTATGGAGTGACGTTAACGTCTTTCGCTATCGTTATAAACGAACATTCTTCAAGTGTCGATTCGAACCGCTACGCGGCCCGACCGTTCCGCGAATATTGCGAATTTCTTTGCGAAAAACACCCCGCGTCGAGGGCCCTTCGCGCTAAATATTCACGAACCCTAAATATTTGATAAAAGTATGAAAATATCGCCATTGTTAACCCGGGTACGTATCGCGGAGCCAAATAAAGTACGCGAGGGTTGTCCTCGGCACTAATAAAATTTTTATTTTGCCACTTTCGCAACCCCCCTCGACTACCATCATGAATACGTAAGCGTGCGTCCCGAAAATGTCGGCATCCGTCGACGCGCTTGCTTTTTCACTGACGTGTGACCTTGACGCTAGCGAAAATCGCCGCCATTCTCTAAACCGCGGGAAACGTAAATCTGGCAACGCGGCATATGGTATATTAAATTATAGGCTAAACTGAAAACTGGCATTTTACTCTGTACCTGCTTATATATTGTTTGAGGGGGGCGGAGCTAAATGAGGGGCACAAACATCGTCTCGGATGACTGATTTCCATATTGGTGACAGGTGAAGACCTGAGTCGCGGTTAAGGTTAAGGTTGCCTATAGATTTCTATAGACTCTGGGATTTTGAATTGATTACATGCAAGAATTTTAGTTTTATCGAATAAAATTTTATATCCGGTTTCGTGATTTTGTTTGGCAGCTGCTGATGAGTTCATTTGTCTTAGTTTCAAGTCTGTTTAATGTTCTTTGAGGGTAGTTGATATTTTTTGTCCGGTCTCTCCAATGTATTCTATGCCGCATATGCGTGGAATGCTGTAAACTCCTGGCATCCCAAATTGAATTTTGTCTTTGACGGATCGAAGACGTTGAGCAATTTTGAACAAGTGGTAAATCTGGTTTTAACGTTATTTGTTTGATATGTGGTCAGTGACGTTTCGAATGTAAAGAAGAACAACAGCGGCAAGTGGGATTGCTTTCGGACTCATTGCTATTGGAAGAATGTGGTGAAGTGCATTTTGTGATGGAACGCTTAATAACTTTATTGTGGAAGTTACTAGAGACAAGAGCAGAGGTAAGGTGTTTTAATTCGAGGTTCAGTGACTGGGGCTGAGATAGTCTGTGTGCGTAGGTTTTCTGTAAAACAAGTATGTAACGGAGTATAGACTTTAAATGTCTGAAAATCTACTAGGGATTCTTGACCATGAGGCCAAATAACAAAAGTATTATCGACGTGGCGTTTCCATAATTTTGGTTTTAGATGGAAGGTGTCGAGAGCTTTCTTCTCAAAGCCTTCCGTATATAAGGGGTGTTTTTTTCGATGTATAGAACTTTAAGTTGCAATAAAACAACGACGGATTATTCGATTGACATGAATTTTATTTATCCGAAAGATAATCTTGTGGCATTACATCTTAAATATGATTTCTGGCATATGACCGCCACGGCTGGCGCGAATGTAGTCCAATCGGGACGTCCAATTTTCGATGACTTTTTCCAATATTTGTGGCCGTATATCGGCAAGAACACGGTGAATGTTGTCTTCCAAATGGTCAAGCGTTTGTGGCTTATCCGCAAAGAGACCAATGACTTTACATGGCCCCACAGAAAGTAATCTAGCGGTGTTAAATCACAAGATCTTGGAGGCCAATTCACAGGTCCAAAACGTGAAATTAGGCGGTCACCAAACGTGTCTTTCAATAAATCGATTGTGGCACGAGCTGTGTGACATGTTGCGCCGTCTTGTTGAAACCACATCTCCTAGACATCATAGCTATTCAATTCAGGAATGAAAGAGTTGAGTTAGTAATCATAGCTCTAGAAGTACGGACCAATGATTCCACCAGCCCATAAAGCGCACCAAATAGTCAGTTTTTCTGGATGTAACGGTGTTTTAACATATATTTGAGGATTAGCTTAGCTCCAAATGCGGCAGTTTTGTTTGTTGAGGTAGCCATTCAACCAGAAGTGCGCTTCATAGCTAAACAAAATTACCTTATGAAAATCGGGAACAACGGCAATTTCGTTTTGGGCCCATTCGACGAATCTACGCCTTAATTGATGATCAATTAAATTCTTGCACGAGTTGGACTTTGTAAACACATAAATCAAGATCCTTCCATAAAGTGGATGGACACAGATCCAATTCCTGTGTTCGATGGCGGATGGACTCATTCGGGTCTTCCTCAATACTACGCTCTACAGCAGCAATAGCTTCTTCTGTACGCACCGTACGGCGTCTCTGAGGATGCGAGTTATCAATAAGAGTAAACGTGGAGCGAAAACGTTCCATGGTTAATCGAATTAACTGCTCTGATGGACGATTTTGTCGAGGATAAAATGGACGTAGTGCGCGATACGTATTCCGCACAGAACCATTATGTTCGAAATAAAATTGCACTATTTGCAAGCGTTGTTCAGGCGTGAGTCTATTCATGATGAATTGCCAAACCAAACTGAGAATAAATCACTTGACAGCTGTTAAATCGGTCGCCATCTTGAACAGTTATGCCAACTTAAAGTTCCATACATCGAAAAAAAAAACACACATTATATTCGCGATCACTTGGTGATAATGGAGACGCCATAGCAGGTCCTGATGTTGAAAAATTGACCGTTATAAAAAAAATATGTTTTTCAATTAAAGTGAGGAGGTTTGGTTCCAGATTCTCGGATTTTAACATATCCGAAATTATGTTAATAGTTTCAGGAATAGGGACTTTTTAATTGTTCATTGCAGTAAGGGGAATTAAGTTCAAAACTATTAGTTTTTCCTGTAAAGCGTTTTAATAAAGAAGCTAGATATTTCGCTAGATAATATGTTGGATAACCAATGGTGCTGACAATGGGTGGAAGGGGTAATCTTAGGGAGTCCGTAGAGACGAGGAATCTTCAATCATGAGGGGTCACATACTTTTTCACCAAATCCCATAGAGAAGAAGCCTTAATAACTGATTTAAGGTTGCGTTATATAGATGACGTAGAATATTTTTTAAGTTGACGACATGATCTGTCTGTAAGAATATTTTCAATCTTCTCCTGATATTCATTTGTGTTCATAACCAACGTAGCATTTCCTTTATCTCTTTTTAGGATTACGATGTCGGGATTGGATTTTAGAGATTTTACAGCAATGCGTTCAGGCTTTAGAATATTAGATTTCGGAAGTTTTGATTTTTTAAGGAGTTTTGCGGTTTCAAATCGAATTCCATTAGCTGTTTCAGATGACAGTTTGTTTAGGATAGCTCGACATTTATCCCCCTTTTTGGGATAACACGCGGAGCAAGGACGAAGTTGGAACCTTTTGCAAGAACTGATTTTTCCGTGTCCAAAAGTTGTAACTAACAATAAAATAGGTTTTAAAACCAACGAGGGATTGGAAAACTAACCCCAGAGAAAAGAGCTTTCGTAGTTAATATTAGAAACGTATTCCCAGCGTCATTGTAAGCTACGGGCTTAGCTAACTTTCTGCGTTAGAAGTTAGTTTGAATAAAATTACAGAGTAAATATAAATGCCACGCTTCGAAATTAAATATGAGACTCTACAAAACGCAATAAACTAATATGATCCAATAGCAGCGAAACTTCTACTAGCGGTTTGTTTCGGTTCAATACCGGCGTTTCGACATTCTATTGTCTCAAAACAAGACGTTTCGGCTATAAAGTATCACTAGCCGTTATCAAGTGAAAACTGAGCGCTACGATCGAAGTTACCCGCATTTATACGGTGTCAGGTAGCGAGAGAGCCACGTCATAGGTTGGCGGGCGTTGACGGTTGGGGCAGGTCAAGGTTCCTAACTCGTGACAATGGAGGTTGCCACAGAGCTGGGATTTCTACGCTTAAATGACTAAGAATATTGTTGTTGCGTTGCTTCTCTTTTTCCAGTGGGTTTCCTTTTGTAGAATTCTGGTGTCTGTCCATTTGATTCTGTGATGTTCATTCCAAGTTTGCTCCGCGAGACCACATCTATTTGCTTTTCCGTCAATGGATTGACAACTGGGGACTACATTGTAGTCAGATTTTTAACTGAAAGCAATCGAAAAGTGTGGCCTGATATTCACTATGTAGGTCTAGTCGAAGCCATACACAACAATGAAAAATGTTCTGTCAATTTTATGAGAGGAAGAGGAAACTTAATTTTTCCAAGAAAATGAAGATAAACTGGATAAGTACATATGTACATAGCTTCATATTTTCGCAAGTGACGTTTCCAAACTAATAGTGTTCTATTTCAAATTATTTCCATGGATTCTATAATATTTGCTCTACACGATAGGGCTTAATTAACCGATTAATTTGATTATTAAAATGAAATAAAAATTCAACATTGAAACACACACACTGAATAAAACAATTCATTGTGATCGATAAAAACCTAACCGACACAGCTAAAGACAAACGTACATGCTGATTAGGAGTCGCTCTCTTTTTATTAGTTTTCTCCATCGACGTAAGCGGTGGTGTGTGACCCTCGTGCCAACTCACATCGACTTAAATCTAGACCTAACTCCAGATCCGCGAGCCGACGTCATTCTATTCGTTGATTTCGTTTCATACCCGGAGGAATACGAGAAAAAAAGAACGCCAAAAAAGCTCACTTCGTAATTGCCTCACTGGTTGTATCAAACGTCGCCGTTCTGCCATTCAAATACCTTCGATACCCGCTGCTCTCGCTCGCAGTGAGGCAACAAAGACTTCGCCTCGTTATTTTGATGGCGCGCAGTTGGCAATCCCGATACAAAAGCATTTCTGGTCGACTCGATTCCGATTCGAAGGAAACTATTTCGCAGTCGCCGCTTTTGTTTTCCCTCCCCCTCCCGCCCCGCTCGTTTTTTTCCCACATCTTGCGATACATTGCAACTGCAACGGACGCCACCCGATGATGTGTTTGAGCGTGGAACGTAAATTTTTAAATAAATCGACATCGTTGTTGGCACGTGACGTCGCTTGTTGGCGACGAGGCGTGTTGTTTTTGCAGAAAATTGCGCTTTGATATATATTTATATCGACAGGACTAGCTGACAGCTCGATCTTGTGGGGCAGGTCAACAAAAGAAAGAGCAACAATAATAAGATGTGAGTAATTAAAATGTTGGTAGTACCACTAAACTACCAGTAATATTATTCGGGAATAGAATTAAATAGATAGATAGATAGATAGAGAGAAAAAAATATCGTTACTAAATTTCAATACTAATAATAAAAAAAAAGGAATCTCAACGACGGTGTGAGTTGCGCGACGATCAAACCTGGTGGTAGCCTGCCCTGCTGATGTAAGCGGCCAGTAACAGGGTCGTCGTTAATAACTCGGACGAGACGACTCCGGAAAAAAGTAAACTCGAGTGTCCAGAAGAGTCTCGGTCCGCGACGGGTCGATTACGTAGTTCTACGAATTTTTACTGATCTGTCTCGCGATATAAAACCCTTAGAGAAGAACCCGTTACACGGGTTCTGATTTTCTGGTTAATCGAGAAACCCGTCCGAAGTTTGGTGGCTTAATGAAGAGGAATTATTGGACTTCAATCGTTGTCGGGCTTAATATTTCCTTACGGAAGGTTGTAGTGCTGAAAGGAACGGCAAAGCAAACTTAAAACGCAAGATAAGGCACAACGACCAAATTAAAAGCAGCATATAGGTTCCAAATCCGAGAAGCGTGATTTAATTAATAAAACCCAAATACACAGGTAATTCTTTACTTTACTGGAAATATGACCTAAGGTAGAAATAAGATAACAGGGGTTTTCTGCATAATTTTGAATAGGGAAGGGGTATTTGAAAAAATGACAGATTATAATATGCAATTGTTAGTAGACGTTCGCGTTT
The DNA here is from genome assembly GCF_029955315.1 of Cylas formicarius. Classification (NCBI taxonomy): domain Eukaryota; kingdom Metazoa; phylum Arthropoda; class Insecta; order Coleoptera; family Brentidae; genus Cylas; species Cylas formicarius. The sequence goes on along the minus strand of NW_026844326.1, from coordinate 26,789,076 downwards.
TTTAAAAAAAAATTAAATACAACACAATGTTTATTTTCCCTAATAGCAAACAGAAATAAAATCTTAAAAGGGACATAAGTTGAAAACTATATCATTTTTGAAACACGATATCAGTAGCGCTTATAATTATGCTAAGTCTAAGAAAATGCGACAAAGATACAATTACTTTGATTTTGATCATAATTATGCCGTATGGATTCTTAAATAATAATTACAACGCAAGAAGAGGTAGACGTTGCGAAAAAAAATTGAAATAATTTCTTCAAAAGTTTATGCAGTTGAACTGTTAATTATTTGGCACTGTGTCCAGCAAAAAGCATCAATACCAAAATGTACCGCAATAATATTAACTAATAAAGCATTTTACAGTAATCAAATGATACAAAACAATGCTAAAGCAATCAATATCTAATGACACGGACTTTAAAATATTAGTTTTTTTTCCAAAAAAGTATTGGAACGTTTTTTATATTTTCCGAGAATGGTCATAATGAAAAGCGAGCTATTGATATAGTAGTCAAATTTTGCTCCTTGCTGATGAAATGCTGGTGAAGTGTGATCGACTATGTGTCTCTGCAGAATGATTTAGAGATTATTGCTTCTCGGGGTGTTTCTAATAACCTACCCCTGAATACAGATAAACGTTTTGCAATGGCATTTTCAAACAAAACTGATTCTATAACTTTTAATTACCATGTTTATAACGTATTATTAAGAAAATGTGACAATTTTAAAGATCTGGGTGTAATGTTTAACACAAAACTCTCTTTCAGAGATCATGTAGATGAAGCCTGTAGAGGTGCACTCAAAATGCTGGGATTCATAGTGAGAAATTATAGAAATTTTCCAAGGGAACATACTTTAAAATTATTATATTATAGTTACGTGCGCTCGAAACTAGTAAATGTAAATGTAAATGGTCTATATCCAGCTAGGGGCTGCCACAGAGTGATTTATTACTAATGTTTAAGGTTCCCTCGCGGTTGAATCATAGAAGGTACCTTTTATGTTCCTTCAATGACTGTAAGGGCATCACCTGTATTTCACCTAGTAACTCCAAGAACTATTTTTTTGATTAAAAGTCATCTCTATCAGTTGATGAAATTATTTACAGTTTACCACAATAATTAAATGTTAATTTGAAATACTACAATGGATTGTATGTTTCACTTTTTTGGAGTAAATATAGTTGACTACTTATTATAATTATGATTATAATTCTTAAGATGAAATTGACTTCTAAATGGTTGTTAATTATACCAAACTTTTTCTAAAAACCCCCTTGAAAATATATCTTTAAATTTTAACAGTAAAGTTGCGAGTCCGTATACATATTTTCAAAAATGCAAAACAACTACGTCGAAGGAGGTTTCAAATAAAACTAAACAAAGACGCGCGCGTCGCGAAAGCAAACAATCAACGAATGCTGGTTCCAAAGGAAGTACTCTTTTTTCCTAGTGGAGACAAAGTTTGCATTGTCCTCAGTATATAACTCAAACGTAGTGTCAATAGCGAAAAGGGTTTACATAAACCAGGCGAACCCGTCGCTTGCGGCGTTAGTCCTTAGTGCATTTCCATTGTCCGAGTTTCTTTTGATAAAAATGCTATTCTTACTTAACCGATTTCAATTTCTTTGTGATTCACCAATATTAGATCATCTCAAAAGATATGCTACTATAAGATTTAACCAACGAAAGGCAAGCTCGAAACTCTGTCAAATGCGACATTATTAGGTTGAAAAACGTTTAAAAAAACAATTACTTATTGCTGTTCCTAGTAACCGTGTGATTTTTAAGACGACATTTAATCCTAGCAGTCCAGAACATGGTTTACGTTTACATTATGAACATACTTTGCTATTTTAGTAGCATTAAATAACTTCACAGCACTTCACATTCTCACGTCGAACAATACGTCGAAAGAAATTACGCTGGACACAAACATCCCCTCGAGATTTCAGAGAAAACGTATTTCTGTTTTCGCTAGAGCGCGGATTTTTTTTCTATAACAGTCGCCGGATTTTAGTGACGTTTACGTTCTGTCGCCGGCTCGACTCGGGGTTCGTTCGGCGCCGTTTCCCCCCCGGCCAAATAGGAATTTCCAGGCGGCGTCTTTTGTTTAAAATAATATTGTGTATTGTCGTCGTTAAGCTGCGGTTATTTGCTTTGTTTATTGCCTGCGAATATCGGTGTTTGTTTTGCGATTCTGTTCGTGAGTTGTTTTTGTTTAGAGACGACACGGTAGCGGAGAAACACGTGATTGACATTTTGCGCGAGACGATTTACGAGCCTTTGTGCCGGGACTCTAAATTATACGCGTTTTGCAAGTATCGTTCTTATTTATTCGTAATTTTTATTACGATTACGATTGATCGGGACATAACTCGACAGACTACGATTGGCATTTTGATAATTTTTGCATCGGCGTAAGAAAATTTAGTTTTTACTAGGTTTTTTTACTCTACGACACACAACTATTAACGCATCTTTCACTAATGTAGCAAGAACAAAAAAAATTGAGTGCGTAGTAGAATAACTGTTCAGAAGAAGTTGAAAAAGTTTTTGATATGTCTGATTGAATGCATGCATGTCTGATACTTGTAAATAGATTCTGCTGATTTGAAAAGCACCCTCCAAATCTGTTTATTGTAAAAAGTGGAAATGTCTTATTGTCTATATTTATATATTACACAGGTCTATGGTGATTTTGATGTTCAAAAGCTGTTTGCTTATTTGTATATTTTTGGGGTCTTTTTTTCAAAAAACAATATATTTTTCCACCATCAAATTTTTTGTATAGCACTCTATATATTAAAAATCTAATTTTATTGATATATATATATATATATATATATATATATATATATATATATATATATATATATATATATATATATATATATATATATATATATATATATATATATATATATATATATATATATATATATATATATATATATATATAAATATCCATGACTTAGTATCAAAATTAGGAACTGAGCCGTATATAAAAGAAAAATGGAGCGTTTTATTTCAAAATGATAACGAACCGGCCTCGTTTCCTGTGGCACATTCGGTGCCTTTAACAGAAACGCATGAAAATTTAGGATTTCTTTTAAAGAAAATAAACTACCAAGATTATCAGTGGATAATTTGTGGCGACCTTAAAGGGCTGTTTGTAAGTGGGATAGTCCGGCAATTGGACTCAAATAGAATGGCCCTCTAGAACAAGCCTTACACCTGGTAGCGAAAATGTATTAAGAGGTGGCTTAGTTGGCCCCCAAAAAGTTTTACCGCCTCTTCACATCAAACTTGGTCTGATGAAGCAGTTTGTTAAAGGCCTAGACAAAAATAGACAGTGTGATGTCGTTTAATATTTGCAGGAAAACCTTACTTGATAGAAATAAATGCATAGAATTTTTGAAATCGGCATACCAAAATTACATTAAATCAGTTTTCAAAATAAAAACATCTGTCAAAAAGTTTAATTTTGTAGAGTTGTGTTATTATTTTATTTTTAATCACAAATACAACATTTTTGAATTATTTAATGTTCCATATTGGCAATATAACTTTTTAGCACATGTGTCATGCGCTGCATGTAGATGGATCAATTTTCAGTTCAAGTTCAGATTTAAGTAGATATACTTCGCGGGTTCTGCAGCAGACCTGTTTTTCAGGTGACCATACGTCGAATAACGCATTTATCGCTCAACTAACCAACACTAATCACTTAGCGTGTATTCTCTTTACTATAAGTAGAAGCAAATCGGAAACATAGAAGAATGAAGATAGCGCTGCTCTAAAATCACCATGATTTTAGGCGAAATTTGGGGGGAAGGGGTGCATAAGATCAGATCTTATCCCCATCTTTATATAATCCGCTGCAATTGTAGCAAGCGAACCAACGCCGTTATAATCCCCGGCGATAATGGCCGTTTTAGTCGAATCGATGATAATTGGTAATTACCGCTGGAGCACTAACGAAAATCCCCACGGAGTATCAACGTAATAATCCGCGGAATTGTTAGTTACATGCGATACGGGATCCGTTAAGACGCCGTCGCGACGCGTCTGAAAGTTAAGCGTTTTTAAATCGGGAAATTAATAACCTCGCCGCCGTCCTTCTCCGCCGCCCGCGCCGAAAAGTAATATAATAACCCCCGTCGCAAAAACCGGGCAGCTAATAATTAGCTCGCATTCGCGGTTTAATCTCTGCATTCATTAAGGGATTTTGCTTTGCCTCCTAGAAGATACCGCGCCATGAATTTTCATCGCGCGCGCGGGAAAAATTCCAGAGGGCGCATTTCCATAATTTTAATATAAATTTAAAAAGCGGCGCACCGGTAAATCCCACCAGCTCTTATTAAGGCGGAATAAATTGCGGTCCGCCGTTACCGACGATATTCACTTAGCACAACACGATAGGTTTTCGAAAATTTCGGAAATCATTAAAGATTTCAAGTCGCTGGAAGGGGCCACTAAAAATACTGAATTTTTTTCAGGCTTTGGTACTGTTTATTATGAATATATAGACAATTAGGTTACATTTTCAAGAGATTGGATATTATTAATAATAATAAACTTCCTTAAAAATTAAAATATTACAATATAAGTTGTAATACAAGAGTGGCGCGAATTGCGCTCTTCCATGTAACCAAAAGATCAACCAACGTACATCGTAAGTATACTTCGACCAGAAATATAGTGCTTTTACAACCGATCCCGTGATTAACATTGCCTATCCGTTATGACTTCAAAACTGCAGCTCCTGGCGAGCAGACCCTTCCGTAACCATTCCATTACCGTCCTAGGAACTTATCTACCCAGACTAACAAACGTTCTATTACTAGTATCATAGTATCATTATTAATATACAAACTATTAAATATAATAATAATAAAGTATCAGTCACTTAAACCGTCACTACCGCATTTTCTTCAAACGCAACGACTTTTTGGCACAATTAATGCTTAGGCCTGTCAGTATATTGTTATGCTAAGGTTAACACTCTTCGCTTTATAAGTGTCGTAGATTATACGCGTAATTAGATCTGCGTGTTGCTCTTTAAAAACTTGCGAAGTATCAGCATCTTCTCTCACTTTCCTCTTAACTGTCCCATTTTCAACAATTTTACAGTTGACTTCGGCACTTTGGTCATGTCACTTATTTTTATCGCTGCTCGTACTTCCCCTTCTGAATGTATTATAAAACTGTAAACATTCAAAACAATTTGTTTAGCATCCGAAGACAAATGGATCCGTTTTTTCATTTGGTGAGGTAGTCCGTCTTCTAAATTATCGACTACCATCTTCACTTCGTCTTCAAATTCTGCGTTGTTTTCCATGTCTTCTTCTAACAGGGGAACATCTGCTTTATTCGGCGGTCTCCAATGTCTCAAGTGTTAAAAAACAGGAACCTTCAAAAATATTTAATTGTTAGATTGTAATAAATATTTATCTGTATTCCTATGACTTTATGATCCACCGCGAATATAATCTATAGTATTGAAAAAGACTGTTGTTGTTCACAAATCGAAGAAGAATGTAGAAGACATAAAAATGCAAGGAGAAGATTGTTGTTAATCGACAGGCACAAAAGACATTGTCGCTGAACCCAGAATTAAAACAGCTTACCTCTGCTCTTCTCTCTAATAACTTCCACATTAATATCTTTAAAGATATTTATGAATATACAATGTCCTCAACTTATTGAAGGATTTTTGTAACACCTAACCAACATGCTTAGAAAACCGCAAGTCACCGTCAAACCATCAAGGCAGGTAGTTAGAAAACTTTATATAATACGTCAAAAATCAGAATCCTTTATAGTTTGTTTGACTTTAGTGAAGATGACCACACACAGAAAACGATGGCAGAAGCAGAGAAAATCTAAAATTTAAAAAGGAAGAAGTTCCTCATATTGGAGTGCTAAAAATGGTAATGATAATAAAAATTGCAAATGTAATTAACTTATGGTGAATTGTTCGATGTGATAATATTTAATGCAGAAAAAACTATACTACCAATGTAAGTTATTTAATGTCATCTCTGCTATCGATGCTATCGCCAGGATTAGAAATTATATTTATAAGTGCTATAAAATAATAAACGCAGTTGTTAAAAAAGAGGAAATATTAACTGGCGCCTAAAATAGTGATAAATATCCATATCAATGTTCGACCAAGATTGGACTACTTCATTTTATTAAACATTTTTGATATCGCGGTTGCAAATAATGCAGTTAATTTTCGAAACTTTTCGATAACATTCAAATGGCATTCCGTGTATTGTACGTGTGAAAACCACATTACGCAGTTTTGGAAATTTCAATCCTCGTTATTAAATCATTTTCAATTTTGCTCGTTTATAACAAACAAATGATCTCCAGTGACGTGTAAACAAAATGAACGTGCCATTCGCATAGTTTATAATGATATTTGTGACATAAAAATCACATAAAATATTTAACAATTTATTATAAATACTTCAGAAAAATTTTGCCAGAATTAAATGAAATTAAGACAGTGGAGGCATCCTTTTTTTCAAGTAGAACTTTCCTAAGTCAGCGTTTGCTCTTAGTTCTAGCAACCGCGTCTTGTATAGGATCACACATTTTCCTTAGGGTGATTTGTTCAAAACGTTCAAATATGTTTTACATTGCGAACTTTACTATTGTTGGGTACATTTTTATCTATAAGTAATTACTAACTCTTACTAACAGCTAATACCGCTTGTGGCGACATCCACCGGGAGAAAAGTTACACATAGGATGAGTTGAGTATTAGAGACCTTCCTGGGTAAAAAAATAACCTAAAATTGACAGACCGTTTAAATTATGTTCTCCCAATTAAATTCTGACAGGGTATTGCCGGCCCGATGATGCCGATAATCTCCGCCACTAAAAGCTTAAACCCGATTAGCTAGAGCCAATTTTTTAACGCGCTTATTTGTTACGGAAGAACATCGGGTTTCGGGGTGCCCGCGTTGATGGTCGAATCCCGACGAGTATCGTCAGTAAAAATTTTATGTCCGCTTGTTTTCGTTCTGCTACGTAAACCGAACTTTATTTGCACGAAAGCTACTTATTCGAATGTCTGTATTATACGAAATCCATAAAATAAATTTACATTTAATTAAATTCGGCCGGATAAGTTCGTTACAAAAAGTTTTTAGTGCGTATTTTGCATATATCCAATCCCCCTCTCCACCCACACACCGGACTAGTTCAAAAATGTCGAAAAATGTAAATGAAAGATTTATTGAAATCAGTTTTAAGGTCTTTTTTTAATGTTCATATGTCTAATAAATTTTAAAAAAGCTATTACGAAATTGTATTATATTACTAGATTATATAATACACTGTTGTATAACTAAGAATCATTTTAAATTTAGGGGAGAGTGGGGCATGGGAGCCCACCTAAGCTTTTTATTATTTCTTGTGGCTTTTAACCATCATGTCGATTTATTTTTGACTAACTTTAACCAAATTTACCCAAATTTTGGCGAAGCTTCAGGTCGTCGTGCCCCACTCTACCTTATTTATATATATAACAATTAAAATGACTTATTAAAAAGTATTTAAAAAAAAAACAGTACTTATTAGTAACTATTTTTCTATCTATTAAAAAGTTTATTATTGGTATTTATAAGACTTTCGAAAACTCTGGCTTACGGCTAAATTCATAGAATTATCCAAAAAATAACAATTTCAATAAATTAATTTTGATTCGGTTGAAATAATATGGAATAGCTTTTTTTTAGAATTTTTAAGCGGTCGATTTTACCCCCGGTATTACGCAAAGGCCTAAAAATATACAAATAAAAGTTATAATTATAATAACGAAAAAAATTTTTTTTGGTTCATTTTTGAGTTGGGACTCCTTGCTTTGCTCCATCCTCCCCTAATACTCATAATTTCAACAAACCAAACAATATATGTTTTTCATTTAAAAGTTTTTAAATATATTGTTTTTTTTGTTGTTCGATCTCAGAGCTCTGCGGCCTTAAAATCCATAACTATCACAAGCGTTGCGCATCTCATAACCAAAATGTTTAAAATGAGGCAGACGTCTCATATTGGACATCATAATAAGGAAAAATGACAGAAAAATACTCAGTTTCAATTGAATGAAGCAAATAGCAAATGCCTGTCTGTAAACTCCTAAACTCTGTGAAGTCGACAGAGGAAAATATATATCAGTTTCGTCCAGAAAAATTTGTAGAATTTGATATTACGATATAAGAAACGTTAGCAAAAAATAATAGTCCGAGGGCAAACCAATTTTTAATATACCATACGGGAGATCGTTTTTTTTTCTAAGAAACTAATAATAATAATAATAATAGTCTTTATTAAGAATTGAGGTACATAATATACATAATACATAGTACACGATACTAAAATGTCAAATAGTGAAGTCTAGCTAACTAAGTCAGCTACTCAACATTAACACACAATTAATCTATATATTAAACACCTTTTTGACAATGTAATTTGTAACCAGAGGACCCGTAGTAAAGAAAGATAAGATATAAACAAAAGGAAAAGAAAATAAGTAATTGTAGAAATATTTCTGTGATTAATTAAAAGGCGAAAACCCCAATCAGCACTTTGTCTATGTAATAACACGCCTTTAATGTTTTTTCGAAATAGTTTTACAGAAGATAAGGCAAAGAAATGTCTGCTTGTAAAGAGCAGATCTGTGTTGAGGCACAGTTAGCGTATTCTTCCTAATATTTACATTGTAGGTTTCACAGCGAAAAACTAGCTTATTTTTTGAATGGGGAGGGGTAGAAAACTTTAAGATCTTGTAGTTACTCAAATAAATTGTGGACACGTCATGAGAGGAGAAAAGTACCAACTACTCCAACTGATTTTACAAGGAAAAATTCAAGGAAAGAAAAGTGTACGTGACTGGTTCGGGTGCACCACAGACCAACTATTTCGGTCGGCTGTGTCACGAATACGAATAGCACTGATGATTGCCAACGTTCGCAACGAAGACGGCACTTAAAGAAGAAGAAGAAATAAATTGTCTATTCACAACCACTGCAACAATTTAATTTTAGGGCACATGTGGTCATATTTCCTTAAGCCATACACAAACCTAAACCAGAAGGAGTGTTAAACATGGGTAAAACAATACGAAGCAATATGGCAATGCAGACACAATATATGACTCACAGAGTTTTTTCCTAACTTTAAAGTATGAAATATAGAATCTTAGGTAAAAGGTAAGTTCTCTTACTTAAATTTATTGATACGTCCAACGTTACTCCTACATTTTTGGCTTTGGTAAGATTCCCCATTTATCTCAAGATTCAAGTATCTTTTTAAGAACTGCACTGCAGAGTCTTGAGCAAAGAGTAGCAACTGAATTTTAGCCGCATTTGACCTTAAAGCATGTCTCTCACTATAAGTAAAAACCTGCTGCAGAAATTAATATCTGCTTTAACCTCATCCTAATGGAACAGATCCAAAATATAAACAAGCCGAGTATCGTCAGCATTAGACTGAGATTGGCAAAACTAATGGCGGCCCCAAGATTGATCCTTGAGGTACCACTTCACCAACTTTCGACACACCAGCTGTCGTCCTAACAACTTGTCTTCCATTTTGCAAGTAGTTGCATTTTGTTACAAGGGGAATTAACAGCTCTCTTCCAGTAGGCTAGAAAGTAGCCATTCTCGATGCATTAATTTACTATGTGAGTTATATGGTTAAGTAGTATGGGTAAACTCAGTTTTAGCATTAAAAGTGACATTCCACCAATTCCCGAAGCATTCGATTTAAGACTATAGATAGGTGACTTTATTTCGTCAACTGTAGGGAAATCCATGTCCGTACGTTTGACGAAAATTTCGGCGAAATCGTCGACGGCAATCACAAACAAGCCCGCCCCGCCCTACGGATTTTATTGCGAATCTCGCATATATCGACTCGGGGAAAAACGAATTAAATCAAGCTAAGCGCAGACTATATTATAACTTGATGGATTTTCTCTCGGTCGAAACCGAACCCCTTGTGTACTTTGCTCGAAAGCATTCCCGAGACAGGTGTATTATCCCGCGCGTTAAACAACGTCTCGAATTTCCAAGTCGCGTTTTCGTTTAATGGAATCGGGAATTTAACGTTGTCTACCGTATTATATTGCCCACAGGATAAGACGGTTGATGATGTGACGAGTTTTTCCTTATACGGCTTCTGGCGAGCGATTTAATACGCGGTGGGTAGCCCCAAAAATCTTAAGATATTGACACGTGCGGTCATTGAATTCGGAAAGTCTGATGGTTGGAGAAGAGTTCATTAAGGTAGGAATCACAGTGACGAACCTGCGAAAGGCGGTACTGAATTCCACAATCACCTATAGGAGTTACATTACAGTTACACACAACGAATTCCTGATTATGCATATTTCAAAAATCCCAACATGATATTCCTTGCACCCGATAACAACCAAACTCGTAGCACTTGAAATTGCTCATCATTTTCGGCAATGTTTACTTCCCCTCTGGTGGGGCCGATTGATGATGATGATGATGACGCAAGAAGGCAGTCCAGGTCTGAAAAAGGTAGGAGACCGGTTGGATGAATCCGCAAGGTTCACTGACTCTCTAGTTTTCTGAGTTTACGGGCACTTAGTCCTTAGTACTTAGTTACTTGTTGCGTGAAAATAGTTTAAGCTCAGATGACGCCCAGACGCTAAACTATTGTTTGTTTTTAATCACCATCCTTATTTCGTTATTTGTGAGTACCAATGTTGTAACCAACCAGGCCAGACAAGCATTATCTGTGAAGATATACATCACCCCATTCACCTTCGAGTCAGCGAGTCACCCCCTCTGCGGCGGGGTAGCTACATAATCAGGAAAAGCGAATTATTATATTTACTTCCGTTTACCGCGACATGCTGACAACGCATCGTGACAATCTGATTTTAATTTGTAGCATTTTGAGTGGCATTTTCTGTGACGTTTGTTCACTCTCCCTAAATCTATTGTCCGCACCACTGCACCACTTTTTGATGGTACACGGGATGAAACCTGTACAGAAACAGAATTTTACGTCTGCTAGCTCTTCCACGGGCTAAAGAAAGACCTCTATGATAATGGGGAAGGAAGTTGACTCTCACCGAAGCGTTAAATTGGGGTTGGTCAGACTGTAATTGCGCTCGGTGGTTCACTACTCGAAAGTTGTTTAAAATTGCGGAATACGTCCTACTTGTGCCCTGGCCACCTGGATGGTGAGGGGGGTGGGTGGGACATAAGTAAGGTTAGAGAGATTTTGCCGTCACCCGTTTTTCACTGGACGTAGCTCCCCGCATAGTGCAAAACTGATTATCAGAAAACGGGAAAGAAGGAGTATTAGTTAGCCTAGGCCTGAAGTTATTAGCAGACGTCTATTGTTATTAAACAAAATCTCCAAAAAATTGAAAAAACGAAAGTACGAGGTTGGTGCTGTATAAAGTATAAATTACTCACAAATACCAAATTTTAGTGTTGTTGCTCTGTTTTTCTCTGATGGATGTTAATCAGCATGACCGTCTAAAATGGTCTAGAATGGACGGTCCCAGTTTCAAAGGTTCTTGAGACACGTACTTCACCTTTCACCTTGGGCGACCTTCTTGGAGGTATTGACAAAAGAAAATGCCTATCGCTGGTTTACCCAATGTACTCAAATCCACAAAACCTTATATCCGCGTTGGCGTTTTAAATAGAAACAAGTCCGATACGAGCATGTTCTTTTAATATTGAAAATATCAAAAAAACTCAAAAAAAAAATCATTTGTCGAGGAAAGGCATCTAACCGATTTGATATTTCCTGGTAATGACAGACGGTTGCGACAGTGGTCATTTCTGGGTGAATTAAACATTGATTGATTGACATTTGACTTACGATTCGATCAAAATATTTTCGTGTTTAGCAATTTGGATTGGAAACCCCTATGTCTCCAGTGAAATAGAGCAAAACCAATTATTATTTATTTAGATGACCACCTAACTGAATTTGAAGTAAGTGGCTGCGAAAATTGTAAAGTAGTCGAGTGACCGATAAATATTCCTAAAACTGATTTATAAACATGCTCTCTCTTAATTTTTCAAAGAAAGTTCCACGGGCTACTGTAATACTTTTTACAAAACTTCTGGATTCCTCTTGCGTCGGTTTTTGCTGGGTCGGACTTGCTGACGTTTTAGTCAAGCTCTGAAGAAGCCAACATGGTGATTGGCGAAACGTCAGCAAGTTCGACTAAGCAAAAACCGAAGCAGGTGGAATTCAGAAGTTTTGTAAAAAGTATGTTCTCTCTTTTTTTTACTGCCGCATGCACCATTTGTGCTCAGAAAGACGGGTACTAAGGACGAGATGTGAGTTGGAATATAGAGCAGCTGAAACTAATTACTATGCTTTTCATATCTGTGTGTATGCCTATTATTTGGTACCTGTTAAAATCGTGTTAGCCAATATTGTAGATTAAATTCAGCTATCTAAAAAAAATAAATTTTTTGATTTCGGGTAAATCAAAATTGTAACACCGTCATACCTAATATACCTGTAGACAAAACATGTTTCCCAAGTATACCGGTGACTTAACATTACTTAAAAAGTAATCCTTTACAAGCACAAGCGCCTTTGCCTATTGAACATTTAAGTTTTCTAATCACCTGAAATTTCTAAGAAAAGCGATAAACCACGATATTGTCTTGTAATACATCAATCAATGCCGCAGGAAAGCGATGGCCTAGTTCAAGTTTATCAAAACGATCCAGGAAACACACTAAATTTAATTTGTTTACTTTTTCAAGAACGCGAGGCAACTTACACAAACTTTGGTAAAACCGGTGATAGCGGATTTCATAACTTCATAACTTACCTGGGTACGATTCTCAGCGATTAATTTCGTAGTCTGTCATTACAGAAACCTTAAAAATGGTTGTAATTTTTCGCGACTATTACGAAAATGCACTGTATAGCGAGAAAGCTCTCTAGGGCGCAGCAACATCGTTAACGCGCAAATTAGACACGCCGCATACGTACGTCTGAATCAAAATTGCAAATTCGCAATTTCGTAACGTCAGCGCAGCTCATATTTCTGTACACAGATACATATACGCGTTTGTTTAAAGGAAGACGGTTTTGCATATAATTACAGTCGCGATTTGCAACGTACAGGCTTTACGAATTAACCACTTAAGGCCGAGAAGGGTGTAGCGGGTATGAGGTGTGTGTTCCGAGAAAGCAGCACGGTTCAACGCGGTTGTTTACCTTCCAAATCGGCCGGTTGCACTTGCAAAGATAACGTTTTCCTGTTGACGATACGATGGTTTGATGTTTCAAATTTTAAATACACCAAGTATTTTTTAAATACCTAGCCAACAGGAAAATGCTTTTTTTCTCAACTTACACAACGTAACACTTACCAAAGAAGAAATATTGGAATAAATTTCCAGCTTTTAGTTTACCAATGCTCCAAAAGACATCCTAGCCTAAAACTTAAATTTGAAGTTCTCTATACCTCGTTTTTAACAAATTTGATTCGACAAATCGTGGCTGTGCGAATCGTCTGCTTCGTATTATACGCTTCGCAGTCTATCAAGTCACTACGTAGCTTTATATTTTTTATTTTGTCCGGTAGCGAAGCATTATTTTTCTACCGTATAAAATCAGTGTAATTTTATTGTGCATGCACCCTGTATTAAGTCTTGTCCACCTCCAAAGTAACGGCAAACTTTGATACATATAAAAAATTGTACAAGCAATAACGATGCACAATGATATTTTTGCAAGTATCTCGCGCACCCTGTATAACAGACGAAACCTGAAACTTTCCCTCCTCATAATTTACGATACTCTTAGGACCAGATTTTCCCACGTTTTATAGTTTCTCATTAACGGCTAATAATTTACAAACGAAAACCGCAATTTTCGATATCTCTGATTTTTTGCCGATAATAGTCACACCCGGTACATAAATGAAAACTTGCCAGAAGTAGAGGTTATAGCCGTGGGCCTCTCACATTTCCCGGTCCAAGAAGTTCCAATAGAGTAAATGGTTTTCGAGAAAATATTTTTTTTCTGGAACTATGCAGTACGTAATAATAGTCGATGACGCCATCGCGTCTAGACAACCCTAAGAATACCGATTTTCATATCCATTTCTTCAAATATCTCGAGCAGCGTGTGTGATAGACGAAAACCCAAAATGCAAAAATCGTAGTTCTTGATGCGGCCTATAATACCGTTTAAACTAATTGGCCCTATTTCCTACAAATTTTGATTTACGGCAAATAATTTACTCTGGAAAAGAAGAATTTTCAGGGTTTTCTTGCATTTTTGTCTATAATTGAAAAACCCTTCATATAATCGAAAAATGCTTGAAATAGAGGTTGTAGTCCCGGATCTCCCGCGTATCTTGATTCAAGAACTTTGTCTATTGGTTAAATAAACACCAATAAAATATTTTCAAAAAATTAAAAACAAATATTTCGTGACTTTTGATTGCTCTCAACTTCTAAAGTTTAAATGTAGGTATGGACTTCTACTTCCCAGCCAAATCTGAAATCGACAGATGCAAAGATGAGACACCTATTATACCTTAGAATGCAGCCCGGAATATCCCGAACACCCTGTACAATATGTAAAAACGTCAAATACAAAAATGGGAGCTTTCGGTACTCTTGGTATAGCTAAGTAATACAAACTGGCAATTGTAGCATAGTCTCCTAATTATACTCAATTTTCGTCAAAACAAGAACCCAGTTTTTCCTTATATATTTTAAATTTGGATTTTGTACATCTTCCCGTTCAAAAATTTTTTTGACGTCTGTAACCGGTTTTGAGGAAAAAATTTTTCCTTGGACCGTTGCAAAGGTGGTTTTTAATTTTTAAAACATACTTCCGGTCCCCCAGATTTAATCGATTTTTCGAAAGCAACAAGCAAATATTGAATTCCTTACTTCGAAAAAAGTAGGAAAATTAATGATGCACTTTAATATATCGGTCGATTAGAAAGTAAGATTGTTTTTCTAGTTTGAAGTCACAGGGTTTCCGAACTTACGTTTTTGCGACGTATTTAAAAAAAAAACGCCCGGTACATCGGCGCTCGCGGCCGTCGTCGCGGGGAAAAAATATCGGAAAATCCAACAAACGCGGAGAATAAAGATCGGGAAAAATTTAGAACAATAATACGGGAAGTAGGTCGTGTACCAGGCCTTTTGTCTTCGATGTTATTTCGTTCCCCTTGCGTCTTTTGATCTCGCCGCATAATCGACTTCCGTTATGCACTTCATCTTCTGGGGAAGTAGTTCGAATTGATCCTCTATCTCAGTTTTCCTTTTTTTCGCACCGACGAAATTCCATCTAGCATTTATTAAGTTCTACATCGACGCTGGTCTTTAAGGACTGTACTGTACTCGTGTTGCAAACTATATATTATATTAATATTTATTTTAATATTTCCAGAGTGGCCAATGGCTGCGCTAACTGGTTAGATAACATTATTATCAACATAGACAAATATCGGTTTTACACCAAGGTAATCGATCCTTCTTTATAGGATTATAGGGCCCAGACTATTCATATTGAGTCTAATACTCTAGAAAAAATTATGGAAAATTTAATAGGTATCAAAAATTCGTAGTATAGCGGAAATTACAAAGGATCCAGATGATTTTTCAATACATAAAAAATACAAAAAGGAGTATCAAAATGAAATAAGAAAACACAAGAAAACTGGCTTGTATAAACTATATACAGTTATCCAAAAAAAGAGCAAAGATTCTGGGCAATTCATTAACACCGAGAGGTGTAGCACATGAAATATACTTTTACGAAAGATTTATCCCCTGATATTTCGGAAGGAGGATCTGAGACGTTGTTGGGGGTGGTACTGGATGATAGGCTCCATTGGAAGGACGATATTGCTTCTTTAAAAAAGAGCGATCAGAATTATATCCGCTATTATAACCGCTGTTTTAGAATCTTGGGGTAATGCTACTGCCATCGGTATACATGTATCACATGGTATTAGAAATTCATAACGCAAAAAACATGTTTTCAGTACACCCAGATATCTTAAATACCACATATCCTCCTCAAATTTGCTTCGAACTAGGAAGTTTAAATACACCGAAAGCATGAAAAATTCTCTTGAGCTAGGTCTATACAACTTAATTCAACATCCAGTCACAAACTTGCTATTTAAATATTTTTTAAACCAAGATAAAATCTTTTTTTTTTTTGAGCGTTATTTTTACTCAGATTGATAGATAGATAGAGCGATTTTTATTTGAATGAATGAATACATAATATGTTTACAGCACTTCTAAGTACAAAAGTTGTGGATTTTTTTCTCTTTTGTACTTAGACGTGCTGTGAACATACTATAAAAATTTATCTATCTATTTTATGACAGCACCAAAATCTCGGAAAGCGATAATAGACGAGAAATATTACAACCAATTGAGAAACTAATGAAAATTGTAATAAATACTAGGGAAGAAAGACTGCACTTGTAAGGATCACTGCAGTGGTTAGACAACGGTGGAGTTTATTACCCTATGTACTATATGAATAGGAAATTGAAAAAGGAAATAGAACCTGCAATGAGACTGAGGCCGCTTTGGCAATACACTAACACATTGATATTTGGGAATGAGTAAATTAATCTTTTGAAAAATTAAAAAAAATACATAAGTACAAGTACAAGATGAAAGTACGACAACATGCAACCTCCGAAATCTCAATATAGAAAGAATATATAAAAAAGAGCATATAAATTTAAACGCTATCCCCGCATCGTCGATCTACGCACTGCGCTACGAAATAGAATGAGGGAGGCAAAAAGAAAAAAAAAAAAAAAAGGAACCTTTGGTTTATTAACGTCGAAAAAAAACTAGATTTATCACAGCTTTCAAATACTAGTCAACATCGGCGTCTTCGGGGATTATAGTAACGAAAACCTTAAGGGACACTGGTCCTAGAATGATAACGGGGGAACCAACCTTTGATCTACAACGCGGAATATCGCTACACATAAGGCCCCATCTGGAGATTCATTACGGACGAGAAAAAGTTAGCACGTAGCTAAGTAGTTTAGACAACTAATCACACGGAAATGCTGGAGTTCGGAAAGATTCGAGGAAAGAAACGGCACCACTAAGGGAACCCTGTCCTGTTGGTTCTAAATTTCCCAGGCTGATTCATCATTTATTATTACATTAATTGCTATATCCCAATTATTATGGATATTTTGGAATAAAATTTCTAAAAATGGTGGCGTTTTCTCTTTCCTTTGGTATTGTTGTTTTTCTGTTATGAAATAAGGGCACTTGCTTTGCGCACCTCCGTAAAGCAAAAATTGAACTTTAACAAAAATCCAGACTATCGTATCTCTATGGAATTAAGAATTTAACTCTATAAGTCGTTTCATTAATATATCAATAAAATACCCTAACCTCAAAGAATTTATCACCAAACTTCGCGGAGAGAGAGATAGAGTGTGTTTTCTTCCAAGCGTACAACAAAGTCCAAAATTTCGCGGAGGAATTTTGTCGCGGACAGAAACCACTGCGCAGCGCCCCAATTATCCGCGTCCATTTCCGGAAACTCCGGGAGCCGTAACGAAATTTACTGGTCCCGTCCGGGGTTAAAAATCTTGGACGCGGATATTGCCGACTCGCACAAATTCCTTTCAAAAACAAAGTTACTGTCCTTTCGGATTTAAACTCGAACGAAAAACGGGACCGCCGTTCCGGATACTTTAAGTCCGAGTTAGATAATGTCGCCGTTACGCGATTCCGAAGGTTTTTCCATTAAATAAGAGCAAAACTTCCGAGGCCATCCCGTCGACCCCCTTCTACTCCACGCATTTATCTAGACGTCACACGCGCCGCCGGATAGACTCGGTTCCGTTTGTATTGTCCGTCTTGTTTTGGTCGCCAGTCAACTCACGCTTTCATTTAAGTAGATAAGTTCCGCGTGTTCCGCGCACATTCCACAAAACTTTTTTATCTGTTTTTTTTTTGTTGATTTTTAAATTCCAATTTGATTGCCCTACGTTGGTTTTATCGATGATTACGAGTACCGAATATGGATATATTAGATCTTATTTGGAGGAACATGTTTTGTGTGCGTTATACCCACTCATCTACGTAACGGGTGGTGTGTTAACATTTAGCTTTCTTTTGTTTTGTTTTTCTTTCAAAACTTTAAGATGAACCTAACAAGTGACAATAGTTTTTTAAACCCTTATAATAATTTAATCCCTTAACCGATCAAAAAGTTACCACTTGGACCGGAGTCTTCCGTTGAAATAGCTGAAATCCTTTACGATTCGGTGCCAAAAGTGGGCTATTAGTGAGAGTTGTGCCCGACTATGAACCTCTGAAAACGCTAACCGGACCATGTCATCTAAGAAGAAACCTTCATATCATGGGCGTGCGAAGGAAAATCCAATTCATCTCCTAACTAGATTAAACCCGCTATGGGTTCAATTCATTGTACGGTGCAATTAATCTTGAGAACATTTTAATTGACGGTAACTGTGTTTTTAGAGATATAAAGGAAATAAAGAAAAGTAGAGTTAGTATCAAGTTTTTTTCTAATTGACGTGTAAAACAATGCACTACCAATTTTCTGAAAGTTTTCATCATATTTTTTTAAACAAAACTGCATCCTTCTTTGACATTGTTCTGCACTTAGTTTTTGAATTTTACGCAATTTATGCATTATATTTATTTTCCTTCAAAACTGAGCGGATTGATCCCGTATACTCTAGTAAGAGAGAAAACTGGATGTGCTTCATAGAATCCTAATACTATTTTCTTTATTTAAAATATTATGATTCCGGCATACCTTTTTAGCATTTAATAAGTCATTGCCAGCCTTGGAAATATCTGTTTTAAAGGAGCTCGGCGTTCTGGATAAAGTCTTATAATATACTTTCACCCACTCATTTCACGAATGCTTTCGCGAAGAACCATTTTAACAATAATGACTTGGACAATAATTCAATCATCGACGTTGTTTACTAGTATGTCAAACACATATTTTTATTTGTCAGTCAGGGTACTGCTTGAAATTAAATAAAAATGTCCTATTTTTGTCGAATTGTCAAAAACAAGTGGACTAAAATATATAGTGTGTTAGATCATTATAATCGGAATAAGATATTCTATTAAAAACATATATAGTATGTTCCGTTTAAAAAAATTGGAAGTAGGCTTATACATCAGAATATTGATAGTGTTTTGTTTTATACGTCACTTGGAGAAAAATTTGGCTACATTTTGTTTTTTTTGGTTTACCTACATATCTCTAAAAACAAAAAAGTTACAGCTAATTAAAACGTTATCATGATAAATGAATGAATGAATCGGAAGTTCTAAATGTAACGCACTGGCCGGTGTGCCCTGTCACCGCAGATCGCATAATAAAGGAATTACCACGAATAGCTTCGAAGTTACGATAACATATTCTTTATTTTCAATACAAATTCTCCGTCAAAAGTCAATGGTCACTTAACTCTCCACAGTTCTCCACAGCCCAGTCATTACGAGAATGCAATGTTTTGCGCTTTACTATATGCGTGTGCTATTGTTTAAAATTTCAACATAATAATAACAATATCACCGTATGACTTCCATATCTCAGTCTGCGACAACAGCAGCATTTTTCTAGGTAACACGAACCGCTAAACGCGAAAAAAAACTATTAAAACAATGCCATTTATTGCCAAAAAATGTAGTCTGTGTGAAATTTTGCGAAGCATGCGTCTGTGTTGCGGCGATCGTCGTGATGCGCAATAATAATTAAACCTTCAATTTTAACGTTGCTATGGTCATGGCCGTTCCGCCCGAAAAGGTTTTTTTTAGCTGAAAAGCGCCAACATCCAGAGATATCCGCCGGCCTAATTAAATTGATGGCTTTAATGTGAGCATGAATAAATAATTTCCGAAATTCAGTAATTATCCAGTCTGCGGCGAACCGGCAAAAAATTGATTCAATCGATGCTGAGCGGTAAACAAAGCTTACTTATCGGCTTATCGTTAATTTACTATTTAAAATGGTCGTCAAACCATAGACGGGCTAGATTTTAGTCGACTAACCGCGACTGCTTATGTGAACAAGATGTCAAATAAAACAAAGAAACTAAAACTGTATGTTATTTTTATTTTATATAAAATGAGTGATCACATTAACGAGTGACTTAAACAGTTTACCAAACCTGTTGCATACTATAGTTTTTCTACGACCGTTAGTTTTTGGGTACAGTTTCGCCAAACAACACGAATGCATTCACTGACATGACCGTCATGATTGACAAATGTGTGAGAAAATGTTAAATTTAAAGTTGCACAGGTCCATGAGATACATAACCTACAATTATCTTTCATGTAATGTATGTAATGTAAAGTAATGTTGTTTCTTATGGATCCTGCTATATGTTTCTTCATATTTGAATTATACCGTTAATTTTAAACACATTTTATATAACATGATACCATGGCAAACATGAATTGCAAAGTAGTAGGGGAGATACGACCAAATTTTAAAGCATCATATCTCAATTTTTTAAAATATTTTTTTTTTATTTTACGCTGTTACTTAAATCAAATGGCAAGTTACTAATAAATCTGTTCTTATAGAGAGAAGTTATATGTACCCTTTTCTTGGATATTTAGAGAGAATAAGTTACTTTGAGCATTAATTAGTTAATATTATGGCTGCTGAAGGAAAAGGAAAACATTTAGTTGCAACGTAAAAGGCACGAGTGTTCCATAAAAGAGTGACTTAAACAGTTTCCCGAGCGGGTACACTTTTGCAAAACAACACGAACACATTTACTAACATGATCGTCACAATTCAAGCCATGCGTAATATCCCCGAAAACATCCGATTGCTCCCGGTAATATCCGAAGTTGGAAACGAAAATGACTTATTAAAATCACACTTTCCGCACGCTAGATCTGTGTATAATTAGGTATTTTACGGGAAGGAGTAGAAAATCGCTATTTGAATCACGAGTTTATTAGGCACGAGCGAAGCGAGTGCTCAATAAACGAGTGACTTAAAGAGTTTACCTACCGTGCTGCATACTATACGTTTTCTACGACCGTTAGTTTTCAGGTACATTTTTGCAAAAACAACACGAATGTATTCGCTGACATGAAACACTAAGGTGTTGATGTCCAATGCCATTCTGGCACCAGTACCATCTATGAAATGTAAAATGAGATTTGTATGTTTGGCACAACAATAAATGTATTATTATATCATGGTTAATTAATAAAGAGTCTAAAAAATGGAAAAGCCCCAGGTCCTGAAGGCATTTACTGTTACCGAAATCCAGTTCCAGAAGCATGCAAAACAGCAATTGGCCCCAATTTGCAAAAAAGGCAATAAGAAGCATCGTGAGAATTACAGAGTGAGTAGTACGATGAGTAGGCTATATGAACGACTATTACGAGACTTGATACTGTCAGAAATTAACAACAGTAAAAGAAACAACAACAAGAAGAACAAAACCAAAGTGGGTTCCGTGCTGGAAGGTTTTATATAGGCAACAAGCAAATCATTGAAAAGAAAATGATTACGATACAATACCGCCATCAAGACTTTGGAAAATCCTAAAGGACACAGACATCAATCATATTCTCATTGCTGCACTGCAAGAAGTATACAATGGAACAACGTCTTGGTGTGTGAAGTTAGGGAAATATGTCACCAAGGAATTCCCAGTAAATAAAGGCCTCAGACAGGGATAGTGTATATCTCCCAGATGTGGCTACAACCCTAAAGCAATGGAAAATACACGGAATGGGGATTGAACTTAATTACTTTTATTTATGCCCCTTGCAGTTTGTAGACGATCAAGCAGTAATATCAGATGAAAAAGTAGATATGGAGTTAACAAAAAATATGAAATATTTATGTATTATTGGAGAACCTGGTGATCTACTATTAAACAAATATCTGGGAGTTACTCTTGATACAACAGGAATAGACAAGGAAATAGAAAAAAAATAACTACAGCCAAAAAAGCAATAGCGTGTCTTAATGGAATACTATTGAATAAAAATATAACAAAAAAAAAAAAGAAAATGTAATATATATGAAACATTAGTAAAATCCAGCCTGATGTATGTACTGAAAGTTGAAGACTTGACTATGGAATGCGTAGGTCACCAAAGATTTCTCGAAGAGATAGAGTCAAAGAAATTAAGGGCAACGAAGGAACCGTTGTATATGATATTGAGAGGAAACAATCAATTTGGTATGGACACTTGGAAGGCTTCCCAAAAAAGCAATGGAATGGAAGCCTAAAGAACATCGTAAAAGAGGAAGATCAAAAACCTATTGGAAACAGGGCGTCACAAAAGCGTTTAGTTGTCTTTTCCCGAATTGTACATCCCATACGTCAATCTTGCCGTAATAAAATTTGATTCGGCGTAACGCGAGACGATACGGTCAATTAACGGGAAGACAAAAGATTCTTTTCGGCGGCGGGGTCCGAGATAGATCGGCACCCGGCCTCACAATGCCGGCAAATTACCACCAAGTGGACAATGAGTCCAGGCCACGGTTCAATTTGACCTTTTGTCCGTCAGGAGAGAAAATTACGTCGGTCCATTTACGGGATTTCGCGCGCTTTTTTTGGTCCCGTTTCAGTTTCCGGCACTGCGAGGGAATTTTTGTGAAATCTACCGGAAAAGTGAGCCAATCTCTGTGTCCGTTCTCTAATTTGGCCGTCGACGACGCGCCGTTCGAATCGATATCGATGTTTGTTCGTTTACGCGAAACGCGGGAAAAAAGAATTAAACGAGCTATGAAAATATTTCGGTCGTGCCTGTACCGGTGCCCGATTTTGCACGGGAGAAAAAACAAACGTTCGGGGAAATGGGGGGTGACGTTATCAAATAAAACGTACCCGGAGCTCATCCGGGCGTGACGATGTGTACACGCGATGATGGCACGAAACTTTCGGTGATGTTTTTTGAGTATTGAAATGTAAATTGCGTTTAAATACGAAAAAATATCATCTTTGGTATTTAAATGTGCTAAAATTAGTTTGCCCCCTATATTTTTGGATTAACAAATACGACAGAATATTCCATAATATTAATGAACTCCAATGGTTAAATCAGACCAATCTATACATTCACTTTATGTCGTTATCTCTCAGGGTGTAAAAATTTATTTAAAATTGTAATTTATTAATTGCTATCTACATAAATAATTTTATTTCTACATATTTTTTTTTATTTGTGGTGGTTCTGATAGGGTTGATTATGAAGAGCGATGGGCGATACTTCGTCCTGACGCTAACATCCGAGGTGCGTTAAAAAAGTAAAGTGACTTTTAAGTTTCATCAAAACATTTTTAAGTATTTATGTCGATATTTATCAAAATTAATGTTGTTCCCTTCAAAGTAATCCCCTGTATACATAACTTGTGCCAACGTTTTTTGAATAATCGAAGCGCTTCTGGTGAGCAATTTATAGTATAGCCTTGAGTTCTTCCAGCGATCCTTTCTTTAGCTTCTCAATCGTTGTAAACCTCCTTTCTATCAAGAATTGATCTGAGGTGGCTTTTACTTGATGAAAATCCATTTATCAAAATAAATAAGAACTGAAAGTTCAGATTTTCACGAAATTATATATTTTTGCATGACAATTGTTTCGACAACACCGTGTTTTCATCAAATGTATTATTTACAAACTACCTGCTACCATATATCATATATAACATATATGCATTTTTTTGCGTTTGGTAGTTTGTTATGTTGACTTGAGTAGAAATAAAATCATTCAAATTACACGGTACTATTATATGGAAACTTCAAAGTAGAATTGAACATATTTTAAAAATACCAGTATTAGTAGCCCAAAAAAATCATTGTATTAAATGTTTAAGATATCTAGTTTTTTGAACGCACATTTTTTGTAGTCTAAGCGACTTCGGACATTTCCGGGATTTTACTGCAAGGGGTTTGGGAGCAATCGGATGGAGATTATTTTACATCACTGCTTGAATTGTGAGGTTTATCAATTCTGACAGTGACAGTGATGTGCCGTGTTGTTTTGCGAAAATGTAAAGAACAGATTTATTAGTATCATTTGATTTCAGTAACAGTGTAAAATAAAAAAATAATTTAAAAAAAATTGAGACCTGATGCTTTAAGGTTTAGTCGTTTCTCCCCAATACACTGCTTACTTTGCTATTCATATATGCTAGGGCATAATGTTGCATAAAATGTGTTTAGAATTAACGGTAGAATTGAAACATGAAGAAACATATAGCTGGCTCCATATGAAACATTACTTTACCGTATACATGAAAAATAATTGTAGGTTATGTATCTCATGCTCCTGTGGACTCCACCGGAACAACAAATAAATATTGAAATTAATAACACCGCCATATACTTGGGTAGAGAAATCAAATCAAAAGGCCCATTGACATAGCTAAGGCGTAACGTGCTCTGTAAACCAGGTCTGTAAATCAGAGTAAGACTGAGACACTGAAGTGCTATGTGTGGCCGTTTCTTTTATATGGAAGTGAGACCTGGACGGAAAGATCTCAGGTGGCGAATGCTACACACAAGCTGGACTTCTAGAACGCCCAAGGTGCAAGTGCTAGCTAGAATGGATACCCTCTCCCAGATAATAGACACAACAAAAATCAGAAAAACAACCTCGATCATATAATGTGACACGTAGAATATGAAAAGCTACAACTAATACTGCATGTGAAGATTGAAGGAAGACGGGGTATAGGAAGAAAAAAGAAATCGTGATTGAGAAACATACGAGACTGGACACAGACGGCACCTAGGAGGAGGAGGAGATGGACTAATTTTATGGCTAGGCCAAATCAAAATGCAGAATGGCGAATGTGTGTCGTGGGATATTTAAAAGGAGCAAAATTTGAATACTTTAGTTCAAACTGATTTCATCGATTTTTCGAAAGCGACCAGTATTTTTGCCATAGCTTTTATTTCGATAACACCCTGTATATAACTACGCATCGAAGCGGTAAAAGGAAAAACGACAAATTTAATTTACTTCGGTTCTGCCGGATCCGGGTGGGGGGAAAATTTCTGAAAAGAATAAACGATGTAGGTAATAATTGGATCGGACAATTAAGCCGTAATTACGAGTAATTATTCAGCCCTCCACCGGCGTCGACGAAACAATCGGCCGGCAATTCGCGAGCGCTGTCTAAACAAAACGAATCGTCGGCCATTAACTTCAAAACATTGGTTAATCCGACTCGCGATTAACTCGAATAATTAAACATTCCTTTCGCTAATATTAGGTTAAATTTGTTAAATTCAGTCAACGGCGGCGTGTATTTGCGTTGGACACGCGCACACTCACGCAATCTCCCAATGGATATGAAATATACGGAACGCGGGGTGCCACTAATGGACAGCCGCCATTGACTTTTGCAAAAGAAAACAAAAACGTAATTTTATCAAAAATATATAACAAATAATAAATATAATATAATGATTTTAATTAAACTTAATTTTATTATTATTGTTATTATTATCATTAAAACAATATAATAAACGCGACATACTTTAATCCTTCTTATATTATTATGTATAACATTTTATAAATCAAATTAGTACGTTATGATGGAATATGTGTTCGTAAACGTTTAAGATTGTAATTTCAACGGTAAAATTAATTATAATATATGTATATTTTAAATTATAAAAATAAATATTTCGTAAAAATAAAATTAACGTAAATTTAATGTATAAGGTAATTTTATATAATCAACTCAGTATCATAATAATTATATGCTACGATTACGGTATGCTTGTATAAAATATTATGGTAGTAAAAGTATTTGATATAATACATCATTGACTGGAAAAATATATTCAATTACGTTAGTTTAAATGTTATGAATATTTTTATAATTCAACAATATTCTCTAGATTTTGTGTTGTTTATTTACTCTTTGATGTATTGATTAAAAATTAATATAACAATAATAACATTCAGCGATGATAAATCAAAAACGTAAATATTTAATAGAAAAATGCCCTTCCTTGTTGCCATAGAATATTTTGTGGTGGAAAATGCACTCCGAAAAATACCCTGCCAAATATTTAGCGGGAATATCCGGAACGGTATCCTGCATTTAATGCAAAACAGTTGAAAACTAGAACCAGATTTAAATGCGGGACGCGACTCGTCGCTTTACAAACTTTTGAAAGCCGTCAAACAATTTTTTATTTAAATACCGATCGCTGTGCAACAATAGATAACCATTATTGACGTCAAAAAAATTCCTGACGCCGTATCGTAGTTGAATTAGAAACAAATTTAAAAGTATCGGGGTACCAAAGTGAGTGTTAAAAGTCGTAATATTTTTCTGTCCTACTGTGAATGATAGCTTCGTATTCATACAATGTTGATCAGTCTGTTTTATGAGCCGCATCACATCAGTGCACAGTTCTAAAAGAAGTTTGAAATGCGTTTTACTGCACAATGGTAATAAATTTGCATCTATTCCAATTGCCCATTAAAGAAAACTCAAAAATGTAAAATTAGTTTTAGAAAAAAATTAAACACTTGGAACATCAATGGCCGATTTGTGTACATTCAAAATTGGTTAATTTTTTACTCGGGTGACAGAGTAGATACACGAAATACTCGTGCTTTATTTGTATGTGGGACAGTAGAGTAAAGCAACATCATTGGAATCAAAATGTTTGGCCTTTGAGAGATTTTTTAACTGTCGGTAAAGCTAATGTAATAAAATAAGAGAGCCATTGGTAAGCAGAGACAAAATCACACTCCTACCATTACATATTAAGTTAGAAATGATCAAGTAATTTGTAAAAGCATTAGACGAGGACGGAAACTGTTTTAATTACATTTGCAGAAAATTTCCTAAGCTTAGTATGGAAAAGTTGAAAGCTGGAATATTTGATGGTCCTCAAATACTGCAAAAACACAATTATTGAGCACTAAAAAGACGAAAATTTAAATATAATAAATACTATTAAAAATATTTTAAAAATAAATAATTTTCCAAGAACTATGGTGATTGCTACCCAATATGCTTAAAAGTTATTAATTAAAGTGCCTCTGTCATTTAATCACATTAATTAAATTTATTATTATTCAATTGATTTAATTAATTACATTAAATTACGTTTTTGTATTATCCCGGTGAACTTCAAAGTTATTGAAGCACTGCAAAAGGATAATATTGAGTGGTAGTTTTCGACTTTAATCACACTTTATCATTAATAATAACATATTAATAGAAAATAAGGGCGTTACGAATTAAATTAAATCCGGAGTACCGCAGGGATCCGTACTAGCACCGACACTTTGGAATATCTTGTACAATGACGTTTTTAAAATTAAACTACAGGGACGAGCAAGGGTAGTTGATTTTGCAGATGATATAGCACTCTTGGTATGGGCAGATGAAAAGATCATTCTTATGTACAATACAAATGAAAACCTGCTAAGGATAAATGAGTGGATGAATGCAAACGAACTGGAGCTAGCGCCAGAAAACACTGAAGCTCTGATTATCAAAAGAAAGGGCGAGGGCATAAAATTTCAAATACAAGGGCTAGATATAACACCAAATACCTGGGAGTCTTTTTTGATAAGCATGGAAATATTGTGGAACATGTGAGGAGGATTACTGCAAAGGCTGAGGATAGACTTGGTAAATTAGCACTAGTGGGAAAAGAAGGGTACTATGTGGGGTGGTGCATTCAATCCTATTGTATGGAGCACCCACATAAGTAGAAGTGAAAAGGAACTACACACTCATGGAAAGAACCCAACGTAGGACCATAATACTAGTGACTGCTGCATTTAAAACGATCTCAGCTGTGGCACTGCAGGTTATAGCAGGAATACCACCAATAGATCTGATAGCAAAAGAGAGGAAAACATATGCCAAAGAGGGCAAGGTGAGACTTACTCGGACGTAAAAGAGAGAAGAATAGAGGAATGGCAGGTGAGATGCAACAATAACAAATCTTAAATATCCCCATGAACCAGGGGGAATACGGCGAAGCCTTACGTCCGAACGTACGTACCATACCCGATCCGGTAAATAATTCAAGACGTATTTTGCGTATTTTATTGCCCGTATGAAAAAAAAAATCGCGGGAAACGATTTAACATTTATATCCACCCCGAGATTATATTTCTTATCTCGGTTCCCTCCTTCGCGCACAATACGAACAACCGCCGGAGTCTGGATACCTCAAACATATCGTCTCCGGGCGGGGATCCCTCCGGAAAATTTATCGCAGCGCATTTTTATAATAACGCCCCCGTTTAAATCCTGAAATCTTCTTTTCGCCGGTCTCACGTATAACCCACTTTAAATTTCAATATATCAAACGTCAAAAATGTGTAATAAATCTGCTTTATTATAAAATATCGAGATGTGGGGGGGGGGGAGTGGGGGTAGTTTTGTGCGGACAGCCTTCGTTTTGTCGGATGGTTTGAGTCTACCGCCCCCATTCTCAACCCCCGCTGCGCGTAAGCTAAATATAGTTTCGTACTTACTATCAAAACAACGTCAAGACTCATAGAAGAATCTGCGCAAACAGGAACTTGGACCTTCTTCTATGGATAATAGAGATTGTATATTTTCAATGTTTAATTCGTTCTATTATTTTGTTGTTTTGCATTCTTTATTCATTTCTGGAGCTGGGCAAAATATGCAAAACAGTTTTACATTGCCTACACGACTCAAGGCTTTCATCAAAGACTTCTGGAAATTTTATGACATCATTTTTACTATAATAAAAGAAGAAACACAAGAATCGTTTTGTACTGGAGAAAACATCCAAGTCTTACATTGCCTGCACCACCAAATCAACATTTTTACTCAACAACAACTGGAGCTTTAGAAGATTCATGTATCACAATCAAGGTTTGACTTAATTACCCAGCAATAGGAGCTACTCATGAAGAAGTGAACAGGTAAGACATTGAAGCACGACCTGCAAGACTTTAACCAAAGACCTCAGGGAATTTGACATCAAATCAATATTTGTGCTCAACGAAACATTAGTAGATTCATATATCACAAGAAACGATCAGTTGAAGAGAATAGAAATATAAAAAGAATCTAAATTTTGAAAATGAAATTAAAGTATTTTTGATTGCTCTAATATAATTATATTATTATGTTAGTTTTTTTAAGTTGAAAGTGGTGTCAACAATGCATTGTTTAACTTTTCCTCTTACAACTTATATTTTACACAGGGTATTTCATTAAGTGTGACCACCGGCCATATATTGCAATCAACTGCATCTAGACTTTCAGGATAACAAAATATTATTATTGTTATGATTATTAGTTTAAATACCGCACTTGGTAGCTTGAAGTAAAAAGTAAAAAATTATAGAGCAGACATTTTTTCGAAATAATGCTTGTTTTCCTGGTTTAGTTTATAAAGCATTTTATGGGATTTTGTGTTAAATTTTGTAAATAAACACTAATACTTAAAGTGCCAAAGTATTTCGTGTTAGCAATGCTGCAAAATTTCAAAAAGCTTTCTTGCTTAATTAAATGATCAAAACTACTGTTTATAAATTGTTCACTTATTATTAATCAATTAATTATTCTAAGAATAGATATCCCAAAGTGTCCTTACCATTGGACATAAAATTTATTAATTAATTTGGTTTCGTTTGACGTGGTGTGGTATGGTGTAGAGTTGCTAACATTTTGAGACGAAATACAGTATTTTAATAATATTTAAAATGGTTTTATATAAAACCCATCGCATACATATGTATTTTTATTTTGAATTTATATGTTTTTTTTTTCTAAAAAAAATTTAAATGCCTCTCAACCAGTATTTCTTAAAAGTTAAAGTTGATCAATTGCTAATATGCCCTCCATTTTAAGTTCCATATCAAAAAATTCTGTCCGTAAATGCAGATATGGCGAGAATAGAAAGAAAAAATGCAATAAATTTAAGCAAATCAAAAATCGATTGCCTTATTTGATCTGTACTTCTTGCCATAAAAACAGCGGAATTCTTTATCATTAATCATTAATGACAAACTAAAGAGCCGCAGTCCAGCAATGCATGTATGCATAGTTCAGTGTTCAGATGAGTGCGTTCCAAAATTAAATTTTAGTTTTATATGTGATGGACGTTTCACGGCAAGAATGTAGTATTTTTGCTACATTTTATATAGTATATTCTACGATAAGCTAAAATAGTGTGTAATATAGTACGGTTGGCAAGTGAAAGGGTCGACAATAAGGGTCGACGTCTTACTCGAGCATCGAACACGACTCGGACAAACTCCGTAACGCGGTCCAAAGTAAAATAGAAGTTCGTTGCTTATCTGGATCGTTTATCGAGTTGGGACGCGCAGAAGTATGCTTCCCGATGGGAAGAAGGAGATCGCGATTTTATCGCGGAAAACGACAACGGAAAGCGCAACGAAAACTTGGGGTTTTTCTTACGAAACAAAAAAGTCGGCAGCTCGTAGTTTTTGTTACTAAAGTGGCTATTTTAAACAGCCTTTATTCGTTTTAATCTCGCTGACTTGTCCCGCCGAATGTAAACCGCTATAAAAAGGCATAAAAATCAACTACCCGAGCTTGTATAATGTCAGAGTGCAAGTCTGGATCGTGCAACATTAATCGCTAGGTCTGGCTGGATCGAAAAGCCTAGAAACCGCCGAAGTTTCGATCGGTAGTAACGTGAAATCCATTGTGGATATTCCTTTTAACAATTTTTTACTTAATATATATCTGAAATTGGAAGTCTGTCTGCGTTTTGAAAATTAAATTAATGTAAGAATTACTGCTTATAAACCTGGATTACAAATAAATAAGTTTTGTCCATTTCCATTCCATTTCATTGTGTAATAGTATATTATGCAACAAGTGCGGTAAACGGCATTTGACTCACGAGTTTATTTGACACGAGCGGAGCGAGTTTTTAATAAATGAGTGAGTTAAAAAGTTTACCGAATGTGTTGCATACTATACTTTTTCTAACACAGTTAATTTTTGGGTACATTTTCGCAAAACAACACGAATACATTCACTGACATGACTGTCAGAATTGACAAACGTCAAAACTCACGGCGTGGGAAATACCTCCGAAAACATCCGATTGCTCTCAAACCCGTGCGGTAAAATTAAGGAAATGTCCGAAGTGGCTCGGATTCGTGGGAAACGAGACTGACGTGGTAAAGTGACGCTTCCTGCACGCTAGATCGCTGCGTAATTAGGTTATTTTACAGAGTGGAGTAGAAAAAATTATTTAACAAACTATACTTGATAAACCCTTAAAAACTCATAATGCTACTTCTTCAATATTTTAAGAAGAGTGAGTTTCTCAGTTCCCATCGCGTGGGTAAGTTTTTTTTAATTACCCCGCCTGTGAAGCTGTAAAAAAGGTTCAGCACATTCTAGATATTCTAGAACATGACACGAATCTTCAACCCAAATCCTAATTTGTTTAGAACTAATGAAAACAGTTTTTTTAAGACGGATTTTGTGAGTGACCGCAAATTTGTTGTAAAGCTGGGCACATTTTTGCACATGGAAAGTTTCTTAATTATTGATGTAATATATGTAATACCCAGTCTGCTTATTCAAAAATAAGTTAACTCATTTACATGAATCAATCATGGCAGGATTAATAGCCTTTTTACCTACTCCAAGTTTATTAAAATGCGTTAAGCGTTAAGCACAAAGCGTTAAGCACAAAACAGTGTTTTTAATTTAATTAATATAATTTAATGTAATTAATAAATACAAAAGGGGTCCCACCAAAGCTTTTTATTATTTTTTGTGGCTTTTAACCATCAAGTCGATTTATTTTTGACTAATTTTAACTAAATTTACCCAAATTTTGGCGAAGATTCTGACCATCTTGCCCCACTCTTCCTATTTATAATGTTATA
The DNA here is from genome assembly GCF_029955315.1 of Cylas formicarius. Classification (NCBI taxonomy): domain Eukaryota; kingdom Metazoa; phylum Arthropoda; class Insecta; order Coleoptera; family Brentidae; genus Cylas; species Cylas formicarius. The sequence goes on along the minus strand of NW_026844326.1, from coordinate 26,757,131 downwards.
TATAACAAATAAAAAATATTACTGATTAGTAATCCATTAAAAAAAAGTGTTATTGGTATTTTTTAAGATTTTTGAAAGCTCTGTCTTTAGGCTGAATCCATAGAATTATCCAAAAAATAACACTTTCTATAAATTAATTATGATTCGGTTATAATAATAACCCATTAATTTATTTCTGAAAAAATAAACGTAAATTTATGACACGATAATATGTCACCATCCAAATAGGTCGTTCACTGATGTTACTGAAAAAAACATCTTTTTCTTCCCTTCCTTTTGTTAACATTTCGTTGTTTTCTTCCTCATTCAAATTCCGGTGTCTCTTTTATTAAGCCATTAGTGTCAATTTTTTAATCTTGTTGACTTCATCAGACCAGACATACCACTTTGTTTCTATGATAGAGCAAATAGCATTAAACAGCAGATTTGAAATTAATTAAAAACGTAGCCACTATAACTATGACCACTTAGATACTTATCTAATGCGCCTACGCTACGAGTATATCACTTTTGTGTGACGAGCGGAGGTATAAATCAAAGAGAGACAGATGACAAGTCGTTGTCGACGGCTGTGCCATCTTCTTAGTTGGTTTCTACTCGGCCATATATTACTCAAGGAGGGTTGGTGAACTGCCCGGCCCCAAACTGTAACAAATCCGACGCAAAACCTGCGAGCGACTTAACGCCGGGACCTGTCCGATCCAACCGGGTCTTTTCTCAACTGCGGGCCCCCGGAATCTTTATAGTTATGTCCGGGCGTCATCGTCCCTGTTCCGCCGTTTGATTTTATGTGTGTGTTTCCCACTGTTTCAAAACGTTAGCGGACAACATGCCGGCAATTGTCGTTTCCCGATTTAAGAACCGGAGTATAAAATAAAATTATCGTCCGGGTTCGGCGAGCGACCCTCCGCCACGATTTATATCGACCCGACCGCCGGGAGTTTGATTAAACCCTTTGGCAACCGCGTGGTATGTTGTCGAGTCACTCGCAAAAGTCTTTACGATGTCAACGTGTGTATTAATTTTGTATATGTGTCAGTTCAGACAAGTGAAATTGCAAATAACTTACTAGTGAGTTAAATGTCATTAACTAGTGAGTTTTACCCCAAAATTTACCAATGAGTGGTAAATCATTCCTGACTAGTGAGTTATAAGTATTATGGGGATTTATAGTGAGTTATATATTGTTAACCCTAAATTAATTGGTTTAAAAAAAATAATATGGGCATGACTAACTACGCAGTTGTATTCAAAAGTTAGTTATGTCATAATTCGTTAGTGAGGTGTAAGTCATAATTCACCAGCGAGTTATAAGTCATAACTGGCCAGTAGTAAAATATTATAACTATATTACTAATAATAATAATAACAATAATAATAGCCTATCTTTATTTCAAGGCATAATTACATGGAAATAGTGTAATTCATTGTCATGTCATAGTATTCTTCTACACTACATGGTTCTATCTCTAATAATTTTAAATTTGTAATTGTTTTTATGTTCTTCGGTAACCTATTATAAAACCTAATACACTGATAATACGCACCCTTCTCAGTCATAGTCAGTCTGTGCCTCTGTGGTGTGCCTCATGGTTCTTGTACTATTTATTTCCTGGCATCACTAAATTCAAAAAGTTTGCTGTACGAAAATTGCAGCAGCTAAGGTAAAAGTTTTTTTTTCTTTAAATTTACATGACACTTGAAAATGTTGCTGCAGTATAATTCTCATCGCCAAGTAAAAATTCTTTCTAAGATTCTGCAATTTCCATACCTAACAAGGCCGTATCTCATATGAGACTTAAAATTACTGCGACAATACATATTTTTAAATTCCCATGAAATATACCTAATACTCTAAAACTACATATTACTTTATTTCATTTATCTACTACATTATTTACATGATTTTCCCATAATAAGGTGCTATCCAAAAACATACACAAAAACATTGTACAATCGCTTAAAACAGTTGTTTAAATTCAACGTTTGCATTGTTGATCGATTTGTTGTCTGAGCTTTATTAATAATTCATTTTGTGTCATGAATCTCTCAGTCCCCCTTTCTGAGGTTTGCGGCATCTTTATTTACAATGAGAACATTAGTATCATCGGCGTAGTTAGTGATTTTACAATTTTGACCAAGGTACGATTCCACCCACCTTAAAGTCACTCCTCTTATTCCATAGATATATAGTTTATTCAAAAGTATTTCATGGCTTGCAGTATCATAGGCATTTCACTATTTTAAACATCAAGTACATGTTGCAAAAAGGTGAATACTGCAGTTTGAGTTGATCTGTTAATGGAGTTGGAATTTTAGAGAATGATACTCGTTATACTTTTTCAAAGTATAACGAGTATATCCCAAAATTTTTTTCATCCACTGGTTGTAGAACTATTGCGGTTTGATTAAATATATGGTTAGAACTAAAAGGTATATTTTTATTTAATTCTTTTATTAGTTTTCATTCATTCCATTAAAATTATTTACTAAAATCCCTTTGTTACTTTGAATTTCTACGTCTTTATTCCCATTTTTCCCTTCAATTTCATTTGCTATCGACCATGCACATTTGTTTTTGTTATCTGAGGTTTTTAATCTACCCGCACAATAATGTGGATAGTGATTTGTACTCCATTTATGCACTAGTTGGTTACGTCATACTTTACTGGTGAGTTGTAAGTCATAATTTATCAGTGCGTTATACATTTTTCTTCTAAATCAACTCAAATATAATCATACATATATACGCTATAAGATCGCTAGGCAGTTGTAAGTCATTATTCACTAGATAGTTAAATAAGTTATTTATTTAATTGATTTGACTGTAATTCTGAAATTAGTTCAATTTACTAGTTAATTGAGAGTCTGCAAGAGTTGGATAAATTATTTTTTTTACTCCCGTCTATAAAATGCCTAATTACACACCTATCTAGCGTGCGAGAAGCGTCACTTTACCACGCCAGCTTCGTTTCCCACGAATCCGAGCCACTTCGGACATTTCCGAGATTTCACCGCACGCGTTTGGGAGCAATCGGATGTTTTCGGAGATATTTCCCACGCCTTGAATTTTGATGATTGTCAATTCTGACGGTCATGTCAGTGAATATATTCGTGTTGTTTTGGTTAGTTTTGAAAAAGTATAGTATGCAACACGTTCGGTAAACTTTTTAAGTCACTCGTTTATTAAAAACTCGCTCCGCTAGTGTGAAATAAACTCGTGAATAAAATGCCATTTAACGCACGTAATGCATAATATACTATTTTAGTGTAAATGGGTGAACGATTTTTAAAAATATTTCTCATTACATTCTTTACTTCTGTTGGATATAAGTAACACAATTTTAAATTCTGCGTGTCATTCTATTTCTACTGACTGCCTAACTAGTCTGTTAATCTTAATAAACTGAAATGTATTGTTCCTTTTTTCATTTCGTGTTTCCATCGGTGAAGAAATTTGACAAATTACTGAGCAAATAGCGTCGAGCTCGAGCCCATGGCGCGTTGAATCCGCACCAATCTCGACGAAATACGGAAAGAATATTTCGATTGTGCTCGTCACGAAAGCGATTCGAATATTTTCCCGGTCGTGAACGCGTTAAATATTTAACCACCCTCAGGGTAAATCCGCGAGGTCTATTTACCGGTTGCCGTAAACTGCTTCGAATAATTTTCGACAGGGATCGAGAAGGCGGCGTGCCGTAAAAAATTGAATTGTTATTGCAGGTCGGCGAAGCAATCCGAAGGGTCAAAAATCGCCGACGAGGGCGAAACCAAGGAAAAAACCGCCCGTTGGTCATTTACTTTGCCGTGAAAGTTTTCAGTTTGTCCGATGCGCAAAACTCAGGAGCGTACTAGTTTTTTTTTATGAGCGTTACCGTATCGTTAAAATTTTTGTATGGCGGTTCTGAGACACGAATTTGCCCACAATTATGAAACATTTGCGTTGGGAAATTAAAAAGTGAAAATATCAAATTAACATTAAAAAATGAAGATTTATAGTAAAGTCTTAAAAACTGCTAAAGACAATAACCATCGTCCTACTTCAACTTCATAATAGACTTTAGCACCGTAGCGTTGCTTTCCTAAACCACCAAATACGTAGTACGCCCGAAGTAGTGATTCTTAGAGCCTATACGTGGGCGTGTCCGAACCTGCACGCCCGTGTCCCCTAAACGTTTGACTCGGGCTATGGTTTTACGAGAAAATATACGCTTGACCTTTTCTGGTAACGAGTTTTTCCGAAGACCCCTGCGTTCCCGTCGAAACGCCTCCGAAATAATCGTAAATAAACGGAACTTCGCAAATCAATTTCTTCAAGTTTTTCTACGAAATTTTTAGGTCGCAACGGTTTCACCACAAAGTCCGTATAAAAGCGTAAATTTACTTTTCCGCCAGGCTTTACGATTAAAGCGTTTTTTCTCTCTCTCTCTCTCTTTCTCTCTCTCTCTCTCTCTCTCTCTCTCTCTCTCTCTCTCTCTCTCGGTCGCAGTTTAATTTCTGTTAGGGCGACTGCCGAAAGTTGGAAAATGGATCTAAAACATTGGAAGTCTAGACCACAACGATATAAATTATTTACAGAAAACTATTTTGGTTGGTCTTCCGCCGATAAAGCTGTATGAATCAATTTCGACCGCGTTTAATGTGAACTGGTCAATTTTCTAATCAGAAACTTCACAAAACAGCATGGGCTTTAAAGATACTTTAATCAGAGAGCATTAGAGCATGTGATTAAGATGGTTAAAAAAGAAAACAGTTTTAGTGTGTTTCGCTAACAGGCACGATATAGGATCCTCTCTTTTATGAACCTGAATAAAACACCACCAAGGTATAGCAGCGTATAGCGTTCAGTTTATCTTGATAACATTTTAATTGGCTGTAAGTTTTTTGTTTTTAAAAATATCAAGGTAAACAGAAAAACAAAATGTAGGGTTAGTAGCCAAGTTTTTTTCAAGCGCCTATAAAACAAGACACTATCAATTTTCTGACATATTCGTCATTCGTCAAATTCGTCATCATATATTTTTGAATAGCATACGCGTTTAATAGAATATTTTGTTCCGATTATAATGATGTAACACACTTTATATTTTAGTCCATTCGTGCCGCGACTGACTGTAACAACAATGATTATTTACAAATTTAAGTAGAACAAAAACACTAAAAATGACAAGGCACACTAAAGTAACAAATTCTTTAACTGATTGATTGCCTCTGAAATCCCTTGAAGAAGATTCACGTCAAGGAGTTCTGTGCAGGTGATTTTTTTGTGTCCATTTTAAATAAATTAAAGTTAATTCGGGACTGTTGGTTGGCTAATCCATAGTTCCACTGTTGCCGATATAACACCTGGGATATTCCATGTTAAGAAATTTTTTAACTTGTACAACATACTATATAACCAGCGCTGATTGGTGCTCTAAGAGTTTCAAATAATGATCTCCAGTTAGCTTTTGATGTATAAATATCGGACCCAGAATATGCCCATCTATGACACCGCATCAAAAATTAATTGAATGGTACTCCTGGGTTTCTATTTCGTATATTTGTCTAGAATTATTTAAAGACCAATATCACACATTTCGACAATTACAATCCTTTCTTGTAGTGAACGAACTTTCATCAGTCCATAAAATGTTCTTCAAAAAAATATTATTCTCATCATATTTAAAAAATCCAAACAAAACTGCATCCTCCTTTGACATTGTCCTGCACTTAGTTTTTGAATTTTACGAAATTTAAATTCATTATATTTATATTCTTTCAAAATTGAGTTGGTATTGATCCTCGAGAAATATCTGTGTCTTCATATACTCTAGTAATAGAGGATACCGGATGTGCTTCATTTAAAACATTATGATACATTACATTATATTATACCTTTTTAGAGCATGTTAGATTCGCGAAAAAACATTTTAACAATAATGACTTGAACAACAATTCAACCATCAACGTTGTTTACTAATATGTTAAACATAAACATATTTTCATGTGTCAGTCAGGGCCCTCATTTAAATTATTAAAACATTTCCTATTTTTGCCGATTTGTCGAAAACAAGTGGACTAAAGAGTGTTACATCATTGTTAATCGAAATAAGATATTCTATTAAAAAAATATGATGCAGGCACTATCAATTTTCTGACATATAAATGTCAGAAAATTGATAGTGTTTTGTTATATACTTGGAAAAAAACTTGGCTACTAACCCTACGTTTTGTTTTTTTTTTTTACGTTGAAAACAATTAAAATGTTATCAAGATAAATTGAACGCACGGTACTATTTTTATAAATTCTAGAAGAAAACAGAAGTGCCTGGAAACGGGTTGTTATGAAAATCGTACTAAATTTATTTTTGTTTTTATTTACATCTTACACGAAAATCTGTCAAGAGGTCTATAACGGTTCAAAACGAAATAAGCGAGAACCAAATCCTAAAAGTTCAAAAATAAATTACTCAAACAAGTTTACACCCCTGTGAATATTGACGAAGAGCACAATACCTAATAAATTCGTCATTGTGTGGCCGTGTCCTTGAAAGAAAACGCGTCTGTTCAATAGGATTGTTTGCAGTGCTAATTAGACGGGAACGGAGCGAATCCCCACCAACCGAAACACTATTTTGATTGCACACTTCGATAAAGTGGCGGAGCCCGGATACTTTAATGATATAACTCCATTGAAGCGCGGACCTTGATAAGTCTGACAATAGAAAATCAACGGTTGTTTCCGCATTGTGTTTCTCGGGCAGATAATAAACTGACTCCCCGTTTCGAAATAATATAAGGACTAAAAGATCGGAGTCGGATGATAGCTTCAACAATCGAACTTTCCAGCGACATGATAATTCCGCGAATAGCTTTTAAGAAATAGAAAATAAATGATGTGGCAGGTATTGGCCAGGCTTACCATAATATTTGATTGTTTTCTTTAGAGAAGATTCGATGAGTAATGTGAAAATTTACCGCTCTATGTTCTTTTATAAGGAAAATATGATAATGATAGATACTTATCAAATGATTATGATTCTCATTGTCATTCTAATCGATACTTTGAAAAACTTTGTCAATCATTGCAGACATTTCCCTGTATTTCATTAGCTTAATGTTGGCTCCTGGTTGGCTAGTTGTTCTAAAATATAAAAGTATAAAAGTTTAATTTACCTATGAAAAATAAAAAGGCTACCTTTAAAAACCGGCCTTGTAGGCTAAGTATATATTTCTACCTACGCAAAATACGACAAATGACAGCCAAAACAGAGAACAAAAAAGCCCCACTATTTACTAAAACTTTAGCAGAAGAAGTAAAACCTACCGGAATATGTGAAGAACATCAAGGTTGCAGAAATAACAGATGTGGTATAGATGCGATATTTATAATTCGCGAAATAACTGAAAAAGCCACAGAGTTTAATAAGGCAGCTTTTATGTGCTTCATTGATGTCACCCAAGCATTCGATAGGGTACGCTTAAATAATGTCATAACTCTACTAACAGAAAGGAACATTCACCCCAATATAATAAGAGTTATCGAAAAACTGAAAATTATACTTTTGTGAGAATGGCAAATGAATTGGGCAATAAAATATCTGTGGAAACGGGCATCAGGCAAGGGGATAGCCTAAGCCCAATCTTGTTACTTTCGAAAATCGATGAAATCGAGTTTTTCAAAAGTATCTACGCTCGTATAAAATCTCGGCAACGGTAGGTCCTAGGGGATCACCATTAGTACAGAAATGATCACCGACAAAAAAAATTGTTTTTGTTCTCCGTTCTCGTTTTTTGGTTTTTCCGGAATAACTTTCGAACCGTTCAAGCTACAAAATTAAAATTTGCCTCCATTTTAACTCTCCACGAGACACATAAGCTTGTAAGAAATTGCCTCGATTTCACCCATCTTTTTTTCGCGATTTCCAACTATTTTCTGGACATTGCTATGAAACATGATAAGTGTCCGAAATGGGAAGTAATCGACTTCATATTTGGCACATATATGCAGCTTTACCCCGCGACGGAACCGATTAAAAATGTTGGGCTGGGAGGTGAGGAAGTATTAAAAAAAAATAAAAAATTGCGTGTGCAAGGGTCCACAAAAAACATCATTATACGAGACCAAAAAATTCTTGAACCAGGAGACGCAGAAGATACGGTTCCATAAACTTTTATTCTTGACAACTTTTCAAAGATATACAGGGGAAGGGAAGATATACTGAAAGACTATGATTCAGATCTCACTTTTTTTTACATTGCGATATAGCCCGCATAAACAGCTAAAACTTTTTAAGGTTTTCACCTATGGTATAGGGTGCTCCCGATATTCCCCGCTAAATTATAAATGTGTTTATTGTCCTAAATTTGCAGATATCAACTTCAAATTTAGCAGAAAACTAAAAGTTCGTGTCCACATTTAAGCAGTAAAAATTGGGTGCAATCAAATTTTAAAAAGTATTTTTTAAAATTTTTTTAATTTTTTCTTTTGGTCATTTTGGCTTCCAGAAAAATATGTTTTCCTCCATAATCGTTGACCCGATACCATACAGCGTCATAGACCGCATCAAGAGCTACAATTTTTGTATTTGCGATTCCATTTTAAAATAACTATTTCGGGTAATCATTCAAGAAGCGATGACGTCATTGATTATTACGGCGCACTGTATGGTTTCAAAAAAAAACTATTTTCTATTTTGAATAAATTGGACCAGGAAACGTGGAAAATCCAGGCCTATAACCCCCATTTGCGGAATGTTTTCAATTATCTACAGGGTGCGTCAATTATTATTAGTGGATACATTATTAGCCGAGAGAGAGAGAGAGAGAGAGTGTTTCAGGTTTCATCTATTATACAGGGTGCGCGAGATACTTGGAACATTATAATTAGAAATCTTTATTACTTGTACAATTTTTCATATTTATCAAAGTTGGTCGTGACTTTGACATTCGGCGATAAGTAAAAGACACTTTATACACATCGATTTTGCAAAAATTCTCTCTATATCTAGGGATATACATACAAGCAATAGAAACATAAAGAATGAAGTAAAAGCGCAAACAACAAAGACGGCATTAATTTTAGGATACCAAAGAGATTAATTTGATGAAGTACGAGAAGTAAAGTTAGAATATATAAAACTTGCGTAATACCGGTCATGACATGCGCCATAGAAACTAGAACTGAGAACACAACTACTAAACGGCTCTTAGGAAGAACGGAAATCATGAGATCAATAGCGGGACATACGTAATCCGATCGGAAGAGAAATGAAGAAATAAGGAGCATGTGTAATATAATATGGGCCAGGAGTAACAGAAGAGAATGGAGAGATCATGTTGACAGAATGCCAAATGAACGATTAGCAAAAATTGCAAAGGAACAAAAAGCAGACACAGCCTGACCTCCTGGACAACCACCTAAAGGATGGTATGAAAGCTGGTCCTCAGCATCCCAAATACTCCTGCCAAACCTCTTATGAAAACACAGGACTCATTCTTAACGTAAATAGAAAAAGAAGAAGAAGGCCGCAAGGTGTCTAATAACGGCAGCACTTTTTATTAGATGGTCATTAATTTTGAAGCAATTCATCACAATCAAATCAATATAAGGCCACTTGTCAAAGTTATATTATATTTCATCAATGGAAAAATATATGGATGTCTTCTTTTGAGTTCATTATCATAAAAAATATTGAATAGTAACTTTATTAAGATTAACAAGTTAGTCAGTGTAATTTATCTTTATCTCTAATTCTCGAAGAAGTTCGTTTAGAGAAAAATGTCGAGAAAAAAGTTAAAACAAAAACATTTCGACGAAAACTCCACTTTGGGGCAAAAGAAACATCGGTTTATGCCTAAGGTGCCCTTTGTCGAACTAGGTCGTCTTCTTTGCCGAATAATTTCAAAGCGGCTGGCATTTGCGATTCCATTTGAGCGGAGGTTGGCGTTTTTTGCTAAAGCCCGAGCGAGACGAGTACGTATATCCTTCGACGTACATTTCTTTTTTGGGCATTTTTGATTACGTACCGTCGTTCGAAATTCTATCGGTTCAAAGATCGCCGTAAATTTTTCTGTTCGACACCTGCAATTGTCGTATTATAAAATTCCAATAACCGTCGCTTTTGTTCGAATGAATGATTCCATTCGGAGAAATAAATGGCAAATGGAAACTGTTCCGCGGTACGGTCGGGGTTTTGATGGAAAATAGCAGCCGTAATCTAAAGTATAAGCAAGCCGCTTCGTCGGAATGTTCTTTGTCTGCGAGAATAGAAGCAGGGGTTAGCGATCGAATTTTAAACGGTACAATTTTTTACTTTCCTTTTCGCCCACAGGTATCCGCAACGATTTTAAACTAAATGTTGAATGTAAAATTTTACATTTTCCATTAAAAACGCTCTTGTTTGAAGTCTCTTTCATCGTAGATGTAGTCTTCGTTGTCTCTAATTAGTGTACAGGGACTTTTTGAAACCAATCAAGAATTCAAATTAAATAGATTTTATTACCAGCGCTAATAAAATTCTGTAAAGAAAAAGTACCTAGCACACTTATACAGGGTGTTTGGAAATCAAGTTCGGAAACTGGAGGAAAGATTCAACGTGGTAGTAAATCATGTAAGAAAAATTCGAAAACTTAACATATGAAGCTGGTATTTTACACACAGCCCTTATTTATTAAAAGTCATCGTTAGTTAGTTAGTTGTTTCAGAAATCTGTCGCTAGAGGGCAGTTTAACATTTTGCCTAAAGCGGAATCACAAATCCTCAAAAATTGTTACTCTTCCTTGTCAAGGGTGCAAATAGCACAATAATGGTCAATAAAGTGTGTAACCGGACATAGAATTCATTTGTTTCAATTATGGCACACCTCATACAATATTTAGATACGAATGGACAAGATCCTATAACTAAAGACATTAAACGTGCTCATCCCCCAAGATTAAAAAAGAATTTGAATCAATGACGAAAATATTATGTAGTTCCGTTCGTCATCGATATAAACCGTCCGTAAAGTCTAAACATGAGTTGTGACTCTAGGACAACAATGTCATCGTGATTTAGGCTAACCGTGAACAACTTGTCTAACGATCGTGGCTTGTTCGAGAACTCGAGCGTCTAAAACCGCCATCCAAAGTGTATCGTAAGAGGGCAGCGCCAAAATTTCCCGCCCTGAACATGAAAGAAACAAAGTAGAGTAACAATTTTTCATTATTTTTCAATATAATCTCTTTATTAACAACTCAATCCCTTTAAAAATATATTCTTTTGGTTTGTCTGCAAAATGATCTAAAACACCCTCTTTTAACTCAACTTCGTTTGTTAAACCGCCGTCCACGTTAGTCCTTTTTCAAATATCCAAACAAATAATAGTCGCTGGGGTCCATATCTGGACTATAGGGAGGATCTATCTGTTGGAACCCACACTCTAAAATGGCAGCTTGTGCAACACCAGCAGTATGGGCAGGTGCATTATCGTGCAAGAGACGCATGCCTCTGGTCAGTTTTCCCTCGACGATTTACATGTATGCAGTCTCGCATTTTATGTAATAATGTTGCGTAATATTTACCATTGACAGTGGTATTAGTTTCTTTAAAATCTATCAAAAGAATTCCTTCACAATCCCAAAAGATCGTGGCCATCACCTTTTTTGTTGACTGGCAGATTGTGAATTTTCTTGGAGGTGCTTCACGTCACTCCATTGATTCTTTTTTCGATAGAGGGTCATAATAGAGAACCATAGCTTCATTTCTCGTCACAATAGTTTCTATCAGAGGCTTCGACTCCGACCCACAGAGTTCTAAAAAAGACCGCGTACACTCGACACGGCGTTGTTTTTGAATAGCCGAAAGGTTTTTGGGAACCCATCTTGCACTAACCTTATGCATACCTAAATGATCATGCAGGATTCGACGAACACTTGACCTTTAAACGTCGATCACTCAATACCACCTCTTCCACAATCGCAACAATATCTTCCGTTATGACCTCCACTGGTCGACCAGTTCTTGAATCATCTTCAAGTGACTCCTGCCCCATTCGAAAACCTTTTGCCCATTCTTTCACTACAGAATACAAGGAGAACTGTGGTGGTACACACCATCCAGCCTTTCTTTAATAATTTTAGGTGCTGACTCTTCTTTTGTCAAAAACTTTATGACTGCTCTATACTCAATTTGCGTTATTTGCGACATTTTTTCTGACATGTCTTGTTTAAAATGCTGTCAATAAAAAACTGTTTGACGCAGGACTTCAATTTTTTTTTCGCAGACTACTAAGATATATATTTAAACGGAGATAAAGTTTGATCGTGATACTGGAGCTGCATCTATGTCAGGCCGGGAAATTTTGGCACTAACCTCGTACGTCACGAACTCGTCTTTGTTAACGAGAAAAGAACTCCAACGAAGACCAAAGAGTCAAATTGTGTTTATTTTCCCGAAAGCATTCGTAAATTGGTTGCGGGTATACATATTCCGTCGCCATAATTCTAAGAACCGCCGCGACAGGTTCAACTCTTGTATTAAAATGCAAATTTTACGGTACCATAAATTCCCGGAGGATTCTTAATAAAATATGATCAGAGCGGAACGGCATTAACCGGCGGGTTGCGTAGACCGTTGCCAAACATTCGAATTGAAACATCCGCCCTTCTGCTTTTTTTTTTTGGTAAAGTTTCTGATTTATGTCGGAACGCAAAATCGACACCCGGGCCGAAAGTTTTTCTCCAAGATTACTATTTTTTTTTTATCTGGTCGTTCAGTAAAACGGGCAATTTCGAGTGGGGACGGTCAAAAAAGACGGTAAACGTTTAAGCACGTACAAGCACTTGGAGTATACGCCGATCGTGTCTGATAACCGTTTTCTATTAGGAGTCGATAGGATGACGACGCCGCAGAGAAACTAAAAATTTAGCCGACCCAATTACCGCCGCAATAAACGTTTCGGGGGTGCCCGTCTGCCTAAAAAACAATTTATAATCGTTTTGACATCGGATTAAATTAAAAAGCGCTCAAAGTTGACGCGGCAATTAAAAAAGTTGCACGCGTTATAAGCGACGTCGGTTTTTTCCTCTTCGGTTTTAATTACTCGCCAGATCTAGTCTCAGATTACATGTTAAATTAAAATTAGGACTGGCAAATTGCTCCGGGGGCTGCTGCGGTCTCAAAATAACCGCGCCATGAGTGCACTTTGTAATTTTTCTTTGAAAACGTTTCTTCTATTCCCAGCCAAATTCCCATTACGTAATCTAAATTAGAAAATTATTATTGTAAATGCATAGTTAAATTCAAATTTACTTAGTGATATTTACAATAAAACAATTGCTTTCACACGTCAACTACATTGTATAAGATATTAAAAGATATCACAGTCTACGCATCACATATTATATTAACTAATAAATAAGCAAATACAACTCATCAAAAGTATAAAACACAAGAATTGTGACGGTTTCATATTTCAATGGTAAAATTTAGCATTTTTAAAGTACAAGTGCTGGCACATTTGCAAAGTACCAGGCTTATTTTGTTAGTACCTTGTAGAATTAATTGTACTGTCCATTTCCTTCACCTTTTGCTGTTTGGCGAGTGCTTCTTAACAATTAAAATTCTTGTTTATTAGGTTCATATCGATTTTGCGATTTGAACACACGTTCTTTTGTAGACTCGGTTTCTGTAGTTTCGGAATTGTACTCCCCGACCGATTGTGTTGCCGAACCATAAATATTTTATGCTGCAACGGTTGTGTGCGTGGCCCCTTGTTCGCTTGGTTTTCTCTTAAGTGACGCCGGTTTACTGAGAGATACTAATGCAAAAAACAGAGTATTAGTTGCGCATTAGAAGGAGTCATAATCATTACCATCTGTCACCCTATGAGACTAGGGACCACATTTGCTTTTCATTGCTTCGGTATTCCTTGGCGAGCCTAGTAAACATTGTTTTATAAATTGGTTAAGGCTTTCGCGGCCCGTTGATAAGCTATTATCTTCATTCGGACTCAGTCTACGTCCAACATCGGAGATGGAAGGACCTCTGAAGAAGCTCGCCACTCGTGCTAGCGAAACGTTAGGAAGTAATTCCAATCGACGACGGCGTTTAAATCCGAATGAAGATAATAGCTTAAACATTGTTTTGTTTCTTAACCTATTCTTCCTCGATTTTCTGTGACTGGCCGTCCCGTCGCCACCATAGATAGCGTTCGGGTATTTCGATCTCGTTGACGCAACCTCGATTCTTTGGCACGGGCCATACGGCCATCACCACAGGTATAGTTCGGTTGTTCGTTCTACTGGCGGCGTACCGTCGACTAGGTTGGCAAGAGTGGCGTTTTCCCTCAAATTTTTTGTGCCCGTTTAGCCTTTTAATAAAACTGGTTGCCTGAATCGTCCGGCATTTTGTACGCTAGCTTTTGAAGCTTGGGGTTGTGGCAGGTTTTCTCTTGTGTGACCGATTTCTTTTTGAGCCGGTAGTGCTACCCCAATAAGACGGGGATATGTAAATTGGTCACTAATTTATGATTTCCCATACTTTTGGATCTATTTGGAGTTTGGAATGGGAATCTTCCTCAACGAGGGATTTTGAAAAGAATTGTCATTGCCCCACATTTCCAGAAAACCCTCGAATCGAGGTAAGTTACCTTTTCGAACTATTTCGCCACCTAATCAGTGTTCCTCAATTTATGCCGATTTTATTTTAGGTTTTTTTTTTAAATTAGTATTGTACGTATTGTTGCTCCCTTTCCCGCAAACCTTCCACGTGGTTTCTTCTTTCACCGGAATACCAGGCCAGACTTGGTGTCTTGCAGTGTATGCTGTCTCTGGGGTACATGTTTAGTTGTGGAGTTTCCCCTATCGAGCAGCCGGCTTTCCGGACGGACTTTGCTGGTTTAACTGGGACTGCCCACCTGCGGCTGTCCCATTGAGCCACCATTTCATCTTGGCTTGGTTCCCGGGATAGTGACAGACAGCTGTGTAACGTTCCGGACAGCTTGAGGTTTGGGTAGCTTAAGTGTCCTGTTCTCTTCAAGAACGGTTTGCGGAACTTATAGTCTTAAATTATAGTGTCTTACATTCTTTTGCACCGCCAAAACTTGAAGGTGAGATTTGACACTCACACCTACCACCAGGTTGGAGGAAATAAATTATTGTTCGTGATTCACTTGTTTATTTCCTTTACGGGTTGGAACCTCGGGTTGATAAGTTTACCTTTTTTGAATCACATGGCGCCTATCTACCACCTTCCGGGACATGACCGAGGTGCCCTTCATCGCCTTCCAACTTGGCTTTGATTTAGTATTTTTTTTCCTACTTTATTAATTTTTCTTGATTGTTAATGAGCTAGCCTAGGCATTGTCTTACCTCACTATTAAATTACGAATTTGATTAATTAATGCGTTTCTTTTTCACGACCCTGAGATTGAGAGGTAAGAGAATGTATAAAACAAATTAATAAAAACGACGTTTAAACAACACTATGCCAATCCCAACCACAAACCCTACCTTATCAACCCAAAATTCACATTTCCAAAATCAAACTCGAGATATTCTTGTATATTGTAGAAAGCCCTTTCAAGTAGAACCTTTTAAATAAACGCATTCAAACTTAAATCCCTTTATTTGTTGGGTAATTTATTATATAAGACAGGACCGTAATAGTTATGAAAGTACCTGCTATGATTCAATCTTGTAAAAGGCAATCTTATATCAGTTGTATCACGGGTGTTATGTTCGTGGATTTTATTATTTGTCGTGTAGAGATTAGCATTTTTCTTCATGTAAATAAGACACAATAAAATATAATGACTTGGCAACGTCAAAATACGGAGGCCAATAAAATATCCTATTCCCGACAATACTCTTACCAATCTCCTCTGTAAAGAAAATACGCGATATGTATGAGCAGAATGGCGCCATATAAGTAAACCGTTAACTATAATAGCGATGATAAACAGTTGATTATCGCAATTCAATAAGTTTTTATTTGATTGCACAATTTCATCAATGTTCAAATTCATGGTCCATAGACAAAAAATCATATATGCAGCTAGTGTCAAAATCATTTTAGACAAAAATATCAATGAAAATTCTCAATCTTTCTTAAATTCAGTACCAAAAATGAAGTGACATCCAAAATTAGGCTATTGACGATTACATATTGAAAAAGTGACAATCATAATACGACAAGTTGTGGAAAAATTAAAATGGATATAATTGTTTTCTCTTTTGAACTGTGTACGTTAGACAGTGAGAGATGTATTATTGAATATATCATATAAATAACGGAATAAACACAATTTTAAAACGTTATCTTGTTTATTTAACTTTTACAACTGATTATTAATAGTTTATTTAAAAAAAAAAGACTGCAATATGAAGAAACATCATCCAAGGATCATATAAACAAGAAAAAACAGGTCCTAACCTTCAATTTTGTTATGTTTGTACTGCTGAGACATGGACATTTGAAAATCGTACAATTGGTCTTGGCAAGATATTAGTTAAAACTACACGAATACATTCACTGACATGACCGTCAGAATTGACAAATGTCAAAATTCAACCGGTGCGGTTAAATCCCGGAAATGTCCGAAGTGGCTCGGATCCGTGGGAAACGAAATTGACGTGGTAAAGTGACGCTTCCCGCACGCTAGATCGGTGTGTAATTAAGCATTTTACAGACGGGAGTAGAAAAAATTTTCGGTTACTAAAAGGATTCAAAAAATAAATGTTCACACAAAAAAGTTTTGTCAATTTTTGGTGGAAAACCATTATTTCCGAGCTTACATTTATATGAACTTTTTTCTTTTTTTTTTTTCGATACACCAAGTAAATATCGACTCTCCTGACTTTCACGACAGTGACGTCCCGTTTCGCCAGCTGGATCCCTCGTAATCCGTTTTTACATTTATTACGTCGCAACGCTTCGCGGCAAGTGAATCGCGAACGCTAAACTCCCATCCACGGGCCGCATCAAAATTACAATGGGGCCGGAATCCTGCGGATTCCCGCCGGGGCCTGTCCAGATGGTATTAATTGATGACACGATTGTTTTGTTGGAACAAAACGCGGCAACGTTTCCCGACGGACGTATAATAAATTAACGTTGCGTAGCCTCGTTGTAATTTGTCTTATAATAATTAATATGTTTCCCCCGCGACCGGCGCTGCTGCATTTTTGCCGTCGTCGAAGTACGCCCGGCCCGTCCGATTCAATCCAGTCACGACATAAAATGGCGGTAAAAATCGATGAAATCGAATTTTTCAAAAGTATACACGGTTGGCAACGAATCATATCTCGGCAACGGTAGGTCCTACCCGACCGGCATTGGTCAGAATTGATCAGCGTAAAAAAAAATTTTTTTGGGAGGCCCCGAGAAGTATTTTAAAAAAATTAAGTAATTTAAGTAGGTAATAAAAATAATTTGTAATTTTATTTTAGATTTAAACATCAATACATACGTTTATGAGTTCAACGTTGTTTTGACGTGGGACGCGTCGTCCGTAAAAAAAATACCTCCAAACCGATTCTCCAATTTACTGAAAGCGCCGATGAATCCGAAATTGCTCCGGATGTTTAGAATTTTTTTTTTGCGTCCGTCACTCGTCGGCAACAAAAACTGTGCCCCCGTTTTCAACTATCACGCAAACTTTTTTTAAAGTTCGCGCAAACCGGAGTCGCGATTGAGTTGATTAATACCCGGAACGAACTCTTCCCGTTCGGTCAGGTACCAACGGTTTTTAATGGCACCGATGCATTCTACGGTCAGCGTTTTTTTTTTTATTGCAAATAATGTCCGAAACTGATTGAATTTTTTAATGTTTAACGTTAACGTTTAATGTTAACGTTTAATGAAATTGAGATCTCGGCAACGTCAGATCGAAACAGATCGAATAGTTCTGTGTTCGAAGCAAACACGATAATTTTCGTGAGTTTGCATGTAAGAAAAGTTAAAAATGGACACGATCCGATTTTGGCAGTTTGGGTCTTTTCGTTTCCTACGAAGAAACAAGTGGCAGTTTTGAAATCTCGTCCCCAGATGGAAATTATTGAAACTGAAGGGGACCAGGCAGGGGAACACTTTTTACAAAACTTCTGCGTCGGTTTTTGCTGTGTCAAACTTGCTGACGTTTCGCCAATCATCATGTTGGCTTCCTCAGCGCTTGACTGAAAATGAAGAAGCCGACAGGATGATTGGCGAAACGTCAGCAAGTTAGACCGATGCAAGAAGAACTCAAAAGTTATGTAAAAAGTATTACAGGGCAGGGGAACATTATTTTGGGATTTAAAAAATTTGTTTCTCGAAAACAATACGATTGAAGAATCAGGAAACGCGGGGGACCTAGCGATTGCCTATTTGAAAAAATGCCACTGTTGTTCTTAAGAATTATAACGTCAACACCAGATTTACCACTTGTCCAAAAATCTCTCAACATCTTTGATCCGTCAAGGACAAAATTTCGTTTGAGATACCAGGAGTTTGAAGCATTCTATGCATATGCAGCTAATTTTATAACTTTTGCAGAGAAATTATCATATAATATGTGGAGATATAAACGTAAACATGCTATCAGAGGGAGTCGACAACAACAAGGCTACACTTTTAAATAGTTTGAGATGATATGGACTCATTCAAATGGTATTGCAGCCAACCCGAATCTGTACAAGGCATGGTGTATAGATAACATATTTGCAGATGTTAATTTCCTACAAGTAAAACTAAGAAGCTCATCAATGTAAACCCTTCTGTGAACCTATCGACATACGATACACTCCATGTTCGGTCCTTTTCAAAAGGAAATATTGATTTTTTTGTGTTAATTTAATAAGTGAAGTAGATTGGAGCAATCTTCTTACTAGTACAAATAATTTAGACAAATATTTTGATCATCACGAAAAATTTATTGAAAATTTTCCACCAGGAAACGAACAAAAAAACAATTTTCTTGCCAACTAAGCTGAATTACCCAGGGAAATATCCACGACTAGTAAACATTACTAAGATACAGCTTATAAAACTCGATACCTTCCAATAAAAAAGTACTACAAAAAAAACTCGCTATAAATAAGAAAACCATTAATAACAATAAACTTGCCAATGTCAAAAATCTTAATGAAGAATGTTGGAATGTTGTTAATGAAAACCGAAATAAAACAAAAAAAAGTTATCAAGGTAATCATAAATGAAAATGGTGAAAAAGTTTTGAACGTGAAGCTTTTGAAAGTCTGACGTGCAGTTACTCTCAAAAAACCAAAATGGCTTTCGTATGAATAAATCAACTAGTACTGCTCTTGATCAAGCCATCCTCGGCCCATTTTTTGATCTTAGTAAAGATCTTGCTTGAATTTATAGGCATAAGAGGTTCCGCATCTGACTGGCTGAGTTCGTATCGACAAGAACGCACACAACTGCTTGAGATCGATGGTATTCGCTCTACCGTCCGCTCTGTTAATAAACGTACACCTCAAGGCTCTTGTCTATCACCTACACTGCTTAATATGTTTATCAACGATCTACCGTTAAATTTAGAAAACTTCCACGGGGTACTGTAATACTTTTTGCAAAACTTCTGGATTCCTCCTGCGTCGGTTTTTGTCGACTCGAACTTGCTAACGTTTCGCCAATCATCCTGTTGGCTTCTTCAGAGGTTGACTGAAACTATTTGAGTTTTATAAAGAGCAAAACATGTCCTGAAATTTCAAATAAAAGCGCTGAATCCGTCAAAGCGATGCAGCGACAATGACTTAAATTTGAACTCGGATAAAACCGTATCCATTGAAAGTAGTACTAATCAATTTTAGAGTGGATAGCAGTGTTTTGATACGAGTGGCGAACAAATCAATTAAAAATGTATCAATTACAAAGTTTTGAGGAATTAAATAGACTTAAAATGATCAAAAATGCTATTTCAATAGAGATTCTTAAATTGGTGTATTTTGGTTTGGTTGCAAAGATCGACAAGAGCTCGCATCGCTAAATGTTACTATACAGGAGAGGAATTCTATAAGACTCACCTCGGTAGGAGATACGTATATTAAATGTTAATTTTAAAGCGTGTTAATTAAATATATCGTATAATTTTTGTGTGCGTATTTATAGTAATATTTGTTTTTTTGAATGCCTATATTTATGGAGACAAAAGTTAAATATAAAAGTTTATTGGGGACTTACAAACCTTTAATTTATTTTAATTTTGTATATACACGGTGTTTTATTTTTGAATTCTATACAAAATTCTAGACATATTCTGTGTATAATGTCCCATACCTAAGTCTAACCGTTTTTGACATTTTCAATTTTTTATTTCAAGACTTATAATATCTGCCAACGAATAATATCCTGTTGCCATATAAGTTCAGTTAGTGTAATTGGCTATGACGGCGTTTAAACAAAACAAATGCTAGAATGTTGCTTGCATTTTATGTTTACCAGAGAAGAAAAGATTGATATGTTAGAAAGTTACATATCGAACAATAAAAACCCAACGCTACTTCGAGATTGTATTAGAAAATTTCCATTAAGGAGGCGCCCAGAAAAAAAGATCTTCCACAGGATTTAACTCGAAATGCGTCAAGTCATTTTTCACTTTCAAAATTAAAAATTTTAAAAAGATTAGACTTAGGTATAGGTCGTTATGCACAAAACATGTCTAGAATTTGGTGTAGATTTTAAAAATGAAGTAATATACTGGGCGATCTATTTAAGATAAGAAAGTTGATACTCACACCCACGAAAAATGAAACACTCTGTATATCCAACATTAAAATAAATTGAAGGTTTAATACCCCAATTAACTTTTGTATTTAACTTTTTTCTGCATCCCCTATAGTTTCTGAGATAAGGTGGTGTCCCAAGATAAACGGCCCACCCTATACAATCTATGTGTCGTCATTGACTGTAACATTCAAATGCGAAATAAACAAGAAACAATACACTGGAAAGTGTTATTGTTACCCGAACCGGAATTTTTGGAAATAATAGTCATTAAATTAAATCCATTTAAATTTATGATCTAATTACGTTTAAAAAAATATTTTCTTATTTGTTTTTACGTTCTATTCTTCTGTAAGAAATAGAAAGATAGAAAATGTCAAGATCGCGATGCTTACCTTGCGGCCGATGATTCCATTTTCATTAGACGATGTCGACCATATCGACCTGGAAAAAAGTCGCAGTGATTATATCTCGAAAACAATAAAACGGTGGTTGTGTTACTTAAAAAAACCAAACTCAAATTAAGTGATTATTTCATCCGAACGCGGTGTCGCAGTACAAAAGCTTATTAGATTAACCGACGGCGCCCTATTGAAACAATGTCGTCATCGTATTTTTGGGCACCCTCCCGGTCCTGTCCCGAATTTAATTAAAAACCGCAATTTAACGCTGGCCCGCCCGCAGTATTTCACCTTAAAATTTTGCGCGGGTTTCGAAGAACCCGGACTCACACACACATACATAAGCGGATTATATCTTTTGGATTTATTAGTTAATCCGGTCACATTACACATAAAAATAGTAGTAGTGGATAGAGCTCGATTTTGGAGATCATGGGTACACCAAGTTATTGATGTAATGTATAATATACAACAATATAAGGGGTGTTTTTTTTTCGATGTATAGAACTTTAAGTTAATTTTATTTATCCGAAAGATAATCTTGTGGCATTCCATTTTAAATATGATTTCTGGCATATGACCGCCACGGCTGGCGCGGATGTAGTCCAATCTGGACGTCCAATTTTCGATGACTTTTTCCAACATTTGTGGCCGTATACGGCGAATGTTGTCTTCCAAATGGTCAAGCGTTTGTGGCTTATCCGCATAGACCAATGACTTTACATAGCCCCACAGAAAGTAGTCTAGCGGTGTTAAATCACAAGATCTTGGAGGCCACTTCACAGGTCCAAAACGTGAAATTAGGCGGTCACCAAACATGTCTTTCAATAAATCGATTGTGGCACGAGCTGTGTGACATGTAGCGCCGTCTTATTGAAACCACATCTCCTGGACATCATGGTTATTCAATTCAGGAATGAAAGAGTTACTAATCATAGCTCTATACCGATCACCATTGACTGAAACGTTCTGGCCATCATCGTTTTTGAAGAAGTACGGACCAATGATTCCACCAGCCCATAAAGCGCAGTCAGTTTTTCTCGATGTAACGGTGTTTCGACATACACTTGAGGATTAGCTTCGCTCCAAATGCGTCAGTCTTGTTTGTTGACGTAGCCATTCAACCAGAAATGCGCTTCATCGCTAAACAAAATTCGCTTATGAAAATCGGGAACAACGGCAATCTCGTTTTGGGCCCATTCGACGAATCTACGCCTTACTTGATGATCGTTTGGCTTCAATTCTTGCACGAGTTGGATTTTGTAAGCACGTAAACCAAAATCCTTCCGCAAAATCTTCCATAAAGTGGATGGACACAGATCCAATTCCTGTGCTCGATGCTACGCTCTACAGCAGCAATAGCTTCTTCTGTACGCACCGTACGGCGTGTCTGGGGATGCGAGTTATCAATAAGAGTAAACGTGGTGCGAAAACGTTCCGTGGTTGATCAAATTAACTGCTCTGATGGACGATGTTGTCGACGATAAAATGGACATAGTGCGCGATACGTATTCCGCACAGAACCATTATTTTCGAAATAAAATTGCACTATTTGCAAGCGTTGTTCAGGCGTGAGTCTATTCATGATGAATTGCCAAACCAAACTGAGAATAAATCACTTGACAGCTGTTAAATCGGTCGCCATCTTGAACAGTAGTACCAACTTAAAGTTCTATACATCGAAACAAAACACCCATATATATATATACATCTAACACCCACACACATATACATCTAACCTCTTCGCAGTTGACTTCAACAAGCGTATTTCCTTTGAAATGTTATTTTTCACTTCTAAGATAATCAGCAAAATCCTCACATCTGTTGATATTTAGGTTATTTTAGCATTTAGTGTGTGTGACAGATATACCACCCTTCTGCTGCGAAGCTTGGAGCTTTGAATACATACCTAATACGTGGCTCTGCCGTTCCATCATCAGATCAAACACAACCGACACCGTCATCATTGGCGAGACTAATGCGCATATGGTATTTAAGGCTGCAGTACACTCCTAAGAGAATTTTCCGTATGTTTATTGCTAATGGGATTTCGATCATGCATTTGTTCGTATGAACTTATATCACTGTCTTCGAATCGGCTATTCCTCAGTAATTGCACCTTTCAGTCGAAAGTGTATTTCTTATAATAAATACGAGTATTCACTCGTAGAGAGAAGTACTATTAAGAAAACGTAATTAAACATTAAACATTACTCGCCCTTCTCGATATTTGACATTAAATATTAGTCGCAGTTAGCAATGACTTCAGGTTGATATAATAAGAAACATAGGGTTTCAGTTCATTTGTTAGAGACCTATCCAAAAAAAAATAAATATCAAAATCAAACCATAAACAACGATTTTACGAGGTGTGGAGGTTAAGTGAGACACATTGTATGAACTGCTTGACTAAGTAACTCCAAAAAACTTGCAAAATCCCGAGATCTCATTGGGTGTAATTGATCCCTACGAAAATTATAAGAACCATTTTTGTAGATAATTTCCTTCTCGAGAAACCGAATACTTTGACTTTGAATCATATTTCTTCTGGTATAGATAGTGGTGGGTGGAGCGAAACGGCTTCCCTGGGGCAAGAAGGTCCACCTCAAAAATTAACCAATTTTTTTTCGTTATTATAATTATAAATTCTGGTTAATTGTACATTTTTAGCCCTTTGCGTAATACCAGGGGTTAAATATTCTTTAAAAAAAGCTGTTCCATATTATTACAACCGAATCATGATTAATTTATTGAGACTGGTATTTTTTGGATAATTCTTTGGATTTTGTCTAAACCCGGAGCTTTCGAAAATCTTATAAATACCACATTTTTAATCCATAGAAATATAGTTACGAATCCGTAATGTTCTTTTTTTTATTAAATGCCTTTTAATAAATAATTGTAACTATTATATAAAACATTATAAATAGAGGAGACTGGGGCACGACGCTCAGAAGCTTCGCCAAAATTTGGGTAAATTTAGTTAAAGTTAGACAAACAAGTCGGCCCTTGCCCCTCTCTCCCCTATATATATTTTTTTAAGTTTATAATAACGTCCATTAAATTAAAATCCATAGCCCTCAATTAAATAAACAACAGGTATCGTTAAAAAATTAAAATTCCATTCTTAACTTACCACTTAACCATACAAAGAGTGAATCAAACTTTAAATAATAAAAACAGAACGAATTTAACGAATAACTTATACTTATCCCAGAAGGTAACAGATTTAAAAAGAAAAAAATATATTTCTATACTCTTGTTCTTCTGAGTTTCCGGTAAAAACTGCTTGTAGCTTATGAGGCACGTATATATACAATGCTTACGTTAGTTTTTGGCTCCGTATCGCCGAATTCCCAAAGCATATCAACTTTTTACCACAATAAAACACTTTCAAAAAAAAATATAATCGATGAATCTCAGAAGAAACTCTCCCCTGAATTTTATTTTTTCAAAATACTTTCCACTGCATGAGCTTGTCGAGAGTTTCTTCTGCATTTCTTCTGCTTATAAATATAATAATAATAAACCAGTGTAACCAGAAAGTAAAACTTTGTATCTATAGGTACACTACAAGAGTAATTAATTTATAAAATAACTTAGAACTACTGTGCCTGATGTGTTAGAAATTCGTTTATAGAATAGAAACAATGTTCTTCAAAAAACTTTTTTGATAATTGTTTGAATTTTTTAATGGAAAGCCGTTTAACATCAATATTTTTGGACCGAAAAAGAGTGTTTGCAAAAATATTACACAAATCTAGATTAAGTTTATTTTTTGTGTTCTACACAACCTCGAGCTTAATGTTCAATACATTTACACACAGCCTTCTTGACACAATTTTCAAAAGTTAAATGAAAATTTTAAGAATAAAAAAAGAGAAAAACCGTCCTATCCTAAGTAGAACCGTCTCCTGAATCAAACAATGCAAAAAATATTGGTTGCGCCATTTAAAATTCGAAAGTCACTGTCGTTTCCGCTCAAACCGGAAGTGCAACCATTGACTACATATTGTCAAAAAATTGGACATTCAGCCTATATTAACCCTTCCAAATTTAAAATCGCTATCTCAAACCGTTAAGCTTAAGTCGCCTCCCCTAATGTCCCCAGCAAAATCCAGCTCTGTCGGAATTTGCGTTATTTGGGTGCATATTGTCCTTTCAAAAAACATACAAATTCGCGAAAAGAACAAGAAACTCGAGTAGCGACTCCATCAACGCGGCCTGATTGAGGGCTGCCAGACGACCATCATTAAGTTGACAAGCGATCTTTGTGTGCGTTAATGAGGAAACGGGTTTCGATGGGAGTTAAGCGGGGTATGCAAATGCAGGCGCACGTTCATTGGATTAGGGAGTAATATAACGGGGACGTGACCGCGGTTTTTGATCTGCCCCCGCACCGATGAAGGGTAGCGATCCCCAAAACCCCGCATTCCCGGCTAATAGATTTAACGTGGTCGAAACAGTGTTATTACGGGATTACGTGAGATAAAAATGCCCGGGCATTAGTTATTTAGTTTGCTAATCGGCTCTAGGATTTTGGGAGGTTGATCAATTGCGTCCCGTTTAGCCTTTTCCAGCATTTATATAATAAGTTTTTTAGGCTCTTCAGACAAAACTAAACTTGCGTGCATAGAAATCGGCCCATTGTGAACTTTTGACATCAATTCCTTTTTTTTTACAAGAACTATAGTATTCAAAGGAAAGAAAAACATTTTTTAACTTGACCATGTACATTAGATCTGATAGGAGACAATGGGTATTAGGTCTACAATTAAAAAGTAATTAAAAAATATTATCTCCGTAAGGCACCAGGAGATGATCAAATAGTAGCAGAAGCTATTAAATTAGAAGCAGAAAAAAAGTTATTTAATTCAAGTTTGAATCAAAGCATTATCCTCAAAACCTAGAACAACACTACACTACACAAAAAATGAGATCTTGAAAATTATAGAACCGATAAGCCTGTTGTCTCAAATTTATAAATGATTTAACAAAATCATCACAAAATTAGAACTGAAAATAGATTTTTATCAACCCAGAGGGTAGGCAGGTTTTACATAAGTTTACAGAACAAATGATCACCTACAAGCTGGAAAAACTATGATTGAAAAATGTATCGACTACAATAAATCGCTGACCTTGATATTTGTGGATTTCAGAAGACCTGTAAATCCAGTGGAACTGTCTGCAATACTAAAAGCAGTTGAAAACACCCGCATAGACTGTAGATATGCAAAGTTGTTGGAACAATGCAACAGCCATGATTTTTTCATGGAGAAATACAGAATTGAAAGAAGCATCAGGCAAGGGGATACATCTCTCCCAAATTGTGTATGACAATCCAGGAATATGCTTTAAAGGAACTGGATAAGAAGGGAATCTGTGGCGAATGTTATTACTGCCGAAAGTATAAATGAAGCCCTCCAAACTGGAAGCAAAAGGCACAAAACGGAATAGTGTGGAGGATAATGGAGAAGACCTATGTACAACTTTTTTACATCTCGATAAATGCGAAATAAAAAGAACCTATTAATACTGACATAAAATTAGACAACACAAAACTTAAAAGAGTTACTCAAGTGAAAGATTTAGGCATCATGCTGGACTCTGAGCTAACATTTGAAAAATATTGTAAAGAGCTTGAGAGGTCTTGATTCTGTTTTACGTAACACCAAAGGCTTCCGCCACCACAAATCAGTCATTCTAATTGATAATAGCGTCATCAAACCCATCTTAGAATACCTAACCACCGTATGGAATCCGATCTATCGGAAGTATGTCGATACTATAGAGAATGACTAAAAAAAACGTATTAAACCCTTAATTTTAAATATAATAGAGACAGGCACTACTTTCGCATGGAAATAACCTATAATTTTAATAATCTATATATGTTAATATTTTTAGGCTAACTTTTTCTATAGAAAGACTCAGATCTAACTATTTCTTAAACTCTCCGCTTACTCAACAAAAATACGACCTTGTTTAACTTAAACCTACATGTGTTTAAAATAAACCTGTACAAAATTTTGTAACATTCTTTTAATTACTGTCTACTTTTGTATTCCCGACCATGTGTAATCTTATGTTTAATACGCGCTATCCTTTAATCGGGCAGCCTCTTCTTCCTGTTGGTTAGCGTTTGGATTTATAAAGTAAAATAAACAGTGGATGCAAGAGGTTGGCAGACGATGATGATGATGATGAAGGCATTTTTCCTAGCCTTCAGTAGATAGGCTAAGCTGCTTCCACAACAAATGTAGTCTTATATATATGTAAATTACAAATAACATAATTTAAGGTCCATCGTGCTAAAAAAAATATTTTTATGAAGGGCATTCGTAGTTCATAATTCAAATCGACGTTCAACGCCGCGTTCGATCCTTGTTAGACGCGAAAAAAATAAAACATCATCCTAACCCGTGACTAAAGTACGGAAACGCTCGATACAGTGTTAAAATGACACTTTGCGCAATTTTGAGTAATTTAGAATAGGGTAGTGAGTGTTTCGTTGACATACATTTAAAAATACATGCCTCTTACAATTCTCCTTGCCTCGATTGGAAAAGGGCAACTTCTATTTCGTCTGAAACACAGCCGAAGCACCTCAATAATTCCCATTAAAATATTAGATAAATTGCAGCCGCGGCCAAGTTCTAGTTCGATGTACGCGGGACTCGCAACTCAAACCGGGACAACAATAACCGACGCAACAATGAAATCAAACTGTTTATTATAAAGTAATTATCGGCAAAGAGGCGAATTCGGCGAGCGTTTCCCGGAATATCGTTAAAACTGGCGCCCCGTACTCGGGATTAACAAACAATGCGAAGCACCGCGAGCATATTAAATTATTGGAAATTTCTATACCGCCAATGCGGACCAATAAACTTCGTGTCGCGATAAGAGACCTGGCGGAATTTATAGAATTTCGTCCGGGTATCCGTTTCGTATCATTTAAACCGATATTGTACGCTCGCGATTTGAAATTTAATGAACGTCGGGGTCAGTAAGTGGTCGGGATCTGAATAAAAATGAAACCGAATTATGGCGTCGTTTCAGATCGCACGATCAAAGCGTTGACTGAAAATGTGACGGCGTGGGGTATTTGATATTAATTTCCTGACGACAATTGTTTCTTAAACAAATATCTTTTAAAAACTTTTTAAATGAAAAGCGGGTAACAATTTAATATGGAAGGATGAACAAATCTACATCTGCATTATGAACGGTGCACGGTGAAGTTCATCGTAAAAAGGAGGGAAAATGACACAATAATGTAAGAAGACGATTACCTAATTCATTTAATAATAGTATTGACTATATCCATGTGCAATAGCGTAAATAAAAGCAAACGATTAACCCAAGCTCGGAAGGTTAAAATACTAACAAATAAGCAAATAAAATTAATAAATAGTACGATCATACAACATACAGCGTACAACTATAATTAATTTAGATATCAATAAACCGCACCCATCGTGCGCACGCGAGATCACATTTTATAACATTTTCATCGCAACAACATACACATACACGTAAGTTAAATACCATAGGCACAATTAATTACGTAGTAAATAACAGGTCTAGCTCTATCAACGCCGTCTTATGGTCAGACATTCGACGAAAGCCTCCACACAAACGAGTTCCTGTCCCGCTCCAAATATTGGAAAGAAAAGTAGAGAAGACAAAAAAAATAAAAACCCAGCAATCAGTGCAAGTTATGTACCACATGTATACCCAAAATGAACTCCTTACGTCTTCAGTCGGATGGTTAGCCCAAAATGCGTACAGGCAGCTTAGTGAGAATAAGATTTCCCTAAAAGGTCGCTTGTTTTATTCATCCAAAATGTGATGGCGGAAGGTTTACCAACGTATAGTAGCAGAAGGGCTCCCCAGAACAGCAAAACAGCCAACTAACATGAACTCTCAAAGTGAATAAAAATCCCCAAAGGGCACCTAAAATCCCACAAAAATAATATATCTAAAACGATCACCTGCAACAAATCTCCCTTCACCGTCTCCCCACTGTTCTTCCAGGCAAACGTGACCATTCCGAGGAACGACCAAAGCCCAACTCACACCCACATAGCGAACACTATTCGAAGCATGTTAAAAATACCTTTTCCATAAAATATCGCCCTCTAACAACCTTGGTCAGCTCTGAACCGAAAAGAGGTCGATAGTCTTGCTTATTGGTATATAAAAATTGGTATCGTGTAGTAGTTCTTCTCCCGGAACACAAATGGGCAGTGCCAACAGCGACTACCAATATCTAACCAAATATCGGTCAACCTGAAATATCGATCGCACGTCCATAATTATACACCCGCGAGAGGGCAAGCCCCACTCATAGAAATACTATTGTTTACTTTCCGGTAAGAGTCCACTCTCAAAAAATAGATCCTCCCCAGTCAACGCCGATTACTCGAAGCAGAACATAATTCAGCTAACTATGAAACCGTCCTGCATAATAAAGAGAGCACCATGTGATTACAAGTAAGTCATCGGATGGCATTGTGACGACCCACAAACAAACATCTCTCCTAATGGAAACCCAACGTAAATTTTCTGGACGCCACCAGAAAGTTTTAATGGCAAGAGTACTTTTATCAAATAAATCTAATATCAGACTCACCAATCTGCTATACATTTGAGAACAAGGAGTGAAATTCTTTGGGTTAGGTGACTATGCCTTTACATAACGTTAATTCACAATAACGCATAAAAACTTATACCTTGAAGAGGGGATTTTAAGTTGACACGATTATATACCAGGCTATTGTAACAGTACAGTACTTATTCGAAGTTTATGAAACAAGAATATCCTGATTTCCTCTCTGCTTGTATCGAAGACGGATTGTTAAAGTTGACGGTTTTCTTTAGAAAGTTCTACGTGCAAATCCAGGGTACCTCAGTGGTCACATCTTAGTCCATTTTTCTTTAGTTCATTTATGAATGCTTTGCAGTCTGCCTTTTTCTGCTGTTTGCTGACGACCTCGAGCTGTATAATTAGATTGGCACAAACTGCAATATTATCTCTTATACACTGATGTCATAGAAATGTCTTAGATCTCAAGCCTTCTAAATGTGAAATTGGTTCAGATTTCCATTATCAGTGATCTTAGAGCCATTAGGAGGAGTGCCCAATGCTTCAACAACATTTCAGCATTTAGAACCTTATATTGGGCCCTAGTACGGCCCATCTGGTGTATGACTCTTGCATGTGGCCTCCCTTTAATGGTATACTTCAACGGGTTGAAAAGTTTTTGAAACTAATAGCAAATAAACACGAACTTTCTTAATAACTTTAATAATGGCGAATGTTCTGCATCGGGGAGTTGGGAGTTTCAACTATAGGAATGCATTCGTGTTCCACCTAGAGCAACGTTTTCACCTCCAGAGCCAACGTATGGGTCTAATATTTTTCTTTCTAGATCAGCTTGGCTTGCTGATGGTCATTTTTTTGCTCCCTTCAGCATCTTCCTGCTTCAGGTCCTCTATTCTTTCAAGGAGATATATTTAGTTATCATTACCAGTCATTATTTTTTACGTTTGTTTTAGTTATCTACTTGTTGAGTGTTAAGTAAGTTAAAGTTTTTTTTTTTTGTTACTTAATTTGATTTGATTTTTATATCTTTACCTTATCTTTATCTTACCGTATATTTTAGGTTTAGCATGTTGTTGAACTGAGATGGCATTTACTTGATGAAAATCCATTTAACAAAATAAATAAGAACTAAAAGTTCAGATTTTCACGAAATTATATATATTCACATTACAATTATTTCGACAACACCGTGTCTTTATCAAATGTAATATTCACAAACTACCTGCCACTATATATACCAAAAACTGCCAATAAAACCTTAATTAATGTTATTGTGAGAATTTAACTTGAATAATGGAGAGGTATTTAAATCTAATTGATCGTTAAGCAATACATTTGAATGTCTCATTTTGTTAATCTCCATGGCTTCCAATAAATTTAATTTTCTACTTTCTGTGGTTGTATGTAAAATATCAAAATTGTCGTTAAAAATGTGTTTTTCTGTGTTTAAGTGCGTAGCATAGTTAGAATCTAGACTATTGTTTTTAAACGCTCTTTTATGTTCGTTAATGCGTTTCTTGAAGGATCTACCTGTTCGTCCAATATAAATTTTAGGACATGATCAGCATTTCATTGATTTTGGAAACTTCATTTTATTGTTTTTTAAAAATTTTCCTATTGTGTTTTTAGTTCTGAAAGCTATTTTTAAACCACATTGTGACCAATATAATAATAATAATACATTTTTTGTTATAACCATCAAAGTTACATAGAAATAATTACATTACCAAAGTTAAATAAGTGAAAGAATGGTCAACAATAGGCCTTGTTAGGGCAGCCATCTAGAAGTTCTAGATACTGTTCAAGCCTCAATTTAACAGCGAAAATATAATAATAATAAATTTCATCGAATTTATTTGAAAGCGCCAAGCGTAGATACACATAATTCTAAAGAAAAGAAAAGAGAAGAAATGGAGGGGGAAGGAAAGGAAAGGAAAGGGGCACATGTTTTGTAGAAGAGCTTAATATTAGTGCGTACGTAACAACTGCTTTTTGAAATTATTCCTAAACGTTGAATTGGACTGATTAATATTAAAATTAGTAATAGAGTTAATGCAAATGGCTATATTATAGGAATATGATCTTTTAAATAATTCTTTGCGGTGACGGGGTATAACTAGACGGTGTCCACGCAGATTCAAATTGTGTATTGATATGTATATAGAGAATAATTTTTCTGTAAAGATATAAAGGTAATTTTGTTTTAAGAATGTTGAAATAAAGAGAACTCATTCGGAATTTGCATCGAAGGTGCATATTAAGCCAACCCGACGCAGCAAGATACGGGAAGATATGATCTCTCCTCCTTACCCCATAAATTAGCCTTAGACAGGAGTTTTGAACCTTCTGGACACGATAACGATCGGACGCATCCAGGCACGGTCCGTACACAGCACTGCAGTGATTAAATTGTGACAGAACAAGTGATTGACACAGCAACTTACAAGCTCCCTGACAAAGTACATGTCTATTGCCATAAATTAATTTTAAATTAGCATAGTCAACCCTTAGTTTATTAGTAAGGGTTAAGCTTTAGGAGGTGATCTGTTGCAATGTTAAAAAAAATTGGTAAATCGGTATTGATGACATTCTCCGCGGTAGCTATTTCTTGAGGAAAAAATGAGTAGTAAATTTGAGTGTCATCCGCATAAAAATGACAGTTGCATTGGTGGAGGGCTCCAATGAAGTTAAAAGTAAAAATAGTGTACAACAAGGGACCAAGAATGCTGCCCTGTGGAACACCCATGGGAACTCCTAGTAACGATGACTGCTGCTGATTGTAGACAACCCGTTGTGTCCGACCTGACAAAAAGGAACACAGAAACTTTCGAGCACCTTCGGAGAAACCAACGTAATGGAGAATGGCCAAGAGAATTGAATGATTTATCATATCAAATGCCTTACTGAAATCCAACAATATTAAAGCCGTAATCCTTCCATCGTCAGTCGCTCTAAAAATGTCATCAGTAATGTCCAGCACTCACAACTGTGATTAGGTCTAAAACCAGACTGTTTCTCTGGTAGAATATGATTAGAATTTAAAAAGTTTACCATTTGATCGTTCATAATTCTTTCAAGAACAGGCAATATGCTAATTGACCGCAGGTGACTAAATTCGCTTGGATTGTTTATTTTCGGTGTGGGAATGACTTGTGCCCGGTTCCATGTTGACGGAAAGTACGAATTTAAGATACACTCATTCATTATATGCGAAATGTATGGGGCAATATATGGACAGCAAAGAAGTATTAATGATATATTTATATCATCATGGCCCGCAGCTTTAGATTTTATATTTTTCAGAATGTTGAGAATCTCATCGTCCGTGGACAATACAAAGTCAAAGTGATCCGTTCTGTCATTTAACCTATTATTATAATAAAAATTTAGCAGTTCTTGATTGGGGCTATCATTATTTTCCACACCGTTTATAAAGAAATTATTAATTTGATCGACATTATCGATCGACAAATCTTTTGAAACTTTTTCACTAGGTTCTCCTATGTATGTAATTGTTTTAAATTGCTCCTGTTCTGTATTAGGTTTCGGATAAATAGAGTTTACTGTTGTCTGGATTTGTTTTTTATTTATAATTTTATTTTTGTTTTTTATTTATAATTTTATCTATAATGTTGAGAGTCTCGTATTGAGAAGTCTGTGTATGGAAGAGTGAAATGCAGCCATTTTGTGTGTATAAGGGCGATTTGAGCTGTTATGTATGACTATGTCCGTGTGTGAACGTTTATAATAAATAGAAAAATCTAATTTCTTTTGCGTTTTCGTAATAGTTAAGTCTAAAAAATTAATACAGTTATCCTGTTCAATCTCGATAGGGAATCTTATACGATTATTTAATGAGTTAATGTAATTTAAAAAAGAATTCAATTGTCTGTCCGTTCCAACAAATCAAGCAATGGCATCATCCACGTATCTATACCGCCATAGAAAACTTTTACTTAAACGATCTTCTTGTATGATATTTTCCAAATTATCCATAAAAACCTCGGCTAACAAAGGACTAAGTGGGTTTCCCATAATCAAATCTTCCTTAGAGATGTAAATCTGTCCATTAAAATCAAGGGTGAAATCTACTAAATCTATCACATCCATAGGTGGAATACTGGGAAATAAGTTTTGTACATCAAAAGACAGTAGTGTTGCGTTAGAAGGGATTTTGATAGATTTAATTTTGTTGGTTAATTCAAACGAATTTTTATTGCAAATTTTGGTTTAAAAAATGTAAAAAAAAAACTTTAAAATATTTACTAAGTTTGTTGAGAGTTTAACTGCTAGAGCCGTTACAGAAGTAGTAGTTTGTTAGCATTTTGTATTACGATTTTTGATTTTCGATGAGTTTTATGTCGTTAATACCCCGGTGTGGGTGCAAAAAGCGTAGACACGAACCCCACATAAACGCGACGAAGTAAACGTATTAATATTCTACGACGTGCTAGACGCGGCAGCAAGCTGCTCGTAGTTTGTAACTCCGAAATTAATTATCCATTGATAGAAGTTACTTGCTTGTACCTTCGAGCAACAGCGTCGGGAGATTAAGCAATCAAATCTGTCCGAAGCAATGCGCCCGTTGCAAAAGCAAACTTTGCGTTGCCCGAAAATTTGTTCGTTTACGTTAGACAAACTGAAGAACAACAATCTGTTGCGAATTATTACGAGCCACCTGATTAGGATCAACGAGGGCGAGTTGCGACTTTAGTTCGTGCTTTCCCCCCCCCCCCCCCCTCGAGTGCAGTAAAAAAAATCATTTCAAGCTCCGGTGAACCGCCAATAATACACCCCCAGGAACCGAACAAATTCGTGTAATTTATTTTCAATTTCCAGTCCGTGCTTGAAATGTTGTTATTTTACAACTTGAGGAGGATAGTTTTTAATCTTATCGCTATCCGTTGAAACATGATCAATTTTCATCGCCACAAACCACGGTTTACCAGTAATGGACGTCTCTATGGGAGAGATCAAAAATAAATTAAAATCTACGAAAAAAAAATGGAATTCCAATAGAACTTTTCATACATGGTAGCCTTAAATTGTACGAAATACTGGCCTATATAGTTAATTATTTTTTGAGGAGAGACGAACTTCCATTATAGTGGACGACAACATATATTCTCATTCTCCACAAGAAAGGCGATCCTAAAGACAATGTCGATTATAGAAAGTTAAGTATAAACTTCACGGTAAAATTATGAAACTTAGAATAAAATATCAATTTGAAGACCTGGAAGCACAAAATGGCTTTGGAGGAGAAAGATTTTGTGTGGATAATACGATAAAGCGCTGTTTAGCATTACGATAGCCTCCCTGCGTTGGGTTTTCTTGTCTCATCATTGAGGGGGCATCAAGTTGTTTGTTGTCAATTATTTTCGATAAATGAAAATCCGTTAAAGATGAGATAATTTTATATGAACAGTATCGTAAACTGTGTTGAGAGAGAGTTTCAGGTTTCATCTATCATGCAGGGTTTGCGAAATATTTGAAAAAATATCATTGGAAATCGTAATTATTATTCAAAATTTTAATATTTATCAAATTGAAAGACACTTTATACAGAGTGCATGCACAATAAAATGATTTTTCAAAATCAATATTGTTACTTTCGAAAAGTCGATGAAATCGATTCTTTTCGAAAGTATACGCGCTCCTCCCTAAACTCGAGATCTCGGTAACGGTAGGTCCTAGAGGAGCCATTGGTACAGAAATGATCAGCGTCGAAAAAACATTTTTTTGTCTGTCCGTTCTCCCCTCTCTGTGCCAGGGTTTTTCGACGATAACTTCCGAACGGTTTGAGCCACACGCTTCAAATTTTGCTCCTTTTTAACTGTCCATGGGGTGCATAGGATATGTAAAAATGGTTGCTTTCAATCTTCGGCGTCCATATTTTTTTTCGATTTTCGACTGTTTTTTGGACGTTTCTATGAATCACTATCAGTATACGAAATTTGAAGCTATCTACTTCAAATTTGGCAGGCAAATAGCATTTGGGGACTAAACGGAAGCTATTGAAATTGGGGAGATTGGGGGGTCGGGAAGTATTTAAAAAAGGTTAGAAATTGCGTTTGCAAGGGTCTAAAGAAAAGATCATAGAAGATTTGGGTGCATGAACTTTTATTCTTGACAACTTTTCAAAAATGTATAGGGTGCGCCGCAAATGAAAAATGGGTCCCCCTATTATTGAAAATTGGCGATAACTAAAGGACTGTGTTTCAGATATCAGTTTCTTTTACATGACAATAAAACCAGCTAAAACTTTTGTATTTAAGGTTGTCACCTATTGTACAGGGTGTTCAAGATATTCCGTGCAATATTAAAAGACGTAATAGGTGCCCCAAATTTGCAGCTCCGACTTCAGATTTGGCAGAGAAGAGAAGTTCAGACCCGCATTTACTATTAAAGTCGGGCGCTATTAAGTACCGCAAAGTATTTTTTTTAAATTGACTTTTTTTTGTTATTTTGACTTCCAGAAAAACATGTTTTTCTCCACAACCATTCACCCGATCAGCAAAATTTTTTAACTGGCAGACGAGGACTATCTTATATACGGGCTTTTTAAATTATAGACAAAAATCTAATCCAGAATAAATTATTAACCGCAAATCAAAAATCGTAAAAAATATGTCTAATCGGTTCAAACAGATCATGGGATGCATCAAGGGCTACAATTTTTGTATTTGCGGTTTTCGTCTATCACAAAAATCCATATGAAAATCACTATTTCGGGGGCTTATTTTCTCGAAAACCATTTATATATTTTATAAAATATCTTGGACGTTGAGGGCTATAACCTCAATTTCCGGATTTTTTTTAATATGGATATGTCGATTGCGGGTCAAAAATCTAAAAAATGGAAATGGAAAAATGGGAAATGCAAAACGGAATTAAATAGAAGAAATTCTCTAAGGATGCGAACATTGGAGGAAAAAACGATGAGTCCAATCGGAAGTATACAGAACAAAGCAGGATGACTTAGGTACTGCTAAACGAGATTTGGAAGGGCTATATAAAACAAGGAAGACGAGGTCACTAACCTAAGCCTACATTTTAGAAAGGCAAAGAAGCTGATACGAGCTTCTGAATGAAACTAGAGTAAGAGGTGAGAAATACATCCAGGAAAATAATAAAAAAACATAAAAACATAAGAAACATATTTCCCTTATTTACATAAGCTAAAGAAATAAAACAGAAGTCCATGATGTGGAAAAAGGTAGGAGAAGGAAATGCATAAATTGTTTGAGGACAAATACCTGAAGATTTTATAGAAGCGATACTACTGCTGGAGGGACAAAAGTAATTGTCCGAATATATAAAGATTAAAGTAACTATGAAAACGGAACATAAGGTCGGGGAATACCGATGTGGCTTTAGATTACGACGAAGCGCCGTAGCCCGAATATAACCAACGTGGCTGCTATTCATTGATTTTAAGCAGGTTGTCGTCATTCATATATCAGGATTAGCGTATCAAAAAAATATATCAATAAACTGGGCTAGAGAAAACAGCAACAAAATTTGGATTATATATCAATCAGGAGAAAACTAAGTGCATGAGAAATAAAACCTACATATTGGAGGGAGGGGAAGAGTATAAGTATCTTGGCAACTATGATCACGAGAAACCTCGATGCGACGGAGTAAATATAGAATAGACGTATGGCAGGAAACCGTGATATATATGTGTTAACGAATGCGGATCCATTGTTACTTATGGAAGCGATATATGAACACTTAACAAGGTTGAGCAGAACAGATTGAAAGAACAAACAAAAATGAACCTGAAGCAGTAGAAATTGTGGGAACAAAAG
This sequence comes from Cylas formicarius, assembly GCF_029955315.1. Lineage (NCBI taxonomy): Eukaryota > Metazoa > Arthropoda > Insecta > Coleoptera > Brentidae > Cylas > Cylas formicarius. The sequence continues at coordinate 26,719,607 of NW_026844326.1, read as the reverse complement.
GCAAAGAAGGCAAGAATCGGGACAACCGCATGAAGAGAAAAAGCAGCAAATAAGAGAATATGGAAAAAACTGACCGCACAAACCATGGGCGTTCTTGAAATGAAGACAGAATTTTTGTATTTGTTGTATACGTAATACTGATGTATATCATCTTCGAAAGAAGTATACAGGGTATGGATTGACATTCACAACCGACCGTGGGGGATGAAAAAAATGCGTATTTAGCGTCCCACCCCGACAGCAGATGGGGTGGGGGGTGTTAAAGAAAAAGCTTTTCTATGCTGACAGGTGAACGAAGGTTGCGCGTAAAAAACCGCTCGTTAGAATTACAAATCGACTCGGGGCCGTTAGACAAATGGGAGGACGCGTCCTGACTGGGACCTCTCTGTGGGTTTTTAGCCGTTCGGGTTTGGGTCACGGCTCGGCACGGCATAATTTCTATCTGTTAGCCGTTCCGCAACTTGTGAATTATTGAACGCCGCGTCCGACAAAAACCCCCGGTTAAAATAAACCCGGTTTATTAATAAGGGTACGGGAGAAATTTCGATCTACGTCACGGGAGTTTTTCGCTACCGCGCCGCAGAGACAACAGACTGCTGTTTACTTTGTCTCCGCTTGATATGCCCGTCTAGTAACCGGGACTCATTCTTTTATTCCCGTAAAGATAACAAGCGCGACAAATTCGAAACGCCTCGACGTGAAATTCCCGGTTCCCGGACCGACGGGGATGTTGTTTTGTTTAGCAACAAACGCGACGTCTTGATTCGCGCTAATTTGAATGTCGAACCGCAAACATTGTAAATCATCCCGTCGAATTATTCCGATGCGACGGGGTCCACTCGGGCTGCCTTAATAACACCACCCGTTTGTTTTAGCATTTAGGTTTGCATAATTGTCGAGGAGACGCTTAAAAGTCACCCGGAGCGAAGACAAACGCCTCGAGTCCGGGAAAAACAACGCCACGAGCGTCCTCTTTGTCCGGAAGCAAAGGGTCATTCGTGCCATTCAAAATCGGTAGCACTTCTTCTTTGCCTTAACGGATCGTGTTACCAGCGAGATAGACCTGGGCTGTTGTAACTTAAATAGTATATTATGCAACAATTGCGGTAAAAGGCATTTATTTGACTCACGAGTTTATTTGACAAAAGCGGAGTGACTTAAAAATTTTGACAGCATTTTAAACAAGAAGTGTAAGAAAAAATGTCGCAAATAAAGCAAATTGAGTATAGAGCAGTCATAAAGTTTTTGACAAAAGAAGGGTTAGCACCTAAAATTATTAAAGAAAGGCTAGATGGTGTGTACGGCCAAAGTTCTCCTTCGTATTCTGTAGTGAAAGAATTGCGCAAAATGTTTTCGAATGGGGTAGGAGTCCCTTGAAGATGATTCAGGGAACTGGTCGACCAGTGGAGCTCATAACGGAAGATATTGTTGCGATTGTGGAAGAGGGGGTATTGAGTGATCGACATTTAAAGGTCAAGGAAATCTCAGAAAATACTAAGCTTTTTGATACAAGTGTTCGTCGAATCCTGCATGACCATTTGATGATGATGAGATGGGTTCCTAACAACGCCGTGTCGAGTGTGCGCGGTCTTTTTTGGAACTCTGCGAGTCGGAACCGAAGCCTGTGATAGAAACTATTGTGACGGGAGATGAAACTATGGTTCTCTATTCTGACGCTCTATTGAAAAAAGAATCAATGGAGTGGCGTCGTAAGGGTGAAGCACCTCCAAGAAAATTCAGTGTCTGCCAGTCAACAAAAAAGGTGATGGCCACGATCTTTTGGGATTGTGAAGGAATTCTTTTGATATATTTTAAAGAAACTAATACCACTGTCAATGGTAAATATTACGCAACATTATTACATAAATTGCGAGACTGCATACGTGTAAAACGTCGAGGAAAACTGACCAGAGGCGTGCGTCTTTTGCACGATAATGCACCTGTCCATACTGCTAGTGTTGCACAAGCTGCCATTTTAGAGTGTGCGTTCTAACAGATAGATCATCCTCCCTATAGTCTAGATATGGCCCTCAGCGACTATTATTTGTTTGGAAATTTGAAAAAGGATTTACGTGGATGACAGTTTAACGACGAAGTTGAGTTAAAGGAAGCTGTTTTAGCTCAATTTGCACACAAACCAAAAGAATATTTTTTTAAAGGGATTGAGTTGTTAATAAAGAGATGTAATAAGTGTATTGAAGTCAAGGGGGATTATATTGAAAAATAATAAAAAAATGTTACTCTACTTTGTTTCTACATATACTTCTACTTCATACATTCACTGACATGGCCGTCAGAATTCAAATTCAAAAAATCTAATTCAAGGAATAAAATCCCGGAAATGTCCGAAATGGCTCGGATCCGTGGAAAATAAACTGATGTGGTAAAGTGACGCTTCCCGCACGCTAGATCGGTGTAAAATTTGGTATTTTACAGACAGGAGTAGAAAATAGTATTTGACTCACGAGTTTATTTGACAGAGCGGAGCGAGTATCTAATAAACGAGTGAGTTAAAAAGTTTACCGAACGTGTTGCATACTATACTTTTTCTACGACCATTAGTTTTTGAGTACATTTTCGCAAAACAACGCGAATACATTCACTGACATGGCCGTTAGAATTGACAAACGTCAAATTCAAGGCGTAAAATCCCGGAAATGTCTGAAGTGGCTCGGATCCGTGGGTAATAAAACTGACGTGGAAATGTGACGCTTCCCGCACGCTAGATCGGTGTATAATTAGGTATTTTAGAGACAGGAGTAGAAAATACTATATTATGCAACAAGTGGGGTAAACGGCATTTGACTCACGAGTTTATTTGTTTATAAACTAATAATAATTTTAATTAATTAATTAATAAGTTTATAAATTTGTGAGTTAAAAAGTTTACCGAGCGTGTTGCATACTATACTTTTTCTATGACCGGGAGTTTTTGGGTACATTTTCGCAAAATAACGCAAATACATTCACTGACATGGCCGTTAGAAGTGACAAACGTCAAGTTTAAGGCGTAAAATTCCGGAAATGTCTGAAGTGGCTCGGATTCGTTTGTAATAAAACTGACGTGGAAGTGTGACGCTTGCCGCAGGCTAGATCGGTGTATAATTAGGTATTTTACAGACAGGAGTAGAAAATACTATATTATGCAACAACAATTTTTTAAAAAGTTTGATTTGTTTAACCAAGGATTGACTTGAGATTAAAAGGTATTTTCATTTTCATCTGAGACCTGAGTAGATATGAGAAGTGAATTCCAAATGAAAAATGTGCATAGTGTGTAGTAGACGTAGAGTAGAGAAAGGAAAAATAAAGTAACATTTTATTTAGTTATTTTTTCGGATACATACCTATTTTTATTTCCTGTTAGGGTTAAAGTATTTCTGTCGCATTTGCTATTAATAAGGGATTTGTTAGAATCGCTCCTTTGTTACTTTCTCTATGCACAAAGTTATTTTTTTTCGACGTCCCCGTGAGGCAGAGAAATAAGTCCTACTCCCGTGCTTCGGCTCGCGAAAATGCATGTTTATAAATTTTAATAACGCTGGCACATTATGTTTGCACACTTCATCGTGCTCTCGGGGACCAACGCGGACGTTTTACGCCTTTCGGAAAATATAAGGGCGACGCGACGCGGGCGACAAAGGAATTTTAAAATCTTCCACTAAGGTCCGTAAGCACCCAACCTACGATAACTAAGGTTCCCTCCAACAAGTAATTAAACAATAAGTATATTCTTAACTCAGAGCTAATTATATCTATGTCTGAAATATCTAGAAAATATAGGAAATTATTACATTACATTACATTATATTTACAATTTGTAGATTAAATGGATGCAATTAATTGCAAAAGGAATCCCGAACTTGTCCTAGAAACAACGAAGGATCATACACCTCAAAAAGAAAGGTTATTAAAAAATAGTTGTAATAATAATAATAATAGCTATATTGCTCAACAGAAAACAATCCATACAATGCTCGTTATGTGGTTCACGAATGTAAGTCTTTGATCGAAATGCACGAACAGATCTTTAGTATCTGTAACAGGTCGGAGAACAATATTTGAGATTGTATATTGAAAATCGATAGTTACGAGTGAAGCTTAGAACTTTACGTTTATCTACGTTAAGACTCAATTCAATTGAAATACACCAGTCAAAGAGCATATCTACTGATCCCTGCAACGTAACACAATCAGCAATACTGGAAATGGAAGTATAAATTTTTAAGTCATCTGCAAATAACAGGTTCTGCGTATCACTGAAATTTGAAACAACTTCATAAATAAAAATTAGAAATAGTAATGGTAGTATTGTACTGAAGTAACAATGATGAAAAACAAAGCGAACATCAAAGCACAAATTTACCTAAAACAGCAAATATAATTAATTATTTTCAAAGAAAAGCGTCTTAACTACCAAGGATACTAGATTTTCCACTAACTATCATAACTTGTTGAAAAATTCTGATCCAAGTGGTGATTGTGTTTAGCGAATTGGACGATTTAGAATGTTTTAACATACCTTGCCTCGTATGTTGAACAATGTTTCGAAGCCGACTGATAATACGAACAAGTCATTGCCCATGAAAATCAAATTTCGATAGAGCTTAAATTATACGACACTGGATCATTTCAGTTACACCTTGGCGACCATTTTCAAATATCTCAGTCAACTTTTCATGTATTCATAAATAGCGCATCATTAGGACCTCAAATCATTAAAATACCTCGAATTAACAATTAGAACAGTCATGGTAAATTTTCCTGGCCTAATAACAGGCAAACGTAATTTCACTTTTACATCTCAACTTCATTGAACCAAATCGCACGCGCTTTGTCGCACTTGTTCCCCAACTCGAATAAAATTGCTTCTACAACTGTAAATTACTTTTAGTTCTGTTTCCTAACTTACCTTGCGATCGGCGAAATGATCTTTTTATCAATCTTATATTATAAGTAAAAACCGTTCATTCTGATGTAAAATTGCATGGATATTAATGCATTTGTAACTACTGGATCTACCAAACGTCAACTGCAATAAAATAATAACTTTTAAAGAGTAGCTCAACAGTTCGTCAAACGTCCCAGAATGTTAAAATTTCTTTTTCAACTTGTGAAAAGTTTGACAGACGGTTTGAAAATAATGCCACTATTTTTAATGAAGAACACGAAATGTTTGTAACCGCTTATTTAATTGTATCAATCTGGTAAATCAGGAAGATATATTGTTTTAAACTAGTATAAGAAAATGAGAGTTATGTAAAAAGATTTCAGGATAACATCTACGTGAATTTCTTGTTTTGTCACCACTAAATATGGTATAAGGACAATGCATCGATAAGTCTGATAATAGACGCAAACAGACGCTTGAAAACTTATGTCAGATGGCATTATATTTCATAAACTTAGGGATCTAAATTGGGTTGGTATTCACAATCGGCGTGTACGGAATAGATAGAAATAGATGTTTATCTATCTTAGGTGCATAAACGTAATATTTTTTCATCATCATGACGCCACCATAATTTGCTTTTGTTGTATTGCCTCAGTTGTTAGAATTGATTGGATATCACTTCAGTAAAATTCTCACATACTACGCTGTGCGTTTACCTTATTCAGTTATTTTTCTTCTCGTCCTCTCTTCTACATATACTTGCATGGTTACAGCGGCTAGTAAGGTTACGAACATATACGTTTTCTCATTATCTACACCTATTTAAATTTTTATCGTAATATTAGTTGCTGAAATATTTTATTTTCGATGCTGCGAGAGCAAAAGTAACTCTTTTTTCTCTATTGGGTTAATAAATCTTTAAATCTAGGGCAACACGGATTTAAGAAACTCGTCTGGAACCTGAAATGATCAGGAACTGCCTACATATTATCATTCGTATGCTCTTGATTTTTAGTTAGTTCCAACTCATCATGCAGTACTATATAGTGTAGAACATGTAAATTCGTACATTTACCACCATGAACCACTCTGACTAACGTAATAATTTAATCCCATACAATTTTTGGTTTTCAGTTTTATTTTTGTTTTAAATATGTTGCCATGGCTATAACTATAACTATATTAAGCACCCGTGATAGTGGCTTACTGGAGAGTCAGTTTAAAAGCTAAAAATTGTAACTTACTTGTTGCATTGTTTTACCGGACAAAGGCAGCGTGTAGTGTAAGTGAGTCAGTCGCAAAATGTCATGACATTATGTCTGAAATATCGCCGGTATTTGATTATATTATTGCCACTGGTAATAAGCAATTTGCAGTTGGTTGGTGTGTGGTTGTAGTGAAATTGATACAGATTTCATTTCAGATCATAGCTTAGTTGTTTGTGAGTTATATTTGGAGCCGACCGAGTCCAAGTAAAAATTGTACACATTTACGTCTTTTAAATACTTTAGAAATGACGAATTCCTTGGGTATTAACTGGGACTTTGTTTATTATATTAATAACATTGATGAAAAAATTAAGATTCTAAGAAGCATTATTGTAGCCCATTTTGACAATCATGCCGCAATTAAAACAGTTAAGCTGAGCAACCTCTCTTGAGCCATGGCTTACGGATGCAGTAAAGAAGATAAGAAACGAGAAAAATAAAGCATTTCAAAATAACAAAACTCTCGTCGAACACTGAAATAGATACAAAAGTCTACGTAACTATGCTTTGTCATCGTGAAAAATTGGCATATTTAAAATTTGTTGCCTCTGAAGATGCTGCTACGATCTGGAAGCGTTTAACAAATAAATAACTTAAAATATCTCCATAATAATATATTATGCAACAAGTGCGGTAAGCGACATTTGACTCACGAGTTTATTTGACACGAGCGGGGCGCAGCGGCAAATCAAAACGTTCGAAGTGGCTCGGATCGGTGGAAAATAAACTGATGTGGTAAAGTGACGCTTCCCGCACGCTAGATCGGTGTATAATTAGATATTTTACAGACAGGAGTAGAAAATAATATATTATGCAACAAGTGCGGTAAACGCATTTGACTCACGAGTTTATTTGATAGAGGGGAGCGAGTGTCTAATAAACGAGTGAGTTAAAAAGTTTACCGAACGTGTTGCATACTATACTTTTTCTACGACCGTTAGTTTTTGAGTACATTTTCGCAAAACAACACGAATACATTCACTGACATCTCTGTTCGAATTGACAAACGTCAAATTCAAGGCGTAAAATGTCGGAAATGTCCGAAGTGGTTCGGATCAGTGGGTAATAAAACTGACGTGTTAAAGTGACGCTTCCCGCACGCTATATCGGTGTATAATTAGATATTTTACAGACAGGAGTAGAAAATAATATATTATGCAATAAGTGCGGTAAACGGCATTTGACTCACGAGTTTATTTGATACGAGCGTAGCGAGTGATTAATAAACGAATGAGTTAAAAAGTTTACTGAACTATACTTTTTCTACGACCGGAAGTTTTTGGGTACATTTTCGCAAAACAACACGGACACATTCACTGACATCACTGTCAAAATTGACAAACGACAAAATTCAAAGCATGGGAAGGAAATATCTTCGAAAACGTCCAATTGCTCCCAAACCCGTGCGGTAAAATCCCGGAAATGTCCGAAGTGGCTCGGATTCATGGGAAACGAAACTGACGTGATAAAGTGACGCTTCCCGTACGCTAGATCGGTGGGTAATTAGGTATTTTACAGAGGGGAGTAGAAAAAGAATATTATTACTATTATTTGTATTACCTTCCTAGTCCAAAATTGCAGCTAAATGACAAAATCACCAACCATTGGTTGGCGATTTTGCTGGTGGACCCTCAAGAGACTCAGCGTAAAAACAAACATCTCAAACAACCGTGCTACAGCAGTAAGTCATTGCATTATGGGCGTAGAAAATCCATAACTGCCCGCGACTTCGAAAACAAAACGGTTTACGACAGTGCGGACGAAAAACGCCGACCGGAAATTCCGAAACTTATCGCGGAATACGAAGTTTCGTTGCCAAACACAATATCCTTATTGTATTACGGCTGAATTCGCCCCGCTTGGTTTATTTCGTTGCCGTCATATTCGGGTCATCAAGAAAATATAATTTTCGACGCCGCAGAACAATTTTCTAATCCACCCCCGTAACTTTCCGGTTGAAGGGAGCGGAGTTTCCGCGCTATGAACTTTATGGCCCTCCATCGCCGTTTCTTAAATTTGACTTCGGATTTTCACACTCTGTCGGTCCTTCGATGGATTGCAAATCGGGATATGGGGGCGGGTTGTTATCGTACGTGACGATGAAATCTCGCGTACCGGTTGCCGAATCAAAAGAAAATCTGTTCGTTAACGAAAGACAGTAATGAAAATATACAAGGAAGTGGTAACAGTTGTTTCTTTTATCTTCAAATTCTATTTCTAGGAAGTAGTAGAAGTTCGTTACTTCTACATACATCATCCTCTGGGGATATCTTCAGCTAACGACAGTACAGATTTCCAATCATACAGAGGGTTGCAAAAAAGAATGCACTGTTGGACAGTCCATAAGTTGCAAACTAATTGACATAGTTGTCTCATTTCTGGTAGTACAATAGTTTGTATTTCCGTCAATCGTTATACAAGCGTTGTATTGCATCAGATGTCAGTGCCCAGATAGTTAATATTTTATTGTTAGTTGTATCTTGCTACTCGAGGAAATATGGTTGGCGTAAAGTTCACATTCGATGAGAGAAAGTCGGTTTTGAAGTGGTATTTTAAGTACAAAAACATTAATGAACCTGCACGACCTGTAACAGTAACAACTCCATCTAACTCCACATTGGAGAAACTTCGAGAATCCATCGTACATTCATAATCCAATCAAAATAGACATTTGATCTAACTAAAATTCGCATAGGACTAAAAATTGGCAGAGACGTTAAATACACCATTAAACATGAAATGTCAATAATCCCCTTCGATTCGACTTGTGCAAAAAATTTTATTCAACGTCACACGTACAAAATTGAGATTTTTATTCTCGAAAATGTTAAGTTTTATCGTGAAAATGGGTTTAACAAAAGTTGTAGATCATACAATTCTCTACAAAAATAGTTCAGGCATTTTTTTCTTACCATTCGTGGGATATCGCGGTTTCAACTATTAAAAAATTCATATTTTATACAATATGTACTTAAACGCAACCTATACACAGAATTTAAACAACTAAAGTCAATAAGCATCCTTCCTGCTCTTTCTAAAGTGTTACAAGAAATTATTGATAGGCAAATAAAATTCTAAGCCCTTTTTGACATATTAGCTACAAAACAATTTGGGTTTTGAAAAGGTTATAGTTCTGAGAGTGCTTTTATCCATATTACTGATGATTTACTGCAGGCATCGGATGAAGGCAGAATTGGCACCCTAATTTTGTTAGACTTTATCAAGACTTTTGACATGATCAATTATAAATTGCTTATTTCAATTTTACACAATATTGGATTTAGTAAAGGTGCACGCGCGTTTTTAAATTCGTATATTGTAATTATCACCTATATGCTGACGACACTTAAATTTACTTTTCTTTTCAGGAACATGAAATGACGCAGTCTGAGACTAAAATTAACACTGATTTAAAGAACTTTTATAAAATTACATCCGATCATCTACTGCAGTTAAATCCAACTAAGTGGTCGGTGTCAAAAACAAAATGATCATAAAAATTAATGGCACTTCTATACCATACCATACCATATGGATACATCGAAAAGTTTAGGATTGATCTTGGACTCTAGACTGAAGGATCACATTACAAACAAATTGAGAATTGCTTATGGGAATTTACAGATTTAAAAATATTTTCTTCCAATTGTTACAAAGAAACTGCGTGTGAATCCATGGTTTTGTCACAGTTCAATTATTGTTGTGGTGTGTACTCAACCTGCCTGGACGCTACCGATCAATATCGTATCAAGAATATACAAAATCCATATTTGCTGCTTGTTTATAGAGTTCGCCTACAGGATCATATTTCTCCATAGTTGGCTGTTTCGGGTTGGCTTAACATGGGAAATAGGTATAGGTGCTTCATTCCATTCTAAATTAATTAAGTAAAAATCTCCTAAGTACCTTTTCAACAAAATCACTTTTCGTATAGATATTCATGACTAAGATAAAATTATATATTGAGAATACCACAACATCGAAAACAAATGTTTAAAAGGCCATTTTCTTACAATAAATATTTTAAGTCTTTTCCATTTAACAGTATCATCCAAAACTCTTAGCAACCGGTATAAAATAAATCTTCTATATTTAATGATTAATGTATCATAAACTCTGTGTAACATATTTAATTTTATTTATTTTAATTTTTTTTCTTTTTCTTAGAGTAATTTTGTTTTGCATTAAATTGAGGTTTGTCTGGCATTGCTGGATGTTAGGATTTTTGTTTGCCTAAAATTTGGTACCGTCTAAAAGTTTGTAGTAATATGTATATTTGGCAAAGCAATTAATGTATTTATTTATATTATAATCATTATTTTTATTTTTATTATACAAGTACATATAGCTCTCGGACTATCGCACAGGACATGTCGTTAAACATTTTATTACTCTTTCGTCCACAACAGGCAATAAATCCGTTCACTCTTTTAAAGTGTGACTCGTTTGAAACCCCCATCTTGTCGAATCCCGTCTCGCCCGTTGGCATGTGTACGCATTTTAAATCCCGAAGTACCTGTTACCAGCGGCGGCGGCGGCAGCGCCGCCGTCTTCGAGCGAAATGCAATATTTTATGCAAATTGAAATAAGATATATCGAATAAATCTCTCATTTCGCGAAGCCCTCCAACTATGGAGTGAAATCCCGGGCGCCGTTCCTTGTAAACACGTATATCCATAGCGGCGGTCCCTTGTACCAATAAAGTGAGGCGAAATGACAAAATATTATCTGGATCCCTTTTAGCTAGCACGGGGGTCGATAGTCGAGCGTAATTTAACAACCGGAGCGGAAGATTGTGCGTGACGCGCATACAAAAATGTCCGCGGCATTGAACTAGTAGGACTTGTGACGACGGAGGTAGATGAAATTAGTTATGGAATAGGTTCAATGGAACGCTTTCAGTTTCGAGCTTCCCGTTTCATTTTTATTGTTGAGTCGTTGAAGTTTGCGATGACGAAATATCCGAATGTCGAATCGGCGGCATTGTTCCGTATTCTACGTCCATCGATTCGACGTGGATTCGTAGCGAGATGATGGATTTTTATTTCGACGTTCGGAATATGACCCTTTTTTGGCAGTTCGATTGGTTCTTTACACGGTTCCTCCGGTTTCTATGTTTCACGCAAAACGTGAATTTAACTCCGAAGGAAACAATGTAAGTTCCGTTTTTCCTAAAAATTCTCTGGTTGGTATGATGAAATTTTGAAAAACTGTTATAAATAGCACACAAATAGGTATTTTAGCAAGAGAAATTGATATGGTTTTTCGTATTGCTGATTCTACGATAGAGATTTAGTTTAAATCAATTTCAAGCTGATGATGGACATGGAATGATAACTTTTGTGGTTTCAGATATTTATAAAAAGAATTCAACGTTGTGAGCTCGGCAATATGGGAATGACATTAAAAGTAACACAGCGTCAAATACACAGAAGGATATACAAAAATTATGCAGAGGCTAGAGGAGCAATATGAACGAAACAGTAAACGATCTTTCAAATAAGTCGTAAAGTAAATTTCATTAATACAAGAATTGCGCATAAAAATTGGGTATTTAGCAATTTGCCATGTTTGAGTTATTTGAACTCAAATATTTTCTTCTTGTTCATTTCATTCATTTCATGTCGTCAAAACAGTCAGATTCATCATCAGCGTAGCTCACATCGGAATCATTCGAATCTTGATCTACAACATCAAACTTGCTCCTTATTTTACATTGTTATCTTTTCTTAATCCAGTCTATCCTTTTCTGACGACGGAGGCAGACGAAATTAGTTATGCCGTTTCGTTCTTATTCTTAATCGGAGGCATTGGTCAATATTTTACGTCCATCGATTCGACGTGGATTCGTAACGAAATGATGGATTTTTATTTCTAGCTCGTAACGGTCGGGCTATGACTCTTTTTGTCAGTGCAATTGGTTCTTTACATGGTTCGTCTGGTTTCTATGTTTAACGCAAAACGTAAACTTAACTCCGAAGGAAACAATGTAAGTTCCGTTTTTTCTTAAAAATTCCCTGGTTAGTACGCTAAACTTCTGTAAAATTGTTATAAAGAACAAACAAATAGGAATTTTAGCAAGTAAGACAAATCGATATACTCCTCATTGTTGATTCTACGATAGAGATCTTTTGAGATTTACTTTAAATCAATATCAAGCTGAATATCAAATGTAATGATAACTGTTAAAGTTTCACATACCTATAAATAGCATTCAAGGTTGTGAGCTTCAGCAATATGGGAATCGCATTAAAAGTAAAAGAGCGTCAAATGCACAGAAGGATCCGGAAAACGACATCGAACTCCCGAAGTATCGACATATTTTATAAGCGTTCAAATTTACAAAAATGATGAAGAGTAAATAATCTTTGAGGTAAATGGTAAAGAAAATTTTATAAATACAATAATTACGTATAAAAATTAGAGATTTAGCATTGAGCCATTTCAACTCAAACATTTTTATCTTACTCATTTCATTTCATTAGAACAGTTAGATCCATCATCAGCGTAGCTAACATCTACGGAATCAAACAGTTTATTTTTTTCTTTGAGATCTTTTCTTATTCTAGTCTATTTTTTTCTGGCGTCTCTGTTGGAAGTCGCGATTTCCAGGCCGTCTTCGCCGTCTTCCTTTCAACTGTGGCTTCTGAAACCTTTGAAACTGTTACTTATGCAGAAACGAAGTTATCTTCTTTAAAAATACCTTTATGAAAAGTCACAATACCGCATTTTCTAAACCCAGAACACATACATATTGGTCAGTGTAAAAATTCTCTGACACGTTTTTCCTGACAGTTCTGCAATTTGATAAATGGACATACTTCTTCCAGGATGGTTTAGCAATCAAGAATTGAAAGCTTCCATTCCATTCTCTCTACAATATAAAAATATTTCGACATTGGACATTGGAAAATCCGCTGCAGTTTCCCTCACCACAATGAGCATTTGGATCACCAAGAGAGGACGTAGTAAGACAAAGGTTACTAAAGTAAAATTTTTAAGTCTGATTGTGGGGGTTAAGTTGAGCTGAAGTGATCACAAAGGCCAACGAAGTGACAAAATTATTCAAATGATCCCAGCAGTTTTAAAAAATAGAAGCTATTTCATATCATTATTTGACTTCAAAATTACAGTGATAATTAGTATTTTGTATTAATAAGGAATTTAGCCTATTAACTTGAACGCGAAATAACAATTAAAATTTTATAAACAACTGGATAATTTAAGTTACAATTACCGTAATATCATTAATATTACCGCACACTCCATCTATATGTTATGTTCGTTATTTAAAAAAAAAAAAAAAAACTCCTTTTCAAATTTTTATTAATATAGACAATTCGGAAAATCAGTGCAATATGTTTTTAAAACTCACAACAAATGTTTAAACCCTTTAATTCTTTGCTCGTTTCTGATTCGTCAAAATTTTTTCAATAATTATTTGGTATTTTCATTCCCTTTGGTTTAAATTTAGTTTTACCTTTAGGCAATTGTTTTACGTCGTTTTGAAAATAATGAACCTCACATACGGAAAACTAGAAAAGAAAAGATTCTACGAGAATCAGGTTGGAACCTTCACGCCAACAACGTACGGTCACCGCGGTACGCTTTTACCCCAAACGGAATGACGAACAACTTTGCGATAAAAAACGGCCTATTCTACAATCCGTAATCTCTGCCCCCGAGACAATTACGAAAACTTAATCGCCCAAACACGCATGGCCGACCCCATCAATCAAGATTCTCGAAGTTTCTTCGAGGGAGAAAGCGAATTAGGAACGCCGCACGGGCCGCCGTTTCGCGCTACTGGGGCAACATGGCGATTATTAATTGGATTCTGTTTTTGAAGCTCCCGCATCATTCGAATTTACATGCGGGCCAAATTAAAGTTTCGTCCGCGGAGTTGCCGCCTTGTTTTCGTGAATATTTATGACCGGGATCGCCGCCGGATATGGAAGTTGATTCGCCCGTCGGTCGGACAGCTTGCCCGGAAATTTGCCTCATCCCTACGTCCGTCAGATTTCGATCCGCTCTTTATTTTATCTTCGTCATCGTAAACTGTCTGCCTGGTTTTTAAACTAGCGAAAAATGCTACCCCGTTAGTATTTCACACTTTTTTTTGTTTTTAAGTGCTCATTTACTTTTTCCAAGTATTAGGTGAGTGAAAATTGATGCGGACGAGTTTTCGTCTCCCTCCTCTTCGTTTGAAATCCTACTAGATTAGAGGAGAAGCTTTTAGAGTTGGCCCGTAGAGCTTTTGGAACAAGATTTTGGCAATGGAAACTTTTAGATACCTTTAGTGCTTAAAGCGATCTTTTGGATGGAGCAGCTTTTGGAAAGCGAGATTTTAGAGCGAGCATTTAGAATGAGCTTTTAGAGTGAACGTTTGGTGCTTTCGAGAGCGAGCTTTAAGAGGGGCAACTGTACGAAAACTTTTAGAACTTTTAAAGCGACGTTGTGAAGGCAGGAATTTTTAGAAAGATAGCTGTTAGAGCGACTTTTGGAAGCGAGCTCTTGGAAAGCGGGATTTTAGATAAAAAAAAATTAGAGCGAATTTTTGCTGGAGGGATTCTTAGAAAGGGAGCTTGTGGAAGCTTTCGAAGTGCGAATTTTTGGAAGGGGAAATTTGAGCGAGATTTTAGGGAACGAACTTTCAGAGCCAGCATTAGAAGGGAGAAGCTCTTGAAGAACGAACTTTTAGAGCGAGCATTTGCAAGGAGGAGCTTTAAAGTCAGGGGGGGGGCTTCTAGAGAGGGAGCTTCTGGAAGGCGAACTTTCAGAACCAGCTTTTACAGGGAGCGTTTTAAGAGAGCTTTTAGAGCAAGCTTTTCGTGGTTCCAAATCTACAAGACCAAAAGTGCTAATTACCCAAAAAACGAGTTCTAAATTAATTCCCTTTTAAAAACTTTTATTTTGAGCATTAAATTAGCGAAAAACGGGGTTCGGCCGAGTTTTCTTCCACGCTCAATTACCGGGCAGTCGTAAATCCCGCTTGGAAATTTTCCCCGTTCGCGTGGCTCCGCGCCGCGCCTCCGGAATACTCCGGTGAAATATGTATGGAAATGTGTAACAATTTTTACGTAATATGTAAACAAAACGGATAGGTCGGAAACATTATTACGGGGCGAAAATAAAGAGGGGAGCGGGGGAGGAAAAAAGAAGCTTCGCGCGTAACGTTTTCGTAATGGTAATTTGAATGCGACCGGATAAAAAGCCGGAATATCGTGTGACGGCGGGCGGGCGGAGTGTAGCGCCAGCGGTCGACGACGTAGACCGATATATCGACTTGAAATTATTTGCTTTTTATTTTTACCCGATTTTGTTGTTTATTTATGGCTTTAGAATATTTCGAAACGACTTTGGAAAACGCGGCAACGTGAGTATGTTAAAAACGTGAAAAATCTGATACTTTTACTTTTTAGTAATTATCCCTTACAATAACTAAAAAAACGTTTTCGGATAAGTGGCTTTTGAAACGCTTATTATTAACCATTTATGC
This sequence comes from Cylas formicarius, assembly GCF_029955315.1. Lineage (NCBI taxonomy): Eukaryota > Metazoa > Arthropoda > Insecta > Coleoptera > Brentidae > Cylas > Cylas formicarius. Next base: position 26,703,946 of record NW_026844326.1, on the reverse strand, counting down.
CTTGATGTCTGTGACACTTTTTTCAATATGGCTACGGGCGTGAAATTGATCTAGTTTCGAGTACAAGTCAAAATTTGGATGATGAATTATCCTCAAAAGTGATCTACTTTACCACGAAAAAAGTGGACGAAATCGTTAGTTACTAATTATAAAATAGTAATATGTAGTAATTCTGATAACAAATAGAAAGGTTTTTAATAAGCGCCTGGAAAATATATATTAGTATGTAAATTGAAAAATAATTTGCTAATTTTGACCGAGACAGAACTGAACTTCGAATACAATTGAGAAATTAATTTCCCATTCGCTTAGATAAAAAAACGATAAGAGAACACGGCGAAGTACCAAATACTCAACCCCAGAAGAAGTGGGACCTAACCGCACATTTTAACGAAAAGCTTTGGCAATTTTACAAACAACCATTTTTTCTTTGCTTATGAAAGTTATTCATTAAGGTAGTCTTCTTTTTCATTTAACTGTCGGTTATAAAAAAATTCTAAATATATAAAAATAAATTAATTCAAAAATAGGATCTACGTGGGATTTTCAAAATTTTGCTTGCTTTGTATTGCTTCAATTTAAACAAAAATCGCTCCTTTACTGTAAATGCATTACGCAATGAATACGAAGTTTTTCAAAAAAATATGGAGATTTGGTTGTAGAAGCTCATAATCTATGCAGTGAGGGACTAAAATATGGAACAACTTCATTTGCACATTTTTGGAGTAAGTAGAAACCTACTGGGTGGGTCAAAAAGTAGATGTCAATACCACATTCCTTCTTTAGATGCAACGCAATCCTTTTAAATTCATTTTAGAATTCTGCGTTGAATTCCGCACATAATTCATATAGCACACCCTAGTTTTAATGTTACAATAACTATTATTACAGAAATGAAATTTTGATTTTCAATGGATATGGAAACAAGACTAGAACTCAATAAGTTTTTTATTTGTTTAAAGCAGAATATACAGAAAGTGCGTAAAATTGAAATAAAATTTATAGAAACCAGGCGTGTTAAAGATCGTCTACAACCAGGTAGTCCAAAAACTTATGTCATGAGAACACAAGAAACATTTTATTAGCAGTTGCGTATGTGCCCCATCTTCCGAGGTAACATCATATAATGATATTAACAAGCGAACAGCTTTACGTGTACCAAAAGAAAAAATGTATCATCCGTATAAGATTACATTGCTACACAGACTACAATTTTGTTGAAATTTAAATCCATTTTTTTAACGTCAGATACCGTTTTGCGATAAAGCCAATGTATGTTTAAATGGTCAATAAACAAAATTGTAGGTGTTGGAGTACAAATAATCATTATAATCATAATAAGATAAAAATCATACACAACATCCACAAAAATAAATGTTTTAATTCCGACCCTAGCAGTTTCTTTCCCAAATCCAAATCAGCCTCACCTGCCCGTCAGACAGATTTAACATTTTGCTCAACAAGTCTGTCCCTATTTTCCGGGACATTGCTAGAAAAGAAATCGATAGAATGGCTTGCAAGATCTCCAGATATTACTCCACTTGACTTTATCCTCTGAGGATATTTAAAAAATAAGGAAAAGTGACCAAATTCATATGTGACGTATTTGTTGTGTGGCCATTTTACAAGGAGGAGCTTTTGAAATTCCTAGATCATCTGAATTCCATTCACCCAAGGGTTCAATTTATAATAGAACTTGAAGAGGATAACAGTCTGCCCTTTTTAGATGTGCACATCACAAGGACCGAAGACGGACATTTCGAACACACTGTCTATAGAAAACCAACACACCCTAATAGATATCTGAACGCTAAATCCCATCACCACCCATCACAGATACAGGCAGTGGCAAATACATTAATTGCTCGGTCCTTCAGGCTCACAAACGAGAGGAACAGAGATGAAGAACTGAAAAAAATTAGTACCTGTCTCCGACAAAACGGATACCAAAGGCGCATCATCAGCAATGCAATCGGTAAACAACAACAGCCGCAGCGGAGAGTGCAGGACGAGACCCAACGAAGATCGATCGCTGTCCTGCCATACATCAAAGATACTGACAAAATCGGCCGAATATTCCGAAAACACGACATATTACCGGCATTCAAACCTGATCATACCGTCGGAGCAATACTAAGAAACCCAAAACAAAAAATTACTCTGGAAAACCGAGGAGTATACAGTGTAGCATGCGGATCGTGCAGCCTGACGTATGTGGGAGAGACCAAAAGAAGGATTTCAGCCAGGCTCGAGGAACATCGTTTAGCCATAAAAACAAACAAACAACATCTGCTTTGTTTCAGCACCAACATCAGACAGGCCATAAAATTGATTTCGGTACTTGCAAACAAATAGCTAATATTCCTGATTTTAAGATTAGGATTATACGAGAGGCCATCGAGATAAAAAAGTCCGGATACCTGAATACGAGAGACGACGCACTGCATTTATCCAATACGTGGAGAACGATAATCAAACAGCAGAGCGATACAGCAGCCAACGGGGACATGGCAACTACGATCGGGCGAAATTAACAACGCCACAATTGGGGGGGCGGAGCCACCTCCCCTCTCGCACAAGCAGCACCGTTACCATCTCCGGCGCAGGGTATAAATACCGCACGCACCGCCGATAACCTCCCAGTGTTCGAAGTGTTTTCGGAGCGCGAACATTGAAGATGCCAAGTGAGATTTTGGCGAAACGTCTGCAGGATTCCAGATGACCTTCTAAGATTGTTATTATTTATTTTTAGTTATTTAAATTTAATACAATTAATCATTTAAATTAAATTTAATAAATTATTTAATTTAATTAATTTTTTAATATTACTCTTTAAGATGTAGCGTAGGCACAAAAAAAGAGAAACAACCAAAACCGTTAACCTTATTTAGAAAATGACGTCATCTAAAATTAATTAAGTAAGTTTTAAAAATACCGATAAAAATGTATGCGTGACCTTTCCTCATGCCGCTGCTATTTTTGTTTTCTATAATGGTAGGCGTTAAAAAAAAACGTCCCGCTATCATGCCCGTCGGCGGTTTTCGAGCCCGATAGATTTCCAATACTTTCCGAACCGCTGGCGACAAAACCATCCGTCCGCGAGTGCGCGGTACGACCACATGTTTCTTCCGCCTAAACTCCAGAGATCGCAGTCACAAACGAACATGAACGATGAGCAAAGACCCGAAAGCGGATTGCGTGTGCCTCAAAGCTTCGTTTAGGGTTTTCGCAAATTTGGCGGGCCGCCTACTTAGAGAACTACTGGACGTCGCCTACAAAATGTGCTTCTTTTGTCGACGCGGATGCGCCCGCGGCAACCGCCGAATCGATCAAGACGACGACGTCGCTTCCGCCATCGGTGAGTGTCCCTTCCCCACCATCCCCCGCCACACGGGTTGGGGATTTTCGAATATCAATTTCCTTTCGAACGGGACATGGATACGTGAGAATCGTATCGCGGTTCGCTAAGAAAATATTTATTTTCAGCTTTTATGATACTGGGTGTTATCGAAATGACATCATATAATTTAAGGAATGGATCTCAGGGTCGGAGGATAAATACAAAAAAATATTCGTTGAGACGATACCTGGTATTCCAGAAAAATTGCTCCAATGACGGCGATAATAAGTTCAAATATGAAAATGCTGTTTCAACTGACTTATTGTACAGTTCGCTCATTTTATCTCGGTAACATTTTAATTGGCCTTAACTTTCTGATTTTAGAGATATCAAGATAAAAAAACACAATGTAGGGTTAATAGCCAAGTTTTTTTCCAAGTGACGTATAAAACAAAACTATCAATTTTGTGACATATAAGACTACATCATAATTTTTTAAATGGCGTATGTATTTTATCAATGTCTTGATGTAACACACTTTTTCTACTCCCATCTGTAAAATACCTCAAACTCTTGACTGGAACCTTCGGCACTGTACTAACACACAATAACTCGTTTTACCACAAACCGAAACTCAATTATACGTACTCGACGAGCGTTTCGCCAACCAAGTTGGCATCTTCAGGAGAAGATTAAAACTGTTTAACGATTAATGGGTACTTTAAAAGTTCTATTTCTCGATAGGTGTCGATTTTAATTAAATAATAATAAAAATCTATGCAGTTTGTAAACAAAACATAACCCTAGCCATAACAAAAACACCCGTAAACGGTGTTGTTGTTTTGAACCATAGCCATGTACCATGCCCAGGATAAATAGACTAAATAGATTTTCCAGGATATTAATGAAAAATAACATGTTGCGAGCAGTTGTCAACGTTGATTTATTTAATAGGTATTAGACTGACAATCGCGATACCAACTACCAGTCCATAGACTTGCTGTTAAGTCAGAATAGGTTACAAAAAAATTGCCTTTTTTATTCAATTTGGAAAGAACAAAATATCAATTCCACATCAGAGTAGGATGCAGATCCACTTATTAGAATATTTAATGTCATTTCAACAACCTGTATACAGAGTGATTACAGATTATAAAGTTTGACTTTAATTTTTATTAGAAAACTTCTTCTAGTACTTACCACAAAGTAAGTAAATTATTTCTTTATAAAATCGAGAATTCTCCGTAAATAATAAATTTTTCCCATCAATAATATAACAGTTTTCAGTTCTTTTTTTTTAAAGGCAAAATGAGGGCACGCCAATGTCGATAACAAAAGATCTCCCGCACGGTACCGCACAAAGATAAGCCGCCCCCGCGAGCGATCCATCATCGAGCGTCCAAATCGAAACTTTCAACTCCACAAATTCTAGAGATAAATTACACCCCGAACCATCCAGACAGTCAGTCCCTCAAAACTAACGGAAATTTAAAAAAAAAAAGGAAAAAAATTAAAAGTTCATCCCGACGTATAGTCCGGTCCGGATTATACCGGCGTATTACGTCACGTGTTCAAACCGCAATAAATAAGTGCAGGACCGACTTTGAAGTACTCTCGAAAAGGAAAAGGTATTTACAAGTTTCTATATAAATATAGTGTATATAATATAAAAGATTTCTCCAATCAGTATAGAAACATTCATTGTACGCTCTGGTTTTAGTGCAATCTCAACATTATAGGGCAAATAAATATATATAGAAGTCGTCAACTCCAAATATGAAAACGCTCTTTAAAGTGACTTACTAAACAATATTTTCAAGGGCTTTATTTTGTATATTTGTGTCTAAGTTTCTGAGGATATGCTGTGTCTCAGGTCCCAACAAATTGCAGGATTTGCGGAGCACTTTCCACCTATTTTCCACGTTGTTTCAGAAACTTCGTTGTTTGGAAAAGAAGAATGACTTTAAAGTTTCTCAGGTTTATTGAACCGACTTTGTCTCTATAATTTTTATGCTACAAGCTATAACATTTCGAAAATGGCTTAAGATATATAAGATAAATAAAAATATAAAAAATCGTATGTTTGACTATTTGAATTAAATTCTAATTCAGATTTTTTACTTTTGAAAACGCTTCGTATTTTTCAAGAAAAATTATTGTATATCTATTTATTTGAATTAAAAAAAAATGAATGCATTGAAATATATAAAACAGTTTTTATTTTTTATTAATCTGATGTTTAAAGGTAAAGTCTGTTCATAGATATAAGAAACTGAATAGCTGATACGAATTAAGGAAAGACCCGACCAAGCTGTAAGAATGAAATATGGCCGAACAGGTCCCTACTTTGCTTAGAATTTAATTATTTGTGGTTTTGTTAGTAAAGATACTGAACAATATTTATTTATTTATGTATATATTTATGTTTAAATCTAAAATAAATTTACAAATTATTTTTATTACCTACTTAAATTACTTAAAATTATTAACATAATATATCACTATCACTATCGCTATCATCGCCTGTTCTAATTATTATTTGTTCTATATTATTTGCAATCTGGATATACGATTTTTCTGCTTTTTCTATATGTTTAACAGAATTTGCCCAACTTTGTGGAGGGATGTTAAAATCTTCGGTTTCTATTAGTTTGAGGACATTGGATTTAACACAGGCAAAAACATTGTTACGACGAATGGCAGATTTCAGTTGGTGCCAAACATGTTCAATGGGATTAAATATACAGTCGTAAGGTGGAAGGAAGCCTTAAAACTGTATGCCCTAGATTTTTTGCATAATTATCCCAGACGTATTCCTTTTGTAGGTTCAAGCTTTGTAGAACCTAAACTAATTGCTTTTTGGTACAATCTATACGTCTATTTGGAATCCAACTATCTTTAGAGCCAGCATGCAAAATAGTTATTCTTTTGGGCGGGAGCATCTCCTGAGATACACTAGACTCGCACATATTTTGCATAATTCGCCCACGATTCAACACACGCTGTATTACAGACGAAACAAGAATGATTACTAATAAACTAAAACTATGTAGTATACCAAACCAAAGAATATTAAACACACGTAAGTATAAAATTATTTTCTATTACGGACCACAAGTTTACCTGAATTTAAATTCCGAAACTTAAGGTAATAATTTTGTTGCATTGTATGTTAAAGACCACCCTTGGATAATCCCATTCAAAATCAATTGGTCACTTTGTTATGTCTATGAACAGACCATATCTGTAGAATTTTGTTCTCAAGTAGGGCCCAGACTCTCATTTGAAAATGTCACATTAAAATGTCCCCCTAAATTGGCTCTAGTTTGCAAACAATAATGGCTTCTCGTTGCCAATTTATTTCTTAAAAAATCCCTACTAGTAATTCTCTCTTCCCACTCTTTTGTTGAATAGTCTCAGTTGGCCATGACTTTAAATTGAAGCAAGTTTTAGTGCATTTTTCATTAACCCATCCAAAAAAAAAAATCGAAATATAACTATAAATAAAGATTTTACAAAATTTCGTCTAGATCACCCTATACTGGGGCTACAACTCACCATCGTGATGGTAATGCAAAAATCTTAATTCACTGTAAATAATTTTTGTTACTTATCCTTTTGATTATGTGATTATAGATATTTTTTTTGTAGTGTCTCTATACATCGAGTCTGTACTTGTTATTGTAAACTTTCTTTTATTTGACAATTCCTATACAAATTGTTAAAACATTTGACTGTATGGAAAATAAAAGTATTATTATTATTATTATTATAGTTCACGATGTAAAAATTTGCTTCTTTTGGAATGTATTCTATCAGATCCAGCGACGCAATGGCAATTATTAGTTTGATTTATTAAACATCTGTATTTTTTGAATTTACGTTACGTTTTATCTATCTTTCTCTGTGTCCCAGTAAACAACGTTGAATTTATGATAAATCGGATGATTTTGACGTAACTGGCTCGGTGCGACGTCGACGGTATATTTCGGACCGCACTATACCCGCGTTTTACATTCGCAGGATCGATCGGGGGCTCGACCGTCGACGAGGGTTTCTACAAAGAAGTGACGCGCGAGACGGCGGAAAAAATGCTGGAAAACACTCAGAACGGGACTTTCATCATGAGACCGTCGCGGTGCGGCGAACTGGCAACGTTGTCGGTCGTGCAGGACACCAAGGTGTTCCACTTGGGGGTGAGGAGGAGACGCGCGGACGGCCTCGTCGCCCTCGGCACCGAGAAATTCAACGAAAAGTGCTTTAAAAATGTAAACGGTATGATTAACTACTACGTAAGCAACTATTTAGTCTTGTACTCCGACGGGAAGAAAACCCTGACCCTCCTACTGCCCTACAGAGATAACGGACGGCGGCGCGGCGCGGAGTTTTAATTAAAACTTTTTCCGGCCCTTAATTGAGCGGTTTTCTTTGTTCCGTTTGTGAAGGAGAGTTCTAAAGAGTTTTTAAACGAAGCGAAAATTTTTGGGCCATTTTATTTTTGTTCGGCGCTAACCGGACGCCGCCATTAGATAAAGACCCGTTACCGACTGTTCCCTTATCGGCCCCGTTTGCCACCCCATTTTTTAATTTGTAAATAAATTTGATTGCTTTTTCGATATACGACCGAATTTAAGAGTTTCGATTTTTGAAAATTTCCTGTATTTAAGGCTAAATTAAAATAATAATAAATAGATACTACCCTTTCAATGTGGACTTAAGAGAAAAGAAACAACCTTGTCCTCCACATTAGTTTTTCCCCAAAGGAGGCCTAACGTATAGTGTTATTGTTTATTTTGATGTATAAACTTTTTCCAAAAATATCCAAATAGAGGAATGTCCTCATTATTGTTATATTATTATGTAATTCTTTTCTACATGTAGATTTATAACCAGTGCATAGAGGAAAAAACGAAGCAAAATTTATTGGTCCAGATTACCATATTACTGACTTTATACTGATTTACTCGATTTTCCATACTTTGACTGTATTTTCTTAATAAATATATTGTAAAAACTGATATTAACTTTGAATGTTTTGAGTATATAAATAATATAAACTAAGGCGGATAAAAATTAGTTTCTTGACATTTTTAAAATGAAACAATTCTAAAAATAATAATAATTTCACGTTTCCTTGTTCTTCGACCCCCCTGTATAATATTTTCGTATTTATAATACGTCATTCTTAATGACCTGCTGAAGTCTACCGGGTAACTATTTTTGTTGAAAACAAGTTATTTCTGTTAAAATAAGGGACTTAAAGTTCACCCAGGGCTCTTCAAATACGAGGTCACACGAAAACGCCTTGCCACGTCACGATAAATTAGATCTCAGCCGATGTGAATTGTTTAACTGACCTAAATTCTTTTATCTACGGATTCTGTCGTATTGCTGTGATTGTATTGAATAAATGTTCACGGTTGATGACTTTGCGTCACTTCAAAAAAAGATCCGTATACACAACTTACAGATTTTCACTTTATGCGAGCTATAGGTTATAGCATGGTGACGTCACATCGGATTTTATCGATTTTCGCAGGCTCCACGTCAATATAAACTTCGAACCAGTGTAAAATTATTATCAATATAAATTTCAAATAATCTGCAAATAAATGTTTCTATAAATGAACAAGTTACGTCTTGTCCGCTCTATGCGGGGACACACGGTATAATAATGTGACAGAACAAACAACTCAAAGTTATCTCGCCAACAAGACAATTCAACGCTTTTAGCCATTTTTCTTTTTTTCTTTCATGGTCATCGAGATCCCAATATAACCGCCTACAAAATGACCCACCCTGTATATGAGCGAGTTGTGATTTCAAATATTGATTGAAATTTCTCGTCCAAGAATTTTTTCGATTGGACAAGCGGTTTTGGAGACGTGTACCGTGCGTTCAATTTATCTAGATAACATTTTAATTGGATGTAACTTTTTTGTTTTTAGAGATATCAAGGTAAACAACAAAACAAAATGTAGGATTAGTTTCTATATATATATATATATATATATATATATATATATATATATATATATATATATATATATATATATATATATATATATATATATATATATATATATATATATATATATATATATATATATATATATATATATATATATATATATATATTCTCACGTATTGATTCACGGATGGAAAAATGTAATGACACTATATTCCGGGACATCATCCGTTCGCTCGTTGAACTCCGACTGGAATCCTGCATCCAACTGGAATCCTGCAAATCCTGCATCCGACTGGAATCCTGCAGACGTTTCGCCAAAATCTCACTTGGCATCTTCAATGCTCGCGCTCCGAAGTGTTCGAAGTGTTTCAAAATTCTGTCGAATTTCAAAACGTTCGGTGCAAAATTCGGACCTGTGGCGCGTTCCATGGCGATTTTCGGAAAACTGAAGAAAATTCCCGAAAAAAAATATGGTTTCTGCGGACCGTGGAGTGTCGAAAAGTGGCAGACTTTGAACCCCCTCCTTCGAACCGTTCAACAGTTTTAAAGACAGATAATCAGTCCGTAGAAATAAATTGCGTTCATCTGCGAAAATAATAGACAATTTTTTGTCGCGGGCAACTCCGGTAGCGAACAAATCCGCGCGAGTTGATATACGCATCCCGTCGAATGAAAAACTGCCCCGGAATATGCTCCGGGTTTTTCTCCGACCGAAAACATTAAAAAGCGGCCCGTGTTTACGACCCCCCGCGATCGCAATCTCCTTAATGAAAGTCGAAAAGGCGAGCGCGGTCTGGTAAATTGAATCGACGCGTCTCCCCGAATGTTCAGGACCGCCATGTCTGAGAGAAAAAACGGGTAGTGACTTTAATTATCCTAAGGAATTGACTTCTACGTTTAACCGATTACTTTATTATCGATAAAAATCGTACGTCCGGACCTCATGACATTATTGTACTGCTTATTTATTTATTTATTAATTCACTTATATACAAACAAGTCTTTGCTACAGTAGATGCAGGAAGGAATGTCACAAAAAAGAGATACTTTGTCAGTGGACTAGTTTAAATTATTACAGCTTTTTATTACAATATGTTACTTGGTATAATTGGTCTTAAGTGTCGGCTTCAAAGCTCAGAGTAAATGGGTCAATATCTGGAAACGCGTTCTCTACCCTGTCATAAGTACAGGTATGGTCTGTTCATAGAGAGAAAGTGACCAATTGTTTTTGAATGGGTTTATCCAAGGGTGGTCATTAACATACAATGCAACAAGATTATTACCTAAAGTTACGGAATTTAAATTCAGGTAAAATTGTGGTCCGTAATAGAAAATAATTTTATACCTACCTGTGTTTAATATTCTTTGGTTTGGTATACTACTTAGTTTAAGTTTATTAGTAATCATTCTGGTTTCGCGTGTAATACAGCGTGTGTGGAATCGTGTGCGAATTATGCAAAATATGTGCGAGTCTAGTGTATCTCAGGAGATGCTCCCGCCCAAATGTAGAAAACACTATTCTATTGAGACTAAGGATGTTATAAACAATGTTTATTTGACTCTCATTGAACGTGGTGCCAGCTAGCAAGCATCTTTAGAAGAAACGGCCACATTGACGAAAATTCTAACATCAAATGTATGGAAAATTGTGAATAATCCCATTTCAGCGAGGAAAAAAAGAAGCGATGCTGATATTTTCTCGAGTGTAGATGAAAGTGATCAAGATATAATACGGCGTAAAATTTACCAGTTATACGAGGAACAAAGAGTGCTTACATTAAATATCTTGATTAGGAGGCTTGAAAAAGATGAAACCGGTGTTAAATGTGGCAGAACTACCTTATGGAAGTGAATTCAACACATGGGTTTTAGATTTAAAAAAAATGACAAAAGGCAAGTTTTAATGGAATCTTTTAGAATTCGGGAATGGCGACTGGAATATCTAGAAAAAATTAGGATTTACGGAGAACAACAAAGGCCAATTATTTATTTGGATGGAACCTGGTTCGACACTTATGATACCCCGGAAAAGGGTTGGGTTGACTCAACTGATAAGTGTAAAACAAACGCGCTATCAAAAAGAGGTAAAAGAATAACTATTTTGCATGCCGGCTCTAAAGATGGTTGGATTCCAAATGGACTTTCTCTGTCTGCGAAAAATATTAAAGATTTTTCTCTGGTTACCTTGAAGACACCACCGCTGATTTATTTGAAAGTTGGTTTAAAAACAAACTAGTTCCAAACATTCCTCCTAATAGCGTCATTGTAATGGACAATTCAAGTTATCACAGTAGACAGTTGACTAAAACCCCTTCCTCATGCGACACAAAAGCAACAATCCAAAACTAGATGTATAATAACGACATTTGTTTTCTCGAAGATTATACCAAAAAGCAATTAATTGAGGTTCTACAAAGCTTGAACCTACAAAAGGAATACGTCTATGATAATTATGCAAAAAATCTAGGGCATACAGTTTTAAGGCTTCCACCTTACCACTGTATATTTAATCCCATTGAACATGTTTGGCACCAACTGAAATCTGCCATTCATCGTAACAATGTTTTTCCCTGTTTAACTCCAATGTCCTCAAACTTATAGAAACCGAACCAAAGTTGGGTAAATTCTGTTAAATATATAGAAAAAGCAGAACAATCGAATATCCATATTGCAAATAATATAGAACAAATAATAATTAGAACAGGATATGATAGCGATACTGATACTGATATATTATGTGAATAATTTTAAGTTATTTAAGTAGGTAATAAAAATAATTTGTAATTTTATTTTAGATTTAAACATAAATAAATAAATATTGTTTAGTATCTTTCTTAACAAAACCCCAAATAATTAAATTATAAGCAAAGTACGGACCTGTTCGGCCATATTTCATTCTTACAGCTTGCCCAGGTCTTTCCTTAATTCGTATCAGTTAGTCACTTTCTTATATACATGAACAGACTTTACATCTGATAATTGGAGAATTGGAATAGTAGTTTGAATGACATAGATATAGCGAACGTTTGCCTGTTTCGAACAATGTAGAGATTACAGTTAAAAAAATTTTGCAACTTTACAAAGAACTAATAAATCAAAATTTCTTCTAGGATTTTCAAAAACAATAGAAATGAAGGTTGTCACTATATCTAAAAAATTAAATTAAATTTATAATTTAGCATTTATAAATTTTTGTTGTACACTCTCCAGCCGTTCGATTTATTTAAAATACCTTGGATTCCGGACTGGCGTAACATATTCCAACTGGGGTCTGGCAAGAGTGTAAAATAATATATTATGCAACAAGTGCGGTAAACGGCATTTGATTCACGAGCACGAGCGGAGCGCGATGAAATCAACTTTATGGATTTTTCAAATTAGGAATATGTGTAACCTAAATTATCATTAATTAAAAATAACTCAACTATAGGCGTTGATTAAAACGATAGAGAAATGCTGACAAAATATTCTTCAATGGGATTGAATCAATTTTAAGTATTTTTCAAATTGAGAAGAAGTGTAAATAATCAAAATTAAAATCAATAAAAATATTTTTGAATGAGATTGAATCAATTTTACGTACTTTTCAAATTGAGAATAAGTATGACTTATTACCATCATTAAGAATGACCCAGTTACATACATGATTAGTTCCGGTTGCAGTTAAAACGGTAGTAAAATATTTGCAAAAGAGTCTTGATTGGGATCAAATGAGAATAAGTATGATTTATTGCCATCAATGCAAACGACGCAATTATATGCATTGATTAGTTCCGATTCTCATTTGCTTAAATTTTAGTAAAGGAAAAGCTAAAACGATAGGAAAATGATAACGAAAAAGACTTGAATGGAGTTAAATCAATTTTACGTATTTATAAAAATTCAATGAAAAATAGCTGGCAAAATGTTCTTGGATGGGACTGAATCAATTTTACGTAAATACTTTTCAAACCACCGAATTACATCCGCCGATTAGTTCTGCTTCCTGTTTGGTGAAATTCAATTAAAGAAAAATCTAAACGATAGAAAAATGTTGGCAAAATATTCTTGAATATACTTTCCAATTGGGAATAGGTATGATTTATTTACATCAATAAAAAATGACTTTTCAAATTGAGAATAAGTATGATTTGTTTCCATCAATAAAGGGTGACAGAATGACATGCGTTGATTAGTGTTGATTTCTGTTTGATGATATTCTATTAAAGGGACAGCTAAAAAGACAAGGAAATGCTGGAAAAATATTTTTGAATGGGATTGAATCAATTTTCCGTACTTTGCAAATTGACAATAAGTATTACTTATTTCCATCAACAAAAAATGACCCAATTACATGCATTCATTACTTTTGGTTCCTGTTTGCTGAAATTCCGTTAAAGAGAAAGCTAAAAAGATAACGAAATGCTGGAAAAATATTTTTGAATACTTTTCAAATTGAAAATAAGTATGATTTACTTCCACCAATTACAAAAAATGACCCAATTACAAGCGTTGATTAGATTAGGTTCTAGTTTGCTGAACTTATATTAAAGAGAAATCTTAAACGAAAAAAAAAGATAGAAAAATATTGTTGAACGTGATTGAATTAATTATCCGTACATTTCAAATTGAGAATAAGTATGATTTATTTCCATCAATTAAAAACGACCGAATTACATGCGTTGATTCGTTCCGATTCTAGTTTGCTGAAATAATATTAAAGAGAAATCTTAAACGATAGAAAAATGATGGAAAAATATTCTTGAATGTGATTTAATCAGTTATCCGTACTTTGCAAATTGAGAATAAGTATCAATTAACTTCCACCAATAAAAAAATGACCCAATTACATGCGTTTCGGTTCTACTTTGTTTCAATTCTATTGAAGGTAAAACTGAACCGATAGAAAAATGCTATCAAAAGAATCTTAAATGAGATCGGACCAAATTTCCGTATTTCTCCAAATTTGTGGCTCAAATCAATCGGATTTATTTTTGCGAAAATAAGATATTTTGCCAACAAAATTAAATTATATAATATGGATCCGGCGATTCTATAATGACATTAGCAACGATGGGGTGGTTGAGGAGGGGGTGGAGTTGATGTCCCAGGGGGACCGTCAATACGTCTAATTGCGAATTCGGGCCGGTAATCGAGTCAAACTTGGCAACAAGTGAAGTTCCGGAAAGCGCGGGCCCTCCGCCACCGGCCCCCCCGCCCTAGACTAATTAGTTTCAAAGTTTTTGCAACTACGCGGACGTAGTTTGTTCATTAAACGCCGATAGCGCAACAAAAATAAGCAGCAAGACCAATCGCGAAACGGCGGAAAATAAATCTACCAAGTTCTGCGAGGCGTTTTCTCGAACTCGTCAAAATAAATTAATTTCGAATTGGAATTTGCAACTAACCGGCAGTAGGAGTCCGAAGACCACCGCCGCCACCCCCCGACGCGCCCTACTGCGCCAAACGCATTTAATTGTATACCGGGCGTTCCGCGGGCGAAGAGGGAGTTAATTAATTATTTCAGCGGTGCGCGAATCGGCGAAAATGCGACACGGCCGACAAAGACGAAGTTATAGAAATGTTAAGTTTGAAACTTAAACCTGAAATCAATCATAATAGAAAATAATAAAAAACAACACGAAGTAACATGAAGGCCCATCATCAAAACGCTAAAGTATGAGTCATCACATATCTGGTTACATGGAGTTGATAATATCCTGCACCTTCAGCAGAACAAAATATTAATCAATAAAAACAAGCTTTGATCAGAAGAAGTGTTTTTAACTTGGCTGATCGAGCTTTCAATTTTATGGGGTTGAGAAATCAAGCTCACATTCCATGAAATGATTCAGATTAGAATTTTTTAGCTAGCAAGCACATCTAATTGTAGTACATAGATTCGAAAGGTACCTACACTAATCGAAAACTTTTCAGTAAGACTGTGTTGTTTGATGGAACAAACGAATCTTCTCCTTTTATTACCTCAATCCAATTTTTCCGCAATGCCTCCGCTTGAGGGAACAAGAAAAGTGCCACTTTTTATCCCTTTCAATTCGGAATTTGCTGCGTATTTACCATCAACACATCATCGTGAGTACTCATTGATTCTCTTCGTCATATTCTGTACTTTTTAACAACATTAGGCACATCAGCTAGGCATTTGGGTCATATACTATGACTTAGTTTCACAAACAAATATACTGTGGTTTCAATTTGAAATATGGACTGATACCAAAAAAAAAAAAAAAACAGGACCGTAAAACACGTAAACTCTGAAAACAGACCACAAACACAAACATACCAAAAGATTTCTACCGAAAACAGCTGATTCTGCAGAGAGCCGACAAGGAACGACCTGATCGCACATAATCCCAGCATAGAATCTTATCTGTCATTGTAAGGTATTGTTACAAGTGAATTCTTTTACCTGCTACGTCATAAAGCTTTGACACCATTGACCGTTAGGCGAATGCGTGGTCATTTTTGTAAATTTTTCAGTATTATATAAAATTCTTTTTTATGACAAAGGTTAAGTTGTCATACATAAGTCATAAATACCATGCATGAAATATTAAAAAATGGGCAAAAACAAGACATTTAGAATAGAATAGAATAGAATAGTACTTGGAACTGAATAGAAACAAATGTCTATCACTTGGAAGTTCCACATTAGCCAGCAATGACATGAATGAAATTATGTCGATCACTTTGCAACTAAGCGCATCCGGGTCATTAAGTCACCTCGCGTCCCGCGAGGTCCCTTTAGAACTAAGCGAAAAATACAGCGTCTAGTGAAACTCTTAAAGTTTCGTTGTGTAATTGTCAACAAAAATGCTTGCCGTCTCAACTGGGCTTTTAGCGCAAAGTTAAATATTTATTTGCCTGAGGAAACACCGAACAACGCGGTTTAAAAACTAACCCTTATATGACGCATATTAAAGCCGGCAAAGCGATTAAGGAAGCGACTTTTACGCGGGGCGGGGACGGCGAACGCGGTGCCGCCGAAAAGCTTCGAAGTTTACCGGTGCGCCTAGTCTCGTGTTCCCTGAATATCTAACAACTCCGGCTTCAAAACTTGGGAGTCACTTTGCGGGAAAACTGCTGCTACCAACACGCTGCATAATGAACGCGGTTTGCTCTTAAGACGATTAGTATTTTCATATACTGGACGTTGTATTAAAATTACCTAAAAATATTGTTGATGAATTTCATTCTTCTTTGACTGACTATCCATATTATTACATATAGTGGTTATTTTTCTTTATGTGCTCCTTGTAGTTAATCATCTTCTCAGTCCAAAAAAAGAAAAGAAGAAATGGAAAACTCCAGCATAGGAATGTTATGGAATTACTTCAAAAACAAAGTGAGGGACATTACCAAAGAAATATGTGGAAGTAGTAGGGAAAACAACAATAGAAAACAAAGAACCTAGTGGTCGAAAGAGATTAAAGAACAAATAAAAAGGCAAAAAGATACATGAAAAACACATCTTAGAAGCAGAACGGAGGAAAATTATGATCGTTAAAATAACGGAAAAGAGTTAGGGACTTGGACTCCATAGCAGAAAAGGTTAAATTTTTCCTAGAACCATTAGGAGAAAAGGAAGATAATGATGGACATGAATTACAAAAAGAAACCACGCGAGTATACCATACAGATAAACAAGATGATGATGACAGAGGCATAAATCTCGTATGTGCGAGAATGAAAATATATTAACAAGTCCTGCACAGAGAGATAAGACCGGTGATAGAAAATACTGAACAAAAATCTCGAAGTGGAGAGGAAAGAAGCATAGAGGATCACATATTCGTAGTAAAACATATAGCTGATAGATCAAGATAATGAAATATGTTTGGTATTGACTTTTAGAAAGCCCTTGATAAAGTGCCAAGAGACAAACTAAGCAAAAATCTACTTTAAAGGGTGTTGAAAAATATATTTAAAGAAAATATTAACTATGTATGTACCAAAACAAATATTCAGAACCATTCACAACCAGGACAAGAAGGGGGACTAAGATGAAATAATAACGAACTACAGGGGAGCCGCAAGGAAATATAATGTGGGCTATGAGAACTTTTAAATAATTTGAAGGAGTGCATGTCGACAATCTAGTAGTAATAGCTGGAAACATAGAGATTTACAGAATAGAATGACGATCTGAACATTTGGTTTGTGAATGGATACTGACTAATTAACAAATAAGCCAAGTTCGCGCCCTAGAGATGAAATACCTGCGAAAAGTGAAGAGAGTCACAAAAATGGGCAAAATAATAAAATATGTAAATAAGAAAAGACGTTGAAGTATAAGCGACGCTGGAATACATAGAAACACGACAATTGAGCGGGTTGGGGCATCTATAAAGGTTACAAAACACAAGACAAGTAAAACAGGTATGAGAAGAAAAAAAAGAAAAAAAAGAAAGAAACGTGGAGGACCAAGACAAACATTATCAGAACTCCGATCTGACTGCAAGTTTTGCGTAACTCTTTCAAGTTGTCGATTTTGGATTCTGATTGAGGTGTTGTTTACTTAATTAGGTTTAGTTTAGTTTAGTTTTATGTATATGAATATTTAATCCAAATTCTTCGCTCACGGGAAATAATCGATTGGACATTTTTCCAAGTTCTTCACCATCGTTTTCAATCAGTACAGTATCCTCAGCATACATGAGTTTGATTACTCACTTTAAGAGACGAGAGTGCCGAGGGGGGCGGTGGATGCAGAACATAGGCATCTCTCCTACTGACCACTGCCTAGATGTTTAAGAACAAACTTAACAAAGAACACACTTTCCTAGCCGATTTTGTTTTAAATTTAACCGTGGTGTTTACAGCAGTAAGGAACTAATTTAGTCCCATTTATATTAAAAACATTAACTTCAGTGGCTTCCCGGAGTCCCTGTAATCTTTAACTAATTAACATGAATTAAGAAAAAAAATATCAAACCAAATATTTTCAGGTTGTTTAACTTTTAGAATTAACCTCTCCATCTCATTTTTTATTCATAAAATTGTGCAAGTTTTCTTTTTCGGGAACCATAAGATTATTATTTCGCCATCCGTCTGGCGCTGCGACTGAAGGCAAATTTGGACCTCCGCAGATGCTCGGATAAACTCGAAAGAACAACGAACGCGGCGCCGTGTTGTCTGCGGCAAACTTCGCGATTTCTCTCGCCGTTTAATTTCCCAGAGTAAAACTTAATGAAATTTGCGCGGGGTTTATTGAAAACTCGCGTTCACTTCCCCGTAACGAAATTACGTTAATACCGAGAAACCGTGTATTAGTTCCATCCCCTGCCAGACTACTCGTTAATCGCACGTGCGTAACGCTTGTCGATTAGGAGTCACTTGTTCGACATTTATATCCGAAGGAAACATTACAAGCCCTGAATGTTTATGGAACCAGCGTACAGATCACGCCTGAGCGGCACGTTAGTGCTATTAATGTCGAGTGTTCTTATTAATTAGACGCCTTTAAAAAAAAATACTTTCTCAAATTCTGTGAATCCATTGTTACATGCAAAAAATTTAGTTTCGTAGAATGAGATTTGATGTACGGTTTCATGGTTATGTACGTCAACTGCCGATGAGTTTATTTGTCGTCTTCAAAACGTTACCGACCACATATCGAACGTTCTTAAGAAATATATTATCAAAACCAGATGTACTAGATTAGCGCCAAAATTTCCCGGCCTGACATAGATGCAGCTCCAGTATCACGAAAAAACATTGTCTTCTTTTAAATATATATCTTAGAAGGCTGCGAAAAACAAATTGAAGACTTGCGTCAAATAGCTTTTTATTGACAGCATTTTAAACAAGACGTGTCCAAAAAAATGTCGCAAATAATGCAAATTGAGTATAGAGCAGTCATAAAGTTTTTGACAAAAGAAGGTTAGCACCTAAAATTATTAAAGAAAGGCTGGATGGTGTATACGGCCAAAGTTCGCCTTCATATTCTGTAGTGAAAGAATGGGCAAAACGTTTTCGAATGGGACAGGAGTCCCTTGAAGATGATTCAAGAACTGGTCGACCAGTGGAAGATATTGTTGCGATTGTGGAAGAGGGGGAATTGAGTGATCGACGTTTACAGATCAAGGAAACCTCAGAAATCACAAAACTTTCGGATACAAGTGTTCGTCGAATCCTGCATGATCATGTATGCATAAGGTTAGTGCAAGATGGGTTCCTAAAAACCTTTCGGCTATTCAAAAACAACGCCGTGTCGTGTGTGCGCGGTCTTTTTTGGAACTCTGCGAGTCGGAACTGAAGCCTGTGATAGAAACTATTGTGACGGGAGATGAAACTATGGTCCTCTATTCTGACGCTCTATCGAAAAAAGAATCAATGGAGTGGCGTCGTAAGGGTGAAGCATCTCCAAGAAAATTCAGAGTCTGCCAGTCAACAAAAATGGTGATGGCTACGATCTTTTGGGATTGTGAAGGAATTCTTTTGATAGATTTTAAAGAAACTAATACCACTGTCAATATTACGCAACATTATTACATAAATTGCGAGACTGCGTACGTGTAAAACGTCGAGGAAAACTGACTTGAGGCGTGCGTCTTTTGCACTATAATGCACCTGTCCATACTGCTGGTGTTGCACAAGCTGCCATTTTAGAGTGTGGGTTCCAACAGATAGATCATCCTCCCTATAGTCCAGATATGGCCCCCAGCGACTATTATTTGTTTGGATATTTGAAAAAGGACTTATGTGGCCGGCGATTTAACGACGAAGTTGAGTTAAAAGAGGCTGTTTTAGCTTATTTTGCAGACAATCCAAAAGAATATTTTTTTAAAGGGATTGAGTTGTTAAAAAAGAGATGTAATAAGTGTATTGAAGTTAAGGGGGATTATATAGAAAAATAATAAGAAATTGTTACTCTATTTTGTTTCTTTCATATTCAGGAGGGGAAATTGTGGCGCTGCCCTCGTACCACTTGTCCAAAAATCTTTCAACATCTTTCTTTGAAACCTTCAAAGTCAAAATTACGTTTGAGACACCAGAAATTTACAGCATTCCATGCACATGCGGCAAAGAATATATGGGAGAAACAGGACGAAGAATATCTAGGCTAAAATAACGTGAAAGAACGTTAAAAGTACGACAAATAAACTTATCAGCGGTTGCCGAACACAGTCATGAAACTTGACATCAAATCCATAATCAAAATCAAATCAAATTCACAGAAATCTTTAATCAGCCAGTCAGACTCAGGTCTTCACCTTTTACTGGCAAGGAAATCAAAATCAAAAATTGCAAAATTTAAAAATTCACCAGATTCAAGAGCGCCGCTTTAAAAACCATTAGTGAAAAAGCAGTTGGAGGAAATAATTCTAAAAACTGAAAACATTTGTGTTGACATTTTTGTATTATTTAGATTAAGTACGTAAAAAAACATATTCTAAAACCACATTTAATATTCATTTTTTTGTTGAAAATATTGGTTAAAGGAATTCGGGGACGCCAATGAAATTAACGTTTTTAATATAAATGGGACTGAATTAGTCTCTTACTAGAATAAACACCATGACCAAATTTAAAACAAAATGGGCTAGGAAAGTGTTAAGTTGTTGAGTTCGTTCTAAAACAGAAGGAGTGGTCAGTAGTAGGGATGACTATATTCTGCATCCCATCCCCCATGACCCTTTGGCATCCTCCCTACTACCTTCGTCTCTTAAAGTAAGCAATCAAATTGAAGAAGAAGAAATCACAAATATCCACACGATACTGTATTGATAGGCAAAGATACTAAAGAACTTCGAAAAATGTGTAACTGACTAGGCCGCGTAAACGAAGAATTTGGATAAAATAAATATACACACTCAATTTATGATAATCAGCAAAAACAAAAAAATAAAATATTTCTTGGACTGTAAAAGTGATTGACAACGACAAAGGCCCCATAAAGCAAAATAAGTACTTACCACTAATATGGATAGGCAGTCAAAGAAGAAGAATCAAATTCACAGTAAACCAAAAATAAACGCAATGGAACTTCGAAAATCTCTCAATATTTCTACTGAATCATTGTCTACCACCTTCTTAAGCAAACGGTAGTATTGTTTTTTAATAGCATGTAACTGTAACTGGATTCAAAATAAATCACTTTGTAACAAGCATTCTTGAACTTGAGTTTTGTATTTCATAAATGTCTAACAGCAGACCGTGATAGCTTGCGTTATCCATTACAGCGACAGTATTTTACGGAATATTTTTTAAAAGAGAATTTTGGAACCAGATTTCAAAAATTGCTCCACCTGTATTTTCATGACAGTCCAAGCAGAACTTTTTAATATTCTTCGCAGACCAGAGCAAGTACATCCGCTGCCGTAAACATTTCCTAAATATTTTTAACCCAGCAAAGGCCTACGCCGTGGGTACATCGAATTTTGTGCGACAACAAAAGGTACATCTCAAAGCGAGACAAATGATGATTATTTGATGACGGCTGTGGCATCATCACAATTGCTTCGTGATCTGACTCTTCACGCAGAGTCTTCCGGCCGTACACAATGAAGCCCGGGCTAAAATTCAATCGGCCGGCTTCGGGGATTCTGCGGTTAGTTAATTGAAATTGATAGACCGCGTTACATAGCCTGCCAACCATCCCCAGTTTAGACACGGAGTGGTAAGCGACCCAAAGATTTGACCCGCAGGGTCCTGAGATTTTTCGCGTACACTTCTAATTAAAGTATTAATGGCAGAGACGGGGTTAGAAGTGCTGGAGTCCCCGGAGGCGAATAATGACCCCCGGAGTTGGAGCGACGACGAAGTTGGATGCCCGGGCCCAGATCTGCGGCTACCCCTTTGGGCATCAACACGCGGCAACCTAAAGGAGAATCTCTAATAATGCAAAAAGTCCCCCCCGATGATTATGTCCTAATTATATGAAACTGTTCGGAAACTTCGCAGAAGTTTACGGTACCTTTATTTTAACGTAACGGAAAAAGTTGGACCCGGATAATGGGGGCGTATTTTTTTTTTCAATATTTCATGTCGTATGAATTCCCCGTAAATTATTCGTCGCCGTGAAAATAGACGATAAATCTTTTCAAGTAGAGGGAAACACGCTTGTCGACGATGATGTGATCGCGATTAATTCACATGAAGGCCGAAGAGTGTGAATGTTTTTTTGTCACTTTCTGTCTACAAAGATAAGTGGGAAATTTTGTCATATTTATTTATTTACAAAGTCGAACTACAAGTTTCAACATTACTCCTTGGAACTAAAGCCTTTGTAATTTTTTTTAATGTTGCTTATACTACGAAAATTTTGAATTTTAATATTTAAAATGAGTAGTAGATATCAGTTAGCTTCTTGGTCAGAGAATCATAAATTTGAAATCTCGTGACGTTGGAGATCTTGAGATGGATGGAAGTAGAAGTGGCTGACGTCTACTACTATTGGACAGTGCATTCCAAATTTACTGTCCCCCTAAAGGATTATCTTAAAAACCATTAAAGAGACACTTTTCTGATATTGGACTTCTTTTTTGAGAGAGAGTGACAGGAACTCACACTTGGATATATAAATTACATACAACATTATATTACATTATAAACGACATTTATTTCATTTAAATTTTAATTTTAAAAGGTAACTAATCTTACCTAAATAGTTTTCTTCGATTTTATTAAAATGGAAGCTTAATCTTTTCTCCGACGATGTGATCGCGTGATTCACACTTTGTAGAATATGTGATCAACTTGTAATCAATGCCGAAGGGCGTTGTCATTTCTTTAGTCACTTTTCTACAGAGTTTTGATTAGTTTTGGATAACAACAAAGTTGAAAGGCGATTTTCAAAAATGTATCTAAAGACTCATAAAAAACTTAATTAAGCCTAAGATGACAATACTTTGATTAACGTATATCATATATTATCACATATAAATCGCTATCAGCTAGTACTGTGAGAAATTAGACATTTATTTATATTATATGCAATATAAAGAGACGAGGATCCATAACTACAAATTATGGCAGTAAGCGTATTACTGCTTCGCAAAAAAGTTTACCTGCGGTATATACCGCATCAAAAATCTCTGATTTTCTATATTAATTTTTATTTGTAATGGAAACCACTAGAATAAACAAAACAGCATTAAATTATTGTTACATTTTGTAAAACTATATGACATAACTATTACAACAAATGAAAAGAAATGCACAATATTTACAATACCAGGAGATTATTTTATCAATATCATGACATATTTCTCTTTCGAGTTGGCTGTGATCATATCCCATAAAACAAAACTCTGGCGGTCAACCATTTTGATTCTAAAATTTGACGTTTGCAACAAGTTTGCAAGTTAATAATAATAATAATAGCACTTTATTTCCAACAGGTAACATGACCCAATTACAGGAAATATTAAATATAAATCATCCAATATATATACTAGGGGACGTAGAAACTAATCTTAAATCTACTAATCTTATAACTAAAAAAAAAATGAAGAAGGATAGAATGAGAAAGAGAAAGAAAAGGATAAGACTTAACGGTACGCATCACCCGACGCCATTCGAAGTTGCTGAAGTATGGCCTGGAGACCATCATAATATAAATCGCAGTACGATGATAGTTTGTTGATGGTAGCACACATATTGTAAATAGGGTTTTGAAAATGGATATTGGACCTGGGTAACTGCGGTAAGAAAGTTGATTGATGTCTCCCTTCCAGCCGCGGCACATAAAAACGTAATTGTTCCAGAAGAAACGGACAATCGACTCCATAATGAACTAACTTATAGAGAAATTAAACAGATTGCAAGTCTCTGCGCAAGCTCAGGGGCAGTATAGCGAACCTTCTTAGTAAAAGATCGTGATCAACTCCCCTCTCAGGATAGAAACCGTCCTCTCTGAACGTTAGATACTTTAGTAACCTTCTCTGCACACTCTCAATGGACTGAGTGTGGCAGTTATAAATTGGTGACCATATCAGTGAGCCATAGTCAAGCTTGGACCTAACGTAACAGTTAAATAACAATTTAATAGTAGCTGAGCTACAAAAATGCCTGCAATTTCTTATTACGAATCCTAAAATTTGCATTGCACTGGAAACCATTTTTGTAATGTGAGGTACAAAAGAGAACGACTGGTCAAATAAAATCCCCAGATCCTTAACAGTAGCAAGTCTAGTCAGGGCAGTACCATCCATATTGTAATCAAAGACTATAGGAGTTTTTGTGCGGTGGTAAGAAACCACATTACACTTGCTGATGTTAAGATGCGATTTATTTCTGGTACACCATTGACTGACAATATTGATGTTGTCCTGGAGAGTCATGCAGTCCATGCCGGTTTCAATGCTCTCGTATAGCTTTAGGTCATCCGCATAGGCAAGCTTGTTGCAGATGATCGAAGATACGAAATCATCTATAAATATATTGAAAAGCAGAGGTCCAAGGTTAATAAATAATAAATAAAACAAACTGCTGTTGCTTAAATGTTTTCGTTATTTTCCAGCACAATTTCACGGACAACCTCATATTTTAATGAAAGAAATAATTCAAATACTATTCCTAAGTCCGCGGGCCTCAAACCAAAGCCGAAATATCCTACATAAACATTTCCCGGAGAGCTATTCCAAGGGGGTTAGTGGGTTAATTAAAATAATTATTAATATTATTTTCCCAAAGATAACTACAAAATTGTATAGGAATAGTTAAAATGCTGTGTATAACTAACCAAAACAATTCGTCTAGACTATAAAATGTCTTGGATAACAAAAATAAATTTTTAATCGTTTTTTAAATAGATAAAGAATTTGTCTCTTAACTCCAAACGCACTTGGTTTAAAACACGAATACCCAAATATTCAGGTGACCGCTCTGTCTTGTAGGCTTGGAATGCACGTCACCAACTAACGTAAAATTCGATAAAGACTTTAACATTCGTTTTAAAACCAAAAATACTTTATCGGCATTTGCAACTGTGACCTAGTTAAAATCTAAGAACGATTTATAAAAAGATAATTTATACTATTTAGAAGTATCACAATGAGACTTCCAGTTTAATCATTCGTCCAAACTCAATGCCTTTACGTCACAATATCCCTACTTGAGATAGTGTCATTGCCAAAGCAGATATTAAAATTATAACATTGTTCCTAATAGTTATGAAACCTTATAGTTTGCGTTTTGCTTAGGTTGAAATGTAGATTAATTTTTCCAAAATTTTCAATGTATAATTCACATATAATATGAAGAACACCGAGCCTATAACTGAACCTTGAGGGGCACGCATCTCTATGAGTTGACTAGCTGAATTGACACTCTCAATTCTCTCACCGTTATAAAACTTGCGGGATACAAATTGAGAACGATCTTCTAAAAAACTTCTGACCTAGTCTACAGACCCTTATACTCGAAGCGTGCAGAGCTTCCCCAAGTTTCGTCAAATCAACACAGTGAAACGCCCGACTTAGGTAGCAAAAAAATCCAACAAAGATATTATCCTAAGTAAATACGAATAAGCAGCAGTTGAATCGCTTCTATTTCTTCTGAAACCATGTTGGATATCTATAGTAATGAGACATTTAAGAACAAAAGATATTAATCTCTCTATGAAAAGAGACTCAAATACTTTAGAAAAACTATTCCACTTTTCTGGTAACTGGCCACTGTCTTCTTAAAGACTGCCAGAAAAGACAACTTTGCCAAAAATGTTAGCGGACGTATTATCAATACTCTTTTTAATAAAAACGTTAGTATGCCATGAGATCCATGTACCACATGCCTAATAACACTCAGACCAAAATTTTTGTCATCCAACTGAATGGAACTAACAATATTTTTGGGAGCATCTATAAAATAGTTATTAAATACAATACACAACATTAGGCTCATTTTCGATTTTATTGCTCTGTTTATTCATTAAATTAAAATTCTCAACACTGGACCAACATTCAAGCAGCACTATAAGGATCGACAGAGTCCGAAATTTGTCGCTGAAAGAAGGCTAATTTTTTATAGTTCTTACGGGCCTCTGTGAATACCCTGCTCAATACTGGATTGCACTGGATTTAAATTAGCACTATACCCCTTAATTTCATTATTACGCCATTTTTGATTTTTTGACGACGCACTAACATACAACCTTTTTTTCCGGAAAATGTTAATTAAAACAGTACAAAAAAATACATAAAAACTATTAAAAGCACTATCAAATAAATATGAAATTAATCTTCCAGAAGAAAAGATTGTTCAAAATTTTGAATTTTTTACGACTGCGTGGTCAATCACTGTGCTTATAAAAGTAGTCACCCTAGTAGGCCATTTTATAAGGGAAACAATGTACAATTATATGGTAGAAAAGAAGCCAAGAAACCTTTATTTTCTGCGAAAAATGGAGCTGGCTAGGGTTGCATTCGCATAAAGGCATATCAAATGAGCTGCTGCTGGCTGCAGGAAAGTACTTTTTGAATTCCGACAAAATGAGACGCATCAGGTGATCTGTAAATCAGCATTTCCCAAGCATGTAGGAACACAACTTCAGTAGTGTAGAAGTAGTAGTAGTGGTGTAGTTTCGTTGGTTTCCTTTTAATTCCTTTAACACACATCAAGTCATGTGCAAAAGTCGTTCACACAAAACGATGGTGATAGAGTTTTAAACTTATGGAAAGAAGAAGAAATGAGAATACGAACCGAGACATTTCCAAGAAAGCAAGTGTTGAATACAATTCTAGATGTTTGGAGACACCAGAGAAGTTGATCAACTCGATACCAAGAAGATGTGGTAGTTATTACTCCTGTAAGCAATTCAAAATGGTATTCTAGCTACTTTAAAGTGTTTGAAATATTGTAAATTCTTAATTTATGAAATCAATCGATTTCATCATAGACAATAAAAAATGTTGTAATACTTTTGTTACTACTGATTGTGAAAAAGTTCAATTTCCACTTCTTTACTGTGCGTATTGCCTTTAATCCTGACTATCGTTGACTAATCTACAGAATTTTTTGTGAATTTTTCAATTATTACGTGCAATTTGTCTTTATGTTTAAGCCCATCGTCTCGATCCTAACCTCCGAATAAATCTAATAAAATTTACTCGGCGGTACCAACATGCTAAAAGCGAAATTCGACGGTGGCGCCCCCGGCGACGACCGCATTTTATAACCGAAGCCGCGCGCGGAATCAACGCAACTTTATTCTAGCTTAATTCCGTCACTCCCGCCTCGGGCCGCCGCCCCCCCCCCCCCCACCCCTTCCGCCGACGGAAAATCTACAAGAAATGTACGCAGCCGTATACATGCGGGTGCAATTTTCCATAGCGTCGTCGTCGGCGTCTCTATTGACAGAATCGAATTAACTCCGGGGACGGCGTCTCCGAACGTTTGACGTATGTTGCAGTAACACTTAGGAGTAATTGTTTCTGCGGCTCCGCCATTGTTTGTCGCTCCATCTGCATCGGTAACAATCCCGGGACGGAACAATACTGTGTTATTAGGCGAAGAACCGCTTTGTTGGTAACGTAGTCGCTTACGTTAACGTTTTGTATCGCATTTTTGTTAAGTCTATAGCATGCAGATTACGTCGCAGAAAACATACATTGGAAATACTATATTGATTATGCTTTATTTTTTGAAAATATTTAGTGGTGCATGAATGGACCACTGGTTTTATTTGTGAAACAAAACATTGTTATTGCAAATCTAGACGAGCATGTAGAATAAACATCCAACAATTAGCGTGTTCTTTACTATTAGTTTGTGCCTTGTGCAGTGAACCTTACAGTTCGTAAAATATGGCGTTTCCGAGGTATTTGACTCAAAAGGAATTACGGTCGGCTATGGAGGAGATCGTGATGGATGAGGACAATAACAACGAAAGTCGTAAGTATTATTTGGATTTACATATTCTTATGTATTGTAGCATTGCATTATTTGTAAATTTATGCTAAAAATAACTTGAAAAAATGTTTACAGGACATATTTACGCGGTCTATATTCCACCCGACGTGGATACCTTGACGAACCAAGAAGATATGAACGATATCATAAATGTACCAGAGTTTGGGGAACCAATTGATATAGTGGGAACTTTGGGAATGATACAGCTGTCCTTCAACAGTCCTGTAATTCATCAACTACTGAACCTGAATGGGACTCACTCATCAGATGATGAAACCCTTAAATTTGATAAAACCCTTAAGACAGGTCAGATTAAGTACACTTATACACCTATATCCGATGAATTTAGATCATGTGAGGAACTAAAAAATAGACATTCTGGAAAAATCCCCACTTGAAATATTTTTTATGTTTTTTTTATGACGAAGTGATTGATTTGATTTTCGGTAAAATATGCTCAAGACAATAACCGCCATGAATTATCTTTGTCAAAAAATGAACTTTTTGTAGGCATTTTATTGTTCTCGGGTTCATTGTCACATATTTAGCATTATTGGTATACCGATGAAGACAAAGCAATTGATCACAATAATATGTTGGATAAAAATGATAATTTTTCAAAAGTTATACCCTTCTTTGATGTAATAAATTAAAAAAAAAATAAGTTTGTCATATTTTCGTTCAACTTATCCATGGATGAACAAATGGTACCTTACTTTGGCCGCCATTCCTGCAAAATGTTTATAAGGGGTGAGCCAGTTCGTTTTGGCTTCAAGCTTTGGGGCCTTTGTTCTGATGGGTACCTATTAGTTTCATTTTTCATTTGCTTATCGAAATTCCAAACTGGCAGCGGTTTTTGTTTTTTTATATTTGCAAAATGTCTTGTTTTTTAAACGTTTCATATTTTTTATTGTATATGTGAGTCGTGGTGGCTTCTTCGTATTTAGACTTGCCTCTTTGATGGACGCAAGGGTGTATAAAATATTAAGAACAAAATCGTTTAGAAACATGACGTTATCGTTTACTGAGTTCATGTAAAAAATATTACATTGTCAAAAGAATCAAAAAGTGTTTAAGAATTTATTTATCACCATTTTTTGAATTTAGAAACTTAATTTTTCCAGTTGGTTCCTCACACTTTTCAGAAATAGAGCACTATGTCAGAAAATGATCATATAATGCCTCCTCAATATCAATATTTACATCTCCGTTCAACAGCAAAACAACTTCCAACAAAGTAGCCCTACTTTTGGTAACTCTTGTTAGCGCCATTATTACTTAAATTAAGTGAGGAGCTAATGGTGTGGCGATCCGTTCAATTCAGTAAATTTAAATTAATATCTCCGCTACAAAAGATTTCAGTCTATAAAAAACAATTCGAATCTCCTTAAGCGCATTGTCCCGCAAAACATAGATGTTTTTTGTATAAAATGCTACGGCCTTATGGGATGACCAGTTTAAGTCATGACAAAGGCGATTGGAATGATCAAGGTTTGGGTCTCTGTTGTGTACAATAGAAGCCATCAGATACTCTCGAGCCTTCACTACGTTGCTCTCGGAAATTTGAAATTTCCTACGGGTTTACATTAACAAAAACGGTAAACAGTAAAAACACCAAAACAGAACCATAAACTCATGGATTTATTTCTGTAACTCCTGATAGATAGATGGTTTTATTCACAAAGCCCAGTATGTATATAGTGGATGTTTCGTCAGGAAACGAGTACATAGAGTAGTATAAAGATACATGGAATTATGTATATAAACAATACTATAACACACATTTAACAGTACAGTATAGAACAGTTACAAACGGATATACAAAGAGTATAAACATATTGACAAAATGTAGAGAAAATATCACTAAACTCATCAGGGCACTCCTGTAATATATGTTTCAAATTCTTTTAGGTAGTAGAAAGCATTGGTTGACAGAAGCTTTCTGATGCACTTTTTAAATTGTCTTGTAGATAATGCTTTTATGCTTGTAGGAAGCAAATTATAATAATAAGGTCCTGCGTAATTTAACGACTTTTTGTAGAACATGTGGTTCAGTCTTGGCTTTAGAAGGCGTTCTCTGTTTAGGGTATTATAACCGTGGACATCCGTGTGTTACTTGTGACAGCCTTTATTTTTATGAACGATGATGAATAATTTAAATAAATATATGCAAGGATCTGTTAGTATTTTATACTTTATAAATATATCTTTGCAGGATAGCTTCGACGGCAGTCTGAAAATCAACCTAAGTTCCGTTGAACCTGCTGACTTCGATCGAAGGTGTATGATTGATTCAATTTTAGATATGCTCTTCTTGCACTATATGTAAAAAGTTTTCCTATTATCATCATTCATAAACTTTCGAAAAAATGTCTTGTAAGACCCTAAGGACTACCTTCGTAGTCGATAAGTTTCTCCGACAACCAAACTGAGACTGAACCAAAACCCAATTCTTCGATTCGAGTGCAGTAATTTTGGAATATTGGAACAATGCTTATAGAGAAATGTACGTAGATAAGTATTAACTATTAGACATGCGAAGCAAGGCTGCGATTCATTTCTCCTATTCTACGATTTGACAGGTCTTCTTTGGATATAAAGTAGTCGGGATGACCCGATTACCGCCCCCTAAAGTCGCCCCCGTCCTAGCCATTTCGGCGAAAGACGAATAATTATCGATAACTCCCCCGGTAATGTCAGGGTGACAAATTGGCTTTGTTCGCGGCCCTTTTATGTTAAGCAAACCGGGGATTTTAACGGCAATTTGGTCGAAATTGTTCGTCGACTTGCCTAATTACGGCGTCGTTAATACCGCCGCCGAAAGAATTTCGGTATTAATCCCGCGCCAGAACGCGGAAAATTTTTAGCTGAGCGAAAAATTAATAGGCCGAAACGTCGCCAAAGTTTCGAACTGTGTCGTAACTCGGCAGATTTAAAACGTTAAAATTTTAAGACAATTTTAGATGCCTATTTTTCAATTGATCTAACTAATTTTCATTTTGCTGGAGAATTTTTGTCAACAGAAATTACTATTACATGTAAATATAATATAAATCGGAACCAAACGAAATATTTTTCTAGTTTTCCAGGCATCCAATTTTTTCTTTCTCATAAAGGGCAAATTTTTTAAACATTTTAAATAAGCCAGTGAGTTTACAATAGGTGCAAATAGAGACACAAATAAAATTTCATTTCAGATAATTTGCTTGCCCGAAGGTGCTTATAAATTGGTTTAAATAATTCACTTCTTTAAAATATATTTTACAAAGTTTTCCTGACAAAACAAGAAGAACAGAAGTCAAAAATCCTCAACCGTTCTTGTCTGTTGTAAAATTTGCCTTACTATATTAGTCAGTTATGTACTATATTTACCCATATAATTATTATCCTATGATCAAACAGTATGTCCAAAAATCTAACTTCTTAAAAAACCTCAGAAAAAATCGCATACAAATTAATATAAGCAGAAATTCAAAATATTCGAGTCTTTCCTCGCCTTTTCAAAAATGCATTAGTCAGGAAATACCAGTATGTATTTTTCATCATTTATGTATTAATTTTTGTGGTGAATCGGTAATTAATATATATTTGTTAATACAATCATATTCATACATTTTATATATAGTAACTAGATTTATAAAGCAATAGGTATAAATGCTTTAATTACCCAGAAAAATAACCCATCCACATACAACACAGGAATCTACTATTTTAGAAAATATTTATTTGATGTGCAATGACATAAATACTTTAGAAGAAAAAATAAATGTTGTTTGGAAGGACATACATTACTGCAACGATGTGCTGCCATCTATCTATGCGTGTCAACACTTTGATGAGTTAGGAATCTGTAATTTCGTTATTCTGTGATCTCCCCGAGGGTCGGCGGACGCAGAAGTAATTAATACCTACTACTGTAATTTAAAAATTAATCTTAAAAAAGTTGATTCATTAACACTACTAGGAAATTATTAGCACGCAGTCTACATATAAAAGTTTCTAATAGCCAAAAAACCCAAGTAGGTATAGTCTGCCTCAATCTTCATCGTGTTGGCTTTTGCCCGCAGTTATGGAAGTTACGTGCCGCCGGCAATAAAACTAGAGCCCGTTAGGTAATAGTCCAAAACATTGGTGACGGACTCTCGAAGGTTTTGGTAATAATATAATTATTTTTAGGTGAATATAATCTTATTAAATTACACTTTTATTCTAAATGTCTAAATCTAATTCTGTTTCAATATCAGAGCCGTCATTGAAATTAATTATACTAGAATTTATGTTGTTTTGTATAGAAATGAAAGAGTCTCCAATTTTTATAATGTACTGTACTGAATTTTTCCAGCTGTCAATTGGTATGTTATTAATTACATTTTTTATCGAATTTATAACACTGGGACTTAAAGTTGGTGTAACAATTTCTGCTCTGACCATTAATTTTACTTGGTTCCACAAATGCTCTATGGAGTTAAACATGCATTCATATGGAGGAAGACGTAAAACGGTATGCCAAACTATAGCATATACAGTGTTTTTAATTGCACATGAAGTTAGGACTTATAAAAGTTGCGTAACTGATTTCAAAAGAAATATCTTTTTCAATTCAACATTCCTGGATTTAAGTTTTTGAACTCGATGAAGCAAGGGGTTCGGCACTTGTACCTTCATGATAGTCCAAGCTAAAATCCTTAGTATTATTCTGACCCGACGTATTATGGTGATGTGTTTTCCTTTATTCGGAGGTGCTTTCGTCTGACAATTT
Source organism: Cylas formicarius (assembly GCF_029955315.1). Classification (NCBI taxonomy): domain Eukaryota; kingdom Metazoa; phylum Arthropoda; class Insecta; order Coleoptera; family Brentidae; genus Cylas; species Cylas formicarius. Next base: position 26,671,021 of record NW_026844326.1, on the reverse strand, counting down.
GAAGCTGACTCTACCCATCCTTTGGATACAGTGGCGTGTGTATCTAACCTTGCCTCATCAAGGTAAATTATGGATCCGTTTTCTAATCTATATCTTTTAATTTCTTGAAGGCAATTAAATCTTCAAGTGCGTAATCTGTGTGATTCTATTATTATTTGATTTTTGTCAGTGGTTTTATATCGCGGCAGTTTATACATGGAAAATTATTTAGGGAAACTCACCCAAGGTGTCTTACAGCTTCAAGAAGCGTTAGGGACTTTAAACATTAAAATTAGAGAAGAAGATTCAAATTTAACTGCTTGTAAAAATCAGATTCCTAACGATATTTCTGATAAATCTTATATATCGAACTGGAGGGAGCTGGGGGTAACAGCATTTTGGTCCGGCGGGAAGTTGCACTCTGGTGCATTTTTAAATATATTAAATAAATTGTTCGACGACCTGACACATCAAACATTACATAAGCTATTTCATGTTTGCAAAGCCCAACCTGGGAATGGGCTATATGAAAAGAAGCCTCTTTTAAAACTTTTCATGTTGTCAGCTGAGTATTTGTCCTCTATTTTTCCAGTCCCTTGTTATGGTTTATAAATTGGTCGGAGTGTACGGTGTGGTGGTGATGTGCGCAGCGCCCTCTATTGCCAATTGTCGTAGGCGAAGTCGGCGAGTGGCCACTTCCTTTTTAGGGGACGAACTGTGTTGACGTACTATTTGTTGTTTGTTGGATTTTAATCGGCTGGACTAGAGTCGGTAATACCAGTCCATGCAATTCGTACTTTTCTGTTTTTTCAGGTATAGTAATACACTTCATTAGTATAGTATAGTGTGTGTATTGTTTTCGACGCATCTGAACCCGATGTGCTTCGGTAGAAACACATCCATCACACCCTGTGCGCTCGTTCCTTGCTTTTTATCAATACAATAGTGTGCTTCGAGAACCATAAGGGATATTTCTGTTCTATTACAGCAATGTATTTATAGTCTTTACTGCATGCCTATTTGTCATCCCCACTTCGATAAATCAAGACGAAACGAAAGGTGAAATCGTCACCCTCTCGAAAACGCCACCTCGGCAGATTTTTATTAGCCGGTTAAATTCTAGGAAACGAGGGTGGGGGTCGGCTGGTGTCGGAATTACCGCACACCGACCTTACGGAACACGTGTTGTTATTTCGCCGACAATGTAGTCGAGTAAACAAGCAAGCTTTATGCGTTTCCCGAGAACATGGCGACCGTAAACTTTCGAACGTTACGGGCGGTGGGGGGAAGTGTTTCGGATTTTAAGCCGCGAGCGGGTGGTTTATTTATCACCCCCCCCCCCCCAACCCCGTTTGATTTGGCCCATTAAATATTCCGCGCCGCATTTTTCGTTATTTATTCGGCCGCGTTGACGAAACGTCCGCCACAAAATGCATTATGCGTAACACAATTTGCCCGCCCGCTCGCCCGCCGGCCGTATTTATGCAACAAACATTGCGCGGGACGCCGCGAATTTATGCAAACCGCAACGCGTCGGGTCGGACGCGGTTTGCACCGGTCGGTATGCCGTCCGATTTATTGGCCGCGCGATTTTTCGCGCGGTTTGTAAAGTCCCGCGTCGTTGAACCCGAATATATAACACATACAGGGTGTTTTTTACTTTAATTTCAATAGTTAATTGGGCGATATTTGGGTCCATTTTAAAAATAAAACTTCTTTTTTTTTTCAAAAATAAAATATATTTTCTCAATATCTGTGATACCTGTGTGATATTTTAATGAAATTTGATACTACGTATAAAGAGGCATTTTTTTTAACTACACCAGTGGCGGGCGTACTGAATTTCACCTGTCTTACATTTAAATAAAAACAAAATAAATAAATACCTCACACAAAATAAAAACCTCTTCTCCGCACGGTCATAACAATATCGTTAACCTTGCAGAGGTGGCGCCATCTCAATCTCACCGCACGCACGAACGGTTGGCGGTAAAATTTTCAGTAAAGTCTGTTCATAGATATAAGAAAGTGACCAATTGCTTTTAAAATAACGACATTTATTTTCACGAAGATTATACCAAAAAGTAATTGAGGTTCTACAAAGCTTTAACATACAAAAGGAATACGTCTGTGATAATTATGCAAAAAATCCAGAGCATCCAGTTTTAAGACTTCCTTCCACCTTACCATCGTATATTTAATCCCATTGAACATGTTTGGCACCAACTGAAATCTTCCATTCGTGGTAACAATGTTTTTCCCCGATGTCCTCAAACCTATAGAAACCGAAGCTTTTAATATCCCTCCACAAAGTTGGGCAAATTCTGTTAAACGTATAAAAAAAGCAGAACAATCGTATATCCACATTGAAAATAATATAGAACAAAAAATAATTAGAACAGGCCAGGATAGCGATAGTGATACTGATACATTAGGTGAATAATTTTAAGTAATTTAAGTGGGTAATAAAAATAATTTGTAATTTTATTTTAGATTTAAACATAAATACTTACAAAAATATTGTTTAGTATCTTTCCTAACAAAACCCCAGATAATTATATGGGGTATATGACATTCTTGCAGCTTGCCCGGGTATTTTCTTAATTCGTATCAGTTAGTCACTTTCTTATATCTATGAACAGAGTGTATTTCAATACCTTCGTACAGCGGACAGTATTATTACGTCTACGAGTTAGAACGGTCGTGCTGTTAGTTCTCAAAAATTATTACTGAAAAGTTTCTTCGAACTTGCGGCGCACCTTGTATATTTTTGAAAAATTGTCAAGAATAAAACTTTATAGAGCCATATTTTCTATTTATTCTGGTTCAAGAATTTTTTTGGTCTCTAACTTTATTTTTTGAAAAATGACGTTTTTTGTGCACACGCGATTTTTATTTTTTTAGAATACTTCCCGACCCCCAGCCTCCTCATTTTTAATATGCTCCATCACCGGGCAAAGCTGCATACATGTGGCAAATATGAAGTCGATTGCTTCAAATTTCGGACACGTATCGTGTTTCATAGCAAGGTCCAAAAAACAGTCGCAAATCGCGAAAAAAAGATGGATATCGGCGTCGGATCATTGCCATTTCTTATAACCTTATGTGCCTCGATCCCATGGGACCTACCGTTACCGAGATATAAAATTTTTATACGAGTGCAGATACTTTCGAAAAATTCGATTTCATCGATTTTCGTAAGTAACAAACAAGTGACCTGACCAAAGGTCCTAAGTCAACTGTAAGAAAAATTGTTGCAAATGGGATAGTCAAGAGGAAAGTGAGAGAAGATGCTGGTACTTCGCTAGCTTTTAAAGAAAAACAAGCCGATCTAATTAGGCGTATCAGCAGTATATTCCTGGTCGAAGTATAACAAAATCATCTTTTAGAAAAACTGTGCTCCGCCGCCGCCGTCGTCAAATCTCAGTTTGCGTTTCATTTAAACCACTAGTTTAAAGAAAGACTTAAGGGTGGGAAACACGGACGGACGGGCGGACGACGTCGAGGGCCAATCGCAATAACACGTCTCGGTTAAGTGAAAATCAAACACTATTGTCCCATTTCCACGCTCAATTTAGTGTCGCGCGTGTAAACTGAGTGCTGCCCGGCCCGGTGAGGACACTAATAGTAATAAACGGTCGCCATTACCGAAGGAAATTGCGTCTCTTGCGCCGTGAACGGTTGTAGCAGCAATAAATTTTGATCGGGTGAGACGGTCGACGGCCTTGAATCGGCCCGAACGATTTGAATAGCGAGGAGGGGTTAACGTGCCGCGACACTAACTTCAAAAGATCGCGCTAGAGGGCACGCCGCGCAGGACTTTAAAGTGAACAAAAAGAGTTCACATAAATATAGCCTAGGTTTATAAATTCGGTGCTAGAAGCTTTAAAAGTAGGGTTTTAAATTACTAAATAAGGTTTTAAACAAATATCCATATATCATGAAACTATCGCTTAAATGGAAGCAAAGTAGCGTAGGTGTGTGCCAAAAAATAATCTAGCTTTGTTTTATTTTAAATCCATACCCTTATGATAGGAACTGAAATATTCAAACTTTGAGGATATGGGTATACTTCGACCAGAATTATAGTGCTTTTACACACCAACCTCGTGATTAACTTTGCCTACTGTTTATTACTACAAAACCGCGGCACTCATAGAACACCCCGCCAAGCACATCCTTACCCGTAACTATTCAAGGGCCGTCCTAGGAATTTATCTACCTACACTAGTAAGCGGAATATAAGTATGTTTTTAATTTTTTCGCCGAGCAATTCTTGAAAAATGTAAACAATTAATACAAAGTAACAATTTATTACGTTCTTGCTCCAACTTCCCCGTCTGAATTTCTTATAAATTCGTAAAAATTAAAAAAAAATTGTTTTTGCTGAGGTAGTTCGACTTCTAAATTGTCATTAAGTTCAACTACCATCTCCACTCCGTCTTCAAATTCTACGTCGTTTTCCATGTCGTCTTCTAACAGGGGAATATCTGCTTCATTCCACGGTCTCCACATTTTAAAGTGTCTAAAAACAAGAACCTTCAAAAAAATGTTAAATTGTAAGATTCTAATAAAAATTTATCTGTATTCTCATGGCGTGACCTTATTTATCTATATAATCGATTGTCTTAAAAAATACTGCTGTTGTTTACAAAACGAAGAACTATGTAAAACACACAAAAATACAAGAAAAAGAATGTTGTTAATCGACAGGCACACACGACAAAAATGATTATTTTCAAGCTTACCTGTAAGACAAACAGAGCACAGTATCTAGTGAAAACAACCTCGCAGTGTCAAAGCGCAGATACATAAATACGTACTTACTGGAAGGATCACAGTCAAATACCTCCGTAATATACACGAACATATTGCAGTAAAGATGAAACTCTTAAGAATGATACATATCACCTGACGTTAAAATAAACGCTTTCACTTACTCAAAAATAAAACGCAGCATCAATGCTTCATCAAGTTTAAAATGGTCCACTTATGTGTCAAATAAAAATTTCAAGTTTTTACAAATATTCGTTAGGGCCCATCTCAGGCAAGACCTACTTAATGGCTTAAGTGGCTTTTACTTGATGAAAATCCATTTATCAAAGTAATTAAGAACTAAAAGTTCAGATTTTCAAGAAAATATATATTTTTACATGACAATGGGTTCGACACACCGTGTAATATTTACAAACTACCTGTTACTATATATACCGAAAAATGACCATAAAACGTTAATTAATGTTGTTGTGAGAATTTAAGATCAATAAAGGAGAGGTAGTTCAATCTAATTGATCAAATTTAATTTTCTACTTTTTGTGGCTGTATGTAAAATATCAAAATTGTCGTCAAAAATGTGTTTTTCTGTGTTTATGTGTGTAGGATAATTAGAATCTAGACTATTGTTTTTAAACGCTCTTTTATGTGCGTTAATGCTTTTCTTGAAGGATCTACCTGTTTGTCCAATATAAATTTTAGGACAAGATCCGCATTTCAACCTGTAGACACCTGATTTTTGAGATTTTGGACATTTCGTTTTATTGTTGTTCCTATTGTGTTGTTAGCTCTGAAAGCTATCTTTAAACCACATTTTGATTTTGATTTTTGAGATTTTGGACATTTCGTTTTATTGGTTTTTAAAAATTTTCCTATTGACAGACAATCGAATTTTTTTTTTAAATCGTATAAAATTCACTATCGAAATTAAACAGCATAACTCTATTAATTTTTTAACTTAACTATTACGAAAGCACAAAACAAATTAGATTTTTTGATTTATCATAAACCTTCACACACGGACACAGTCATACATAACAGCTCAAATCACCCTTATACACACAAAACGACTGCATTCCACTTTTTTATACACAAACTTCTTAATACGCCACTAGCAACAGAAAATTACAACATAGAACTTAATATCATTAAACAAATTGAATAATATAAGAATAATAAGAATAACTATTTTGCGTGCTGGTTCTAAAGATGGTTGGATTCCAAATGGACTTTCTCTGTCTGCGAATAATATTAAAGATTCTTCTGTGGATTACCATGAAGACAAAACCGCTGATTTATTTGAAAGTTGGTTTATGAACATACTAGTCCCAAACATTCCTCCTAATAGCGTCATTGTAATGGACAATGCAAGTTATCACAGTAGACAGTTGACTAAAACCCCTTCCTCATGTGACACAAAAGCAACAATCCAAAACTACATGTAAAATAACGACATTTATTTTCACGAAGGTTATACCAAAAAGCAATTAATTGAGGTTCTTGAACCTACAAAAGGAATACGTCTGCGATAATTATCCAAAAAATCTAGGGCATACAGTTTTAAGGCTGTATATTTAATCCCATTGAATATGTTTAGCACCCACTGAATTTGCCATTCGTCGTAACAATATTTTCTCCGTGTTAACTCCAATGTCCTCAAACTTATAGAAACCGAAGTATAAAAAAGCAGAACAATCGTATATCCATATTGCAAATAATATAGAACAACTAATAATTAGAACATGCGAGGATAGCGATAGTGATACTGATATATTATGTGAATAATTTTAAGTAATTTTAGTAGGTAATAAAAATAATTTGCAATTTTATTTTAGATTTAAACATAAATAAATAAATATTGTTTAGTATCATCCCTAACAAAACCCCAAATAATTAAATTCTAAGCAAAGTACGGACCAGTTCGGCCATATTTCATTCTTACAGCTTTCCCGGGTCTTTCCTTAATTCGTATCAGTTAGTCGCTTTCTTATATCTAGGAACAGACTTTATCTTTATCCGCACAAAGTTGTGTCCGGTAGACGAATATTTTGGTAACGAACTTTACCGGCACGTACGGTTCAAATATGTCGGCAATTACAGCATGGTTCGCGTTTTCTTTACGCTGCCATTTGTCGCCATTGTGCTGAGGGAATTTATGGGCTGGCCGCTGCACGTTTATCCCGCGTCACAATGGCGCTCTATTACGACTGTTTTACCACATCGCCGGAGCCTCGTTCTTTTACCTAAATAGTTTTATCGTCGACGCCATTTTGGGCTGCTTTAATGAACGCGATATTATGGATTTCGATTTGGAACGACCGATGTAAGATACGTAAAATAAACATACAGGTTTTGTAATTGAATTCCGTTTAAAGAAGAAAAGTGAATATGAACGTATTTTTGAAATCCCTAACATTAAATTAGAAATTACACCGCATAAATTCAACGACTGAAGTTGAAAAAAAAAGGCTCATCCCTTATTCTAAAGGATCTTTCTGAGCAACACTTTTAACACAATTACTGCTATTTGGTAAGAAGACAAACAGAGATTTCTTAACGCAAGTTTGAAAATCAGAATTGACTTCCACAATTTAACACTTAGTGAGGCGGCACGTAACCTTGGTGTCTTGCTTGATTGCAATTTGCTCTTTAACAAACACATAAAAATTCTTACCCAAAGGGTATACATCGCACTCAAGCAACTTAGGCAAGCTCTATCTACGGCTCCTGTCTTCGGCAGTCGAAGAAATATAGCATTCAAAATGTACTGTCGTTTGATGTTTAACTTAATGAACTCCAGTGGTTAAACATGTTTCATCGAAGGATTTATAAATTGGGTTGTTTTGTACATGGTTCACCAGAAAGCTTTTTTCTTACTTTAAAAAGTCTTAAAAACAGATTCAAGCTGATAAGCATAACAGAGATACCACAAATAAATTAAAATGTTTAATACAGAAGCACAGAACAGCAGCATAGAAAAAAAATCTTACTTATAACTTTATAATTCTTCATAATAATTTATTTAACAAGCGGGCAAAGTCTTATGATTTTTGTACAGAATTTAAGTTAATTATTGTTATAAGTTTACGCGCTATCAACATAGACTAGATTTTAGTTTGATTTACCAAGGTTAAGTTTGGATAGCCCTTGGTTAGACGTCACCCTCTATATATTTACAATTTCCGTACATTTTTTATCATGAGTATTATGAATAGAGTTGATTACTATTAATATTATTATTATTATTATTATTACCCTATTAAACCACAGCATTCCTGGGATGCCATCAGATATGAGGCCTCAAATATCAATCACAGACCTCCCCTATGAAATGAACCTGTGAAGCAGGAAAGAGTGGGCTGCAACTAATGGGGATTACTAAAGCGTAAGTACACGTGATTGACATATTTTCATAAAGCCAGGCGACAGTGAAGACTTTAAAAACACCGCAACTCTCCCCCAAGACCCTATCCATGTTATAATATCGTAATAAGGTGATACCAAGACGTAGTGGACTGGAAGATAACGAAAAAGTCAACCTCCGCGAGAGGCAGAAACGTCACCAATAGGTCTACAGCCGATGCCCAACAATGCACAAGGAATGTAATCAAAGAAGGAAATGATAACGAGTGCCTAATGTGCCTGAAAGATGAGAAGACGGCACAGCACATACTATGAAGCTGCCAGGCGGTGGGAAGAACCAAGTACTCAAAAAACCCTCAGACTTGAGAACCTGAATAAGTTACCTTTATTGAACAACGGAGTCTGTACGAGGGCTGAGTTGGATCGGAGAGACAATGCTTGAGATTGTGCGCAATAGATCATCATGTTGCAGAATCCACATAATTTTTCTAGTCTAATAACCGCACCACCCCAAATGAAAATTTACTGCGCATTATCGAATCAAACTTGCAGGGCAGCTAAAAGTATCCAAAACTAAATATCAAAATACTGTCCACTAAATTTGTATTCCATAATATCCTTTGGGAATTTAATAAGTTGCTAACCAAAACCAACCAAAATTAAAACAAGTAAATTCTTTTGATAATAAATTACTAAAAAAGTTTTGAAGGTGAGTTTTAAGGGTTTTAATTGTTTACAAGAGCTGAAGGTTTCTAGGCATTTTAACAACGACATGTCGGATATGCTTCGCGTATAATACCATAATGGCGTTCGGCGCCCGTTATTAACCCGAGATTAACCGATTATGATGTCCCAGCACAACTCTGCGCAACAACGCTCAAAGCAAATTGCCAAAGTTCGTCTGCTTGGATCTTTATTAATTGCACGCATACTGTTTAATCTGGGCCGCGACGCCCACGTACCGTCCCAGTGGCGCCCCCCCCCTCTTTCGGTCCACGATGCATAACAACTTCGTTTATTCTCGGCAACAAAATAATTATTCGCCCATTAAAGGGGCTCGCGACTTAATTTAATATTCAACCTACTTATTAGTGGGGGTCTAGGCGCTCTGACAGAACTAACCCAAGAATAATGTTACCGCGCCCGTCAGTGAGCGCCGTCTATCGAAATGAAATTATTCCTGCGACAATTAATGCTCAAAAACGGAAATTTGTAGGATATTTCAGATTTTTTGCACATAAACGACACACCCTGTATATGATACAAGTAGAGGTTATAGCCCTGGATTTTCCACGTGTCCTGCTTCAAGAATTTTTTAAAAATAGTAAATGGTTTTCGAGAAAATAAGTTTTTTCTGAAACCATGCAGTGCGCCGTAATAATCAATGACGTCATCGCGTATTGACAGCCCCCGAAATAACGATTTCAATATGAATTTTTTCAAATATCCCGAGCAGCGTATGTGATAGAGGAAAACCGCAATTACAAAAATTGTAGCTCTTGATGCGGCCTATGTCCCCGTTTGAACCAATTAGCCATATTTTTTACGATTTTTGATTTGCGGCTGATAATTTACTCTGTAAAATAACAATTTTCTAGGGTCTTTTAGATTTTTGCCCATAATTTGAAAACCCTGTATATAATCCTGAAATAAATGTTATTGCACTGGATCTTCTGCGTCTGCCGGTTAAACAATTTTGCCAATCGGATCAACGGCTATGGCGGAAAACATATTTTTCTGCAAGCTAAAATTACCAAAAACAAAATTTCAAACATTTTTAAAAAATATTTGGTAAAATTTGATTGCGCCCAATTTCTACCGTTCAAATGTGGACGCGGACTTTTAATTCTCTGCTAAATTTGAAGTTGACATCTGCATATTTAGGACACTTAACACATTTCTCATTTAGCACGGAATATCGGGAACACCCTGTACAATACGTGAAAACCTTAAATACAAAAGTTTTTGCTGTCTACTCGGGCTATATCGTAATATAAAAGAAAGTGAGACCTAAATCATAGTCTTTCAGTTATAACCTATTTTCAATAATAGGGAGACACATTTTTCAGTTTTTTTGAAGTTTGCTGCGCACCCTGTATACTTTCGAAAAATTGTCAAGAATAAAAGTTTATAGAGCCGTATCTTCTGCTTCTTCTGGTTCAAGAATTTTTTTTGTCTCGTAAACAGTTTTTGAAAAACGACGTTTTCTGTAGACCCCTGCACACGCGATTTTTAACAGTAAATTCAGATGAACATTGGTTCTAAATTTAATCTTACACACTAAAACATAAACATTTTTTAAAATGATTTATAGATTAATAGTAGCATATGGCCGCAGTAATACAGTTAACGGCTTAAATATGGGTAATGATAAAAACCACAAATTTAATTTTTGAATAAAAAAATAATTGTTACAATTAAAGTAAAGAAAGTGAATATGACGCGAATAAGTGAAACTCTCTGAAATTTTAATTTTTATTGGATTTGAGGAAAAAAAAGAACGCAAGAAGTTTTCAATTTGCTTAACGCAAAATATCCAGAAAGACCCATTACAAGACCCACAGTTGGTAAAATTGAGAAAAAAAATATACAAACGGGGCATGTCCATCAAGTATCATTTGTACAAAACTACTTTACTACAGAAGCTGATGATCCTCACCGCAGACTACAGTCTTCTGACACTATGATGAAAATATGCAACTTAAATCTTAATAACTTAAATAAACAAAATTGTAAGTATTGGAGTGAAAATAATCCCCGATAGATGAGAGAAAATCATACACAACATCTACAAAAAATTAATATTTGTTCAGTGATTTTAATAATAAAATTAATAATAACAATAATAATAAATGAAGTATATTCTCAGAAAAATAATTAGAACAAACATATTTGTATAAATTATATATAATTATCCGCAAAAAGGGACTGATGGCAAAACTGGTCAAATTTCAGTCACAAAAGTATGTATAATCGGAAAAAAAAAACAGAAGATGTCCGCAAAATTACATATCTAGAAATAAACAGAACAACAGAAAAAAAATAAAAATAAAAAATAACATAAGATTTTAAAATTTAAATTGAACATACTGTTGTGTATTTTGCAAAGGTTATAAAAAAACGATCTTTCATAAAGTGAGGTATAGTGCGGAGGAGGCAAGATGTAACCCTAAAATCTTAAGTTCAAATTGTGAATGTCGGTTTTGTATTTAATCTTATTTACTAGATAATTGATTACATATAATTCCTTGGAACAAAACCACAGAATGCAATTTACGTCGATTTTCCATAGAGAACCATTTAGTTTCCCGTAACTTATGTGAGATTGACATCCTTCTGTTATGTACAAATCGTGGACATGGTTTTTGTACCCTCTGAATTCTGTATTTTTCTATTTTATCCAAACAACTAAGTCACAAAAACTAAACTGGCTCAACATTAAAGAGTCAGAAAAATTAATTTTTTGTTTTTTCGTAAGTAATGTCAAATGCAGTTTCAGTATTATTCCTATGCTTGCTAAATACCATAACCGATGATTTGGCTCCACTTAACTGCAGACCGTGGCTCTCGAAAAATGGGACTAGGCGTATTTTATCTTCATTTAACATTTTTTGAGCAGCTGCTGTTTCACTAGGTGGAAAGGAGATATAAAGCTGGGTATCATCTGCGTATAAATGCACAGTACTATAACGTAAACAACTACTCGAATTGCAAGTGTAAATAACAAAAATGGATCCTTGCGGTATCCTGCAAGATGATATTTTGTTATCGCGCTCCTCGAGAAGCCAACAAAATTATTTAACATATCAAAAGCTTTAATCCAACAGCACAAGTGCAGTTATCTCACCAACATCAGCAGCTGGAAATATACCATCGGTTATGTTTAACAATGCAGTTGCACAACTATATTAAACACTTTCAAGTGTTCCCTAATTTGACAATTCATATTTTTTTGTTCAACTTTTGAAAGGACTGGTAGTATGCTAATAGGTCTAAGACAACGCAACATCCTCTAATTTATATGCATGTGCAAGAGAAAGATGGCAATCCACTTTGCTGGCCATCTTTTGCTACTGTAAAATTTGCCTCATATTTGCGATTGCCATTCACTGACGTTTGTGCCAGATCTATCATCGAAAAGTGTATTTAATTTTAGATTACTTTGGTTAGTCTCTTTTCGCAACATCTAATTTCGCGTTGTGAAAATTGTGTAGGATCCTGAAACATTACAAAAGGCTGGATACAATATCATCGACGAACATGGCGCCGAAGCAACGTCAGACTTTCTATGTTGTTTCCCCAGGTGTGCGGTGGGGGTATCTAACGCGGTCTGATTGTTATTCCGTTCGACGGCCAACGTTCTAGTCAATTAAGTCCTCTCTCTTCTGCTGGTAAGCCTTATTTTCGTTCATTTCCCCCGTCGTAATCGTCCCCCCGCATCTACCGCCCCGAACATTTGTTCGACTGCGGGAACTTTATCGCTCCGACGTTAATTTCCCGGGGATGCCTTTAAACGAACGTGGGGTACATTTGGAAACTATCGCGCAGGTTTATTCGACAAGATCGTCGAGGTTGTCCCCCCACCCCTCGGCGGGCACGCTGGTGCGTAACGATTTCAATCGTCCGAGTGAGAATAACAACATACCTATACCACATGGCCAATAGAAGTAAAAGAAGAAGAAGAGCTTATACCAACACCCGTCTTTGTCGGTGGATATCGTATACGGTTTAGCATTTATTTTAGAGTCGTCCAAAATATTTGATTTATAATACACAGGATTTCAAAGTTTAAGAACAAAATCGATCTTTATACAATTGTCAAAGATCAGGATTGGCGATTTTGATACGACCTTAATTAGTCTGTGTCTACCTTTCTGTTGATTTATTTAAATGGAATAACAGACTTAGACCAATATACTACCCCAGATTTCAGAAGAACATACCGGCTTTACGAGTATGCCGACTAAGGGTACGAGAGAACAAACAGGAAACGTACGACAACTAATTGAAAAAGTCACAGAATTTAACATAACAATGTACGTCTGTTTTGTCGGCTACTCTAACACCTTCGACTTGGTAAGATGGTCAAAATTGCGGTAAATACTCAAAGAAATGGGGGTCCCTGACCACTCAATAATAATTATCCGACAGCTCTATGAACACAATTACGGTCTGATAAGAATCAACGATGTCACATCAAACAGGTTTCAAGCGAGCGCCTTTACTGTTCAACATATACACCGAATACATAGGGTCACCCAAAAGATGGATAACCAACCAAAGATCTTATCGCTGCTTCAAGAGCATCATAGTCACTAATCCCTTCTTAGGGAAATGAAATGGACTAAAGAGAGAGATTTATATGGAAAAAGTCCAGAAACTAATATCAATATTAAGGTAACCTGTACAATGTTATATATATTCAAAAAAAGCGAAAAAAGCAAAACAAACATCTTTACAGAATCCCTAAATTATCTTTAAGTAAAGTGACCAACTACACTCATTTACGAAATTTTCGCAAACTTTTCTCTATTCAAAGCCTCATTTGTATAATTTTATACTCATTTGTATTTGCAAAACATTTTTTCAGATTATTTTATTTCAATATTATTAATTAAATAATATTTTGACAGTGATTTGAATTTAGCGCGCATATATGGCTGCCGTTTCCGACACGTCAGAGGACAGGGCAAACACCCGACACCAATTTGACAGTGATTTGAATTTCGCGCGCACATATGGCTGCCGTTTCCTGCACAATTGAGAGGCCGAATTATGTACCTGGAGAGATAGATAGATACTACAGACCTCTTTTTCTAACAACGTCATAAATACATTTATGAAAACCTGTGGATATATCTATCTCTCCAATATTTGTGTCATCCCCACGCTGATCTTTGATAGGCAGAATGTACGCACTTCGGAGCGCGAGCATTGAAGATGCCAAGTGAGATTTTGGCGAAACGTCTGCAGAATTCCAGTCGGATGCAGGATTTGCAGGATTCCAGTCGGATGCAGGATTTGCAGGATTCCAGTCGGATGCAGGATTCCAGTCGGAGTTCAACGAGCGAACGGATGATATCCCGGAATATAGTGTCATCACATTTTTCCATCCATGAATCAATACGTGAGTATATATATATATATATATATATATATATATATATATATATATATATATATATATATATATATATATATATATATATATATAAAATTTTATGGGAATTCCGTTTCTGTTTAATTAATTTGAAAACCAACAATTTCGTGCTATTTATTCAGGTTAACAAGATTTGTGGCGTACAAAATAAAATAAAATAGTGAAGGTGAAGATGCATTTAAGTATTTATATTATAGTTTCATTTTAATTTCACTTATAATATTAGATTATAATATTTATTTAAAATTAAAATAATATTAGTAGTATAATTTTTGGATTATTAATTCAAATATGAGCGATAACAAAAGAAGGAACCGTTTTAAATAGTTTCCGTTTATTGTAGTCAAAAATCAAAATGACGACTCCTTGATTAAATGCACAATAAAGGCAGTTATGGAGGGTACTTTTGCAATTCACACAAAGTTATTTTAAAAGAATTTTGACGAAAAGTTTTCTTGTGCACGAACAAAATGTGAGTCTATCGTCACCAGCGTCTTTAATGAATACTGCATAAAACTTTATCCAATTTTACTAAGGTATTTGGATATTATGAGCGGTATTCAAATTAAGTTTAAATTTGGAGTCAATCGAAGGGGAAACATCAGACATTTTGTCTAATCACTTAATTCGAGTTATAATAGACAACAATTTCAATAAAAACATTTTGGCGCTCTCGGCTTATAACATAAATACTAATTTTGGAGGCCGCACCCGTAAAGATGTCAATTATGTGTACACAAAATTACAATATCTTCTGAAACGAAATGTTTTGGAAATTGGTTGTAATGCTCACATTATATCAAATGCCATCAATACAGCAAGTAATTGTTACAAATTTTGAAATATTTTTATATTTCAATCGCTTTACAGTACGGCTAGCAAGTTTAAAAGAATTTTGTGAAGAGGCTGGTGTTCAATACAAAAAGCTGCTTATTCCAAAGTCCCAAAATGTCTGATATTAGAACGCGTTTTGCAGTTATATGATCCATTACGTTCATATTTTTTAAGGCTTGATAAATGTCCTACAATTTTGAATAAATTCTTTCAAAATGATATATCAGAACCATTGCTTCATTTTATTCAGTCAGGCGTCGTTGTTTCATAAAATGATTCTACAAATCGAAGGAGATAAAATTTCAGCAGCAGAAGTTTGTATTAAATTGAACGATTTTATACTGCAATGTAAATCAAAAAAATTAACGATGGATCTAATTGTAAAGAATAAACTGACCTTTTTGGAAGATTCCAATCCCGGAATAAAAGACGAATTTTTAAAAGAAGTTAAATTTTTTTATACAATTTGATATGAATATATCGAACAATGGATAGTGAACTTTAGGGCATTAAATAGTAAAATTGAATGGAAAAAAGTTTCTTCAGCAGTTGAATTTGTAGTGAAGAAAGTAAAAGATATTGTTATTAATGACAATTTTCTCTTTGAAGAAATTCGAAGAGTAAATTTATATTTAAATGAAGAAAAATTAGAAAATATCCCACATGAAAAGTTTTAATAGACATTTCCTTATGTATTTTCACTGGGGATTGATTATTGGAGCAGAAGTTGCAACTTTCTGTAAAACCATTGTCTACCGCCTTAACAGTCAAATTTAATATTCAAAATGAAAGTTGTAAGAATGTGGCTACATTATTGGGCGAACATCCCCATTTAGAAAAAAACACTCCGAAGAAAAATATGTTTTTCTACTCCCGTCAGTAAAATACCTGATTACACACCGATCTAGCGTGCGGGAAGCGTCACTTTACCACGTCAGTTTCGTTTCTCATGAATCCGAGCCACTTCGGACATTTCCAGGATTTTACCGCACGGGTTTGGGACCAATCGAATGTTTTCGGAGATATTTTCCACGCTTTGAATTTTGACGTTTGTCAATTCTCACGGTCATGCAAGTGAATGTATTCGCGTTGTTTTGCGAAAATGAACCAAAAACTAACGGTCGCTCGTGTCCAATAAACTCATTAGTCAAATCATACTATTTTAGAAGAAAATAAAGTTTTTATCTTGTTTTCTTCTTTTTTTTCACCTATAAAATACTTGCAAAGTTAGACATAGTTGGTCACCTTACTTTAAGGCACATTGAACAAATCAATTTTACAACCATTTTTAGGCTCATATCGAGTGAGCACTCTTACCATTATTTTCGACGCCGCCACTGGCCTTTTAAAACTTTTATTTAATTAATTTTTTATTCTTTTTACGTGCGAACTGCTGATGATCATAATCGAAGCTACGGAGGGAAAAACGGGGGAGGGACGTCGGAGGTCGCCCCCACTCGTAATCTCGGGCGCCGGATATTAACCAGCGCCCCGCGCTTGTTGCTTCGCGATTCATTTAAAGTTGCGAGTGTTATATATATTCCGGAAATGGCCGGAATAGTTGTGCTGGATTTGGGGAAGCTCTCCCGCAGCTTAATAATCGGTCGTAAGTGTCGCTAATTCCGACTCCCGCGCATTTTCCCGCCAAAGCCTCTAATTAATTAACGTTATTGCCACTTCAACGTAATTAAAATCTCTTAATTAGGACCTGCCTAATATGCCAAAAAAACTTTTGACGGTTATGTAGTTTGAGCGGTGTTGGGGGGACGGGGGTGACCTTCGACGAATCGATTTCCTTAAATTGGAAAACGGAGAGATAAGCAGTAGATCTAGTCTAGTCTGGATCACTTAGACACTGAAGATTAACATAGATTATACAACCACATTTGGAGCTTGAGAAATATAAGTATGTTTTCAATCTTTTTCGCCTAGCAATTACAGTAACAAGTAACAATTTATTACGTCCTATAGTGTCATTATTAATATACAAAATCGTCACTATCGCTGCTGTCGTGACCTAGTTCAATGATCGACTCCGCCACTAATCGTTGTCGATAAATATTTTCTTCTTTTATTACTCGTTTTTCACAGTTAGACCAGCTTTGCACTGATATTTTGACTGCCTATTGCCAAATTAGGTTCATGGTACTATCATTAAATATCGGTGCAATGTTATTTCTTCTTTTATGTGCTTTCAACCCAAACCATCTCAATCGGATTAAATCTACAATGATAATTGGGGCTGAATACGAGGCATTATAACAGAATAACAGTATTTGGCGTTAGTTTTGGCAACAGTTAATTTTCAAACCAGTCCTCAAATATTTCCGCCGTCATGTTTTCATGCTAATCCACACTTGAATCTTTGACGTTGTTGACAGACAAAAATAAAGCATCTTCGACCATTTTCGGACACACCATGAAGAATTATTATGCGTTTTCCATGTGAAGGCGGCACGTGTAGTACAAACTTGTTACTGTTATCACATCATCCATTTTTACTGTGTCGTGAGTATCGATCCACGTTTCGTCTGGCCTATTTTGCTCTCGAAATTCTTTGAGATTCCATTCCAATACTTTTTACATACAGTCAAATAACTCAGTAATATAAACGAACATATTGCAATTCAGAATAAATTCTTAAGAACGATGCATATCACCTGATGTTAAAATAAATGCTTCTACTTATTCGAAAATAACCCGCAGCATCAATGCTTAATCAAATTTACAACGATCGATTTACGTTTCAAATAAAAATTTCAATTTTCTAGAAATATCCGTTACGGTCCATCTCAGGCAAGATCTACTTAATGCAGAATAAACATCTGTTGCGATAGGTTTTACCACGGTCCCGCGAAGGTCTGCTGTTAAGGTACTGTAAAATACTTACACTATATTTTTGGTCGTATTACATACCCATTACCGTTGTTATTGTTTCAATAGACTTTCTAAAAACCGAATCTATTAAAATTACCCTCAAACTGCCTATTTAGTTTCTATTATTCCTAGAATAATGCTTGTCTTTCTCGCTTTGCTTTTTGGAAAAGTCGAAATTAAAATGACAAACAACTTTATCGGAAAAATATCGTAGCAAAACTAGACTAAAAGTTCTGTGAAAAACGACTATTTGATGCATCCTATATTTAGATTAATCAAGTATATTATAATATTAGATTTAATTTCTGGATGCCTTGTATAAGGTGCTAGACATCGTTATTACCAGCACTTCTTAATACAATTTTTCAAAAATCACTGCTTCGCTAAAGTGATCCAGAAACCCCTTTTTTGGGTTGAACCATATAGCTCTAAGGTAATATAGTGGCCCTACTACGGTTAAAGGCGATGCGCCGCAGGTGGCGTAGCGAATGTGTGAATCTTTTGCCCATGCATCACTCCCAACTAATTGAGTTGTCAGATTGCCGTAATTTTTCTGAAAAAATTTTCATAAGAACGCAAGACCAGTCTCTGAAATCCGAATATATTTGGCAACGCCGAGCTAGGAATTGCTATTGCGGTCCGCGATCTAAGAGATTGTTATTTTTCCTGCATAATTTGTGACTGAAAATTTTCCATCCTGAATGTAAGAGAAATTTCTGTCGATAGGGGGGCGTTTTTGGGCTTTATTTCCAACAAGTCAAAATAACAATTTCTTTTGTAGGTAGAACTTAGAGCAGACACCAGCATATCTTTAATCTCCAATGGTAGTCAAAACAACATTACAACTTATAGAGAAGTCTGGGACAGAATAACCATCAGTTTTTAAAAAGGAACTTAACATATTGCTAACAAGTGCTTCTGAAGTTTTGTTTCGAGTTTACAGTTAATGCAATTTTTGCTGTAGTTTTTCTACTAATAATTAACAATATTTCAATGTATTATAAATGTACATTTTCTTTATTGCTTTCATCTTCTTTTTTGCAATTTTTAAAGGTGCTGATTCTCTCAAATCAAGTAATAAGTTCCTTGAAAAAAGTAACACTGAAACATCTTACGTCGGATGCCAAAAAATGCAAGCACGTATTTTTATTTAATTTCTTATTGTGTCTATAAGCAACAATGTATTTTATTCTTTTCAATAAAGGCCTCATTAAATAATTCATGTGTTTATTTATACTAACCAAAACGAGTTAATAAAGCACTACATAAAATGCTGTTATAAATAAATATAAGTCGTAGTTGTGACATTAACCACAATTTTGTCTACAAAACCAGTTTGAAGTGTGCATCTGGAAAAAATATTTCTTAATGCACATCTTCCTTTTAGAATGGGAGCTTACACTTTTAAAAAATCCCTAGCATTTCTGGAAAAGTAATTTTTGGTTATTTACATTTGAATGCAAATTGCAATAAAATATAGCTAATTTATTGTGTGAATTGATACTAGTACCTGATTGATACTAGTATCTGAAGTAACTAAAAAAACAATTGCTGTTAAATATTTTAAGGGATTTTTTTTTGCGGTAGCCAACTTGCAATTTTTGCTAGCAAAATGTTTTTTTTTAATTTTGAGAACAATAAACAACACTTTTTAGGGTTTGATAATATTAATTCTGTTACATTTAGGGCTAATTATTTATTGACTTGTTTTATACTTGTTTTTAAATTTCTTGGTTATATTCTCCAATACCTACATACCAAACGACATTGTCCACTGATACTTTTCATAATAATATATTTGGGAGGCGAAACTTTCTGCAATTACTTGACTTGCGATGAAAGAATGAGCACTCTGTCTATACGAAGTGCTTGTTGAACATTTTTTCCACTTAAATGTTTACTAGTTTACTAGATATCTAGTACCTCAAAGTTATCTTTACACTTTTAGGGTCGCATTTCGTGAGCTAAGTTTATAAAAACAAACTGTTTGTGTCGATTTACGGGCACAAATTAGGGAAAAATTAGCCACCATCGTGTCTATACCGCTTAAACAACCAAAATGCTAAAATACGTACAGAATTACACTAAGGGCGCCGAACCGTCTGCTGCAATTCAGCATAATATTAACTCTGCACTTGTCGCTAATTTTTTTTACACCTTAATTCCTTTTTTTGCCCTAAAATTTAATGGGATTTCAACATATTTTGAGAAAATACTGCCGTAAAAATACAGCATCCAAACATTGACGACCTGCCAGCGGCCATGTTGATTGTTGGAAGCCACAAGGCCCCATGGGTCGAACGTCAGAAAATGCAATTAGAGCTGCCACTGGTTAAAAACGAGATTTCACATTTCGCGCATGCGCATATTGGACGGAACTTCTCAAAATTTTGTTACATAGTTGCTTCACGAGTTCCTGTACTATATGTCTTGTAGCTATATGGGTTAAACACATCATCAAGTCTTTCAGTTTCTTCTATATAAAGCGACCCGCTCGTCGAACCAATTAAAAACACGAACGTTCTCTTTCGAGTCGATCTTATTAACCGGAAACGATCATGACGGGAGAGAAAAATAAATTTCGACCTCTCTCGGGAACGGGGCGAAAAGAAAATAATATAGACTGGCGCGCACTATTAGTCATCCCTCTTCCGTCGAAAGCCGGGAACACTTGCATCGAATAAACCCAATCAATGCAAATTTATCGTTCCCAATTTAGTCGGTAACCAGTGCGACGTTAAAAGTTCTTACGTCGCGCCTTTGACTGCGTCCATTATATGCGACGCTCGACATAACTAGACAGCGCGGGTCGTTTTTTTTTAAGCGAAACGGGGATGACTGTTTTGTCAAGGAGGTGCGAATTTTTTAGAAAATTTTATTTGTTTCGTTTATTAACATTTGAGCCAAGCTAACTATAAGAATCGTCATGCTCTAATTTGCGAAACAGAAGTAACAATTTAATGTATCTAAAACAATATGTAAGGAGTAGTAGTGAGTAGTTGTAGTTGCAGTATAATGAAATTTTCTCATAATTTTTAATTGCTCTCCTTGTCTTTCTCACCCTTGCACAGTGGAATGACCTTATGGGAACAGAGTGACATGAGGACTTTTAATTGAAACTTTTAATCTGGAAAAGCTAGAAATGAATTTTATACGCAGTTATATTGTACAAAAGGCAACGTCTTAAATTCAAAAAAAAAATTGTTACTTTACATGATTTAAACCAAATATAGTGCGTTTTACAAAAACCTATCTTTTTTATATGCATATAACTTTGCTTAAATGTCATCTATATTTTTCGTCTTGAATTTTTTGGAAAGAAGTAGCTTTCAATTTTATTATAACAACATATTTTTTTATAAAACAGTAAAAACCTAGACAGGGTGTTCAACAAAAATGAGTCTTTGACAATCGTTCTTTACTGACATATTTTTGTAGAATTTTCATAATTTTAGTAATTAAAAAATTGTCACCTCCGACATTTCATAAACAATTAAGATGGCTGACAATTTCTGCAGTTGCATCTCTAATAAAATTATATTGATATTTTGTTAATTTTGCGGTGACTGGAATATTTAATGCTTCTTCCTTACTAATACACTGTTGTTTTGGCTTCTCCAAAATAATTTTATATTTTTGGCATATTCTGGATGTTTTCCTAAAACGTCTGCGACAAACTTTAAATTTCAGTTGTTTTCCTGCAGCAAAACGTACATGTTCTTCTGGAAAATTTCGGACATAATTCGTATTTATCCATTTTTGGCACTCACCTAATAATATCCCTTTTATTTAGAATTGTAGGGAATTTTTTTTTAGCTGAAACCCATTACCTTCCCGAACATAAAAACGATTTTTTTCTGTGGAAATGCACTACATTTTTATTTCAAAATCATTTATTTCAGTTGCACAGAAAGTTAAAGTAATTTTACATTCTAAATATCCGTATAAAAAACAAAATTGCGAAAAGACATCCAACCCAATGAATTAAAATTAAAAAGCATTTCCACAGAAAAACTTCATTATTTTCTGTTAATCAAGACTTCAAAATACTACTATAATAGGATCAATCGTAAATATATACTACTATAAAATAATAATACTAAAAATATAAATATTTTTTTCCTAACTGATCTCAGCTAAATGAAAGTTGAGCCTAATTATACAGGGTGTCCCAAGTGCCATGGGCCACTATGGTTATCTTGGTAACTATGAGAACTACAAAGTTGGTCAAATTAAAAAATTAAAAAATACCAAATTGAAAGACGTCAAAAATACAAAAAAATGTTCCTTACAAATTTTTTGTAAAAATTATACTTTTTGAGATTTTGGAAAAACCCGCGTAGTTCCGAACAATTTTTTTTTCTTAATGTGAAACCAGATTTTTAATATACCCCAAAAACTGTATATTTTATCTCATTTGAACAACCTTGTAGTTCTTATGGTTCTCGAGATAGCAATAGTAGCCCATGGTATGGCAATTGGGACACCCTATATATTAAAGTTTGACTACCAACTATCTCGCCAACGTTTAGATGGTCGTCCAGCAGGTCTTCTGCCATGGCGTACGTTGTTGCGAATTATTATGGCCATTTTGTCGGGACCCATTCTACTGACATGCTGGTTCAATTCTCTTCTTCTCTGCCTTATCCATCTGACAACGTCATTTGTTTGGCACTTTTCTCTAATGTCTACATTTCTCTGTCTGTCCCTCAATGTGTATCCAGTTATCATTCTTAGGGTCTTCATTTCAGTAGTTCGTAGGATTTTCTTTGTTACTGATGTTTCAGCTCTGGGTTGCGCACCATATGTCATCACTGGTCGTACGCAGGTTTTGTATATTCTTGACTTACATTCTGCACTCAAATGTTTGTTTTTCCATATGGGATATTTAAGATGTCCTGATATTGCGGCAGCTTTGTTGGCTTGTTTCCTTACTTCTTCTCCCAGGAATCCAGAGCTTGTAATTTTGAATCCCAGGTATTCGAGTGACATTATCTGATCAATAGTTTTGTTTTTTATTACCAATTTGCACCGTAGAGGCTCCTTTGCAATGGTCATGCATTTGGTCTTATTTGTAGAAATTTGCATGTTAAGTTTTTCTGTCTGTCTGTTAAAAGCTTGTAGCATTCTTTGGAGGTCGTCCTCTGACTCTGCAATAAGTACTGCGTCATCGGCATAGCATACTATGTTTACTTTATGTATTCCCATTCGATATCCTAATCCAGTATTCTTCACGGCTTTTATTAATTGGTCCATGATTGTGTTGAATAGCAGAGGGCTGAGACTGTCGCTCTGGCGGATACCAGTTGTAGTTCGGAGATGCTGCGTTAAGGTAAAGTTTGTTCTTATTTGGGTTGTTGTGTTTGTGTTTAGGTTGTCACTGCCGGTCCCAAGCCCGGATAAAGGAGGAGGGTTCTTAGGTAAGACTAGCAACCTGCATAAGGTAAAACACGCACATGCTCAAAGCACCGGTAATACAGCCTCGGTAGCAGATCGTAGTAGAAAAATGTTATATTTTCGTGATCGCAACACTCCAGCAATTATATTGAGATAATTGGAAAAGCGAATCCTGTCGAATATCGAATTTTGTAAATTCAAAAACTTAGATGTTGATATATTTTTGCATAGTTTGTTCATTTTATTATTATATTTCTGATAAAAAAGTCGACTTATTTGGGTAAAAATTTCAAAAAACCATTAATCAGTTTTAGGCAATATAACAAAAATATTAAAAATATTTACTAAAGTCGACATTTTATACTAGATTTTTTTATATTTGCTTTTCAGTGGCATTTCATTTAAATAGTAGTCAAATTTGTAATTAGACGCGTTTGAAGCAAAAAATTAAACGCATAAAGATATCTATCACCCAAAATCACAATGAAATGATAATAATTGGACTTCTTTCTAAATAATTGTATCAATTTAATTCTAAAAATATAAAGATTTTTTTTTTGATATTATACTACGCCCTGCCTGCGAGAATTTGTTATTATACAGACATTGCACTACATTTCCTCAAGATTATTCTTCTGGCCAGTATACAGTCTTATCCTTCAAATGCTCAGCAGAACTGACGCCTCACGCCTTTTTCGGCTTTAAAGCCATCTTAACTATTTTATTAGGCCTCGTTCGAACCCAGTCATTTGTATCGTGTGGTTATTCTATTTGCCATCGGCCACCGATACCATACCCTGAGATTTTCCGTTATTTTTCGCTCTGTAGGGAAAGGAAAAACTTTGTTTGTTGTGGTTAGAAAATGTGGTGCCATCTGTCCATCATTAGTGAAACTTTGTGTAGTTCTGGTTAGTTATCTGTAATTTATTTGGCTGGTTAGGAATCTGTAATTTCGTTATCTCAAGATCTGTCCCGAATGCGAGAGATGCAGAAGTTACATCTACTACTTGCTTGAAATTTATATAATAATATAAGAAATTTATATGCTTATTATATTATATTATTATTATATTATGCTTTGCTAAATAAACGCATAGTCCGCTATATGTTTAAGAATTTGGGTTCACACCAATTGACTTATTCTGGTGCTGACTTGATTGACGGGTTTTACGAAGACTTTTTTCACTGCGCGTCTGAATTTGAGTTTTTTTATTACTCGCAACCTCAACTTTACTCCCTAATAATCGGCCAATTGAGTCGCGACTCCCCATTTACGGTCTTTTAAGTTCCAATAATGAAATGAGTGTCATTTTGTAAGTTCCATAATAACGTTTAATGTCATTTCTAGATCGAGGCTGTCGCTAGAACTTTTTAGAGAAAGTCTGAAATCATCCTTTGCCCTGACCATAATGGAGCACGCTAGTCGTTTCGACGACACCGTTAACTATGCACGAACCAAATCGACGTAAATATCACCTCCGAGATCTCACCGAAGCGGAGTATCAATATTAAAGATACGAGAGATACCGCCAGGGCCCGTAAATACCGGCCGCATCGCCAGGCATCTCTCCTAAGGCGAACATTCGGACTTAAATATAACTCCCCCGATTCGCAGGCCCGCATGTAGCCCCGTATAGGTTTGCAATTCACCTGATGGACGTTCAAGCTGTCAGGGAAACACGTTTAATTTGGAGAGGGCGCGTCGGTCGAAGCATTGATTTTTATTGAAATCTTGTCACGAAGTTTTGGGGGGCGGCACGGGCTTGGCAGGGGAAGGCGGTTACGTGCCCGGAATACCGCAGTCCCGTGGCACTTTATTTGTTCCGGACGGTCTAGGCGTTTACAAATAAAATTTCACGATTTGATCGGGCAAATAGAGGTAAACCTGCGACCCTACACACATCGATTTATTAATAACTGGAACTATGTGAAAAATAAAAATTATTTGCGTTCAGTACTTTAAAACGGAGAGAAACTGTTTCGCGGGAATTTTAAATGGAACACCCCATATTTTATATTGGTACGTAAATGAGCAATTAATTTGCCATCTAAAAGTACCAAACTATGGTATATATATCTTCACATGTCTAGATGCACTTGAATTTATCATTTTATCGCATTTTCATAGTTAAAAGTTGCATTTATTTGAGAAATAAAATAATTTGGAAACGTAGATTGAACTTGTTTTAGATTTATGGTGAGTGTCAAAGAATTGTTTCAAGAATGTGCAGAAGATTTAATCCGCATTTGTCATCAATGTATGACAATGAGTTTAATCTTGAAGCAAATTTTGGAAACCTGCGAAAAAGGCAATTTTCAAAACCTATTACAAACTCAAAAAAAAATGAAACCAACGTTTTAGCATATATTCCGAGTGCTAAAGATGATTCAGGCATATCTTTTTCGTCCATTCAACGGATACTGGAGAAACCTAATATGCATAATTACAAAATAATTACATTGCAATTTCTTCTCCCTCTTTTTAATCATTTTCAGTCAACAGAAAATCCAAACTATATTATTTGAAATATGGATATGCGATTGTTCTGCTTTTTCTATATGTTTAACAGAATTTACCCAACTTTGTAGAGGGATATTAAAAACTTCGGTTTCTATAATAATAATAATAATAATAATCAACTTTATTTCACATTGTTTCATAAATACATTACCTAAACATAATATACCAAACACAAAGGAAATCGGCGTCATAAAAGGAAAAAGCACCAGATATTGTTACAAATTTCAATTACATCGTATTTACAATTATTTAAATTTTACAGAAAAAAAATCTTCTATGGAGTAAGGTTCTAACTCTATCAATAACTTTTTTATTGTATATTTAAAGATTTTTAGAGTTGCAATTGTTTTTACCTCATTTGGTAATTTATTATACAATCTCAGGCACATATAATAAGGACTCCTTTCAGTTAAGGTTAAACGGTGAATAGGGTAATTTACATTTAGGGTTCTGGTATTATATCTATGAAATATCTGTGGTTCGAAGTCCTTTCGATTTTTAAAGAAGAATATCAATGCTTCATAAATATATAAAGCATATACAGTAAAAATATTTCAGTCTTGAACACCCCTCTACAGCTCTCTCTAAATTGCATTTTTTTGACAGTCCGAAGAGTTCTCTTTTGAACCACGAAAATTTTCTGTAGTTGACCACTACCCCCCCAAAAGATAATTCCATACCTCATGCGCGACTGAAAGTTTGCAAAGTACATAATTTTTAAAGTTTCCTTATTCATATAATTTGCAACAACTCGAATTCCATAACAAATTGAATTTAATTTATTTAGCAGATAATCAATACGTTCAGACCAATCAAGAAATTCGTCAATTTGTAAACCTAAGAATTTAGTGTTATTTACAATAGTAATATTTTCTTTACCTAACCGTATTCTTAATGGTATTTCAACTCTACATAATTTAGTTCTAAACATAATTAACTTCGTTTTCTCTTTGTTTAATATCAATTTATTTCCTAGAAACCAGTCATGTGCCCTTGTAAAAATATCGTTGCCTTTATCACTAACGTCAGTGAGATTATTTCCACCTATAAGCAGGTTGGTATCATCCGCATAGCATATTATGCTCTCTTCTTCTGACTGTGTTACTAAATACAAGTCATTCACAAAAATGATAAATAAAATTGGACCAAGAATACTATCTTGTGCTATGCCCAGACTATATTCCTTAATATCCGAAAAATAACTAGTGCCATTTTGGGTTATTCTTACTTGTTGCTTCCTTCCTATTAAGTATGATTCAAACAATTTTAGAACATTACCTCTTACACCATATAAATCCAATTTTTTGAGCAATAAATCCCTGTCTATACAGTCGTATGCTCTAGAAAGATCTAAGCACGTACCTAAAGCTATTCTTTCGCCCTCCAAGTGTTTTAAAATTGTTTTTATAAACTGAAATATAGCGGTTTCTGTTGATTTATTAGCTACATAACCATGCTGATGATTGTTGAACATTTTATATTTATTAAAAAACTCTAGGAGTCTTTTGCAAATAGCCATCTCAAATATTTTAGAAAACCCGGGCAAAAGGCTAATTGGTCTATAATTGGTAATTATTTCCGGATCTCCCTTTTTATAGATCGGTTTTATTAATGCTGTTTTAAGTTGGTCTGGGAAAACGCCATTTTCAAGTGATTCATTAATCAAAAGACACAACACTTTACTTACATACGGGACAGAAATTTTTATTATACTGGTTGGAATCTCGTCTATTCCACTACTATGTTTATTTTTAATTTGTTCAGCCAAATGACAGATTTCATCTGGTGTTACCGGTGTTAAAAACATGGACTGTTTACGGGTATTTTATTGGAAAATGGCCTTTTTTCTAGGTTTGATTAGGATCCTCACTCATACCAATGTCAGCCCCTAAACTGTTTCCACCCAAAATCTCATTGCATATTGACCACATGCATTTGGTCATAAGTTTGAAGACATTGGAGTTAACACGGGGAAAAACATTGTTGCGACGAATGGCAGATTTCAGGATTAAATCTGCAGTGGTAAGGTGGAAGACTTAAAACTGTATGCCCTAGATTTTTTGCATAATTATCACAGACGTATTCCTTTTGTAGGTTCAAGCTTTGTAGAACCTCAATTAATTGTTTTTTTTTATAATCTTCGTGAAAATAAATGTCGTTATTATACATGTAGCTTTGGATTGTTGCTTTGGTATCACATGAGGAAGGGGTTTTAGTCAACTGTCTACTGTGATAACTTGCATTCTTGATTACAATTACGCCGTTAGGAGGAATGTTTGGAACTAGTTTGTTTTTAAACCAACTTACAAATAAATCAGCGGTGGTGTCTTCATAGTAATCCAGAGAAGAATCTTTAATATTTTCCGCAGACAGAGAAAACTCATTTGGAATAGAGCCAGCATGCAAAATAGTTATTCTTTTACCTCTTTTTGATGGCGCGTTTGTTTTACACTTATCAGTTGAGTCAACCCAACCCTTTTCCGGGGTATCATAAGTGCCGAACCAGGTTTCATCCAAGTAAATAATTGGCCTTTGTTGTTCTCTGTAAATCCTATTTTTTTCTAGATATTCCAGTCGCCATTTAAGAATTCTAAAAGATTCCATTAAAACCTGCCTTTTGTCAATTTTTTAAAATCTAAAACCATGTATTGAATACACTTCCATAAGGTAGTTCTGCCACAGTTAACACCGTTTCATCTTTTTCAAGCCTCCTAATTAAGATATCTAATGTAGGCACGCTTTGTTCCTCGTATAACTGGCAAATTTT
This sequence comes from Cylas formicarius, assembly GCF_029955315.1. Classification (NCBI taxonomy): domain Eukaryota; kingdom Metazoa; phylum Arthropoda; class Insecta; order Coleoptera; family Brentidae; genus Cylas; species Cylas formicarius. The sequence continues at coordinate 26,642,350 of NW_026844326.1, read as the reverse complement.
ACGCCGTATTATATCTTGATCACTTTCATCTACACTCGAGAAAATGTCAGCATCGCTTCTTTTTTTCCTCGCTGAAATGGGATTATTGACAATTTTCCATACAGTTGATGTTGGAATTTTCGTCAATGTGGCCGTTTCTTCTAAAGACGGCACCACGTGCAATGAGAGTCAAATAAACATTGTTTATAACTTCCTTAGTCTCAATAGAATAGTGTTTTCCACATTTGGGCTCGATCGTATAGATATATCTATACACCGTACTAGATTATGCCGAATAAACGCTTCTGGTTACTATTAGGTGCTATTATTTTTTAAGATATTTAAGCTGCACAACTGCAAAAAATTAATAGTTCTGCATTTAAGATTCTCATGCTGGTTGTGGTCCAAAATCCATGTATATTTTATAGTTCATAGTTCAGAAACTACGGGTGCGATTCAAAACCCGATGATACAGTTTTTCGAGTTTCAAAAAGTAATTTGCAACATCATAACGAAATTGCAGTCATACTAAATACTGTACGTCGCTGTTTGCGTAGACTTGGCAACTTGAAGCTCGTTTTTTACAAATCACTCTGCGAAAAAAATTAAAGAACTTTGGTCTACAATATTTTAATTTTTTTTATAAGGGACTGCAAACTAGAAGTTGGAATGTCCTGTATATTATTTTATAAATTTCCTATGGGAAAATAAATACAATAAACAATAAGACGGAAAATTTGTACCTTCCGTATTCGGTCGGTGAGCTTTAAAATTTAGTTTCAAAATGTACTTGAAACGTTCAATGTGAATTTCGACATAGATCAGTATACATCAAGGTAGCGACTAATAACCACGAATTAAACGCTGCTCACGCATACCGTCGCCTTCCTAAATCCACAACTTTATACTAATAACCCCCCCGACGTATCCGCACGACCGAATTATTTAAGCGAACTCATGAACTCCCTCAGCAAACCTCAGAATCTCATCTTACGGGATAAGCTCGCCGGATACGTCCCTTTTATGGATCTACCCCATCCCTCCCCGCGAAATCCGCGAACCTCACCGTTCCGCAAACATTTATCCCCGACCTCTTACGTGCCTGAGACGCAGTTCCCGCCCGATGGGACCTTCGGGTTACTTATACAAAATCGAAAGGGAGGCGCGACATACTGCGGACCAACAAAACTCTTAATGCATTCGAACATTTCGAATGGTTTCGCATACTAAGGACTGGTTTTTCATTGTAAAGTTAACCTACAAATTGGTAGAGTAAAGACATAAGGACGTTTTATTTTTAACCTCTTTAATTCGGACATCGAGAGATCGTTGATAAAGTCCACGATCAAAAGGCTCAACTTTTCCCTAAAGTCTCGATGGCAAAAAAAATTGTAAAATTTCGAATGTGATTGTTGTGTTGGTTGCATAACAGTTAATGCTTGTCTGGTTACGCTTGGATATGACGTTAATTGCACGAACCGACGATAGAGCTCGGGTATACGGCCGTGGTGTCAGGTGTGGGATCTAATTACCTCGACTAAAGGGCAGTCGAATCGCGATTGAGCCGGATTGCAGTTTTCCGAAACGTAAACTTCTGCAGCCGCTGTGGATTTTAATGAGCGCGCACTGTTAGTTATTTTTAAAAGTGCAACGAATATCAACAAACCGGTCGACTTTTCGGAATAACGAGTGGCAATGCATGCGAAACAAAAGCGGCAACAGCAAACACTGCGACAACGTGAAGAAAACCCGACGAAATATCGCTAGAAGACGTTTTCATACGATACAAACGAATTCACGTGAATTGCATATACAGGTTAACGACGATGCACTCAAAAGCAAATCGAAGAAAATTTGTAGACAATTAACTGGCGAAATGACAACAATGGAAATAGCTTGATACCTCGAATAAAATTATAAAAACAAGAAAACCACAACATCTAAGAGACAATAATGGATTTCCGTTATTACCGACCGAATCGAAACAAATTCGATCTACTTTCGAGCTAAAACGGTAAGATTTTGTTTATGGACTCGCTATTTCTACACATTATGTGTCAGTTTGACGTCCACAAACTCGTACGGCAATCGTATTGCCATTCCATCACGCCTTATAAAACATTACAGAGAGCTAGATTCGTTCAGCCGGAAGCCGGTGGTGGAAAACGCCCTTAAATCTTCTCCCTTTGTATTCCATAACGTAAGTATTTCTCCTTAACGGTTATGGCGGCTCGAAAGCGAGTGCCGAACGAGAAGATAACGATTCAAATATCGTTACGTACAAACGTTTTGCTGTTTAATATAAGCTTTTTATCTTAAAACCTGAGACTCTAAAGTGGCTGGCACAGCCCTAAACAACCCCGTTCGGTTTCCGCGGACGGAGATACGACGCAAAGAAACGAAACAAGGCAAAAAAGTTTGATATACGACGGACGTTTGTTTTGTCCGGAATAAATCTCAGCGTCAAAACGACTCTCACGTAAATTATACTCTTAATCCCCGGGCCGTAATTTTCTATGACGAATTAGCGTAAAAAAGCAAACGTTATCGTTTTTCATGCGGAGTCCGCGTCCGAAATAAAAAGGCCCGGAAGACAATAAAAGGACGATCTGGCATGCGGACGAGTGGGAGTACCAGACGTTTGGACCTTTCCGGTGACATCTGCGTGTGCCGAGCACGGTTAACGGGGAAACGTACGTTTCCGGGGAAAATGATAAAGCACGCCGGTTAAGGAAGGCCGCAATATGGGCTACCTGTTTCGGGTTGGGTCGGATTGAAGGCGATTTCCCTTAATCGCGCAAACCTAATAGTCCTGCAAGGATTATTTTGGGGAGAGGGGTCTACCGGGTCTCTGTATTTTCGTGACGTGATGCGTGACTGATTATCCTGCTATCCCAAACTTGACTATAATTGAATGTTATTGCGAATTCGTCGAGAATTTATATAAAATTCTTGGTATTTGAGTTTTCTTTCAACGAAGTAAATATCACTAACCAAAGACCTCGTTTCTCTACTGTCAGTTCGTAATTGTGGAAGCAGCACTGCTGCAAAGCCTGTAGTGGTTATGAAAAATGGAATACAGAAATGCGAGTCATAGCCACGTGAATTATGTAAGTTAGAAAGTATTCTTTTATTCGTACGTACGTACTTTTTTATCTCTCCTCTTAAAGGTTCGATTTGATGCGTCTGCTCTCCACCACTGATTTCATAAGTTTTTCAGCCACGAAGTGCGTCTTCTTACCGCACTTGTTTTGCCTTTTATTATTAATTGTAGAATGTGGTCCCTTTCTCCGAGTAAACGTGACCCAGGTAAGCAAGCTCTGTTTCTGTTTTCATTCGCTTTAATATCTTTTCATTTGCAACTTTTTCCGTTAAAGAAACTCTAAAATCATCTTTGTTATCCATGGCTCCATTCCGTAGCTTGACTTATTCTGGATCTTGTCCGCCAGTCTTGTTCAATGTGATACCCAAGTATTTATAACCTCGTTTGACACAAAATGCGCCTCTGCATAGCGGGGGCCACGAGGACGGCACCCACGAGGGCCCGAGAGGCTCTGGTGGGTCTGCCCTCTTTGGCGGATCGGGTGCGGATGGAAGCGACCAGGACTGCTGTAAAGCTAGCGAGCTGCGGGCTCTGGAGAGAGGGAACCTTCGACCCTGGCCCGTGCAATATTTTAAATGGCCGGCCCGGGGATCGCGATGTCATGGACACACCGAGTGACGTCATGACTGCCGAGATGACCTTCTTTGACAAAAGGAAAGAGTGGAGAGAGGGCAGAGTGGGCTCCTGGGATGGATGGGAAAACGGGCCGAGGCTTATGATGGATGGGCCCGCCGTCTCTCGGACTAGGGAGCTGCTTGAACTGCCCAGAAGGGAGTGTAACGCACTAACAGGGGCCTACACAGGACTTTGCAGGCTTAGGAGACATCTTCGCCTGCTAGACACTGAAGACGACCCGGAGTGCAGGTGGTGCATGGGACTGGAGGAGACCCCGTACATCTGCTCACCGAGTGCCCTGCTTTGACATGGGCAAGATTTGGAGTCTTCGGAATGGCCCTGATCGATCCGGATTCAGTGCACGGTATTGGGCTAAAGTTGTTGCTGACCTTCTATAGGAGAGGCGGCATTTTGGACGCCCTCTAGCGCCGTCTGGGGGCATAAATAATATGGTGGTCTAAGTGCTTGGACGCCCGCGATTGGCGCCCCCCTTAAATACCAATATTTTGAGTAATTCATCGCAGGTTTTGGCTCTTCCAGGCAAAAAATCGTGGGCTGCAGAAATAAATTAAGAAACTAAAATGCCTAAAATTTAAAAGAAATTCGGCAAGTCCCAAAATGAAATAACCCGTATTATGCAGAAGAACGCTTTTAGATTCGTTCTTAAAGGTTTGGTTAGTTTTCATAAAATTTATATTGTCCTTCGTTTTATGCGAATTTTCATTTTCGCGAGTGGTTTGAGGTGACGCAAGACGCATAAATCTTACAAAACAAGAAGAAAAAAGCACTAAGAAGTAAAACTTGACCTACCAGTTGAATTTCGTATTTTCATTCAAATAACTCGTCATAATTCACTAGAATAGTGCTCAAAAAGTAGCACCATTTATTTATTTCATCTACTCCAGCAACAATTTCACTCTAGAAACGCGATTAGTTGTATACATATACATGGCGGAGTAAAATGAAAAACCAACTTCCCGTCCATTCGTGTTAGAATCTTATTTGTACCGAGCGCGTTATTAGAACGCCAGCACTTCGTAGTCTCGAGTCTTAAATTGTTACTAAAATTGCTCGACTCGATTAATGCGCGCTTTCAATCGCTGCAGCGCTGCCAGTAAAATAAATGAAAGCAATTCCTCTCAGTCTCTTCGGACGGAGAAATATATCGTAGGTGTGGGTGGTGGGGAATTGATACGAACCTGAGGACTTGTCTCAGTGTCGAAATAAACCCATGCGAGTCACAGCCTCACGAGTTATGTAAGCACGGCGCTGTTTGCGTGGCCAAAACAATGCGACATATCGTTCCAACTATTTGAGCCAGTTCTCAGCGTCCCACTAATCCCCTTATAACGCCCAAAGTTTTCGCCCGAAGATTTATGCTGATCCTTTTATTGATGGCACTTATCGAAGTCGACACGCCACTTGGCGATAGTTGCTGCAAGCCTTGTCTAGCTTTCTTCGCTTTATACGTTTGTAAAAATAATAAGAAAATTAAATTTAAACTACATTTAAAGGTTAGTAAGCGTCTGAGTGTACAATATGCAACGACATTTATTGCGTTGTATTCAAATTTACGTCATATTTTTAATTGGAACGTCCTGTATATTATATTGATGTTTAATAGAATATCTTATTCCAATTACAATGATGTAACACACTTTATATTTTAGTCCACTAGTTTTTCCCAAATCGGCAAAAATAGAAAATTTATATATAATTTCTAAGAGTGCCCTGACTGACAAATTAAAATACGTTTATGTTTGACATATTAGTAAACAACGTTGATGGTTGAATTATCGTCCAAGTCATTATTGTTAAAATAGTTTTTCGTGAATTTAGCATCCACGAAAGGAGTGAGTGAGTGCTTCAAGTATACTTTTTGAATAATAAAAGTGCAACCGCAGCTCCTCGTCAGCATATCAGACTTTATCCAGAGCGTCGAGCTCCTTCAAAACAGACATATCCAAGGCTGGCAAAGAAATTTGCAGAAAACGGTAACGTATTAAATGCTAAAAAGCTATGCCGGAAGCATAATATTTTAATTAAGAAAATAAGGCAAACATATTAAGACTCTATGAAGCACATCCAGTTTCCTCTATTACTGGACTATATGAAGAAACAGGTATTTCTCGAGGATTAATCCACTCAGTTATGAAAGAATTTGAATAGAATGCATTTAAATTTCGTGAAACTCAAAAACTAGGTGTAGAACAATGTCAGAGGATGCCGTTTGGTTTGAATTTTTCAAATAGACATAATGAGAGTAATAATTTTTTGAAAAACATTTTATGGACTGATGAAAGTTCGTTCACTACAAGGAAGGGTTATAATAGACAAAAGACGCGATATTGGTCATTAAATAATCCTAGACCAATATACGAAATAAAAACCCAGGAGTATCAATCAATTAATGTATGGTGTGGTTAGTTAACTGGAGATCATTATTTGCAACACTTAGAGCACCAAATGGAACAATATATAGAAGATTTACCCCTAAATATAAAAGCGTTGATTATACGACAGCAAGATGGTGCCCCTCCTCATAATTTTGTCCATGTTAAAAAAAAATTAACATGAAATATCCCACGGGTTGGATAGGGAACGGCGGAACTATGGATTGGGCAGCCAACAACCTCAACTGAACTTTAATGGATTTTTTCTTTTAGGTGCACATAAAAAATGACGTGCACAGAACTACTTGTAATAATATCGCGTAACTTCGGAAAGGATTTCAGAGGAAATCAATCAGTTACAAGACATCATACAATTAGAATGTATGAGAAACGTGTTCAGGAAAATGGTATTTAGAATAGTTACACAATTTTTTATTTTAGTGTATCTTGTCGTTTCTGGTGTTTTTGTTCTACTTTAATGTGTAAATTTGTAAAAAAAAAGAGTGGACTAAAATATATTGCGTGTTACATCAATGTAATCAGAATAAGATATTCTATTAAACACATGTAAAATATGTCATAAAATAATATTGTTTTGTTTTATACGTCACTTGCAAAAAAATCTTGACTACTAACCCTACATTTTGTTTTTTTGTTTACCTTGATATATCTAAAAACAAAAAATTACAGCCCACTAAAATGTTATCAAGATAAATTGAACCCACGGTACACGATAATTGTTCCTGGTTATAATGCCAGTGTCGCACAAAATGGCGGACTTGTTTTTCCCGGCATTGTTTGGGTAACTGCATTTGGTTGTTTGACGATAATTACTAATTTATTGCTGCAGGCAATAAGTTCATGTTTACCGGATTTCATGTGCTATTTATTACATTAATAATAGTATATTATGCAACAAGTGCGGTAAACGGCATTTGAGTCACGAGTTTACTTGGCACTAACGGAGCACAGCGGAATCAGAGATTACGAAACAAGTGACTTAAGAAGTTTACCAAACGTGTTCCATTTTTGCACAACAAAACACCCATGGCACAAGAAAGTCACGTGGTAAAGTGACGCTTCCCTCAGGCTGGATCGGTGTATAATTACGTATTTTACAGAAGGGACTAGAAAAAATAATTAATTGGCTGCTAGCTAACAACCAATTACTTCTTAACTTAAATCTTTTTTAGCAGTCTAGGCGACTTATCCAGACTGTCATTTTTTTATATGACATCCACACACGTGTCGAAATAAAATAACGCGAGCCATAATTAGTATAATATGTAAACGTGATATTATTTTCGTAGTCAAAAGAGTCGATATATTATGACGGAGTTCGAGCCGGATCCCAGAGCCTCACTAATCCCTTATAACGTCGAAGTTTTCGCAGGAAGATTTATGCAGATCCTTTTATTGATGGCACCTATCAAAGTCGACACAAGTGGCAATATATTTCTTCTATTGACCGATCTCGAGAAACACTGCTCGTCGGATTGCGAGGGAAGGAGCGTGACTGATTTATTCAGTCCGGCGTCGCGCCATCTCCGACGGCCATCTTTCAAACTAAAAACGTTATACGCGCCGACTATGAAGACGTCACAATCAACTCGTACGTTTTTTTTTCTCCATCCCGTCTGTGGATTTTTTCCGTGAAAAATTTATATATTTCCATCGGGTGGTGTATGCTAATACGGATCGGAGGGGATCGACAGCTGAATCGAGAGGAAGAAAAACGGCGCGATAGGATAACACGTAACCCCTTCTATTTCCGTAATGGAAAAGATCTGGGAGCGATACATCACGCCTCGAACGTATTTAAATTAAACATAAATTGGCGTTTGAAGGACCAAAAAATATTCTCCCGTTAGCGGCGAATGTTTTACGGGCGGTGGTTGTAATTCGTTTTATGTCTCGTCGTTCTTTTTCTAAATACAGAAAACGGCTGTATACGCCACTTTTATGACTTTATGAAGTTTGAAAACGTTTTACGACATCTCGAAGGACACTGGGGCGTCGAAAATAAACGTTGCTTATCGCGCTTCTAATTTGTCAGTGGCGCGAAAGTTTCTATCGTCATAATTGAGCTTATTCACCGAACAAGGGAAGAAAGGTCACTCTGAGGAGGCCTTATTTTTATCGCTTGTTGCTTTGGTTAGCCGGTTAAGTCAGTCAGTCAGTAAAAATAATTAAATAACTTTTTACCTTACTATTATGTTGACTATTGTTTAAAGATAAAGATAGCTTTATTTCCTTAAGACTTGAGTTACAAGGGTTGGATATTGCCAGTACAATAAAAAAATAAAAATATAAAATTATCTAGGTATAATTAATTAATTAACAATAATAATAATTATTAATTATTTTAGATAAATAATAAATACATTAAGAATAACACACAACTAATACGTATTAAAAGGTGAAGGTAAAGAAATCCTCAATATTGTAATATATGAGGCGTAGCAATTTGTTTTTAAGAGTGCATTTGAATTTGGTTTGACTAGCTATCTCAGATCGATAGGCAATTTATTAAAAAAAATTACAGTCAAAACAAAAGGACTATTTGATGTAAGAGACAGTCGGTGTATAGTCATTTTTATATCAAGATTCGGACTTCACTTGTACTGAATATTTGAGTTTCTTGAGAGAATATAAAGATTAGAGCTGCTTTTTACATAATTGCACAATTTAGTATGTACGTACTACGAAGTGTCGATAAAGAGAGTCGTGGAAGTAGATCTCGACAAGAAAAAATCCACGGCTTAAACAGTATAGTCCGTAAAATGAGTTTCTGTATCTTAAAGACTTGCTCCGCACGTGCGGAACCTCTCAACAAACCAAGGCGTAGTTGTAGTATATCGAATTAACATTTATTTAAAGTACAACGAGTAGTAATGGAGATTAATAGATAATTTTTGAGATGTACATTGTTGAATACGGTTGGTTTATGTTTTCTGGTAAGTAAAGTAATTACATCTAATGCGTATTCCATGATCTAATTTTGTTTTAAAAATAAGTAATAAATTATCCAGCAATTATATAAATAAAACACATACTTAAATATGATGAAATAAATAAAGTATTCCGATTTAATAACGAAAATTGTTGATAATATAAATTTGTTTAATTTAATTTAGTTTAGGTTAGTAAGGACATATTTAGGTAAATACGTGCGTATTTTATGTCGTTTTGGAAATAATCCCCTTGAATAATACATACTGATATCGACATCGTAATCATTATAACGGTGTGGGCATCATCGTGAATGAAGAAGTGAAAGGGGCGATCAAAGCATTTGCTCCAATATCCGATAAAGTGATCTTACTGCAATTGAACGCACATCCATTTAACGTTAATATAATTCAGACCTACGCACCGACCTGCGATCACTCTGATGAAGAGGTGGAATTGTTTTACAAGCATCTAGACTCGGCAATGGAACTGGTTAATAAATCCGACGTTACTATTGTAATGGGTGACTTTAATGCGAAAGTCGGGAACAGACCGAGAGAAGGTATAGTTGGCGAGTACGGTCTTGGTATGCCAAATGAACGGGGCGATAGACTGGTGCAATTTTTTCAGGAAAGGGAGCTCGTGATTACAAACACTTTCTTCAAGCTGCCTTCCCGCCGCTTATACACATGGAGATCAAACGCGGAAACCCTGGATAGAATTGTACGAAGCCAAATTGACTTCGTGATGATCGGGAAGCGTTTTCGCAACAGTGTTTGTTCAGCGAAGGCATACCCTGGAGCGGACTTGAACTCAGACCACAACCCCGTCATAGTGTCTGTGAGAATAAACCTTAAAAAGTTAAAGACCAAAACAAAAACTAGGATGATCGATACATCTAAACTTAACAACGAAGAACTTAGAACGGAAGTCAAAGAAATGCTCAACGAAAAGTTGCTAAATACTAATACTAGGGAAGAAGACATAGAAACATCATGGAATGTAATTAAACATGCCTTAGTTGAAACTAGCAAAGCCAAGCTCAAGACAGAAACCCGACGTAAGAATAACTGTTGGATGACGGACGAGATCTTAGACCTGATGGAACAACGAAGGCTTTTAAAAAACAAGAACCAAGAAAAGTACTCTCTGCTTCAGCGAGAAATTAAAAGGAAAATCAGACAGGCAAAACAGGAATGGTTGTCCGGTCAATGCAGTGAAATCGAAAGTCTGCAAGCCAAACATGATTTCTTTAACATGCATAAAAAGATTAAAGAAGCGGCCGGATTATATAAACGCAGGTCCACAGGATTACTAATGGACCAACAGGGGAAAGTCATCCTTAATACCGAAACAAAATTAAAGGAATGGTGCAGTTATATAGAGGAACTTTTTGGGGACATCAGAGACGGGCTCATGGACTTGCCAGGAGAAGGACTTGATATAACCAGGCGAGAGGTGGAACATGCAATACGCCTTGCAAAGAGGGGCAAAGCGCCAGGACCCGACGAAACACATTCTGAACTCCTAAAACTACTTTTAGAAGAACAATCACTTAACGTTGTGGTAAGGCTATTTAATTTAATTTACAGGAGTGGTAAAATTCCCAGAGATTGGCTGCTTTCGACATTTGTAACAATACCAAAGAAACAGAACGCCAAATATTGTAGTGATTACCGCACAATTAGCCTCATGAGTCACGTTTTAAAAATATTCCTGAAAATCATTCATGCCCGTATTTACAACAAATGTGAAGAGAATATGAGCAATACACAGTTCGGCTTCCGAAATGGGATGGGTACACGTGAGGCCTTGTTCAGCATGCAGGTGTTGGTGCAGAGATGCCGGGATGTGTCCGTAGATGCGTTTGCGTGTTTCATAGATTATGAGAAGGCTTTCGACACCGTCCAGCACAGTAAACTCATTGAAATACTAAGGAAACAAAACCTAGATGAACGAGATATACGAATAATAGCAAATCTATATTGGCACCAGAAAGCAAAATTAGTAGTGAACGGAGAGATGTCGGATGAGGTTCGAATCATGCGTGGTGTGAGACAGGGCTGCGTGCTGTCGCCTCTGTTATTTAATCTGTACTCCGAAAGCATTTTTGAAGAAGCATTATACGAGAAACACCAAGGTATTATTCTCAACGGTACAGTTATAAATAACTTCAGATACGCGGACGATACTGTGCTTCTCGCGAGTACGCTGGAGGACCTGCAGGAACTTTTGAACTGCGTGGCAGACAGAAGTAGGGAGATGGGACTCAAGCTGAACATCAAAAAGACTAAATGGCTAGTAGTAAGCAAACATGGAGATGTGTGGGGTGATTTGGAGTACGACGGAAAACCCATAGAACGCGTCCAACATTACAAATATTTAGGCTGCATACTTAACGCAGAGTGGGACAACACACAAGAGATAAGATCCCGAATAGAGCAAGCCCGGGGCGCCTTCGTTAAAATGAAGGCCGTGTTATGCAGCCGCGATATCGATTTAGCTTTGAGGATTCGCATTCTCAAATGCTATGTCTTTAGTGTGCTCATGTATGGGGCCGAATCGTGGACGCTGACCGAAACCATGTGCAGAAGACTGGAGGCTTTCGAAATGTGGACATACAGACGCATGCTGCGAGTCTCGTGGGTTGACAGAGTCCGAAATATAGACATATTAAATCAACTAAACAAACAAACAGAAGTCATACACACTATCAAAAAGAGAAAACTAGAATATTTCGGACATATTCTACGCAACACAAAGTACCAAATACTCCAACTCATTATGCAGGGCAAGATAGATGGTAGGAGAGGCCCAGGCCGTCGCAGAACTTCCTGGTTGAAGAATCTGCGGCAGTGGTATGGTGTTAGCGCCAGGACACTTTTTAGAAGAGCGGTGGACAAAGTCCAGATTGCGCTGATGATCGCCAACGTTCGATAGGACAAGGCACGCTAAGAAGAAGAAGAAGATATCGACTGGTCAATACATTTTCTAAAACTTTAGGCTTAGCTGTTTTGAACTTAACTTTTCTTTCTATTGGCGTCTATTGGTTTTTGAATCTTTTGTGAACCGGTACTTTGTGAAATCATTTCAATGGTCTATCCTTCTTTGAGTTTAGTGGTTGTAATATATTTTGATGGAAATGAACTTGTGTATGTAGAACACCTACTAATAATATCATGTTGGTACAAGTTAATACGATTATTTTATGTTTTCGGTTAAGCAAAACTTTTACACTATTGCATATTCCATGACCTAAATTTGTTTTAAAAATAAATAATAAATCATCTAGCAATCGACCGCAAATAGCAAAAAAACTCGGAGTACGACACTCATTTCTCCACCGTTTCGGTAAAAAAACATCCCCGCAGCCGCGAATTGGAAAGTGCCTGGTGGCTCGGTGCCGCGGACCAGATCGAGATAAATTGCTTTCATTAATTTCGAAGAGGCGGCGGTGTTTCCATCGAAAGGAAGTAATATCGCGGGCTCTCGCGATTCCCCGGGTCTCAATTCAGACATCAAACCGTCCCTTATTTCATTATTAGGCGACGCATTAATCGGTAGAGTAATTTTCCTCCGCCTAGGTGAGCGGATAGTTTTTCCAGTGTGCCGTTTGCGGCTCATAAACGTCATCCGGAGGACGAGTAATTCGAGCCATTACGTCGATAAACAGTGGCGCAAAACAAACGCGATATTTACTTTATATTCGACAACGCCGGAACGGCACTTTATTACGTTTTAACGTCGCAAATAAAATCCGCGTTTGTGTCGTTTATTTTTTCGTCGGCGTTTATTTAACCAATCAATTCGGACGAATTCGGACGAGTGGGAAAAAGGACCTTCGACGAAAAATAAAAACGCGGAAGCTGCTAAACGTGACGGGGATGCCAAAAAAAAGGAAGGCTTTCTCGTTCGATTTAAAGAAAACAATGGCGTCCGAGCGCGCTGTCAAAATGATTTTCTTTTGTCTCCCTCCCCTCGCGCGACTGACGGACATTTGGGTGAACTTTTACGTAAGTTCCTAAAGGTTTCGAATAAAATATACGATATGATTTGACACATATAGCAACATTATTTTTACTTAAGTACGTATAATAATCGTGTACATCCATCAACTTTAGCATGTTAACATGTTTGTCTATCCATTGCTTCCGTGGCGTATCCTTGATTTTCTTTACTTGGTCTATCCATCTCCTCCTTCCATCTTTCCCTGTACTATCAGTTTCCCTAGGTTGTCGCCATCTCGTCTTGTGGTGTGTCCAAAGTATTTTACTGTGGACAGTCTGTCTTTGATCTTCAGCTCCCTGAGTATAGATTCATTGGTACGTTTCTCCGTCCATGAAATCCGTAGCAAACGTCGCCAACACCACATCTCAAAGGTGTTTCCATAGTCCAGAATTCCGCTCCATACAGAAAGAAATTTTCATGTTTCTTGTGATGTGTCGACCTTTCCTTATCCTGGAGAGGTTGCCCATGACTCCTCGTGCCATTGCTATTAGTCTTTTCATTTCCTTTTCGGACCCACCCTGGTTACTTGTTAGGGATCCCAGGTACACAAATTCGTCTACATTTTCTATGTTTGTGAAGTTCGGACGTGGAAGTATTCCCGCTCTGACCCACTTTCACTTTCACTAAGTGGAAATCGATTATTCTTAGGAGAATTTTGCTGGCGTGCGATATCAAAAAGATTGTTCTATAGTTTTCACATTTTTTGGTAGAACCTTTCTTATGTAAAGGGATAAATATGGACATTTGCCAGATCTTGTTGCAAATGTCCGATAGTATGTCTATCCCCGGTTCCTTCAGTGCCTTTAGTATTTCGGCATTTATGTGACTTATTTGTCTTCAGATGTTGTATGGCTTCTATCACTTCAGACTTTAATATATTCGGCTCTGTTTCCTCTTCCTCGTATTGTTCTGAATATTCTCCTCCTAGGTCTCGATTGTCACCGTAAAGTTCTTCGCAGTACTGTTTCCGTCTATTCAGAATTTCAGAAATGGTCACATCATTGTAATCGGAATAAGATATTCTATTAAACACATATAAAATATACAAAATGTTCCGTTAAAAAATATATGATGTAGGCTTATATGTCAGAAAATTTATAGTTTTGTTTTATACGTCACTTGGAAAAAAACTTGGCTACTAACCCTACATTTCGTTTTGTTGTTTCCCTTGATATCTCTAAAATCCAAAAGTTAAGACCAATTAAAATGTTATCAAGATAAACTGAACAATTTTTCAAAGAAACTTCCACAGGCTACTGTGAACGAACTTATTATCGCCGTCAATGGAGCAATTTTTGTGGAATACTAGGCTGCACAATTTTCACAATTCTTTACTTTAGTGTGTCTTGTCATTTTTAGTATTTTTGTTCTACTTTAATTTGTAAATAATTATTGTTGTTGCGGTCAGTGAAATAATAAAAAAAATCCTATTTTTGCCTATTTGTCAAAAACGAATAAACAAATATATAATATACAGGGTGTTCCATTAAAAAAAAAGATGTGAGCTTATATGTCAGAAAATTGACAGTGATTTGTTTTATACGCCATTTGGAAAAAAGCTTGGCTACTAACCCTACATTGTGTTTTTTTGTTAACCTTGACATTCTTACCTCTCAATCTCAGGGTCGTGAAAAAGAAACGCATTAATTAATTAAGTTCGTAATTTAATAGTGAGGTAAGACAATGCCTAGGCTAGCTCATTAACAATCAAGAAGGATTAATAAAGTAGGGAAAAAAATACTAAATCAAAGCCAAGTTGGAAGGCGGTGAAAGGCACCTCGGTCATGTCCCGGAAGGTGGTAGGTAGGCGCCACGTGATTCGAAAAAGGTAAACTTATCAACCCGAGGTTCCAACCCGTAAAGGAAATAAACAAGTGAATCACGAACAATAATTTATTTCCTCCAACCTGGTGGTAGGTGTGAGTGTCAAATCTCACCTTCAAGTTTTGGCGGTGCAAAAGAATGTAAGACACTATAATTTAAGACTATAAGTTCCGCAAACCGTTCTTGAAGAGAACAGGCCACTTAAGCTACCCAAACCTCAAGCTGTCCCGAACGTTACACAGCTGTCTGTCACTATCCCGGGAACCAAGCCAAGATGGAATGGTGGCTCAATGGGACAGCCGCAGGTGGGCAGTCCCAGTTAACCCAGCAAAGTCCGTCCGGAAAGCCGGCTGCTCGATAGGGGAAACTCCACAACTAAACATGTACCCAAGAGCCAGCATACACTGCAAGACACCATGTCTGGTCTGGTATTCCGGTGAAAGAAGAAACCACGTGGAAGGTTTGCGGGAAACGGAGCAACAATACGTACATTACGTACTAATTAAAAAAAAAAACCCTAAAATAAAATCGGCATAAATTGAGGAACACTGATTAGGTGGCGAAATGGTTCCAAAAGGTAACTTACCTCGATTTGAGGGTTTTCTGGAAATGTGGGGCAGTGACAATTCTTTTCAAAATCCCTCGTTGAGGAAGATTCCCATTCCAGACTCCAAATAGATCCAAAAGTATGGGAAATCATAAATTAGTGACCAATTTACATATCCCCCTCTTATTGGGGTAGCACTACCGGCCCAAAAAGAAATCGGTCACACAAAAGAAAACCTGCCACAACCCCAAGCTTCAAAAGCTAGCGTACAAAATGCCGGACGATTCAGACAACCAGTTTTATTAAAAGGCTAAACGGGCACAAAAAAATTAGGGGGAAAACGCCACTCTTGCCAACCTAGTCGACGGTACGCCACCAGTAGAACGAACAACCGAACTATATCTGTGGTGATGGCCGTATGGCTCGTGCCAAAGAATCGAGGTTGCGTCAACGAGATCGAATTACCCGAACGCTATCTATGGTGGCGACCGGACGGCCAGTCACAGAAAATCGAGGAAGAATAGGTTAAGAAACAAAACAATGTTTACTAGGCTCGCCAAGGAATACCGAAGCAATGAAAAGCAAATGTGGTCCCTAGTCTCATAGGGTGACAGATGGTAATGAATATGACTCCTTCTAATGCGCAACTAATACTCTGTTTTTTGCATTAGTATCTCTCAGTAAACCGGTGTCACTTAAGAGAAAACCAAGCGAACAAGGGGCCACGCACACAGCCGTTGCAGCATAAAATATTTATGGTTCGGCAACACAGTCGACCGGGGAGTACAAGTCCGAAACTAAAGAAACCGAGTCTACAAAAGAACATGTGTTCAAATCGCAAAATCGATATGAACCTAATAAACAAGAATTTTAATTGTTAAGGAGCACTCGCCAAACAGCAAAAGGTGAAGGAAATGGACAGTGCTATTAATTCTACAAGGTACTAACAAAATAAACCCGTTACTTCGCAAATGTGCCAGCACTTGTACTTTAAAACTGCTAAATTTTACCATTGAAACATGAAACCGTCACAACATATCTAAAAACAAAAAAATTACAGCCGATTATCAAGCTAAATTGAACGCACTTTATATCTTCGATAGGAGAAGCGTACATAACTCCGAGGGATCCGACACGCACCGCGTAGTAGACATAATACGCAGTCACATTTCATTAATCCGACGCTCTCATAAACTACCCCGAAAACGGGCCAAAAAAATCCGGGCCTATCCAACGGCGGCGAAATGATTTATATTATAAAACCGGACGTTTTTCTCGTATATCGCGGGGGATTTCAATAAAAATCAAAACCGTCAGCCCGCGGACGTCGATAAAATATTTGTATTATTTCATTTCGCGTGAGAACCAATAAAGGCGGGTTCACGCACGTCCCGGCTCGATCTCGCCAACATGAAAATGATAAAACCCAATATCGTACCTTTGAGATTCCTTTGTGGCGTTTAGAGAAAACCAGACGATTTAAATTTTCCATATATGTCGGGTCCGCTCTTTATTTCAAATACGTACACCGTTGACGGGTTGTCTAATCCACCTTTGGGATATAAAGGGACCGTTACCACCCCCTAATCAAATGCATGAAATTGAAATACATACATCTGCGGAACACGACTAAGGGTGAACGGTTGCTAAAAGGACCTTATAGATGCACCGGGCCCCATATTACTTGCTAATTCGCAAATTGCTCCTTTTGTCTGGTCTTATTCCGGAATTTCAATTGGCAAATGGTAACTTAGACCGTTGCCAGATGTCCTTCGGAATGTCCGAGTGGCTTATCCATATCGGGCAGATGCCATGAGGAAAGCTTCAATCGGAAAAAACTTTTTAACCTAATTCTCATTTACTAAACTTCGTTTGTAAGTTACCAGTTACACGTTAAGTTTTTGATTCTCTTGAGATTTTACTAAAATCTGCCAACAGATTTGGATAGATAACCAAGTTATACGTTGTTATTGATAATTTTTTGACTTTTTTTAAATTAAGGACATTTGATTTTTGGGCTGGGAGTACTTAATCTTAATCTATCCATTATCAAACAATGTTTAATATACTACTATTTACAAAACTTCTTAATTCCTCCTGCGTTGGTTAGTTATATACTGTTTGAGGAGGGCGGAGCTAAATGAGGGGCATAAACTTGGTCTCGGACGACTGATTCCCATATTGGTGCCACCTGAGTCACGGTTAAGATTATTCGGTTGCGTATAGATTTCTATAGACTCTGGGATTTTGAATTGATTACATGCAAGAATTTTAGTTTTATCGAATGAAATTTTATGTCCAGTTTTGTGATTGTGTTCGGCAACAGCTGATGAGTTTATTTGTGTTAGTCGTAAGGCTCTTTCGTGTTCTTTGAACCTAGTTGACATTTTTCGTCCGGTCTCTCCAATGTATTCTTTGCCGCATATGCATGGAATGCTGTAAACTCCTGGCATCCCAAATTGAATTTTGTCTTTGACGGATCGAAGATGTTGAGAGATTTTTGGACAAGTAGTAAATCTGGTTTTGACGTTATATTTCTTTAGAAATTTTGATATGCGGTCAGTGAACAGTGGCAAGTGTGGGATTGCTTTCGGTTTCATTGCTATTGGAAGGTTGCGGTGAAGTGTATTTTGTGATGGAAAGCTTAATACCTTTAATGTGGAAATTATTAGGGAGAAGAGCAGAGGTAAGGTGTTTTAATTCTGGGTTCAATGTCATCATGTCAAAACCTCGTCCGCTTATAATAGCAATTATAAAAGCAAATAGATCTAATCGATAAGACTCTTGAAATTGCTTCCATCTTGTCCCCACCCGAGTTCAATACACTTTCAAACATGATTCATGACAAGGCTTTAAATCTCCGTTTGTCTTCCACCCAGAATCATAATCAGAAATTTGAAAAACTAACGTCAACACTGTGGAAATCATCATACGCTTCTCAACTACCATGATAAATTCTTTCGCAAAGGGAAAATTCAGTTCTTTCAAAAGGTTCTAACTTTTCCTTGCCCCACGTATTATCTCAAACCCTAAACAAACTACCATCTCAAACAGCTAATGAAATTCGATTTGGAACCGCAAAAATCCTTAAAAAATCAAAACCCCCTAAATCCAAAATCCCGACATCATAATCCTAAAAGCAGATAAAGAAAATTTTAAAAAAATATCCTACGTCATTAAGGCTTGTTGTCTATCAGACTCCGTGCTGACGAGTTTATTTGCCTTAGTCTTAAGGCGCTTTCGGGACGGATCGAAGATTCTGAGAGATTTTTGGACACGTGTTAAATCTGGTTTTGATGTTATATTTCTTTGGTTAAGTTCTGAAGAAGCCAACAATAGTAAGTTCGATTCAAAGAACAACGGACGCAGTATTACAGTAGCTTGTGGAAGTTTCTTTGAAAAATTAACGTATTTAATATGATCTAAATGCAACACCACACATTTAGTAGTAGTAGTAATGGTTGATTTCGCCAACGGTTTGTCTTAGGACTTCTAATTTCTAAAAGTTGTCTTGACCTTTGAGCTCCCAACTCCCGACTCTGTAAGGTCCGGATTGTCTCTGGCCATCATCGCTTGACTCGATGGAGATAATCTTGACTTCCGACTCCTGGCACCCCTCCCTTTAAGCACCAGTAATGCCGGTAGGGTTCGCACTTATATATGAAACGTCTAGGGTCGCTCTGAAAGCTACCCAGCCAGTTATTGCCTCATAAATCGCTCAATATGGTGAAAAAACTGACCCAGTAAAACTTTTATAAACCTCATATTATCTTTGAAATTAAGAACGCTTTGGCGTATGACGATCCGATTTGGTACATTGGAACAGGGACTAAACCTTAGAATTTCGATCGGCAAATTGCACGCCGGTTGTTGTGTCTTGCTGGCGCGATTCTAATGGGATACGAAGCAACGCCAATCCGGAATACATAAGCCACACGAGAAATAGAAAACGGAGATCGTACGAGAACGCCGATTGAAGGACGACGACGTAGATTATAGCTTCGGATAAAAGGAACGATAGTAATAACCTCACTTTTTTTTTTTCGATGCGCTTATTCTGCAAAGATGCTCGGCAAGCAGACGGTTTTAGAAATTCCATCGGCATTTCGTGTCACGTACCTGACCCAAAAACAGTTTGTCGCCAATTTGGCACCCGCCCTGGGGGGCGGGAGAACGATCTCCATTATCGCAAAATCCCGCGTCCCCGAAACTTATCGGATTATGGCGGAATCATTAGAAAACAATTCCGATCGGCGAGAACTCAAAGGAACTTCGATTTTATCCGGCATTTGTTTTGCCGAAACAATGTCGCGCCGCGATTTATGTCGCGGCAAATATCGTGATTTATTTCTTTCTTTGCCGGCGAAACAAACGCGCTTAGGGAAATACAAACACGGGGGGAAGAGGAAGAGGGAGCGAGTTGTTCGGGTCCGGACCAAATCGCATAAAGCGAAAACTTTCGTCACTTTTTTACATACGAATAGAAATGTTTTCCCTACCCGACCGCCCCAAAGCTCCCGCCGTTGTTATTTTTACGGATACGTGGCTGTCGTACCCACTCGCATTGTGTGCAAATTGACATTTCATGAAACTCAAAATTCAAATTAAAGAATAATTATTAAAAAATTCAATGGAATGTGTGGAAGATTATAAATAATACGCAGCGACTGCTAGATATACAGCTCATACAACCACATTTTTTCCATTTTTGCCATGTTGTGCAAAAAACCCTCAAATCAATAATATTGAGATATTTGTAAATGAACTTTTTTCTGAATAAGAAAATCAGCAACCAACACATACAAAACTGAATACAAAAAAACAGTACAAGTATCGTCTTACTTTACAGTATATCAGATTTTTTTTTTCAAAAATACCCAAAATTTTGTGGCTTGGTAGGGTTTTGCAAGATGAGAAAAAGCAATAGGAAGTTTCAACAAATTCTAATATTAAAGAATAATAAAGGAAATATAAAATTCGGTAACTTAAGTAAACTAACTGATACGAATTGAGGAAAATTATTTTTATTACCTACTTAAATTACTTAAAAGTATTCCCATAACATATCAGTATCACTATCGCTATCATCGCTTGTTCTAATTATTATTTGTTCTATATTATTTGCAACATGGAAATACGATTGTTCTGCTTTTTCTATATGTTTAACAGCATTTGCCCAACTTTATGGAAGGATGTTAAAAACTTCGTTTTCTATAAGTTTGACGACATTGGAGTTAACACGGGGAAAAACATTCTAACGATGAATGGCAGATTTCAGTTGGTGCCAAACATGTTCAATGGGATTAAATATACAGTGGTAAGGTGGAACCCTTAAAACTCTATGCCCTAGATTTTTTGCATAATTATCACAGACGTATTCCTCTTGTAGGTTCAAGCTTTGTAGAATCTCAATTAATTGCTTTTTGGTATAATCTTCGTGAAAATAAATTTCGTTATTATACATGTAGTTTTGGATTGTTGCTTTTGTGTCACATGAGGAAGGGGTTTTAGTCAACTGTCTAATGATAACTTGCATTGTCCATTACAATTACGCTATTAGGAGGAATGTTTGGAAATAGTTTGTTTTTAAACCAACTCTTAAATAAATCAGCGGTGGTGTCTTCATGGTAATCCAGAGAAGAATCCTTAATATTTTTGGCAGACAGAGAAAGTCCATTTGGAATCCAGCCATCTTTAGAGCCAGCATGCAATTATTTTACCTCTTTTTGATGGCGCGTTTGTTTTACACTTATTAGTTGAGGCAACCCAACCGTTTTCCAGGTTATCATAAGTGTCGAACCAGGTTTCATCCAAGTAAATAATTGGCCTTTGTTGTTCTCTGTAAATCCTAATTTTTTGTAGACATTCCAGTCGCCATTTCCGAATCCTAAAAGATTCCATTAAAACTTGCCTTTTGTCAATTCTTTTAAATCTAAAACCCATGTGTTGAATACACTTCCATAAGGTAGTTCTGCCACATTTAACACCGGTTTCATCTGTTTGAAGCTTCTTAATTAAGATATCTAATGTAGGCACGCTTTGTTCCTCGTATAACTGGTAAATTTTACGACGTATTATTATTCACAATTTTCCATACAGTTGATGTCGGAATTTTCGTCAATGTGGCCGCTTCTTCTAAAGATGCTTGCTTGCTGGCACCACGTTCAATGAGAGTCAAATAAACATTATTTATAACTCAATAGAATAGTGTTTTCTACATTCTACAGGGAGCATCTCCTGAGATACCCTAGACTCGCACATATTTTGCATAATTCGCACACGACTCAACCCACGCTGTATTACACACGAAATAAGAATAATTACTAATAAACTTAAACTAAGTAGTATACCAAACCAAAGAATATTAAACACAGGCAGGTATAAAATTATTTTCTATTACGGACCTCAATTTTACCTTAATTTAAATTCCGAAACTTTAGGTAATAATCTTGTTGCATTGTATGTTAATGACCATCCTCTACTCCACCTCTGCTTCGACATGGAAATCTAGATCATCCACGTCGAATTCATATACATCTTCAACCATACGTACATCAGAATTTAAGCTGCTATATATGCAGAGCTTATCCCGTTATAAGATGCACCATTTCGTTTAAGTTCTTAAGAGATTGGTTTACCACTTGCCCACAAAGGCACTAGAGAAGGTGGACTAATAGTTGTGCATGGTCTTCCTCTTAGATTTTTTTATATTTATTGCCTTTTTGCTTTTGCAATTTAATCGATCTAAGACGTAGCCAATTTAATTTTCCTCCTGTTTCCGTTTGTCGTCTATTCACAATATACTTTTTAATATTTCAAACCCCATAAAAATCATTCGATTTTAATTTTGTTACTGCAAATATTTTTTTTAAGGCAGTTCGCCACAATATCAGGCGACCTACCTAGAAATAATCTAGTTCTCTCGTGGAATGCGTCTCTCACGGCCTCCAAGAGACCTAGGTAGTCCTTTAGCATTTCGCAGGAAGTGTAGAAGTCGGTATTGGCTTGGTCCAAGTGGAGAGATTCGACCTTTTCCTCGGTGTCGGCTAGTTGTGATATTGCCCTAGACAACGAATCTTCCCAAGCGCTTAAGATGGCCGCCGACCTAGAAGCCCCATTGGTTAAGATCGCGAGTTCTCTCCTGTAGGTAACCGTCCCTTCCCCGTTAAGGTGCAGTTTTCAGAGTTGGGTTTTCATGTGTCTCGATGTGAGCTAACTTCTCTTCGAACCAATGATCGGTCTCGTCCATGGTGATTTTGTTTGCGGTTCCGCCTACTTTATTAAACAGCCTCATGATTCCGTCACTGCTCAGTGCCGATGTGTTTATCGCTTTAGGCAGTTCAATATCGTTTTCCTAAAATTTCCTAAAATCGGAATCCAATACGAGCACTGGATGAAGGGCGGTCGTCTTCAAATACATCAAAAAAGAGGAACGCTTTCTTTCTATAAAATCG
Source organism: Cylas formicarius (assembly GCF_029955315.1). Lineage (NCBI taxonomy): Eukaryota > Metazoa > Arthropoda > Insecta > Coleoptera > Brentidae > Cylas > Cylas formicarius. Next base: position 26,619,475 of record NW_026844326.1, on the reverse strand, counting down.
TGACCGTTTGCGGAATTTCCTTCGGTGCTGCTACCCCTTTTGATTTTAGTCATGACGATAACGCTTTTTTCGGGTGCAGGAGGTATATTTCGACCCAGCTTCAGATATTTCTCAATGAGTTTATCGTGAAGCCCTAGAAAGTCAATAAACTCACAGTCACAGTCACAAAAATCACAGTAAACTCCCTCTTTTTAAATATGGGCATGTTAGTTCTTGTGACTACCTTTTACAAAATTACTAGATTCTTCCTGACGTTTCGCCAATCATCCTGTTGGCTTCTTCAGAGCTTGACGAAAACTGGCATTTTACTCTGTACCTGTTTATGTCATTATGTTGATGTGTGATAGGAGTGGAGCTAAATGAACTAAAAACCGTCTCGACTGATTCCCATATTGGTCACAGATCTGAGTCGCGGTTAAGATTGTTAGGTTGCTTATAGATTTCTATAGACTTTCGGATTTTTCGTTGTTAGTTTTATCGAATAAAATTTTATGTCCGGTTTCATGAGTGTCTTCGGCAACAGCTGATGAGTTTATTTGTGTTAGTCGTAAGGCTCTTTCGTGTTCTTTGAACCTAGTTGATATTTTTGCTGTAAACGCCTGGCATCCCAAATTGAATTTTGTCTTTGACGGATCGAAGATGTTGAGAGATTTTTGGACAAGTGGTAAATCTGGTTTTGACGTTATATTTCTTAAGAACTTTTAATATTTTGGTTTGTGATGTTTTGAATGTAAGGAAGGACAACAGTGGCAAGTGCGGGATTGCTTTCGGTTTCATTGCTATTGGAAGGTTGTGGTGAAGTGTGGGAATCATTTAGCTCCGCCCCACTCAATATATAAACAGGTACAGAGTAAAATGCGAGCCAGTTTCAGTCAAGCTCTGAAGAAACCAACAACCGAAACAATTGGCGAAACGTCAGCAAATTCGACTCAGCAAAAAGCGAGGCAGGAGGAATGCAGAAGTTTTGTAAAAAGTATTAGAGGAGCCTGTGAAAAATTCTCGTTACTATTCTGTATGCGTACATATTTCGCCGATCGGTCGAGTATCTGGAATGTTGATCTCTAGAAAATCATCGCCTTCTTCAGCTTCAGCTCGTTCCACGGGATTTTCACACGAATTATCAATTGTAACTGTTTCCATTTTGGTTGTTATCTTCGGCGGAAAATCAGTAACCTTCCATTTAAAATTTTGTGATCCCTATCTATTGTTGCTTATTGTGATCCATATAAACTCGGTATGCAATACTGTCGCCGACCCCGTCCCCGCGTTCCGTCGAAAAGCCCCTCGCCGACGGCCGATTAAATTTTTTTCATCTCGAAATCCGAGTTTGTTTTCAGTAGCAGCGGGACTCGTAAAATTGAGAAATTAAAGCGTAATCAAATTTCTCGTCGGGGTTCTTTGAAACGGCATAAAACAGAACTGCTAATAAAATTTAGCGGCACACAAAACCGAAATTTGCTCTCAGCGCCGAGCGATCCGCTTTTAAATCGCGAACGGAAAATGTAAAAGCCGAAAATGAAACGACAATACGTGTGTTTGCGGGGACGGTTTTGACGTCCGACCCCCTTCGTCATTAGGGCCGTAGGGTGAGTTTTGACAACCGATGCTCGGGCATCTATCGTGCGAAAAACGATCGCGGGAGTCGGGAGTATCAAGTAGATATTCCGGTTTTTGATATGTTCCTAGTAAATTAGGAAGCACGTATACCACGTTTTTTTTTTTTTTTGAAAATTGAATCAATAATATAAAAAAAAAAGTTTATAAGGATCAATCAGTAAAGCAGCGAAATTTATGCCCTAGTATGGTCTGTTCATAGATATAAGAAAGTGACCAATTGCTTTTGAATGGGATTATCCAAGGGTGGCCATTAACATACAATGCAACAAGATTATTACCTAAATTTTCGGAATTTAAATTAAGGTAAAATTGAGGTCCGTAATAGAAAATAATTTTATACCTACCTGTGTTTAATATTCTTTGGTTTGGTATACTACTTAGTTTAAATTTATTAGTAATCATTCTTATTTCGTGTGTAATGCAGCGTGTGTTGAATCGTGTGCGAATTATGCAAAATATGTGCGAGTCTAATGTATCTCAGGAGATGCTCCCGCCCAAATGTAGAAAACACTATTCTATTGAAACTAAGGAAGTTGTAAACAACGTTTATTTGACTCTCATGGAACGTGGTGCCAGCAAGCAAGCATCTTTGGAAGAAACGGCCACATTGACGAAAATTCCAACATCAACTGTATGGAAAATTGTGAATAATCCCATTTCAGTGAGGAAAAAAAGAAGGGATGCTGACATTTTCTCGAGTGTAGATGAAAGTGATGAAGATATAATACGGCGTAATATTTAAGAGTTATACGAGAAACCAAGCGTGCCTACATTAGATATCTTAATTAGGAGGTTTGTAAAAGATGAAACCGGTGTTAAATAGGACAGAACTACCTTATGGAAGTGTATTCAACACATGGGTTTTATATTTAAAAAAATTGACAAAAGGCAAGTTTTAATGGAATCTTTTAGACTTCGGAAGTGGCCACTGGAATATCTAGAAAAAATTAGGATTTACAGTGAACAACAAAGACCAAATATTTACTTGGATGAAACCTGGTTCGACACTTATGATACCCCGGAAAATGGTTGGTTGACTCAACTGATAAGTGTAAAACAAACGCGCCATCAAAAAGAGGTAAAAGAATAACTATTTCGCATGCTGGCTCTAACGATGGTTGGATTCCAAATGGACTTTCTCTGTCTGCGAAAAGTATTAAAGATTCTTCTCTGGATTACCATGAAGACACCACAGCTTATTTATTTAAAGTTGGTTTAAAAACAAACTAGTTCCAAACATTCCTCCTAATAGAGTAATTGTAATGGACAATGGAAGTTATCACAGTAGATAATTGACTAAAACCCCTTCCTCATGTGACACGAAGATTATACCAAAAAGCAATTAATGGAGGTTCCACAAAGCTTGAACCTACAAAAGGAATACATGATAATTATGCAAAGATCTAGGGCATACAGCTTTAAGGCTTCCACCTTACCACTGTATATTTAATCCCATTGAATATGTTTGGCACCAACTGAAATCTGCCATTCGTCGTAACAATGTCCTCAAACTTATAGAAACTAAAGTTTTTAACATCCCTCCGCAAAGTTGGGCAAATTCTGTTAAACATATAGAAAAAGCACAACAATCGTATATCCATATTGCAAATAATATAGAACAAATAATAATTAGAACTCATCGCCTGTTCGTAGCGATAGTGATACTGATATAATATGTGAATAATTTTAAGTAATTTAAGTAGGTAATAAAAATAATTTGTAATTTTATTTTAGATTTAAACATAAATACATAAATAAATAAATAAATATTGTGTAGTATCTTTCCTAACAAAACCCCAAATAATTAAATTCTAAGCAAAGTACGGTCCTGTTCGGCCATATTTCATTCTTACAGCTTGCCCGGGTCTTTCCTTAATTCGTATCAGTTAGTCACTTTCTTATATCTATGAACAGACTTTACCTAGTAAGTTAACCGGAGAGTAGGGGTGTGTTATTGGGCGCCACTGGTCTCGGACAGAATGTACCAGAATTCTCCATGTGTGGTATTGGGTTTCTCTTATACACCTAGACCTACTGATATTTATAATTAAAAAAAAAAGGAGAGGTAAAACCCAACAAAAAATATATCGACAGGACTAGCTGTCATAAATTATGAATGTCACTTTACTTACCGACTAGTCCACTAGATTTTCACTGTAGCTTATAGCACGTAGTATTTAAATTGTCTGATATTTTGCATAACATTGTTTTGTGTATTAGTTTTTATTAGTAAAAAAAGAGAATGCAAAGAAATATTAAATTATGAGCTGGTAATAAATGGCACGAACAGAGTTATGGCATTTAGGGAGCGAAATAAAACTCCTCCTCTTCCTCCGATCATTCAAAAACGCGCTTTACTGGTTGCCTACTAGACGTAGCGGTAACCAACGAAGAAGGTCGCATACCGGCTGATTGACGTATGAATAAATAACCTCTCACACTTACCACCCAAAGATTGATTTAGAAGCGCCGTATGTAAGTAAGCAATTTTGGTTAACTGCCAGTGAAGCTTCAAGAACAGTTGCTGATTCTAGAGTATTTGGTCAAAGGAATCTTTTCGGTATCGTCGGTATTTATACATATTTATATCTGTAACTAGCAACTGATTTATCTTCCCAGGCAGAAAGAAGAAAGCAATCAAGATCATAAATTAAGATCGATTTAAAAGAATGTAATTAGGACGAAAAGCGTGATTCACTTAATAAGACCCTGATACACAGGTAATTCTTTACTTTACTGCAAATATGAACTAAGGTCGAAATTGGAACGTAACACACAAGGAAAAATTTGTTAATAATGATAAAGCAATAAGATTTAGCACTTTATGCAATGGACTGAGAGTTCCAAGTTTCGTACCTTTTGATTAAACAGGCATTCTCAGGCAGAAGATTGTAGGTTTCGTTAGTTATATGAAGAGAAGTAATGCCGCACCAATCATATATATCTCCAAATAATGGAAACAAGCAACTTTTAGAACCACCACGCTTAATGTAAAAGGAAGCTCAACTACCGCTTAATATCTACCCCGAAGTCACCAAACATAAATTTAGTTTAATTCAAAAAAATGCGGATGTTGAGCGAATACCGGACTAAGGTGTATATGTAAACGGGTAGAGTTAACTTGGTCTGCATCGTCGGCTGTTTCCGCAGCGTAATTATGAAAGTTACAGCCTGATACGGTGGATAAAGGTTTATCCAGAGTGAGGAATTTGAAGGGCGGGTTTTTGGCGGGGTTCAGGTAATAGTTGCTCAAACTAACCCCCTTTACCGACCTTTGTCGGGACGCTACCGCGGGGTATCTAAATATTCGACCGCTTGTCGGTTTGATTGTAACTCACAACACGTGAAAATGAACTATGAACTGTACAAAACTAAACGATAGAGTTACGAATCCCTCGCTTCACAACCGGAAATGCGGAAAACTATTTCATTTTTCCAAAAAATTGAGGATAAAAATTATTTTTTCCATTTCTGTATTCTTCTTCTTCTTCTTCCCATGTCTCATCCGTTTCGGCGATCATCATCATCGTTATTCAAACTTTATTGACCGCACATCTGCGAAGGTTTGCCAATCAGGAGATTCTCCTTCTACCCGGGCCTCTTTTTCCTTTTTCCTTCTACTTTGCCCTTCATGATGTTTTCTAATAGGAGATATTCATTTTCGTTTCTCATGACGTGCGCAAAGTATTCAAATTTACGTTTCTGTTTCTGTTTCTGTTCAGGATGTCATTATTTATTGCGATTAGTCCAAGGTATCTTCGGGATTCTTCTATAAATCCACATCTCAAAGACATTAATTCGTTTCTCCATAGCCTCCGATATTGTCCAACTTTCCACTCCATACACTGCTACATAAATTTACTATTCGTTTTTTTTTTCCTGTCCAAACTGATGTCTCTCTTGGGGAGTAGTTTTTTCATTGTAGTCAAAGTGTTTCTAAATAACCGAATTTCTCAACCCTTTCGACGACTTCGTTATTGATGAGCAGTTCTGTACATGTTTGACTTTCAGGCATTAAGTTCTAGACCATACACCTTGCTGGTAATATTAAGAGACCTCACTAGTTCTTGTAGGTTCTCCAGACAGCTATATTTTTTCCTTACTACACTAATTGTTCTAAAATATTCATAGGATTGTGCATTGGACTTTTTTGGTGGGGTAACAAAAGTGGACATTAACCATTCATCTGAAATAATCCCAGTATTATTTTTTTTCCAAAAATTGTGCGAGTGTTCTGAGACAATCTCCTTCCATGACTTTTAGCAATTCCACTGGAATGTCGTTAGGGCCCAGTACTTTTCCACTTTTTGCCGTATTGGACCTCTGAAATGGTTATAGCTGGACCTTCTGTATTTAAAGATACTCTTTTGAATAGATTCATAATCTAGTTCTGTCACACTTTTAATTTTTCCTCCACTTCATAAACTAAGTCGCCACTTTGATCTTTTATGTTTCCCGGCGTTCTTTTCTTATATGTACGCTTCTTTTTTTCGTGTCATCTATTCCTCTTTAGCCTGCAAAATTTCTTTTCTGATGTTTCTACGAAGTCTCTAGCAGAATTAAGAGTTGTGTGTTTTAGCCATTCATCTTTATTCCATTAAGTTCAGGATATGTTGTGTCATCCAAGTGTTTTTGGCTTGATTTTAAGTGTTCATTAGGGTAGGTTCAGAAGTGTCTCTCTCAAAACGTACTGTGGAATGGAGAATTTGCACGCATCATCGGCTGCTACCTAGTGAAGAGCATCTGATTGGGAGATGAATTGGCATTAAAACTGAAAGTTCAGTTATTCAGCCATTTATTCAGCTCGCCCTTCAGTAATAATTCTTTTTTTTTAATTTTTTATATTGTTTGCTTTTCTTAAATAAAATTTCGTATAATATATAACTAACTAACAAATGGAAACTCACAAACATAGTTTACAAACAACTGTTTCATTTCTTATCATATTTCTTATTTCGCAAAGAAATTTTGCTAATATTGGCAACGCCGAAGTAACGTCGAATAGTCGACAATTTGCGTACATATTATTTTACGTCACTGGGAGGGGAAATTTAATTAGAAAAGTTTGTCAATCTAAAAGCTTTTGTGTTTTGCGGGACCGTTCGCACCGACGAAATTGCACTCGATTGTCTTGGACGCAAAATTCGAAGCGACTCTCCTCTCTTCGCGACAACGTGGCGGTCGTAACCACCAAGGTTATGGGGCGGGTGCGGCACGTCAAAACTTCGGCGCATAAAATTACAGTCCGCGGGTGCGAGACGTGGCCCGCGTCGCAACTTCCGGGTTTATTAAAACGGATAAATTAAAAAGGCAATTCGAAACGGTTAATTGAAATTCTACCGAGTCTATCGCGGTTCTGTATTTATGGGCTCGGTACGAGTGCCTTTAATGACACCTTCGGAGCAGCGGAGAAAACGATTTTATTTTCAGAAAAAAAAAATGTATTCGAGTCGACCTTAGTCAAAATTACGGTCTGTGGAGATGCATTCATCTCCATTTAAAAATTAAGTTTTATACTGGGTCTTGTTCGTTTATGAGTACATAAAGCTTAGAATAAACAGTTAAAAAAAACTAATTGATTTCTGATGATAACTGAAAATACGATCAGAAAATATGACTTTGTAAAATGGCACCCAAAAATTTTATTCGATATGATTTTGCATATATTTTTTCTTTACAGTTGTTGGAAAATATATTCGACCAGCATTACTTGCTAAAACCTCAGAAGCAAGGGTTATAATCTACAAAGTTGTTTTCTTTTTGTTTTGTGCGTATTAATTATATTTTCACTACCAAATAAATATCTACAGAAATAATAATGAAGGACCTTAACCAATTTGCGTACTGCCGAGATATTAGCAATGGCGATTTTGAGCACGCTCTGGAGGAGATGAGATTGGAATATTTGTGCCTATTCAAAAAAAATCCTTTCAGATTTCTAACAGAAAATATATTCAGCTATTTAAACTAACAAAACCCCTTGTTCAACAACTTGTGGGTGTGGCCAGCATTGGTATTTGAAGCATTTCTGTTATACACTAGGTATCTTGAAACTGTAATAAAATATAATAGTGGCAGTACTTATTTTATTCTCTGATAGGTTCAAACCATGCACACTGTTTTGCTCAGTTTCAAAAATACGAGATTTATTAACCACTCAATCCCTTTAAAAAAATATTCTTTTGATTTGTCTGCAAAATGAGCTAAAACAGCCTCTTTTAGCTCAACTTCTTTGTTAAACCGCCGTCCACGTAACTCCTTTTTCAAATATCCAAACAAATAATAGTCGCTGGGGGCTATATCTGGACTATAGAGAGGATGATCTATCTATTACAACCCACACTCTAAAAGGGCAGCTTGTGCAACACCAGCAGTATGGACACGTATGCAGTCTCGCAATTTATGTAATAATGTTGCTTAATATTTACCATTGACAGTGGTATTAGTTTCTTTAAAATCTATCCTTCACAATTCCAAAAGATCGCGACCATCACCTTTTTTGTTAACTGGCAGACTCTGAATTTTCTTGGCGGTGCTTCATCCTTACGACGCCACTGCATTGATTATTTTTTCGATAGAGGGTCATAATAGAGAACCATAGTTTCATCTCCAGTCACAAGAGTTTCTATCACAGGCTTCGATTTCAACCCACAGGGTTCCAAAAAAAACCGCGCACACTCGACACGGCGTTGTTTTTGAATAGCCGAAAGGTTTTTAAGAACCCATCCATGCAGGATCCGACGATCACTTGTATCAGAAAGTTTAGTAATTTCTGAGATTTCCTTGACTTTTAAACGTCGATCACTCAATACCACCCCTTCCACAATCCCAACAATATCTTCCATTATGACCGCCACTTGTCGACCAGTTCTTGAATCACCTCCAAGGGATTCCTATCTCATTCGAAAACGTTTTGTCCATTCTTTCACTACCAAATACGAAGGAGAACTTTGGCTGTACACACCATCCAGCCTTTCTTTAATAATTCTAGGTGCTAACCCTTCTTTTGTCAAAAAGTTTAGGACTGCTTTATACTCAATTTGCGTTATTTGCGAATTTTTTTCGGACACGTCTTGTTTAATGCTGTCAATAAAAAACTATTTGACGCAAGACTTCATTTTTTTTGCAGCCTACTAAGATATATATTTAAAAGAAGACAACGTGATACTGGAGCTGCATCTATGTCAGGCCAGGAAATTTTGGCGCTAACCTCGTATTTAATGTTCATACTATTTTTCTACTTTGTTGCATTCAAAATTTTTGTTTTTAAAATCATCAGTCGTACTACATCAAACGAATAGCGGATAGGCAAATACATCCGGCAACGGAAGCAGGACGGAGAGAAGGGGGCAGAGTCCTCGACGTCCAAATTACCCCGGAAACTATCCCGAAGATAGACGCGGCGTTAAAAATTTATGCGGGCCTTAACGTATCGGCCGTACAAATTACGAAAGTTGGCAAAAGACGCTCGCTCTCTCCTCGTCTTCGATCCGATTTAATTCCTCGGAGCCTTTTATCGCGAACTTTGTTTCTCCCGTTCGCCTTTTTTTTTTCCTCTCGTACCCCTAATTTCCACGTAAAAAGTCCAAAACGACCTTATTGGCTTTTACGAGTTTTTCCCGGTTCGCGGTAATCCATTTTTGAAAGTTTTTGTCGGCGCGGCGGGGCCACCGCTTCGCCGTTATTAATTAAGACGACGTGGCGGGGGCGGCGGCGGGGAGCCGTTGATTTTCCGCGGATATCGATTGCGAGGGCGAAATAGTTGGGCGTGCATCTGTACACGTTGATTTATATTTATTTAATTACTTTAATTAAATTTTAATTATTTTTAAATTTAAAATAACTCAATGGTAACGCGAAACCGTAACATAACCGCGAATGTAACACGAAATGGCGACAATGGAGAACAAAACGAAGTAAAACTTGTTTTTTTATTTCCCCAGATTCTTGTCATGTTTAATTATAATTTAATAATTAAATATAATTTAATTTAATTTGTTTTTCTTCACAAAATAGTACAGCTTACTGCGTTATTACTAACGGCAACATCAGAATTAATAAGAGGAGGATTCACAGAAGGACCTCAGTGAATTAAACTTTATTCAAATTCAAATTTAAGAGTTTACCTTATGTTCGGACTAATTTTCTAATTCTCAGCTTTCAAAACTAAGGCTATTGCGCTAAATTTCTGTTTTTAAAATCGTCAGTTCTACTATAGGTTACAAAATCGGAAAATCCGAGACATTGTCATGTTAATTTTAACGTAGTTGCATGGACATCTATTGAAGATTTAACCTGTTATCCGCCATTTTAAATTAGAACAATTAAAAAAGTTGAATTGAAAATTGAATTAGAATAGAAAAACTTTGGCGATTATTATTAAAATGGGAAGATAAGATTACTTCTATCTATTCTTACTGCAATTATTTACATATTATTATGTAGTGATCAAAAAATATTTTCTTTAAATACATAAAAAAAATGCTATTTTTTGAAATTAAAAATATTCAAGTACTTTTAAAGTTTAAAAAATTAGATTTGTCAGAAAATAGCACCATCATTAGTTTAAAAACTTTTTTTAATTCCCTGAATGAGGGAAAAGTTTTACATTTCTTTTTAAGTTTTTATAAGAACTAAATCAATAGATAAAGAATACAAAAATACCGATTTATTACAAATATAGGAATATATATGTATGTAAATATACCTAAAAAATATAGAATATAATCAAAATGAAATAATTTATTGCCCGAACATATATAAACAACACTGTTGAGTTCAAAATTATGTAAATTGCTTTTTAATTTTGTTTATCTTAAACATGCCCGACATTTCAGTCAATGTGACAACAGGGCGTTGCACGCCAAACCGGCAAGGTCTATGTTTCTGCTAGACCAGTAACAATTTTGTAGCGTTATGGGGTAGACGGTCGCGACGTCGCCGCAAAGTGAGATACAGTCCATTTATAAAAAAGAAAAATTCAATAATTTTGTTTTAAATTCAATCGGGGAACAGTTGTTTTTTAATAACAATAATAATAACCTTTATTATCTAACAGATTAACATCCATTTAGAAAACAATTTCATCTTAACTATATACTATAACTATAAAAAGTATTCAACTTTATTCATTTACTCCAGCAAAGTAATAGTGAAACATGCATTTCAAATTTATGTTTAATTAGTGTGGTAGACTGTGAGCCACTAAGACAAAAAAACGTGAATATCAAGAAGTCATTCGTATATGATTAATGAAGTTACTAAAATAAAACGTAGGAGCCGTCTCAAGAGTTGCGAGTTAAATAAGTTTTCAAATCTGAAATGTAACTTTGTTTCATCTCCCAACCAGCACATCTATTAAAGTTCTACCCAAATTAAGTATCGTTGTGTCTTCTGCATACAAAGAATTTATATATGATCTTATATTCAAGGCTAAGTCGTTAATATATTACGAAAAAAAATGAACCCAGTATTGAGACTTGTGGCACCCCAAGCGAAACAAATAGTGGTTCAGAAACATCACCATTAAGTAACGTAACGACTTGTTGTCTGTTGTGAAGGTAAGTTTGTTTACAAAAAAAATTCTTGAAAAACACAACCGAGAGCCTTCGAAGATCCAACAGGGTCATACAAGAAATAATCTTACCATCAATATGCCCCGAAACCATTGCTTTCAATGTTTGATTTGCCCGAATGCTACCCAAACTGACTCTCTACAAAAACAAAGATTTTGGAAAATACAGGCAAGTAAGCAATAGGAGGAAAATTGTTTGCAGTCTCGCCATTACAATTTTGCCGTATGCCATCTTTACAAACTTTAGGGCATCAGGAAATACGTTGTGTTCAAAATATCTATTACAAATCAGAGTCAATGCATGTAATACATAACCTTATTAACCTTAACATTTAACCAAGTTTCGGATCACCCTGTGCAACTTGTGGGGTATATAAAAAAGACTCTAAAGGAGTGGTAAACGACCTTGTAAGGAATTCCTGATAGTTACGATCCGTGTCGCCTTTTGCTAAGACCGTTTTTCTTCGTTTTCATTCGATTTCATTAAAGTTTTTATTTGACGTTTTTTTGACCAACTCAATAGATTGTCGATAATCCCTTTACAGCAACTTTAAGAGCTCGCTAGTCTCTGCACAGTTTCTCAATTTCTTAATTACATTTACCGCTTCAATCTTCTGCCTCATATATCGCAACTCGTCGTTAAACTATTTTATTTCTGTGATATTTTTTTGTTTAAGTTTTTTCTCCGGGAAATGGAAGCAAAAATTGCCCGGGAACAGTTCATAGAATTTGTGGACATACGTGTATTATGTGTGTCATAATACTACATTATATTATATGACATTTTTGGTCTGTATTAAAACGTTCCTTTTTAGAAAATTTTTCCTTTCGATTTATGCAATTATTTATCTATATATTTATTATAAGTACGATTACATTTATGAAATAAAATCAGATCATGTAATATGCAATATATACAAGAATTTGTCAAAGGTCAAAAATGTCTATCAATTATTATTATTAAATAACACATGATATTATTAATAAGTAGTCTACTTAGGCAAAAAATTGAAATAGCTGCTTTAAGAAAATGTAGTAAAGACATTTACTCAAAAATGAGTTGTTTTCCCTGCTTACTTTTTGGCGGAGATAAAACTTGGCCGGAAATAGGTGGTCACGTTGAGTTAAGTTTGAAACTGAAAAGACTTGAAAATTCTAATAATTGTCTGGAGTTTGCGTTATTACGGTCAACCATTGTTAGGGCTCAATTAGGTTGAATATTGGGGAGATACAGTGTGTCCCACTTATGTACACTGTATACCCTTGTAAAATCTTTGTTTAAAACTTCATGGCTAACTGACACTATTTAACAAGAGAGAGAAAGGACAGAAATACAATACAGCGTGTTTGAAATATCGTTTGCGTCCCACTTAAGGCTGTACATCGCTGTAAAATCTTTGATTACGGTTTGATTGTTTTTGTTGGTTATATCTCTCAAAAACCCATTAAAACCTTATGTTTCTTATTATATTAACCTGAAGTCATGGCTAACTGCGACTAATTTTGGATGTCAAATATCGAGCAGGGCTATTTGGGATCTCTTTCGAAAGGGCCACATAAATATCACGGGCCTAGTTTAAGCATTGCTCCTATAGAGGGTTAGATATGAACTAAACAGATTTTACAACGCTGTATTTTTTTAATTGATAATGAAAATAATGAACGCTAACATGCTGTTGTTTTACGATGATACTAAAAAATGAGTGTCTCTTAAAAAGTCTTTTTTATTACTATTTTTTTATCATTATTTTCTTTTTATTTATAAGGTTTGCGATATTTATTTCTTTAAAACATTAAAAACTTTGGTCACCGGTCTAGTTACTTTTAGATAGTCCAGAATACAAATCTGTTGTCATCTTCAATTTGAAAAAATCTCTAAAAGTACTTTAAAAAACTGTCAGCTAGCCCACGACTTTAGTCGATGCTATACGAAAAAAACCTTTTCAATTCTCTTCAATAAGATATATCCAGAAAAAAAGAATTATCAAAATTGAGCCATAAACAAACATTCCTAATCCCTAATATTACTCCCTCTTCTCTACGTTTTGTTGAATAGTCCCAGTTGGAAGTGGCTTTAAGTTGAAGCAATAAACAAAACAATCAATCCAACAAAAACAAATACCAAAATCGATCCATAAACAAAAATTTCTCAAAGGTGTACAGTTGTTAAGTGGAACATATCGTATATAGAAACATACAGAAAATATGTGAAATTTTAGGGGGGGCCTATGAATTGAGAATCCCGGGACATTTTGGTGACTTTCTAATTTTTCGGCTGAGTTAAGTAAGCATCTAAAAAATTCATAGATATTTAAGGGCCCTTCCACAAAAATTCAAAACGATCTATTACATTTCATGCTTTTTAGTTGAGGTATGTTTTTCTGCAAGAATTGCTCTCGCGTTAAATAAAATTTACCTCACAAAATCGTCATTGCCGGAACCTATTCTGGCGCGCTAGATTGAGTTCGCGGGGTGATCACATCTCCCATTTATTTATTTAAGATTTCGCCGCGGCTAAATAACTTCGCTCTCGAGACGTCGCCTCCGAGGTTTATTATGGTTCACGCACAATACAAACGGAATTATCCTCGCGGGCTAAAATAATCCATTAACACCTATTTAATACAGTTGCAAACTTTCACTTCGGGCTAATCCGATCGAGGAGCTTTAGGGGAACGTAGGTGGGGGATTAAAGTTTTAATAAATCCCTTTTACCTGGCTTGCAGTTTCGCCGAAAGCATTTACGAAAAAATCGTTTGACCAACCCGATCGAAAAAGCCCGAATTAACCTCGATCACCGTGCCGACCGCAAAAATGACCAAAATTTAACTGTATACTTTGCGCATAGTACGCAATTCGAATGCTAGGCGAGAAATGTGGATATCGACTGACCAATGCAGTAGTAGATTTTGTTTTCAAAGAGGATCCGGCAGGATATCTAGAACACAACATATACGAAATGAAAACATACGACGAAGAACAGAGCTAGTATACAGGACTACAGAGAGAATACAGACAACACCATTACTATGGTAGGGACATGTGATGAGTATGAAGCAGAACAGGTTGCCGCAAAAAGCACTAGTATACCAACCGCTAAATAGAAGAAGAAGACTCTTAAGAACCAAGAAGGAAAATATAGAACAGACAATGAATGACAGAGCTGTCCAGGAAGACGAGTGGATGGAGAGAAAAGTTTGGCGTACGAAAGGCGGGATGCGGCAAAGAAAGCTGTAAGGCCCCCGCTGTGTATATATACGAAACTTTCACAGAATACTATAATACCAATCCGGAAACTCTTAACATCATTTCAGATATATTAAAATCCGTGAATCTGGAACCCTACCTTCTCACCTTAATTGAAAAATGCTTGTCTGGAACTTTTTTTTCTTATAACGGTCAAATTTTTGAACAAACAAGTCTTAATAGCCTTATATGTGAAGGAGCTGTGAAACGCAGCCGTATATATTTGGGAACATAGAACAGGTTATGTATATCACTACCCCTGACCTGTCTATCATAGAGATACCGAGGCTTTTCGTACCTAGTAATTTTATACACTAACGTAGACAGATTTAACCACTGAGAATCCTTGAGTGCTGGCGTTATATGATGAAATTTACGCAAACCATAGCTGAATCTCAAACAGGCATTTTGCAATTTTTGTAACCTGTATTGAGAGCCGGCCAGTATACAATGTCCGCATATAACAATAGAGAGAATATAAGAGAGTCACAAAACTTAAGTCTAATCTCAGTAGATAAGTAGTCTTTATACATGTAAAGTACTTTCAGTTTCCCGTAGGACTTCTGCAGTAGATAAAATAAGTGAGAATCAAAAATCAATCAAATCAAGAAATTTTTTACATTTGTCGACAAATTCAAGCGGAGCACCATACCAAAGCTTCAGATCCTTATACTGGATAATTTCCTCCCTTTTATTACCAAAAAGAACATTGAATCATTTAATTTCAGACCATGGGCTTGGGAGATTCTAGAAATCGCTTCAAAATCCTCATTTACGCCATTGTAAGACAAAGCTACATCTTTTACCTAGAATGAAAAGTATATTTACATATATAATATAATATAACATCAAAACCAGATTTATCACTTGTCTAAAAATATCTCATCTTCGATCCGTTCCATTTGAGATTCCAGGAGCATATGCGGCAAAGAATGCATTGGTGAGACCAGATGAAAAATATCAAGTAGGCTCGAAGAACATGAAAGGAGCCTTAAGACACACACACACAAATAAACTCATCAGCAGTTGCCGAACACAATCATGAAACGGGACATAAAATTTAATTCGATAAAACTAAATAAAATCCTTGCACGTAATCAATTCTTCTATCAACAAAAATTCCGAAAGTCTATAGAAATATATAAGCAACCTAACAGTCTTCACCGCGACTCAGGTCTTTACCCGTCACCAATATGGGAATCAGTTATCCGAGACCAAGTTTATGCCCCTCATTTAGCTCCGCCATCCCTCAAACAATATATAAGCAGGTACAGAGTAAAATGCTGTTTCAGTTTCAGTTCAGCTCTGAAGAAGCCAACAGGATGATTGGTGAAACGTTAGCAAGTTCGCCTCAATAAAATCCGACGCAGGAGGAATCCAGAAGTTTTATAAAAAGTATTATAGTGGAAGTTTCTTTGAAAAATTTGAAAGTTTGAACTACAAGTGCATTTGTTAAAAAATATGCTGCCTGTAGCTTTAGTGTCTCATCAAAAAAGCCACAATTTTTTCCTTTTTGATCATATGAAGCTCAAAGACAACATAAGGAAAACTGGAAGAGGTAGAATTTACTAGGAATATTATCACCAGGTTGATGAAATACATAGGGAGGACAAAACAGTTTATCCTTCTAACCTAATAACCTCGACAGGAAAAAAGCCCCTTGCCGAAAATAAGAAAGACCGACTTGCTATCCCAGTGACTTCGCAGATGGAAACCACTCTAATCAGAGCAACACCTGTACCCCCCTGTAGGTTAAGTTTTAACATTTTTTTTATTGGTATAATTACAAAAATTAAAGGGTTATAACATGTTTTCATTTTAGAAGTACCAAGACTAGGGAGTCAACGAGTGAACTGTTTTATCTACGAAGAAGGTTGACAAATATCGAGGAAGGAGTACAAGAAATTAACCTCTTACGAAACCCTATTGAAAGAAGCAAGAAAATCCAGGAGGAAAGAAATAAAATTTAACATTTATTAAGTGAATTACAAAAAAAAGAGTAATTATTCAAAAACATATTTTTATTTGTTATAAAAGCATCAATTTCATCTCATTTCCATCTTCATCTGCAATACCTACTTCCAGGTGTGGTGCTAGATGTGGTAAATTCCAAAATACACTTTTAATAAGTTTACAAATGTAGGTCTCGAAAATGTTCTAAAAATAAGTTCCCTTCATAACTCCTTACAGTCTTCGTAATACTTCTAGTTTTTTGGTATTGGACAGCTATCACCCTCATTATCCTCAAATATTCGAATGGGTTCCGCTAATTCCAAAGCCACTTGGCCAAATTATCCTCCGTCATTTCGTTTTGAATTAAAATATCCATAACGTCTACTAGAGCACAAAGACGTTGCCACTTCATTAACACATGTTAAATCAGCAGCACTACACACAAACATTGAATAAGATATACCTTCGAAAAATTATCAATCCCAGAATCAACATCTAAACAAAAATGAGACACCATAACCTCTACATACACGTTCCCAATATATTTCGGCGGTGGTATCGGTCTTCTCTCTCCTACCTGACGCAGGTGTTTTTCGCTAGTCGCGGCCCTATTAGCGAACACCGAGTCATATTTTGTACGCGCAGTTAAAGTTCGGCCGTTCATTTTCATATGGAGCGTAAATTCGACTCTAGTTTCGAAAATAAACACCCCCCCACGCCCCTTTTTACATCTATGCATACACGGAGCCCGGGCGGCGATTTAATGCCATCGCCGGTTCGCAGCGCTCGGACAAATAGGGGCCCCGTTTACCGAACTATTTAAACTGCAACTACGGAGTCTAAACAATGTGTGTTTGTGTATACAACGGCAAAGATTTATTTAACTTTAAAACTTTCGACGGCCTTTTGCGAGACTTTTGCGGGCTTTTAGCAGATATATACTTGCTTTAATGATGCACTTGTTTCGCGAGAGCGCCGAACCACAGTTAAAGAAAAAAACGAACAGTCTCCGTTTTTACCATTCGGAGAGTATATCAAAGAGTTCGACAGCTGATAGGGGATTTCGAAGGCTCCGACCAATCGGCATTGAAAATGCCAAGCGAATCGCGATATTTCAATCGGAATTCAAGAAGAGAACAAAAGAACTATATAAACATTCTTTTTAATTTTCTTTGGCCAGAGAAACGGCGTTAAGAGAGAAGACAAGATATTTATTCATTTTTAACACAATGTGTACAACTTCGTCCAAACAGCAAGCATTATAAATAGTTGGTTAAAGATTCTTAAATCTCTAAGATGACGAATGAAGGATGTTTTGAACGATTTATGATGGGAATTGCTTCCGCATCCACCTTATTTCCCCGATGATTATCACATCACAGTTTTATTTACGAAAAAGATATATCGAAAGAGACTCCTCATGAAGACGATTATCAGTTGAGACCACATTGTTTGCATTTTTTTGGTATCTCTGAGTCATCGAAATGACCAAATTTGCTGGTATCATCTACTGAATGTATACTCAACATTACAAAGATCATTGACAAAAACAATAAACCTTAAAGGACCCAAGATGAATCCTTGGGGTACTTCCGAGATGTACTTCCATTTTCTTTATTTGAGAAATAAAACATTACTTCCAACTGTTTCGTAATCACTTCACTACTTCAACAAACCTTTATACTGTTATAATGCTGCCGGAAATAAGCTTTTATTGATCATTGCGCCTCGTATGCCCATTGTCATCTTATCTTTCAACATACGATCTTCGTTTTCTTGGAAATGAGCAAGATCACGTCAAGTGGAGCCTCCATTTACCACTTGAGCATAAAAATTTAATCTATAGGTATATAATTTTTATAAGTACTTATGATGGAAAATTTTAACAACATTTTTTTATAATAAAATTTTAAGCACTTTTTATTAAAAAATATATTAAAAATTAACCCTAAGAGATAAATTCATGAAAATTTCAGCATCCATGGTCAAATGTCTATAATTTAAGGATATATTAACGACTTAAAATTATTTGTTTATTTTCGTATTGTTAACTAACTTTTAAGTTAAAAATGAAAAGTTAACTGATTTCTTGGTAAAAAAAACATTTTTCTTATCGGCCACATGCTTTATGCATTTAAGTTTAAGATTCCGGAAGAAAATTTCTCTGCTCGTTATTAGTTTCAACAAAATGAATTTATTTATTTATTTTATTTATTATTTATTTATTTATTTATCACATTTATTATTTTCGCTTAAAATTAATCAAATGTTTCGAACTTTTCCTTAGCCGTATCGTTGAAAACTAATGTTTTCGTTGCTCTATTTGTTTTTTTTTTGTGCCTTCATAAGACGTAGATGTTTTCATATCCTCATCCTTAACATTAATACCTACTGCTTTTTCAAACCAATTGAAATATAGGAGCCATATATTAAGGCCGTTGGGTGTGGTATCCAAAACACTTTAACCTCATTGTATCGAGTCATCGTTGATAAATGATACACGTAGTTGTGGTGTTGATATTTTGCAACTTAAAGCTAAAACTAAATATTACATATAGTCTGTGCTGTTGCACACAATCAACCATCTAGAAACATTTGAAATGTGGTTACTTGAGCGAATGCTAAGAATACCATTGATGGCCATGCAGACAAATGAACCAGTCTTAACCAGGGCAAATACGGTGGGTGAACTTTTGACAACAGTTAAGTGACGAAAACTGTCATACTTCGGTCATTCTCTCAGATCAAGGCGTTACCACACTCTAGAACTTATAATGAAAGGCGAAAAGGAGGACCTCAGGAGCGTACGAAAAAAACTAACCTCCTGGTTAAGGTATCAGTTCGCCATCATAATTGCCAACTTCCGGGGGGCTTGACAAGCCACAATAAGATATATATTTGGTGGAGTAGCACTTATTTGAGTTGCTAGAACTGCAAATGTGTGCTTTTGTGCTGTTTGAAGTTGGAGCTGTTTCAGCTGTGCTTAAAGGTGATCAATCTCTTCTTTCGAGTCTTCTAGTACGGACATGACGATCGTTGATCTTATTGACATAGAGTAATGATGTTTAATGAGGTATTTGTATATTGTCAGATCAATATTATAAATGACATGACATGCACCAGACAATTTATATCAGAATCACAAGATTCAAAGTTTTCCCAAAATACTTCTCGTCAAGGTGTACCCCACATACGAATGTCCTGATTGAGTAAATCGCAGAGCTATAGAACTAGGAGCAGCGAGGCGCAAGACCCTTGGCTCGGACATGTCTCTTCCATGAATACCAATAATCGATCGGTGGTAACGTGGCCATTAAGTCCGCTTTTGTCGACCAAGCCGGCTCGCGTTGAATGTTTGGATACTTTTTCAAAGCGCTGATCGAACAGACTCTTTGTGCTTTGCACCTAAAAAGGCCCTAAATCTCATTTGCCGGCGCAGTAGGCTTTATGGGAAACTTGTGTGTGGAAAGTGGGTCGCAGTGTTTGAGGCCGAGGATAACCTCCGCGTTCATGACTTTTTTTTTCGACTGCCGAACTTTTCGTTTTCGACAAGGACGAACACAATAACAAGCGTTAATTGTGACAGCATTAGATAGATCGCTCGAAATGTATATATGTACTTATAGATAAAATCTTTTATACATCTGAAGCGCTACCCGGTTAAGAGTTTTCCGTATTGGTTTCTACAGGATCTCAAGAATATGATAATTGCTAAGAACACTGCGCACAGAATATTTAAGTGTACTGAATCATATTCTAATTATATTAAGTTTTCTTCATAATATAGTGGTGTTGCTATAGATATTATGTATTAAATACAGAACAGGCATTGCAGAACAGCTTGAAACATTTTTGGAAATATATGAATTCAAAAAGCAAAGCACCACAGATTCCTAGTGAATATGTTATAATATCAAATGTACTTTAAGTTATGAGATTCTATATTTGTTTGTTGAGTTTTTTTCTTAAATGTTTAGCAAAGTGGACTGTCACATTCCAGATAGTCCATCAATACGTTGATAATTCATCGTCTCTCCGGACCTCTACATCCGATATCTGTACTGGTCTTTCCAGGCTGGACCAGGACTGCCTCCATGCCTACTGAAGCTCTGCGGTGTGATCTCAGATCAGCCATTCTTATATATGTAATTTGCTTTTGTGCAAGTGTGAGTCTGAGTGTCAGTGGTGCTCAGGTGACTAAAATCATATCTGGATCGCTCTCTAGTTGTGAGGGTCAATAATTATCATTCCATTAAAATAAATATATCATCGTGCTCGCAGATCATGAAGATATTCATGGGTCTTATTCACTATCCACTATGCAATTGTTCGCCCTCATCTTGGATACGGGTCTTGGTTTTGGTCACCCTACTATAATGTGTGTACTTGAAATATTGAAAGATTTCAACACAAGTTGAGGTACGTCGCATACACATTGAATGTCCAGGATTATAATTACGAGGACCTGGAAGCCACCTTAAATGTGAATGTTCTCGAAGTCCGTCGTAAACATAGAAACCTACAAGTGTACCTAATATGTCCGCTCTTGCTCTCGCGAAAATTGGAATACATGTTCCAACCAGCAATACAAGACACCCTGTGCTTGGGCTGTAAGTCATAAATCTCGAGAAATCGAGAAATCAGACGGCAACCAAAAATACACGCGTGCCAAAGATGAACGCAGCGCAATCGATAAGGGGATGAATTATCTCGGTCGCGCGTCGCGACGACGGCCGCCATGTTATTCTCCGCGAAAGAAGACGACGACAAAGAGCTCTTTATTGGATAATAAAGAGAACGGACGCTCGATCGGAAGTCCACGCCGATCACGACGTCCGCCCCCTTCCCGACGGTTAATGAGATAAAGATAAAAGATGAAACTCGTATCTTCTTCGACTTTGCGGTCGGCCTATTAATACCTTTAACGAAGTAGAATTTATCTGTTGATGGAAGTGATCGTTTATGGTTTTTGCATTTGTTTTTTTAGGGTGTTGAAGTGGTTGAAAATAACAGGATGTGAATGTAAGACTGGGAAATCATAGAGTATAACTAGAATCGTGCATATTTTGTGTGAAAAATAGAATATAATCGTATTCGCCACTTCCATAGCCAAAAATACCAATTTGGAGAACTAAACTTTAACACCCTCTATCTCATCAATGAGACACATTTTGCTAAAGCAAATTTGGCTCAGTATCATTATTATTCATTCCGGACCACCCTGTATAAAAATGTATTTAATTGTAGAAAAATATTATTGATGTCGTTATTTTTAATAATAATCCTAAAACAATGGTCACCTTTTGAACATTATTAAAAGTCAACTAAGATTTCGATTCGATATCTTGAAAACTAGGAAAATTTCATTGCAGGCATCTTAAGTTTCATAAAAAAGTAGTAAAGTCTCGCAAAAACTGCTCTCTATACTTAAAAATAATGGTATGCTATCTCCATGCAAAAGTGTCATTACAAATAAAATTACACACAAATTAAAATGCTTGTCGTGCCGCAGCATCTTTCGGAGGGATGAATGACAGCGATGATCTAGGCAATAAGTTTTGCCACGATGCCGGGTTGCCAAATTGAGCAAACTCACGTTCAAACGTTTCATTAGTTTTTAGCACGAAGAATGTTAATTGCTAATTCAAACCACAAAAAATTATTTGTTTCAGTATTAGTGGAAATAGGATTTCGGGACTAAGTTCAAATATGAAAAAAACTGATTAAGAAATCTTATTATTTTGTCTACTGACACTACCAAGGATTCCCGATTAATTGTTAGCGAGAACGTTGACTATCTCATAAATCCAAACCAAAAAAAAATAATTCGCGTTGGATTATTGGATCTTTACGGCTCGTCTCTGCTTTCACTTTACTAGATAATAATTCGCCCTTTAGAATGTAGATCACCCCGAAAAATAATAAAATTAAACCGCATTTCTTCACAAGTACGGTACAAGTGTACTCTCCTCTCCTACGATTCATTAAGATTACATTAACTTTTATATTTGTTAATAAGTAATACGAAATAGTTTAATTTTATTCGTTTAACAGTTTTAAACTAACCAAAAATCCTGGCTCTTGGGTCAAGTATGTCCATAGATCATCTTATTTGTTTCGTGCCCAATAAAAGTAAAGAAGAAGAAGAATCTTATGTGTTTACTGGAATTCTGTGGTGGAGCATTGCACGCGGCGGTTTAACCTCCGTTCGCTCCCGACAGAATCCCTTGTATTCGTCCGCAAAAGTTTGATATCAGTTTCCACTGTGTGGACCGATTTTTTTGGTATCGGTCAAAATTATTTTTTGCTAGCTGACCAAATATTGGTTATATTTCTTCTTTGCACGTGTTGGTCATTGACCAAAAGCGAAAATCCTCGACGGAAGTCGGCAATGGGCAAATGATCCTAGCAGTCGAGCCCAAGAGTTATTGTGAAACGCATTATTGTACTTGGTATGTGTTTACTGCCTCTTATTCTTTTAATTTAATGTCTCCCATACTCTTATTTCATAGTTTTCTTATGATTCAATAAACACTAATGGATTGTTTATAGTGTAATGTGCTAGAAATTACCGACATCTTTAAGCGATATTTGGAAAAGATACATTATAAAATTCCATCCAGTGTGTTGTAAAATATGAATCTCTGAAGATTAATTTTGAACCGCATACCTTGTTCGCCGCCCGACCTAATAACCATCTAAGACGTTGCTCCTTGTCTTAGCAACAACTTGCATGTATGGATGAAGTTCTTCTTCTCCGCATTTTAGGTAGGCTAATCATTTAAGGCCACCCGCCCATTCCCGGGCCGGGGGTCAGGCCATGGCAGTTATTATTTTTTATTCAGAACGTTGTACAAAGACACAGCGCGGGATGTACATGTACCCGAAATTTCTCCAAGACCCACCCCCTCCACGCAGTATAAACTCGGAACGTTATAAATGCCAACCAGCGCATATAAACCGAGTGCTCGGTTATGGGAATCTAGCGCCGGATGATATATACGACGGAAATAAATTCTACCTCAACAATAAAGTGGAATGCGAGGTTGTGCGCCGTCATTTTGTATGGACTTATTACATTCTTCTGGTGCGCCATGCTCCGCAGCTAATAGCGCGGTGTATCATTCCATGCCCGTGGGACGAAGTCCCGATTTTAAAGTTGCCCCGAGCGCGTACACACGCGGTACATGATGTTACGACAACACTTCAAATTTTATTTTATTTTTTTATATTTCATAGTTTATTCATTCATTTCATTTACTTATGGGTATAATGTTCGGAGTGATCAGGTCTCTTCGGTTTTCCAGAAGGACTGTAATTGGGTGCATTATATTCATATAACTATTCGGCATTCAATATTCTGGATTCATTTTACAAAATTCAGTGTGATACGATAGGAGATCGGTCCTTGCAGGTCGAAACATTCACCTCACCCCAAGGATGTTGCGGAGTTTTGTCAAAAATTCAGGATTTCGTACATTCAAAATAGGGTAACATTTTAACACCAAAATATTGTTTTCTGCAACTCAGCCAGTCGCGTTTTATTTTTTGATAACTTATTGCGTATTAGGGTGTTTCATTTTTAGGCGATATTTTTTTTTTCTCTGTGCTACCTCAAAATCTGATACATTCTCCCCGACCAACAGCTTTTAAGTTATAGAGCTGTGAAAATAAATGTTCATTATAATTGATATGAAATCATTTATAAATTAGGATTTATTATTTTTACATTAAATAGCAATTAATTATATTCAAGTTTCTAATTTCCAAAATTATTTTGGAATCAAATAGAGAAAATTAAAATTCAATTATTAAAAAAATATTAATTATAATTAAATAATAATTAATTATAGACATTTAGAAGCCATTCATGTTTGTAATCGAGTGACCACTCTAAAATTTAGTGAACGAATATAAATTTTAATTAATAAATAATGATAGGTAGAAGTGTAATTTTGTATGTTATTTTGGAGTTTTTATTGACTCAATAGAACCTCCAAAATAACATAACAAATTACACTTCTACACTATCATTATTACACTTACACACTATCATTATTTATTAATTAAAATTTATATTCGTTCAATAAATTTTAGAGTACTTACTGGATTACAAACATGAATAGTTCCTAAATGTCTATAATTATTATTTAATTACAATTAATATATTTTTTTAATTTTTAATTTTATTTTTTTCTATTTGATTCCAAAATAATTTTGGAAATTAGAAACTTGAATCATATAGTAACTCAAATAAAGCGTTCTTTTGTTTAAAATTCATTGCTATTTAATGTAAAAAAAATGAATCCTAATTTAAAAATTTGATATCAATTATAATGAATATTTATTTTCACAGCTCTATAACTTACAAGCTGTTGGTCGGGGAGAATGTACGCATAGGAACGTTTTGTAGCAAAGTTTATGCGCTACAAAAACTATTTTCCCAAAAAAAATTTCTTCACGTCGAAAAATCAAGTGAAAACCGAAAAAACATTTTTTTCTGTGTTATTTAAATAGGAAAATGAATTTTTAAATGAGCTAAGCCGCTATTGCACTTAAAGCCTTTTAGCCAGTGGCATAATTTTTTATTTTCTATAAAGTATCAGATTTTCAGGTAGCACGGAGAAGAAAAAAATCGCCTAAAAATGAAGCACCCTGTTGCGCATTATTTCTGTCAATTCCTTATAGTTAGGTTGACAGTTTGCTTTTTTTTATCGTATATAATTTGAATTTGAAAGCTCTTTTAGATGTATTTACTTATCTGGCCCTGTGTTTTTTTTACGCTTTAGTTGAAGCAAACAACACAATTCGCCATACCAACAACCAATATTTGCAAAATCTTAGGTTAAATAAAAACAACCAAAACTAATTAAAATATAATAAATAAATAAATATATTTAAAACACTTTGGTACAACCAGTTCAAGAAAAATTCTCTGACGTTTTCAGTTTTTCCACGAGTATGTGTTGCTTTGTTTCCAGGCGACAAAATTTCAAGTACCAATAAACCATTAACAATAAATATGTATTATTTAAAACCCACTGACACTTATAATTATAAATTCCCTGACCTTAGATTTTCCAGGAAATTTTATTGCTTTCTTTAAACACGATGAACTTTCAATAAAATATTAATAATAAATTTTTATTGTATGACGTTTTAGGCTCAGAAATTGCTTGACATATACATATTTTCCAGCATTAAAGCAACCCTATCAAAACACCCACCACTGTGTCGTTATAAGTAGAATATTTATAAAACCAAAACAAAAATTAACCAAAACCTGCGCTGATCGGTACCTGATCTCTGGCGAGGAAAAGCGTGGACACGGTTCAGGAAATCTTAACCTATACCACCCGACAACTAATCGGGGTCACAGCTTCGATACGATCGCGGCAGCACGCGCCGAAACAACTGACTGTGAAACGTCAATCGCGTCACGTCATAGCTCTGACGTAACCGCGCACTTCTAGGCAGGATCAGCGCGCGGACCCGGAATAACAAACCTCCACACCGGAATAAGGACCGAAGCGGACTGTACGGCTCCGGGCGGTCGTCTGTCGAGCGCGGAGGCGGGCCGCCTGCGCTCCGCCATCGATTTTACCGGACCCAACCTGTATTATATATGACACACTCGAAACGCGAGAGACGAAGCGAGTTATGATCCCTGATCTGACGAGAGAGCTTTCCTCGTGGAGGAGAGCGCGCGAGTTTTTACGAATTCCGGGTCCCCCTTTTTTTTTTCTCGCGCGCTTTTTTTCTTTCGTTGTTTTTTAAATTGGCGCAAAGCAAACGTCGTTCATAATTGATGGGCTCGCAGCCTCGGACACGAATCACTCACAGATATAGAAGCGAAATTACCGAAAACGGCAAGAAGTAACCGAATACGTAGTATGTCGTTGCGTTATTTGAGCCATGTCGTATTATTTATATTTATTTCGTTCATCGCGTCAAGTGCCATCTTTGTAATACTGCATTCTGTGAAGTCCGTGATTTGTTGTCTGACTTTTGTCACGGACCACAAAGCCTGGCTTAGGCGACATAAAACCACCCTTTTACAATATACCTAATTGTTTACGCAAAAAATCCCCCTACGCGGTCACAGTAACGCCGTGTTTTAGTTACAACCGAGTCGGACGCGACGGAAGCTTTTTACGTAGTTTCGCGGTAATCCGCAGAAATCCGACCGAACCTCGCAGCGGCGATAAAACTTAATTTTCCCGATATTCAAAGCCGTGGATTACGCGAAAAAAAAAGCACTCGATTTCGCGTAATTGATATAAACAGATCCGCGATAAATTTCCCGCGTCGGTAGGAAAAAGAGCGTCTCGGTGCGATCGGAACAATCCGCTCAGTGGCAGTCCGCTTTAGTTTCGGGCAAAAAGTTGACGGGTATTTGCCTCTAACGAATATCTTTCAGCTGGTTCTATGGTCTGTGGCTTGTACTTGTCGATATATTAAAAAAAACTCTGCAAAGCGATTTAAAAGGAAGACGCGTATCCAAGAAAAAATCTCGTGATACGCCAGTGGGCGCGCGTTTCTGGACTAAATTATTTCCCGTAAAGGGAAAACGGAAGCGAAGCTAGTGCAACATTTTAATAGTTTTCCTTTGTGCGCAATCGATACCGCTCGTTCGTAGCATGAAAGACTCAATTAGGAAGGGTATCATTTGATGCGAAATACTCTGTTTAAAATAATTGTACCGACTTGAATTGATGGCGACTCGATCGGGCGTTATTTATATCTGTGGTCTCTGCGGTGTCGTACCACCCGCACCATATCCGCCCGTTTATGGACCGTATACGTACAAAAATTCCAGATTCAGTAACCGTATTACGAATAACAAAAGTAATCATATTTCCGGATCATCGGACAGCAGCGGCTGCAATAATAGGATTACAGGGGCGGTAAAATAATGTTTATTGATTCGAAACGCGGGCCTAACTGCATTGTAGACTTACAATTTCGCGACTACAGAGAGGCCGCCGTACATTAATAATGACGAAGCACCGTTCCGAATTAGTCCGTAACGCGGTTAGGACCGGGCGAAGCTTGCTGAAATTAACGAATACAAAATAAACGCAGGGTTAAAATAATTACGACGGAGGCGTTTTACATAAACGCGGAATTTTGTTGGAGAAAATTCGGTTTTCACATACGCTCCCTGCGTTAATAATTTCCTGTCATCTAATTTTTTCAGAAACATTCAAAGACAATTTTAATATTAATGCTTTCGACGCTGCCGAACATTTTTGCGTATCATTTTAGTGATTATACAATCTACCGTTACATTGTTTTATCCCAAAAGAAATATTTTGAAACACTAATTTGCCGGCGACCTCTATGAGAAAGAAAGTTTATCAGCCATTCCAAGAACTCTGCATTTATGAACGACAACTGCCAAAACTTGATCTCGGGTCACAGTTGTGTTTTCCCGCTTTCGAAGCACCGCCGGCTGTGTCTGTATCGATTTCTTTAATTGTTCGTTGTGAGAAGATAATTTTTGTTTCTTACGTTGCATTGACTTTACGGGAGAATGCCGAAAAAAAACAAGAAGGAAGAGTCTTCGTCGGATTCCGATTCCGGCCCAGACGATGTAAGTTTTTAACCGTTGTCAACTACTAACCTAAGTTTGTTTAGGTCCTTTTTTTTGTAAGTTTCATTCGTGGTGTATATTTTCAGAGGGAACCAGTGAGAAAGAAGCCGAAAGCGGATTCGAATTCTTTCCGAACCAACGACGAAGAACCTACATGGGATTTGGGAAAAAATCGGTTTGCCAAGGTTTCCGAATTTAAAGGCAAGATTTACATCAACATCCGCGAGTTCTACAATGCCGACGGCGACTTGAAACCTGGCAAGAAGGGCATCATGCTCACCCCTGAGCAGTGGAACAGACTTAAGGTGTCGGTCGAAGAAATTGATGAAGAAATCAAGAAAAGGGCATAAATTGCATTCTTCAGCTCAAGTCTGCATTAGTTTAATGTTGAGAAATTTTGTATGTTTTTGTTTCTTAAATTCGATTACTTAATAAAGTCACATTGAAAACTGACTTTGTGTCTAAGCAATGAAAAGAAAACAATTTATTAAAATTTATTCAGCATCTTCTTTCTTAGGAGGTACCAAGACTAGTTTTATCCTAACATGGCTCTTAAAAGTATTTTGTAAAGCATCCTGTACAGTCTCTGTCATTTGCCTAAGTCGACCCTCTGAAGCACCACCTATTAGGGTCTTTACCCTCTCTGATGGACAATGAATTAATACAACTGTACTAATAATGCCTGAAATATAAAGAAAAAAGGTAAGCAGTGTTGTCCATTACACTCAAAACTGCAACCTGAATATTATTTGTTTCATAACTTAAAAAAAGTACCTGTTTTGCTAATGTCGAAAAACTCTATTTCACTTTTTAAACGATAGGGAATTTCTTGAGGTAAGTAGTCAAGCAAAGTTGCCTGAACTGATTTTGAAATTATTTCTTCAGCAGACTGATCAGTCCATACATTTTTTGGGAACATCCATTCTGATGGCTTTGCTTGTTTCACCAGATAGTTTTTGACAGAAGAAATCCCATCTCCTGTCAGTGCAGACACCATGAAAATGTCTTGAAAATATGGCCAACCCCTGTAATCATGTTCACATTTCTTGGTTTTTTGGGTACCAGCAATGGGTTTGCCATTGATGCAATTCTCAGTTAACAACCTTGTCAGATCCAGTAACTTTCTCTTGGACTTGAGTAAATCCACCTAAAAATGCAAAGTGTTCATTAAACTACTCAATACACACCAAAATGGACATACCTTATTAAAAACTAAAAAACTACATATGTCTCGATGGCTTTCAAGTAAGTTAATAATTTTTATGTCCAATTTATCACGCAAAAAATGGTTGGAAACATCATGTATTACACCTATTATGTCAGCCTCCATCAAAACATCCTTGGAATCTCTAACAAAAGTAGACTCCAGTTTATACCTAAAATTAAATTAACTACTATTATGCATACAACAACTATGCCTTGGTTCACACCTTTTTCTTTCACTATCGCTTACGAGCCCGGGAGTGTCGAGAAACACTATTTGCGAGTCCTCCTCGGTGAATATAGCCATGGTTTTATTCCTAGTTGTGTGAACTTTGGATGAAGTGGGACAAACCTGAAATTGTATACAATTACACAACAGTAACCACCTGGAACTCACAACAAACCCTTCTGTCCATGAGGTTATTGATAAATGTGCTTTTTCCGGCGTTAGGCAGGCCTAGGATTGCCACTTTTAATAATTTTGACTGTGCCGTCTCGACACATAATTCTGAATTTTTTAACTCGTTGGCAGCTTGTGTACAAAATCTCGTAAACAGAAGGTCTTTGTTGAAAATGAACAGGTGCCTGCAAGACTTAAGAAACATTTTTTTGATTGTTCATAAATTGTTCTTTCGCGAATAACCTAACTTTCTTCTTTTCAATTTTTGTAAATTAACCTCAAAAACACAACTCAATAAGAGACTCCCGTACGTTCTTTAATACCACTAGGCTACTAATAATAGCTTTATAACGTGTTGATTTGTAACATAATAAGTAGCATCACCCCAAGTTTAATTTCATAATGCGGCTCTGCGTGTTAGGCATACAGACCCAAATACATAATCATGGTGACCAAAACCAAATATTTTTATTCTTTGGTTGTGGACATCTGTTTTTGTTCTACCGCCAAGTAAATTTTTCGAAGGTGTTAAACCGCATTTTCTTGTACGTTTTCATTTTCGCCAAATTAGATTAATACATTTAGGTGTTATTCGTTAGTCGGATTAGGCATTGGCCAGTTAGTGCGACTGCCAGGGGACATCAAAGCGAGTAACACACAAGAGAAAACTACAGCCAGGGTAACGGTTTTTTTTATTTGCTATATAAATTAAATTTTCACATAACATCGAATTGTTAGGGAGTTACATTTTTAACATTAGACTAATTTAAATTTTAGACCGCGTATTTATTTTCAAGGCATGTTGTTTACTTGCACAAAGCTCCTGTTCCCTCTTTTTGCATTACCTAGATGTCAACTAAAAGGTATTTTTACGTAAATATTCTGTTCAAGCCTTATTTACATTTTTTTTACGAGACCTATGATGAAACAGTGTAGTTCAATGGAAATTCCACAAAATTGGTCAAAAATATTATTATTAACGGGTTCCGTCATAGGCCTGGATATTTCACTAAGCACGGGAGGTAAGGACGGTTCTGAAAGTTAATTTTCATAAGTTTGTTTCGGTATTTGATAAATGTGATTGGAATCTAATCGCAGCGAAGGACAACAATATTTGAGGTTAAGGCAAAACTAACCAAAACTACTGATCTTCTTTTAACTTTAATGCCTCCCTAATTAAAACGGTTATTTCATTTCTTAAAATTACACATTTTTAACTGACAAATTCGGTTATGATTGTTTAATTTAATACCTTTTTTAAATATTATCCTATATCAATTGAAAAACTTAAGGAAAGTAATTGCGAATACGCTTGTGAAATACGGCATCAAAAACGTTTTTTTTTTGTCTTTACCTTGTATCCACACACCGTCGATTATCTAAATATATTGTTAAAATATGCTCTTTGAAAATATGTCATATCGATAGCTAATTGTTAAATTAAAACGTTTAAGGTCACTTGTAAATTATATTGACTAAGCGATAGCCGTTGAGAATAAAGGGTTTTTTTAGTCGCGCGGGCGCGTAACACTAAGCGATTGTCACCGATGCAGGTGGAGAAATCGATCAGCCCTTGTCAAGATATTTTGATGCGTGTAAATAAGTATTGCGTTCTTAAAGGCACGAATATAATTTTGAAATAAGTCCGCGGCATGCGATTCCGCGCGGTTCTGATATAACAATAAAAAAATATACGAGTTTGTTTCTTTTTTTAAATATTTTTTAAAAAGACTGCGGAAGAAATTTGATGAGGCTACCCACACCAGAGGTGAAGGAAGACGTTTTTGTTAAAGGAAAAAACGCGAAAACCACAGAACACCCTTCCAGAGGTTTGCGGTGCAATCAATATCAACCATCGTTCTGTCAGTTTAGGGTGGCTGCAAAACTAAAACTCAGACCCATCTGTGTCAGTTAATCATGCTCGATATCGGATTGAACCTCATAATTTTGCTCAAGAGTATCCAGAGTACGGATGTCATGACGCACAACATAACCCCGCCCCACCCCAAGTCCAGTGACCATGAAGTGGTGAAAATACGCGCGGGTAATAATTCGACGATTTTCCTCTCCGCCATCCGAGCCGAGTAGGCGAGTATGACCCCGTCTATGGTCCCAGAATGTTCCTCCGATTTGGGTTTGATGTGGAGCCGCTTGAAGTGAATAATGGTGAGGGTGAACAGAGCGAAAGAAGCTGAAATCGAATCAGAAGGTGCGGATGAGGTTATACCGGCTTTGGGGGGAGGACTACCTGCCAGCAAATACATGACGCCGGTCACTAGGACGGCACTGATCTGATGTTGGAACACGCCGAAAGCGCCTACGAGGGCAGCGCTACCAAGGATTATCAGGCAGACTAGGGCGCAAGAGATGGATAGGTTTTGCATCCCTGGGGAAAGGAGGAAGAATACGGCGCGGAAGTTGTCTTAAACGGGGCGCCAAAACTTACTGTGTTGCCAATCGGTCCGGGACTCGAACCCTCGGATCGTATATGGCCCCCCGGCTAAATAGTTGACGCACGGTTGAACCGGTGGGAATCCGACCCTGTTTAACAGGACTATTTCTTCCTCTGCAACAGAACGCTTTCCTCTAAAGGACGCGGATGAACCTCCAGTGTCTACTTACCGCTTATGCTAAGACAAAGCGTCCATATTCCGCCGTGCATCGGCACGAAAAACGCCACCGTTCTCTCTTGGGCGTCGTTCGTGGTCACCTTGACCACCTTCTTATCGAGCAACCACTGCAACCGAACAGTGCCGTTGGCAAAGGCGTCGAGACGCTCCACGTCCCACGTCACCTCTTCCCAATGGTCCGTCATGATGGCCGCGCAAAGCATGCCGGTCGCGCAAGTTGTCAAAACCAAAGTCCCTAAAAACGAACAAAAATGTGATCTAAACTGGTGGAGCAACCAACATGGATTTTTTGGGTGATTTAGAGGATCACGGTAGTAATGGGTATTCTATTTTTTGTCATACACGTTAATAGAAATAGCTGGTAAGTGTAGTAAGGGATTGTTTTATGTTTTTATCATTTTTTCTACCTATTAGTTAGTAGTTTACCCTTTTTTGAAGTAAGTGGTTGTGTTGAATGTTTTTGACGGTGACAATCTGGTATTAATTAATAAACATGTTTCTATATGGTAAATCCTTTTGTTTCATATGGTTGCAGCAATCTACATAAAATCGCATAAAAAATATATATATATATATATATATATATATATATATATATATATATATATATATATATATATATATATATATATATATATATATATATATATATATTTTTTTTTGGATAATAACTCGTCGAGATAGATAAAACATGTAAAAACGAATTTTTTTTTAATGTTGCTTCATAAGTTCCTATATTATCAATACGGGCAGGACCTCTATATATATGTTTTTCTACTCCCGCCTGTAAAATACCTAAATACCCACCGATCTAGCGTGCGGGAAGCGTCACTTTCCCCCGTCAGTTTCGTTTCCCACGAATCCGAGCCACTTCGGACATTTCCGGGATTTTACCGCACGGATTTGGGAGCAATCGGATGTTTTCGGAGATATTTCCCACGCTTTGAATTTTGACGTTTGTCAATTCTGACGGTCATGTCAGTGAATGTATTCGTGTTGTGTTGCGAAAATATACCCAAAAACTCGATCCGCTCGTGTCAAATGCCGTTTACCGCACTTTTTGCATAATATACTATTACTGGTTAATTTAGTTGTCACAAAATATATAAAAGAAAATGTAAATATTTCCCTTATTAAAGAAATACAAAGTGCTGTTTTTAGGTACATATATATTTTATTTTATTTTTTAACATTAGAAAGAGTCAAATATTTTGAATTTTGCAATATATCAATTTGTATACGCTTTTTTTCGAAACTTTTTTGAGAAGTTATAATTTTTTTCCCAATATTTAAATGAAATATTTTTTAATCCTCAAATAATAATATGTAAATGAGTTGGGAAAGAGAAGGACAAGAATGCCCATTACTAGCTGTCTTTTTCTACCCATTGCTACCTTTCCAATCGAGTTCTCTCGGCCGCGTAACCGCTGTTAACGCTTGTATATGGAATATATGCAGAACATGCATATAGAATATGCTCTATATGTGGACAGGGTAAAGCGGTTCTGGCCAATCCCGTTTTTTGATTTGGTGACTGCTTCCCACTCGTATAGGAGTATCATATAATCATCATATTTTTTATTATATTTGTTCTTTGTTTCATCGAATTATTAAAGGCCCCTTTGAACATAATTTTATTGACTTGTGCCGTACTCTCGAGTGTCTAACCCCACCCTGAGTTACCAGGCAACTGCCATACCTAGCAGGAAAAACACGCTGGGGTGGACGCTGCAGTTCCAGGTGGCGTCGTCGTCGACCTCGGCGCCGACAGAGGTCGCGCCCGCCGTACCGTCCATCACAAACGGGTCGTAGTCGACTATGAGGAGGTTGTACTCTGGCCGGTGGTTGATGTTACCGGTTAGCGTGACGCCGGCCTGGCCGACGAACCGCCCCAAGTAACGTAGGGATTGAATGGTGGTGGCGGCGGCGGCGATACGGGTCAATTTCAGCGCATGGAGTCTGGGGAAACGTGCGGGGGGTCGTTGGTCCGATCCATGGTCGATTATTAACCTCCCTGTGGTCGCTTACCGATAAAATTAAGTCAGTTGTCTCGAAAACCTTCGAATCGCCCAAGCCCTTACCTCTATATTGTTATATGTAGCTATCAGCCCGCACGAGTACCGAGCTTTAGGCCGTAAATTTTGTTTTTTGTGCGCGCATTAAAGCAACACTCTCGACCCGCAACGTTGAAACACATCACGACGCCATGCCGACCTTATTTCACCCGGCGACGCGTTTTTCTCCGTTTTGGAAACGTGGAAAACGTCGGCTGGGTGGCGCGGCGTTGCCGCGTTGTGCCACTGCGTCCCACCGCGGTTAAACGCGCTTACCCAATACAATCGATGAGTCATCACAAAAAAAATGAGTTGTTTTTTATTGTTTAGAAAAATATGCACAATAATAGGTATTTGACGCTGAAAAAGTGATAAATTAAAAGCCGTAATATACCAAAAATGACAATTTTCTCAACAGCTAAGTAAACATCGTTTAGTCAAATTTGGTTTTTATTTTTTAATTTCAAAATTTCTCAAAAACATGTTTATTTTGTGTTGAAGCAATACAAGTAAATTTAAAATGTTTTTATACGTTCCAGTAAAAAGAAAAAAAAAACAACAGTCCTTAAAAGTGAAAATTTACTAATTTATTAAAAGTTGAGAGGAAAACTCAGTTAGGATACTTGTGAGAAACGTCCTTGTTTTGCAGCCTATTATTTTCCAAATCAATCATTAAAAAAAATAATATTTTTAAAATACCTATGACCAGTTTTGCCTATTCCAAACAACTAGAACGTATTGTTTATCCTCTTTCACCAACTATTATGAACGCCATGCAACCAGACATAAATAACAACGTAACAACCAGGATAAATAGCGGATAGCGGCAACGTAGCGGCGGCCGGGCGCGTCGATATTCGACGACGTCACCAACCCTTCGGCGTAAGTTGTTTACTATTCCGGTAAGATTGCGTAACCGTGGTCCCGTTTTTGCGGGTTATTTTGTTCGTATGTACGATTTAAGGACGTATTTAGCATTTTTATGGTAGATACCTATGGCTCTTTGAAATAGTTAGCACAAAACCGGAAATAAAACCACACAAATGTACAAAATATTCAAGAAAATCTTAAATTAAAAAGATTAACAACATTAACTTTACGCTTGTTCACACTGACAGATTTGTCAGCCACTGCAAAAATGCTTATTTTTTGCAAATCACCAGAGTCGATATTATCATACTATCTGGCAGATCCACAATGCTACAATTTCTACGCACTCACAGTAAAAGTGTCATAGAGACGGTTTAAACTTTTCGTGTCATGAAAATTAATTTTTTTCGCCCTTTTTTGGTACAAGCATATCATCCAAGTATTAATTTATTAAACTGTATCGTGCGTTTTAATCTTCGTGGTCCCCGATCATGTGCAGCCTCCTAACAAAAAAAGCTTTGGCAAACTGGCGTCCGCCTCTCTTTTTTTTTGCGCGCCTTTTTTTGCGCTGCGTTTTTTTCTTTATTCGCCGTTTCTTTCGTGTCGGAGCGTATTTCGAATTTCAATTTTCTAGATGGCGGACGTGATCGTGGACTCGGAGAGCACCGACTCGAAGGAA
This sequence comes from Cylas formicarius, assembly GCF_029955315.1. Taxonomy (NCBI): domain Eukaryota; kingdom Metazoa; phylum Arthropoda; class Insecta; order Coleoptera; family Brentidae; genus Cylas; species Cylas formicarius. Next base: position 26,583,653 of record NW_026844326.1, on the reverse strand, counting down.
CTGCTCGCCCAGGGTATCAGGGCGTTCTATCTGCAGGACTACGAAGCGGCCGTCGTCGCCCTGAGCCGAGCTTCCGAACTGATGGTCGCGGAACACAGCAACGATCAGCACGAAGAACTCGCCGAAGTCTACACGTATTACGGCAAATCCCTGCTGGGGCTTTCGCGACAACAGAACGAAGCCCTCGGCGACGCGGTGCCCCGAAACGTCGAAGAATCCGACGAGGACGAGGGTAAGGCCAGCTCGGCGGAGGACGAGGACGAGGAGGCCTCCAAAGAAGGGGAAGCTGCGAAGCAAGAAGAAAAGGAAGAGGAGAGCAGTAACGAACGAAATGGTACCGGCGACGAAGCTAGTACCAGCAAGGGGGACTCGACCGACGACGGCAAGGGCGACGACGAGCCCACCGACCTGCAGGTCGCTTGGGAGGTGCTCGAACTCGCTCGCAAGATCTACCAGCGGCAGGGCGAAAGCTCCAGCAAGAACCTCGCAGACACGTTGGTCGTGCTGGGCGAGGTGTCATTGGAAAGCGAAATCTACGACTCCGCCATTAATGACATGAAACAAGGTAGGTGGGGGAGCCCATTCAAAATATTGTGATACTAGAAAGAAAATTTTGAATATTCTGGATATTTAATCAGAGTACCGCGGGATTCGCGGCTGAGTCCAACATTTCCAACATATTTGCACCCAAAAAAGATACATAGGTTTCGTCAAAAAGATCTACAAATAATTAAAAACAAACACAATACGTAATTAGAGAAAATATAAAATTTCCCTCACTTATACATTCGCTCAGCACACACATTCTCCTGAAAGGAGTATATTGTTTTATTTTCTAATAATTTTTGTAGTGAGTTTTTAAATTTGCTTTCGTTGGTAATGGAGTCTGGCAAGTGATTATAAATTTTAATAGACATTACGTAGCTGCTTCTTATAGTATGAGTGTTCTAGTAATATAACTGTAAACTTTAGCAGATGTTAAAAAGTCTTGTAAAGTTTTTCTTACATAAATGGCACAATGCTAAACAATTAATGAAATCACAGTAAGTACCTTTAGCTCCCTGAAAAAAAGCTGTAAACGATAAGGTATTATTTTTAAACAATTCTTTTTTGGGCAATCATTATGTGAACACTGTGAACACAATCCTATGAGACCATATGATAGTGTGGAGTTAACATGTACATAATAAAAGGATACCATAACCTATCTATTTAATTTCTCACTGGAAAAAACAGTACTTATTCATTTTGTTAGTTACAGATATGACATGGCTCTCCCAAAATAGGTTAAAATCTAAATTTTTACCCAAAAATTTTACTACTTTACTCTGCTGAATAAAACCACTGTCTGAGGTTATAAAAATACTCCTATCCGGTTGTCTATAAGAGAAAAGAACTTCAAAACTAGGCCATTCTCATCACGGATGGACTGCATCTTTGCACAATCAGATGTGGAACCATTCAACTGATGAATATCAGAATTTGTCACAAGAGCGATATCATCTGCACATAATGATAGCTTGACCAATATATTCAGGGGATTATGTGGAACACTTTTTTCAATTACACGCCACTCTTGAGTGTCGCCCCTCTCATAGAGTCTATAACTACAACTATAACGCCTACCCCTCACTCCACATTTAATAAATTTCCACTTTAAGATTTAATTATTAACCATTTGCTCGTGAGAAATCAAAAAACAAGCCAGTAGCTTTATGCTTTTCATCCAATTTCAGAATGATAAAGTTTACTATGTTTATGATAGAGTCCTGTGTAGGCTGGCCCCTTTTGGAAACTGAACTGCCCCTTAAATCAGTTATGAAACTTAATAACAAACTCAATAACTTTGGTGTAATTAAGCTTTTTCTATAAATTTTAGAGAAAAACAGAGCAAGGTCCTACAACTGTCTATTTTGTCTCGATCGTTCTTTTTATATATAGCTATTTCAGTGAAAGAATCTAAGTAGTTATTAAACCTATTAGATGCTGAGACTAGTTCTTGAAATTAAGTTCTGTCTTCAGATTTCATAAAAAATAATAATGTAATGTTTAATTTAAAAATTGATGAGTCCATTCTCTATTTAAACCCATTTAAATGTAGTCTTAAAATTTAAAGGATTTCAAACTTATGCTGTGTGTTAATATTCTTTGTTTTTTCGTTTTGGGTTAGTATTAAAAATTCAAAAAAAAAGTGTTTTTTTTTTTTTGAAGGTTTGGAGATCCAGAAGCAGCTGTTCGGCGACGACAGCAGAGTCGTCGCGGAGACTTATTACAAATTGGGCGTGGCTTACTCGACCAACACCCAGTTCGACGAGGCAATCGAGAGTTTCCAGAATTCGTTGCAGTACCTGCGCAACAGGATCAGTAGCTTGCAGAAGGTATGAGCGTCATGAACCACTGCGTCGTCCCCCGAATCCGGTAAAGCGTCGCCATTTTAGGTAAAGCCGAATACGGACGCCCAGAAGGAGGAGGTGGAGGAAATCGAGGGCCTGATCCCGGACATCGAAGAGAAGGTGGCGGACATGAAGAACTGCAAGGATGAGGTATGTGTTTGCCAAGATGTTATCGCACAGATGAGGTCAAAATTGAAACTGGCGTCGGTAAATAACTCCGAAGTTAACAGGCTGGAGGTTAGGAGGAAACTGAAATCCGACGACGACGACGCCAAATAATCCGTTAATTTTTCTGCCATGTATTTTTTTATTTTTGTAATAAAACTGATTCACCCCACGTGGAAGTTGGGTTTCATTCGCGCCTCTCGTTGTATTTCAGGCGATTAAAAAAATCAGCGAGGCCGTGAGGGAGGTAACGAGATCGGCGGCGCCCGCCGGGCAGGCGTCGGCGACGTCCCGTCCGGCGTCGGACATCTCGCACCTCGTCAAACGGAAACGCAAGGCGGAAGACGATCCCGAGGATCAGACCGCGGCGAAACAGCCGTCGATGTCGTGAAACGCCCAACCCCGCGCTGATCGTTTTGACAGACGTCAAAAATGACGTTTCGGGTTCTGTCAAATTGTTTTTTGTTCGATCCCTACCGCGCAAGCGGGGACGTGGGAGTTTATTTATTTTGTACCCTATATAGGAGTGTTTTTTGTGTCAAATAAAAGGACTGAGGTTTTGGTCTTTTTTTTTATTTTACGAGCGTCAATACAGGTAGTTTGCCTCAATAGAGAAGAGCCCAGTGACGTCATTCTTCGATGCGCGAAATAAGCGCGATATCTCCTCGCGTTATTGCGTTCTGTATCGTGCAGTGGCGGCAGTTATTTCAATTACGTGTATTTTATTGTTCAATGTCTGGTGCTTTCACCAGACTTTTAATACCCATAATGTTTATTATTCTAGTCCATTGTGTTAAGCTTTAGTTCGCTATAACTGGAAATTTTGGGTAAAGGAGTACAGCTAATAATTTGCATAATCTTCTTTATTTTTATGAAAAACTTAAACAATTAAATCAGCTTTAAGCATTCAAGCATAGCAAATTTCATGTCATACATTTAAAGTCTCTTTTTCTCCACTATATAAAAATTATACACCAGTTCCCTGATATATTTTATTTGACTAGGAGTTGCTAAGTCAAGTTTTCTAGAAACCCTCCGTCGGTTTTTTTTTGTGGAGTGCTGTATGAGCAACTGGAGTTGTCTGCAACCTTTGACGTTTCTTTTAAAATCCTTTTGAGGATAGAGAGGGAAACCTTTGTAGCTGCCAAAGTATGTTCTCTAAAAAGTATACATCTATTATTTTAAGCCAACAAATTTTAAGAGAGATGGATGTTTGTTTTAATTACATCTGACATAAAGAAACAAAATTATTTACCTGTGATATTTTAAAGTCTGTTTCCATATGCATAAAATAAAAGGGATAGGGACTATGGACCACTTGTCCCTTCCTTTCAAGTTTCGTTAGTACTTAAATTTAATTTAAAAAAAAACTGTGACAAAATTACAAATTGCTTGAAGCACTGGTTCCGGCTTATGTTTTAAATTGATTTATAAAGAAAAACATATTATGTTTACGTCCTAATTTTATGCAAAACGTGTATACTACTGCTAATAATTAAATCTTTGTGAAATTTAGCAAATATGGTCGCCATCTGGCTTATTAAATTTATTACATTAAAGTTGTACCGTTGTTGTATTATTTCATTGAAACACCTTACCTTAACAAACAACCAAAACGAAAATAATAGTCTATAAAATAGACGAAATATAAGCACCGACTGAACACAGCCACGGAAAGTAAACAACCGGAACGATTTGATCCACGCCAATGGTGGCCGCATTTTCGGACGACAGCTGCTTGCCGTTTCAAATTCGTCTTCTGCGCATCTGACGTAATGGGCACTTGTCTATTGAGACAGATCTTAAGTGATGGATGTATTAATTCCAAAATAAACGCGCACGCGTAAAATTTCTTGTGACAGGGCAAAACTATCGTCGCTTTTTACACACACAAATCACTTCTTCGAGATAATACGATAACTAGAGGAATATACCATCTGTGCAAACGATTTCTTCACTACGAGGATCGGTCGGAGACATCTGTGCAAACGATTTCTTCACTACGAGGATCGGTCGGAGACATCAGTCAACTTTTATAATAAATTTATACGAGGGGGTACTTGTACGAATATTCTAATTTGTGCATTTCTGTATTCAATTAATATACATGAAAACAAATAAATGTTATTTTGGGTTAGATACATTATTTTGCTTATTGTATGTAGGTTGTTAAGTTAATTTAAAACGCTCACTTTCACAACAAAGTCGATACTGATGGTCATTTCTACAGTATTTTACTCGCCTACATCTGAATTAACAATATTTTAAATTCCTCGTTAAAAGATTTTTTGGCTACCTTTACTCTTAGTTGATTCAAACTACGTCCGATTTGTGATATTGTTTCATATCTTCAGCCTTTATCAGAAATGAATTTCTATTTTCATCATCTATGGAGTCAGGCAAATTTTAGTTTGCTGTAACCAGAGATCTAGTTGCTCATTGTTTAAATCTTAACAAACAATCTTTTGCAACATTTATAATATAAAAATATTACTTTTTAGTTTTTACTTTATGCTCTCCTTATTGACATACAACTAGTAATATATATTATTATTATTTTGCTGATGAGATTTTGTAGAATGGCAAAACATTATTTTTTCCGATTGTTTAGTAACAATATATTCGCTACTGTCATTTTTAAAGACCAATTAAATGAATTCTTCTGAACCAAATTGAAGTTTGATGTAAAAGCAGTTTTTATACTTCAATTCAATTCAATGATGCGTTTCACAGATAGCTGTTGGGCACGACTACCTGGATCATTCGCCCATTGCCGAAGTTTTTATACTTGTTTGTGCTCCGATAATGACTTCTCAAGACTCCGTTAAACTTAAGCCAGACTACATTCGACCAACACCGCCATATTCAATCAATTTGGATGAAAATATATCAGATTCGGAAAGATTAAGAAATTCAAAACAAAACCGAATTTAAAATAAGCTTATGTCGTCATGTAGGTGCATGCGCAGTTGATGGAAAAGATATTCATCTCGTTAACGCCTCATTGCCCGAGAAGCTGAAAAGGCATCACCGACTGTCAAAACTTCAAAAATCGCAATCCCAAAAAAATACATGATTAAATTCTCAAATCCAATTCGAAATTTATTCACAGTTTGACATCGCGTCGATTAACAAAACATGAAATAAAAACAGAATACACCAACATTGATTTTCGAGTTCTTCGGGTATCTTTTGCGAACCCTATGTTAAAATGGGTTCGGTTATAAATAAGACGAGTTTTTCCTGATGATTTTTTTACGACCACACCTACTCACTCGACGAACCAGTCAATTGAGCAGTTCCTTTTCCAACTTTTTCCGGTACCACAGGTTGGTCGACAGTTGCAATGTCCTGACCGCTAAAATGGCGCGCAAAACTGAAACGAATGCACACGTCGCAAAACCAATCTTCACCGGTCGGAGCGTATACCAAGTCCCAAAAACGATATGCCGATCGCTATCCACGCCAACGACGAGACGTGACGTATCGACCGCAGTATCGACAACATCTGCACGAGACTTTTGTACTGGTTGTAGTAAATACCGTATAGGGTGAACACGAGCCACGGGACTATGAGGGCGACATTCCTCTGAAATGATAAAAAGGGCAAAAATTTTCATGGCGGCACACACGAGAGAGTAAATCTAAAAGCTGATTTCGAGATTTACCGATCCTTTGCCTACATCTGAACGGTTACGTTACTCATGCCGATTTTTTTTGCACGTTGGCTAAACTGCCTAATCCTCCGTCGGGTGGTACTACGATACGGAAATAATTGGAACTTGAACCGAACGGACATGCGTCAAGTGCATCTTTTTCATTGGTCCATTAAAATCACTCGTCCGCTCATCTGTGATATTTTGTTGTTTGTGCAGTGTGACAAATGGATAGTTTCAGACTAGTTTTATTGTTTGTTTTTATTCATGACGGCGCAGTTGTTTCGGCGGAAACAACTCAAACGGTGAAAGCGGTGAAATGACAGGTGAGGTGAGTTATTACGAAAACGAGAATAAATGCCGGTCGCTCTAAGGTTATATGTTCGTTTAAACGTTTTGATTGAGGCATTTGATACTGAAAAACGTGTGAATAGTTATAGTTAGAATACCAGTCTCTTTTATGTGTGCGAGATAATACCTAAATATTTAAACTAAAGATTGTGTCTTTCATAATTATAAAACATCGTGTTTAGTGTGTTTCTATCTTTGGGTATATATTCTAATAAACGCTTGCTGTGTTATGAACTGTAAGGGGAATTGTAAGTATGTAATTGTAATATGCTGCTGGTTCGGTACTCCTGTTTTACTGCCAACGGCACGAAAAGTATTATTTAGTTTTCTGTAATTATTCTTAATAGGTGCCTGTGAAAACAACGCCACATTTAAAAAGGTCTGGAAATGCTTCTTAAAATTTAATTGTATATTATTTAATCCTAGTAAAATAATTTTGGTATCAAAAATATGATGGATTAATAAATAAAAATATCTATGCACCACCTCTGTATGAATTTCTAGACCATTTTGACCTATTCTATATATTTGTACTATATTTTATCCTCTTTCACCGATATTTGATATTATAAAGTCCATATGCAACCAGATATATCGCTTCCTTAATGTGATGACTCATACTTCAGCGTTCCAGGGCTTTGTAATGTGTCCAATTGGACATGCACCAAGTGGCTTCATTTTGTCCATTAAAACCACCATCTCATCACCTGCGATTTTTGTTTGTGCTGTACGATGAAAAGGTTAGTTTCATATAAGTTATTACTTGTTTTTATTTTTGATGGTGCAGTGTTTTTTATTTATTAATTTATTTAGATACGCTGTTCAACAGGATAAACCCAACTACAGAACAGGGACATAAGTGACAAATTAAAAACAAAATACAAAAGGACAGCAAAATGCTAATACAACGTAAAATAAAAAAAAATTATATGCCATTCCTTAAAAAAACATGTTTTAACGTCACGTACAGAAGAAGAAAATATACCAAGCTGGAAAATTGCCGGGTTGGACAGAACATTCTGTGGAAAGGAGAGAAATATTTGTACGCGGCGCAAAAAGGTAAAAGGTTTGATCTACTCTTGAGGTAACCCTGAAAACACCAAAGTTTAATTTAATAAGAGACCCGGATCAACAACCTGATTATGAATAATTTTGTATACCACCGAATGAGTTATGCCTATTACGAAGCGAAGTATTGCTTCTATCAATTGGGAGATATTTATTATAATGCCTGAAAGACAAGAATTTCAAAAATTTTCGTTGTACCGATTCCAACTTCCTTGAATGGACTGTTAAGTCTCGAGAGTTCCGTGCTATAAACTCGTACATTTTATTCGCGGCAGACACAGGGGAGTCAATATGTGGAATAAAAGAAGGTTTTGGGTCAAAAGTGACACCTAGACCAACAAAAGTAGCTGGACGCTGAAGTACGATGTCATTGATTTGATTAATCATATCTGATATTCCTTTTAAGGGATGGGATTTAACCAAGAATCGTAAACCTAATAGGATTGCCCAATCCCATAAGACATACGTTCGCCAAAATTATCGATCGCACGTGATCGGTTGTGACGTAAGCGAAGTCCTCTAACGGTTTTTGTGTATTCTATCAATGGATTTGAAGGCGTATTAAACCGTTGTATTTTGTGTTCTTTGAACAATTAAAATAATTTAAACTAGTGAGTTGTGCGCTTATGTTTGCGTTAATTGTATTTCTGCAAAAAAAACATGGACAAAACAGTGTTTTTAAACTTTAACAAATACTTTAAAATTGCTTGAGTGGCGAGAACTGAGAAAAAAAGTATTTTTAACGTTAAACAAAGACTTAAAAGTTTTGTGTTCGTGCTGCTTATTAGCGGTGTTGTTAGTTAGGAGGTAAGCTCAAAATATTCCACATAATAATATAGGTAACACCGGATATATAACAAACTGGCGCCGATCTTTTAGATAAGATGAAAACAAATTGATTAGAAGGATAGACAACATCAGTATCAGATCGCAAGTCTCGATTTTCAGCTATAACTTGAATGTATTGTATGTTTAAATGATGTTCTTACTGTTGATAATCCCCTGTGTAACATCCATGACGTGAAGGCGATCAAAAGGACGTCCTGCATGTTAAAAGTGACGGCGACGCCTGAAAAATCGTCTCAACGACTCAAAAGTTCCTCGACTCGTACCTCGGACACCTTACCCGTCATGTTGGTGAAGAACTCGACCTTCGCGGCCGAGTTTATCGCCGAGAACAGCCACAACGACGTCAGCAACAAAGTCGGCGTATCGTGCGGGTCGGGTTTTTGATACGGTTCGGCTTTAGCGCCGCTCATTTTCGATTTCGCGCGAGTTTAACAAAAATTTTGACCGGGCCGAGTTTGACGGTCGCCGCGAGTGACGTTTCAGACGTTCGACGGTCGAGTTGTATTTTTTCACTTTGGAAAAATTTTTCATGGAACTCGAAGAACGCGGCCGTCCAAATTTAAAATATGTTCGCGTTGGCCGCCAGGAACATGAAAATTCCGTTCCATAGCGTGTTGGGACCTGTGCTGACCAAGAACAAGATGCACATCAATAAAATTTGCTCGCATCCGATTTTTGGGTTTGTTCCTGTTTACGTGGGCGCGTTGGGCATCATCGGGGTGGTAAGTGTGCGGGAACATAAACGCCGCAAATATCAACGAGTATATATACGTAGGTTTTGAGTATATTTGACATAATAAGGATAATACGGTGCGGGTCGATTTTGCCTGGTTACTTATGGAGGGAACGGATTAAAAACGGTCAGTTTATATCGCCAGAGGTGGAACGCGATTGCAAAATGATATCGCTGGTCATATCCACCGAGTACTACCTTTTTCTTCTAGTCGGTCTCGTTACGGTAAGGCTTTTTAGCTGTAAGCACGCGCGGGCCCTGTCAAGCGAAATGTAATCCAGCGAAATTGAGTTGTTTACTTTATTTTTGATACTTTTTACAAAACTTTTGGATTCCTCCTGCATCGGTTTTTGTTGAGTCGAACTAGCTAACGTTTCGCCAATCATCCTGTTGTTTTCTTCAGAGCTTGACTGAAACTGGCTCGCATTTTACTCTGCACCTACTAATATATTGCTTGAGGGGGCGGAGCTAAATGAGGGGCATAAACACCGTCTCGGATGACTGATTCCCATATTGGGGACACGTAGAGATCTGAGTCGGGGTTAGGATTGTTAGGTTGCTTATAGGACGACAGGACGGAACATGGGTCTAAAAATGAATGTCGCTAGAACAAAATTTATGGTATTCAGTCGCCAGCCATACGCCGATGTATTCCTACATATAGATCAGCAAAACATCGAGAGAGTTACAGACAAGCATTTTTCAATTAAGGTGACGAGGTTTGGTTCCAGATTCTCGGATTTTAATATATGAAATGATGGTGAGAGGTTCAGGAATAGGAACTTTAGTAAAGAGGAATTCTACGTCGAAACTAACCAGAATATCTTATGTGTCTAATGTAATGCTTTTTAATTGTTCAATGAAGTGAAAGGAATTAAGTACGAAACTGTCAGTTTTATTAAGGAAGCTTGATATTTTGCTAGAGAATATGTTTGAGAACCAATTGTGCTGACAATAGGTCGAAGGGGTAATACTGGTTTGTGAATCTTTGGATGTCCGTAGAGACGAGGAATTTTAGACTCACGAGGGCTGACAGATTTTTTCACGGAGTCTGCGTTTCGTAGATGACGTAGGATCTTTTTTAAGTTGAAGATATGATCCGTCTGTAAGAATATCTTGAATCTTTTCCTGATATTCATTTGCGTTCATGATCAAGAAAGCCAACAGGACGACTGGCGAAACGTTAACTAGTTCGAGTCAACAAAAACCGAAGCAGGAGGAATCCAAAAGTTTTGTAAAAAGTATTACAGTAGCCTGTGGAACTTTCTTTGAAAAATTTATTTTAATTAATTAATAATTATTATTATATAAATTCGATGTGACAGTTGTTAAATTGTAAAACGTGTTCCTTCTACAAGAATTGACAAGTGGAACTCGCTTGTTTATCCTTTAACGTAAACGGAAATTCATATATCAACAGTCTTTACCAGCGAGGTTTCTCAGGTACAACCCCGGTGTTGGGAATTTATACTGTGTTCGATTTCTTAATGCGAGTGAGTTATAAATCATTATTGAACTGTAAAACTCTAGTCGTCTTGTTCTACCAATGTTGATTGTCAAGGTCCCGAGAGTGGCAGATAGACGGACAAGTAGTCGTAGCCAAGTAGCCTTAGTGTTTAAAATTAGAATTATAGTTACTTTCCGGTAGTTGTTGGCAAAGTTCGTTATTGTTGTTGAGATACGGATTCGGTGTTCAATGCTCAAATATGTTCAAAAATGACTTGAGTTCTACAGTCAACAATGTACCGAGGTGTGCACGTCACCAAAGAAAGAAAAACTGTAATAAATGAGGACGAAAAGACTGCTACTTGTTTTACTTAAAAAAAAAAGAATTGTCCACCTTGGGCTAAATAAGGTCTGAAATGAATAAGGATGATTTCTTTCCACCATAAGTTATTTTCCGGCAGTTTTTGGCGAAGTTCGTTCTTGAAAATGGCTAGCGTTTCAAAATTTTTTGGTGATAAACGAATTAATAAAACTGCGGTTTATAAAAATGAGAAAATTACTATTCTCTAAGTGTTCGCTACCAAAACTCAATATTCGGAGTTGCGAAAATAATTTAAACGTGTTCGAATATGACTGGAGTTGGACAGTCAACAATATAACGAGCTGTTCACCAGGTCACCAAAGAGAATTACAGGAAGAAAAGATATTAATAAAGGAGGATTAAAAGACTGCCATGAAAAGAATAATGAAGTTTACTTAACAAGAGAAATATATTTTTCTTCTTAAGTACAATGTCCTTTCAAAACGTTGGTAACTATAATTGTCCATCTTATCGCATACTAGTATAAATATTTAACTGAAATTCACCCCATACCAGTCTCGGGAGATTTTTCATCGAGGATGTCTTTGTTCTGCCTGAAGCTCGCCTACCTGCTATCTTGCCTTGCATAATATTTTATAGTAGACGTAACGTAAGGATTATTTCATTCTACCCATGGACATATAAATATAAATTTTGGTTACAAAAAAACACAGAACCGAAAGCAACTTTTAATAGACAAAGAATAGAGAAAACACTTTTAAATTGAGGGATGTTGAAATCTTCCTATCAGAGGGAATAAAGTCAGTGTATTGTGAAAAATGGAGTGTGTCGAGCATGCGATTAAAATAGAAGAATGGGGGAGCTGATAACATGATAGAAAACACTGTAAAGCCCCTAATTATTTCGCTGGACTCCAACGACTATAGTTCATCTACTACTAATAAAATGATGATGATGATTGACAAATGAAGTTGTATTGTAAATAGCAGATTTTTTTAAATAATATTTATTATTATGTATCTATTGTCATATTATTATTATTTTGCTAATAAACTACCTATTTACAAAAGTTCTATATGTCTCCTGCGTCGGTCGTTGTTGAGCCGAACTTGCCAAGTTTCGCCAATCATCCCGTTGGCTTCTCCAAGCTTAACTAAGAGTTTCAGTTAAGCTCTGAAAGATGATTGGCGAAACAGTAGAATGTAGAAGTTTCTTTGAAAAAAAAAAATGTACCTCTAGTAACGCCGCCTTTACTTTCATTACTTTCATTTTCAAACTCGTCTTTCTATTGTATACAAATTAGTGAGACCCTAAAAGACCTACATCTTAAAAACTAAAATGCAGAATTCGTCGTAAACTGTCATTGCAATGTATCTGAACTTTCGGATATAACCATTAAGTTGTCCACCCTGTTTAATGGTTCCTTTCTTCGCAAGTTTATATTTTATTACTCCCTCGCATTAAGAAACGCAATATAACGACAAATGGTGATCGGCCAGAATGATCTGACAGGAGTGCACATGCGGATTAAAGAATTGGAATTATCGCTTGACATGGCCGTTCAGGCAATATCTCAGCTTACAATTTTTCAGAACAATCCCGTCTTTTACATGCCCTATTTAGCGCTGTACTCGCTCATAATCACGTTGGAGGTGATAATATTTCTTACGAAAGTGTTTGTCGATGGCGTCGATTTTAAAAAGTGCGGCCTGGTCATGTCCCTGTTTATGGTGTTCAATTGGACGTCCGTGTTCTGCACCCTCGCAAGGTCAACGTCGTGTTGCGACTTCTAATTTAAAATGTACCGATTAAAATAAAGGTTTCAGGCGTCTATCCAGTTTATCGTCAAGTAACGCACCTGGTTTTCACTGATACTAGCTAAAACGGCCCTCTTTTTTACCGAAACGCCCAATCTACCGAAACCCACTAAATTTGCAGGAGTTAATAATTTTTCTCGTTCAATACACCTCACAATAAATACTGCGTGATACACAAGCGGGTCCCCAAAATACACCAAAAAGTCTCCGCCGAACTTTTCCCCGTTTGTTATGTAATAGCCCCGTTCCCACAAATCCCTAAACACTTTTATTTTAAGGTCTGAAGTGAATTTGCACACTACTTCGGCGCTCAGCGATTGGCTTTCGGATTCGCCATCTCGTTTTAAAAATATTGGCCATATCATATTGTCTCTGTTGATTTGACTGGACTTTTCGAGCTCCTCCTCGAAAATTTCTTCTTTCGAACGAAGGTCGCCTATTTTTCTTCTGTTCTGCACTATCTTATCTATAAGCGATTCCAGTTGCACTTTCCTAACCTGTTTGTATTCAATTTGTTGCTGTTCCAAGAGTTTTTGCTCGAAAATTTTAAATCTTTCTCTATCTCTCTTCATATAACGAATCTCTTGTAAAGTAGCAATATTTTTGTTCAGCAACAAAAATGCCTCTTCTGGTAGTAATTTCAAAGGAAGTGAAGGAATAAATGAAGTGCTGCCCACGACTTGGCCTACTATTCTGTGCGTATTTCTGATTTCGCACCAGTCATCCACATCGAAAACGAATATTGCTCCCTTTTCAAAATGCAACTTAATCATTTCTAAATTTCAAATCTCATAAACGTAACCTCAAAATAACTGAACTTTAATTCAATAATGCGTTTCGCTAATTCAGTTGGTAAATAACTGAACTTGTTCGCACCATGGTATGACTTTTTTATAACATTGCGCAAGCCGAGTAAAGACACTGGCCCATTACTACTACTTGCCGAGGGTTTTTTTTTATTTCGATCATAAACCGACATATATGAGTTCTTATTACATGCAATTAAGGTCTGGTTCCAACTTGAATCGTGCGACACGAATTTACACTCATACAAACACTAGGCGCACAGCAATTACAAATTAAAGCATATAGGTAACAAATCAACTTAACTGATTTCAGCGGATTAGGTACATTCTATCAGGTGCAATGTTTCCCACAAAATTTTCATGGTAAAAATACTTTAGAGAAGTCATAGTACAGTCTCGAATACTTATCGATGAAATGTTTTGTTGTTGTGCTTATGAGCACATGGGCGAATAAGCTCCGTAAAATTGCCCAATACATTTATGGTCCAAGCAACAATTCTTAGCGCCCAAATGTGACGTTTATCCGGTTTATAGGTTAGAATTTGTGTTTTTATTTTGAAATTGTGTTTAATAAAAGAGATGCTGCCAAAGGATCGTAGACGATTGATTTAAGTACCTCACATTTTTTTTTTTGCACAAACCGCAATAATGAAGGATATTTCCGATTATTTCGGATCTCCTAGGTCTACCAATTGCCATGACATCTCTGTTCAACCAAAAATGCATAAGAAACAAAATCAGTCCCACAACAAGAACGAAAATGCCGACTTATTGTCCCCACCACAGGAAAACACGGAGCAGAGTTCCTTAACTTTATCGGAGGGAAAGATTGAGTTGTTGGAAAATCATGAGACCTCCTGTAAATCCAAAGTGAATGCTTTTTATATATTAATGGATAGCAGAAATAACATCATCGGGCAAAATTCTGGCGGTAAAGTGGTTGAGCATAAAGAAAAATCACCAAATATGCTGGAAGAAAGAAAAAAGCTGGAGTCTAGGAAGAATGTATTTGAAAACTGGGCTGAACAGAAAGGTGCATCGAAGAGGAAAAGAAAAGAACTGGAAATTGACAAACATATAAATGGAATTTTGGAAAAGAGGGCAAAAAAATTGAAAAAGATGCTCCATATAGCCGATAAAGGTGAGGAATTGGATAAAGGAGTAAGAAGGCATAAAAAAAGAACTAGGAAATTAAGCTCTACAGACTCTGAAGCAAGTAATTCTTCCCAATCAGATGAAAAGACCAAAAGCAACCGATTCTTGCAGATAATTGAAGAGAATGCTCAAGATTGTACTGATCTAACTACCATTCAGAATTCGAATGAAAGCCAGAAGAGTTTAAACAGCTTTTTTCAAAAATTTGAGACTGATGAATCTAGTCAGGATTCACAGACTCTTAAAAATCTAAGGAACTGGAAAATGAAGATCAGATTGAACGCCAATGAGAAAAATGATAAAATCAAAAATCACACTGAAAAAATTATTAATATCGAAGAGGAAGAAATTGTTTTGTCAAGTGACAGTGGTGAAGAAAGCAGCATTCCAGATACAGTAATCTCAAAAAAAGTGGCCCCAATTTTTCTTAAGAGTACTCCAAAACCAAAAGTAGATGAAAAGTTTGAAGAAGCCAAAAAGCAGTTCTTGCTTAGTGGAGTCCCAGATGCCTTAAAGAGAACTATTGAAAGGAGAAAGAAGTAAGTGTTAGCTTATAATATTATGTTTTTGTACTTGAATAGTGAGTCACTTTTAGCTTTGAAGAAAAAAGTTTTGAAATGTTTCCCAGAACTAGTCACGTGCAGCAAAAATGCAATCACAGTTTTTGGAATTTGCCAAGTAACATTACCAAAGTGTCTTATCTGGGTGATACAGACTTCTGCACTCCAATTTTAAGTTGCAGCGGTTTGATATCTAAGAGTTCAAAACCGGCAAAGTTGACCAAAATGGTCGATAGAGTTAAAGATTTACACTCGATCATAAACAAAATAAAGCAAGAGAATCCTAATTATCCGGTTTTCAAAGCTTTCAGACAAATTTATGAGAGGAGCGGTAAGGCTGGTGCCGAGGTTAAATCTGATAAAAAATCTTCCAGAAGACGTTCTCGCAAGTCCTGCGATCGTCGTGAGTTTCAATTTTGTAAGGATTACGAAATGTGGACTGACAAGTACAAACCACGCACCTCCGATGATATTTTCGGCAACCATAAAGGTGTAGCTGCTCTCAGACGTTTTTTGGCGAGTTGGGCGAACTACAGCGACGAAATCAACTTGAGAAAGAGACTTAAAAGGGGTAATTCTGATAGCGAATCTGAGTTTGAATCAACGGATTGTGACAGTAGGGCCAGTACTGATTTGCCAGGGAACACTATGATCGTCGGAGGTCCCTGTGGTTCTGGAAAAACGAGCGCCATCTACGCCTTGGCTAACGAATTCGGGTTTAATGTGTTGGAGGTCAACGCCAGTACTAAAAGAACAGGTTAGGTTACCTTTGTAGCTTTTCTAATGGCGTGAGTACAGCTGTTTTTTATTAACTCATTTTTTGTAATGCCGTCGCTGTCTTGTTAAAGTTGGTTACTTACTACTGCCCTCAAGACCTACTTTAATTTTCTGAAATACTTAACTGCCAAAATTTCATTTTTAATAAATAAAGCCACAAACATTTCTGGCTTGCAAAGTTTAAATGGTCTGAGATATTTAGGTAACTCGGTAGTGACGTCACTATTTCACTGTTATAGAGTGTTTTTCTCTATCATATTTTGTGCTGTCGTCCCCCAAGAACAATGACAAAATGGCGGCCTTATCCGCGAAATGTAAAAAGTATCTTTACTTACTCTTTCATTGTTTAAATATATGTTTACTAAATACAAGAACAAAGAGAAAATAATTGTTTCAGGTAAAAGACTTGTTCAAGAATTGCAAGAAGCCACTCAGTCTCACCAAGTGAGGAAAAATGATATTGCGGCGGCGCTAAAAGGGGGCAAGTCGGAAAAAGCGCAGGGTCATGAGAGTAGACATAAAAAGCTGTGCATTTTGCTAGTTGAAGATATAGATTTGGTGTTCGACCAGGATGACGGTTTTCTAACCTCACTAAATCAATTAATTGGTACAAGTAAGAGGCCGATCATAGCGACTACCAATGATACGAGTCCAGTTCACGTCCAGAAGCTGCTCGTCCAGCACGAGTTCGTATTATTCGCGCCTTTTGGATTGACCACCCTGTCGGTGTGGTTACAGATAGTTTGTCTGGTAGAGGGTCTTCTGGTCGATAGGGGCGACATCGGTTCTCTTTTGGAATACAACAAGGGTGACGTTAGAAAGACGCTGCTGCAGCTGCAGTTTTGGGTGCAAAGCGGGGGTCAATTAAACCGGGTAGCATCTTTGCCGCTCGTAAACGGCGACGATTGTTTTTCTAACCTCGAAAACAGGATTACGGATGAAGAGCTGGTGGTGACCTTAGGAAATGCTGGGAGCGGCAAGCGTTGCTTCGTCCACGGAAACCTGCTCGGTAGTTTTGATATTTTTAGAGAAAACTGTAACTACAACGTGCCTTATCACTTCAATTTGGGCACTTTGTATTGGAACGCGGCGAATCTATTGAGTTTGTCCGACGCTTCCAGGCGCAGAACTGATCCAGGCGGCTACAAGTCTGTCAGTGGCGACGAAGCGATGCCCTTAGGAAGTTTGGAGATGGCTTTGAGCTATTATGAAGCTCTGGTAACCACCGACGTGTTGTTTACATCACAGGCGTACTCAAATACATCGGAACCAGTGTTGAAAAATTGGTCGGTGCACTTAAAGGACAGCCTAGAGTTAACTGAACGCCCAAGCACAGAAGGTTCGCCAGACTTTGCTCACGATCTCGCGCACACATTGATCAACAGCTCACTCGAACGTTATAAGAAGTGTTCCAATACCGCCAGCGCTCTTAACATGGCTTTGCCCGACGCGAAGGAACGCCGGTGAGTTAAAGTTCAAACTTGCTAAATGAAACATTAATTCATCTGACACGACGACAAATAATAAACCACTCTTTAAAGTGGGTGGATAACGTTATTACAGAAGCGACAGTTTCGTCTTTGGTGGCTTTTACTTTTAATGTTTTAATATTAACATAATTTAAAATAGAACAAAAAATGTTTAGATTTTCACAGTTATTTATTACTTTATGACAGCTGTTTCGGCAACACCGTAACTTTATCAAATACAATATCCGGATACCTATATGTATAAACAGGTAGTAATAGGTTTTTATTGACGGGTGTAGGGTTATAAATTTAAATATGAAAACGAAGACGCATTTAAATCAAATTGGTCATTATCTAAGAGATTCGAATATCTCATTTTATTAATTTCCATAGCATCCAACAAATTTAGTTTTCTGCTTTTTGTTTCATATGTAAAATATCAAAATTATCGTTAAACACGTGTATTTCTGAATTTAAAGGAATGGCATAGTTAGAATCCGAACTTTTATTTTTATACGCCTTTTTATGTTCGTTAATGCATTTCTTAAATGTTCTACCTGATTGTCGGATATACATTTTTCAGAGTTATTTGAAACTTCTTTTTAGTTCTAATCTTATCTGTCAAAAAGGGGTAACCATTGTTCACAGTTATTTGTTTTATAATATTTAATTGTTTTAAAATTTTCTGCAGAAAGTGCTATATTAAGTAGTCTGTGGATAAAAGCAGCCATTTTGGGTGTGTAAGGGCGATTCGAGTTATTATGAATTATTGAGTGTGAGTTTAGTTATTGTTAAGTTTATGGTAAAATTTATACGGCTATGTATGGAGTTAATATGATGAAACAAGGACTGCAGAGGTCTTTAGGTTCCAGTGAAACAAGCAAAAACATCATCTACGTATCTATACCGCTAGAGAAATCCTTTACTCACAGGAAATTTCTGCAAGGAGTGGACTAAGTGGGTTTCCCATAATAATATAATATAAAATTGACTATTAGATCCAAAATAATTTTGGTCTAAACAAACTATTAAGCTATCTAGCAAGTTTTGTTCTATGATAGGGTTGATTTGTCTCTGAGTGAGAATATTGTCTGTTATGTTTATTACGTCAATTGGTGAAGTGATAGGAAGTAGAGTTTGGACGTTAAATGGAACTAGAATTGCCCTAGGAGGAATTGTAAATGTCTTTAACCTTGTTAATTAGTTCGAACGAATTTTTGATAAGATATCTAAGTTTAAAGGCAATATGATATTCTAAAATTTGTATTAATTTTTTTGAGAATTTAACTGATAGTGCTGTTATAAAAGAAACATCACGTTTTTTGATCGCTTTTGTATGATGTTCTGTGATTCGACAACGGCAAAGTAGTCCTCAGTCCATAATTGTTGTCTTCTTCGTAGGTGGCGCGCGAATCAGCACGCCTGCGAGGAATTCCTCACTGGCGCCATTTCTGTGTCGGCCACTCTAGAGCGTACTTCCGTAGCGCTAGATTATTTGCCGGCTCTCAGGGCCGTGACCCGTTCGGAAGAGTCTCGGGCCGCCTCGAATACGAAACGGGGCAAAAGGTTCAGGCACTACTTGAAAAATTTCAACGTTTCGTTCAACGAGAGCTTATGTAAAATGTCCGCCTCGGTGTTAACGTCGGACGACTTGTGACACCGACCCACAGAGAGTTTATATATTAATGTACTTAGTATATCGATTTTAGTTCGGTGTTTTATTCGGGCAAACAAAAGAAAATGCCGACGGTAAAAACTCAAGTCTTTATTTCAAACAGTTTCACAGATCTTGACAAAATATTTGTAGTCTGCAAGGGTGAAAAGAAGCCGCCGACAACATGGGATGGAAAATTACACTCCCGCGTACGAGTCCCTACACGTTCACTGTAAATAATCGTCACAAAATTTGGGGCAACGCTGTGGCCAAAAAAGTTGCGTAACAAAGTCTATCGTTTTTTTATTTACAAAATCCTAGAACAAACCGTTCAGAATGCAAATTAAATTTGCTGCAAACAATGCAAAAAAAATTATGCCAGAAAAATAAACATTTGCCAAAAAAAAATCTTTCAGTCTTCGTATGGTAACGCTTCGCGTATATTTCCCATAAAAAAGTCACACGCCTTCCACTGTCTGAATGAAAAAAATTTTAAGATCCCAATAAAGGAGCAAAAATAAAAACTAAAAGGTTTTCTACGACCGCGAAAACACCTGATTGGTGTTCACCCACGAAGCGACCCGTCATCAAAATTTTACAAATTGTCTGCGGCGCACAAATATAAAATTAAACTATTCCATTAGCTCCTACAGACGCTGGGTTTCGCAATAAATTGCCCATTGGGGTGCCAGGAATAAGTGCGTAAACTTATTCCGACCACAAAAGTTTTTTTTGTGGGGTCGAAAATAAACTTTCCGTTAATTGTGGCGACCTTACCGATCCGCGCCACAAAAAATATCTTGTGGCGTGACACAGACACAACACCACAATAAATTAATTTTTAGTTTGGAAGCAGAAACATGTCCCAGAAAACCGAAAAAAAAAAACATATTCCCTTCCGTATTTGTGGCAGCGATTAAAAATGCTTTTGCAAGTGAAACAGGAAATAAGGTGCGGCTTGCGGTTGGGTGGAGCAGAATTATGACGAGTATATGTAATCTAGCCATAAAGTTTTTTGTAGTAGGGGTGGAATATAGTTGTTTTGCATACTGTTTGTGGAGCAAAAAATTATATGGTTGGGAAAATAGATCTGAGGCGAATTACGTTCCCTACGAGTTAACAAGTGATGACGTCATCGGCGCGCGAACGGTCCCACAAAAAAAAAGTCCAGGCGAAATTTTACGTGGCGGTGGCGTCTTGAACTTTGGACTTTCTGTGGTCGTAATTGACGAGGCGCTGTCCCACCAAATACTTGTCGTTCTTGATGTGCTCATAGAGTTTCCGAAACTGTCTCACCTGGAGGACGACCACGACCGTCACGACGCCGGCGAGCAACAGGAACGGGTACAGGCGGCGGGCGATCAGGTTCCTCGCTTGCAGGTTCGTCACGAACATCGGGACAAACGTGTAGGCTATGACGTAAGGTACCGCCAGGGCGAACCCGAAACTAACAATAACCGGGGCAGCGAGCTCTTTAAATATGAACGTCAGGTTCATGTCGCGGATCCCGTCGCGATAAGCGCGCTCTATCGCCGCCCGTAGGAACCAATCGGGACCCATCATCGTGATCGCGCACGCTATTTTCGTGTACAACACGCCCAACGCCCAATCTTGCCAAATAAACAGTATGGGTGTCTGGTGGATGGGTACACGCAGCGGTATGACCACTACCAGCTCCAAAAGAAGCCCGAACAGTAACGGGATTATTCCCAACAGTATGGTACTCGCGATTATCGTTTTCAAACCCAGGAGGCACCACTGTTTCAATCTGTCCATCATGGCGGCGCGGCCTTGCGGCAACCAACCGAGCACGAGGGTGACCGCTCGCGCGGCCAGCCAGCACAAGTAAAGGCCGCAAGCGGCCGTGTACAGTTCGTGCACTTTGACCTCGGTCTTTGCTTCTGTCGCGGAGATCTGTGGTCCGGGGGGCGGGGCGCCGACTAACCATAACGCCATCACCCTCCGGCCCAGCCACACCGGGATCGTGAGCGCTATTACCGACGAAACGACCAACGACACGCACACCAGCATCAGCAGCGCCACCAGGCGGGCTATGAAGAAAGATGGCCGCTGGTACGGCTGGTAGCCTAAAAGTAAACGTTAATTTGCTAGTAATTGATGACCTTCAAACGATTTTAGAAAAGAGCACCAGTCATACAGGGTGTTACGGAAATTACGACATAGAATCTAATGCGCCCACGTTTTGTTTGGTGGAATTCGGCTTAAAAAATGCTATTTCATCTCTGTGGCGTCGGCTTAACCTGTGAGATTACTCTTCTTAATTCTATTAGTAATTATCTGTGTTTCTCATTTCACGCGTTTCCCCGCGTCATCTAGTGTCGCTTACGGCCAGAAGTGAGCGACATTCCTCAGTACACTTGTGATTCACATGAGAGACAAGATCTTTATTACCGCTTTTAGC
This sequence comes from Cylas formicarius, assembly GCF_029955315.1. Taxonomy (NCBI): domain Eukaryota; kingdom Metazoa; phylum Arthropoda; class Insecta; order Coleoptera; family Brentidae; genus Cylas; species Cylas formicarius. The sequence goes on along the minus strand of NW_026844326.1, from coordinate 26,562,010 downwards.
AAAACGACGTGCGTTCGTTCCAGATCTTGATTGATCAACTTAACATAAGATTTTTGTTGCTTGGAATCTGGTTACTTTTGGTTACATTTTGGTAAAAAAGGATGGAAAGTTGTAAATTGATATTAAGCCTGATATAGATATATGCATGAGAACCTAGATCTCTAGTATCAAAATGCATGCCTGTTCTCTATTCAAACGTGCCTAAAAATTATACCCACAAGACACATCATTAACCCATCCGATTTGCTTGCACCGATCTTGTTTTCATATATTATATTTTATATCCCAGTAAAACCTCAACACCAAAAATTTCTATTAATGTTTCATCAAGGCAAGGTACTCCTATTCAAATGCCAGTTTGGCCCTTCAACGGCACCTCTCACCTTTGCCAAAGTATCAAATTGGTTGGCTACAGAGCTTAGAGAAATGGGCATAAGAATAACTGTCTATTTAGACACTCTGTTTTATTCTTCTTCCTATCGTATCCTCCCAGAACATTAGCGATCAGTCGCATGATCTTCAAATTTGTCCGCAGCAGATCAACCACTGACGAAGATTTTTGAGCCAAGACGTTCTTCAGCGACTAGGACCACGTTTTCCCTCTATTTTTTTTATTTCTCATTATGTGGGTAAAATACTCCAACTTTCTTCTTTTACTGGTATTAAGTACCTCTCTTTCTTTCTTCATATGTTGCAGAACTGCTTGATTCGTCACTCTGTCCACCCATGATATCTTCAACATTCTTCGGTAAGCCCACTTTTCGAAAGCCTCAATCCTCTTACACATTGTTTGAGTGAGGGTACACGATTCCATATATTCTTAAGTTATTAGGTCCCTCTAAAACTCTAAATTGATGCTGCCAGAGCTGCAACCCAGTGTCTGGAGTATTTAGGCATGGTTTGGGACACAGAAAACAACAACTTTCACCTTGCTTTAAAGAAAATAGCCTCAATAAGAAATTCCTTTAGATAGATGGCACTTATCAAAAGTTTCTGAAGGGAATCAAGGTTTTATATACTGGACCAAATTTATGGTCAATTTCTCAAGAGGGAAATAAAAGGAAAAACTGCCCTCTCAAAAATACATAATAAATTTACTCCAGACAACATTAGATCCCTATCTTCAAAAAGGTACAACTTCTTGATTTGATTTTAAAGAACAGGACTGGCGTAATGATCGTAATATTATAAAACGTTATTTTAAGGAAATTGTTAGTGTTCCTTCTGTGGCCAAAGATACGTCCGTTAAAGCCGTAACTTATCGCTTGTTCTAAGGTTGTTTGATTTTTTGGTTGACTTAAATAGACAAGAATGGATGTCATCTCTTTCGGGCTGGAATGTTTTTTCTTACTACCTATGTACATTCTTACACACTTAGAATATTTAATGTAATACATTTTGATTTCTCCATCTTCACAGTACGCTTCCCCGCGTAGTCTACCTCTCGGCACTCTGATTGTATTGTGGTAGTCATCGAGTGTTTTTATTTGAAATTTTGTGAAAAAATAAAGAATGTCTTTATGCAATATTTTTTTCCTTGAAAACGAAAGTTAACCCCGTCAAGTTATCGCGAATGAATTGTTGCATAACTCACCGGTGGGCGGTTCCATGACAAACAGGGCTTGGTGCACCGCCCCGAGGTTGCCGCCCGGCTGGGGCTGGTTCCCTTGTCGTGCGGCCTCGTTGCCTTCGGCGCCGTCATCACGTTTCTCTTCTTGATCGCCCAGCAGGTAAGAGTGAAGGTCCAACAGCCAAGCCATCACGCGGCACCAATTCTTAACGAACGCCTTGAGCCAGACGCGCGTGTGAGACTGTTCCAAGAGCGCGGGCAGTATCACCTGGAGCAGCAGCAGCTCGAGCGACAGCTCGTTCACTTGGGTGTCATTGTTCAGGGATACTGTGTAGGGTAGAAATGAGGGGAGGATGACCTTGATGATGCGGATCGGCAGCCAGAGCATCAGGAGGACGGCGCTACCGAAAACGACCGCAGAAACGATAAGTTTCCTGATGTGTTCGAGGATCGGCAGGTGGATCATTTCCTGTATGGGACTGAAGTCTGGGTCGTTGAAATTGCGCAAGAACCACAAAACGCCTGGCCTGAGTATCTCCCTGAGCAAAAGTACGAAGGAAGCGAAATAGTAAACATACACCATGCCTATTAGCCAGTGAAGGAAGATCGAGGTGCCGGGGGCGGTGCTAAAGCTGTGCTCTCTGTCTCTCAAAGTGGCCTCGAACATTGCCAGCGAACAAATGTCGAGCCACCACCCGCATACGAGCGGTAATATGCCGATCTCTATGACGGAAAGCATGGACACCTTAACGACCACGTAACACAGACCGAGTACCCGTTTAGCCTTGAAGAACCCTAACCAACTCGATAATCGGTGCAGTACCATGAACCAAAGCCCAACGGTATTGTAACCGACCAACGTCGTCAGTAAGCCCTCGAAGTGGCTCTCTGAAGCGTACTCTTGCAAATTGAGCAAGGACAAGGTCAGGACGCCCATGTGGTAGGGCCCGTAAGCGAAAATAATGATGAATAGGGTATTTAGAGAGATAACCCAAAAGACGTGCTCGAGAAACATCAAAGAACCATCAAGACCAAGCAACCGCTCCCATGTGATCTCTTCCGCTGCGCGATCCCACTCCATGGGAATCCAGTTGTTGTCCTCGCCGACGTTTCCATCTTGGTCGGGCTGATTCGCGTTCTCATTCGCTTGTTCGCCTGAGGAAAAACAAACGCGTACGATTTTAACACGAAAATCTTTAGTATAGCCAAAAAACTGACCCCCATCTGCCTGTTGGATGTTCTCTTCTTCATTCTCGTTAGGATCTTCGGGGATGTTATGAAGTACCCAAGGTGCTTCTTCGCCAGCGGGCACAATATCGTCCCGTTGGAGCCAATCGGGCCCGCCGCCATGAAGAATCTGTTCCCTGAGCCAAACCAATCCGGCGAAAGCAAACAAAGTGCAACATACCACAAAACAACCCTGGAAAATATCGGCAGCAAGATTTTCAGTCGATAGCATCTCGAACGGTAAAGTTAAGATGGCGTCAACGGTTCCAGTGAATAAGGCGCGATAAATTCTACAAGCAGTCAAAGGGACGATTCCCAACCAAGCGATAGCGACCAAAGTATAGTGGAACCAATACTTCACGGCCGTAGCGATTGAAGAGAGCAATCCCGCTGCTAGGTCTTTGAGGGGCAACCTTCTCGGCATATCGGGAGAGTATATGGGCGTAAATGAGAATCTATGACCGCAGAGTTCGCAGTACTCTTTACGAGAATACCTCATCCATTGCATGAGGCATTCCTGATGGATCCATTTGATACTACCCGTGCAAATGCAGGGATGGAAGAGGGGCCGTTCGGAGGCACCCTCGGACCTGCACACGCGGCAAATGTCCGCGCTGGACAGCTCCGAGTCCAAATCGCTGCGAAACGACGCAAAAAATTCAAAAGGGTTCCGCGTCAAAGACAAATCTACTAACCTGCTCATGTTGTTATGTGTTTTTTTAGGCGATCGAATGCATAATCCGCGAATAATTCCCGAACAGGACGTTGATTCGCGATGAAAGTGCAAATAAATAAATTATTCCTCTATTCTATTTTCTACAGTGCTATTTTTTGAGGCTGACAGCGACAGCTGACTCGGTCACAGAACACCGAGATGGCCAAGATTTACGTTTTAGACGATAGTGTTACTTATTAATCGAAAATAAAAAAAAAATGCCCAAACAAAATCGAAAAATTCACTCACTCGAAATTGATTCTACGCTGTGCGTAGCGTATATTAACTTGAATTTATTAAATATTTTAGTATTCTAATTTAGAACTGTTACACACTGACGCGTCCCTAGGTTTGTACAAACCGACATATTTGCAATCGTCAAAAATTGAAAAATGTAAAATGGAACGCACTGCATTTCAGGTTTCTTTGACAACGTACTGCGAATGAATATAAAAGAAGGTGGTAATTGTTCTACCGTCGTCCAATTGCGTAGAAATAATCATTTGGTTAGTTTCTGCTATTCTGCTATGGAGTTAGGGCAAAAAGCCTGTATGTAATTATACTATTATTTAAAAATACATACATAAGAAAGAGTTAAAAATTGACTTCAGTCAAACATTGACCGCAGTCTAATGTAAATACATTAATTTATGTTCCCGGAATACTATCAAAACCGCAGTGTCCGCGCGAGTGTGTAACGTCATTTAGTCCAACAAAAAAAAAGTATTTGGACAATGGTCGGATAGACTGCGGAACTGTCAGGAAAATATCTTTGTGAAGAATTGTTTGTATTTTCCGGCGATTTTTTTAGAAACTAAAGGTAGCAATGTCGTGTTTGACAAGAAATGTGCGTAATTTTGCTCGGGGCGCGAGCTACCTGAGGTCCTTGACCACAAAACCAGCATTTGTAACCTCACTCAAGCTGAACCGCCAGCATTTAGCGCCCGCGAACAACCTTTCAGTAGTCACAGCGACACAGGTATCTTTTAACGTTAAAGTTTATATTCGTTTCAAAATTTGCACCGATTACTTTTATTTTTTTATCCGAAAACGCGGAACCTAATTACATAATTTGACATAACCTCTTCTTTCTCAAATGCTTGTGCAGCCTAGGTTTTATTCGCCGGAATTCATTAAAGAGAAACCTACGGAGGAGGAAATCAAGCAGAGAGTTCTTAAAGTGTGTTCCTCGTACGATAAAGTCACAGCCGACAAGGTACTTAGGGGAACCTAATATGCTATTTTTTTTATTTCAGAGACTCATAACGCCTCATGAGCGAAGTTACAGTTCCAAACCCCCGCTGTCGTTAAAACTTATCTCCGACCGGGTGCTTTTAGTCTTAAAACTGTACGACAAAGTAAATCCTGACAAGGTACAGTAATTTTGCTTATGACAATGATATTGTTACATTTGTCCACATATTTGCCTTACATTTTAGGAGTAACAATATCATTAGGCCTGGTCTCTGTTAATAAATTTTCCATGATAAATGAAAGGTTTAAATTAATTTTTTATTTATTTTAGTTGTCCTTGGATTCTCATTTTATTAATGACTTAGGATTAGATTCTCTCGACCATGTAGAAGTAATAATGGCCATAGAGGATGAGTTTGGTTTTGAAATACCAGACGTTGATGCTGAAAAACTTCTTAAACCATCTGATATCGTAAGGTAATAAAAAACTCCCTGTTGTGTATGTACCAGATATTTCGCAACTTATTTTTTTCAGGTATGTTGCAGATAAAGAGGATGTTTATGAATAAACTGTTTAGTTTGATATTTAGCTTAAAATTAAGAGTGTGTTTGCAATGACTACACTAAGCAAAAAAAAAAGCGGAAAATGTAAACTAGTACATTTGAATTTATATATAAATTGTATTAATTTGTTTTGTTAAATAAAGTTTCCCAGAACATTTGTCACCGCTTATTAATTTCATAATTGGGTCACATAATGTGATCTAGTGGTAAATAACTTTTAAAATGGTGTAATATCAACTAGTAAATATTTTGTTTGAGTGATACAAAATTTAGTAATCTGGTGTTTCATTATTTTTAATTTATTAAATTATAATTTGGTCACGGTCGTAAAAATTTTTTAAGTCACTAGTTTATTAACCACTCGCTCTGCCCGTGGCAAAACAAAACTCTTCACTAAAGTGCCTTCTCATTTATTATAAATAAAAAGGATCCGTTTTATTGATCCGCGACCTCAACCGTCTTTTCATATGCGGTAAATACTGTTTTGGAAGTGAAATTATTGATTTTTCCCTTATAATCGCCTAGAGATTACATTTGAATGGCAACAGAATACTATACAAATTGTTATCTGTGGGCAAATTCAATACAATCGTTATCCATGAGAATTTGGTTACCTTACCCCACCAAACCAGTCCGTTTCGTTCTATTTATAATCCGTGGTTTTATAAGGTCTATGGTTCCTTAGCTACCGGTTCTGTCTTCTGTCGTTTGTTTATGCCTGTAATCGTCTTTTAAAACTAGAGATTTTGTTTATGATTTGATTTGTTATCAATAATGAAAGTGATTTGGTTGATATTCTCTGACAAATAGAAAACGTTATTTCAAATGTACGGAAATATGTACAAGTAAAAGCAAGGCTTATTGAAAAATCGTAAACCAAACAAAATGCTCCGAATTGTGATATGTTCGTGAATTTCTTACGCGACTAGTGATATGAGATACAACAGGATGTATAAATGGTACGTACGCGGGAAAAAAACCTCAATTTCGCTAACCGGACGCGTTTTAAGGCAAACAAACAAGCACTGCCTTATGACTTTATTTTCGGGCCTAGCCATAGGGTTCACTATAGCGTATGTGGCGCTCACGCGCGAAATATCTTTTTCGGACCCTCACACGAGCGATGAGATGAAATATATGGAAGGGCCTACAGTAGATCCCGGTAGTCATTCGCAATATGAGGAATACCATCTCATGGAGGATAGTACTGTGGCCGATAAGCTTCATAAAGAGGTGCGGGTGTTGTGTTGGGTAATGACGGGTCCTAGTAACCACGAGAAAAGGGCCAAACACGTGAAAAACACCTGGGGCAAGCGATGTAACGTGCTTTTATTCATGAGCTCACAAAAAGGCAAGTTAAATATTTGATCATTGGTTAGTGTAACTGAAAGGAAGCCAGATAAATTCTATTATCTTTAAAATAACAGAAACTTGTGGAGGCGTCGTTTATCTCACTATAAGTTGTGGGTTTGACTGGCGTTTTTATCAATGATGATTTAAATTCCAGAACAATGTTGCCTTATTTACCCAGTAAACCAGTGATAATTTATGTGGAAAGGTTAATTCCCAATTGAACTTCCTAGGCTTGAATCAGTGGCGTTTTCTTTTTTTCAATTTTTCGTTCAATGCAAATAAATAGTTTTTCTGCTCATTGCGATTTTTAGATGATAATTTACCCGCGGTAGCTTTACCGATAAAGGAAGGGCGCAAATACCTGTGGGGCAAAACCAAAGAGGCATTCAGGCATATATATAATAATTATTTAGACAAAGCGGATTGGTTTTTGAAAGCCGACGATGATACGTAAGCGCGTAGCTATAAAGGGCGTCAACAAAAAAATGGAATATAATTTTTTTTTCGCCAGCTACGTGATATTAGAGAATCTGCGGTACATGTTGGTGCCATACAGTTCCGGCGACTCGATTTACTTCGGTTGCCGCTTCAAACCTTACGTAAAACAGGGCTACATGAGTGGTGGCGCTGGTTACGTACTCAGCAAGGAAGCGCTGAAGCGATTCGTGGAGGTGCGAACGGTAGTTCAAACGTACCGCGTCGATATTCTGTCGCTTTTGCATTGCAGATTGGTTTGACTAACTCAACGGGGTGTTCGAAGAGCGATAGCGGCGCTGAGGACGTCGAACTCGGTCGCTGTATGGAAGCGGTCAACGTTAAGGCGGGAGACTCGCGCGATTCCCTGGGCCGAGGCCGGTTTTTTCCCTTTGTTCCGGAACATCATCTCATACCGGGGCACGTGTCAAAGAGTTTTTGGTACTGGCAGTACATATACTACGAAAATAAGGAGGTTGGTTTGACTCCAAGTAGTTTTGAACTGAAGTGGTTTTTACTTGGGTGAAAATCCATTTAACACATATAAATTAGAACGAAATATGTTAAGATTTTTACGGTTATTTATTACTTTATGACAGCGGTTTGGTTATCAAATACAAAATATTACAATATTCCCACATCTATATATACAATCAGGTAGTAATAGTTTCTTAATTAGGGGTGTAAGGTTATAAATTTAAATTTAACAAGAGAGTCGCATTTAAAGCCAATTTGTTATTAAGTATCCATATATCTCCATTGCTTCCAATAAATTAATTTTTTTGCTTTTTGTTTCATTATGTAAAATATCAAAATTATCGTGAAATTGATGTATTTATGAATCTAAATGAATGACATAGTAAGATATATCAAACATTATTCATGTAAGACAAAAATCCAAGTTAGACAATTTAATAGGACCTATTAAAAAGCTGTCTTTTCTAATAATAAATTTTACAATTACAATTTAACTGTTACTACATTTTCTGAGAAAGAGTCCGAATTATGAATAGCATTTAACAATGGTTATGAACCCTCCTTCATAGATAAGATTATAACTGAAAAACAGTTTGAAATAACTCTGAACTCTATCTATCCCATATTAAATACCAAATCCACAATTTATAAAATAAAGCACAAAAAAAATCGAAATCTAAGATCCCTTTTAAAATGAAAACACCATGGGATATTAAAAAAAAATAGTACTAAATTACGAAAAACTCAAAAATCACGAGTCTACAAGTTGAAATGTGGATCATGTCCCAAAATTTATATCCGACACACAGTAGGACATTTAAGAAACGGATTGATGAACATAAAAGGGTGTATAAAAATAAAAGTTCGGATTCCAACTACGCCGTTGATTTCAATTCAGAAATACACAAGTTTGACGATAGTTTTGATATTTTCCATAATGAAACAAAAAGCAGAAAACTAAATTTGTTGGATGCTAGGGAGATTAATAAAACGAGATATTCAAAGCTTTTACTTAATGACCAATTGGATTTAAATGCGTCTCCGTTGTTACATTTAAATGTATAATCCTACACCGATAATTGAGAATCTATTACTACCTTATTATAGATAGGTACAGATGTTGGAATATTGTCATATTCTGTATTTGATAATCTGAACATATTTTGTTCTAATTTAATTGTGCAAGGAGTTTTAATGAACCACTTTTTTTGTTTTCTAGTAACAGTTACCGAGATTTGTTACTTTTTTTAAAAACATTCCAGCGGTAGCTGATTAGTTGGAACAGATAAACAGATCTCGTAGCGGTCTGCTAAGTTTACTAGCCAATCCTAGATGAGAAATAATTGTTTTTATGACGATTAATGATTTTTTTTTTGCTTTCAAGTAGGTTAAACAATTTGTCATTTATGTCATTCGCTTAAGGGCGTTCTAATTAAAAACAGAAATATATGAGAATTATTAGTGGCTTGCTGTACACAAAATGAATCCTCACTCCAATAGTAGTAGAAGTAGTTCTAATGAACCTCAACAAATTGGCGCCTATAAGAGTGTTGTACGTATCAAATGGGTTTTCAAAAAGCATGCTTTGTAGTAAGTAATAATATTCAAATATTCCATATTATATCATGACATTTTCGCGGTTGTTCCAAATGCGAGACGATTTAACTCCTATAATAACTGTTGTTTTTCTATATATAGGTTTTATTCGTTGTTTTGCGTTGCGTTCTGTTCCTTTCCGACATTTTTAAGTAATTTCTTTACAAATGCATAAGTAGTAGTTCTAATGAACCACAAGATTCGCGACACATTTTTCCCTACTTCCTTTACGGATTACAGTTGTCCCCTACGAGTATCATCATTCACTGCACACAAAAAAAATGAAGCCCTTGCGTTCCAGGGTATGGAGTGCTGTTCCGATAATGCTGTATCGTTCCACTATGTCTCTCCGAACCAGATGTATGTGCTCGAGTATCTAATCTACCATTTGCGGCCGTACGGGATCTCTTTCCACGTAGAGATGCCCCCGAGCTTCACGACGAAGACGGGCACAGACTGAGCGATTACGAGAACATTACCGAACAAATCAGCATCCCTCAGTTATATCAGATGCCATTTTTTATGTCGTATACAAAACGTTTCGTCGCAGCATTGCGACCTTTAGTCTTGAAAAGCCAAATGTATTTTATTTATATTGCGAAGTTTAGGTTTTAGGTTAGAGAGCGCAAATAAAAAGACGGACCTTCTTAAACGGTTCCTTATTTATTTTTTACCCTAGCCGATTATTCATATAGAATCATTGACCGAAGTGTGTTTCGGGACTTGAAACGCCTCGCGAATTGACTAGAGTTCCGGAGAAGGAAACGACAGAAAAAAAAAACGTCTTAGGAATGCAATTTTCGCCTCGGCCCCGCCCACCTCGCGTCCGTTTACATGAAAACCGACTCCGCCGACCTGGACAGGTGTATGGGATGCGAAGGGCTGCGCGCGAGCTTTTTCTTGGGCAGCTTCTTCAGAAAGTCCAAGATCCGGATAAAGTCGGGCCGGTTTTCCTCGCGGTACTGCCAGCAGAGCATCAGTATGTCCTTGACCTCGCCCGACGCCTGGAGGTTCGCCAGGGGTTGCTTCATGCCCTTCCCCACCTGCCAGATGACTGATTCGGGTGGTTGATCTTTGAACGGCCACTCGCCGCATAGCAGCTCGTACCAAACCGTGCTGGAACATTAAAGAGTAAGAATGGTGGAGAGAGGGGGCGTGGTTGCGGTATTACCCGAACGCGTACACGTCGGAGGCTTTGCTGAACGGCAGCTCGTTCTCCTCAAAGATGTGGGCGTCGAGGCAACGCATGATCTCGGGGGCGAGATAGCACAACCAGCCCGGCGGAATGCTGAGGCTTTCGCTTTTTCTGCGAAACGTCACGCGCTGTGAGGTGAAACGTTTCGGTCCGGGCATTCGCTACTTACCTGTGACCGAAACAGAGCTTGGTGACGCTGAACAGGCCGAAATCGGCGATCACCACTTTGCCGTTCTCGAGGAATATGTTTTTGCTCTTTAGGTCCTTGTGCACGATGCCCTTCGCGTGCAAGTAACCCATGCCCTGAGAGAACGTCATCGGTAGTTCTAACGATCCAACCGATACCACTGGTAGTTCTGATGAACTACTATTTTAGCTTATGATTGCATTTATTATTATTCTTGCGGTAGTTCTAATGAACCATATAATAAAATCTTATAGTAACAACCCCTTACATTTTTTCAGCTTACGTAAATGCCAGTCCTCCCACAAAACTAACCAAAAAGCAACTGGAAATTTTTTAAAAATATTTAATTTCCTAGTTACTATTTTAATTAGCAGATAATGATACATATCGAATCTATCCACTATCAAAAGAAAGAACAACACTATACAATATCTTATAAATAGAAATCTACTTTGACAGATTATCTTTGGATAATGGATTGATTATACATAAATTTATATTTTTTTTGTAAAAAGATGTGAGCTTCATTTTCTTTATGTTATTTTTTAGTTATGGCGTTGGGAAAATAAGACCTCTATATAGAAGATTCAAAAGGTGGGCATCTGTTTGGTATTTTCTTTTTTTAAAGAGATATGGGCGACAAGCATTTTATGGAAATAATGCACACAACCCGTTAATTAAAAGTGTATTTAGATGTAATTTAGAAACGCCTTACAGTTTAAGGTGTCAAGTGTACTTCTTTTAAAAAAAATTTCAACGTCCTCTCACTTTCATTAATTGAAATAGTATATTATTTTTATTTACTTTGTGTAAAATTATACACATATTTTATGTATGTCCTATAACTTATGTCTAACCGTTTTCCAAATATTTAATTTTAGAAAAAAAAGTGTGCCTCCAGCTTAATCAACTTTACAAATTTTTGTAATTTCTGAAAATTTGATCTTGACATTTGGCAAAATGTTAAAAAGAGGCTGTGTATGTGTAATGTATATTAATAATAGTAATAACTGTTTTTTTATAGCCAAGTATGTGAAGGGAAAATGTCCAGCCGGACAAATATGACACTATCAAAAACCTTGTTATTTCGAATATGGTTCAGAATTAGAATATTTTGACATAGTCCAGTTGAAAAAAAAAAAAAATGCGGCCTAATTTTGGACACTATATAAAACTAGACAACAACAATAACAAAAACGTGAACTTAAACCTCCCTTATAAGATTTTGCCAAATATGAGGATTAAATTTTCAGAAATTACAAAAATATGCATGCTCAAAGTTATATTACTATATTATGTTATACATAGAGTATGTTTAGAATTGCGTACAGCAAAATGTAATAACATACGGGGTGTTCCGTTTGAAATAAGCAAGTCGACAAAACGTTGAAAATATTTTTAAAAAGTACACTTTGCACTCACCTTAACCTCAAAAACTGAACAACAAATTTTTTTACCTCTTGTCAACTTAATATTTCATAAAAACCTGTAATTATTAAACCACAAAATTTTTAGTCACAATTAAGGCAGTATAATAGCAGTTCTAAGAAATGAAAACAGCTTATCTCTGGCCATAGTGGTTCAAATAAATCGCATGCCGTGGATCGATGGTTTCATTGAGACTATTTTAAATTGAAAATGACTTTTTTTAATACGCTTCTTAAAAAAAAAGACTCCTGCTAGGAGTAGTTCAAACGCATCAACACAACCCCCCCTCTACCTGGCAAATCTGCTGCGCGATCATCGTCGTCCGGTCCATGTTGAACTTGTCCTTCCTGAGGTGGATGTGCGTGTACAGGGTGTTGCCCTTGCTGAAGCTGGTCACAATGGCGAGCTTGGGCGGTTTCATGCACGCGCCCATAAACAGGATGAGGTTCTCGTGGCGCGTTTTCCGAAATATCGACACCTCCATCTTGAACTGCTCCAACGTCTTCTCGTCTTTCAGGTAGCTGACGTTCAGCAGCTTGACGGCGACGTCGCCGTGCCAGTAACCCCTGTAGACGGTACCGAAGCGACCGGTGCCAACCGGTTTAGACACCTTCAGTTCGTCGTACGGAATGTCCCATTCGCGCATTGACAACTGCAAAATCGCGACAATTCTCCAACAAGTAATAAATCCTTGGTGGGACATACGCTATTTTGTCGAGGCCACCTGTGCCCGTCCGATATAGTCTCCGTGTCGGACACCTGACTGTCTTGGCTGTCCAATCGGACGGGCGTCCTGTCCGAGTCCGTGCTGTTGCTGTTCGACGTTTGGGACGCGGTCCTGTCGCTGTCCTTCGACTGCTGCGAGCTGACCAGCTCGCGCCGTGGCGAATTTACCGACGCCTGCGTCGGGTGGCTTTCGGTGGTCGTTTTTTTCGCGGGATCGGCATGCGTCGTCGTCGCGTCTGCGCAAACGCGCGAAACGTCAAACGACGCGCACCATATACATAGGACGGCGCAATATCGTAGCAAAGTACCGTATCTCCCTTATTTGTCACTATTTTCGAAAAACGTTTTAATAAATGTTCCATAAAATCGAAAGAGCGCCCATTTTAACAAGATCCTCAATTATACGGAATGTTTCATACAAACGTGGCAATACAAAAAAATATTTTTACCACCCTTTAGAATTGAAAATATTTTTTAAATGTGCATAACAGTGATAAATAAGGGAAATATAGTACTATTACCTTACTTTCTATGCACGGCTTAGTATTCAAGAAAATCAGTTCTAAAAATTTGGCTGGATCAATAGCCAACACTAAGACTATAAAAACAATTGTTACGGGATCCTTTAATATAGTTCATAAATATATTAAGTATAATTTTATAATGGTTACAATAGTGTTGGGTTCCAAAGCGGAACTAATACAGAATGATACCGTGCACGTTAGTTTCTTTAAAATATAGAAATTTCGAGGGCGAGGGTTGCATGACTCATAAGCAGGTATGGTCTGTTCATAGATATAAGAAAACGACCAATTGCTTTTGAACGGATTATCCAAGGGTGGTCATTAACATACAATGCAACAAGATTACCTTAATTAATAATTACCTTAATTAATAATAATAATCTTGTTGCATTGTGTGTTAATGACCACCATTGGATAATCCGTACAAAAGCAAATGGTCACTTTCTTATATCTATGAACAGACCATACCCAGTTTTATTGTTTGAATGCCTTGTTTGTCGCCACGCATCAATCGATAATTGGCCTCGTGGATTTCGGCATAATAATAATAATGGTATTTTAAGGACAGAATAAAGTACATTTTCGAATGGTTCGAAGGTTTTTACTTTCTCCTCGGTAATATTTCAGAAGTGGGACATAGATTTTTTTTTCTCTCATCCATTATACCGCGCCTTATAATAATTAGACTAACAATTGGAGTGAATGTTCTAGTGAAAATTGCGGTAAATCGTCGAGGTATCGTCGAAGTAGACATTTGAAATCAATGCAGTTAGAGAGGAATTTGCCCGTAAATGACGAGGATAATACTAAACATGGCAAATGCTCATCAAGCGATAAAGGTGACATTGAAGCCAGCCGGCGAAAAGTTGCTAAGAGGCGGAGGATTAAAGAGCTTATAGCGGCACAAGTTAGTGAAATGCTGAGTCAAATGCAACTATTGCTACCGGACGTAAATGATCTAAATAATTCGAGTCAACAAATAATAACATCAATTTATCCAACCGAGTTTTGATCCCCTAACACAACCTACCTGGAAAATGGAACTGGGACTGTTTCTGGCTCGATAGCGTCGTCATCGTCTGAATGGCGGGACTGCTCGGCGTCGAACTATTGCAGCTCGACGTGTTAGAACTGCTATCTGGAGGCTAAGGAATCGCATTATTATTTTTTTTTTTTTGGAAAAAAATTTGAGATTAGGGACTCACCGGAACGTTTACCGGCGGCTGGGGGTGCGAGTTCTTCCGATGCCGCCCCCGCGTCAGCGAGTTCATGATGTTGTTCGTCTTGCTTGACCTCGATGCCGTAGGCGACGGGAATACCTGACCTGGAACGAAGAGGTGAGTTGGAAAGTTGGAGTTACAGCTTTCTATGTTTTTATTTCTTAGTTTGGTTTTAGATGCAAGTGTCTTTAAGCTAATAAATATGCTTAGATACTGTTATAGGAAAGCGGAATAACCAAATTAGATTTTTCTTGTTTATTTAATTTGTTTAATGTTATATAATTTTATACATATCAAGTTTGATCTGTAAGTATGTTGCGTCGCTTTTTTATTAGAAAATGTGGTGAAAGGGAAGAGGAAGTATACGAAAGGTAAGAAAAAGCTTATTACTACTTTTTAATGTACTTATGTTTTATCTTTATTATTATTATTTAATTTTCTTAAATTAATTTTTTAACAATGATGAAATTGTTATTTAATGCAATATTTCATATTATTATTGCAAAACTTTTTTTCCAAAAATGAATTAAATCAATGAAATAATAACTTAACATATAAGTCTAGTACGTCAACGTCCAAGGTATGACCAACAAGAAATAGAGGACACATGCTGTCAGTTTATCTTTTAAACGTCTTACAGGATTTCCCCGTATTTTTCTATATTTGATATTTCATTATTCTTTTTATTTAAAATTTTGCAACCGTTGCCCTGCTAATTCCAGAGGAGAATCTGGGTATCTTTAAACTATTTTTGTTTTGTTTATCGTTTTATTTATATTGTTTTTAAAATTTAATTTTCTGACCAAAGTTATTGCAAGGTAGATTTTCTCTCTACAATTAATTTATATACTGTTAATTACTTATAGCTTATAATGTATCTTTTTAAATAATGTCCAACTTGTTGCCATAGAGCTTTAATATGCATTTTTAAAGTAATTCCAAGATGGTCCAAGCAACTTTAAAGATAAATTAAGGAAGTATCTGAAGGTAAAAACATAACAAACAATTTAAAAGTGGCGTTTTCAAAATTATTAAAGAGCTACTCTTTTATTATTAAAAACTACATATAGTTTTGCTAAGAAAAAACGTTAGATTAGTTATTTCGCCGCGTAAAAACATATTTACTAAAATATACGTCATGACGCATTTAGGCAATCAGTTTCGGTCACGTAACGGCAACTTAATGGAAATTTACGTTACTCCCTGCGTCTCGGAGCATTTTATCGCCAGCTTAACCTAACTACGCAATTTCCCATGATATCAATGGACACAGTGGAGTGAAAAAACAAAAACTTACCCTCGACCGTCTTCTTGAACTCGTCGAGGTACTCGGGCGGCAGGCCGCAAGAGGGCGCCACCTTTTCCTCGCACTCCCTATGGCACGTGTACTTGCACTCCTTGCACTTGAGTCCCATGCCGAGGATGGGACGTAGGCACAGTCCGCACGAGGTCATCAACTTGAAAGTTTTCGTGAACCGGTGGTTGATCTGGTGCGTCATTTTTTTCGGCACTTGCAAGCTGATAGCTGGAACCGTTTCCCTTTAAGCACGCGAGACGGGAAGGAAAGTGCGCTACGCTCGATTATACGGGGTGTTTCGTTTCGTTTACGTAAAGATGACATTGCTGAAATGCACTTAATTTCCGCGAAGCGGCGTTGCCGCACTTCTACGACATAGCATAACCTTTGATTTTGCTTTCCAATAATAGAGATATAAGTTTGCCATTAAAAAACACTTCAAAGAACTGAGAGTTTTAGCAATACGCTGCATATATTGGATTGCTTCGAACATATATGTGATTATGAAACACTTTTACTCTTAAAATACTGATGATTTATAATAATGAAGACATAAACCCTGAATTTCTCAGATTGGAAAAATCTAAGGCTAACATAAACAAACTCCCTCCTAAATTCTTCAATAAGTTATTAAATAATATTCTTTATTTTTTTTTTATTATAAAAATCTTTCTATACTGTTAAAGATTTCTTACACAGTGTGATATACCTACTTGTGTATTCTGAGCAACTTAAATGTGATTAATCTATATTAGGGATAGTTTTAAGTCCATTAGAAAATTATGACCTGTGATAAAATACTTTACATTTCGAAACGGCAGTAAGCTTTACTTCACTTCACTTTCATAAGTAATATGTTTGAATATTACTAGGTATAAATAAATTAAATAAATAAAATTGTACTACAAAATGTACTACTATCCAAAGAAAAAATTGTAAAGAACCTCGGTACACCGACTCATAAATGTGGTTCAATATGCTAATAGGGTGCTCAGCTTTTTGGTATGTAACTGTCAAGCTTTAGCAAAGTATATGTATATGAAATGTAAGTATGTACAATGTACAATCTTTTGTAGTTTTCAATAAAATTTTCAACGAATCACCCTGTACAAATTATTAGAGGTAGTCTTATAATTACATGTGTAGCTGCTGTCATCACTGTCGGTGCCAGTGCTGTTATAGGGAGGCGACTTGACGGGGCTCGTGAGCACTGGGCTCGTCAGGCCCATCGTTTCGGGACCGGGCTCTGTGGGCAGCCTCGCCCGCTTCACAACCATCTTCGTCTCACTTGAAACAAAAAGTTACACCATCTTCCCAATATCTGTGTAGCTTACCCGACGCGGTCCTTGTTTTTTGCAGTTAATTAACAATTACAAAAATTCCGGACTAATAATGAATATATAAAAGAAAATAGAAAAATTATTCAAAATATCTTATCAATATTTTAGATGTATTTAAAATTCCACGACCTGTCTAGGTGTTCCTGTGTTGTACTATGAAGTAAGGCAATTTTTTTTCAAGTTACATCCCAAAATTACGTTTTTTCCAACATTTTGCTTCGTTAATATAAAAATCATTATTATTATTTATTTCAAAATCGGTCAATGCTTTTGTCAATTTTGATTTTTGATCCTTTACATTGAATTACACCAAAATTTGTTCCTAAATATAATAGAAAATCACGTGACAACGACAGCGTCAAGTTTATGAATATGGCGAATAAGCTGTACAAACCTAATATTGTTGAGTTCCGTATTGCTTTCCGCTTTGCTCGCGGCCAACTGCGACTCGTGCGACTTACTTTTGGTCAACGGGAAAGAGTCAGGTAATAACGCCGGCGCGTTGTTTGTCAAGTGCTTCCTACGCGCGGGCGGAGTGGTTGGAAACTTTTTTTCTGCAAAAATACATGTAAAGAGGAGTCAGATCTTCAACGCAACCACAGAATAAGAGCATACAGAAGCGACAAAGAAGGTGGGCTTCCATGAGTAACCCACGTTTTTGTCTGCTTTGGTCGCTTGTAGTAGTACTTATTCCATGTAGTGACAACTCCTACCTTTGCCCCGCAGCGTTTGAGGACTGAATGTGGCGGATGCGGCTGCGGGTGGTGTTAGGGGCGGTCCCAAAACGACACCGCCCGCGTTCAGCGAATTAATACTGGACACCGACGGCGAGGAAGTGATGGTGGCCGCCGGTTTGTTATTGTTATTGAAGAGATTCTCCTCGGACGGTACTGAGGCTCTTGTGGCACGCGATCGAGCCGCCCTCGGCGACAGTTCCGATTTAATTTTCAAGTAGTGGTGGCGGTCCCACGAGTCCCAAGACAAGTTCGAGTCCTGGGTACCATCTTGTGACTCGCCCCGTTTCAAAACGTCGGTGTACTTTTTTAAACTGTGCAGAGCCCGGCAGAGTCGGCTCGCTTCTTCCGCGCTGGCCGCCAGCAGTGATTTCAATTCGTGTTCGGATTTTTCTTGCAACTCCTCCACCTATTCGCAAGGTAAAGCATTTTTCTAATAAAACTTTCTTACGCCCACAAATGTGTGCAGCAAAACAGATATTTATTTTAAAAAAATAACAAAAAAAAGGCATTACCGACGATATTTTGAGAGACAATGAAACAATACTGTCCTTCCCAAGTCCGACAACTTGAAGCCATTGTTTCACTGAAGGCACCGGTACCTCAATACCATTTCTTAATTTTAGCTTGGTAACAAGTTGTTGCGAGAAGAGTTTTATCAATTTCCCCTGAAAAAGGTTTTGAAAACAACGCTGAATTCCGCGGAAAACACTTGGCGCATCAGCAACTTTTCAATGTCAATGGCACCCAATATTGACAAGTGCTACCCTTGAAAACAACATCCCTTAATAAACATACCTCTAACGTGCGTATTTCTTGACGGGTCAATTCGGCGCTAGTAGCACACTGCGTGCGAAGCCCCTCTAGCCTTTCGGCGGACACATCAATCATAGATTGCAAAATATCCAAGTTTTTCCTTAGGTCTTCCTCCGACGAGTCATTAGCCATTACATTTATCACAGCAGAGTTTTCGGAACGATATTTACATCTATATACGCGCTGTTCCCTACCCTAATTATTTACATTGTACAAACTTTTATTTTTTTCTGTACAACTCGACAGCGTCAACTATTTCTTAGTTTCGACTGTCATCAGCCATGTTTGAAATACTAGATCTTGCCGGTAAAATAGCGAGTGACATTTAAATGTCAGTGATGCCTTTTCGCTTTTATGCCATGTTGATAACTATTATTATTTGTTTACAAACTTATGTTTTATTAATTATTGATCAATATTCTCAAGGGCGTTCAACACAATTAGAGACAAAAAAATAATATTCATAAGAAAAGTATACAAAATTACAAATTAATCTTTGTTGTTATGGCTACCAGAAGTAAAAGAAGAAAAAAACAATAATGAAAATGAAGATAAACAGAAACCCTAACCTTTTCGGTTATCCTAAAAACTTGTTTACACGTGTGGAGAAGAACATTATGACTAAAAAAACATTAAAACTGCAAGAAAATGATCCGCCAGCTAAAACAAAACTAGGCAAACATAAGAAACAAGTCGGCGAAAGTAATATTGGCAAAAAAGTTAAATTTGAATCCCACAGTTCGAATGAAGAACCGAAATTGGCAACTAGTAAGTCAAAATTTTCAAATATTAACAAAAAATCGGACCACACGAGTCCAAAAGTCGTCAAACCTAAGAGGTTGCTTGACAAAAGCAAAACCAAGCAAGACAAACAAGGGGTTCTTGAGAAAGTTGATGACTGGAATGAATTTAAAAAGAAAAAAAAGGAATTAAAAATTAAGAGGGTGCAAGCTAGGACCAAGGATAACTTTGATAAAATTCAACAAGCCAAAAAGATGGGGGAGAAGTTACGTCTTAAAACCCTTAGTATTGAACACAGAAATGTTATTATTAATCAGTTAAACAATCTTCTAAAAGGAAATTATGCAAAGTTTGTTCTCGCCCATGATACAGCTAGGATAGTCCAGTGGTTGCTGAAATATTCTAGTGATATTCTGATTCATCAAATATCTGAGGTAACTATATAAGTGTATAAGTGTAGGGCTTTAAGAATATAAGCTGTCTGTTTTTAGGAGCTGATTCCAGTTACAATCAGTATGATCCAGTCAAAATATGGAATCCATTGTGTAAAACGTTTATTAAAATATGGACAAAATGACATACGAACTGCAGTTATAGATAAATTTCAAGGACATGCTGTAAAGTTGGCTACCCACTCAGTCAGTGCATCTGTTTTGGAGTATGCTTACTCTTACTGGGCTAGTAATAAACAAAAGCAGTACTTAGTACAAGAATTTTATGGAGATCTTTACAAAAATTCCAAGGACCCTAATGTGAAACATTTAAGAGATGTTTACAAGGATAGTGAGTCTATGAAGTCTGCTACACTGGGAGCATGTAAAGCGAACATTAAAAAAGTTTTAAACAAAACCCTGTTGGACTCTGGTTTAGTTCAAACTGTGCTGAATCAGTTTTTGCAGGAGTGTTCAACAGATGATCGAACTGAGTTAGTTACCGAACTGGCACCTCACATAGTGGTTATAAGTAATAGCAAGGATGGTAGCAGGGCCGCCATGCAATGTATATGGCATGGGTCGGCAAAATTGAGGAAGGAAATCATGAAAGCCTTAAAAACACATTTAGTGGACCTATCAAAGCATGAGTTTGGGCATTGCACTGTGATTACTTTACTAGATTCAATAGATGACACAGTTTTACTGCACAAAATCATTATATCAGAGATATTAAACAATGCCAAAGACTTGGCAGTGAGTGAATGGGGTAGAAAAGTCTTGTTATGGCTAGTAGCTCCAGCGAACAGTACAGTGTTCCATCCAAAATTTGTTAATGAGTTAAATGAGGGCAGGGAATCCTCAACAAGTAAAAAACCGCAAGAAGTGAGACGTAAGGAGATATTGGCCTACTCTATCTCAACTTTACTTCAGCTAGTGAGTGAAGATTCGAAGTTTTGGCTATCGAGACCTTCAATTGCCGTTGAAATTTTAGCAATCTTGAAAGCTGGTAAAACATACCTATTTATTTTATTGTGTTCAGGGGTTGTCTGATATTATTTTAGGATCTGGAGATGACCTCAGAAATGCTTTATCAAAAATTGTTGATACAGTTACTGATTCTGATTGGAAAATTCAAGTTGGGGACACTGAGGTTTTGGGGATAGAAGACGCTGGTATTCACATGACTCTGAAAAAATTGGCACAACATGATAAAGTTGCCTTGGAAATGAATAACCCTACCTTTGGTCGATTTCTTGTTGATGCTCTTAATGATGATGTGGTTGGTTTACTACTAAGTAGCATTAGTAACATTTTCATTGACCAATTTTTATAATTTTAGCTTCAGAAGTGGATTAATATCAATCGTTGTTGTTTTATATTAATCGCCATTTTTGAAAATAATGAAGAAATTCAGAAAGATCTCAAGAACAAGTTGAAACCACATATTAAATCGTTAAAAGTTCAGGGTAGTACCGGTTCCAAAATACTGTATAAAAAAATTAAATAATGTTGAGTAATATAAATTCAATCATACTAACGGCTTTTTTTTTTCTTTTCTAAAACAATTAAGAAAGAAGAATTAGGTTAATATGTCAACCCCTTCTTCTTAGAACTAAAAGTAGTTTTTGATTTTATAAAAAAGTGTTTTCAAATAAATATATGAGTTATCTTTAATTTGAGAACAAGATACCTACATTTATTGTATTAAGCTGTATTTGCTAACGAAGTGTTGGAAAACGTGAAACAGATGTCGCTTCAAAATTATGTCAATGGCGTAAAGAGATGTTTGAATTTTGGGCACAAAACCAATGCCATTTATTTAGGTTTCTAGAAACAATCCGTCCAGGAAATCCTGAAAAGTAATGCCGGTTCGCACATTCCAATCAAAAAGGATGGATGAGTAATCCTTAAAAAATAAGCAGGGTATAAGATACATCAAGAAAAATCTTAAGACGCAAAATTCTAACCAGGAATTTCATGTTTAAGGATGGAATCGGACAGACTATTGGTGGCCGCGGGTCTCACCGCCGCTGCCGTCGTTGGAGCGTTCGTGTTTTGGGGTCCTGCGACTGGTTCAGGCAGCAGAAGGAGCCGTTTGGCGGGACTGGTCAATTTGGGACGAACCTGCTTTTTGAACGCTATTCTTCACGCTTTGGCTGCCTGTCCAAACTTCGTAGCTTGGCTGGAGAAAGACACTACAGCCAGAGAAACGAGCCTAAGAAACACCTTGGCAACTGTGTTATCTGTAGTCAATGGAACGAACAAATCTGTACAAGACAGCTTCGCCCCGGCTGCTGTTATTAACGCCCTGAAGCGACTGGGTTGGGTTATACCGGCTGGAGAACAGGACGCTCATGAATTGTTGAACGTTATTCTGACAACTTTGGACGAAGAAACACAGAAGATGGGTAGGAAGGCTGGTTGTCTTTCGGACGCTTTGGGAATGAATGAATTAGAGTTGGATGACGCTAATGATGCAGAGAGCGAGTATAATTCGATGGGGAGCGTTATGTCGCTCAATGAGCTTTGCAGGCCAACCAGTTGGCGCGGAGGAGCTATCAGAAGAAACAGGTGGATTTCGAGATCGTGTCGGGCTGTACAAATGACCGG
This sequence comes from Cylas formicarius, assembly GCF_029955315.1. Lineage (NCBI taxonomy): Eukaryota > Metazoa > Arthropoda > Insecta > Coleoptera > Brentidae > Cylas > Cylas formicarius. The sequence goes on along the minus strand of NW_026844326.1, from coordinate 26,539,588 downwards.
GCCTCCCGCACAACCCGTCTCTCATCCATTTACAGGCACGCTTACTAGTCAGTTACGCTGCACGGAATGCAGATACAAGGTAGGTAAAATAATGTATGCCCTATTCCTTTCAACCCTTCTCGATTCATTCCGAAATGCTGCCAGGTTGTGGTGAAAATATGGGCAACAAACGGGAGTTTTAAAGTTAAATGATAAAAGTGCTTTATTTATGTTAACATTTGATTAAAAGAAGCAATTAAGAAAGTTATGTTGGAATTCATGAGTGACTATACTAATGACAAGTACATGGATTATACCTTTTGGTTAGTGGCAAAGGAACGGAAAAAGGGCCGCTATTAATGCTGTCATCTTGTTGAGCGACTTAACGGATCATTACCCTACCCTGAAAAGTTTATAGAAAGAACACCTTTATATATCAATCATAACCTGCTTTCTGAATACATGCAGAAGAATGTGTCTACAAATATCTTTATTGCAAAGTATTGGTAGAGCAAAGGTAACTAGAAAAGTGATCATTAAAAAAGCTAGATCAAAACCTTGGATAATGCGTTTTGAATAAAAATAATTGAAATATTTTAAACGATTATAAAGAATATAGAAGCGAATTATCAAAGTTAATAAAAAAAACCAAATATTTGCACTCTAAAAAATTACTGATGTTATAACTCGAGAGATTCTTAGAAGATATGGAAAAATTAAAGGAACAAACGATCAAACTAATAAATCTGAAATCAAACAAATTGAAAAAACTGACAAAAAACTAATAGTAAATGAATTTAACTCCTACTTCTGTAATGTTGGTAAAAAGTTAGCGCGAAAAATATCTAATTCTAATCGGGTCAGTCCTATCCTTAACGAGATAAGAAAATCTAAATTCCTTTTATTTTACACCTATTAACGACAATGAAATTTTGGATCAAACAAAATGTTTCAAAAATGGTGTGAAAGAGGGTGAGGGTAACATTAGCTCTGAAGTAATAAAAATAAATATTGTACGTCTCTTAAACCCTTTGAAGCATATTGTAAATTTGGTATTCAGTATAGATTGCACTAATAAGTACTATTAGTAAAACAATTGAAATGTGTATGAAGTATAACCTTTCAATATATCTAAAAAAAAATAATTTATCGGTTTGACTTTAGAGAGGACTCCTAATTTTTAGTAATCGGCCTTATTGGATGTTTTAGTCAGCTGTGCGGTATGACAAGTTCGAAAGCCTGTCGTTAGCGCTGCCGAGCGGCGCCGGCGACTTGGGCTGGGGACGCCATAAACTGCACCAGCTGCTCTCGAATTTCGTAACGCCCGAGGTGGTGCAGGATGTCCAGTGCGACGGGTGTAACAGGGACCGGGATCCGTCTCTCCCGCCCTTAATGTCTAGGCAAATCAAGATTCTGAATTTCGGGAAGCTACCCGTCTGTCTGTGTATACACATTTCGAGGAACACGTGGCAGCCGGGCGGGATGTCCAAGCGGCAGGACTACGTGCAGTTTCCGATGAGACTGTCGATGTCTGCCTACACGTTCGTGCAGGTCCATTATCAAAGAAAACTGGCGGGTTCCGTAAGTACCACCAAACAACACAATTTATTCACATCAATAATCCGGATGGTGTTGAATTTAAAGTAAAAGTACTATACCATGTTTGTTTTATAAGAAAATGTAACTGTTAATAAAGCACAATAGAGAAGAACAAAAATAGCATTTAAAGGAGTTGATTTTGTACTGATTTGTACTACAAAAAATATTCCAAATTTACTCGGTCCTCTACTTGTTTTATCACAATACATAATTTTGGTTCGAAAGTTATTCTACGAGTTGCTTTCAACATATTGTTTTTATAATTGGTATTTTTTCCTTCCCCTTATTTTCTATGACACAATTTCAAAATACTCGTGCAAAATTGTTAGGCTGCAAATAACTTTTTAATCATGGCAAACGACGCTGCTAGATTTGTCATATACGAGATGTGTTCAAAAAGTAAGGTGACTTTTGTAACTGGGCGGGCTACGTACATCTTTCTTTTTTTATGTTCCGAAACTGCTTAATTTTAAACAAAATGACCGTTGAAGCAGCGTTGCCCAAGAGCCGTTAAACAGGTCATAACTGGTGACGAATCATGAGTATATGGTTATGATGTCGAAACCAAAGTCCAGTCGTTTCAATGGAAGAACCCAGAATCGCCAAGACTGGAAAAAGCACGTCAAGTTCGATCAAATGTCAAGGTTCTGCTTACTATTTTCTTTGATTGTCGTGGCATAGTACATCAAGGGTTCTTACCACAAGGTCGTACCGTCAATAAAGAGTATTTATTACCTTGAATCTATGTGCCGTTTACGAGAAGAAATATGAAGAAAAGTCCGGAATTGTGGGAAAACAATTCATGGATTTTGCATCGCGTTGTTTGTGTCTAACTTTCTGGCCAAAAACAAAACCAAAATCATGCCTCAGCCACCATATTCACCGGATATGGCCCCGCGACTTTCGCCTGTTCCCAAAACTCAAGAAATCTATGAAGGGAAGGATTGAGGAGATAAAGAAAAAATTGCTGGAAAATCTCAAGGCTCTACCAGAAAGTACTTACCAGAAGTGCTTGGAAGATTGGAAAAATGGTTGGCATAAGTGTGGGATTGCTTTTAAGGGGACAACATTAATTTTGGTAAATAAATAAATACTTTTTGATAAAACTTAAAAGTCACCTTATTTTTTGAACACACCTCGTACGGCTCTCGTACACGAATCTCAAAATGTTCAGTAGTCTAATATTTTTAACATAGGACAACGACACCCATTAATAACAAAACGATTCATTAATTGATCGCACAAATCTCTTAAAATTTTATAAGAAATCCAAAAACTAAAATCGTCTCCTCAAAAACAGTGGGTATGGTTTGTCCCGAAGTATATCGTCTTGGGTTTTGACGGAAAACGTGACGGAAGCTCGAAAAGATACAAAAACGCCAATATCTTCTATAAAGATCATTGTTAACAGGGAATTATCAGAAGAAAGAAAAAACGTGGTGATTTTTAATCTCACCGTCTTGACAATAGTGAACAAGATATAATAAGAAGGAAAATATATTTCCCTTTATTACATCCAGTTTGTTGAAATGTGAGAGCAGAAAATGTTATTCCAAGTGTAAAAATTTAATTAAATATTGTAATTAATCTAAATGACAACTTTGAGAGTGGACAGAATTATATTTAGAATAAAAACGGACTTATTATTAATCACTTGGATATATTTAGTGTCCACGTATTTTCTATTAGTACTAAAGTGATTTTATTATACATAATATAATATTTAAATATTTTAAAAGTCCGTCCCAGATTCTCTGTCTTACAATATGGACGGGCAGAATTGCCATCAAAAGCCATATTTTGAGACAGACCATATAATACGAATCTGTTTTGCCGTATGTTTAAACAAAGATAGTAGGGGAAGGAAAGGAGTGGTATATGGAAAGTTGACTTAGACAGAAAGACAAATATCGTTCCCGTGCTAGTGAGATTCAGTAAGTCAACGTAGGTGTTTCTACTTAGTAGTTTTTGGTCCACACATTGACTGCAAAATTTAATGCAAGCTAGCTGCTAGTCTTTTCCTCTTAAACGCCGCATCAATTTTTTTTTCCTTTGGTGGTATGAATTAGTACAAAATACGGTGAATAGATGTGACCCCCTATTTAAAGGCAGATGGCGCGGAACCGACGAAATCTTTTACATATTTTAGAGTTACACCAGCACGAGTGAAGGAGGGAGCCCCTTGTCTAGTAGCACGCCCCTGTGCTGGGCCGGCAGTTCCCTAAACGACATGGGCGGCGAGTTCAGGAACGTTTATCAACTCGCGGCAGTGGTGGTGCATACGGGCGACGCGCATTCCGGACATTTCGTTACCTATAGAAGGGGCCACCAGAATAATAGGTTAGTTTAAATTTATTTTTTAAGGTCGCTAATGACATTTTTGTATTTTTGTAGGTGGTATTATACCTCCGACGTCGAAATACGGGAGGTGACGGTAGACGAAGTATTGCAAAGCACCGCCTATATGCTTTTTTACGAGAAAACTTCGACGTTGGGCGTTTATTAAAGTTAAGTGTTTTTCGGGTTCGACCGAGAGTGAGAGCTTTTCCGTTCGGGATGGACCAGAGCGATCGTTACGCGTTTGAGTTGCATTTATCGTCCTAGTCGTAGGGTTCACGTTTATTAATGTAGCCGAGGAAGAAAGCATCTTTAATTGTTCGTTGATTATTGTTCGAAAATTTTGTTTTTCTAATAAATACCTGACAACTTTGCGAGTCTCATTTCAAAAATTCAGCTGCTCCCAAAAAGCTCCGCATCTCGTGAGAAAAATTCTACACTGGAACTAATGGAACTATCAAATAAAAATGATGTTAAGAAACGAACAAAAAGCAAGAATTTTTTTCACGTGCCATAATTATTAGGAGACACCAGAAGGGTGTGGTTAGTTAATCAGGGATTAGAATAGGATTTTTTCTCAACAGAAGGATATAGAGTGAGCATCGAATCATTTTTCTTCATATTTGAGTAGCAAGACTAAAAAAAATGACAATATGTGTTTCCCTGCAATATAATGTAATGAAAGTTTTTCATTTTATAAAATTGGCTCATCTCTCTGAATATGTTAAAAATGAGTCAATAGATAAAAATAATCTTGCGCAGTTGTCATAGTTCTACAGAACCAACCAAAAATTTTAATGTGGAACCATCGAAAACTATTTTTGTTTTTGGGTTAAACACACGCGTCTATGGTGATAAAAAAATGTACATTTTTCCCAAAATGTAATATTGTTGAAAACATATTTTGAAACCGAGTATGATTGCTTCCAATAGATCCCAAAAATTCATAAAATAAATACTTCCTTTTTCTTTTCCCTCTCTGTACAATACAAATTGAAAATATTTAGCTGCTTTAAAAAGCAACCGTTTTTTTTTTTGCAAACCCTAAGTAGATAATTGTAGAATCTAGAGTAGAAATTCCAAATGTCATTGATATATAGTTTCGGTTAGAATAACCTTTAGTTCTCGAGAACATTTTATAGAACCGCTCAACGTAACAATAGTGCTGTTTTTGAATTGTTGTATGTAAGTATCGTTATTAGCATCATAACAGGACAACTCCCATTAATTCAAAAATAAACAAATATACCAAAAAACTTACATACTGAAACGAAGAAACTGATCAGAAATCACTTACTAATTTATTGGGATGGCTCAGCACAATGTCTTAATGATAAAACAACGATTAAAAATTACAATTTAAAGTAAATTGCCTATATAAAAAATAGGTAGGATTGGTCATTATGCACCGGTCACAGAATAGTGCCAGCCATGATGAGTTAACAACCAGCGCCACCTAGGTATTACTAGTATTACTTGATTCTAAGAAGCACATGTGCGTGCCCATGGCAACCATTTCGTTTTTATAATTATGTAGAACTACTAAATGTTTTCGTGCAGTTTTGGTTAGTTATAAGGTAAGCGGAAAATCAAATCCCTTCGTTTCACAATAACCTACAATTAGTTCATATATAAACAAATTTCTTTATTTCGTCTTAATAACAAGAGGGGTAGGTTAAATGATATCTTATTGGTTGCCGTTTCTTTTTTGGCATAGTTCATACTGTTCCGGAGTCCACGACGGTTCGATTCCCCGCTGTTTCAGCTGAGCGACGACGTCGAACAGGTAATCGTAACATTCAGTCATTGTTTTCGCCTGTTGCCACGTATCGCCCCACACGTAAACCTGCAAAATCGGGAACACGTTAAGAAATAAACGCATCTCGTTACGCTCAAAACTACCCCGTGTCTTCTAACGAGCACGGCACACGTATGCGGATACTCCCTGATGGCTTCTTCCAAGCGTTCCGTGAGATCTTCTTCGAAGGGCGTGTTTTCGATGATGGGCACCACCAACTCTTCGTCGTAGCGGAAATTCCGCCCCAGCTTTTGATTCTTGATCCCCTTGATCATCTCCAAATGCGTGCACTTGAACTCTTTGCCGGGGAAGATCATGGTGGCGATCAGGGCGGCCTTAGAATGCGTGTGAATGACGGCTCCGGCACTCCTGCGGGTATACGCGCACATAAACAGTGGCGTGCACTGGCTCTTTTTCAATTTCTTCTCGGGCGGCGGCAGTTCCAAGTCGACGCCGTTGATATTCTGGACGAACATGTCGTCCGGTTGGAGTCTCTCTTTCTGGACGCCGGACGGTGCGATATAGATCTTTTCGCCGTTTTTAATGCTTATTCCTCCACCTAAAATCGTTCTTTAAACTTAAACAAAAAGTGTGTGCGCGCGGCACTGGCGTACCTGTCCCTGTGACCCAGCCCAGGTCGTAGAACTGCCTGCAGAGTTCCGGGATTAACCTCCGCGGGTGTTCCGGATGGGTTTCCGGCAGTTCGTCGGGCATTTTATAGTCGCGTCTCTGAAAAAAATACGCAACAATCGGTTTTATAGCAAACAGTAGGTCGGTTATCTTATCGGAAATTGCTGGAAGGTCAAATTAACAGCGCACGACCGCAAAGAAATGTTTATTCGTTTAATATTAAGAGAGTTTAAAAAATAATAATGGACCGGATTTTTCCTCACACGTAACCCTAATGGTGATTTCTAACCTCACTTTAGTCTCTCCCTTTCTGTGGCGTCTTCTTAGACGGAAGCATGATATTTGTTCTAATTATTTAATTACCGACACATCAGGAATGCTAACGCATGCGCATTAGCGAATTGGCGCTCAGAGTGTACGAGGTTAGCGCCAAAATTTTCCCGCCTGACATAGATGCAGCTCCGATAAAACTTTGTCTTCTTTTAAATATATATCTTAGTAGGCTACGAAAAAAAAAATAAAACTTGTGTCAAATAGTTTTTTATTGATAGCATTTTAAACAAGACGTGTCCGAAAAAATGGGGCAGAAGTCCCTTGAAGATGGTTCAAGAACTGGTCGACCAGTGGAGGTCATAACGGAAGACATTGTTGCGATTGTGGAAGAGGTGGTATTGAGTGATTGACTTTTAAAGGTCAAGGAAATCTCAGAAATTACGAATCCTGCATGATCATTTAGGTATGCATCAGGTTAGTGCAAGATGGGTTCCTAAAAACCTTTCGGCTATTCAAAAACAACGCCGTGTCGAGTGCGCGCGGTCTTTTTTGGAACTCTTTGGGTCGGAACGCCTGTGATAGAAACTATTGTGACGGGAGATGAAACTATAGTTCTCTATCGAAAAAAGAATCAATGGAGTGGCGTCGTAAGGGTGAAGCACCTCCAAGAAAATTCAGAGTCTACCAGTCAACAAAAAAGGTGATGGCCACGATCTTTTGGGATTGTGAAGGAATTCTTTTGATAGATTTTAAAGAAACTAATACCACTGTCAATGGTAAATATTACGCAACATTATTACATAAATTCCGAGACTGCATACGTGTAAAGCGTCGACTAAAACTGACCAGAGGCGTGCGTCTTTTGCACAATAATGCACCTGTCCATACTGGTGGTGTTGCACAAGCTGCCATTTTAGAGTGTGGGTTCCAACAGATAGATCATACTCCCTATAGTCCAGATATGGCCCCCAGCGACTATTATTTGTTTGGATATTTGAAAAAGGACTTACGTGGAGTGCGGTTTAACGACGAAGAAGTTCATATTTAGGCCGGGAAATTTTGGCGATGCCCTCGTAGAAGTACTTAAAAATTCTCTACCTGGAAGAAGTGTATTAAATTTCGAAGTCATCGGGAAAGTGTCCCACAAGTTCTGAAACCTTCAAATTTATTGGTTTTGATTGGATGTGTGAGGTTTGTGCAGAGAGTGGGAACTAATTTTATTTAACTAAATTAATGGGAAGACAAGAATAATAGTTAGAGGTATGATGTAAAATTTGTTTATTTCAGCAATTACAAAATATAAAATACACATTGTAGCTAATTCTAGATTATATTTAATATTCTAACTTGTTTTCTGCCATTTTTATGTAAATTTAATTTTAAAAAATTTCAAAAATTTAATTTCTTGTTCAACCTATTTTATTAAATCTAAAACAAGATAGGCTGACAAATCGCAGACCAAGAACAACTTTAAAATCAGACTTGTGTCAGTTTTTACATATTTGAAAAATATTTACTACGTATTACTGTGACGAATTTAAAAAAAAAGGGTCCGATAACTTTTTAACCTGACTCCGTATACTTGCAGAACAACACTGAATTCTACGCAAAAAGTTGACGTACATTTAAAAAAATTCCTCGTATTACTCAGAAGCTACTGCCGCTACTCAAAATCCGATTTTAGAGTGCGCGTAATTTCAAAATGGGACAGCACGTGGCTATTGCTATTGTGGCTGCGGTCTATATTTTGTGTTCTGCTTTACGCCTGTTTATTTTACAGTTTGTTGATTTTTAGTATGCTGTAGTTTGTAGGACACAAAATTTTTCGTAATTTTAAAAAGTTTTAATTTAAATAATTGATCTCAATTTAATTTCAAATTTGTAAAGTGTGTAACGGATTTTGACCTATCAGAAAATACCCAAAAATACCTTAAGGAAAATAATTCTAACTTCAAAACTCGCGAAATCGGGCAAGAATAATTTTTATTTTAAGAAACATCAGCGGCACGCGTATTTTTAATGTCAAGGACGTTAAAATAAATAAGTGAATCTCTGCCATAGGACTGTCAGACATGTAATCTATCTAAAACTACGCATTATCGAGGGAAAAAGAAAGAAAATTTATATGCTTTCCGTACAAACTAAAAACAAAAAGAAATTTCTCGTGTATTTGGTATAAGACAATTGGACCGTCGCGTACGCCACAACATTCATTTTCATCAACCGCGAATCCGGCTAATATGATAAACGCGCAATGTCGTCCGAACGTCATGGACCATAAAAAGTAAACTGGAAAATATTTGTGCGACAACCATCGCGTAGAAAGATGCGACGCATCGACAAACTCCGCTTTATTTTCGCGCGGCAGTGGCGTACGCGCAATCTAAAAAGAAGGTAACAAATTTTAGCTTCTAAATTCGCAGCCCAATTGAAATTAAAAATAATATAAAATTATTTTAGTTAATTTTGCGAGTCTGTCGACTGTTTTGAAACAAAATAATGCGAAAATCCAAAAAGTGTATTAAAAATTGGAACTCGATATTTACCATTATTTTTTCCACATAATTCAGCACTCGATATAGCAAAAACGCAAAAAGTAAATTGTACATAAATTACTACAAATGCCTAAATATAAACGAGTTTGCGAGCAAGAGGGAACTTAAACAAAATTTTAATTTGAAAAATATTGCTTGTAAAAGTTCGTTTATACTATTAAAACACAGCAAAAAAATAATTTCGTCGTTCTATGTATCAAACATAAGCAATTAAAAATTGTAAAATTTAAATCCTCTTTGAAACGCGCTGTCATTGGCTGTGACCGGTTGTGACGTCAATTCGCTTGTAAGATTAGGCCGGACAGTACCATTTTAATTTTAGTCTTGATAATGTCGCTTGCTTTTCTTATCTGCTAGTTTTACATTAATATAATAATGTAATCAGCCTAAAATTTTCGAGATTTTAAAATTCAAATGGTATATCAAATAAAATGTAAATTATTCAACATAAAAACAAAAAGGACTTTTTTTAACTATTGGAAACGTAAATACTGATTTTAAAGTATATTGGCATTGATAACTTAAAGTGTTCTTTATTTTATATGGATCAGGAAGCCACTCCTATAGAGACCGCAATAGGATGGGTGCACATTCAAAGAGTTAAAAATGTTTGCACGATTAAGGCTTAAGTGACGCCTGAACATAAAACAACGGCTTTTATTTTCTGGTAGACGAATCTACAGTTTATCTGGCGTCTTTCGGGTTGTACTCAAACACGATGGTATGATTTGTCATATTGGTTTTATGTTGTTTCTGTTATTAACACGTAAAGCGCACTACGCATCAATACAAACTGGCGTAGATCAAATACAAACACACCTTTACACGAGCCAAAAATAAACGTAAATAATATAATTCTCGGCCTATAACCAGAGTATAACATGTCGCTGTATGGATCGAAAAGCAGCGGTATGACGTCACGATTATTGCCGTGCGTTTAGTGTCATAAATTGAATTATTTATTGCAACTTAAATGTTGATATGCGTTATTTTTTTCCACTAATTTTGAAACAAAATTAAGCAAAAATGCAAAAAAGGTTTATGTAATTTTTTCCATTGTTTTTTATACAAGATATAGCAAAACGCAAAAGAGGAAATCCGACAAAATTAATTCTTTTTTTTTCAATTTTTGCAAAAGTGCAAAAAAGTAATAACATAAAACGGATTCGTTTATTTTCGGACTTTTTTTGACATAAAATAAAGCAAAAATGTCAATAAAATTTAAAATTAATTATAGTATTCTTTATTTCTATTATTATTAATTTAACATTTTCACCGTTTTTCGTAAAAAAAGAATGAAAAAGGAAACGAGAGGTACGAAAATAAAAAAAAATAGCGTCGGGTCCGGATTAATTTTCTATTCCGCCCGGGACGTATACGGATTCGACTTATCGCACTCGCAAAAGGGAAAAATAAACTCGCGGAAGACCGTTAGGGAAAATCCTGAAAAATGGTCCCGCAGACGCGCCCGCCTTCCATTGTTTATCGGCGGTCTCCGGCTCGTTTAATGTTCCCGAAACGTCGGGGGAATGTGTCTTCGTTATGACAGATTTCGAAACGTTGGCGACCGCGTATTTATTACGAACGGTCCCCGCAGATCGCGTCACGGAGCTTTCCCAAAGCTCGATACATTAGTCGTAAGCAGAGAATTTTTCATTAGCCCAACAAATTAGTCCTGAAAGGATCGCGTTAAACACAGTCGTTATGCCATTTTTTCCGGAATCTGAATATGTTGATAATTTTCCCTATCGAGTTTAATTCAGTGTTTAGAAATTAATTTCGTTGTAGAAGTGAATTTGGGCTTTGCTAAAGCACAATATATAGACAGTTTTCCTCTATCGAAATTAAATCAGCTTTTAGCAATTAATTCCGTTTTAAAAATATATGGTATTTTTTTATAATTTTGTCAAATCTGTAGCTTGCCGGAAGCTGAGTATGTACAGAATTATACTCTAGCGAAGTTAATTCAGCTTTTAGAAATTTATTTCGTTGCAGAAATGAATTTGGGCTTTGCTAAAGCACAATATATAGACAGTTTTCCTCTATCGAAATTAAATCAGCTTTTAGCAATTAATTCCGTTTTAAAAATATATGGTATGTTTTTATAATTTTGTCAAATCTGTAGCTTGCCGGAAGCTGAGTATGTAGAGAATTATACTCTAGCGAAGTTAATTCAGCTTTTAGAAATGTATTTCGTTGCAGAAATGAATTTGGGCTTTGCTAAAGCACAATATATAGACAGTTTTCCTCTATCGAAATTAAATCAGCTTTTAGCAATTAATTGCGTTTTAAAAATAGACGGTATTTTTTTTATAATTTTGTCAAATCTGTAGCTTGCCGGAAGCTGAGTATGTAGTGAATTATACTCTAGCGAAGTTAATTCAGCTTTTAGAAATTTATTTCGTTGCAGAAATGAATTTGGGCTTTGCTAAAGCACAATATATAGACAGTTTTCCTCTATCAAAATTAAACCAGCTTTTAGCAATTAATTGCGTTTTAAAAATAGACGGTATTTTTTTTATAATTTTGTCAAATCTGTAGCTTGCCGGAAGCTGAGTATGTAGTGAATTATACTCTAGCGAAGTTAATTCAGCTTTTAGAAATTTATTTCGTTGCAGAAATGAATTTGGGCTTTGCTAAAGCACAATATATAGACAATTGTCCTCTATCGAAATTAAATCAGCTTTTAGCAATTAATTCCGTTTTAAAAATATATGGTATTTTTTTATAATTTTGTCAAATCTGTAGCTTGCCGGAAGCTGAGTATGTACAGAATTATACTCTAGCGAAGTTAATTCAGCTTTTAGAAATTTATTTCGTTGCAGAAATGAATTTGGGCTTTGCTAAAGCACAATATATAGACAGTTTTCCTCTATCGAAATTAAACCAGCTTTTAGCAATTAATTGCGTTTTAAAAATAGACGGTATTTTTTTTATAATTTTGTCAAATCTGTAGCTTGCCGGAAGCTGAGTATGTAGTGAATTATACTCTAGCGAAGTTAATTCAGCTTTTAGAAATTTATTTCGTTGCAGAAATGAATTTGGGCTTTGCTAAAGCACAATATATAGACAATTGTCCTCTATCGAAATTAAATCAGCTTTTAGCAATTAATTCCGTTTTAAAAATATATGGTATTTTTTTATAATTTTGTCAAATCTGTAGCTTGCCGGAAGCTGAGTATGTACAGAATTATACTCTAGCGAAGTTAATTCAGCTTTTAGAAATTTATTTCGTTGCAGAAATGAATTTGGGCTTTGCTAAAGCACAATATATAGACAGTTTTCCTCTATCGAAATTAAATCAGCTTTTAGCAATTAATTGCGTTTTAAAAATAGATGGTATTTTTTTTATAATTTTGTCAAATCTGTAGCTTGCCGGAAGCTGAGTATGTAGTGAATTATACTCTAGCGAAGTTAATTCAGCTTTTAGAAATTTATTTCGTTGCAGAAATGAATTTGGGCTTTGCTAAAGCACAATATATAGACAATTGTCCTCTATCGAAATTAAATCAGCTTTTAGCAATTAATTCCGTTTTAAAAATATATGGTATTTTTTTATAATTTTGTCAAATCTGTAGCTTGCCGGAAGCTGAGTATGTACAGAATTATACTCTAGCGAAGTTAATTCAGCTTTTAGAAATTTATTTCGTTGCAGAAATGAATTTGGGCTTTGCTAAAGCACAATATATAGACAGTTTTCCTCTATCGAAATTAAATCAGCTTTTAGCAATTAATTGCGTTTTAAAAATAGATGGTATTTTTTTTATAATTTTGTCAAATCTGTAGCTTGCCGGAAGCTGAGTATGTAGTGAATTATACTTTAGCGAAGTTAATTCAGCTTTTAGAAATTTATTTCGTTGCAGAAATGAATTTGGGCTTTGCTAAAGCACAATATATAGACAGTTTTCCTCCATCGAAATTAAATCAGCTTTTAGCAATTAATTGCGTTTTAAAAATAGATGGTATTTTTTTTATAATTTTGTCAAATCTGTAGCTTGCCGGAAGCTGAGTATGTAGTGAATTATACTCTAGCGAAGTTAATTCAGCTTTTAGAAATTTATTTCGTTGCAGAAATGAATTTGGGCTTTGCTAAAGCACAATATATAGACAATTGTCCTCTATCGAAATTAAATCAGCTTTTAGCAATTAATTCCGTTTTAAAAATATATGGTATTTTTTTATAATTTTGTCAAATCTGTAGCTTGCCGGAAGCTGAGTATGTACAGAATTATACTCTAGCGAAGTTAATTCAGCTTTTAGAAATTTATTTCGTTGCAGAAATGAATTTGGGCTTTGCTAAAGCACAATATATAGACAGTTTTCCTCTATCGAAATTAAACCAGCTTTTAGCAATTAATTGCGTTTTAAAAATAGACGGTATTTTTTTTATAATTTTGTCAAATCTGTAGCTTGCCGGAAGCTGAGTATGTAGTGAATTATACTCTAGCGAAGTTAATTCAGCTTTTAGAAATTTATTTCGTTGCAGAAATGAATTTGGGCTTTGCTAAAGCACAATATATAGACAATTGTCCTCTATCGAAATTAAATCAGCTTTTAGCAATTAATTCCGTTTTAAAAATATATGGTATTTTTTTATAATTTTGTCAAATCTGTAGCTTGCCGGAAGCTGAGTATGTACAGAATTATACTCTAGCGAAGTTAATTCAGCTTTTAGAAATTTATTTCGTTGCAGAAATGAATTTGGGCTTTGCTAAAGCACAATATATAGACAGTTTTCCTCTATCGAAATTAAATCAGCTTTTAGCAATTAATTGCGTTTTAAAAATAGATGGTATTTTTTTTATAATTTTGTCAAATCTGTAGCTTGCCGGAAGCTGAGTATGTAGTGAATTATACTTTAGCGAAGTTAATTCAGCTTTTAGAAATTTATTTCGTTGCAGAAATGAATTTGGGCTTCGCTAAAGCACAATATATAGACAGTTTTCCTCCATCGAAATTAAATCAGCTTTTAGCAATTAATTGCGTTTTAAAAATAGATGGTATTTTTTTTATAATTTTGTCAAATCTGTAGCTTGCCGGAAGCTGAGTATGTAGTGAATTATACTCTAGCGAAGTTAATTCAGCTTTTAGAAATTTATTTCGTTGCAGAAATGAATTTGGGCTTTGCTAAAGCACAATACATAGACAGTTTTCCTCTATCGAAATTAAATCAGCTTTTAGCAATTAATTGCGTTTTAAAAATAGATGGTATTTTTTTTATAATTTTGTCAAATCTGTAGCTTGCCGGAAGCTGAGTATGTAGTGAATTATACTCTAGCGAAGTTAATTCAGCTTTTAGAAATTTATTTCGTTGCAGAAATGAATTTGGGCTTTGCTAAAGCACAATACATAGACAGTTTTCCTCTATCGAAATTAAATCAGCTTTTAGCAATTAATTGCGTTTTAAAAATATATGGTATATTTTTATAATTTTGTCAAATCTGTAGCTTGCCGGAAGCTGAGTATGTAGTGAATTATACTCTAGCGAAGTTAATTCAGCTTTTAGAAATTTATTTCGTTGCAGAAATGAATTTGGGCTTTGCTAAAGCACAATACATAGACAGTTTTCCTCTATCGAAATTAAATCAGCTTTTAGCAATTAATTGCGTTTTAAAAATAGATGGTATTTTTTTTATAATTTTGTCAAATCTGTAGCTTGCCGGAAGCTGAGTATGTAGTGAATTATACTCTAGCGAAGTTAATTCAGCTTTTAGAAATTTATTTCGTTGCAGAAATGAATTTGGGCTTTGCTAAAGCACAATATATAGACAGTTTTCCTCCATCGAAATTAAATCAGCTTTTAGCAATTAATTGCGTTTTAAAAATAGATGGTATTTTTTTTATAATTTTGTCAAATCTGTAGCTTGCCGGAAGCTGAGTATGTAGTGAATTATACTCTAGCGAAGTTAATTCAGCTTTTAGAAATTTATTTCGTTGCAGAAATGAATTTGGGCTTTGCTAAAGCACAATATATAGACAATTGTCCTCTATCGAAATTAAATCAGCTTTTAGCAATTAATTCCGTTTTAAAAATATATGGTATTTTTTTATAATTTTGTCAAATCTGTAGCTTGCCGGAAGCTGAGTATGTACAGAATTATACTCTAGCGAAGTTAATTCAGCTTTTAGAAATTTATTTCGTTGCAGAAATGAATTTGGGCTTTGCTAAAGCACAATATATAGACAGTTTTCCTCTATCGAAATTAAATCAGCTTTTAGCAATTAATTGCGTTTTAAAAATAGATGGTATTTTTTTTATAATTTTGTCAAATCTGTAGCTTGCCGGAAGCTGAGTATGTAGTGAATTATACTCTAGCGAAGTTAATTCAGCTTTTAGAAATTTATTTCGTTGCAGAAATGAATTTGGGCTTTGCTAAAGCACAATATATAGACAGTTTTCCTCCATCGAAATTAAATCAGCTTTTAGCAATTAATTGCGTTTTAAAAATAGATGGTATTTTTTTTATAATTTTGTCAAATCTGTAGCTTGCCGGAAGCTGAGTATGTAGTGAATTATACTCTAGCGAAGTTAATTCAGCTTTTAGAAATTTATTTCGTTGCAGAAATGAATTTGGGCTTTGCTAAAGCACAATATATAGACAATTGTCCTCTATCGAAATTAAATCAGCTTTTAGCAATTAATTCCGTTTTAAAAATATATGGTATTTTTTTATAATTTTGTCAAATCTGTAGCTTGCCGGAAGCTGAGTATGTACAGAATTATACTCTAGCGAAGTTAATTCAGCTTTTAGAAATTTATTTCGTTGCAGAAATGAATTTGGGCTTTGCTAAAGCACAATATATAGACAGTTTTCCTCCATCGAAATTAAATCAGCTTTTAGCAATTAATTGCGTTTTAAAAATAGATGGTATTTTTTTTATAATTTTGTCAAATCTGTAGCTTGCCGGAAGCTGAGTATGTAGTGAATTATACTCTAGCGAAGTTAATTCAGCTTTTAGAAATTTATTTCGTTGCAGAAATGAATTTGGGCTTTGCTAAAGCACAATATATAGACAATTGTCCTCTATCGAAATTAAATCAGCTTTTAGCAATTAATTCCGTTTTAAAAATATATGGTATTTTTTTATAATTTTGTCAAATCTGTAGCTTGCCGGAAGCTGAGTATGTACAGAATTATACTCTAGCGAAGTTAATTCAGCTTTTAGAAATTTATTTCGTTGCAGAAATGAATTTGGGCTTTGCTAAAGCACAATATATAGACAGTTTTCCTCCATCGAAATTAAATCAGCTTTTAGCAATTAATTGCGTTTTAAAAATAGATGGTATTTTTTTTATAATTTTGTCAAATCTGTAGCTTGCCGGAAGCTGAGTATGTAGTGAATTATACTCTAGCGAAGTTAATTCAGCTTTTAGAAATTTATTTCGTTGCAGAAATGAATTTGGGCTTTGCTAAAGCACAATATATAGACAATTGTCCTCTATCGAAATTAAATCAGCTTTTAGCAATTAATTCCGTTTTAAAAATATATGGTATTTTTTTATAATTTTGTCAAATCTGTAGCTTGCCGGAAGCTGAGTATGTACAGAATTATACTCTAGCGAAGTTAATTCAGCTCTTAGAAATTTATTTCGTTGCAGAAATGAATTTGGG
This sequence comes from Cylas formicarius, assembly GCF_029955315.1. Taxonomy (NCBI): domain Eukaryota; kingdom Metazoa; phylum Arthropoda; class Insecta; order Coleoptera; family Brentidae; genus Cylas; species Cylas formicarius. Next base: position 26,522,804 of record NW_026844326.1, on the reverse strand, counting down.
CTTTGCTAAAGCACAATATATAGACAGTTTTCCTCTATCGAAATTAAACCAGCTTTTAGCAATTAATTCAGATCTAAAAATATAGGTTATTTTTAATAATTATTTCAAATCTGTAGCTTTTACGAAGCCGAGTATCTAGAGAATTTTCCCCTAGCGATGTTAAAAAACAGTAACTTAGTGACGGAGTGCTACGCGAATAAATAAACAAAAATCGAGAACGCGACGCTAGATTTACTTTTGAACGTTTGATAATTTGAGTGTGTCACTTTTTTGAAGTTGTTTTTACGAATTTCGTATTATTTTTCCGTTTTCCATCATTATATTTTAATATTTAAACATTAGGGAACACTTAGTAACGAATCCGGTGGTTATTTGAAAGACATATTCCACAAGCGAAGTTAATTCAGCTTTTATAAATTAATTCCGTTGTAGAACTGAATTCGGGCTTTCCTAAAGCACAATATATAGATAGTTTTCCTCCATCGAAATTAGCTTTAAGCAATTAATTCCGTTCGAAAAGTATATGGTAGTTTTTACAACTGTGTCAAATCTGTAGCTGAAGCTGAATATGTAGAGAATTTTCCTCTAGCGATATTAATTCTGGGTTAGGAATAAATTTAGCTTCATGAAAGCTCAACATTTGATAGGTCAAATCAGTAGCTTTCCGAAATTTCAATATGTAGCGAATTTTAAGTTTAAGAAGTAAATTTAGCTTCTTGAAAGCCAAATTTACTTTACTTGAGTTTTCCACTCCAGAAATTAGCCTCGCGTTGAATGCGATCGTTATAGAGATGACAAATGACAAATCAGTAGCTTTCCGAAATCTCAATATTTAGAGGATTTTCGACTAGCGAAATTAATTCAGCTATTAGAAATTAATGCCGTTTTAGAAGTAAATTTAGCCCCTTGAAAACTCACTAAATCAAAAATATAAGAAAATAGGACTATTAAAGAGTTTTCAACGCTAGAAATTAGCCTTTAAAGTTGTGCGTTGAATGAAATCGCTATAGAGATATTCGGTTTTTTATAAATATGTCATATCAGTATCTTTCCGACATGTGTAGAGAATTTTCATCTAGCTAAATTAATTCAGCTATTAGAAATTAATGCCGTTTTAGAAGTAAATTTAGCTTCTTGAAAACTCAATATATAAACAATCTAAAAAAAATAGGAGTTTTAAAGAGTTTTTCACGCTAGAAATTAGCCTTTGAAGTTTTGCGTTGTGATTGTTATAGAGATATTTGGTTTTTTATAAATATGTCAAATCAGTAGCTTTCGGAAACGTCAATATGTGGAGAATTTTCCTCTAACGAAACTAATTTTTAGCTTTTAGAAATTAATTCGCTGTTAGTAGCTGCAGGAATTTTTACGTGAGAAGTTAAAATTTGAAGTTGCGTATTGAACGCAGTTGTTATATGCCGCCTTTTTTTATAAATATATCAAATCTGTAGCATTCCGAAAACTCAACATGTTGAAACTTTTCCTCTCTGGAAATTAGGAGAGTTTTTCATTCTAGATATTGGGCGTTGAAGAACGGTAGTATGTTTTTTTTTATAAATATGTTCAAATTCTATCTTTCCGTATATACAAAATTTTGCTCTCTCGAAATTAATTCAGTTTTAGGAATGAATTCTAAAAAAATATTAATTGCAGAGAATTTTCCGCTCTAGAAATTAGCCTTTGATCAATATGTCTAGCTTTCCGATGAATTTTCCTTTATCGATATTAATTGAGTTTCAGACATATGTTTAGCTTTACTAAAGGTGAATAAATCAAAATTCTCTTAGATTTATATTTTACACATTTTTAGTCATTGTAATTAGTGGTTGTTGAAGTTTCGAAATGCCTCTTGGAGGTAGCTTTCCGAAAGTTCATTAATAAATATTCTTAATAGTTCTAATTAGTATAATTGTTGAAGATTCGCATTCAAGGCGATTACCGTCGGGGTTTGCAGTTTCTTAAATTTAAAAAAAATCTCAAAGTGCTGCAATTTTCCGAAAGTTGTGGGGGCACTGCTCTAGAAATTTAGTTTCTTAGAAGTTCAATGAAAGTTTTTCAGGACTTTGCGGTCTAGAAATTTGTTAGCTTTTCAAACATCCAATCAATGTTTTTAGAGAACTTTCCGTTTTACATTGACTAACAGTTATCAAGTTTTTAATACATATATCAAAAAATATCTCGCCTGCTCGATATACCAAAGTTCTAGATAATTTTCAGCTCTAGAAAGTAATTGATTTTACGAAAGGTCAATATACAAAAGTTCTAGAGAATTTTCGCATCTAGAAAGTAATTGATTTCTCGAAAGGTCAATATACAAAAGTTCTAGATAATTTTCGCATCTAGAAAGTAATTGATTTCTCGAAAGGTCAATATACAAAAGTTCGAGAGAATTTTCGCATCTAGAAAGTAATTGATTTCTCGAAAGGTGAATATACAAAAGTTCTAGAGAATTTTCGCATCTAGAAAGTAATTGATTTCTCGAAAGGTCAATATACAAAAGTTCTAGAGAATTTTCGCATCTAGAAAGTAATTGATTTCTCGAAAGGCCAATATACAAAAGTTCTAGAGAATTTTCGCATCTAGAAAGTAATTGACTTCTCGAAAGGTCAATATACAAAAGTTCTAGAGAATTTTCGCATCTAGAAAGTAATTGATTTCTCGAAAGGTCAATATACAAAAGTTCTAGAGAATTTTCGCATCTAGAAAGTAATTGATTTCTCGAAAGGTTAATATACAAAAGTTCTAGAGAATTTTCGCATCTAGAAAGTAATTGACTTCTCGAAAGGTCAATATACAAAAGTTCTAGAGAATTTTCGCATCTAGAAAGTAATTGATTTCTCGAAAGGTCAATATACAAAAGTTCTAGAGAATTTTCGCATCTAGAAAGTAATTGATTTCTCGAAAGGTCAATATACAAAAGTTCTAGAGAATTTTCGCATCTAGAAAGTAATTGATTTCTCGAAAGGTCAATATACAAAAGTTCTAGAGAATTTTCGCATCTAGAAAGTAATTGACTTCTCGAAAGGTCAATATACAAAAGTTCTAGAGAATTTTCGCATCTAGAAAGTAATTGATTTCTCGAAAGGTTAATATACAAAAGTTCTAGAGAATTTTCGCATCTAGAAAGTAATTGACTTCTCGAAAGGTCAATATACAAAAGTTCTAGAGAATTTTCGCATCTAGAAAGTAATTGACTTCTCGAAAGGTCAATATACAAAAGTTCTAGAGAATTTTCGCATCTAGAAAGTAATTGATTTCTCGAAAGGTCAATATACAAAAGTTCTAGAGAATTTTCGCATCTAGAAAGTAATTGATTTCTCGAAAGGTCAATATACAAAAGTTCTAGAGAATTTTCGCATCTAGAAAGTAATTGATTTCTCGAAAGGTTAATATACAAAAGTTCTAGAGAATTTTCGCATCTAGAAAGTAATTGACTTCTCGAAAGGTCAATATACAAAAGTTCTAGAGAATTTTCGCATCTAGAAAGTAATTGACTTCTCGAAAAGTCAATATACAAAAGTTCTAGAGAATTTTCGCATCTAGAAAGTAATTGATTTCTCGAAAGGTCAATATACAAAAGTTCTAGAGAATTTTCGCATCTAGAAAGTAATTGATTTCTCGAAAGGTCAATATACAAAAGTTCTAGATAATTTTCCGCTCTAGAAAGTAATTGATTTTTCAAAAGCTTAATATAGAAAAGCTTTAGAGAATTTTATATTCTACAAATTTTCGAAAACTTAATATACGAAAGTTCCAGATAATTTTTCATTTTAATTTTAGAAAATAATATTTGAAATAATTCTAAATTATTCAAAGCACAAAATTATTCGTTGAGATCGACGGGGCACGCAGTCCCATCGCGTGAATTTCCACGCCAAAAATACGAGTCTTTCCCGCGCGTTCGTAACAAATTAATTAGGACGGAGGGGTGAAGGATTTTTCCTCGCCCGCGACAATGGAGGAAACCCCGCACAAAGTCCGGAGGCGCATTAAAAACACATTTAGCCCCGTTCCGCGGTATATAAAACCGGAGGCTCGCATTTTGTTTTACGATGACGTTTCCGAAACTTTGGATCATTAACGCGATGTTTTCGCTGATTCGATTTCACCCTTTAACCGTTTTACGACTGACGCGGAAAATGTCGTTTCCGCGACGACGGAAATGTGGTCTATATGGTCTGTGACCTTTTAAGATGTTTCATTTTTTTTATTACCGATGGTGTGTGGGATTTAAAGTCAACTACTTAATTATAGTTTTTATTTTTGTTTTCGGAACCATCTGTAAAGTTCGAGAGGTAAGTATTTTTGATCGGTTGATAACAGTGACGAAATAAGTGATTTTGACCGGAATTTCACCAAACTCTACAAGGAACAGCGGAATGTCATTTATTTTTTCGTCAAAAATCCGCCCTGGAGATACTGGTCAATCCAAAAACTGGTGGTTTAGTTTTGATTAGTTTTCCTGTAGGTCAATTTTTTGTGTCAATTGACTGAAATAATTTTCAAGATACCATGAAATTTATATTTATTTATTTATATTGTGCGTTACGCCGCTGTACAGTAGTCTACAGCACACTTATTTTGGCCAAAATTATTTATTAATGTTTTTTATTGTGAATCAACTTCCGAAACGTGTTTTGCGGATACTTTTTATAGGTTTTCGTGAGTTTTGGTGAGGTTTTACGTTGATACCTGTAGGTTCGATGGGTTTTTATTACAATAAGTGATGAAAAAAATATTTTGAGACGAATTTTATCGAAATATATTAGAAAGACTGGAGTTTCGTTTTTTTTTGTAGTTTTAATTAAAAATGCTCATTGGAGCTACTGTTCGACCCAAAATGTGAGTTTCTAGGTTGATACTGGCTGATTCAATGATGGTTTTCATTATAATAAGTGTTGAACAAGCTGATTTCGATAGGAATTTAATCGAAATCTAGGTTTGATATTTTAAAGCTTTCGTTACAATATGTAGTTGACTGGAATTTCATTGAAACTTACAGGAGTGGAGTTTTTCTCACTTTTCATTGTTTTTTTGTCAACAATCCTCCCTGGACGTATTGCATAATCCAAAAAGTGAGGGTTTAGTTTTGATTAGTTTTTCTGTAGGTTCGATCTAGTTTTCCGGAGTTTTGGTGAGGTTTTACGGTCGATATTTGTAGGTTTAATGGGTTTTCATTACAATAAGTCATGAAAAATGTGAGAGTTTCGCTTATTTTTTGTTGTGCTTTCGTTAAAAATGCTCCTTGGAGCTACTGTTTAACCCAAAATGTGAGTTTTTAGGTTGATACTTGCAGATTATATGTCGGTTTTTGTTACAATAAGAATTGCATCGCAATCTACGACGAAGAGTTGAGTTGAACTCACTTTTTGTTGTTTTTTTCGTCAAAAATCCTCCTTGGATCTACTCTTCAACTCAAAAAAGTAAGTTTTAGGTTGATATTTGTAAGTTTTCGTTACAGTATGTGCGGTTAACTGGAATTTCATAGAAATTTTCTAGAAGGAGTGGAGCTTCATTCACTTTTTGTTGTTTTTTCATAAAAAATACTCCTTGGAGCTACTACCAAAATATGAGGTTTTAGGTTGTTACGTGTGGTGGATGTTCAGCGATATTAAGGCACATAGGACTAGAAATACTTTGTTGTTAATATACCGGTTTTCGAACTAAACAAAAATTATTTCGAATACCTTTTTTATAATTTTAACCCATTTTCTCCCAGTGGTGCGTTATTGTATGATTTTTTTCTCACATCCAGGAAATATTTTTGCTCATCCATTTAGAAATTTTATTATTATCACTACTAAAGGACATAAAACCGTAGAAATCGCTAATTTATGTGTAACGGAAAGATCTTATATATGACTTCAAAAGTTAATAAGCGGTACATAAATTCGTATCACATTTTCAAGTAAATCCAAAATAGTCAAAACAAATATTTTGGATTTGTATGGCCATTTTTATTAAGTCTATAGCATGTAGATTACATCGCAGCAAACATACATTGGAAATACTATATTGATTATGCTTTATTTTTTGAAAATATTTACTGGTCCGTGAACGCACCACTGGTTTTATCTGTGAAACAAAACTTTGTTGTTGCAAGTCTAGAGAAGTCAGCGCATGTGGAACCCAACAATTAGCGTGTTCTTTAGTATTAGTTTGTGCTTTGTGCAGTGAACGTTACAGATACAGTACAGTGGATTTATGTATTCTTATGTATTGTAGCATTCCATTCCTTGTAAATTTATGCTAAAAATAACGTAACGTGGATACCTTGACTGACGACAAAGATATGAACGATAACATAAATCTACAAGAGTTTGGGGAACTAACTGATATAGTTGGAACTTTCGAGTTACATACACCGAATGATACAGCTGTCTTTCAACAGTCCTGTCATCAACTACTGAACCTGAATGGGATTCATCAGTTGATGCAACCTTGGAATTCAAAAGAAGACGTATGCTTTCTGCAAACGACAGGCTTGCTTCTACTGTCAAATGGAAGACAGGTCAGATTGAGTACACTCACACACCTACATCCGATGAATTTAGATCATATGAGGAAATAAAAAATAGGCTTTCTGGAAAAACTCCGCTTGAAATATTTTTTTATGTTTTTTGGTGACGAAGTGATGAAAATATGCCCAAGACAATAACCGCTATGAATTCTCGTTGTCAAAAAATGATCTTTTAAATTTTGTAGGCATTTTATTGTTCTCGGGTTATCCTTCATTGCCACATATTTAGCATTATTAGACAAAGGAATTGATTTTATGATATCAAGGTCACCTCATGAGTGTTTATGCTAATAAAGCCCGAAGGAGATGTAGAATCTGCCACAGCCACACAACTTACGTTTGTAATACGTGTATTGTGCATTTACGTTTACATTTGTTTTGTAAAATACCACCAAAAATGAAACATTATTTAATGTTTTTTCTCAGTGGTTTGTTTACGCACCAGTATTTTTTTGTATGTTTCGATTTTTTTTTTGACACATGTAATGTGTGCAACAAAATAAATAATTTGAGAGCAAAAAGTATTTTTTATGCTTAATATCGGTTAATATCATCGCATTACGCAAGTAAAAAATTCTAATTTTTGCCTCTTGATTTTTTTTTCGTATCTTGTTTCGTTTTGTAGATAATAAAATTAGAATCAACTACAAAAACCATATAAAAAACCATATTTTATCGTTGGTATAAAATAATGGTTTACTCTACCTTGAAAAATAATAGCGCTATCGTAATTTTTTGCAAGTTTGAAAACTAGTTTTTTTTAGAAAAATTAATATATTGGAAAAACTATTAGGTATAGTGTGTTTCATTTAAAAAAATGTATATTTTATGCGTCACGCATAAAATATACATTTTTTTTTACCATTTTTTTTATAACTATACCTATACTATCAGCTACGTAAAGTCTCTATCAAATTTACCAATTAGTAGGTAATATGTATAGGAGGATCAAAGATAACTCATGCATTTATTCGCCAAAGCGCATTCTTTTTCAGTTCGCTCCATTTTCGCCGTCGTATACCTTAAAATAAAAAAACGTTATTGAAATTCTTTTCCGACTGTGTATAACACGGAAACCTTTTGAAATTCTCGCATCTAGATATTCGACGTTCGAAATAAAACTTTATGGGAAGGCAAATCCCGCGGACAATCTAGTCGATTGCCCCAGAGTTCCGACGTCCTACTACAACGGGGATTTTATTTCGAAAGCAAGTCGCGCAGAGATTTTCCGGTTTTCCTCCGATACATTTTACCGTTCCCGGTTATTTTCCTTTACGCGTGGGATTGATTCTTCGCCCGCGCTGCACGTCGAGATTGAAACGTTATTCGCGGGAGAGCATATTATCGTCACTGCTATAAACGGAGGGGGTTGTTTTTATACTAGATCCAAATAATATTATCGTGGTCACGTCTGTCACAGAATTTAGTAGCGGTTAGTGGTCCGTGATGTCCGTCGTTCTTCTTTAATCCGAACGCGCCCGCGCCTACTGGATATGTGTCACACTATACAATAGAAGAAGTACTGTGGTTATCGCAGTAAGCTGGGTATAAACTGGAAGGCAAAAGTTTTACAATAGAAAGATTCTGGCCTTTCTGTTGCTTATTTATATAAATCGGAGGATAAGGTAGTTGTTTTATTACTTTATTTGCATATAATGAGTAAGATCACGTCAAGTGGACCCCCCATTTACCACTTGATCATAAAAATTTCATGTATATATATTTTTTATAAGTACTTATGATGGAAAATTGATCCCCAAAAGATTTTTAAAAAAATTTGATTTTAACAACTTTTTTTTATAATGAAAATTTTAAACACTTTTAATTAAAAAACGGATTAAAAATCAACCCTAACCCTTTTACTTGAATGAAAATCCATATATCAAAATAAATAAGAAATAAAAGTTCAGTCAATTTGATAAAGACACGGTGTTGTCGAAACAATTGTCATGTCAAAATATATAATTTCGTGAAAATCTGAACTTTTAATTCTTATTTATTTATTTTTTTAATTATTTGTTCATTTTCGTAGTGTTAACCAACTTTTAAGTTAACAAATGAAAATTTAACTGATTTCTTGGCAAAAAAATAATGTTTTTTTTTATCGGTCACATGCTTCACATATTTAAGATTCAGATTTTGGAAGAAAATTTCACTGCTCGTCATTAGTTTAAACAAAATGAATTTATTTATGACAAAGCGCCGGGCGCCGAGCGATGTGGAAGCGCCGCGCTGCCGAGCGTCTCGAACTGCATTGTAGGTAATTTTTCAAAGGCTACTGTGACACTTTTTACAAAACTTCTGACGTTGCTGACGTTTCACCAATCATCCTGTTGCCTTCTTCAGAGCTTGACTGAAACTGACTTTTGGCTTTTTTTTCTTTTCTGTATATATTTTTGTAATGTAAAATTGGTATACTAAATTTAGTTGTATGTCTTGTTACATGCTCGGTTAAGTTAAATTATTTATTTAAATAAAGATCAATTTCGGATAGATATGCTGAAAAGGGAGCTATTGGAGATTGTAAATTTGAATCAACCTCTTTGTACGAAATTGATTGATGACTAAAATTTACGTTACAATTACATCGTAAATATCAGATTACTTATGTAATATTATTTATTATTTAGTTAGTATTATTTAAGTTATTCAACGCCAATTCAGAAAAATGGTGACAGATGCAATATTAGTAACTATAGAGGTATATGCATACAATATGTCATTCCCAAACTTTTTGATGAATTATTCGGTCAGCATTTTTCCTGGTACTGTAAAAAAATTATGTGTGACAACCAGCACGGGTTTTCTCGAGGTAGGTCCACTGTGACTAACCCGCTGACTTATTGGCTGGATCTGTTGGATGCTTTTGAGAAGTCTAAACAAGTCGACAGTGTCTACACGGACTTTTCGAATACGTTTAACAGAGTAAGTCATGAGCATCTTGTTCGTAAGTTTCGGGCCAGGGGACTGGGTGGTACTCTGGTTGAATTTTGTCACAGCTTTTTAACAGGGCGTACACAGCAGGTTCGAATCAGGGTTCACACATAGGTCCAGTTTTATTTAATTTGTTTATAAGAGATCTTGCCTTTGCAGATAATTTTAAATTTTACAAAACAATTCAATCATTTATGGACGCTCAGCTTCTTCAGAGCGATCTTAATAATGTCAGTTCGTGGTGCGGAGAAAATGGTCTGGATCTAACTGTTGGAAAGTGTTTTAGTATTACTGTTTCTCGCTTAACTAACACTCTTCAAAATAGATATATTATTAACAATACAACGATAGAGTGTGTCACCAAAGTTAGGGACCTCGAGGTCATCTTTGACAGTAAACTGACCTTTTTGGATCAGCTGGAGGATATTGTTAACAAGGTCATGAGAGGTCTGGGTTTTATTACCCGTAATAGTACACTGCTCTCATCCGACTGTTTTAAAACTCTTTATTGCTCCTTAGTTAGATCTACACTGGAGTATGCATCAGTAGTGTGGTCTCCACATTTCAGATGTCACATTGATAGATTGGAGACTGTTCAGAGGGCATTTCTGAGGTCCCTAGCATATAGAGCGGGTATAAATATCTCCAATAACTTTCACATCAATTATGTTCTGGTATGTGGGCCTTTTGGGATAGATGGTCTGGAAATTAGAAGAACTGTCTGTAGAACTGTGTGTAACTGTCCGGCTCTCCTCCAGTCCATTGATTTTAACATCTATTAAAGACATCAGAGCTCCCAGACATCACGCCAACTATGGCTGTTTTCCTCCTTTAACTCGAACCTTGAGGTTATTTAACGGTTGCTCTCTTGGTCCCTTTGCTGGCGGTCTTCGACTATTTAAGACAAAATTAAAACAGGTGGTTGAATGTAGTTGTAACTAGTTTGGTATGGTTTGTTTACTGTTTCTTACTGTTTTTGTGTTTTTATATGTTTTATATGGCTATTTAAAAAGCTTGTTACTTTCGAAAATCGATGAAATCGAATTTTTCGAAAGTATCTGCGCTCGTATAAAAATTTTATATCTCGGTAACGGTATGTCCTACGGGATCGCCGTTGGTACAGAAATGATCACCGTCAAAAAAAAATGTTTGCTGTCTGTGTGTCCGTTCTGCGTTCATCATTTTCGTCTTTTGTTTTTTCCTGTGTATTGACGATCAAATTACATCGATTTTGTGAAAGTTCCATAGTGGTCCGCAGGAGCACAATAGAAAAACAATGCGTCCCTCAAGGAGAAGAATCCGCGAAGCGCCTTCTTTTTAAAATTTTAAATAAATAAATAAATTATCTCTTTTCATATTATTCTTATTTCACATTACTTCATTTGCTAAACTCTCAAAACTCTCATTGCAATTTATCTGAACTGTACGACATAATCTTTAAGTCTCCCGCATCAAGAAAGAGATATAGTTTAGAATACTGGATACATATTTAATCCCACTTCTGATTCCAAATTGTGGCGTCCGTCCTTGTATTAAAGGCATAGGTGGTCGAACATTTCGATATGTTTTTCCGCAATGAGACATTGCAGTTTATTGGCGTAGAAGTCAATATACGTAAGAAGTGGGAATAAAATAAATTAAACATAAAAATAAATACATCAAATTGACGATGATTGGACTTTTTTTTTTTGATAAATGGTATTTGGAAAGTGAAAATTCAAGTAGACCGAAGCAGTCGAATACATAATTTTTGTTCGTCAAGATTGCGACGCAGACGGTTCGCTACAAGGGGGTCGCCTGATGTCGGTAATTGTGCGTCTTCTCGATTTGTTATTGCTTCGGTCGAGATTGCAAATTGAACCCCCGACCGACGGCGACAGACGTTGAAGGGGGGGGGGGGACTTAATGAAAACATCCAGCGCGTATGCGGCCGATGAAAAAAAATTCCCGACTGGTAAGAGTAAGAAAAACTTTTACTACCCAAACTACCTTGTTACTTTCGGAAATCGCTGAAATCGAATTTTTCGAAAGTATCTGTTGGTACAAAAATGATCACCGTCGAAAAAAAAATTTTTTTTTTGTCTGTTTGTCCGTTCTCCGTTCTCGTCTTTTGGTTTTTCCTGAATAACTTTCGAACCGTTGGAGCTACAAAATTAAAATCTGCCTCCTTTTTAACCCTCCACGAGGCACATAAGCTTATAAAAAATGGCACTGATCTGACGCCAGTATCCATCTTTTTTTTGCGATTTTCCACTGTTTTTTGGACCTTGCTATGAAACACGATATGTGTCCGAAATTTCAAGCAATAGACTTCATATTTGGCACTTAGCTTTGCCCCGTGACGGAACCTATTGAAGATTGGGGGGCTGGAGGGTCGGGAAGTATTCTAAAAAAATAAAAAATCGCGCGTTCAAGGGTCTACAAAAAAAAAACTCTTTACGAGACCAAAAAATTCTTGAACCAGAAGAAGCAGAACTTTTATTCTTGACAATTTTTCAAAAATATATAGGGTGCGCCGCAAATTCAAAAAAACCGAAAAAAGGGTCCCCTATTATTGAAAATTGGTTATAACTAAAAGAAATAAGAACTAGAAGTTCAGATTTTCACGAAATTATATATTATGACATGACGAGTGTCTTTATGTGTTGTCAAAACAATTGTCATGTCATAATATATAATTTCGTGAAAATCTGAACTTTTAGTTCTTATTTATTTTGATAAATGGATTTTCATCAAGTAAAAGCCACCTCATTTCAATTATAACTAAAAGACTATGATTCAGATCTCACTTACTTTTATATTGCGATATAGCCCGCATAGAAAGCAAATTTAGCAGAGAAGTAAAAGTCCGTGTCCACAGTTAAATGGTAGAAATTGGGAGCAATCAAATTTTACCAAGTATTTGTTAAAAATGTTTGAAATTTTTTTTTGGTAATTTTAGCTTTCAGAAAAATATGTTTTCCTCCATAATCGTTCATCCGAATGGCAAAATTCTTTAACGGGCAGACGCAGAAGATTCAGTGCATTTATTTCGGGCATTTTTTCGATTTTATACAGGGTTTTCAAATTATATCACATACGCTGCTCGGGATATTTGAAAAAATCCATATTGAAACTTATTGTCTCGAAAACCATTTACTCTTTTCAAAAAACTCTTGAACCAGGACGCGTGGAAGGTCCAGGGCTATAACCTCTACTTCGAACAATGTTTGTATCATATACAGGATGTGTCGTTTATGGGCAAAAAATCTAAAATATTCTAAAAATGTCCGTTTTTGTGTGTAAATTATTAACGATTATTAAACATGGGATAATTTTATTCGAACAATATCGTAAACCGTGTCGTGAGAGAGTTTCAAGTTTCGTCAATCATACAGGGCGCGAGATATTTGAAAAAATATTATTCGACAACGCTATTATTTGTGCAAAGTTTAATATTTACCGATGTTTGCTGTAACTTTGAAGTTCGACGAGATGTAAAAGACATTTTATACAAGTTGGATGCACAATTAAATTACATCGATTTTGCGAAAGTTCCATAGTGGTCCGCAGGAGCACGATAGAAAAACAATGCGTTTCCTTTTATATAAGGTTGTTCGGAAAGTCATTTCGTTTTTTCCCGTCAGAGGACTTAATTACGTTTTTTCGAAACCAACTTCACACTTAAGCCGCATAACCATTATATGTCTTGAGAGCTGATATTGCAAGGCTTGTGTGTGAAAAAGTTCTATTAATTCTGCGCAGTAGTTTTTGGTTGGTGCCCTTTTAAATATGGAGAGCAGTAAGCAGCATTTTCGTCATATTTTACTTTTTTACTTCGGAAAAGGTAAAAATGCTGTCCAAGCGAGAAAAAAATTGACGGATGTGTATGGAGAAGGCGTGTTAACAGTACGCCAGTGCCAGAACTGGTTTGCAAAATTTCGATCCGGCAATTTTGATGTCGAAGATGCACCACGGTCTGGAAGGCCGGTCGAAGCTGACAAAGATGCGATAAAGGCATTAGTTGATGCAAATCGGCGAATAACCACACGAGAGATCGGTGAGAGATTAAATTTGTCGAATTCGACTGTTTATGGCCATTTGAAAGGCATGGGCTTAACCTCGAAGCTTTGTGTCGTCGCGTTGACGTGTGTGATTCGCTCCTCAAACGTCAAGAAAATGATCCATTTTTGAAGCGGATTATTACTGGGGACGAAAAATGGGTTATATACAACAATGTTAAACGCAAGAGGTCATGGAGCAGAAAAGATGAACCGGCTCAAAGCGTGTCAAAAGCCAACATTCACCAAAAAAAGGTGATGCTCTCCGTTTGGTGGGATGTCAAAGGAATCGTTTTTTTTGAGCTTTTGCCGGACAATACAACGATTAATTCAGAAGTCTATTGTCATCAACTGGACAAATTGAATGATTCACTTAAAGAGAAGAGGCCCGAATTAATCAACAGGAAGGGTGTAGTGTTCCACCAGGATAATGCGAGACCTCACACAAGTTTGGTCACTCGCCAAAAACTTTTACAGCTCGAATGGGACGTACTGCAACATCCACCATTATCTCCAGATCTGGCGCCTTCCGACTACTATTTGTTCCGGTCCCTGCAAAATTTTTTGGATGGCAAAACCTTTACCTCAAATGAAGATGTCAAAAACCACCTGAACCAGTTTTTTGCCAGCAAGGACCAAAACTTTTATGAGAGAGGAATTATGTTACTGCCAGAAAGATGGCAAAAGGTGTTGGACCAGAATGGCCAATATATAATTTAATAAATTATTTATTCATTATACGAAAACTGTCTTTCATGTTCCCCAAAAAAAACGAAATGACTTTCCGAACAACCCAATAATATTAAGCTGCTTCGCGCTACGCGCTACGAACTTGCCCTGCCCAGTGACGATTTTTTGAAAGCAATCTTGCTTGAAAACTGACGTCTTTTTTTTATGAAAGCTACTTCATTATAGAAAAACACACTCCAAGGACAGAAAATACTTGTAAAACACTAATTTTTTATTTCATTAGAGCAAAAACACTCATAAACCTAAAAAATATTAATTTTTAATAACATACATACATTTCTTGATTCGTGGTGTTTTAGTTTTTTAAGTTGTCGTTGTTTTTTTGTGGAAAATTTTACTATAGGAAGAAGCATTTGAAGAACAAAAAAAATTCGAAGAAAATTATTTTTCAAATTATTTTGTCACAGCAAGCGAGCAAAGAATTTGTAAAAAAAAACACATTAATTTAGAAAACATTTTTGGTTCGTTAATTTTTGATGTTGTGGTTAGTAAATGTTTTAGATATTTAGCTGCTTAATCAATGAAGAAGGGCACTCAAAAAACCGTATGTATAAAAAAAGTAAGATGTGTTAAAAATATAAATATAATTTTTTGGAATACATTTCATCAGAACTTATTCGAAAACCGAGAATATACATTTTCGCACCGCTCGAGACTCAAATGCCGTTTACCACACTTGTTGCATAATATACTATTAAAATTATTTTTCTTAACGAATGTAAATCCAAATTAATTATTGCTTTTTTGCAATTTATCGAGGATCAGCATGTCAAATCAGTAAAACACCAACTCAAAGGGCGAAAATTGCAGCAATGAGGGTAACCCTCCCAGGAAACCATGCAATATTGTCTTGAGGGAAATTGTACTGAAGTGGCTGTTACTCGATGAAAATCCATTTATCAAAATAAATAAGAACTAAAAGTTCAGATTTTCACGAAATTATATATATTTACATGACAATTGTTTCGACAACACCGACATTTGATATAAACACGGTGTTGACGAAACAGCTGTCATTTAAATATATTTAACAACAAACACTCATAAACAGTCTTGTTTTGGTTAGTTTCGGGACATAACTACACACGATGTATCGTATGTAGGGAACCAAAATTAACATGAATTAAGTTTTGATCATTTGGCAACGCTGGGTTGTTTGATAGATATGTACCTCTTTTACAATAAATTACCTTATAATATAAAACAATAAACTGTTTTTACAATACTAAGGAGTACGTAAATTTCAAATTTTGAACCTGTGTTATAAATTTATTTCGTGTGTTTTGAACTTTTATTCATGTATTGGTTTATTACCCTTATATATATGTATGACATTTTTTTGACTTGCTACACATACATTTTGTATTCTGTGGTTAAATAAATAAACCTGAACCTAAACGTAAGGTGACGACAAAGCTTTCTTATTCGATGTAGACCGTCGCAGGTGGCTATGATATTTTCATAGAAAAGGTGCGCTATCAATCTCTGAAATCCAAACATTGTTGTTTTCATTTTTGGTGTCGGTATCAATACTTTGTTCTTTCACGAAATGAATGAAATATGGTGACCTAATAGGATCTTAATGATGCCTATATATTTCACATTTAACAAACTGGAAAATAGATATACAAATATTTCCATGTGAATTTACTAAACTTCACTTAAATAGGAAGTTTGGGTAATATGTTTTAACAAGAATTAGAGTCATGTGGGGCAAGAGTGCGCTTTTTTTTTTCTATGCTCATAAAACTGTAATAATTGTACAAAATAAATTGAAATAAAAGTATTTATTTAAAGGATTTATTGATTTAACAATTACGTAACATGAAATTCAATTTACTTAATTGTAATTAAAGAAAAAAAATAAATGTTAGTCAGAATGCGCACACTTACCCCAATATTGGGGTAAACGTGCGCAGCACTGCGGGTAAGTGTGCGCATTTGTAATAATTTAAACCATAACTTGTTACATATAGTTACACCATATTTAATGTTATAAATATTATTTATTATCAATACTTATCATTTTTTACTTCATTTTTTATATTTATATATTAAATATATAATTTTTGACAAATACTGTTTAACTTGATTTTTATCGAGAATAAGGCTTAGAGTAGTTAACAGTTTTGAATAGTTGCTTCATGAGTTTCTGTGCTGTCAGCGTAGGCAAGGCCTCTATATGTCTAGTCATTTTAACTAATCTTAATTTTAATTTTAACGCCCCTCTATCCCGCCCTTTGCTTTTCCGATAGAAAAAGCTGGTTGTTTCGCGCGCTGGTCCCTTCGCGTTGATGTACCGGATTCGTTGTCGCCGTCGCCGCCCGCGATTTTTAAGAAACGGGAAAGACTCGCGCGTTCGGCGCGTTTTCAGCGACACTCGCCTGCAACAACGTGCGGCGAAAAGATCGCAGCGTGCCGGGCTCCATACCCATACGAACGACACACGCCGTTCATTTGTTTTTGTCGGCGACGCGCTGACATCGAGCACGCGCCGGACGATGACGATGATTGACGGGCAGCCGGGTTTCTGATCGGACAGTAGACGCGGTTATAATTTTCGGCCGTCCGCGATGGACGGGCAAGAGGCGAAATTCAGCGAGATTTCGGAAAATATCACGGGTGACGGTGACGCCGCCAACGTGACGATCGACTCGTTTTATTTTTACGAGGTGAGTGGTTTTTGGCGATTTTTTTCCATTCGTAGCGCCACGATAGAAAATATATATGATATGAAAATATATGATTATTTAATTTTTTTACAATTCTCTCATTGTTTGCAAAGTTAACGCTTTAAAAAAGAAATAGTCGAAAATGTGGTTTATTTAAAAAGCATAAGCTTTTCAAACAATTTTGTGATTGATTTTTTTTCCGCAACGCCATGATAAAAAATAGAAAACAAGTAATTGAAATTTCAAAGAAAAAGATAGGTAAATGATTTTTTAATATCTAAATTTAAAAAAAAATGTTATTCTGTTTGACGAAGTAACCTTCTTTAAAAAATATAGTATTTTTACAACGCTCAAGGGATTTTATGTAGTTTAAATAATTTCTTTGCGAAAAATATTTTTTTTACTTTATTATTATAAATTTTATTTCCGAAACATTTTTATTTTTTTAATTTTTTATATTTAGTTTTTCGTGACAATTTTCTCATTGTTTGCAACGTTAAAGCTTTTAAAAAGAAATAATCGACAATGTGATCTATTTGAAAAAATATAAGCTCTTCAAACAATTTCGATATTTTTTCATTCGTAGCGCCACGATAAAAAATAAAAAATAAGTAATTGAAATTAAAGTAACGTTTAAAGAAATTGTGTTTTTGGAATGATTCAGGGATTTTGTAGTTTAAATTAATTTTGTTCCGAAAAAAAAAATTTTTATATTATTATATTTATTTAACACTTTTCGTGACAACTTTCTCATTGTTTGTAATTGTTTTAAAAATAAATATCGACAATATGATTTTTTGATTGATTTTTTTTATTCTTTACGATAGGGTAAAAAATAAAAAACAAGTAATTGAAATTTGGGAAAAAAAAGGTAAATGATATTTTTATATTGAAATTGAAAAAATGACATTGTTTGACGAAGTAACTTTGAAAAAAAAGGTTTTTTAGAACGCTCAAGGGATTTTATGTAGTTTAAATAATTTTTTTCCGAATTTTTTTTTTTTTGCGTTATTATTATATATTGACAATTGACAATAACGTCACGAAAAAAAATAAAAAATGCGTAATTGATATTTCGAAAAAAAAAGGTAAACGATTTTTTAATGTCTAAATTAGAAGATCAATTGTTATTCTGTTTGACGAAGTAACCTTTAAAGAAATATAGTATTTTTAGAACACTGATGGGATTTTATGTAGTTTAATTTTTTTTTTCTAAAAATATTTTTTGCGTTGTTTTTTGGTTTTCGAATACTTATGAAACATGTAATTTTTTAAAAGCTTGCAATATTGGCCAAATCGGAAAAAATAAAAATATATTTTGGCCTACTTTTCATGTGCTATAAACTTGAAGAAAATATATTTTATTTTCTTATAAAAAAAACATCTAAATTAGCCTCTTGATGGGGTAATATCTTAAATATTTTGCGCTCGAAGTAAATTTCGAAAAGCGAATAGTAATGTGTGATTTTTCTACAAAAAAAAATTAACGACAAAACACAAAATATTAAAAAATCGATCGATTTATCGGTATCGATTTATGTCAATGACAATCACAGGTTTAGATTTTCTAATTTTTCGAATTTCAATAATTTTACTAAATAATTAAAAGGAACTTTTCAAAGTTTTTAGGAATAATATGTATTTCAATTAAATGAATTAATTTAATTAATATATGAATAACGGAGAAAATCAATGGGGTGATTTTCATCAGATGGGCGGTAATATTGGCGGTGTAGTCGAATAGAATCTAGTGCAATAGGAATTTTAAATATATAAGAACTCATTGATCATCTGTTTCCATATCGTTTTGTTTTTATATACATATATCTGTCTAGGTCTAAAAAATAATCGCTCTTCTACTAGACAAGCGTAATTGTTGCAAATGCGTATGTACAGTCCACAAGAAGTTTGTCGCCTTTCTATCTGCAATTATTCTCTATTGATACCTTTATCTCTTAACATCTCGTCCACTACTTTAAGAAAGCCCGATAATGCTGGAAAACTCCTTTGTTTACTATTGAAGATTAGAGGAAGCAATGAAAGATGGCAGATGCTCCGCCCAAGATTGTATACTTATACAGGAAGGCAAAAATATGGAAAAACCACCAATTCCATCATCGACTGATTTTTCAAAGAAATTTTCACAGGCTACGTCAGTTGTTTATACAAACTTGCTTGGCTTCTTCAGAGCTTAACTGAAATTGATTTTTTTTTTAAATTTTTGCACTACTTACAGAATAGTGTAGTTTATGCTCTAATTAAATGATGGAAAAACCACTTAATAGATCGCGTCACCTGCATTTTCTTGTTAGTGACATATTTAAGGTTTAAAAACGAAAATTGATCAAATTAATTAGAAACATATGGGATTACACCAGCTAATTATTAGACTTCACACTAATGTCAACTTAAGGACGAAAACAATAACAATTTGATAATTAATAACGTGATGGTATTAATGATATTTTTTTCGTCTTTTTTGCGATAATATGGCAACAAAAACGCCTTTTCTACTAACATCACACTCTAAATACGCGTTTGTTTTATCTTCTCATCTATAGCGCCATATTTATATTTATTTCTCCTCCCTCCAAACATCCGCATAAGCGATTCCGGAGCAAACGCTTTTGTCTAGTTTATTGCGTTTTTATTAAATTTTGTTTATATTAATTTCGTTTTGTTCCAGCTCAAACCGCTCAAACAATTTTTACTTTCCACGGTGTTCTAATAACAAAAAAAAGTACCGAAGCGAAGGCAAAAACAGACGCGATTATTACAAGCGCCGGAGCGAATTTTCCCCAATTTTCAAAGTTTCTCGTCTTTTGTTGCGAATGGGTTAGGACCCGATAAATTTTTCGCGAAACCATAAAACGCGGCGATGCGGCTGGTGATAGTTTTTCGGAACCCCCGGTCCGTGTCGCTATTCCGACAAAGTTGATGATTAATTGCGATTTTATACGTGACAAACGCTCTGGATATACTGGAATATCGGGGTCATCGATAGATACGGGGCGATTTCCAGTGTCTGGACTGTATTTTGTAGATACAGGGTGTCTCACGGTCGATGGAACATTTGACGTTTTGCTGAAAATTTAGGTTTTTGAATCCGCTCTATCGATATAAAATATTTTCAGTATCGCAGCGTTGCCGCTTCTACTGAAAAGTACCGATAACTTTGATATTTCAAATAGGACATCCTGTATATTGTTGTTTTCGTCTACGCTACCTCTTTTTGAACATTTTTCTATAATATCTCCCTATTTCGAGATATTAATATTAACAATATTAATTCATTAATGGGGTAGCCGACTATTATGGAAGCAGTTTGCCAACGTCCAGAGGACTAGTTTCCTGTAGAAGAGTACTTTCTAAGATTTACATAATTATTAATTGAAAAGTGTATAATGAAAAAAAAAACGTTACTGAGTAGTAATTATTTTTCTATCGATTAAAAACATTGTTATTGGTATTTGTAAGGTTTTCATTAATACTTTCAATAAATTAATGATGATTCGGTTATAATACCCCTGGTATTACGCAAAGGGCTAAAAATGTACAAATAACCAGAATTTACAATTATTAAAAGAAAAAAACGAAAAAAAAAGTACCCATACCGTAGGTTTTGCCGCAGCCAGGTCTAAGTTTTTGTAAAATTGCAGCTGCTCGCATAGATCGCAAAAAATTTCATAAATCGCGGGTGGCGCTTTAAGATGTTTTGTTTCATTTTCGCCAGTGCCAGACGATATGCAGGGTGTTACAAAACCATGCGTCAAACAGCGGGAGATTCGTCACCCACAGGGTGTTCAAAAGTAACTCGAGTTAAAAAAGTTGAGTGTTTAGGGTCTTATTTAAAGTAAATAACAAAAATTCCAAAAGCGTCACTGGTGTACCGTGCGTCCAATTTATTTTGATTGAACATTGTAACTGGCTGTAACTTTTTTGTTTTTAGAGATACCAAGGAGGAAAACAAAAAAACAAAATGTAAAGCTAGTAGACAAGTTTTTTCCCAAGTGACGTATAAAACAAAACACTATCAATTTTCTGACATTAAGCCTACATCATATATTTTAAATGAAACACCCTGTATATTATATATGTGTTGAATAGAATATCTTATTCCGATTACAATGATCTAACAATAATTATTTACAAATTAAAGAAAAAAAAAAAGCACTAAAAACGACCAGCCCCACTAAAGTAAAAAATTCTTTAACTATTCTAAATACTGCTGCATTTCTCATATCTCCTAAATGATTGATTGCCTCTGAATTCCTTTGCCGAGTCCCCAAAAGAAAAAATCCATTAAAGTTAAGTCGGAACTATTGGCTGGCCAATCCATAGTTCCGCCGTCCCCTGTCCAACCCCTGGAATATTTCATGTCAAGAAAATTTTTAACTTGCATTTATAAATATCGGACACGATATATGCCCACTTATGACAACACACTATACATTAATTGATTGATATCCCTGGGTTTTTATATCGTGTATTTGTTTAGTATTATTTAAAGACCGATATGGCGTATTTTGTCTATTACATAAAATGTTTTTCAAAAAGTTGTCTATTTAAAAAATCCAAACCAAACTGCATCCTCCTTTGACATTCTTCTGCACTTAGTTGTGGAGTTTTATGAAATTTAAATGCATTATATTTATATTCTGCCAAAACTGAATGCATTGATTTCCAAGAAATACCTGTATACTTAAAGCATATCATTCTTTTCACTGATGCTATAGTCGCGAAAAACCATTTTTAGAATAATGGCTTGGGCAATAATTCAACCATCACATTTGTCAACCATTTGTCAAATATAAACATATTTTTATTTGTCAGTCAGGGCACTCTTTGAAATTTTCCTAATTTTGCCGATTTGTCAAAAAAGGGTGGACTAAAATATAAAGTGCGGTACATCATTGTAATAAGAACCAGAATAGAATACTATTCAACACATATAATATACAGGGTGTTCCAGAGAAAAAAGTATGATGTACGCTTATATGGCAGAAAATTGATGGTGTTTTGTTTTATACGTCACTTGGAAGAAAACTTGGCTACTAACCCTACATTTTGTTTTTTTTCTTTACCTTGATATTTCTAAAAACAAAGAAACAATTAAAATATTATCAAGATAAATTGAACGTACGTTACATCATATATAAATATGTACAATATATAACCTATTGCAAAAAAAAGCGTTTTCATTTTGCAGCTAAGTATTTTCGAATCGACTGCTATGTGAACCGCCAGCGCTGGCGTATGTTTTTTGAAACGCCCTGTATATACGGGGGTCGGATTTTAAATTGTCGTTCGGTAAATATCGCGCGCGCCGCGGACCTTTTCCAGCGGGAAATTTTTTCGCCTCAATTTTCCCGCCAAGATTCCATAATTTATTTGTACAATTAACGCGCTAAAGTGTAATGCCGAAACACTTAACGATTTAATAGCACCACAGCGTTGATTTATCCTTGACGATCTCGATTTATGGGTTTCGGGTGGATCGAGGTTTCATTGTTCGAGTATGAAAGTGTTTTGGTTTTTTTTCCGATTTATTTTTCATTTAAATTTAAATCGTAGAAATGTAACTTTAAAATTCAAGTTGGCAGGATTTTTGAAAACTCTTAATAATTTCGAATAAGTTGCAAACAAAGTCGGATTAAAATTGAAAAAACAATCACAGTGCCATCAAATCATTTCTTGGCAAAATCGTAATATGCAAAAATTGATGACTTAGATGAAATATATACCGGGTGGCAACGAAACTACTGTCTATTTTCAAATGGCTTAAGATAAAGATCAGTTGATAGAGTTGAACTTTATCAACGTTTGTAGCATAAAACAATGGAATGTCGTTTCAGGTTATACCTTTACCTTTCCGGTTTAACTTTGATCTTCTTAAATGAAACACCCTGTATATTTGTATTCGTTTTACTCCCCAAACAATTCTAAATAACTTTCTTCTACCATATTTCACCTCTTTCAAAAATATGCCATAAGGAGCAAGTAATCGTAATATTTTTGGTTATGGCCTGCTTCGTTTTGTCATAAAATAAAAGAATCTTAGATTTGTAGCATTTCTTTGAACGGCCCTATTTTAAAAATTATTGATTTTTAGCATAAAGTTGTTATAAAATTAAAAAAAATAAAAATTATACAGGGTGTTTCATTGAAAGTAACAAAGTTGAGGCTATTTCCGGTGAAAGCGGAAAAGCAATTCGATTGTTTTTATGCTACAAATGCTCCCAGTATTCAACCCTATCAACATAGGAAATTGCAAATTTTCATCTCAAGCCATTTTAAACAGACATAAGTTTTGTTGTCACTCAGTATAATAAATAGATTGTTTTTTTTTTTCAAATAAACTTCCAGAGGTTTATAAATCAAATTTGCAGAGCTTGACTGAAACTGTCTTGCATTTTACTCTGTAAAGTCTGTTCATAGATATAGGAAAGTGACAAACTGATACGAGTTAAGGAAAGACCCGCGCAAGCTGTAAGAATCAAATATGACCGAACAGGTCCGTACTTTGCTAGGAATTTAATTATTTGGGGTTTTGTTAGGAAAGATACTAAACAATATTTATTTATTTATGTATGTATTTATGTTTAAATCTAAAAGAAAATTACAATTTATTTTTATTATCTATTTAAATTACTTAAAATTATTCACATAATATATCAGTATCACTATCGCTACCATCGCCTGTTCTAATTATTATTTGTTCTATATTATTTGCAATATGGATATACGATTGTTCTGCTTTTTCTATATGTTTAACACATATTGTCCAAATTTGTGGAGGGATGTTCAAAACTTCGGTTTCTATAAGTTTGAGGACATGGGAGTTAACACGGGCAAAAACATTGTTACGACGAATGGCAGATTTCAGTTGGTGCCAAACATGTTCAATGGGATTAAATATACAGGGTAAGCCTTAAAAATGTAGTTTTGGATTGTTGCCTTTGTGTCACATGAGGAAGGAGTTTTAGTCAACTGTCTACTGTGATAACTTGCATTGTTGCAACTTGCAATTATGCTATTAGGAGGAATGTTTGGAACTAGTTTGTTTTTAAACCTACTTTGAAATAAATCAGCGGTGGTGTCTTCAAGGTAATCCAGAGAAGAATCTTTAATATTTTTCGCAGGCAGAGAAAGTCCATTTGGAATCCATCCATCTTTAGAGTCAGCATGCAAAATAGTTATTCTTTTACCTCTTTTTGATGGCGCGTTTGTTTTACACTTATCAGTTCACTCAACCCAACCCTTTTCCGGAGTATCATAAATGTCGAACCAGGTTTCATCCAAGTAAATAATTGGCCTTTGTTGTTCTCTGTAAATCCTAATTTTTTCTAGATATTCCAGTCGCCATTTCCGAATTCTAAAAGATTCCATTAAAACTTGCCTTTTGTGATTTTTTTTAAATCTAAAACCCATGTGTTGAATACACTTCCATAAGGTAATTCTGCCACATTTAACACCGGTTTCATTTTTTTCAAGTCTTCTAATTAAGATACCTAATGTAGGCACGCATTGTTCCTCGTATAACTGGCAAATTTTACGCCGTATTATATCTTGATCACTTTCGTCTACACTCGAGAAAATGTCAGCATCGCTTCTTTTTTTCCTCACTGAAATGGGATTATTCACAATTTTCCACGCAGTTGATGTTGGAATTTTCGTCAATGTGGGCGTTTCTCCTAAAGATGCTTGCTTGCTGGCACCACATTGTTTATAACTTCCTTAGTCACAATAGAAATAGTGTTTTCTACATTTGGGCGGGAACATCTCCTGAGATACACTAGACTCGCACATATTTTGCATAATTAGCACACGATTCAACACACGCTGTATTATACACGAAATAAGAATAATTACTAATAAACTTAAACTAAGTAGTATACCAAACCAAAGAATAGTAAACACAGATAGATATAAAATTATTTTCTATTACCGACCACAATTTTACCTGAATTTAAATTCCGAAACTTAAGGTAATAATCTTGTTGCATTGTATGTTAATGACCACTCTTGGATAATCCCATTCAAAAGCAATTGGTCAATTTCTTATATCTATGAACAGACTTTATAAAGATAGAAGTAGTGAGTAAGAAGGCGATGTAGTTTCAGAAGAGGACATATAAATTCCGCAATGTCAGTACGCTTATGCCGTGTCGAGGCACGACACATTGGAAGCCTGTCCTTTTGGGCGGCCGTTTTGCATATAATGGCCGTATCGGCGTGTAAATCGCGGCCTAATCCAAAGTGGCTCCCTCTCTGCGAAAGGAGGACAAAATGGACCGGCTTTAATCTCGACCGAGCCGCCCGTCGATGGCACGTAAATGTCTTCCGCCGTCCGTCCCGCCACTTTGCCGAGATTAAATATGGGGCGGGACACAAGCGTCGGCGTCGGGGACGGTTGATTTGATTAAAACGCGTCGCTATCCAGGAAGCTCAGAGCTCAGCTGTCGCACGCGAATTAAAGGCGTATTTTTTGCATGGTGACCAAAGTAAAGCTCTGGGTTCATGGTGCTGCTGCGAGTACGAACCAGGGAGTATCGGCCAGGGCCACCAAATCGTCAGGTTTTGTACCATCGAGAAAGTTTGAGGCGGTCACACTCTACCTACAGACTATCAGCGAACGAGCAGTTATAGATAAAGATACAAATATAAAGATGAAGATAAAGAGCTATAGAAAGATATATCGTTCGCACATACTTCGGGGAGGCAGAGGAGACGTAGATAAACATATAACTAAAGAGATGAAGATAAACAGCTAAAAAAATATGACATTCGAACATGGCAGAAAAGCATTTATTCCGATTAGAAAGGGAGACATAAAGATAGAAATTGAATGAAGAACAGACGCCGATGTTAACTAGTATTTGAACGATATTGACATGAAAACTGTTTGGTTCAAAAAATAACAGTTTAAGCTGATATCTGCAGTTTCTATCAACCCAAGAAAATTTGTTTTTAAGTATCTGAAGCTTTAATATCAGTCCGGTAAGTTATGGAAATGCTGCTTTTAATTATGATCTGCTCGAAATCTGGGGCAATTATTTGCCCCAGAAATAAGGGTTTTAAGATCATATCTGCACTTCTAATGTAGATTTCGGTACAATAAGAGGCGAAAAAGCAGATTCTGAGTGGAATCTAATCGAAATCTGCAACTATTTGACCCAGAAAGGGCGGTTTTACGTCAATATCTGCTGGTTTATTAACGTTTTCTACTATTAACCCAAGAATATGGGTTTTTAAGAAGTTATCTGCAGCCTTAATCTATATTTCAGTTCGGCAAGCAACTAACCAAAACTAACCAATTATTTGCTCCAGAAATAGGGACTTTTAGTTCATATCTGCATTTTTAAGGTAGATTTCGGTACAATGTGTGTATTTTCGCGAAAATCTCAAATCACGGGAACATTTTCTTGACAGCTTGGCGTATGAACCGTCATTTTAAAAATTTTCAGATTTGCTCTGGGTACTTCTTGCAACTTGTTGTAAAGAGGCAAGACTGAGTGATTTTAGGGCAACAAATATAAGCAATTTTAGTTGTTTAGATGTCAAAAATAAAATAAATTTTAAAAAATCAAAAATTTGTTTAGGGTGTCACACAATAACACAATTGGTTTCTCCGCTGCCCTCGAGGCTCGTAAGTTTTTTTTATCGGGAAATGATGTATTCTCCAGATTCTAGGGCGATAGGCAGATTGAAGTTATTTTATTACTTACTTATGGCCTATATGCCATCGCGGCTTTCCGATCTGTATCAAAGTATCAAAACAAACCGATAAACGCGCAGTCTGTCAAGATTTTTCTTTTACGACTGTTCTTTTTTATTTTATACGTACTCGGGGATCGCTGATTAATGGCCGCCAGTTGTTTTGATTCCAAATTTATATACGTTCTGGCTTTTGGAAGGAGAGATAACCGTGTCAGAATGTGAAGCAGTGCAGTTTTGAGTTATATTTATTTTTATTTAATGCCAGCAAAAAAAAATGAGTCTACGGGATGGCCCTCATTCCAGCGTCTAAACTTGAACGACGTATTACTCTGAACGTCTAAAATAGGCCCTTAGTTTCCTGTATCAACAAATGATTTTGTGAAATATAGGATGTTAAATTTTTTGTTTTTGGAATTTGACCATACCATCGGCAACTGTAATTGAAAAGAGATTTCAAAAAATGTTCTATTTCAATAGGAACAGAAGGCATTTTTACATCCCAAAATTACGTTTTTTTCCCGATATTTTGCTTGGTTAATATAAACATTGTTATTATTATTATTTATTTCAAAATCCGTCCATCCTTTCCTCTATTTTGATTTTTTATATTTCAGTTTACGTTATTAAAATAAATATCATCCTTGCGCTTACGATGCAAAAAATAATTACACAGGCGCAGCATCTTTCACATCGAATTACACCAAAATTTGATCCTAAATATAAAAGAAAACCATGTGACAACGACAACGTCAAGCTTATAAATATGGCAGATATGCTAACGTGACGCACAATATAAATAAATAAATTAAAATTTCATGGTATTTTTTAAACTATTTCGGTCAATTGACGCAGAAAAAATTAACCGATCTGTTCTACAACCCTACTTATAATGACGCAAAAATGTAAAAAATAGTATATTATGCAACAAGTGCGGTAAACGGCATTTGAATCACGAGTTTATTTTACACGAGTGAGTTAAAAAGTTTACCGAACGTGTTGCATACTATATTTTTTCTACGACCGTTAGTTTTTGCGTACATTTTCGCAAAACACGAATACATTCACTGACATGACTGTCAGAATTGACAAACGTCAAAATTCAAAGCGTGGGAAATATCTCCGAAAACATCCGATTGCTCCCAAACCCGCGTGGTAAAATCCCGGAAATGTCCGAAGTGACTCGGATTCATGGGAAACGAAAGTGACGTGGTAAAGTGACGCTTCCCGCACCCTAGATCGGAGGGTAATTAGGTATTTTACAGACGGGAGTATAAAAAAAATATAATTAGCACTCATTGACAGCCTAGTTTAAGCATTAAGTCTCTTTCGATTTTTTTCCGAAATCTGGTGGACAGAAAATTTCCCAGCATTTCATTCTGCGACTCCCGGTACGCTTGTCAGTCAATAAGGATGCCTTCATCAGGTATAACGGCGTCCCAAACGATCCCCGCTCTTCCCGCAAATCCGAAGGCGTCGTCACGTGGCCTGCTCGTTTAACCAGACACTCCTCTAATAATACCTCGAAAAATGCCGGTCCACGCTTGAACCGCGTGGCTCGAACTCGGAAGTTTTACTTAAAATGAATCTCCATTATCTCCCGGGTCTCGAGTTAATCGGGCGTTTTCATTTTGCCGTCTTTCGTTAAGTGATCCCCCCGCGTTTCGGGTTTAATTTTCTCAAGGTGACGTCGGTCGGCACTTTCTGCAACCTCTTTGCCAAAGTTGCCGAATTAAACGCAGGTCGCGTCGCGGCGGGTGGGCCGGACGAAAATAATCGATCGCTTTGGCCGGATTTTTTCCCTTGGGACTTAATGAGTTAATTATTTCGCATTCCCACACTGCTCGTTCCGTTTTGAGGTTAGAATTTGCGAAATGACGCGATAGTTTTAGACTTTACAATCATGTTTCAGAAAAGTGTAGAGTAATAAAATCTCATAAGGTATAGAACATTAGGTAGAGTTCACGCAACAATATACCGTTTTATTATGGTTTTGACTTTGGAATGAGTTTAAGACTCGCTTGCTGTAAAGCGGAAGGGACCATTCTTTTCAACACGTGTACCACAAGCCAGGGCCGTATTTAGGATGTTGGCCGACAAGAACTGTGCCGTACCGACTGTTGTATTTTAAGAGTAGGAAAATTTTCTTTGATTAAACGGTTGTATTAATTCATATTGGTGTGCTTTTTATAAATATTAATAAAACAATCCTTACTTAGATCTATTTAAAGTTAAGGATTTAACATAAGGACTCTAACATATTTTCCTAGGAATGTTTTCCCAGTTTGGTATTGGTTGATTTGTGGGGGTGGATGAAATCGGAGTACGCCGTCAGTTTTATGAAACAGTATTTTCTTAGCCGTCGAAGCTTTGGACTTATTTCTATTCGGTCTTGGTTTTGTAATTAGTAATTACCAACTTGCTGTTATTCAGTAGTTTTTCACGACTCAGTGTTCCATTTTTAAAAACGAAGAAGAACATGTTTACAGAAGTCGACTAGTGCCAGAATTAATTATTAGAATGTGGAGGACGAGTCCAGTGACGATAGTGATAATACCGAAGTACGGTTCTGGAACGTCATCGTGGAACTCAAGCGAGGCAGGCCTTTTGGTAAAAACGGTATATCGTTGGGAAATGTATACTCTTATTTTTTATTAAACATTATATTGAGTCCAATCGGTTTTATTGTGGTGAATGGAAAGAGCTCTGATGATACTTTTGGTGAGCTTACTTACAGTAATGACAGCAGCGTGGTGGATCTTTGTTTTGCAAATGTCGCAGGTTTATATTTACTTAAGGACTTTTCGATTACATTTGCTCCAACTACGCCTAAGGATAACTGATATATTCTGGCATCAATGCAACTTTCAGGGAGAACAAAAAATGTGGACTTAAGTGTTTAAAACTTTAATAGAGCAGTAATCTAATGCGCGCGAAATTTAGGTCTTGCCTCTGTCCTTCTATTAAAGGAAAACCCATTAAAAAAACTACCCAATTCCTGATTTGACAGTGAATGTCGTGATTCAAAGAAGCGACTGAATTAATTTTTTAAAATTTATTTCCAACATGTATAATGATCCAATTACAGGAAATATTAACTACAAATCATATAATATATTTATAGAGGAAGTAAAAACTAATATTAAATCAACTAATTTCATAACTAAAAAAAAAGAAAGAAGGAGAAAGACGAGGATATGACTCTTCAGTGCGGATAACCCGCCGCTAATCGAAGTTGCATGAGTATTGTCTGAAGACCGACATAATATAAATCACAGTGCAATGATAACTTGTTGAAGCCAACACATATATTGTGAATAGGGTTTTGAAATGGATATTGCAGCTGGGTAACTGCGGTAAGTCGCTGAACATGAAAACGTAATTGTCCTAGAAGAAATGAACAATCGATTCCGTAATGAACGAACTTGGAAGTACAGCGAACCATCTCAGTAGATCAAAATCAACTCCCCTCTCAGGATAGGAACCCTGCTCCCTGAACATTGAATTTCGATTACTTCAGTAACCTTCTCTGCACACTCTGAACTGAGCGCGGTCCAAAAAGATGTGCAATAGTTAAAGGAACACTTAAGAAACAGGGATTACAATTAAAATTTCTCTCTGTTAACTTTTTCTTTCTTTTATACTAAAGCTTCGGTGTGAGTTTGTTGTAATGATTTTAAGTTTGGAATGAAACAGTTGATCTTAGTTTCAATTTTACTTGCTTTGTGTAACATCAAGTTTATTTATGTTAGTGATGTCCCATGTCACAGCACAGCTCTGCAGTGGTTTTGATGTTTGTAAACT
The DNA here is from genome assembly GCF_029955315.1 of Cylas formicarius. Classification (NCBI taxonomy): domain Eukaryota; kingdom Metazoa; phylum Arthropoda; class Insecta; order Coleoptera; family Brentidae; genus Cylas; species Cylas formicarius. Next base: position 26,492,367 of record NW_026844326.1, on the reverse strand, counting down.
GCTTATTTCTATATTTTTGGGGGCTCTCTTTCTAAAAAACTATATTGCTCTATATCTTTAAAATGTTACTTTATTAATGACGTGAATATGTTTATTTCATGTTATGCATAATTTTTAAATAAATTGATTTTTATGAAATTAAATATGATTTGGCAACACTGGATAATATTAAATTTCTCCGCAGAGTTGGCACAGAAGCAGAAGCACACTACGTTGTAACCTGCTTATGCGCAGTTCGGTTGTATTGGTCGTCGTGCTACCATGTTAGCAGCTGTTGTCTTCATTGTTGCGTATTTCTAGTGTTCTAGAACGTACATATATGCAAAGAAAACATCGTGTGAACAATACAAATAACTTTTGTTATATCTGTGGTAGTTATGTGAAGCTTATTTTGGTGTAAAAATTGGCGACCATGACAAGTCCTGGGCTCTTCATTTTGTCTCTTCTATTCGACCTACCACCCCAAAAGAACTAGAAAACGTCATATCATCAGAATCAGACCCAGATGACTCAAGTTTCACACCAGATTTCAGAGAGCTCGAAGCAATTAACCTTTGCACCTTTTAAGTGATGTTTCCGAATTGTTAGCGACCAGACGTTGTGACAAACATTTATTAGGCCCTCTCGTCACATCACGCTTTTACAGGGATCGCGAAAAAGAGTTATGTCAATATTTTACTCTATGATATGCACTATGATAACGAACTAGCCTCGGTTCCCGTTGCATAATCGGTACATTTAAAAGAAACGTATGAAAATTTAGGACTTTTGAAGAAAATAAACTGCCAAGAACATCAGTGGAGTGCTCCTGGATAACAGGATAACAGGGGGGCTATATAAAATTTCGGGCATTGGACTCAAATAGAATGGCCCTCTAGAACAAGCCTTACACCTGATAGCAAAAATGTATTAAGAGATAGCTTAGTTGAAAGCAAAAAAGTTTTACTGCCTCCTCTTCATATCAAACTTGGCTTGATGAAGCAGTTTGTTAACCGCCATAGGCAAAAATGGATAGTGTTTCAAATATTTGTACCAGAAATTTCCAGCCATATTTTATGCCAATATGAAAGAAGGTATGTCGAGAAAAACGCCTGGGTTTCGTTTAAGGAAGTAATTGGCAAAATCTGAGCAAAGTTTTTTTTCACTTCTTGTAACTAGGATTCCACTTTTTTACTGAATAGAAAAATAAATTATTTTACAAATATCGTTTTTTTTTAATATTGGGAAAAAAAACCTTACTTGATACAAATAAATGCATGGAATTTTGGAAATCAGCCTACCAAAATTATATAAAATCAGTTTTCAAATAAAGACATCTGTCAAAAATTTTAATTTTGTAGACCTGTGCAATCGACTGATTCCCGCTATTCGCTAATTAGGTCTACGTACTGCCGACTCTTTCCAAAGCACATTTAACATTAAAAAGAAAAAAATCACAAATATAAAAAATGTGACTGTAGTTATTTTTTTAAACTAAAAGCGTTTTCGTTGGACGGCCAAAAGTCTTCTTTTTTTTTCCTCGGTCACTTGTTCATCTAACTTGTTGCATAATTTTAACTTAGTTTTGGGAGAAAACTTTCAGAAAAGTGCGTGGGCAAACGTAGACTTCAGTTATACCTGGACCAGAAATATAGTGCTTTTACAGCACCGTCATAGAAATTTATCTACCTGCACTAACAAGCGGGATATCACTACGTTTTCAATTTTTTTCACCGAACAATTCTTGAAACATGCACATAAAAAAATTTTCTACTCCCGTCTGTAAAATTCCTAATTACCCACCGATCTAGCGTGCGTCAGTTTCGTTTCCCATGAATCCGATCCACTTCGGACATTTCCGGAATTTTACCGCACGAATTTGGGAGCAATCGGATGTTTTCGGAGATATTTCCCACGCTTTGAATTTTGACGTTTGTCAATTCTGACGGTCATGTCAGTGAATGAATTCATGTTGTTTTACAAAAAGTGTACAAAACTAACGGTCGTAGAAAAAGTATAGTATGCAACACGTTCGGTAAACTTTTTAATAAAAACAAACACTTGCTTTAAGATTACTACACACATGTTTATTGCTTTCACAATTGTTTCGGTACACTGTACCTTTTTCAGAAAGAATCTCCATACTAACTATCACAGGGTTGATGGCAGACTATCCATACAAACGATGTTAAAATATTACATAGTCAAGGCAAAAGCAAAAAACTGAACTTATTAGAAACCATAGAAATTAATAAACTGAAATATACAAGTTTGCTACTAAACGATCAAACCGACTTAAATAATTCTCCCCTTTTAAACCCTTAGATAAAGATTCTATCTACTGTATGGATAGTCTGTAATCAACCCTGTGATAGTTAGTTTAGAGATTCTTTCCGAAGAAGGTACAGTGTACCGAAACAATTGTCAAAGCAATAAACGTGTGTGGTCACTATCCCATTTGTCTATTAAAAACTCGCTCTGCTCGTGTCAAATAAACTCGTGAGTCAAATACCGTTTACCGCACTTGTTGCATAATATACTATCGTACAAAGTAACAATTTATTACGTTCTAGTTCATTACATTACTATATAGTATCAATATTAATATATAATATACAGCACTTTTCTATACAGTTCTTCTGGGGTTAAAACACTTGACTATTCCATTTGTGACAATTTTTCCTACAGTTGACTTGGGAACTTTGGTCATTTCACTTGTTGTTATTGCTGCTTCTACTTCCCCTTCTGAATTTATTATAAAATTATAAACATTGAAAACAATTTGGATCCGTTTTTTTATTTGCTGAAGTAGTTCGTCTTCAAAATTGTTATTAGATTCTAGTACCATCTCCACTTCGTCTTCAAATTCTGCGTTGTATTCCATGTCTTCTTCTAACAGGGGAACATCCGCTTCATTCTACCGTCTCCACATTTTAAAGTGTTAACAAAACAGGAACCTTCAAAAAATGTTTAATTCTAAGATTCTAATAAATAGTTATCTGTATTCTTATGACGAATATAATCTATAGTCTTGTAAAAGACTGTTGTTGTTTACAAATCGAAGAACTATGTAGAAGACATAAAAACACAAGAAGAAGAATGTTGTTAATCGATAGGCACACAAGACAAAAATGATTGTTTTCAAACTTACCTGTAAGATAAATAGAATACAGGGTACTTACCCTTACCCTTTGAGCTATCCAGTGAAAACAGCCTCGCATAAATACGTACTTACTGGAAGGATCACAGTTAAATACCTCCGTAATATATACGAACATATTGCAATTTAGCTAAATTCTTAAGAATGGTACATATCACCTGATAACGCTTCTACTTATTCGAAAATGCCCCGCAGCATCGCTTAATCAAATTTAAAACGGTCCATTTATAAAAATTTCAAGTTTCTACAAATATTCGTTACGGTCCATCTCAGGATGCAGAATAAACGTCTGTCGGGATGGGATTTACCACGGTCCTGCGAAGGTCTACGGTTAAGATACCGTAAAATACTTAAAACATCAAAGCAATAAATGCACTATATTTTTGGTCGTATTATACTAATCGAACCCGTTGGGGGTGGGAGGTTGGATAAGCGCTTATTTTTAATAACGTCTACGTCTTGGCCAGAGGGTAAATGCAAATAAGAGCGGGAACTTTGTTCGGAATATTAATTAAGGTTTTCGCGTCGGGCCGTCGATTTTTCATCCCGAGGGACGCGCGGGGCGGGTATTTAAAAGGTCTTTAATCGAATTAAGCGGCCATTAAAGCGTAAGATGAATATTTTAAAGCGCAAAATGTCGGGCTTTCGCGAGTTCGAGAACAATAACGTCGAGTTAGTTCGTCGGCTCGAGCTTGTCCGCGTATAAACGGAACGGGATTTAATTGCCGTCGATAAGTAGCGGAAGAAAACAAATATACAGCACTTCGAAAGTCGGGTCCGCATGGAAATGTTTCGATTTTCTCCTTTTTCTGTTTTGAAAAATTAACTTTTCCGTCTGGTCCTCTAAAATTATTCAAATTCGACCACGCCACTGGGTACCGTAAAGAGAAACCGCCATTATTTTTATTAAAAAAGTGTTCATTAACAAGAAAGTTAATTTTGGAAACGAGTTATTTAAATCTAGACTGGAGACAAATTAATTAAGTGGAAACGCGACAAATAACAAACAGTGTACAGGGCGGGTAAGAATTACAAGTAAAAGTTCGATACGAAAGCTTTGATTTATAACTGCTGCTGCAAATTAAAAAAAAAATGCGAATAAGAATGCTCCGGTGAACATTAAGTACCATAATATGTCGAAACCGCATGTTATACCTTCTACCCATGGAATTTTTGAAATAATGGTACCTAGTTTTTTGATTTAAAATAAATTCGCCTATTACATTTGTTTTATTCGAAGAAGAAACTAGGTTGTTATTTTCTTTGACGTTTTCTTCGAAATTTCCGTTTGTTTTTTTTTGTGTTTTTTCGGGATCCTACTTTTGACGGATTTTGTTGAAGGGTTAGATATCGTTTATATTGGAAATTGTGACAATAAAACAAACAAAAAATAAACATGGACTGGAGCATTGTCCAAATAATAAGTAAGTCACTAAGATTGAAAAAAAAAATACAAACGGTCATCTATAAATACAATACAATATCTGCAACATATTATCTTAATTTTGATTTATCGTTGTAGCTAAAAGGCCTTTTGCATTATGCTTTTCGCTTTTTTCTCAGTGCCTGCTATGAATATTTCTTGAGTATATAGAAACATAAAATAATCCAGTACATACATACCAATTTTCCACACAAATAAGTCTACAGCACTCGCCATTCCAAAGACACACTTTTTTTGTAGAAATTGAATTCTGTCAAAAAGATTAACCCCAAAACAAAAGTCTATATTGAACAAAGGCATTTAAGAGAATATTTAATATTATTACACTTGCCTGTATTTTATCAGCGTATTCCCCACTAAAACTCAAGGATATATCATCCCCATACAATACAGTATATTTACCAGTTATAATACAGAATTTATTTATGTACATGAAATACAACAGAGGCCCAGAATAGAGCATTGAGAGCATCCCCTTTACCACATTGGTATTGGTATTGGTATTAAAGGGGGGCGCCCTCGCGGGCGTCCAAGCACTTAGGCCACCAGATGGGCCCGTTGTGCCCCCAGGCCGCTCTAGAGGGCGTCCAGAATGCCGCCCCTCCTGTAGAAGGTCAGCAACTCCTTTAGCCCAATACCGTGCACTGAGTCCGGATCGATCAGGGCCGTTCCGAAGACTCCCAATCTTGCCCATGTCAAGGCAGGGCACTCGGTGAGCAGATGATACGGGGTCTCCTCCCCTTCCATGCACCACCTACACTCCGGGTCGTCTCCAATGCCTAGCAAGCAGAGATGCCTCCTAAGCCTGCAATGTCCTGTGTAGGCCCCTGTTAGTGCTCTACACTCCCTCCTGGTCAGTCTAAGCAGCTCCCTGGTCCGAGGAAGGGCGGGCCCATCCATCATAAGCCTCGCCCCTTTACCACATGCACCACATACGGGAACGCTTAAATGTCTCCAAAACCACCAAAGCTGGTAAGATAAAATTCAAAATCTGGTTGTTTTTGTAACCTTTCGCTGATGCGCTTCTAAAGTTACAGAGGTGTTTATAAACCTCCAAACTTCAGAGATGTTAAGAATTTTTTTGTTACCAAGTTTGTTTATATTTGAGCTCAGTATATATATATATATATATATATATATATATATATATATATATATATATATATATATATATATATATATATATATATATATATAAAATAAAAACAACTTTACTGAAAAGAAATATATTTATTCTTTTAACATCGGACAGCAAAACAAAATACGTATACCTTTTGCCCAATATAAAATTCCGTCTAGATCACCCTGTGTAATGGGGGTGCAACTCTTTTATCGAAATAAAATGTCACTGTTTAACAACTTTTAAAATAACATTAAAGCAGTAGCTACTGCAAAAATACACTGGAAACAGTTTTTTTACACAACCTTTTGATTATGTGATTATATATATTTTTTTATAGTGTCTGTATACGTTTGGTCTTTACTTGTTATTGTATTTTTTATTCAACAATTCATATACAAATTGTTAAAACATTTGTGTGTTCTTTTTGTTATTGTTGCTGTTATTTCTATTTTGTTATATTACTGAGTTTCGACTTTACAAATACATGTATTTATAGGTGGTCAATAAACGATATCTATCTATCTATCTATCATTATTATTATTATTATTATTATTATTATTATTATTATTATTATTATTATTATTATTATTATTATTATTATTATTATTATTATTATTATTATCTGACAATAATGCTGTTAACCTTTTTGAATTTTGCATGTTCAAAAATCTCCCGATATTGAATTTTATCGTTCCAGCTTTGGCAGTTTTGGGAGATATTTGAGCCGTCCCCTACTTTTTACTAACCGGGTACGTCTGCCATAAGTATCTGTTCCAACTATCTGCTAAAAACGGTTATCAAGATATGATCCAATCAAATGTAAGACATCTAATTTTAATAAAAGTGTCTTATGACGTACAGTGTAAAAGTTTTTGACAAATACACCCACATGGCAAGAATTAACTTTTTATCATTAAGTAGTATGCGGACAAGAGCCTGATAAATTGCTCTATTGGAAGATTCACTCTTTCTAAGCAATAGTCGATCATTTATCGTATATTCAAAAATTTTTCTGATATTTGAAAGAAGAGAAATCGGTCTACAATTTTCTTCTTCGCCTGGATTCCTTTTCTTTTCTATACTGCTTTGATTAAAGCATTTTTTAAAATGTATAGAAGTGTGCCAGTTCTAAAACATAAATTAATACAGTACGAAAGAGGCTTCAAATTAATACATTAGGTAGTAACCGAAATGGTTTTTTTTTTATGAAATACTGATTAGTACGCCCGTATGCTCATTTGAATGCATAACAGTTTCAGAATATACGCATCGAAATGAACAAAAAATGGAAATATGCATTTTTTATGTGGAAAACTATGAGCATTAACGTTATTTTAAATAAAAATAAAAAATAATATAATTAAATCTGTTCTTCAGAAATCTTATAATTTTTACCTATTCCACAGGACTATTTGAATAAATATAAATCAAATAAAAAACAGAAGTTTTTTATTCACAGATACGAATTTATATGAAAATCTAAAACATTAAAATTTTACAGTGTCAAAAAATTATTGGCGGTTATTTGTTTTTACTTTTAATCGTATTTTTTAAATTTGCATAAACTAAAAAAAAAACAAATTTTCTTCTCACCGGAGTATTTTCATTTTCCTTTTTTTTTACTAGTTTATTCAATAAAATTATTAAAATAATAAATTGTTCAGCCTATTCTTTACCTACTAAGAAAAAAAAGTTATAAATATTTAATTAAATTTATTTTAAATTCTTGGATCAAAATTATCTTAAGGCTTTAGATTTTGTATACGCGGTTAATGTAACGATTTAATTATTAAGTTTTAACACAATATCGGATATTTTGAAAAATTTGACTTCGAGCTCGCCCGAAAAAAAAATTATTTAACCCATTTTTTCGGGTGTCTTTAAATACAATAATATTTATCTCTTTTTAACGAGTTCCCCAACTGCATACGATCAAAGCCACGCACGCCATTATGCGGCCGTATAAATTTAAGGGAGCGCAAAATTTACCGTCCATAATATTTCTTTCGCTCGGCCACATAATAATATATCACGCCTCGTATAATAAACAAAATATTATCTAATAAATAAAAAATTTTACGTTGTTTTTATGGGAGTTTATAATTTGGCAAACTGCTTTTTCTCCGTTCTATAGCCGGCCAGATCAAAGCGCGCGCGCTCATCTAAAAATAAAAATAGTTATAAGCGTGACCAGCGCGGAGAAAAGACCGATTTAATAATCCCCTTAATTCACGTCCGTGCTCGACAAAATCGTTTCTCATTTTTGTTTTCCAAATTCTCCGTCAAATCTTCACTCGCCTCACATTCTAAACGCAACTAAAAATGTAATTAATTTATGAAGTTGTCGCTTGCTTTAGAAACTAAAAATATGCGACGTGTGTCAGTCTAGTATTTTTCGTGAATAGGCTAATAAAAAAAATACTCCGACGATGGCCGATAATAATAATAATAATTTTGATAATGGTTTTTATCCGACCATTTTGTTACTTAAGTGTTACTACCGAAGCACTAATGGTCATAGAAAAAGTATAGTATGCAACACGTTGATTACTTTTTAACGAACAAAACGACAAAGGTATAAATAATCCAAATTTTGTTAACATAAAACTTACAAAAAAACGTGTTTATGCAAAATAAAAAAAATAAATATATATAAAATTATTTTTTTTTTACTCCCGTCTGTAAAATACATAATTAAACACCGATCTAGCGTGCGGGAAGCGTCACTTTACCACGTCAGTTTCGTTTCCCACGGATCCCAGGCATTTCGGATATTTCCGGGATTTTACCGCACGGGTTTGGGAGCAGTCGAATGTTTTCGCATATATTCACGCTTTGAATTTTGACGTTCGTCAATTCTGACGGTCATGTCTGTGAATTCGTGTAGTTTTGGAAAAATATACTCAAAAACTCACAGTCGTAGAAAAAGTATAGTATGCAACACGTTCGATGAACTTTTTAAGTCACTCGTTAACACTAGCTCCGCTCGTGTCAAATAAACTCGTGAGTCAAATGCCATTTACCGCACTTGTTACATAATATATAAGGTTGTTCGGAAAGTCATTTCGTTTTTTCCCGTCAGAGGACTTAATTACGTTTTTTCGAAACCAACTTCACACTTAAGCCGCATAACCATTATATGTCTTGAGAGCTGATATTGCAAGGCTTGTGTGTGAAAAAGTTCTATTAATTCTACGCAGTAGTTTTTGGTTGGTGCCCTTTTAAATATGGAGAGCAATAAGCAGCATTTTCGTCATATTTTACTTTTTTACTTCAGAAAAGGTAAAAATGCTGTCCATGCGAGAAAAAAATTGACGGATGTGTATGGAGAAGGCGTGTTAACAATACGCCAGTGCCAGAATTGGTTTGCAAAATTTCGATCCGGCAATTTTGATGTCGAAGATGCACCACGGTCTGGAAGGCCGGTCGAAGCTGACAAAGATGCGATAAAGGCATTAGTTGATGCAAATCGGCGAATAACCACACGAGAGATCGGGGAGAGATTAAATTTGTCGAATTCGACTGTTTATGGCCATTTGAAAGGCATGGGCTTAACCTCGAAGCTCGATATGTGGGTGCCTCATGTCCTTACGGAGCGAAATTTGTGTCGTCGCGTTGACGTGTGTGATTCGCTCCTCAAACGTCAAGAAAATGATCCATTTTTGAAGCGGATTATTACTGGGGACGAAAATGTGTTGTATACAACAATGTTAAACGCAAGAGGTCATGGAGCAGAAAAGATGAACCGGCTCAAAGCGTGTCAAAAGCCAACATTCACCACAAAAAGGTGATGCTCTCCGTTTGGTGGGATGTCAAAGGAATCGTTTTTTTTGAGCTTTTGCCGAACAATACAACGATTAATTCAGAAGTCTATTGTCATCAACTGGACAAATTGAATGATTCACTTAAAGAGAAGAGGCCCGAATTAATCAACAGGAAGGGTGTAGTGTTCCACCAGGATAATGCGAGACCTCACACAAGTTTGGTCACTCGCCAAAAACTTTTACAGCTTGAATGGGACGTACTGCAATATCCACCATATTCTCCAGATCTGGCACCTTCCGACTACTATTTGTTCCGGTCCCTGCAAAATTTTTTGGATGGCAAAACCTTTACCTCAAATGAAGATGTCAAAAACCACCTGAACCAGTTTTTTGCCAGCAAGGACCAAAACTTTTATGAGAGGGGAATTATGTTACTGCCAGAAAGATGGCAAAAGGTGTTGGACCAGAAGGGCCAATATATAATTTAATAAAATATTTATTCATTATACGAAAACTGTCTTTCATGTTCCCCAAAAAAAACGAAATGACTTTTCGAACAACCCAATACTATTAGAGCAGTATTTTGGGGTAGATAAGATGATTTTTTAATAAATTGTAATAAATTATCTTTTGAAAAACTTGGCATAGATAAAGATAGAATAAATAAAAGAACAATGTATTCTTAAAAAAACTGTAAATCCGTATCTAGAAGAAAAATGAAAATAATAGTAATAATAATAATAATACAGTAAAAACAGTTATAAAATATCGAAAGAATAGTCTTCATTTTCTTTTTCTGTCATCTCTAAAATATCATCTTTTTTTTAGTGCGTCTGGCTTGAATTTGCTTTCATCAATTTTCGATTCAGTTGAAATATCTGAGATACTTCGTGAAAGCAAAAATGGAGGAAAAAAGATTTCTGATATAAATAAAAAAAATAATTTTTCTACTCTCGTCTGTAAAATACCTAAGTACACCGGTGTAGATCGGTTCTAGCGTGTAGAAAGCGTCACTTTACTACGTCAGTAATATACTAGCTAAAACGAAGGCTTTGAAGGTAGTGTTAACGGAAACAACGAGAAAAGGAGCAAGTGGTGTTGATAAAATAAAATATTAGTATGATGAAGAACGACATTTTAGTTGTACTTTGGTTAAAATCTATCGTTAACATCGAAGCTCATAATAACGGGATAAACTTTTTTTTTGCCCCAATAGGATCTTTATAAACCATAAACGGCCCAAATTACATTTTCGTCACCGTTGTTGAACCTACCTACAGTGTTTACAAAAAAAGCTTCATCTTTCATCAATCGCTTCCTATCTAATTTACTTGACATCCTTGTCATTGTATTCTGATGAATGGAGACTTTTTCTTGATGACTCAAAGGTAAGTTTGAAAGCCGTTTTTCCCCATAATGGTAATAAGTACCCCTTATCAAAATACTCAAAAGACAAAACTTGGCCGCAAAGAAAAAACTTGACTCCTGGACTGAAAAATATATCTCATAAACTTTTACTGCCAACTGACAAAACTTTTCTGCCACCACTACACATAAAGCTGGAACTCGTGAAAAACAATATCTCAAAACAAAATTTCTTCTAATCAGTGACGTAAAATTGAAAGAAGGAATTTCTGTGTCTTTTGCTTCCTGAATAAACATTGGAATTCTGAAAGTCCCATTATTGTTTTCACTACAATATTCTTGTAATTCGGCCGCTATTATTTTGTGACGTAGTGAGCTGAATTAGCCCGTTTCAATTTTCAAAGTTGAACAACAGCAGCAGCAGAAAAAACAGCTTCGGTGGCTAATAATAAAGCTGACAACTACCGACAAATCAAAAAAAAAATTTTTTTTTGCAAACCAGTGAAATTTGCGATATAACATAAAAATGGATGCCACGTTCGCACCCCATTTTCAAGTTTTATTAAGACACCAAAAAGAATTTTTATAAAAACTTTCGTAACCTCTATGAAACTAAAACTATAATAAACCTTCTTTGCTGATTTTTGTAGATTCTGTTTGTCACAATAACACATCTATGACACAAGCTATATGGTATCAATGGCAACTTTAAACTATAATACTATAAGGAAGTTATGCGATAATGCTTCAGCCACTGTCAGACCCTCTGATCGATTTTCAGAGAAGATTGATATCACATCCGAGGTTCATTAAGGGTAATCTTTGATTCTATATTTTTTCTTTATATTTCTCTCAGTCACTTTTGACTTCTTTAAGCAACACGGTCTTCATCAACATTTCTTTCTATTGTCTTAGTCTTCCGTATGACACTATTTCGGTCATCAAATTGTTTAATTACATTTTTAATTGTATTTATTGAAGGAACTCTTCTACCCCGATATATTTGTCTCGATACTCTGTTTTAACCCTTGCACCGTTTGAATAATATAATTTTATTATTTGGCGTTTTTATTCCTTAGTATATCTTAAGTTATTTAAGTTACGCTGCAGATCTTTAGCTTTTATTAGATGTCAAAAGTGGAACAAAATAAATAAGAACTAAAAGTTCAGATTTTCACGAAATTATATATTTCCACATGACAATTGTTTCGACAACACCGTGTTTTTTTTTAAAAATGATGTTGTTGTCATTTTGACAGCTTGCGATCGTCGTTTGTTTTTTTCTAATATTTGCATAAGTTTATAGAGCAAAAATCTTCGAACTTTCGCATTTACACTTTTTTCGTAACTTTCAAAATTTATCCTGTTGATGGATGTCAAAATGTAATCGAATCGAACATCGAATTGAAAGAATCAAGAAATAAAATTTGTTTGGCAGTGACGAGAGATTGTAACAATAATTTTCATTTTAAGAGAAATCAGTGGCGTATCATAAATGTATGCCACAACGGACATGTGAAATTTCGTACACCCGCCACTGGTGTATTTAAAAAATATATATTTTTGCAAATTTCACCACCCTGTATCTCAAAAGTTAAGACGTTTTCTATTGAACCAAAAAGCGCACTGACATTCAATTAGAAAACCTCCTGTTAAGAACTGCTTAGAGATATTTGTTAAAACACCAACATTGTTAAATAAATTTTAATAAATAACTCTCGGGCCTTTCTCGACTATAGAGCTTCCATCGCGTCGTCGAATTGGGAAAACATCGAAGTCGGCTGGCGGCGGTTTCCGTTCACTTTTTTTTTACGGGAAAAACGGAGCGCGTGGCTTTGGAAGTCGCGTTTATGAATGGCCGTCCCCCCCGGTCCCCACGTCCTTCGTCCAGGAAACATTATTTACGCGTTTCGCGCGGACCGAGCCCCGTTTTTCGAACGGATCGGCCGTAATATAAATCGACCGCGTATAAAATAAATCGCGAGTCGCGCGAAATTTACGTTACGACGTAGTTTTCGCGTTTTTCTATTTTTTTTTTAAATATTTTTTCATTTTAAATAAGGAGTCGCATTAAATTGGATTTATGTCGACGGAACGCGCGCGTAATTTGAAAAACTGGGCGGGTGCGGGGCGCAATTAGGCCGACGCGTCCGCGTTTAACGTATCCACATTTTAACTAAAATATATACAGGGGGATTCGTTAATAATTTGAAATATATTAACTGTAGAGTTCTGACCTCAAAATATTAGCTTCTCAGTGATTTGCGAATTTTTAAAAATTAAAAAGTTACGTATTTTTTGTCATACGACGTTAGCGCCAAAATTTCCCGGCCTGACATAGATGCAGCTCCACTATCACGATAAAACTTTGTCTTCTTTTAATTATATATATCTTAGTAGGCTGCGAAAAAAAATTGAAGTCTTGCGTCAAATAGTTTTTTATTGACAGCATTTGAAACAAGACGTGTCCGAAAAGAAGCTGCAAATAACGCAAATTGAGTATAGAGCAGTCATAAAATTTTTGACAAAAGAAGAGTTAGCACCTAAAATTATTAAAGAAAGGCTGGATGATGTGTACGACCAAAGTTCTCCTTCGTATTCTGTAGTGAAAGAAAGGGCAAAAGGTTTTCGAATGGGGCAGGAGTCCCTTGAAGATGATTCAAGAACTGGTCGACCAGTAGAGGTCGTAACGGAAGATATTGTTGCGATTGTGGAAGAGGTGGTATTGAGTGATCGACGTTTAAAGATCAAGGAAATATCAGAAATTACTAAGCTTTCTGATACAAGTGTTCGTCGAATCCTGCACGATCATTTAGGTATGCATAAGGTTAGTGCAAGATGGGTTCCTAAAAACCTTTCGGCTATTCAAAAACAACGCAGTGTCGAGTGTGCGCGGTCTTTTTTGGAACTCTGTGGGTCGGAACCGAAGCCTGTGATAGTAACTATTGTGACGGGAGATGAAACTATGGTTCTCTGTTATGACCTTCCATCAAAAAAAGAATCAATGGAGTGGCGTCGAAACGGTGAAGCATCTCCAAGAAAATTCGGAGTCTGCCAGTCCACAAAAAAGGTGATGGCCACGATCTTTTGCGATTGTGAAGGAATTCTTTTGATATATCTGAAAGAAACTAATACCACTGTCAATGGTAAATATTACTCAACATAATTACATAAATTGCGAGACTGCATACGAGGAAAACTGACCAGAGGCGTGCGTCTTTTGCACGATAATGCACCTGTCCATACTGCTGGTGTTGCACAAGCTGCCATTTTAGAGTGTGGATTGCAACAGATAGATCATACTCTCTATAATCCAGATGTGGCCCCCAGTGACTATTATTTGTTTGGATATTTGAAAAAGGACTTACGTGGACGGCGGTTTAACGACAAAGTTGAGTTAAAAGAAGGTGTTTTAGTTCATTTTGCAGACAAATAAAAAGAATATTTTTTTAAAGAGTTGTTAATAAAGAGATGTATTGAAGAGATTGTATTGAAGTTAAAGGGGATTATATTGAAAAATAATAAAAAATTGTTACTCTACTTTGTTTCTTTCATATTACTGTATTAATTACCGATTCATCACTCCAAAGTTATATTCTTTAATTAAATTACACACACAAACAGCATGTCCCAATCAGGCATGTAGTTTCTTTTGTAACAGCGCCATTAGTTAAATTTTCAACAAGATTAATTAAAATTTTAGAATATAATACTGCCTTTAAACCTAGATATATGACATTAAAGACATAAAAATTCCTACTAAGGCAATTCTAGTTTGATTGGATGCTCAAAACTTATTTCCTAGCATTCCACCAATTGACGTAACAAACATAATAGACAATATTCTTGCGCAGAGACAAGTTATCAGTTTGTTTAGACCAAAATTATTTTGAATTTAATGGTCAATTTATATTGCTAAAGAAGGATTAATTATGGTAAACCCACTTAGTCCACTACTTGCATGGACAATTTAGAAAATATCATACATCAACATCCTCTGAGTAAAGCATTTCTCTGGTGGTATAGATATGTAGATGATGTTTCACTGTAACCGAACGACAACTGCAGTCCTTTTTGAATCATATTAATTCGCATAAAATTTACCATAGAGACTGAGCAAGATAATTCTCTAAACTTTCTGGACTTAATTATAACTAAACTAGAGAACAAGTTAGATTTTTCCATTTACCATCAACCGTCACACACGGACACAATAGTACATCATAACTCAAATCACACTCACAAAATGTCTGCCTGTTATGCTTTTATCAACAGACTACTTAATGTACCATTTTCTACAGAAAATTTTGAAAAAGGATTAAATATTTATATTAAACAAATGATAACTAAAACGCAGTTGCAAAGAACTCTGAACTCTATCTACCCCATATTAAACATCGAAAACAAAATTTATAAAACAATAAAATACATAAGAGAACCTAGCACCCGATATATCTATCCAAATTTGGTATTAATATTGCTTCTAAAACTGAAAACACCATAGGACATTTTTTAAAAAACAAAAAACTAAATTACGAAAAACTCAAAAATCCGGAGTCTACAAGTTGAAATGTGGATCTTGGGCCAAAATTTGTATCGGACAAACATGTAGGTCATTTAAGAAACGCATTAAGAAACATAAAAGGGAGTATAAAAATAAAAGTTCGGATTCTACAACGCCATTCAATTAAATTCAGAAATGCACAACTTTGACCATAAGTTTGATATTTTACATGCTGATATTTTATATATAAGTGTCGAAATATAGTCATATTTTGTATTTGATAAAGGCACGGTGTTGCCGAAACAGCTGTCATAAAGCATTAAAAACTGTGAAAATCTGAACATTTTTGTTCTAATTTAATTTGTGTTAAATGGATTTTCATCAAGTAAAAAAAAACCTTAGTCCGATTCTTACTGGATTATGCAAAGTAAACGTTTCTAGCTACTACCACAGACTTACGAAGGGTAAAGTGCCCGATTCCTGCGCCACTGACAGAATTGGCGTATTAGTACACAATCTTCCTTTGTAACGATAAAATCGCTAATTTTGGAGATGTTCGAAGCTAAACATAAAGGTGCACAATTATTTTGGCCCTCAAAAGAACCTAAATAAAAAAAGCAATTTTAATAACACGGAAATATTAAGAAACGCATTTGGTCTATGCGATTTACAGTTAAAATATTTTAGATTATTAATGGATCACCCTGTGTATTATTAACGGCTCAATTCATTTAAAAAGTCGACTACATATCTCAAGAATTATTATTAGACTGAATTTGAGGCAATTAGGGTGAGGCTAATTAGACTGGATCATATAGCGACTAAACATATAGAGGCCCGATAATAGAGAGGTCCATTCAACATGCGCATGCGCGAGATTTAAAATTTCGTTTTTAACCAATGAACTTGGGACAATCAAAAAATCAACATTGCCGCTGACGGATCGTCAATAAGTTTGCATGCAGCTTTTTTAACGCAGTATTTTCTCAACATATGCCTTGATCTCTATATATGTTCTGGGAAAACGAGTTAAATCTGTTAATATCGTTGTTTAGAAAGAAAATGGCGCAAAATGCAGGTTAGTGCGCTACAAATCGTTACCTTCCCTACGAAAATATTTGTATTGTAGTATTATCTAATGGGTATATGGGCCGAATCCAATGGTAACATAGACGCCGTTTATGATTTTTTTCCCTAAGCTACCAAATTTTCTTATTTTGAATTTTTGGATTGATATTAAAAAGTATTTTTCATGCCCCCACCCTGTTCCCAAATTCGACCGGTTTTGCAGGAATGCCAAAAAATTAATAATGTTTTTAAACGTTACCATCATTTGGATTATTTCATACAATATGCCCTAAAAGAATTCAACCTACAAAGTCAACTGTGAACAGAAATACTGGGTTTGTAAAAGCCCGCCAAAGAACAGGGGTTCTAAGTGTTTTATTGTCTACTATCGATAATTCATAAACTTCGACAATACAATTAGCTACGCATAATAGTTGTAGTCAGTTACGAGTGAGAGCAGTTTGGCCAAAAAACCAGTATAAAAGGTACATTTCCTTAAGGACCTGTCTAAAGATGATCCAGAACGGTGTATGGAATTTTGTGGTCGTGTTATGAATGATTTAGTTTTAAATCCAAAGTGTTGGTCAAACGAAAGTTACCACTGGATTATGGAAAATGGTACCCAACATCCTCAAAAACTAAATGTATGGATTGGAATACCTTGTAGAAATATTATAGGGCCTTTCAGTGTTATTCTCAACGGTAAAAAATATTATACCTTTTTATGGATGCAAAGTTATTCCCCAAGTGTACAAAACCCAACCTTAGAAGAGTGGATAAGAGCCGAAATTCGAAATATAATACCGAATACTCTCCAAAATAATTAAATTAATAAATAAAAAATTAAAATAAAAATCTTTGTTTTTATATAATTTTTATTGTTATTTAAGTTTACCAATTCGTTAAAATCAGGAATTATGTCGGTCACAAATTAAATTCTACTTTATTGATTAAATATGTAATTATTACCATTTTTTGTTATTCATGCAAAAACGGTGATCCATTTGACCTATCTAGACGATGGACATAATTTCAGAAAAGTACTTGAGGCAATAGCACAAAACAATTTCCTCGCAGAGCAACGGCTAAACGTTCCTAGATATTAGTTCCCTCATTAATTTTTAAATCTAATGACACATAGATTTTTTCGAGTTCAATGTCCTACGGGTGGGCGAGTGCCCTCGACTTACTTGCCGACTTGGTAAAACGTAAAAAAGAAGAAGAAAAATGTTCTACGCTTAAGATCGGTAAACTGCCACAGAACAACGTTATTATCGAGTCGGATCCCTCGAAAGAATCGCAGACATTGCCGAATCTTTTTTTTTTCAAGCGACTCGTTGCATAACGGTGGTGTACCAGGCACGTCCGTATATGGCGCCCCGTAGATCACGCCGCGCCCGACAAAAATAAAACCCGAAAAATAAACAATACGCGGACTCCTCTTTCGTCCGTAAATTGAAATATCTAAATAAGGAATACGGCCCATTATCTCTCTCGCGTTTCGCCCGTCACTGATTAATGACCCCCTCCCCCCCTCCCAACACCAACGACGAAAATTGATCCCGAAATTAAATACGAACCACTCGGCCGTAACTCGATCTTGTCGTCGGTTAACTCTTTTTTCGACAGTGTTCATCAATGACATTGTATAAAAAAATCTCCATCCGATAAGCCCTTTTGCGTGTTATGGAGTCGACATGTCCATCATGCTCTAACAGCGCACCGACAGGCATCGCGGATTTTGTAAATTCTGAAGAAAGTTCTTTGACGACGTCATAACACAGTAAACAGATATCAAAGGTAGGGACGAGTTATAGTTGTTGCGTCAGTATTTGGCCGTTAATTTGATTGTTTACTGTGAATAATAGTGATTTGTAATACCAGGGTGCGCAAATACCAATAACGGTACAGAAATAAATACTCGCAATTTCAAAAAAATGACTTGATCATAGAAAATTTGATAATGTGGTGAATATTTCGTTTATTTAGACGACAAAACGACAACTATTTTAATTTTTACTTAAGAATTATTACAAACTTAAAACAAACGAACTTTAATTTCTCTTATTACACATTTTATTTTACGAAGGAGGGCTGATAAGTTTCGGGCCTGATAAGACTTCTGCTGTATTCCTCGACTTAATTTCCAGAAAGACTAAGACAGAAATTTCTCTTTTTCTTTTCTAGTTTATAAACCGAAACGTCCAGTTCCCCAAAATATCCGCTCATCCATCTAACTTCCTCGTGGCTATTAAATCTTTGTCCACCAAGCAAGTTTTTGAGGTTAGGGAACAGAGCGTGGTTGCTGAATACTAAGTCTGGCGTATAAGATGGATGAAGAAGCAATTCGAACTTTAATTTACGAATTTTAGCTGATGCAACTATTGACGAATGTGCTGGTCTCGGTGCTGGTGCTGAAAACAAGTTTCTTTCTGCCTGACGTCGTCGTTTTTGCTCTAGTTCTTTGGTCAATCGATCCAATAAGGTAATCAAGGTAATCGACAATAGTATATTATGCAACAAGTGCGGTAAACGGCATTTGACTCACTAATTTATTTGACACGAGCGGAGCGGAGAAGAGCGAGTTTTTAATAAACGAGTGAGTTAAAAAGTTTACCAAACGTGTTGCATACTATACTTTTTCTATGACCGTTATTTTTTTGCAAAACAAACATTCACTGACATGAACGTCATAATTGACAAACGTCAAAATTCAAAGCGTGGGAAATATCTCCGAAAACATCCGATCGCTCCCAAATCTGTGTGGTAAAATCCCGGAAATATTCGAAATGGCTCGGATTCGTGGGAAAGGAAACTGACGTGGTAATGTGACGCTTCCCGCACGCTAAATCGGTGTATAATTAGGTATTTTACTGACGGGAGTAGAAAATAGTATATTATGCAACAAGTGCGGTAAACGGCATTTGACTCACGAGTTTATTTGACACGAGCGGAGCGAGGTAAAATCCCGGAAATGTCCGAAGTGGCTCGGATTCGTGGGAAAGGAAACTGACGTGGTAAAGCGACGGTTCCAGCACGCTAGATCGGTGGGTAATTAGGTATTTTACAGACGGGAGTAGAAAAAAATATTCCCCTTGCATCCCAATAAACCCTCGCTAAAACCTTGTTAGTTGACAAAAGTTTCCTTTGCTTTCTTTGGGGCTGGTTCACCGGTTGCTGTCCACTGTTTTTTTTTTTATTTTCCTAGTTATAAGTAGGCGTTAAAAATCATAATTATTGAGTGCCAAATGCTCACTTGAAACAGTTTTCCTTATCAACCTTTGCTAAGAGGCGACACCGAGAGCTTCCTTATGTACAAAATATTATTTGAAATAGCTTTTTTGAATTCAGAAACCTATCTTCTAACCATTGAATATGATGCAGTTCAGTGTGTCATCTACCTCCTCTTTAAGTTCTGAAGAAGCAAACATGTTGATTGGCGAAACGTCAGCAAGTTGGATTTATCAACAACCGACGCAGTCAAATTAAGACTAGTTAATTAATTAATCTGAAAATTTATACGTAACCTAGTTAAGAATAACACTGTAGAATGCCATTTATATGGAAGCGTCATTTCTCCATCTACCAGAGACTTATCAACCGACCCTCGCATACCATAGTAAGATAATAATGATAGTATGTTAGCTTTAAATATTTAATTAAATAACTCAACATATTAATTATAATATATAATTTGTCTCAAAATGGTTAATTTTGTTATTGTTTGTTATTGTTGTGCATTCAAATGTACAAAGAAAGCATGCTGATTTTGGTATGTTTTTTTTTTTCAATTTTTTTCAAATTTTTAAAGTTTAAATGGCATACCATACACACTTATATAACAAAAAAACAACAATATGTATATGTATAATTAACACACCACAACGGCGGGTGCTCATAAGTGCCATTGAAGAGTGCGAAATCGGCAACGTTCCGAGTTAAGAGGGAGACTGACTCTTTTTATCCGTGTTGATGTTCAAGTTAGTGGATTTAACGTGACTGGCGTTCACCAACCAAAACTTAGTTGCAAACACGATCATACAACGGAAACAATAGCATCCCCCACCGGAGTTAATACGATTCGTAAACTAAGGCGAAGCGATTTCGCATAATCTACCCCAAATTATAGTTCCGGTGGTGGTGGCGATGATGGGGGGGAGGGGGGACAGGTCAACGGCTCTGGTGTAAAGCGATTGGGGTCAAACACATCGCCCGGAGTTTTGGACAGTGATATCCCCGGCCATTATCCGGGCCGTTTTATATTAAAAAACCCATTTCGGACATTACAATAACAATCCTCTCGTCCGTCGGTTTTCTATCCCATATCCGCGGTTCGTTAAGCCGAAAATGTAAACGGTCCGACCGTTCATCCTCTTTATCGAGAGGGAAGCACTTTGGCGTCACTCGACTGATGCCAGAATGTAAATAAATTGTTACAGAGAGCATAACTAGCCTAATAAAAAAAACAAGGCGACGATAGGAAGTTGTTTCGTATCGTTTCATCCTTGTCTGCTGCGAGAGATTTTTAGGTACTCTTTCTTTCTACATTTATCGTACGGAATCAATCTTTGGATCCGTCTTTTGAAGATCCGTTCCAAGACGCTTTATTTCTTATAAGTTTTTAATTTCGATTATAGTAGGGTTATTACCCTTTATTTTTAACTTGAAAAACACTGCGGAAAATTTCTGCTTTTCGAATATATCAATTAAATTGCCTGCAAAGACACCGTTTGAGATAAACAATTGCTTCGAATCACCTCCTGCCACAACAAACAAGTGTGAGCTAGATTTATAAACAATCTGTATGTGCAAGTCTTAAGGAAAATAAAACAATTAAAGGGAAAAAAATGAAACAAGCACGAAGTTTAAATCGAGAAAGGGCTTTATAGTTCATGAATATAATTTTGTGGCAAATGTTGTATAGGATTTATAGCGCAATGGAATGAACTAAGGCCCATTAGCATACTACCAAGGCACTGTGCTTGTGCCTTTGGATTACTCCAAAGTTTTTGACAAATTAAATAATGAGTTGCTTTTGGCTATCCTGCGCTTCGTTAGTTTCTGGGAAAAGTTATATGAGGAATAGGATTCAGTTTGTACAAGCTAGAGAAATTTCGTTTAGTGGTGTACCCCAAGGTTCAATATTTGGCCCACTTCTTTTTGCTATTTATATCGGGAACATATTATTTCTTCCGTTTAAGGTTACGGTTTCGGGGTTATGCCTCACCTCCTGTGTAAATAATATACAACAATGTTAATAACAAAACTCTAAATCTTATCCTCTTACGCTGTTACTCCTTACTCGTAATCTTTGCTTTTATGTTATTCGTTTTGCACACTACTTCTGTGGTTTCATTAAAAATTATTTGATGTCATCTTAAAATAATTTATCTCAATGGTTTGAGTTTTCCATCCATCTATTACTCTAGGTATTGAAACAGCTGTACTTTGATCAAACCATAAGGGCTATTGCAATTATTATGATCTTTAAAATAATTGAGCACTCTGTATCATTGAAATAAAGCAATTTAGCTTGAACTTTTTCCATAGAGTAAGGCAAAGAATATTGATCATCATGATATTTAGGAACACTCTGCAAAATGTAAATAATAAATATAACAACAATAGTCTTTATTGATATTTTGTAATTTTTTTTTGACAAAATTAAGTTAAGTTAAGACAATAACATCTCAAAAGGTGAAGTATAGCTTAATAGCTTTATACAGGTAGTGCTTATAGCTGTACAGCTTGATCTCAGCTGTTCTACATTAGCTATTTTTCGAACATTGCAATTATAAAAGCTAAATAATAAGAGTCTAAACCTCATACCTGGTAGAACAATAATTTAGGACAGAGAGACTTTCCTAATTTAAACAGACATACCTTTTTTTTTTCTTAGATACTAGGGCGAAATTGGATTCAGAATATTTATTCTGTGCTGTGCTGTGCTGCACTGTGAATTTCATATGGAAACATGAAACGATCCCGGTAAAGAATATTTTATAAAAATAAATACAAAATTTTTTTGGTAAAAATTGAGACAGTCAACTAATTTTCAACTGAAATATTTTTTCTGATATACTAAAACTAATGACATCTGCAGCTTTCTTTGATCTAACTGCTACATATGATACTGCATGGAGGCAATGTGGAATCTCAAAATTTCTACAAACTCTACCTTGCTTGCAGATGACCAACCGACTAAATGAGATGCTTAGCATTCGACTCCTCGAGGTGATTATCCATAATGCAATGAACATACAGTTGAAACTCAATAACGTAGTCCCCCAGGGATCGGTGCTAGCTCTACATTACCGATAGTTTGGATTCACAACAGCACAGCAGCATAGAAATAACAGGGGGGGGGGGGGGCTTCTTTGATTCTTTGATTATCGTGGCATAGTGGCATAGTAGATCAAGAGTTCTTACCACAAGGTCGTACGGTCAGTAAAGAGTATTACCTTGAAGTTATGCGCCGTTCACGGGAAGCAATACGAAGAAAACGTCCGGAATTGTCTCACTCACTCTGTTCCTAAAAACTCCAAAACTCAAGAAACCCACGAAAGGAAGGAGGTTTGGAAAGATTAAAGGGATAAAGAGAAAATCGCTGGAAAAACTCAAGGCTCTACCAGAAATGCTTCGATTATTTTGAAGGGGACAACATTAATTTTGATGACCAAATTAATACTTTTTGGTAAAACACAGTACTTTTTGAACACACCTGGTATATCTTCTATATAAATTAGAAATGTGGCCACATACTATGATAGCACAAAACTGATAGTGAGAAAGTAGAGGGTGTTAAATGAGACACGAATTAGAAATTATTATTATAAAAAAAGAAGATGCCCCAATCCCCTCGCCACAAGTCGCGTTTTTCTCTTTCCCTTCGATGTTGGGCTATTCGTTTCCCATCGAAACGCCGGAAACTTCGATTAACACGCGTGACAATTAATGTCCAGCGCGACGCCATGAAAATTTAAAAGCGTGAGCGACGCGGCCATACGCCATACATTTAAATCGACGACCGGTAGATGTCGCGGGGCGGCGTTGCCAGATCGTCAACCGTTCGCTCTCACGTCACCGAATCGGCCTCTAATTATCGTCGTTATCGATAAAAATGTTGTCGCGCGTTTCTTTGAGTAACTTTTGCAATAACCCGGCTTCGGAAAGTTCTCGCGTAACGAACAAAAGGAAGGCCTTTTGTTTTTCTCGTCCGGAGGCGACGGGCTAATTAAAATCTCCCATTTACGGAATGCGCAATTTGCTTATCAGACGACTCGGCGCAATAATAACGCGACGTTCGCAAAGGTATTCCGTTAGAAAGGCCTAACGCGCGCCCTCCTCCCGCCCACCCCCTTCGCCGCCCGATCGGTTATATTAATTCACGACCACCGTGATTTATGTCGCGGAAAACGGCCGATTGTTTCGCGCGTTCGCGAGCAAAATAACGAACGACCGGTCGCTACGGCATTTTTAATACGTCGCTCATTCGCAGAATGCCGTCGTCGGTATGCCCCGCTGACTAGTAACGCGATCGCAATCGATTACCGGCTCTAAAACTACCCCGAACTATGATTAAATAATAAGACCTGAACTGCCAGTAAGAAAATTTAAACTGACATCGAGCTATATGCCCGAATTTATATTTAAACTAGCACCGAACTAATTTAAACTTACTTACTTACTTATTGGTAACTTAGTTTTCCATTTAAACTGAAACTCCAACCACAAACTGCCATCCAGCTTTATACTAATTCGAATTTGCACTTAAACTTACCCTAATCATTATTTTAATTAAGATTAAACCGAAACTCCAACCATAGGAGGAAAACGTTTAAACTGCTACTAAGCTACTCTAAATTAGCATGCAACTTAATAATAATTCTAACTGACCCCGGAACTACAAAGGAAAAACAGTTCAAGATTTAAACTACTTTATTATTTTATACTAATTCCCACGTCCATTTAAATTGTTCCTAGATTTATTTAAAGTGACAATCCAACTCCCAGTATGCTACTTTAAACTGGCATCCAGCTATACTTTAATTCCAATTTGAATTAAAATTGGTACTGATCGAATACAATCTGTAACCCCAATCATAGGATTAAAAACGTTGAAAATTTAAATAGAGAGTAAGCTACTTTAATTTGATCTATGCACTAAATCCAATTTCCGTTTAAACTGACACTGAACTAACTAAAAAAAATTAAACTGCCAGTAGGCTATTCTAAATTGACATCCAGCTAAACATTAATCCTAATTTGCATTTCTGACGCTGAACTAATTTAAACGGACATGGGATGAAGATTGAAACTAACATTAAACTTGATACAACTATCAATTTGTATTTAAACTAGCAGCCATCTAATTTAAACTAATAATACTGGTAACATACTTTAAAGTAACATTCAGTTATATCCTGATCGCAATTTGCATTTGGACTAACATTAAGCACTGTTTTTTAATTTTATATGATTTAAACTGATATCCAAGTATATATTAATTTCTATTAAAACTAGCACGGTTAATTTAAACTGACACTTATATTATAAAATTCCTATGATTGAAACTATAAGCTAGTTTAAACTGATTTCCAACATAATTACATTAAATACATTACTAAAGGAAATTTCAGAAAACCAATTGACCAAACTGATTCGAAGGACGGAATATAATAAGCGAAAATAATGAAAATTAATGCCAAGACGTCCAACGGACTTATTTACTTTGAGTGTAACGCTCGGTTAGCCCCAATCGAATCCCAAAATCCTGGTCGTTTCAAAGCGATTACAGTGCGACGAGCTCGTTCGAGACGAAAACTTTCCAAATCAAAATCCAATCCAAAACTCTTACGTTGACATTCGGCAAGTTCGCGTATCAGGGGCGTACCCGAGGGGTAGGGATGCACATCGAAAGGCATATAGCCGCGTTGCTTGTGGTCAACGGCGAATAAATTTTTTTACGCTCCCCTTGTAATTTAGAATCCAGCCGACGGCGGTCTGTTATGAAGGACCGGCATAATATTTCAAGCCTTCCGCCCCTTTTCGACCCCCCGGGGGCGGTAGTAAATGCGATCGGGCGGAACTTTTTTTTTGCTTGCTTCGCCCAGCCAACAAAAACTTATTTCTGTGAAATTTTATTGCGCGTGACTTTTTTTTACGGCGCAGTCGGTAGGACGGGGCGGCGCATACCCGCGGCGGCTGAGATAAAACCATGTTTACTCGTCATGTCGCAAAGTGGCTGCGACTCTATTTCGGTGTAGAGATTAGAGAACAAAGATCTGGAAGCACCCGAGAACAAAGAACTCGGGTAATACCCGAATATTCGTATAGGGTTTCGGTAATAAGACAAGATGCGAAGCTCGTAATATAAGTTTTAATAAAATCCCGAAAGTATAATGGGGAAAGGCGTACGCGTGGAAAGTTTGCCCGTGCCGCGTCCGTAAAATAAGGAGAAACGTTGTAATCCTAAGATACAAAAACTGATTTTTTGTCTTGAGATTTGCTTCGCACAGAATGTCGTTCGAAATGTTTTGGTTCGGTAAAATTTTTAGATCCTAATTTGAAATCGTCGTCTTCAAAAATTACTTTAATTAGTAGAAAAATATTTGTGTGTGTGTGTGTGTGTGTGTTTTTTTTTCTTCGGTGGGGTGGAAGGGGAGAGGTGCAACAACTTCTAAATACTGTAAGTAACCCGTAAATCCAAAAACGCGTAAGAACTTAAATTTGTAAAAATAGTTTTCGGAGTCACCCCAAATTAGAAAATCAGAAAAATTATTATTAAATTTGGAAAAAAATCTAATAATTTTTTTTCTAAATTCTACTCCAACCAGCTCAAGTCAGGTAATGTTTTAAATTTTAACGTTTAATAACGCGCTGCTGTCAGTTTACATTTAAACTGACACTGAACTAATTTTAACTGAACATTCATAGTAGAAAAAAACGTTTAAACTCTAAATTATAGCAATACCAATTTGCATTTAGCTGAGGATTATACGGAAAAAATGTATACGATTTAAACCGTCATTGAACCCTATACTAACATCGTGACGTCATGATCCCCGAGATGACCTTCTTTGATAAATTGACCTTTCTCTTCCCATCAAGGGAAGATTGGAGAGAGGGCAGAGTCGGCTCCTGGGATGGACTTGTCTGGTACACGGACGGGTCCAGAATGGGAGATCTGGCCGGAGCTGGAGCGTACTGCGAGACAACGGGATCAAGCTTGTCGGTCCCTCTGGGTCAGTACTGCACTGTGTTTTAGGCGGAAATTTTCGCTTTATTGATGGCGGCCAGAGAGGTGCTTCGGCTCAACTACGGAAGCAGGAGAGTCTTCTTCTGCTCGGATAGTAGAGCTGCACTCATGGCGCTGAAGTCGGTGCGTACGCGCTCCTTGTTGATAAAGGAGTGCAAAGGGGTACTAAGAAGGGTGGCTGAGGAGAGAAAGGTCACGTTGGTCTGGGTCCCGGGTCACACCGGTGTCCGGGGCAATGAGGCAGCGGACGCCTTAGCCAGGGAGGGTTCCTCGCATAGGCATATAGGGCCAGAGCCCCGCTTGGGGATCGCCCCGTGTGTGAGGCGGGGAGCTCTCGAAGCCTGGGCGAGAGACCGGGCCGCGGGGGACTGGAGAGTTGCTCCGGGAATGAGGCAGGCGAGGCTTATGATGGATGGGCCCGCCCTTCCTCGGACCAGGGAGCTGCTTAGACTGACCAGGAGGGAGTGTAGAGCACTAACAGGGGCCTACACAGGACATTGCAGGCTTAGGAGGCATCTCTGCTTGCTAGTCATTGGAGACGACCCGGAGTGTAGGTGGTGCATGGAAGGGGAGGAGACCCCGTATCATCTGCTCACCGAGTGCCCTGCCTTGACATGGGCAAGATTGGGAGTCTTCGGAACGGCCCTGATCGATCCGGACTCAGTGCACGGTATTGGGCTAAAGGAGTTGCTGACCTTCTACAGGAGGGGCGGCATTCTGGACGCCCTCTAGAGCGGCCTGGGGGCACAACGGGCCCATCTGGTGGCCTAAGTGCTTAGACGCCCGCGAGGGCGCCCCCCTTTAATACCAATACCAATAATACTAACATCAATTTGTATTTAAACTAACAGTCAACTGATGTAAAATTTATAAGATTTAAATTGTGAGTGATCTACTTTCAACTGACATCCAGCTATATACTAATCCTAATTTGCATTTCAACTCACACTAAACATTGTTTTAATTTAATTTGGTTTAACTTATTAACCTCATACAGTTATAGGAAAGAAAACTGAAACGATCTAAAATGACATCCAATTATACTCCAATACCTCGATTTGTATTTAAACTAGCAATCATTTCATTAAAACTGACACTCCCGCTAAAATGAAGGAAATTATTATTAAAACTGCTGGTATAATCTAGCTGATTCCTAACTTAGTAGTTTTATCATTTAATTTGCCCAGCCTAAATTTTAAATTGGTTCCTATGATCCTGTAATAGTAAAACAGTATTTTACGCACATTTTGGTTCTGTTCTAGTGGGGCGGATATTTCCACTGACTTCCCTAACGTTTGTGTTCGGGCGATCAAAGTGTATTGTGTGTTTCGCAGTTTGGAAAACAAACCAATAAAGGCACCCCCCGAAAAAAAAGGCGGTCGGGCAAATAAAACGAAAATTAGGAGAGATGTTCCCCGGCTTTGCTGTCGTCGAAATTACCCGCCCATTCTTTATCCAGGTTCGGGGTATTGGAACTATACGGCAGTAAACAAAGGGTGAAACGGTTATACGGGCAATCAGACTGACGTTGTTGCGATATTAAAATGTATAGTTTAATTCGAATTATATCGTTGACATCTTGGCCGCCGTTAAACCCTAATTATCCTTTCGGGGATAAGAGGCCCCTAAATATAACCTTTTCAGAGATGGTTATGTTATTATTATAAGAAATTTGGCCATTTCTAGCAGACTCTGAGGTGCAGTAATCTTTCCCGCGCATTGTTTCGCTCTAATAGGGTTACAAATAAACACTTGTAAAATGTAAAAATTTTGACCAAGAATATCAGAAACCTAAGGATGTAGAGATTAAATTAAATATCTTTCGGTAAGTTTGTGAAATTTTTTTGATACCTGCAATTGCGGAAATATCTGGAAATACGGTACTAAAATCGAACAACAGTTAAGTGGATATAACTTTACAATCCAGTGGCGTGCGATGATTGATTAGTAACAAGTGCACCCGTAACGATGCATCTCCCACTACGTTCGAAAAATGGACGGTCTCGTTTAAATTTTCTTATAATGAATAATGCCCCACCTCAACTGTATACCCTCGCGTCTCCGTGCCCACGAAAGTTGTCTGACTGCCCCGGTATTGTTGGGGGGCGATGGGGTGGCGGTGGTGGGAGGTCGTCGTTCAAGGGGGACCCAGTCCAAATAGTCGCGACGGATAATCAAGGCTGCAATTAAGTTTCGATTTACTTTACGTCTGTCGTCGCACGCACTTCAAGTGTCGATTATTCGACGTTTCCCGACATTTGCCAAACTGTATAATGTATATATACGATTTCCATGGAGCGACGGTGACGGTTATTATTTATTTATCAACGTGTCTAGCCGCATGTACAAATTACAATAGAATAATCAAGAAAAACAACAAGATCTGCATAGGCCATGCCGCTAAGAAAAACATACAAAATACATTTAGTTGCAACATCTAAAGAAAAACTATCATAAAGGAAGATAAGCGAGAGTCCTAACAACTGGTTCATAAAGCGCATAGAAGGTCATCTTTTGTGTTTTCTTCCACAGAAAAACAGTTAGCGACGGCTCCTTGTTTTTACAGTACACTCAAGATGTGAATTCATAAAATCGACACTAGCAATTTATCTTCTGCTACTTTTCCCAAAAGGATGAAAAATCCAAACCTCAGCAAAATACCCAGATTGTATCGGAAAATCTTCTGGAAAAACCTAAAGAAGACAAACTATTATAATAATAAACAGAGATAAGCGAGAGTTCTCACAAAAGATCCACAAGGCCCAAAGAAGCTCATCTGTAGAGCTATTTTAAAAATCAGGTAGAGGCAACCAATTGTAGAGTTGATGATTTTGGGTTTTCTTCGAGAGAAAAGGGTGTGTCATAAGTTGAGTGTATCAGTCTTCTTAGTGCAAAAGAACGTAGTAACAACTCCCATCCATACTCCATGCAATTAACTTCTGTTACGTTTCACAAAAGATTAAAAATCCAAAGCTCAGCAAGGCACCCAGATCCCAGCTTTGATCGCTTAATATGATAAATACAATTATTGATAGCCCTAATGTTGTGGAATTTCATTGTATTTCACTTTGACATCAGAGTCAACCAATAATGCCAAATACCAAAACCGGTTTTTGAAAATGGATTGATATTTCCCCATCTAGAAGTTATACCATGGTGAAGAGTTCTTTTTGATAATACACAATACTGGAGAGACAACCACATAGATAACTTCAACTCATCAGCAGAAATAAATAAAGTAAAAAGTAACATCATTGATGTCAGGAGAAATAAGGTGTGTACCCATTTATTGAAATAACTCTTTTAACAAGGTTCATTGAATAGAAAATATTTTACCCAAAATTGAGGATTGGAGAAACGAAAAAAATTAATTATATCAAAAAAAAACTCCCCACTACGTCTTATGAACCGATGAGAAGCAAGTTAAAGTAAGTTCTTTGACAGCTGGGGCAGACCATTCGGATCTTCCGATGCAATATGCCCACACATCTTCCCTCCTTACCTCCCCTAAGCTGGGAAGCTCGGGGTCAATGAATGATGATGAATATAAGTTTTATCCTCTTTTAAACACTCTGCTCTAAAAGACAGCTCCGGTTCAAGGAACCCTGTATTTACCACCTGCAAGAATTGAAATTGGTGTTTAACTCGCATCCCAATAAACTTTTAACGAAGGGTTCGGGTGAATAACCCCTAGTACACGGAATCCGTTTTGCCGATCAAAATTTGTCTCGCGTTTGGAAAGTTAGCAACTCGACGTTAAGGTTTCGATTTGATTTGACGGACGGAACAACAACGAACAACAAAACAAAAGAGCCCGGAGTTGGTCCGGGACCCGATATCATCATCATCGTCGCCTTCTCGTGTTCTTTGATACTAAATTTACAATTATCTCGACGGCCGTTTCTCCTCAGATAATTAGGAAAATAATTGAAGCCGTCTGACGTAATTAACTTCGTAAACGTAAGAAGTTATCTGCGAGTGGGCAGGGAAAGGGATGGAGAGAGAATCGTAAATCACCCGATAGTCAAACCGGGGAGACGCGAACGTTCTTCCTAGGAAAACGGGAAAATAGACGACGGGTAGGGAAAAACGAGGCAATTAAACGGGTCCCTGGTATGGCCGTTAGCATTCCGCGACGTTAGTTAACAACGGCTAATTATCGAACAATCGCTCTTATGGAAGAAACTAGATTCCATTCGGTTGTGTTACGACACGCGGCTACGAGTCGAAATGCGTGCAAAAACCGTAGTCTTTAAACTGAAACGCGAACTTGTTGAACGTCTGTCTCTTTCTATCTGTTGCTAAACACACACGGAAAGTTTCAGGAAATGTGAACGTTTGGAATCATTAGCTTGGCAACGCCGTATGCGCTTGACATTTGCATAGTTCAAGCACAGCGCCAGTCGATTATTCCACTTTATAATCAAGAAGCAATCACATTTAACGTTCCCTGTCTACAAAAAACAAGCTGAAATAAGCAAATGAGCAAGCACTTGGACTAAGGCCAAAAAACTTTGCTAAGGCCACAAGATGTAAAATAAAAAGAAGAAGACCACATATCAGTAAAAGTTTGCTAACTTTTGGTTAGTGTAGCCGTCATTTGGATAGTTAAAGGCGTGGTGGTTATGTGAACTAAAAAACGTCATACCTGTCAACCAAAAAAAGAAAACTGAAGTTAAGAGGTTAAACAAAGTGTGACCTAAATCCGGTGTTTATGTTGTAAATAATGTTTACGTCGTAAATAATAATGTTATGCTGAGGCAGGACCCAATGGCAAGATTAGTAAATTATTCCTGTAGTTAATAATCACAAGTCACTTTTAAAGACTATACAAATTGAATTGCAATTTTATTTGGAAAAATGGGAAAAGTTTAAGTTGTACACAGTGCTGATTGCGCAATCTAGATGAAAAAAATCGTGGGTAGAATTAATTTTAAGTGAAAAATACTATAGCCTTCTTTTTTTTCCTCTGAGAAGGTTGGCTATCATCATGGTGACTCTCACTTTGGACGCGGCTGCTCAAAATAATTCTATTGATGTACAGTAGTACCACTCTCTTTTCAGACATAAAATGCGTCTTCTCCCCACGCTTCTCTTGCCTTGTATTTTTCCCTGTATTATTATTTATAGCATGTGGTACCTTTTTCCACGCATAAGGTGACCCAGGTAAACAAGTTTCCTTGTCTTTACAGTCTCCACTGTCTCTGTTAGTTTATATACAACATATCTTAAGCTTCTAAATTAATCAACGAGATATATGCTATCACAAATCACACATATGTTATCACAAAATATTAACAACATTAATAAATACATCGTGAGGGTTTAAAATTAATGCTAAGAAGAGGAACTGAATTATAGCGAGAAGAACAGATGTGTAACTCTGCTGAAGAAATCCCTGGAAGCCAATTTTAAGCAACAGAAATATCTCCATGCGCGTCCAAAAGCTTCAATTATAGAAGTTAGAAGTATTCGAAGTATAACCGAATGCTCAAGATAACATGCGTTCAAAACATCATCAGCGCAAGAAGCAAAAAGAAGGTAACCTAATCTTTAGTTTACCTATAAATTTTGATTACTTGCCGCCGTAATTTTTAAAGGTTAGGTTTTGCAAGGTATGTGAGCAAGTTATTTTCTCACATTTCGTTGATTCTCTCGGTTTTACCCAATAGAACGTCGAACGTACTCTTTCAAGGCCGTCGAATTGTCAGAGTTGATAAGAATGACGAAGTTTTTTTAGAGTCCTAGCATAAAAGCTTTCTTGCGTCCTGGTATCCGATTTTGTTGAATCGATGACCATTTGGTAACCAATTACAAATGGTGATGAAATCAGTACGCTTGTATACCTATTTCTTCTAGTATTACGAAGAATAATTGACACGGGACACTTTTATTTATATGTTATTATATTTAGATATTTTCTGCTTTAGAACTAACACACCAAGAATGCCTCTTAAAATTTACCCAATAAAATTAACCAACCAAAGTGAAAATTCCCAATTGCTTTTTTCCGTTTACCCAAAAATGTTTATAATATAAGGTTGTTCGGAAAGTCATTTCGTTTTTTCCCGTCAGAGAACTTAA
This sequence comes from Cylas formicarius, assembly GCF_029955315.1. Lineage (NCBI taxonomy): Eukaryota > Metazoa > Arthropoda > Insecta > Coleoptera > Brentidae > Cylas > Cylas formicarius. The sequence goes on along the minus strand of NW_026844326.1, from coordinate 26,459,617 downwards.
TTACGTTTTTTCGAAACCAACTTCACACTTAAGCCGCATAACCATTATATGTCTTGAGAGCTGATATTGCAAGGCTTGTGTGTGAAAAAGTTCTATTAATTCTACGCAGTAGTTTTTGGTTGGTGCCCTTTTAAATATGGAGAGCAATAAGCAGCATTTTCGTCATATTTTACTTTTTTACTTCAGAAAAGGTAAAAATGCTGTCCAAGCGAGAAAAAAATTGACGGATGTGTATGGAGAAGGCGTGTTAACAGTACGCCAGTGCCAGAACTGGTTTGCAAAATTTCCATCCGGCAATTTTGATGTCGAAGATGCACCACGGTCTGGAAGGCCGGTCGAAGTTGACAAAGATGCGATAAAGGCATTAGTTGATGCAAATCGGCGAATAACCACACGAGAGATCGGTGAGAGATTAAATTTGTCGAATTCGACTGTTTATGGCCATTTGAAAGGCATGGGCTTAACCTCGAAGCTCGATGTGTGGGTGCCCCATGTCTTTACGGAGCGAAATTTGTGTCGTCGCGTTGACGTGTGTGATTCGCTCCTCAAACGTCAAGAAAATGATCCATTTTTGAAGCGGATTATTACTGGGGACGAAAAATGGGTTGTATACAACAATGTTAAATGCAAGAGGTCATGGAGCAGAAAAGATGAACCGGCTCAAAGCGTGTCAAAAGCCATCATTCACCAAAAAAAGGTGATGCTCTCCGTTTGGTGGGATGTCAAAGGAATCGTTTTTTTTTGAGCTTTTGCCGGACAATACAACGATTAATTCAGAAGTCTATTGTCATCAACTGGACAAATTGAATAATTCACTTAAAGAGAAGAGGCCCGAATTAATCAACAGGATAATGCGAGACCTCACACAAGTTTGGTCACTCGCCAAAAACTTTTACAGCTTGAATGGGACGTACTGCAACATCCACCATATTCTCCAGATCTGGCGCCTTCCGACTACTATTTCTTCCGGTCCCTGCAAAATTTTTTGGATGGCAAAACCTTTACCTCAAATGAAGATGTCAAAAATCACCTGAACCAGTTTTTTGCCAGCAAGGACCAAAACTTTTATGAGAGGGGAATTATGTTACTGCCAGAAAGATGGCAAAAGGTGTTGGACCAGAATGGCCAATATATAATTTAATAAAATATTTATTCATTATACGAAAACTGTCTTTCATGTTCCCCAAAAAAAACGAAATGACTTTCCGAACAACCCAATAGATAATAGAAGATAGACTGATGTTATTGTTTTGGTCACGTCTTGTCGCTACTTTGCAATTTGGATTTTTGTCTCGTCCGTCTGATTTTAGTTTCATTTAATTTGTTTGCTAATGAATGTTAAGAATTTTCGGAACACATCGCATTATTAATTATAATTATAAAGTCATTTTTGAAAAGTAATGCAAATCACTCTTGTTGTAGGATTTTTAATTTTTTTCTATTAAGGAAAGCTAGCGCAGGTAGCTAGCGGGGTATTTCCTCGCTGGTGCTATTTTTACGACCCAGTTTGCGAAATTCTACCCTGGCAGCGCTGCGCGTTCTACGTCATTCGCGTACGAAAAAACCAATGGGACTCGAATCCGCCGCGGGGTTCGAGTTGAAAATATGTACGCGATATGTAAATATAAAAATAGTACAATAATGATAACACATGCAGTCGATTACGATTCTGGGTTAAATAAGCCCGCTGGGGCGATATTGGTGCGCGTCCGGATGTTTTCCGACGCGATAAATTGAAAAAACGTGGAGAAAAAATATCAGCGGCGTCCGCTTAACGGTTAATTCGACGCAAAAAAAAAGAATTGGCCCGTTGGCGTATAGGTACGTCCGTTCGAGAAACCCCCGACCTACGCCGCTGGTCGACCGTCAAAGCGAAACGTCGCGAGTCAAGTTATCTCAGTAAACTAATTTACGCGCGGTCATTTGCTTCACCCGGTAACTATTTTTAACGAGCCGCAAGTAGTTTTTACCGAGTAATCGGTTTGTTTGCTTTGGAAATGTCGAAGGGACTTTGTATTTCCGCGCTAACAGTTCCGAATGGGTTAGACTGTTGGACGTTCTAATTCCCAGCTCGAAAATAACCACATTTTGGTAAAAATGCTTGTGTTGTGAAATTTGTTGGACGGCTACATTTCAGATCAACGTTTAATGCATTCACGTTGCTTGTTTTCTGTATCGAACTACGAACCTTTCCTCATTAGCATATATATTATAGTAGCGGCGACGCAGTCGAATTTTAGGGATGACGTAAGAGCAAAGTTTAAAGATCTCCAAATATTAACTGTTCCATGTTATTATATTTATTCAGGATCAATATCTCGCCAGAAACAGAAATTATATGTTGATTAACTACTCAAGAATTGCAAAGACTAGAAATTATAAGAACTATTATGGACCTAAATTCTTCAATCTATTGCCTCTAAGCGTCAGAGGGCTGCCGGAGAGACGATTCTCTATTAAGGTCAAATCACTTCTGCTGGATGGTGCCTATTACTCATTTGATAACTTTTTTTACCAATTTTAATAATGGTTAGCGTTTTTTGTGTTATGTCGCGGTGCCTTTATAATTATACATATATGTAGATTTTGCTCAATGTTTTTGCTGACTTGTGTAAAACCGTATAAATAAATTATTATTATTGTTATTATTATTATTATTATTATTATTATTATTATTATAATTTTCCCCTCATCTCAGATTACTCTGATCAATATATTCAACCTCGGTCCTTAGACAAGAAGGCTGAACTTGAGCAACCATATTCGATTTCAGATACCTCCAAGAATCCTGCGCACTATTCTACATGCACTGACTTTTGCATAGGGATATAAAGTCTTTGGTTTCCAAAACTCAGGGTTTGAAGTCCTTCGTGTAAGCTCTTTTTTTTATTTCATCCGCTAGTGGCAAGTATTTATTGATTTTCTCAGTATACTTCCTCGATATGTTGCTAGGCAATGGTATAGCCACGTCTATGATGAAAGCTTGTTTTCGCAAAGGGTTGGGGGCTCATACAGGTAGTACGGTATCGTATCTTTTAGTCCCATGTACTGCACTCTGATCTCTTGGTGGATTATTTTAGCGACTTGGTTGTGTCTGTCGAGGTAAGCCTTATGACCTAATACTTCACATCCTGCCATTAGATGGTCCAAACTTTCCTCTACCTTTCAGCAAATACGGCACATCACACTCTCCACATTTTGTTTAAGTATTCGGCTTCTGTATGATCTTGTAGCCATGACCTGGTCCTGGATAGCCAAGATAAATCCCTCAGTTTCGGGGAACAAACCGCCCGAACGCAGAAAAGCCGTCCGGTCACCCTCAATCGTCGCTAGGTACCGACCGTGTAGCGCTTTTCCTCTCCAGTGTGCCTACGATGATGTTTCCACTCGATTTTTTGAAAACTGCTTAGCTAACAGATATCAGAGAGTTACCCTTGACTGACAATGTAAGTTCTGAATTTGTCCCTGTCTCATCAGGTGTACCGCAAGGTTCCGTCCTTGGGCCTATATTATTCTTAAATTGTTTTTCTGATATCTATACATCCATCGAATATTTGAATTTTCATTCATTTGCTGATGACACTCAGCTATTTGCGTAACTTATTTCTATATTCTTCTAGGCATAGTTTTCAACTTAACGCTAAAAAATGCAGTGTAATGTTCTTTTCTCCTAAACATTGAACAAGTATCCCAAATGTATTTATTAATTAACATTTGAAAATTGTGAATTGTAATAAAAACCTTGGTGTTATATATGATTGTTGACTTAGATTCGTGAAATATGTATCTTTGTTGGTGAAAGAAAAAGTCTTGTTTGGTTTTGCGCCATTTATACTGTCATTAATTTCAGTTTACGGAAACTTTTAGCGCAATCACTTATCCTTTCGATTATGAACTATGGTTTAGTCAACTTTTCAAAGAAAGTTCCGCAGGCTAGCAAAAGCAAAAAAAGCAAAACAGCTGTTGCAGATTTATTTTTGGCTTGAGTAAATTTGATGGCATTTTCCACAAAATCCAGGAACCTAACTGGCTAAAAATTGACAGTACTTTCAAGTACTTTTTGGCGTCTATGGTTTTCCCAATTACTAGCACATCCAATCCGTCCTACTTACGAGCTAAATTACAGTTTCGTAATGTTCAATCAACGGTGGCTTCAAGGCACCCCTACACACTCTCACTGCCACGGTATTGTTTATCTTTATTCCGCAGATCATCTTCTAATAACGCTGTCGTAATTTTTTATATTATACCCGAATCAGTAAAATCACATTCAATTAAATTCTTTACAAAATATTTCAAGTTGAAACTGCTAACTTCATTTGAGATTTTCAATGTTGTTCTTTTTATTTTTACTTTTAATAACTTTCTATTGTTCCATATTACTATTACATTTATCCATTATACTATATTTATTTTTAAAAATTTAAGAGGTTAAGTGGAGTAGCTACTTTATATTTGTATATATCAATATCCAACAATAAAGGCAATTTATTATTATTATTTGACTGTGATCCTTCCAGTAGGTACGAGATTTGACCCTGCTAGGCTGTTTTCACTGGATAGTTCAAAGCAAGTACCTGTATTCTATTTACCTTACAGGCAAGTTTGAAAATAATCATTTCGCGGTAGATAAAGGGAGGTCACAAGAATACAGATAAATATTTATTAGAATTTTACAATTAAACACTTTTGGAAGGTTCATGTTTTTTAACACTGTTAGAAGAAGACATGGAAAACAACGCAGAATTTGAAGACCAAGCGGAGATGGTAGTCGAACCAAATGACAATTTAGAAGACGAATTGCTTCAGCAAATAAAAAACGGTTGTCTTTGGATGCTAATTGTCTTCAATTGTTTTGAATGTTTACAATTTTATAAGAAATTCGGAAGGGGAAGTAGGAGCAGCAATAAAAACAAGTGACATGACCAAAGTTCCGAAGTCAACTGTAAGAAAAATTGTTGCAAGAGGAAAGTGAGAGAAAAAGCTGGTACTTCGCTAGTTTTTTTAGTGTTTTAACCCTAGAAGAACTGCATAAAAAAGTACTGACAGGCTTCAACATTAGTTGTGCCAAAGAATCGTTGCGTACTTTTTTGAAGAAAATGGATTTTCAGCTCCAAACAATTAACAAACGTCATGTGCTAATGGAATCTCAAAGAATTTCGCAATGGAGGGTGAATTATTTAAATAACATATTTAGACGAAACTTGGTTCGACACTCAGGACACAGTAAAAAAGGACGGTGTGATAATAGTAACAGGTGTGTACTAGACCTGCCGCCTTCACATAGAAAACGCATAATAATGTTTCATGCTGGGTCCAAAAATGGTGGTAGGTGTCTTATTTTTGTCTGCCAAAAACTTCAAAGATTCAATTGAGGGCTGATTTGAAAATAAATTGTTGCCAAAACTATCGCCAAATGCTGAAAATTCACTTGTTCTATGTAAATACAATAACGAGTCTCTCTGCCTCAATTCGGCCACCTTGGCTTCTAACGGCACTATATCCATAAGACATGTGATGCGTATTGGGAATTATTAGGGGACATCTTTTGAATGAAATTATCCCAAGATTATGTTCAAGCAAAAGCCACGGAATTTGGCTCGGTAGAGAAAGATATATTATCTGTCAGAGCGACGCGTGCAAAAAAAAAAGGGAACAAAAACCTTTTGACCAAGAAACCGCGACTCTTTGATGCGAAACCGCCTACTGGATTTATGACTTCCTACACGGTTGCCATTTTTAAATCGCGCAAATCGTTCGGCAACCACTAAAATTAACTCAAAGCAAGACCCCCAGACAACCTTTTATATGATGTCATTTTTGTTGTTTATTCCTTAATATGTCATAAAGTTGTGTTTGCAACATTCATTTCTTTAGTTTTTAGTTTCTCGAACACTAAATGTCTTATAAAAACAGATCACACAATAATTGTTATGTAATATTGGATATTGAAAAATTTTTACCTAAACTTAATGAAAGAAAACCGACAACGCTGCGCGTGTGGAAGAGAATAGAGCCTTCCCCGAAAAATGTTACACGCAAAAAGTTGTAAACTTTTAAAAAAACCTCGTCCCAAATAAAAAAAAAACTAAATGTACATTATAAAATCAACTCAAAAGTTTCGACTCGTTTCTTAAATAGAGCATGAAATTATTGTTTTTTAAATGTTCATTCTGCATTAAGTAGTTCTTGCCCGAGACGGACGGTAACGAATATTTGTAGAAACTTGAAATTTATATTTGAAACGTAAATAGGTGTTTACTTTAACATTGTTTAGTTTAAGAGTTTAATCTAAATTGTAATATGTTCGTATATATTACGGAGGTATTTGAATGTGATCCTTCCAGTAAGTAGGTATTTATGTACCTGGTTCTCGAGCTTTGACCTTGGGATGCTGTTTTCACTGGGTAGTTCAAGGGGTAGGGGTAAGTAAGTAAGCTGAATGACTGATTCCCATATTGGTGACAGGTAAAGACCTGAGCCGCGGTTAAGATTGTTAGGTTGCTTTCAGATTTCTATAGACTCTCGGATTTTTCGTTGGTGGAAGAATTGATTACATGCAAGAATTTTAGTTTTATCAAATAAAATTTGATGTCCGGTTGTGTGATTGTATTCGGCAACTGGTGATGAGTTTATTTCTCTTAATCTTCAGGCTCTTTCATGGTGAACTGAGGTGGCTTTTACTTGATGAAAATCCATTTATCAAAATAAATAAGAACTAAAAGTTCAGATTTTCACGAAATTATATATTATGACATAACGATTGTTTTGACAACATCGTGTCTTTATCAAATGTAATGTTTACAAACTACCTGCTACTATATATACCGAAAAATATAAATATATAATATATATAATAATATAAAATATATAATTTCGTGAAAATCTGAACTTTTAGTTCTTATTTATTTTTACTCTTTCATGTTCTTTAAGTCTAGTTAATATTTTTCGTCCGGTCTCTCCGATGTATTCTTTGCCTCATATGCATGGAATGTTGTAAAGTCCCTGGCATCTCAAATTTGATTTTTGACAGATAGAAGATGTTGAGAGATTTTTGGACAAGTGGTAAATATGGTTTTGACCTGATATTTCCTTAGAACTTTTGATATGTGGTCATAAAGGCTTGCCAATTTTTCAAAAAAAACTTCCACGGGCTACTGTAATCTGATACCTGTTATCACTTTCTTTTAAAATTGATCATTTTTCAGCAAATATTTCCACATTATCTAACCCAAGATCATTCCAACAATAGATGATTTAATGTAAATAACATATAATATTAAAAAAATACAACGGAGTAGGAAAAATAGATTCTAAATGCGGCAACGGCGCATGTTTCCTTATTATTGAGACGTGCGGTCGTTTATTGGGTTTTTTTCAGGCCGATCCGGTAACAGGGCGCGATTCAAAACTCGCCATCTATTGGGGTCCGCGATTACGCGATGAAATTCGGGAATAAAATGAAAAGGCACTCGGTCGTGCAGGGAGTGAGGCTGTCGTTAGGAATTATTATTAACTTGAAAATTACGACCGCTCCAAACGGAAAAGGGGCGCCGATAATTGGATCAAACCGAGCCTCGTGGCAAAGGCGGCTCGAAGCGTGGGGGGGTGGACCGCTAGGGTGTTTGAAATTCAACGGGCGCGCGTGTTTGATATGTCGTATTTTTCGCGCGTCTTTTTCGTACCTTCAGTCGAAAAAATTTGCCTTCCGTTTCACCGTTCAAAAGCTCTAGTAAAATGAAAAATTGAACTTTTCCGGGGTGGTGTTGTCTACAAGAATTAAAATGTCAAGGCATTATTTAATAGCCAATATATATATATATATATATATATATATATATATATATATATATATATATATATATATATATATATATATATATATATATATATATATATATATATATATATATATATATATATATATATATATATATATATATATATATATATATATATATATATATATATATATATATATATATATATATATATATATATATATATGTGAGACATGTTCATCATAAACGTGATGTAAATTCATGTCATCCTGTTTAAACAACGCGACAATATTGCAATTGTCACGTATCAATTGCTTGGGTACCTTGGAGTATGTCTGAGAGAGATAAATAGCGTCGATGGCCTTGTGTCGGCACATCGAAAAATACTCGCGAATTTTATCTTGCTTGTCGCACCACACGTCGTTGAAAATAAACACAGAATTCTCTTTCGCGTCGCGCAGTGTTCGAAGTGTTTTCGGAGCGCGAGCATTGAAGATGCCAAGTGAGATTTTGGCGAAACGTCTGCAGGATTCCAGTCGGATGCAAGATTTGCAGGATTCCAGTCGGATGCAGGATTCCAGTCGGAGTTCAACGAGCGAACGGATGATATATATATATATATATATATATATATATATATATATATATATATATATATATATATATATATATATATATATATATTCTCACGTATTGATTCACGGATGGAAAAATGTGATGACACTATATTCCGGGATATCATCCGTTCGCTCGTTGAACTCCGACTGGAATCCTGCATCCGACTGGAATCCTGCAAATCTTGCATCCGACTGGAATCCTGCAAATCCTGCATCCGACTGGAATCCTGCAGACGTTTCGCCAAAATCTCACTTGGCATCTTCAATGCTCGCGCTCCGAAAACACTTCGAACACTGGGAGGTTATCGGCGGTGCGTGCGGTATTTATACTCTGCGCCGGAGATGGTAACGGTGCTGCTTGTGCGTCGGGGGAGGTGGCTCCGCCCCCTGAATTGTCGCGTTGTTAATTTCGCCCGATCGTAGTTGCGATGTCCCCGTTGGCTGCTGCGCATCGCTCTGCTGTTTGATTATCGTTCTCCACGTGTTGGATAAATGCAGAGCGTCGTCTCTCGTATTGAGGTGTCCGGACTTTTCTATTTCGATGGCCTCTCGTATAATCCTAGTCCTAAAATCAGGAATATTAGCTATTTGTTTGCAAGTGCCGAAATCAATTTTATGGCCTGTCTGATGTTGGTGCTGAAACAAAGCAGATGTTGTTTGTTTGTTTCTTATGGCTAAACGATGTTCTTCGAGCCTGGCTGAAATCCTTCTGTTGGTCTGTCCCACATACGTCAGGCTGCACGATCCGCATGCTACACTGTATACTCCTTGGTTTTCCAGAGTAATTTTTTGTTTTGGATTTCTTAGTATTGCTCCGATGGTATGGTCAGGTTTGTATGCCGTTGATATGTCGTGTTTCCGTAATATTCGGCCGATTTTGTCAGTAACCCCCTTGATGTATGGCAGGACAGCGATCGATCTTCGTTGGGTCTCGTCCTGCACTCTCTGCTGCGGCTGTTGTTGTTTACTGATTGCCTTGCTGATGGTGCGCCTTTGGTATCCGTTTTGTCGAAGACAGGTACTAATTTTCTTCAATTCTTTATCTCTGTTCCTCTCGTTTGTGAGCCTGAAGGACCGAGCAATTAATGTATTTGCCACTGCCTGTATCTGTGATGGGTGGTGATGAGATTTAGCGTTCAGATATCTATTAGTGTGTGTTGGTTTTCTATAGACAGTGTGTTCCAAGTGTCCATCTTCGGTCCTTGTGATGTGCACATCTAAAAAGGCCAGACTGTTATCCTCTTCAAGTTCTATTGTAAATTGAATCCTTTGGTGAACGAAATATATATATGTATATATATATATATATATATATATATATATATATATATATATATATATATATATATATATATATATATATATATATATATATATATATATATATATATATATATATATTCACATGACAATTGTTTGGTGTCTTTATTAAATGTAATATTTACAAACTACCTGCTACTATATATACCGAAAATGACAATAAATCCTTAATTAATGTTATGAGAATTAATTCTAATTGACTGAAATATCATACAAGCACATCTTTTAAGAAAAAGTTTTCTATGGTGGTATAGATACGTGGACGATGTCTTGCTAGTTTGTTGGAACGGACAGACAATTTATTGACAGACTATTAATTTTTTAGACCTGACTATTATGAAAACGCAAAACAAATTACATTTTTCCATTTACCATAAATCTTCACACACGGACACAGTCGTACATAACAGCTCAAATCACCCTTATACACACAAAACGGCTGCATTTCACTCTTTTATACACAGACTTCTTAATACGCCACTCTCAACAGAAAATTACAACAAAGAACTTAATATCATTGAACAAATTGCACTGAACAACGGCTACAATCCGTTCATTATCGATAAAATTATAAATAAAAAACAAATCCAGACAACAGTAAACTCTATTTATCCGAAACCTAATACAGAACACGAACAATTTAAAACAATTACATACATACGAGAACCTAGTGAAAAAGTTTAAAAGTATTTGTCAAAATGGGGTTTAAAAATACCTTTCAGAACTAACTACACAATAGGAAAATTTTTGAAAAACAATAAAACAAAATGTCCAAAATTTCAAAATGATTATTACGCAACAGTTCAGACCAGTTGCCAGAATTTTTTTCAAGGGTTCGATTATTTGACATTTGATTTGGCGTTGACATTATTGTCCGGGTAAGTGAGGTTAGATTATTGAAGTTGCCTATTTCTTTCTATTTTTTTTTTAATATTTTGTGGTTTGATATGGGCGTGGTTCGTGGTTATTAACAATTTAGTCCAATGTCCTGTGAGAAGCACCGCATTATAAAATAATTATTATTATGAAAATGTAATTTCAAACTACACTCTGATTATCACTTCAGTCCCCAAGCCCCGATGGTACAGTTTAATAATCCTGGAGGTATTTGCGGTATTTACACTGGTTCCATATTCTAATTTTTTTTCAGAGTTGAGGTTATGTAGATTAAATGTCCCGCCACTCAACTTAAGTTGACTTGAGTGATCGTCAAATTTTGCGTCTTCTGTCAAACAGTGAGCCGTTCCGATTAGAGCAGTGTAACGGTGTCAACGGTAGCGGCACTTAAAATGCAGCCATTTGCCATTTCCGAGAACGAACTTCGCCAGCAACTGCCGAAAAGGAACTATTATAATAAATTTAAACACTAAGGTACATGCAGGTCAACTACCTGTCCATCTACCTACCACTCTCGAGACCTGTGACAATCATCATAGGTAAAGTCTGTTCATAGATATAAGAAAGTGACTAACTGATACGAATTAAGGAAAGACCCGGGCAAGCTGTAAGAATGAAATATGGCCGAACAGGTCCGTACTTTGCTTAGAATTTAATTATTTGGGGGGTTTGTTAGGAAAGATATTAAATAATATTTATTTATTTATGTATGTATTTATGTTTAAATCTAAAATAAAATTACAAATTATTTTTAAATTACTTAAAATTATTCACATAATATATCAGTAATATATCTGTTTAACAGAATTTGCCCAACTTTGTTTTGTTCTATGAGAGTCAAATAAACATTGTTTATAACTTCCCTAGTCTCAATAGAATAGTTTTGTCTACATTTGGGCGGGAGCATCTCCTGAGATACACTAGACTTGCACATATTTTGCATAATTCGCACACGATTCAACACACGCTGTATTACACACGAAATAAGAATGATTACTAATAAACTTAAACTAAGTAGTATACCAAACCAAAGAATATTAAACACAGGTAGGTATAACATTATTTTCTATTACGGACCACAATTTTACTTGAATTTAAATTCCGAAACTTTAGGTAATAATCTTATTGCATTGTATGTTAATGTCACCCTTGGATAATCCCATTCAAAAGCAATTGGTCACTTTCTTATATCTATGAACAGACCATACAATACTACCCACGCCTTTACGGTGGCTTATAACTCTCAAATTATTCACGATTAAACTTTGTATTTTGATTTTTGTGATTTTTTATTAGTGTGTGTATCAGCCGTTGTGGTCATTATTTTTGGAGATTTTATTTAAAAAGGTTGTTTACACTGTTTGCTGGTATAAACAATCATGTTTTATCATTCATTTTTATATTTTTTAGACACTTGTTATTATATATTTAGTTTTCAGGTTATCTACAAGGTTAGTGAAAAATCGGCCATATATCTCAGGAATTATTAGACTTAAATTTTTAATACTTCTAATGAGACTGGATCCAATGGTGACACAGCCGACGTTGCCATATTTATGGTTTTTTCCCTAATCTACCAAACCATTTTAAATATGTTTTGGATTCGTATTATTAAAATTTTAAGTATTTTTCGTGTAAGAAAAAGAAAAAACCGGAATTGGTAAACCTAAATAATAATAAAAACTATTTAAAAACACAAAAAATTCACTTATTTTGAAAGTGCTCAAACTGACGTTCTGCTTTAGCAAAGCTAATTGGGGGATAAGTTGGCTATAATCTTCTTCACCGATGAGAATGTTGTTATTTAAGTTTACCAATTCGTTAAAATCATTAATTGTGTAGTCCACAAATTACATTCTAGTTTATTGATTAGTTTTTATTACTTTCGTTTTTCATCATTCCTGCAAAAACACTTGAATTTGAACATGCTACATAAAAAATACTTGGAATTTTAAGAGCAATTCAAAAACTAAATAAAATCATACCCTTTCTATTTAAAACAAGAAAGTTTCGGAAAAAACACAAATTCGGCAAAAACGTCGCCTATGTCACTATTGGATCCAGCTCAATTAGAAACCCCCGTGTACCGAATTTCATAAATTTAAGTCTAATAATTCCTGAGATATATTGTTGTATGTTGGAAAATCATAAGATTACGCATATTTTTGTATATTGCAGAGCCGGATAATACATATTAGAAGCGAAATGAAAGATTTTTGTAGACAACAATATCTGTTTTGCTTTAGTCGAGACTCGGATTTCATATGAGATACTGTTTTGGGGTTCTTTCAGTAATGTAATGAACGCTTTCAAGTTACAGAAAAGAACTATTAGGTGGATTCCCAAGCTACATCCCACAGCTTCCTGAAACGGGTATTTTGTAAAGATGAAATGAAAAATCCTAGTTTCTCTCTGACTTTTACGCTAAGCCAATAACGTTAATTGTTTCAACTTTTTCTAAAAGAGATTTGTCCAATCCTAGCGGAATAGTTAGGGTTTAAAACAAACATACATTTAAAGAACACAAACAACTCCCGTCTGTAATATACCTAATTACCCACCGATCTATCACGACAGTTTCGTTTCCCATGAATCCGAGCCACTTCGGACATTTCCGGGATTTTACAGCACGGATTTCGGAGCAATCGGATGTTTTCGGAGATATTTCCCACGCTTTCGATTTTGACGTCTGTCAATTCTTGTTGTTTTGCGAAAATGTACCCAAAAACTGACGGTCGTAGAAAAAGTATAGTATGCAACACGTTCGGTAAACTTTTTAAGTCACTCGTTTATTAAAAACTCGCTCCGTTCTTGTCAAATAAACTCGTGAGTCAAATGCCGTTTACCGCACTTGTTGTATAATATACGATTTTACTCTTTTAACTTTGAATTTTAATGTGTCCCCGACTGGCCGTATGATATATCACAACCTTCATACATTGTCTAACGAACCCTAAAGACGAAAATGTTTTGTTTTGATTGATTGATCAGTTCAATAAATGTGGCGTTCAATGTCAAAAGTTGTTACAAAGATGCCAGATTTCCAATAATTGAAATCAAAGAAATCCGAATTGAATTTCGTATGGTTTAAACCTAATCCATAGATGGCGCTTTCACACTTAATGAATGAAAGCTGAATTTTCTTATTCTTTCTGCTTTTCGAATATCACATTTTATTATCAACGCGCGAAAACAAATTTCACGAAGTGTGCCGTAGTAATTGTTGGTGTTATTCGTCAAATAAAAAGAAAATTCGCGACGCGAGCTGTTCGATCGGATTCGTCAAAGCGATCATTAAAAATTCTTCTTTGTACGAGAGTGTGTTCCGTCGCTTTTGGCACCCGAACATTCTTTTAGCGGCTCTATTTGGCGACACACAAACGGCCGTCGTTGCCTTTCGCGTGTGTCAAAGGAAGATATTTAAAACGCCGTACGTCGAGTACAAGGTGGACCAAACAATTTCCTCATGGCAAATCCATATCTTATTTGAAAATATTAAAAATATTTCGATCTCCGTTTCTGGGACTCGAATTTCATGAAACACTTACCGGTTCAAACGAAAATTGACCAGAGGGCGTAAAATACGAGTTATGTTCAAAAAGTAAGGTGACTGTTGTAATTGGGCAGACGAAGCCCAAAGCTAAGCGAAGATAACCCCTCGCTGACACCGCATCGAAAGCCCTGTTTATTCGATTGTCACATTGTAAAATTGCCAGTCCGAATAAAACTCTATTTTGATTCTGTATAAATAAATGTTTTTAAAAACGCTCTCCCGAATTTTAGACGCGTTTTATGTACTCGGCGATTTTCTGCTCTCAAAAAATGAAACAAAGAATTTGCACAAAACCTTGTGTAAAAAATGGACTACAGTGCTGCAAAACACTTGAAATGAAACGGCATATAGAGAATCTACTTTGAGCAAAAAAAAAGTTTATAAGTGGTGGCACCGGATATGTCCTCCTACGACTTTTTCCTATTCCCAACACTCAAGAAACCCATGAAAGGAAGGAGGCTTGGAACAATTGAGGAGATTAAGAAAAAATCGCTGGAAGAACTCAAGGCTATATCAGAAGTGCTTCGAGGATATCTGGTGGGGATTACTTTGAAACGGACGGATAAATAACTAATTACTTTTTGATAAAATTTAAGTCGCCTTACTTTTTAAACACACCCCGTATTTGCAATTTAAACAACGCCGCACTGTTTATTATGATGCATTAATTAAATATGCAAAAACATTTCCCGATTTACATTTTATACGGGATGTCCCGTTTACAAGTTACTGATATAAAAAAAAAATTTCGTATATTTTAGGTACTTTTGATGTTGGATGTTCTTTCAGAGATGTTTTTAAACATTAGTTATTCAGTGAAAGTTGTTTTTTTGTGATGGAACTGCGTGTTTATTTTATTTTATTCACAACGCAAAAAGAAATTATTAGTTGTGTAAGAAGGGAAACAAACAAACCCGGAAAAGTGTTGCCCTTTTTTTGGGCCCGAAACCCCTACATATGGATCACGTTGTATGTAGGAACGAAAACAACGATAATAAAAAAGTTATAAAAACACCCCCCCACCACCCCCTGATTCTTCATTTACGGGTAATTTGTTCGACTTAAACGCGTAAACGCTTCCAAAACAAACAAACTAGTTCTGGTTCGTAGAGGAGTAGCTATGCCGATTTATCGGCAATATAAATCTATATAAGTTAGATGAGTACAAGTTTCGCCGAAGTGTTTGGGTAAATTGTTTAGTTTGGATCTTGGAATTTATCGTAAAAGTCGTAAAAAGGCAAAGAAACTTCCGAAGATATCAAGCGATAAAAGTCACTAAAAAATTCGTTTAGTTTGGTAATTCCTCAGCTAAATTCAAGGAAACAAACGTAATAAAAATATATATAAAGTTTAATATTAAGAAACAACAAGAAGCACAAATTCAAGGAAACAAACGCTAAAGTATTTCATTTTCATCTTAAAAATTCCAATGCGGTAATATACAACAACTTTGTAAAGAAACGGTAAATTCACAAACTTTTTACGTATTTTTGAAAAAAAAAAGGAGTTAGGACGTAAGGTTACACACAAAGGCCCCAATGCTACGTCCCACCTCATCTTTGTTCCTGACGTTATTTATTCAGCTATGGGCACTTGCCCTTTAACGGTCACAGAACATAAAAGAGGTCTACAGTTGTAAAATCCGATTGTAATATATGTCTAAATCACACCCAATACCTCCCCTCCCCTGGACAAGGACATTCGAGAGACTTCTCGATGAGATTTCAAGCGTAGCACTGAAGAAGCGCGCGGAACGTCGTTCGAAACGTCACGCGGGACCGGTCGTTTTTCGAAATCCGATTTATCGGGGAAATATAAAAGTGACACGCGAGCCGCGTGTGTCGGTTTTACATAATTCGAATTTCCATTTTCATGAGTTATATCGACGATAGTTGTTATTGCAACGCGAATTGCCGCAGTAAATTGGCTTTCCGCGTGGGTATGGGGGCGGGACAATAACTAGGAGTGTGCGATTTTTGAAATAGATTTCTGGTTTATTACGCTCTGTTATTGACATTTTTTTTTAACAATAGTTCAAAAAATATATTTTTTTGTCAAATGGTATAAGGAAAAGATTTTAATTATTATTATTATTATGGATTGAATTTAATCGAAATTTTTGAAGAAAATCGACAAAGTCGTCAAAATTTTGCCCGTGACGAGCCGCTCCCGAACCGAAGTCAATTTTCCTCGTTTTATTTACCGAAACGTATGACCGTTGGTCGCCCACAGCTTTCAAGAAAGCGCCGATGTCTTTATGTCTCGAGAGCATCGGCATATCTTCGAATTTCCTCCGCAATAAAGTGGCTTTAAAAACGTAAGTGCCGCGGCGCGGTGGGAGTGGAAGAGGGTAAAGATGACATTAGTAGATTCGACCCCCTTTTTCTCTACTCCGCTTAGTGTTGAAACAGAAAACTCATTATGTGTCAAATTATGTGCGTCTCTATTATTATTCTTTATAAGTCGCTTCCATCTTGAACAAAAAATTAATCGACTTAGAACCAGATGAAACCCGACTGAAATCATACGAAATAGGTAATTACGACTTTTTTAGTGGTACCGAGTTTTGTAAAATCGAAAACACTGTCAGCAATGCGGAAATAAAAAAAATCACTTTTTATTATTTACCCTCCAATAACTCCAAAACTATCCAACATATCCTAATGATTTTCTATTTGACTTGAAGAGCATACGTAAGCGATGATAACCGAGGCGATATAATTTTCGAATTTTTTATTTTCCATTTTTTTCACGACCTCACATATGAAAATTGGATTTTTTGTATTGAAATTGTCAGTAAGCGAGAAACTTTTTTATTTCAAACATTTTCATACTATATGCTGCGAACGAAATGAGGAAATTTACAAAAAAAAATGCAGTCTTTTATACGCAGTAGTATTCGAAATACCGCGCCATGATGAGCCATCGAAGCAAAGAAGTACGAGGGCAGCGCCAAAATTTCAGATTATTTCGTAATATATCTACTTCATTTATCATCAATTTTATAAATTTTGGCTAATAAAGTACAAAAAAAGTATTTATTTTTATACATACAGTGATAAAATTAATTATAAGTGAGTTAAATTTATGTAAAACTGCGATCGTAATACATATACATCTGACCGGGTAATAGTAAAGATTTTGTTATCTACTGAGCATTTTCAAAACTGTCCGCCATAATGTTAACCGCATGCAAATGGTCTGCCATTATTATTTTTCGATAATAATAATATATTTTAAGATTTCAAAACGGCAGTCGTGGTCAAATATATTTAAAATTCGCCAAAAATTAATACCTGTCTCACCTGCGCAGTACCTGGGTCCACCGCTTTGGGCTTAGTGGGTCCCCACATCATGTATAATAGATATAGGGGCCGCAATGTACAAAAACCCAGGTCTGGTCAAATACATTCAGGTAGCCGCCCACTGGCTCTTAGACTATTATTTAGATTCACGTGTAGGTACTTCGTATTGTCGAGTAACTGAGATCTCAGCTGTTCTGCGGACCAAAGGTGGGGGTCGCTAAGAGTAAGGATCACGTGATGTTTGTATGCGCGAAAAAGTTGTGCGGAAGCCTAATCATGACTGATAAAATCAATTTTTATGAATAAAAAGCTGATTATCATAAAAGTATTTCATATATTCGTGATCTGGACACTTGAAAACATAAACATTTTCACAGATATCCAGGGCAAAAAAAAAATCTTTATTTTTAGAGCTGTGCTATTCGCCAGTCCACTAGCACAAAAAGTTATTCTTTTAATTTCCATAATAATATTCCCTCTATTTAACAAACGATATTCCAAGCGGAAAAACTGTATCAATAATGTTTTTCCAAATTTACTGAGCGGCTGCTTTAAATCCGGAATGATAAACCCTTTCCGTTTCAGGGTCAGGGAAATAAATGTGTATGAATTGAAACCATGATTATAACACGACTAGACTATACCACAGCATAAAAATTGCTGTTATTTTTTCCTATGATTTGCGTTTCTGCTTTATCTTGTTTCAATTAATGAGACTAGAACCTCAATCTTTCTTCTGTGATATCACCAGACATGAACGTCATTCGTACTAGCAAGACAAGGTTTACAACTTTGCTAGAGTCGTTGCGACTCATTGAGACGACTTATTTCGGATGCACTCTTATCACTGGGTTAATTAGAGACAATTGACGCGAACGTTTCGCCCAATGAATCGCGAGGACGCTTCTCGATGAAAATGGAATGCAAAGGGCTAATTAGTCCGGTAATATCCGGAAACATGCAACGAGTTCATACATACACAAACATGTACTTATGTAGTAGCGACGCGTAGCATCCTTATTATCGAAACCTAATTTGCAAATTTTATCACTGGTTATTTGCATATATATTGTTAGGTTTTTAAACCGACTAAAATCGTTTCGGTTCGACAGACGAGATTGTGACATCAAACGTTAAAACTTAACGGAACTTAAAATTTATTTTAGTCCCAAAATAACAAAATCGCTTACAATTTCCTGGCTCTTATTCCCTACTAACCAATAATTTATATAAGGTCTCTATTTGTATCTGTCAAATATTTATATTTGCGCGCTTCGGTTTCTCTTTTCGACTGACCGAAAGGGGTCAAAAATTCGAGCCTTCTTATAGATAGGCGGCGTCTATGATCTCGCACCGATCCCTGCGTACGACCGAGTTCTCGGAACAAAGTCAGGGCCGGGTCGGCCCATTCGACTCGCTAGACATCATTTATTGATCAGCGTTCTGCAAGAAAACCCCTTTTAAAATAAAAAAAACGACATCAATGAACTCGTGTCCGTTATTTAATTAACAGTAACCTGAGGAGTATACCTTAAAGCTGGCTAATGAACTGGGCGTTAGTACTAAGTGGTTGCGATATATTTTGACAATTTTACGGTGTTTATGCACTACGAACGAAAATGAATTCTTGTGATAATGCAGTAATACGAGGTGTGTTCAAAAAGTAAGGTGACTTTTTGTATGCTCGGCGATGTTCTGCTGTCAAAAAGCGGAACAAAAAATTTCCATAAAATTTTGTGTAAAAAATGGAATACAGTGCTGAATACACTTGAAATGTTGACAACGGCATATGAGGAGCAAAAAAAATGTTTATAAGTGTTCCAAAATGGCGGGGAGGAAGCCTCGTACTGAAAAATCGTCGAATCACTATTAGAGAAGTGGCTGAAGACGTCGGCATCAAATGCGTAGCAGCAAAATTAGTTCCGAAACTGCTTAAATTTGAACAAATGGACAGTCGAGGAATTATCGTTCAAGAGCTGTTCATCGACGTTAATGATGATCCTGATATGCCCAAAAAGGTTATAACTGGTGGCGAATCATGGGTATATGGTTATGACGTCGAAACCAACTCCCAGCCGTCCCAATGGAAGAACCCAGAATCGCCAAGAACGAAAAAGCACGTCAAGTTGGACCAAATGTCAAGGTTTTGCTTACTTTGATTATCGTGATGTAGTATTTTGGGAAAACAGTTCATCACGATAATACACCTGCTCATTCATCGTTGCTTGTGTCTAAGTTTTTGGCCAAAATCAAAACCGCAATCATGCCCCAGGCACCACATTCACCGGACATGGCCCCCTGTGACTTCTTCTTGTTTGCAAAACTCATGAAACCGATGAAAGGAAGAAGGTTTGATGCAATTGAGAAAAAGAAAAAATCTCTACAAGAACTCAAGGCTATACCCAAAAAGTGGTTCGAGGATTAGAAACAACGTTGGCACAAGTGGGGCGGATTACTTTGAAGGGGCCAACATTAAAATTTTGATATATATATAGGCCAAAAAAGTTTTTTGGGCAAGTAAAGCATTTACGCCTATTGTATATTATATAATTTTTGTTATAAATAATTTGAGTTCTAATATATTAATAGGATTGTATAAATAAAGAATTGGGTTCCGGCTATTGTAAGATATGATAATCTATATTGCGGGTATTATTTATAAATAAAAAATAACTGACTATTCTGGTTTAAAAAATATTTTTTAAATGTACACATTTAAGTAATACGTACATTTTAATTTTTTAAAGAAACTTCCACAGGCTTTACTTTTTACAAAACTTCTGGATTCCTCCTGCGTCGGTTTTTGCTGAAACAGTTTCAGTCAAGCTCTGAAGAAGGCAACAGGATGATTGGCGAAACGTCAGCAATTTCGACTCAGCAAAAACCGACGCAGGAGGAATCCAGAAATTTGCTAACCAATAAACAACCACTGAAAGGAAATATTGTTCGATTGCAGAATAGTAACAATATATCGGTAAATAAAGTAATCAAACGATGACAAACCCATTGAACCATTGATATGAATGAGCCAAAACAAAGGCAACAATCCCGATTACTAATCTTTTTCTATTGTAAAATTTGACTCACTTTTCTATAACGCCGACCAATAAAAACGTGGACACTCGCATGAGAAAAATAAGTTATTTTCGAATGACCATTAACTTTAGTTGGTCTGCGGTCAAAACCGCCAAAGCTTCCGCGCGACATCTAGCGTCGGAATAAACTAACAATTTTTACGGGTCGGATAAAATCTTCTATATGCAATTTATACGCAGACCTCTGTGCGGACGGATAAAGGGCTATGCTTTTACGCGGATTAGCTTTACGAGCTTTGAGATTATAAATCGAAGTAGTTGGCGTTGAAATTTCTCGTTCATATTCGCCGAACCGCTCTCGACTTTAGCGGCATCGGAAAATCGCGAATGAATGGTTATGAGCGAAAACTATCCGAGACGCCGGAAAAGAAAAAAACAACCCCCCTTCCCGTCTTTCCGCCAATGATAAAATAAACACATAAAATACACGAGATTTATATACCGTAATCTGTGTAAATAAGCAAAATCGGGCGATAAATCAACGCGGCCGCGTCTGGGAAGCGTACAAACCGAAATAGATGGCGGCGACGTCATCGGACCCCCAGACAGTGTAGTTAGTGTTTTTTACCCGTTGCTTGTCTGGTTTCAATTGACCACGTGCTAGACGTGATTTGTCAAGTCAATGGAAGTTTTAAGATATTTACATCCCATTTTTATATTAATTTACTTAGTATCCGGATTATATATGTATTTTACACCCAAATAACCTAATGTTTAGTTTCCGTTCGCTCCCACTACACATAATCCGGTCCTTCAAGCCGGATCCCGTTGAATTTTCAAGAACGCGACCCGGATTCGGCCCGGAAAACGACATTCTCCGGTTTATTTATACACATTCCGAGCCAAGGCAAATGAGGTGTACAGGAACAGGAACCCGAACGGGAGTCGTCCCGGATAATTTCCAAACGACCTGTTTACGTATACGCCCGGATCCGGAAACGGCGATAAAATGTACTTCTTCTTCGTTGCAGGTGGAGCAATTCACGGTGCTATGGATACTGTTCGTAGTGATCGTCGCGGGCAACATGGGCGTACTCTACACCCTCCTGTTCGGCAGGTCCAGGAAAAGCCGGATGAACTATTTCATCACCCATTTGGCTTTCGCGGGTATTTAGTTAGTTTAGGTTTGCCTGGTCGCAACGTGTTGGGTTTTTCTTATAGATTTGTCCGTCGGACTTATAAGCGTCCTAACCGACATCATATGGAGGATTACGGTTAGCTGGAACGCCGGCAACGTCGCCTGCAAAATCATTCGATTCCTGCAGGTAAAAACGCTGGGCAAGTTGTGACTTTTGGTCGAAAAAACCTTAACGTGACAGCCATTATTGACCTAACTGTATTTCGGCACTAGATCAGGATCTTTTATAACATTAAACGTCATACATTTTCTTTCACGTAATGTTAAACAATATACCTACTATAACCAAAGTTTACAGAATTAAAATATAAGTTGCAGCACTCTCTGTCAGACCTTTGATGTGTCTTTGATGCAGTCGTACGGGATATGATATATTTATAAACAAATAATATGACGCACTTAATAAAGTTCTTTTCATTATTACATGAAAATTTTTAAACAAATATACGAGTATATGCTTCTTGGACAAAAATATTAAATTGGACTGATGTGACTTTTACTTGATGAAAATCCATTTACCGCAATTAAATTAGAACAAAAAATGTTCGCATTTTCACAGAAGGATTAATTATGCAAAAATTTTCAGGGACAATTTAGAAAATATCATACATAAACATCTTCTGAATGAAGGATTTCTCTGATGGTATAGATACGTAGATGACTTTTTTGCTTTAACTGAAATGGAAAGACATCTGCAGTCATTTTTGAATCATATTAACTCCATACATAACCGTATAAAATTTACCACAGAGAAGGAACTAGATAACTCTCTAAACTTTCTGGCCTTAACTATAACTAAACTACAGAACAAATTTGATTTTTCCATGTACCATAAATCCTCACACACGGACACAATAATACATAATAACTCAAATGACCCCTATATATATATGCTTTTATCCACAGAGAACTTTCCACAAAAAATTATGAAAAAGAATTAAATTTTATAAAACAAATAGATTTTAACAATGGTTACGACCCCATTTTGATAGATAAGATTATAACTAAAAAGTAGTTTCAAATAACTCTGAACTCTATCTCTCCTATATTAAACACCGAACTCAAAATTTATTAAAAAAAAGGAGAATCTAGTAAGAAAATTTGGAAACATTTGGTCTTAACATTGCTTTTAAAACTGAAAACACCATAGTACAGTTTTTTAAAAACAATAAAAGTAAATTGTGAAATACTCAAAAATCCGGAGTCTACAAGTTGACATGTAGATCATGTCCCAAAATTTATATCGGACAAACATCGGTAGGTAAAAGGGCGTATAAAAATAAAAGTTCGGATTCATTTAAATTCATAAATACACAACTTTGATGGTAATTTTGATATTTTACAGAATCAATCAAAAAGCAAAACACTAAATTTGTTGAAAGCTATGGATATGGAGATTAACAAAATGAGATATTCGAATCTATCACTTAATGATGGAATTTAGTGTTAAGAATAGAAAATTTCTATTGTCAAACCTTGTCGTCGGGTACTGTTTTGAAGAAAATGGCTTTTCAGTTCCAAACAATTAATAAACGTGACGACAATAGCGATATTGACGAGTTTTTAAGCGACTGATACTTTTTTATTATTATATTCAATATTTTGTATATTAATAATGATACTATGTAGATATTTAATGAAATAGAACGTAATAATATATGCCGCTTGTTAATGTTCCTTGAACGCTCCTGGAATAGTTACGGATAAGGGTCCGCTCGGCAGGGTGTCTTATAAGAATAAATAAACAGTAGGCAAAGTTAATCGGGGGTCTGTTTTAAAAGCACTATGTTTGTAGTCCAAGTATAGTAGATAACATTTCGTTTAAGAGTCCAGGTCGAATGTTGCCGTAATTCAAGGTCGCGTAATTTGGTATATTAACATAGGTTGCTATGTTAATATACCATACTTCAGTAGTCTTGAGTCACAGATATTTGAGTAACTCAAATATGTTATGTATATTCTTATGAAATTCAACCAATTCAATTTAAAATCGTCCGTTTATCAAAATTCTGGAATAATATTTATCAGTCAGATATTGTTCTAAGGTGTTGGTGACTTACGGCTCGACTTACGTGCTGGTGGCGCTGAGCATAGACCGATACGATGCAATCACGCATCCGATGAAGTTCTCCGGAAGCTGTGAGTACAAATCAAACTTTCTTACGGTGACCTGTGATCGCGCGTTGGGTTTTTTGAAGCTGGAGGATTGTATTGCAACGTTTTGGCGTGTAAAGCTTTCTAGTTTGAACGTTAAACTCAACCTAGTCTGTCCGGGTCAGATAGAAAACGTTTTCAGAATTTCAGATGTTAAAAAATAACATATTTACGTAGTGCACTCGCGATGAGCGGCGAAAAATCCTGTTGGGAAATTGATTTACATTTGCAAGTCGCGTGCCATTGAGATCATGATAGACGGGGGTTTGTTGAAATGTCGGTGACAGGAAACGATTGTGTCGATGTTTATTTGTGACCCTTTTCAACGAATCCAGATGAACGGTGTCGATTTGTTCGCGTTGCAAAAATATATAAAAAGGTTCAAAAATTAAAAAAAAAATAAATAAAAATTATTTTTGCGTATTTTATCGTACCTAGGAGAAGCAAATGACTGGTTGACTGGTTGACCAGCTTCTATGCTACTGGCGGAATTGCCATTTTTCTTGCCAATACTTTTCATATAAAGAACATACTCTTTATTATGAGCTCACGATTCTACAGTTAAAATATTTCATTGATTAATGAAGCACCATATATATAAGTTACAAAAATACATTTGGAATCATCAACATTTCGCCAATAAAAGGTATTCACTTCTTAAATTTCCAGTATTTTTCGTTCATCAACGTCCTACAGATGTTTTGTAGTAGTTTAATTTTAAGAAAAGGAGATTTTTAAAAATTATTTGTTTAAGAATCAAACTTTTCCTTTTTTCAATCTAAACTGCTAAAACCAAAACCTGCCGGTTGTCTTGCTCGCCCTCAAAAAAATAAACCTTCTTAACCTCCCCTCCTGCGGAAAACATTCACTTAGGGCGAGCCTTTCCGAGTGAAGGGCGTTAAGCGAATTTGGGGGTGAGTTCCAATTAACGCGACGGCTTGTCGCTCTCCTCTTTGTGTTCCAGGGAAGAGGGCGAAGTGCTTGATAATTGCCGCGTGGCTGTTTAGCGTCCTGTTCTCCATACCCATACTGATTTTGTACGAGGAGAAGTCAATACAAAGTAAGTACAACGTGTAGACGTGGGGAGAGCAACCTTGAATTGGTCGCCCATTTTAACGGTAGCTGACAACATAACCTATCTTTTACTAAACGCAAGGGGTTGTTTACTATTTTTAATGCAATCATAAAAAAAATGTCTATCAATGCATAAATATGTAATGATTGAAAGAAATTCTACGATTTCTTGATCATTCAGGGGACAAAGAACCGTTACTTCCTGAGGCTTCCAAGGGTTTTCCCGTTTCTTGCTTTATGTTTTGGAAATTCTTTAGGACACCATGTATGCATACTATATTAAGTGTGCTGCCATCTGTAGATGAGTGGGAAAACTACTAAATATGAATTCTCTGGTTGTCGAGAAATTTTGATATCGCCTAGGAGACGGAGGATGGCAAAGAACGAAAAATACACTACTTACGGTATTAGATTTACAATACAGAGTGGATGATTCTTTGGCACTTGTCAACAATTCTTTCTGGCATAACCTCACTTTCTGGGTTAACCTCAGACCTACCGAATTTTTCACCGGGGAGACTACCGTCAAAATAGAGGCACCACCCGCACATCCCAAGCATTTGATATCGCCTTCTCTTTCTTTCTGTCTCCCCTCGCGTAGACCAACTCCAGTGCTGGATCGAGTTCCAACACCAGTGGCAATGGAAGATATACATGGTGCTGGTTTCGGTCACGCTGTTCATCGTGCCGGCCCTGATAATCACCACGTGCTACGCGGTGATCATAGTGACCATTTGGGCCAAAGGGGCGCCCAGCTTTGCGAGAAACAGGCGCAACGACCACGACCGTCCAGGTATTTTATTTTGACGTCGTGTACAACGAGAGTCGATACTCTTCTTCGATTTTCGTTTAAGGTTCCGACAATTCGCGACGGGCATCTTCGAGAGGACTGATCCCTAGGGCCAAGGTCAAGACCGTCAAAATCACCTTCGTCATTGTCACAGGTACGTACTTTTAGGTTAGTTTTGATCGACTTAATTGTATTGAAAATTTGGTACCGGAACCTTCACCGCATCTTCCATGTTTAATCATATAATTGAACATTAAAATTAGCAAGAAAAACATTGAAAATTTCCTTTCAAACACCGAACTAACCAAAATCTTAAATTCCAGTATTTATTCTGTGCTGGAGTCCGTATATAATATTCGACCTGCTACAAGTCTACGGTCATATACCGAGGACCCAGACGAACATAGCGGTGGCCACCTTCGTGCAGAGTCTGGCTCCTCTGAACTCAGCAGCCAACCCCATTATCTATTGCATCTTCTCTACGCACTTTTGCAAAATGATCGGGTGAGTAAGTACCGTCAAAAGTGTCCTCTTCGCATGCCAACAATATTGCTTCTTTAATTGTAATTTGGTTTAACTATTTATCCTGGTTTTTATGTTCTATCTGTCAATCCTATAGCCAAATGTTAGAATCTTTTACTTCCTGTTGATATTCTTTGAGGCTATCATTGTTTTTTTTTTATTCCCGTCTGTAAAATACCTAATTACACACCGATCTAGCCCGCGTAAAACGTCAAGCAATCGGATGATTTCGGAGATATTTCCCAAGCTTTGAATTTTGACGTTTGTCAATTCTGAGGGTCAGGTCAGTGAATGTATTCGTGTTGTTTTGCGAAAATGTATCCAGAAACTGACGGTCGTAGAAAATAGTATATTATGCAACAAGTGCGGTAAACAGCATTTGACTCACGAGTTCATTTGACACGAGCGGAGCGAGTGCTTAATAAACAAGTGACTTAAAAAGTTTACGGGAAGTGTTGCTTACATGACTGTCAGAATTGACAAACGTCAAAACAAAGCGTGGGAAATATCTCCGAAACATTCCGATTGCTCCCAAACCCGTGCGGTAAAATCCCGGAAATGTCCGAAGTGGCTCGGATACGTGGGAAATGAAACTGGCGTGGTAAAGTGACGCTTTCCGCACGCTAGATCGGTGTGTAATTAGGTATTTTACAGACGGGAGTAGAAAAAGTATAGTATGCAGCAAGTTCGGTAAACTTTTTAAGTCACTCGTTTATTAAACACTCGCTCCGCTAGTGTCAAATAAACTCGTGAGTCAAATGCTGTTTACCGCACTTGTCGCATAATATACTATTTTTAATTATTTCTAACTCACCGTTGTTTGCTAATCTTATATAATCAACTATCTATAAATTCGCAGTCGCTGATACTTCGCCAAAAATACCTTATCCGATTTTCATAGATTGTTTAAAAATTCTCAATCATTGCGCTTTCACAAAAGGTCAAGAACCGTTTTTTTTTTATATTGCTCCAAGTTTAGCTCTCTTTTTGGTTAGTTTATCATTGTTTAATCTATCTTTCCTTTGGATTATCTAAAATTCGATTGTTGCGCTTTCGCCAAATGTCAAGAATTTGGTTTTTACATTTTATTTTATCGCTGATAAGCTTATCCTATTTTTAATTTGAGCTCACATTTCTCATGTTATTTTATTTTGAATATTAGCTTTTGCTCTCTTTTACTTTACCTTTGGTATTGTATTTAACATACACTGTTAATTTTCTTGCTTCTTTTGATTAAATATATTACTATTTTAGCGAAGCATGTCCTGGTGTAAATTTCCTATGTCTGAACTTAATTACTTCCCAACTGTGTTAACTTAATTTATATGTATATATCTATTTTCTACTTATTTAATATTTTTCGGCTTCATTAACGTTCCTTTTTTTGTTATATTTTTCTTTTCTTTTTCTTTTTTAAGCGTTTGTTTCCTGCTTGTCTCTATTTGTATCTGCTACACACTTTCCCTCATTTTAATTTTGGCGTCGACCGCACGCGCACCCTGTATATTCAGGCGGTGTCGTTGCAGCCTGCTGCCGCCGTTCAAATGGTTCTGCGGCAGGAAAAAACGGCGGTCAGGCGATTCGGCTACGACGACGACGACCACCACGACCCAGACGAGCGGCCTGCTCTCCGAGTTTGTCTCCCAGAAACGCAGGTCCGAGTTGATGACGACCGGAACGAAAGCTCACACAGTATTAATCCACGCCAAAAATTAAATGTTAGATGTTCTCCAGTAAGAGTACATGTTTTGGATGTCTTTTACCTGCCCTCCTCAGATCTGTAGGATGTTGTGCCGCCTCCCACGAAACTGCCCCCTCCCTTCCAGGAAACGAGTAATAAACGCGCAAAAAGACTGACAAATTAACGAAATAAAAAAACGAGTCAAATAATGTGTACACAAATTATTTACATGCAAAACGAAATAGACTGTGTTAGTTTTATTTTAATACGTTGTCGTAAGTGTTTTTTAATATTATACAATTCGATGTAAAGTTAAAGAACGGCGGAAATACAAGTCGTTTAAAGAAAATGGCACCCGTGTTTCATTCCCCGTCGATGACATCACTCGCGCCCCAAGAGTTCGTGGTATTTTAACTGGCAAATTAAAGGTTGGATTATCCGCCACATGACGGCGTCCCGCCAGATCCGCTCACAATTTATTCGCAAACACGGAAAAGGAATAATTTTTCCACACCCCCAATCGCGTACCTCGACCTTCATTCGACCCTGGACGCAGCTGCGGCGTGTATGTTATTGTCATGGAAGATTGATTATTTTTTTACGTTAATGTCAATAAAAGACATTACTTAACGTAGACGCCTACATTATTAGGTTAAACATACCGAAGAATTATTAACTACCGAAACAATTAAAACGGTGAAATAAATGTCCAAAAATCTAATCAACTTTTTTTTCGCGCACGCCACTGCCTCAGCGGCGGTCGTAAATTAAAATTCGAGAGCGTCGTGAATTTTAATATATGTGACCCAACAATGTCTGTATTTTTCTTCCCCCCATAAAACGGCTGAAGCCGCCGACTCGAAATTTAGAGTATATCAAATTAGGGAGGCGACATGGAAGGCAGAGAAAACGGCGGGGCTTAGGCCAGCCCCCATTACGTAGCCAGAACAAACGCAAGGTCACGGTAATCAGAGCAGCTCCGCTCTACAATTACGACGTCCCAGTTTTCGACGATAAACGTTCCAACTTTGATATAATTAAAATTCCCCTAAATGCGGTCCTGCACTTCATTTACGAACTATTCACTGTCGACGTTTTATTAGTTTATTACTATCGGATCAGCTGGCGCACATATAATTTTCAACAGCCACAAAGATAACTTTTAACCATTTAAATTCTAAACAAAACGTTTCGCGGTGACACGGCATGTTATTTTAACGGCGTTGCTGGTAGACATGCACCTTCGCATTTTCATTTTGTTTTCTTGCTTGTCGTGTACTGTTTTCTGCGTTAAAGAAGGTTTGTATATTCTAGAAACTAATCTTGGCCAATTAAATTTCTAAAAAGTACATCATGCTTCTGGTGCGAGAAAATAAGGTTAGGTTCGCTATTTTACTGTACAATAAAGAAGTACTTCGTCTTTCGATATGTCAAGTCAACTGCCTCTTAAATAATGTTGGCAACTTTTGCTTCAAAGACCACGGAAAGTAGTACGAGGCGCGACACGGAATATAAAATGTTTATTCTGTGATTTGTGACGAATGTTACAGGCGCGGACTACTGGCGAAATGTGGCCCGTCAAGAATTATTAAGTTCCCTTAAGAGAAAAACCATCGAACGTCCGGCGAAAAATGTAATTCTGTTCGTCGGCGACGGCATGGGGCTGACAACCATCACCGCCTCTCGGATATACTCCAAAGGCGAGCAGGGGTATCTAGCGTGGGAAAAATTCACAAACGTCGGCATACTGAAAGTTTATTCGGCGAACAAGCTAGTGCCAGATTCCTGCAGTACCGCGACGGCCATCTTTAGCGGCGTCAAGGCCAACCACAAAACTTCCGGCGTCGACGCCACCGTGGAATTCGAAAACTGCCCCGCGTCGCTGGTCAAGTCCGCGCAGCTGGACAGTATCATCACGTGGGCCCTCGAGGCAGCAAAATCTACCGGTAAATAATCAAGCAACCGGCGCGAACATTCTTCTTTTTTCTGAGACGGCCGTTTGCCCAATCAGGGTTCGTGACGACGACCAGAGTGACGCACGCGACACCGAGTGCCTTGTACGCGCACACGCCGAACAGGAAATGGGAATGCGAAAGCACCGTGCCGGAAAATTCGAGAGCGTGCAAAGACATAGCTCGTCAATTGGTCGAAGATTATCCGGGCAAAAACATCAACGTCGGCAATGATTGTTTCCATTCCAGACGATTTTCATGTTCCGCGTAAATTTTAGGTAATCATGGGAGGCGGGAAGCAATGCCTCCAATCGGACGTGACCGATTCGGATGCCGATCCGATCGACACGTGGTCGTGTTACAGCAGAGACGGCAGAAATCTGATCGACGACTGGGCTGACGAGAAAAAAACTCGCAACGTGACGTATCAGGTGCTCCACAACAATGCCGACTTGGAAAATCTCGATTTGAACGCTGAATATACCTTGGGTAAATGAGGACCGCGTTGCCAAATCGTCGCGTGGTCCTGCGCTCTAGGGAAAAATTTTGTTTTAGGTGTGTTCGCGAATGGACATTTGAAACACGACTACGAACGGGACAGGGGACCTCAGGGAATGCCCTCGCTCACGAACATGACAGAGAAAGCGATAAGACTGCTAGAGAAGAATGAAAACGGCTACCTACTCATGGTAGATGGAAGTAAAAAAAGAATGTTGTTTGTGGTAATGCGTTCTTCTAGGTGGAAGGTGGGATGATAGATCAGGCGCATCACAGAGGTCACGCAAGGAAAGCGTTGGGGGAGACAGCGAGTCTTAGCGATGCAGTAGGAAAAGCTTTGGAGATAACTAAGGAGGAGGAAACTCTTATTATTGTGACTAGTGATCATTCGCATTCCATGGTGATCACAGGGTATCCAGATAGAGAAGCGGGAGTTCTATGTAAACCTCGAGAGTTGTTTAATTATTTATCTCAAGTTAAATTTATTTCTAGCTTATACTAATTCAGCTATGGACAATCGACCTTTTACTAGCCTTATATATGGTACAGGTGGACCAAATAACTACCAATTTACTGTAGAAAATAACACTGCCGTCAGACAAGATCCGTCTCACAACAACACCGCGGATTTTGATTATTCTCAGCAAGCGCTCGTCTACACCGACGAAGTTACACACGCGGGCACCGATGTGCTCGTATACGCAAACGGTATTGAAACCGTTGTCAGGAAAATAAAAATACAAATATGTTCCTTTCTAGGTCCAATGGCTCACCTCTTTAACAGCCTGCACGAGCAAAATTACGTGGCGTACGCTATAGCTTACGCTACCAGGACTGGGGAATTTAGAAGCGCCGAACAGGCGAGCTCCCTGGACAAGGATCGCTCGTGCAAAAGTCCCGAGCCCTGGTGTTTGATATTTATCGCTTTGATCGCGATTATACTCAGTAACGTGTAAAACATTCGAAAATAAAGGTTACCTGATTCCACAAACTTTTTTCGATACACACAACAGACACTAAATGCGCGAACAATTACAAGAAATTGCTTGTGTTTAAATAATCAAAACGAAACGCGGATCCACCGGCAAATAAATAACTTTTGACAGATGAATAAGCAACAAGCAAATGACAGATGTGTACTCTTTGTGGTCCGTATCCATCACGGACCGTCAAAAACGGATCAAATATTTTCCGTCTTCGTCCTTTTTTGTAAACGAAATATTGCAATGACGTCAGAGTGCCCAAGTTGACACTACCCTTGCGTAATAGCTGAAAACTGTTGTTGCGTAACGAGTAAATATGTATTAAATGTAAAAAGCACAGTAGCTGTAACCTAATTGTAAAAACTGAAAGATTAAAAATCCGTTTAAGTTAACTTTGTTTCGCAATGCTCAATATAAAATATTGGAGATGTATATAATTGAAAGCCCTTCTAGCCAAATATTTTCTTTGTAAACAACAATTAACAAGAAAAAAATGGTTTTATAAACATCAGGGAATGATCTAACAATATTATTTGTTTGTAGAAGTAGTTTGGAAGTAGCCACGATTCTAAATAGGTGTCCCATATTTAAGCGCCTGAAGTGTATGTTAGGAGTGTCCTTTCTTTTGGCCACGCCTATAAGGTTCAACGAAGCCACGTTTTTTCTTTTTTCTAAATAAATAAAAATAGAAAAAGTACTATAAACACTGCACTTATGTCGGATCTTAAAAATTCAAAGTGCCCAAATTTAACCCTTGTGCACCCTCTTACAATGAATGAAAACGGGGCCATTTAAACACCAAGGAATGATGTCAACAATATTTCATATTAGTCGTGCAGCGTCATTTACACACATCATTGGGAGCCACTTCCCTTAATGGGCGTCCTGAATTTAAGCCACGCCCCTTGAGTATCCTCTGCTTTGGCCACGCCTATGGTGCCTAAAGGCACTAGATAAGCAATTTTTCTAAATAAATTAAAATAGAGACAATATTACAAAACCAATTTATTTAAAAATCGAATACAAGAGCACGCGAACAGCATATCATTTACTAAACGACGGGAACCTTAAGAATTGGTAGCCTGTTTAATGATGGCGGCAAGTAGATCGGGATCTTCCTGTTGCGCGCCCACCCACCACATGCAGAGGGCGTTCTCGTACACCAGAGCAGTACGGGAGTGGTGCAACGGATCAAGGGCGTGATGTTGGCCGCTGGCGGTCGCCAATACCGGACGGTACGGGTGCAAACTCACCCCGTTACAGCTGTCGCTGTGCAAACTCATCTGTAAACCGGCCGATCGTAAGAAATTTTGAGCCAAAGGTCGGAACGAACATTTACCGATATGGGAAATATAGTCATCGAGTCCTATTTACGTACGCTTTATAAATAATTTAAGTGATTTTATGCGGAAATAAGAAAATTAATAGTCCTCGATTTAGTTGGTCCCGGGTCACGATACAACTACGTGACAGGATGACCCAAACTGCCTGTAAATATCATCGCTAGCTTTACAAAAAAAACATATCGGAGTACACACGAAACAGTGGTCGATTAACGGGGGTTCTCACTTTTGCGGACTTTTGTGGGGCAAACGTGGACCCCGTCCCGTTTGCTATAACATCCGAGGGGTAAACCGCGTGACTGAAATACCGAGTACCAAAAAAACCTTCCCCTTTAATTGACGTCGTAAGACAATAACAATAATAATAAATAGTAAAAAAGTAATAACAATAAATATCAAGCGTGAGTCAGGGGAGAATAAATTGAACTGAGGAGGCTTTTACTTGATGAAAATCCATTTATCAAAATAATTAAGAACTAAAAGTTCAGATTTTCACGAAATTATATATTATGACATGACAATTGTTTCGACAACACCGTGTCTTTAACAAATGTTTTTTGTTTTGATAAAGACACGGTGTTGTCGAAACAATTGTCATGTCAAAATATATAATTTCGTGAAAATCTGAACTTTTAGTTCTTAATTATTTTGAGAATAAATTGCCTTAGCATTTAGCAATTTGAGAGAGTGATAAAAAGACTGATGAAATGAAGTAAGGAAATCATACCCATCCCCATTGACTTTAAATGGACCACGCCTCTTATGGTGCTTGCATCGATCTAGATACACCTTCTACCACCTTCTTTGCTCTACGCACTTTTACCCACTTTTTAGTTTAACCACGCCCCGTTCGTCACGCGTCATTTTCAAGATATCTTTTTTTTGCATTTCAACTTTTTGGAAACGCACATAACTCAAGGAAAGTGACAAAAAACAACGGAGGGCATTTTTCACCCCCAGTATCAAAAACTCTAGGGTTCATCTTCAGAGTGCAAGCAATTTCGGGTAGCGGTTTACCCCTCAGCATTCATCTTTTTAAACAAAACAAGACCTACAAGAGGGGCACTTCCTCAAAGACGGACTACCAAAAAAGTGCTACGATACTAAAGCCAAAATCAAATACCTGCATATGAACCGTAGGATAACTTTGTTCAGAAACGTTCCAAACTTGTACTTTACCGTCCGTACCTCCGGACACGAGCCACTGCCCGTCAATGGACAGGTCGATGTAAATTTTTTGATTTGTGTTGCACTCCCTGGGCAGCACGAACATTGGCCTACCGGGTACCTTAAAATCATCGCCCGTCAGTCGAAGATTTTCAAAAAAAAGCAAATAATTTCCTTTAAAAAATGATTGTTGATAGAATTCTTACACGTAGATCCCAACAAATGAGCTCTTTGTCTTTCCTCGCGCCGCTGTATAACCTAAAACCGTCCAGCGAAAATGCCATGGTCGTTATACCCCCTTTGTGACCTGTTAACTTGCATAAGTGCCTGAAAGATCCGTCGCTTTGAGAGACCAACTCAATTGATCCTTTTACTGTACCTACAACAACAAATTGAATGGTATACCTGACTAATAGAGAAACTTTTACTACTAACCTATGCCAACAACCCCAGGCTGGGCTTGACTGGTGGCTATGCACGACACCTGATGGGACACTGGGTATTCAAGAAATTCACGACCCGGTCGACTAGTGCCAAAAATTTTAACATTTTTCTTGTATCCACAAAAAACACTCTGTCCGTCCGCCGAAAACGACACACTCATGGCAGCTTCCACTTCGTCCACGCTGTTGTAACCTCTATAGGTGCAACGCAAATCGCCAGTAAATGCATCCCACAGCTGAATAGGGCCACTGTGGCCACTCGAAAGCCAGCTGCAATAACCAGTTTTTATAACCCAACTATGGGCTAAAGTTTTTTAATTTGTTGCCTTATACCATTAGAGAATTGCCAAAAAGGCAATTTTGCAATAAAGTGGTTTACTTTAGTTACTCTGCTAAATGGGGGTCCAGATTAATTTTATTTTATAGTTATATACAGTTTGCTAAATATAAATATGGGATAGCATGGCGATATCCGCAACCCTAGAAAATACAGGATCAGAGATTACGAAATTTTAAAAGAGTTTTATGAGAATCCTAAATCTGCACTCAAAAATGATTCCAACCTAAATCATTTCTGAGAAATTCGGGAAAACGTAAATAACAAAAACATGAATGATGATACGAGGGCAGCGCCAAAATTTTTCGGCCTGAATATGAAAGAAAAAAAGTAAAGTAACATTTTTTTATTATTTTTCAATATAATTTTTAAAAGCATATTATATGTTCTATCTAATAATAAAAATATTCAATACAGCAATGTGTATATGGTGTATCTCCAAGACAAATGAAAAAATTGCTTCCCTTTATGTCATCATATTCTTCTGAAAAGTGTTCCATTGCCCTAGCCAAAATTATGTTGGAAGTATTTTGGGCTGTGCAGACAAGAAGAAAATTGAACTTTTCAAATTTTCTCAAATTTCTCAAACTCGATTCACACTGGAATCAGTTTGTGCACAGATTTAAGTTTCCCCTAAAATTTTTTATAACGTTTCTAATTTAACCTTGTATCTCCTATGGTTTCTGACATCGCCATGCTATCCCATTGGACGCACTGTATATGTAATATTCACTTATGTAAGACCTGCGGTTGTTAACATCGATAAATTATTATTATTATTCAAACCTAAGTTTCAATGTTTATGACCATTCCAAATTCAGATTTAATAATTGAATTGAAATTTAGCAACAAAATAATGAGCGTAATTTAGGAGTTTTTGAAGAAAAGAACAAATTTCTTTAACGTTGAACTTACCAACAGGTAGCTGCATTGCCGCTGTTCATACCAGGGTACCAGGAGTAATCATAAATAAGGCCAGCTTCGGGAACACTGACGGCTGGATTTAGGGCTCCGATTGGTCGACTAGTTAGGACGCTATCGCCAGAGTAAAGATCGCTGGGCAGCTCCATAACGTGCATACCGGCGCCCCTAACCGCCGTCAATAGGCATGTGCCATCAGGCGACCATTTGCAGCCCCTCAGGTAGTGTTGGTCATTGTAGTTTGGCCATTGAGAACGTGCCAATTCTAACGCTGTATTTTCGAAATTATATGCCGCGTACGACACTTGTTCGGCTTGAAAAACGCCCTCGGCGACTTCGGTCATTTTTCGCGGTGATAGAAATATCGATGTAATTAATAGAAAGCAAAGGATTACTTTTACATAGCCTAGCAACGATGAACGTCAAATGAAATCGGTCGGTATATAAATATTTATACACGATGAAATATCCTTAATCAAACTTAAACACTCACGAATTTTGAATTCTAGAAATAATTTAACCCAATACGAAAATAAAACACGCTCGGTTCCCAACAACAGCATAGTACTCCATAGTTAAAACGCTTTGGTTAACTAAACATTTAAATTAACAACGATCCACACCCCCTTTTTTGTCTAGTCTGTGGTGATACACGACGTATTTCTTCTTTTATTTTCGTGTTCTCGTTCCCTTTAATTGGTAAGAAGAAACTGTAAAAAGTTTATTCATGGATAAAATCAAATGGAGCTCGTAACAATTTTAGATTAACAATGAAAATAAACGAAAAGAATTTGTGCGCTTTTGCAGTTTCGGCGACGCCAGTCGACAAAGAAGGTTATTTAAACAAAAGGGGCGAAGTAAACAAGAATTTCCAAAAGCGCTATTTCATTTTGAAGGGCAACTTACTATTTTACTTTGAAAAGAAGGGAGATAAAGAACCGCTGGGAGTAATCATTCTTGAAGGATGTACAATAGGTTAGTGTTGGGCTAGGACGATCTGAAAATCAGCGAACTGCGTAATACTTTGTAGAATTATGTGAGGACGAGGAGCAGTTTTGTTTTAAAATTGAATTTCATGGAACCAACAACAGAAGTTATATTTTGGGCGCCGAAAGTCAAGAGTCTATGGAACAGTGGATGAAAGCTTTAGCATGTTCAAGTTATGATTACATGAAATTAATGGTGGCCGAGTTACAGAGACAATTAGACGATATTGAAGGTAAGTAAAAGTGCTGTTCCTCAAGCCAAGTGTGACGCGATAAACGGATAATATAGATTAGGGAGGCTATATTCCTTTCAAACTGATAAGAATATTTGGTGTTAATTTATCGTTTGATACGGCTGTTATCAGTTTTTTTAACTGACAGTTTGTTTCATAATTTTTTTTAACTAAAACTGGGACAAAGTTTTTGTTAATCTGTGCTGATGATGAGGCATAACATTGACAGCTATGAAAGCGGTCACAGTACGTTTTATGTGGTTCTAGAAACTCCGATTAATGTACCAGTAGCTCAAAACTCTCCTGTACCTCCTCCAAGGACCAGGCACAATCCATTTAACAAGCCGGACAATAATCCCCACCAGAGATCGCACAGTATGAGGTCGTCGAATTCTGGTAAGTTTGGCCCACCCAAAACACCACCCATACAAGCAATCTAGTAACCTTATCCTCATTTAGATTTGGTTCAAAAAACTAAAACAGGTCGTTTAGATGATACACAACGGTGGTCCGAACCACCTAGCACTTCAACTGCGTCAGCGCCCAAGATTAGTATCACGTTCAGGGAGCTGCACAATTCCTACGGTAGGCCTGTACTCAAAGATTTAAATTTGTGGCGGCATCAACAGAAAGAGAAGGCAGA
Organism: Cylas formicarius; assembly: GCF_029955315.1. Lineage (NCBI taxonomy): Eukaryota > Metazoa > Arthropoda > Insecta > Coleoptera > Brentidae > Cylas > Cylas formicarius. The sequence goes on along the minus strand of NW_026844326.1, from coordinate 26,422,184 downwards.
GGGCGCGGTTGAGAATCTGATTAGTTTATAATGATATGCCCGACATTATTTATTTTTAATCTTAATGTGTAAAGAAGCCAAAACTTTAGTATAGTAAAGGGTCGAACCAGGCTATCGGCCGATGACTTGAACGCTTAGTGTCGCACACGCTCCCTTGTCGACTTTTAACGAGGAAAGACTGAAAATAGTTCAAATGTACCAGATACATTTGTCGATAGTATTGACGAATAACAAGCAGATACATTTCATACTTTCGTAGTAGTTTAAGATGTTGATGTAGGTTGAGCATGAGTTGGTTTAGTTGTTTCATGTTCGACAAGTGATATATTTTTGGGTAAATTTAAAAACGAGTAGTAAAAAAATTGTAAATTGCCGCTTAAAAGCAACTAATACATATAAAAAAAATAGCAAACAGCTTTTCCGGCACCTAAGTTGGATAAAAGATTCCAAGTCATTTTCAAAAAAAAATTTCAAAAAATTTGACATTATGGGAGATTTATTTTTAAAACTGGAACGGGACCGATGGCAGTACAGTACAATTTTAAGAGCAAGTCGTGATCCGCTTTGCTGTCATTCATGTTACGTCCCCACGTTTAGCCCTCCCAGGATTTTGGGAGTAGTTGAAACGAACCGTTATTGAACTTAGATTGAAAATGAAACCATTTTATTTATTACTCGTAGAGCAGGTTTATTAATAATACCTAATTTATATGTATATAATTATTTATAAAGTTATTAACATTTCATGTGTATTTCACTAAATCAACTAATGTCAATAAAATATTTACAAATTTATTTAACTAGTTAATATTTCCCCAATTCCCTAAAATTGACATATCATCCTTACAACAATAAACTATTTATTTACAAAGGTTGGGCGCTCTCGGGGGAGGGAACGCGCGTTTTGCTCGTTTAAAAAGAAACACTTACTAAAAACAACAATCCTAAAACCTGTCCAGTTAAGAAAAATATATAATATGCAAATGTCGTTTAAATAAGTATATAAATTATACATATAAAAAAAATACAAAGTAAGGGGGGGGGGAGAAAGACAAAGTGATTTTTTCGCCTTAACCACGTTAAGGGGTGAAACGGGGGAGGGGCGCGAGAACGAAATCACAGCGTCGAAATTGGTAGAACGTGGAAGTACAACGACATCAATTAATCGAAAACAAAAACACGATACATAGAAATGACATTTTTCGAGATAACGAAATACGGGAAAAATAAAACATAAATGCATCCGTCCTTATTTACATAAAACAACGTGTTACGCCTTCGTTTTAAGTTTGATTTTTTTCTGAGCTCTGGTGCATTTTGATGCCTTCTTACAACCCCTCCCTCAACCCTCTATTCCCTTCCTTGTAATAATGCCTTTAGCAGAATAACAGGGGGAAGGGAAAATTTTACAAATGTCTAGAAGAAAAAAAAATCAAATTTAAAACGAACGCTTAATACAACTTTTATGCGCTAAGGTATGGGTAACAAGGGGTCGTGTATGTATGTGTGTGTGTGTGCAGGCCTCTCCTATTTTTTCCTACTAAGATACGTGTTAAAATCTTGGCCCCGGTAATTTACAAATCGGTTTTTTGTTCCGTTTCGTCAAAATTAAAACATTACCCACTAAGCGATTAACATTTATATAAATGTATATATATTTTTTTAATCGTTTATACATTTGGCGGGGCCGCTGAGCCCCGCTAATCTGGTCTACTATATATACTTAACGCGTTGTATGCAACGCTTCGGCGTTTTCTTTCCTTTTTTTTAAAATTTAATAGTTCAAATCTTATGTACAAATTGTTCTAAGTTACCGACGGTATATATATAATATAATTATACTTATTACATCTCTGAACCTCTCGAAACCTCTACTCTTTGGCAAAAACGAGTTAGAATAACGCGCCCCTTGATTCGATACAAAAATCGGTATTTTTATGAATATAAATTGGCGATAATTTTTGGAACCGTTCCAACAACATCGTTCTCTGTCCGACAACAGTAAAAATTCGAGTGCGGCCAAGCCAAATCCTCAATTTTTGAAATAAAAAATACAACATTTTATTGAAAGGTTTGGTTTTGCAAATGGCACCAGAAGAGTCGTTTTTCTTGTACTACTTTGGACATTTTTAACTTATTGACGTAAAACAAGTATGGGAAATGACAAATTAAACTGTTTGAAATAAGTAATTTGAAATTAAATCAATTGTAACCTAAATCTTGAAGTCAAACAAATGTCGGCGTCGGCATTTCGTTAATTTTTTCTTTTGTTATATGTGTTTTTTCCTTTTTTGAATTCTATTTTTGATTTTTTATATTTACTTATATTTTTGATTAATAAAGACCATTTAATATTATTATCATATTAAAAAGTTAATTAAAATTTTTGAAAAAGAAAATGTAAAAACCACACATTAGGACCATATTCAACTTGAAATGAATCTTTGTTGACGGTGCCGGAACGGTTAACTTATTGACTTAAAAACACGTAGATAAAATAAAAAAGTATAAGTATTTAAAAATATTAAAAATTCAAAGGATATTTTGTTAAACAAAAAGTAGAACAGGTTTGTTTATGTCAAAAATCGACCAATTGCACGTCTATCTCTGACATTTTAAAACTTTTACCTCAAAAACCGTGGACAAAATACACATTACTGCCTTTCGGTCAGAAAAAAAAACATGTTGGATCACCAAAAATTGCGACCAGCATACCAATCACCGGGGGAGAGGGCGGGGCTAAAAATGCGGTAAGTACAGTGCTGCGGCCGGTGGGAAAGGGGCTAAAATGGATGCCGTTCGCTAAACCAACATGGTCAATATGTTTTCGCCTATAATCAGTCTATCGGCATCTCTGTCGTTTAATCGTTTCTCTTTCGGTTTGTACAAGTTTTGTATATACACATACATCAACGAAAAAAAAAAAAAAAAAACAAATAAATTACTACACGAAAGCCTCTAACAGGGTCAAGATTACGTCCCTCATTCTCGCACTCACACTCTCGTTTAGAATTGTAAAAACGTAAACAACAACAGAAACATAACAACCCGTGCGAAGCGGCGTCGGGGGGAGGGGGTGCGGATCCGTCCCTCTTGCAAAACGCTGCGTCTACACCATTGTATTTTGGCAGTTTAAAATATACACGCAAACTACCGCGGTTCGGCGACCTATTCTCCCTCTCTGTTTACGACTAAATAAATTATCATAATATCACAATTTTTCGCTTCCTTTATCTTTTGTACAATAAAAATCAACTACGATAAAAAAACGAATCTTTTTTTCCTATTTACAGAGCGCGATATCGCGGTCGATCGTTTTAAAAAAATATCATCTCGCTCGTTCTGAGTATTTTTTTTGTTTGGATATTTGTTTCGAAAACTCTTTGTACCCGCGTTCAAATTTTACCTCGTCAGAGCGATAAAAAATTATCACGTAACACCCGATGAATCGCGACTGCCAACCGAACACACGCGGGTCTTTACAAGAGGGCGGAGGCCGTATGGTACAGCTGAACCAGCACCTGCATGTGCACCGGCAAACAAGAGAGCCGATCTTTGGTGTTTGAGTCGAGTGCCAACCAGGAGAGGGCGTTGTACCCCTCCAAAACGTATCTGTAACCACAAATATGAGGTTAGAAACGGGATCCGCGGGTAGGGGGCGCTAACAAACCTCAACACGTCCGTGGTGTATTGAGAGTCGAGAGGGTGACTGGTGACCTGCGCCGACTGCTGGAACAGATCGTCAGAGCTCTGCTGTATGTTGGGACTGTGAAGGTGCAAGGCGTTCTTCAGGAAGGCGGGGCACACGCCCTCCAAATGGGGACAACTGGCCCAAAACCAGCGCGGCATTTTTCCGGTGGGTGCCGTCGAAACCAGGTACCCCAGCGCGAGGGGCTGTTGCAGCACCACGCCCACCTGAGCAAAACGTAGGGCTTTAACTTGCGAGTAGTTCAAACGAACTGGGGCAAAGCACACATTGCGCCACATTACGACGCATTATTGGAAAGTAATTCCAATATAGAAAAAAAATCTCTATATAGACAATTAGCGACTACCATAGGAAAATAGAAAATGGATTGGCCGTGCTTGATCAGCAAGGAGTCCAGATTTTAACCCTCTGGACTTTTCAATATGCAACATTTAGTATACCCCGAAGAAGCTAATTTCTGCATTAGTTGGGGCAGAAAATACAAGGAGCCGTAAATACCCCTAGAAATGATAGAGAAGTTCTGTTTTATTCTCGGACATTTAATGGAGCTTATTATAACATATTTTGAGGTAGATGGTGGACAATGTCAATATTTGATTTGAAGTTTTCTTTATTTTCAACCGAGCTGGAAATTTTTATTATTATACTATAAAAACTTTCTCAATTAACAAAAAAATTCAGACTAAATTTGAAACTTTGAACGATCTCCGAAACCAGCCGTCATCATATTTTGTTGTCTAGTATCTCCAGTTAGAGGTAGAATACCAATAGTACAAATGTACTAAGGAGTGTCGAGTACAACAGCGCGATAGGCTTACCTCTTCGCTTGGCTCGCCGTTCTTCTGGACTCCGCCCATGAGGGGCGTGCCCTCGCGTCCGCCCATCATGCCGCAGCCCGGACTGTTGGGTCCAGCATCTTCGCGGCGCGGGCTGCCCGTGGGAGATTGGCCGCCGCCCATGTCGGTCCACGAGGAGAAAATGTCGTTGAAGTCGTTCATGCCGTCGATGCCGTCGGCCATGTCGTCATCGAACGCTTTGAAGAGCTCGTCATCGCCGAGATCCGCGCTGATGTGCTGTTCCTGCGAAATTACATTTTTGGCGGCGATTTCCAAGAGAAAAAAACAATGTCCGACTCGACTGTCTCGACGTGGTCAATAAGATGACCTCCTACTGTATTTAAATCGGGTCGTTTTTCTATGCCAGCGGTTTGGAGGTGACGGATCTATCGATCAGAAGCCGCCACTAACGAGCGCTGGTCGCTAAAGGGACGCTACTTACCTGGAAGGCGGTCTGCGACGACTGAGTGGTGGCGCTGGTCGGGAACACCAGAATATGAGTGCAGGACACGTCTTCGGGCGTCGACAGCTGAGAGTTGACGCTCACTTGGCTGAAACGTTCGTCGGGCGTGAACTGGTCCGGCATCAGTCTCAGAACCGAGTCCGGTTCAAGGCTGACGAGGCAGGCCGACAGGATACACGGCACCGAACTCGGATACATCATCGAGCATTGGTTGCAGATCTCTTTCAGTTGTCGTGACGCTTTTAGCAGGTTCTTTTTGCTCAGCAGCCAGCTCCAACCTTTCAATTCGCCGTGACCTTAAACGGAGTTGAAGTTAAAGACTTGACGTTTAACCATTTCATTAACATCACAAGCATAACTCACAAGTCTCTTGACTTGCCGGGAGGTGCCGGTAATGTATGGAACCGTTCGGCATTGAATTGTACTGATCGAAAAAGTGTAAAACAATTTTTAAGATATCTGTACCCGATGAAATACAATATATATCCGTTTATGATGTTATGTAATAAAACGGTTTTGGTTACTTAAACAGTATATGTATATTATAGTAAAAAAATACAACTATGATCTTATAAAGCATATCCATTTTAATGTACCTAAAATTAATTTAAGAATTCTCAATAACTCAAGAGAATAATCTATAAATGTAATGTTTTTGAACAAAAACATAATGCTGACTTGCTTTTTACCGAAATAAAATGACTCCTTTTCTTTTCTGTAGTCTTACTGTTACATTTACATGTAATTAACTACTGCCAGTTTTGATAAAGAAAAATTAAATAAACTTCAAAACTTTGGTGTTTATTCAGAAAGGACACGTTCGAGTTAATCCTGGTGATAAGGAAGAAACCGACATTGTGTCGGTAACTAAAATGACGATTACAAATAAGTGATAAAAACAATTAAATAAACAAAACCAATAAGAGGGGAGAAGGAATTTTAAGAAATGTTATACCAATAAAGTGGAAAGTAAACAAATAATAATAATATCCTCAGTTACAGATTAGAAATCAGCTGTAATACGTTGAGAAAAGTATACAAAGAAAGCATAACAATTAAATAATAAAGCATAATAAATAAATAAATAATAAACCAATTAATAGCGCCTAAAATAAAAAGGTAAACGATAAAAATTCCGTATTAAAGATTAATCGGAAAGAAGTTGTAAACTTTCAAGAAAGGCAGAGAATAAATTTAAAATAAAGGCGAAAGTAAACATATAAACCGATAAAAAAAACAATTATTATTAACGAATAATTGTAATTTTTGTGTATATTTATTTATTAGCTCCTTCATCAGCGATGTTGAACATAGAAGGGGAAACGAGGCACTAACATTAACGAGACGTACCTATGCGGCCGAGCCTCCCCACTACCAGGCGCCACGGTCTGACGCTCTGCGACATCACGCCGAGGATGAACGTCATGAGTTTTTCCAACCCTATACGTCTGGCGGAGGCCTTTTTCCTCCTGCTGCGGTTAGGGATGTCAATGTTAATCGTCACCGTTTCGAATATCTCGCCCCGCTCGTCCGTGCAGACGGCCAACAGCCAACTCTGGTCTTCCGATAGGCAGTAACTGAGGTAAAGCACCGAGGCCTGGTCCTGAGTGCCTTTACCGAATGCCTCTACCGCCTCGACCTTCTCTCGCATCGGCGCCAGCACGTACGGAGGCGTAAACAGCTTGTAAGGGGCGCGGTTCTTCTCCTGCGACCCAAACTCGACATGTAGGCGGACGCCGGCGAAGGGTCCATTTACGAATACTCACGTCTTTGCTTTTCAAGAACAAATCGGCGGTGGCGGCGGTACCGAAACCCGTCAACGACTTGACGTTGTTTGAGTGAATCAGCAATCGTCTGCACTGCGCGAAAATGTTCAACGCCAGCGCCCTCATGTGGTCGCTGTGTCTCATCCGGTCTCTAGCTTTGTTCAATTCGACTATGCTCTCCAGAGAAATGATCTACGACGACCGAAATAAGAACAAGGGGAGTCTGTACATTTAGAGTTCTCCTTTACCTGTACGCTGATGTTGCTCTTGATGGCGTCGGGCACCGCGGCCAGCACGCTTTGGAAGCAACGTAACAAGGCCAGCACCGCGAGCCTCTGAAGTTCCGGCTGGTCGGAGCCAAGCGTGAACGGTTCGACAAGGTACACGACTATACAAGGCGGATCACGATCGTCTTCGTCGTGGGACATGTCGCTAAGGCTGTTGCTGGGTAACGTAGTGTCTTTCATACCGTCGCCTTCTATAAACGATGTAGAAACATCCTTCAGTTACAATGGAAAACCGAGACGCGACGCGGTAGTTCAAATGTACCGGAGCGCATATGGCTGCAAATCGACCGTTTAGCGCCACGTAATTATTTAAAAATGTTTCTTAGCTTCTTGTAATACTTTTTGGGAAAGCTATGAACATTTTTTTCAGTTTTTAATATAATACGTAATGTTTTTGTGGAAATTAACTGCATAAATACATGCAACATTTTAAACTTAATGACGTGATGTTTTAAAAACAATGAGAAAATAATGAAGTTACTTTTTAGCTTCAGATATTAGGTGGTTATATTATAACTTAGCGTAAGTGTGGTGGAATTGTGAATAATAAATATTACGAGAATATTAAAAAGAATTAATTATTAATTAATTATATAATTCTATTAATCACATTTAAAAAAAGGAATTTTGTTGCACGAAAAATTTAGTTCAAATCACGCAGAACACGTTCTAACTTCATTAACTTATTACACCAACACAAAATTCTATCAAATCTAGCGACAACCGGCAATACAATAAGTTAAGACTATAAAACAATATTGGCATTTTATTTGGTTTAATTCTTTAAAAAAAAAACACAGTCAGTTTTTTATGAAATTTTATAATGAGTTTATTACTTATGACTATAGTTTTATCGCGATGATGTATATATTAAAAAAAAGTCTACAGACGTATCGGTTTTGAAAATTTTTTAAAATGGGTCTGCCATCTTAGATTTTAATAGGCATGTACGAAAATACACAAAAATTTTGAACAATTTTTTTTGTACAGTCAATGGCAAGCAAAGAGTCATACTTAAAGGCAAATATGTCTCGAATGGGCACCTATGAGGAGATAACTTTTTAGATTTTTATTAAAATATATTCTACTCTGTATTATTTTGAGGGAAAGCAAACTATAAACCCCGACAAATTTTTTGTATGCTTCACCAGTTTAAAAAAATACGTAAATATAAAAATTTTAGAGGAGGACATTAATATTTAACAAAAATTTATATTCGTAAAACAGTGAGTTTAAGTGCCTTTCTCAAGAACTGTAAATGTATAATATATTTCTATAGGCCCCTTCTCCTTATTAAATCTAGATTCCCAGACGAAGTAAAGAATATTCAAAATCACATTCGGTCAATGGTCGACGTAACATACTGTGCGGCGTCTATTTTCGATTGTGATTTTTATGTATCCTTGTTTAGTATCCCCTCAAGATTGCACTGGATAACACGGTAAAAATTGATGCGCTTTAAGTGACTGTATTTTCGTAGAGATGGGAAAGATCTTCTGCGTATGCCTCTACATTTCATCCACCAACAGCTGATATCCACACCTTCAACTCCTTTGGCCTGAAGATTTAGTGGAAGCCGGAAAAACCTTCCCAATTTTTTTTATAGTTGCTGTATTATCAGAATTAGGCAGACCCTCTATATATCTAGTAGTTATATGTATTATTATTGGGGCAGTTTGAAGTATTGGCCGTTCCAACAAAAGTTTTTATATATAGTTTAACTGGAACTACATCACTTTCTGAATTATTTAACTTTAAGGTTCCTCAATAATAAGTTCAACTTGAATTGCAAAAAGTACAAACGGTAGTTCAAATGAACCAGAACACGAAAGAAATAAGGTCAGTCATGCGCGTTACCGTGGTCGCTTTTGGGCGTGGACGGCGCCTTGTCCGGCGTCGAAGACTGGGAATTAGGGTTGGGATCGGGCGTGCTCGGCGGCGGCATGGGACTCGGCGCCGGTTTGTCGGTGGCGTCGACGGGCGGGTCCAGCAACGTCTTATCCATTGGCACTTGCTGCAGGTACGGCGCCAGATGGTGTTTGCAGACCTGCGCGTACAGTTTGAGCATGTCGCTGGTCTCTCCGTCGCCGAGCAGCGTGAACCACTCCTCGACAGGCTCGTTGCCGATTTTTTCTTTCGCTTTCTTGCCCACCCGCAGGATACCGTCCCGAAGCACCTTGGTGATGGGACTGTGTCGTCCCAACTTGCAAATCTCGTAGGCGGTCGACAATTCCTGCGCAGAAGCATTGGGTCAGCACCGATCGAAATATTATAGGTTAGTTTTCACATTATTTTCAAACTTTTTGGGATGTTTGAAGCGTGCGCTACTGGTGTATATGTAGTCGAAGAGACCTGTCACTTCACAACACTATAAAGATTCAAACACACTCCACTGGTCTCAAAAATTATTATTTTCAAAACGTGACAAGTGCTTAGCCCACATGGACATTATCAGACCTATGAAAGGAATTTTTAAGGAGGTTAACTCAAACGCACACAGACACACAAATTGGAACGAGACCGAATCCGTTTGATTTAACAGAGATCTAAAAAACGAAGTAAAAAATGTTGTGACGGTGAAATAAAATAGCTGAACAAGACTAAACCCGAGGGAGGGAGGGAGAGTTATTGTCGGCTCAAAATTTAAAACGTCATTAAATCAAACAAGGATGGGATTCTTTTTGGCGCTGCTGATTTCTAATTGAGTAGCGAAAGCAGATTTGGTAATGGGCTTTAGAAAACAAACTGCTTACTAGGACCTTCACACATATATGCGAGCAAAGTGACATGTTTCATTAACACTGTCCCTTTTTTAAACCAACATTTCTTTTATAGGTGTGATAATGCCCGATTTTAACAATAACAATTTTTGACACCTTGACCTTAAATTTTTGTTTACACCTGAGTCTGAACCTAGTTTCAAACACTTAATCCGTTATTAACTGATCATTACCAAAAAGTTTGGCACGTGTCTATGTTTTGTGGTAATTTTATTATAAATATTTTCTTTGCAAAAGCGAAAATTTAAGCAGTTTTAAAAAACATATAAAAAATGGACTCTTCAGATAAATATGAATATTTTTAGAAGAAGAAGAATCAGGGATTTTTGGAAGAGATTATGCCCCATAAAATATAAACGTGATAGGATTTGTAGTCAAACTTTCGTTAAGGTTCGGACTATTTGCGTAAACTTTGCTGATAAATTATAATTCCAGAACTTCAAGTATCAACCAACATAGAGAATCTAGAAAAAGTCGGTCGGCTTTTCTTCTTCCTCTATTATTTAAGACAAAGTTAGCTTCATTAAGAAATTATTCTACGGAACCCGTTATACATATAAGTCTACTGTTTTGTTCTCTCAAACTTGACATAGACACAAGTGCGGTTGGAAAATTATATGAAACAAGTACGTGATTTGATATGCGAAACTTTATATCACGAGTCGTTATTAACCAGAGTTGTTACCTTAAAAAACGTCTTGACCCGCGGCAAGATGGCGTCGTTCTCGGGCGCGACAACGATATAAGCGACGTCCCTGCAATACGAATACGGTTCGAGCAGGAGACTTTCCCAGTGTTGAAGCGCGTAGGGCGAGAGACACAGCCAATCCTTGTCGTGGCCGACGATGACGGAAGGTATGGGTTGGGGTTCGCACCTATCGTCGGTACCTACACGGCGGCGATCGATTAGTTTTCGAAGCTCCGCCCCCCTCAAAAAAAGACAAGTTACCTCGACCGGCGAGCCGGTGAAACTGGCGCCACGTCAACGGTCCCTTGACGGCGGACGGCGCCTCCCACAGCCTCGTCTGACACTTCTTTTGGATTGCGTCCTGCAGCAGCGGCTGCAGCGATTTCATCACCCTCACGATGTCCTGATTGCACTGCGGTCCGGGGGCGCGCAGGAACGGCCACCGGTGCACGCCCGTCGATTTAGAACACTTCTCCGTCTCGATCTGGACAAAAAGGTGCGTGTCACGCGGTAGTTCAAATGTACCGATTGCGAAATAATCGACTTTTACGTTTTGCACGTCAACATTTACGCATTTAAAACTGATTCTGTAGCGTGCATGTAAACTAAACGATAGAGAAACAAAATTCTTCGCCGGCTATCGTGGTTCTTGGAAAAATTAATATCTTTGAATTTCCTTAGTTTGGCAGCGTCCGAACCTCCAATTCCAAACAAAATAAAAATTTGAAAGCGTTGAAAGTTGAAATTATTAGAAGTATTAAAGTATTTTCATTTTTAAGTATGTGGCCATTTCCTTTTTAAAATATGTAAGTCATTTCCAGAAAAGTCGTGCTACGAACTAGAATCCATAATTTCCTCTCCTTCTAGTACGAATGTGTTTTTTTAAATATATGTAAGCAATGAGCAATAAGCAAATAAGTTTATTAAAATATTAAATTAAAATATGGTAAGCATGACACCTATAAAAAGTCCTTTTTGTATTTTCTCTTTGGATTCCCAAAAACTTACTATTTAAACAGTTTACATTGTTGGCAATATTAACTGTGACCCGATTATGTTTTAAAAATGTAAACAATAGGTGAGTCACCATGGAATGAGAGAATAAATATCGGTCGCTTTTAACCTTACGTGGTAGATTATCTAAAAAAATGCACAACAATAGGTATATATTTGTGTTTAGTTTTTTGGAGTGTTTGATAAAAGTGGCATTTTTGCAATTCCCACAAGAAAAAATAATAACACTCTGAATGATAATACTACTAATCATCGTGTTTTAAGAAGTATTCCAGTACAGTGAACCGAAAATAATCTGAAACCACCGCAAAACAAAGAAAAATAACACAAGTCAAACGGAATTCAAAACGTAGTTTTATAGAACGCGACGACAGTGCCTCTAGCGTGTACTACGAGTGACTGAATGGCGAGCGGCGTTGCCCGATATAAGCAATTAAATTCTTACGTAGAGCTCTCAAAACTAATTTACACTCATTTTGCACTATAAAAGGAATATATCCAAAATATGAAATGGCGTGAAATAGACAAATATCGTTTAATTTTAAAAGTCAAACAAATTTCGAAAGCAATTTCAATTTTCTTAGAACCGGAATTAATAATTATACATCTGGGATAAGGCTTTTGGGATGAAACTCAGTTCGAAAGTGTCGTTCGAAGAATTTTATTCTACACGAAACTTTTTCATATTAACATGGGTCTGGAAATGCATAGTTTTCAATCTTGCTTTATATATATATATATATATATATATATATATATATATATATATATATATATATATATATATATATATATATATATATATATATATATATATATATATATATATATATATATATATATATATATATATATATATATATATATATATATATATATATATATATATATATATATATATATATATATATATAATAAGACGATACCTACTAATTTTCAACAAATTCTAGTCGGGTATTTCTTAAAATCTTTAATAACTTTTATCCAGATTCCTTGAAATTTGGCAGTTTAATGTGTAGAGAAAGTGTATTTTTTTCTTCTCGAAAATGAAACCCAACAATTTCTCTTGCATAATTTGAAAACAAAATTAAAATTGGTACAGAAGTCAAGGGGGGTGGGGGGCTTTTTTTCTTAAGAATATTCGATCGGATACCTCTGCACTGCATAATTTTAATTTAATTATTCCTAAATGAGCTTCTTGTCACAACAAACAACACTATCAAATTTCGACAAAATCAATTGGCGTATATTTAAAATATTTATTAACAACCCTTTTCAAATGGTTTTTATACATGTTTTAGAATTAACCCTTAAATTATTGGAATGTAAGATTTAACTTGAGCCCAATAAAGTAGTTTAAACGTACCGCACGCATTTATCAGAGCCCGATAATATTATCGCTGTGCTGTGCTTACACCTTGCACATGCCCAGATTCTCGAGCAGATTTCTGCTCTGCTCCAACGCGATCGCGGCGACCTCGTTACTGTCCGAATACTCGAGAATGTGCATGACGTTCGAATAGATGCCGACCTTGCTCTGACGCACGTAGCGCGCGGCCCTCGACAGGGCGTTCGCGGTACTCGGCACGAAAACCAACTGCTCCCTGATCAAATCGAGCAAGTTGTGCGGCAGAGCGTCGAGCTGATCGCGATCGACGCCGCTGTCCGCCTTGATGCAGTTCGACGCGGCCAGATACGACACCAGCGACTGTTTCTTCCGTTTGCCGGGGTCCTCGGCGATGCCGGTGATCTCCATCTCGTCTTCGTAGAAGAGGCCGCTACCGTAGGCCAATCGCCGGTTGACGACGGCGGAAAAACCGCAACTGCAACGGATCTGGTCTTCGTCGCACGAGCTGTGGTGGTGTTGGGGCGACAGCATGCCGCCGTAGGGCGGAGGCTGTCCGAGACCCGGGTACGGGCTGCTCGGTTGCGCGCTCGCGTGCGCCTTGTCCATTTGAGAGTTTAGGAGGTAGATGCCCGCGTCCGCGCCCCTGATGTTGCCGACCACCTGCGGAGCAAAAAACACGATTTGCAGGAGTCGCCTTTACTTACGTTTTATTTCTTATTGTTTATAGATATATAAATAAAGACTTGTTATTATTTATATTATTATTCATTAGGAAAAACGAATGCAAGCGCGTGGTTGGTTTGGAGATTCACTGAAGCTCCGCCTGAAGCTAAAAGTGAGCATTGATAATACAATAAGAATAAAAGTATTTGTTTAAATAATTATTTTATAGACATATATAATTGTTTGTTTGCACCTAAGCACTTTGATTTTGATCTCATCAAACTAAATTTAAATATTTAGCTTACCGCTGATTGCTTACTAAAAACATGGGTCGCCCAAAGTAACTTAAATACATTTAAGTGGGTAAGCAAAATAATTTAGATTACTTTAAAGTAATTTAGAAATGTTTCCTGACTATAAATTATTAACCAGTTAAAGAATACATTTTGCTGTTTAAGGAAATTAAATATGATTTTCTAATTTTTTGTTTGTTCTTGTTAAATAACAAATAAATAATACATATTCCTTATACATATACACAGCAGAACTATACTAAAGCAGAATATAATATTTAAAAAAATATATAAAGAAAACTATCCAACCCGTAAGTCAACCCTGCCTTGGTAGGGTATTTTTTAATAAATATCCCCCTTTTCTTAATTTTATAAACCCGCAAGTAGAACAAATTAGAATAAAATTCCTAACTAACCAAAGCAACGATTCAATTTGAATTTCCCGTGTTAATAATAATAATAAAAAGCATTTATGTTCATAACGCTGGACACTGACCGATTCTACCAACATTTCAAATAAAAAATCATTAAGTAGGTTCCAAACCCACACAAAAAAAATCCAAAATAACCAAAGACAAAAAATATATCAGGATAAGGGTAAGGTTATTGAACTTTTAATTATTTAAGTCGACAGATCACTTTTACCAAGGAATAGAGTTTGTAAAAATATTTAAAAAAAAACAAGTGACATACCTCTTTTGTTCAATAAAAATTCAGGGTCATCTTTACCTACCCCGACGCCAAATAATTTTGTACCCGATAAAAGTGTTTCAACAAAAATCTAAAGCAGCTTCAAAATGAAAATAAAAAAAAACATTTTTTTATTTCAGCCGCGGTTGCGGACATTAATATAACCTTTTTTCCTTTTCTTTAAGGATCGCATCGTATTATCAAATCCTGTATAGCTACACCTCGAAAACGATGACGTAACGAAACATAAATGGAACCCCCACTCTTCCGCCCCCGCTCACCTTCCCGCCGGCATTGCACACGCACAAGGTGCAGCTGTCAAAGTTGTGATCCCTGAATATGTTGACGGCCGTATCTGTAAGGAGTATGTTGAGCACCAGCGAGCTGGCCTCGGGCGTCCGCTGCATCGTTTGGGGCGTGGCCACCGGCTCGACCGAGTTCAGGTTCTTGTTGAGGTACGACGAGGCGGTCGAGTTGGCGGGCGAGGGCAACTCGTACGGCGGAGGCGGCGGCCTGAAACCTGCGGGATGCAGGGGACTGGGCGGGAAAATGTTCGAGTTGTGATGCACGTTGTTCGGTATCGACGGGGTGGGAGTTCGTATCCGACTGTTGACGCTGCCTGGGGCGGAGTTACCGCTGGCGGCACCCTGCTGCGTCTGCTGATTCTTGTTGTTCTCCATGTGTTGCATCCACGACGGCTTGTAGACGCAATTGCTTGGCACGTGTACGGGTTGGATTTGGCTAGGGAGGTTCGTTAGGGGCGCGTACTTGCTGCTGCCCACCATTTTGCACACGGTCGGCGGCTTAAATACGAAACTCCAGTCTTCTGAAACGAAAATGACCCGGTAAACGCGGCAAGGTCGTCGTCGTCGTCCCAGACCTATATTTTCCTCCTGCGGACTGCCCATGTTCGGATAAATCTCCTGTTTGATCTTGACCACGCCCAGATCCATAAAGTCGGGCTGATGGAGGTCGAGGGGTCCGCACGGCGACGCGATCGGGTTGTGTTCCAAACTGGGCGGGGTCGGGAACATTTTGCTCAACTCTTCGGCCCGCGGGATGCCCACGTTCGGGCATCCGCTGCCGCCTCCGTGACCGGAAGACAAACGTTTGTTGTTGACCGTCGCTGAAGTCGAATCGTCATGGTGCAAGATGTGATGGTTGGTGTTGGGACCCGCCGAACCCGGCGGCGTCTGTATCTGGATTTGCGGGAAGCACTGTAAGAAGCCTCGTTTACGTGTCCCGCCGCACACTGCGATATTAACGATATAAAACTGATCGAAAATAAAAAATCAATATGTGTTTTCTCTGCGCTATTAAGCATTTGTTCATCTCAGTTATTTGGTTGTTATATTACGTCAAATCGGAAATCAATTCTCCTTATCAACTTTTATGTATAAATATATCTTTTACATGCAAACTGGATCTCGATTTAGGAACAAGAAGATTATATTACTTTTCCAGGCGCGATCTTTATAAGTAATAATTTCTATATACGTATTACACGGGAAACATTCTAACCTTTTTTTTATGGAGAAAAAACTGGCTGCTATGTTTTGCCCCTTTATGGCAAAAATTTTAGAAATAATTCGTATCTTAAAGAAATACATCCAAAAAATTTATCATCGAAAAAATTTGAGAAACTTTTTACAGAAGCTCAAATTTTACTAAAACTTCCGAAGAAACCAGCAAAATTATGTAATTTATGTAACCTTAGCTATTCAGAATCGGATTTAAATAAAACTGTAAATTGCATGTTATTATTGCTGATGTTTAGTTTATTAGATTAAGCCAAAAAATTGAGTATTTTGTTTTAATGAAAAATATATCGACAAAAAATTGTTTGACCGGAAAAAGGTTTATTGTATTTGTATTTTCATTTTTTTTGTCCCGATCTCATTTATTGCATCAAAACAACCAAACAATTGGGGTAAAAATATTTATCCGAATATATTTTTGTAGGAAATAAAAAGTTCTTGTTTAAAATTTCCGACGATTCCGAAAAATGATGTCTTAAAAATGAATTTTTTTTTATTTAACATTTTGGTTATTTTTGTAACAAACAAATCAATACAGAACAAAGAAACAATATTGATTTTTGAAGGGAACTTCTACAAAAAAGGTCTCCTAATATATAAAATTATTTAAAAAAAAGTTATTCGCGAAAGAACTTGAAAAAAATATATGTTTGTTTTTCGCGATTTTCCCCCAATTTTTGTTGCACTGAATGGATCAAATTCCTAATCTAAATCATCGAAAATTATTATATCGTCAACCGCAACCGTCAATCACTAAGCATAACGTTAAAAAGAACAATTATCTTGCTTTACTACTGAAAATTACTTATTTACAATATTCTACACATGAGCATAATATTTGCTAATGAATTGCTATTTATTTATAACTTTTCACCTTTGACCTTCTAATTGTTTTCAATTTCCTCAACTTATAAAGCTCTATGACGAAAGAAACCATTCTATCGTTTTCCAGCACTCTAACTGCAATTTATATAGCAAAAGTGAAGTTTATCCTTTCAATTTGCATTGCAGTTCCGTGAAGTTTTCCCTAATCGGTCATCTACGCTCCGAACAAAGTCCTTACTTTCATTCCGACTTTAGTTATTTTTCACTTTTCAGTTTTCTAACAATAGAAATGGCAAGGCAGGAAAGTTATATAAATTGTTTCCTTACAGGCTGGAATCTTCCATTTTAAATGAAAAGAAGACAGAATAATTTAGATTTTTATACGCAGACAATTTAAAAATTAACTATAAACGTACGCTATTCACTTCAAATAAAAATGTTGGGCCTATGGGAGGAAAACTATAAACTTGGCATATCATTGGATCAAGCACAATTAAAAATTGGGGTAAACCAAACATTAAGAATTTTGCAAATTTTGAAATATCAGAATGATATTTTTGACTAACCCTGTGTCTAGTCGTCCTTCAAAATATTAAATTGTTACTGATTTTAATTTAAAACGTTTAGAATATTTAAAAATCATCTTCGATCAGAAATGGATATCAAATACGCCACTGGGCGCCGGGGCGCATGGTGGGCGTGGCCGCTTACCGCCTCGTCGCTGCTGGTGTAATCGGAATTGTCGAAAATTTGATCCAGATCTTTGTAGGACGGCTGCAGACCCTCGCTGGTAAACAAGTTCTCCACCTTCTTCTCTTTGGGCTCCTCCTTGATGACCACGCCCCTCTTGAAGCCGTCCAGGTTGCAGTTGGCGCCGCCCCCGTCCTCGTCGAACTCGTAGGGGTCGCCGGGTCGCTTGACGCCGTGCGCCTGCGTTACCGTCTGCGCCGTGTCAAGCTCTGCCCCATCTCCGGGCTCCTGTTTGATCTCCTGCTTGATGTTCACGACCCCACCGAGCAGCTCCTTGCACTGACCAACGACGTTGTGGTTGTACAACGAGTATAGGTCCAGTCTGTTCCGGTTCAGCCTGTTCTCTTTGCCGTCGCCCTTGAATCTCTTCACCGGGTGATTGAGCCACGCGTCCTGCGTGGAGTAATCGTACAGCATGTCTAAGGTGTGCTCCTCTTCGCCCAAGGCCACTTCGTAATCTGCATTGATGAGAACAAAATGTTAAAAGGGGAACAAAGCAATGGAAACGAATTGAAAAAAAGCTTGATGAACGATTAGAGTGGTAGTACAAGATTAGCGCCAAAATTTCCCGGCCTGATATAGATACAGCTCCACGATAAAACTTTCTCTTCTTATAAATATATATCTTAGTAGGCTGCGAAAAAAAAATTGAAGTCTTGCGTCAAATAGTTTTTTATTGACAGCATTTTAAACAATGCGTGTCGGAAAAAATGTAGCAAATAACGCAAATTGAGTATAGAGCAGTCAAAGTTTTCGACAAAAGAAGGGTTAGCACCTAAAATAATTAAAGAAAGGCTGGATGGTGTGTACGGCCAAAGTTCTCCTTCGTATTCTGTAGTGAAAGAATGGACAAAACGTTTTCGAATGGGGCATGAGTCCCTTGAAGATCAGTCAAGAACTGGTCGATCAGTGGAGGTCATAAACGAACATATTGTTGCGATTGTGGAAGAGGTGGTATTGAGTGATCGACGTTTAAAGGTCAAGGAAATGTAAGAAATTACTAAGCTTTCTGATCATTTAGGTATGCATAAGGTTAGTGCAAGATGGGTTCCTAAAAACCTTTCGGCTATTCAAAAACAACGCCGTGGCCAGTGTGCGCGGTCTTTTTTGGAACTCAGTGGATCGGAACCGAAGCCTGTGATAGAAACTATTGTGACGGGAGATGAAACTATGGTTCTCTATTACGACCCTCTATCGAAAAAAGAATCAATGGAGTGGCATCGTAAGGGTGAAGCATCTCCAAGAAAATTCAGTCTGCCAGTCAACAAAAAAGGTGATGGTAACGATCTTTTGGGATTGTGAAGGAATTCTTTTGATAGATTTTAAAGAAACTAATACCACTGTCAATAGTAAATATTACGCAACATTATTACATAAATGGCGAGACTGCATACGTGTAAAATGTCGAGGAAAATTGACCAGAGGCGTGCGTCTTTTGCACGATAATGCACCTGTCCATACTGCTGGTGTTGCACAAGCTGCCATTTTAGAGCGACTATTATTTGTTTAGATACTTGAAAAAGGACTTACGTGGACGAAGGTTTAACGACGAAGTTGAGTTAAAAGAGGCTGTTTTAGCTCATTTTGCAGTCAAACCAAAAGAATATATTTTTAAAGGGATTGAGTTGTTAATAAAGAGATGTAATAAGTGTATTGAAGTCAAGGGGGATTATATTGAAAAATAATAAAAAATTGTTACTCTACTTTGTTTCTTTCATATTCAGGCCGGGTAATTTTGGCGCTGCCCTTGTAGGATGTGTGAAAGAAGAGTGCAAAGCGAATTTTCTTTTGTTTTCATTGTTTTTAACTTTGTACCGACCCTTACTACTCAAAATGGGCCTCTTCAACGTTACGAGACCGCCGTTGACGCCGGCGCCGTCCTGCGTCTTTTTCTCCGGTTGTTTACCGTCCCGGTCCTTGTCTTTGGGGCTGTTCGTAGGGCTCTCGACGCTCTTGAGCGGTTGACGGCCGTCGCCGTCGAGCGGCGTGTGAGATTTCTCGGGTCCCGTGGCCGGCGACGACGTTTCGGCCGCGTGAGGCGGGTGCGGCGACAGCGTCGGCATCGGGACATCGCCGGGCGGTACCGACGCCGGTTGCGAATGGGGCCCGGGCAACGGCGACGGCGCTATCGACGCGGGGCTGCCCACCGAGTTGGCGGCGACGCTCTCTTGAGTGCGGGGATACGAGGGCGGACCGCCCTGAGGCGTATACGAGCCGCCGCAGCATCTGCAAACAGACAGGAGGAGGTGTTAACGATCCGAGGAGATTGCCGGTTTGTCGAGAACCCACACCATCCAAGCTGAAAGAAATTAGTTGTTTGTCTCGATAGAGGCGTCGAAATTGTTGAACCGACTGAATATATACAGAGCGAATTTAAAGAGTTTGTGTGTATATTCTACGGGGCGGCATTGCATGCGTTGAGACGGGTCCCCGGCAAGGGTTCAGGTTTAGCTTACAAAAAAAAAACGCCACACTGTGTTAGTTGTAGGCAAGTAGATTCCGCCAACTAACCAAAACTAACCAGTTTTCATAATGTAGCATTGCCCAATAGGACGCGAATTTTTTTGTTAGTATCGGTAGAGGCGCTTTATCAAATCGAGCCTACCTCTTGGACGG
Source organism: Cylas formicarius (assembly GCF_029955315.1). NCBI lineage: Eukaryota > Metazoa > Arthropoda > Insecta > Coleoptera > Brentidae > Cylas > Cylas formicarius. The sequence goes on along the minus strand of NW_026844326.1, from coordinate 26,401,918 downwards.
CTCATCGGTTACCGAACAGATTCGTCCCTTAAAATATATACGTGGAGGGCCGCGTTACACAACGCGGGTAAAAATGATCGAAACGAAGGAAGTAAAACCACATCACCCGCAATAAAAGAACCAGAACCACGATTAACGCTCACGTACATATATATTTACACAACAATCGCTAATGATTATAGTGAAAGCGTGAAAGGAGACATAATCAAAAGCGCCACTCCGCGCGAGAGATTTAGTAGCGTTTAGTTGGGTTAAATCCTTCACCTCCGGCGGATGATCATTTTGGAACGTCCGTTGAAGCCACACGGATGCGGGGGCAGTCATCACGAATATGGACGACGCACGACGATGATGGGAAAGTGGTCCGGCGGTGTAACATTGGAATTCGATACCGACGGTGAGACGATATTATTATTAATTCTTGGCAAGATTCCCGTTAAAAAAAGATCCCTTAGAAAGGCCGTTTTTTAAAGCTAATTCTTTTATTATATAATTTTTTGACAAAATAAAAAAAGGAGGAAAATTAAAATTATACTAAACTATACAATATTTCGAGAGGCGCCAGTGTTGTTCATTACCATTTTTTCTAATTAGTAGTTAGATACGAACACGTAAACCCAGAACAAACATCATACAGAAGCGATGAAAGGGCAAAACTGTCAAATCGATTCAGCTGTGTGCTTTTTGCTTTGCAAAGAGAGCGTAAAATATACCTGGAGGAAGTAATTCTAATGCTTTTCGTAACTGTAATAGCAGATAGCGTTACGAAATAACTTTTTTTTTAAGACCCTAGGTAGTGAGTACGGTTTAAGATGTGTATTACGTGTGGAAGTACACGAAAACTCTTGCCGATAAAAAGGAAACTGATTCGTCAAGTTTGACAAAGCGATTTAATAGTGACGGTGATTTTTTTTTATAAATTGAATTTTTAATTTGAAAGAAAAATAATATTAAAAACAATTGTTTTACCTGTAATATGCAAGGTTCCATTTTATTTCCATGTAATACAAAAATTCTACGATTTCGCTATTTCTCCCAGTGTGGGGCAAGCATCGCCTATTGGAAGCGTGACGTCAAACATCCCTTACCCACATAAGCAAGCACTTTTTGTCGCTTCTGTATGATTTATGTTTTGGGATCGGGGTGTCGCCATGTACCGGCAGTTTTTGACAATACAAAACAATGGGGGAAAATTAGGATTGTATTTTATATTTTGCTCAGGCTTCTATTGCAAACTACAGAATATTTTGAGAAGTGCCAACATTTGGTTGTTATTATCTTTTTTCGAATTGAATGTTGAATATTTGATTTAAACACATCGACCCAGAATAAACACCATACAGAAACGACACAAGGACGGGTTCAAAAATGTGTGAGTGGGGGAAATGCGGGGCAACTGTCAAACAGGCCGGTTTGTGCTTTTCATTCGTTGTGTTTATTCTTGCTGCGAAAAGAGAAAATGAAATATACCTGGACGAAGTAATTCTAGTACTTTTCGTGGCTGTAATAGCAGATGCCGTTGCCAAATATCTTTTTTTTCTCTGCAAGACCCTGTCATGTGTGTGAAAGTAAACGAAGGTCTTACCAATAAAAAGGATATTGATTCTTCAAGTTCGACAGAGCAGCCTGTCAGTGACGGTGACTATTTTAAATATTGATTTTTTAAACTTGAAAGAAAAATAATTCTGTTTTACATATGATGTGCAAAATTCTATTATATTTCTCCCGCGGTAAAATGTGGGGGAGTAATGCAAGCGTGACGTCAGAAATCCCTTACCCATGTAAGCAAGCGCTTTTTGTCGCATCTACGTGGTGTTTATTCTGGGACGGGTGTATCGCCATCTAGCGGCAGATGTTGGAAGTTAAGGATCGCGCGCGTTTTACTGACGCATTCTATTATACCCGCGTGTCAAAAGCTCTCCCACCGTCCGGCACCGAACGATCCGACGACACCGCGTCCCGCAAACCAACCGAAAAGAACCAACACCCAAACCAAACCCGGGCGGCGCGAAGACGGACACGGGGGCCCGGGTGGGACCAACCTTGAGTCGGAAGAGGACGCGGGGGGTCGCAAATCGCAGCCCGCGACGGCGGCGGCGGTCCGCGTCCGCCTAAAAGGTACGGGTTCGACTTTGGGCGTCGGAGATCGTTTGTGGAAAGGTACGCGCCTCGACGACGACGATGACGACTTCGACAGTTTCAACGACGGCTGCGTACCGCCGGACGTGGCCTGGAGCGGCACCCTACCGCCGACGTACTTCCTAGGTCTGCGGAGATAGTTGACGGGCGGGGTGTATTTCAAAGTGCGGGTCGGCGAGGGGGAAGCGGTCGCGCGCCGCGCTCTACTTACTTTGAACATGTACAGGGGGTTTTTCGCATCGGATCCGTAAACTCCCAGTCGCCGGGTTCGTTCCTGCCGCCCCCGCAGACGCAATCCTGCCACGCGCGTTCGGGGAGCACCTGAGCCACGCTCGGTTCCCGAGACATCGAGCCGATATTCTCTACGGAGACGGTATACGGACCCGGTTGGGGGACGCGACTGTTGATTTGCACAGGCGAAGGGGGCGGGGTCGGTACCACCGTTATGGGGGACGCGGCGCCCGTTTTCGCTAGTCGATCCGTCGCGACGGCGGCCGAGTCGGCGACCACGCCCCCGCTCAACACCGCCTGATTGACCATGTCGTCTAGGTCGGTGACGAGAACGAAGCACGACGGGTATCGCATCTTCACGCCGCCAACCACCACTTCGACGACGCTGCTGTCGGTTAGGTTGGAGCTCTTGTTCAACGGGTAGAATTGGCCCCAGTCGTCCAGCCAGCGGTCGTTGTTTTCCGGCGAGCGGAAACTTTGGCCGGTCAGGGTACCGGCCAGGCCGAAAGGCGCCAATATCACTGGAAAATTCGAAACGTTAGATGGAACCCAAAACGTGACACGTTGCCCCCTTCCCTAAGGCAATAGCGTTTACTGGGTGCAATAATGGCATATATCAAAAAATTACTATTTTTAGTTAATTATATCATAAAACTAGCACAATACCGGCAAATAGTTACCTCAGTTCCGCTAGAGAGAGTTAGTGCCACTATTGAATTTCCCGCGTTTTTTAAACTATTTTACACGCAAAACCGGCACATAACCCAGTGTGTCCGTGATCGCCGCAGAGTAGAAGCAAAGGTGGCATATTTTATTAAGTACGGCAAATTGGATTGAATAATCTATATTTTTGAAACACAATAGCGGAAAATTGAAAGTTATGTCATTATTGTATGTTTAAATGTTACTGGAACGGCGTGTTTTGTGCCAATCTTGCATATTTCATTGTAGCTAATTTTTTGCTTATTGCTTCAAGACCTGTGTGAGCACGCTGTCAAGCAGGTTACATGTTTAACCACGTACACCATGCATTTAACTTGGCCTTTTTATTTATTTATTTATTTATCAACGGCCCAACCGCCCAATATAAAACAGGATTCACTTAAACAAAATAGTAAACAACAAAATAAAATAAAACAAAATAAAACAAAATTAAAACAGAATGAAACAGACATATATGACAAACATTGGTTTTTCAAAATACTAATATTAGTATAGTTAGTCGACACGACACTAAGCACACTTATAAGAGTAGCGAGGCACCAACACAATGTTATACAATACTATTGCGAAGAAAAGCGGAATAGTTTTACTGTCAGTCTTTAAGTCCTTTCTCAAATATTCTTGCAATCTGGAAGCAGTCAAGTTGGTAGAATTTCATTAGTTGGCATTTATTAATATTTAGTTCCATTAAATTGAAATTGCTCGATAGCGATAGGTGATCTAAATCGGACTGGAGTTTTATACAGTCATCAACATTACAGGCTCTCATATAAAATTTTAAGTAGTCAGCAAATAATAGGAAAAATGCGTGATGAAAACATGAGGCAATATCATTCACATAGACATTGAACAGTAGGGGTCCCAGGTGCGATCCTTGTGGAACACCAGAGGGCACTTTAATTTCGGTGGATTGGAAGCTTTGGACGCGCACAATCTGCACTCTTTCAGTAAGGTACGATGTTTTTCATCTATAAGAAAGACCAGTGCCAGAAGTGTGTGGCTTACGAAAATGCGGACGAAGATGAAAGAAAAACAATGGAAGATGACTTTTTAATTCATCAAGGGGAAAAGAATCTAATCGGAAGAAAAAAAGAGACCGATAAGGAAAAATGTGCTCAAAATTACCAGGTTAGTTGTTTTGACTTGATTATAATGTTACACGTATTTTTATAATACAATGATGTTAAAACTTTGATCTACTGTTTTATTGATATTTTGTTATCAAAATATTGCACTTGATTTGTGAAACTGATGTGTGCAAAAAAAAATCAACAACGTCAAAAAATTTAAAAACTTTTAAAAAGAATCTCAAAAAATATTTTTTGTTTTAAAAAGAGAATAATACATATCAATATACAATTATAAAGACATATCACAATAAATTTAATTTTTAATTTAAATAAATATGAGTTATCTCAATATTTCAGTTTTTATTTTAATAAATTTTAAATTCGTCGGAACTATTATTTGATGGATGTGCCACTATTGCACCCAGTGAGCGATATGGCGTTCATACGACACTGGGAATTAGTTATCCTCTAGTGTCAAAAATAGACCAAGATTATATATAACTAAAAATTCGCATACAAAATTTCTAGGTACAGCACTTTGACTGTCAATTAAAGTGATCCAATCGAATAGACTACGCCTCAAAAAAATTAAATAGTTCATATGTAAGGATATCTTAAAATAATGCCGTTGCTTTATATCTGCGTAGCTTAAACCTTAACCCTAAACCATAGACTAAATATTAATAGACCGTTTATACGCAGTTACAAAACAAGACGTAAATAATCTGTATTTATTCAAATTATTTCTTCTTTTCGGTTGTTATAAGTTTTGTGACTAATAATAAAAAGTACTGCGCCTGATCTACTGTAGTAGCATTATATGAGGGTCACTTGAAAAGTTTGAATGAGGTTAGACATGTTTCCTCGATCTTTTTCTTTTATTTTTCTACATAGTCTCCTCTATACACTCTACACTTCTCCCAGCCATCCCATCTCTCTAACCCGTTCAAATAATACCCAGGCGCTTTTGTTCACAAAGGTGATTGCCTCCTCAATTGACGAAAATCTTGGAAGTCGCTTGGGGCTAGATCTGGTGAGTAAGACGGATGGTCACCGCTGAGGTATGAGTCTTAGTGAAACAGGTTTTTTTTGCAAATTTTCCGCAATTTCTGTCCTCAGTTTGTCAAGTAATGATGGGTAGTATACTCCTGTCGACTCACTCAAAGAACTCATAAACTAACTAACTACGAGTCCAAAATAAACTTTGATAAGTGCCTATCAAAAAGTGCATAACTACGATCATTAGCTTTTAGTACCTAGTGCCGTATCTTCAGGAAACTTTTCGAGTGACCCCCGTATAAAAGAATTATATATCATATATAAGAATTATATATTATATATAATTATATATCCAAGTTAATTTGCCACACTCTGGAATCCATTACCCTTCAGTCCCGAAGTGGAGGCCTGCGCCTGTTGCATATGCCATCGGGTAAGTCGCCTGACGGGTGGGTGTTGCCTGACGTCGACGCTTGCGCAGACCGAACTCTCGCCGTGGACGAAAAACGCAAACGAAAAGGACAAGTGTCCGGCAGATGGCGCCACGAAGTTGCCGTAGCATCCCGGCTGGGTGGTGGCAGAGCCGCCGCCGCTCGGGGAAGGCGCCGCCGATGACGTGGGCTCGAATTTCTTCGCGGGGCCGTCGTACGGCTGAACGAACCACTTGCCCAAGCGGATAAAATCTCTGCAACACGAGACGGAACAGCGGAAATACGCGAAATATTCGACACGGACGGTCGCTATAATACCTGGACAAGAGACACCGCTCGATGAGATTATGGAGCGCCTTGAACAGCAGCGAACGGCATTCGTACGACAGGCCGCTTTCCCAAGAGCCCTGCTCGCAATCTGTAAACGAAAAGAGAAATAAATCGACAGGTTTAGTTAAGTCCGTGACGTCACATATTCGCAGACCACCGAACAACGCAACGCGCTCATTCGGCGCAAACAAAGACATTTAAAGTACATAATAACACAGCAAATCACATGAACATAACCTCACTTAGCCCTTTATCAGACCGTCTCTTTCGTATTTTTTGATGCGATTCAACAAGATTGTTGTAATGTGTTATTGGTGACACTAACAGAATTTTACTTCTTAACGCTTGGTTTCCTAAAAAAGGTTTTTTTTTGTAGTGTCTAGTATTCTACGTAATTCATATTAGATATTTTTCGGTTTTCATATTTAAATTACTCTTGTAGAGCAAATCTGGCCACCTCATCGGAAAGAAAATGTTTTTGCACAAACAGGAAGGGATTAATCCTCCATCAGGTACTACGTTATTTCTTCATCGAATAAATTTTATTCCCACTAACCACCAAAAAGTGTGTTTGTTTATATTTTCCATCTCGGAAAATTTATGCACGTGCAAAACGTTGCTCCGTATTCAAGCCGCGTAAAAGGCTACTTGTAATACCAAAACAGGAAGCTTGTAAGGTCTTTCCTATTTTGTAAAATCGTTTAACCGTCGATTAATAATATAAAAATAAACAAAAGTAAGGTTAGGCATTATGACACCTAATTTATACGCCGTAAAGCATCTGACGTCATAATGACGTCAGGAAGATACCATTTCGCGAACTTCTACGTCATCCTTTAACCGGCAATCAACCGGATTATATTGTTCTACGATTGCCGCGTAAACGACCGATAAAACGTCCGGTGGTAACGGCCGATCAGTTTAGGGCTTCCCCCCAAAAAAAAAGTTACGAGCCGCGATAAAAGGGCCCTCCATTGGCGGCGGGCCTCGCAACTACCTTGAAAACTCGTATTGTTGGAAAACGGCGTCCCGCGCGCACGAGGCAGTATCCCGGGCACTGTTGCCGAATCCTCTCCCGGTTCTTCGCCCTTCTCGTGTATATTAAGTAACTATTTTTATTAAAAACTTTCTTAAAGCTCTTACTTTATTCTTATTTGATTTTGTATATGACATTTTCGTCAAGGTACCAATCCACTGCATAATTTGACATTCGCTGCAGTTTTTCTTTTAACTGCAATTAACTGATACGCCGGTCGATTATTAAAAGCGAACGACGTAGAATTAGTTATCGCCGCGCGAATGATACCCGCACGTTGTTTTGTTTTATAAATAGATTCGAATCAATTGCGTTAAAAATAATGAAATAAATCAGTGTAACGCGACGCTCGCCTTCGTCGCCACCCATACGAATCGCCGATAAGCGTGTGGGCAAAGTGGTCCGTCGAGGAGAATCGGCGAGGCGGCAACGTCGCGGACGAGTCACCTCTGCAAACAAACAATCGCTCCCGACTGTCGATAATTTCACCTTGAGAGGCGGATCGCTCGATTTGATCGAACGTCAAAACGGCGGCAGATATTTAAAGTCGGCTTTTTCGGTATTTGGCGGGTTTTGGGCTGCCTTGTCGCTCTAAAAATAGGCGCCACCTGGCGTTTGCTCCATCTCGCCACCCCTCCGCCTACAACAACGTCGCCACGTCCTCGAAGCGGTTTTACCAAAGATTAAATGAAATAAGGAACGTTGATTTCAGATTTTGTGTGCCAGACACAGTCAGAGACCAGAGACAAATTAGGAAGGATTAATCGAAGACGTGTGTGCCTGTGGTGCAAGCGCTTAGTGGGAAAACTTTGAGCCCAGCTCATCGGACTCAAATACACAGTTGAGACTCGACCGGTAGAAAGTTATCGACGTAAATACTTGTTACTCAGTCTTCCGCCATAACCATATATTTCGTGCGTATTATTTAAATAATCATGATTTAATTTTGAACTACTCCGTAGTTTGTCACACGGTAAACTTTGGTCTGTGACCTCTGGTGTGAAATAACACTAGCATTCTGCAGTTTGTTATGAACCGCCGATTTTATGTATAGAAGCTTTTATTTACCAGCTTTAATTAAAAGTGAAAGTACGCGTCGCGATCTGGTCTAAAAATTCTACTGAAGGCAACGGCTACAGTTTCTTGTTTCATGTCCAATACGAGTGAAATTAAGATTAATAAGCATGAATTTAGCAAAATGCAAAGAACGGCGGTAATTGTGTTAATTCCTCGACAGGTGTGTAAGGATAATCAAAATAAAAATAACGTAATGAAGCAGAATCGAGTCTAATCCTCCCGGTTCGACAACTACGTCTTAACTAACTTATCGTAAACCCAAAAAACATCGCATAATAATACCCTAATTATCTCCTCACCGCAACTTGCCCACCCTGTCCTTTTTGCCTGAGACGCCGATACATTTTACGATCGGCAAAAAAAACAAGGCGGCGCCTCTTTGTTGCGGGGTCTTGTCGGATATGACGTAATAATATAAATATTCCAACACTCGGCCATCCTGACTATTGGTCTGTCCTCAGACCTAATGGTGAAATTTAAACGTAACTTCAATCTTTCAAAACTACAATACCATTCTAGCTTGGTGCCTAGTCTTAATCATTACGTAATAAAAAAAACATAATCAATTGTAGGTAGTAGGGTATCTTAAACATAAGCGACATTCCTTTATAAACAATAAAATAAGCAACATTTGCTTATAGGCAACGTTTGCCAAAACACAAAACACCAGCGACGTTCGCTCATAGGCAACGTTTGCCAAAATACAAAATACGAGCGACGTTCGCTCATAGGCACGTTTGCTAAAATACAAAGCACGAGCGACGTTCGCTCATAGGCACGTTTGCCAAAATACAAAGCACGAGCGACGTTCGCTCATTGGCACGTTTGCCAAAATACAAAACACGAGCGACGTTCGCTCATAGGCACGTTTGCCAAAATACAAAGCACGAGCGACGTTCGCTCATAGGCACGTTTGCCAAAATACAAAGCACGAGCGAAGTTCGCTCATTGGCACGTTTGCCAAAATACAAAGCACGAGCGACGTTCGCTCATAGGCACGTTTGCCAAAATACAAAACACGAGCGACGTTCGCTCAGAGGCACGTTTGCCAAAATACAAAACACGAGCGACGTTCGCTCATTGGCACGTTTGTCAAAATACAAAACACGAGCGACGTTCGCTCAGAGGCACGTTTGCCAAAATACAAAACACGAGCGACGTTCGCTCATTGGCACGTTTGCCAAAATACAAAACACGAGCGACGTTCGCTCAGAGGCACGTTTGCCAAAATACAAAACACGAGCGACGTTCGCTCATTGGCACGTTTGCCAAAATACAAAACACGAGCGACGTTCGCTCATAGGCACGTTTGCCAAAATACAAAGCACGAGCGACGTTCGCTCATAGGCACGTTTGCCAAAATACAAAGCACGAGCGACGTTCGCTCATTGGCACGTTTGCCAAAATACAAAACACGAGCGACGTTCGCTCATAGGCACGTTTGCCAAAATACAAAACACGAGCGACGTTCGCTCATTGGCACGTTTGCCAAAATACAAAACACGAGCGACGTTCGCTCATTGGCACGTTTGCCAAAATACAAAACACGAGCGACGTTCGCTCAGAGGCACGTTTGCCAAAATACAAAACACGAGCGACGTTCGCTCATTGGCACGTTTGCCAAAATACAAAACACGAGCGACGTTCGCTCATTGGCACGTTTGCCAAAATACAAAACACGAGCGACGTTCGCTCAGAGGCACGTTTGCCAAAATACAAAACACGAGCGACGTTCGCTCATTGGCACGTTTGCCAAAATACAAAACACGAGCGACGTTCGCTCATTGGCACGTTTGCCAAAATACAAAACACGAGCGACGTTCGCTCATAGGCACGTTTGCCAAAATACAAAGCACGAGCGACGTTCGCTCATTGGCACGTTTGCCATTAATCCTCTTCGTTTTGTATACTAATCCACTTTTTAACATGGTCTGCGGCTACAACAGTTCTTCTACGTTTGAACCCCTCTCGTAAGTCTTCAACTTGGTATCTGTCATTAAATAGTACTTTTGTGATGCGAAAAGGGCCTTTGTATTTCGGATGAAGCTTATGACTGGCACCCGTAGTAGGTATACTCGTTATTAATACTCTAACTAGGTCACCGTCGTTGTACCTTTTGGAATCTCGTCGTGTTTTATCATAGCGTTCTTTTTGTTTTTTCTGGTCCCTCGATATGTGATCCGAAATTTTACACCTAAGCTCTTCCAGGTCTAGCCTATCGATTTCGTCTTGGATTTCATTCAGAATTATTGCCTCTGCCGCATGTTTTGAATTAGAGCCAATAAGCGCCTTCATGGGGGTCGAATTAATACCCTTATTAAAACTTGTATTAAGTGCGATTTGCACTTGTTTTATCTATTTGTCCCAATCTCTTTCGTCCTTGCCTGCAGCTGTTGTTGATAGCGCACCCACAATGGTTTTGTTATATCGCTCACATTGGCCATTACTTCTGGGCGAAGCAACGGCATTTAAAACGTGCTTAATCCCATAAGTATTACAAAATGTTCTAAAAGTTCGAGATGTAAAAGCTGTCCCTCTATCGCTTATAATTCTGCTAGGTACTCCAAATAGATATATTAGGTCGGTTAAAACCCTAATAACGTATTTACTTTTTTGATTATGTACTGGTTCGATTACAGTGAATTTAGTAAATGCGTCAACAATCACAAAAATATACTTATTCTTCGTTTTGCTTGTCATAAACGGCCCAACATGATCTACATGTAATGTATGAAAAGGAATCGGATGTTTCTCAATAGGGTTCAATTTACATTCTCGTTTAGAAAACGACTGTTTGTAATACATACAACTTAGACAAGCGTTAACATATTTCGTTACGAATTTCCTCATTTTTGCGAACCAATAGTTTTCACGAATTCTTCGTAACACTTTTTCTACATTAAGATGCCCATAATCATCATGACACAAACGACAAATTTACATACGTGCTGCTCGTGGAACAACCCATGCTTTGGTTCCATTTCCTAATTTTTTGTATAATTTGTTATTCCTTAACTCATACTGCTCAAAGTAAAACTTTGTATCGCTATTTTTTATTTTATCGGCTAAAATGTTTCGGATTCTACAAATCTGTTCATCTTGCATTTGTGCGCCGGTAATCCAGTAAGCTTCTGTCAAGTCTATTTGAAAAACTTCAACTTTAAAATTATTGTTCGATTTGGGGTTTCTGCTAAGAGCGTCAACATGCGTCATCTTTTTGCCGGCCCTGTACTCAATTTCGAAGGTATATTCTTGAATTTGCGGCCACCATCTTCCAATGCGCGGGATCAAATCCTTCTTTGATAAGCTCGTTCGCAAGGCATTACAATCCGTAAACACTTTAAAGTTTATCCCCAATAAATAGACCCGAAAATATTTTAAGGCATAAACTACAGCCATAGTCTCGAGTTCGTATGAGTGGTACTGCCTTTGGTCGCTTGTTGTTTTTTTTTGCTAAAGTAAGAGACAACGTGCGTATTACCCTCAGCATCGTATTGAAGCAATATTGCCCCGACACCGATGGAACATGCGTCTGTGTGAAGTTCGGTTTCTAATTTAGGGTTATATATTGCAAGAATTGGACAAGATATAAGCTTTTGTTGAATTTGGTGAAATGCTTCTTTTTGTGGTACGCTCCATATCCAATTCGCACTTTTGAGAGTTAATTTTGTTAGAGGCTCGACAATCATGGAGAAGTTCTTGACAAATTTTCGAAAATAACTTGCTAATCCAAGAAATTGACGCACTTGCTTAACGTTGGAAGGATAACTCATATCCAATACCGCTTGAATATTCTTCTTACCTGGCCTCACTCCTTCTGCACTGATTTCTCTCCCAAGATATTCTAGAGTAGTTGCAAGAAATACGCACTTACTGATTTTTAAAGTAAAGTTATGTGCACGAAGTTGGATTAACACCTTTTTTAAGCGTTCTAGTCCAAGGCGGACGTTTGAATTTGGTGTTATTCTCATGAAAACTATAAATTTCGGTAGGCATGTTACCCACGGTGTTTAGATACGCATAAAGTGCATTGGCATTCTCATGTTGTGCGGCTCTAACAGTTCGCGATATATTATCGTCTTTAATACCGTCGATTACTGCGTCAATCAAATAAACGTCAGGTATATTTATGTTAAGTGCCCTTAATTTAGACATTTTTTTAAAACAATAATCTCCTATGTTTTGTCCCGGCTTAGTTTCGTAATTAGCAGCGTCCTTTAGTAACTTGGAAAATGGAACAGACTTACGGAAATAGAGGCTCATTGATGTTTTAATTTCAATCCAGCTTGAGTCGTACTCCAAGTTCTCGTCGTACCATTGACGAGCGTTACCTCGTAATCGTCCGGAAATTATTCGAAGAATAGTATCATCGTCCCACTGATAACGTTCTGCCAAACTATCCACTTTACTCAACCAATTATCCACCATCACGTCATCCCGACTTGGGTCAAATTTTGGCACTAAAAGTTCGTCTCCCGCGCGAAAGACCGGCTTACGCCTTTTTAAATCATTTAATTCTTTCCTCAAACGTTTTATTGTCCGTTTTCTCCTCGAGCTATTATCGGAAGAGCTATAACTCGAATTCGAACTGTCACTATCACTTCCCGAAGACGAGGATGAACGTTCTTTCCGTGTATTACGCTTTTCACTTGTAACTGTTTTCGATTTAAATCTTCCCATGACGTACAATAATTTTAACTTGTCCGAGAAGAGAAAAAAAAAAAACGAAAACGATTGTAAGTGATTTTAGTAAAATCCCACCGCTGCTTTGTAAGGATAATCAAAATAAAAATAACGTAATGAAGCAGAATCGAGTCTAATCCTCCCGGTTCGACAACTACGTCTTAACTAACTTATCGTAAACCCAAAAAACATCGCATAATAATACCCTAATTATCTCCTCACCGCAACTTGCCCACCCTGTCCTTTTTGCCTGAGACGCCGATACATTTTACGATCGGCAAAAAAAACAAGGCGGCGCCTCTTTGTTGCGGGGTCTTGTCGGATATGACGTAATAATATAAATATTCCAACAGGTGACAGCTTTAAATGTCTGTCAAAAGTGTCAAAACTTTAAATGTTTCAAAACCTCCTGAATAAAAATTTGACACCGAAAACACGTAACAGGAATATCCAGCGGTCCGAACGTGAAAAGGGACAACAATAAAAACCGTGTCCAAACACGATGCTAATCTAGTGTGCTGTGGCGCGCCTTTTCCTCTCTTCTTTTTTTAACACCGGCAGGAAAAAAAACAGCCCGCAGCCGGCTAGATTTTAGTGCGCTCCGTCAAAGTCGATGAACCCGGTCGATAACGGCCGCCGCGTGTTGCATTCGACTGTTATGCAGCGCCGCGTTGCCAAATCGACCGCGTACCTTTCCGAACCCCTGCTCCGCGATGCCTGCCTATTTTCGGAGTTTCACGACCCCGATGGGGTGGCCGCCGCGAATATTGCCGCCACCCCCAGTTCTGACGACCCCGCATAGTCGACCGGAACGCCGCAGCAGCGCGCCACGTGGTGACCCCAAATACGGCAAAGACCACAACAATGCGACGTTGCCGCCGGCTACGTAGAAACGGGGACGATTTTATTGGCGATTCCAGAGATCTATGCGACCCCTAACACCGCTACTATTCAAGGTTAATCGACAGTCCATTTAATAATTTTGAAGCTGCGGAAATATCATCGAACTATAACGGATTACTTAAACCAAAACCAAGGGATAACACCAACTGCTCCGTTTAAAGCCTGGTAGACGCGGATTTCAACGTGCATTTTCCGCGAAAATATTGTAACGAAAAGATTAGCGGCAATCTTTACGTGCCAAATAATTTAGCAAAGCATTGTTTGTTTTCGTAAACTTTAACCTAGATGAAAAATGTAAATGAAGCTGAAAAATGTGTTGGAAAGTGGGCCGTTTTTAAATTATTGAGGGAGTCCGCAGGTCAAATGAAAACTCCCAAGAAAAGTGCGGCCGACTGTCCAAAAGTGTAATTCGAAGAAGTCTACTCTTGTTATTTTAAAATAGAAAACCCACCGTAGATAAGATTTTATGGTTCACTTTAAATAATATGGATTTTGCATGGGAAAAGCATAATCGGAAAGCACTGTTACTGGAAAGCGGTAAAATTGTTTGCTGGCTACGAAAAAACTTGAGAGGTGTAAAGCAGTACCGAAGCGAGTACAAAAAAATCTTTTATCTTGATGAGACGTGGATTAATGAATGATATATGACACCCGATGCTTAGCAAGCTTTCATGGACGGCTTGTCAGCAGGTAATCAAGTCATAAGGAAAATAGGAGACTAATCGTCCATATTGTCCATTTGTTTTTGAATACCATTTCGCTGCAATGTTAAAATATCTTCCGGCTGAATCAGTATCACTTATGGGTAACGAAAAAATCAATTACGACGTATAGAGAAGACTCTAACTTCATCTTGGAGAAAACCAGAAATTATCGACCATAAAAATATTGATTTTGATGATAATTTGGCAAAGAAGAAAATACTGAATGGAGTATAGTTACACGAACATTATTTTTTATGAGCCCAGAGAACTGGAGAACAGTAGTCCAGACTATTATGATTTTTTAAAATATATATATATATATATATATATATATATATATATATATATATATATATATATATATATATATATATATATATATATATATATAATGTTTAATAAAAAAACTGAGTACCTAATATTACTAATATTGCCTGATTTTTATTTTGTTGTATTAAAATTATTTCGTTTTTACGAGTATCCAAATGCATAAATTGACCCAAACCTGGGCCCACTCGATAAAAACAAAGGATTTTGTAGTGAAATCAATGCAAAACAGTGAAAGTGGCTTCAGTATTTATTGGGCCACTCTGTAGTCCCTTTAAATACCTAATAAGGTTTCCTCACTTTACACCTTACTAAAATATAAATAGAATTGACAGTTTTGCAAAACAAAATATGTAATATTATTAGTATCAGGACCCACTACGACTGCAATTATTATAAACCTAGATGAACAACTCTCATGAACCTCTGGCGGAAAAAATTATTACAATCGTTTTTAGTAACATTGGAAATGGGTGCATTGTTTTCCCGCAAGGTTCATATTCGCCTTGCATTTTTTATGTTGATATCGTTTAAAAAAATAGTTTGGCAAAGTTCGCTATTCAGTGCCTTTATGGATTCATCCGAAAGTTAAACATAGAAACAGAGAATAGTTCATTTTCCGCAAAAAATGACAACGGGGCCAACAATAATGCTTTATTGTCGGTTTTGTAGATAGAATAAATTGTTTAAAAGTTCATCTGAAAATTGAGATTCGCGGACATATTTGTTTACGTTCGCGTCGCCACCACCCACAGCTGAAAAAATAGTCAATGTAAATCTGGCAACGCCGCGCGCGCCTCCTTCGAAACGACGACGACGTTGCCATGACGACGACGGCGACGATTGCCGGAGCATCTGGACCCCGCCTCGTTGCCACACCGCGCGCATAAAAAAAAACCTCCCGAATATATTAACAATCGCCCCCGGGGGAGAGAAGGGAATCATCCGATGGCGTCGTTCCTCGCTCGGTGGTGACCTTTAAAAGACCCGTGGGGTCGGCGAGGTGAAGGGGGAGCGAGAGATCGGTGGCGCGCGTGGTTATATGGATCCATTACGAAACGCAACCGTTGTGGGGGTGGGGGAAGCAAAATCGACTGAAATTAGGACAAACCGACACGCAAAATCAATATGGCGAAAAACGACAAACGAAAACCGCCAATACTAAATTACATGCAATGTTATGTCTCGCCAAGTTACCTTATTATTTATTTAACTGGCCGCCGATGGCTTTTCGTTATGTCTCAATGTCGACATGGCGGCAAATTTTTAAACAAAAAAAATAATTCGAATAGTAAAAATTTTAAAGAAATACGTTACGATGTTAACATTCGGCGCAACTGATTCATTCAAATAAGTTTCTTTATGCTGGCTGCAAGTTGCTACGCGTTTAATGAATGGTGGGTCTCCTTTTATGTCATGTCATTGTGTAAACAAATGAACCGGTAGCCTTACCGCTCCGTGTCGCTTTTGCTGGACAAACTGAGAAATTTTGCGGAGAAATACTGGCTGATGATGTCTTATATAACAGGCCGTACCCACAAGTCGTTAAGTTTTCTGTTAGGAACCTGAAATGGATCCGTTTGAATAAGCCATATAGGTACTAGACATAGAGGTCTTGCCCATCCCGATAATACAGGAATTTATAAAGCAACTTTTTTTGCGCATGCGCAATAATTAAAATCCTACGAACGACCTTGCCCATTCAACAACCGACATGGAAACTGACAGGTGGTCAATAAGTTTGAATGGGGCATTTATACGGAAGCATTATCTCAAAATATGCCTAAATCTCGCTAAATATTCTGAGCAAACGAGTTAAGTGTGTCTAAATCGATGTTTAGAAAGAAAATTTTAACATTTATAAAAATAAAATTCAAAACGCTGACCGTGGATGCTAGCTTAACAAACGTTTCTTATTTTGAATTCCACAGCGAACATGCAACTTGAAAATTACTTAATAATAATCGACGGCAAAATTCACGAGCGGCAACATCGCGGAGATCGCGCAGCAACCCAGATAGAAAAACGACGAAATTCGAGAACAAGGGTGAGAGAGATAGAGAGGCAGCCGCCCACGTCACGGTGACGTAGGAGGCCGGTGACGTCAGGCGATCGGTTTAAAGCGGCCGACGCGGAGCGACGTTCCAAAAGATTGCCCAATTTCGTTACGGCGCCATGCCACGCTGATCCGCGGTACAATAATTGCCGGCAACGCCGCGACCGCTTATCGCTCGTTGCACCGGCTCTCATCTTTCTGTGACCATCGTCGCGTCGCATGGGGCGTGCGATGTCGACGATTAAAATCGCCGCCTAAACAGGTTAAGGCGATGCGGTCGCCCCCGAACGAATCCTGCATAACTACGCACCTACACAGGCAGGATATTAAATTAAACGATACCGGGATAACGGGAACGCATATACCCTCATTTGTATTCCGTGTGGCGTCAGCACGGCCAATTACGAGCCCATGATAACAAAAGAAGAAGACTAACCTAACCTGGCATGACGCAAGAATACAACTGCTTACGAAAAAGCATGTTCTCGCAATTCAGGACGTTTTCGTGAAGTGTATAGATTTAAACAGTGTTATTCTCACTTGAGACGAAGACTCGTGAAGAGCAATATTGTATGTTGCTATAAACGATGAAGAAATTTTGAAAAATTTGCACAACTTGAACCGTACACGAAACCTTGACCGAAGTGGAATCAATATTAATAATAGGACAAAACAAAAATAATTTTTACGAAAACTGGAGGGCAGCTCAGACATAATTTTGATGCATGAAAGGAGGAAATTTCTGTCCTGTTGGTTACTGTACTGTATTTTTTTAGCGTGGCGGATATCTGTTTTATTTTTTCCGAGTGTTCCTTGAAAATTCGAAAAAGGTTCATTTTTCATATTTCATTGCAAAATGTGCAATCGAGATGAAACTAACCATGCGTCGGACACTGTGGTCTAGAACTTTGTGAAGCATGTGATTTCGTTTTTTTTTTATTCTCCGACGATGTATAAAACGTTTCACTTGAGAAATATTGTTGCTTACTAGGTACCAAATTCCAATGAATATATTTTTATACTATATTGCCACACAGAGGTCTTCCGTTTGTTAATGTGCCTTGCACCTTTGAAGCCAACGTCAACTAATGACAGTTTCGGTTTAGACTTTTAAGGACTTTGTCGACAGTATTTTATCGAAATAGGATCAGGACCCATTAAATTTTCATGGAAAATCCCGATTGAAGTGTGTAGTGACATCCTTCTAGAAAGAACATGGCGTGAAGTGCACAGATTAATTTGTTCAATTTAGGAGCATGCGCAGTGAGTACATTAATTTTACGGTATTTACGAAAACAAAAAAATAAATTCACGTTAGAAATTTGTGCGAAAAATTACAGCGGCGTTCGTGCTGGACCAAATATAAGAATTTAATATTAATATTTCAGCCAATTTAATGCGTAATTCATGGACCCAGCCGGAAGGCGTCGTTCGCGTCACCAGCGACGTAATCCGATTCGGCCGGCGGCAAATTGCGAAAATTGACGGGCAAATTGAGTCGCCCCGGCCCGGGCCCGGAAAATCCGTTCGGCTGCGCCGCCCCCGGGTATTTTAATCACGGGGACGAAATTGCAAATTATCGCCGGCCGCCCCGCACCCCAAACGCGAAAACTAGGCGGTTCGAAAACAATACAGGGTGTTTTAAAGAAGAAAAAAAAACTTCTCGCACGGGCTCCGCTTCCGGTTCTAAAAAAAATATATTTTTTGTCATAATTTGAATATGGGTATTTCTTGGTACAAATATATATTTTTAAAAATATCACGTGCATAAGGAGTATAAACTAAATATTAAAAAAAAGCGATGCCGCCAGTTCCTCCAACATTATTTTCGAAAAAATAAAAACCATTATCATGCATGAGAAAATGGCCAAAATCCTGGATATTGTTGTTTTATATCTAAAATTAGTTTTTGACTATTTTCGAGAATTTTTAATGAATTTTAATTTAAATTGAATACTAAAAATTACTGACATTTCTTGATCTCTCTTTTTCGTCCTTCCAGCCCTTGCGGACCGTTGCCGCCCTATATAGTGTCCGATTTGACGGTTTGGAAGTTATTTTTCCCTCTAACCTAGTCACGATGTTAAACAAGAATTTTACATTCTACGAGGAAATTTATAAAAAAAAATTATGAAAAAAATGTATTATTAATTTATTAAGCCAAACAAAAATAGACAACCAAAAGAAATGGCAGAACCTATACAGACTCTTTTAATTGCTTATGAGGTGCGGAAAAGTTTCTACTTTCTACCTAAATTAAGGCAAATATTCCAATTAGTTCGTAGCGATCGCTTCAATTAAGAATATATTTCTATATTTTCGAGGTTATTTTCTCTTGTGACGTTTTTGTCTGTAAAATAGTGGCTATAAAATACATGAAAAATATGATAGGTCCGTAGGACCATAACAGATCTAATGGCCTCGTTACACTAGAGCTTTTTTACACTTTCATTAATTTAAAGCACGCTGCAATGCTTCAAAAATAAACCTGTTTGCGTATACACATAAAAAAAGATACGTTGCTGTCGTTTTGTTTGTGTTTTGACTGCGATCATTAAATTAAACCAACATGTAAAAAAATATTTGCATATATGAGAAACATGTAAGCATTTCCTATATATTTTTTCACAAGATGTTTGTCTCCGCTGGACAAAAAGACATTTATTAAAGGCCTAAAGATTTTTTTTCTACTTCCGTCCGATGCCTAATTACACACCGATCTAGCGTGCGGGAAGCGTCACTTTACGACGGCAGTTTCGTTTCTCACGGATTCGAGCCACTTCGGACATTTCCGGGATTTTACCGCACGGATTTGAGAGCAATCGGATCTCGTTTCGAGTCGAACTCGTGAGTCAAATGCCGTTTACTGCACTCATTGTAACTGTAACGGTATTATAAAACTTCTGGAGTCTCCGGTCGAAATAAGTGTCTGCTTTAATAATGTTTACGATCCTAAACTTGAAGGGGTTCCATATTGTAAGCGTTTTGATTCTAATTTGAAAGCCACTTGAACGCAGTTTAAAATTAGAATTAATGCGTCGCTATATTGAAAAGATTAAAATTGAAATCACTCAGTTAATGAATATTTTTTTACGAAAATTTGGATGTCCTTGTCCTTAATATAATACATAATAAAATAAACCGGTTAAAAATGGGCAGTTCCGCTTAGATCTACCTTTTTATTGCTTCAAATAATATTCTTCGATTTAAAATGGCGTTTAATTTGACTTACGTGCATAATTTTAGTTCAATTATGGAGAGCATCAAGGCCCTACACCTAGGGCGGCAATCACCCCGAACAGCCAGCGAGATTGTACGCATAGTTTAATTAGTTACCTTCGTCACAAGTTACAAGAAACAACAACTTTTTTAAATGGCATTCGAAAACAATATAAGAGCAGAAAATGTTAGTTATAACCAGTTTGGGTTTCGTAGGGGAGTATCAACACATGATGCAATTGTTGCTCTATACAATCAAATACGAAGTAATTTAGACTAATTCTTTTCGATCAAAAAAGAGCTTTTGACGTAATTAACATTGATTTGTTGCTTCTTAAGTTATATCATTATGGTATTCGTGGCAACGCTCTAGGATGGTTAGAGAGTTTCCGAAAAGATCGTAAGCAAAAGGACGTCTTAAAACAAAACGATAAGAAATTTTTTTCTAGTGATGTGATGACCTCCAGTGGCGTTCCGCAGTCCTCTATTATTTATTATCTATATTAATGACATACTTTTCTGTGGATCAGATAATAATTATCTATTGGCTGATGATACAGCTGTATTTTCCTGCGGTGCCGACATGGCGCATCTGTCTAAGAACTCTAATCATGATAAAACTGAATTGATTCATTTCTCACTAAGTGTAATAATAAAACGATCGACGAGAGGGGGGTTGCGAAATTTCTGGGAGTTTATTTCGATTCTGGTCTTTCTTGGTCTCATCAGGTGGACTATATTCCTAAAAAAATATCCACACACTGTTTTGTCATTTGGGTCGATTATATTCTTTTATTGCTAGATTATTATTCGTATATCCAGTCCTGTTTAAATTATGCTATTACTGCTATTATTCGTACTTTAAACCGAAACATTATTCCTGCATAAAAATATTTATCGAAACGCAATTTTTGACATTTCCCAGTCTATAATACTGAATTCGGTAACGATGGTTAAATCTAATTATGATGAGTATATATGTATATATGTACGCGTGCAACGAATGAACATTATAGTTTCAGACAGAATTATAACCCAAAACATAAATTAAGTTCGATAGCAAATAGCTCAATCGTCCTTCCTACAAAACTTTTTAATAAATTACCACCTGAGATGAGGCGGATTTCGGGCTGCGGTCAGTTTAAGGCTGAGGTGAAACGATTGCTTATCCAGAAGGCACCTGCAGTGTACTTTTTAATTCGTGTTTTAACCATTTCAACTTGTGTTTGTTTTTTATAACCGTATGTGTTATTTTAAAAATGTTGTGTATTTTTATTGGTTGTGTATTTTGACATTATCCTATACTTACAATGTAAGTCATATGGAAATAAAGTATATTATTATTATTATTAAATCCGAGTTTAATAAATTTAATTAAAAATTTAATGAATAATATATATCTGTTGACAGCTGAAAAAATGACTGCACCACAATTAATCTTAATGTTAATGACAACGAAAGTGACATAGAATTGGATTTCGTGTGTACTTATTTAAGTAATTACTGATAATTTGTATATATTTAGTGTCATCGCATTTTCTATTAGTTCTGACAAGGTTTTTATACGTAAATAAATATAATATAAAAACCTTAAAAGTGCGTCCCCGATTCTTTGCCCTACAATACGAACTAGTCAGCAGCTTATTGCATTGTGGTGTTCCGCAGGGTACTAATTTGCGTCCCTTACTCTTTTTTATTTATTATTTGCAAAGCTTTTAAAATGCTGAATTTTCTGATCAGAACTTGCAAAGAGCTGAGAAATCCCAAGGTAATAAAAATTTTATATAACTCCTATCTGAGATCTAATTCGGAAGAATTATGAATATTTTAATGAAGCAATTGAAAGAATCCAAAATAAATTTGTATGATATCTTCAATTTAAAATGAGTGGAATCTATACTATTGTTTCGTAAAATACAGATTTGATTCGAATACATAATATGACATCTCTCCGGCAGAGGCATTTACTACAATATTGTATGATTGTATTAAAATAATAATAATTGATGATGACTTACTGCTTAATATCATTTTTTTCTGTACTTAGGACGTTTCCTGGGCACAACGGAAATGTTTCTATTTACCTAGGGCCAAAACAAATATAATGTTCTGTTACCCAATTCAGTATGTTGTGAATTTTGTTTATAGACATACTGACTTTCCTACTAATAATCTCGTATTAATTTGGAAGCGGTGTTTTTTTTCTTTAGCCTTTTTATCGTAGGTTTTCATCTAGCTTCGGGAAATATTAATATTTTAAGATTTTTGATCTGTAACTGGTGCATTGTACTGTTGATGAATAAAGGTGTAACTAAGTATAGACAAAGTATAAACCAAAACTAAGGACGGGAAAATACGTACCGCTCATGTTAAGCTCGGGGGCGACCAGTTCGTTGAGGTCGGGCTCCTCGCCGTACCAAAATATCCACAGTTCCTTCGAACTGGCCAGGCTGAGCGGGGGCGGTTGGTGCGACACGGGCGGCGGCTCGAACGCGTCGCCCACCATGTGACCGGCCTGATGGCCGCCGTGGTGGCGCGAAACGCCGCCCGTCCCCGGCACCCGCCTCCACACGCACAAGATGTCGGCCGCGAGGCAACGCGCGTAACTGCGGAGCACCGGGTCGTCGAGGGGCTCGCCGGGAACAGCGTGGTGCGAGCCGAGACCGCCCCCGACGCCCTCGTTCCACGTCAGCTTACGCCATTTGATGCCGGACAGCTCCGTCTGCAAAATAATAATAATAAGTAATAATAGTAATAGCAGTACTAGCAGTAATAGTAATAATAGTAACAATGACAATAATAATAATAATAGACTTTAGACTTTATTGGCCATTAAATACATTACAAGAACAACGAATGGCAAGTCACATCTGTGAATGAAAATGAATTAACACAGTACCAAACACATTCTAATAACATTCATAGAGAGCAACATAATTATCAGATAGACAAACATCAAACATTGAAACAAGAATTAGCTAAAAAAAATAAGTAAATAAATATATAAATAAATTCCCATTTAGTATTATGGAGACACTCGTGACGCAACACGTATGTACTCATCTGCAGTATAGAATGCGTTCTCCAATAGAAATTGTTTTATTATCTTACAAAATTTAGTGAATGGCAGATCCTTGACAACGGTTGGTAGAACATTGTAGTAATTAATGTACGATTTATTCAACTAGGATGCGCGCAGCCTAGAATGGCCCTGGACACAAGACTTAACAAAGCATGCGTGGTGGACCTTCCGCCCCTAAACCCGAACTGTTCTTTGCACAAAAGTTTGTGTTTTTCAAAATAGTTCAGCAAACGATCTTTTAAGATTATTTCGACGCTCTTACACATTGTAGGGATGATTGCAATAGGTCTATAATTTGAGGGGACGTTGGTATCTCCCTTGTTGTCTAGTGGCACAATCCTGCTTATTTTTAACTGTTCTGGGAAATATTCCAGTTTCAAACATCCGGTTAATTAGATGAGCTATAGGGTCAACTAAAAAAGTTGCGGTATCTTTAAGAATTTTTGAATTTAGGTTGTAGACGTCTAAAGAATTAGAATTACTCAAATGTAGAATTGTGTTATAGACTAATTCACCGGAAACCGGATCCAGGAAAAACGACCTCGTGGGACTTGATTGCCTTCTCATATAGAGCATTGGATCATTTTTTTTTTATTTCGGCAGTAATGCTCGATGCCACCTGAGAAAAATATAAGTTGAAATCAATGGGAGTAATACTACAATTGGTATAACCGCGATTAAGGTTTTTCTCATTGTTAATAAGTTTCCAGCAGCTCCGACCAATATTGTCAGTTATTTACAAACTGACCATAAGCTGAACTTTTTTATAGCGCTTATTTAAATTTCTACAGTCCTGCCAATGATCCGGACTGCCACACGCTTTGGCCATGGCCTTTACATGTAAGAGCTTATCATGCAGGCAACTTAGATCGCTATTGTACCAGTGAATCAGTCTCGAACTTGTAGAGTTAACTTGTTTCGTTTGAATAATCTGGTGATAATTGACATTGCTTGTTAGAAAATTTAACAGATATTCCACCGTATCAGATGGGCTTACTGTCAAGGAATAGTAATTATCCCAAACTGTTACCTCAAGAGTCTGCGAAAACTGCTTGAGACCTCGCGCTGACACGGTTTTAATTGAAAATCTAACCTAAAATCAGTTTTCACATTAATGAAAACACCTTTGCTGCTAATTTATAATTGTGAACCTTAATAATATTAAGTAACTCCTCACTATTTACAAAATGTATAATAATAATAATAATAACAGTAATAACAGTAATAACAATAATAATAACAGTAATAGCACAAACGAATGTCTGAGACGAATTGTGGTGTGGATGAAATCGCATAGGCTACAGCTGGCCCCGCGAAAAACAGAAATGCTCATCCTAAAAGGTAAAAGGAAGAGAGACCACATACGAATCAATCTGGGTGCGGTGAAAATACAACCAAACAAAACCGTAAAATATCTAGGTATCACTTTGGATGAACCTTAGCTTTAAACGACATATGGAAAACCCAATAGAGAACGCTGAAGATTGGGTGGCAAGGCTAACAAGGCTGGTGCCAAAGATAAGAGGACCTAGTAGCGGCAAGAAAATGGTGTTAAGGAGCGTGGTGGAGACTATTATCCTGTATGGGGCACCCATATGGTATACAGCATTAAAGCATAACAAATATAAGGATATAATCTCCAGGGTCCGGCTAAAAATGCTAATCAGAGTGGCATCAGCATATAGAACCGTCTCGACCGCCGCTTTACAAGTTATAACTGACGCTATACCAATCGACCTTCTTACTCAGGAGAGGCGATACGCACGCATACGAACAGGGTGCTCACAACCTAAAGCACTCAAAGATGACTGCAAGAACAAGAAGCATACAAACCTGGAAACATAAATGGAAAAATAATTATACAAAAGGCCAATGGACACTTTTCGGCACACTGACTATTATCTAACACAAGCCATCACAGGCCATGGGTGTTTTACGGCATACGCCAAGAAAATTGGAAAAGATACAACTGACACCTGTATATATTGCAATGAAATAGACGACGGAGAGCATACAATCTTTAAATGTGCGAGATGGAGCGTGGTACGAAACACTAGGTTGCATATTGATCGAAATTTAGTTCTCAAAATGGTAGAAAATGAGGGAGGAGCAGTGGAAAACAATACACGATATGATTAAAACCATAATGCGTCAGAAAAGACAATATGGCGAGACAACCGGTTTAAAAATAATCTTAGAAGACTAGACATGATGGCATGTCAAACACGGACGGTTCCATGGATGCGACGCAGGGTGTAGAAATAGAGAGGTTTTAGTGGGTTAGAGTCCCACACTGTTTTGCCCAGATAAAAGACGGCAAAACTCGTGCACAAAAAGAGAACACTTGCCCGTTTAAATATAATAAAAGAAATATAATATTCTGTGATAATTTATTCTTGTAATAAATTATACACAAACAAAACACCATGTTAGGGAAAACTATTTTGTCACAACAGTACGAAAGAACCGAAATGATGACGATGTTAAAATGTTAAAATTAATGAAAATTGAAGCGGGTCCCGCATTTTTCTAGGCGTGCCTAAAATCAGCTGATTTCTTTTTGAGGGATAAGTCTTCATTCGTTCATTCATTCATTTAAAGTTGACGAAGCACATTCACATTCTTCATCCAAGCATCTTCAATTGGGCTCGCATCTAGACATAACTTGACCAATTCTTTTCTGTGGGGTCAAATATTATCATATATATCATAAAATCATTTCCGGTAAAATCAACATAATCCCACACTTGCCATTGTAGCCCTTCAAAACATCACTGACCGCATACGAAAAATTCTTAAAACCAGATTTACAAATAATTTAACGAATTTGACTTATTTTGAAAAGTAATAAATTAAAAATATATAATTTTAAAACCTCTTTTCAAAAAATACCAAGAGTTGTTTCAGCGTCTCACCGGGAACGCCGATCTGATATAGCAACGATAACTAACTTAAATTTGAACATTTAAGGTTATACTAAAATTATTGGGTCCATCCCCGTGATATTTTTAGGATATTAACACTTGCAGTTATACCAGAAGTAAGTGCCTTACTTAGTAAACAATTTTTATATTTGTTGATGAAAAAATTACAATAAAAGGCGGAAATAATTTTGAATCATTACGGTTCAACCAAATGTTTCACCTTAGACGCCAATCTACAAATAACTTTAAAAATATTTATTTAAATATTTACATATTGGCATTTTCTTCATTTTAATTGGTCTATTATTTAAAAAGGCTTTAATTGCTGGAAAACGAAACCCCAAACGAAATACGTTATGATTTTACAAATGTACACCAGATTTCACGCCCTTGCCTTTCCCCAATATGGAAATAGGCGAGACAATGTTCATGTCCCTTTAATTCCGCCTCCTCAAACAGTCCCTGCAGAGCAGAATGCGAGTCAGGTTCTGCTTAGCTCTGAAGAAGCCAACAAGATAATCGGCGAAACGTCAGCAAGTTCGATTCGAAATCCAGAAGGAAGCATAAAATCTTCCAGAATTTTTACTTAATAGACTCTTGGAACGATGTGTGCCTAAAGACAAATTCCAGCCCACGCCATAAGTGGATCTTTCAATTACATCAGCCATGAGGAAGAAACACACGCAAGATTTCGAGGGCAATATTTACAAAAACGTATGGAAAGAAATTGTTATGATATTAAACACAATCGACATTCACTGGTTCATGGTATTTTTTCACCCTTTAATGAAATACTAATCTTCAACACTTTCATTTAAATGTCGGCACAAAAATACGACGACTAGTGAATCAGCAAAGGGGAGATACCAGATTTAGATATCCACAGAAGCATGCAAAAAATTTACGCAGGTTCCAACTTGCAGACTATGTGTTTGATGATTAGATTCGTCGATATCTTTTCTTTAAATATAAGTGTTTTTCTATTTATTTGAATATTTTAGTGCTCTTTCTCATTTTGGTTTAGTTATAATTTAAGATTGATTTTATTTAGATAAATCCATAAGTGTTGGACGTACGCGATTCAACTTATTTGCATTATGGAAACTTTGATAACAATGCAAACGCTATTAAGATTTGAACACTACCACTTGCTATAAATAGAAATGTAAAAGCGAATTGAAATAGTTCGCTTGCATTCTTAACGTAACTTTATACGTCGATATGGCGCTCGTCACACCTAGATAAGGTGATTTAAAAGGAATGTCAAACGATAGTCTAGCAAATTAATTATTAGCTTCCGTACATGTTTACATTAATTGCAGCATATGCAAAGATATACTATCAAAAATATACGTATATACATCCAAAAAAACGACCACTGGGCCCCATTTCAATTTTATTAATGTATAATGCAAGTTACTGCGTACAAGGCACGAGTGGTTAGTGAATATTTGGACGAAGTGGGTATCGAACTAAGGGTTCGGCCAGCTTGCAGTCTAACTAACCCTATTGAGAATCTCCACTACCAACTTTATAAATGCATTATCCGAAAGCTTTTACAATCTGCGAAGGCCACACAGATTAGCCTTTGCCTTTTTTCCTTATTTCTATTCTTTTCATCTCTAGGTTCTTTTAGGTTTTATAATTAAACCTAATTGTTTGCTGGCTTTGTCACAGATTCACAGATTAATCCAAAGCGTTCGCTTTGAAAAAATCCATCTTCAAAAAAAAAAACGTTCAGATAAGATCACGCCTCCGATGGGCAATGGGGCAAACATTAATTTTTTTTAATTTTTGATTTATTTAAAAAATCAAAAGTCATTGATATTTTGCTTTGTTATTACTTATTTTTATTTAAAAAATGTCATTTAATTTTTGTATTTTCTTGCCAAAATTTGAATTCATTCATTTTATTTCTGTTAATGTTTATAATTTTTCGATAATTACTTGTTTTTATTTTTTACGATACATAATAGTACATTATGCAACAAGTGCGGTAAACGTTATTCGACTGGCGAGTGACTCAAAAAATTTACCGAACGTATTGCATACTACACTTTTTCTACGACTGTTAGTTTCTGGGTACATTTTCGCAAAACAACACGAATACATTCACTGTCAGAATTGACAAACGTCAAAACTCAAAGCGTGGGAAATATCTCCGAAAACATCCGATTGCTCCCAAATCCGTGCGGTAAAATCCCGGAAATGTCCGAAGCGGCTCGGATTCGTGGGAAACGAAAGTATTCTCGTGATGAAAAAGTGATATGCGATGGCATAGCATTGCTGATTGTTTAAAGATGTGCGGCAGTCAGTGGAATATATTAATAAAAATCTGTGAAAAACACAAAAACAATATTGACTCGACCATTTACCGAAATGTGTCAAACATTGGGCTTAAACATGCAGCACAAGAATATTTAGGCATTTTAAAACCAATATCAGTTGCTCTTAATATTTTGCAGAGAAAAAACGCTAGTATCTCAGATGCCGTAGAGCAGTGGAAACATTTACAATATATCTTCGAGAATGCTGTAGAATAGAATAGCTTTATCAATAATACAAAAAAATCAGGATCGATATAAGCAGGCACTCACGCCATATCATTTTATAGCCTATAAGTTGAACCCTCAAAAGCAAAAATATGAGTAAATACCCGAAGAAAAGAATCGGGCTTTAGAAACAAGTAATAATTTATATGGACAATGGACTTTTGCCATTAGTAATAAAGTTGTTCTTTTTGTGTTGCGTTCAATAGAAGAAGATTTTGAAAAAACAGGAGTCTAAATCACTTGAAATCAGCCCAACCGTGGACGTGGTTCACTTCAAAATGTCTGCCACCGCTGTTGGATTCTAGACAGACTTCCAAATTTCGGGATAAAACTGCGTCTCATTGTTGCCTAAATTCAAATCTGAAAAAAAATTTCTGAAGAAGCATCGTTATTGCGAATCAATAGCCGATTTAAAAAAATCATCAAAATCAAATCATTAATCATGGTTCATAAAAAAAAACTCCTAAGCGACACCATATCGTGACAAGATAAAAAAGTTTACAAGCTAATAAAAAAAGTAAGTTTATTAAATCTGTGATCACTTTCTGAAAAATTAAGCGTTTTAAATATAATCAAATTGTAGGACACTGAGGCATAGCAAGATGAGGCTTAAAAATCCCTTGTTAAAAACAATTAAAATCGTAAGATATAAAAAAAAACCAATCACAATTAAATTACCTAAACACTAAAGGTTTAAAATTTCAATAATTTTACTGGCTCTTAAAATGCGCTGCCATTGGTTGTGACGTCAGACCGTTGTATTTCGATCACATTGAAATAACACGTAAAATAATCAATACTCATTTAGTTATTTTCGGAGAAAGTTTTGTTTAATTTTGCTTGATTTGGTATCTGGTGGGGTGGTTATCTTAAAGACTGGAGGATTTTTCTCAGGGTAAAGTTCGTGGTGTAAAAGCTAGCGAGTAAATATAAATAGCAATGTACCGCCATTTATAAGGTCAGTTATAGGTACAGAGATTTAAGTTAACATTTAATTTAATTTAAAAAGTTCGATAATTAAAATTTAACGGAGCGTTTATACAAAAATTTAATTTTAAAGTTGACCAACTTTAACTTCACATTAACAGCTTCTATCAGCTGAAAATTTTGAGCAAATATTTCTATGTGTTTTTCATAAGCAAAATTTAAAATTTTTATTTTTAATTAAATGTCTCGATAAAAGCCACAAAAATAAATGTTAAATTAAATTAAATGCTGTATAAACTCATCTTTATATTATTTAAATAATAACGCCTACAAAATGTCAACCCACTAATAATTCTTATTAAAAAAAAACTATATTAAGTATCTAAATAGAACACTGTTTAGAATGAACTCTATAAACACACTATTTCCACACACATAGGTACATATTCCGTATTTTGTATTTAAAAATAGATCAATAAGCAATAGAGGGGATTAGAAAATCTTTATCTAATAATTTATTAATTCATATTTTATTTATTTCATTTTAGGAAAGATGGAAGAGATTCTCATGGAGATTCTGCAGTAGTGTGAGCTTAAGAACGAAGAATCCAAAATATTTGCACTGTCAAATTTCATCTAGATTTTTCACATTTGAAGTCGTACAAAAAGGAACGAGTTTCCATAACAAATACAAAATTTGAACATTAAACACTTAAAAACCGAGACTAACGATGCGAATTTGGTAAGAAATCAACGAGAAATGCTTGAAATGGTTGTTATATTCGTAAAGTCTCGTGTGATTTCCTGCGGTGTGACGTCACAGCGGCTGCAGTGCATTTTACTTTGTTCGAATATGCCCGGGCGGCGATTCCAACTGTAATTATTTATTGTGAACAAATATTTAGTAGTTTATTAGACCCGACACTGAAAATTAAAATTGTGCTAATCTGTAAAAGAAATATTTGTGCAGTAGATTTGTTAGATGAATAACTGTTATCTCTAATATTTTGTTTATTTATTAATACTGTTATAAATAAACGAAACATAAAAACCAAATAGCCTAATTTAAATAACATATATTGTATTAAATAGTAGAAGGATGCCAAAATAAAAACCCAAACCCAACCAGCCACGAAATTTAATAATAGTTGTTGCATATAATTCATTTTTGTCGCCGTTTAGTATATAGTTTTTTTAGTATATATAGTTTAGAGCTTCAAAAAGCCAACTTTGAAATTGAGTTCATTTTTGTTGATGATTGTGTATAATATTAATAACCGTAATCAAAACCCCGCGTCTAGAAGTTTTCCCGGAACCGGGCGATAAAATAAAACCGCCGGCAACGCCGAGGGCCGACCCAACAGGTTGGTACCGCCGGCCGTTTCTAAGGTTGCCGTGGCAACGCCCACCGGACCGCGCGCCTCGCGGCGACGTTGCCAGACACGCGCGTAACGATCGAAAAGGAACCCCAAAGCGCTTCAAAGTTGTTCGCTGTAAAAATGACGCGGCGGCTCGTCTCTATAATGTACGGTATCGCGATGGGTAAACGAAAAAGCGCCTGTCGCGAAGAGAGTCTATAACCCCGCGGCGCGGATTCGGTGCGTCTGGCAACGCCGCACGGGCACCCCGTACTCTAAATGAACCGGCTTATGGAGCTAATCGCGTGGGCCTGGATCAGCTGACAAACGGAACGCAAAGCCCGCTCGACCGATCGCCGTTTTCGGAAGGAAAAACGTCGTCGTCGAGATAAACCAATCGATCGAACGTCCCGCGCCGGGCGTTTCACCCATCACCCGCCGCCTGCGACGCATCGTCGCGGTTGACAGACGGGCGGGAGCGATCTGATCGATAAGCAAAGTCCGAGCCGAAGAAGGCCCGCGGCCCGCCGCGATAAAGTCGACGAAATCGCAACGCGGAGCCGCGACGTACGTCGTAACCCCGTCGAGCGAGGTTGCGTTCCGTTCTGGCCTTGAGGTGACGAGCGCGCGCGCGAGAGAGAGAGAGAGGCACGGAGAGGGTTAATTCGTTTAATTGTGATAGACGAGAGGTAAGTGCGACGGCGGAATTTACTCGTCGATCCCCGACCCGCTTTAAATCTCGGGCACGACTTATTAGCGCGGCGCGGACCGGCCTTCTCCGATTTTGGTGGCTTTTGTTTACGGAGCTATACGAAACGCGTGAACCGACCGAACTGTTTCGGGTTTCGCGATTTAAATTTGTAAGGTTAACACTTTCAATTTTGATTGGTTCCGTTTTCCCATTTTAGGTATTCATATGTAAACGGTGTGGTGAAAACATTTTCTCCAGCACTTTTTTTATACATACACGAATTGAAATAAATTTGAAAGCAAACCAGAGGGGTAAATAAACAACGCATGTAGCCTCTTTATCGAATCATGAATTACAATCAATCACATTTTTTAGCACTTAAAACCGTCTTTATATACTAAACAAATTAATCTAAAAAAATCCAATTTGTGATTAAAAACTATTTGTGAGACACTTTTTGATACCTTTCATTTGCATTTTTTGGGATGTTTGTTTACTCAACTAAATTAAATTCTTCACCTTGATCCTAGAAGATGAAAACTGTAGTTTAGTTGAGTAAACATCCCAAATGAAAGGTATCAAATTGTGTCTCCCAAAACATATATAACAAGGATATAGAAAGAGTCACCGAATATACCTGGGCCTACAAATCGTTCTTAATAGAGATCCAAACGGAAGAAATAAAAAGAACGCGAACACTAGCTTGGGCAGCCCTCGGAAAACTAAGCTGTATACTGAAGACCTAACAAATTCAACTACATCTAAGAACTAAAGTTTTTGACGCATGCATCTTGCCAATACTTACATACCCGGCACAAACATGGACTATCACAAAGAAGAAGATGAACGAACATTCTAGGCGTCACGCAACATGCAGTGGAATGGGCAATGCTGGGAATATATCTTAAAGATAAGAAGAACGAACAACGAAGGACAAGGGTAACCAACGTAGTGCCTTAAGACTGAAATGGGAATACGTAGGACATATTAATTTCGAAGACCCAGGGGCCCACCAGTGAGATGGACGGATGATACAAACAGCTTATGGCAGAAGAAAAATGGAAGAAGGAACATGAAGAGAGGTTTGTTCAATAGTGGATTTAGAAAACGCTAAAAATGAAGAAGAAGAAGACTCAACTAATGATTTACTAATGGAAAAGTTTTCCAGAATATTATCCACCCTTCGTTTGTTAAATTCAACAAGGTATAAGACAAGGCTATAACAAATATTTTCTGTTCTTTTTTTCTATTTGGCTTTTATTGTAATTTTTTATCGCCAGAAAATTACCATCGACATTGTTAACTACAACAGATAAACAATGAAATGAAAAAAAAAATAAACCCGAAGAAAACAAATATGCAACAAAATTTTGAAAAAAAATAGTTTAAAAATATTATGTTAATACTCTTTCCCACTTTTTGGAAAAAGATGTAAATGTATTTTTTATATATTATTATTGTTTTTTAATTACAGAGGGATAAAAAAATTTCCTCCCTTCTGTAAAATATCTAATTATACACCGATTTAGGGTGTGGGAAGCGTCACTTTACCACGTGAGTTTCTTGTCCCACGGATCTGAGACCCTTCCTTCGGATATTTCCGGGATTTTACCGCACGGATTTGGGAGCAATCGGATGTTTCCGGAGATATTTCCCAATTTTGACATTTGTCAATTCTGACAGTCATGTCAGTGAATGTGAAAATATATCCAAAAACTTACGGCCGTAGTAAAAGTATAATATTCAACATGTTTGGTAAAAATTTTAAGTCACTCGTTGATTAAATATAAATAAACTCGTTTACCGGCTTTGTTACATAATATACTATTTCAAAATCGGTGAAAGCTGGAAAATCGTTTACAAATGTATGAGGCCTTTGTGGAATCCGTAACATCTGAAACTTTGTGAAATTCGTGAAATCTGGTGTACCAACTTCGATTGGTGAGTTGCCGCTGGGTTTCCACTAATTCTAAGTAATTCTCTGCTTTATAATTACCACTTGAACAACTGAACACAAAGCGTTAAATTCAGTCTCGTTCATTGATGTGGCGAATTGAACTTGAACAAGTTGCCTTATTTGACAAGCATCGAACTTTTGGTTTTTTCGTCCATCTCCATTTAAAAGTTTTTACAAATTGCTTCAGTCCCAGCTTCATATTCATGGGCGGAAGTAAGATTTTTTTCCCTAGAACCAAAAGTTCGTTGATCACGTTTTCATTTCCTTGAAAAATGATAGCTAATTTATGTTAACTCAGTGCTTATTTTTAACTCCGCTGTCCCAAACGCGCTCTGCTGTCCAAGGAGAAAGTTTACCATCTTGAAATAAACGCCAATTGCACACTAATGTTCTTCGCATTTCATTTTTTTCAAAACTAGTAGAACTGGCAAACCTACTATGGGTGGACTGAGCCATGGGCAATTCCGGGTATATATTTTAAAAACTAAAGCTGATAGAAAAAATCTGGTGGAATTTTTTGTTACCCTGCGTAATCTTGATTTTATCATTATGTGGATAGGCATTAGAAATAAAACCTGTCGTCACAATAAAACATGATTGTGCGTGTAAAATTCCTATTACTAATCGAAACTAACCTACGTCTGTTATCTATGGTCAGTTACTCCGTTTCAGTTCGTATTTAATCCGCGAGTGGGTTTAAAATATGTCGATTAAAAACAAGCTGGCGTTACCGAAATATGGTTTTATAGCGAAAGGCACGTGCGTGGCAGGTTATCGACATCTTCTCGTTCCCGGAAAATACAAATTTAGTAGAAAGTAGAATTCGGAATGCTTGTGTACTGAATTATCAGCGACCTACTTGCCGTCCATCTTTTCCTTGTGTTTTTAATAGTCGTTATATAACACATTGAAAATTATATAGTGTTTAGTTTATTTTTATCGATTATTTGCTAAGAAAAATACGGAAATTTAGATCCCGTTATTCCAGGGTTGGTTGGAAAGTTTTAATGTGCCACCATTAAGTTTAAATTTTTTGAAAAATACCTTGTCTATCGTTCTAAATTACATTATTTAAACATCTTTCATACTTGAATACTGCGTTAGATTTAACTTTTGACGTCGAAACGATATACCTGTGTTCCTTATGAACGAAAATAATGAAAGCCGAACAAAACAGTATATTATTACGTGACTAGTTTCAGAGACGAGTGACTAAAGACTAATTAACGCAGACTACTTATTACAATTTTTTCATTCTTCTCTTATTTATAAATTTACGCATCCATGGCGACCAGAAGGGCCCTTCTATTTCGACTTCATGTTTCAAAACGACTGCATGACATGTTGAAAAACACGCTATTAAAATTAAAACAATTAAAAATATTTGACGAACGCTTACCGCGTCACCATGTTTTTGACACAACCTTTTGGTGTTCTACACTGATAAAAAAAAATAAAATGACGCACTCTCGCATTCTACGTCATATGCCACCCAAGTAAGTGTAAAACTCTCGGTCAGATTACATCTAACTACACATTTTTCAGACGAAATTTTATAATGTAAATTTACCGCTAATAGTGGATTATTAAATTAAATATGTAATTACAATGCTTACTTAGTTTTATAATAATGTAATTACACCATCCACTTAATCTTAAGTTACGTATATCTACATGTTTTATGAACACGTTTTGCATGTTACCACGACGTACATGTATACATTTTTTCCAAATATTACATTGTAATAATATTTTGTAGGAACACAAATTGAGTAACGTTTAATTTTA
The DNA here is from genome assembly GCF_029955315.1 of Cylas formicarius. Taxonomy (NCBI): domain Eukaryota; kingdom Metazoa; phylum Arthropoda; class Insecta; order Coleoptera; family Brentidae; genus Cylas; species Cylas formicarius. The sequence continues at coordinate 26,366,711 of NW_026844326.1, read as the reverse complement.
ATGTAAATTTAAATAGGCATAAAGTGTTTTCAGACGAAACTAACCTAAAGATACTTTTAAAAAATGTATCTAATATATATCTTGAAAATATACACTTACTTTCTCGTATGTTAAAATACTTGTTTTTTAATTCTGTTGTATAAATGTATAAATAAATGATTTTGACAGAATAGTGTAATTTTGTATTTTGAATTGTATTGAAAAAAATGTATGCAATTTTTGCCACACAAATAATATTTTCTTAAAAAATTAAAAAATTAAGGTTTTATTGTCATTTCTCGGTATATATAGTAGCATGTAGTTTGTAAATATTATATTTGATAAAGACACGGTGTTGTTATAATATATAATTTCGTGAAAATCTGAACTTTTAGTTCTTATTTATTTTGAGCGTAATTATTTGTCTCGGTTAAGTTTTGTCAATCGTACCCACTGTATTTTTTTGTACGACTTAACTTTTCAAAATGTTTTCTCAGTGTATCAAATCGTTGGAATGTGAATACGTGTCAAATCACGGTCAACAAAACTGGCCCCTTGAATATCAAAGGGACCGACATAACGATTCCTTTTTCCTCTAGTAAAACCATCAAAAATGGGCCACACTGTACGAAATTTTTTGCCGTCGAAGGCCGAAACTCGGATCGAACTTTCCCGAATGGCGCGGCGAACGAGACCTCTCCGCCAGATTAGAAAATCGATTGACAACCAAGGCCTTCTCCGCGTTACGGTCGCCCGCGAGATGAGAACGGTTTCGAGCGATCGAAATTAGAGAGACGCAAGGTCGCGACGCCGAAGACGCGGCAACGTCGCGCGGATAGAAAGTGGCGTGCGGCAGATGCTAATTGAACGTGTGCGCGTCTGTTTGGGGAATGTGTGACGACGTCTGAGCGGATAATGTTTATTTTTAATGGGAGCGAGGTCGTAAACAACGACGGACGTCTCGCGACGAGTAATTGCGTTTTAATAGCCGTTAAAACGGATTAGGCCGCCCCGTAGAGGCACCTGTGGGCCACTAGGTCTCCCATAACTAACCAAAAACACAAATCGTACGAATAAAAACACGGGATTTGGCCTCAAATGAACAGGAAATTAGAAAAACTTAATAGAGCATTGATAATCCTTGAACAATCTTGTCGCTGCGGCAACGTTGCCGTTTCTGCGCGAACTCGGTATAGTAGAACCATGGATCTATCGTATTATTCATTGTCAATACAATCCAGTGGCTGGCCCACTGCAGGCAGGGACGGACTCGTTGCTGATAGAATGATATATTTCACAACTAGGTATTCACTTCTTCTTCTTATTCCTACGGTAAGTGGCTCTGGTGGGGTTGGCCTCTCTGGCGGATCGGGTGCTGATGGAGGCGGCCAGGACAGCTGTGAGGCTGTGAGGGAACCTTCAATCGGGGTCCGTACGACATTTTAGAGGGCTGTCGCGGGGTCATGGGCATGCCGAGTGACGTCATGATCCCCGAGATGACCTTCTTTGACAAATTGTCCTTTCTCTTTCCATCAAGGGAATATTGGAGAGAGGGCAGAGTCGGCTCCTGGGATGGAGTTGTCTGGTACACGGACGGGTCCAGAATGGGAGATCTGGCCGGAGCTGGAGCGTACTGCGAGACAACGGGATCGAGCTTATCCCTCTGGGTCAGTACTGCACTGTGTTTCAGGCGGAAATTTTCGCTTTATTGATGACGGCCAGAGAGGTGCTTCGCCTGAACCACGGAAGCAGGAGAGTCTTCTTCTGCTCGAATAGTAAGGCTGCACTCATGGCGCTGAAGTCAGTGCGTACGCGCTCCTTGTTGATAAAGGAGTGCAAAGGGGTACTGAGGAAAGAAAGGTCACGTTGGTCTGGGTCCCGGGTCACACCGGTATCCGGGGCAATGAGGCAGCGGACGCCTTAGCCAGAGAGGGCTCCTCGCATAGGCATATAGGGCCATTGGGGATCGCCCCGTATGTGAGGCGGGGAGGTCTCGAAGCCTGGGCGAGAAACCGGGCCGCGGGGGGCTGGAGAGTTGCTCCGGGAATGAGGCAGGCGAGGCTTACGATGGATTCCCTCGGACCAGGGAGCTGCTTAGACTGACCAGAAGGGAGTATAGAGCACTAGCAGGGGCCTACACAGGACATTGCATGCTTAGGAGGCATCTTCGCTTGCTAGGCATTGGAGACGACCCGGAGTGTAGGTGGTGCATGGAAGGGGAGGAGATCCCGTATCATCTGCTCTGCTGACCTTCTGTAGGAGGGGCGGCATTCTGGACGCCCGCGAGGCCAATGACTTTTGTTTACTGGGTAATATTTAATCTTATTTGTGATTCTGATTACCAGCTATATTGCCATCTTTTTTGTGGTCTTCCTCTTGATCTTTTCCCTTCGGATTTTCAATCTCTTGTGATCTTTGCTTGCTTTGATCTTCCATTCTCGTTACGTGTTGATTCTAACTTCTTCTTCTCTCTCGTCCCCATCTTACTATATCTTGAATATTACATTGTTGTCGGATACCTTCGTTTCTTACATAGTCTCGTCTAGTCTTTCCTATTAGGCATGTTTTCATTTCAGTTGTTCTTAGCGTTTGTTTAGTTTTTTTTTGTATCGGCTCTGGTTTCTATGGCATACGTAAGTATTGGTCTTATACATGTTTTATAGATTCTTGTTTTCGTTTCTATTCCTAGATGCTTATGTATCCACGCTATATCCCTTAATGAACCTGCTGTGGCTGCTGCTTTCCTTGCTTGGTATATCATCGTCTCTTGGCAAATATCTCGGTGGCTTGTTACATCTACTCCCAGGTATCTTGATGACATTACTTGCTTATTGATTCCTTAGATACTGTAGACATTCAGTTTTCTCTGTTAATATTGCCATATTGTACTCTTTTGCGGTTTTGTTTGTCTTCGCTATTAGATATCAGTACCACATCGTCCGCGTAACATAGAATCGTGATATTTGTGTTTCCTATTTTGTATCCTGTTAGTCTTTTTACTTTTTCTATCATTTTGTCCATAATCAGGTTAAATAGACACGGACTTAAGCTGCCTCCTTGTCTTATTCCTGTGTTTACTTTTATTTCTTCAGATACCTTTCCCTCAGCTTTAATTTTAGTGGAGCAGTTGTAATTGAGTTCTGCTATGATTCTTATTATTTTAGGAGACACATTTTTTTCTTTAAGTAAGTATACTATGTCATTAGGTCGTATTGTATCAAAGTGATGGCATGTTCTTGTCTCCTTTTTTAAATATTAATGTAGTCAAACTTTTATTCCACTCTAGAGGTATCTTTTTTTCTTTAATTATTTTATTGAAAATTGTTGTTATTTCTTTTATTAGTTTTGGTCCTCCATATTTAATTTGTTTGTTTGTGATCGTGTTTTCTCCTGGTGCTTTTCCGTTTTTTCAGTTCTAGTATTGCGTTCTTTACGTGGTTTTCTGTTATTAATCCAATTTGAGCCCTTGTTGCTATATAGTTTGCGTGTTCTTCTGGAGTTTTGCTGCTTCTATATTCACAATTACTTCATTCTTTTTCATTTCATTTCTATATTCACATTTACCCGATATGTACCTGGAGATGCAGTTTTTCAAACTTCGAACAATGGCCCGGGGACCGAGGTTATGCGATTTGCTTTTTAAATGAGTTCGACAAATCGGTATCCATACCATAACATTGAGGTTATTACATTACAATTGAGGAGTCACATACGAACTGTATTTTTTTTAACCTTCCGGAAATAATACTATTTAGTAACTTTTCTTAATATTGGAGGACTCCGTTATTACTGCAAATTTATTAAATTTAACCGGGAGGTAAATTAAGCGTGAAATCGGATTTACCAGTTCAGTAAAATACGTGAAATATTTGTTATCTGTGAAATTTTGTGACGAGTTTTAAATAACATATATGATTAATTCAGAAAATTTGCAGAAAATGCTATTATTGTCATTTAGAAATCTGTGAAATCTGAATCCGGTGAAATCTTCTGGTTCTGTAAAATCCGGTGCACCAATTCTGGATGGTGACCCCTCGGCGTTACCTTACTTCTGCAAAGTGCGACCAGACAAGGCTTAGACCGATTCTGAGCTTCTGCTTCCATAACGAAAGCGCCCCAAACGAGAACAACGCGCAGCTGCAAACAATAATTTCGACAATAGGGAACTTGAACATTTTTTTTAATATACTTTAGTACATTTGTTTATGTGTAGAAATAACGCAAACCAAATCAAAACATAAATAAAATCTAATATTTAAGTTGCAATAAATAATTCAAATTGTGACACTAAACGCGCGGCAATAATCGTGACGTCATACCGCTGCTTTTCGATCGATACGGCGACATGTTATTCTCAGGTTATAGGCCGAGAATTATATTATCTACGTTTACTTTTGGCTCGTGTAAAATGTGTTTGTATTTAATCTACGTCAGTTTGTATTTGTGCTTAGTGTGCTTTACATGTTAATAATGGAAGCAACACAAAAACAATATTACAAATCGTGCGATCGTGTTTGAGTACAACCCGTACAACGCCAAATAAACTTTTCGTCTACCGTACAAACATTTTTAATTCCTCGAATTTGCACCCATCCTATTGCAGTCTCCATAGGAATAGCTTCCTGATCTATATAAAATAAAGAACACTTTAAGTTATCAATGCCAATATACTTTAAAATCAGTATTTGGGTTTCCACTAGTTTAAAAAAAAATCCCTTTTGTTTTGTTGAACAATTTACATTTTATTTGATATTCTAATGGCTTCTCTATGCTACCGCCCGGCCGATACATGGTCTTAGCAGCGAATTGACGTCACAACCGGTTACGGCCAATGACAGCGCGTTTCAAGGAGCATTTAAATTTTACAATTTTTAATTGCTTATATTTGTTACGTATAAATACGAAATTATTTTATTGTGAAATGTGGTTCTTTTAATAGTACAAACTTACTTTAAAAGCAATATTTTTCAAATTGAAATTTTGTTCAAGTTCCCCATGTGCGAAATCGTACCGTATGGAACGCGCGAAACTCGAACATTTTTCAACTTTGAAAAAACAATACTCGGGGAATCGCGTCGCCTATTCGGGTCGATAGTTTTGCCCGCCGCCGAAATGAATGGAACGTCCCACGTCATTCACGAAACGCTTCGAACCGCAGCGGATCAATCGCGCCGACGGTGCCGCAACGAGGCGCGATAAAAAAAACTGTCCCGTTAAATCGAATCGATCTAAGCGGACGGGCCCCCGCAGGCAATTGTTTCCGTACCGCTGCGCGTCAATATTTGCTTCGCAGCGGTAAATATTTCTGCAGCGCTAGTGACGCCCGTATTCGCGAAAAAGCTACGGCATTTAGTTGTTTATAAACAAGTCTTTCCTACAGACGTAGCTGTCCAAGAAACGGAAAACACAAAATGTCATAAAAAAAAAGATACTTAGTCGGTGGACTTGTTTAAATTATTTTTTCCAGGCTAAATGAAACTAAGGACGAATTACAGCTTTTTATTACGGTGTGTTAATTGGTATACCGGCTTAAGTGCCGTTTAAAGGCTTCAAAGCTCAGAGCAAATCGGTCGAGATCTGAAAAAACGTGTACTTTGAGTGATATCTTGATATATATCTATATATTGCCTGTTTCGAAGAATGTAAAGATTACAGTTGAAGTATATTTTTTCCAAGACGAAAGGAGATTCAAATTGTTTACAACTTTATGTAGTCTTTATGAAATAAATACTACTTGTTTTTAATACATTTAATAGTTCGATCTAAACATTACTTGCACGGCGAAGAGTTGTACTGTTACATTCAAAGCTTTTTAGTAACTGAATGACCGAAGCCTAACTTTACCCTTCCGTGGGCCTCTAAAAGTAATATAGAACTAATAGTGTTTACAATATGGGAACACGGGGTTGAGTCGCCGATAAAGGACGCCGACCGTATCGTTCTGTGTGGATGACGCGACGGCACGTCGCTAGGATGATAAAAGGGTGCCGACGGCATTTGGGAAGAAAAAATAAATCAAAATTTGTCTATTAAATCTATAATTTATAGCATTTACAAATTTTCATTGTACCAATCAATAAAGCGACCGTTAGTCATACAACTACAAAGCTGGAAATTATTTTCAGGATCATAACATGGCCGCTAGGGGGCGTAACATCTACTATAAAATAGAAAAAACGTGTTTTTTCAAAAATATTCCATATCATTCTATATCAGAATTAGTATTAACGTAATCTACTCTAGATAAGGTAACTGTTTGGTTTGAACCATTTTCTTCTATTCCGTTTAATTAAGGGTGAGGAATGGTCAAATATTGGTTTAGAAGACATTGAATAACTTTTTTTGGCTAATCCGATTTCAACCAACTTATTTTTTTATTTATTATTTATTTATTTATTATTTATTTAGCAATTGGCTATTTACATAAGCAAGTAAAACTTACATAAACAAAACTATAAACTTCGTCCCGTAAATCTCATCTTGAACACTCTTGGGCAAGACGCGCCCTTAATATTATCCGGCAGTTCATTAAAATTACAAACACCATCGTAGAATAGACTTTCTCTAAATTTGTTGTTTTTACCATAGAAAGATTAAAGTGCTGATTGAAACGTATATTATATTGATAAAAGTTTGACCTTTTTTCCAACCATAATTTAAGATAGCCTGGTTGGTGATCGTGTGCAATTTCATAAACCAACATTAAACTTAACTCTTCTAATGAACTGCCCACATTTAGACAATTTAGCTGGTCTAATATACTCTTTATAGGAGTATATCTATCACAGTTCAGGATGATTCTCATAACCCTATTTTGTTGTAACTGTAACTTATGTAAATCTTCTTTTGTACAAGATATAAGCAATGAACAAACATATGAAAAATGAGGCAAAATTATGCTATTATACACTAATATCCTAGTCCACTGCGATAAAAATCGCGATACACGGTTAAAAAACCCTATTTTCTTACCAATTTTTTTGCATAGATATTCAACATGATTACTAAAACATAATTGTGGACCCAAGATCACCCCCAAAATATTTAATTTCGAAAAAAAAACTCAATTTTATTACCCTGTATATCCACAGAATACCCCGACTTATAAAATTTTTGACAGTTAACCTTAGAACCGATAACCATGCACTTGGTTTTGGAGCTAGTTAATTTCAGTTTATTTTGACACAGCCATTCGTAGAAATACTGCATTTCGGTGTTCAGTTTGCGTTGTTCTTTGCAATCGTTTCCAGAGACTGAAACAAGCGTGTCACCAGCAAATAAGTTAACAATGGAGTTTTTTAAAACCTGGTGCCTATCATTTATATAAATAATAAATAAAAGCGGGCCCAACACGTTTCCCTGCGGTACCCCCCATCTGCTATCCCTATGACTAGAAACATTATTATTAATTTTAGTCTGGTGAGATCTATCAGATAAAAAGTTCTTTATCCATTCTAGTGCAGAGTCTTTAATGCCATATAAACCTAATTTTGTAATAAGAATGTCCCTGTCAATAATCTCAAATGCACGTTTTAAATCTACAAAAACACTCAGAATTTGTTTTGATTCATTCATGTCTTTCCGCCACACTGCACACATATATTGCAACGCAGATTCGCAGTATTTATAGGAGCTTCGACTGGCATGTCAATATCACGATATTAATTATTTTACGAGTTTACTAGTGAGTCAAATGCCGTTTACCGCACTTGTTGCATAATATACTATTTTCTACTCCCGTCTGTAAGATGGCGTCAGTTTGGTTTCAGGGAAAACCACAAATGGTTCAATCTTCAAATGGCCGAAAATCCCGAACGGCGTTCGGTAGCGTTTCGGAAAGTCTCGGCGAGTCTCCTCTCGCGAGGGATCTCGATGTAGCAGACGGTCAAATGGTATACTTTGTAATTTGACAGTCGTTACTAGATAGATATAATCAGAATACGAGTTACGAAAAGGGTGCTTGTTTTAAAGATACAAGACGTACATCGGCTGCTAAATCCGTACAGGACACATGAATTCCTTTACATGCGACCAATTCTTGTTTCCAAAAATATTTAGGTTAATTTGATCGAAGGGTGCGGCAACCCGCATTCAAAAGAATATTTTTTATTAAACCGTGAGTATCTTTTGAATATTTTGTAGTCATTATCGCTCCCTATTTATTACAGCCAAATTTATAAAAATTTTATGAATGACAACAAAATTCATTTTTTAGCAAAATAGGTAGGGTTTACAGCTGATGATGGGAATAAAACTGATTATAGGCTGACTGCATTCGCTGCGCAATTTGTTCTAGCGAGTGAGCCTTGGGATAACACACATTTATGGGCCCCTACCCCCAGCCTACTTTACAAATAAGATGAGGCATTTCCTATGGGCCACATGAGAATCACATAAAAATGTACATGTAAAATACTTTAAATCTACAGCATCGTGGACCTGGTCTCTGGACTCAGTCCCAGAGCGGCGCAGAAATGTCTCCAGTGGTCCCATCAAATTTTTAGTTGTTGAATTGTTGTAGCAGAAAATATTTGTACTGATTGTTCTCTTTTATGATGTAAAACTGTTCAAATGAGTGAAATGAAACAAACATTTTAAGCACAAGCATTTTAATAGTTATTCCCAAAACATAGTATTTCCGCCATATTTATTTCACTCCACATTTCCTTGTATTTGACATACAATACAGTGCCTTGTCCAAGTAACGTCCAACCTCAAATATATTTATTTCAGACTTCAAAAATTACCAAGAAAGGTCATATACCTATTGCCACTTTGATGTATATATTGTTATTTAATATTTATTGGTGGTTCCTATTAATTTATGCAAAGGTAGAGGTTAATTACCGAAAAAATATAATAACAATAATAAATAATAATAATAAATTATAGATAAGTGAAAATTCATTCAAATGGTTGAAATGAAACAAAAATTTTAAGCACAAGCATTTTAATAATTATACCTAAATTCCTATTTCCGCCACATTTTTTCCATCCACATTTCCTTGTATTTGACGTACAATCCACAGTGCCTTGTCCAAGTAAAAGCCTATAATTATAACATTTTTTATTTTTATGACAAAGGTAACCTCTACTTTTATACACCTTTTTAGGAGTTACCAAAAATTACCAATTACTCGAATATACATATATTTATTTACCTTTAATGCCATACATTGAATAAATAATGTTATAAAACACGACGTTTTTGCACTAAACATGCAAAATACTTTTTTTGTGAGTTACTATAAAATGTTAAATCAATTTTACCCCGTTCCGTTACACCTTAATACATAAAGTCGCCGTGAAAAACTATTTGTTAAGGGGTTATGTTCCTGTTCTGCATTACCCTATGAAAGTTTTAAACTTGATATCCATATAAAAATTGCTGGTTCTAATGTAAATATTCTGTCACTCCATCACGTATACGTCACGTCTCAGCTGTTGGCTGTTGGTTAAGAACGGTGGTTACGGGTAAGGGTCTGCTCGGCAGGTTGTTTTATAAGGGGCTGTTTTGGAGTAATAAACAATAGACAAAGTTAATGACGGTTGTAAAAGCACTATAATTCTGGTCGAAGTATAACTCTTAAGGAGGTCGAGCAAAACACCGTGTACACCGAAATTCTCCAGCTTCTCCAGTATTTTATCAGAAACTTTGGAGAAATCCGTGTAAACGGCTCGGAACCCTGCTCCATATTTTCACTGAGTGACGGAACGAACACTACCAAATTTGGTAAGATTGATCTTTTAAGAAAAAAACCGTGCTGATTCGGGTCAAGACGCCCCAATAAAGAATAATTGCCCCAAAACAAGTGTCTGAAACAACTTGCCGAAGTGGCTTAAGAGAGATATCGATCACCGGATTTCAAAATGGGGACGACTTGGGCGATTTTCCAAAGTCCAGGATATTTACCAGTTAAGATGGATTGATTGTATAGCAAAAAGGGGGCTCAGAGCGATCGGGGCATGATTTTAAAAATATCGAAGGAAAACAGTCTGCCCCAGGTCCCTTTTGGAGATTAACAGAGCACAAAGATTTCTTTACATTTTCTTTCGATATTACATTAAAGAAAGGACGGGATGCCGCCAGTTGTTCGAAGCACGCAAGATGTTTAGGATCATTCTTTGTAGCAAACTTTTTCATTTTTTTTGTTGCGAATAAACGACCAAAAAATGTAGTATCTTGTTTAATATTTTATTATGGTGCAGCTATGTATGCTTTAAAATCTTTACTAATATTAATTTTTTACGGTTTTTCTTAAATTCGAAAAAACTTCATAAACTATTTGTCCCTTATTTTCTGTCCCTGTGCGCCCGCCCTTTGCTTTTTATCAATCCAAGAGAACCATAAAGGATATTTTCGTTTAGTTATGTTGTATTATAATATTTGTTGTTTTTTTATTTACTTCATTACTTAAAATTCAAATTCTCTTATTGCAGCCTTTGAAACGTCAACGTGTTGGCAGCTTTTTAATAACTGAAAGACCCAAGCCTAACTTTATCCTTTCGTGGGCCTCTAAAAGTAATATGAAACTAATAGTCTTTATAATATGGGAATAAAGGACGCCGACGGCATCGTTCTGTGCGAATGACGCGACGGCACGTCGCTAAGATGATAAAAGGCCGACGACACTTATAAATTTCGGCATTAAAATAACCCCACAGATAGAAATCAAGTGGGGTTATATCTGGTGACCTAGGAGGCCAAGAAATAGGTTAATTTGGAGAAAAATGAAACACATTCCAAATTTTATTTGCCACGTATATGCAAAAATGTACGCAAACACTCATTTATTGTGTCGTTTATCCAACTTCGCATATTCGAGGAGTCTTCATTCAAAAGCAAACATGTCCTCATAAATTAAATTAGAGAAAAGCATGAAGAATGTATTTTCATTATTTAAACTGAATTGAAGTGGTAAAATTCATTCCGGATTCCGGATGGATTTGTTTTTTCTCGCCAAAATGACTGAAATTAAATCAATTCCAACAATTGTAACAGTAGCATCGTTAATTATTTTCAAATTTGTTATTTATAACCTGAAGATGGCTACTTATATCCGAAACGTATGTTGTTTCAAAATAAAATATATATATATTGGAACAATCTTTGAAAACCTACGTAAACTGAACTGATTTTGAACGATTCTTATATAACGAATTAAACGAACTAATTGTTTAATGAAAGATTGCTTTTAAACCTGAAAAATCCCTGCCGAGGCGTATTTACAGTCCGACCCGGCAGCGCCGCCGACTCGTGGGCCCGAAGGGTGGCCGCGGTTGATTAATAGGCCGAAGCGCGACGTTGCCGCTACGACGCCGGCTCGGCTCCTCTGTCAATAATCGATGTCCGATGCACAAACTGGGCCCCCTTAACTAGGAGTTTTTGTGTTTCTATTTCGCGTATGTGGGGTTTGGGCTATGGTACAGGGTGTGGCAGAGTTTTCGGCGTTACGAACATTATTCTGCCAGCTTTTGTTTCCGATTTACCACTTGAACAGCTTTTTTGAGGATTGACCAATATGTCAACACTCATTAAGTATTAATTTATAAAAAAAAAACAAACATAACCAGTAATAATATATAAATCCGGTCTACAAAATATTCCAAACAACAATATTTTTTAGTACAAATGAAAACATCCGTTCTAATAAATTTCAAATCACACTACTCGTCGAAAATATTTTCAAAAAAAAATTACAGTTTTGTTTCGACGAGAGTTACAAAATGTTTCGTTCAGATAATCTCACATTCTAAAATTAAGGGGTCGTCAACAATGCTCAAATAAAAGGCCTATCAACCAAGGTCACCGGTCTTATCAATATCAGATTAATTCTATAAGGCATGACATAATATTGTGGGCAACGCGACAGTCGACATCAAACAACAAGAAAAAGAGAAGTTTTGACCACTTTTGACAATATTTAAAAAAATATTTACATACTAAGCAATTACACGTACTTACTAACATTTTTAAAACTCCCAAAAGACATTTGGATTTATATGTCTGTCGTTGGTAAATGAGATTTGGCGCCGTCCAAAAATTTGAGGTATCCAAGTTTATCACCTGCGACGACCCAATAAAATCATCAAAATCTGAAAATCGATCACTCATCCTCGTGAGGCAGCGGAACCGGCAACGCTGCGACGAATCGGTACGCGTCTGCGCCACATTCCGAGCGGGCCCGACGACGTCAAGTCGTTAGATATGCGACTCCCGGGGAGCGTAAAAAAAATCCTCGTAAACGCGGTGGTCACTTTCCCGGTACACATTACCCAATTTACAGTTTAATAAATTTTAATAAAATGAAACGCACAAACGACCCAGATGGATGTTAGAAAAAAAGGCTGACGACAAAATAAAAAAAAAAAATCTGTTTTTATACGAAATTTAATTTTGCAGTAAGACGATACGAAAAATAATGATAATATAAAGTGATATTGTATAACCACGATACATTTTGTGTGATTCCTTGGACGAGAGGTATTACTAGAATCAGTTATTTATTAATAGTAGAATTTAAGGAGTCTAAGAATTAGTTTGAATAAGCACCGCATATCTCTCGGTATAACTATTGGTTAACTTAATATTTTTTTGTCGGTATTAGATGAGACACGTTCTAAAACTTGCTTGGTTGAAATGTTATTGCGACCATGTATTATCACTTTGCTGATATTTCCTTAGAGGAAGTTTAATTGATTGGACTGTAATACTGTCAACTAATATTATTTTCAAACGGCTTCTCCAACGTATGACATCCGAGATTAGCTTTGGTGGAGGTGAAAACAAATATATCAACAATATAATAATTGTTGTCGGGGGCTTGTTCCAAAAATTTCGACTTATCATACAAGTTATATAAACTAAAGGCTAGTGACACACTAGTGCTCTTAATTGGGAATGGTCTGTTCATAGATATACGAAAGTGACCATTTGCTTTTGAATGGGATTATCTAAGGGCGGTCATTAACATACAATGCAACAAGATTATTACCTAAAGTTTCGGAATTTAAAATCAGGTAAAATTGTGGTCCGTAATAGAAAATAATTTTATACCTACCTGTGTTTAATATTCTTTGGTTTGGTATACTACTTAAAGTTTATTAGTAATCATTCTTATTTCGTGTGTAATACAGCGTGTGTTGAATCGTGTGCGAATTATGCAAAATATGTGCGAGTCTAGTGTATCTCAGGAGATGCTCCCACCAAAATGAAGAAAACACTATTATATTGAGACTAAGAAAGTTGTAAACAATGTTTATTTGACTCTCATTGAACGTGGTGCCAGCAAGCAAGCATCTTTAGAAGAAACGGCCACTTTGACGAAAATTCCAACATGAACTTGTATGGAAAATTGTGAATAATCCCACTTCAGCGAGGAAAAAAAGAGGCGATGCTGACATTTTCTCCAGTGTAGATGAAAGTGATCAAGATATAATACGGAGTAAAATTTACCAGTTATACTAGGAACAAAACGTGCCTACATTAGATATCTTAATTAGGAGGCTCGAAAAAGATGAAACCGGTGTCAAATGAGGAAGAACTACCTTATGGAAGTGTGTTCAACACATGCGTTTTAGATTTAAAAAAATTGGCAAAAGGCAAGTTTTAATGAAATCTGTTAGAATTTGGAAATGGCGACTGGAATATCTAGAAAAAATTAGGATTTACAGAGAACAACAAAGGCAAATTATTTACTTGGATGAAACCTGGTTCGACACTTATGATACCCCGGAAAAGGGTTGGGTTGACTCAACTGATAAAACAAACGCGCCATCAAAAAGAGGTAAAAGAATAACTATTTTGCATGCTGGCTCTAAAGATGGTTGGCTTCCAAATGGACTTTTCCTGTCTGCGAAAAATATTAAAGATTCTTTTCTGAATTACCATGAAGACACCACCGCTGATTTATATGAAAGTTGGTTTAAAAACAAACTAGTTCCAAACATTCCTCCTAATAGCGTAATTGTAATGGACAATGCAAGTTATCACAGTGGACAGTTGACTAAAACCCCTTCCTCATGTGACACAAAAGAAACAATCCAAAACTACATGTATAATAACGACATTTATATTCACAAAGATTATACCAAAAAGCAATTAATTGAGGTTCTACAAAGCTTGAACCTACAAAAGGAATACGTTTGCGATAATTATGCAAAAAATCTAGGGCATACAGTTTTAAGGCGTTTCCACCTTACCACTGTATATTTAATCCCATTGAACATGTTTGGCACCAACTGAAATCTGCCATTGGTCGTAACAATATTATTCCCCGTCTTAACTCCAATGACCTCAAACTTATGGAAATCGCAGTTTTTAGCATCCCTCCACAAAGTTGGGCAAATTCTGTTAAACATATAGAAAAAGCAGAACAATCGTATATCCATATTGCAAATAATATAGAACAAATAATAATTAAAACAGGTGATGATAGCGATGATACTGATATATTATGTGAATAATTTTAAGTAACTTAAGTAGGTAATAAAAATAATTTGTAATTTTATTTTAGATTTAAACATAAATACATAAATAAATAAATAAATATTGTTTAGTATCTTTCCTAACAAAACCCCAAATAATAAAATTCTAAGCGGGTCTTTCTTTAATTCGTATCAGTTAGTCACTTTCTTATATCCATCAACAGACTTTAATAGAGGTATCAGTTGGGTAATTTGAGCGCGGTGTGCCGCTTGTGACTAATAAAACTTTTGAGGATTTTTAATTTTTCAATAATTCGATAGAGACAGTCTTAAAAAAAAACTTTCCGATGCGAACGCGTTTTTTCAAACCCCCGGAGGGTGGCTACGATACAAAAACTAGCTCCGCATATGACGAAAGAATTGTCGGGGAATTTCGGGCGGACGCGGCAACGTCGCCGGGAAAAATGCACGTGCGGCAAGTATGCGCTCGCATTCCGGAGAAATTGTTGAACGTCCCCGCCCCCGCGCGAGTTTCCGAAAACACGCGCCGATCGTCCGGAACTTTTACGGACTAAGATGCGTCGCCCTTAATATTCTCGGCCGGAATTCCCCGATTCGCCGCCAACGAAGAAAGAAAAAAAAAACCGATGGCCATTTTTTCCCGACCGGGGCGCGCGCGCGCGGAGACTTTCACTCGATTCGCTTTTCGTTAATAATAATTTAAACAGGAGTTATTAGCCGAGTATAAAAAAAAATCGCGGCAGGTTACGTTATTTACCAATGCTCCACCTATACCTACGTACCCACTTCGAGTATCGGTTTTCAAGGCCGAGTCGCCTCGCTCATTCAGATACTCCTCGCTCCGTCGCTGCGCGGCGATCTAGTTTTCGCTTGCCATTTTTTGCAATCCGCCCCAATCGCTGTCGATAAGACGAGATAACAGTGAAGGTTATCTTATCGCTTCCTACGCTCATCATTGTCATCCGTATCCGTGCGATATCGGCCGCAATAAAACGTTTATCGGCCGTTTTCGCCTCTATTACATAAGACGATTTCCAAAACCTCGCAAAACACCTGATCTACAGCGTTGGGGGGGGGGGATAGAAAACGTTCCGCGGCAAACGATCTAGATAGCCACGAGGCAGAACAAGTCGACACCATACGGATTCGCCTACTATTCGTCGTCGTGTCAACCGGCCGGACACGCAGAAAAGAAAACACCACGACCTGTGCAAAAATGTCTTTCTTATCGAGAGGCGCGAGCCTTGACCACGCGCGCCCGCGATAAAATCGAAATTTTGGATTTTCGCGAGCGTTCCCGATCACCGACGACGACACGGCCGACGCAAACAGCAAAAAATATTAACAGGTCCGTGCGCTGAGGTACGGTCAAAAATCTAATTCGCGAGATAGTAGGCTTTGAACACCGTTAGGCGCACGATTTGGCAACGGCGGATCGCGTTCGTTCACACTAGAACACCCGCAACGTTCCCGAGTTTTTCCGCTGAAAACCACCAAGGAAAATCATTGAACCGTATCCTCGATTGATTTCGGGACATGCGAGTACGCGTAGCGACCGGTGGCGAAGCGCCGCGGAGCCCGAGTTCTATCTCACGCAAGATTTTTTTTATCAAGTAAACAATGTTACGTAGTCCGCTTGTTTATAAAATCCGAGGCTAGGAATAGTTGTCGCGGCGACGATAAGTGGATACAAAGAAACCGAATGTTTGTTTTTTTATCGCCTGCACGGTTTACCAAATAAAACGGGACGGTTCGAAAACTTTTTTTAAATGCCTAGACGTAAACACCGTTGAGCAAGTTTCACCCGTACATACGAAAGCAATCGAAAATAAATCGAACGCAGCCGTGTGACACACTTACGTATTCGTAAGTGTTTCTAAAGTGTAACATAGTCGCGGACTTACCAAAGCAAAGAAATTCGTGTGGCAATCTTCTAAACTGGCTCCGTTAGTTTGAAAATTGGGGTGCGTCATATTTGATCCATTTTTAAATGATTAATCCACAGTACGACACAAAACTCGCACAGCACGTCACAGAAAAACCCCGAACCGCACCAGGAAACATCTATATTTACCGAATAATTTCACCTTTCAGTAGTAACTGCAAAATGGCGGCATTAACGACACAACAAGCTGTACTAAAACCGTAGAATACCGAACGAACAGACATTTCAGTGTCTCGCGAGCCGCGCCTATCAACGACGCACGTCCTGTCGTCGTTCTCCGATCGGGTTTGGTAAAATCGCGAGCACGTACGTGCGCGATGGTTCTGTGTTGACAAATCAGTCAAAAATCATGGCGGCGTTTTTCAGGCATGGGGTTTCGAAAGGAGGACAACTTTTAACACCGAAAACCGTAAATATTTGCAATTGTTGATAACCCAGGACACTCTTTGGCACCACCCCACTGTCTGTCGCGGTCGAAATATCACACTTGATCGCGCTGCCTTAGCTTACAACACTGTTAAGACGTTCACTGACTGCGGGACACTTTTGTTGGCATTTTTTCGTGTTTCAGGTTTCTGCAAGTAGTTACGCCACCAAAGCGGAGAAAAAGAAGGGCGTCGACAGGAAACAGGGCCCAAAAATCGACTCTTCGGCTGAATCTTTGGCTGCTAAAGGGTGTGTAACGACTTTACTTCTAACAACTACTGCTCGCGCGGGGAGCCATTGCGATTGCTTTCCCTTTGGTTCGCCTGTCGGTCGCGGGGGCGCGCCACTTCTCAGTCAATATTTTTGAGGCTGCGCGGAAAAATACAAAAAGATTGCTTTTACTCGGGATATTTTCCGCCGGTGGAATTTTTTTACTTCATCTCCGCCGAATACTGATTTTTTTCTTCGTTTAAAATCTTAGTTTTATTAGTGTTTATTTATTTAGTACCTCGCTTATATAACCAAAACAAAGTTTTCTCTGCAGTATTTATTTAACTTTGGAAATAATACAAAACCGTTAAGAATAACTACGAGATCCATAATTTTG
This sequence comes from Cylas formicarius, assembly GCF_029955315.1. NCBI lineage: Eukaryota > Metazoa > Arthropoda > Insecta > Coleoptera > Brentidae > Cylas > Cylas formicarius. Next base: position 26,349,306 of record NW_026844326.1, on the reverse strand, counting down.
GGGAGGAAAAATGTTTTGTTCCGTTTCAGATTTCTCAGACCACAGAAAGAATATATTCCACCACCAGACGTTGAAGAAAGACTTAAGGAAATTTTTGAATCTGTAGTGGGGACATCGCAGGGCGGATATAAAGTGACGAATCTGAATGACAAATTTAAATTGTTTACAAAATGTATCGAGAAATTCGACCACCATGTCCCAAATTCGCTTCTGCATCAAATTGAAACGTTGGCGGAATTGAGGGACTATTATAAAACCCCCGTGGACGTTACGACGCCCCTCGATAAATTACGCAACATGGATCTGCCCGAGAACTTGCACGTCCAATTTGAGTACCACAGATTCAGACCAGGTGGCGTTCATTGTCATTCTGGAATGATGCATTGTGAAACTAAATTCATTTGTTTCAGACGCCGATAAATTTGGAGAAACCGCGTTCCCAGGGAGATCTACAATTGTCACGGGTCTGAAATACAAAAACAAGTACAAAGGACATGTCCAGAAATCAAACACTCCTTGGTTTTAAAATGCTCGCTTTAATGTGTTGGAATTAACTAAGGAATAAAGCAATTGTTTGTACATTTTTACTTTTACTTTGTAATAACCATCCTTAAATTATTAGCAGCTTTTCCTATGATGTTTTCATATTTGCCCCAATTTGAACCGGAATTCTTTTTTTACTATTTCTGTGGAAAATGCCATTTTTGTCTTTGCATTTCCAGCTGTTTTTGACAACCATTTCATAACCTCACTTCCGTAGGCTGATGGTGTTTATTTTGTCTTAGACATGTAGACATCCCAAATTAGAAAAATGAATATGTTAATCCTTTTCGCGATATTGGTTGTGGTGTTTTTTAGCGTCTCTAGACTTTTGCCATTGGTTTTGTCCTGGCTGTTTGAAAAGAAATATAAGGTTCCTCTGAAGATTGGAAAAATCGGGCTTCCCTATTTGACCCTATGTGATATAACGTTATCCAAAAATGGATTTGTTATTGTATTTAGTTTCGCTTCTTAAGACGGCCCTTTTTTGCTAAGAACCGCTTGTTTTTCAGCATATCAGCGAAGTCAGTATCAAAAGCAGTTTTTTAAATTCTGAATTGACAAAACTAATAACCCTTGTTATTAAGGATGTAAATATTAAGGATACGAGACACATTAAGCCTTCTAAGGCCGCCCATAACGTAGAAGAAAAAAAGTTGCTTGATTTTAGGGAGAAGAAAGTACCTTATTTTATTAATAGCTTTGCGCAAGTAAGTTGTATACCATTGCTGTGTGCTTACTTCTTAAATGAATTTTAGTTTATGGCTGTGCATATTTACAATACTTCCTATGTTTCGCTACTAGATGCGGAAACTAGCACTCTGTCCAATACTTTTGTTAGAGAGCTGCATCTGGATGGAAGCATATTAAAAAATGCAAAGTCTCTCTTGGTAACTTTAAACATTATAGATGCCCAAATACATATTGTAGATCAGGTTAGGCATAATCAGCTGGCAGATTTCGGTTTTGCCATTGCAATGGAGACAATTTTGGTGGCACAAGGGCCACTGTCAGTGGAGGCAAGCTTACATAGTTCCCTATATGATTTGCGATGTTTATTAATGGGGTTTTAGAAACTAGATGTTAAAATGTCACACAGCAAAGTGATATTAAGAAGCAACTTTTATTCACTGCTCCAGCAAGCAGACCAGAAACATATGGGAAGCAGTGACGGCAGAAAACAATCATTTTCTGACTCGGAAGATGATGTTCTGGACAGAATTTTGCCTGTTGTACCAAAGGTATGACCTATTATTTTAAAAAGTTGACTCATTATTAATTTTCTCCTGCTTCAGAATTGTTCTTTGCATATTGATAACACATCTTTCAAAGGTTACAATAAATTGGATAAAATAGAGTATGTGTCAGATTTAAAATCTTTGGCTCTCAACTATCGCCCTGTGCAGCAAACTGAGAGAAACAGCGTGCTGTTTAATTTTTATCTGACCGACTTGGTCTTGGAAACCAATTCCGATAGAGCCGTCGAGTTGAAGAGTCTAAATGTGGATGCCAGAGTAGGCGCGTTACTAGAAAACTTCAATCAGAGCTTCATGTCTTACGTTTTAGCTCAAAAACAATGTAATCAACATATATTTGCAACAACACAACCTCATGATCACCTACAACCATAGCGTAATGTGTCGATGGATAACCTCAAATTTTTTGCGCCGCAGTTCTGCCACTCGCGCGACTTCTAACCTCAATCCTTCAGCGATGGTCGCGAAAAAACGCAAATCCATGTTAGAGAACGTTATCAAGGACATCATGATAAACTTTTGCGCCGAAATTTCGAACGTCATGGCCATAGTAAAACTAAAAGGGGACAACACTTCCTCGATCGGATTTAATAAGGTTAGGTTGATGTTGGACCAGGTAGCTGATATTAGGGGAAGTCAGTATAGGTCATACTATGCCAACTTGCTTTTGAACAATCGTCACTGGCAGACGGAGCTGCTCGTCGAGTCGTTTTGGTGGTCTTTCAAAGAGTGGAACAATGACACTCAAATTTCCAAGGTAGTAGATTCAAATAATTAATAGTACTTATTTTATTTTCAATGTACATTCAATTCTCAAGCAAATTCTATAAATTTTGAAATATCCATAGAAAAAAAAAATTGTGGGGCGTGTACGGAGTCGATGACGTAGATGACGTCACGTGCCTGCGAGTTTTCAGCGGGATATTTAAAAACTATTTTAATTCACATTCGCGTTTGGCGAAATTTAGGTTCTGCACGTGTGGGGCACGCCCATTTACCTAGGCATGGCCCTCATCAAATTCTGCACCTCGGAAGACGAGCACATCAAGCTCTATTGCCTTCTAGACACTGTGCAGCTGGAGTGGTCGTTGGAATTGGCCGATTACGCTCTGCTAGCTCTTAAGTGCTGTTTCCGATCTGGGGGGGGTTGATTTTTGTGTACCATTTTTTTAATATTATAGATCGATGATGCACTATCGCATTCCACTGGGCGGGTGGTCTAATAAGAAAGCGACTGACGGTGGATTAACTAACCTCATAAGCAACGTGGTTGTCACTCATTTTAATTGTTTTTTACAATCGCAAAACAACGGCAAGTTTTCAAAGGACCTTAATCAGGATTCGTCGTTTTTTGCACGTTTTCCGTTTTGCAGAATATTTCGTGTCGCGGTTAGACGCGGTAAGCGTCGACACGAGCCTCGAATCGAGCAGCTGCAAGTTCGAAGAGTTTAAACTCTTCACCCTTCAAAATACGGGCGACTACTACACCTGCATAAGGACCGAGGACATTCTCAACTATAAAATTTTCCTCAAAGTCGCCCACTTTAATTACGTCGAGAAAATGATGACCCGGGAGTTCAACTTGTCGCTATTGGACAACATCGTGACGTTTTGGTCGGCCAACTTCCACTTGAAAGCGTTGCTATTGTATAAGTACGTACAGTTTAAGCGAACGGTAACCTAAATTTATCTCGATTTATGTCGAACGCGCGTATTGCAGGGACATTAAGGATTTTTGCACGACTTTTAAAGAGCACTTACCGCAAGCGGAAAACGCGGGCGCGAAGCCAGATAAAATGCCGCTGAACGTGCTCAATTGCAACGTATTCGGCAAAATGGAGTTGAACGTCGACATCAACCGTCTTCACAAGGCAAAGATCACGATAGGTTAGTCGGCGGCGCTAAAAGATATTCTACTACGGTAAAAATTGGTGCGCCGCAGGTGGCATTGATATTTTCGTTGAGAAACCACTCCTCTGACTATTTTTTTTTATAAGAACGCGAAATCAGTCTCTGAAGGCCCCCAGAGACGTCGTTCTTTTTTACCAGTTTTACCCGCACGCGTCAAACAGCACAGTTAAACACGAACAAAGACTTCCCCCCCTCACATACGCGTGGTTTTGTATGTTTCGTTCAGTTTGTTTGAAATTGCGGGCAAAAATCATTGTTGATGGATTTTACGACGACGTTAGCAGTGGCGGCCGCAGTTGCTATTAAAATAAAATATTCTAAAAAACAACGTTCCAAATGGGTTAAACAATGGTTACTCAAGCCAAGACAATTTTCACATGTTAATCTTTTGAATGAATTACGACTAGAACCGGGAGATTGGTTTAATTACCTGCGGATGGACGAAGAAACGTATTTGGAACTGCTCACTTTAGTAGCACCACTGATAGAAAAACAAGATACCTTAATGAGTCTAAGTATTTCACCACATGAAGGAGTTACGAAGATCTTAAATTTTCAGTGGCTAGATCATCCCAGGCCCTTGGGCAAATTATACCAGAAACGTGCAGTGCTGTTTTAAAACACCATTACTTAAAGGTAAGAAAATATGTTCAAATATGCTTGAACAAGGTTCTTTACATGGCTACATGGCCTGTTATTTATAAAATTAGATGCCTTTTTGATCGGTAAGTTTATTTTGGAATTTTCAATATTTAATAGAACCTTTTGTAATACTTACCTCATTGCTACTTGCTTCGTCACCAATATTAGTAACTGTGCTTCCGGGTGTTTCTTGGTCTGTAAGGAATAATAGATAATCGTAGTACCACAAGTGTGGTTTATAGATGTCTTCAGTACTGGAACCAGATTTCTTAGATTGAATGACTTTTTTCAATTCCTTACAGAAGCAACCACGTAAAGAGTCAATTCTCTTTTTCACGGAATCTCTTGTTGCCGAGTTGTCTACTTCTAACTTTTTTATCACATCTTCGTAAGCTTTATTTTTTTTATTTTTATAGATTTAACCTTCCACAGGCACGGATAGTATCTATAGAGTTCTTTGAACTCAATTATAAATTGCTTGTTGTAATTTCTTAAGTCAGTCATTGTAAAACTACAGCAATATATTTTTATTCAACAATACAATTTTAAAATCAGTACTCAAAACTAACACTAATTATTGCTGTGTAAAATAAGTGAGTCGACACTGATAAAAACTGTCCTTAACTGTTTCCCCACCACACACTGACAGACTTGAACGAACGCGTTTAAAACGGACGGTTAAAATCAAGCAGTGGCAGATATTTTTGAACGCCAGCAAAAAGGACAGTTTTTGGCCACACGCTGACCAACTTATCCGCACCGTTGTAACCTGCGGGTCAAATTGCTAAAAAAGAACGACGTCTGTGGGGGCCTTGAAATCGGAATATAATTGCCAACGACGAGCTAGGTTAGTTGCTATAGTCAGAGAATACAACGGTCTGCGCCATTGTTGTTTTCATTTTTGGTGTTTGTGATCATCTTCTTTCAGCGTTTGTTAGTGTTTACTGGACAAACGAAACAAAATGTTTTGGCTAATATACAATAACCTGTGGGTGGGTAAGAAAAACCCATAATTCCAATACTAGAAACAAGAGAAATGAGGCTGTTTGTTAGAAGCGCTGAATTAAATTCAATATATACTAATTATATTAATTTATTAATTCTCTGAAACTGATTTTTGTGCAATTCTCTTACATTTACCGTTAACTGTTTATTGGCTTTTTTTATACTAGTTTTTAATTTTCTTGGTTATAACTAACCAAATTGTTCATAGGCACTTTTCATAATTATACATTTGGAAGGCGAAACTTTCTGCAATTTCTTGACTTGCGATGAAGGAATGAGCATTCTGTCTATAGGAGGTACTTCTTGAGCATTTTTTCCACTTAGATGCATCCTGTGCGATATTTAGTATCTTAAAGTTACATAGAGTCACTTTCCGTGACTTCTACTTTATATGCATTTTTAATAGAGGTTAAATCTATAAGTCTGTGCTATATTTAGTATCTTAAAGTTACATAGAGTCACTTTTCGTGACTTCTACTTTATATGCATTTTTAATAGAGGTTAAATCTATAAGTTTATTTAAACAAACGGTTTGCGGCGATTTACGGGCACAAATTCTGTAACAAATATAGTTGCTATCGTGTCTACCGGGCTCTAAACAAAAACGTCCAATTACAAATTATACTAAGGACGCCGATCCGTGTGCTGTGATACCGCATAATATTATGTATATTATATATTTTGAGAAAATACTGCCGTAAAAATGAAGCATCCAAACATTGACCATGTATCAGCGGCCATGTTGATTTACAATTAGAGCTGCCATTAGTGAAAAACGAAATTTTAAATCTCGCGCATGCGCATATTGAACGGACCTTCTCAAAATTTTAGCATAGGCAGGGCGTCTATGTGTCTAGTAGCTACATGGCGGCGACGTACAGTTGGCCAAGATTATTTGGAAACTTTGAAAAATTCTTGAAAAGCCTAACTCTACTCCTTCAAAAACTTAAAAAAATTTATTGGAATAGGTTGTTCCTTTTTCAGTTTTCAAGAAATGTGCCAATTTTCATTAAAACCCAACTCCTTTTTGGTACTTCCTAATTTATGGAAATAGGAATCAAACTATGGACTAAATGAGCTAGACGGTTTTTCTTAAACATTTGATTTCAAAGGAAATGTTCAATTGATGCAAAGTAAATATGATTTTTAAAACTAAATAAAGTTTAGATTATTTTATTACAATTCGGAGACGTATCAGAGAGTCTTAGGAAAAAATAAATAAATAAATAAATGGACAGATAGATCGATACATACATATTTATTAAATCCCAAAAACTATAAAAAATGTAGAAAAGAACGAGTCATAAAAAAGAAACAAGAAAGGGTAGAGATAAAATTTTCTCAAATACATTCATACAAGCAAAATAAAATAAACAATACGACACTATCCCAAATATGTTTTTTACTTTATTTATGGGCGAAGGAAAGGATTTTTAACACACACACGGGGTCCGAGTTACTTCGAAACTTTGAAAAATTTTGGGATAAGGTTAATATTTTATTTACATAGATAATTTTATACGTCAACAGTTTCAAAATGATGGATATTGTACCGGGGTGTATAATATATAAAATAAATAAAAATAAATAAAGCTTTTTACTAAATAATTGACGAAACAATATTTACAATATTTTTTTCTGAGGAAGATGTTACAGGTGTACTAAAATTACATCTTCTAAGCAAGAAGACTAGATGTAACCAAAAAATTTAATACATTTATTTTTATTATTTATGTTTTTTTTATAGAAAAAAAATTGTCTTTGATTGTCGGTTATTACAGTTATTAGTCAGTAACATTTTCTTTTTCTATTCTTAGATCTGCGTATGATTAAAATAGAAAAAATTGTGCCTTTTTTAATGAAAAAGTAAAGCCACAGGCGGTATATTTTTTAACAAATATATCTTTGGTTGCATTAACACTTTCAAATTTTTGGCGTTAATCTAAATAGCAATTTCCAGCTAAGATCTTTAGGTACCGATGATTTTGAGGCTGACATCCAAGACACAGTGTTGAAAGAAACTTCTTTTTAATTAAGTTTTGGTTCATTCCAGTTTCAAACAAGACCTTTACTTGTACCGAATGTACCGAATAAAATAAAAAATTTTTAAGAACAAGTCAGAATTTCTGTCAACCACGGTAAGATATAAAGACTAATTCATAGAAAAATCTCTAAATAAGAAATACTAAGCACCAAAATATAATGAGTGAGCTGAACATATTTCACGCCCTGTGTTCAATGTTTTAATTTTAGTCAATTTTTGTACTGATTTCAAAAATTGTTATAGTGTTATAATCAAAATTGTCAGTTTTAGGTTTTTTGACGTGACAATTACAAATTTAAAACTTATTTGGACGTTGCTCCTAGATGGCGCTCACTAGTTTCACCATATTTAGATAAATGGAATCATATTTTTCTGAAATAATTTTTTAGCTCTGAAGGTTTTGTGACTTATTTGCATTTATAAGGTTCAAGGTATTTTTTGCGATTTTATTCATAAATACTTAAGAGATGAAGAGGTACAGAGGACAGTAAAAAGCTAATATTTAAAAATATTGATTTCGGTAATAGTAATGAAAATACTTCAAAACAAATGTTGGGTTTCATAATATTTTGATGTCTTAGTACCTCGAGTTTAGAGATTGCTTATTCTTTAACAATGATCGGAAATTTTGACTTGATTTTCGCAAATTGTGACTTTAGTCGGAGATTCTGACTTGTTTCTAAGAAATTCTCACTTATTCCTCCAAAATTTTCCCAATTAAATTCAGTCCTAAAGGCGGATAATTTCCATTGAAGCAAAATTTGGTATGTTTTTTAATGCCGACTTATACTTAGCCTTGTTAGTTTATTATTTAAATTTCAACGCAAATTCAGATAATAGCAACATTTAGACTTACCTGTAAGTTTTTCATTCATTTTAAACGTAATCAAGTGATTCTTGTAAAATTAAAATAATCTATAGTTTAAATTAAAGAAAAACATCAAGCATATGGATTTGAAATTTGGAGGAGGAGTCATTTTGGAGGCATTCCCGCTGCCGCGCTGCAAAGCGCACCGTTACTAAAAAGCAATGTATGATATATATATTTTTTTTACTTTTTCTATGGTTTTTAATTAATTTGGCCCACGGTGTGACGCCTCTTCTTTTGCATCGCTCCGCCACCGTTTTGTTTTTCAGACGACGTCTCATTAACGAAACACTTCGCTTATTACTTGAGCGACTTGAGTTACGCGTTTAGTTCGATCGGAATATCGATAGACGAGTCGGACATATTCGAACTCAAGGGCGTGTCGATCAAGAGACTGCGGAAGGAGAACGCGTACGCGAAAGCGTTACGTCAGGAGCGACGCGAAGCCGGCTGCGCAGACGACTTCAACAATAACACGTTCGTCGTGTTCATAGAGTTGTTCAAGGCCGTGTTTCCGCACGAGCACAATTACGCGGAGGCGGTGCGCAATCACTTCCAGTCGATTTTTAAGTGGCTGAAAATTTTGCACGGCCGGAAAAACGACGGGACGCCCAAGAACCCTCGCTTGATGTCGCCCGATTTCCTCGTCAACGTGAGTCGAAATTCGGAGGGTATCGTCCATGGGGTTATTTTTTTTTTTTTGGATAATACCAAACGGAAAAATGCATGTCGTTCTTGCTATTTGTGACGCAATTAATAGTCAAATAAGTCCCCAACAATCCGTTGAAAATAGCATCTCTATATCTTTATCCTAACCTAAAATATGACTAAAAGAGCTTAACGCCCAAAAAAAGTTGGATTTTGGCGTTATTATAATTATATATTTCATTGAAACGGTAAGCAATCAAAACACTTTGAATAGCATCAGATGGCAACGTGAAAGATGCGGTTGGTCAGATAAAAACCAAATGCTTTTCCACGGAAATATTGATAATTTGAAATGACTTGTTTCTGTCAAAAGATGTTTTATTCATTTTTAAATGGTTGTCCAAATTTTATTTCTTAAATACGTCAATAGTCAATAAAATTATTTCTACAACAATTTATTAGTAACCGGGTTAGCGATTAAAATTAATTTTTGATGAAAAAATAATTGGTAATACTAAATATTTGAAAACGGCGAATTTCGTGCCCTTCGAATGAGACATTAATAATAAATATAATGCCAAAATTTTACTTTCTTTGAGACTTATATTCTTTTAGTCATATTATAGGTTAGGATAAGGACTTAGAGATGCGGCTTTTACCGGGTTGATGGGCGCTTATTTGACTATTTCATGGCAAAAAAGTCCTAGTGATTATTCATTATCCGATTTTTTTTTTTGCGGTTATGTCAGAAAACGCTACCTTGTGGCAACTAACCAATCGGCAGTCGTGTCACTCAGCACTATTTATAGCCTAGGAAAGTTACTTTTTAACCACTCCAACTTTATTCAAATGCGTTAATCCTTTTTGAGATATTCTTGCAGGGATAAAGAGATAGCATTAAACAAAAATCATTTGCAATTGTCTGAGCTTTTAAATAGTAGTTTAACTATGGTTAACGTTACAATTTTTTGTGGAAACCGAGTTTTAAAATTCAAGATAACAATTGCGCCCCCACCAAAATAATTTCTTAGACCGTTCCTCAGCATACCTAATACCGGACGTCGTTGCCTTTAGTGGGACTCCCGGTATATTTAAAAAGTAATCCCAATTTACCGTCTTTTCAAAAAACAAAATTTGCATATGTTAAAAAAGTCAAAAACGAGCAATAATATTATTAAAAAGTGATTTTGCTGAACTATCTTTAGAGGTTTTAGATTTGTTAGACTTGTCCAATGACCTCAGAATATAATAAATGTTAAAAATTAAAACAATATCGTATATACATTATTTAACTATCAAAAAGTTATATCGAGTTAATGTTTTTATTGTTTTTTTTTTAATGTTTAAGTACATGTTACCTGACAACGACTAACTTTTTAATATTTTGGATGCGTGTATAGACAGTTAGTATTAGTATTTTACTTTTGTATACTTGTTCTTACCTTATAATACATTTTAATACACCAGTCCGAGATGCATTTTTAACCATTTTGTCAACCTTTGAGTAAATTCAATAGGAAATTTTGCCCCGTGTGCAACAAAATGTCTGTTTCGTTTTTTTAGGTTAAGGAATTCCTGCTCGAGATGAGCGATGACCCGTTCGAGGTTAGGTTGAGGGACAACTTCGAGCTGCTCGTGGACGAGTACAACGAGAGCGTGAAACGGCAAAAAATGCTGAAAGAGAAGGTAGAACGTGGCTTTTGATTGACTCGCGTCTGAGAAGCCGGATTTTTCAGATTGCCGAATTGCTTAAAACGCATTTGCACATGCCCGCCGGCAAAGTGGAAGAACTTTACGCCACTTTGAAGAAGAAGAACGCCGACATTTACATACAGCGATCGAAGCTAATGTACCAGGCCGCCCCTCAGCGAACTAGGTTGTTCGCGTGGAGCATGGTGGACGTCGAGATCATGGTGCGGGACATTCGAACTACTCCCGCGTCATATGACGATTATTTTATTTTTATAGGTTATGTTGGATTGGAATCAGTTGGATCCCTACGACCGCATCCGGGCGATGGACCCGGACAGTCAGTGGCCGGGGGGCGCGGAGGAAAACGTCGAATTTTCCACGATTTGGTGCAGGCACGCTAGCCTACGCTGCCTCGAGTGGAAATTCCAACTTAGGGACTTTCCGCAGCCCCTGTTGCATATTAAAAAGATTTACTTGTGCGGTCAGATCGCGGGGGCCGAAGAACTCGCCCCGAAAAGAGGTGAGCGGGTTTAAATTGAAACGTTATTTATTAGGATGGCGCAGTACATGTCGATTTAGCTCTCGCCTTCGTCGCCGCCGCCGTTGTTGCCGCCGGTGATGGCCCCGAACGCATCCATCAAGAAACCTATAACGTTGAATATCCATTCTAAGACGGTGCCGATAGGGTCGTCCATCAAGGATAGGTTTTGGCTTTTTGTTAGAGCCGACGTTTCCTAGAAAATAAATGTAGTTTTTATGGGGAAATCTCCCCGGTACGACCCTTTCCTTTGGACAGATTATGACGCGGCGCCTTATAACAAATTTATGACGCACACCCACTATATTTGCTTCTACTTCATTTATTTAGAAAAAGAAGGAATAAAACAGTCAGCTTGGGAATTTATAACGTTAATATCTGTTTCTCTGTTACAGAGTTCTCTGTAAAATGAAGCATTTTGAAATTCATTAAACAAAGAAATGTAGCTTCAAAGTCGTATAAAAAGTAAGAAATCCCCTTTAATCCGCCTCTCTTCTCCGTCACTGTCTAGAGGCAGGTATGGAATCAGTATTATTCATGGACTTTATGAAATGAAGATAAAGTGAGACGGACCTGGTTTTCGAAAATATTTGCTTATACTTTATTCATTTAGGAAAAAAAGGAATGAAACACTCACAGCTTAGGAATTATAATGTTAATGTTTGTTTTTTGTTACAGAGTTCTCTTTAAAATGAAGCATTTTTAAATTAAAAAAAAAAACAAAAAATGTAGCTTCGTGTTAATTTAAAATAATTTTATTTAAATATCATTTACCGACAATATGTTTGCAAATTATTAAAGTCTGTTTCCTTTTCAAAGACCCTGCGCCCTGTATGCTAAACATAATCAATTATTACACTCTTCCCTTAACGCTTCAGTCATATAAAACGTAAGAAATCGTCTTTAATCCGCCTCTGCTCTTCGTCATGGTCTACGGGCAGGTCTGGATTCAGTATTATTCATAGACTTGAAGAAAATTGGAGGCGGACCTGGTTTTCGAAAAATTCAAAATCGTTTGATTAATTTGGGAAGTTAGTCCCTGTCTTTTCATTCCTTGCCGTTTACAGGTACGCGTTCGGGACGAACATGAAAGCGCAAATCAAATGCATTCCCTTCAAACGCCTACCTTTGGTTGCTGATCTTCTTGGCAGCAGCCATCGTCAATTTGGATAAGGACGATTAATATCACCGATATCAGAACCGCAGCAAAGAAATTTGCGAACATGCTCCCTATATTTTCTTCACGAATGACGGTCGATTTTTACACAAATGGAATACGTATGTCGTCGCTCTGGGTTTTCTCGTTATATAATATTATGCAAAATTGCGACCGGGGACATCGTTATCGGCAGCCATCTACATTATTATTGTTCTGCTATTGTTGACACTGATGACCGGAGTAATTAGTTTAATAATATTCACTTGATGACGGTTATTTAGCGCAAATTTTCATCACGGGATGCGTTATGTGATTAAGAGAAGACAACCCCGAATTTTCCAAACCCAATATTCGCATTTTATTTGTTTATTTGTTTTCCGACTTGACGTCACAAGACAGTAAACGGTTGTTAAAGTTAAATGACTTCGTTTATATTGTTCCTCCTTGGGACGTACTAAAAAATATTTGTATGTTTCATTAAATATTATTTACAAGTATTTTCCATTACTAAAACTTTTAATACTTGGATTATAAATAACCTATTTTCCCTGTTTGGTTTTAAGTTGAATTTCCACGTTGTTCTACTGATCATCAAAATGGGTTTTTGTCACAAATTTATTATTATTTTTATAAATTGATTTTTATTTTTATAAATTTAATTATTTAATTTGGCAAACTTAAGTCAATAAAATACCAATCCGCGATTTACGCTTATCAGTTTATTTTTAAAAGTATTCACTCACGGAGCATCCACGATGTCTTCTGACTAAGTACCTTCCAAACATATACTACTCCGTTGGTGATGATAGATAGATAGATGATAGATAGTGTCTTTGGTGTGTCAATTTTGTTTCGCATCTTGTTGGGACACTATAGTACCCTAATAATTTTGTAGTTTTACATTAAGTCTCCTCTTTGCCGGCGTTCCCTTAGGTCTTCAGTCTGTGGTAACGAATGTCGTAGGTGAATTCGTGTTGCGCTCCAGCAGTTTTATATCATTGACATAGTATGGGTTCCATGGATGGTTTTCAAATATGTAAAATTGCAACCAACGAGTAAATGTTACGAAGGATCTTTGTTTACTGGCATGTGACGTCATCGTAAATTTTTGTCAATTAAGATTTTTTTTTCTTGAGATGCGGACTAATGTGCTAATTCTAACTCTAAATTGCCTATAAGTATTGAGGAGTGCGTTTTTATCGGCTTGTTTTCAGCGACCAGATTCGTCACCCTCGATTTGGGCGAGCCCTTCGAGCCGGTCGATGTCGCCCGCAGCATGCAACCGCTTAAATTCTATTACGACTTGAATTGCGAGATCGAGTCTTTCAGTTACGCCTTCGGGCCCTGTTGGGAGCCCGTTATAGCCCAGTGCAATTTGAGTTTCAACAAAATCTCGCCGTTGTCCAGAGATCCCTCGCCCCCATTGACATTCTGGGACAAAATGAGACTGCTGATGCACGGCCGACTCACTATGGTCGTGCAGCAGCTTCAGGTACTGCTGCACGCGTCCCTCGATCCTTACAATACCACCGAGGAGATGGCGCTGACGTGGGAGAAAGTCGTCATGGATTGGACCAACGGTAGCCATGATGAGCCCTATCCGCGTCGAACTACAGGTTTTTTCATTCCAGCAAAACTGGTCTTTAAGGGCGACCTTAACATATTCGTGAGGACCGCCTCTAAATACGACGACGTACAACTGTTGAAGTTACCCAACTTAAAACTGATACTGGGCTTTCAATGGGTGTGCCTGGGCGATCCCAACGACCACCGTAGCGTCGTGTACTGCGCCCCTGACAAAATCCCCGAGTATTCCAGTAACCAGGTTGGCTCCGCCCCCTGTTTAGTCGTTTGCGAAACACGACGAGTGATGTTTTTCAGGTTCACGACTCATTTAGGGCGTTCCGGTCGCAAAACCTGAACCTGAGCATCACGTTGGAGACGAAACCCTGTTCGAGTCAACCATCGAACTCGTGTCCTATCCTACTCCTCTACGGTAGCACACTGAAATGGATCGAAAGCCTCAAACTAATTCTGTCAGGTGGGAGTGCCTCGCAAGTATTGAAATTTGGAAAACGAGATTTGTTTTAGGGGTGACAAGGCCCACACGGAGAGGTCGGATATTCGGCAACCTGCGCCCCAGGAAGCAGCAGCTCAGCCGTCACTATAAAAAAGTCAATCTCCTCGTAGGTTTTCACCAGTTTCAGGTGTGCTACTGGATGTCGTTCGCGATGCATCGAGGCTGCGAACTGTTCGGGGGAAGGCTTTCGTCTAGTTCGGGTGAGTCCCGTGGGTGGAGTACTCTTAAGGCAACGGGTCCGAGCTTCGCCCAAAAAAAAAAATTGTTGTTCTAAAGTGCCTGGGAATAATGTATTTTCTGTGTCTGGCGCCTTTGTAGCCCCAGCAGGTGGTTTGGAGATACAAGAATACGGCTATTAGTTATAGGTTAGGATCGTGATTGTGTCTCTTCTTCTTGAAGACCAACCTGGCCGTCTAGTTTTCTTCAGCTATAAAAAAAATTAACCTCAGAAAAAAGTACACTTTAAAATTACGGGAAAGCGTCATTCATTTATTTATTTATTTAAATTCGTCCCCTTCAGAACATTCTCTGTCGCTGATTCCGATCGACGACGGGCTAAAGCACAGACCGAAGGCGGAGTGGTCCATCGTTTACATGAATTCGGAGCTCAACGACTCGGAGATCTGGTTAAAAAGCGCGCTGGAAGGAGAATCGGAAATCGAAACGCCCAGACTTCAGCCGGTAGAGAAGTGCTACTGTTTATCGGTGGCGAAGGTGTCCTACGGCAGGGAGGCGGTCCTTGGTACCAGTTCGGAGCGTAACAAAGATACCCCCACCCACAGGTTGGTGGTGTACGATTTGCGAGGGGCGTGGACCAAAAGCAACAGGAACGTGGTGTTCGCGTTGTTCGACGCGTTCATGAAGAACCTGGTGAGTCTACCTGCCGGTGGATAAATAGCCAAATTTCATTGGTTTCGCGCGCGCAGAGGATGAAGAAGAACTTATCGACCGAAGCGTTGAAAGGGTTCCGGAAAGACACCAACACAACGCCGCTGAAGAGGAGAAGCGATTCGACGGGAACGCCTACCAACACAGCTATCCAGGCCATCCAGTCAACGACGACGGACACCCCGTCGCCTATCAGCAAAATCCAGTCGGGTCACGCTGCCAACATGCTGCAACAGCTGATCGCCGAAGCCGACAACAATTCGATCGTCTACAGCGACGATTTGTCGGCGGTCTCGCGACAACAGCACTTGCAGGGCGTGCAGGCTTGCCAAGAGGAAGACGTCTTACATAAAAAGTGGCAGAGTAGGTTTTTGGATCGCTTATTTGGCTTGGGAAAAGAAAATTTGAAGAAGGTTTTATTTTTACACTGAGTTTCATACATGGCATTCGTTTCTTAATTGTAGGTTAAGGGGAGTTTCTTCTTCTTTCGGGTGGTAAACAGGCGTTTAACGGAATTAAATTCATTGATTTTTCTATATGAAAGAGCCTTGAAAGGAAATTTGAAATCTGTATGTAAAAGAAACAATAATTTTTATCCAGTTACCATATTTTTCGCCCAAGTGTCGCTTTTAGAGCCGTTAATATAGGTTTGGGTCACGAGTCTTCCTCTACTTGAACTTTGGCAGCGCAACTTTACTGACTCAAGGGAAGTTTTTATAAAACTTTCGATTTATATTAACTGCGACGAATATCAGAGAGTTAAGGTAACATTTAGAAAAAATATGGTAAGGCTCTCCAGTATTAATAAACGGATCTCCAAAACGGGCCGCTACCAGACGTATGACAATTCGATTTGCCTTACAGTTTCCCTGGTCAACGCGCAGGTATTGTTAAAAGGTTGCGAAACGAACGGTTACGTAATCTTAAGCGCCGCTAAAGCCGAGATAGTTCAACGTATCCACAGGCCCGCGTGGAAAGACCGTACCCTCGTCTCCAAAACCACTTGGACCGGCTCGTTGGAGTGCATGCAGTATTACGCGACCGTGAACGCCGGCGATAGCGACGCCGCCAACGGTCAGTGTCGCAACTAATACTCGCGACTCTCCGACATCGTTAACTCGACGTTCTAGAGAACATCATGTGGCTCACCGTCGACAATATACAAGAAAAGGGCTCGGCCGAAATTTCCGAACCCTCCGAAGTGCCCAACATGGTCGGTAGCGGGGTCTCGGTGGGGGCGGTCGTGAGCGACACCGTCGGTCCGAGTAGTTCGCGTCAGCTTCAACGGATCGTCTCGAGGTGTCGCTGCGAGTTCTTCTACGCCGGCTACGGCGACATCAGCGTCGATCCCGAGGGGATTGCGGAAATTCCGCCTCCGCCCCAAGAGGACGTCAGTCCCTGGGACAGTAGGCACAAGGCGGTGGACGCGTTCACTTTGATGCACCACGACCTGGACGTGTGCACGAACTCGTTGCAGTACGCTATGCTGCTCGACGTCATCAACAACCTCCTACTGTACGTGGAGCCGCACCGGAAGGAAGCGCTGGAAAAATTGGCCCGGATGCGGTTCCAGTTGCAGCTCCACAGCGTCGACGACCAGAGGCGGCCGATCCAAGAGAAACAGACACTGGTGCGCAGCACGATGAACAAACTGAGGAGACTCGAGAAGGACACCTACATGGTGAACAAGGCCTTGGAGGAGAGTCCCGAGGATTTGGACCTGCGCCACGAGCTGGATCGGTTGGAAAGACTGGTAGGTGGTCGGCCTGGACGATGTGTAAGTTAAGGCTGAGGTGTTGAGCCGATTGTTTCAGATGCACGACTGCAAAAATCACCTCAACGCGCAGAGCGAGGAGCTGGACATGATGCTGTCCTGCTATAAGGAGACGCAACTGCTGATGAACGCTCGCATGGCCACCACCAGGAGCGACAAACCGCTGACGGTGGTTAGAGCGAACGAGATATGCTTCAAGCACGCGCAGTGGCGGCTGACGGAGGCCGACGGTCAAATCGGCATCGCCGATTTAGTGTTGAGTAATTTTCTGTGAGTATGAATTGCTTCCAACACTACCTTTTACCTTCATAACTCCATACTACTGTTCTAACCTCGGTTATTTCATAAAATCTCACTCTAACCCCAATCATTTTTAAGGGTTTCTCGTCCAGCTGGTTCGCTTATTAGAGAATTTTGCACCTTTTATTTCGATGTTTTTTATTTTATCTCTTGTCTAAAGCGTGCATACTTAATAACGTTTTCCCTTGTTAACCTTTAATGCACTGATCTAATTTCGTCAAGTCGTTTCTATGGTCTATGGTTGTTACATATTTGAGTCAGTTGGCTTGAGTGTACATGTTATGGCAGACATTTAGAGATTCGTTTTTTTTTTTAAATGCAAAATATTGAAACGCGAGTGCAGTTTGACTATAATGACGGCTTAGTGCTGCAGCGCTAAACATAAATATTCTGGGACATGTTCTATCCCTAACATTATTTATTCCCAACTTAATAGAACCTTTCAGTGGAACAACGCCACAAAAATCAAGTTTTATTCCGTAATGACCAATACAGTGACATAAGTATGAAATTTCAAAAGAGGTGCAAAAAGTCCCCATTTTTCAAAAAAAAAAAGTTTAGTAGATAACGCACTACTCTATCAAGCAAACGTTCACCCTAACTTAAATCCTCTCTTCTTTCCGTGCGGTGGTTGATCAAAGGTACACAAAAAATTCGAAATCCGACGACTCCGTCGAACATTTACTGGAATTGGGTTACCTGCGGATGACAAACCTGTTGCCCAACGAAATACACAAAGAAGTCATCTGTCCCACCGAGATCCAATACGATATGCCCATAGAACACAAGGTAAACGTCGCAAGGAGTGAGATAGAGTTTCCCAATGAAAATTTTCTGTTGCAGAAAGTTTTAAGGATCTTTTGCCGGGAAAAATCGCCGGTGGGTGGTATCTCGGTCAAGGAACATTTCGAGATCAACCTGGTGCCCCTCACTATCGGTAACAGTCGAGTTTGTACGTTATTGGTTAGGGATTATGTATTGCGTAATACGTCGTAGGGCTGACGAAAAAATTCTACAACACGATGATGAAGTTCTCGTTTCCCGAAAGGGATTCGGAGAACGCGGATTATAACGATCGGGCCAGCGAAGATGGCGACGCGGAGCCAAAAAACAAGAAGAGCAAGTCTAAGAAGAAGAGCGACTCGAACTTTTACGTTCACATCGACGACGTGGAAAAGATGAAGGTACGTACGCCCCGCCCATGTTGGGTCCTAACATTTAAGGCGCATTTTGGCTATAGGAAAGGGCGGAAAAGAATAAACTCTTTGTGTATATCAAAATTCCGGAGGTGCCAGTGAAGGTGAGCTACAAGGGCACCAAGGAGAAGAACTTGGAGGATCTTCGGGACGTGTCGATCGTCATACCCACTTTGGAGTACCATAACATGACGTGGACGTGGCTGGATTTACTTATGGCGATCAGAAACGATACCAAGAGGGTTATACTGTCGCAGGTTCGATTTTCGTTCCACACTGGAACGAACGGAGGCGTTTTAATTTCGACATTTTCAGGCTATAAAGCAAAAGTTGCAAATTAAACGGAACACGGGCACCGGCGAGGACAGTTCGACGCCCCAGGACGAGGACAAAGCGAAAATGCTACTCGGGTCCAGGCACGTAAGTGACGAGGTCATTTCAAGGTCGATTTCGGATTAAAATAACGTAAAAATTGTTTTTTAGGCGCCCGAAAACAGGAGCACCCGGAAAAAGGTGAGCGGCGTGTTCGGTTTCGGCAAATGACGAAGGGCCGATAAACTATAGCCGGGCGACGGGAATTTTGTAGGTTTAGGCCGCTACGAAACATGAAACGCTTCATAATTTATATTTATTTTCGTAACGATGTGGATAATCGGTATTTATTAAATGTTATTTTTGAGAAATGTTTGGTTACTTGCGGAAAAATTTTCAAAATACGAGGTTCCGGTATTTTTAACCAGATCTCATATAGCTGCTAGATATATAGAGGCCCTTCCCAACGTTGATAATACAGGAATTTTGATGAAAATCCATTTTTCAAAATAAATAAGAACTAAAAGTTCAGATTTTCACGAAATTATTTCGACAACACCGACATTTGATAAAGACACGGTGTTGTAGAAACAATTGTCATGTAAATATATATAATTTCGTGAAAATCTGAACTCTTAGTTCTTATTTATTTTGAGAAAAATATTTTTTAAAATATCTTATTGATTGATAGATCTCCCAACGTTGATAATACAGGAATTTTGATGAAAATCCATTTTTCAAAATAAATAAGAACTAAAAGTTCAGATTTTCACGAAATTATATATATTTACATGACAATTGTTTCGACAACACCGACATTTGATAAAGACACGGTGTTGTCGAAACAATTGTCATGTAAATATATATAATTTCGTGAAAATCTGAACTTTTAGTTCTTATTTATTTTGAGAAAAATATTTTTTTAAATATCTTATTGATTGATATATCTGTCACCCACCAACCTGCACTTCGCATTATTTTCTTTCTAAACAGTGATTCCCACACACTTCACTAATTTTCGCAGAACATTTTAAATTTCGCGCATGCGCATATTCAATGAAGCTTCTCCATTTTTTTTCATAGTTACTTCATAAGTTCCTGTATTATCGGCATAGGTAGGTATCTATATGCTTTCAACCAATAAGACCTACCGCTGTTAAAGAACTAACATGGCCGCTGACAGTTCGTCCTTTGGCAGATTTCAGTTAGATGTTACATTTTTGAGGCAGTATTTTCTCAAGATATACCCAGATCTCGTTATATATTGTGAGAAAACAAATTAAATGTGTGCAGATCGCAGTTTACAAAGACAATGGCGCAAGTTAGTGGGTGAAATTTAGAGACATGCGCGGAGGATCATTCCCATCTCTGATAACTGTATACCAAATCTAATTAAAACTAATCATTCCTAAGAAAAGTGAACACTGTAATGATGAAATTTGTCCTGAAATATACCGCGATTTGAATGATTTATTCTTACGATGATCTCTGAGACCGAATAAACGGGCAGTGCCGCAGATTATGTAATATATTAGTAAAAAACGTATTTTGAAAATTATACGTAGAACTGTTTCGAGATGTCGCCTTTGGCGCATTCGCGAAAGATGTTTCCGTAGCCGCTGCGGTCTGTGACTGAGGAATTACGCTACCAATAAATATCTGACTTACGAGACTTGTGATCTGAACCAACCAAAGTTCATTAAACGAAGTGTAATTTGCGCAGGTAGGTTCGCTGTGATTTACACGAAATTTTCGCGCTCCCGGTATGCAGGCACAGCATTTTTCTCGCGAACATTGTGTCTTAAGTGTCTGGTGGGAATTGCTTGAATAATATTGATCTGGACGCCGAGTTTGCATTTCTTCCGATAGAAGAAAATCGGTAAGTACTTTTATATAAATCACGCAGAGTGTGCAAAAAAATTATTGAGCATGTAATATGTTGAGTGAAAAATTTTATTTAGGGTTTTTGGTTTTTATATTGTTTGTTTTCTTCTTACCAAAGCTATATAAAATCATTTGACTAGCAGGGTAAAATTTATACACGCCAAATAAAATGTACGAATTTATTTGGATACAGGATTAATAATTGCACCAGAAACAACATAATTAAATGATACGGGTGCAAACATGTAGATTCGGGGGCTCTAAAATAACCCTTAATATATTGGGAGACAATCTGGGATATGCGAAAAACTTTATTTATCAAAAAAAAAAAATAAAAAATTGAGCCCCAGGATCTGGTTTGCCATAAAATATAACCAATATACATTGGTGTAAATACATATAACTTAGAAGATTGCTGTACAAATAAAATATTCTTTAGGTCCGGCCATAAATAAGTGAAAATATAAGTATTACGTATATATAATATATAAACATCTAAACTATATACAAATAAAATGGAACTTACATCCCTAGTTTGATGAAAAATCAATACAAAATATACACCTTTCGGATTTTCATGTACAGTATGTCCAAAAAATATGTTCCTCAGTCAATCCGCACCTTGAGACCACATCCACCTGCCCAACATAATAAGGCCCCATTCACTTTAAGGATATATTAGCCCCTCCTACCTGAAGCTGGGCGGTATACCTTTCAGATCTAAAACCCACTGACTTGGACCAAATATGATCAAAAAGGCCAGATATTGCACTTCAATTGTTTTTGAGGATTAAAATTTCAACAATCCGATAGGGTCCCAAAGAACCTTAAAATTCTTATGCCTATCCTGTGATGTACCGAATTTAAAAATTACTTTACAGTCATTCAGGGCCAAATTTAATTGATTTTATATCTTAGACATCTACAAATCACACCAGAAAAGTGAAGTTCAGTGTACTACCGACGAAAGCTGAATCCATTTGTACCATCTGGTCCCTTAGGTAACCTAACTATATTTTCACCTTCTGTGTTTCTTAATTTTATGGCTTCCGGCTCTGAAGCACTTGGCTTGGCTGTCTCAAATTCTGAATTTCTCGGTTTCGCTATACTAATTCTAAATAAGGATTATGAAATCACCACATCCTTTAAATCATAATACTATATACTACATACCTCTCTTCAGGTCGATCTGAACCACTTTCTCCTAAAATTCTGAGTCTGGCTTCTGCATATTCTTGTTCACGTTGCTGTAATGTTTTTTTAGGCACCGCCTTTTTTAAATCCCGGTGACCCTTAGCGTCTTTCGTGGGCCTTTTCAGTATTTTTACTGTGGGTTCAGGTGGTACATACTGAGATCTTAGCGCATCCTCTCCTGTTATAGTGATTTGTATAGGAGCATTGTTAGAAACACCATTTAAACTGCAATGGAAATTATTTAGGGTTTGCTCTTATTCATAAGGACCACTGTTACCTATTGCCGCTTATAGTAGGCATTATTAATTTGCTTAACTTCTTTTCTAAAACCTAAAACAAAAAATAACCTAAAATTACCTTTCAAAAAATTTATATTCAAATGTTTTGTAGCTGGCGCTACTCCTTACATCAGTCTCATCGATTTCCTCCCAGCTATCAAGCTCCAAAATTTCAATATCTTGCTGTTTAGAAGCCATGATGGGACCCATTTGTCACCCACATGTCAAACTTACTGCAAATTTACCATTTTTCTCTTAAATTTTTTAGTTCCCGGACGCTTAAACCGTGCTTCAGAACAATCGTCGTGACGGCATTGTGTTAAACATTACGCGTATCATTTTTTTAAAAAAAAATGTTCACAAAAAACGTCAAATTTTTTTTACCACAAAAGTAGCTTTGCAGTGCGACATAATCGTGTGCATTCCGTGGTATAGAATTCGATACGGACTGTGTATTCTGTGCTGCGGTTGCGGTAACCAACCGTTATTGACAATTGACGTCATCAACTGGTCTTTTGTACTACGGTTAACATGTATTCTTCTTGGTGGCTATAATATTTTTGTAGAGATGGAAATAATTTTCCCCGCATGCATGTACATTTCACACACTAACCTGTAATGTGCGCCATTTTCTTTCTAAAGAGCGCGATCTACGTTTAACTTGTTTTCCCAAAACTCGTAAGGATCTAAGCATATTTTGAGAAAATAATGTTCTGGTCTGTTCAAAATGTCTCCTTTATTATTTCATATATTGAAATTAGAGTTAATTTCATTTGAGGATTTTCGCCGGTATCTGTAGGACAAACAGCATAATAGCCCAGATTAAATCGCAAACTCTCTATTATTACTCATTTGACAGGACGCAAACGCTCGCGTTTTTAACTTAAGTTTAACTTATTTAATTTAAATCATTCTTGCGCGCCTCTCCGGCAGCTTCCACCATAAGGTTCAAACCTAGATCCAAAAATTTGTTCCAAGTCGCAAGTTCTTCATTGGTCATTATCGGCTTAAACATCTCCATCAAAACCTCTTTCAGTTGCTGAAAGAAAAAAAAATGTTATGAGATCACAGACCACAAACGCGATCGCCCCGTGTATTATATACCCAGTAAGCTTTGTCCGGCACTTTCCTTGGAACGTGCGCAACCGCCTGCTTAACCAAAAGCGCCCGAAGTAAATGCGGCTGCTCGATGTTACCTATAATGGAGCTGAACGCGTACATCAGCGTTACACAGTGCGCCTTGAACCGATTGCAGGAGGGTAAATCTTCCCAGGGAATATCGCGGAATGGAAACAGGTCGTGATACTTTGGTTCTTTTTCGAATAGACTGTAATATAAATATCCTAGCTCCCATAGATCCCCTCAATAGGGTTATATCGATGGAGACCTGACAATCGCGATATAGATATAGATTTAAAAGCTATTAATACGCCTTGACGTTTGGCCATAGGCATGGATTTTGACATTTTGACTGTTTTAAAGCATACAAGTGTCATACAGTTTTACGACATTTAGTGCGAGTTGGATCAATTTATCACTGACTTGTCTGGTCTCCTTCGGATATGACGCCATCATTTGCTTCGATAAGCTTACTTCAAAAATATTTGTATGCCCGTGGCAGCACTGTCTTTACTTAGTTTTTGCCAGGTGGATTTTAGTAAGTAGCGATCTCTCGATGTGAGTCCGGTGTCCGGATCGGGATCGTCGGTCCTCCCGTTATTGCGCCAAATCAGACTTGTTATCAGACCCATGTCACGTGTCGTTTTGCATTCGAATCTACTAGAAAGTAATTTTCATATAAGTAACATAGTAAGATATCCTAAATATTTAATAATTTGTAGATAAAATCGGCAGGCACGTATATTTATTAGAAAAATGCCACTTTTTCTTTCCCACAGATACTCGAAATTATTAAGTATTATAGAATGAAATTATACAACTGTTTTAGCATCGATTATTTTATTCACGTCACGAAACAGCCGTTCGCAAAACGGCCCCGTTTAAATAAAATCGCTAAAAAAACTATAACCGGTCCGTATACGAAAGATACACAAAACAGTGACGTCACAAAAATTGTCCGACGAACTAAAATTATTTCGCGTTCTTGATGCCCTCATCGATCTGGGCGAAGGCCACATCCAAAGTCTTGGTCCAGGCCGCTATTTCTTCCTCGTTCATAAACGTCGAGAATAGTTCCACGACGCAGTTTTTCAGACGCTGAAAAAATGAGAAACTTACTAAACTTACAACGCATACCATCCGAAATATTCGAGAAACTTAAATATTTGCCCATGTTCTTAGGCAACCAGGTAATCAGACGGGATTCCGTTCGACAATCTACCGCAAGGGGGCGCTTGACGAGTTCCGTCATTTTACATTGTGTCAAATTATTTGTGTGATTCAAATTGCGTGTTAGTTTCAATTGAAATTGTAGAACGTGCTTTGTGCATTATAATTGAGGCTTATCGAGAACGTTCGGTAATAAAAAGAAAGGTAAAAAAACTTACGCCACAAGTTTAAATTATGCGGACACGACATACAGCAAGATTCAGAATTTTCAGAATAGACCAAGAATAGACCAGTAGTCTCCTGTTAAGAGTAGTCTTTTTAATGAAACAACGGCTTCTATTAACTTCTATTACATTTTGCGACCATACCTGATACGCATTTTGCAGGTTTTTCGGGGTTTTAAAAACTCCACAGTGGTTTAACTTTTACATTTTTGGTACCAGCGGATATTTGAATTGAAATTGTTAATTCTCTTCATTTCTCCAAATAAAAACGAAATATGGATTAGAAACAAAGTTTGGAAGTTAGTGGTGGATTTTGTTTAGGAAACTAGTGTGAATTATGACGTAGCTATACCGTCAAAATGTGCGGAGCTGGGGTTGCCAACCGTACTATATTATCCAATATTGTACTATATGTGTCTGCGTCATCTTATACCGTTTAAGACGTGTGTAGTACGCAAAAACAAAACTGAAATCTTTTTTTGGAACAGGCTTATAAAATCTTATCACTGTACGTTCTTACATAGATTCTCCTAGTTTTGATCGAAAACAACAACAGATAAAAAATTGGAAAACGTTTCCAAGTTTCAGAAAACGCTTTTCCCGAATTGCTTAAATTCATTTTTGCTGTCTATTTCAGTAACATCTTTTGTCCAGTGAACAAATATGGAACCGAATAACAAATTAATAAAAAACATTGAGGTTGTTTTTGCGCGACATATAAAGTTTTGGTTAGTTATTTTGTTGTAAAGTTATTTTGCAATGCAAGTCCGAAAAAAATGTATAAATTTTAAATATAAATACATATTTATGTAACGAGTTTTGTTTCCGAACGTTCTACCGAGGTGTACTATATTTTGTTCCAGTGTACTGTATTATTTTCACTGTTATTTCTCAAAATCTAAAAACGGTTGGCAACCCTGGATGGTCTATTCTCCCTCTTTAGACGTCTATATGCGGTTTCGTGTAGGGTCGGGCACTTACGTGAAAAGCTTCGGGCGTGACTTTTCTGGCCACGTGACTGCTACCGGTCTTGCGCAAGAGGTGTATCAGCAGGTCGTTGTCTCCCAGGGCGTCCACTATGGACGCGAGAGCAAACACGACGCTGTTGCAGTGAGCCTGGAATCGTTTGGCCTCCCGCAGTTCCGAATACGGCACGTCCCGAAACGGGAACAGCTGAATGTACTCGGGGTACTTTTTGAACAACCTGGGGCAGTCAGAAAACAAAAATGCAAAAAAAAAACAATTCGAATTTGGAGCGGCGCCGCTGCGTCACTGGGATTTTTTTATTAATCCTGCGTACGTTGCCGCATTTTTTCGATAAGATAAAAAAAATCGATATGCCTGAAGATTATCGAACGAAATCTTCGTCATCATCTTCCGCGAAGTAAAAAATTTTTCGCTATGGACTTTTTGCACCTCTTTCGAATTTCACCCCGTATGGTGGCGCCGTTGGTTATTAACGGGTTATGGCGTTTTTAGTATTGGCACGCTTCGTTTCTCTATTAAGTTGAAGAGTAGGTTAAAATGTGTTTTTAGTAATGGAAGATGTAGAGGAACGCGAAGCACGACTTTATAAGAAACATTATTTTGCAAAACAATTTTTGGGCAGACCTCCTATTAATGTATCAATTGACCGGTTAAATCTTGATATTTTTCTTTAAACGATAATTTAAACTATCGTCCTATAAATGGTCTTATTGTACAAGCTTTGTAGAAATACTAATACAATACTAAACATTGCATTGAATTTATGGCATTACCGTGTTAAAACTTAGTCGAGAACAGTTTGTAATGTCAGCGGACAAAAAATAAGTCCTCTGAAAGAGCTTTTTCATATTTGAGATTATTAAATCCGACACCATGGCAAACGCTGTTGCCGGATTTATATCTGTCACTATTTCGGAATGTCATGCGGCAACCATTATAATGAGTATTTTTCCTATTTGTCCGTCGACCACGAGATTAATTCTTGAAATAATGTCATTTCGATAGCACCCTGTACAGAAACGATTTCTTTGAAGAAGAAAAAAACTGTCGTAATAAACATATTTAAATGGTGGCAGTTCTATGGTACACCGAAATAAAAACCAAATAATTTTATTTTTACATTTATAACAATTACTATTTGCTATTTTCGCAACTTGATGCGTTGCTACTGGCAACGCCGCCTGCGCTTTAAGCGTTTTAGCGTCGAACTTTATTTCTTAAGTAAAGAAAAACGTCGTTTCATAAAGTGTGCGCGCGTTTCAAATAAGTGGCAAAGTAAAGCAATTCCGAAATAAGCGGTGTGCAAAAACTACCTAATTTTTGTGATGCCGATCGACTAGATCATATCCGAAAACCATCCCTTTCGATTTTTTTCTTAGGAATATGAATGGAGGAATCTAGCAGATTTTTACGTAATATTACAATAACAAAAATTAACTGTTAGTTTCTTTGAAAAATAAAATTTCTACACAGTGCAGTGGCGTGTTAACGTTAATCGAATTAAATCCAAGCCGGAGTTGCCAGGCTGTTATTGAACCCATGCAGGATAATGGCGGATTACTTCTTATTATACTCTGTTTCTCAATGCAAGAGAGTAATAATATATAAATTTGTAATGACGAGGATGATTAAACAGGGTGGACAACTTAAAGGTTATATCGTAAAGTTCCGGCGAGCTACCACAGATAGAATAATAAATTTAATAATACTTGATAATAATTATACAGATTATTCTGAGATAAAGTAAATAAAAACTTATATAGAAGTAAGAATAATATGAAAAGAGATTAATTGTAATAAATATGATAATTATTGAAAATTTTCTGTAAATTTTAGTCATGACGTTTCAAGTAGTCAGATGAACTATAGTCGTTAGTCGTCCAGAAAAATAATAAAAGGCTGTGTAGTGTTTTCTAGCGTGTTATCGCCTTCCTACATTCATAGGGAATTCTTGCTGGGGGTGGAGTTACCGAATGTCACTTACACTCGCTCACTCACGAGCATTTGTTTAATTCTTGTGCTTTTATTCTAGTGGAAGATCCTTGCATTTACCCAAGTTTGTTCCAGATAAAAATAGAAATTTCTGTTTTTCCTTCGAAATCGTCTAACTACTATCAAATATCGTCGCCGCCAGCAGAAAATTTCATCTTTCACTTTTTTTGTAACGAAAATTTATTTTCTTCAAAGTTTTCCACCCATGGGTGGAACGAAATCGCCATTTTTTTTTGTTTTTTGTTTTTTTTTTTAATGTTCCACATCGTCCTTGCCCCACGTATTATCCCAAAAGAGGAAATCATTTCAAATGTCGAGTCTATCCTAAACAAACTGGCATCTAAAAACCTCCTAAATCTAATATTGCAAAGCCTGAACGCATTGCCGTAAAAGCAGATAAAGGAAATTCTACGGTGTTCGTGAACACAAATGAATATCATGAAAAGATTCAAGATATTCTTACGTACGGATCATATCGTCAAAAATCCACATGACTCTAACATTCCTCGTCTCTGCGGACTCCCAATGAAAAAAAAAAACAGAAAATATTCCAGTTAGTTTCGCCGTAGAATCGCTCTTTACTAATGTTCCTATTCCTGAAACTCTCACCATCATTTCAGCTATATTAAAAAATGCTTGCCTGGAACATATTTTTCTTACAACGGTCAAATTTTTGGACAAACGTCGGGAACAGCTATCACCTGTCATCGCGAATGTATTTATGGAAGCCTTTAAGAAGAAAGCTCTCGACACCTTTCATCTAAAACAAAAATTATGGAAGCGCTACGTCGGTGATACTTTTATTTGGCCACAGTGGCAAGTGAAGGATTGCTTTCGGTCTCATTGCTATTGGAAGGTTGTGGTGTGAAGGTGCGCCCTCCTCAAACAATGTATAAGCAGGGACAGAGTGAAATACGAGCCAGTTTCAGTCAAGCTCTGAAGAAGCCAACAGGATGATTGGCGAAAGGTCAGCAATTTCGACTCAGCAAAAACCGACGCAGGAGGAATCCAGAAGTTTTGTAAAAAGTATTACAGTAGTGGAAGTTTATTTAAAAATCTATAAGCAACCTAACAATCTTAACCGCGACTCAGGTCTTTACCTGTCACCAATATGGGAATCACTTACCCAAGACGGTGTTTATGCTCCTCATTTAGCTCCGCACCCTCAAACAATATATAAGCAGGTAAAATGCGAGAAAGTTTCAGTCAAGCTCTGGGGAAGCCAGCGGCATTATTGGCGAAACGTTGGTAAATATATTCGCGCGCTACATTCGCGTTCAATGTTCTGGCACAAAGATGGTCGAATGTCGACCAGGAAGTGTACGCATGTTTTATAGATTATACAAAGGCCTTTGGCAACGTTAAACATGAGAAGCTTTGAAACATCTTACAAAACCTAAACATCGATTATGACGACATGCAAATCATTTCAAACCTTTACTGGGGACATCAGCACATCAGAAGAAATGCAAATCCAAAAAGGTGTCAGACAGGGCTGTATTCTTTCTCCAATGCTATTTAACATTTACTCAAGAGCACATCTTTCGAGAGGCGTTGGAGGAGGAGTCGGCAGGAACCTTAATTAACGGTAGAGCAATAAACAATATTAGATACGCCGATGACACTGTTCTAATTGCAAGCACACTAGAAGACCTGCAGCGACTGGTGGACAAAGTGGCAATCATTAGCAGGGAATATGGACTCGCCATCAATGTGAACAAAACCAAACAGGAAATAACCAAGGGCAATTATTTACAGCAGACTGTTGAGCGGGTGGTGCAGTTTAAATACCTCAGAACAATTATAAGTCAAGATATAAACCATAGGTCTGAAACAATAGCAAGAATAGAACAAGCTAGGAAAACATTGATTAAGATGAAGAAACTTCTTACAGCTAGAGATTTGTCGCTAACTTTAAGAACAAGAATGGTACAGTGCTACATGTTCCCTAGAGGGTTGAACCTTAAATAGCGAAACTTTAAAAAGGTTAGAAGCATTTAAAAAGTTGGTCTACAGACCTGTGTTGAGGATTTCGTGGATGGATTGGTTCACGAATCAAGAGGTTCTGCGTAGAATGAATAAATAACTTCAAGTCTTGTTTAGTATAAAGAAAAGAAAACTTGAATTCCTTGGACACATCTCACGGAGCTCGGAATATGATCTGTTGCAGCTCATAATGCAAGAAGTGTGCGTCGACGTAGGATCTCCTGGCTGCGCAACCTGCGAGACTGGTTTGAATTGTCATCGATTGAACCGTTTCGCGCATATCGAAAATAAGAACAGCCATGATGATCAGCAATCTCCCACGGAGACACTGAAATCAAGAAGAAGAAGAATCTTGACCGTGAGCGGACAGTGAGCGTCCTGTGACTTGAGCGGCTAGTGGAAATTGGACTTAAGGTACAGGTCAATCACTTGTGCGTTTACCTGCCACTCTCGGGACCCTTGACATCACTATTTATAACTCTCCCGCATTAAGAAACGGAGCATGCATTGTTTCCAAAATACTTACAATAAAAGCAGGGCGCATCCGTTGGCCGTCGGGTTCTTCATCACGTTAGCCCAGGAGGTCTTCACCAGGTACTTATCTCTGGACGTCAGACCGGTGACGGCGTCTGGATCGTCGGTCCTGCCCGTGTCCGGGAAGAAATAGCCGTACACGATACCCATTTACGTGCTGAAACGACCACACGACAATCGAGATCGTATGCTATAGCGTCCCGACTTACCGCTCGCGACGTCTTTCGTATTATAATCGACGGCACCAGGTACAAGACCTTCGGAATACGCGTGACGGAGCCGCGATTACCGCGAAATTCGCGATCGGAATTCGCGGAAATCGAATCGGCACGAGACGTTGGGAAAATTCGCGCAATAATACGCGAGAAACTATTTTTGGCGCGCATTCAATGCGCGCGAAATAATAAAAAAGAAGAAGAAGAAGACATACGCTTAGAGATGCGGCTGCGCCTGGGCCCGCCTTCAAGGCCGCTTCGATGTTGTCGAAGCCAATTCGGATGTTATTGTTTTAAGTTCGCTTTTGGTTAACCTCGACCGTTGGGTCTAACGAGGAACGAATTTAATTGGCCGTCCGATTAGGAATACCAATTTATTATTTGCCGGTTGATATTTTTTGTTTTTAGATATAAGTGTTGAGGATATAATAAAATGACGCATCTGTGCGGCACAGACCGTGTACGCTGAGAGAAGAAGCGCAACGGTTTTTTCTCACTTCTGTTGCATAAGTCAGTCACTTCGTCCGTCCTGTGTTAATTAAACTTATGGTGATTTGTGGTCTTCATCGAACAAATTGACTTTGAACTTTTGTTGATTTTTTTACACTCAAAAATGTAGAATTTAATCTCTAATGGTTGCTTTATTGTTGCCAGAAAATTTTTAACTTAGTGATAAGAATTCGTTAGAAAGTTTTTCCTAGCTAGTTTGACAATTTTGGCAGAAAATTTTGAAACATAGACAAATTTCGTTGACATTTCAATGTTATTTGTGGTCATATAGGTACAATTTTTAAGGAGTTAGCAATCACTTCCAAAATATTTCATTTTTTATGTTTCCTTTATAGTTTTAAATAATTAACACACCAATCATAAAACTACATTACTTCAAATTTGACTTTGAGCATTTGTTGATTTTTTTACACTCAAAAAATAGAATTTTATCTCCAATGCTTTCCTCTCCGTTTTTGCTCTAAACAAAAATCCGGACATTTCACGATGTTCCATGACTTTTCTTCCATGCAATAAAGTTGCCAGAAAATATTTAACTCAATAGTAAAAATTCGTTAGTAAGCTTTTCAAACCTAGTTTGACACTTTTTACACTAAATTTTGAAAATTATACAGCACTTCCGAAATATTTCATTCTTTATGTTTACTTTATAATTTTAAATAAATAACACACCAATTTATAAATGTACATAAATTCAAATTGTTCATAGAAGGAACCCGAGCATTTTCGACCACGTTCCAATTTTTCAACTTAACCTAACTAATTCGAGTTGTTTTTATTTGATTAGTAAAACTCCGAGTGATCAAAAACTAATCACAGCAATTATTAATCATTATTTCGTTTAACAAAACGCGAAGCACAGATAAGTGTATATTATTTGAAAAAGAAAATAAGCAAAATTCTTTATTTGCTCTAAAATATTATTTATGATTATTAAAAATTTCGTATTTAATGTAAGAAAAAACAAAAGCAGGATAACATACAAAAAGTTGATTTCAGCATGTCCGAAAAATAATCCGATATTAATCAGATCGATTCGTGTTCTCTCAGTGTACAGTGTTGTGTAAGTAATAAAATAAATAATTCAAATCTCGATCGCGACATTTTTTATTGACGTTACTGTTTAGTTAATTTTACTCTAACCAATAAATTATACGGAAAACCTATGTTGTCTTCATAAATGTAGTTTTTATACATTTTGCTGAGCTTGTGAAAGGACTAGTTTAGAAATGTAATGTGTGTTGCCGGCGACCCTAGTCTCCCACGGGACACGGGGGTCGCCGTTTATCTCAAATTATTCCGGCCACCAGGCGGAACTTAATACTAAACATATAATTTACCGTGAATTTGGCAAGTATGCCGATGAAAAGTGATCCTACTCTAGTTATACGTTACCGGGAAAGAAATCGATGCCGCCTCGCCAAAGATATGTACACTATAAAATGAGTTTTACGCTTTTTCGTTGTTATTAAAATGTGTTCCGCGAAACTTTCGCCAAAACCAATAAACCGAGCGGGTATTTATAAATAGGAGTCAAATAATTTGTCGGATACTAATCGGTAACAAAATACACGCCGGACGATAGTATTTCTATGCACCAGTCTTGTGACCGGCCGATAACCGCGTCGCTCTCAAAAACAAACCGAATAAACAAAATATTGCAACAAGTCGGTTTTATCGAGGCTATTGATTACCTGGAGACGTTGTGCAACGGTGAACGCGCGACGCACTATTGAAAATTATTAAGACACGGTTTCCGGCCGCTTTTATACCTAACTGGCGGAGCCGATTAAATTTGATCTAAAGGCGGGAGGTTTCGGACGATACACGCATACATAAAAGGCACTATCAACGACCTTATACCAAATAAAATGTCATTGGGCACCATATAAAGGGCCGACAACTGCCGATCAGGATGGTGGGTTTTTCTAGGTATGCTATTTTCGACAAATATCACGCGGTTCGGCCGATAAGATCATCTTTGGTACTATAATCTGTTTCCCTGAAGTGTCGACCAATAAAAAAAATGCGTCCTTTAGGGATCGGCCATGGGTGTAACGTGCAATGGAATAAGATCCTTAAATCTTATTAGACGAAATGGAAGCATACTAGTAATAGTAACTAACTATAATCCATTAGCACCGTTAACACTCTTGTGATCTTTTGCATGCCAATGTTTTTTTTATTACTCTAACTTCACGGAAGCAGTCGGTACTACGTATTATATGTACTATAATTGTACCTGGTCAAATATATTCACGCACTAGCCGAAAATCGTAACAGTATTCTTTGGCGGATGACGCGTCCGCAGGTAGAAAAGGTCGTCAGTACCGTTAAAATTAACACGCCCCCGTATTCTAAGCCGTACCGGCTCATTCGCCAAAAAATAGAATCGTCCACGTGCATTAGGAGAATAGAAAAGATCCCTTTAAAGATTGTGGTTTGCATGAATTGCCCGATGCCCTTGCTATAATACTGCTTTTACCACTTTTTCAATTTGCTTCTTGTATATATCACGGACTATGGATAGTCGTGACGCGGACCTTTTTGACAACTGTCAACGGTCTGTCGTCAGATGGGTGATCCTCCGTTCTGCATGCATCATGGAAGTTTTATTGTTTCTTTTGTGTTATTGATTCTTCATCATGTAATGTTTTATTTTCTTTTCCGACATAAATTTAATTTAACACGAATGTGTAGTGCGACGAGTTGAATCATCGTCTACTTTGATTCTGTTGGCCATAACCGCTGGGTTCATTTGGCCATTTCCGAATAGACTATTAAATAGAGAACGTTTTAAAACCGTAGTTTGTTATTTAAAATTTATTCCGTACTGTAGTGTAGGAGCAGCTACTTCTGTTGCTGGCAGCAGTGAATTAAATTGATGAAAGGGGACCAAATGCATAAAAAAAAACATAAGTAAAATCGCGTTTATTTACCAAGTAGTCGTAATATTTACACAATTACTAGAAAAACTATACATTTACATGTCTAAATTCGTCCTTGGTTTAGGCGCCAGTTTTAAATGGTAACGTGAGCGGGCACCCGATCAATATGATTTATACCCTAAATTACTATCAGTCAAAGTAATAATAAAAAAATTATAAGAGACTAAAACATCAAATAACCATATCGTCCCTAAATTGCTACATATTAACATTTTTAAAAGAACCTCTAAGCCGTCTTGAATACCGACGCCTTTTGCAGGAATTCTTGCCTCCTCGTCGCCCTCTCCTCCTCCATCCGCTTCCGTTCGTTCTGTTCCTGGCGTATTTCCTCTTCGAATTTGCTCTTCTTCGACAGTTCGCCGATCTAAAAGCAATCGTAATTATAACACCATCGAGGTAACAAAATTACCGTCGTCGCACCTTGGCTTCGAAAAATTCCTTGGCCCCCGTGACGCCTACTTTCTCGACGTCGACCTCCGCCAGACGGGCCAGCTGACCCAATCCCGATTCTTCATCAAGCTCCCCCGCACGCGCCTTGCGGAACACCATCATGAACTCGTGAAAGGACAACCGCCCGTCGTTATCTTCGTCTACCTACGAAAATGAATTTTCATTGTTTTTTTTTATTAAAATTAAAATACACTAGACGCGCGAACCTCTTTGATCATTGCCTTGAGACCGAGGTGAGTTTGGGGCGCCCCGAGGACTTCCATCATACGTTTCAGTTCGTCCAAGCTCAAATAACCGTCTTTGTTCGTGTTGAACCTGCAATAGAGCGTTACGCATCGATTAGCGCGTGGGCGGCAATTTTTTTTCGAAATATTTTTAGCTTTTTTATCTGTTACGGGAATTTTCGTAGCATAAGCCTAATCAGTCTGGCGATAGATAAAAACGCCGGAAGCGCTTCCCCGATAAGACGAAATATTTGTTTATGCGACGCGTCATTTTTCCCCAATTATTCCTCGAACGACGGACGCGTCGGCAAACATCCTTCGCGTTTGGAAAAGGGCGTGAAATAGGAAATTTCGAAAACCGTGACGTCACGCCGCACGTCCGGCAGACCATAGATCAATAAAATAGTTTGCGTAGGAAAGTCCGATGCGTTGTTGTCAGTTACGTATCCACTAAGACGATCATCATCAAGAGAGAGATGTGCAACCCGTACTAAATAATCAAAGTGACAGCGCGACGGCGTTCTTGTTACGCGCTTTTTTATTATTGAGCAATTATACGGACCACGATCGATGTAAACTAAAATCGTCCTTAACCGCGCGGACAACAGACCACGCCGGCAACGTCGCTTGACGTTTCTCTCCGCCGCACAGCTGATCCGAGACAAGCGGTGGAAATGTTTACGTGTCGCCCGTCAGTTCGCTGACGGTTTTAAGTTTCCCGGAGATAAACAACTCCAAATTATCAGTGGTTTACGCCAAATTTGCCGGCCGAAATGTTATCACGCGTCGCGCATCATGCAACGGCCCGATACGTTACGCCTCCTCGTGTATCTCGCGATACTTAACGTCGGTCTCGCGTTTTTCAACGTGCCTCAGAAAACCGACGAATGTTTCTGCCAATTGAAGGGAAAAATCGACGAGTGCACCTGCACCGTCGACACCGTCGACCACTTCAACAACGTGAGGGTGTTCCCCCGGCTCAGGAGTCTGCTCGTCAAAGACTACTTTCGGTTTTACAGGGTGAACTTAAAGAGGGAATGTCCGTTTTGGAGCGACGACAGCCGTTGCGCGATGCGTTACTGCCACGTGGAACCGTGCGGCGAGGACGAGATCCCCGCGGGCCTGAAGGGCGAACGCCGCCGCGTGAAACGCGACTTATACGGCCCCGAAAATGACAAAGAGTGCACAGTAAACGACTTGGATTATTTAAACAAGACGTTGAGCGAGAAAGCTATCCACGATATGGAACTGTGGGCCGCGCACGACGACGCCCAAGACAACTTCTGCGTAATCGACAACAATGATCCCGACGCCGAATATGTGGACTTGCTGTTGAACCCGGAGCGGTACACGGGATACCAGGGACCTTCGGCCCGTCGCGTATGGCGCAGCATTTACTTGGAGAACTGTTTTCGGCCAGAGAGGAGCCACAGCTTTACGTCATATATACAAAGCGATAAGCTGAGCGACATGTGCTTGGAAGAGAGGGCATTTTACCGTGTCGTTTCTGGTTTACACGCCAGCATCAACATACACCTCTGCGCCAACTATTTACTGTCCCACTCGTCCGGGTTGTCCCTGGTAGATCCGAACGGCGAATGGGGTCCCAATTTGGAAGAGTTTAAGATGAGGTTTTCTCCAGAAACGACCAACGGCGAAGGACCGTTCTGGTTGAGGAACCTCTACTTCATCTACCTCGTGGAGCTCAGGGCTTTGGCGAAGGCGGCGCCGTATTTGGAACGCGAGACGTTTTATACGGGCGACGAGTCCGAAGATTGGGACACCAGGATGGCGATCAAAGACCTGCTGTCTGTAATCACCAAGTTCCCGCACCATTTTGACGAGACGACCATGTTCAAGGGCTCGCGGGAGGCGGAGAAATTAAAGTACGAGTTTACGCGCCATTTTCGTAACGTCACCAGGATCATGGACTGCGTCGGGTGCGACAAGTGCCGCCTGTGGGGTAAACTGCAGACCCAAGGTTTGGGTACCGCGCTGAAGATTTTGTTTAGCGGCAAGTTCGACTACGAGAACGGCGTGTTGTTGAACAAGAAGGAGATGCAGCTGCAGAGGAACGAGATAGTGTCGCTGTTCAATGCCATCGGAAGACTGTCAACCAGTATTTACAAGCTGGACGATTTTCGCCAGATGATGAGGTAACCACCCGAGCGCTCAAGAGGCATCTCTTATTTGCAAAAAAGATTAAGGATGAATTTCAACCTGCTTTAAATACCTCTTCTTAGGTGTGTGTAAGTACTTAATAAAAATAAATGCGTTTTTTTCTCTGT
Source organism: Cylas formicarius (assembly GCF_029955315.1). Classification (NCBI taxonomy): domain Eukaryota; kingdom Metazoa; phylum Arthropoda; class Insecta; order Coleoptera; family Brentidae; genus Cylas; species Cylas formicarius. The sequence goes on along the minus strand of NW_026844326.1, from coordinate 26,312,450 downwards.
CAATTTTCGGAATAATTCATCCCTTTCACTATTAATTTGGTTTCCTAACAGGCTTTTACTTAATCTTTTAACGCATACGTCCGAGCTTTAAGTGGAGGTTAAATGAAAAGTCTGGTTTCCTCCTTTGTTTTGTTTTTCTTTTTTTAAAATTATGAATGTGTGGTTAGGAATTGGCCAAAAACCGCAAATTTCTCTCTAATTTCCTCTCTACGATTTCCTCTGGTGGGGTTAGACAAGAGTAGACGTCGGAATGTAATTATCAAGATAAATCGGTTAAGAAAAAAAATGTAAAAGTTGACAACCCATCACGTGTTATATATTGATCGGATAAACTTTTAATTCCCTTCTTTATTGTTGCTGCTTTTGTACTATTTTTAGGCTGTACCAGAGATAACAAACTTGATATACAGGATTAATTTTATTATTATATAATTTTATATCGATTATTATAGAGTTTATAGCTGAATTTATTTTTCCTCTGTATTTGTAGAAAAGCGTATATTTTAATAAAATATTTACAGTTGAAAGTTGATTTTTTTCGAGGTATTGTGTTGCGTATTTAAAAAAAGGCTCAACGGTAACCAGTTATTAACAATTATCAGATTTACTTAATCTTTTTTCTACTCCCGTGTGTAAAATACATAATTACCCACCGATCTAGCGTGCGGGAAGCGTCACTTTACCACGTCAGTTTCGTTTCCCACGAGACACTTCGGACATTTCCTGGATTTTACCGCACGGATTTGGGAGCAATCGGATGTTTTCGGAGATATTTTCCACGGTTTGAATTCTGACGTTTGTCAATTCTGACAGTCATGTCAGTGAAAGTGAAAAAGCTAACGGTTTTAGAAAAAGTATAGTATGCAACACGTTCGGTAAACATTATCTCTTAAATTCGTTTTGGAAAATCTCGGAAGGAAAACGAAACGAAAGAAAAATGGAAAATGGAAAACGTTAGACAATAAACCCAATAAACCCATCCTAACGATAGTTTCAATAATCCAACATGAATTGTTTTGTGTGTTTGCGATACGGCATTGGCATAGAAATGATCGAAAAAAAATGCACCGAAAGAAATTTTTTGCACGGCCCCTATGGCAGCCGAATAAAAAAAGGTCCCGTTTTAATTTGCAGCCATTTTAAAACAGACTTACCTCCTATCGACAACAAAACAAAGTGACGATAACAAAAGAAAAACCTGTTCTCGACGTATAACATTCCGAACGGGATGACAAATTTCGGAAGTGAAAAACAATTAAACAGCGTTAATTAAAACACCGTTCGATATGTTTAAATCTATTCGCTTTTTGCCTTTTCCTTTTAACGCCGCCGTCGATGCACGTTTCGCTGAAATCCGATTTAAACGAGTGTAAACACCGGCCCGTGGGGCGAACACGTGCCGTGTTCACAAAACTCCTAAAATTGGAGTCGTTAATTTTACGACTCGAATTTTTATCGGGGCGGCCCTGGAAAATGAGTGACAGAAAACGCGTCAAGCGCGAACTTTCTCGAGTGTTCTCGCCACTTTCGGATCCGGGCCAATTAATTTAATCATAACATAATTAATGCAAACGCGGCGATTTAATTATCACTTTCATATGAAGCAGATTGACTCAACCCCGAGAAATCGATGATTCAAACGTTCATTGTAAAAAACCGTGAATAAAGTTAACCGTCAACAATCGAGCAATATCAATTTGCGATTCGATTGTGTATGCGTCATTATTCCATGGTATGGAGTATCTGGAAAGCGGAGAACTCACTCGCATGATTTTCAACACGGACGCATTCGTAGTAAACATCGTAAAAACAAACATTCTGTGTCATTTTATCGAAAGGCGTTGATTGGTGTTACGTGTCGCGCGTTAATTAAGGCTAATTTCGCTTCCACTTATTTCTCAGCTGGCGATACGCGTCGGTGACAGTGGAAGAATTTCTTTGGTGCGGGATTTTCATGTTTACAATCGGTCTCACAGAACACAAAACAGAAATGACCGTTACGCACACGCATTTCTTAATCGAGTGGTCGCGACGACCACGGATAACCTTAAACCAAATCGCAGATTATGTAAATTGGATTTACCTCGATCGAATAGTAATCCTTGGAAATCGCAATAATCGCATTTAGAGCCGTAATAAGGAAATTCGCACACTGCTTTGCAATGGCCGATTTTGAGACAAAAGCGAACGTTTCCCTCGATAGCTTGACAAGTTACGGCCGCAAAGGTTTGCATTTGCAGGTGCGTTTGCTAATAAATCATCACGCCCCTCGTCGGTGTGATTAAATATAATAATTACGTTACCAAATTGGATTTTGCAGGCGGACTTTTGCCGATTGCAACGAGAAATTAAATCGATATATAGGCGGGGGAAATTGCCGCAGCGGCAGCAGCCTTCTTCGCTATTTATAACGCGCCCGGGGTTAAAACGCCAACCCGATCGATTCGCCATAGATAGTTATTAATATGCGGATTAGGTCAAAAAATAAAGTTACTGGATACATAAAAGCTTTGTCTATGCTGATAATTGAACTAATATAAAAAAAAACGCGACGAAGAGACCATTTAATAAGCACCAAGACCTTGGGGCGTTCACTAATCAATATGGCCGCTGACAGTTCGTCAATCCGGTAGTTTCGGCAATATTTTGTAAAAATAGTCTTAGATCTCATTTAATTTGCAGCGAATTAAGTGTGTAGAGATCGCTATTTAGAAAGCAAATGGAGCAAAGTGCAGGTTAGTTCGAAATTATCATAATTACCTGGGGTGCATCAATTTAATAACTCCTATATTATCTAATATGCCCTTCTAATGAATGTGAGGCGGATTTTTAATTAGTAATGGGGATTAATTATCTTTCGGCCATTTTTGACGGTAACAATCTACCTATTCTCAGCGGTTTTCTTAATTTCGTATTTCCCATAAATTTCAATTAAAACGCAATGTTATTTTTATATGGCATATTTCTGGTTACTTAATAAACATCAGTTTGAGTGCGCCATTTTAAGTTATTTTCAAAGCTGTTTTTTTTTTCTTTATGTATACACACTCCATATATTATTTTATGGTCCGATGCATTTCTCCCTGTTCCTATTTTCAGCGGTTTTCTGATTATTCGATATTTTCGTGAAAAATAAGTTTGTTTATGAAATAAAATGAAATTGGCAAACGGCTAAAATGCATTTATTGTAATTAGCATAGGAAATGAAAACCGGAAAATTGTATTTAGAGAGTAAAATTTATCGACAGATCATAAGAAATAAGATTGCTTTCGAAAAATCGTCGCTATAAAAGGAAAAAACTTCGCGGTTTCGTGTGGTAAAGAAAAGCAATGTTTTTCTATCGTGCTCCTGCTGATCACTATGGAACTTTCGCAAAATCGATGTAATTTAATTGTGCATACATCCTGTATAAAGTGTCCTTCATATCCCGTCGAACTTCAAAGTTACAGTAAACATCGGCAAATATTAAAATTTGCACAAATAATAGCGTTGTCGAATGATATTTTTCAAATATCTCGCGCCCTGTATAATCGACGAAACCTGAAACTCTCGGACGACACAGTTTACGATACTGTTCAAATAAAATTATCCCATCTTTAACGGTTTTTCATTTATCGCCAATAATTTACCCAGAAAAGCGGAAATTTTTAGGACCTTTTAGAATTTTTGCTCATACACACACCCTGTATACGATTCAAACAATATTCGAAGTGGAGGTTATAACCCTGGATCTTCCACGTTTCCTGGTCCAAGAATTTTTTGAAAATAGTAAATGGTTTTCGAGAAAATAATTTTTTTCTGAAACCATGCAGTGCGCCGTAATAATCAATGACGTCATCGTCCGAAATTGCAATTTCAATATGGATTTTTTCAAATATCCCGAGTAGCGTATGTGATAGACGAAAACCGCAAATACAAAAACTGTTACGATCTTTGATTTGCGGCCAATAATTTACTCTGTAAAAGAACAATTTTCTAGGTCTTTTAGATTTTTGCCTATAATTTGAGAACCCTGTATATAATCGAAAAAATGCCTAAAATAAAGGTTATTGTACTGGTTCTTCCGCGTCTGGTGGCTAAAGAATTTTGCTGATTGGGTGAACGATTATGGAGGAAAACATATTTTTCTGGAAGCTAAAATTACCAATTTTTTTTTAAGAATAAGTAAAATAAGTAAAATTTGATTGCACTCAATTTTTACCGTTTAAATGTGGACACGGACTTTTACTTCTCTGCTAAATTTGACGTTGATATCTGCAAATTTAGGACAGTTAACACATTTCTCAATTTCCAAGGAATATCGGGAACACCCTGTACAATAGGTGAAAACCTTAAATACAAAAGTTTTTGCTGTCTGTGCGTGCTATATCGCAATATAAAAGAAAGTGAGATCTGAATCATAGTTTTTCAGTTATAACCAATGTTCAATAATAGAAGGACCCATTTTCAGTTTTTTTGAATTTTTTAAAAATTCTTAAGAATAAAAGTTTATGGAGCCGTATCTTCTGCATCCTCTCGTTCAAGAACTTTTTTGGTCTAGTAAACGTGCGCACGCGATTTTTAATTTTTTTAGAATACTTCCCGACCCCTCCCCCCCATTTTCAATTGGTTTCGTCACGGGACAAAGCTGCATATATGTGCCAAATATGAAGTTGATTGCTTCAAATTTCACTTATCGTGATTCATAGCAATGTCCAAAAAACAGTGAAAATCGCGAAAAAAAGATGGTTACCGGCGTCTTCTTTTCTTATAAGCTTATGTGGCATCCCAAATCCCGCAGTAGCATGTATGATCACTGGTCTTTCTGTTGTGTAAAATTTGCCTCACATTGCTTTTATATCTGATAATTAATATATAGGAGACCGCGAATCGACTTCTTCGCGATATAATATCCAGGCCGTCTTGGTTTTCTTTCAAGGTCGCGCGCAAGCCAAGCATTTTCGAAGCCGTTCCCTCACGTGATTTTAAAAACACTCGTCGACTAATAATCTACGTCTTAACGAGGCAGATAACAACCAGCGATAGCGCGAGGAAATTAATTTAAACGGATGCATTACAAAACTCACTTTTTGAAGGTCGCCTCGTAGTTTTTGATCTCTTTGCGCGAAAACTCGTGGAACTCGGTGAAAATGTTCACCACCCTGTACTTGATTTTGACCTCGTGGCCGCTGTCGAGTGCCTCGTTTATCTCCTGTCGCCGGATGAGCACCGAATTTAGTTCCGAATCGGCCGGCATTTTTTTTTTGCTTTCGCGGCGCGATCACAAATTTACGCGAGTAACGAAAATGGAATGCGTGCGCACCTGCAAGCGGGTCAAAACGTTGTGAGGAGAGCGCTACGCACGTGCCCGATATCGGCCGACCCCACGCGGTCTCGAAGGGTGGGGGGCGGCCTCTGTTGAACAGGTAGAAGAAAGCATCGCGGCTAGAGGGTTAAAAGTGGGTAGATAAAAAAAAAGATCAAGGTAAGGGAAGGTGCGTCGTGTACGCAAAAATGCACTTAGATTTTGGTAAAGTTCGCCCGGCAATATACCGTTGTTACAACCTTTCATGGTTTTCACTTCGGAATGAGTTTAAGAGATGCCTGTTGCAAAGCGGAAGCAACCATTCTTTTCAGCACGTATACCACAAACCAAAGTCGTATTTAAGAAGTTAGCCGACAAGAACTGTGTCGTGCGGACTGTTGTATTTTAAGAGTAGGGAAATTTTCTTATAACTGTTATAATAATTCATATTAGTGTGCTTTTATAAACCTTCGTAAAACAGTCCCTAGTTGCGATCAATCGACTTCAAGTTGAATTTGCCCATTAGATAAGTTGATCACGATAAGGGTTTAACATAATAACACTAAAATATTTTCCTACGGAAGCAATACAAAATCGTATGCAGATCACTGATTTACAATCGATGTTTTTCCAGTTGCTTATTGGTTGATTGGTTGGTGAAATCGGATTTTTATGAAACAGTATTTTCTTAGCCATCGAAGCTTTGAAGTTCCGTCTTGTGTTTGTAATTAGTAATTACCAACTTAGTGTTATTCAATTGTTTTTCAAGACTCGGTGTGCCATTCATAAAAATTTACTGGATTATGTCGTAAAAACGGTATATCTCCACACATCCGCACGTGAATGCAAGAACGTATTGATACTTATGCTTGCAAAATGTTGCAGTTAGTTTTATAGTTTTTGGATAAAAAATTTCTTTTCAAGTTTTATACAAAGTATACACCACAATTGTTTAATAGTACCTCTCGGGTCGTTGTAACTCGTTGGTTTTTAAACATTTGTAAATCTTATAGAATTTGCCAATGTCGAGTCGTGACAAATTATCAGAGAAAGTGATCAATGCATAATCTAAATTCGTAGACCGTCCGAAAAACAGACTATATAGCAAAACCAAACCAGACCGTGGTCGATTGACTACTTCTTAATTATCCGACAATTGACCACTTCTTAATTGACTTGTCAAATTCGGTCAAAATGTTTTAAATAACATCTTGCAATTGTAGGGTGTTATCTATCATTATTTAATAATGATATGTATTTTAAAATTTGAATTGTCAATTAAGCATTTACTTAAAATATTTAACCTTGCGCTCTCCTCCAAAGTTTATCCACGGTGTTGGAAGGAATCCATTGTCTGTCCAATTTTTAAAAGTCGTGAAAGGAATCATGTAACTAACTATAGACCTATCACAATCTTATGCAATTTTTCTGAAATACTGGACGTCGTTCTGTAAGGCCGTATTTTTAACTCTGTCAGAAGCATTCTATCTAAAAGTCAGCACGGATTTTATAACTCCCGCTCTGCAGTTACTAATTTGGTACAGGTTACGGAGTATGCAGCAAGGGTGCTTGACAGTCAGGTACAAGTAGATGTTATATATACCGATTTTAGTAAGCATTCGACAAAATCGCGTTTTGGATTTGCCTATGGTGAGGTGATGTTTCTCAGAACTTGACAGGACAAGGTACATATTTTACAAGGGGTATACATCTGATAGATATTTCACATCAGGGGTGCCACAGGGTTCTAACTTAGGACCATTACTATTTCTAATTTTTGTTTATGAAGTTGTTTCAAATCTCAATGATACGCAGAACCTGTTATTTGCGAATGACTTAAAAATTTATACTTCCATTGTGTTACGTGGCAGAGATCAGTAGATATACCCTTTGACTGGTGTATCTCAAATGAATTGAGTCTTAACGTAGATAAATGTAAAGTTCTAAGCTTCACTCGTAAGGAAGCAACTATCGATTTCAATAAAGATACTAAAGATCTGGGCGTGCATTTCGATCAAAGACTTACATTTGTGAACCACATAACGAGCATTGTATCTGCGGCTAACCGTAATTATGGTTTTATATTATATGTTCGATCTCAGCTTGAATACGCTTCGATTGTGTGGAATCCGATTTACTCTTGTCATAGTTGGGCGGTCGATGGCGTACAGGAAATGTTTTTGAAGTATCTGTTGTTCAAAGCAGAAAACGCATATCCACCGAGAGGCATAAGCATAAAAAGTTTAATATGAATAGCCTGGAATGTAGGCGGAAGTGTGTATCAGTTATCTTTGTTTATAAATTGCTACAAAACATTACGGCTAGTGCGAATCTACTAGAGTATTTAGATATTCGTGTACCACGGCTCAATTTGCGCACCAAAGACACCTTTCACTGTGTTCGGGCAAGAACAAACCTATTAAAAAATTCGCCTACAAATACAGCATGTTCCAATTGCAATTGTGTTTCGGACGTGTGTGACATATTTAACTGTGGACCGAGGGAATCAAGCTAGCTCGAATCAAGATCTATGGTTATTCTAATTTCTTTGGAGCTCACTTTGTCAACCTGGTCGAACTACTCACTAGAATGGGTTAGGTTACGTTATATTACATACTGTTTCTTTTTTTGTTACTATACATTGCTCTGTAAATGGATTTATTATTATTATTATTATTGTCAAGAAGTGGTCAATTGTCGGTCAATTAAGAAGCGGTCAATTGACCAGTCCCAATGCTATACATAAGATCATAAAAAAAATTTTCTCTGTTTTTTTTTCTATTTAACTTTGATAGTAATTTGTTAATTAACAGAAAATTAAGATTTATCGAAACTTCTAACTAAACGTGTTAAACAGGCCAAAATTATTTATCATCGAAGAAAATAGAAAAAAAAAAAGAAATATGAATATGTTAATATTTATGGAATTAAAAAATATATATTGCTTAATTTAACACTGACATTGATAATACACTTTCCCACTTCTTTAAAAAAGGTTTTAAGTGTACATTTTATATATTACTCTTACTGGACGCAATACAGCAATTTTCCACTTAACCTAAAAATATTTTTCAAAATCGACGAAACCGGGAAAATCTGTGAAATCTTCGTGAAACCCGTGAAATCTAGTATACCAATTTTGGACGGTCACCTAGAGATAGGTAATTTAAAAAAAATAGCATTCGATTAATAACATTAATCTAGTTAAAGGCACAGTTGTTGAATTAGAATAAATTTTGACCACCCTGTAAAAGATGGTAAACCTTTTATTACACTTTACTGTAAATTTTCTTAAATATTTCTTATTTAATAAGGAAATTAAAGTTCGACAAAATTCGAATTATTCAAAAAACCTTTAGATTCAAGTATAATAATCGTTAATGAAGCAGACACTGGTTTTGATCGTAAAATGTCAAAAAGGCATACACGGAGCTTCAATTAAAACAACGCAACTTTGATGCTTTTAACACTTTTGAGGCAGTCTCTATGGTATGAACGTAATTTTAAAAAATACCTAACTCGAGAATCCTCCTCCACCAGTTTTGAGATATTGCGATTCGCATTTATGAATGACTAGTCGGCTCTCCCCTATCGTTTGATGTTTTTAGATCGCACGACAGAATATTTAATCGCGACGGGAACCCGTTATTGTAAAATTGCGGTCGTAGTGAGTCACGCGCGGGTTTTTGAAGTGGCCGGGGCGAGGGTCCCGCTTAAATCTATTTATTATTACTCATTCCTGATACGATAACGCGTTTCCTCCATCCTATTTATATATAAGTTGTCCGTTCGTTGTGAATTGTTTCTCCCATTATACAAACTTGTCAAACGCATACGAATCCGAAATGAAACTCACAGGAAAAACGAAGGTGTAAACTATTAACGCTTAACTAATAATAATAATAATAATAATAATAATGATACTGATAATAATAATAATAATAATAATAAATAATAATAATAAATAAAAAAAGGGAGAGCTCGAGAACCAGTGGCGGGGAAAGCAACTACACGGCAGATACCCAAGCTTGCTTGATAGTGCTGACCTTGTGGAGAGGGCCATGAGAATGTTGAGCACCTCATCAGTAGGTGCCGGATACTGGCCCCGAAGGACTACACCACAAGACACGACAACGTAGCCAAGATAGTCCATCAGGAAATAGCCTTCAACCTTAAACTTCTAAAAGAGAAGTGTCCGTACTACCGATACTCACCAGAATCCGTGCTTGAAAATGAGGGATTTAGGATATATTGGGACAGAACTGTTCAGACCGATCGCACTGTCCAGCATAACAGGCCAGATATTCTTATTTATGACAAGGCAAATAAGGTGGTGACCCTCGTCGACGTTGCGATTCCCGCACCTAACAACTTGCAGAAGAAAGAACGTGAAAAAAGAGAAAAATACATACCGTTAGCGGATGACATAAAACAGACATGGCGTGTCGATAGGGTTAACATTGTTCCTATAGTGATCGGTGCAATGGGAGAAATACCAAAGGCCCTCAGAACCAACCTGACAACACTCACCGTAAAACCAGGCGCCTACTTTGAAATGCAGAAGTCTGTGGTACTAGCTACCGGCAACGTAATTAGAACAGTTCTTAATCAACCTCAACTTCAATAGCGCACATTTCATGTTTTGCTACTCACCTAGCCGACATGAGAGGACTCCATCTTCCGATGAGAAAAAAATAATAATAAAATAATAATAATAATAATAATAATAAAATAATAATAATAATAATAATAATAATAATGATAATAATAATAATAATCATAATGTTAATAATAATAATAATAATAATAATAATAATAATAATAAGCAGCAGCAAAAATAAAATCATTGCCATTACCCAGATCGCCTTACCCGTTCTTGAATTTAGTTTTGGAATTATTGACTTTAGATGAGAGTAAATACGAACTGTAGATAGAGGAACAAGTCGGCTATACTCAACTTAGAAGAATATCTATCTAATCAGAAGAACAACAGACAAATATGTAGATCTACTAAGAGTATATGACGAAGAACTGCCTAAAACAAAATCGATAACTATACTAGCTGCATCCTTCAGGATGATACGGAAGAACAATAGAAAAGAAAAATAAAAGAGAAAATATCGAGTGAGCTGAAAACAAATAAGAGAATAACAGTGGACAGTATGCACGACAAAATGAAGACCAAGAAATAAATCCCAGATACACCTACGGATGGCTAACGAAATGAAAACTTAAGGGTCAGACGGAAAGCCTAATAGTAGCCATTAATACTCGATATTACTCAAAAAATATTCTAAAGAACGCTATAGACTCAAAGTGTTATGCAATAACTACAATGAAACAGTGGATCCTCTGTAGCTCTCCTATACTACTAGCAAAAAATGAGTATTTAAAGAGACATGACAATGGGACTAAACTGTTGCACTTCAAAATATGCCAAAATTTTGATATTAACACCACCAGAAATTAGTATGATCACAGAGGCGAGTAGGTCACAAGCAAGGAAGATGTTACAATACTGTGGAATCAACAAATTCAAACAGATAGGCAAATAACAGTAAACACACCGGATATTGTTATTAACTTATGTACGATAGTTGACTTTGCAATTCCAGCCGATAACAATGTTGTGGCGAAAGAAGCCGAAAAATTACTTAAACACAGGGGAAATAGATATAATGTGGAATATGAAGACCCAAATTGTCCCCATCGTATTTGGCGCAGCTGGAAGACTCACAAAGAAGTTTGAAAGATACCTTCACACAATCGACGGAAAATATAACATCATACAGCTTTCAGTCTACGGCATTAATTAAGTGTTCTAGGGTGACCCAAGGAACACGGTGTGTTCTTGGTTAACTAGTGAACCCCCGGTATTAAGAAAATAAAATAATAATAGGTTCATTGCCTAACCATATTAACAAATAGACAATATATCAAGACAACCAGATACTGATGAAGCCCTAATTTCAAAACAAAAAAAATTAAAGCTATATGAAAAAAAGGAAGAAAGAAAGAAGGGAAAAAAGGAAGAGAAGCGAAATACAACTAAAGGGATATTAGGAGCGGGACCGTTGAGGTTGGAGGGCGTGGGTGTAGTGTTTGACGGTGAAATGTATTTACTGCTCAAGTAAAATATTACTTTATTCTGTTCATAAATGTCAAATATGATTGCGAAAAGTCGTGTATATTGAATTTATTTAGAATAACAGCTCTATTATAAGAAAACGATATTGAGGCACAGTCAAATTTTGTTGCACGGGTAAGGCGATGTTTTATACTTAATAATTTTGTATTTTGTAATGTTGCGGAGCCTATATCTGTTAAACGTACTCAGCCAACCAGATTTTTTTAGGTATTCTAGTCTAAGACATGAATTCTGTACTTTCTGAATGAGATATTTTCAACAGTATCAAGGCAGGGCACTAATACACTAATACAATGATTCAGTTTTGATAGCGCTTTTTTTATATCGCGGCGTTGACTAAACTACCATGACAAGTTCTGAGCTTACTCGTCACCGTGTTCCAAGAATTTTAGTTTTGAGTCTAAAATTAAGCCCAAGACTCTTGCAGGAGCCTATGAATGGTAAGATTGGGTTATTAATATTGATTTCAATATTCCTTCGTACATGATTAATCTGTTAGTCGTTACCAAAGAGTATAACCGATGATTTATTTAGATATAATTTTAATAGATAATCCGTATATATACGAAAAAACTTTTTCATGTCATAATTAATCCTATCCTCTGCTGTCTGCAAATCTGCATCGTTAAAAGAATGCTAGAGATTGTGAACAACAAAGGCCGCAACATACTTCCCCAATTTGAATATTTACGGAATAAGATATTATAAACCACCTGCTGAGTCCACTACTAATTTATTACGTTAAATATGACATTTATGTGATATTTTAAATGACACTTAAAACTTAAAAGTAGTTTACAAACTCGTCCGACTGATCGTTTAGGTCAGGCCATTTTCGTCAGATCGCTGCAATCGTAATAGGCAGCCCCCCACATGGGTTTTAAATTTGAGGCAAAATAATGATCCGCTGAAGTCTACCTTTCTTGGAAAGAAATATATTCATTAAAATTAGGTACTTACAAGTACGTCCAGAACCCTTCAAATATGACGTCATACGAGAACGCCTTGTAAACATAAATTCTTTTTTCTACTCCCGTCTGTAAAATACCTAATTAACCACCGATCTAGCGTGCGGGAAGCGAAATTTTAAAACGTCAATTTCCTTTCCACGAATCCGAGCCACTTCGGACATTTCCGGGATTTTACAGCACGGATTTGGGAGCAATCGGATGTTTTCGGAGATATTTCCCACGCTTTGAATTTTGACGTTTGTCAATTCTGACGGTCATGTCAGTGAACGTATTCGTGTTGTTTTACGAAAATGTACCCAAAAACTAACGGTCGTAGAAAAAGTATAGTATGCAACACGTTCGGTAAACTTTTTAACTCACTCGTTTATTAAACTCGCGAGTCAAATGCCGTTTACCGCACTTGTTATAGTCGCATATTCCACTTGGATTCAAAATTCTGCGATAATGTACTTCAGAAATATTTAGCAGGTTCTAAATCTATTAATAAACATTTTTAGCCAATAGTACGTAGCCTATTGCGGAAGGATGCAGATTTACTTCTCTTCGATATTAATAAATGAATGCATGCAAATAACGACCGCTGCTATACAGGGTGTCCCACAGGGAACTTCACCGATCTGGTGTGGGAAAACTTTTGAAAAATTTTGAAAGATTCAGGGATAAATTTACATAAAAAATGGTTAGTATTCCAGGATCGGTAAATCAAGAAATATTTTTAGAATTTCTAAGGGAATCTAAAAAAGCAATAATGTATAGGGTGTTCCATTTACAATAAACAAGTTGACACCCACTTCCGGTATATCCGGATTGTTCCGCTATTTCGAAGATATTTTAGCCGAAATTGTCAACATTTTGCTAGTTATAGCTTGCCTATAACAAACAATGTAATAATAATAACGTATTATTCTTATGCACGTATTATTAGATCGACGAGGTTTCCGTTGGCCCATCCTGTATGGTCACGTTGATAGCTTCGTTGGAGATTCTCAAATCGAAAGCACACCGCAAATATTTTTAATTATATTATTATTTTGCACGCGACAAGTTTCGTAACGCAAATCGCCGCCGCCTTTCCAACTTTCCCGGTCGCTAAGCACACACGTACATATTCTGTGACAAAACCGTTACGTATTGTCTACGACCGACGCGACGCATTAGAATGTTTTTTCAAGGAGAGATTTCGCTTTCCGTTTCAGATTTACGGGTGGAAAGTAATCTTAACACTTATCGCGAATCACACTGCACACATAAATAATAAATCAGCTTTTTACGGAATAACTAAAGACTAGCTTCCAGAGCTTCCATAATTATTCATAGGTACCACATGTAAGTGCGTAAATCTTTTTTTAGCGATTTTTTTTTTCAGTCAAACATGATAATTATTTTTTTTAAATTAACCCGCCTTGTTAATTAGCTTAGGTACGTACCTAAATTAAGTAATAAAAATTGCCGGTATTGTTGAATTTACTACTATCGCCGTATTGAGCCGAGTTTTTTACAAATGACGTCATTAATGCGGCTTCCTTAATTGTAAGGATCATCAAAAATAAAACCACGTAATGAAGCAGAATCGAGTTTAATCCTCTCCGTTCGACAACTACGTCTTCACTAACTCATCGTAAACCCCCAAAGACATCGCATAATAATACCCTAATTATCTCCTCACCGCAGCTTGCCCACCCTGTCCTTTTTGCCTGAGACGCCGATACATTTTACGATCGGCAAAAAAACAAGGCGGCGCCTCTTTGTTACGGGGTCTTGTCGGATATGACGTAATAATATAAATATTCCAACACTCGGCCATCCTGACTATTGGTCTGTCCTCAGACCTAATGGTGAAATTTAAACGTAACTTAAATCTTTCAAAACTACAATAATTTGACTATTCTAGCTTGGTTCCTAGTCTTACGTAATAAAAAAAACATAATCAATTAGTAGGGTATCTTAAACATAAGCGATATTCCTTTATAAACAATAAAATAAGCAACATTTGCTTATAGGCAACGTTTGCCAAACTACAAAACACGAGCGACGTTCGCTCATAGGCACGTTTGCCAAAATACAAAACACGAGCGACGTTCGCTCATAGGCACGTTTGCCAAAATACAAAGCACGAGCGACGTTCGCTCATAGGCACGTTTGCCAAAATACAAAACACGAGCGACGTTCGCTCATAGGCACGTTTGCCAAAATACAAAACACGAGCGACGTTCGCTCATAGGCACGTTTGCCAAAATACAAAACACGAGCGACGTTCGCTCATAGGCACGTTTGCCAAAATACAAAACACGAGCGACGTTCGCTCATAGGCACGTTTGCCAAAATACAAAACACGAGCGACGTTCGCTCATAGGCACGTTTGCCAAAATACAAAACACGAGCGACGTTCGCTCATAGGCACGTTTGCCAAAATACAAAACACGAGCGACGTTCGCTCATAGGCACGTTTGCCAAAATACAAAACACGAGCGACGTTCGCTCATAGGCACGTTTGCCAAAATACAAAACACGAGCGACGTTCGCTCATAGGCACGTTTGCCAAAATACAAAACACGAGCGACGTTCGCTCATAGGCACGTTTGCCAAAATACAAAACACGAGCGACGTTCGCTCATAGGCACGTTTGCCAAAATACAAAACACGAGCGACGTTCGCTCATAGGCACGTTTGCCAAAATACAAAACACGAGCGACGTTCGCTCATAGGCACGTTTGCCAAAATACAAAACACGAGCGACGTTCGCTCATAGGCACGTTTGCCATTAATCCTCTTCGTTTTGTATACTAATCCACTTTTTAACATGGTCTGCGGCTACAACAGTTCGTCTACGTTTGAACCCCTCTCGTAAGTCTTCAACTTCGTATCTGTCATTAAATAGTACTTTTGTGATGCGAAAAGGGCCTTTGTATTTCGGATGAAGCTTATGACTGGCACCCGTAGTAGGTATACTCGTTATTAATACTCTAACTAGGTCACCGTCGTTGTACCTTTTGGCATCTCGTCGTGTTTTATCATAGCGTTCTTTTTGTTTTTTCTGGTCCCTCGATATGTGATCCGAAATTTTACACCTAAGCTCTTCCAGGTCTAGCCTATCGATTTCGTCTTGGATTTCATTCAGAATTATTGCCTCTGCCGCATGTTTTGAATTATAGCCAATAAGCGCCTTCATGGGGGTCGAATTAATACCCTTATTAAAACTTGTATTAAGTGCGCTTTGCACTTGTTTTATATATTTGTCCCAATCTCTTTCATCCTTGCCTGCAGCTGTTGTTGATAGCGCACTCACAATGGTTTTGTTATATCGCTCACATTGGCCATTACTTCTGGGCGAGGCAACGGCATTTAAAACGTGCTTAATCCCATAAGTATTACAAAATGTTCTAAAAGTTCGAGATGTAAAAGCTGTCCCTCTATCGCTTATAATTCTGCTAGGTACTCCAAATAGATATATTAGGTCGGTTAAAACCCTAATAACGTATTTACTTTTTTGATTATGTACTGGTTCGATTACAGTGAATTTAGTAAATGCGTCAACAATTACAAAAATATACTTATTCTTCTTTTTGCTTGTCATAAACGGCCCAACATGATCTACATGTAATGTATGAAAAGGAATCGGATGTTTCTCAATAGGGTTCAATTTACATTCTCGTTTAGAAAACGACTGTTTGTAATACATACAACTTAGACATGCGTTAACATATTTCGTTACGAATTTCCTCATTTTTGCGAACCAATAGTTTTCACAAATTCTTTGTAACACTTTTTCTACACCAAGATGCCCAGAATCATCGTGACACAAACGACAAATTTGCATACGTGCTGCTCGTGGAACAACCCATGCTTTGGTTCCATTTCCTAATTTTTTGTATAATTTGTTATTCCTTAACTCATACTGCTCAAAGTAAAACTTTGTATCGCTATTTTTTATTTTATCGGCTAAAATGTTTCGGATTCTACAAATCTGTTCATCTTGCATTTGTGCGGCGGTAATCCAGTCAGCTTCTGTCAAGTCTATATGAAAAACTTCAACTTTAAAATTATTGTTCGATATAGGGTTTCTGCTAAGAGCGTCAACATGCGTCATCTTTTTGCCGGCCCTGTACTCAATTTCGAAGGTATATTCTTGAATTTCCAGCCACCATCTTCCAATGCGCGGGATCAAATCCTTCTTTGATAAGGTCGTTCGCAAGGCATTACAATCCGTAACCACTTTAAAGTTTATCCCCAATAAATAAACCCGAAAATATTTTAAGGCATAAACTACAGCCATAGTCTCGAGTTCGTATGAGTGGTACTGCCTTTGGTCGCTTGTTGTTTTTTTGCTAAAATAAGAGACAACATGTGTATTACCCTCAGCATCATATTGAAGCAATATTGCCCCGACACCGATGGAACATGCGTCTGTGTGAAGTTCGGTTTCTAATTTAGGGTTATATATTGCAAGAATTGGACAAGATATAAGCTTTTGTTGAATTTGGTGAAATGCTTCTTTTTGTGGTGCGCTCCATATCCAATTCGCACTTTTGCGAGTTAATTTTGTTAGAGGCTCGACAATCATGGAGAAGTTCTTGACAAATTTTCGAAAATAACTTGCTAATCCAAGAAATTGACGCACTTGCTTAACGTTGGAAGGATAATTCATATCCAATACCGCTTGAATTTTCTTCTTACCTGGCCTCACTCCTTCTGCACTGATTTCTCTCCCAAGATATTCTATAGTAGTTGCAAGAAATACGCACTTACTGATTTTTAAAGTAAGGTTATGTGCACGAAGTTGGATTAACACCTTTTTTAAGCGTTCTAGTCCCTCCGCAACCGTCAATGAAGGAATTATAATGTCATCTATATAGGGGAAGGCAAATTCATCTTTTAACGGTCCCAGAACCTTGTTTATTAATGATTGAAAAACTGAAGGCGCATTTGCTAACCCAAAGGGCATCCTTAAAAATTCGTAATGGCCATCGGGTGTTACAAATGCAGTCTTTTCAATGGAATTAGCAGCCATGCGAACTTGATAAAAACCGGATGCTAAATCTAAACTGGTGAAATACTTAAATCCTCCTAATTTGTCGATTTGGTCTTCGATATGTGGCAATACACCACGGTTTTTAATGGTTACTGCATTGAGATGTCTAAAATCAACGCACATTCTATAGCCTCCATCCTTTTTTTTAACAAGTGTAATCGGGCTGGAGTACGGAGAATTGGATTCGCGGATGACTTCATTATCCAAAAGTTCTTGAATCATATTTCGGAGAATACCCCTTTCAACCTCAGGCATACGATAAGGATAACGTACAACCGGTGTGTCGACTATACATTTTATCTCCATCTCTACCGTATTCGTATTTCCTAAATTTTCCATGGAAGATGAAATGCAATCCGAAAAACTATGCAATAAGGAAATACATTTTACTTTATCAGCCTCTGAAATAGGGCCCAAATTTACACTATTTAAATCCATAGTGTCATAAACCTCAACCAAACTCACAGACACACTTGTAATGGGGAATAAGCTGTATAAAACTAATCGATCGTCACGTTTAATCATGATTACATGTTCTTGGTTAATAAAATCCCGACCAACTAATAAATCATATTTAAGGTATTTGTCCGGAAGAATTATGGCACTTACTTGTGCCGAAACCCCTTGTATAGTAGCGGTTATTTTACAAAGGGACCTACTATCTAAAGAAGTGCCCATAAAACTACACAAAGTCATACTCTCCGAATCAATACGTTGCAATCCAAATCTCTTAACGAGGGACTCCTTTATTAGCGTATTTGAACTGCCCGAATCTATTAAACATTTTATTTTTTTGCCAAAAATTCGGGCGGGCTGTAAGAATATATTAGGAAACTTTTCCTTTGCTAACAGATTAACGTGCTGTATTTCCTTTTGTAAAAAGGGACACTTTTCTTTAGTGTGACCTAGTTTTTTGCAATTATTACATTCAAGACGTGGTTTTTTGCAGTTAACTGAAATGTGACCCGGAATACCACAATTGTAACACGTTGGGCGGGACTCAGATTTTCTAGAAAATTCTTTATTATTCGAATTTCCTCGATTGAAGCCAGTCCAAGGCAGACGTTTGAATTTAGTATTATTCTGACGAAAACTACAAATTTCCGTAGGCATGTTACCCACGGTGTTTAGATACGCATAAAGTGCATTGGCATTCTCATGCTGTGCGGCTCTAACAGTTCGCGATATATTATCGTCTTTAATACCGCCGATTACTGCGTCAATCAAATAAACGTCAGGTATATTTATGTTAAGTGCCCTTAATTTAGACATTTTTTTAAAACAATAATCTCCTAGGTTTTGTCCCGGCTTAGTTTCGTAATTAGCAGCGTCCTTTAGTAACTTGGAAAATGGAACAGACTTACGGAAATAGAGGCTCATTGATGTTTTAATTTCAATCCAGCTTGAGTCATACTCCACGTTCTCGTCGTACCATTGACGAGCATTACCTCGTAATCGTCCGGAAATTATTCGAAGAATAGTATCATCGTCCCACTGATAACGTTCTGCCAAACTATCCACTTTACTCAACCAATTATCCACCATCACGTCATCCCGACTTGGGTCAAATTTTGGCACTAAAAGTTCGTCTCCCGCGCGAAAGACCGGCTTACGCCTTTTTAAATCATTTAATTCTTTTCTCAAACGTTTTATTGTCCGTTTTCTCCTCGAGCTATTATCGGAAGAGCTATAACTCGAATTCGAACTGTCACTATCACTTCCCGAAGACGAGGATGAACGTTCTTTCCGTTTATTACGCTTTTCACTTGTAACTGTTTTCGATTTAAATCTTCCCATGACGTACAATAATTTTAACTTGTCCGAGAAGAGAAAAAAAAAACGATTGTAAGTGATTTTAGTAAAATCCCACCGCTGCTTTGTAAGGATCATCAAAAATAAAACCACGTAATGAAGCAGAATCGAGTTTAATCCTCTCCGTTCGACAACTACGTCTTCACTAACTCATCGTAAACCCCCAAAGACATCGCATAATAATACCCTAATTATCTCCTCACCGCAGCTTGCCCACCCTGTCCTTTTTGCCTGAGACGCCGATACATTTTACGATCGGCAAAAAAACAAGGCGGCGCCTCTTTGTTACGGGGTCTTGTCGGATATGACGTAATAATATAAATATTCCAACATAATTCTTATTAGGAATTAACATAGATGCGATTAATGCGATATTTTGAGGGTCGTTCGCGTTGATTAAAAAAAAAAAACACAAATTTTATAGCGAATTGTTTTATTCTTAGTCCATTCCTGTTTTTTTCGACGCAATTCTAGTCGGGACACTTAAGTTTTAGCCCCTCGTAGACTGCCCTCATCCAGATGCCGACGGCGTGAGCTCCCGGATCCGGATAGCGATTATCACCCCGAGTGTCCCTGGCAGACCGTTCGGCTTCCCCCACCCCCATCCCGAACGCGATTATAAATTTCTCCCCCTTCGCCAGGCCCTCTTTTACGGCTTCGGAACCCGCTCGAAATGGTTCGTACATGGTTCCGCTTTTGCCGAATCTAAAATGCTCCTTTTTATATCGCCGTGTCCGGAATAATGCGTGATTCAGCTCACCAAACAATCAGGATCAGGGTCGGGCAGAACCAATGTCCCAAATTTAATGCTCATTATGCGACATCGAGCCGGTTCTGTCCATTTATTAAACTTTCGTCTATACTATTCATCAGTATACTTGGTATGGTCTGTTCATAGATATAAGAAAGTGACCAATTGCTTTTGAATGGGATTATCCAAGGGTGGTCATTAACATACAATGCAACAAGATTATTACCTAAATTTAAATTCAGGTAAAATTGTGGTCCGTAATAGAAAATAATTTTATCCCTGCCTATGTTTAATATTCTTTGGTTTGGTATACTACTTAGTTTAAGTTTATTAGTAATTATTCTTATTTCATGTGTAATACAGCGTGTGTTGAATCATTGAATATGTGCGAGTCTAGTGTATCTCGGGAGATGCTCCCGCCCAAATGTAGAAAACACTATTCTATTGAGACTAATGAAGTTATAAACAATGTTTATTTGACTCTCATTGAACGTGGTGCCAGCAAGCAAGCATCTTTAGAAGAAACGGCCACATTGACGAAAATTCAACTGTATGGAAAATTGTGAATAATAAATGCTGCGATGCTGACATTTTCTCGAGTGTAAATGAAAGTGATCAAGATATATTACGGAGTAAAATTTACCAGTTATACGAGGAACAAAGCGTGCCTACATTAGATATCTTAATTACGAGGCTTGAAAAAGATGAAACCGGTGTTAAATGTGGCAGAACTACCTTATGGAAGTGTATTCAACACATGGGTTTTAGATTTAAAAAAATTGACAAAAGGCAAGTTTTAATGGAATCTTTTAGAATTTGGAAATAGCGACTGAAATATCTAGAAAAAATTAGGATTTGCAGAGAACAATAAAGGCCAATTATTTATTTGGATAAAATCTGGTTATTCACATCACATGGGACACTTATAATACTCCGGAAAAAACTCATACGCGCCATCAAAAAGAGGTAAAAGAATAACTATTTTGCATGGCTCTAAAGCTGGTTGGATTCCAAATGAACTTTCTCTGTCTGCGAAAAATATTAAAGATTCTTCTCCGGATTACCATGAAGATACCACCGCTGATTTATTTGAAAGTTAGTTTAAAAACAAACTAGTTCCAAACAATCCTCCTAATAGCGTTATTGTAATGGACAATGCAAGATATCACAGTAGACAGTTGACTAAAACCTCTTCCTCATGTGACACAAAAGCAACAATCCAAAACTACATGTATAAGAACGACATTTATTTTCACGAAGATTATACCAAAAAGCAATTAATTGAGGTTCTACGAAGCTTGAACCTACAAAAAGAATAAGTCTGTGATAATTATGCAAAAAATCTAAGGCATATAGTTTTAAGGCTTCCAAGTTACCACTGTTTATTTAATCCCATTGAACATGTTTGGCACCAACTGAAATCTGCCATTCGTCGTAACAATGTTTTTCCCCGTGTTAACTCCAATGTCCTCAAACTTATAGAAACCGAAGTTTTTAACATCCCTCCACAAAGTTGGGCAAATTCTGTTAAACATATAGAAAAAGCAGAACAATCCATATTGCAAATAATATAGATCAATAATAATTAGAAGAGGCGATGATAGGGATAATGATACTGTGATGTGAATAATTTTAAGTAATTTAAGTAGGTAATAAAAATAATTTGTAATTTTATTTTAGATTTAAACATAAATACATACATAAATAAGTAAATATTGTTTAGTATCTTTCCTAACAAAACCCCAAATAATTAAATTCTAAGCAAAGTACGGACCCGTTCGGCCATATTTCATTCTTACAGCTTGCCCGGGTCTTTCCTTAATTTGTATCAGTTAGTCACTTTCTTATATCTATGAACAGACTATAATCTCTTACAGTGGTGATTTGCAGTAGACTCTAACCATAACTAACCAAAACAAAATAATTCGATTAAAATTAAATTACAATCACATGCAGATATTTCTAGAACAAAAAAAATGTTTACTCCGACAGCTACTTATTTACTTAAACAATTAATTTATATACGTAGAAATAAACCTTTCAAACTCAACTTAAACAAACAAAAATAATTTCGATTAAAAAGATTTTTCAACTATTGCTATCAAGCATGGTGAAATCAGAGGCCCAAACTAAAAAAAATTGAAAAAAAGTTTAAAATATTTTACTCACAACAAATGTTTTTTTATAACCTGTCTGAATAGAAAAATGAAATAAAAAATAGATAAAAATAAAAACGTTTGTTGCGACACAGTTTCGCTCTTTATTAGTTAGTCATTTTACTTTTTTTTTTATTGTTTGTTTTATATAATATTTGCAGGTTTGTATTTTTTTAATATTTAGGTATATTCCTATTTTTTCTGACAAAACTTTCCTTTGCACTATTAGTGTCTACTATACTATACTCTATGGAGTGTAATTTAAAGCTGCAACCGAAATAAATTCAATTACTCGAATCGCAGTCACATATTAAATATAGTAGTAAAAAAGAAAGTCAATGATGGGGCTACACCCTTTTTGTATTTTTCCTTTATAAACAAAAAAACTGTATTCTTTTTTTGTGATAACAATCTGACCTCAAAATATAATTATGCGTTCAAACAAAAACGTTATTTTTATTAAGATATTTTTCATTTTTTCTTATTTCGCTTTACTAATTTTGGATATTATTCCTACACATAATTCAATTAGTATTTCTGGGTAATTAATTAATTCGTAACAATTTTAGTTCCCTAGGGGTTTAGCATAGATAAAAATAAAAACGTTTGTATTCTGTGACACACTTTCGCCCTTGATTAGTTGGTCGTTTTACGTAATAGTTTTTTTTTTCTTGTCTGTCTTATATAATATTTTATATAATAGGTTTATAATTTTTAAAAATATTTAGCCATATTGCTATTTTTTCTGACGAAACTTTCTTTTGTAATATTGGTATTAGTAATAAATAAATAAATAAAAAATAAATAAACTTTAGTTCCATTTACAAATTTGTGGGATTCTTAGGTGTTTAGCATTTTCTCTTTCCTGTCTATATAGCCGGTAGTATTTTCATCTTGATTTTAGTATTTTCTCTGCAACAATTCTTCAAAAAAAAAAGACAGTAAATAAATAAAACAGCAAGGGAGAGGAGATCCTTCGCAATCCAGAATGACACCTGACTGTTTGGTGAGCCTCACGCTTTCGACATCACCTCCGCAGCGATTCACACGCGTGTCCAAACGCCTCCGACCACATAAGGGCGGTCACCTCGTCCTCTTCTTTATGGGTGCCGAATATTTTCGCCGCCCCTTCGAACGCGACGCCGTAAACTGTCCCCATTGTGCCGCCGACAATGTCCTCAAAGATTTTGCTCAGGCTCAGAAACAACGTAAACGGACAATTCAATATCAGCTTCTTGTCCTTTATTCTCCGTTTTAAAACTTCCGCGACGCGTTTTAATCTCGAGCCGACGTCGCCGGCGCCCCTCTCGGAATCCATTTTGTTTAGCATTTTCTCGCAGGAAATTAGGGCGTCGCTCGCGAATTGAATACACAGCAATAGCACGTTTGCGGCGCCGATTCGTAATTTGGGGCCTTTCGTTGGCGGAGACAGACGACATTTTTGTCTTAAACGCCCCCGTATCAAGATTTCTGATATAGAGTGAGGCGTAGTTTGATTTACTCTAATCCAACCTGCAGATTTGCGAGTGTTTAGAACTATCGGAAGGCAACGGGATAGTCCTCTATACCTGGAACATCGCATGGGGCTTCTAAATGAGTCAGTATTTCTTTATCGAATATTTTTAAGACCGTCAATGTTAAACCTCCGCCGCTAAACCCATTAACGATATAATAACGCGCCACATATACATCGCGTAACTGAAATATGGATCCGATCTCTTTAATAAACGCGTATTCGCGTTCTTTTTTCAAAAAGTTTTGGTTGTTTATCAAAACAACTACAGAAAGGTTCGGTTTAAACGATAGTTTTTTGTCAACTGCGTCAAAAAGATCGTTCGCGACGAATTTCAAATCTCTATCCGCAAGTCCAGTATTACTAGCTTTGCAATTTTCACAATACAAGCATTCTCTATTGTCAATCGTTGGACGCTTGTTAACCGCACTACACATATTGTCCAACACCGCTCGACAAAACGCGTAGATATCTTCAAGAGAGCCCCCACTTTGGGACACTGAACCTGCAATTTTACTTACCAAAACCACATTAGCGGGGCTTCTGTCTCCGCAATCTAATAGCAACACCCGTAGATTGTCATTTATAGCCCGCTCAGCGGCCAGGCCGAAGTTTAAATGGTCTGCTGATATAGCAGGAATAATCAACAAAGTTCCACTATTGTGGTTCACACTTAACTCCCTGATAACTCTTAATATTAATTTCGAACTTGGCGGTAGAGAACTAGAACCTATCCGTATAAGTTTATTAAGCGGGTAATCGGTTTTACTCAAGCCCGTACCTTGTACCGAAGCAGTCAACATCCCTAGCCCTACGTATTCTCCAAAACAAGTGGAGCCACCCGAAATTAACCTCACATTTTTGTTTTCTTTGTAGTTTGTGCTGACAACTACATTCCCGAAATCAAAAAGGGACACTTCTCGATTGAACATTGACAAACCTACCAAATATTCGTCGTGCATGATGTTATTGAGTGGATTTTCCATTAGAATTTTGTGCGAAAAATTCCAAAACAACACAACCACGGAATACGCAGCTTAGTTTTACAGAACCATACCTCATATGTGTGCCGTGGTCCAATGTTGCCAGCCCTTGTTTCTGTCACTCTGTTGTGTTGATATATTTACGTATGTTTACTATTACTTAAAAATACGCATACGGGTGAAGAATGATAAAAAATAGTGTACACCTTACCAACAATGGTGAGTGACCCTCGCAGTTTTGCCCAACGGGATACGTGAAAAGAAGGAGAAGCAACAAAGTCTAGACAGTCAAACATTTACCGCATGCGTACCATAGCACCAAGACATATGATTCAGAAGTATTTTTCTTCTTTTTTGCTTTTGTTGGTCAAATTGTGTGGATTATGCGACCATTTTAGTTCCTTAGTTCTACTCTGACAGATCAGAATTTCGATTACACATCGAAATACATTCTAACATAAATAAACTATATTCCAACTTGGTCTTTAAACAATTCCAAAAAAAAAATGTAATTTTGTCGCTTTTGTCCCTGCCAATCCAGCCTCCAACTGTCATGAATAGCGAAAACCGAGCAACGTAACGTCATTTAATTATGCTCAATTAATTTTTAAAACTTAACTTAAACAATACTGATTATAACGGATCCTACCGAGTGCGAAATAAGGTTGAATCGCCATGTGCAATACTAACCGTTCAGTAGTCTTTGATCCAGGATTCTTCATCTTTTTTTTACTTTTTGCTAGGTATATTGTATCAGGGGCAGTACCCCATGATACGTTTCGACAATAGAATATTTTTAGTATTTTTTATCTAATTCATATCCAACGCTTTTTTATTGCCTTTTGTCGACACTGAGATTATCTATTAGGGGACTCAATTTTTCTGAGTTAAAAAATATAATCAGGCATCATCACTACCCAAGTCCGACTAATTGTTGTCTTTGTTTGTTTTATAGCCCTTAGTTTTAGTTGGTTTTTTTATTAGAAAAATTGAACTTTTTTACGAGATTCCAATTTCGGGGAATCGAATAATCCACGGATTTGGGAGGAGGCTCTACTATCCTTCTTGTTCGGCGAATCAAATAGTAGATTAGAGAAAGAGAAAAAGCAATCTTGTCAAAATCTCGGAAAAGAGGTGACAACTAGCTGATCTCTAACTTCTCCTTATATGGAAAACATAACCGCTTTCGGCGATTATTTTACTGGAGCGTTTTCGGTTTTATTGGCGAAAAAACTTTAGATAAGCGAATTTATATACAATTGAGGTTGTTGTGCGGGCCGCGTCGAGTAAACCAGTCAGTATTATCTTAATTTTCTTCCGTCAAGCCGGATATTCGTCTCTGAAATGTCATATGCTTGCAGTAAGTTGTTTCTTTTTCCGATTTTTGTTTAAATTTTATCCCCGGTTTATTTTAGAAAGTATTTACGCGGCACTCCCGAAAACGCAAAGGGGTCAGCCTCTAGTGTTGGGCGGAGATCCCAAAGGAAAGAATTTTTTATACACCAACGGCAATTCTGTAATAATTAGGAATATAGCGGTAAATACAAAATTATATCACCCCTATAAATAAGCTTTAGACGTGAATCACGCTTACATTGCGAGATTTAACCCATAAGTAACTTTTTTTGTAGAATCCGGCCATTTCTGATGTGTACACGGAACATTCTTGCCAAGTAAATGTTGCCAAATATTCTCCCAGCGGTTTTTATATCGCTTCCGGCGGTGAGTACCAACGATTTTCGATCTGGCTGATGGGTTACGCCGAATTTTGTAGACCAGTCCGGCAAAGTCCGAATTTGGGATACCGTCAACAAGGAACACATTCTTAAAAATGAATTCCACCCGTTCGGCGGGCCCATTAAAGATATCGCCTGGTCCCCCGATAACCAACGTATGGTCGTTGTCGGGGAGGGCCGAGAGAGATTCGGTCATGTTTTCATGTCCGAAACTGGCACTTCGGTAGGAGAAATTTCGGGTCAGTCGAAGCTCATCAATTCTTGCGATTTTAGACCAGCCAGACCATTTAGGATCATTACCGGGTCAGAAGATAACACCACTGCAGTTTTCGAAGGACCTCCCTTTAAATTTAAGATGACTAAACAGGTTAGTCACCTTGAGCTTATAACAAAAGGAGACTCGACCATCTTCTGCAAGTCTTTGCAAATGCACTTAAAGGTTCTAGAAATATTTAAGATTCTAGACTTTGACAATGTATCTTTAGATGGTGGAATGTTAGGGTGGTCCTCACTTTTGGCAGGTAATTCAACTGACAAAATGCAAAAGAAGGAATAACCTGTTATGATTAAATGATTCAGTGCAGTATTTATTTTTAATACACTCCTTCCTTTTGTAGGCGGTAGTCAATAAGTATCTACAGCTTTAAAATTAAGTTTGTATCGGAAACTCAAACCTTTTATTTGTAATTAACTAAATTAAAAGTATCATATTTTTATCTTTTTGAAAAAAAAAACATATTCCTTGACATATTAAAAAGTCTCAAGCTTAGACTACTTGCATCCCCTCCACATCCTATTACATGTTCTCGTCGGGCCTCCTTTTATCATTGCAGTCCTATTTTTACTGATTGTATTTTGAAACCCTTTCAAGGATCACAGCAGGTTTGTACAGGCGGTCCGTTACTCTCCTAAAGGAGACTTGTTCGCGACCGCCGGTTTCGACGGTAAAGTGTTCCTGTACGATGGTACCACCTCTGAGTTGGTCGGCGAGGTGGGTAGCCCCGCACATTCGGGTGGGGTTTACGGGGTAGCCTGGAGTCCTGACGGCAAACAGCTGCTTACCACCAGCGGCGACAAGACTGCCAAGCTGTGGGACGTTTTTAGCAGGGACCTCGTCACTGAATTCAAGCTCGGCAACGCTATCGAAGACCAACAGGTATCGCACTCGGTTACAACCGTTTGTCCGTCTTCCCGTACGCGCATTCGGATCATATATTTTGATCGATTGAACAGAACCTCAGCAACAATATAGCTTCGATTGGTACCGTTTCCTTCTAGCACTATTGCTCAAAATCTCCTGTTTTCGTTTTTTTTTCTCCAGCATAATGTTCTCTTAGAATTTCTTCTCGGTGCCTATTGAGAAAGATGTGCCAACAAAGGATGTTCATTGTCATCATCATCGCCAAGGTTGCTGATTTTTATTAATTGTTTTCAGCTACCGAGTAGAAAGCTCTGTAATGTCAATGACTCACTGGTTAGTCAAGTCAAGATCCGGAACCATGTTTTATTCTACTCGTATTAGCGGACCTGTCATTATTACTAGAGCTTCTTTATATTTGGGGCATAGATGAACAAATTCCTTTGTTTTTGTTCCATCTGGATTCTTTTTTCATACATTTGTTGATGATCGTTTTGGCTAGCAATCGGTTTAAAAGTTCAGGACTATTTTGTCTCCCATGCATCAATGCTGTGTTGTTTGTTATACCAAGCATGAAGGCGTCCATCTGTTTAGGTTTCTTGTCTGTGGCAAGGCGAGCACATTTTGTCGGTGTCCCTGAGCGGATTCATTAACTACTTGGACGTGAACAACCCAGAAAAACCCCTGCGGGTCGTGAAAGGTCACACCAAACCGATAACGGTGCTGACATTGTCAGAGGATCGTTCTTCGATATTTACCGGTTCCCATGACGGCATCGTCACCAAATGGAACACCGCGACGGGCGAGAACGAGAAAATCGACGGGGCCGGTCACGGGAACCAAATCAACGGCATGCGCGCACACAACGGCACCCTCTACACGTGCGGTATCGACGACAGTTTGAAACAAATCGACATCGAGGGTATCGTATTTTTTTTTTCTTCGGAGCAGGCGGGTAGGATATAACGCGCGCGATACAGGTAACGCGTACAGGGCGGCGGATTTGAAGCTCGGCTCGCAGCCCAAGGGCATGGATATACTGAGGGAACAGGGCGTGATCGTCGTCGGTAGCATCAACGAAATCACCGTCGCCAAGGACAATAGGAAATTAAGTGCGCTCAAGGTCGGCTACGAACCGAGCAGCGTCAGCTGTTCGCCTCGAGGTCACGTCGCGGTGGGCGGTACCGTCGACAATAAGGCGAGGCCATCTTTTTTTATGAATTCTCTCCAATGGTTGTTTTAATATGTTTTTCTACCTTTAGGTCCATATCTACGAATTGGACGGCGATAACCTCAAACTGGTCCAGGAATTGGACCATTTGGGTCCCGTCACGGACGTCGCTTATTCCCCGGACGACAAATACCTGGTGGCCTGCGACGCCAACCGGAAAGTCGTCTTGTACGCCACCGAAGATTACAAGGTGAGTGTTTTCGCGCCGCCGTCCTCGCTTGTATCGTTAAAGTGTGTCGATTTCTCATGCGTCGCCCCCGGCATTCTCGGGATCAGTCTGTAAGTAAAAAGGAAGCGTTCCCTGTTGTGCAATTTACACCCGACGTTGCGGGCCACGTTGGATAGGAGCGCATGCGATTTTCTCATTAATCTTTTATGCTCTCGGTCCGTAAATGCGCAATAGTTCAAATGAGTGAATAAGTGAGGTGTAAGCGACAGTTTCTTACCAAGTGTTTTCAACAGTAATCAATGCCGCTGCATCCGCATAGCAGACAATACCTTTTTTCGGTAAAATAGAAAATGTTCCATTCATATATAATGTAAACAAAATTGGCCCCAGAACCGTGCCCTGCGACACACCATGCCCTACCTGAAGAGAGCAGCTTAATGTATCACTTAGTGTAACATTTTGCGCTCCATCTTGTAGGTATGATTTAATCAGTTTTTTTACTAGCTCTCTAATACTTAAATCTTCAAGTCTTTACATCAAGATGTAGTGCGATACAGGTCTCAAATGCCTTGGAGAAATCAAGAAAAATAGTAATACACTTTTTTGTCATTAAAAGATCGGACGGACTATGTCGCCTTGATGAACGCATCTCCCGTGTTGAATAAGGAATTTTTTTCTAAAAATTGTTTTAATCTAATTTCAATACGCTTTTCAGGGACGTTAGCTACATTATGTAGTGCAATTTTGATGTAATTCGACATCTAGTCTCTCGAACCTGATTTATATAGAGGGATAATAACAACGGATTCCTTAAAAATGCCGAAAAATGGAGAATACCAGATTAACCAAATATAACAGCTGCGTAGTATAGTAATACTTAATTTCCATTAGTCTGGTACACTCTTCGTATCCAATATGTTTTGCAATTCGACCGTCGGATGGTGAAGACTTTTTATGTTTAATTTGCTAGTCTCTTCTTGTTCTTCCTCGTCAATAGATGCCCATTTATCTGCTACTATTTCATTTATTATTGGCCAGTGTCCTCCCTTTAGGCATTTTCCGGACTTTATGTTGTGTCCATCACCTTGGCGAACTGCTTCCAGTATTCTCTCCTCAAGGTCCTTTTATCTTGGAGTTGATATGGCTTCTTGTATTTTTTGTATTGTATGTTCTACATTTTTCATACGGTAGGCCTCTGACTTTGTTATTCCATAGCTTTGATATTTTTGTTTGCATTTAGGTTGATTTCTTGACTTAATGTGTTCTCCGAGAATACTTATATAATAACCAAATCTACAAAAATCGCACGCGGCCTTATTCAACGTAACCACAGAATAATAACTTGACCACTTTGCCAGCTCGCGAACAACAAGGAGTGGGGGTTCCATAACGCGCGGGTGAATACGGTCGCGTGGTCGCCCGATTCAAAGCTTGTGGCGAGCGGTAGCCTCGACACTAGCATCATCGTGTGGTTCGTTGACAAACCGGACAAGCACATCATAATAAAGAGTGAGTGATGGTCGGACGTCCCTAGTAGATCAAATGGACCGTGCGTTGTGTTTCAGATGCGCATGCGCAAAGCCAAGTCACGAGGCTCGCGTGGGTGGACGAAAAGACGGTGGTGTCTGTTGGCCAAGACGGCAACACGAAGCTGTGGACGATTACCCCGTTTTAAGTTGGGCGGGGCGTGGAGGGGAGCGTCCAGGGTTTTTGATTATTTGGTCCTATTTCGTTTGCCTTTTTCGCATTTAACCGAACTCTTTTTACACTTTGTTATTTCCGATAGGTTCTTATTTATTTATTTGCGCATTATATTTATATACGATTATTTTTTTGCTCATGGTGTGACGGTTTTCGGAGTTTTTTTTTTTCGGCTTCGTGGGTTATATATTTATCTGTACAGCGAATTTTCATTATAAGATCTATAACAATTTTGCGACGGTTGGCTAATCGAGTGGTTCTATTAGGAATGTTGTATATTTTAAGACTTAGGTAAGAAACTAATGTGCATAACAAAGTATTAATTTCTTAATTAAAAAAAAAGTATTACACATTGTTTTGTTTTACTCATGGCAAGCTAGCTAGCTAGCAATTTTTTTTACCACAGGAAAACAAAACCGCGTTTGACGAGCGAAGTATCGTAAAAGTCACAGGTGACATCATAATCTCGTTTTTAAGCAAAGTTTTGGCACAAAGTTGGCACGCCCGTTGGTGACATTCGCATTGTTCATTGTTTCAATGACACTTCAATGAGAAGTTATATTCCTGGAGAAACCCATAGTACCATAATTTCCATCCAGCATGACTCCATTCACGAGAAGCACCATAACCTAACTTGCGCCACAATGTAAGCTGTACAAACGTGAAAGCTACTACCGGCCCTGTATATCGTGTCGATATTTTTACGAAAAGAAAAATGTAACGTCCTACTAGCATATCACAATTTTATAACGAAAAAAAAAAGGTACGTCAGTGACACGTTCACCTTTAATCTAAATTTGGCCATGTGGTCGGACGGCGCGTTACGAAACGTCCTGGCACCTGTTTGTTTCTCCAGGAAGCCCGCCTATTAATAGAAACTGGCTGGACAAATATCTGGGAACGTGTCGGCCCAGTACGCCAGTTTTTCCCTAATCATGCACACTGACCACCTGAGTCACGTAATGACTGAGCAGCATTTCGTGCTAAAGTGGCACTACCACGAGACGACGCTCATCCGTAACCTGCCGTACCTTCTTGAAAACGACATCTTGAGCGACGTTACCATTTCGGTGGGCGCGCACAACGTCCGGGCGCACAGGATCATACTAGCAATGTGTAGCGTGTACTTTCTACAGCTGTTTCAGGTCGGTATTCCGATTTTCCAACCAAAACGAGCCCAAACCGCTGCGAAATTGTCTTCTAAAAATAGCCGATCGCTTTTTCTGGTATACGGTATTTTTAGAAGTTCGGCTATTTTGAGTGCGGACGCCTATTACAATGAAATTGGCCGCGAATGTAACCGTAACCTCACTTTTACTGAATGCCATTCGTCATCTAATCGCCCAAGTAATTTCCCAAAAAATTTAAGGTGGCCAACATACGCCCCTATAACCTATCTGATTTACATGGCAATACAAGTAATCGGGAACATGGTTTTTCTTTGGGTACTTTCAGTAGTAGTCGTCTATAAAATTTAACATTTCTTCAATAAACGCTTTGAAAAATTATGCATCCAATTGAATTTGTTCTGTTTGTTCTTATTAATATTGCGCAGAAACTTGCAAAATTCACTTTAATAAACAGTGAGCAACCCATAGATAATAGAACTTTGGTTCTTTAAAGAAAGCTACCGAAATGATATTATAGCCTTCTTATTGCGTGAAATTTTATTTCGCAATTGACAATTCCGCTTAGTTTCCGATAAGAAAAATCCAAATTATCCAATTCAATTTTAATCTGAAGTTTATCTCTTAATCTACTTTATTATTGTTCATAATACCTAAAAATAATATTGTAACGTACTTATGTACGTTTACAAAGTTAAAGATGCATATTAATCATATAGCTTACACTTACACAAAAATGTTTAAGAAATGCCCCAAATGGCTTAACTGGTGCTAGCCGTCCTCTTAGGAGTACATTCTCCGTTCCAGTCACGCCCTTTGTGCCTTGGCCAGCAATGTTTGTTAATTTTTACTTCTATTTTTGAAATTTTCATTAGGACCTTAGAAATACGCAACACCCCGTAATCGTGCTACACAACGTTGGTATAGATGACGTCAAAGCGATGCTCGCGTTCATGTACAAGGGTCAGTGTGTGGTATCGAAGGAGCAACTGCCGAATTTGCTGTCCGTTGCCAAACTGCTGAAAATTCAGGGGCTTTGCGATATGAAGGTAGGTCCTAACTCGCTATGGTTACGCCTTTAAAATTTTTGATTATAGTTTGATGCATAAACTTAGAAGCACATTGCTTCAGGTACCCGAGAGGGAAGAGCCCGTCCCCGCCGCGGACACCACGGAAACGTTCCAACTCCCGAATTTTGAAAAAGCACCAGACGCGAGTGACAATTACAATTCTACCAGTATTAACGTCAAAAGGCAAAGCGGTGACGCAGGCAGCAACGTAGCGATCAATTTATCGAGCGACAGCAAATCGGTGCGAAGCTCCACGCCCCCTACCTGGGAAAAACCATTACGAGGTAACCATCAGCAATTTCTATCTACTTTTACAAATACAATTTCGAAATCGTGATCTCGTCAACATGTAGTGATGCGCTCTATGGTTGGCCGCATAACTCTGGCAATCATGCTCAATTTTATAAAAGAAGAAGTTTACGATATAACGTCTAACCTCACTTTGAAAAAATTAAAAATAATTTACTTTTTATTTCTATTAATATATAACGCTGCGAAATTTTCATAGATCTCTTCACTCTCGAAAATGGAGAATCGCTATCATGTTTTCGGTTTAAGAAGAAGTTAATCTCATTTTTCTTTATCACACAATATCGTGGTTAACTTATACAGCATCCTTTCGGAGTATTACTCAGAAAAATCCAAAAAAAACCGGAGTTAATTATTTGACTCTATTTCGTTGTTGCCAAGTTTTACTCTCTCTCTCCCTCTCTCTCTCTCTCTCTCTCTCTCTCTCTCTCTCTCTCTGTCTCTCTCCCATGTACGTATTTTTGAATAATGGTATAAATACGTATATTCTCCACAACAACAGAATATATAATATAGAAAAGCCAACAGTAACGTTGGACCAAGGTTTTATATTTGACACCTGCTGAAATAACCTCTACATTGCGCACAGCACCAATTAAATTACAAAAGACACAGAACGAACAACAGATCACAGATTATATGAAGCATTTGACGCATGCCTAGATCAACACTTTTGTGAGAGGAAATACAGGACATGTCAGATGACGTAATCAGTTTTTGTCTGTTGCAGTAACGCCGGAAAACGCGAGCCCATGCTCACCGGAGGGCGACTGCCCGTATCCGAGTTTGCGCAAAGCGCATTCGAGGGAAACATCAGAGACGTGCAAGTGCTTCCTGTGCGGTAAATACCTGAGTAACCAGTACAACTTGCGGGTGCACATGGAAACGCACGAGGAGGCCTACCACGCGTGCCAGTCCTGCCCTCATGTGTCTCGTAGCCGAGACGCATTACGGAAGCATGTGTCGTATCGACATCCCGAAGAATACGTCACGAGGAAACGAAGAAAGACGGACAATTCCTAGACGCGACCACGCGAACACTAGTCCAATATTCAAAACGGAAGGATTCCAGTTGAATCCCACCTCGTGTCGTGTAATAATTTAAATCCGAGTCTCGAGAGTTTTTTTTTTGTACTGCCGTATGGAAAAAAATGTTACCGTTCGATTAAAGAGATTATTTTAATTGACGCAATTTTTGTTTACTCCGAATGCGAAAAGAACACCGCAAATAAATGTCTTTTGGCAATTACAGACGGCGGGGGACAGGCAAGGACCCCACCATATAGAGTCTATGCAGAACGATAAAGGAATTTTTGAAGCAAAATCTGAAAACATGCGCATGAGCGAGATCTAAAGTCTCGTTTTTAATCAACGACCCCCGTATAATTGCAAACAACCGACATGGCCGCTGACAGATCGTCAATAAGTTTCGATGTAGCTTTTTTACGGCAGTATTTTTTCGAAATATGTACGGATCCTATTAAATCTTCAGACAAAAATGAGTGGTGTGGACAGCGTTGTTGAAAAAATATTGTAATTTCATGAAGGAGCAAACTATTGAAAGTATACAAGTTCTGAGTGGAAGTGCTATTACACCACCTTGTATATAAGGTAACACTTACCCGTGTATAGGCACATTCTTTTATTTACAGTTTTGACTACAAAAACAAGTTTTCCAGTGTAAGCAGATATTCAGCAAAAATTAAAAAAAAACAATCGCACAGATTGCTAGTATTCTGTGACATTACCGACAACTCGGCTCGGCGTTGCCAATATTATCCGTATTTCAGAAACTGATATTGTATTTTTACACATAAATCAATTTAAAAAAAAAGGACAATAATACGTTTCAATTAGTGGAAAGTGACGCGTGCGTGAAAGATGATTCTCGACTGTACGAAAATGTTTATCATCAACGTTTATCTGAGCAGGCCTGCTATATTATCCAATAGCTAAATGTTGGTCACCCTTTCCAAAATCTCCTTATCTGTTGATGAAAGAACAAAAATTGGTTATATAGAAAATAGCCTCCTTGATGGAGTCAAATCCACTTTGTAATTGCGTCATAATTGTCTTCCAGTTTGTCGCAATTTTTATGGAATATTTTAACGGATTTTTCTGCGTGAAACACCAAAATAAGATCAATAACTAATGCTACACGTTTTTATTAGAAAAAAAAAACTAACATCCACAGACATCATAAATGCGTTATTTAACCTCACAAATTTTTGAAAAAAAAAAAAAGTTAAATGGGATAAATCTAAAACTAACCAATTTTTATTTAACGACATAAAGTTGCGTCGATTTGGGATAAAGAAGGGGCAATCATTTTTAACTTTCGCCTGTACATCGGGTCCTCGGCAACTGGGTTGCGTTCCAAGTAAACGGTCGCCAAATTTTTATGATTCGCCAGATTATTGATGGAATTCCAATCGTTTACCTTATTGTCATTCATCTGAAAGGGTAAAAAGTGAATTTCACTTTGGCGTACTTGGTTAAAGTCGCGTGTTTACCCAAAATTCCGCTAAATTTTCCAACGCTTCGATGTTCTCAATCACGCTTATCTGATTTTGACCCAAATCTAAGGTTTCAAGCTTTTTGTTGGAGTCGAGATTCTCCAGTTTCGTGATGCCATTTTCCGAGAGATAAAGCTCAGTCAGTTCAGTTAATTTGTCCAAATTTTCAATTTTGGTCAGCCTGTTACTCTGCAAGCTGAGGCAGGTTAAGTTCACCAAGGAGTCGAGGTGTTCAATTTTGGTTATCTTGTTCTTTCCCAGGTACAAGTAGTTGAGAGACGTCAAACCATCAATGTTTTCAATTTCCTGATACAAATATTGATATTTTAGGAGAAAAACTATTGATTATTTTATTTTACATTTTAGAAAAAAAAACAAAAATGCAAAAGTTGTAGCATTAAGATATAATATTACATATTTACTTATATACAAGTTGGGTCAAAAAAGCATGGTATACCCAAGTTTTTTAAATATTCCAAGTTCCAATTAAAAAAACATATATACATACATTGATATACTTTTTTTGTCACACCTTGTATATAAATAAGCATATAATATTAAATCTACACAATACAGCCTGCAACTTTTGTATTAAACTGTTTTGCCTAAAATTTAAAATAAAAAAGTTAGGAGGGAGTAACATTTATAATGGATCACCCGTTACCCTTATTTTGTTGTCTCCTAGCTCTAACAGTGTCAAGTTCTTTAATTCATTCAAGTTTTGGATTTTGCTGATTTTATTGGAGGACAGATATAATTTCTTCAGGTTAACAAGATCGTCCAAACCTTCTATCTCCCGTATTCGGTTGAATGACATGTCAAGTATTCTAAAAATGTCCGTGTAAATCTCTCACTACAGTGTCCAAACTCAAACTCACTCCAAATTTACCAAAGCACTAAGGTTTTCAAGTTTAGTTATTTGGTTATCGTAAAGCTCAAGCTCTTTCAGGGTGGTCAGCGTGTTCAAATTTTCAATCTTTGTGATCAAATTCCATCTAAGATAGAGCCTTTCAATTTGGGTGAGAGGTTCCAGGTTTTGAATTTTACCAATTCTGCCATGATTTAAGTCTAACTCTAATGTTTCCGGATCGACGACAATTATATCGTTAACGGTAAGGTCGTGACCGTGACCGTGCCTCGAATCACCAGATTCCGATGGAATGGACTCTTCCGGTTGAACCTCATCCACAGCATCCTCTACTGTAAACAAACATAGCTACCAGTTGTCGTCACCGCAAAGAATAATAAACCAACCTTGGCTTTCTTTATTGGGCACCGGCATTTCGCAGGTAAAGCGTTTTCTTATAGTTTATCGTCGTTTATTGTAGTTACAATTAAATAACTGGCGATATTCTGTGAAAACTTGACACTCCGAATGCTTGAGAATGTGTATGTTCATCCGAACTACTGTCGTAGATTGTTTCGGGAAATCCGCGAATTCTATTTATTTACTTATATATTACCTAATAACGTCACGTTATTTAAATATAATATAGGCATACGAAACTATTATTTTCGCCGAAAATTCGGAGACAATAATTTATAGTTGTAGTTCATTTGGACTACCAAGAAAATGACCTAAAATATTTTACTTGAAATATAAATTTTATTAGCGGATTGGCAATTGCAGCATAAAAAAAATTAGCGAAAATTATGATATTCCTAGGTATCGACGGCAACTGCAATAGAATTAGGGTTGAATAAGGGATCGATAATTTTGAATATGGCGGTTTTCCTAGTGTTGTGTGTCACTGACACAGAACTGTCCAACTGTCCCGCGCACGCCCAGATTGCCTCTTTCGGAACAGTTTCCATCTTGATCACATGTGAGTATTAGTTTTTTATTTAATAATCGGAAAAGTGATCAATAAAGGTGATTATTGCGCACATTCAGCGGAATAGCGGGCGAATTTTCTTCTAAATTCGAGGTGTTACCGGCGTTGCAGGAATCGAGTGTTATTTTCGGCGTTTTTTTTTAGGTTGTTTGACAGGGTATGATTTGGCCGTATTCGCGCCATGTTGCTTGGAATATCGCGGCGGTTTTCGAATAAATTCGCGGTAATTCCGCTCGAATTTCGCGTGTCGGCGAATTCTGGACCTCGATAAACGCGGCGCGTCCTATTTAATCGAAACTATAGTCTCGAAACGTTAGTTTTTCACGTCCGGCGAGCGCGGGTATCGGTGCCGCGTGTACAGATTTATCTCGCAGCTTTTTAGCCGCCCCAAGTGGCTAAGGACGTTTGATTTTTGTGTTCGCAGATTATCAGATACAGTCTGCCGGCAGCAAACCGCCCGTATCACGATGGCCGATATCGATGACACCCACTTCGAGACCGGAGACTCCGGCGCCTCGGCCACCTACCCCATGCAATGTTCCGCTCTGCGCAAGAACGGGTTCGTTATGTTAAAAGGCAGACCGTGTAAAATTGTTGAAATGTCCACTTCAAAGACCGGCAAACACGGACACGCCAAAGTTCACTTGGTCGGTATCGATATATTCTCAGGTGAGATTTTTAGAGATCCGTCGTTGATTGACCTCTTCCGATAACGCCGGTCGTCTCTTGGATGCGTTCTTGTCATATTTCTCAGGTTTTCGCATTGTAAGAATA
The DNA here is from genome assembly GCF_029955315.1 of Cylas formicarius. Taxonomy (NCBI): domain Eukaryota; kingdom Metazoa; phylum Arthropoda; class Insecta; order Coleoptera; family Brentidae; genus Cylas; species Cylas formicarius. The sequence goes on along the minus strand of NW_026844326.1, from coordinate 26,274,196 downwards.
TTGACGATTATGTGTTGGAAAATTATTGTTTTATATATTGATTGGTTTTCTGATCTCTGACAAAAACGCATCCGAAATAGGACCGGCCTTGGTGGCCTTTGACTAAAGAATAAACGTGGTACAGAAGCGCCAAAAGAAATTTTTGGGTTTGGAAACTCAAAAAGCTCGAAAATTTTCATTCAATCGCATTCAAAAAAGTATGAAAGGTAGAATTATTTTAGTTGTATTTTGCATTGTATTTTTATTTTTTTACCTTCATCGATTTTCATAATTTGATTTTAGCCTACCATATACCTGGTAGGTTATGGTTTATATAGTTTGTCAACATATTTTGTCTTTGTCCGACAACAAAGCTTAATAATAATAATTGTGTTATGTTTTGACATGCAAAATTCAAATTTGATATCCTTTTATGAGGAGCCTTGGCTGTAAGGGAGAAAACGAAGATTGTGTTATTCTGTGAAAGGTGCCGCATAACCCGGGAAAAATCTTGTATCTAGGTAAAAAATATGAAGATATTTGTCCTTCTACGCACAACATGGACGTGCCCCATGTTAAACGCGAAGACTACCAATTGACCGACATCTCCGACGACGGCTATCTCTCCCTCATGTCAGACAACGGCGATCTGCGCGAGGACCTCAAAGTGCCGGAAGGCGAGGTCGGTGCGCAGCTGCGTACGGAATACGACGCCGGCAAAGACATACTCTGTACCGTATTGAAGTCTTGCGGCGAAGAGGTGAGAGGAAATCTGCCTTATATGCAACGTTCGTTTAATCAATTCCGCGTTTGTGTCGTTTTTCAGGTAGTGATCGCGGTGAAAACAAATACCGCGCTGGATAAATAATGTCATGGAACCCTGGCGGGGGCCCCGTAAATCGAGTACATGAGCGCGGTACCACTACCAAGTCCGTAGGTCCCCGCCGTTAAACCTAAGCTACACTTATATTTGTATTGGACCAGTTGTGTAAAACAAAACAGCTTACCTAAAACAAACAAAAAAATAAATAAATAAAACTAAATAAAAAACGTTGGAGTGCCGCCGCCGCCCCGGTTCGCCCGACCCGGCCTGACGGGGAGTAAGAGGGGGGGGGGGGGGGGGCGGTGGATGTGGTGTTTTAAAAAATAATAAAAAAAAATATCCTTGCGTCTCTGTATACTTTTTCGTTGGCCAACCAAAATAAATAAATAAATAAACAAAAATGCAATGCAACCGCAAAAAAAACAGCTGTACCAGTTCAATAAACTTTGTTTAATTTTAAAAAACGTTTATTGTAAATTTTTTAAGTCACTTTTTTTACCGTCTCGTATTTTAGAAACACCTTTTTCTGCGTGCGTTTTTTTCCTCTTGCGGGACAATCGTTTTTTGATACTTTTTACGTTTTGGATATTTTCCGGCTCAGTTCCAGACAGAATTAGGTGATTCTAGACGTTCTTGTTGACATAATTTAAATGAATAATAAAGTATAGCATTTTTTAAAAGACTTGTTTTTGATATATTGTTTTCGAGTAGGTTGGATTTTTTTTAGGGCCTTTTCGACCGCAGGGTCGGTTTGCGCAATAATTTTTAACGGAAATTGGATGAAAATATAAAAATGACATTCGATCCAGGGTTTTCATTTATCTCTCATGTGGAACATCTACCGACCGTCATTGGACGAACAAGGTACGCAAACATCTAAGTCAACTAAATATTCTTAATTTGCACCTAAATTTTTGCGCTAGAGTCTTCTTAAAATAGTAATTGTTACGCGACATATTATCGAGTATTATGATAAAACCGTCGCAAAAGGAAAATGATAACATTGATAATAATAAACTTTCCATTGGACAGTGCAATGTCCTTCCAGTTCTTCTTTAAATTAAATATTTCACACTAAACAAAGAATGTCAGCACTTAAAACCATTCTTACTGAATATATGACATCAAGGGCTTATTAAATACGATGGATAAAAAAAATTCACCACATGGAATGTTAATTACCTAGATGGTATACTCTTACGTCACGCATATGACGTAACAGCTTACATGGGCAAACCGTAGTTTCCGCATGTCGCAGATAATAGGCCCAGAATAATTTGTACGTTTTTAGAGTTTGATTTTTTCTTTGCGTGCATTTTCTTAAATTTAATAACTCTGTGTAATTGTGTAACTTAAGTAATTAATTTTTATAAAAGCGTAGAACCTTTTTCTGTAGCGATGGTTTTTGAACTAAACACAGAATCTGAAAATAGTTTGGTCTGTGAACTAAATGCGACCGCCCAATGAGCAAAGATTACATTTATTGGAATTTTAGAGGGGCGTAAAAACTTTTCTTATCATTAGAACTGTATTAAACGTGAAACGGATAGCGCAAAATAATAGGCAATATATGACGATCTTATCTAACATACTTGAGTTAGCCACTTAAATAAGTTATGTCTGACGACAGTTTGTAGTACAACAAATAAACGTCGGAAATTGACAAGATCCAGTAAGGATAAGACAGAAGCCGCAAAACGGTTTGTTGATGAAAACTTAGGATACGATCACATATAAATGAAAATTAAACCTTAAATTTTAAAATGTAAATGTTTATCTTACCGTTATTTTCCGATCTTTTGCTTTCTTCGTTCTTTGTAAAATGTAATTAACAGCTCACTGAACTAACTAACCAACACAAATCTAGGCTATCCTATCACAGCATGTAGCTTGAATTCCGTAACATTTTTGTGCATGGTTACTCCGATAGAAACTGCGAATGGGCTTGGTTAAACATACCGCAAAACATCGCATAATAACTCTTGTCAGCCCTCCTGCTATTTAGTTATGGTCGACCATAATAAAAGACTAGGAACGGTCATTTGAAACTAATTCCTAAGTCCCAATCAAATCGAAAATTCAAAAAAATCGGATTTACTATTATCTACTTACCAGTTTTTGCTTTTTTGCCTTTATATCATCAGAGGGACGTCGCAGCAAACAACAAGAGTACAAAACAACACTATTTCACTGTTATTTTAAATCCGATAGTTTCTAAATTACGAAGATGCGGATGCGTTAAAAGACGCGCGTCTGCATAACACGATGCCCATTGCAGACATCTACGTAATAGACTGTCGCTGTTTTGACTCATCGTGCATGGCCCGCTCGAAATAAGGTTTATTCGTAACTTGAATAGAATTTGGATGGTGTTGTTTTGACTCTTAATGCGATAAAACTCCGACCAATTTTCATAATAACGCGACTTTGCTATATGAATTTTGGAGAATAAGAAATGGTCAGCCTACTTGTGGGTCCTCCGGGTAATAATAAAATTCAACACATCTCTATTAAATACTTAATTATGGTTGAACTAGTCATATAATTGAAATAAAATTAGATACACATTTATCACACACACCTTTGTATGATTCGTACTCCCAGCGGTAAAAAACTTACGTATGTTTTTAAAATCGCAACATTAGGGGCATTTTGTCGTCTTATTACCCTTCTTCTGTTTAAACTAATTCCCGTACAGCTGCCTTTGAAAATAAAAAAAAATATTTTCACTCCTAATAATACAAGGATCCTTGTAATAACAATTTTTACATATTACTTGCGTCCTATTCGCACACACAAGTAAGGTTACATATATATATATATATATATATATATATATATATATATATATATATATATATATATATAATTTATTATTTATTTATTTTTATTATTTTTATTATCAACGCTTTGGTGATACATTTTCACTGATGACCTATGAACCTCACAAAAGATATTCGTACGAGGTTAACGCCAAAATTTCCCGGCCTGACATATATGCAGCTCCAGTATCACGATAAAACTTTGTCTTCTTTTGAATATATATCTTAATAGGCTGCGAAAAAAAAAATTGAAGTCTTGCGTCAAATAGTTTTTTATTGACAGCATTTTAAACAAGACGTGTCCGAAAAAATGTCGCAAGTAACGCAAATTGAGTATGGAGCAGCAATAAAGTTTTTGACAAAAAGGGTTAGCACCTAAAATTATTAGAGAAAGGCTGGATGGTGTGTACGGCCAAAGTTCTTCTTCTTATTCTGTAGTGAAAGAATGGGCAAAACGTTTTCGAATGGGGCAGGAGTCCTTTGAAGATGATTCAAGAACTGGTCGACCAGTGGAGGTCATAACGGAAGATATTGTTGCGATTGTGGAAGAGGTGGTATTGAGTGATAGACGTTTAAAGGTCAAGGAAATCTCAGAAATTATTAAGCTTTCTCGCAATTCCACAATGACGTTCCAGAACAGTACTTCGGTACTTCGTGCATACAAATGCTGAAAGCTGACGGATTTGTGTAGAGTTTCATCGGTTATTATTAGTCCATGCAGTGAAAAATCCATTCTTATTTTTAAATGCAACTCTTAAAATACAACAGTCCGCACGGCACAGCTCTTGTGGGCTAACAACTTAAATACGGCACTGGCTTGTGGTACACGTGCCGAAAAGAATGGTCCCTTTCGCTTTACCACGGGCGGGGCTTAAACACATTCTGAAGTCAAAACCATAAAAGGTTGTAAAAATGGTATTTCGTTTGGAGAACTCTAACTATTTTATTATATCTACTATATACAGGTACACACAGGCGCATATCCTCTTTTCGCTCTCTCTATCAACTGACAGTTCTAGGCCGGTAATGTTAGGGACCAGAATACGTCTATTTTGAAGTCGACTATTCAACGTAGCACATATCCTCGAATTGGGGCTCGCGCGCAAAAACAAAAACCAACGCGTTAGAAACTGTTTATTCAATGACTGACGCCCACCAAAATAAAAGACACTTTTTTTTGCGAAACAATTTGTAGGTACGTAAAACATGGCCGACAACAAAATCGGTGGCGTCGCAACCCCGGCCCGGTCGAATTGGCCAGGACGGGGGGGCCGCTCGATACATAAAAATATCGTAAAAAGGCGCCCTACAACTGCAAGAGGTAAAAAAAATCTCCACGGGGGAAAAAATCGTTTTTTTAGTATGACAATAAACACTGAGTATAAGTCTAGACATGCAAACATTACATCTATGTTTTTTTACTTATATTTCTGTATAAGTCCTCCTCACTGGCGCGCGCTATGCCCCCTCCGTGCCGCGCATCGCTTAATACTTCCATAACGGACGAGAAAACGAAAATGCGGTAAGGTTTGGAACCTCCTAAAATTACGTCAACCATCCCCGCCCCGTTCACGCGGTTAAAACCCCGGTCGGCGGGCGGGGGGGGCCTTTTCCATCGTAATAATATATATATTATTCAATGCGGGTCGCACTCTATCAGTTTTTTTAACTCCTTTTTATCATTAACAAATACGATAATATAATCTAAGCAAATTTTTATGATATTGCGATTGACAAATATGTAAAAATTACAAGAAGTAGTCGGGCGTTCGACGAGTGACGTGGGGCTCCCCGCGTCTGGGTGCAGGGTCAAATTGCAAGCTGGGGAAAAATAAATTGGCTGTGAGAAAAGAGCTCTCGGTCAAACTGAATGATTTATGATTAATTGAAAATGTTTAAACGCTAGAATCTCGAGCACGAAATTTTAATCCTAACCTCTTTGTTAAGTTACAGGGTGTTTTATTTATTATCTGAATAGAAAATTTATTAATTTTTTATTACTACCGATTAAAGTAATTTTCAATAGGTTTGAAAATGTCAGACTGGTAGCTTTCAAAAAATCAAAATTGTTTTTTTCCACATATCTCTCTATCCCGCCTGCAGGCAATTCTATTTTGAAACGATTTTTGCTTGCAATTTTTGTACTTAATCCTTCTCGTGCCTAAATTAACCTATGAAAATTTTTCTTGGTACACTTTTTCTAAAAAAAATTCGTGTACTGGAAAAATTTTTCGTAATTAATTTGACGATAAAGGGTAAGTGGAAAGGTGCGAGAACTCAAAATTCTTAACGATATATATTTTTTTAATTTAAAATTGTTGCCAATTCCGTCAGTGGAGTAAAATTTGAAAATTGTCAACTAAGTTGAGATATATAGTCGCCACATTTCTACATTATGTAAAATGTCTTATGGGCTAAATGCAAATAAAAACATATTTAATTTAAAAGTACGAAAAAAAAATACTCTCGGAGGCATGCATCCTTTCCAAAGTTGAGAAGGTTGAATATTTGCGTTAAAATGGCTCAAAACTAAATACTGGTTACAATTTTTACTCGCAATTGTTGTATTTAAGGTTATAAAATATTTTTTAGCAACGTACCTGAAAGATCGTTTCAGTATGAAATTCACAATGCTCCTCTAAAGACGAAATACATACTGGGCATGCCCCAGCATGATTCTTGTAGATTTGAACGCTGCTTTAGCTATAATGCCATTATGCTTTATAATAATTATAATATCTATTTTGAATCCAGCTCAGTTCTAGTACTTCGGAAAAAAAAGTATCTGTCCTAATCAAATTAATATTTTACCAATAATTAATTTTTAGACTCTTATTGTTATTATAGGTTATCGTTCCACTATTATTGTAATATTCGGTTAATGTTGAGTAGCTGAGACTAAGATCTTAAGGTAGACTTTTGAGATGTATAACTAAATAATTTAAATATCTCAATAAAGGCTACTATTATAACTAAAAAAAAAATAAAACAAAAATTAGAATTAATTTAAAAGGAAATTTTAGATCACACCAATAAAATTAGGAATTTCGTTCATATGGGACGATGTAGAAGTCATTTATTTTTTAATGTGCCACCCTCAAACTTTAATGATAAAATCAATCAAATAAGGATTTTGCAATTTGATTTTTTTTTAAATATTTGCTTGCTTAATAATGGTGCAACAAACATGAAATTGGTCATTGCCCATTAAAGATCTATAGTTAATTTTTCCAATAAGTTTGAATTTGAACAAATTATTTAAAAATGCAAATTACTTATTAATTAAAAAAAAAAATCTTCACGCTTTGGTACTGTGACCACCTTTAAATCTAAACAACTTTTCGTAATAGCAATTTGGGGAATTTTATGAACTATCCTGTATACCGTTGTAAGTGCAACAACTACCATCAATAATTTTAGTACACCTATTAATATACCAGTGTGGCACCCTTAAGTGACCGCACTGTCTATCAGCAGCATTCCAGCAATTTTTAAGCAAAACACCCTGCATCCAAAAGGTTCGATGAAAAATCTTGATATTTCGAGATCCCAATTCCAGAGTTTAAATTATTTTGCACTTACAATGAATACTTCAAAGCGTCGTCTAGTTCCATGATGGCCGCCTGGTTGCCGCAGCGGTAGCAATAGTTAGGGGCGCTGAATATGGTGACGACATTACGGTCGTGGCACCAGTTGTAACCCTCCATGACGAGCTGATGGGCGCGAGAGACGAGCGTCAGCCCGTTCGAGTGGTTAAACGACTCGGAAATGTCCTGGCCGAAGGTGTATCCTGCACCGCGGGGGCTTATGCCCCATCCGCCGCGATCGTCTGGGTCGGACCACAACAGGTCACACATGGGGCCCTCATGTGGTACCTACGGTTAACCGTAACAAAAAAATTGAAGCGTTATGGAGAAATATACGAAACAATAAACCAAAGAGAGGGAAAAATATGAAAAAACGAAAAGAAAAAAGAAAAATAAATTTTTGTACATATCCTAATATTTGCCTTTGATTCAACTGACGAACGAAAATGAAAAATATAGAAAAAGGTAGACAAGGGTAGAGAAATAAATCTAGCAAACGGAAAGGCAATAGTAAAACAAACACATCCTTTGGTCTTAAATTTTGCATATTGCATCGAAATATAAAGATAAATATGAAATGCATCGAAAAAAAAACAGACAAGAGTAAAAAAAGGAAAAATATTAAATAACGACAAAGAAAAAGTTATAAAAGCGTCCACAACTGCCAGCAATTATTGAAATAGCTTTAATATTACCTACAAAAAATAAATTTTTGTTTTTCTAAAAAAAAAGGTAATAATAGCTGATAGGACAACTGGACACATTCATTTCATTTTAGGCTGCGAAGTATGCGGTGTGACAATGATAAATTAAATTCCAACAATGTAAAAAAAAAGCAAATGATTTTCATAAAAAACTTATTTATATACCCACACAATTTAAAACTCTACTGTAACTGCTCCCAATCTATTAAGCTTTTAATATTGATATGGAAGTAATTGTTATTAAGATTTATGGACTCTAAAAAAACCAATTTAGGTAAAAAATATAAAATCAATATACAATATACTTGTTTAAAGATCCTCAATTATATGCAAATTTATTTATTTCTTAAAGCAATAAAAAAATTATATATTTTTAATTGGATAAAAACTCTGCCTAATCTTCAAAGATTTTTTCACAATAGATACGTAAGCCAGTGCTTAATTAGACATATATAAAATAATCCCCCTAAACAAACTTGGTGTTCATTTCTGTATTAATTTTTATATTTTCACCAAGTAATAATAATCAGCAAAAGTCCCTATAAACCGCACACAAAGAAATGATTTTTCTATTAAAAAACACTGATGAACAATTCCAACGATATGATGCAAAGTACCGCGAAATATTGAAATAATGATAAGTGCATCACCACTATCTGACCTTGAAACTGACTCATTATTCACCTGCCCCAATCTAATTTTAAAATTTAAATTGGATAGTAGCTGACTAATTACTCTTATCAGTTTAAGAAAAAACGGAAACTAACCTATATGGACAAAATAATCCTATTCGAACAGGGTCACTAATTACTATTAATTGGTCACTTACCTCTTGTAAACGATCTAAAGCGCGAATGTGATCCAAAGTGTCAATACTGGGACTCAAACCTCCGTGCAAACAAAATATTTGGCCGTCAACGAGGGCGGTCAAGGGCAAATAATCAAACAAATCTGTGAAATACTTCCACACATTGGCGTTGCCGTATTTCCGCAAGCACTCATCATAGAAACCATACACTTGTGTAATTTGCCTAGATTCGTGGTTACCCCTGAGAATTGTAATCCTTTCCCTATATCGAACCTTAAGGGCGACCAACAGGGTGACCGTTTCTACTGAGTAATAACCACGGTCAACATAATCACCCATGAAAAGATAATTGGTGTCGGGGCTGCGGCCCCCTATCCTGAACAGTTCCATCAGGTCGTGAAACTGACCGTGTACGTCTCCGCACACAGTCACCGGACATTTTACCTCTTGTACGTTTGATTCTTTTGATAATATTTCTTTCGCCTGAAATGAAAAACAACACGCAATGACCAAGCTGGTTGATTACGAAAAAACCGCGGGGACAAACGTAAATTACACCGCACCGTAGATTACCTTATCGCATAGCGTTTTAACTTGATTTTCAGTCAACTGCTTGCAATCATTTAGCTGTTCAATCCACTGGTCTAGTTCCTTACACGAAACTTTATCGTCCATTTCGGATATTTTCTTGATAAATATGAAAACGAAAACACTTTAACGTCTATCCTAATACGCCAAATAACGATATATTACTAACGAACTAAACGATTAATTTTGGTATGTACTTTTAACTATGATCACAACAGAAAAACGGGGAAAATGGCGTTGGTTCATGGATTTTGACTAACTTGATAAGACATCGCGCAGACGCGAGACCTCCCCAGGGCAGCGGGAAATACAAATCGTGACCGAAATTAGGAAATTATTGCGATCGATTAACGTTTCTAACGAAGCCTTTGTAAATTGTTTTACCTCATCGGTTTTGCCCTCGACATCTACATGTTCTTTTCTCGATTCAGCTAAGGGAATTACTTTGAACGGTGTCGAATGTTCGATCTTTTTCATTTCGGAGATTCCGTTTTAGAATAATTTTGACATAACATGAGATCTTGTCAAGGTCGTTTGGTTTTGAACAGGTTTCGCTTTGGGACGACTTAATAATTATCAGGCAATTTTTATCTACGAGATTAATATGCAGAAAAAGGCGCGAGTAAAAGTATGTTTTCATTTTTCTGTACTACCATTTTTATTATATTATTATTATATATTATATATTAAACAATTATAAAGAAAAAAAACCGAAGACAATAACTTACGAAATCGAAAGGAATACATTTTCAATGTTGATCTTTGATACGTATAAAGAAAATATGTGCATGGCTATTACACATAAGTACGTCACGAATTGTTCAAAGGCGACGAGCAATCTTTGTCAATCGATATTTAGGCTATCCGTGTGAATTTCGTAGTCTATGGAATTTAAGGTTCTAAACTTTTAAGTCAGTACAAATATTCTAAAATTATTGAATTGAGACTTTAATTACATTTATTAAGAAAAAAATTCGACAATGCCAACGGAAAAATCTGACGTCAAACAAATGGTTTTGGCGAAGGCGGTGTATGATTTTATCCAATATCCGAAAGAGTTTAAAAGTCAGTCTGCCAGAAACTGTGCCGCATCCCAATTAGGTGGAATTGATTGTGGGGGACGAAAACGTAATTATGTACCGTTGAAATTTGCGAACTAATAGCAATGAGCAATTGATGCCAGAAACAACAACAACAAATGTAAGACTTACATATTGAATATAGGATCAATGAATGTCGACAGCCCCAGCACATTAAAACCAAAACACGAATTTTACGCTCACAAACGCTAGGCATTGAAATGCAAATATTAGCCAGACTCAAGGTTTTCGATTAGCAGTTGTGCAGAAGTGCATGAATATGGGGTCCTGGGTTTTGACCTGAGCCAAGAAATAACACGAGACAAGTAAAGATAGGACTAGGGGTATGAGGATGAGAAACTGGGACTGTTGAGAATTAATATGCAGGTCACCTGAAAAGCATTATGACTTTTATTTATTTTTCCAATTTCGTTCATTATCCTTTTGACGTTTCTCAAAAAGTGTTCAAAACCTGCGCTTACTTCTTTTGTTTTGTTGGGTTCTCGCAGGCGTTTTAAAATGAAACTTCAAACTTACTAAACGCCATGTATAATATATGTATATCCTCTGAATCTTTGTTCTTTACAATTTTGTTTTTTGGCGTAATAAAGGAATGCGCACAATAATTGTTTATATAATTACTCAAATTATTAAAAAAAATAAATTGGAAAATTTTCGAAGAGTTGAATGTGTGGTTTTATTGGGAAATCCAAATTTGTTCATGTAGAGTAATGCTGTTCGACGCATTCACCAATTGAAAATGGGTTCTTCTTCTTTACTTTTATTGGCCAAGATTGCTAGGATGAGTAGGCCAGTTTACACTAATTTCACCATTGACACAGGTAAGGTTAAAAATTTCAGTCAGCCACATATACTCTGACTTCAAGTTCAAGTATGCGTTTCAAAAAAATGTTGGGCTCGACTGCTAGGATCATTCGCCCATTGCCGACTTCCGTCGAGGATCTTCGCTTTTGGTCATTGACCAACACGTACAAAGAAGACATATAACCAATATTTGCTCAACTAGCAAAAAAAACAAATTTGACCGATACCAAAAAAAACCGACACCCCCCGCTTCCGCCCCGGACCATCCGGGCCCATCCGGCCTTCATACCGGCGTGAACGGGAAAAAACGAAGGGATCGGCGACGATTATCACTTTACAACGTTCACAAAACACTGACAACACTAAATCCACTCAGTGGAGACCGATTTCAAAATTTTTGGACGATTACAAAGGATTCTGTAGGGAACGAACGGAGGTTAAACCGCCGCGTGCAATGTTCCACCACAGAATATACTCTGACTTAATAACACAAACAAGTACTCTGTTCCAACTTGGACTTTGGCCTCAGGTCTCCAACCGGTGTGAATAGAGAAAAATGAAGAACCGTATGACAGGAAAACACTAAAACAAGCACTAGGCTCATAACTAACTTTCATCACTTGACTTGAACCGATAGATAAAATTTTGATTTGATCACAACGGATTCTGCGGAGAGTGAATGGAGGTTAAGTCGCCACATGCAATAGTTAGGACAGAAATATTTTTTAGATTATGATGATCGTAGCACTTTATTTCTTAAATTACACTTAAAACCATACATAAACCAGAAAATGCGACATCAAAATTTGAAAAAATCCAATATATTTTGATCTGAGGTGTCAATCCTTACCACGAATTTTAAAAGAGAACACCTCAGACCACAAAAATTTCAAACATACCATCGTGAATCGTATAAAAAAAATCCTTGAACGTTTCTTTATCTAAGAAACTATTCAGAAATTCAAAATTTACGGAGAAATGGGTAAAGTTATCCAGTAAGCAAATGCCGAAAAACTTCCTCTTGAGACCGGTTAGCAGTATATACGGCGTACATAATGTAAACGGGAGAATTAATATGGCAGATTAACATTCAAAGTTATACAAACAAAGATAGACACCTAGCCGCCCCTCGGGCTTAAATATGTTTACAATTTTTAAAAAGTTATTGAAAACACGAATTAATTTATTACGTTTTAAAAACAAATAACTTGTTTTGCAATTTGCATAGGCGACAAGTAGTTCTCAAGTATAAAACGCAAAGATTTTTTAGTCGTAAACAAGCGTTCGATAATGAAAACATGAGCGAACTAAAGGTAAGTTATCTGCAACGCCTTTATTGTCTAGTTAAGTACTACTTTGATAGTTAAGCTTTAGTGGGTTCGTTCGCTTTGTTCATATTTTGAAAACTTGTTTGCAAAGCCTCTATTTTAAAAACCTCCTAACAAAGATTCTGAAAATGTCGCTATGCTCTTCCAGGATCATAATTATGTTTACGTTAAAAAATGTTGAATTGCTTCATTTTGTAACAAAAAATATATGACTAACACATGCGTTTTAAAATTTTTTAAAAACTAATAAGGTATAAATATATATAATAGCAATTTTCCATAGTTTTTAATCACACTATCCATATTTGGATTATTGGCTTTGAAACTATTTTTTTTGTTTACCCTTTTCTAATTTTCACTATGACCTATCATAACGAATGATGATCACATAGTGCGATGATAATTTAAAGTTGGCAACTTCAAATTCCCAAGAAAACTTTAATGAAACGCTATATAAACATGGTTGCGAATATTAATGGAAAAAAAATCCGTTTTCATTTTACCTACGTGAAGTAACGTTTAGTCGTCTAATCGTTAACGTTCGATTTCAAGTATCTTAGCGGTTTCGGCTCCGAATTCTCATCAGAGGACCCGAGGTGTCCTAACTCGCTGCCCGTGGGCCAAAATAGCCCCCAAAAATGCCCGTACGGACTCTACGCGGAGCAACTGTCCGGTAGCGCATTCACAGCTCCTCGAAACGACAACAAACGTACCTGGTTCTACAGAATTAGGCCGTCGGTGGGTCACGAGCCGTTTTGTAAATTTCCGGCAGGGAATATAACGCACGATTGGTCCGAGGAGGAGCCCGACCCGAATCAGATGCGATGGAATCCCTTCGATTTGCCCGATCGTTCGATCGACTTTGTTGAAGGGCTTAACACCATTTGCGGGGCGGGCGATCCAAAGACGAAACTTGGACTGGCCGTTCACGTGTACGCCTGCAACGTCCCGATGAAGAATCGGGCTTTTTACAACGCGGACGGGGATTTTTTAATAGGTAGAGTACCTTATATGACGGTGAAAAATTATTTGATTTAATTACGATTTTGCGCGCGACAATTGTCAAAAATCAAACTATTCTGCCATGGACTGAAGAAGAATAACTCTGTGATTAATGCGACGTTGTCGAACTTGTCGAAAATTCGGACGCATGTTTCGACGAAAACACTTAAAATAAAAAACTATTCTAAAGACTAGTTAAATTAAACGTGAAACGAATAGCATAATATTATTAATACTCCTTCATGTTCTGAACAACAATCTTACTACGATGAGCAAAAGAAGTTAGTTAAATTACCGATTTATTTAATAATGTCATTAGCACAAGTTGATGCAGTGACGTCACTTGGCCCATTCGAAACAAGTTTCGGGCGTTATTTGTGCAATAGGTTATCACAACGTGATGGCATCAGCTCGTCATCTGGGAAATTTCTGTTTTCAGTACCCCAAGCTGGCATCCTTGTTGTAACTACCGAGTTCGGTAAGATTAAGGTGGCCCCGAACGAAATATGCGTCGTCCAACAAGGAATGAGGTTTTCCGTGGATGTCGAGCGACCATCCAGAGGTTACGTCCTGGAAGTGTTCGGCCGACATTTTACCCTACCCGATTTGGGCCCCATCGGTGCTAACGGGTTGGCTAACCCGCGGGATTTTTTGACGCCCGTCGCGTGTTACGAAGTGAAGAACGTTCGCTACGAAATTATCGGCAAATATCACGGTAAATTGTTCTCCTGCGTACAAGATCACAGCCCTTTCGACGTCGTCGCGTGGCATGGGAACTACGTGCCGTTCAAGTACGATTTGAGCAAGTTCATGGTCATAAATTCGGTTTCGTTTGATCATTGCGTAAGTAAACATCTCTTTCACGGTTAAAACTTCTCCCAGCCCGATCTACGAACGCAACTATTACTTCCCTTTAAAGCACAGCCCATCAAACAATCAGCTATGCAATTCTACGGTGTTTGCTGCGTTGCCAAATTTCGCCACTGTTAATTTTATTTAATTTTTAAAAAAACCATGGTAATAGTTGTGAGAGGGAGCCACTTAACGAAGCTTATTTTATGACCGCTAGATGCCCCGATTTTTCAGGATCCCTCCATATTCACTGTATTAACCTGTCAGTCGGAGAAAATCGGTACGGCTGTGGCCGATTTCGTCATATTTCCACCTAGGTGGTCTGTGCAAGAGCACACCTTCAGACCTCCCTATTACCACCGCAACTGCATGTCGGAATTCATGGGCCTCATATGCGGAGAATACGAGGCGAAAAAAGGGGCATTTCTACCGGGCGGAGCAACTTTACACAGCATCATGACGCCCCACGGGCCAGACTTTAATTGTTTCGAGAGCGCCGCGACAGAGGCGCTGAAGCCCTGCAGGGTAGCTGATGGCACCCAAGTATTTTTTTTATAGTTTTAATCGTAGACGGCTACCTTCTTATTGACTTTTTACAGGCTTTTATGTTCGAGAGTTGCCTGGGTCTGGCAGTTACGAAATGGGGAGCGAAGACCTGCGAAAAATTGGATCCGGATTACTACAAGTGCTGGCGGGGCCTTAAAAGTAACTTCACGGGACCGCACTAGAAGTGCCACTCAGGATCGCAGTACGAACCCAGATTTAGGCGTACGCAAACTGTCGAAGAAACAACAAATTTCATTAAAGTTCTGCATTTGCATTTGTTTATCATTTCGTTGCTTAATTTGTCTTTGCTATAAAACGAACTTCCCTTAAAAGTTGGTATTACTTTTCGGACCAACTCAGCCCCTCCATTTATCAAACTACTTAGCTAGTAGCTGAGGTACATTAAGTGAAACGCACTAATGAAAATTATTCGATTCCGGTTGCACTATCCAGTATTTACATATGTAAAAATGGCCGCGAACACCGAATGCAGCCTATTGCTTGAGGCCGAATAATCCTGGTAGTTGTGATAATAGAAGTTATAAAGAAGAAGAAGTGTCAAATCGTTCATTTCTCGGGGACCGAATCAATCAGTGACCGATTTCGGAAAGTCCGAATCATTTCAATTGTTCATTTCAATACTTTTTGACGCCAACATAAGCGGTAATAGTCACTGAATCCGAATAGTCCGAACGACCGATTCAGATTCATTTTAATTTGAACTATTGTTGTGTCTATATGTTATGTTCTCTGTTCTAGTTAGTATAATATTTATCATGATTTTATCAAAATAGGTGCTACGTATTGGGTTGTACCAGTCATACATAAATTTGCTTAAATTAGATACCTCTGTGGAAATAGATATTTCATTCAATATTCAATTCGACACATAAGCAAATCTACCAATCGAGGTCGCAACTCAATACTATAGAATAATTATAACATTCCTTTTCCGTGGCCTGTCTCAGTCATGCATTTAAATCTTAAACCATTCAAATGAATCGTATTCCGGCGAATTCGATTTGTTTTGGTACGGTCGGTCGTCCTGTATTGGGTCACTTCAGACCGATCAGGACGGCCGCCAGAGCGAACAAGGTGATCGAATCGTTACGAACAAGCGTGACTCGGTCGTTCGATCCTATGAAGTGATTGAATCAAAGTGACCGAATCAATCGCGATTGACACAACTCTAGCGCAAGGGTAAATAGGGACGACATATGTTAATAATAACTTTTTATTTTTCGATACAACAAAAATATATGGGTGATTATATTAAAACAATTACGTAAATGTAAATGACCCATGAAGTCTGATGCGTCGAAAAAATGTATGTATATTTTTTCTTTTTTCGTGGCATTCGAGAAAATGTTACTGGGGTTAGTTTTATATACAAAAAGGTTCGACCAAATGTTTACTCCAACGAAATTATACAAATACGGGCGCCATTGTTTGGAAATGAAACATAAATAAATGAACGACTTTTACGTGTGAAGTTTTATCCAGTCAATAGACTTTGTAGACCCGTGGGTATAGGCCCCGCCGAAGATAACTCCGATTACTAAGAGACACGCCTATTAAAATGCAATAAAAAAATAGGTACAAAAAATTAAAAAAAAAACAAATTAACAAAAAAATACTGATCAAAGGTGCATATATAGCTCATGAGAACGAAATAAAAATTTTAAAAAGTACCAAACAACGTAACTATAGTGTTTTGTCGCAAGCGGGTTGCCTGCTTTTGCGACAGATCACAGGCCAGGCGACTGCCAAAAGTGTGCCGCGTATGGTGTTTCATAACCTCCAAAACCGCTTGAAAAAACGGACTTTTGAGGTTATGAAACTGCTGAACGCGCTGAACCTTTCCGCACCGCCTTGTTAGGACGACCCGTTCCGATTATCCCTCCTACAATAGAAGCCGAGCTCCTTGCACTTTTCGCACAGATGTTGAGGGTGAACCTTCGACTGGTCCGAAACGTCCAGTCCGTCGGGCTTTTCGAGCGGCCGCTGCGAAATGGTCGAAAACTATTTTTCCTTTCGAAATCTCACTGCGCAGCAAATAACTTACCTGCTTGTGCGGATAGACGTTGATATGACACTTGATGCACTCTTGACCCTTGTTTGACCACGAGTTGCCTGACATCCACTTCCTCTTACATTTGGGACATTTGTACTCGCCGAAACATCTCTTCTTGCCTTGGTACGGGGTCATGCCCTCACCTTTGGGCCGAGCCTGTGTTAAAATTTTCATTTATATATCAAGATCGAGTTAATTATAAACTCAAAAACACTTTTACTTTCAGACCTGGCAAAAACACTTTCTTCCAACGAAAACGAACTTAAATGGCATTTACTGTATAACATTTAATTTGAGTTCCAAAGGTTTTAATTAACATACGCTTGAGATTAAAGTCCACTTTTCACCTCTGATAACGTATTCAGCATCTTCTGTATATAATATAGAATATTATGCAATAAGTTATTTGTTATAACTACCAGATATCCTGACACATGAATTGCTTATTGTTCACGAATTGAACGAAAAAACTTCGAGTTATTAATGTTAATACTGTGGTTATGATTGTACTTATGCAGACTGTCCTTGTTTGTACTTTTTACAAAACTTCTAGATTCCTCCTGCGTAGGTTTTTGCTGAGTTGGCTTCTTCAGAGCATGACTGAAACTGGTTCGCATTTTACTCTGTACCTACTTATATATTGTTTAAGGGGGGCGGAGCTAAATGAGGGGCATAAACACCGTCTCGGATGACTTATTCCTATATAAAAAAGTATAACGTCAAAACCAGATTTACCACTTGTCCAAAAATCTCTCAACATCTTCGGTCCGTCAAAGACAAAATTCCATTTGAGATGCCACCAGGAGTTTACAGTATTCCATGCATATGCGGCAAAGAATACATTAGAGAGACCGGACGAAAAATATAAACTAGAAAGAAACAAAGAACACAAAAGAGCCTTACGTCTAAGACAAATAAACTCATCAGCTGTTGCCGAACAAACTCATGAAATTTTATTCGAAAAAACTAAAATTCTCGCATGTAATCAGTTCTTCTACCAACGGAAAATTCGAGAGTCTATAGAAATCTATAAACAGCCTAACAATCTTAACCGCGACTCGGGTCTCTACCCGTGTTTATGTCCCTCATTTAGCTCCGCCCCCCTCAAAAAATATATAAGTAGGTACAGAGTAAAATGCGAGCCAGTTGCGTCAAGCTCTGAAGAAGTAAACAGCAAAAACCGACGCAGGACGAATCCAGAAGTTTTGTAAAACGTATTACAGTACCCTGTGCAAAGTTTCTTTGAAAAAAAAAGTCCTTGTTTGTGTGTGTGTTTCATTAACCAAGCCCATCAAAAAAATGAATTAAAAACCAAATTATATCTCCGCTCTTTTGGCAATAGACCAGATCGTAATATAAATACACTATTTTCGATATCGAGAGGGATAAAAGTGGTGCCATAGCGGACCATATTAGTGGATACTCTATTTGACATGCAGAGGACTGCGCTTTCAGCCAATAAAAGTTAAACATGACCGCTGACATTTCGTAAAAAAGTGACAATTGACAGACGCATAAAAGTCAAATTTGGCAGGTGTAATATTCAACATTCTTCATACAATGACCTTCAAATTACGATCGAGAAGTTTCGAAACGAAAAATCCCGAACTGAATTGCCAAGATGTGACGTTCCACGATCGCGTTTCATCATAAACTCCTTTAAACGTCAAACCATCAAAAATATTTATGCTTATTTCGTTTCGCGAAAACGGTGACGTGTTATTAATATTGTTTGAGATTTATATATCGGTGAAGGCCTTATCGCCACATACCGTACGAAACGGTTCGGCGGCGATGAGAAAAATGCACAGTCCGCAATTTGTTTATCAACAAACGCCGACAGGCGTCGTCGGACAATAAATTTTCGAAAGATATTCGAGACCCCCCGTTCTTCGAGAAGGTAAACAAACCAAAAGCGAATTATGTCTCTTCTGACGGTAAAGTCTGTTCATAGATATAAGAAAGTGACTAACTGATACGAATTAAGAAAAGACCCGGGTCCGTACTTTGCTTAGAATTTATTTCTTGGGGGTTTTGTTAGGAAAGATACCAAACAATATTTATTTGTTTCGGTATGTATTTATGTTTAAATCTAAAGTACTTAAATTACTTAAAATTATTCACATAATATATCAGTATCACTATCGCTATCATCGCCTGTTCTAATTATTGTTCTAAATTATTTGCAATATGGATATACGATTGTTTTGTTTTTTCTACATGTTTAACAGAATTTGCCCAACTTTGTGGAGGAATGTTAAAAACTTCGGTTTCTATAAGTTTGAGGACATCGGAGTTAACACAGGGAAAAACATTGTTAGGACGAATGGCAGATTTCATTTGGTGCCAAACATGTTCAATTTGATTAAATATACAGTGGTAAGGTGGAAGCCTTAAAACTGTATGCCCTAGATTTTTGCATAATTATCACAGACATATTACTTATGCAGATTTAAGCTTTGTAGAACCTCAATTAATTGCTTTTTGGTATCAACTTTCAAATAAATCAGCGGTGGTATCTTCATGGGAATGCAGAGAAGAATCTTTAATATTTTTCGCAGACAGAGAAAGTCCATTTGGAATCCAACCATCTCTAGAGCCAGCATGCAAAATATTTATTCTTTTACCTCTTTTTGATGGCGCGTTTGTTTTACACTTATCAGTTGAGCCAACCCAACCCTTTTCCGGGGTATCGTAAGTGTAAGTTGGACTTTGTTGTTCTCTGTAAATCCTATTTTTTTCTAGATATTCTAGTAGCCATTTCCGAATTCTAAAAGATTCCATTTTGTCAATTTTTTTAAATCTAAAACCCATGTGTTGAATACACTTCCATAAGGTAGTTCTGCCACATTTAACACCGGTTTCATCTTTTTCAAGCTTTCTAATTAAGATATCTAATGTAGGCACGCTTTGTCCCTCGTATAACTGGTAAATTTTACTTTCATCTACACTCGAGAAAATGTGAGCATCGCTTCTTTTTTTCCTCGCTGAGATGTGATTATTCACAATTTTCCATACAGTTGATGTTGGAATTTTGGTCAATGTGGCCGTGTCTTCTACAGATGCTTGTTTGCTGGCACCGCGTTCAATGAGAGTCAAATAAATATTGTTTCTAACTTCCTTAGTCTCAATAGAATAGTGTTTTCTACATTTGGACGGGAGCATCTCCTGAGATACACTAGACTCGCACATATTTTGCATAATTCGCACACGATTCGACACACGCTGTATTACACACGAAATAAAAATTATTACCAATAAACTTAAACTAAATAGTATACCAAACCAAAGAATATTAACCACAGGTAGGTATAAAATTATTTTCTATTACGGACCACAATTTTACCTGAATTTAAATTCCGAAACTTTAGGTAATAATCTTGTTGCATTGTATGTTAATCACCACCCTTGTATAATCCCATTCAAAAGCAATTGGTCACTTTCTTATATCTATGAACAGACCATACCGAGCTTTACGTCAGCCGGCCCCCCATTTTTAGTTTTTAATATTTTTCTTGTTGTAATAAATTGTGCTCGATTAGTGGTTAATTGTGTCAATTTATTTGATTTAAATAACCTAAAAAATTTGAATGATACTGGAGAGACCGTATTGACTAATGGCAATAGAAAATTTAGGATATTTACTTTTTTTGCATCTTGATTTGATGTGTGTTGAATTGTGCCATTAACTTAAAAAAAAAATGTGGCGGATATTAGATATAGGTAGCTCAAAAAGAATTTTATTATTTTTTTTTTATTTATTACGATTTTATAAAGTGTCTTGCCATGTTGTTTTAGATAAAGGTAAACTAAATTGTTTTTTTGATAACTATAAAAATACAATTGCAAATCAAGAAACGCATACATTTACTACACATATTAGTTAATAGAGGACGCGGTTTCTATAAGTGTCAAAAATTGGATTTTCGTTTCTTTCTTTTTGAGTTCATAGCCAACTACGCGACGCATACGATTGATTATTGGCAATTGTACAATTTTATTAATTGTCGTGCAAAAGCATTATTAACAACCTAAACAAGGGTATCTTGTTTCCAATTTTGCTGGAGTTTATGGATGTTCAGTTCATCATAATTGGATGCAGGAGGTTGGTGTGGACAATGGAGGTTTCATTATGGACACATTTTGTTTTTGATGTTTTATTGAATTCCGCTTGGACTGAGGAGTAAGTATAAGCAATACATTTTGTTCTCGCCTACCTACTTCATCTTTTTTCATAAAACAAAAAAATCTTAGAATTGTGGCATATTCTTGACCGCTTTTATTTTAAAAACTAAAAAAAGTATTTCAGCAATTTTGCAATATGAATTTTATCACTCAGCACAACATACATCAAATACTACTACTGGTAGTTTTTTTAAGAACTTATAATACTATAAATTCTATTTCTTTCTGCTATTTATATAAATGAGCAAGAGAAAGACAACAATCCCCATAACTCTATTGTGATCGATAACCTCGAGTACCAAAATGTCTTCTTCTTATTTTTTTATCTCGAGTGACCAAAATTTCTGTCTCTTGTGAAGTATTAGGCTGGACTTTGCAACAAGGCAATTTTCCACCAGGTGTCCCTATTTTTGCAGGTCTCGTTTTCGATGTATGTGAGACGTCCATAATAAACACCCCCACTGCTTTAACACTTTTAAGAAGTTATTATTAATGTAACTCAAACGTTCTACCATATTGGAATCGTGTCATGTATGGCCTGTAAGCACAATCGCACTCGAGGAACTTCACAGACACTACAGATATTTTGCGGATTGACCAGTCAGGTTTTTGAAAATAATTTTTGAACCCCAGCAAAGAACATTTCATTCCGGGCAGATTTTTAGCATAGTATCAGAGTTAAAAACATACCTGAGGGCAATCTTTGATGTAGTGCTTGAATCCGAAACACAGGTGGCACATGTACGTTGGTGGAGGTTGTTTAGTCGGTCTCCTCTCTATGGCAAGATCTCCCAGTTGATCGGCGAGTTCGTTAACCGCAACGGAAGTCGACGGTACCTCCTGGTACCCTCCGTTGTAGATGTTGAGGGCGGTTTGGGGCGGCGACATGGGGGCGTTCCACGTCGTCGGACAAATCTGGTGCGGCGGGAACAAGGATTTTGAAAAAATATAACAAAAAAAACGACGTCTCGCTTACCTGGTACTGCTCGGGGCTGTGGTGGTACTGCATGTAGTTGGGTGAAGGGTACGGCGGGGTGAAAAGCGAGCCTGAAGACCCGGAACTGCCGAAATCGTGGCCCCTGTACCGCCCGTGGGACGTCGACTTTGTCAGGGACGGTTGCGAGAAAATGGTGGCCGACGGGGACATGAAGGCGTGGTCGTCGTCGAACGTTACGTCGAAAAAGTCGCGGATCAAGCTGTCGTTTCGTTTTGGTTTTTTTTTATTTTAAATAATAACTTAATGAGCGAATGAAGTGGATGCCATGCACAATAGGCACAAAAAGGACAACCGACGGCCCAGAAGCCTCTGGAGGTTTTTTCTTTAATTTGTCTTCTTTAAATTACTGCTGAACAACACCGTAAATGTATCCTAAGAGATTTGTTTACTAGAACGTGACGTCATTCTCGACTGGACTGGTTTTTCTGTGACGTCACGTGACGTAACTTTTGCGCAGTTTGTGCGGATTGTTTTCAAACCACATATTTGCGAAGAAGGATATTGGGTTTTTCAGAAGTTTTTCAAATTGGGGAGAGCCTAGGATGGAATAAATTTCAAAAAAAAAATACAAAAGTTTTAAAATTTAAAATTATTTTAAATTATACACGGTGACTCAATATTTAAAAAAAAATACTATTTTTTACACTTGCAAAAAAATTACGATAGCGCCGTTATTTCTGAAGATTACTCATATTTGATATTAGCGTTATTTGTAATATACCATTTTTAATATTTTGCGATTTATGTTCTTTGAATGCAATAACCTATTTTTTAATTTTATTTAGAATTGGTTTGGGAATTCTTCAACTTATTAATAATAAATAAATAGTATTTTTTGTAGGAAAATTAAAATATTAGAAAAACTATTAGGTTTAGGAATGTTTTATTATTACTAAAAAAGTTGAAGAATTCCAAAACGAATTCAAAATAAAATTTAAAAATGGGGTATTGCATTTAAAGAAATGTATTCGTCACGCTTTTTTGAGCCACATTTTAAAACAATTTTAGAGTGTGCATCCTGACAATCTTTACAACTTTTGTATTTATCATTTTCTAATAACTTTTGAAGCCAAAGAGTGAACTTTACTCTATTCTTGACTCACCCTGTACAATTCGGTGAACATTTTTAAACTTTTATCCGGATGACGTTTCATTTTTCTCTTATTGTATCTTCACTGCTATAGTTTTTGTATTAAAAGACGACAACCACAAAACATTTTTTCCTAAAAATGCAAAATGGATTCCTATATCTTATAAGTGCCCCTATAATATAAAATATTATGACGTAGAGACTCAAAAAAAGTTAAAGTTAAAGTTAAAGTTAAATTAAAAAAAATCTTAATAATCTACTACAATGAAAATTAAATAATCTAAATACTGGTTCAAACAATATTTTTTAGTTTTGTTGTCAAACTAACCTGAGGGGTAATTTACGAGTCTATGGAAAAAAATTACTTAAGAAAAATAAAATATGGAAAATTCAATTTAAAGGCAAATTTGATCTAATTATTTGAAAACTCAAATTTTTTGAATTTCGGAAAATTTTAGTGGGAGTTTTTGCCCACCTCCCCCTGAAAAAAAATTAATTAATTATTTTTTTTTTTGGAAAAAAGAGGGTTGATTGTATAGTTTTCAAAGGGGGCAATTGTAAATTTAAAGCAAAAAATCCGGAGTTTCTATATATAACCCCCTCAGTTTACTTATTTCGAGTGTCCAGTTTAGTTGCCTGTAGTCCTTAGAAGGCAACTTGAGACTGCGTCACTAAAATCCCCCCGCTCTCCCAAAGTTAATTTGCTTATTCTATTTTTAAAGCTTTAGATTTTAACGTTTAAATTACCAATTTGAGATACAAACGTTTCGTAGCAAGCGCTAGAATCGTTACTAAACAGAGTTAGTAAAGGCACGGTGTTGCCGAAAAAGCTGTCATATAGCATTAAAAACTGTGAAAATCTGAACATTTTTGTTCTAATTTAATTTGTGTTAAATGGATCAAGTAAAAGCCACCTCAGTCCCATTTTTACTAAACAGAGTGTTTATATTTTAGAAGTAAAGGGTTTTTCGATTGGGACGGGTCGAAGTAGGAGTATCCACAAAAAGTACATGAACACTTTGTGGTTCCAGCATGATGGCGTCACCTGTCATACGGCGGACGCCACGATGGAGCTTCTTCGTGAAAATTTTGAGGGTACGATTATCTCGTACGTAAATTGGCCACCCACATTGTGCGATTTGACTCCGCTAGACCTTTTCTTGTGGGGTTTTCTAAAGTCACTGATAAGCCCTTAAAGTCAAAACAATCCAAGCAATCGCTCAGATTCAGATGGAACTATGAGCAAGAGCAAATAATGGCATTCATAGACCTATCAAATAAAATAAAAATTTAGTTAATATCTCACACACGGCTTGTTTTATTCTATTTCGACACACCCTTATTGAAAAGCCCTTTAGTATAGCGACTTCGAACTTGATCGGGATGGTCCTTCGAGCCGGATTTTTTTTTTGCTCGCGCTCATAGGCCGTCGATTACGATAATGTGCATGCGTGACGGGGCATTTTCCTCGTTCCACCTGTCCCTTTAGCGGAACGGAAAATCCGCCGGGAAGGGGTGCGGAAAACATTATTAATAAGGAAAATCACCTCTTGAGGAATTCGACTGTTAGGGGAGGAATCTCGATCGTGAGCTCGTCCATGGTTAGTAACGGGTTATGAGCAGGCTGAAACTAAAACAGGTTGCAACATATACAGGGTGTCCCGTCGGAGAAATATACCACAATCTATTATGGGAAAACTAGGAAAAGTTTGTGTTATAAGATGTGGTTCATAATTATCGGAAAATGGATATTGAGATGTACATGGTAGAAGTCGTTCTACTCCATTATTTTTCATTGCAAATTATGAAAAAATGGCAATTTTTAAATTAAGAAGATATACTTCGATTAAAGAGATCGTTTTCGATATACTTCGGTATTTTTTCAATATTTAGTACCGTGTTAACATTTGAAATTTTGCAGTTTCCCACATTAGACCGAGATATTTTCCTTTCGACGTTTTTCACATAATCTGACGCCACACCTGCAGGGTTAATATTTAAAAAAATGAGAAAACACGAAATTACTTGTATAACAATAATAATAATGATAATAATAAATTGCTTGTTACCCATAATATAAACCTTTGGGATAAACAAGATTTCGTAATAATAATTAAGCTTAAGTTAGGGTACTTGTTTGCTACAAATCGACCAATCAACTGATCAAAAGGAGGGAACAGGAACTAACCAATTTAATTTGCAAATTTCTTTTAGCTAGCTGTGAACAATTTTCCACTAGTCAATCACATGACTTTTGTCCAATACACAGTATATCCAAGATAAGGATGGATGGGGATATTGGAAACTATGAGATATGAAGATGGTTAAATTAGAAAAAAGTTGCAAAATTTCAAGAAAAGTAAAGAGTTCCCATCACTTCCGATGATATGTTAAAAAAACCTAATTTTGCCGATTTGGTATTATTTTTTCTGGCGTTATTGTGAGATATAAAAAAATAAATGTCTCTTTCTGAGCTCCACAAGATAGTGTTCAGAGATTTAAAAAAAATACACCATGTATTAAATAGCATATTTTTATTACGAATACAAAATGATGATACATTGTTTTAATCACAATAAAGTATAGAAAGAAGACAACGGAGTATAAACATTTTTGAAAAATTCACTACGAATCTTAAGCAGTATGGTGCACGTATAAACCAGTTTAATCCAGGAATAATATCAACAATGAAAAAAAAAGCAAATAATGTAATGTTCGCCGTAACTGAAAATCCGGCAACATCTGTTAGAAAAACAGAACGTACAATTAATGACGAAATCTACTGCTCATTTTATTATGAGAAAAAAAAATCATCCTTTCAAATTTAGAATTACTTAAGCCCTCAGACCAGGTGATACTAGACATGATGGAACTTTCCCTGTAAGTAAGAGATAATGCTCGAGTACACCGAATATCGGTGGACCGAGATTTTTCGAACAGATTCATTAGACCCTTTTATTATAATGGTTTTCTTAACTCTGAGCGTTACCACCACAACCTAGAAGAAGCTTCGGATAGATTTTTTTAAATAGGGTTATTGCAAAAATTGTGTTTACCAGTGAGTTTTTGAGACTGAAGGTCAACTAAGAATAATTATTAAAGGCTTTCAAAACATTAGAACTGATATGTTAAGAAATGTTTTAAATTCGACATTTACAATTTTCAATCTGCGTTTGAAAATTAATGGTCACTTGTTTATAATTTCTTTTTGTAGTAAGTTCATTTTAAGTAATTTATTAATGAATTAATATGTGACATGATCTATCATTTTATGTCATTGAATTTAATAAAAACCCTTTTTGCGATTTAACCAATGTGGAATCGTATTATGTCGTACATCGTTGCGGCCGTTATAAAAAAATCTCTCAACATGTGGTAACGATAAAGTAACTTTTACTTTTTTATATCCCATTAAATAGCACAAGAAAAAATAAAAACGATATCGTCCAGTTTCGGTTTGTTTGGTTAATCTTCGGCGGTGATTGGAATTTTTTAGTTTTCTCAACAGCACGTTCTTAACCTTTAAATATTTAAATCTCTTATCAATCTCCCTTTGATGGACCTCCTCATCTCGAACACACTGTCTAATAATGTTTTTTTTGCAAATGGTTGTATTAAGTTTTTTATAATTTTTGCTCTAGTAAATTGATCATCATATTATCTGCTTGTTAAATATTGAGTTGTTACCCCTATGAATAGGGTTAGTATCTTTGCAATTTACATCATTGTTATTATTATTACTATTATTGGATATACCATTTGGTAAACCCTTTTCGGTATGGGTCGTTAAATTAGCAGACACCTTGTAAATACATAATCCGATACAAGCAACAGGCGATCCTTTGAGTCGAAATACTTCAAATCAATGTTGTTAACAATTCAACACTAATATAGTGCCATAGTTTTCAATTAATTAATTTAATTTAATTGGATTTTTTTATTATTGTCGGGTTTTATAAAAAGACCCCGACACCCCAAAAACCAGAATACGAATTTAAAGAAAAAACAAGAGGGCAAGAATTATACAAAGTAAGGCGAAACGAAATAAGTTTTAGGACCATAGGTGTGCGCGGAGAAAATTTGCATAGGTAATAAAATACAACACACCTGCGTGTTCTGCTAGCTAAGCGCAAGCAACAAAATGTGTGCAATTTAGAAATCTGGCTCGAAAATGACAAATATCTTGATAAAAGCCACTCAAAAACCCGCACCATAAGGGAATGCCCATCTTTTCGATCAACAGAGAGAAATTATTTTATTTTTTTTTCGAGCAAAGCATAGTTTCAATTAAATTTTTAATCCTACGACACTGGAGCCGGTAGAAAGATAAAACTTTGGATTTTGGTTAAGAAGGTAAGTTTTTTTATCGAATGCTCCAAAACATCTTCAAATATTAAATGATTTTCTCGAGTAACTTCGGACCTCTTGGTATGATCTATTCATAGATATAAGAAAGTGACCAATTGCTTTTGAATTGAATACCTGTTTCATATTCTTTGGTTTGGTATAATACTTAATTTAAGTTTATTAGTAATCATTCTTATTTCGTGTATAATACAGCGTGTGTTGAATCGTGTGCGAATTATGCAAAATATGTGCGAGTCTAGTGTATCTCAGGAGATGCTCCCGCCCAAATGTAGAAAACACTATTCCATTGACACTAAGGAAGTTATAAACAATGTTTATTTGACTTTCATTGAACGTGGTGCCAGCAAGCAAGCATCTTTAGAAGAAACGGCCACATTGACGAAAATTCCAACATCAACTGTATGGAAAATTGTGAATAATCCCATTTCAGCGAGGAAAAAGAGGAGCGATGCTGACATTTTCTCGAGTGTAGATGAAAGTGATCAAGATATAATACGGCGTAAAATTTACCAGTTATACGAGGAACAAAGCGTGCCTACCTTAGATATCTTCATTAGGAGTCAACTAACTCAACAACTAACTTATATATATGAACAGACTAGAAGGGGCACCCGGTTAACTATACTGACGAGGTGTCACAGAATTATACGAATTATTTAATGACCATTGGTTTCGACGTTTTGGGAAGTGGGATTGACCAGCAGGATCGCCCGATCTTACGGTATTAGATTTTTGCCTACGGGGTGGGTTAAAGTCACCCGTCTATTTGACATCGGTGCGGATGACATCATTTAATCTGATTTACGGTACGACCTGTTGCCCCGTATGGCGAATAAGTGCGGGACCCATAAAACGAAAATCGAAAAAAAAAAAAGAGCGAAAAACGGCCGAGCGTGCGTTTCGGTTTACATTGACCCAAAGCCAAGCCGCGGGGCTAAGAATAGCACCGGTTTACGGTAATTGTTACGGAGGCTGCGGCGGCGGCGGCGGAAGAGAGCGGCGGCGCGAACCAACAAAAAAATGGGTCAGGAAATACTCCTCGCCAAAAACCCGAAAATACTAACGGCCGCGCGTCGCTCTCCGTTTTTTTTTAATGTGAGCCCGGCCAAAAGCGCATTCTCTGCCATATCATTACGTATATATGCTATAAAGACACGCCTCGTTGACGTCCGCGTCACTCACCTGGACGACGTAAGAAAAAAAAAACGATCCCGAGGGAAAGGGCGTCCCTCGATGGCGCGACGCGAGTATTAAAATCGATCGAGAGGTGCCGCGTCGAAGCCGGTCAATTTCTGGATCTCTGGATGCGTGCGCGGTCGCGCGCGACCAGGTGACGTCACCGGAAAGTGGTGGGGATAGCGACCGCGGCGCTTAAAATAAGTCAGGGAAAACGCCGGGATAGATAAAGTAAACATCCAGTAGGGCCGGCCCGAGGCTGCGTCGGATTCGGCCCCTTCGGATTTTTTCCGATGAACTAAAAATTCATAGCCTTAAGAATGCCTTAAAATGGAAAATTGAAGCGTAAATCTGTCCAGGGCGATAGAATATCTCATTTGTTTCAAAAGTTATGAAAAAATGATAAATACAACAATTGTAACGGTATTTTCATGTATATTTGATTAAGATTAATACATACCCAAATTTAATACTTTTTCTAATATATATTTTAATTTTTGTAAAAAAAAATGCTAGTAGCAAAAAAAATACGGTAGCGCCATTATATTATTATCTTTTACGTCATATTTGAAATTAGCGCGCAGCCCCTGTAGCAACGTAATCTTGTACGGATGATAATTTTCTTCTTTTAATACACGCATCTCTCAAGACAAATTTCCATTTCGAGTTTATTGGGCACTAGCGGAACGAGTGCTTCATAAACGAGTGAGATGAAAAGTTTTTCTACTCCCGTCCGTAAAATACTTAATTACCCACCGATCAAGCGTGCGGGAAGCGTCACTTTACCACGTCAGTTTCGTTTCCCATGAATCCGAGCCACTTCGGACATTTCCGGAATTTTACCGCACGGCTTTGGGTGCAATCGGATGTTTTCGGAGATATTTCCCACGCCTTGAATTTTGACGTTTGTCAATTCTGACGGTCATGTCAGTGAATGTATTCGCGTTCTCTTGCGAAAATGCACCCAAAAACTAACGGTCTTACAAAAAGTAACACATTCTGTAAACTTTTTAAGTGACTCGTTTATTAAACACTCGCTCCGCTCGTGTCAAATAAACTCGTGAGTCAAATGCCGTTTACCCCACTTGTTGCATAATATACTATTACCAAACGTGTTGCATACTGCGACAGATATATAACAGATTATCGAATTACGAAATTTTGTACCATTCAATCAAAATATTTACCAGTTGTCATGAAACCTATCCGTTTAACGTGTCGATCGGTTCAGCTATTGTTGTCTCTTTTTAACTGTATACGTTAGACAGAGAGAGATGTATTATTGGATTTGTCATATAAACAATGAAGTAATAGTATATCATGCAACAAGTGGGGTAAACGTCATTTGACTCACGAATTCTTAATAAACGACCGGTAGTCGTCAACGTCAACGTCAAAATTCAAAGCGTGGGAAAGCGTCCGAAAATGTCCGATTGCTCACAAATCCGTGCGGTAAAATCCCGGAAATGTCCGAAGTGGCTCGGATTCATGGGAAACGAAACTGACGTGGTAAAGTCACGCTTCCGGCACGCTAGATCGGTGGGTAATTAAGTATTTTACAGACGGGAGTAGAAAATAGTATATTATGCAACAAGTGCGGTAAACGTCATTTGACTCACGAGTTTATTTGGCACGAGCGGAGCGCAGAGGAGCGAGTTTTTAATAAACAAGTGAGTTAAAAAGTTTACCGAACGTGTTGCATACTATGCTTTTTGTACGACCGTTAGTTTTTGGTTACATTTTCGCAAGACAACGCGAATACATTCACTGACATGACCGTCAAAATCGACAAACGTCAAAATTCAAGGCGTGGGAAATATTTCCGAAAATGTCCGATTGCTCCCAAATCCGTGCGGTAAAATCCCGGAAATGTCCGAAGTGGCTCGGATTCATGGGAAACGAAACTGACGTGGTAAAGCGACGCTTCCCGCACGCTAGATCGGTGGGTGGGTAATTTTACAGACGGGAGTAGAAAAACACAAGTTTAAAACGTTACGTTGTTTATTGAACTTTTACATTTGATCGTTAAGTACTTTATTTTAAAAAAAAAGACTGTAATTGGAAGAAAAATCATCCAAGGATAGAGCTTTTAGGAGGATTAAGCCTTTAAGATCGTATAAGAAAGAAAAAGCAGGTCCTAACCTTCAATTCTGTTTTGTTTTTACTGACGAGACATAGATATTTGAAAATCGTACAATTGCTCTTGGGAAGATTTTAATATAGAAACTGTAAAAACCGCTGACGTCCTTAAGAATGGTATATAAAATTTCTGTGGGAAACTTAAATTATAAATGTCACTTTACTTACCGACTAGCCCACTAGATTTTAATTGTAGCTTATAGCACGTAGTACTTAAATTTTGTGATATATTTTGTAACATTTTTCAGTGTATTAGTTTTTGGAAACATTTTTGCAAAAACGTCAAAATTGAAACCGTGCGGTGAAATCTCCGAAAACATCCGATTACACCCAAACCCGTGCGGTAAAATGTCAGCGGATCGGAAACGAAACTGGCGTGGTTCCCGCTTCCCGCACGCTAGATCGGTGTATAATTAGGTATTTTACATACGGGAGTAGAAAAAATGCTATTTTGAAGTTCTCGGCAACTGACCAAAGTATACGATTGCCGAGCTGCTAGCTAGATCATACGCTTTTCTTTAAATCAACACCCTGTGTCAGACGTATGACGCATGCGTCATCTCGTGTCAAATGTTCGTGTATAGTTCAAGCGACAAACGTTCGTAGCCTGTCCGCGCTTGCGAATAGTGTGGTTCCTTCGTGGATCGAACGCAGGTACGTCAGTTTCACCAAGTAAAATCAGCCATTTGTGGCGAGGCATCTGTCAATTGTGAGTTGGCGAATAATGCGACTCCTATTGAACAAATTCAAGTCTTATCGATTTGGGGTTTGACCTGGCGAGTGGAGTGATCCCATTTCGCTATCGGTATCATTAGCGTCGCTATCTCGCTCAAATACGGGCTATACACTAAATGTGTCATTAAATATGCGAACGTAACGGTTTGTATAAAACGGGCTGATTGAGGAAATTGCTCTTTACGCATCGAATGCGATAAAAATAGATGGGAATTACAATTCTAACGAGAAATGAGAATGTACAATGTTAGGTGATTAATGCTGTTTTCTATGTCATTTAAATATAAGGGTGGGCCTAATGTGGATCCCTGTGGCACCCCAGATGTAACAAGAAATGAATCTATAATGTTTTTGTTTGTGTTTTGTTACTTCCTTTTAAAAATATTTTCACTTGTCTTTTCACTTCCCGTTCAACCGGAAGTTGCTGCCAACGTAGATTATTACATTTTCAGGTTCAGTGTAAAATTCATAACATATTTTGTGCATGATGTCCAATTTCTATATCTAACAATTTTTGAATTATTTGACATTGAAAAAAAATAGTGCAAAGTTGTTCCTCATACAGTTCTTAGATAAGGAAAATTGACATAGTTTTAATATTATAGTCTTATGGTACTTAGCTTTAAGTGGTCGATACTCTTCCATACTTCGTTTTGTGTGTTATGGAATGTTTATTTTTGACTCGTATTATTTGAAGGCTTTATATAAGCACTGATTAGGTCGGATTTTGAGTAGCTCCGATAGTTTATTTTGGGTTGCAGAGTTCGTGGCAGTCTTTGCAAATCCAATGAGGAATATTTTGTCACTTTTACAATTTTTGCTGTTTTGTTTGTTTGTACAATGTTGCAAGAGTAACTATGCTCTGTTTCCCTCCAGTGGTCATATAAAACCAAAGATTCATTTCCGTTTGACAGTGCCATCAGTGTCAAACGAAAAAGAGAAATTATAGGTGAGAATACGTGGGACATTAATAGAACAAGTTAGTAGCTTCCAGTACTTGGGAATTATGTTCGAAAAAACAGGAGGACAGGACACAGAATTAAATAATAGAACAGAAAAGGCAAATAAGGTATACTATGCATTAGTACGGGGCTCATAAATAAAAAGGAACTGTCTAAGGAAACTAAAATGAAAATTTACAAAAAAATTTACAGACGATCCTTATATATGGCTGGTGGGGCCATTTACAGAAATTGGGCAGAAATTATATATATATATATATATATATATATATATATATATATATATATATATATATATATATATATATATATATATATATATATATATATACTATATTAGATATATAATTAGAGATTTGCATCTTCCAAAGGATGTATCCGGGATCGCGAAAAAGAGTTATGTCAATATTTTACTCAGGAAGGACCGCTAGTGTATTGCAACAATATTCCTGACGATATAAAAGAAGAATGACGTCTGTTTATTGTCTCAAATAAGCGTAGTTTATTTGTGAGTAGGATAGTCGGGACATTAGGCTCAAATAGAATGACCCTCTAGAACAAGATCTTGGTATCAAAAATGTATTAAAGTATCAAGAATGATTAAATGATTAAAAGTTGACGCCAAAACAGTTTTACTGCCCTTCTCTTCATATCAAACTTGGCTTGATCGTGTAGTGTGTTAAAGCCCTAGACAAAAATGTGTTTTGTTGTGTTGATTTTCAAAACATAATGACCAATGTCGAGGAAAACGAGAAAAAGAAGTAATTGATAAGTTTCTTGGGAACTTTAAGGACGAAAACTACGAAAGAATTGTTCAAAATATGTTACAACATCGTTTAGGTTGTAATATAAGTTTGAAAGTGCATTTCCTATTTTCACATTGGAACTATTTTCCTGAAAATCTTGGAGCAGTTAGCGAAGAACAGGGGTGAAGTTTCACCAGGACATTAAAGCAATGGAACGGCGATGCCAAGGCAGATTGAGCATAACGATGATGGCGGACTTCTGCTGGATGTTAAAACAGGGTACAATTTTTTTTTCATATTTTTAACTATGATTCCAATTTTGCACTCAATAAAAAAATTAACTCTTTTTGAAATATCGTTTTTTTTTACTTTAATATATGCATAGAATTTTTGAAATCGACCTACCAACATTTCAAAATAAAAACATCTGTCAAAAAGTCTAATTTTGTAGACTTGTGTATTTAATTAAGTGATTAGATTATTCATTTGTTTGAAGCCAGCGTTGTACTTTCTTAAAATATGTCGGAGAATTCTAACCCTCTGGCGCCTTGTTCGCCATTGGCTCCATGTGGCTGAAGTTAGATTTGGATGTGGATTCGGATTTGCAAATATTACATTGGACCAGTTCGTTACTTATCTTAACTAATTCCTGTGAACAAGCTGGGTAGTTTAGATTTGGATGTGGATTCGGATTGGCAAATATTACATTGGACCAATTCGTTACTTATGTTAATTAATTCCTGTGAATAAGCTGGGTAGTTTTATATCTTCCCGACCGTTTCCCGGTAGTTGAGTAATACATCATTTTGAAGCTCTCCTAAGTGGCTCTTTAATGGTCTAATTCAATATCTGGGACAAAGTTACATTTCTTTGAGATTACGAAATAAATAAAACTAATATTTGGTTATTTCCTATTGAGGGTAGTTTTATATCTTCCCGACCGTTTCAAGTGGCTCTTTAATGGTCGGCTTGAATCTCTGGGACAAATTCAAATTGTTTCGAGATTGTGAAATAATAGTTCCATCATTTTTTGGTGTGATTCGAGCGGAAAAGGTGTTATTTTCTGTATAGCAACATTAGATATCGTTTATGGGAGTTCCCCTACAATATTTCCATGCTTACTTGCCCAGCATGTCGACAAGAATATGTTTTTTTAATTAACATAAGTAACGAACTGGTTCACTGCAATATTTCCAAACCCGAATCCAAATCCAAATCTAACTTCAGCCACATATTGGCTCCCGTCCCCGGGATTCTGTTTTTCTTTTATATCACGATCTCTGGCATTAATTTAAAAAAAATGTCGGGATTTATTGTTTCCGTGTGGGCGCGCCCTTTCAAATCGCTCCCTCTCCGTCGCCGGTGTCCTCACCTGTGGAAAACGCACACTCGCCCGTTAAAAGTTTTCCCCCGCTTGTGGAAACTTCAGTTAGGCGTCGCGGTTCCGTGTGCGAGCGTCATTGCCGTGTAAACGTCAGCTTGG
The DNA here is from genome assembly GCF_029955315.1 of Cylas formicarius. Classification (NCBI taxonomy): domain Eukaryota; kingdom Metazoa; phylum Arthropoda; class Insecta; order Coleoptera; family Brentidae; genus Cylas; species Cylas formicarius. The sequence continues at coordinate 26,239,298 of NW_026844326.1, read as the reverse complement.
GGGCGGGAAAAACCGAAACGCAAACTCCGACGGCGCCTTAAATAACTGCGACCGTAGTAGTAATAATAATCCGGTTAGCCGTAACCTTTGGCGGACCGACTTCCGGTTCGCTCCGGGTTGACATTTCGGAAGTTGCCGCCGCAATGGAAATTCTCGCTGCGGAGACGCTAGTAAAAAATATCACGGTGAGTGTGTGCGAACGTTATAGTGATTCGATTGATTTTGTCGCGAACGAAATATGGCCGATTGTTTCGAACCACGTTGTAAAGCCGTGGTCACACGTTCATAAAGCTCATATTTTTCTCTTTTCTCATAAAAAAATTAATTAAAGGGGCAAAAATTAGGGGAGGGTGGGGCAAAGCGGCTCCCCTGTGGCAAGGAGGCCCACCTACGAAAATTTACCAATTTTTTTTAGCCCTTTGCGTAATACCAGTCCATATAAGTTATTTCGAAAATCTTATAAATGCTTATCTTATCTTATAAATACCAATAACATATTTTTTAATTTATAGAAAAATAGTTACTAATCAGTAACGTTTTGTTTAATTAAATACTTTTTAATAAATAATTTTAATTATTATATCTCTTTCTTCTCTCTCTTTATTCTTCTTTTCTTATTCTTCTCTGTCTCTAGCGATCTGATGCTAGTTCCGACCGACTGCCTCTCTAATATCGTCCATCCATCTTCTGGGGGGTCGCCCGACACTTCTACAGTCTCGGTCTCCACTGCACTCTACTCTCTTCTGTAAAATACCTAATTAGACACCGATCTAGCGTGCGGGAAGCGTCACTTTCCCACGTCAGTTCCGTTTCCCACGGATCCGAGCCACTTCGGACATTTCCGGGATTTTACCGCACGGATTTGGGAGCAATCGGATGTTTTCGGAGATATTTCCTACGCTTTGAATTTTGACGCTTATCAATTCTGACGCTCATGTCAGTGAATGTATTCGTGTTGTTTTGCAAAAAAATAACGGTCATAGAAAAAGTATAATATGCAACACGTTCGGTAAACTTTTTAAGTCACCGGGAGAATGCAACTGTTAAAAACTGTGGACTTCAGATTGATGGAGATCTTAGGGTTTTTAGGGTGAAACCAAGCTTGCCAGTAGCGGCCCAAGTCTTACGGACTCTTCTTTGAATTTCAGCTTGTTAGTTTTCTATCCCTAGTTTTATTTGGTGTGACCCAGGTAGACGTATTATTCAACCCTCTCAATCATCTGACCACTTATCTGGATTTGTGCGAGGATTTTGGTCTTCGTTAAGTTCATGGTTAGACCTACTATTCCCGAAGCAGTATTAAGTTCCGAGAGCATTCCCCGCAACTCACCCAAGTCACTGCTGATAAGCACAATATCATCCGCAATCCCAAGGCCATTATGGTTCCAGTTGAGCTGCTTGACATCCTCCAGTGCCAGTGTGAAAAGCTTCGGGGAAGCAACCCCCTGGGGCAAGGAGACCCACCTCAAAAATTAACCAATTATTTTTTTAGCCCTTTGTGTAATACCAAGGCTAAATGGACCGCTTAAAAATTCTGAAAAAAGCTATTCCATAAGTGTTGTTTTTTGGATAATTTTATGAATTTAGCCTAAGGCCAGAGCTTTCGAAAATCTTAGAAATACCAATAACAAAGTATTTCTTCTTTCTCTACTATACACTAGGAAGGTTTTCAGGTTCGTCTAGTCTCTCACTGTTCAGCTGACGACGACACCAGCTGTCTAAAGTTGTCCATACGTTCCACGTGTTCATTCATCTCTCTTCATCTATTCTCGTTACCCAGTTTATGACATCTTGGACGTCTCCTCTTAAGGTTTCATTAGTTTAACTCAGGCAGCCAGATTTTCCTACCGGTTTGTTTAATTACTTCCTTGTTTAAATCCTTACAGCTAGTAATAGTGGAACCTTAGTAATTGAAATCCATTTCTTGCTCTATCATAATTCTATCCAGCTCCAGTTTGCATCTAATACGCTCTCTAGATACAGTCTTCATCTTGTTGGCTTTTGACGGACCCTTCCGAATAAAACTTTAACGATGTTATTAGGTAAAGCCATTAATAAAAAAATATTCTTACTTGAGTGACAAGGGAAGGGTGGGTCAGGTATATTTTTTCTTTCTGTTATAATTCTTGTGAGTTGACCATTATAATCGTTTTCACCGTGCGTTTCAAAAAAGGTAATTTACTACCCAACTAACTAACCAAAACAGGTTTTGAAAAATGGGTATGAAACTTTAATCAGTAGATGAGTTATTAAACAGGAAGCCTTAAAAGAAACCTATCTACTCGCAAAGACACCAATATCGTCGATGAGGGATATTATGAATAGTGGAGAATTGAAGAAATAGTATGTTATGCAGCAAGTGCCGTAAACGGCATTTGACTCACGAGTTTATTTGACACAAGCAGAGCGAGTGTTTAATAACCGTGACCACGTGAGAAACGAAGATCAGACGATGCACGAAAGTGGAGGATGTAGTAGCACGAGCTGCCGAAAAGATGTGGACTTAGACAGGACATGTTGCTAGACAGGACGACACTCGTTGGACAATAGTATATTATGCAACAAGTGCGGTAAACTGCATTTGGCATTGACAATACCTTTTCTATGACCGTTAGTTTTTGGGTACATTTTCGCAAAACAACATGAATATATTCACTGACATGAGCGTCGGAATTGACAAACGTCAAAATTCAAGGCGTGGGAAATATCTCCGAAAACCTCCGATTGCTCCCAAACCCGTGCGGTAAAATCCCGGAATTGTCCGAAGTGGCTCGGATCTGTGTGAAATGAAGCTGACGTGGTAAAGTGACGCTTCCCGCACGCTATATCGTTGTGTAATTAGGTATTTTTGCAAACGTGAGTAGAACATAGTATATTATGCATCAAGTGCGGCAAGCGGCATTTGACTTAAAATGTTTACCGAACGTGTTGCATGCTATACTTTTTCTACGACCGTTAGTTTTTGGTTGGTTGGTTTTGGTGCATTTTCGCAAAATAAAACGAATGCATTCACTGACATGACCGTCAGAATTGACAAACATCAAAATTCAAAGCGTGGAAAATATCTCCGAAAACATCCGATTGCTCCCAAGTAAAATAAATCCCAGAAATGTCCGAAGTGGTTCGGATTCGTGGGAAAAGAAATTGATGTGGTAAAGTGACGTTTCCCGCACGCTATATCGGTGTATAATTAAGTATTTTACAGACAGGAGTAGAAAAAGAAATTAACATTGCGATTTTCAAATATTCAAATCAATTGAAAAAAAATTATTAAATAAAATTAATGCGAATTCTATTATTGACGAGTTTTTAATTCCAAATTAGTTAAATATCATTTTTGATAAAAAATATTATTTGTGTATATTTTTGTTTTATTGACTTTAGAGACTTTAGACTTCAGAGACCGTGGAAGGAATGAAGTAACACATGATCAAAATACGCGTTGGTAATGGCCCGTCCACAATTTTCAAAATCGCAAAGACCCAACGAGTTAACGTTAGCAATCTATTTACTGGCATGTGATGTCATCACATTTAGATACCCCTGACAGCTATTCCGTAGTTCAGTGAACATAACGATTCTAGATCAATCGTAAAACCTGTAATCTACGATGGGATTAATAAATTTTACATGATTCTACTTACTCCCCCCGGCGAATTAGTCCTTTGTCGCGTATTGTGCGTATTTTTCGCGAGGCATCCAAAATTTAGGTAGTTCGCGTGTTCCTTGGACCGAAATAAAACATATTTGAACTCTGAACTATACCCGGGATCAATAGGGAGAATCGTACGGGGTTCTCCGCGTCATGAATCAACCGTTCCGGCCTTCTCGTGTGCTCAAGTAAATTATATGGACGATTGTGGGGGTTGATTTACACTTCCATTACGTTGGCGTATTTTTTAAGGCTTTGGGCGAAGGTGTCGGATTTGTTGGCGGACGGCACCTGTCACAAAAAAATAACATGGCAGAGCGTCCCAGCGGGAGTTTATTTTCGACTTTCCTCGTATGCAAAAACGTCATCGAAATAGGCATTCGAATAAAGCACTGGACAGTTTTTTTTTTAGTAATTTTTATATGATATTTTAGATAATGATGGTACTTTCAGATTTGTCAATTCTGATGCCGCGTCACCCAGTCAACGTTTTTAGTGTTGCTTGGCAAAAATGTTTCGAAAACGACATTAAAAGTACAAAAAGTTTTAACTACTGTCAATTCGTATAGCTGTGTCTTGTCTACATAGTAGAGCGTTTAATAAATTTTTTAATTAAATAAATGGACTTCAATTATACGGTTTTTAATATTTTTGGTTAATAGGAGAGGGTGGGGCAAGGCGTCCCACTTAAACTTTTTATTATTTTTGTGGCTTTTAACCATCAAGTCGATTTATGTTTGACTAACTTATTAAATTTACCCAAATTTTGGCGAAGCTTCTGGCCGTCGTGCCCCTATTTATAATTTTATATATAATATTTATAATTATTCATTTAAAAGTATATAATAAAAAAAGTTTAACTGATTAGTAATTATTTTCCTATAGATTAAAAAATTTATTAATAAAATTTTCGATAGCTGAATCAATAGAATTATCCAAAAAATAACACTTTCAATAAATTAATTATGATTCGGTTATAATAATGTGGAATAGCTTTTTGTTGGTATTACGCAAAGGGCTCAAAAGGTACAAAAAACCAGAATTTATAATTGTAATAACGAAAAAAAAATGTTTGATTAATTTTTGAGGTGAGCCTCCTTGCCCCGGGGGCCTTGTCCCACCCTACCCTATGTCGATGTTTCCTGTGAGATTATTATTACAGGAATTATAGGGTTTTTTGAACTCAAAAATATGGTGCATTCACGCTTGCTCTTCATGGGACAAATAATCCGTGGGTAGTTTCAGGTACAAAATACTAGTTCACAGTCCATTTTGTTTCACTAAAAGAAACATTCTATATGAATGTTTTATTTACAAAATAATGAAAAAAATAAAAGTAAAAACTAATAAAAATATTTTTGGCTTATTGAAAACATTTTTTTTATATTTTTTTGGACAAATTGACTTTTTATCAGTTTTTATTTTCCACAATACTTTTCGTTTGAATACTTAACCATTCGCGTTCAAAATCGTCTTTCCTCAAATGTTTGGAACACATACAACGGTATCCTATTTACTATAATTTCTCCTATAGTTCTCCAAATCCAGATTTGTTTAAGTTCCTTATGTTTAGGGAATCGATAAAACGATTTTTTCCCAAACTTTAATGCCTTTATTTTGCTGTTCAAATTTCCCATATCAAAAAAACCCCAAGGTGACAATTTTATTTCAGAAATCGCTATTGTTTAAGTATACAGAAAGAACAAAAAGTAAAATAAAACTTTGCCACCATGTATCGCGAAAAAGAACTAGTGTAGACAATTTCTTAACTCAGAAAAATCTTCTTGTGAAATATCGGACGCTTATTAAATAACACTCTGTATGTTATTATCCTATAATCATATTATTAAATTTTTTGGTCATAATATCGTCATAAAAACTTTTATAAAAAATACGAGGAAAGTCAAAAGTAATTCTCTCTCGGGCAAGCCCGGTACACAATTGATAGAGGCACGTTTATCGCAATATATTTTTCTGTGACGTAATCGATGGCATGGGTAATTTATTTCATTTTCCGAAGTAATCGTTTCCAAATGGACTTGCATAAAAGCCTCGCATATAGTCGTAGAGGCGGCTCGACGTCTCCACTGATTTATCGATGTCGGAAATTTCGGGCCTGGTATATCGCGTGCCAAATCGTCCTTTGGCACTCGGTATGCCTGACCAATGGCCGTTCTTTTTTATCAGAGCCGCACGTACATTCCGCATAGGAAAATGGAAATTCGGGAGATGGAAATCTGAGCGCGCGCGGTCGTCGACCTTTCAATTTGGGGCGGAATTGGTTTTTGCCTCGGTTCAACGCACCTAAAGTTTATTTATTAAAGCGATAGCGTGCGGAGTGGTATATACCCCAATTTTCTAAAAAAAAATACCTGCGGAACCAAATAAAAAAAAACAATTCTTGCAACCCTTTAAAGGGTTTTTTGTTTCCAAATTATGCAAATAAAAACAGTGGTAAATTTTTATATAATGGTTAATCATTTCTTGCCATTTCTATATTCCTCATGTATAGTAGCCCCAGAATTGTAGCAGAGTAGTGAAACTTCATTTAACTCTCAGATGCATTTTGACTAACAATGTCAGTCACGAACTCAGACGTCTAGAATTGAGTCAGGCCAACCAATGCGAAGAGAACATATAAAGGGTTTTATTAAACGTCAATATCGAGAGAGGTAACTCCTATAGTTTTTCAAGCGTATAAAAACCATTTTGCTGAAACTGAACGCATTTCTTTAAAGCAGCGGCGTCCCTGAGAAAAAAAAAACAGAAACGTTTAAGAAACAAAAGAGCTTTATTTTTTATTGCTTAATCTGACTATACAAGGTATACAGGGTGTTTATTAATAGAGGTCCGATACTTAATGATGCCTATCCTCGAGTGATTTTAAGAAGAAACGTTAATACATATCAAAATGTTCCTACAAGTTTAAGAAAACAATAACTTTTTATCCTTACTTTTGCTATCCAAACATTTAATGTCATGCTCACGTGAACGCCCCCAGGGAAAGTAAAAATGTTTGTCCCAAAAAAAAACGAGGTTAATTTTTACGCGAAATTTCCTCCAAAAATGAGCATTTCAAAATAACATTCGTTCGACGTTCCTTTTTAATTAAAACATATTCAGATCAAAGCCAAAATTTAGTAAAGTAGCAAAGCCGTAACTTTAACACCGTATAGCCCCAAAATTGAAGACTGACATTACCTCTCCTTAAAATCATCCAAGGCCTTACACCCTTCAGCATTAATTTGTTTATTACAATTTCCCTATTTCTAAATCCAGTCTTTTATATATTTATTTTAAAAAGGTCAAATTCTAGTATATTTAGAGGCAAAGAATTGTATACTCTTGGTGCAAAATAACCCAAAGAGCGTTATGAAACGGTTTTTGACACAAAGTTGCATCTTGTTGGATAATTATAATTTTTTCCAATCCAATCCAAATTTCTGTCTCTTGAAAAAGTAGATCTGTGGCGTAGTTTCTTCTTTTACCATAGGACCCCAGACGATAATGGGAATGTACTAAGGAGAGATGTTAGCAATGTTAGTTGACATTTTTTAGAAATTCCTTAAGATTTAGACAGCAACACCCATATTTGAACTTGAATAATTTACTCCCTTATGATAGTGGGGCCGGTATATGTCTGCCCAGTGTAACAAAAAATTCGCGACTGCTGTGTCCGAAATCTCACAGGAAATTGTCGTACGTTATTTGCGATGTAGGTCGGTTATATTCTTTGTTATAACATGGTTAAACGCAATTTAGATTTTTCCTATGATCGATAACGGAGCCCAGCGGAGTCTTCGCGAACATGCATCGCTCACGAACCGAAACGATGCCGATAAATTACGGGGACATTTTAATGTCGTTCCGAATTAGACCTGCCGTGTATAGGGTACCGAAACGTCCCCTCCCCGAAAACGATTGATTTAATGGAAAATTAAATTCGAGCAAAATTCACGTTCCCACAGCAGCTGATTCGAGCCGCACGGAACGAGAAGATCCCATAGAACGACGACGATGGACAAATACGAACAGGTATCGGTGGTGGGGGAAGGCTCCTACGGGGTCGTGATGAAATGCAGGCACAGGGACACGGATCAGTTGGTCGCGGTGAAGAAGTTCTTGGAGACGGAAGAGGACGCGACCATCAGGCGCATGGCGCTCAGGGAGATCAGGATGCTCAAAGTAAGTGCGTAACGTCTATTTGATATGCTGCTCACCCTGTATAAAAAAATAATAGGGAAATAGTGGAAATGCTTGTTGGCGTTAAAAAGGGACTGAGACATCCTCTGGCAAATAAACTCATACGTTCGTTGGTTTACGAGCTAACGGAAAATGTACGCATAAAGTGTCTTTAAAATATTCGCCTGGCGTAAAAGTCACGTCAAAATTAGAAAACCCCAACAAGTGTTATAATATTTCCGTTTGAACTAAACAGTTTTTCATTTCCAGCTAATAGCGTAGGCCAATAAAGATTTAAAGTTGTAGGGACTAAACTAATAGAAAAACAATGTTTTTTGTTTCTAGCACACAACATTTTTAATTTTTGAGATGCCATATTTATTGTTTTACAAATGGGAACATTTAGATTACATTCTTAAAATTGAAAGTGCTACGCCACTGGCATACATACCTTTTCAAAACATTGCCACGTCGCACAGTGGTCTCAAAAATTAAATTCTCGGTCAAAAAACTGTCAATGTCTGGGGTTTGACAAGCTCTGATCACTAATATGCTCAAAAAAATGTCATTTACAAGATGGCGGCTGACATTTGTCTAATTTGACAAAAAAAATGCCTTCTGAAAAAAACCATAGTGAAAAGAAATAAAATTTGAAAAATATTTCCAAATTGTGCCTTAATTGTCACAGAATATTCAATTTTTCTTAGGTATCTGGAGGGTAGTTTAAACCTTGACCCTTCTGGCTACCTCACGTACAATTGTAATAAAGATAATGTGATTCAATATATTAAATATATTTATTGTTACCAGAAAAAGTAAAAGACATTTAAGGACTACTTACTAATTATAATTGTCCAATTGACAATAGCGCATTTCCTACTAGTTGTTGCTTTCGAAAATCGATGAAATAGAATTTTTCGAAAGTATCTGCGCTCGTATAAAAATTTTATATCTCGGTAACGGTAGGTATAGGATCGAAATATTTAAAAAAAAAAATAAAAATCGCGTGTTCAAGGGTCTACAAAAATGACCATTTTTCAAAAACCGTTTACAAGACTGAAAAAATTCTTAAGCCATTAGATACAGAGGATACGGCTCCATAAACTTTTCTTCTTGACAATTAACTATTGATTATTCCTCGGACTCGGTCTAGACGCGATGACGTCATTTACATTTACGATGTACTGCACGGCTTCAGAAAAAAATATTTTTTTTGAAAACCATTTAAGCCATTGGAAAAAATCATGAACCAGGAAACGTGGGAGATCCAGAGCTACCATCCCTACCTTTAGCATTGTTTCGATAATATACAGGGTGTGCCTTTATTAGGCAAAAATATCTAAAAGTCGCTGAAAATTTCTGTTTTTGTGGATAAATTATTAGCCGTATATGAAAAGCTATAAAACATGGAAAAATTTGATATAAACAGTATGGTAAATTGTGTGGAAACAAAATATTTGAAAAAATATCATTGGAAATCGCTATTATTTGTACAAATTTTAATACTTACTAAAGTTTGCCGTAAGTTTGAAGTACAGCTACGTGAAAGAGGGTTCATACAGGCTGAATGCACAATAAAATTACTTCGATTTTGGGAAAGCTCTAAGTTCTATAGTGGTCCCCAGGAGCAGGACAATAAACCGCGAAGCGGCTAGTTGTTCAAATATACGCGCTACAAACTTGCCAGCCCAGTGGCCATTTTTCGAGAGTCATATTATTATTATTATTACGTTTTTTTGCGCAGAGACTGAAACACGAGAACTTGGTGACGATGATCGAGGTGTTCCGCCACCGGAAACGCTTCTACCTGGTGTTCGAATTCCTCGAGGGCACTGTCCTGGACGAGTTGGAGAAGATGCCGGGCGGTCTAGGTGAGGAGCGCACCAGAGAACGGATATTCCAGGTGGTCCGGGCGATCGGCTATTGCCACGGCAACAACGTGAGCCGTAACAGAACGCCCCCTATCGTTTATATGTAGAACGCGATTATTTCAGATCATTCACAGGGACGTCAAGCCGGAGAACGTCCTCGTGTCGTCTCAGGGCGTGGTCAAACTTTGCGACTTCGGGTTCGCGCGCTCGGTCAACCTCAGCGGGGAGGCGTGTACCGAGTACGTGGCCACCAGGTGGTACCGCGCCCCGGAACTACTAGTAGGCGAGCCCGTTTACAGCTCCCCGGTGGACGTGTGGGCCATCGGATGTCTTTTCGCCGAAATGATGACGGGCGATCCATTGTTTCCCGGCGAAAGCGACATCGATCAGCTTTATCTCATAGTCAAGATGCTGGGCAAACCGTGCGCTCGTCACCAGCAGCTGATGTCGAAGAGTACCCAACTGAGACCGATAATACGGAGCTCGACGTCGTCGGGCGAGTCTTCGACGAACCTCTACAAGGCGTTTCCGTCGTGGCATCCGCAAGCCGTCGAATTCCTGATTGGTTGTACCAGAATGGACCCGCAGGACCGTGCGACAGCCGACGAACTGCTCCGCCATCCCTACTTCGTTCACGACAAGTTCCCGCAGAGGTTTCTGCCCGCGTTGAGGGAAAAGGTCAACGCGGAGTTTAACGCGCCGCTGCTGCGCAAATTGAGGTCGGAAATTTTACTGTCGACAGACAAAAGGGACGAATGCAGACCGAGGAGGTCGTCGAACGAGGGAAGGTGGAGGACCGGCGAAGGCGCGTCGACCAAGAGGAAATTGAACTGTGAGCAGTACGAAACGGATAAGAACGTGATCACGCTCGCCAAGAGTAGTCAGAGGCTAAATGTAGTCAACGGAAAGGGCACCCAACACCAGCAGGTTCGTATTGCGTCAAGCAGTGAGCCTGCAGTCTAGGGCCCAGCGTCTATAGAAGTGGCGTAGGTATGAAGGTGGCGTGCCCGTTCAGTACAAAACGTTTCGTCATGGCGATTGTGACGGTTTCATATTTCGATGGTAAAATTTAGCATTTTAAAAGTAAAAATACTGGCTCATTTGCAAAGTAACGGGTTTATTTTGTTTGGACCTAGTAATAATTTTCTTTTCATAATATTAATCTTATAAGTACCTTGTAGAATTAATTGTGTTGTCCATTTCCCTCACCTTTTGCTATTTGGCGAGGGATTCTTATTTATTACGTTCATATTGACTTTGCCATATTAACACACATTCTTTTGTAGAGTCGGTTTTCTTAGTTTCGGACTTGTACTCTCCGGCCGATGGTGTTGCCCAACCATAAATATTTTACGCTGCTACGGTTGTGTGCGTGGCCCCTTGTTCGCTCGGTTTTCTTTTAGGTGACACCGGTTTACTGAGAGATACTAATGCTTAAACAGAGTATTAGTTGCGCATTAGAGAGTGTCGTAACCATTACCATCCGTCACTCTATGAGACTGGGAACCACATTTGCTTTTCATTGCTTCAGGTCTTAAGGGGGCCTAATAAATATTGTTTTGATTTCTTAACCTATTCTTCCTCGACTTTCTGGGACTGGCCATCTGGTCGCTACCATAGATAGCGTTCGGGTAGTTCGATTTGGTTGACCCAACCTCGATTCTTTGGTACGGGCCATACGGCCACCACCACAGATAGAGTTCGGTTATTCGATGGCGAACAGTCAACTAGATTGGCAAGAGTGGCGTTTTTCCTTTAATTTTTTGTGCCCATTTAGCCTTTTAATAAAACGGATTGTCAGAATCGTCCGGTATTTTCGTACGCTCGCTTTCGAAGCCTAGAGCTGTGGGGATATGTAAATTAGTCACTAATTTATGATTTCCCATACTTTTGGATCTATTTGGAGTTTGGAATGGGAATCTTCCTCAACGAGGGATTTTGAAAAGAATTGTCATTCATCCACATTTTCTGAAAACCCTTTTCCTTTTTTTTTTCTTGTTCCTCTTTTTTTCCATTTTCCCGCAAACCTTCGACGTTGTTTCTTCTTTCCCCGGAATACCAGAGAGCTTCGCCAGACTTGGTGTCTCGCAGTGAATGCTGTCTCATGTGTTCATGTTTAGTTTAGTTAGACGGCTTTCCTGACGGACATTGACGGGTGTTCATTGAGGCACCATTCCATCTTGGCTTGGTCCCCGGAATAGTAACAGACAGTTGTGTAACGTTCGAGAGAGCTTGAGGTTTGGGTAGCTTAAGTGGCCTGTTCGCTTCAAGGACGGTTTGCTGAACTTATAGTCTCAAATTATAGCCCACCAGGGAATAGATTTATATACCTTTTTTTCCTCATTTACACCTTTTACTGTTGTTACCCTTGCCCGGGGATTTGGAGGAAATAAATTATTGTTCGTGATTCATTTGTTTATTTCCTTTGCGGGTTGGAACCTCGGGTTAATAAGTTTAAAGTCTGTTCATAGATATAAGAAAGTGACCAACTGATATGAATTAAGGAAAGACCCGGGAAAGCTGTAATAATGAAATCTTACTTAAATTACTTAAAATTATTCACATAATATATCAGCATCACTATCGCTATCATCGCCTGTTCTAATTATTATTTGTTCCATACGATTGTTCTGCTTTTTCTATATGTTTAACAGAATTTGCCCAACTTTGTGGAGGGATGTTAAAAACTTCGGTTTCTATAAGTTTGAGGACTTTGGAGTTAACACGGGGAAAAACATTGTTACGACGAATGGCAGGTTTCAGGTGGTGCCAAACACGTTCAATGGAGTTAAATATACAGTGGTAAGGCGGAAGCCTTAAAACTGTATGCCCTAGATTCTTTGCATAATTATCACAGACGTATTCCTTTTGTAGGTTTAAGCTTTGTAGAACCTCATTTAATTGCTTTTTGGTATAATCTTCGTGAAAATAAATGTGGTTTTAGTCAACTGTCTACTGTCATAACTTACATTGTCCACTACAATGACGCTATTAGGAGGAATGTTTGGAACTAGTTTGTTTTTAAACCAGTTTTCAAATAAATCAGCGGTGGTAGCTTCATGGTAATCCAGAGAAGAATCTTTAATATTTTTCGCAAACAGAGTCCATTTGGAATACAAGCATCTTTGGAGGCAGCATGCAAAATAGTGATTCTTTTACCTCTTTTTGATGGCGCGTTTGTTTTACACTTATCAATTGAGTCAACCCAACCCCTTTTTCGGGGTATCATAAGTGTCGAAACTTTCCTTTTGTCAATTTCTTCCGTAAGGTAGTTCTGCCACATTTAACACCGGTTTCATTTTTTTCAAGCCTCCTAATTAATATATCTAATGTAGGCAAGCTTTGTTCCTCGTATAACTGGTAAATTTTACGTCGTATTATATATTGTTCATTTTCATCTATACTCGAGAAAATGTCAGCATCGCTTCTTTTTTTCCTCGCTGAAATGGGATTATTCACAATTTTCCATACAGTTGATGTTGAAATTTTTATCAATGTGGCCGTTTCTTCTAAAGATGCTTGCTTGCTGGCACCACGGTAAATGAGAGTCAAATAAACATTGTTTATAACTTCCTTAGTCTCAATAGAATAGTGTTTTCTAAATTTGGGCGGGAGCAACTCCTGAGATACACGAGACTCGCACATATTTTGCATAATTCGCACACGATTCAACACACGCTCTATTACACATGAAAGTTAAACTAAGTAGTATTAGTAGTATTATTATTCTATTACGGACCACAATTTTACCTGAATTTAAATTCCGAAACTTTAGGTAATAATCTTGTTGCATTGTATGTTAATGACCACCCTTGGATAATCCCATTCAGAAGCAATTGATCACTTTCTTATATCTATGAACAGACCATACCTTTTTTGAATCACGTGACGGCTACCCACCACCTTCCAAGGTGCCCTTGACCGCCTTCCAATTTGAGCTTCAATTTAATATTTTTTTTTTACTTTATTAAATTTTTTTGTTTGTTAGTGAGCTAGCTTGGGCATTGTCATACCTCACTATTAAATTTCAAATTTAATTAATTAATGCTTTTCTTTTTCACAACCCTGAGATTGAGAGGTAAGAAGACTTGTTGTATTTTCCAATAATGCGGGACGATCTACAATATAATAACAAGTTTGTCGAATTAATTGAATCAAAACCATGTTTATACGACGGACTCTCAGAAAAGGAAATTTAAATTTGGCATTTTAACCTTAGCTGGGGAAATATTAGAAGGCAGTCAATCAGGTTTGAGTGACTATCAAAGCTTTTCACCACTTAACGAATCTTCCCGACGCAGTTCAGCTATGCAACAAGTGTACTCTCCGATTAGTTCATCTCCAAATCCACCTAACGAAAACATATTTCGCACCTATAATTCATTACAAGACTTACGAAGTGAGTCACCATGTACTATTCTAACGCTCCAGCTACAACAGTAATACAAATAATTAATTTTTTTATTCAGTCTGTATTACTATCATTATGTGCTAAATAAATATGTTTTGGTCTGAGGCACTTGCTTTATTCTTATTAATAATACTATTTAACAACTTGCCCGATTGTTATTAACAGCCGAGTAAAAAAATCCTTTGACATTCTGTAGAAATTAATGCACCCAATATCGTCTTCTTTGCATACCTATTATTTAAGTGCCCTAACGCAAGTACGTCTTCGTCCTGTGAAGACGACACTTTACTAAATAAACAAACACCTTGCGCCGCAACCATGCCACGCAATAAGCCTCTACCACTTCTGTGGGCGAGAGACCTAGAACTGCCGACTGGCACGTCTTCAGGTATCATTGATGGCAAAAATCGAACTTTAAACCTGTTGGAAAATTTAATGCCTTAAATATATTAACACTTTCAATTTTAATGTTTTATTAATTATCAACTGTATTTTTTTTTTTTTAAAGATGCGCTGTATATTTTTCGATCATTGAAAAGAATTCTCTTGGAAGCTTTGAACTTTAAACAAGTAGGCCTTGGGTGCCGCAACACAGAAAACAAATGAGGTAGTTGCCAAATAGGAAACTTAAACTTTTTTTTTTAATATATATGTTTATGTACAAAAATGAAGCTTACCAAATATCAGAACTCAAAATCCAATATTTAAGTTGCAATGAATAATTCAAATTGTGACATCCGTCCATACTTCTTAAACGACACTAAATGCACGAGGATGCTCGTGACGTCATACCGCTGATTTTTAGTCGATACGGGGACATGTTATAGTGTTATTCTCAGGTTCTAGGCCGAGAATTATATTATTTATTTTCGTTAATTTTGGCTCGTGTAAAGATAAAATTCCAGATTGACTTTTTATTTGTCAGAAAATAAAAGCCGTTGTTTTTTGTTAACATTATGTTCAGGTGCCACTTTAGCCTTAACTCTTCGAACTTACACCAATCCTATTACAATCTCCATAGGAATGGCTTCCTGATCTATATAAAATAAAGAACAGTTTAAGTCACCAATGCCCGTGCATTTTAAAATCAGTACTTTAAAAAGAAACGTTTTGGTTTTTTTGTCGAATAATTCCCATTTTATTTGATATACCATTTGAATTTTAAAAACTAGAAAACTTTAAGCTGATTACAATATTATGTTGGTTTAAAACTAGTGGTTAAATTTGCTATGAACTGGCCTTTTAGCTTAAACCTAAGCAAACGAAAAACTTTCGGTGTTTTATATGCAAGATGTCACCATAAACATATCTAATAAAGGTAAATTATCAAATTAATCTTTTAAAAAATCGGCTTCGGTCATTTTCAAAACATTCTTTTTGATACTAAATACAAGATAACAAATGCAAGCAACAGAATCGAAGCCAAAATTAAAATTAAAGCCACCAAGATGAACTCGTTGTCGTTCTCTAATGGGTTCTCTATGCTACCGTCCGGCTGGTGCGTAATCTTATCAGCGAATTGACGTCACAACCGGTCACAGCCAATGACAGCGCGTTTCAAAGAGGATTTAAATTTTACAATTTTTAACTGCTTATATTTGTGGTACTTTTAATGCTTGCTTTACGAATTAAAATGTTCAAGTTCCCTATTGGGATTTTGCCTGTAAATTCGCTGGGTTTTCAAATAAATTTTAAAGAGTCAACGAAAACCTCGGTTGTTTTTTTGGGGTCCACTTGCACCATGGCAGTTTTCTGGTACTGCGAGGCAAGCCAATCTAATGTTAATTCTTGCTGATCTTGTTGGTGTTTTTAAGATTCCCGTTAACGTTGTAAGGTTATTTTTAACGGCTTCTAAGACCACGTGTAATTCACGTAAAGCTTTTTGGCCACTTATTTTCTTTCACAATATTGCGCCTAGTACAAATTGTTTGTTGCATCCTTGTCCGCTTCCATAGAACTATAATAAGCTATTTATTTGTCTTTTTTTTATATTATGGTCGCTTCTACCCGAAACACAGGTTCAGAAGCAAGTCATTACTGCACTTGCACTCGTTCAAAACGCTGGAGTAAAAATTTTATAACTTAGGCCAATAAATTCTGAGTAAAAAGTTGCTAACCAAGCACCGGCATGAGTTCTCTAGAAGAGTTTACTTTTAAAATATCCATTTTGGACCACCCTGTTCCGACAATTTCCTTGCCTGTGCAAAATTATAAGCGCAATGTATTTAAATAAGAACAATTTGTGTAAAATCTGGTTATTACGGGAATTACAAAATATACTGGATAATTTTTAGATAGTACATTAACTTCAGAAGCATCGGGTTTCTGAAGTTATAAGCTTCAACCTGCTTTCTGATTTTTTTTTTAAATGCAAGAATATAAGGGTTGTATTCATACCGTTTCTGTCTAATCTGTGAGGAGGTTACGAAAACTAGCCAAAACTGAATTTCCTCACTTTATTCAAAGGTAAGATACTCTAATTAATCCATAATTAATATTACACCCACTTTTCTAAGCGTTCTTTATTTGACAAAAAGTATGCGCAATCACGGTTGCATATGGATAAAAAAAATCAAAAAACACTCTAATAATGACATTGAACTATTGTCCCGTCGACCCTCTAAAATACTGAGCACTCGTCGTAGGTTTTATCGAAGCAAACAGCACAACCGGCTCAAACAAGCAAAATCAAAACCTCATTCAAACTGCCGCCTCACACCGAAATCCAGCTACTCGAAAAATCACTTGGGAGTTTGGCGCGGATCAACACGAACGACGAGAATAGGCCGATATCCGCGCGGAACGGCAAAGATCCCAGGACGACGCCGCTACTTCCAGATTCACCTTCGCCGGCACCATTCCAGTCCCTCCATTATTTCGGCCTCAACGATTACGGCAGGTCGCCGCGAGCCCACGCCGCCGTGCTCCACCCTAGTATCAGCAACATCAGCTTCAACAGGGAGCTTCCGAAGAAGTCGCCCAACGTACTTCACAGTCTTAACAATGCTTCCAAACAGACGCAGGTGAGCGTCCTTTTCGATTATACTAATTTAGGTAAACAAATATTCGATTATTACCGACGAGTTGGTTGACAGTTGACAAAAACGTAACTACACTGCGCGCGAATATTTTAGAGGTTCGTTTAGTGGTGGGCTGTGATTTTGTCAAAAATCGGTAGATGTCGGGGGCGCTGTTTATGCAACACACATCACACAAACACAAACATCATGTTTTGTTATAAATTGCCGCGTACACGTTTAGAAGGTTGAATGAAGGGTCTATATAAAGGTTCTCGGTGCGATAAGAATATCGGATGTGAAATTTTATGGTTTATCCCATAGTGTGCAGAGGACTATATTAACATAAATTAAAGTTTAATGTTTATCGTTCCTGTAAAACACCATGTTTTGTTATAAATTGCCACGTACACGTTTATGAAGTCCAATCATAGTCTACATAAGGGTTGTCCATGCCATCAGAATGTTAGAGCTGACATTTATTGGTTTGTTATATCACGCAGTGTGTCGAAAAACAAATTAACCTAAATTAATACAAAATCATTAAAATTTTGTAAATTTGTAACTTTGTACATGCATTGCAGATTCCGGGCTTGTTTTACGTTTTGCACGAAATCGGGCGGTGTTTCTGAGAAAGAAAACGAAGATTTCAAATCTTTTGTTTCGTCGTCGCTTTAAAAATGCTTGTATGGTCTATGGTTGCTATATGATTGAAATGCATGTTTTCAGGTTCCTTTGCTGTCAAATCCGCGGTCGCAGTTCGTCAAAAAGCTTGAACGAAACGTGATGACGGAAAATATTTTCGGTTCAGAGGATCCGGTCAACTTCGGTGGTAATCCCACAACTTGGTTATCTGGTTATGCCTACAATAGCCAAAAGAAGCGGGAGCTACCGAAACACGCGAAGCCCGACGATTTCTCATTGCCAAGTTTGACAGGAGGTAGGTAGCAATAAAAATATCGCAGTAAGAGGCACTGATGAACGTTTTACGGGGCAGTTAGCGGTTCACCGAACAAAAACAAGAAAAAGGACGTGACAGACTTCGAACTTCCAATATCGACGGAAGTTAGCCCGGTGAGTCTATTTATTATTTGATCGTAGTCAATCGTGGTGGCGACATCTGTCGGCTTCTGTAGGATGTATGATTCTGCTGTCGACGTTGTTCACGGATAAGAGAAGTTTGATTAGTTTCGTAGTTTTGCGTTGTGTTAAATGTTTTTTCTACTCCCGTCTGTAAAATAGCTAATCACCCACCGATCTAGCGTGCGGGAAGCGTCACTTTACACGTCAGTTTCCTTTCGCATGAATCCGAGCCATTTCGGACATTTTCGTGTTGTTTTGCGAAAATGTAACCACAAACTAACGGTCGTAGAAAAAGTATAGTATGCAACATGTTCAGTAAACTTTTTAACTCACTCGTTTATTAAACACTCGCTCCGTTCGTGTGAAATAAACTCGTGAGTCAAATGCCGTTTACCGCAGTTGTTGCATAATATACTATTTCGATGTTGCTTTTTATTCATTAGTCGGCTTGGGCAAAAGGAGAAGTTTTCATTTTCGAATTTTCTCTTTGTTTTCAGAGAGTAGAATCGGCAACGTCACAAAACTCGCCCACCATTTAACACGCAAACACCTAGAGACACTTTTTTAACGTGCGTTAATTTTTTTTCGGACGTTTTGTTGTAGGCTTTCAGATACAAGAAAGCGAAACGGAAACGCAACGTTTTGGATATCGCGTTGCCGGTAACCGTCAAAGAAAAGCCTAGTTTTCCATAACCCAGTTGTGCTGTACAAACTTTTTTTTTCTGTATGTTTTACGTTATTAAATGTATATATAAAGGAGATGGAAGTTGTTTATGTGTGCGTTCTGTGGCGAAATAAAACAAACAACGTGAGTAAAAAACTTGGCGAGGGTGAGTTTATGGGACACAAAAGTTTAAAAAAGCCACCTGTTCAGAAATTATCGAGAATAGATTAAAAACTGAAAACTCATGTCAGTTACTAATGGATTAACCAATTTCCAAAAAGTTTTTTACTATCATGTTCATTCTAAGAGTCATGTTTTTCTTTTTAGAAAATGTTGTGTCCCTGACAACGGAACCCGAACCAAAAATATTTATTGCGCAAAGTTACAAACTATATAAAAATACACTTAGGCACATTCTAGAGAATCCGGTTAATGCGAGACATGCAAAAATATAGTCTTATAACTCGGGGGTCCAGAGTGGCCTCACGGCATGGACCTCTGACTGACCGAATAATAACAGCAGTACCACACAAACGCATATATATCCTATGTATAAAAAATGCGATATGTATTTAATTTAAACTACAATAAATCGGTATAAAATCACAGGCCCGTGGACGAGGGGTGTTAATTATCCCCGAAAAGCTCGTCTATCGCCGCCGTCGACGTCCTCGGACAGGGGTGCGCCAATGTTTCTCCACCCGTGAGTGGCTGCGAGTGGTGGTACTTTATGAGATCACCTGCAATTTCAATTCAAAGCTGTTACAGTTTTTTTTTTCTGTTTCTACAATGCGCAACCAGAAAAAAGGTCGCTTCCCGCGACCTTAATCGTATTCGCACATTCACCTACCTAAAGAATCATGTTCCATCTGATTATTCCCTAAGAAGCTATATTTCTGGGTCGCGTTGACCAGGTAGTGCTTGCACTTTTCTCTGGCTCGATAAGAAATGGCGTAACCCCACACCCTTTCAGAGAGCCTTACAAGATACGTGCCGTAGGGCTGGTCCAGTAGCAGCTTTTCCGCCTGTTGCCGCGTAATCAGACCTGCAAGGGACCGGAAAATTACCGATGACGTTCCTCCCAAAGGATAACATAATTAAAAATTGTTGTTTTATCGGTTTAGGATTAAAATAAGACGCCTTACTATTAACCTTATTTATTGTCATGAACACGGACGGTGGTCTGTGTTAACAATGTTAGTAGTGACCAAACGATTTATGATCAGCGTCTATCAAACACACGTATTAATTACAATAACGGAAAAACCGATTTGTGCTATAGATATGGGTTTTTGTTTTTCGGTACCATCACGATTTGTTTACGCAAATTACAGAAAAAACGAACCCTTTTTTTATGTGGTCTGTTACCTGACAAAATTTGTTGAGGTTATTCGCTACGTGTAATTTGGTTTTCGTTATATTTTGTGTCGAAAAATTTTTAAATGTGCCCTTGGTGGGTGTCTTTCAAAAACTGCTAGAGTTGTGACTTTGTTTTGTTTTCCAAAGGATGCGAATCGGTAAGTACCTGAATTTACCCTTTTTTTTCAAATTTTGCCCCCTTCTGATGATATACAATTATTATTTTTTCACCAGAATAAGTACATTACCAATTCACACCAATTAATGATACTGCTTCCAAAAAAGAAATCTAAATTTATGTTGCAACAAAGCTCGTATAAAAGCGGTGTCATGAATAATAATAGATAATGTGCTATCTTCAATGTGATTAACTTTTCACAATGTTTTCTCAGTATATCGAATCGTTATACAAAATTATTTCCCTCAGTTCAATAATGTGGAAACGCGTCATCAAAACGAGTCCTTTAATATCAAAGGTAGGAACACCTTTTGTCGCTTCTCTACAATCTCCAGAACGATATAAACCTAAATCCACCTCCACTAATTATAATCCTAACTTTTATCCTTTTACGCGTCTAATTCGTAAATTAACTGAAACGTTGTGAGCCCAAAAGAAATAAATGATTAGCAAATAGTGGACTCACCGTGGAACCAGGGCTCGATGTTGTTCGCGTCATCCAAACCGGCGCCTCTGTTTTTCTCCCTTGCTCGGTACCATTCCAGTACCGCTTGGCGACCTGGTGGTACCCCTGCGTTCACCGTACCGTAATTGGTATCGATTTCCATACTGGACGTCATTCTGTGCTCGGCTCTTGCTCTCCTCGCTATCTCCCGTATTTGTTGCTCCGCCTGTTTAGCTTTCCGCTCTGAAAATAACGAGTGTTTTTCCTAAAATGGTACCCAAAAAAAGACATGTTTCTGGAGCAAGTTTCCCTTGAAACCAGAGAGTAATGTTACATAACATTGTCATGCCATGGCGTCCTCGAGATTTATATAAATATAATATTTATTTCACACATATTTAATTATTTCTTGTAGTCAGAACTATCACTACGATAGCAAAGTAACCAACTCTTGTTGAGGAGCAGCAAAGGGATCGCCCAAGTTTCTCAAACAACAACCTGCATACCTTGCTCCCTCCAAAGCTGCTCCTTGTTCTTCTCCTCTTCTTCTGCCTCTCGGGCCACCTGCTGGTGCTTCTTTTGCAGATTGCGGAAGATCTCGCTCGTCCTCTCCTCGGTCAGTCTTTTCTCCCACAAAGCCACCCGCTGAGCAACCTTCTGGTGGGTATTCATCGATATTTCCTGCAGCACCTCCCTAGCGTCCACGAAATTGAACTTGTTCTTGTTCTGGTAGTGGTTCAGCGTGTAGTTGGGCGTCGCGTTCATCTTCTCCCTGAGCTCGTCCACCGAACAATAGATGTCCATGTCATCTTCGATGCGTCGATGATGAGACAAGTCTTCTATCTTCGGAGTGAGATCGATGTACTCGGAAAGCTGGGCCTCCATCTGTTTCCTCATCTGTTCCGCTTCCTTCTCGGCGATTTTTCTAGCTTTTTCTATCGCCTCCTCTTGAAGGATTTGCTCGATCGATTTGTCGTCTCGGTGCTCCCCCATCACCCACACCCAAGGTTCGCCGTCCGCGCCTTTGAGGAAACTCACGTTCTTCTTCTTGCCGGAAACGATCCTGGGCTGTTGGTC
The DNA here is from genome assembly GCF_029955315.1 of Cylas formicarius. Taxonomy (NCBI): domain Eukaryota; kingdom Metazoa; phylum Arthropoda; class Insecta; order Coleoptera; family Brentidae; genus Cylas; species Cylas formicarius. The sequence continues at coordinate 26,217,359 of NW_026844326.1, read as the reverse complement.
GCCTAGTTTTTGGTTCCATTCCTGCCACCTGCGCACCTGCTCCTCGCGCATCTTGCAGAACAGCGTCTGCTTCTGCTGCTCGTCAAGCTCCGCCAGGATCTCCGGATCCACGTACATGTCCCTGAGGATCTGTTGAAGCATGTTGCTGTCTATCTGGAATCCAGAAAATTTCGCAGTTGTAGGAAATAAGTGCATGGGTCGCCGCTAATTAAACAACCAGACGTGTTAGTTTGCTTCTACCCTTTTTCTATTTGACCAAGACATCTGCAGAAATAACTGATACACAGGGTGTCAAAAAAAAGTTTTAAATGAGAAGTGAGAATGTTAGTTTACATTGTTTTGGTTAATATCTCTATTATTCATCTTATTTTCGTTTGTTTTGGTACACTTGGTACCCACTAGATTAATATTTTCTAATTAAAGTCGTAAATATATCAAAAAAAGTAATCTACTATAAAAAATAGTTCTTATTAGCTCCGCGTGTGTAGCATATATAGTATAATTTGTAAATAAAAAGGGCTATTATACCGCAGTAACTTTCACCTGTGATAAATCGTCATCTCCTTTGACGTGAAAATTATTATTAATCGATGAATGTATTTACTTTCTTTCGTGCATTCGACAATAAAAGGATAATAAGGTATGTAAGTAACCAGGAATGCCCTTCAAAAAAAGAAAAACTAATAAAAAACAAATGCTGTAAAAATTATCAGGTACATTGGGTACCTTCGTATACTTCAACCAGACATATAGTGCTTTTACAACCAACCTCGTGATTAACTTTGCCTACTGTTTATTACTCCAAAACCGCATAAAACATGTACATTAAAAGTAACAATTTATTGCGTTCTATTTCATTACAAAATATTAAATATGATAATAATAATACTGTCGTCGCTTGATGTTAAAGTAAACGCTTCTACTTATTTAAAAATACCCCGTAGAATCTATGCGTAATTAAATTTTCGTTTAAATTCCGGTAAAATTGTGGTCCGTAATAGAAAATAATTTTATACCTATCTGTGTTTAATATTCTTCGGTTTGGTATACTACTTAGTTTAAGTTTATTAGTAATCATTCTTATTTCGTGTGTAATACAGCGTGTGTTGAATCGTGTGCGAATTATGCAAAATATGTGCGAGTCTAGTGTATCTCAGGAGATGGTCCCGCCCAAATGTAGAAAACACTATTCTATTGAGACTAAGGAAGTTATAAACAATGTTTATTTGACTCTCATTGAAACGGGGTGCCAGCAAGCAAGCATCTTTAGAAGAAACGGGCACATTGACGAAAATTCCAACATCAACTGTATGGAAAATTGTGAATAACCCCATTTCAGCTAGGAAAAAAAAAGCGATGCTGACATTTTCTCGAGTGTAGATGAAAGTGATCAAGATCCAATACGGCGTAAAATTTACCAGTTATACGAGGAACAAAACGTGCCTGCATTAGATATCTTAATTAGGAGGCTTGAAAAAGATGAAACCGGTGTTAAATGTGACAGAACTACCTTATGGAAGTGTATTACATGGGTCTTAGATTTAAAAAAATTGACAAAAGGCAGTTTTAATGGAATCTGTTAGAATTCGGAAATGGCGATTGGAATACCTAGAAAAAAATTGGTTTTACAGAGAACAACAAAGGTCAATTATTTACTTGAATGAAACCTGTTTCGACACACACACACACACACCCGGAAAATGGTTGGGTTGGCTCAACTGATGAGTGTAAAACAAACACGCCATCAAAAAGAGGTAAAGGAATAACTATTTTGCATGCTGACTCTAAAGATAGTTCGATTCCAAATAGACTTTCTCTGTCTGCGAAAAATATTAAAGATTCTTCTCTGGATTACTATGAAGACACCACCGCTGATTTATTTGATAAATCGGTTTAAAAACAAACTAGTTCCAAACATTCCTCCTAATGGCGTAATTGTATTGGACAATGCAAGTTGTCACAGTAGACAGTTGACTAAAACCCCTTCCTCATGTGACACAAAAGCAACAATCCAAAACTACATGCATAATAACGACATTTATTTTCACGAAGATTATACCAAAAAGCAATTGATTGAGGTTCTACAAAGCTTGAACCTACAAAAGTAATACGTCTGTCATAATTATGCAAAAAATCTAGGGCATACAGTTTTAAGGCTTCCACCTTACCACTGTATATTTAATACCATTGAACATGTATGGCACCAACTGAAATCTGCTATTCGTCGTAACAATGTTTTCCCCGTGTTAACTCCAATGTCCTCAAACTTATAGAAACCGAAGTTTTTAACATCCCTCCACAAAGTTGGTCAAATTTTGCTAAACATATAGAAAAACGAGAACAATCGTATATCCATATTGCCAATAATATAGAACAAATAATAATTAGAACAGGCGATGATAGCGATAGTGGTACTGTTATATTATGTGAATAATTTTAAGTAATTTAAGTAGGTACTAAAAATAATTTGTAATTTTATTTTAGATTTAAACATAAATACCTAACAAAACCCCTAATAATTAAATTCTAAGCAAAGTACGGACCTGTTCGGCCATATTTCATTCTTACAGCTTGCCCGGGTCTTTCCCTTAATTCTTATCAGTTAATCACTTTCTTAAATCTGTGAACAGACTTTACTGTAAAATACTTAGAACGTCAAACCAAAAAATGCACTATATTTTTGGTCGTATAATCCCTACATTTGTTTGCTGTTTCTACGTTGCAGAGTATATATGAACAAGCGCAAAATCGTATTTTTATGGACGATTTGCCACCATTTAGAGGACAAGAAATGATTTTATATAGTTTTACATTTATATAATAATAATAATCTAGTGAAAAAATTGTGCTCATCATTTAGAGTTAAATTTTAATCAATGTTGTTAATGTTGTTTACCGGACGTATTGTTGAAAATGGCGGTCCCAGAGCCTGACTAAGGTTTAGCACGGTATTGAGAAAATTTACATACAAAGTGATAGGCTACGTAGGAGGCAGGATGTCAGAACGACGCTATCCGTCTAGCGTTTCAAATCCCGAGGCTTATATACGTCACCCGAAACATATTAATTCTCGCTCGCCGAGTGGTAATAAGCCTGTTCCTCTTTATCGGATTGTTTATTTGCTTATTAAACGAATTTCACGGTCGAGTAGACGCGACGATATATGGCCAGATCCGTTTCCCTTCTTTTTTCTATTTAAAACGCGATCGTTAAAGCCGTTTTAAGAGCCCACTCGACTGATAAAATTATCGGTACTTTCATCGAAGTCGTTCGGATCTCTAATCGCACGTACAATGGCGGCGACGGAATTTTCAGGAGGAGGTAAAACATCGGAAAGCGACATTAGAAACGTCTTTCTACTCGACGGAATGGAATCTGACAAATAGGCGTCTAATTTCTGGCGGACGCGCCGGGCCGTAAAATTTTGAGCCGCGAAATGAAATTATATTTTGTGATATCATTTCAAGAAATGTTGATCCGGTGGAAAATTCTAACTACTGGGTCTTGGCGCGAGGGTCCACTTGACCTAAAAACGCGACGTCTTAAAGGTCCAGTAAACCTCTGTGGGCAGATGGTTTTGTTCGCCATCATCTGCGAGACGGAGACCGTTATATATGTAGATGCTGCGATAGCGGTTGCAGGTCAATGGGGAATCTCTAATTAAGTGGGCAAGCCAATACCCGTAAAGTGGTACGATACTGTAGTAGTCGGAGCCGGCGTAGAATCGCCAATATCTCCACGCAGTGACGGTTACGGTCGGATTGGCAACGCCGCATTGGGTTTGTAATCTACGCACCACCTAGACGTTTTATAATTTGGCCGATTTTTTTTTTTTTCTAATTTCAAATCAACCAAGAATCCGAGATATTAAGAAAGTAAACAATTTGGCAACGCGGTACGTAAACCCACAGAAAATATAATGGAAAAATCAAAGGTACTTCTTGAAGCGAAGTTCGATTTTAATTTTTTTCGTACTCTGTAGTACTCATATTCTCGTGATCATGATTTTACCGCTCAATAAAAACTTTTCCGTCATATTATGGGCCTACGAGTATGTCATCCGTCAATTTACCTAACCAACATCATTCTGTGTTTTTTGGTGTGGAGTAGAACGCCTTATATTAAAAAAATGAAAATATTTTTAGGAATAACCACGTCTAGCTCATCCTATTGAAGTCTCTTTGATGTCTCAGAGAGCGGTCAAGATAATCCTATATCAAAGGAGTTAGAAATGTGACCGAAAGCCGCGCAACAGCCAAATATGCCGTAAATATGCCGCGTCGTAACTAATTGACGATCTGTGTAAGCGGCCATTTATTTATTTATTTATCTATTTCAACGGCTGAGCCAAGTTACAACAAAAAAAGGATAGGTTATTTTTTTTAGTATCACACTAATACTTCCTTGCAATTAATCATTTCTTTTAATTTATCTTGGTCGTATGCCGGTAGCAAAGGGATCAAGACAGCAGTTGTTAAATAACCTGAAGGTCCGAGTTAAAGAAAAATAACCATAGTTGGAGGGGTGAAATGGAATACAAAACATAGGGGAGTTCTGAAGTCTTTCAAAGATATTAAAACGAAGCACATTCAAAATTTTATAAAACCTCAAAATATCGGAGTAGGTCCTTCTAATTTTTAAAGACCATCTATCACAATTAATGTGATAGTTAGGAACCTCAGAAACGCCCTTTGATCAGCCTCCAACCTGTCAATGTGACATATGTAATGTGGAGACCACACTAGCGATGCATACTCAAGAGAAGATCTAACTAAGGAGCAACAAAGGGTTTTAAAATAGTAGGATAAGGATAATAAAACCAAGACTTCTAATGACCTTCGGAACAATGTCTTCCAGCTGACCCAAAAAGATCGGTTTGCTGTGAAACATGACTCCTAACTTTGCTGGCACACTCTTTGGTTGTGTTGTTAATAACATATCTATTTTAAAAACTATTAGCTAAGCGAGAACAATAAAACACTTTCCAACATTTAGATCGAGACCATTTTATCTGCACCACAAACTGACATTATTAAGGTCGCTCTGAAGAATGATTCAATGGTTTTATAAAATTTAAAATCATCTCCAAAGGCAAGATGTTGAGAATACAGAGCCACATCACTCAGATTAAAGAAAACTGGACCTATGTGTGAACCTTGAGGGACACCCGAGTGCATCAGAATTTCTCTAGAAATATAATTGTTGATTCGGATCTGCTGTATACGCCCGTGACAAAAGTCAACCAGAGTGCAACCCAGTCCTAAGATCCTTATGACTGACTCCGTCAAATTCCTTAAAAGCCCGTGTCCACTTGTTTAGACTTTTCAAAAGCACTCAACAGATCCTGCTGATAAGTGAGCAGGTTAGCTACGGTGGACCTAGCCTGAAAACCCCTTGCCGGTTGTCACACATAACTTTTTTAAAATGCCAGGTTAGGATGACAGAATAGCTTATCACAATGTTTGGGAATGACATATTGTATAGTTACTAATATTGCTTCTGTCACTATTTTTAAAAATGAAAAACACCAGACGATAGAGAAGCATTAAAAATCTGGTGGAGGGACTATATACACACACACACACACAGACACACCACATAAAATAGATTTAGTTTGAAGGCAAATGATATTTTACTAGTTGTTCCTGTTCATGTTTTTATCGGCATCTCTAGCAGCCTATATGCCTTCCACCTAAACTGTCATTTCAAATCTCGCTCGTTAGTTCTACAAATGGTGGCTGTGACATTTTATCTACAGGCGATTAATAAGCCATTAAGTTTGTGTGTTTTGATTAGGTCAGTGACGTCATTCAATTGCTCACGCATGTAGGTACGTCATATCTTTTTTTTGCGATTTGTCGGGAAAACTGGGTAACGAACGAGGAAGAACGGGGTTTGAGGTCCGTCGAATATTAGTTCGACTCGCGCCGATCGCGAAACGCGACCTTGAACCACTTTGCTAAATTGTTTTTCTGCTTACGGCGGATCGGGATCACGGGTTGGGAAATTAAGCGGAATTTATTGCAAATGCCACGCGGGATTTATTTAATATTGCGTCAGTTTTACCGAGGCTGATTACGACGAGAGCGCGGGCGGATTAACTTTATAATATTTGAAAAAAAAACAGTTCGCCATTTTATTTTACGAGCCGTTTTAAATCGCGAACCTTTCCGAAGACAAAAGAACACGCACGTCAAGTGCGCGCCGATCATCTCGATCACCTCGCCCGGCCAACCACGACCTTGAATCGTCAAGTATAAACAAAGATGAACAAATTGTCGGGTACAAAAATTTCCTCGTCGCGAACAAAAGACGAACGTTCGGTATGGAATTCCGTGTCGGCTAAGCAACCCATTGGCGGCACTGCATTAATTTCCGCTTTAAATTCGAACCCGCTTCACCGAAGGGCCGTCGGGTTTTAGTTTCTCCGTAAATAACCTCAATCGCCTGGAGTATTCAGATTTTCTATAAATAACGACTCCCGCGTCGCTCTAATTTGTTTTTGTACGTGGATTCTATTCGTCACGCCACCGGTGATAATTAATCAAACCTAGTAAAAGGTTATTGTAACGCAATATGCAATAAGGCACGTATTTAAGCGCCCTGTCTTGTTTTTCGACTATGGGCGAAAAAATACTTAGGCAACCAGCTTAACAATCGTGGTGGCTTGGTTGCAGGGTGGCCAGATAATAAAAAACTATTCGTCGTAGAGATTTGCGGTAAAAAAATTATTATGAATGTGACCCAAAGAAGATCGTGGAAATTAGATTTCCAAGATGGTCGCCAGGGAGTGTATTAAATGTAATTTTTCACTAAAATTCTTCTGGTCAATGTACCAAAAAAAATGTTTTTAAAATCTAAGCTTTATACGAGTAATTTTTGACGTATCTATGTGTTATTTTGTTAAATAAACAGCCACTAAACGACTCAATGGATTTTAACAAACTTGGTCTCATTAAAAAAAGTTTTTATTGCTCTGTCTTATGTCTGCTTCTTAGTGATCTTGCTAGAGTGCGTTCTTTGATGTAATAACAGAAAATTTCAAAATTTTCTAAAAAAATTAATACAGTAATTCGCTTTTTTGTAGCAAAATGATTCCTAAATACATATCTTGATATGTTATTTTTAGCCTTAAATATCAAGAAAGAAATTTTAAATATCATAAAATTTTGAAAAGTCGATATTACACTAGGAATTTTCCTTATTTATTTGTTTTTTTTTAAAGATCTATTCATAAAATTTCATAATTTTATAATTTTGAAACGATAAAGGTATTCTTAGTTCAAAAAAATAAAAGGAAACACGCGTAGGGGCACAGTAGATATTATAATATGCAAGTGCAAAATATGAAGGGTAGGCCATGGAAAAAAAAAACAAATACCTAAAATCAACTTGTCAACAAAGTTTGTATTAAAAGTATATTTATTATAGAGGCCGTGTAAGTAAGGCCTTAAAACTGTCTCGAATAGTATACAGAGCAAGCTAGAGTGCGAAATTTGCGTAATTTTGGAAGCTGTCGATTTCATTTGCGAAAACGATCAGCTAGAGCACCGGAAGTCAATGATATTGTTGATGTCTTAGAACATTTAAGGAGGCATAATAATAAATTTTATGGCATCAAGATACGGGTTTCACTATCCTATTTAGGCATCATTTCACTACATTTTTATTGAAAAAGTCATAATATTGCATTTAAATGTTTAGGGAATTTTACAATTTTCTGTTATTATATTAAAGGACGCGCTCTAGTGAGATCACTAAGAACAAGATGACTTTCGGCAAATCGTCGCTGGGCGGGGCGAGTTCTTCGACGCAGCTTTGTATTTCAAAAAGAAGTGTAAATACAAAAATTGTAACTCTTGATGCGGCCTATAATACCGTTTAAACGAATTAGCCATATTTTCTACAAATTTTGATTTACGGCAAATAATTTATTTACTCTGGAAAAGAAAAAATTTCAGGGAGTTTTATATTTTTGTCTATAATTGAAAAGCCCTTTATATAATCGAAAAAGTGCTTGAAATAAAAGTTATAATACCGGATCTTCTTCAGTTCCTGGTTCAAGAACTTTGACAATCGGGTTAATAGTTTTCGAGCAAAATATTTTTTTTTTATTTAAATTTTTTAAATTAAGTGTGAACTTTTACCTCTCTGCTAAATTCGAAGTCGATAGCTTCACCCTGTACAATAGTGAAAACCTTTAATACAATAGTTTTAGCTGTCCATAAACAATACAATACAATAGTGTTAGCTGGCCCGAAACTGACAACTAAACTAACCACCATAAAGGGACCCCCAAATTTCAGTGCGAATACCGGCCACACCCTGTACATTTTTGAAAATGATGAAGAATAAAGATTTATGGAATTTGATCTCGCAGATGTTGTCGGTTTCCGAGAATTCATTTTTTTCTTGTACCCTTGCCAACGTGATTTTTAATTTTTTAAAAATATATCCTTATCTCTCAGTTCCCCCCCCCCCATCCCGCAACCACAACTTCCTTAGGTTCCGTTAGGGATCTACGCTCTATACGTACGCAAATTTTAATTCAATCGATTTTTCGAAAGTATTACAAGTAACATGGGTTTGATAGAGCAATAATTTTTTTTTAATGAGACCAAGTTTGTTAAAATCCGTTCAGTCGTTTATAGGAGCTCTCTACGACGAATAGTTTTCGAGTTACAGCACGTTGCATTCTTATCTGGCCACGTAGTACAGCGCTTAATTTTAGATCTGGTATTTCAAAAATGTCCGCACTGGTGGTGCTCGAGGGCTGTTCATTACACAGAGTGCTTTATAATTATTTCAGGTTTAAATAATTACCGAACCTGGTTAAAACAACGTTACGAAATTTGGGTAGTGCATTTCCGACAAATTAAAAATGAAAAGCCGAAGTCATTTTTTTTTTGTTCGTCCTGGGGATAACAAAATCGGCAATAGGGAAAAGTAATAAATATTAACTTAAGGGGTGGCGTAAAGCTTTCAACCCTGAATAACACTCTCCCCAAAAACCGTCCACTCAGAAGTGGGATTAAATTAATTAAAGTTTCTTGCCACTGCGCTGTCCCTTTCGAAAGTTCAGGAATAGACACATTATCTCCGTTCGAATTTGTTGTAAGATTCAGCGCTGCACCGTTTGTGCAATTGTCTGCCGCCATTTTCACACTAATTCGTATTGCTTTTGCACCACGGGACTCTGAACTATCCCACTTCTGATGTTAACATAAGGGGAGGCGTAAAAACCAAAGCACTGATTAATTGTACTTGCATTTGAATATACTAGTTAAGCGAGAGAAATGCGATCGTGTTTATGAATTTTTATTTGTTGCATGCATCAAACAACAAAGCAACAGGATTACCAGCAATTATTCAGACAAGATATATTATGTGAGTTGAATATATATTTAATAATTTACATTATGCACTATTGACAAGTCATCGTCTCAGTTCACAAAAAATCAGTATCGATAAAACGCATGAATGTTAAAAGACATTTTGTTTAATGCTTTTGTTAGAACACGAAAAATATAAGTTATAGTAGTTTCTGTTGGCAACTCGACTTGTGTACTACAAATGGGTATAAAAAACGAATAAAATTTTATGTCCGGTTTCGTGACTGTGTTCGGCAATTTCTGTTGAGTTTATTTGTTTTAATCTTACGGCTGTTTCATGTTGTTTGAGCCTAGTTGATATTTTTCGTCCGGTCTCTCCAATATATTTATGTGTTTTGCAGTACTTAAATCCAATTTTACAAACAACTCTACGGAGGGCGGCACGGCTTATATTTATATTGGTGTCATCCTCTTCTAGCTTCTTTTTCAGTCCAGCCAAGGTAGGAACTACTTAGCTTTGATAAAGAAAATATCACTATCACTGATCACTATTGTCTATACGGTGAGTTTGAAAATCACTACTTTTTTTTATTCCTTTTCATCAGTTCTCCACTATATCCACTAATATCCCTTATCGGCGATATTGGCGTTTTTGTCAGTCGAGAGCTTTTATTTAAAGCTTCTTGTTGAATAAGTCCTATAAAGTTTCATACACATTTTTCATAACCTGACAAATGACTTCACGGCCACATTATTATACTTTTTACAAAACTTCTGGATCCCTCCTGCGTCGAAGTTGCGGACGTTTCGCCAATCAGCCTGTTGGCTTTTTCAAAGCTTAACTGAAACTGGCTCGTATTGTACTCTGTACCTGCTTATATATTGTTTGAGGGGGCGGAGCTAAATGAAGGGCATAAACATCGTCTCGGATGACTGATTCCCAAATTGGAGACAGGTAGAGACCTGAGTCGTGGTTAAGATTGTTAGGTTGTTTATAGATTTCTATAGACTCTTGGGATTTTTCTTTGGTAGAAGAAGTGATTACATGGAAGAGTTTTAGTTTTATCGAATAAAATTTTATGACCGGTTTCATGAGTGTGTTCGGCACGAGTTTATTTGTCTTAGTCGTAAGGCTCTTTCGTGTTCTTTGAGCCAATATATTCTTTGCCGCATATGCATGGAAGGCTTACGTTCTCTTATTTCTGTGTTCTGTGGTGGCGTCATAAATCTACCGTCGGTTCGTTACGCTCCTTACGTAATACGCGTTACGTGGGCTTTAAAGGAACTGGAAGTTTTCCACTTTCATGAGCATCTATCTCGTCGAAGAATCGCCGGAAAAAAATGTTAACCCGGCGCAGTTGGGTAATCCCTATCTCGTCGACGGCGAAAATTCCGCAGATGCCGTTGTTTCGTCCCGAGCCATTGGCGTGCGTCGCGTAATTGATCATTAAATTGGCCGTTGTGCGGGGAAATTTGCATCGCAAATGCGAAGGCGTTGTTTGTTTTTTAATGGTGACGATGGGGGCGCACTTTTTAACTCGCCTCCCCCGATATGCGACGTTTCGCCCTAATATACCATATCAGAGCCAATAATTGCGCGGATCTGCGTGAGAGAGCAGCCCATTGTTTATTTATAGAGGTTAACGATACTTTGCCGTCGCTGTTCTGTGTTAAGTGGGACACGGACTCCCGATACACAATGCCATCCGTTTTTTTTTTGCTGCACGAACAATATAAAATTTGTTGCTCGATTTATTCAATTTTCTAAGTTGTTAAAATAAATGATGTTTTCTATCATTTCAAGAATAAAGCAGGGTCATTAGAAAGAAAACCGCGGCACTAATCTAAAATAACGCAAACAATGAGAGTAGTATCTGGAGTTTACGCCATTATTTACAGGATATACGGCCCGCCAAGAACAACGCAGGTACTAAAAATTAAACCAGGCATTAAATTTTTTTGTTTTAGTTTCTGAATGACGTAAAGATACTGTCAAGGTTGATCTTTTATAACCTAAAGAATAGACTGTCAGTTTTATAAAAGCCCCGCCCACACGATGCTATTTCTACATGTATTCTGCACGTATTTTTTCATGTAAATATTGCAACGTGTCTATCACCAAAATGCAAGAAATTTGGCGGATAAAATTACCAGCTATTTTTTCCCGAATTTGTGCGTGAAAATCGGCGCAAAACATTTGTTTTAATAAACTTATGGGTTTAACCCCTATGAAAAATGTAAATAAAGTTGAAATCACGAAAATGACACTTAAAAGTCTAAATATAACTTTATGGGATAGAGTGTTGGGCAAACTTTGATGTTTATTTAAAAAATCAAATATCATTGTTTTTTATTTTAATTGATTTTTATTTTAATTTCATAAGAATATCTATTGCTTGTTTTTTTTCTTTGTAGCAATTAAAAAAATATTTTAATTCGAGCTTTCGGTGCATTTAAAACTTTGAAATAAAAAAAAAAATCACTTATTAAGATCTGGTTATCTAGAAAAACTTTATTAACAAAATGTGTAAATATGTCCATTGACGGGTGTTCATTGCAACAATAACAACTGAAAACTTGAACTGAGGTGGTTTTTACTTGATGAAAATTCATTTATCAAATGTTATATTTACAAACTACCTGCTACTATATATACCGAAAAATTACCATAAAGCCGTAATTAAAGTTGTTGTGAGAATTTAAGTTCAATAAAGAAAAGGTATTTAAATCTAATTGATCGTTAAACATTACATTGAATGTCAATCTCCATTGCTTCGAATAAATTTAATTTTCTACTTTTTATGGTTGGATGTAAAATATCCAAATTGTCGTCAAAAATGTGTTTTTCTGTGTTTAGCATAATTAGAATCTAGACTATTGCTTTTAAATGCTCGTTTATGTTCGTTGATGCGTTTCTTGAAGGATCTACCTCTTTGTCCAATATAAATTGTAGGACAAGATCCGCATTTCAACCTGTAGATACCTGATTTTTGAGATTTTAGACATTTCGTTTTATTGTTTCTCAAAAATTTTCCTATTGGGTTCTTAGTTCTGAAAGCTATTTTTAAACCACATTTTGACAAATGTTTTGAAACTTTTTCACTAGGTCCTCCTATGTATGTAATTGTTTTAAATTGTTCGCATTCTGTATTAGGTTTCGTATAAATAGAGTTTACTGTTGTCTGGATTTGTTTTTTATTTTTAATTTTATCTATAACGGACTGATTGTAGTTGTTGTTCAATGCAATTTGTTTAATGATATTAAGTTCTTTGTTGTAATTTTCTGTTGAGAGTGGTTAGTAAATATTTTAAAGTTCCACACAGATTTGAAATAATAAAAAAATGAATTAATAAAAAATGCAAGCGAAATACAGTGGCGGACATCACAGGAGGATGAGACTGATATTGCGAAACAGCTAGCAATAATAAAACTGTTCCTGTGTGAAAAGGGGGGGAAAATCAGTATTCTTGTTCAAACGATACATCGAAAATGCAGAAACATAAAGTATATATTATTATGTTATTTAAAATTAAAAAATTCCTAGTCAAAATTGCGTGCATTTTTAACAGCAACTTTTATCTGCTCATATACATGCATCGTGTCTACCGGGTTAAAACATTTCGGGTACAATTAAATTCACCAAGTTGGCAACACCGGATTATTCTGGGAACTTTTTCTTGCTGCCGTTAGTAATTTTTAAAATTGTAAATAATAGCGTTCTGTTCTGTTAAAAAATAAATAAAACGTCGAAGATTTGGCACCACTGAGAGGGGAATGTGATTCTCTATGTCGTAAACTGTCAATCGTTTTGCATTGTCACCTTAAATTGAACGATTGCATCGCTATGTCGTTGGTAGTTTAATTTGTTAATACGAGCATTGTTTGTGTCTCGAACATTTTTTCTCGTTGGTTTTGATTAGTGTGTGAAGTGAAGCGAATCGCAACCGTGTCAAAATTATCGCATTTAGTTAACTAAGAATTCGAAAAAATGCATTAAAAACGCCGGACAAATAATGAGAAACTATGAATACGTAATCGTCGTGGGTTGAAGCCCGGTTCGGAGCGATTGTGTTTAAAGTCAGTGCGCAGTCATTTGCACAAGTTTATTGTCGTTGTCACAACGCGTTCTCAAAGTGAGGGTGGTATCTAAACTGTATAAAAATCGGCCCATTGTGAAGTTTTGACTTGAATTTCATTTTTTTTTAGAAACCACTGATCAGATCAAAGAAATATATGCTGCTTAAAAGACAATTTAATATGCTTCAATACGAGTTTAAATTAATTAAAATTTAAAATAAACAAGAATTAAAAGTTCAGATTTTCACGAAATTATATATATACATTATTCAGTATATATAGTAGCAGGTAGTTTGTAAACATTATATTTGACAAAGACAGGGTGTTGTCGAAACAATTGTCGTGTAATAAAAAAATATATATAATTTCGTGAAAATCTGAACTTTTAGTTCTTATTTATTTTGATAAATCGATTTTCATCAAGTAAAAGTCACCTAAGTCCAATAATTAAAATTTACTTCTGCTTTTTAGGTTTAGCATAGTAAAATAACTGCACGAGTTAAATTAACTTTCTTTTGTTACTAGATACATATAGGGTTATTGACAATTGGCACCTCGACACTAATTTTTTAACAATGGGTATGATCCACTCTTGCCCTAATAACATCTCTTGCTCGCTTAGGCATAGGTCTAATCAAGTTCGCTATTGTTTCTTGTGGAATGTTAAGCCACTCCTCCTCTACTACAATAAGCTCTGGGATCGAGGTGGGGGTACGAAATCTAGCTTGAATTCTGCGTTTTAGCTCATCCCATAAATCTTCGATCGGATTGAGGTCGGGACTGCATGCTGGCAACTCCATAACTCGAAAACATCCTTGCGGTGTACGGCCTAGCATTGTCATGCATAAAAATGAATTATTCTCCAATATAGTCGACATACGATTGTTGATGAGCTGGAGTAAGGTTTGGACCAGTTCCAGTTGTTTTTGGGGTGAGGTTATTTTCCTTCAGTCTTCTTCTCACTATCCACTGACCACTCTTCGAACTTCATGGAGCCGTTGTTGCACTTGAACTGCATTAAGGTGACGATTTCTTATTATTGTTGAAACAATAAAGCGGTCATCACGAACCGTTGCGGTGTAGTAGCCATCAAGCTAACACAATTAAACGCTATCCAAATGGTTAAAAATGAATAATACGAAACTTCCAGTTGCAAAGGCGATTAATTTATGTCTATAATAAGCTTATTACTATCACTATAGCTGTAGCTACGCATATAAAGTATCAGCACTCTTGACAAATTTAAACTCATACTAAAGCGTATTAAATTATCTTCCAAATAGTATGTTTATTTTTTGGGTCAGATGAATAGTTTCTAGAAAAAAAATATACTAAAGTGAAAAATGTAGACTGGCTCGATTTCTATGCACGCAACTTTAGTTCCGCTATATTCCGTAATGCTAGAAAAACCGGACGACGACCCGCATTAATTCTAATGAGTTCTTAAAACCGGACCCGTCTGTCCGGTCAATGTCAAAATTCCCCGGCACTAACGCCTAGGTATTTATACTTTCACGCGTTCTCATATAGTCTCAATCTTCACCGGGCCGGATTTTGCATGGAAGTTACCTGCCTACGGCAACAAAACTTGGGTCCGGTAGGTATTAAAGGACATTAGGGACGGACTCTCAAAGGTTTTGGTAATAGTACAAAACTTGTTGTTTACTTAGCTGGGTCTAATTTTACTAAATAAACGATTTTTTTAAATTTTGATTTTAACAACATTTTTTTTATAAGGAAAATTTTAAGCACTTTTAATTAAAAAATGGATTAAAAATTAATTCAAATCAAAATTACTTTAAAATGAAATTATCCTTAAAAAATTCTATATTCTTTTGAATCATATTAAAAAAATAGCCCAAAAAAGTATGTTTGTAATTTATTATATGTTACAATTTTGATAAAGTAACATGTGTGCTGTTCCATTTCATAACAATAATTTTTAAAGAACTTACCGGGTGGGCAAAAAAAAACGGAGAAAAATGTTTTTACCTGTTAATATATTAGGTTGTTCGGAAAGTCATATCGTTTTTTCCCGTCAGAGGACTTAATTACGTTTTTTCGAAACCAACTTCACACTTAAGCCGCATAACCATTATATGTCTTGAGAACTGATATTGCAAGGCTTGTGTGTGAAAACGTTCTATTAATTCTACGCAGTAGTTTTTGGTTGGTGCCCTTTTAAATATAAAGAGCAATAAGCAGCATTTTCGTCATATTTTACTTTTTTACTTCAGAAAAGGTAAAAATGCTGTCCAAGCGAGAAAAAAATTGACGGATGTGTATGGAGAAGGCGTGTTAACAGTACGCCAGTGCCAGAACTGGTTTGCAAAATTTCGATCCGGCAATTTTGATGTCGAAGATGCACCACGGTCTGGAAGGCCGGTCGAAGCTGACAAAGATGCGATAAAGGCATTAGTTGATGCAAATCGGCGAATAACCACACGAGAGATCGGTGAGAGATTAAATTTGTCGAATTCGACTGTTTATGGCCAATTGAAAGGCATGGGCTTAACCTCGAAGCTCGAAGTGTGGGTGCCCCATGTCCTTACGGAGCGAAATTTGTGTCGTCGCGTTGACGTGTGTGATTCGCTCCTCAAACGTCAAGAAAATGATCCATATTTGAAGCGGATTATTACTGGGGACGAAAAATGGGTTGTATACAACAATGTTAAACGCAAGAGGTCATGGAGCAGAAAAGATGAACCGGCTCAAAGCGTGTCAAAAGCCAACATTCACCAAAAAAGGTGATGCTCTCCGTTTGGTGGGATGTCAAAGGAATCGTTTTTTTTGAGCTTTTGCCGGACAATACAACAATTAATTCAGAAGTCTATTGTCATCAACTGGACAAATTGAATGATTCACTTAAAGAGAAGAGGCCCGAATTAATCAACAGGAAGGGTGTAGTGTTCCACCAGGATAATGCGAGACCTCACACATGTTTGGTCACTCGCCAAAAACTTTTACAGCTTGAATGGGACGTACTGCAACATCCACCATATTCTCCAGATCTGGCGCCTTCCGACTACTATTTGTTCCGGTCCATGCAAAATTTTTTGGATGGCAAAACCTTTACCTCAAATGAAGATGTCAAAAACCACCTGAACCAGTTTTTTGCCAGCAAGGACCAAAACTTTTATGAGAGGGGAATTATGTTACTACCAGAAAGATGGCAAAAGGTGTTGGACCAGAATGGCCAATATATAATTTAATAAAATATTTATTCATTATACGAAAACTGTCTTTCATGTTCCCCAAAAAAAACGAAATGACTTTCTGAACAACCCAATATTTTATATTGAGCGATAGAGTAACTTAAGTTTGATTCATGTAAGACAGTGTTATCTATTATTTTTGGCATTTCAATATTGTCACTATGCGATGTCATGCTCTTTTGACACTGAGACTAACTATAAATCAAAACCTTGAATGAACGCTCTTATTACAAAGCAATGGTTTAACTTTTTTAGACCTACGACTAATGCAAAAATTGTAACAAAAACCAGGCAAACTGAATGATACTTTAGATGTATAAAAACCCTGTTATTGTTTTATTTCAAACAAAATTAAGTATTTTTAAAAATATTGAATAATTATTTTTTTTGTTAAATTTTTAATTTTGGGACACCCTGTATCGTTATTTTTTTGTTTACTTAAATATAATTATTACAAAATGTATCTACATTTTGTGTAGTATCATTAAACCGTTTTCATGATTTAATTAAAAACTGTTTGTATATATAGAGTTTTTTTGTGAACACCTTAATAATTATATTGTATTAAAGTTTGGTGTTCGTAATAATTTTTCTTTTTATTGATGTGTTTTTATTAACATTAAGTAAAATTTATTGGCATTACAAAAAAATCGAATTAGTCAAACACCTAGGGTTTCCCTGGCCCACTGTGCGTCGCTTTGATAAAGACAATATATATTCTTTCTTATTAGGTCCTATCACTATTCTCTATAGTTTGAAAATCACTGCGTTTATTCTTTGTCTTCGATTCTCCAATATTAATAATATCCCTTATCGACGATATTGTGCGTTTTTGTAAGTGGACAGGTTTCCTTTAAAGCTTCATGTTTCATAAGCCCTCTTGTTCTATTCTCGTAAAATAACTTTTTCGAAATGCACAGTAAAAACGATTATTCAACACTGCCACACTCAAGAAATATACCAGAAAGAAAGAAATATACCTGGCCCAACCCTGCCTTGTCACTCAAGTAAGAATAATTTTTTTGTTATTAGCTTTATCCAATAACAATAGGTAATAACGTCTTTATAGTTTTATTTTTGGGAGGCTCCCTCGAAAGCCAATACGATGAATATTGAGACAGCCTATACATGTTTTTATTTGATTATTCGTTATCGTTGATGGAGAGCCGTCGCGACATGCTTTTCCAATTCCTACCGCAAAAGGGTGGGCCAGTGAGTCATCGCATCCATGGTTAACTTGATTAATCAATATCGATTCGGTGGCTTTTATTGGGGTTCGCTGTCAACGCCTGTTTTAGTATCTGCATCGGTGTTAGCCTTATATTAATACGTTTAGTACCATTTAAATAACTTCATCCATATTTTAAATAAATTAATATGGCCGACATTTTGTATTTTCATTTAATAGTTACATTTTTGATAGTTGTTACTACTTTTTGTCATACACTGATAAGCTAGTTTGGAGCTGTTTATTAGCAGAGGACATATAAAAAGAGAGGCTAATTCTCCGTTGGGCTCGCAATCGCAAATTTCGAATAAAAATCCAGTTTCTTAGGTTAGAATGTTTGCACCTGGAAAATAGTTTAACTTCGATTTATTCCAATGTAAACGACATTGTGCTTTTCCATGTGTCAAACTTTCAGATAGGAAAATAATACAATTCAGTAAATGATGCTTAACCTCTTACTATTGAATGGTGTCGACAATGCGGTTTATCGTGGCAATTTTGGGATTACAGTTGTCGTAGTCAGCAGTTCCAACAGCCAATCAAGATATGAGTCACGAATGTGAATCATAGAAACGTTTATCGTAGCAGTTTGACGCTTACAATTATTTGGTCCGTGATTAATCCTCTAATTCGCCCAAACAGCAAAAAAGGTCGCCCAAGAATAAGAAAAGGATAGCTGTCCAAGATTACAAATTATAAACTCCAACTCGATCAAACTGGAACGATTGCAATATGGTTTTTTATGGATGAGAATTTTATTTAAAGAGAGAGACGTTTAGCAATGGGCATTATCATACACGTTAATATTTATGGCAGGTAAAGTCTGTTCATAGATATAAGAAAGTGACTAACTGATACGAATTAAGGAAAGACCAGGGCAAGCTGTAAGAATGAAATATGGCCGAACAGGTCTGTACTTTGCTTAGAATTTAATTATTTGGGGTTTTGTTAGGAAAGATACTAAACAATATTTATTTATTTATGTGTGTATTTATGTTTAATTCTAAAACAAAATTACAAATTATTTTTATTACCTACTTAAATTACTTACAATTATTCATATAATATATCAGTATCACTATCGCTATCATCGCCTGTTCTATTTATTATTTGTTCTATATTATTTGCAATATGGATATATGATTGTTCTGCTTTTTCTGTATGTTTAACAGAATTTGCCCAACTTTGTGAAGGGATGTTAAAAACTTCGGTTTATGTAAGTTTGAGGACATTGGAGTTAACACGGAGAAAAACATTGTTACGACGAATGGCAGATTTCAATTGGTGCCAAACATGTTCAATGGGATTAAATATACAGTGGTAAGGTGGAAGCCTTAAAACTGTATGCCCTAGATTTTTTGCATAATTATCACAGACGTATTCCTTTTATAGGTTCAAGCTTTGTAGAACCGCAATTAATTGCTTTTTGGTATAATCTTCGTGAAAATAAATGTCGTTATTATACATGTAGTTTTGAATTGTTGCTTTTGTGTCACATGAGGAAGGGGTTTTAGTCAACTGTCTACTCTGATAACTTGTTTGATACTAGTTTGTTTTTAAACAACTTTCAAATAAATCAGCGGTGGTGTCTTCATGGTAATCCAGAGAAGAAAAAGTCCATTTGGAATCCAACCATCTTTAGAGCCAGCATGCAAAATAGTTATTCTTTTACCCCTTTTTGATGGCGCGTTTGTTTTACACTTATCAGTTGATTCAACCTTTTTCCAGGGTATCATTGTTGTTCTCTGTAAATCCTAATTTTTTCTAGATGTTTTTTTTTAATCTAAAACCCATGTGTTGAATACACTTCCATAAGGTAGTTCTGTCACATTTAACACCGGTTTCATCTTTTTCAAGCCTCCTAATTAAGATATCTAATGTAGGCACACTTTGTTCCTCGTATAACTGGTAAATTTTACGCCGTATTATATCTGGATTGAGAAAATGTCAGCATCGCTTCTTTTTTCCTCGCTGAAATGGGATTATTCACAATTTTCCATACAGTTGATGTTGGAATTTTCGTCAATGTGGCCCTTTCTTCCCAAGATGCTTGCTTGCTGGCACCGCGTTCAATGAGAGTCAAATAAACATTGTTTATAACTTCCTTAGTCTCAATAGAATAGTGTTTTCTAAATTTGGGCGGGAGCAACTCCTGAGATACACGAGACTCGCACATATTTTGCATAATTCGCACACGATTCAACACACGCTCTATTACACATGAAAGTTAAACTAAGTAGTATTAGTAGTATTATTATTCTATTACGGACCACAATTTTACCTGAATTTAAATTCCGAAACTTTAGGTAATAATCTTGTTGCATTGTATGTTAATGACCACCCTTGGATAATCCCACTCAAAAGCAATTGGTCACATTCTTATATCTATGAACAGACCATAACTGTAATATTTCGGAGGAGTTGTCTATAGTTAAATCGTTTGATAACGAGTACTTTCTGAAACTATTTTACCATCGTTTATCTTTTTTTTGAACCAAGTATGGTTGAATAAAGAAAACAAACTAATAATAATTTTATACTGATGTTAATTAATATATATTTTTTATTTTAAATTTTTATATTGTATTAATGTATATACAACCGGCAATATAAATTTATGTTTCAGTTAAGCTGTGACAAAGCCAACAGTAGTGAAACGTCAGCAAGTTCAACTCAACAACAACCGATGCAGAAAAAATCCAACAGATTTGTAAATAGCATTTCTATTGCATATTAGACGATCTGATTTTGTTGCATAAATAAATAATAACTCGTGGACTTGTATAAATAAAAAATATCTCATATGTATGATTGTGTGTATTCTTTAGAAATAAATAAAGTAAATCATTATACTCGTATACCTTTTAACAGTTGTTTTAAAAATTAAAAAATATCTTTTTCTCAGTGTTTCAAAAAATAAAAAATATTGGGTAAATTGCACATATTTTAAGCCCTTTTTAATAATTCTTATAAAATTACCTACTACAATTTTCTAACCAAAAACTTTAGAAAGACAAAAAACCTGCGTTTTTCTAGGAGGTTTTTTAAAGAATATTATAATAATACGTAAGAATTCCTCGCTTCCTTCTTTTTAATCAATCTAGCATCCATATTCAAACGGCATATATATTAGAATTTGGTTAGTTTATTTTTCCGAATACCAATGCTAATAAGTGCAAAGCACTGGCAGAGGGCTTCACGGCAAAAGTCAGCGTTGGCAACCCTGCTTCTTGACAATGCCCCACGCGCCATTGTTTGACTTTAAGTTTCGAGAACACGCGGGGTTACGTGAAAGTACATCTATATACACCGCCTAACCTTTTCCGTAAGTTCACCTTGGTGAAACGTTAAGAACGCAGTTAGTTCAACGCGAGAATACACCCGAACGAAGGGAACAACAAACACGATATTATTCGAGCAGGCCGCGGCGAAATGTCAAAATGCAACGCTTGCTGCGCCGACCGATCATGGCCTACGTTTTCGCGGACAATTAATAATATGTATACGCGTTTAACGGTGAGGTATATAAAGGCCGCATTCCGCGCCTTATGTAGCCGCTACAGTGCCCTCGTAAAAAGCGGAACTGGTGTAGTAGTGCCGTATTATGAGGAGCGGACTGCGGTATATCTCGTTTAATCGCTGTATCATCATCGTCGGCGATTCTTCTTCTTCTTCGTCGCCGTTACACTTTTTACACTGCGACGTGTACAATTAAGCTAGCAAGTAATTGTCGAATTACGAGCGGGGAAGTAGGAAATCGGGTCGCTATGTATCTTAGAAGTACGAGTTAATTGTTGAGATTGACGTTGAACCGCTTTTGAAATTGCTTCCATTCGAATTAAAATGAAAATTGATATACGTGATACATGAATTTAGGTTAGGTGAGACTTTCGTTCGCTATACTACTAAAATCGTCCCTAAAGAATATATAATCTAAGGTTGGCACTAACTTTAAGAGTGTCAACAAGTTATTGCCTTAAAAGTAGTAACTGACCTTATAGAGACCTGTTTCGGCATTCCTACAGCACAAACAAATATAATTAATAAAAATAAGCAACGCGCGTTTTTGGACGATATCAGAGATACGGATCTAGACGACTCATGTTCTCTAAATGCCTTTCACAGAAAGATAAACACATAAAACAAAAGATTTCTTTCGAAAAATCGTCGTTGGGCGGGGCAAGTTCGCAGCGCCTGTATATAATCGAAAAACTGCCTGAAATAAATATTATTGCATTGAGTCTTTCGCGTCTGTTGGTTAAAGAATTTTGCCGATCGGGTGAACGATTATGGAGGAAAATAAATTTTTCAAGAATAAAAGTTTATGGAGCCGTATCTTCTGTGTCTTCTGGTTCGAGAATTTTTTTGGTCTCGTAAACGGTTTTTGAAAAATGATGTTTTGTAGACTCTTGCGCACGCGATTTTTAAGTTTTTTTAGAATACTTCTCGACCCCCCAGCCTCGCCATTTTCAAAGGTTTCGTCACGGGGCAAAACTGCATGTGTGTGCCAAATATGAAGTCGATTGCTTCAAATTTCGGAAACTTATCGTATTTCATAACAATGTTCAAAAAACAGTCAAAAATCGCAAAAAAAAGGTGGATGGCGGCGTCGGATCGAGGCCATTTCTTACAAGCTTATTTATTTCGTGGAGGGTAAAAAAGGAGGGTAATTTTAAATTTGTAGCTCCAACGGTTCGAAAGTTATTCAGGAAAAACCAAAAGACGAGAACGGAGAACGGACAGACAAAAAAAAATTGTTTTCGAAGGTGATCGTTTCTGTCCCAACGGTGATCCCATAGGACCTACCGTTACCGAGATATAAAATTTTTATATAAGCATAGATACTTTCGAAAAATTCGATTTCATCGATTTCCGAAAATAAGAAGAGTATGTGCATGTATGTTAATTCTTCCTAATCCTTTCCTAAGGATTTTTCAAGAATACACTTTTGACTGTTTGCCCACAGTCAGTTCATTACTCCTGCTTTGCGGGACGTTTTGAGTGTATAACCTGAAATTGCGTTGAAGATTGTTTTACATTGACAATAAATTCATGACAAAATTGATAAATTTCTCTACGAAGTTTTTGACGAAGCATATTACAACTTGCTTCGTCAATATTTATTTGACGGGTCAAAACGTCATTTAAGAAGATCAACCAGCTCATAATATTTATAAGTTATGTTGGGCTGATGTTGCTTTTTTCGTAATAATTAAAACAAAGAGTGTCGTCACTTACCGTTATGATTGCCGTTAATAATTTTGTTACTTTTTGACTAATTGACTAATTTTCAAAAAATGTATAATGGTTTTTGGGCAGGTAACAACACGATTTTAAATGATCAGTCCATGATGGTGGAGAATTAAGACTTTTCAAGATCTACTTCAGTTTTAAATTATATTTAAAATACGCTTTGGATATTTCTGCTTGTATGAGGTTCTTCATTTTTAATTATGCTGTCAACGACATCATTTGAGTTCATTTCTGACCCATTATGCTAGGTTTACGAGTTAAGTTCAAAAATTAGATGGAAAAACTAAGAGGATGTGAATTTTATTACTGCACACTTTGAATTGTGAACTTAGAACATAGAACGGGCACGTTTATTAATCACAATTTTGCTATTTCGTGTAATTTCCTGGTTAAATGGAATAAATATAGTAGTTTGGCACCACTGTGTAGCTGGATGTCATTTAGGGACCAATATACTATTGGGTTGTTCGGAAAGTCATTTCGTTTTTTTTGGGGAATATGAAAGACAGTTTTCGTATAATGAATAAATATTTTATTAAATTATATATTGGCCATTCTGGTCCAACACCTTTCGCCATCTTTCTGGCAGTAACATAATTCCCCTCTCATAAAAGTTTTGGTCCTTGCTGGCAAAAAACTGGTTCAGGTGGTTTTTGACATCTTCATTTGAGGTAAAGGTTTTGCCATCCAAAAAATTTTGCAGGGACCGGAACAAATAGTAGTCGGAAGGCGCCAGATCTGGAGAATATGGTGGATGTTGCAGTACGTCCCATTCAAGGTGTAAAAGTTTTTGGCGCATGACCAAACATGTGTGAGGTCTCGCATTATCCTGGTGGAACACTACACCCTTCCTGTTGATTAATTCGGGCCTCTTCTCTTTAAGTGAATCATTCAATTCGTCCAGTTGATGACAATAGACTTCTGAATTAATCGTTGTATTGTCCGGCAAAAGCTCAAAAAAATGACATCCCACCAAACGGAGAGCATCACCTTTTTTTGGTGAATGTTGGCTTTTGACACGCTTTGAGCCGGTTCATCTTTTCTGCTCCATGACCTCTTGCGTTTAACATTGTTGTATACAACCCATTTTTCGTCCCCAGTAATAATCCGCTTCAAAAATGGATCATTTTCTTGACGTTTGAGGAGCGAATCACACACGTCAACGCGACGACACAAATTTCGCTCCGTAAGGGCATGGGGCACCCACACATCGAGCTTCGAGGTTAAGCCCATGCCTTTCAAATGGCCATAAACAGTCGAATTCGACAAATTTAATCTCTCACCGATCTCTCGTGTGGTTATTCGCCGATTTGCATCAACTAATGCCTTTATCGCATCTTTGTCAGCTTCGACCGGCCTTCCAGACCGTGGTGCATCTTCGACATCAAAATTGCCGGATCGAAATTTTGCAAACCAGTTCTGGCACTGGCGTACTGTTAACACGCCTTCTCCATACACATCCGTCAATTTTTTTCTCGCTTGGACAGCATTTTTACCTTTTCTGAAGTAAAAAAGTAAAATATGACGAAAATGCTGGTTATTGCTCTCCATATTTAAAAGGGCACCAACCAAAAACTACTGCGTAGAATTAATAGAACTTTTTCACACACAAGCCTTGCAATATCAGCTCTCAAGACATATAATGGTTATGCGGCTTAAGTGTGAAGTTGGTTTCGAAAAAACGTAATTAAGTCCTCTGACGGGAAAAAACGAAATGACTTTCCGAACAACCTTATAAATACGTAAACTGCAATATTACCAGATTAAACAGTTGATGAGGTGATGCCAAAAAAAGTTTTGAAAATGTTCGAGATGCGATTAGTGTAGAAGATAGAACAGATTTCGAATGTCAGAGTCAACTATTTGCTTATTCGTTGCAAAAGTTTGTGAATTAACATAATGTGACCCTTTAAAGTAGAAAATTGTTTTTTTTATTGCCGCTAATTATATTTATGTTTTCTGGTGGTAAAAAAAACATGCAGATGCGCGTTTATTGGCGTATAGTAATAATCTTGTTTTCCGAATTATTTCAACAACTGACGCAAAAATTCCAAACAAAAATTCCCAAACGACAGCTAGGAAAGGCACACTAAGCAGAAAAGGCGAGCAGTTTGGCTAAGCGATTTATTAACGTTAACGTCAAGAACCGAAATAACGATCACGTACCAGGAAATAATCACACGCCAAATAAGATAAAGACCATAAACTTTTATTGCGCTGGTGTATCTCCGCGAGATTTCTTATTGGGCCATTATAAATTCGCACTATGGAAATAAACGAGGTCGAATGTTTCCGATAAGGTTTTTTTTTTCAACGACGCTTGTTCCCCTGAGCGCGGCTTTTGGTTTTGTACAGGTACATTGTGCAAGTGCGGAAATTTAAATAGTGTGAATGAACCCTTATCGATAGCGATAGGTCTTATCGGCATCGACCCGTTTCGATGCATGGCGTCAGATTGTATACTTCGGCCAGAAATATAGTGCTTTTACAACCGACCCCAACTTTGCCTACTGTTTATTACTCCAAAACCGCAGCCCCTTATAGAACACCCTGCCGAGCTGGCCCTTACCCGTAACCATTCCAGGACCGTCCTAGGAATTTATCTACCTACACTAACAATTTTTGAAACATGTACATAAAAAAATTAGTACAAAGGAACAATTTCTTACGTTCTATTTCATTACATTTCTACATGGTATACAAATATTAAATATAATAACAATAAAGTATCCGTCACGTAATAAATCATCACTATCGCTACTGTCGTCACCTAGTTCAATGATCAACTACGCCACTCATCGTTCTCCTTTTAATACTCGTTTAATACTAATTAGATCTGCGTGTTGCTCTTTAAAAACTCTTAAAAACTCTCATTTTCCTCTTGACTATCCCATATTCAGCAATTTTTCTTACAGTTGACTTCGGAACTTTGGTCACGTCACTTGTTTTTTTTGTTGCTCCTACTTCCCCTTCTGAATTTTTTATAAAATTGTAAATATTCAAAACAATTTTTTTAGCATCCGAAGACAAATGAATCCGTTTTTTTATTTGCTGACCTAGTTCGTCTTCAAATTCTGCGTTGTTTTCCATGTCTTCTTCTAACAGGTTAACATCGGTTTCATTCCACATTTTAAAAATATTTATCTGTATTCTGATGATTTACCTTTATGTACCGCGAATACAATCTAGAGTCTCAAAACAGACCGTTTTTGTTTGCAAAACGAAGAACTATGTAGAATACACAAAAATACAAGAAGAAGAATGTTGTTAATCTACAGGCACACAACAGAAAAACGATTATTTTCACACTTACCTGTAAGATACATAGAGTACATGTGAAATCTGTTCATAGAAATAAGAAAGTGACCAATTGCTTTTGAATGGGATTATCCAAGGGTGGTCATTAACATACAATGCAACAAGATTATTACCTAAAGTTTCGGACTTTAAATTCAGGTAAAATTGTGGTCCGTAATAGAAAATAATTTTATACCTACCTGTGTTTAATATTCTTTGGTTCGGTATACTACTTAGTTTAAGTTTATTATGAATCATTCTTATTTCGTGTGTAATACAGCGTGTGTTGAATCGTGGGCGAATTATACAAAATATGTGCGAGTCTAGTGTATTTCAGGAGATGCTCCCGCCCAAATGTAGAAAACACTATTCTATTGAGACTAAGAAAGTTATAAACAATGTTTATTTGACTCTCATTGAACGTGGTGCCAGCAAGGAAGCATCTTTAGAAGAAACGGCCACATTGACGAAAATTCCAACAACAACTGTATGGAAAATTGTGAATAATCCCATTTCAGCGAGGAAACAAAGAAGCGATTGTAGATGAAAGTGATCAAGATATAATACGGCGTAAAATTTACCAGTTATACGAGGAACAAAACGTGCCTACATTAGATATCTTAATTAGGAGGCTTGAAAAAGATGAAACCGGTGTTAAATGTGACAGAACTACCTTATGGAAGTGTATTCAACATATGGGTTTTAGTGGAATCTTCGAATTCGGAAGTATCTGGAAATTCTGGAATATCTAGAAAAAAATAGGATTTACAGAGAACAACAAACGCAAATTATTTACTTGGATGAAACCTGGTTCGACACTTATGATAACCCGGAAAAGGGTTGGGTTGACTCAACTGATAAAACAAATGCGCCATCAAAAAGAGGTAAACGAATAACTATTTCGCATGCTGGCTCTAAAAATATTTGAAAATTGGTTTAAAAACAAACTAGTTCCAAACATTCCTCCAAATAGCATCATTGTAATGGATAATGCAAATCACAGTAGACAGTTGACTAAAACCCCTTCCTCATGTGACACAAAAGCAACAATCCAAAACTACATGTATAATAACGACATTTATTTTCACGAAGATTATATCAAAAAGCAATTAATTGAGGTTCTACAAAGCTTGAACCTACAAAAGGAATACGTCTGTGATAATTATGCAAGAAATCTAGGGCATACAGTTTTAAACCTTCCACCTTACCACTGTATATTTAATCCCATTGCACATGTTTGGCACCAACTGAAATCTGCCATTCGTCGTAACAATGTTTTTCCCCGTGTTAACTCCAATGTCCCCAAACTATAGGAAACGAAGTTTTTAACATCCCTCCACAAAGTTGGGCAAATTCTGTTAAACATATAGAAAAAGCAGAACAACCGTATATCCATATTTCAAATAATATAAAACAAATAATAATTAGAACAGGTGATGACAGCGATAGTGATACTGATATATTATGTGAATAATTTTAAGTAATTTAAGTAGGTAATAAAAATAATTTGTAATTTTATTTTAGATTTAAACATAAATACATACATAAATAAATATTGTTTAGCATCTTTCCTAACCAAACCCCAAATAATTAAATTCTAAGCAAAGTACGGACCTGTCCGGCTATATTTCATTCTTACAGCTTGCCCGGGTCTTTCCTTAATTCGTATCAGTTACTCAATTTCTTCTATCTATGAACAGACTTTACTTACCCTTACCCTTTGACCTATTCAGTGAAAACAGCCTCGCAGGGTCAAAGCTCGAGAATCTCTTAAGAACGACACATATCACGTGATGTTAAAATAAACGCTTCTACTTATTCGAAAATACCCCGCAGCATCAATGCTTAATCAAATTTAAAACGGTTCATTTACTTTCAAATAAAAATTTCAAGTTTCTACAAATATTCGTTACGGTCCATCTCAGGCAAAACCTACTTAATGCAAAATAAACATCTGTTGGGATGGGTTTTATCACGTTCCTGCGAATGTCTGCGGTTAAAGTACTGTAAAATACTTAAAACGTCAAAGCAATAAATGCACTATATTTTTGGTTGTATTATACTAGGAAAAGGAGATTGTGAGTTAAGGCTCGCATTCTGCGCAGTTAGGGCGATGAAACAGTGGACCAGACGTCATCGTCTCGCCGGTCCAATTAAAAATTTAAACGACGCAAGTTCCAGGCCGTTTTTGTATTAAAACAAAGAGAGTCGCGACTGGCGCCTCGCCTTCACATCGGCGCCGCATGCACATTCGTCGCTCGCGGACAGTGGCGTCCACGCAATGCGCTCAGGAATTTCGCAGTACGACCACAGAATATATAGATTTCGCTCTGGTCGGTGCCAAAAATAGTGACGTCATCTGGCCCACTGGACACCCACAGGAGAGCGGTTTTTAATGCGTATTATTTTATACGAAACGAACAAGTCACAGCAATTTAAAAATAAAATTAAGAATATTGACCAAAACAAAATAAAGTTTTATTAAGTATGCTGAGTACGCTAGCTGTGTCGGGCGACCATACTATGCAATTCACAAGGAAAAAATAGAGCGTGTGCAGCGTAAGTTCCTTAGAGGGATAGGTTTTAAATAGGGAATGTCATTTGAGGAAATAAAGTAAGAGGAGAATTTGAAGCTTTTGGATTTGACATCTTTGGATAGTAGACGCATATTTTTTGTACAAAATCCTTAATAACTTGATGGATGCACCAGATCTTCTGGCATCTGTTGGTTTTCATATTTCTCCTATTAATGCAAGAAATAAGGCTCTTTTTAACATCGATTTTCATAGGACCAACTATGGCGTTAACTCGCCTACGAATCGAATGTGCAAGCTGACAAATATTTTGACAGTAGTTTTAATAAAGATAGATAAATAAAAGATTTGTAAATGGTATTACAGTAATTTGAAAAATATGTCTTATAAAAGTAAGTTTATACGATTAAAAGAACCACAGTTCACAAAAAAAAAAATTAGTAGTTCTATGTAACAAATATAAACAGTAAAAATTTGTAAAATTTAAATCCTCTTTGAAACGAGCTGTCATTGGCTGTGACCGGTTGTGACGTGAATTCGCTCGTAAGATTACGCGCCGGACGGTCGCTTACTTTTGTTATCAAAAAGAAAGTTTTGAAAATGACCGATGCCGATTTTTTAAAATGTCAATCTGACATATTTGGATATGTTTTGACATATGTTTGACATACAAAACAGCAAAAGTTTTTTTTGCTGAGGTTTGCGGTATTAAAGCTAAAAGGTATGTTCACAGAAAATTTAGTCAATATAATATAGAAATTGAAATATCAATCAAAATGTAAATTATTTAACAAAAAAACACAAAAAGGATTTTTTTTATACTTGTGGAAACCTAAAAACTGATTTTCTTTTTTTTTATATAGATTAGGAAGCCATTCCTATGGAGACTGCAGAAGGTTGGTTGCAAGTTCAAAGAGTTAAAAATGTTTGCACCGTTAAGGGTAAAGTGACACCTGAACGTAATGTTAACGCAAAACGACGGCTTTTACTTTCAGGTAGACGAATAAAAAGTTATTTGGCGTTTTACGGATTGGACTTAAACACGATGGCACGATTTGTAATGCTGTTTTTGTGTTACTTCCATTATTATCATGTAAAGCACACTAGCGCATTTAGTGTCGTTTAAAAGGAATGGTCACAACCTGAATTATTTATTGCAACTAAAATATTGGGTTTTGAGTTTTGATATTTGGTATGCGTTATTTTTATACATAAACAAATGTATTGAAGAAATTAAAAACAAATGTTCAAGTTTCAAGATTGAAGTTTTTTGATGCCGCTACATTATTTCCAATTACTTGGTAGACCAAATCCGAAATGTGAGCTAAAAGGACGGAATTTATCCTTAATGTTGGCGGTAAAATTTAATGTTGGCACGCGTGTCGTTCTTCACCAACCACCAAATTTGATCTGTGGTATATTTTGACATCGCTTTGTTTTGATTTGTTGCGTTTGTGGTTTAGTTTGTGCCAATTATACGCGAAAGGGTGCTTTATTTTGGGTCTGCCGTGTGAGTTCATTCGTTGAAATACTGAATAAGTAACGTAAGTTTTCTTGTACACGATCAAAACGCTCAAGAAAACTGCGTCTGCCTTGGCGTTTTTGGGGTGAATAACACAGCCATAGCTATGTAACCGTCTCGGTCGTACAGAAAACAAAAAACCGAGAGCGAGCGTAGAATTTTTTTCTTTTCTTTTCGAACGGTTCAAACGTTCTCGGTTATTACGCCGCATCTGTTTAGAGTTAAACCGGGTCCTTAAAAACATGTGGCCCGTCTGCATCGCTATCAAGTTTAACGCCTTCGCGGCGAATAATAAAATACGACTTTTCGCGCGTGAGGGTCACTCGTTAACAGTGTTGGGCAAACTTTGATTTTTATTTAAAAAATCAGAAATCATTGATTTTTTTTTAAATCATGAATTTTGTTGATTTTTTTAAAATTTCATAAGAATAAATATTTCCCTTTTTTTGTATCAATAACAAGATATTTAAAGCAACTATAGACAATATAGTACAATATACAGTATAAGTATTCAACAGAATTTACTGCGCAAAGATTTACAAATACCAGGCGTCAAAGAGCATGTAGCTCAAATTGTTAAGTATTTTCGCAATAACCATCTAGCTACAGCTAAATTTCGTCAAGCAGGAGGCAACGCTTTAGTCGTTCCAAGTGGTGTGCGATAAAATAGCGTTGCTGATTGTTTAAAGAAAACAAAAACCAAATCGATTCGACCATTTACAAAGACGTGTCCAATATTGGGCGTAAACAGGCAGCACAAGAATATTTTGCTCTTGATCATTTATTTTGCAGAGAAAAAACGCTACTATCTCAGATTCTGTAAAGCAGTGGCAACATTTACAATATAATAGGCATAGTTTTGGGGTGCAGTCACATTTTAAGAAATATCATTCGAGTGTTGTGGGCTGTTGTACACATTGTAAGTACCAAATTATTTATTGATAGATTTCATTTTTTTTTAATTTATAGAATATACCCAAGGAATTTAGTTAAATATCAGCGTGTCCTGTCTTTGAACTATTTTAAACGTTGTTACTTTGTTGATGGAAGTCGGGGCTACTCAGCACTAGTGATTGAAATAGGTACTATGTGTGTTCTGCCT
Organism: Cylas formicarius; assembly: GCF_029955315.1. Classification (NCBI taxonomy): domain Eukaryota; kingdom Metazoa; phylum Arthropoda; class Insecta; order Coleoptera; family Brentidae; genus Cylas; species Cylas formicarius. The sequence continues at coordinate 26,185,798 of NW_026844326.1, read as the reverse complement.
TTAGGACCAACCTAAACTTAGTTCCAGATTTTATGCTATGTCAACATATATATCTGTTATCTGTGATTTCTGGTGATATTAAGTTTGCTCTATTAATCTTAATAACCTTTGGCACTTAGATTATTTTTTTTTAGTTTCAAATGCGAACCGTATCACCTCAATAAAAAAATTAATAAATAGAAGTATAAATCATGATTTTAAATTTAAAAAATCAACCCTGCTCGCTAATTGTAAAAAAATATGCTATTCATACCTAGGTACTGGTTTGTTCAGGAATCGCCAATCGCGCTCTCGTAACGCATCAAGCGGTACACTAAACACCATAAACCTAATATCCCGTTAAACTGCAAACGTCAATATCGTGCGCCGTGTCAAATATTTCGCGGCTATCTAGATTCCGCTCGTAAATCTCGTCGCTCGTAAGGAATTCGTGCGAGTTTGAGGAGGCACCTCTTTTAGGGCGTGTCCTCGGAAACGAAAAATTAGATATCGTTCTAGCCCAATTGCATTGCGGCGCAATTGCTCAATTTTTTTTTATTTAATTACTCTTAATTAACTTTTACTTTATCTTGTACGCGAAGAAAGTCCGCTGATGCATTATGTATCCGCGCGGCAGTTTCGTGTGTAAAAATTACGCGAAATCCATTATTCATCATTGTTTAACGCTGCGAATTATGTAAAATGAGGGAAAGAACGCGTCCCGATGCTATAATTTTACCGCTCGGCGCAAACGAGGCAATTTCATTTTCAAATAGCGTTTTTTTTTACAGGAGGCTGTTACGTGTCAACCTCGTTGTGGTCTGTGTCTACCGCTAATTAATTTGATTTTTATGTAAAGCGCGGTTGTTTTTCTAGCTAGACCGCGCTTTAAAAGCGGATCTGCGATCTGATTTGAATCAATTGAAATCAATTCGAATTTTTAAACTCTGCGTCGATGTCGTATTCGGTATTCTGTGGCGTTTCGCGAACGGCCTCGGCTTGCTGCGATGGTATAACGCGCGCATCGAACGAAGAACCGATACATCGTAATAATGCCTTATTAATATGCGTCGGGCTGCGGTTAACCATATCCTGACGAGAAATTGTTGTCGCGTCGCACATTTTTAATGTCGCGGTAATGAACCTGACGACCGATAAAGTTTGGAATAAGTTTGACGGGATGATACTCGAAATCCCGTCGGACGAACTGTACAAACCTGTATGCGGATTCCTGCGGCAACGGTACACGACACGTAAACACAAAAAAAAACACCGGACCCGGTTCAAGACCCGCTAGCCAGCATCGTCGAGAAATTTCAACAAATCGGAAAATCGTCGGAACCGTCGCGATTGTTTCCGTGCGTGTTCGAAGTCACGCGTTTGCGCACCTGCAGCGAAACCTTCTCCGTCGACGAACCGCCGTTTACTGCTGGCTTATGCCTGCGAAGACCAGCAGGAGTCGAGCGATCAGGATTTGACTTTTCGTGGTCAAGGGCGGAGGTCGGCGATAGCGCTTTCGAAAAAACTGAGGGCTTTTCGATCCCCAGTTGTGTTAGGTAGTGTTGTGTCAATCGCTCATTTTACGAGGACCGAATCAATCGGTGACCGATTTCGAAAAGGACCGAATCATTTCCATCAATCGTTCATTTCAATACTTTTTGTTGCCAGTATAAGCGGCAGTAGTCACTGAATCTGAACATTTGAATATGAATTATTGTTATGTCTATATGTATAGCTGTGTTCTGCTTTTTATTATATCATGATTTTATCAAAATAGGTGCTACGTATTTGGTTGTAATGTCTGCTCATAGATATAAGAAAGTGACCAATTGCTTTTGAATGGGATTATCCAAGGGTGGTCATTCAATGCAACAAGATTATTACCTAAAGTTTCGGAATTTAAATTCAAGTAAAATTGTGGTCCGTAATAGAAAATAATTTTTATACCTACCTGTGTATAATATTCTTTGGTTTGGTATACTACTTAGTTTAAGTTTATTAGTAATAATTCTTATTTCGTGTGTAACAAACACAGCGTATGTTGAATCGTGTGCGAATTATGCAAAATATGTGCGAGTCTAGTGTACCTCAGGAGATGCTCCCGCCCAAATGTAGAAAACACTATTCTATTGAGACTAAGGAAGTTATAAACAATGTTTATTTGACTCTCATTGAACGCGGTGCATTGACGAAAATTCCAACATCAACTGTATGGTTCGACACTTATGATACCCGGAAAAAGGTTGGGTTGATTCAACTGATAAGTGTAAAACAAACGGGCCATCAAAGAGAGGTAAAAGAATAACTATTTTGCATGCTGGCTCTAAAGATGGTTGGATTCCAAATGGACTTTCTCTATCCGCGAAAAATATTAAAGATTCTTCTCTGGATTACCATGAAAACACCGTCTCTGATTTATTTGAAAGTTCGTTTAAAAACAAACTAGTTCCAAACATTCCTCTTAATAGCGTCATCGTAATGGACAATGCAAGTTATCACAGCAGACAGTCGACTAAAACCCCTTCCTTATGTGACATGAAAGCAACAATCCAAAACTACATGTATAATAACGACAATTATTTTCACGAAGATTATACCAAAAAGCAATTAATTGAGGTTCTACAAAGCTTGAACCTACAAACGGAATATGTCAGTGATAATTATGCAAACAATCTAGGGCATACAGTTTTAAGGCTTCCACTTTACCTCTGTATTTTTAATCCCATTGAACAATGTTTTTCCCCATGTTAACAACAATGTCCTCAAACTTATAGAAACCGAAGTTTTTAACATCCCTCCACAAAGTTGGGCAAATTCTGTTAAACATATAGAAAAAGCAGAACAACCGTATATCCATATTACAAATAATATAAAACAAATAATAATTAGAACAGACGATGATAGCGATAGTGATACTAATATATTGTGTGAATAATTTTAAGTAATTTAAGTAGGTAATAAAAATAATTTGTAATTTTATTTTAGATTTAAACATAAATACATACATAAATAAATAAATATTGTTTAGTATCGTTCCCAACAAAACCCCAAATAATTCAATTCTAAGGAAAGTACGGGCCTGTTCGATCATATTTCATTTTTACAGCTTGCCCGGGTCTTTCCTTAATTCGTATCAGTTAGTCACTCTCTTATATCTCTGAAAACAGACTTTACCAGTAATACACTAAGTTGTTTAAATTAAATATCTGTATATAGATATTACATTCAATATTCAATTCAGCACATAAGCAAATCTACCGATCGATGTCGCAACTCAATACTATAGAATAATTATAACAATATTCCCATTCCTTTTTCTTGGCCTGTCTCAGTCATGCATTTAAATCTTAAACTATTCATCGCATCCTTATGAACAAGCGGGATTTGGTCGTATGATCTATGAATACAACTCTAGATTAGAAGAAGAGGTTGAAAACCGCGATTTTGATAACGCAACGGTGCTTCCGTTGCAATTTTTGCTTTCTCTTCGTCGTCTCTCTCGCGTTTTGCAAAATTACGACCGATTTCTAGCGTTTACCTTATAAATCTAACCCGCTTGTTGCATTTATAGAGTGAGAGTCGCCGGCCTTACTTGCATTGCCGAAATATGCCACTGAAAATTAATTTTTCAAAGAAACTATCACGGGCTACTTAATCCCGGTAGACTTCATGTGATTTCTACATGTATTTCTGCATGTATTGTTTCATGTAAATATTGAAACCTGTCTACTACTAAAGCGTTTGTCTTCAGAAACTTATAGGTTTAACTTCTATAAAAAATGTAAATGATAATAATAATGTTTGTTATCCTAAATTATGGTATGTACACCGTGTGCCAAAAAAAAGGATCAGGATAAACTATACGATCTGGAAACCCATAGGAGATACGAAATTTCTTGGACTCTCCTGAAGGTTTAAAATATTATAATTTTGTTGATACAGAGTGTCCTAAAAGTGTCCCCCCGACACCACATTTGTTATTTTAAATGAGACACCCTGTATATTTCGACAATTTTGGAATCATTGGTTAAAATCAATACCCAAAAAATTGGTTTAAAAACAAAATTCCACCAAAATAACTAAGCCCATTATCCTCCAAAAGATTGCATCGTGTCGACCATTAAAAAATTCCCAGTTAAAAATAACAGCAACTTTTATCTGCTAACGATAAATGCAGAAATATATGTCGAAATTGCGTAGTACCTTTTTTTTTTCTTTCTTTGCATTTCACAAAAAGCTGGGCAAAACTACTATGGCCGTTCGCCTATTACCGACGTCCGTCGAGGAGTTTTTTCTTGGTCACAGACCAACAGTTAACAAAAAAGCTATTACCAACATTTGTTCTCAGTTTCTAATATACGACTTTGAAAGATAACAAAAAACGGCCTCCGCCACTACCCCCGCGGACCATCGCGCAACCATATCGGCGTGAACAGAAAAAAACGACGGGGACGAGGACGATTATAACTTTAAAACGTATACTGAACACTAAAAACACCAAATCCATACAGTGGAGACCGATTTCAAATTTTTGGGGCGAATATAAGGGATTCTGTCGGGAGCGAATGGAGGTTAAACCGCCTTGTGCAATGCTCACGACAGAATCTGCATATTACCTACCGGACTTTATGTTTTGGTTATTCTCAAGTTTGGCTCTGCTCGTCAAAATTGCGTAAACAAATGATGATAGTTGCGTCTGGAATATGTAAGTGGTTTTTGAATAGCCTTTTAATAATCTAAACGAAAACTGCCAGCCCCCAAAAGTTTTATTTAACGTACCGATTATAGACATTAAACGATTAATTCGGTCAAAAGCGGTTCGCCGTTTAAGGCAGCCGCGATATTTTTGGCGGTAAGCACGGCCATGTCGTTCCTGGTTTGCACGCACGCGCTGCCGATGTGAGGAAGAATCACGCAATTTTTTAGTCCGAACAGAGGGTGTTCGAGAGGTAGAGGTTCCGGTGTTGTCACGTCAAGGCCGGCGCCCCATATCGTCCCGTTCCGTAACGCCTCGACCAGAGCGTCCTGGTCGACGACTCCTCCCCTGCTCGTGTTTACGAAAACGGCCGTCTTTTTCATTTTACCGAAGGCTTTCTCGTCGAAAAGGTTCTTAGTTTCCGGGGTCAAAGCGCAGCTGACGCTCACGAAATCGCTGTGCGTGAGCAACTCGTCAAAAGTCACCCTCTCGGCCCCGATTTTCGTGGCTTCCACGTTCTTCTCGGATCGGTTAAAGTAGAGGATCCGTTTGGTGCCAAACGGTTTTAATCGCTTCGCAATCTCTTGGCCAATCCTGCCGAAGCCTACTATTCCGACGGTAGAATCTTTAAGTCCCGGACCACACATCCAAAAAGGGGACCACGCCTTCCATCCGCCGGTCTTCGCTTCTTGGTTCGCTTCCAAAAGTCGCCGACTCGTTGCCAAAAGTAGAGCGACCGCCAATTCGGCAGTGGCGTCCGTCAAAATGTCCGGTGTGTACGCCATTTTGATGTCCCGTTTTTTTATTTCGTTCACGTCGAAATGGTCGTAACCCACGGACATGGTGGCGATAATTTTGAGGTTTTTGCCGGCGGTGTCTAATACTTCCGCGTCTATTTTGTCGGTCAGCATGCAAAACAATCCCGATTTGTTTTTTATGTTCTTTAAAAGCTCGTCGCGCGGAACCGGGCCCGGTCCTGTCCACGAAGCGACGTCAAATCTGTCAAAAAAGTGGTTGAGGTTAGGTAAACTTGTTTTAAAATTTTACAAAAACGAAGAAAAGTAGGACAATATTTAGACTTACCTTTCGGTGAGAATATCCAGGGCTTCTTTGTTGATGGTTCTGGTGATGTAGACCGATTTTTTCGACATAGTTCTGCGAGAAACTCCGAAAATTTTAAATTGTTGGTTGATGTGTTGATAGCCTATCGCGCAGGATTGTTGGAATATTCTTCGAAAGTAATGTGTTACGTTCATATGGAGAGAATTATTTTTTTCGTTTAGAACAAAATTGACAGACGTACTAGAGATATTTAAAAAGGTCAGAACCTCTGTTTTCACGATAACATTATTGGCGCTAAATTTAAATTCGGATTCCGGTTACCATGTCCCGGAGCAGTAAAAACCAGTTTCCCGATTTTTTCACCATGAAGGAAGCGATCCCAATAAACGTTACTCCATTAAAATTCGGAAAAAGGCCTTATTGGATGGCCACCGTTGCAACAGAATCGAGTTCTAGTAGTGACTATCGAGATAGGCCCTCCTTGCGACCTTATACAGACAATGACGATGAAATGATTGATTGTGCGGATTTGGACGACAACTATGAAATAACTGTTAACAAGGCCGGCCACTTTACAACATCATTTCATGTTCCATCTAGTTTCTTTTCATTTATTATTGGGACAAGAGGGTCTACATTGCAATCTTTGCAGAGAAGCACCAACACTGTCATCAAAATACCGAGGATCAATGAAAAATGCGACGTTGTCATAACAGGAGACACTGAACGTAAAGTGGCTTCCGCAAGAAACCAGATAGCCATGATGGTTTCTCAGAAAAAAGATAGGCTACCTCCCACACACTTTGTTGGTATCAGGATTGAATCAGATGAAATTACAAAGAATTTTTTGCAGTTTCAAGAATGTGTATTAAAAGATCCTGATAGGGGGGTTACAAAGTCAGTATTTCAGCTACCTGTCAAGTTTCATTTAACATTGATTGTTATGACGGTGTTGGATGAAGAGGAACTGGAATTGACGAAAAAGTGTTTGGAAAATTTTTATAATGAAGTAGTCACTAAAACATTTTCAAAGGACCGCCGTCTCCAAGTCACAGTAAAGGGTCTTGAAATAATGAACGATGACCCCTCATATGTCAATGTGCTATATGCCAACATTGAGATGGAGTCTCTCGAGCTCAGGAATACCCTGCAGGCTATGTGTGACAAGATGCTGAATGATTTTCACAGAGCGGGACTGGCCAAAAAACAATATGACAGAGTTAAATTGCACTTGACCTTAATGAACACAAGCTTCAAGCAACCAGAAGAAGGTCGCGAGAAATTTGATGCTTCTGGCATACTAGACAAATACGGCCACTATTATTTTGGCAAAGCGGAGCTGAAGGAGATTCAGTTGTGTGTCCGGGGTACTACAACTAGCGAACGTGGGGATAGGAAGTTTTATGATTCAGTTTTAACTCTACCCTTGTAAAAAATGTCAACTCCCAACACACGATATTTTAATAAAACATATCGTAAAACATTCATTTATTATAATACTGGGATAGTAAAAAATAAATATGGAATACTTCATGATCGTTGACTTAAACGATGACGTCATTAGCCAAAGCTTTTGCGGCTTTGAATGTATTGTGCATCAACATGGCGACTGTCATGGGACCAACGCCGCCTGGCACGGGAGTTATGTACCCGGCCACATGACTCACCCCTAAAAAGAAGAGTTGGTTATGTTCATAATGCAATCTTTGAAAGTGAAAAAAATGTTACCATCGAAATCCACGTCTCCTACAAGTTTAGTTTTTCCACTTTCTGTCGTGATTCGCGTAATGCCGACATCGATGATGCAGGCTCCAGGTTTCACCATGTCTGGTTTTATTAAATTAACGACTCCTGAAAGGCCGATACAAAATTGAAAATTGTGGAAGTGTGATTTTATATTAAACGTTTTTACCAGTCGCTGATATGATTATATCAGCCCTTTTGGCGAAAAACTCTAGTTCCTCGGAAGGCGTGTGCCTATGGCACAGGGTGACGGTGGCTTCAAGACCTGGACAATCATTTCGGGCATCAGAATGTAGCAGCAGTGCAATGGGGAGTCCAACGTTCTTCGATCGGCCGCATACCACGATATTTTTACCAAAGGTCTTAATGTTTGACCTCTTTATTAGTTCGATGACACCAAGCGCGGTAGCGGGTACAAAAGTGTCCATATTTATTGCTAATTTCCCCATGTTGAGTATGTGAAAACCATCTACATCTTTTCTGGGATCAACGGAATTGCAAACATTCCTTTCAGACACATGTTCAGGGACGGGGAGTTGCACCAGAATTCCGTCAACTGACGGATCTTTGTTTAACTTGTAAATCTGGGATATTATCTCTTGCTCAGAAATCGTGCTTGGCAAATTAATAGTCCTGGAAACAATACCAACATTTTGGGCTGCAATCATTTTATTCTCAACATATTTCTTGCTGGCTGGATCCTCTCCCACAAGGACAGCAATTAGACATGGGGGCCTGTGCCCTTGGCTCACCCATTGATCGATGTCATCCCGTATTTCTTTCTGAATGTCCTGGGCAATTTTTTTGCCGTCGATCAATTTTGACACTTTCCTAAAACAATAATCGATACTTAATTGAAACCTTAAATGAAAACATTAATCCTACGTCCAACGCATTGTTAAGAGGACTCTAGAATCAGCAACCACAAAACTCAAAATTACAGTGACATTGATCCCGTCTGGGAATTGAATTTATAGAAACATCAATATACAAACAAACAAGACTTATCTATTGGTCAATAATTCCAATTGCACAAATTCCTTATTTTGCACGACAAATCACAAGACCAATTATTGCAAAATATTAAATTCAAGGAAAAACAATTCAAATGTGTCGGTTGTCTGTAGTAGGATAATATATAGCCATGTTACCTTGCAAACAAGCAAATTTGAAAAGGTTTCTCATTAACTTGGATAGTGTTTATGCGAAATTTCAGGAATTTTGTTAATATCATCATTTTTCCACATTTTCTTTAGGTTATGCAGTGCTGGAATTTAGCTAGTGACGTAAGTGCCATAAAGAATTATTTTGAGACACATCCTTAAAACTGTTAAAAAAAATTTCTGTGTCAATATCTTTAATTGAGCAATAATGTAAAAAGATAAATCTCTGCGGGAGGCATTGGTTGTGACGACAAATTGACGCAAGGGTCATAGGTTATCTCCTAGAATGCGTCAGTTTTTGTTATTACATCGGTAATGACGGTAATATCTACTAATTACCTCGCACAAATTTTCCCGGTTTTTTCAAGAATAGCCGAATATTAAAGTAAAAAAAAAATTTTTTTCAAAAAAAATATTTTACTTACTCGTTCTCCATAACAAAAAACCAACATCCAAATTCCTAATCAACAATATATATATTGCCAAATACCCCGTTTATCTATAAAGAACCCTGACAAAATATAATAATCAAAGATCTGTCAAATTGCTTTAAAACAATGTAAAAACACGTGTCATAAAATCAAGTACTTTCGAGGTAATAATAAGCATATGTTTTGATTTTTCAACCTTCGGTTAAACATTTCCTAAACTTGCTCAAAGAAACGTATTACGAAAATAGCCCATTTACTATATTTCGCTGTATTTTATTAGAATAAACACCCAAAAACCTTTTTTATTCTTGCAAAAATTGAGTTCTTTTTTAGTAGTCTGTGCTCTGATTGCTATTTACTATAGAGAGCCACGGAAAATATAATTTGCGTCTCTATAATTAATTGTTACGAAAAATTTCTTCAAATAATAAAACACTACGCCAATTTGTTTGTAATGGAAAAAAATCTTCTTCGTTCTCCATTGTAGCTAGTAACATTAAAAAAAGAATATATAGGTTAGGTCCAGTAATGTTTAGGTGTATACTGTTTTTATTGTATAAATTAAAATAGATCATAGGTGATTCAGGATTAATCGGAAAATATGCAAAATGATGTTAATCAATTTCGTTGGTTTGTTTCTACTAGGTATCTAATCTATTATTTTGCTGAAACAGTTTTTCAGAAACTGTGTTTTAGGAGTTCATGGAACTGATGTTCTTCCTGAACCAGAACGAATAATGGAAAGTGAAGCAAATACTGTCCATAATGTTAAGCCTGCAGATATCTTTAGTCCAAATAGCACGGTTCCCTCCGCAAACACGACTACCACAAATAATACCAATAAGGTTGTAAATTGCCAAACTGGATTGAATGGATCTGCAGTGCAATTAGTGAATGATACAGAACTAATAAAACTCTTGGTGCCTGATCCAAAATTATCATCCGATCGGGATGCCTGGGCTCCATGTATTGCTGTGTTGTTTTACTCCAAAAATTGCCCTTTCTCCAGCATGGCTGCTCCACATTTTAATGCTCTGCCCAGAGCTTTTCCAGATGTCAGAATGGTCGCCATCAATGCTATGCGCTATCATTTATTTAACACCCAGAATGGAATTGTCGGGGTTCCAACCCTACTTCTTTTTCACAATGGCAAGTCTGTAGGAAGATACAACTCATCAGAATATACCTTAGATTCATTCTCCAAATACATTACCCTGCACACCGGTATCGAACCTATCACAAATGTGGCGGTAACGTCGGCAGACTTCTCTGGACCCGTTGTCAGCTCACCATCTAAAGAATCTGACATGTTTTGCCTGTTATCCTGGCTGTTTATCATTACATGTTCTGGATACTATTTTACGAAGTCCCAATGGTGGATTTGGATTGTTGAGACTATTCAGCGGAACTGGAGAGACTCGGAGGTACACGCTCAGCAACATGAACATGAAGATTAATTTTGATTTTTTAAAGTTAAATGGTGATTATATGTTACTACCAAACCTTTGTTTTATTGGGCAATTTTAAATTTTCGAATACTGTTAACTCAATGACGTCATCAACAAGCCTTTCACGTTATCTTTGATCGTGATAGGATCATTTGCCCATATCCCACAAAATGTACTCTGTCCAGAGAAGCGCAGTTTTACGCACTTAGTTTCGAAATGAAAAGAAGAGGAAAAAGTTGGTGAAACGAGGAAGTTAGGTTAGGGCTGTATGTTTATAAACTTGGATTTATATTTTATTTCTATCTAATAAACCATTAGTATGGTGCGAAGGTGAGTTCAAATACAGGCGAACAGCACGAATAGAATTGCAACTTAATTTCTAGTGGCGATAGAAGCAGAACTCCGGAGAAGAAGAGGCGGAGATCCAGATCTAGAAGCAAAGAAAGGTCTTCTAGGAGCACCCGGTCCAGACGTAGTCGATCTAGGGATAAAAGAAGGAGTAGATCGAGGGAGAGGTCCACTCGTGATAAGGGTGGAAGAGGAAGGAGTGAGTCAAGGGACAGAAATAATAGAGGCAGGTCTAGGTCAAGAGACAGGGATAGGGATCGAAAACAGTAACTCCGTTATTTTTGCAATATGTTATTCTTTTAAATTTGCGTCTATTTTAGAAGTGATACCAAAGATAGGAAAAAATCAAGAAGGAGATCCAGATCACGTTCCAATGAGAAGAAGAACAATGATTCAGGCTTGGCATTTGATCCGGCCAACTTGGATAAGGTTTACTTCATTGCAGATTCTTAAGGCCCTTTAGTTGATTGTTGTCTATTTTAGGAAGAGGAACAGAAGAAGTTGGAGCTTGAAATGCAAAAGAGACGAGAGAGGATTGAAAGGTGGAGGGCAGAACGCAAAAAGAAAGAGCAAGAGGCGAAAATTGATGCCAAATCTGATAATTCAGTGCCGAACCTGACTGCTCCACAGGAAGCGCAGAAAAAATGGTCACTGGAAGATGATTCTGAAGATGAAGACAAGAATGAGAAACTGGAAAAGGAAGAAACTGATAAAGAAGAGAAAGAAAATGACAAGGATAAGGACAAGGAAGAGCAGAAGCAAGAAGAGGCTCCTGCAGTTAAGGCAAAAGAACCAGAAGTCGTAACAAATGAACCTGTTGCTGATGAAGTGGACCCATTGGATGAGTTTATGATGGGTACAGGTTTATCACAAGTTTAGTTTATATGATTCTATTTCCTGTTTTTTAGGTGTGCAGGAAGAGGTGAGAAAAATCAATAAGATAGATATGAAGAAGCCCAGCAAGGCAGATACCAAAAAAGGTTCTTTAGTGATATTGACTGGGGTTGCCAAGGCGAAACAAGATACCAATAAAGGGGAATTAATCGAGCAGAATCAGGATGGTTTGGAATATTCTTCTGAAGAAGAGGCTGAGGACCTAAAAGACACCGCGGCAAGCATAGCAAACAAACAGAAGAAAGATTTGGCTAGGATCGATCACAATAATATCATATATCTTTCGTTCAGGAAAAATTTTTACGTAGAGGTGCCGGAAATCGCGAAAATGACTCACGCCGAAGTGGACGCTTACAGAGAGGAGCTTGAGGGTATAAAAGTTAAAGGTAAATGATACATAGTTTGTTTCTCATTTGTTTTTATCGATGTACAAACATCAATTCATCCTGTTATTTTATTGGTATTTCTTAAATGAAAACGCATGATTTTTAAACATTTGTATTGAAAAAACTGCTAAGAAAAGCAAAACCAAAGCGAGAATTGCAACAACCCGATCTACGGGGCACCCTGCAACTGCAAGGGAAAGCACAAGAAAAAAGGTAGGCGAACGCAAACGTTTGATCTGCCTTAATCTGTTCAAAAAATATTTTTATTTATGTTTGTGTTATATAATAATAGCACTTTATTTCCAACAGGTAACGTGACCCAATTACAGGAAATATTAAATATAAATCATCCAATATATATACTAGGGGACGTAGAAACTAATCTTAAATCTACTAATCTTATAACTAAAATAAATAAATAAATAAATATAATAAATAAATAAAATAATAATAATAATAATAATAATAATAATAATAATAATAATAATAATAATAATAATAATAATAATAAATAAAATAAATTGGTCCTACAGTTGCAGATGTTTTTTGTATCCATCATTCTGCCGGACTTTAAGTTTTATTCCACCAAAACTAACCGATAGGTGTGCAAAGTAGCGCGATATCGCGTTGAAATCAAAGCTGGGATCAAAAATTTGTTCCCTAAACATCAACCGATTTTTTTTCTTTTTCTGCGCCGATGCTGTATTTATTTTATCACGCGGCGAAATTTAAAGGTTTTTCTCAATCATTTTAAATTTATTCTTTTAATTTCTTATTTGGGAACTCAAAAGATATCAGCTTCACAGAGGCATCTAAGAATTTAAACGTCTAAACGGTTGCAAGCATTTCCATACCGTGTACAATGACTTTTTTGAATTACTTTACGTATTTTTGGGTAGCTCCCAAGTAAGTTCCTATAGTTTAATATTTAACATTATCCTAGAATATAATTCATGGGTATGATGCTATTAGGCAAGGGATGTCCAAAGCCCATCAAAACTTGGGCGCAGTGCGGCGTGTCGACGAAAGAACTGAACGTATTGAAGAAATTGGGGTTCGATAAACCCACTCCCATTCAGGCGCAGGCGGTCCCCGCTATAATGTCCGGCAGGGACCTCATCGGTATCGCCAAAACCGGTAGCGGGAAAACGCTCGCCTTTCTGTTGCCGATGTTCCGGCATATACTGGATCAGCCGCCCCTCGAGGAGACGGACGGACCCATCTCCATAATAATGACGCCTACCAGAGAACTTTGCATGCAAATTGGCAAGGATATAAGGAAATTTACCAAAAGTTTGAATTTGCACGCGGTTTGCGTGTACGGCGGCACCGGAATATCCGAGCAGATCGCCGAACTCAAGAGGGGTGAGTGCTACTTTAGTCTTGTACAGTCGATAGAATGAAGAAGAGACGGGATTCTGGCCGGCCGACAGTTGACAAGTGTTTGCTACTTTTGTTCGATGTTTCAGGGGCTGAAATTATAGTATGCACCCCGGGACGCATGATCGACATGCTAGCGGCGAACAGCGGCAAGGTGACTAACCTCAGACGAGTGACCTACATCGTTCTCGACGAAGCGGACCGCATGTTTGACATGGGATTTGAACCACAGGTTAGTTAGTTAGTTAATTTATTTCTACTGACCACAACTACATAAGGTCATTCTGCCAGCTTACAACAACAGGTAACTGTAGACAAAAATTACTTAAAGTTGCTTGTGCAACGAAACGGTCTGGACTAATCCATCGTCCTTCAGGTTTGTGGACAGTGGAACAACTTTGAAATAATTAATAGGACAAAAAAGGTGTGTGCCAACAGTTTAAATCCAAATTTTCAAATTTTTGCTAGTTGCTGCGACTTGCAGATTTGCGCACAATATCGTTTAAAACAATAAAAAAATTATTAAAAATTGGGCAGATGAAAGAAATACAGCCGTTTTTAAATGTGATATCTGCAAATCAAAAAATTGTAAATCGTGTGGGAAGTGAAGGTATCGGAACTGAATTCTGGTGTAATGAAATTCTACTGTGCTATGTGCAGGGAACACGAGCCTGCATTGATGTTTCAACTTTTAGTGCAGTGTAGAGACAAGTTAATTGACACCAAAGAAGAAGAAATTTTATGAAAAGATCACGTAATTAAGAGTCTAGCCGAACAAACTGTGCATTTAAAAAGGGAAGTAGGAGAAATGGGCAAAAGAAGTGATGTAACTGAGCATGGAGCAAGTGGAGCAAAAAATTAACTACCCCTGCACATAAATAGCAATCAATTCATAAGTTAATGTATAATTATTCAACCCGAGCGTGAGAAGACTTCTATGTTCCTCCAGCGCGACTAGCTATGGCTAGAATGATGTTTTTCACAGTGGACTTATTCAATACAGCCGAATGCCTTCAGCAGTGAAGAATTCAAACTCAGTCAAGTCGTTTAAAAAAAAGTGCTTTATACTGTATATTAATTTATAGCCACATTTGTATTGTATTGTTAGATTAAATTATTATTATTTGTTGAATAATACTAATATACTTGTATCTTGTTAGCAATATGCTACTAATCATTAATAATAATATAAATAGTCATAAAATGCTGACCCATCCTTCTAGCGGTTCCGATCCCATCTGGCCTAGTTACCAGCGCGAATATAAATTTATAGGCACCGCGCCTCTATTATTTCAGATAACAAAAATACAAAACACTGTTTTAAGTCAAACGACACTAATTTCAATCGAATTCTACATTTTATGCAACCGGGTTTTCCCAACCGCGTCTTCTTTTTCATTCGCAGGTCATGAGGATCATCGATAACGTCCGTCCCGATCGGCAAACGGTGATGTTTAGCGCGACGTTTCCCCGCCAGATGGAAGCTCTAGCGCGCAGGATCTTGGTGCGACCGATCGAGGTGCAAGTGGGCGGCCGGTCGGTGGTCTGCAAAGAGGTGGAGCAGCACGTGGTCGTGCTGGAGGAAGAACAGAAGTTCTTGAAGCTGCTCGAGCTGCTCGGCCTGTATCAAGAGGCGGGCAGCATCATAGTGTTCGTCGACAAGCAGGAAAACGCCGACATCCTGCTGAAGGAACTGATGCGCGCCGCCTACAACTGCATGAGCCTGCACGGCGGCATCGACCAGTTCGATCGCGACTCCACCATAGTGGACTTCAAGGCGGGCAAAGTGAAATTGTTGGTGGCGACGTCGGTTGCGGCCCGCGGTCTCGACGTCAAACAGCTGATCCTGGTCGTGAACTATGACTGTCCGAACCATTACGAGGATTACGTTCATCGGTGCGGTAGGACGGGCAGGGCGGGCAATAAGGGTTACGCCTACACCTTCATCACTCCCGAGCAGTGTCGATACGCGGGCGACATAATTCGCGCGTTCGAGCTGGCGGGCGTCGAAGTACCAGAACCCTTGAGGAACCTGTGGGACGAATACAAGTCTAAGCAGGAGGCGGAAGGGAAAAAGGTGCACAGCGGGGGCGGTTTCAGCGGCAAGGGTTTCAAGTTCGACGAGAACGAGGCGGCCGCGGCGAACGAGAGGAAAAAGTTCCAAAAGGCGGCCCTGGGTTTGGCGGATAGCGACGACGAGGACCTCGAGCACGACATTGATCAACAGATCGAGAGCATGTTTGCGACGAAGAGAACGGTCAAGGAGATTAAGGGACCGCTGGGTAAGCCTATTTTTTTTTCGTCGAGGAAAACTGACCAGAGGCGTGCGTCTTTTACACGATAATGCACCCGTCCGTACTGCTGGTGTCGCACAAGCTGCCATTTTATAGTGTGGGTTCCAACAGATAGATCATCCTCTCTATAGTCCAGATATGGCCCCCAGCGACTATTATTTGTATGGATATTTGAAAAAGGACTTACGTGGACGGCGGTTTAACGACGAAGTTGAGTTAAAAGAGGCTGCTTTAGCTCATTTTGCAGACAAACCAAAAGAATATTTTTTTAAAGAGATGTAATAAGTCTATTGAAGTTAAAGGGGATTAAATTGAAAAATAAAAAAAAAATGTTATTCCACTTTGTTTCTTTCATATTCAGGCCTGGAAATTTTGAATTGAAATTTTAACACAAGGTTAGGGGTAAAATTCATTAGAATGAAGTTTTACAAACACTTGTATCTGAAAATTAAAATTATAGCAACATTTTTCAAGAAGCCATTTCCAAAACATTTTATCTTGTGGTTAAATAACAATATTGTTAAACTGATAAGTAGTCTCATCACAAATAAGATTAAAATTTAGAAGTTTATGTTATTTTTGTTGTTGTTTAATTAAATATTTTTGTATACCCTGGCGAGGTGAGGCAACTAAAAGGATCAATTTGTTACAGGTATAATAAATACGACCGTGAGCAGTTCGGCAGTCGACAAGTTGGAACTGGCGAAGAAGCTGGCCTCAAGAATCAACCTCATCAAGTCGACGAGTTTGGACACGAAGTTCATGACGCAGCAGGCCGCGGAATCGATCTTGAAGGGCAGCAGTTCGGCCCTGCCTATTACGGCCAAGACGGTGGCAGAGCAGTTAGCCGCCAAGTTGAACACCAAGCTCAACTACCAGCCCAAGGACGACGACGAGCGCATGGAGGAGGATAACGAGCAGACGTTCAGAAAGTACGAGGAGGAGTTGGAGATCAACGATTTCCCGCAGCACGCGCGATGGAGGGTAACCTCCAAGGTAAATAATCTCTTTTTTAACATACCTTCTTTTTTAAACATTGAGCAATTGCTTATACACAGTGAATTTGTTCAACTTTTTAAATTGTAATATGTAAGTTTGTAAGTTTGGCTATAAAAAATCTTTCGCGCCTCTAATACGCTTACGGAGTACATTTGAACTACTTTGTCAACTTTGCCCATAACATTCAATAACTTTGCTATTGAAAAATATCTCCCGCCTGTAGTTTTGGGTATTAATATTAAGTACATTTGAAATCACAGAACATGTACCGGATGTACAATTCAGAATTGAATTGAATAATTTTCATTTTCCTGCTTCATCGTGTAGTGAGTTAGGGGTAAAAATACATTTGTTTTGAATTCTTGGTCTATTTGAACTAAGTTATAGGTACTTTTTCTTATGGCGCAACTTGAATTTTTTTTACTATGACGATGATGCAATTTTTTGGTTTGTTAAGTGAGAAAGTTCTTGACTATATGGGGAAAACATACTTTTCGGACCAACAGTTTAGTTAGCGCGCGCTAGAGTGTCGCAGCGTTTTTTTGTTGTCACTAAAGTCGAAGTGAGTGGCCCAAACCGCGTGTTTTGCCGAAAGGATTAACGATCGGACTTATCAGTTGATATTTGTTAAAATACGATGTCGGTTTGGTCGGTTTCACATAAAAATCTACTTAACGATGAGATATTTTATTTATTGTACAGTAAACAAAAAAAGAACTTCAAAAAACTATTATGTTTTACAATGAATCCTTGTTACATAAAGAAACGCTATTTCATCGCACTAAAGAAATGAAAGAGTATTTAGAGTATATGAATTTTTGAATTTGGGGTTATTTTTTGAAACCGGTGAGAAACTTTTCTGAGAACATCACATAATCTATCTCTATATGAAACTACTTCTGAGTAATTGCGTGCACAGACACTTTTTTCTATTTTTCACAAGTTTCTGCTTTATAAAAATGCAAACCGAATGGGTAAATTGTATAATGTTTCCCCTTTGTCCCATTCTAACTGCGATTGGTCAGTGTCAAATTTCGTGTACTCTTCAGAGGAGGTTTTTTTTTCGGGAAGTTAATTAAACAAAAAATAGAACGAATTTTTTTATGGTATCATTTTCCCCCGTGGGTGACTATGAATTATTTACGATTAATACTTATAGAATTGTTTCCTTGCTCATATAAAGTTCAACGTTTGACGCAGTGATCAAAATGTATGATTTTGGTCCCAAACCTCAAACAAAATATCACCTTCACGATTATCACGACTTTCACCCGCAAAATTTTCGTATGAAGAATACAAAAAAAATTGTTGGGGCTTCACGGTAATAATTCAAAATTCCAGTGGAAATACGATACTGAGCAGGTAAGGGGACAGCATCGAAAAGAGTGCACCAAATTGGAAAGGGATAAAAGCCGTGACCCAAGTGCGACAGATTTTGCTGGGCTGTCCTTCTCTACTTTTGTGAAAGTTTTACTGATTTAATTTTAAAAATTTGCGTTATTAAAAGTCTATGGATGTTAAAATTATTGAAGGAACGTTCCTAACATCAAAATTAATTTATTACGGGAAGATATTTTATCTCAGAAGCTGAAAAAAAAATTAAAAACAGGCTTTGTTTGTATTGTTATATATACAGGGTGAACACAAACTACTTTATTATTTTAAATAGTACACCCTACATATGGTATTATTTAATTCCATGGAATTACCGTTTATATTTAAAGTTTGAATAAAAAAGTCATTAAATCATTAATGAAAAAAAATATCCGATTTAAAAAATTGCAGATTTCGAAATGTTAATAATAAAATGTTAATATTTAATTGGCCACGAAGATAAGGTCGAAATGTGACGAACAAAAAAAAAACAATAAACTATACAAAAAATGTTTGTAATTAAGTTATTTTCGTAAAATTCCCTATTTCAATAAGTTGCAGATTTCGAAATGTTAAAATGTATAATTATTAATTGGTTCCGAAGATAACGGCGAAACGGGATAGAAAAAAAGCAATCAATATATCAATCATGTCTGGTGATTAAGTTATTCGCGCAAAAGCTTTTAAATTTGTTTGATTTTTAGGCAATAAATAGATTTTGTTTACACAAAAATCTCGTTTTTATACATATATATAAAATTACTTTTACAGATGTTTTTATTAAAATTTTTAATATCACTTGTTGGCCACTTTTTCAGTATTTATTTTTAAAATGTCAACACTGATCACCAAAATTAGATAGAAAATTAAGTATACATATTTATATTTTTGGCATAAAATTAAAAATATGTCAGGAACGGAAACAGTAAATTTTTAGCTGTCCCTCCCTGTACATTTTATAGCAAAGTTGTAATATAACTTTTTGAAGGGTCCGGTCCGGTTTGAATTAATTTTAATAAGCCAGTTTTCAGTTGTTGAAATAAATATGATGGGAAAATTAGAAAATTTTTATAACTTAGGCAATAAATCAAACACCAGTAAATTTTGACAATGACAACACGAAAATTCGTGACAATATTGATTTTTATTCGTGATTGTTGTATGTTATTAAACGCGCTTTAATTAAAGCTAAATTTGCGTTTTTCAATTGAAGAAAAAGTAACCATAGTTAAGTGGTATTATGCCATTTTTCTATAATACGAAAAGCGCTAAGAGCTCCGGGAAGGCGATGAAGAAATAAAATAGCGCTTTGTTTTGAAATGATGGAAAAAGCAAATAATGATAGGGACTTTTAAAAAAATTATTTTACTGATAATATTCAAAACTGTTGGTATTAGAGCCAAGACAATGAATATCTTTTTGTTTTCTTATCGAAAAATAAATGTTATCCTGGGAATTTGTGGACATCTTATTATTGTACTTATTTCAAAATCCATTTGAACTCGCGCTGGAAGAAGTTGTGGATGATGAGATGGATCGTTGTCCCGTCCATAATTACCGTATGGTTGGGGAGTATTTGGAAAATAGTTTTGGCTATTCAGGTCGCCTTATGTCACATTAATGTTATATTTGAAAATTTTAAGCTGTTACAAAACGCTATTTCCTTAGAATATGAACTAGGCATTTTTAGAAATGAATTTTATGATCCCATAGGATATTGTTTAACTCTTAATGGAGGCTTGTCTGAACATTAACTTAAAAAATAATGTTTCTTTTTGGCAATGTTTTGTAGCCGTATTTTTATTTTATTTATTAATTATTTTTAATAAGACTTGAGGGTCAAATTTATAGTCGTTTCTTTTTGTTTAAACCGCCCTGAAGATGGGCTTATTACAATTTATTTAAGCTCGGTCCCTTCAAAAAGTTATTTTGGTATGAAATGTACAAGGGAGCATATTTGGGCACCTGAAAATGTACATGAGATTTTCTATGTTCCGTTCGGCAATCCATCGACAACTGCAAAATTCAAAAAATATTTTAATATGCAAAGTATTCTACTGAAAATGAGGTAATTTAAAATTGTAACTAATTTTGATAATAACTTTGTCTCGAAGTAGACAAAACCCAAAAACGCGCCCTTTTTACAAGAATCAACCATTTTCGGGCATTTTGTAATCGATTCTGTCGGGTCAACGTCGTCGCCGTGCCAAACATCGAAATCTGTTTGCGTGGAAAATGTTTATTTTTTTTTGTTCGATAATTATTTATTTTTACGCGTCCAATCGTGCGTGACTTGTTTACGCAAACACAGCACTAACTTATCTCTTGTACGGCCTGTTACTAAGGCCGTTAACATTGTTTAAAAGTCATCGCAATGTTAATTTCGTTCCGATTACGTTCCCGGTCAAATTTTCCATCGGAAATTTTTTCGTCTACGAAAATAAATCGTTTTTGTTTTCCGCAGGAGGCTCTGGCTCAGATTTCGGAATACTCGGAGGCGGGCATAACGGTAAGGGGCACGTACGTGCCGCCCGGTAAGTCTCCGCCCGAGGGCGAGAGGAAACTCTATCTAGCGATCGAGAGCACGTCGGACATAGCTGTGTCGAAAGCCAAATCGGAAATCACTCGGCTGATCAAGGAGGAGCTGCTCAAACTGCAGACCTCTGGCCACCATATGATTAACAAAAATAGATATAAAGTTTTGTAAAACACACCCACACGCCCATACGAGGTGTTATGTAATTGGTGACCCAAACTGAGGCGTGCGTTTTTTTGCCATTCTTCATATACAGGGTGACGGAGTATTTTTTAAAATATCGTTCTTTTAAACCGACATTTTTCCATCCGAAAAATCGTAGTTTATTTGAAAATGACGTCAGAGTCCAGTGAAATTCTGGTTCCTTTCGAAACGTAGCCAATATGCTTTGACATTGATTACGATTTCTTGCAAAAATGTAGTATTTTGTTGCTAACAACGTTCTGGTCTGGTAAAATGACTTTTTCAAGAATTACCACAATAAAAAAAAGGATTAAAAATGGAATATGCAACTGGTTTAAATTTTAAAAAAATTTAAAAACACAATCGAAAGGAAAAAATGTTAGCGGCTTGCAGTTTTCGGTATATAACGTCCCCGAGACGCTGCTGGACTAAATAGGTCTTTATTAGTCGAAATAACAAGACAAAATAAAATAAGTAGAAAAATCACATCCCGAATTTTAAGACATGAATTGCATAACACCCTGTATGCGGGCGGCATTTTGTGGAATAAAATATCGATTTTCGGCTGTTGTTATTTTTTTTCCAAACCATCGGATGTCGGTGACCCCAGTTGGTAAATCGTCCGGCTGATAAGTTTCGAACTTTTACAAGCGTTCGTCGGAGACAAAATTTAGATACAGATGGATTTTTATCTAAAAAAAAAGCCGGGTAGCGATATTATTAGTTATTCAAAATGCAAAAATAATAAAATTCAACCAAGAGTATGTACGCGTTTTCTCTTCGAACAGAAAAGTGAGGCTAGAAAACACTATCTTGCCTATTTATTGCGGTATATCATGACATTTGACTCACGAGTTTATTTGATGGAGCGAGTGACTTAAAAAGTTTTTCGACTCCCGTCTGAAAAAATCCCTAATTACCCACCGATCTAGCGTGCGGGAAGCGTCACTTTACAGTATAGTATGCAACACGTTCGGTAATAGCAACAAGTGCGGTAAACGGTTTTTGACTCATCGAGTTTAATTGACACGAGCGGAGCGCAGCTGGGCGAGTTTTTAATAAACGAGTGAGTTAAAAAGTTTACCGGATGTGTTGCATACTATTCTTTTTCCACGACCGTTAGTTTTTGGGTACATTTTCGCAAAACACGAATACATTCACTGACATGACTGTCAGAATTGACAAACGTCAAAATTCAAAGCGTGGGAAATATCTCCGAAAACATTCGATTGCTCCCAAATCCGTGCGGTAAAATCCCGGGATGCCCGGATTCATGGGAAACGAAACTGACGTGGTAAAGTGACGCTTTCCGCACGCTAGATGGGTGGCTAATTAGGTAATTTCTACTCCCGTCTGTAAAAAACCGTTAGTTTTTGGGTACATTTTTGCAAAATAACAAGAATGC
The DNA here is from genome assembly GCF_029955315.1 of Cylas formicarius. Taxonomy (NCBI): domain Eukaryota; kingdom Metazoa; phylum Arthropoda; class Insecta; order Coleoptera; family Brentidae; genus Cylas; species Cylas formicarius. The sequence continues at coordinate 26,163,477 of NW_026844326.1, read as the reverse complement.
ATTCCCATTTTCGTAAAACAACAAGAATACATTCGCTGACATTTCCGTCAGAATTGACAAACGTCAACATTCAAGGCGTGAGAAATATCTCCGAAAACATCCGATTGCTCCGAAATCCGTGCGGTAAAATCCCGGAAATGTCCGAAGTGGCTTGGATTCATGGGAAACAAAACCGATGTGGTAAAGTGACGCTTCTCGCAGTTAGATCGGTGCGTAATTAGTTATTTTACAGGCGCGAGTAGAAAAAATATATTGAAAATGTTTCTCGAAAACCGAAAACATCTCAAAATGGCAACATAAAAATGCGCGTGCGAATTGTCTTATATTAAGGAAACGGAATGTAAAGCATTGCCATAGTTAGCGGACAATGAAGACTCGATAGCCAAAAAACAATAAAAATAGCTTAATATCGTAGATAAGACTCGTGCCTAGTTGTTCAATGGGAAAGGTAATACAATAATACAATCTATAGTTAGTTACTAATATCGAATCATTATTGATTTTAATAGGAAAAGAAAGCCAATTAACATTATCGAGTCAGTTTTGGTTATTTATTATTAATAAAAAAAATAATTGAGCTATAGGATGTTAACGTTAAAAAAAATTATCATAATTTTTCTTATCTAAACGCGGAAAATAGCGAACGTAGAAAATTAATTCTCGTCCCAAAAGATGTTTCCTCGTATGGTATCCATTAAATTCCAAGAAAATATCAAAAGCTTCCTAAGTAAACTTGGATTTTTTTTGTTTTATTTTTTTACGTGATTAAAAAAACGATTATAATTTTTGGAAAAAATAACAAAACGTGCCTCGTAATGATCATAAGGTGTGTATATAAATTTCATAAAGATATCTAGTCATAAGGAAGTTGCCATATATTTTTTCTTAAATTCTTTAACAACCATATGATTCAAAAAGTACGAGGTTTACGACATATGTTGGTATTAAATTCCTTCTGAAAATCATCTATGGATTCACACGGGGTTTCCATTAAACACCCAGTACAATTAATTTTGCTAATTAACAATTTCAAGGACCAAATTAACTAAGACACTAATTTAATTAAAAAGCCGAATGAAAAAATAACGAACCGACCCCATTACTAAATTAAAATTCCTGAAATTTGCTACGATGATACTCTTTATTGAAACTTTTTTTTGCTTCTTAGAGTTGCCGCTTAAGGTTTGCAGTTCTTAGGGGCTATAATTCTTTTACTTATCGCTCGTGGCATTTTACCGAGATTATTTCCTGGCCATCGAACGCGTCCAATTACAACGAATTTTTCTAATCGGCGCACACAAATAATCGTAAAACGAAACGTCCGATTGGAAACAAAAAAATCTATGCGTTATCGACGGCGCGGGGTCAAAAACTGACCCCCGTCGAAACCGTATTTAAGTACCCTCCGAAAGAGTCCTACGGTACACAGCTGAGTTCTCCCGTTTGGTCGAGATGAAGCTCACTCTCGCCCTTGCCCTCGTGGGTGTTTGCGCCCTCACGTCCGCGGTACCGGCGCGAATTGGTAAGTCAAAATTAAAACCCACGGACCTCAAAATTTCTTCAACCCACTCCCTTACAGTCGACAAGGACCTTTTGATGAAGCAACGCAAAATCCTCGGGCTGCTCTACCACATCAACCAACCCACACACATCGACGAGCACGTTCAAAGCACCTATGACGTTGAAAAGGACAGAGACAGCTACACGGTATACTCTACCGATTCCAAGCAATACTATGTTGATACCTCCATTTCCAGAAACCCGAAGTTGTCGACAAGGTAGTGGAATTCTGGTACAACGGGTACCAGCTACCCAGAGGTGAAATCTTTTCCATCGCTTACCCCAATCACTTGGAACAAGCTATGGCACTGTTCGACCTCTTCTACTACGCAAAAGACTTCGACACCTTCTACAAGGTGGCCATCGAGGCGCGCAAGTACGTCAACGAGGGGTTGTTCCTGTACTCCCTGTCGGTTGCCGTGGTCCACCGCCGAGATTGCTACGGCATCATGTTGCCTCCCATCTACGAGATCTACCCAAACTATTTCTTCGACAGCGAGACGATCATGGAGGCGTACAGGATGAAACAAACCATGTCGGGCGTAGAATCTGGCAAGACTCACGGCCTAACCATAACGTCCAATTACTCAGGGCACTACTTGAACCTGCACCCTGAACAGGCCATGTCTTACTACATGGAGGATATCGGTATCAACGCGTTCTACTACAACTACTACTTGTATTACCCCTTCTGGATGGACGGCGAGAAATACGGGCTGGACAAGGATTGGAGAGGCGGCTTGTACATCTTCATCTATCGCCAGCTGTTGTCTAGGTTCTACCTGGAACGTTTGTCCAACGGCATGGGCCAAATTCCGATCTTGGACTTTGAAACTCCCATGGAAACTCCTTATTATCCGTCGTTGATGTACCCCAATGGCCTTCCGTTCCCCGAGAGGCCCAAATTCGCGAAGCTTTCCGATTATTTCTACACTTACGGTGAGAAGATCAACACCCGCTACGGCTACAGTTACTCGTACATCAAAGACTACACCCACCGCATCGCGGACCTCATCGACAGGGGATACGTGTTCGACGTGAGTAAAGGACGACTCCCTCGAAGCATTTGGTTGAACGTTGACGCTGTCGTTACAGAAAACCGGCAAAAAGATCGACCTGTACACCGGTGAAGGGCTCAACATACTCGGCAACCTGATGCAAGCCAATCCAGACTCGCCCAACAACAGGTACTATGGAGATTTCATCGGTTACGCGCGCCACCTCCTCGGGTACTCTTACACCCCGTTGACCATGAACAAGGTTGCCCCATCTGCGTTGGAGCATAAGGAGACTAGTCTCAGGGACCCGGCGTTCTACCAACTGTACAAATACGTCTTCCGCTACATCCAAAGGTACCGCCGGTAAGGTTCGACCCGTCTGAGTCGTTGTAAATGGTTCGTTCGCAGGTACCAGTCGTACTTGAAGCCGTACACGAAAGAAGAACTGATGTTCCCCGGTGTGATGATCGAGAAAGTCGAAATGGACCGTCTGATCACCTACTTCGAGGAGTTCTACACGGACTTGTCCCAAGCGATGTACTACTCGGAAGACGAGCTCAAGCAGCACCGCGACCTCAAGGTGCGGGCGAAGCAGTACCGTCTCGACCACAAACCTTTTACCTACAAAATCTACGTCAAATCGGACAAAGACACCAAAACCATGGTGAAGGTGTTCTTGGGACCCAAGTATGACGAGCACGGACGTTACATCAACATGTCGGAGAATCGGTGGAACTTCTTCGAGCTGGACAAGTTCACATACGACTTGAAGAGCGGCGACAACATCATTAAACGCAGCTCGTTGGAATCGATGATGTTTAGCGAGGACAAGCCAGGTTTCCTGGAGCTCTACAAAAAAGTGAAGGCGGCCATGAACGACGAGGGCGAGTACACCGTCGACTTGAAGCAGAACTACATCAACTTCCCGAGGAGGTATATGCTGCCCAAGGGTACCATCGGAGGGTTCCCGTACCAGTTTTATTTCATCATATATCCGTTCGACAAGCCGTACAAGGGTAATATGCCCGATGAGTGGAAGTACGGGTACCCGATGCCCGGCATGGGCGGACCCTATATGGACATGTACCCTCTGAGCTATCCATTCGACAGGCCCATTAAGTACGGCAAGATGTTCTACAACGACATCCCTAACACGTTCTTCTACGAGACGAGGATCTACCACAAGACTGACATCAACACGGTGACCGGTTGAACGGCCTGTGCAGTTTTCTATTTTGACCGGTGTACCTAATTTTTGTTTTCGAGTTAATAAATATTTTTTTGTTCGAGATGTCTCGTTTTTCGTTTTCGTTTCGACCGATCGATTCTCGGTTAAATCTGGTTTTGACGTTTTACCACTTGTCGGAAAATCCCTCAACTAGGCTCAAAGAACACGAAAGACAAATAAACTCACTTAACAGCTGCTGCCGAACACACTCATGAAACCGCACATAAAATTTTATTCGATAAAACTAAAACTAAAAAAAAACAACGAAAAATCCGAGAATCTATAGAAAGTTTTAACTAACCTAACAATCTTAACCGCGACTCAGGTCTCTACCTGTCACCAATTGGGAATCAGTCATCCGAGACGGTGTTTATGCCCCTCATTCAGCTTTAGTAAAATACGAGCCAGTTTCAGACAAGTTCTGAAGAAGCCAACTTGATGATTAGCGAAACGTAAGCAAGTTCGACTCATCAAAAACAGACGCAGGAGGAATCCAGAAGTTTTGTAAGAAGCATTACAGCAGCCTGTGGAAGTTTCTTTGAAAAATTAAAATGTTTCCAATATTCTTCGCCCAGCAATTCTTGAAACATGTACATAAAAAAATTAGTTCACAGTAACAATTTATTACGTTCTATGTCACTTGTTTTTATTGGCGCTGCTATTTCGCCTTCTGAATTTCTTATAAAATTGTAAACAATCAAAACAATTTGTTTAGCATCCGAAGACAAATGGATCCGTTTTTATTTGCTGAGGTAGTTCGTATTCTAAACTGTCGTTAGGTTCGACTACCATCTTCACTTCGTCTTCTAATTCTGCGTTGTTTTCTATGTCTTCTTCTAATAGGGGAACATCTGCTTCATTCCACAGTCTCCACATTTTAAAGTGTTAAAAAACAAGAACCTTTAAAAAATGTTTAATTGTAAGATTAAAATAAATATTTATCTATTTTCTGATGACGTACCTTTATCGACCGCGAATATCGTATTAAAAAAGACTGTTCTTGTTTACAAATCGAAGAACTATGTAGAAGACACCAAAATACAAGAAGAAGAATCTTGTTAATCGACCGGCACACAAGACAAACAAAAACAAAAGAGTGCAGGTACTTACCCTTACCCTTTGAACTATTCAGTGAAAACAACCTCGCATAAATACGTACTTACTGCAATACCTCCGTAATATACACGAACCCGTAAGAACGATACATATCACCTGCTGTTAAAATAAAGGCTTCACTTATTCGAAAATGCCCCGCAGCATCAATGCTTAATTAAATCTAAAACAAATCAATAAATGCACTATACTTTTGGTCGTACAATAACAATAAAATTATAAGCTTCTCTGTAATAATAATAACAATATTGTTTCTATTTTAATATATTTTACTCTTTTTTATAAGAATTGTTGCAATTTTGAATTATCACACGAAAACTATAAGCTTTTCTGCCATATTCCGTCTATAACTGTATATATTGAGGTGTTCTTTTTTTAAATTACAAAATAACATTCTATTACTATTTATAAATAATTATTGAAATTATAATATCGTGAAAGATTTTTAGATGGTAGAAGATGCAAAAAAGCAAATTTATTTTATTTAATATTATTGTATTGTAGTGTTGTACTATTATTAACGGTTTATGGAATTTATTTTTTTGTTTGCCTTTCTATGCATAGAGGGCTCATTTTTGCGTCATTTTATTATCTTTTCATAAGAGTTTGATTAATGGAAAATTTTTAAATATAAAAGTTACTAAAAGTGATTAGATAATCATATATAAGTCTTTCATCGAGTTGATTTTTTGTTTGCCTTTGTATGCATACAGAGTAGCTCATTTTTACGTCATTTTATTATATCTCCATAAGAGTTTCATTAATGAACAAAATTTAAATGTATTTTTTACTAAAAGTGCTGCAGAAATTAATTTTTCATTATTCGGAATAGGTTTATTTCATTTTCGAATTTCTGAGGTTTAGATTTTTGAGTATTTTAAAAATTTGGAAAGATTGTTTTGAACACTTCGCCTTTAAGCTATTTTTGACTATAAATAATCGAAATTGATACTGGGAATTAGCTTACAAAATTCAACGCGGCAAGATGTTTTTTCAAATAAGTTCCATAATAGCGAGGCATGGCAGTGCTTGACTATGTTTTAGTTTATTTTTTATTTTTATATAGAATACATGACGATGACATATTACGTAATATTACTAATTTTTGGTGCTTTTAATGAGTGCTTCAGATTTTGATTTTTATTTAAGGAAAAGCAACAATTCCAAACAATAGTAATCATTTTAATTTTTTAATATTTTGTCTTTGAGGTTGAGGTATTCAACTCAATCAATTTTCATTACAAAAAATATTAATAGTTTTTAGAAATTTCGGGCAGTTAACAATTTTTCAAATTTTTGAAAAACTTTAATTAATTTAAAACTATCACAGGACTTATTCCTAATTTGTGAAAGTTATACAAAGTGAAAAATACAGCTTTTTTATTGATAAATTTAAAGTTTTAGAAGCCGTGTTGAAACTCATCTTATTTTATCAGTAGTCCGATTATAACAAACCGAATTTGTTATTACAGCTTGCTCAAAAACATCAGTTTTATTGACGAAAATAAAAACAAGTTTACAGGACCTATCGTGGTACGGTTGCACCGGAATGAGTCATTTCGAATTATATACCGCCGCGTCTGGCATACGGTTTAAAATGTTCCACGATTTTTATCCCGACATTTCGTGCACCAAAAATAACCCCACCTTCTGATAATTGTTTTAATTAAACTTTGGATCGCGAAACAGTGAACTTTCCGTTATATTAACGGTAATTCCTCTAGTGAATTTATGCAAATAATGAAGAAATCGAAATGTTTTAACATATAACAAGAATTTAACAAAAAGCAATGCAATTGATTAAGTATAGGATGTTCTAACGATGGATTTAATATTTGTTAAATTTGACAAATCTCTTTGTACCCGGCGAATTCACCAAATATTATCGATATTGCGCGCATATTACATATTCTAAAGAGACGGGAAGAACACGAATTTATATAAAAATTCAAAAGTTCAACTTATGCCGATTGTTTTTTTAGTTTATTTCGGGCTGTATTTCAATGCGGGTTTAATGAGCCAGATTTGTTACGTCTTGTGGTGCCCCATTGCGATTTTAGGTTCTATAGCTCGGGAACTGCTTCAAGCCGTTCGATTATCGTCTAACAATATTTGCCTTGTAATCTCACACATGGCGATTAAATTGTTTTCTTTGGCGGCTACGGAACAGGACTTATCATCGGGTCACTCAATGACACTTTATTAGAATTTGGTATAAAAAGAAGACCGGTCCGCTGCCGAAAACCAGACTCGAAGTCCCGATCTACCGCCGGCATGAAGCTCGCTTTGGTCTTCGCCCTAGTGGGGTTGTGCGCCCTAGCCGTCGCCGTACCTACCACCACCACCACCACAACTCACAGTTTCAAATCGAAAATTGGTAAGTTCAAATCAATCCACGTGAACGTGCGTATTAAAAATAACATCTGCAGTGGACAAGGCCTTCCTTGAAAAGCAACAAAAGGTCCTCACCCTCTTCTACCACATCCAGCAGCCCAGTTACTACGAGGAGCACCTGCAGATCGTTCAAGCCGTACCGACTTTCCACCAATGGCTCCATGATAACAAAGCACTGTTCACCGTGAGTATCGATCAAATCAGCGCGGGTCACCACCCTAGCTAACTTCAATTTCAGAAACCCGAAGTGGTAGAACACGCGATTGAGTTCTTCCACCACAACTACTGGCTACACAAGGGCGAGATCTTCTCCGTGGCCCAGCACGAGCACAAGGAGCAGGCCGTGGCTCTCTTCAAGCTCTTCTATTACGCCAAGGACTTCGACACCTTCTACAAGACAGCGGTATATGCCCGTCATCACTTGAACGAGGGTCTCTTCCTTTATTCGGTATCGGTGGCCGTGGTTCACCGTCAAGACACCTACGGGATCATCCTGCCTCCGATCTACGAAATCTACCCGTGGTACTTCTTCAACAGCGACGTCATCCACCAAGCCTACAAGCAGAAACAGATCTACGAAGGTGAAGAACACAAGTCGGAGCACAAACACCACCATATCTTCGCCAATTACTCCGGTCACTACTTGAACCTGCACCCGGAACAATCCCTCTCGTATTACCTCGAGGACATCGGTATCAACGCGCAGTACTACTACTTCCAGATATTCTATCCCTTCTGGATGGACGGGGAGGAGTTCGGCATCAAGCACGACTACAGGGGCGAGTTGTTCTTCTTCGTCTACCAGAACCTCATTGCCAGGTACTACTTGGAACGGCTGTCACACCGCCAAGGTCAGATTCCGATCTTAGATTGGGAAGTACCAATCACCGTTCCCTATTACTCGTCGCTGCAGTACCCCAACGGGTTGCCATTCCCCGAGAGGCCGGCATTTGCTAACTTGCATACCGCGTACTTCACTTACGGTCAGCACATCAACAGCCCGTACGGTTTCAGTTACAATTTCGTTCACGACTACGAGAGACGCATCAGCGACGCTATCGACCGCGGCTACGTTTACACCGTAAGTAATTGGTGGAGGAAATCTGGTACTTTTGACAATGGCACCGTCCTTAATTTCGCAGAACGACGGACAAAAGGTGGACCTCTACAGCGAGCATGGTCTCGACGTATTAGCGAACTTGATAAACTCCAACCCCGATTCGCCTAACTCCAGGTACTACGGCGGTTTCTTGAACTTCGCGCGTCATCTGCTAGGATACTCGTACACCCCGGTGTCTTACCACAAGTTGGCACCGTCTGTACTCGAGCACCCGGAAACATCACTGCGCGATCCCGCCTTCTATATGCTCTACAAGAAAGTATTTAACTACTTGTACAAGTACCAAGCGTACCTGCACCCGTACAACAAAACCGACTTGGTCTTCCCTGGCGTGGAAATCGAAAAGGTAGAAGTGGACCGTCTGATCACCTACTTCGACGATCACATTTCCGACTTGAGCAACGCCGTTTGGGACTCGGTGAACGAGCTCAAAGAGGATAATTTCCACATCTACGCTGTCCAACAGCGTCTGAATCACAAGCCATTCACGTACAAGATTTACGTGAAGTCGGACAAGAGTATCGACGCTACGGTGAAGGTGTTCTTGGGACCCAAGTACGACGAGTACGGGCGTTACATCAACATCACCGAGAACAGGTGGAACTTTGTGGTGATCGACGCTTTCAAGTGGCAACTCCAGGCGGGCGAGAACGTCATCAAGAGATCGTCCCAGGAAAGCGAGTTCTACGGACCGGACAGAACCAGCTACCACGATTTGTACAAAAAGGTACTGAGCGCTCACAAGGGACAAGAAGAGTTCCACATTACCGGAGCCGAGAACTACTTCAGTTTCCCTCACAGGTGAGGTTCGCAAGTAAAATTTACGTCTTCGGTGCTAACTTACGTCTGTGTAGGTATATGCTTCCAAAAGGCAGTGCCGGCGGCGTTCCGTTCCAGTTCTATTTCATAGTGTACCCTCACAAGCAGTATCACCAGCACAAGGAGCACGAGTTCTTCTACCCGCGACCTGGAACTGGTGCCGGATACGTAGATGATTATCCATTGTATTATCCGTTCGACAGGCCGATCAAATTTGGTCACCTGTTTGTCGACGAAGTGCCCAACTCCCACTTCCACGAGGTCAAGGTCTATCACAAGGAAGTGCCGGAATCTGGAATCCAACACGTCCAGAATCAGCATTAGGGCCTAACCTGAAGACTGCTATAGAATTATTTGCAAAGCGTTTAAAGCGTGATTAAAATTAATATTTGAAGTTTGTGTTTTAATTGTCAATGGCGGTACTTAAGTATGATCTTATATAGTCGGTACTATTTGTAATGGCATAGTCGGTCACAAAACTATATACTCATATACTAAGAATGGCAAAAGCCATCTATTTACCTGCCAGTGTCTCGAAAAGTCGTTTTTCTTCTAGGCTTAGTGAAAGTGTACCAAATTTATCAATTGGCTGCGCAGTAAGTGAGTAAATAAGTAAGTGGAGTTGCCGGAAATTTTGAAAAATTACGAAACAAACTTCCCGTATGCTACGGACGAAATAATGCCCGAAATTGGTTATCAAGTTTTAAGATTGCCTCCTTACCATTGTATATTTAATGTCATAGAACTGGGGTAGGCTCAGTGTAAAATATTTTTTAATAAAAATATTGTAAGCAAGGTACGATGATGCTGCAGTAGAATCAAAATAAATAAGAACTAAAAGTTCAGATTTCCACGAAATTATATACTTTGACATTACAATTGTTTCGACAACACCGTGTCTTTATCAAATGTAGCGTTTACACGCTACCTGCTGCTATATATACCAAAAAATGACCCTAAAACTTTAATTTATGTTGTTGTGAGAATTTATGTTCAATAAAAGAGAGGTATTTAAATCTTAATCATTAAGCAATATAATTCAATGTCTCATTTTGTTAATCTCCATGGCTTCCAATAAATTTAATTTTCTACTTTTTGTGGCGGTATGTAAAACATCAAAATTGTAGTCAAAAATGTGTTTTTCTGAGTTTAAGTGTGTAGCATAATTAGAATCTAGACTATTGTTTTTAAACGCTCTTTTATGTTCGTTAATGCGTTTCAGGTGTCTACAGGTTGAAATGCGGATCTTGTCCAAAATTTATATTGGACAAACAGGTAGATCCTTCAAGAAGTATATGTAGTAGCAGGTAGTTTGTAAATATTAAATAATAATATTAATAAATAAAATTTACATCTGACACGGTGTTGTCGAAACAATTGTCATATAACTTCGTGAAAATCTGATCTCTTAGTTCTTATTTATTTTGATAAATGGATTTTCATCAAGTGAAAACCTCAGTTCAATTGCAGTAGAATATGTTTGGAAGACAGCTCTTGAGTCAGTTACCAAATATCATCAGTTGCATAATACATACAGAAAATATAACAAAAGAACACCTGTTGCTATTATAAATGAAGGATCATTTTCTGGTAAGTAGCAGTTCCAATTTTGGCTCTGACGATGAAGATGTTTCATCTTAATACAAACTATAATATGGTTTACATGTATATCTTACTCTTGGCAAGTTATATTTTATACGGTATGTTATATATTTCTTAAAATTCCAAAAATGTTCTTATTGTTTTCAATTTCATTGCATGGATAATAGTTTATTTAACAAATTATCATAATTTTGCATGAATGCATGAATCCATTTATGAGTATGGGCGTATTAGTTAAATTCTGTCTCTCTTACTGCCAAGTAATCGTGATCGTCAGTGACGGTTGTCTCGCATTGATCACATAGACGTTTAGAACGCAACATCTGTAGAAATATAAGTGGAAGCAAGATGAAGGAACTATTTTATTCTGTCTAAGGAGGGGAAACTTTTACTAAAAGAGTATTTTTAAAATGTTAATTCTCAGCAAATGGCAAATGTAACTTTTAGGACTATGCAGTAGTTGGAAATTATAATGAAGGTAAAATAAAAGTGGGCAGAGTAGGCAAAGTCGGCGTTTGTTGTTATCTTGTGAGGCAGGTAAGACCGTTATGGCGGATGACAGAAAGTTTTCTAGGGAATAAAAGTTACTCCTTCGCCTATTAAAAATTACAGCAAAAAAGAAAAATTATTCCCAATCTTCCGCTTGTTTCGTTGGAGGTTGGTCGAGGGACAGTTTAATTTTTCTTCACTTACTTTCTTCCTCTGTCACTTGTCGCCTTTCGAGCAGGAAGAAAGAAGAAAATGGCTGAACCACAAAGTAAGCAAAGAAAAATGCTATGATTAGAAGAAAAGAAATGCGTTCTACAGAATTGTCGCAAAGGCAAAAATGTTTTACCCACTTTTGGTGCTATCGAATTCGAAAAACTTATTATGTTGAGGAAACACATTTTCCCTATTTGTTTGGAGTTTTAAATTATACTTATAGTCGTCAAAATAAGCCCATGAGATATATTGTTTTTGTTAAAAAACACCATAAATTTATACGTGCATTATGTTAAGAAAAATTTGGATACATACTTGCTTTTTGTTTCGGGTAGCAACACTGCGAAACTGGTCCGAAACACCCGTTGCTGCTTTTATAGTTGCCATGGGAAAGGCGAAAACAATTCGTTACGGTAATTGATTATTAATTTTATTTAACTGATAAGCCAAGTTTACTCTGCTCGATGTAACAAACCATTCGAATCGATAATTTCAATTGGACAATTCCAATTGGAGCTGGTGTAACGCCACTGGTATCGAAGATTAATGCAACTTTCAGTTCAAGTAATTACGCACTGTGTAAGTTAAAAATAAAGACAATGGAAGTTCGACATCCTTTTAGTATTTCTAAGCAACTTATAGTTGTGTGGGGTGGTATGTATAAGGTGGGCCGTTTATCTTGGAACTGTAGGGGACGGAGCCAAAAGTTAAATACAAAAGTTAATTGGGATGTTACAAACCTTTAACATATATTAATGTTGTGTATACAGGGTGTTTAATTTTTCATGGGCAAATATCAACTTTTTTATTTTAAATGGGATACCTAGTATATTACTCCATTTTTCAATACCCCACAAAATTCAAGACATATTTTTTGTCTAAGTCTAACGTTTATGAAGTTTTTAATTTTTTTATGCGAAAAATGACATTTGTAAGACGTAAAATATCTGCCTTTTTTTTAATGACAACTGCCTATTTTTATAATCTTGTCATATTTAGCATTAAAAATTAAGGCAATTTTATATATGTCGAAAATTTTTACTTTTGAGTTCTAAGATCACGTCAAGTGGACCCCTCATTTACCACTTGATCATAAAAATTTAATTTATATATATTTCTATTTAATTTTTTTATTTTTAATGATGGAAAATTGATTCCCCCAAACGATTTTTTAAAATTTTGTTTTTAACAAAAATTTTTTTTATAATGAAAATTTTAAGCACTTATAATTAAAAAATGGATTAAATATCAACCGCAGTCAAATGTCTATTTTATATTATATTAACGACTTCAAATTATTTGTTTATTTTTGTATTATTAACTAACATTTAAGATAACAAATAAAAATTAAACTGATTTCTTAGTAAAAAAAATCATGTTTTTTTATCGCTCACATGCTTTATGCATTTAAGTTTAAGATTCCGGAAGAAAATTTCACTGCTCGTCATTAGTTTAAACAAAATTAATTTATTTATGACAGGGCGCCGGACGCTGAGCGCTGTGGAAGCGCCGCGCTGCCGAGCGTCTCGAACTGCATTGACGTTTTATCAGTGATAATTAAAAATAATAATACAACATATTATTATAAAACAAATTTTATTATTATTTATGTTATTTTATTATAAATGATATTAATAAAATTATATATTTTTTTCACAATGTGTATTCTTTATAACATTTTTTTTATTTTTACCAAATTTTTAAAACTGTTATGGTCTATATTTATATTTTCTAGGTAATTTAGTAAATTATTATTTTTAAATTTACTTGTCAACACTCCATCTTTAGTTAACAAAGGAAAAACCGCTCCATTACGATTTTCATTTGTTTTTGGCGTATCCTAGTAAATAACAAAATCATTTCAGAAGTCATTCCTGTCTATTTGTGACATAAGTTTATACGCAAAGTATGAAACAATTATTATAAATAAAAGCTGAAGTGTTGTTGAGTTGTGTTTTTTTAGTTAATATTTTAGTATTATAATTTTTAATTGTAATAATAATATTTTCTGTGATTTAAAATGGGCCGAGTGAATTATGAAATTATGTGAATAAAAAATTAGTTTTAATTTTTATTATGATTGGACTTTTTCGCTACATCTCATGGCAAAGGAGCGTCCGATGGCTTAGCCGGGAGTGTAAAGAGAGAAGTTTATCGTGCTAGTCCCCAACGTGATAAAAACAACCATATAACAACCCCACTTTCCTTTTTCAGTGGGCCTAAACTTCTTTTAAAAAAAAATACCAACCACGATTCGAACGCTTAACTACAATAAAAATACTCGCCAATTTCATTATTACAAACCATTGGAAATTTTTTACTAGAATGCAGGCTCGTTTTAGAGGATGAAAAAGTATTTATTTAAAAAAAAAATAACTGACCACAAATTTACAATTAAATTATTTAAGCTTGTTTGTTCTATTCTGTATGTTATGATTGTTAATATTGTTATAATATTATTTTAAATCATCACTGATAAAACCTTCAATGAAGTTCGAGACGCTCGGCAGCGCGGCGCTTCCGCAGCGCTCGGCGCCCGGCGCGCTGTCATAAATAAATTCATTTTGTTTAAACTAATAACGAGCAGTGAAATTTTCTTCCGAAATCTTACACTTAAGTGCTTAAAATTTTCATTATAAAAAAAAACTTGTTAAAATCAAAATTTTAAAAAATCACTTGAGGGATCAATTTTCCATCATAGGTACTTATAAAAAATATATATATAGATTAATTTTTTATGATCAAGTGATAAATGGGGGGCCCACTTTACGTGATCTTACTCTTTTTGAAATATTTTCTTGTAAACATTCGTCTATCACAAATAATATGCTGTTGCCATATAAGTTCAGTTTGTGTAAGGTGGCTATGAGGGCGTTTGAACAAAACAACTCAAGCGAAATAATCAATGCTTTCGAATGAGGAAATGGGCAGATATTTTACGCCTGGCAAACGTCATTTTTCGAATAAAAATTTAAAAATGTTACAAAAAGGTTAGACTTAGGTATATATGTCTAGAATTTTGTGTAGAATTCAAAAATGAAGTAATATACTAGGTTTTCTATTTAAAATAAGAAAAATAATATTTTCCCACGAAGAATTAAACACCCTGTATATAGAACATTAAACCAAATTGAAGGTTTGTAATACCCCAATTAACTTTTGTATTTAACTTTTGGCTCGATCCCCTACAGTTTCTGAGATAATGTAGTTTCCCAAGATAAACTGCCCTACACATTAACAGGTTTGAACCTGTGAGTGACGTTCAAAATTATGTTTTAAAGATTGTATTTTAAGAAGAATCTGCCCCTTTTTACAAAAAAATAAGAACTTCAAAATAAATCTCGAGCGACATCCCAAACTGTATGCATTACAGCATACGGGATGCCCTTGAAATGCATTAACTCAGAGAACAATATATAGGTATAAAAAATGTCGACAATCAAAATTACATATGAAATTTTAACTGAAATACCAGGAAAATTTCGGAAGGAGTTGTTCACGCTGTATTTTTAGCAAAAGTTCGCACATCACTGTACACCTCTCATCCGAGATACGGGTGATGTGGATTTACAAAACATTTATAACTTATTTATGGAGAAGTTAAATAATTTTAATATTCCATATGCACAGACCTAGAAATAAAAGTAAATAATCATCACAACTACCGAAAAAACTAAATTTTTAGGTTTTATCTTCGACCGTAACCTTAACTTCAAATATCACCGCCATCATCTGGTCTCAAAACTACAAAACCATTAATCCAGATTTAATACTTTAATGTAGAATCTGGAATACGATATGGAGTGTGTTTTTGGGGTTGGTCAACTCACTTGCTGACTCGCTCATAACATCCTCAAGAGACATCTGCAAACCTTATATAAAAAGAAAAATTTTGAGAAACTCAAATTTACATAAATTTAACAAATATCACTAAATCGAACATTTTATATAAATCGACAAGAAATATGCTACCAGTAATTGTTAACAAGCTACTTGCAGAAAAAAAAAAGTGAATTAGAAAGTATTTTTGTACCTTTTTGTGACAATTCCTACACAAACTGCAAATTTGTCTTATCGAAATAAACTCAACCGAACTGAACTGATCAAAATAGGACTTTCTTGTTTCCTTCTAGAGAAAGAACCGTAATCGTGGATTTGCTATAAAATTGTCTGCCAATCAGCACAAGAAATCTATACTATAAAAGATTTGTCAAAAAGTGCATATTCAGAGAAGTGTTGACGATTTAATATAAATATCTCTAGTCTACCTTTTCATTGCTTCTCTATTTTATTGTTGTCTCTTCATAATACTTGAGTTAATTTAAGAGGCATACATATGGTTCTTCCTTGTCAAAGATCAACTAATTAATAACTAATTAATGAAAGAAGTGTTTTAATTGTGGACACCCTGTATCTGGCTTTGGGATTGGCATTCGACGGCACTGGCGTCAGAAGGGCAAATTCATAATTCAAAATACACCCCCGTACGGTTTAAAAAAAAAGCGAAAATAAAAAGACTCTCGCACCAATGCACCGCTCATAAATCATCTAAAAATAATAACTAATATTGCAACCATAATTACGGGGCAGATAATCATTCTCGTCGAATTTATTTTTAGGTGTTTGCGACCGGCAGACCGTGTCCCCTGTTTTCGATGCAATTTATCGGGGGGGTCAACCGATAGCTACCCGATTGGAAACCGTATAAATTCGAACGGATTTTATAATAAAATTAAAAATCGAAATTGTTCGCGATGATGGTGGCTTGGGTTCTATTTGGCCTTTGCGCCATAGCCGCTCCCAGCTTCCAGCAGGGTCAATACAAAGTTGGTAAGCGTTGTTGCCTCGTTTTTGTTGTAAGAGTGCAAAAGATTATTTTTTGGCATCGTTAATTTCATTTTTTCCGCCCCCAGTTTCTATGTGTTTGAAATATTTTTAAATAGCAACAAATTTTGAGGACAGGGAGCAGTTTCTTCAAATAAAATTTGACAATTATTTTAAAATAGTGGAATGTTGGATAAAAAAAATTAACAACTTAAAATTTTGTTTTATTATTAAATAGCAGAACCAGTTCTAAACATGTTTTTCTGGAGACAAAATATGTAAGGGAAATAAATAATAAATAAAACATGCGTTTTTATTGAATTAAATTATACAACCAGTTATACTTCGAATATAAAGTTTATGTGGAATTGAAAAATGTATAAAGACATATTGCCAATCAATCAATAAATTTGAACAAAAAACTAAATTTCTATATCGATTTTTTAGTTTCCTTGAACATAGTTTTAAAATACTACAACGTTGGATACAAAAGTTAATTAAATATTAAAATTAAGATAATTCAATATTCAATACATTTATTGTAACTAACCTAAAATTATGTCTTATTATTATCTAGCAGAACCAGTTTTTGTAGATACCCAATTTATAATGGAAATAAGTAAAGGTTTTTATTGAATTAAATTATACAACCAGCTAAGCTTCGAATATAAAGTTTGTATGGAATTCTTGGAAAGTTACAAAAACATATTGCCAATTAATAAATAAATGTATCGATTTTTTAGTTTTTTCGAATAAAATTTGAAGATACAATGTTGGATAAAAAAGTTAACAAAGTACTAAAATTAACATAATTCAATATTCAATATATCTATTGCAACTAAATTAAAATTATGTGTTATTATTATCTAGCAGAACTAGTTCCAAACATATATGTATATGTGATGACACTATATTCCGGGATATCATCCGTTCGCTTGTTGAACTCCGACTGGAATCCTGCAGACGTTTCGCCAAAATCTCACTTGGCTTCTTCAATGCTCGCGCTCCGAAAATACTTCGAACACTGCTTCGAGGCTGCAGGATTCCAGTCGCAGTTCAACAAGCGAACGGATGATATCCCGGAATATAGTGTCATCATATATATATATATATATATATATATATATATATATATATATATATATATATATATATATATATATATATATATATATATATATATATATATATATTCTCACGTATTGATTCACAGATGGAAAAATGTGATGACACTATACTCCGGGATATCATCCGTTCGCTCATTGAACTCCGACTGGAATCCTGCATCCGAATGGAATCCTGCAAATCCTGCATCCGACTGGAATCCTGCAGACGTTTCGCCAAAATCTCACTTGGCATCTTCAATGCTTCGAAGTGTTTTCGGAGCGCGAGCATTGAAGATGCCAAGTGAGATTTTGGCGAAACGTCTGCAGGATTCCAGTCGGATGCAGGATTTGCAGGATTCCATTCGGATGCAGGATTCCAGTCGGAGTTAAACGAGCGAACGGATGATATCCCGGAGTATAGTGTCATCATATATATATATATATATATATATATATATATATATATATATATATATATATATATATATATATATATATATATATATATATATATATATAGATATATATATATATATATATATATATATAGATATATATATATATATATATATATATATATATATATATATATATATATATATATATATATATATATATATATATATATATATATATATATATATATATATATATATATATATATATATATATATATATATATATATATATATATATATATATATATATATATATATATATATATATATATATATACCTAAACCTAAATTGAAATTTAAAAGGAATTAATTAAAAAAAAATCATCCCCTTTAGTGTAAATAGAAAATTAAAAAATAACGTTAGTTTGGTTAACGAACACGGATCGGAAAATTCCTCAAATATTTGTTTTTGAAACAATCATTATTTATTGTGATGGTTCCTTCTCACGCATAAAATCTTCAAATAAACCTACAACCAGTATTTTTTTTTCTAAACTCATTTTTAATGACTAATTGCTTAAAAATTATAATTTTTGTCAAAAATCAAAAGTGTCTACATAAAAACTAGCAGCTCTGGCAGCTGGTATGATCCAATTGAGCCGTAACTTTTCTGACACACATTTAACTAACTTTTTAATATTTTTATACCCTCGCTATCCGCGATCACTATCTTCGAAATTTCATGCCCGCTGTTTTAAATCTATGAAGTCGACCATACATTCCTGGATAAGCAGCAGAAAGTACTAACGCTGTTCAAGCATATCCACCAACCCAGCTACTACCAGGAGCACGTTCAAATCAACCACACCGTAACCACTCCCGTTCAATGGCTCCACGACAACAAGGCCTCCTTCACGGTAACCACTTCTCCTCCGCAATCTATGTCGTAACCTTAGCGGCTCGTTTTCAGAAACCCGAAGTGGTGGACCACGCGATCAAGTTCCTACGACCATTGGCTCCACGTAGACGAGATCTTCTCGGTCGCGCACCACCATCACGTCCACCAAGCGGTGGTTCTTTTCAAACTCTTCTACTACGCCAAAGACTTCGACACCTTCTACAAAACCGCTGTCGTGATGCGGGAGCACATGAACGAAGGCTTGTTCCTCTACACAGTTTCGGTCGCGATCGTGCATCGTCCCGACACTTACGGCGTCATATTGCCGCCCATCTACGAAATCTATCCTTGGTACTTCTACAACTCGGACGTGGTCCACCAGGCTTACAAGTTCAAGCAGATGCACGAGGGTGAGAATCAGAGCACCGATCAGAAACACCACGTAGTCGCCAATTACTCCGGCCATTACCTGAACTTGCACCCGGAGCAGTCGCTGTCGTACTACTTGGAAGACGTCGGCATCAACGCTTACCATTATTATTACCACCTGCATTATCCGTCGTGGATGGACGGCGAGGAGTTCGGGATCAAGCACGATCATAGAGGCGTAATGTTTTTGACCGTCTACAGGGCTCTCGTCGCTCGGTACTACTTGGAGAAGTTATCCCACAAGCAAGGTCAGGTTCCGACGTTTGACTGGGACGTTCCCATCGAAACTCCTTACTATCCCTCGCTCCAATATCCCAACGGTCTCCCGTTTCCTGAGAGGCCAAAGTTCGCCAACCTCCACGACGTCTACCGTACTTACGGAGAGCACATCAACGACGTCTACGCTTTTAGCCACGCTATGGTTAAGGAATCAGAGGGCCGCATCCACGAAGCGATCGACAGCGGCTTTGTCATAAACGTAAGAAAGGTTTTCTAGGTACCGCGCTTTGAGGTAACTCGGACAACTTTCAGAACAAAGGCAAAAAGGTGGAACTGTACACCCAGGAAGGCATGGACCATTTGGGCAATATGATCACGTCTACACCCGATTTTGCTCACAAGAAATACTACGGCGACTGGGTGAACAGCGCGAGTCACGTACTAGGGTACTCTCACAGTCCATTGTCGTACCATAACGTGGCACCGTCCGTGTTGGAGCACCCGGAGACCATGCTACGCGACCCCGCGTTCTACCAGATGGCCAAGAAGGTTATGTACTTCGTGTACAAGTACCATACTACTCTGCACCCGTACGAGAAGACCGAGCTCGTCTGGCCCGGAGTGGTGATTGAGAAAGTGGAAATGGACCGGCTCATTACCTATTTCGACGAGTTTTACGCCGACATGAGCAACGTCGTGTGGGACTCTGTCAACGAGCTCAAGGAGGACACGTTCCACGTCCACGTGGTGCAACAGCGTCTCAATCATAAGCCGTTCACATATAAAATCCACGTCAACTCAAACGTCGACGGTCAAGCAACGGTGAAGGTGTTCCTCGGACCCAAGTACGATGAGTACGGCCGCTACATGAACGTTACGGAAAATATGTGGAACTTCGTGCCACTCGACTCGTTCCAGTGGCATTTGAAGTCCGGAAACAATATCATCAAGCGATCGTCTCAGGAAAGCCAGTTCTACAGTCACGACAAGACCAGTTATCCCGACTTGTTCAAGAAGGTAGTCGCGGCGTATCAGGGACAACACGAGTTCCACGTGGACGGCAAAGAAAACTCGTTCTATTTCCCTCACAGGTATCAACTTTTACTCACTCGGGATGATATAGAAGCAACGGTTTGATTTTAGGTACATGCTGCCAATGGGCAGTCACGACGGCACTCCCTACCAATTCTACTTCTTCATCTATCCGTACAAGCCGTACCACGGACAGACGGAGGAAATGACTTACTTCTACCCGCGTCCGGGTACGGGAGGCGGCTTTACCGACGACTTCCCGGTGTTCTACCCGCTCGACCGTCCCATTCACTTCGAGAAGATGTTCGTGCACCAGGTGCCCAACTCTTATTTCTACGAGACGAAGGTGTACCATCGTAACGTCGTCGAAGCCAACGTGCCCCAACCCCAGCATCACCATTAGGTGTTCAAGAAAGAACCGCTGGTTGATATGTAGGTTCTAGTTAAGTTATACGGTAATAAATATTTAAAAGAAATAATCCTTGGTGTCTTTGTTTCCGTGTTTTTCCTAATGAAGGCATCTTTGTACGGTGCTTCTATAGAGAGAAGATAGATGAAGAATTCGATGTACTTAGGTTAGTGGATAGACGACTTGAGGTAGTGTCACTAGATTTTGGAAGGTTCTTACTTAGTTGCCGGTGGCCATATTTTAATAGTCCCATTTAGAACTTTTATTATCTAATATCTTACATTTACGAAATCTTATCTTAGTAATCGATATTAAGTTTTCAGTAGGTTTTTTATATTTGCACAAATTGTTCGGTTGGTGGTCCATATAAAACTGTGAAAGGGAAAGGGACAGGCGTCGTCTAAACTCGACAAATTCATCGAGTTAATTAAATTGATAGTATTATAGGAAAAAGTTGCTTTCTGAAGAACAAGGACTCTTAATGAAAATGTTAAATAGATAAGGAAGAAACTTTTTTTTTAAATGATGATGTAATAGAAAAATGCCATATGAAACTTAAGTCTGTAACTGTAAATAAACTAGTCAAATAAGAAGTGGTCAATTGACCGACGCTAACACTAGGCATGAGTTTTGAAGTTTTCGTAAGTAAGACAAGAGTCAAGAGTCAAAGTTTGCACAGCAGTTGATTAATTGAGATAAAAAAAGGAGTTACAGATAAGTTTTTGATTTAACAAACATGTTAAATATCATCAAGTGACCGATGACATTGACCGGTCAATTGACCAGTCCTAACACTAGGCATGAGTTTTGAAGCTTTTGTAACTAGGTCACGACAAGTGTCAAAGACTGCACGGCAGTGATTTAACTCTAAATAAAACAAAGGAGTTACAAATAAGTTTTTTGATTTCTCGTGATGATAGGTCATCAACTTTTATTATAAATTCTTTTATATTTCTTTTTCAAACTCAATATCATTTCCAAAAACTGCAAGAGACGACTTATTATTTATATTATCCTTACTTAGGATTTATTTTGAGTGATCATTGGTAGAACTATAAAAATTGATTGTATCAGAATTATTACTATCATCAGTCTGTTGATGGCTGCTGTTATCAGAAGACGTATATTTAACATGTTAAGTGACCTATGAAATTGAAGGGTAACGAAGGTCCCAGCATTATTAATTATTGGAGGGGAAATAATTTCCGCCTGTTTCCAGATGAGTAGGGAGTAAGAACGTAAGATGCATTCATTAATAATGTGTTATATAGGACAAGATTACAGTTAAAGATATTATCCTCAAGCTAGTAAAGCACTACTACTCTTACAGTTTCCTACCCGAGTCACTAGTGGATAAGATGGGTGTTCTCATTTCTTCCATAACTTCCTGCTAAAGTACTTCCGATGCCCAGGTTCTTAGTGATTTTTCTAGTATTTGTACAGATAAGATGGGTGTAACATGTTTGAATTCTAGAATAATCTATATAACTACTTCGTTTGTTGCAAAGTTACCTAACCGATAGATAGTGGTTGTAAACTGTGAGAAATCGATGTATGCGAATGTAACGTCTGGAGTACCTCAGGGGTCACACTTGGGACTCTTAATTAATATTGACTTAAAATTAGACAATGTAAAACTTAAGAGTTACTAAAGTTAAAGATTTATCTTTCTGAGTTAACATTTGAAGTTCATGTAGAAAATAGTGTAAAGAAGAGCTTGAGAAATCTTGGTTTTATAACACCAAAGTCTTTTGCAGCCACAAATCAGTCATTCTAATTTATAATAGAAATACTCAACCACCATATGGAATCCGATCTATCGCAAGTATCCGATAGAGCGAGTCCCACTACTACACTACTTTTCTTATGAAAATAACCCTCATTTTTATAAATTAAGGTCGCTTAAAACACGCAGAAATTGCTCAGGCTTAATTTTTCTTTATAAAATTGTCAACAATCTTCTTGTAGAAGTTTTTTAATGCCAGTGCGCACTAGGCTAACTTTTTCTATAGAAAGAATCACATCTAACTATCATCGTGTTTTTCTGAACAACGAAGAAGAAGACTTATTCAACTTAAGTCTACATCTGTTTAAAAGAAACGTGTACAAAATTCTGTAACATTCTTTCAATTACTGTCTATTAGCTTAGGAAATATCTAGTTAAGTTTCTTTTGTAATTGCCTGCCTGTTGGTTAGCCTCTGGGTTTATAAAATAAAATGAAATAAGATAAAATAACTAAGATTAAAGATTACGTTGCTGATTAGTGTTGCATTCCAATTGGCTACCGGGAATACCGGAACAAACTAGCTTATTTTGATTTCAGTTTACTTTTACACTTCATTATGTACCTAACTTTGTTGTTAATTTTTGTTTTATTTTGTTTAGATTTTTTTTTTACATTTCGTATTTCCGATATACACGGTGTGTCCATGCCGGATTGTCACGGCGTCGTCTTCGAGGAGGCCGGGCATCCAAGAAAAAAAAGGGCACGCCCCTAATCCCCCATGCGGATCGATGTCCTAAGGGTTGCCGAACCGACGGCGGTCGTCTGTGTGTCAGTCGCCGCTCGCAGTCGACGCCGCCGACGCTGTGCATCTCCGGCGGACATCCGCGTCGCGACGCCGGTCCGGCGCCGCCGTCGTCTTCACTAGGGTGCGAAATCCGCGGGACGCGTTTGCTCCGGGGGGACGAGTTAGTTTCGTTTTCCGAAAAACTTTTCGCGGGTGGTGCCGTGGTGGAAACTATAGGCTTCGGACACAGGTAAAAAATAGGGGGGCTGTCGGAAGTGTATTTATGGCGTAATAATGTAGTTTAAACAAAACCATTTTTGTTGTGTAAGAACGTG
This sequence comes from Cylas formicarius, assembly GCF_029955315.1. Classification (NCBI taxonomy): domain Eukaryota; kingdom Metazoa; phylum Arthropoda; class Insecta; order Coleoptera; family Brentidae; genus Cylas; species Cylas formicarius. The sequence goes on along the minus strand of NW_026844326.1, from coordinate 26,139,780 downwards.
AAAACTAGAATTTTTTGGGAAACTAAAATTCAGTGCTAACTAATATAACGCAAAGTTTCTTGATTTTTTATTTTAATGGGTTATTGGTAGTTTTGCTTAGGTTAAGAAAAGTTTGTAATATTTTTTTTTGGACCAGGTATTATCAGATTTAACATCTGATTCGGAAAACTTGAAAAAAGGTTGGATTTAAGTTTTTATAAAATTTAGTGAAATAATTTTAAATGTTAGGGGAGGGTAAGGCAAGGCGGCCCACCTAAGCTTTTTGTTATTTTTGGCTTTTAACTGTCAAGTCGATTTATTTTTGACCAAATTTAACTAAATTTACCCCAAGTTTCTGGTCGTCTCCCTAATTATAATGTTACATATAATAATTACAATTATTTATTAAAAAGTATTTAATAAAAATACGTTCCGATTAAAAAAATTGTTGTTAGTATTTAGTTTTAGGCTAAATCCATAGAATTATCCAAAAAATAACACCTTCAATAAATTAATTATAATTCGGTTGTAACAATATGGAATAGCTTTTTTTTTAGAATTTTTCAGCGGTCCATTTTATACCTAGTATTATGCAAGGGGCTAAAAATGTACAAATAATAAGAATTTATAATTAAATAATTAAAAAATTTTGGTTAGTTAATTTCTGAGGTGGGCCGCTCCAGGGGGGCCGATTTGCCCCCCCCCCCCCCCCTACTAGCAAAAACATTTAATTAGAATTTTGCATTTCACAGATCTTTTGCAATAATTTGTCCAAGTCAGAATAAAAGTTTTCTTTTGTAAAATCTTTCGCTATACAGGGCGTCTGTTCTAGAAATTTAAGAGGTGAATAAGAATATTTTTCATATGTACGGAATGCATACTTTCCAAGATGCAAATCTTGCTTCGTTATAGAGAAAAGAAATATAAAATACTTAATTGCATGTTCCTAGACTTAAAATATTTAATCAAGATGGGGACAGATTAGGATTTGTTCCAAATACAATTAATTTTTTTTTAAACCTAAATCTAAACCAACGAAAAAAAAAAACGATTTTTTAATAAATATCTTAAATATCTCTTGACCCATTTTATTGAAATTGAAATGTTTGGTGCTATAATAGGTATAATGAAATTAAAATTATGAAGTGCAGTGGCGTCCCGGGAGACACCCTATTGAATATTTTTGACAAAAACGTGTGAACCAACCTTTTTTCATTTTTTTTTTCAATGCATGATATGATGCAAATTTTTGTCTTTTGAAAAATAAAACCATTTTCGGTTCATACTAATATTTTTAATAACACAGTCCAACAAAAATTTTGGTGTTTTGGTATTTTTTCATATTTTTGGATTTGGAGAGACTAAACTAATACGAAAATAATGGTCATACTAGATATAGATAGATAGATATATATAAACTAACCAAAACATTCCCGCCCCAGGTCGTGTCTTTAGACATCCCGCTTATCGTACGCTTGTTGTAGGTACTCGTTTTTTGAGGTTAGTGAACATTGTGAAGTCAAATACTTTGCACAAATATTCCAAATACGTTTTGCTATGTGTGTGAGGTGTTCTTTTTTGGTTAACACCCATGATATGGTGAGAGTCAACAAATCAACATGATGACTGCTATGTCTGCACGTACAATGTTCGTCAATTTGATAAAAAAAATTTGAAAAACATTGTTTATCCGAATTTTAATGCGATGAGCCCGTGCCCAGATGTCCCAATATCTGAGAATCTATCCAATTTAAAAGAAGATACCACCAGCCTTTCTGAATCTGAGATGAAGGCACCCTTAGTGACATTGGTGATATATGGAGAGTTCTCAGCAACCACAGTTATTTTCACAATCAGATCTTAATGACTTTTTTTAATTTTTACACTAACATCTGGACTTTTACATATTGGTACGATGAGTCTAACGTCGCAATGATGGCAGATTAGTGCTGGGAATTAAAAATGGGCAATCCACAAAAATAAACGGACTTAACTATTGTTTGCGAGTTTGTTATTTAATTAAGATTTTTTCAATTCGGCTTTTAGTCTTCTACTAATGAAAATAATGTTAAAATCAACCGATATTTTCATTTATTAATTCTTTTAATATTTATAAAAAACCTTACGTGATAGAGGAAAATGCGTATCACATTAAAATTTAGGAGGCGTAAATTATGCAGAATCAAATTTCAGGTCAAAATGAACTTTCAAAAGTTTAAAATTTGTCGGCCTGTGTAACTTAAACAAGTTCAGGAATATGCAATAAATTCGATCTTCTGGAAGACGAAAGATTTTTTAAAAGTTTTTTAAACTTTGGCTACTATATTGCGAATGATCATAATAACTGTTTAACAATCGTTTTTGGGAAAATACTCTGGAAAACAGTATCTTGTTTTATTGTTTTATCAAATCGGAGAATTGATAAAAGATAGAAGAACTCATTTATCGGAACTTAGATTTTTGAGTCCTAACAAATATTTTTTAAGTATTAATTTAATATTTGAATTGACTGGAAAGGAATGGGCAAATAACGTTCTCTTTGTTTCAAAACGCAACAAAAGCACCAATAACTGGAAAAGTTTTCGTTATCGAACGCTTAGACCGATCAAAACAATAATCGACACCTTTTAAACTTTTACAAAGGAACGTTTTCCACTCCGAACTCCTGGCGAAATTCAGATCAATGATGGAGAAAAAAAGGGCCTATATTGAATTAATTTTTTCCTTTTTAAAGGGTCGCAAACTGGTACAAAATTTTCTGATTCTTACGTTGCTCTTAATTGTATTAATATTAACTTTTGTAATTATTAATTACTTATTAACCCAATTATCCCAAGCATAAAAAAAAATAAAAAAAACTTTTTTGCTCTGAAATTATTTATTTTGTTGCACTTAAGAATACATTACATGTGTCAAAACAAAAAATTAAAATTCGAAACATACAAAAAAATACTGGTGCGTAAACGAATCACTGGGAAGAAACATTTAACAATGTTTTGGGGAATATAATTTATACATAAATATACAAAAGAAAGTCCAAATTCGACAGAAAACAACTAAAAGTAGATTGTTTTCCAAATAGAACCTGATTTGATACAAAAAAACGCATAATACATTATGGTGCGTGAGCGCACCACTGGTGACACCCGGGTTCATTTTTGGTGATGTTTTACAAAGCTTGAAGTATTACAAACATAAATTATGTGGCTGTGGCAGATTCTACATCTCCTTCGGGCTTTATTAGCCTGAACAATCATGAGGTGACCTTGATCATCATAATGCATCTATGGCAGGTGCAAGATTTCTTTGAGTAATTGTTTTATCAGTTTTTAAAAGTCGCAGAGCAATGTAAGATTTAAAATCGAATCAATCGCTTCGTCGTCAAAAAACTTAAAAAATATTTCAAGCGGTGTTTTTCCAGAAAACCTATTTTTTAGTTCCTCGCATGATCTCAATTCCTCAGATATAGGTGTGTGACAGTAGAAGCAAGCCTGTGGTTTGTAGAAAGCATACGTCTTCTTTTGAATTCCAGGGTTTCATCATCTGATGAGTCCCATTCAGGTTCAGTAGTTGATGAATTACAGGACTGTTGAAGAAGGATAGCTGCATGATTTGGTGTATGTAACTCGAAAGTTCCAACTATATCAGTTGATTCCCCAAGCTCTTATAGATTTATGTTATCGTTCATATCTTCTTCGTCAGTGGAATATGGACCGCGTCAATATGTTCTGTAAATATTTTTTCATGTTATTTTTAGCATAAATTTAAAAGGAATGGAATGCTACAATACATAAGAATACGTAAATCCAAATAATACTTACGACTAATTCCTTTTGAGTCAAGTACCTCGGAAATGCCATATTTTGCGAACTGTAACGTTCACTGTACAAGGTACAAGCTAATACTAAAGAACACGCTAATTGTTGGATATTTATTCTACATGCTCTGACTTGTTTAGACTTGCAATAACAAAGTTTTGTGTCACAGATAAAACCAGTGGTAGATTCACACACCAGGAAATATTTTCAAAAAATACAGCGTAATCAATATAGTATTTCCAATGTATGTTTTCTGGGATGTATGCTATACAAATCGAAAATATTTTATTTTACTATTTTGGATTTACTCGAAAATGTCATACAAATTTATGTACCACTTTTGTTAACTTTTGAAGACATATATATATATATATATATATATATATATATATATATATAAGATCTTTCCTTTACACATAAATTAACGATTTCTACTGTTTTATGTCCTTTAGTAGCGATAATAGTAAAATTTCTAAATGAATTTGCAAAAATATTTCCTGGATGTGACAAAAAAAGGCATAGAATAAATTGTATCAATATTAACTTTTGTAATTAATAATTAATTATTAAAAACGATCCAATTTACAACCATTTGAATCCGATCAACGCGGTGATCGACAAGCGACAGACATCAATTTTGACTGACCTTGAAGTTCGATTAATTCTCGCATCTTGGTCGGAAATCGAGCATGCTATCGACATTCTCAGGGCAGGCAGGGGTCGCTCCGGGCTGGCCTGACAAAGAGATTTATCTGGAAAAGCTATATGGTAATTTGTCGGGAACAATATATCCGGGACACAATGGACATTACAATCTCCATGCCTCCGCATCCACATCGATATCGAACGCGGAGAGATTGCGGCGGTCGACGACAATGACGTCATGAATTTATGGACGACATATAACGATCCGAGGCATAAATCAACAGCGAAACCTTTCCAAATTCGGTCAGATGCATATGGACGTCAAAACGGAAACACGCCCGCAGGCGGTTGCTATTGCGGCGGTGTGCGTGTAAAGACCACCGACGTATCCTTTCTACGCCATGAAAGTATCAAATTTGTTTTGCCTCTAAAATTATCCAACTCAATTAAATAGTTTTGCAAGGATCTTCATATTCGTGTTTAAGCAAAATTACGTTGTACTGCGTTGTAGTAGATCTTGTTAATGTCATTTCCAAGTTCTGAAATATCTACCAACAATCTGTGACAGAATAGGTGTAGAGGACAAAGTAAGTTTGATCATTAAAAATGAATATCAAAACATACAATAGTTGAAATATTATCCATCAGTTTCGACCACTGTTTCCTACTCTTCCGGCAAGAGACGGATTCCACGTCTTTAGATGCGATTCATGAATCCACCCATTTTTTACAATCTTCGTAACCAGTTAACTGTTGCTCTGCGGACCTTGTTATATGGTTTGTCATATTCCGTCCGTTTTTTTTTTAATTCATGGCTCAGGCGCATCACTTGTAGTCTATAACGTGCTCCTGTAATCGTTAACTTCGGTTTTAAAAGCTCCTAATAAATTACACCCAGTTGATCTCACAATAAGTATAGATCCTTGGATATTTTTTTCTCGCCACTGGTGTTATTCGTTCACTGGACTTAACCCAAGAATTTCTTAGCTTAGGATTGCCGTAGTAAAGCCACTTAGCAGTAAATCACAAATCAAAACTCGCTTTTCAATATCTCTTGTGACCAAACGTCCCTCCTTGCGACGGCCGAAAAGTCAAGACAATTTTTGTAGAGTCTGACGTGAATCTTCAACAAGCAATTTGTCTAATTCTTCATTTTCCAATTTTATGGAGCCGTCCAGGTCGTCCTCTGCGTTCTTTTAAAACGTGCAAACAATTTTCTTTGCGTGTACAGAAAAAGACGTCGAATAACTGCGGTTTTCAAGTGAAATTACTCCTGTAGGTAAAGAAATCTATGCCACTAGCGCCATCTGTTAACAAAACGCTACGAATTAATTCCAACGCCGAGATCCATATTGAATAAACGTAGCACAGTATTAGTGTTTTAAGGGACTCATTGGGTGCCTATGTTAAGCTCTGGTGTTAGCTTAGCAACACAAACAAAACTCCTCCCTAATCTGAACTTATTGATATCGCGATCGCGATTTTTGGTATCTCGAGGGTATTGAGGGTATTTTCGAGCTTTTACATTACCATACCAAAATTACCACTACAATAACGCTGGTAGACGGTGATTATGATGTTTGAAAGCTGTTTGATTATTTGTTGCATATTTCTAGTGTTCTAGCACCGGGATAGCGAAAAAGAATTATGTTAATATTTTTTTTAAAAGGCGTTTTATTGCACAATGGTAACGAACTGGCCTCGGTTCCCGATGCACATTTGGTACATTTAAAAGAAACTTATGAAAATTTAGGACATCTTTTGAAGAACATCAACTACCCAGAACTTCAATGGATGTGATGACCTTAAAGTGCTGTGGATGCTTCTAGGACAACAGGGATGTTATACAAAGGTTCCATGCTTTATTTGTGAGTGGGATAGTCGGCCAAGAGATAAACCTTAAACATAAAGAGAATGGCCCTTACACATAGCTCAATTGACTTCAAAAATGTTTTAGTGCCTCCTCTTCATATCAAACTTGGCTTGATAAGTAGTTTGTTAAAATCCTATACAAAAATTTCACTCCAAAAAGTCTGGGTAAAGTTTTTCTTTTTCACTGTTTTGATAACTATCATTGCAGGTCTTTACTGAATAAATAAACGAATGCCTTTAGAAATATCGTTTTTTTCCTTTAATATTTGCAAAAAAACGGATACGTGATACAAACAAATGCGTAGAATTTTTGAAATCAGCTTACAAAAAATAATATTAAAATCAGTTTTCAAAATAAAAATATCTGTCAAAAAGTTTAATTTTGTAGACCTGTGTAATTCCTTCGGTCCCTTCGGGACAATGGGACACTTTTTACATCGATATCGGGGTGAGGGCGGGGGGCTGAAGATGCGGAGGAGGTAGTGTTGCGATAACGTCGGGAATCCGTTTTTGTTTTTATTAGTTCGGAACTCAATTTACGAGAGGCCGAAACTCTACACCTTCGGCGATACACAATAGTTGCGGGACGAGCGAACGGACAGCCTTTAAGGACGTCCGTTTCAAGGTCAAGTTTTCGAGTAAATTTTCGCCCACTCCTCAACACGCGCCTCCCCGCCCCCTTTCCTCGCTTTCCGACGCGTGCTCCGTTTCATACCGTGTCAGTCTTGCATATAGGGTGCAAATAAAATGTGCATTGATATAAGAAAGTGACCAATTGCTTTTGAATGGGATTATCCAAGGGTGGTCATTGACATACAATGCAACAAGATTATTACCTAAAGTTTCGGAATTTTTAATTCAGGTAAAATTGTGGTCCGTAATAGAAAATAATTTTATACCTACCTCTTTTTAATATTCTTTAGTTTGGTATACTACTTAGTTTAAGTTTATTAGTAATCATTCTTATTTCCTGTGTAATACAGCGTGTGTTGAATCGTGTGCGAATTATGCAAAATATGTGCGAGTCTAGTGTATCTCAGGAGATGCTCCCGCCCAAATGTAGAAAACACTATTCTATTGAGACTAAGGAAGTGATAAACAATGTTTATTTGACTCTCATTTAATGTGGTCCCAGCAAGCCTTAGATTTGACGAAAATTCCAACATCAACTGTATCGAAAATTGTGAATAATCCCATTTCAGCGAAGAAAAAAAGAAGCGATGCTGACATTTTCTCGAGTGTAGAGGAAAGTGATCAAGATATAATACGGCTTAAAATTTACCAGTTATACGAGGAACAAAGCGTGCCTGCATTAGATATCTTAATTAGGAGGCTTGAAAAATATGAAACCGGTGTTAAATATGGCAGAACTACCTTATGGAAGTGTGTTCAACACATGGGTTTTAGATTTAAAAAAATTGCCAAAAGGCAAGTTTTAATAAAATCTGGCTGAAATGGCGACTGGAATATCTAGAAAAAAATAGGATTTACAGAGAACAACAACAAAGGCCAATTATTTACTTCGATGAAACCTGGTTCGACACTTATGATACCCCGGAAAAGGGTTGTGTTGACTCAACTGATAAGTGTAAAACAAACGCGCCATCAAAAAGAGGTAAAAGAATAACTATTTCGCATGCTGGCTCTAAAGATGGTTGGATTCCAAATGGACTTTCTCTGTATGCGAAAAATATTAAATATTCTTCTCTGGATTTCCATGAAGACACCACCGCTGATTTATTTGAAAGTTGGTTTAAAAATAAACTAGTTCCAAACATTCCTACTAATAGTGCCATTGTAATGGAAAATGCAAGTTTTCACAGTAGACAGTTGACTAAAACCCCTTCCTCATCTGCTGCCACAAAAACAACAATCCAAAACTACATGTACTATAGTTTTAAGGCATCCACCTTGCCACTGTATATTTAATCCCATTGAACATGTCTGGTACCAACTGAGATCTGCCATTCGTCGCAACAATGTTTTTCCCCGTGTTAACTCCAATGTCCTCAAACTTATAGAAAGTTTTTAACATCCCTCCACAAAGTTGAGCAAATTCTGTTAAACATATAGAAAAAGCAAACAATCGTATATCCATATTGCAAATAATATAGAAGAAATAATAATTAGAACAGGCGATGATAGCGATAGTGATACTGATCTATTATGTGAATAATTTTAAGTAATTTAAGTAGGTAATAAAAATAATTTGTAATTTTATTTTATATTTAAACATAAATACATAAATAAATAAATAAATATTGTTTAGTTCCTAACAAACCCCAAATAATTAAATTCTAACCAAAGGGCGGACCTGTTCGGCCATATTTCATTCTTACAGCTTGCCCGGGTCTTTCCTTAATTCGTATCAGTTAGTCACTTTCTTATATCTATGAACAGACTTTACCAGACAAGATTTTATTTACTTCTGGGGATAAAATGGTAGGACCACATATTCCTGATATTTGTACAAAATTCATAAACTTTTTCAAGCTCTTTTTTACCGATGAGCTAATAATAATAATAACAGTGGGACAAACAAATAACTACGGTAGACATAAAATAGCACAGAAGAGGTTGTCAAAACGTGGGTAGATACTGCAGTAGAAGAGTTTACCGCATTTATTCGGGTTGTCCTAAACATGGGTAAGACAATTTTATCTATTTTCCAAGAGTTTTGTTCACAACATTCTAACGCTAAAATACATTTTTTTTAGTAGCATATTTAGAGGAGAACGATTTTTACACATTTTTTGGATGCCCCACTTATTGCTCGAACTCAGAAAGTCAGTCACTATTTAGATTAGTTGGACAAGCAATTCAAAGAACATTTTGTTCCATCAAAAGAGATATCGCTAGACGAATCTGTTGTTGGATTTAAGGGTAAAATTAATTTTTTAACTTACAATCCTAACAAACCTACGAAATCGGGGATACGAATTTATGTATTATTCAATTTTGCCGTATTAAGGAAGCTTGACATCGGAAGATTTAGTGAGACCTGATGTACCTGTAAGCACAAGGATAGTGTTACATCTGTTTCAAAAATTATTAGACAATAACCCAGAAAGAAGAGGATATTATTTTTACACCGATAGGTACTATACGAACTTACCATTGGATTGTTAAAACTAAATGTTCATTTGACAGGTTCTATTGAAATCAACAGCAAATTTATACCTGGTGCTATCAAAAAACAAACATTTGCGAGATAGCAAGATAACACATTTGCATGCAGATCAGGTAATCACAACCTATCAACAGAAGAGTATGTGGAGGTAACTTACAAGTTGTAAATAAGCCAGATGTAGCGGTAAATTGCAATAAAATTATTCAGCGTCTTATTGTTTCCTGAGGAAGCCTATGTTGGCGAAAGTTATTTTTCTGGGGACTCGAAATGTCTAGTGTCAATGCATAGTTTTTATATAAAGGCAGCAGGCGGGAAACTAGATATATTTGTGACACTTGCACCCGAAAGCTTGGATTACACATTGGTGGCTGCTTCGAACGGTGTATGAATTTATTTAATAATAATATCAGCCATTATGATAATAATAATAAAATATATAAAAAAAAATAGTTGTTGTGAAGCGGATTTTTTAAATAAAAAAAACAATATAAAACAATCCGAGTAGATAGATAAGTAGATAAAATAATATTCCGAGTTCAGTGTACTCGCGAAAGGACATATATACGAGTGCAAAGGGTTAAAACCTATTAATTAATGACGTTAAATATTTCGACGTTATCAACCAATATAAGCAGGTTTGAATGATGGATAAGTATATTTTTGCAAACAGATTGAATTGATTGATTGAAAATTTTGTCTTGCAAATCTGAATATGACATCCGATGAAAATTTTCGCGAAGTTGTCAGATGGTATTTATTTGACGATTATTGAACCAAGAAAATTAATTAAAACTGGCAACATTGTCATCGGTGGCGCTCTGCACTTTCGAGTAAAATCTTTTCTCCGCCGTTTCGGTTTCTCGGTCCCCATCCCCGCCTACCCCCTTCAAGGACTCGCGATAACCGACTCCCTTGCTAGGCATACAAAGTACCCCCTAAATTTCGTTACTGCTAAAATAAAATCCCCGCGTAAGCCCGGCCGTTATACCTACGTGTTTCCGTCGGAGAACATTCCTTTGAATTTTCCGCCCATACGCGGAAAAGCTCGTTCGGCGACGAAAAAGCAAGCGAAATGAAATTTCCAAGGGTTGTTCCGTCCCGGATTCCCGCACAAGGCAAAATGCGCATTTTTTTCCGTATTTCGTATCCGATATACTAGCTTGTCGTTTACTTTATTATGTTTTTTTTTTGTCTGTAAATGGCAGTAAATATAAAGAACTGCCTTATGTTGGCAATAACCCATTATGGTTGTTCTTACATGTAAATCGGGTTGTCAAAAGTCATATTATAAAAAAATCCTGGAATTAGAAAAAATTGAATTAGGTTTAAATTTTTTGATCAATCCATACAAATACAACAAGATCGCTTTCGAAAAAAGCGCAAAAGCAGCTTTTTATTTTAAAAAGAAGGCGCTTCGCGGATTCTTGTCCTAGAGGGACGCATTGTTTTCTATCGGGCTCCTGCGGACCACTATGGAACTTTCGTTAAATCGATGTCATTTTATTGTGAATGCACCCTATATAAAGTGTCCTTCACATCTTGTCGAACTTCAAGGTTACGCCAAACTTCAGTAAATATAAAAATTTGCGTCCCCTGTATTATAGACGAAACCTTAAACTCTCTCTCGACACAAAATAACCACAAAAAAAATCAAAAATTAAAAAAAAAATAATTCGGGTTATTTTTTTGCTCCATTTAAAAAGTCTAAATGCGGGTCCAGACTTCTACTTCTCTCGCAAGTCTGAAATCGGTAGCTGCAAATCTGGAGTGCATATTATGTTTTCTAATATTGCAAAATAAACAAAAGTTTAAGCTGTCTATATGGGCTATATCGTCATGTAAAAGAAACTGACATCTAAAGCACAGATTTGAAATTATTGCCAATTTTCAATAATTAGGGGACCCATTTTTCAGTTTTTTTTTAATTTTTCCCTGGTGCTGAGCAGCTGGACCAACCAACCAGCTACAAATTAATGTGGTATGGCCACCTAGAGACAACATGTAAAGAGAGATTTCCAAAACAAATTCTAAAATGGATATTTACCGCAAGAAGGAAAAAGGGAATACCAAAGTTCACATGGTTAAACAGACCACACCGACCCATGACCGAAAACAATGGAAATTGCGAACCGGAAGGTATAGGATTTCATGAAAAACTTGTATATTGATGCGGATCAGGTGGCTGTGACAGAAGGGAAATGATGTTTAGGGGCATACAGTTCACGCACTAACCAGCACTTTGCGCCATTTGAATTTTATGCAGCGATCTCCAGGCACGGAACTAGTAGAATGACCGAAAATTCCACATCTGTAATTTTTAACCAATTAAAACGTGTTTTTTGACAGATAACCGTGGCAACAGTGAATTATACCGGAAATTTTTTGACGTTGCATTGCCATGATAACTAAATAAATCTTCCATGTTTTGCTGGTGCTCGATGAAGACAAAAATTAACGTTCTTGGAAATCGAAAAATTATTTGTAATTAATTACAGGAACATGACACGAGGTCAAATTAAATCCGTAAAATTTTTCTCGCACCTGAATATTTTGAAAATTATCCAAGACAAAAAAAAAGTTCAGAAATAATTCGACTTCTGGCTATCACTAGCCACGATGGTTGTTAAAGGCAGTAAAATGTTATTGGTTGAAAGCGAGTTTTGGTTAGTTGAAAGTCGCTCGCCAATATTTCTTGATGTTTATTGCATGACAGATGAAACGATTTTGACAGTATTTTAGTGAGGGACGGACAACACATTCAAAACGAGCGCGCGTCCTGTTGGTTCTGAAATTAATGCACGGCATTACCGGCCGCCCTTAAAAGCCGGGACAAATTTATCGCGTAATTTGTTTAGATTTTCCAGGTCTACCGAAACGAGCAATTACACCATTTATCACTTTTGCATTCGTAAGCTTTCCTTTTTTGCATTTTTATCCCGGCCCGTTTTCTTTTTCTGTTGTTTTTATTTAGACGTCATCGCGACGCCCAAAAGCGTTGATAAATAAATACACGACGTTTAAAAAGTAAGCTCCGCCCTCCTTTTTATACGAGGTGTTTCACGGTTGATTAAAGTCTAGACGTTAAGGCGAACGGTACATTGAATCGTTCTCAAAAAAATTTGGTTAGTTCCATAAACGGGGATGCTTTATCGATATAAAATATTTTTAACGCTGCCTAGCAGGCTTCTTTACCTCCGATGGATCTATTGGTTCAAAGCATTTTACAATCCGATGACGTAATTCTTCCTTGTGTTTGGCACCGGTGTCAAATAGACGAGTGACTTTAACGCACTCCATAGGTAAAAAACTAATGGCGTGAGATCGGGCGATCTTGCTGGCTAATCCCACGGTCTCAAACGTCGAAACCTCTCTTCTTACCATGCCCTACACGCGTTGGCGACTATCTCAAAGACAAGGTTCTACTGATAGCAGCGTCACAAAGTTCACCAGTGTTATTTATAAAATCTATTCATAGATATAAGATACGAATTAAGGAAAGACGCGGGCAAGCTCTAAGAATGAAATATGGCCGAACAGGTCCTTACTTTGCGTAGAATTTAATTATTTGGGGTTTTGTTAGGAAAGGTACTAAACAATATTTAGTTATGCATGTGACACAGGTGGGTATAAAATTATTTTCTATTACGGGCCTCAATTTTACCTGAATTTAAATTCCGAAACTTTAGGTAATAATCTTTTTGCATTGTATGTTAATGACAACCCTTGGATAATCCCATTCAAATGCAATTGGTCACTTTCTTATATTTCTGAACAGACCATAGCTAATTTTACGTTTTTCCTTTTCTGAGAACCTTCTCATTGCAAACACATTTCGAGTGCCTATTGATTGACGTTGTTTTTAGGGTCCAGGTTTGAACTTAATAAATGCTTGAATTGCCTGTCGGATTCGGCATTTTATTTCTCGTTGTGGGACCTATGCATCGATCATTGCAATTCCAAGTAATTTAAATGATTTAACCTCTTCTATGGATTCGTTATTAATATAAATAGTTGATTTTTTAGCTGGCTGTCTAACATATGTTTAGTTTTCGAGATGTTTATATTTTATTCAGCATCATTTATAAATCTTAACTGTTATCAGCAATTATGAAAGTGTCATTGGCATATGGGGGACAGGATGCATCTTTGGCGAATGCCCTTGAGTTTTTCAAACTTCTCTGTAACAGCTCTCCCCACCCCCCAGTCTGAATAGAGATGTTTGATTTCAATACATATTTTGGATCATCCGAATATCTTAATCACCAATGGAGCAATTTCTGGAGTTCATCATGTCTGACATTGTCGAATACCTTTTCATAATCGACAAATCTTAAATAATTCGTATAATTCTTGTGACACCACTTCAGTGCAGTGATCTGGTGCTCCATCTAGTTGAAAAATCATGTACCGCTGCTTTTAACATTTAAACTTATTTTGCAGCATTCAATGGTTAGTTTTGGTAAGTTAAAAAATTTACTTTAATATCTTTTAGCAAAGCAAAAGGCATTTAAGCTTTCCTTTGAAATCCCATTTACAAATAGCGTTGGAATACTGATTCTCTTCCATTTTGGACCGATTTCATGGACAAAATTTGTACGGCAATCAATATTAATAAAATCTGTATGGAACTGTCAAATGGATAATAAATTATTTAACGTAAGATGGATATTTCATGACCTAAAACATGAATTATGCCAAAGTAATACAGTTTTCAGAGAAACGTGCTTTTATTTCAGAAACAAAACGGTTTAGGTATAGGGACATGAGACATCATTCGAAAAGGAATATAACTTTCGCTTAGAATTTAATGAAATAACGAAATAAATAATAATAAATAATGAAATGTATTTTTCATAATTTTTGTATCTTGAGTCGAACTTGCTAGGGTGTCGTCAATGATCTTGCTGGCTTCTTCAGAGCTTAACTCAAACTGTTTCATTAGCCTCTGAAGAAGCCAACAGGAACGTTAGCAAGTTCGACTCAGCAAAAACCGTCGTAGGAGGAATCCAGAAGTTTTGTAAAAAGTTTTGGTTGATGCTACATTTTCTAAGAAGCGGCAACATCGCAGAGTTAAAAATATTTTAGATCCATAAAGCATCGCCGCCTATGGAACTAACCAAATTGTCAGAACAATCGTATGTACCGTTTGCTATGAAACACCCCGTATACAGTGCCACCTAAATTCAATATCTTAATAATCTTCAAAGAGTATTTTCTATTAATCAGTAGTACTTATTAATAATTGTGAAATCATGACCATAAAATATTTAACCCAAAAGACCTAAAAATAACTGATTTACAAAGTGTTTAAATGTTAAATAAAAGTTTCTGAATTCATCTACTCCAAATTCTACGCCACTGGTAAAATTGCCAGGTTTATGCAATTTTTTGATTCTCCATTTTAATGCTGCACAATTATTTGGAGGTCATTTGGATTAATTATATTGCGCCTATTTAAAAGCAGCATAATATCAATGGCTTTTAACATTTAAAAACAGCTAGTGGTCCTCAAAAGAAACATTTCGGTGCAATCAATTTAAAAAGGCACATTTTATCTGAGTGACTTGTGTTAAACCGTAATATTTTGTATATATGTTTGTATTGAAGCGCTTTGTATAATTGTTTGCGTTTTGTGCGTGCTTGTAGGGGGGCTCATTATTTTAAAAGCGCAAAGGTTTGAGTGCTTCGGAGGTCGCCCCGATACCGGCGTCCATCGATTTTTGCAGCAGGTTTTACACGGGTTGCAGTGTAAAAAAAATACGCGTATATTACAGCGTATCGGTGGATATTATTGTCAACGAATACCCTTCCCTCACACGTGGAGGAACGTGATCGAATGTCCTCGAGTCCAAGGACTTTAATCTTAGCCATCATGGAAAAACTTCCACAATCAACGATTTACTAAGGTCACTTGGTGCACTAGAGTAAAGTTTTATGCCTTACTTTTCTAGATGGATGGTATAGGTTAGCCCTTTGAAGTGGCAATTTTGTATCATAGTAATAGAGCTACATGAGTCGATTAGAGTTCTCCAAACGATATACCGCTTTTACAATCTTTTATGGCTTTGGCTTCGGAATGAGATTTAGGCCAGTTGTAAAGCGGAGGGGGTCATTTTTTTTCAGCACGTGAACCACAAGCCAGGCCGTATTTAAGATGTTAGCGGTGCGGACTGTTATATTTTTAGAGTAGGGAAATTTTCTTTGATTGAACTGTTATATTAATTTATACTAGTGTGCTTTTTATAAATCTTCCTAAAGCAGCCCCTACTTGAGTCAGCTCGATTTCAAGTTGAATTTGCCAATTTAATGGATTTTTCAACTCTACATAAATCAGTCAGCTTTCAGCATTTGCATGCACGAAGTACCGTGTGTGGAATTGCGAATCTATTTATTAATTATTTTTATGATTATGTCGAAAAAACGGTATATCGTTTGGAGAACTCTAAAAACTGTCAACTTTACTGTGGATCCTACATCAAATAACAGAATTCGAAACGTTAAACATTAGTTTCAGTTCTATCAAATTAATTTAAAATAGCTGTGGAAAAATAGGTGAATTTAAGGAAACTTGGCCCATTTCAATATTTCAATATTAATTTAAAAAATAAATAAATACCGGTTCACAAAATCGTATACAGCTGCCTCGATGTTAACTATAACGACGGCTGAGTAACAATTATGGAACGATTGCAGTGCACTCTGGGAAGTAGGTTGAGTACCAATCTGGGTAATTTTCGATTCGCAATTGAAATCGAGGTGAAGGAGAAGCTGTTAAAGAGCTGATCGAATGAAGGTTCGTCGGAGTTGGTAGACAGACACTGCGCTTTGTTGTCATTCAAGCGGTTTTTGAATAAAGCGAGGTTAGTAGTGTAAACGTGAGGCGGATAATTGATCCACCATAGAGTAACAGGCGATACGACAAATCTTTAAAATTAGTATACTAGAGTTTTCGAAGGTGAAAAATAAGGATTCGGTCTTAGTTTCAACATAATTTCCAGAGTTAAGTAAAAATATCTATACCCTTGCATTTAAAATTTTGGAGAAAATTATAAAAATAGCTGTTTTTGACATGAAGCGCCTCCTACGGATTCGTAGAAGAAATAATATCGTGATATTATATTATATTATAATATACTCTTTAAAACTAAACCAAGTTCGTCGAAATCGGATTAGCCAAACAAAAGTTATTCAACTTTTTCTAAATCAACCCTTCCCCACCCTTAATTTGACGAGATAGAAAAAAATAGTTCAAACTTTCTAGGTTAGATTACGTTAAAACTAATTTTGATATAGGTTAGTTTGGAATATTTTTGAGAAAACTCGTCTTTTCGATTTTACAGTCGAGGTTACGCCCCTAGCGGCCATTTTATAAATATTTTTTTTCTAAGTTGTAGGACGAACGGTTCCTGAGATATGGCCGGCGTCCTTTATTAATGGCCCACCTGGTACATATAAGCAGTGCATTATAGATCTCCATTGAGGGAATATAATGAAAAAAATGCCAAGAAATAAAAGTCTAAATGTCAAATTTTAATTATTGATCTGACAACGCACATAGACCCTCGACTTACACCTAGTTTAATATTATTTAGTTTCTCCCACAATGTTCGCCAAGTGGGATTTTTTTAATTTGAAAGGGGTGAGCAAAATTTCTCGCCTTTACAGTTGTAAGTAAGTTGCAAGACCAACGAGATATGGTCGGCGTCCTTTATTAATGGACCACCCGGTACAACTAGATTATAACTCCGCCGCTGGTTACGTAGACGCAATACGTAACCCGTAAAGGAATTCTCTGGCATTTAACGGGAAATGAAAAGCTTCGGGAACGGGAGACAACAAAAGTTTTATTTTATCGTCTTATACGCCAGTTCCGGGAGCCTTATGCGCCTGATCGTTATTTCCACTTACACCCCGTCATATACGTGGAGTGGTGAAGACGGGGTGGTTCGTAAAATAAGATACACAATGTAATCCTCGACGTCGCTAGTTTTGATGGCAAATCGTTTAAGTGTTTAGTTCTCTATTGTCGTCGGAAGCTGTCGAATCAAAATTCCAATTTCACCGAACCCAGTCGATGTTAGAAATTAATTCCGTTCGCAAATCGACGTTTACGGATAGGAAATTGGACTCGCGCGGCCATCGAGTGAGATTTTCGCGGAAAATCCCTCGGTTCGAACCGACCGGGAAAATCTTGGCCGAGCTCCTTCTCATGATATATGCACTAGAAGAACCCAATTGTTTTTGCATTCAAAGCATTTAGCTGTTTTGTAATTTTGTAAACTTTCACGACCGAACTTGAGAGGGCACTGTCCTCAGGTATCTTGAAAAAACTGAAGTTGCACCTACACTCAAATGGAGTTAAGCTTCATAACCTCCAAAATTAAACGTTTCCATTCACATTTCTGTTTATTGCAACTACAGTCTTTCGGGTTGTCTCTTTTTTGTTTGTCTGTGAATCGCAGCCTAGAGATAGTCTAAGATCCGAGCCCAGACCGACCATCACATCGATATAGCGTGCGGGAAGCGTCACTTTACTACGTCAGTTTCGTTGCCCACTATGAGTTAAATGCCGTTTACCGCACTTGCTACATAATATACTATTATTTGATAAAATGTTATTTTTATCTGGTTGGCACTATGGCGAACGTCGATCTTAGTTCAGATCCTCTACTAAGAGGACGTCGTGTCAATGTTTTGAGCGTAGTTTTGTTAGGATAGGCGCTTTCAGAAACCAAAATACTCACAGAATACTTTTGGGATATTAAACGACAAGTAACTAAATATTTCATCCTGCGCCAGAGTACTAAACTTTATATAAACCGTAATATTGCCGGCTTAACTGAGAGACTGACGGGCAGTTATCGGAAAACGTTTTGCGATTCGAATTCCATTACGTTTTCCAAGAAAACTACACGTCCGCGACAGGCAATTATGTAAATGTCCGTACGGCCACGTGCCGCGCCCCCGTATCTCTTTGGAGTCGATTAAATACGTCTAATGCGTCGCCACCGACTCCAGTGCAGCTATTCTAAAAAAAGAAAAAAAGTTACTCTCCAGGGAGATTTTAATACTTTTATTCCTTAAAAAATTATCATTTTTGGGCAGATATTAATTTAGTAGTAAAAATATAGTGAATGAGACCCAAAAATTAACCAAATTTGTAGGTTATAATCTTCTCCCTCTTCCTCGTTTCTATCATTCATGACCAATAGAATAGAAGAAATTTGGCTGTTTTTTAATAGACATTTAAAATATATATTTTTGGGAAACAGGCCCACTTTTTTGCTATTTGACCACAGCATTTCTGTTTCCCAAACTCAAGAAGAGTTCCCTAGAATAGAACGTTTCGACTGGTATTGGAAACTGAGTTGGGTTAAAAAAAAGAAGAAGAAGAAGAAGAGCAAAGTTGGCATGACTTGAGTTTTATAAAGTTGCCGCTAGAGGCGCCAATGTTTTGTTAAATTCGATGTGGGTTTTCCTCTACGTCGGTGTTTAAAATGTTGGCCTATGAGATGAACAAAGTGAGCACCCACCCAAGGAATTTATGTTTTGCGGACTATTTGCCGTATGTCGTTGACAACGTGAACTGGAACTGGACTAATAAGAAAGTCGCAATGTCGTCATAGAAAAAAATTGGCTTCGTTTGCTCCATTCTAGCTCTCTATATTTGATTAGGGTACAACCTCAACAGATATAACTATTAATAAATTCGATGTATGATGGTTACATCGCAGTTTTATGTTACAACCAACCTTGGTCGGGGAAATTTTAGATATTGGAAATTTAAACTGAACATCCTGTAGATTATTCTGTTGTTCATTTTGCGCGAAATTTAAAACACATTTTAGATGTGATCAATCATCAAACTTTTATTTTTTGGAGTTTTACTTTACCTTCTACAAAAATTGTTCCTAAATATGGAAAATATTAATCATTTTAAAAAAATAGGTTTGATAGATCCTAAATAGCTTTAATAGAGCAAGTACTTTATGGTAAGTTTTCGGGATGTTTTCAGATGGTATTATATTAACGAAAGAAGGGAACGTTAAGAAGGATTTTTTACTGAAAGAGACCTCAGATAAAATAAAAATCAATTTCTTTCCAACAAAGCTGTACAAAAACCAGTTTCCTTCTGAGTCAAACCAATTTACCTTTGGAAATTAAATATCATGTCAGATTTGGTTAGGTTTTGTTCTTCTTCTTCTAAGGAATAAACCGTTTGGCCTGAAATCGGGTTTGACCGGTAACGCTCCAAGATTACAATTAATATCACACAATACACACACCTTCTGGATCGATATTGCTAATGTTCTGGCTTCTTCAGAGCTTAACCAAAACTGGCTCGCATTTTATTCTGTACTTGTTTGAGGAGAGCGCAGCTAGAGGAGAGGCATGAACCTTGTCTCGGTTGATTGGTGAAAGAATTGATTCCATGCAAGAATTTTAGTGTGATGGAGTGCGAAACTGCTGATGAGTTTATTTGTGGTCATGGTCTTTCAGCCTGGTTGATATTTTTCGTCCTGTAAACTCCACAAACGGAATTTTCTCTTTGACGAACATGTTGATTTCTTAAGAATTCTTGATATGGATTGAGTGAATGTAGGAAGCAATGCAGTGGCAAGTGTGGGGTTGCCTTTAGACTCATTTTCCTTGGAAGATTGTAGTCAAGTGTATTTTATGATGGAACGCCTAAATCTTCAATGTGGAATTTATTGGAGAGAAAAGTAAGAGGTAGGTATTTTAATGCTGGGTTCAGTGATTTAGCCTGGGACAGTTTTATTGCTCTGTTAACAAGAGCGTTGATAACCGATGATTCTTGGGCCAGATAGTGATGTGACAATGTGTGCGTATGTTTTCTGTAAACAGAATGATTCAATGCTAGTTTTCTATTAGTAAGAATATCTAAAAACTGGGGAGTATCATTAATTTCTAATTCACTGGAAAAACGTATGTTAGGATGTAAGAAAATCTCTGCCAAATAAAAAAATGTTATTATTAACTTCAATTTCAGTTCCACCAATATGGGAGTCAGTCATCCGTGATAATGTTCATGCCCCTCCTTTAGCTCCGCCTCCCTCAAACAGTATAGAAGCTGGTACAGAGTAGATTGCGACTCAGTTTCAGTTAAGCTCTGAAGAAGCTAACAGTATGTTTGACGAAACGTCAGCATACGCGTGTCCAGCAGAAGATTTGTAAATAGAAACATAAAAAATCACAATCTAAATCTAAAGCAAGAAAGAAAACGCGAAAAAACTTCCCCAGCCATTTATTTTAAATGTCAATGCTGCCAACGTTGCCGGCAGTGACGTAAGCGACAATATTCTGTCCCCCACATCTGACATCAACTTCCGCGTCCGGATTTTCCGTATGAAATTCTCCCGTTCCGCATCCCCAAGTTATCGTTTTCAAAATGTCAGCGTTTTGCGGTTCCACGGTCCGCCATGGGGGTTGATTGCGCCAAAATCGGCAATTATTCGTCGCAGCCCCTCGCCGCGCCGCCCCCATGGAGCGCAATTTAATCTCGCCTATGCGGATGGGACTCGACCTTGGCACGGCCTCAAAGGTCACGCGGACTCGGCAACCGACGACGGAGGATCTAATAAAATTAAACAAATAAAAAAAAGGACAGGGAGCGGGCGCGAGAGAGAGACCGTTAATAAGCGCGGCAAAGTAATTGGAATTTATTGTTTTGCAGTACCCCCCGGGCTCATATACCAAACGGCGATGGACGAGAAAAAGCAATACTCCGCGCTGACCATCGACAGGGCTGCGTTCCTTCTGCTGAGGGTGAAGAAGGCGTTCAAAAAGAAAAAACTGCAAAGGAAAGAGAGGGAACGAAAGTGAGTTTGCCACCTACTTAAATTTCGCTGTTTATTGCCGATTTTACTAGGACCTCTGGCGGAAAAAAAACTAAACTGTAGTGTTTTCACATCTGCCTATGACGACCGCATTTAAAAGTGGTTTGGGCCGGGCTCAAATGATTATTTGGCAATATAATTAGTAGGTATAAATGTGTCCTTTGGCTTTTTTAATTTTTAAAAACTTTTTATAATTCAAATAGTTTACGTCATGTGAAAGTCGCTTATCTCGAACAGAAATTGTCGTAATAAAACTGGAAAGGGCTCTCTTTAGCCTACCAGTGCTGCCCGGGGCAGATTGATTTAGATCGATTTATTGAATTTATAAACAATTTCTCTTGGACGTTCCATAAAGGGAAAAGAGCAACATTTTTTTATTAAAAGCTCATACGACTAAGATTTAGATGCAACTGACGGATTTTTTGATCATTTGCCGTCTACCAAAGTATAATAGCGTTACAGTAATGGTTTTACTGACCATATCGGAAAAGGTTTTGTTTATCCCACTCCTGACGCCAACTTCCACGACGTTGCGGTTATTATAAAATTTAAAGGAGAATTTTAAGATGAAAAGATAAGAATAAGATTGGATATATTATTTTGTTTTTAAAAAGTTGTGTCTCTAAATTTAATACAAACATTGTATAGACCAGTGATGGGGAAACTACGGCCCGCGAAGAGGGTTTAATCTGACCAGTTTAAGAATGCCGTCGTGAGAATGTTTGAACGCGTTCTTACTTCGTAATGTGACGACCCGCATAAAAACTACCTGCGGCGATTTTCAAAACACAATAGTATTCTGGACGATTCCATCCGACCTAAACAGCTGACTCCTCTTCTGTTGTTCTGTTTTGCCGAAAGATCCGGAAAAATCTAATGCCCGAACAATCCTTGCGGCCTCCTGAAGATCAGTTAGTTAGCGACTTAGTTATCTGGAAGGGAAAAATCAGTTTCTTCACGATATTTGCCAATATCTGAAGAGTTTCAAATTACAGTTATTATTATTTGCTAATCAGATCTCTAAATCTGATTTTTCTCATTTTCCAAGAATACAATCTTTAAAATTCACTATATTAAATAAGATTAAAAAATACGAAATTAATTTGAGAAAACTATCTTCAGAATTTGAAAGGAGTTTTCAGAACTTTAGAAAAATGGAACCAGAGTTTAATATTTTTGCGACCCCATTCAATGTTAATTACGAAGAAGTTGATGCAAAATTTAGCTTGAGTTGATGGAACTGAACTGTAATACTCTCCTGAAACAAATTTTTCATACAGTACCATTACTAGAATTTTATAAAAATTTAAGTCCAGATAATTTCCCAAATGTAATTCCCCATGCAATGAAGATAATGACAATGTTCGGCTTATCTTATTTATGGGAACAAATCTTTTCAACATTGAAGCTTAGGAAAACTTCTTTAAGAAACAGAATTACAGATGAGCACCTTTCATCAGTTTCATTTTTTATGCACCATCAACCAGTAATGACACCAGAAAATAAAGTGATACTCCTTCACCTCAAGAACTACACTAAATTCATTTTTTTTTGTGCTTATAATTTTCTTACCTTTTTAAAATTAAAATAATAAGTGTATGTAATAACATAACACATAATTTTTTTAACGATTAAGCATTATTCTTTGGCCCGCTACGATCGTCTAGTTATTACAGATGGCCCGTCTTAAAAAAAGTTTCACTACCACTGGTATAGACGCACTGCACGCTGTGTCCTATTATGGTCACGACTGAGGGACATGTCCGTTGTTGGTCCGTTTTCGTAACCCTTTGCTACTTTTTTGTGAATCGAAAAATGATATTACCAAAGTTTTTATGATATGCTCAGTTTTTTAAAAAAAATAATAATTTTGGATATTTGAAGTCTTGGGGCATCGGGGATATAGAATTTTGCGTAAAATTTAGTTTCTTAGTCAGTTTTTTATTTTAAATCTTTTAAAAAATTCTTATATGCCATTTTGATTCCGGTTGGTATGAGCTTGTCAAAAAGTGGCTATTTGTATCAATGATATGACAACAATGATTTTTTAAAAATTTCATTCAAGGTTGGATTGCGGTAGGCCTTGGAAAAGGGATTTATCAAACATCTAAAATAGTGACCTTATTTATTAATGACAATACTTACACAATAACTTCTATAATTTGCATGAAGCCAAAATACTTTAATATGGACATTTTTTTTGTAATTTTGGAGGTAATTAGATAGGTACTAATGGGCCTAACAGGTGGCCTGCGAGGTCTCCGTTTTCGATTTTTTTGTATCCACGTTTAAAAGGTAGAACCACTGAAGCAGCTTTTAAGAGTTTGCCAACACAACCTCTTGTTATTTTGAATGCTTTGGAGAGGACTGAAACTGTGTGTAGGTTGTGCGTTAGAGCAAAGGTCGACATTTTTATTTTTTTTTAGCTTTATAAATTAAAATAGTTATATTCAGATTTGCAGAAAATGCAAATATTAAATCATTTTAAATAATTGTTTTAATATCTAAGTTCTCGTTTTCACCGTTGTTTTAAGATGGGTCCTCCTCCTACTACTAAGTGGTAGCAAAACCGAATACACTGAAAGGTTGATCGGTTGATTCGTTGAGCAAAAATTTAATGAAAAGCTGGATAGCATCGATAATTAGCTGAACGAGGTGTGTACTACTCTTAAACAGTTAAGTCACCAGCAATACTAAGGATATTGCTGAAATTGAGCTTAACTGCGATCGCTTAGACCAAAGATCCAAGCGTAATAGTCTTCGATTTGGAGGTGTAATTGAGGAGGCGGATGTAATAAACATTGAGCTTAGAGTTCAGTGCACTGCAAGTGATATCGACTATGCTCATCGTATGGGCAGGCTCGTGCAAGATCGGCATCGACCAGTAATCGTCGATTTCATATCTAACAATAAAAGAGCTGAAGTTTGTCAAGCGTAAGTAAGCTTAAAGGTTCCTCCTACGTCATTCACGAAGATTGAGGTATAATCTGCTTACTGCGGCAAAGAAGAAATTCGGTCAAATAAGGTTTGGTCGTCTGGCGGCAAAAGGCAAAAGGAGGGGGGAGGTCGTGTATCTCCTCCTCCGACCTCCTCCAGAACCTTACCGAGTTTGGTCCCGATCGTATCAACGGTCTCGGAGATAGCAAACTTTTTGACTTTTGACCTCCTCAAAACCTAAAACAAAAAATTCGCCAGTTTTCGATCTCGGGCTCGACGCGTGCTCTGAGTATAGGGCTTTCGGGGCGTCCGGGTCGGGTCCGCCGCCGACTTCAAATACTGAAAATCCGATATTACCTCAATATTGAGGAATTTTTGAGGAGGTCGGGCGAGGTCGCACTCGACGCCCTTCGCGACCACACTCACGAGGTCGGAATTTTCGATTTCCGATTTTGGGAAAGCGAAAAATGCGGTTATTTTTTTGACCCCCCCCCCCCCCCTTGATCCCACCCGTTTGGGAGGGGATCAATGAGAAGGGTATCGTAAGAAAAGCCGTTCCTTCGACTACCTCCCGTATCGATCCGAACCCGGCCGGACCTACCACGACCTTAATCGACGCGTTCAAAAACAATACTCAAAAAGGTCATATTTTTGAGTTTTTCAGGTAGGCGATTTTTGAGGGTGGATTCGGTGTTTTCGACCCGAAAAACCCCTCCTTGCCGGTTTCGAACCGATTCGGATGGTAAACCTCCGAGATAGCAAACTTTTTGAACTTTGAGGGAGCGCCCTCAAGAAGAACTCCACAGACGGGTATAGGACGTGGGCCTTCAGAATGATGCCTGAGTATAGGCGCGTCGACGTAGGTACTCGGATTTTCGATCCGTCCCATAGGAGACGAGATCCTCCCGAACCTCAAAACCTCCTCAACTTTCTTTGAATGGTACTTCGCTTGAATTTGTCGAAAAATGTAAAAACTTAGGAGCTTTTCTTGATAGTAAGCTGCTTTTTGATTCTCACTTGACTTATTTCACTGCAGAAGTCCTACGGGAAACTGAAAGTACTTTCCATGTACAAAGACTACTTATCTACTGAGATACTTAGATTATAGTCTCTCTATTGGGATATGCGGACGTTGTATACTGGCCGGCTCTAAGACGGAAAGACCAATATAGCTTACAAAATGCCTGCTTGAGATATGGTTTGCGTAAATTTGATCATATAACGCCGGCACTTAAGGATTCTCAGTGGCTAAATCTGTCTGAAAGGTATTTTGTGCAACTGTCTACGTTAGTGACTAGGTACGAAAAGCCCCGGTATCCCTACGACAGACTGGCTAGGGATAGTGATATACATAACATATAATAACAGGGCGACTCGTCACCGTAACCTGTTCTATGCTCCCAAGCTAAGTACGGCTTCGTTTCAGAGCTCTTTCACATATAACGCTATTAAAACTTACAATTCACTTCCACTGGATATTATTACTTTTTCATCCACCTCCACATTTAAAAAGAAATTAAAAGAGCTGGTGAGATTAAGGAGAGGTTGAATCGCTTTTTTTTATATTTGTTTTTTTTTTTGCTTATTTTATTATTTATTTTATTGAACTACACCAAGAACTTATAGACCGTGATTTTGAACAAAGGGTGAACTTCTGTAACGTTGTAAATCAACCAGTAGAGTCAACTTTTTTGTCTAAAATAATGTTTTCCGATGAAGTTACTTTTTGTAGTTATTTAAACTTTAAAGAAGTTGATAACATTGAAATCCAACAAATTTGGTTTCAGCAAGATGGAACTGCCCCGCTAAATTTCTTTTTGTGAAGATATGTTAAAGATCGTGTTTATGTGAATCCCCCTAGGACACCAGAAAATATGAAAAACAGGATTAGGGATGCATGCAGGAAGATAATAGCGTTTTTGCTAAGGAACGCTCAAGAAAATATACGAAAAAGACTATATATGTGTATTCATATTTTTAAGGTAAGTTAATTTGTATTAATAGGTATTTAATATTATTTACTTTTAAAATGATATTTCATAATATGATATTTCGTGGACGATTATTCAGGTTTAATAATGATGAATCTTGTAAAATACAAAACATTTTGAAAAGGACATGTTGCCACAATCGGAGCCGGACGATGATTCGAAATGTCTTTCGAGTTGCAAACTGTCGTGTTCCGCTTTGTATCCATCAAACGTCGGCTTCCATTGAAACTGCCTGTACAACAAAGTTTGCGGTCTTGTTCGCCCATAAGCATAACCCTTGTTCGATAGTTCGTCTACTATCCCTTCGCAGAACTTTAAAACTATAAGGTCTGATTCGGTAGCCATAGCTTCTTAGAGAGGGGGTTTGTTGATGTCGAAATACTAAAACGCAAAACATATGGACAACTTTGAAATAGATTTAATTATCTATTTAACTATTTGTAATATAATTATAACAATTTTAATATTGCACTGTAATTTCAGATGTCAATTATTCCGTGGTTACGATTACAACTCCTCATATTTAATTTATTTTTCTAAATGTCTATACAGGGTGAGTCATTAAGTCATTTTTTTAATTTCATTTATTTACTGAAAAAATTTTTAGAGTAATATTAGAAAAATTGTAAACTTAAAGGGGATCTAGTTTCACCGTATTATTTAGATAAATCTTATCATATTTTTTTTATTTGTGGAGTTATGTTGGAAATCTGAAATGACGATTTTTAGGTCTGTCGGTTTTTAATTTATTTGCATTTAAAGACTTGAAGGTATTTTTTCTGATTTTTTTCATAAATTCCTGAAGAGGTACGGACAGCAATAAAAAACAATATTTAACAATAAACATGTTGCTAATAGTAATAAAAAAAATCAAATCGAGTGTTAGGTGATTTATGATATTCGCTTCTAACTAGCCTTGTCTCAAAATTTGTCAAATTTAATTGTCATTAAATTGTGCATTAGTTGGTATTAGTTGGTGTATTAATTGGTAGTCACAAAATAGGATATGGATTTCTTAATACTGGAAATATTTTTTATACACTGTAAAAGTTAATTCTATGCAGGAGTTGTAGAAGATACAAGGCGTAGCGAATATCCTTTTGTTTAATATTTAAAGATATTTAAGGGAGTGTCTGTAAATTGTATTGGGGTAGATGATGGACAATTAAAATATTTGACCTAAGGTTTTTTTATAACTATTATCAAAATTATTACTGTTAAATATTGATTTCTTATTGCTTCCTGTACCTTTTCATCCTTTAAATATGTATAAAAAAAGCCTTCAAGTCTTTAAATGTAAATAAATCAAAAACCGACAAAGTCAGATGGACAGAACTATATAGATAAAAAAATTGTTTGATTTATTTCAATAATACGTTCAAGCCAGCGCCCTCTATGGCAACGTCCAAAAAGGTTTCAAATTCGTAATTCTCATGTCAAGAAATTTAGAAAAAATAAAAATAAAACTTTGAACGCCCTGTATATAAGAAACCAGCGATATTTGTATAAGGCATTGCCCTGGATTATGTCTCTTTTGGTTAGGCGCTATGCTTTTGCCTCATATAGCTAGATATATTGAGGTCCTGCCTATAGCTAAGCAACTATGTAAAAAAAATGAGAATGTCTATTCAACATGCGCATGCCCGCGCATGATATTAAATCTCTTTCTTAACAAATGACCTTGCAGTATGCAACAACCAACATGGCAGCTCAGATATAGTGAATAACTTTGGAGGCGGCATTTTTACCTTCAATGTCCTGCGAAAAAGAGTTAAGTGCAGGTTAGTGGATGAAATTTAGAGGCATTCGCGGAAAATCATTGCCATATTACCATATTATCTAATAGCTATATAGTTTTCCATAATCAGGTATGCATTAAATGTTCTAACTTCGTTGCGATATGCAACCAGCATCGCATCCAATAACGAGTCATTGCTAGCGCGTGGAACGTGGAGCTTCAGAATAAAAACGCATAAATCGCGTGTCAATGCGGAAACTCTCGAAGTATTCAAGTTCCTCAACTGTTCCGGGGGTAGACTTCACGGATAGGGTTGAAATATTAATGCCGGGGTCCGAAATCGAACCGAACTTAGTATTTAGGAAATTGGGTCAATCATTAATAAAATACTATACGTTTCATAATAATATAATTCCAAAAAGTTCGAACACGATCGTTATTTACAAATGCGACGTAGAAAACCGGATAACTTCATGGGGATTGATTGCCTCGGGTCTTGGATTGATAAGCACCTTCAAAGGGTCCCTTATTGTTTAGGAAAAATCAACAAGGGCATCAAGAAAATTACAACTGCGTCAGAAATAATGGAATGGTTAATAAGAAAATTTAAATATTGTCTCAGCCACGACCGAGTACGTAGTTTCCAGAGGGTTAAAAGGCTTTAAAATCAAACACTAGAAACAAAACACAACCACCTACATGGTACGGTTCCTTTAAATAACCGAATTTAAGACTGACTGAGGGCTGGCTCAGAAACGCATGACCAAGATAATTAGAATTATAATACACCTTCATGTTTGAATATATATAGTCAACTGTATGGAGTTGTCATTATTATTCTGTAAATAAATGAAGCATGGGAATTTGCACCACAACATTTGTGCCTCAGCAGCCCCATTGTGCCTCGTCCCACACAAGCCTGGTGATACCATATAGGCGACGAAAGGATCGCCGCCCAAATATTGTTATACAAGATTGACAGATCCTTGAAATGGCGGTTATACTCGTAACGTGCCGTGTGCTTTCCTACGGTGTGACGTCACCGCGGCTACACCGCATTTTGTTTATTTGAATATGCCCGACGACGATTCTAACTTTCATTATTTATTGCGGAATATGTACTGCGATTTAAAGGTTCATATTTGGTATAATGGTTTTTCATAGATAAGGACACATCTTAGTAACATAAAAAAAGGACAAGTTCCGGTGTTATTTTAGCTTTGACCATACAAATATTTAGAACCCATGCTACTGCAGAATGTCCATAGAAATCTCTTCCAGATCCAAAATGAAATAAATAAATTATAAATAGGTAGGTAATAAAATAAATTATTAGGTAAAGATTTTTTAATCCCTTTTTTTACTTTTTGGTCTATTACGAAAAAGGAATTTGTACCTATGATGGTTTGATGATAATAAATCAGAACTGGTGTTTATTAGTGGGCCCAAGTTGGGATTGATTACATAAATGATATAAAGGTTAGTTTAACATTTAACTGAAGATTTAATTTTATTTTTGGGCCTTTATACAGACATTTAATTTCATCTTAAATTTTAAATTTTATTTATGAAAAACAGAAATAATTACAGGAAAGTGAGGCAGTCTAATATCAATGTATACAAAATTCGCATAAAATAATAATAAAATAACAGTAATATTTAAATAATTCAGCTGATAAAAGCTACTAACAAAGTTAAAAGCTGGTCAACTTCAAAATTAAATTAAATCTTAAATTTTCGGCGTTAGATTACTATTTATACTTTTACAAACTTCAGTTCGAGAAAAATCCTCCGAATTTTTAATGTATAATATAGTCATAAATATATCAACTTTGAGTAAATTGTCTTATTTTGTCTTATTTTCAAAACTTTCTCCGAAAATAACTAAATACGACGTTCTATCAATGAATATTGATTGTTTTACCTCCTATTTCAATGTCTATATACATGTGCCTAGGTCGAAAACAAAAGTTTGTTTGTGACCAGGTAAAATTATTCAAATTTTAAACCTTCTTTAATTTTTCTTTTTATAGAAATTTCATTTTGATATATATCTTAATTGTTTTTAATTGATTTTATTTTTTGAGCAAGTTCCCTGGTGCTATATGCAAGACTTGATTACAAATAGGATTTTAATCATGCACCCCTCCATTAGTGCATGTGGTAAATAATACATTTTCGAATCAAGTTTAACAACAGCAAAAAATTAAAAAATAAATAAAAAACAATCAATCAAATATTCAAAGATATTTTGCTTACAAATTAAAGCGATCATAATACAAGAAATCAGTATTTACTTTGAGATTTCATAGACTTTGACATTCACTTTGACATAAATAGTACGGTCCTGTCTTATACAATAAATTGCCCAACAAATTAAGGGGAAAGGGCTTTCTACAATACACAAGAATATCTCGAGTTTGATTTTGGAAATATGAATTTTGGGTAGATCAGGTAGTGTTTGTGGTTGGGATTGGCATAGAGTTATTTAAATCTTGTAAACTTCGTTTTTATTCATTTGTTTTGTACATTCTTGTGTTTTATACTTTTATACTATATAGACTGTGATATCTGTTGATATCTTACACTTTATAGTTGTCGTGTGAAAACAATTGTTTTATTGCAAATATCGCGAAATAAAAATTTGAATTTGAATCAGTCGAAAATTAAGATTTTGAGAAAAAAAGTTCAAAATTTATTTATTTTTTCTAACAAACACTGTAGAAGAAAAACAATTTCATTCAATTCAATTTCTAGTTGTCGGCTGAGAAATGAACGCTGGGACACTCTGTACATTCCAAGGGTTGTGCTTTTAACGACGTGAAGCCCTCTTCGAAATGGAAAACATCGAAAAAAAGAAACCGTTTCCTCGATAATATCCTTCTCGACTGCGAATCTCTTGAAATATGGACGCGCAGCAGGAAAATTTTACGTGTTGTGATTTTCCGAGAGCTTCCCTTAAAAGAATTTTTTGTCGGGGTCGCGCTAGGCACGTTTCCCCGAATGCATCCTTTATGAAGGATTCGTGACATTTTTCACTTGTCACCGCCACATAAATATGTTTTCCTCTCGTCTTTATGTCCGGGTTTTATATCCGGCTTTCTCGTGTTGTTATTCGAAACTAGTCAAACCGAATCGAGTTTGTTAGTATTTGCACGCGCCGCTAGGTTTCAACACAAAAATGAATGATAATAGGACCAGGGTGGTTATTTTAACACTGCAGTGTCAAAATTTCAAAATAAATACATTTTATTTTAAATGTATAGCAAACTGAATCGACACACAACCGTTGACAGCTTAGTTGTAATTAAAATCACAGCGTTTAATTTTTTTTTTCATTTTGTATGTAGTCCGTTATGATGATCAGTTCTTGCCTTACTCGTAAAAACAGAGAACAAGCCAAAGGAAAAAAAAAGTTGTTTCTCTCGATGGAACAGTTTTGCATGGACAATAGCAGCTGAAATATTAAATTACAACTATCTAAACTTAAGCGGCACATAATTCACTAAATATACTAGCGTTTAATAACGTGTCCGGTCATTTTTTTGATCGTACTCTGTAGTCGTTAACATTTCAATACTTATTGCGTACAAATACCAGTTATCGTATCATGTAATAAAATCAAGACCTTCAGAACGCAAGTTCCAATGCTTGACCTATTTGAGTATTGTACGACCGAAACTATAGTGCGAAATATGACGTTTTAAGTGTTTTACGGTACCTTAACCACAGAACTTGGCAGGACAGTAGTAAAACCTATCTGAACGGATGTCTATTCTGCATTAAGCAGGTCTTGCCTGAGACGGACCGTAACGAATATTGGTATAAACTTGATTTTTTTATTTGAAACATAAGTGGACCGTTTTAAATTTGATTAAACCTTGATGCTGCGGGGTATTTTCGTGATTATTACAGAGGTCTCATCCTTCCAGTAAGTACGTATTCAGGTAACTGATTCTCGTGCTTTGACCTTGCAAGGTTGTTTTCACTGGATAGTTCAAAGGGACTCTATTTATCTTTTATCTTACAGGTGAGTTTAAAAATAATCATTTTGTCTTGTGTGCCTGTCGATTAACAACATTCTTCTTCTTGTATTTTTGTGTCTTCTGCATAGTTGTTCGATTTGTAAACAACAGCAGCCTTCTTTAAGGCTATATATTCGTGGTTCGATAGCACAACAAAATGGACATGAAATCTTGAGATTACCCCCCCTATCATTGTATATTTAACCCGATTGAGATGATTTGGTCATAATAGTACCATAAACGTAATTCTGCAAAATATCAGTGCAAAGCTGGTCTAACTGTGAAAAATGAGTAATAAAATTCATAGGACGGTCCTGGAATGGTTACGGGTAAGGGTGTGCTCGGCAGGGTGTTCTATAAGGGGCTGCAGTTTTGGAGTAATAAACAGTAGGCAATGTTAATTTCTGGGTCGGTTGCAAAAATACAATATTTCTGGTTATGGTATAATACTTCGTTACACCTAGCTAAATTGTTGAAGAGTAGGAATTTATCTATAGCATTCAAAACAGTACATTAATTCAATTTATAATAAAAGTTAATTATCTAATAGATTATTTTTCTAGAATATTCATCGAACTGTGATGATTGTATATCGGACAGTCTGCCAGGAAGATATCGGTCAGTTGTTTTACATGAACATCCAAAAAGTAAAAAACTTGGTCTTCTGGACAAATTAGAATTCACCAAAACCATTGATTGCGTCAATGAGGTCTTTAATTTTGAACAGAAATTAATTTTTAATATATATTACAGGCCTCCGGGGTAATCCGGTTAGGTGCTTTTTTTTATATCTTTTACTTATTAATTGCAAAAATTCTTTATTTTTTTTGTAGGTTATTTTATTATTTCAAAAAATTTCCTTTATAGGTCTGATGATGCCCGTGTGAGCGAAACACGTGTAACATTTTACAAGTAATCATTTTTGACGCATCGACTTAGGAGTTTAATTGTTTTATATACAATGTTGTCACGATAGAAAACACAGGATCAGAGTACTTACTGCGGGCCCAACTTGAGGAGGAGGCAATAAGCAATTTTAACGAAAGGGGTAGTAAAAATTAACGCAACCAACTTGGAAATTACCCATTTCAAAGTTCTAAACTGCCGAGACCCTGGCCATAATATTTATAGAAAATTAGACCTCGATCGCATTTTAAAGAGTCTTTTATCTTTATCGCCAAACTTTCCGAATGAGACAGCACCAATTTATTTACTCTAGTTTAATAACGTTTAAATTACAAATTACAATTCGCACACCTCCATATGCTCCGTGAACGACTCGACGAGCTTGTGCATCTCTCTGGAGACGACGTCCAGCTGATGCATCAATTGGTTTGACATTGAATCACGTTCCAATTCGCCCTCAAAAATATCGATATCGATGTAGAACTCGTCGTATCGATCTAACAGGGCCTCCTTTTCCCCTCTGTCGTTGTAGAACGACATCTTGTCCGATTTCTTGGCTACACGCTTCGGCGTTGAACATACACGAAAATGGTCCGCTTTGGTCTCGTCGTGTGCGCAGCCTCTCTTGCATAATCTCGTCTTAGGAGCGGACAGACGCTCGAAGACGTCGGGCTTCTTGTTGTCTTGCGCAGTAGGTGTCCGTCTCGGCTCCGTAGTTACGTCATCCATCGACGACTCCGCGCTCTTCCTACCGTTTTCGCCGCCTGTGAGGTGTTTGTCTGCCAGGGCTAATTGCGCCTTGACGATGAGCTCTTCGGATTGTCTGGTGATTTCGTATTCGCTCAGATTTGGCCTGGTGCACCTCAGCAAGCACTTGGTGAAGTCAACGGTTTGTTGGACGCTGCTCTTGAGTGTCTTGCCCGACTGCATGATGGCGTTTTGGAGGTAAATCGTCCGAGAGTGGATATAAACAGTCGCTCTCGTCTTAAGGGATAATTGCAGATCAATTAAGGCTTTCAGAAGTCGTTTAGGTTTATTTCGAAAGGGGAGCTGCGGTTAATTGCATCCCTACTACGCCGTAGTTAAAAGCTCGTTAGCACCTACCTGGTGGCGAAGCGGATACGGGAGATGTAATTTTGATTTTTGCATTTCCCATCAAATTTGATCCGTTATTAAGTTAGCTTTCGGAAAGGACATTTTTATTCTTCAATTTCTGCTTTTAATATTCAAGGTTATAGATTCTATTTGTAGAGAAAATGTTATTCGACAAGAAACGAAATAATTGAAAATAAGTTATCGTACATGACACGAACACAACGTTGTTGAAAAAATCGATTAAAAGGGCGTAACTGTGACTATATAATTATATTCCACTCTAACAATACTAACAAATACTCTAAGAAATAAAAAAATTCGTTTTTCTAACTTGGGATATAATTCGGGATGGTATAAGACAATACTCTCTATGACGCCTAATTTTGAAGGCTTTTTTGGGCTAAATTCAAACACCGATTTTGAACACATTCGATTAATTCATTTTCAAATGACTAATAATGTTTTGGGGAGACTAGGAGTATTATTATTACTGTTATTAGCATTAATCACTCACTCATCATCACTCAGTTGTAAGTTGCAATGATTTTGGTTAAGTAAAAAATACAAAATGACTTATTAAATTACGTAATTAGAAAAACGAGAAAAATAAAACTAAAAATTGAAAAAAGCAGAAATAAAAAGCAAACGTTTATCGCACACAGACCTTGAAAATAAATTGTCACGTGATCCACTATTCTATAAAAGAAATAAACCGAAGCTATGCCTATGACTTATGAAAATACATTTTCGGTAAAAAAGAAATGTCATATACCATTCCAAATTTCATCGCAATATACCAAACGGTTCAAAAGTTAGAAGGGGCGACGGACTTTATATCCTCACTGTATATTTATTACTTGGCTATATATCGTAGATTGCCGAGAAACTGTAAATAACAGTCAAAATGGTTATAATGCATAGTAGGCTTTGTTTAATTAATCCTGACAGAATAGCAAAGAATATCAAAAACATATATACTCCTAACTAACATAACTAAAGACATATATGTTTTACATTTTTCTCAGGCTACGCCGCACAGTGGGCCAGGGAAACCCTACATGTCTAATTCGATTTTTTTGTAATGCCAATAAATTTTACTTAATATTAATAAAAACACAACAATAAAAATAATAAAATATTACAAACATCAAACTTTAATACAATATAATTATTATACAGGGAGTTCACAAAAAAACTTTATATTTACAATTTTAATTTTTTTAATTTATTTTTTTTTTAATTTAATTAAATCCTGAAAACGGTTTAACAACACTACACAAAATACAGAAACATTTTGATATAATTTTATTTAAATAATAAAAAAATAATACGGAGTGCCCCAAAAGTAACAATTTAACAAAAAAAAAAGTTATTTATTTAATATAGATTAAAACAAAATATTGTTATCGGATTCTTTAAAATAGTTAAGTTTGTTTGCTTCAGAGAAACGAAATAACAATAACAGGGTTTTTATACATCTAACGTATCATTCATTGCTCACTTTGCTCGTTTTTGTTACAATTTTTGCAATAGTCATAGTTCTAAAAAATTTAACCATTGCTTTGCAATACCAGCCTTCATTTAAGATTTTGATTTATAGTTAGTCTGCATGTCAACCCACAGTAAACAAAAGTTATGACAATACTTTTCACTATTGATATGCCAAAAATAATAACATAATCAAACTTAAGTTACACTATAGCTCTATAAAAAAAGAAAACAAATTTATATATTAAAAGGTAAAAACATTTTTCTCAGTTTTTATTTTTGCCCACCCTGTAAAAATATGTTTATAAAGTGGAGCGGGTGGGAGCAAGATTGTATCTTACACGTAATACCACAACATGTTACTTTAATGCATAGAATCAACAGCATTCCTAAATTATGCTAAAATTGCAGCATATTGCTTAATAAATTACAAACATACTTTTTTGGGTTATTTTTTTAATATGATTCAAAACATTGATAATAATAATATAATCTTTATTTAGCATTATGCTTCATAAAAAATACAAAACATAAATTCTAAATATAAAATATAAAATTTCATATAAACGGAAACCAAAAGCTAAGCAAACAGAAATCAGAATTTGGACAATACATGGCGTCTTTAAAAGTCCTTTAAATTTATTAAGACTATCACAGTTTTTAATATCATGAGGTAAATTGTTAAAATGGTTTCGGCCTTTATGTAATATAGAGTTTGGTACATGACTAGAATGACATTCTCTCCACATAAAATTACCACAATTTCTTGTATTGTAAGGACACACTGCTGTTTAATTTTAAAAATAAATACATAGATATTAAACATTACTTTTTTTTACAGACAATAAATTAAGAACTTTAGTATATTTCTCATGGCTCTATTTTGAACAATCTGGATTATAATTAGGCAATTTGAACAAAAGTGTGGAACAAAATTCTAAATGGGGAGCAACCAGGCTGTTATA
The DNA here is from genome assembly GCF_029955315.1 of Cylas formicarius. Lineage (NCBI taxonomy): Eukaryota > Metazoa > Arthropoda > Insecta > Coleoptera > Brentidae > Cylas > Cylas formicarius. The sequence goes on along the minus strand of NW_026844326.1, from coordinate 26,103,333 downwards.
CAATAAGATTTTGGTGTCAATTGACAAATTTTTCCCTAGTCTAGATATAAAATTAATCTTTTTAGAAAATTTATTTATTATGTAATCGGCACGTGTATAAAACGTCAAATTTGAGTCAAATATAACACCCAGATGTTTAATTCCGTTTTCATGAATTAATTTTTTGCGGTTAATATAAATTTTTACATCCAAATTTCATTTACTCAATTTAGGTCGTTTATCAAAAATACAAAATTTTGACTTGTCCGCGTTTATTCAAACTGCACAGCCATTCAGAGACCTTCTTCAGATCAGCATTCATTTTTCTTTGAATTTCATTCACATTTTCACCCACGATAATACCGCTTTAGTATCATCTGAAATATTTACAATATAGTTTATATACATAACAAACAACAATGGTTCCAAAACTGTCCCCTGAGGAACACCATGTTCTACAGTTTAATGCAGAATTTTTTAAGGAAAAAATTACTTAGCATAAAATTAGTCTCGTATTTTGAATTTTGAATTAAACATTCTCAAAATGACACTGACAACCAACGTTACAAAATTATTGTTAATGCTTCCATGGTAACAAGACGATTTAAAGCGCTTGTTTTCTGAAGATTCATGGCCTACTTGATAAGGAAAACGTTCTTTGTACGAAATAGTTTGAGCCCTCCCTGGCCAACCGTGCGCCGACATTTATCGAAATAAGTACCTCAAATTTGATTTTTTTCCAAATATGATAAACAAATAATTAACAGAGAAAAATTTCTTGATAATTTTAAAAACACCCGATAAAGGAAATTTGATAAAGATAATAATTACTTAATCAATATTTAATTGAATGAATAAGAAACGGAACAAAAAATATCACATTAAAAGCGGCCCTTAAAAGTTTATTTCTTGAATTGACGGCAGCCCTTTTTTATATCAATATTTATTTTCTCAGGTAAAGTCTTATATAAAGTTTTATATTGTAATTATAATCTAAATTAAATTGAAACTACAGAAAAGAACAAGTTTTTTTGACACTTTCCTTGTACTAAATGAAAAATTCCGTCAACATTAGCAACAGATTAGATAGATATTTAGTTAGATTATAAATTGAAAATTTAGCTGGGGGTTTTAATTTCTTAGATAGTGAATCGCGTAAAGCCGGTCTATGGTAAACTTCCATTTCGTTATTAAAGCCGTCTCTGTCGAGTGCTCTAGTTGCAGGGCGACGAGCCCTAAATTAATGAAAATATCATTATCCGATAAAGTCCTTAAATGATTGCCCGACATCTTGTCGAACTGATTAATTAACTTGAAGCGAACGAGAGTATCGCGTTACGAGAACTGACATGGAGTAATTGTAATAGGAGCGAACGTAGAGCAACAAAAGGGTTTAAATAATTGATAAGATGACGAGGGAGGGGACAAGCAAATAGAAGAGAAATACTCTAGTACACGCACAAAACGTTTCCCGTAAAACACCCAAAATTAATCAATAAAAAAGAATTGGAGTGTGTTCGTCCTCTTTGCAAACTTCATTTTCAAATAAACGTAATTAAAAAGATCTCAAGATTCGGATTAGGATCTACATGTCTCATTATACGAATGACGATTGAGGGTGACAAACGGTGCAAAGCAGTGTTGATTGGTTACATTTTTTTAATTTATTTAATTTTGTATGCATTTATTATCATACATTCCTTGTTTAATAACATTGATTCGAAAAATTTTCCGGCGCACCACTGGGTTTGAAAACTTGAATGCAGTTAGAGCTAAATAAAAAGTGAAAAAAAAAACAATATTTAACAAGCAAAAATTTATTTTGTGCTAACTAACCAAAATTTGATTGATACTTGTTAATTCTAAATTTAGTTGTTGTTCTAAGTAGTAACGTTGGCACAAAATTGAGTAATAGTATATTATGCAACAAGGGCGAGTAAACGGCATTTGACTCACGAGTTTATTTCACACGAGCGGAGCGAGTCTTTAATAAACGAGTGACTTAAAAAGTTTACCGAATGTGTTGGATACTATATTTTTCTACGACCGTTAGTTTTTAGGTACATTTTCGCAAAATAACACGAACATATTGACAAAAGTCAAAATTCAAAGCGTGGCAAATATTTCTGAAAACGCCCGATTGCTCCCTAAGCCGTGCGGTAAAATCTCGGAAATGTCCGAAATGGCGCGGTTTCGTGTGAATCGAAGCTGACGTGGTAAAGTGATGCTTCCCGCACGCTAGGTCACTATATAATTAGGTATTTTACAGACAGGAGTAGAAAAAGGATATTGAAGGTCACGATGAAGCAGTTGCTTTAATATTAACCTTAATACTTTGTGCTCTGAAAAGGAAGTGACATCAGGAATTTTTTTTTGGAAACCCCCTTATAACTCTACATTAACTGAAATATTTAACTAATTCGTGAAATTAAAGTTGGGGCAGATCAGTTAAAAGATGAAGAAATTTCCAAGTACCAGTATTTACATATTTTTATTTGGAAAAAAAAAGCGTATACAATTTTTAAAAACATCTCACGTTTCCGCCAATTTCAAGTCTTTGAGCTATTAAAAACGAAGGAACGTTCGCAAGAAAGAGTTATTAAATTTCTTCAGATTTATAATCCACCACTTTGACGGAAAGAATCTAATTTCCTCTTCAAATTCATACCTAAGTCAAGAGGGACCCAAGAATTTTAATATGTTTATATGTTAGTTTTCCCCAATTAATTCCCCAAAAATTTTGACTTGGAGCAGCAATTTACATTACCTTACCAAAAAACTTTTATAGCAGTTATTCTTCTCCAAAATAAATAAGAACTACAAGTTCAGATTTTCACGAAATTGTATTATCAAATGTAATATTTACAGACTTCTTAATATGCCACTCTCAACAGAAAATTACAACAAAGAACTTAATATCATTAAATAAATTGCACTGAACAGCTGCTACAATCCGTCTATTATAGATAAAATTATAAATAAAAAAAACAAATCCAGACAACAGTAAATTCTATTTATCCGAAACCTAATATAGAACACGAACAATTGAAAACAATTACATACATAGGAGAACCTAGTGAAAAAGTTTTAAAACATTTGTCAAAGTGTGGTTAAAAAATAGCTTTCAGAACTAACAACACAATAGGAAAATTTTTATAAAACAGTAAAACGAAATGTCCAAAATCTCAAAAATCAGGTGTCTACAGGTTGAAATACGGATTTTCCCCATTAATGAACGTAAAAGAGCGTTTAAAAACAATAGTCTAGATTCTAATTATGCTACACACTTAAACACATAAAAACACATTTTTGATATTTTACATACAGCCACAAAAAGTAGAAAATTAAATTTACTGGAAGCCATGGAGATTAACAAAAAGAGACATTCAAATGTATTGCTTAACGATCAATTAGATTGAAATGCCTCTCCTTTATTGAACTTAAATTCTCACAATAACATTAATTAAGGTTTTATGGTCATTTTTAGGTATATATAGTAGCAGGTAGTTTGTAAATATTACCTTTGATATAAACACGGTGTTGTCGAAACAATTGTCATGTCAAAATATATAATTTCGTGAAAATCTGAACTTTTAGTTCTTATTTATTTTGATAAATGGATTTTCTTCAAGTAAAAGTCACCTCAGTTCAATATTCAATTTTTTTTTCCAACTTACCAAGGAGAATATTATCTTTTTCCAGTAATATTTAATTCTCTTATCCAGAAATTTTGGTAAGATGGAGTTGGTCTTCCCCAGTTTTTTTTGTTTAATTTGAACCCAAAGAAAGAAATTTCCCAAGTGGTTGCCAGACCATTACTTTTTAAATTCAAAAAATAAAATTATGATTTTTTTAAGGTAAAATCGTGTGACGACATTTCCATCAATTTCAAGTCTATTAGGAAGGAAACGACTTTGGTAGGTAGGACTTATTATATTTCTTCAGATTTATAATCCGTGACTTTGAGGGACAGAATCTAATTTCTTCTTCAAATGTATACCTAAGTCGAGAGGGACCCAAGAGGTTTAATATGAGGACGTTAATTTTCTTCAACTTAACCAAGTACTATGATGAGGAGTTATTTTTGAGGAAGCAACTTTAAATTAACTTATCCAAAAACTTTGCTAGGAGTTAGTCTTCTACAACTTACCGAAGGGGATGTTATTTTTCTCAATTTGGTGGAAAGGGAGCAACTTTTAATGAACTTACCCAGTACAGTACTTAGTTTAACGAATTATTTTGATGGGAGGGAGTTACTTTTCTCCAACTTACTTCAAAATTTGTGAATCGGTGGAAGCGAATTTTATCGGTCCCACGTCGCTCGATGGTGGCTTTTTCCTCCTCTACCCCTGTCACCCGATGATATGTAGCGTCGTAAAACAGTCGTTAGAAACGCGTCGTGAATGACAACAGGAGAACGGGGTGCATTAACGGCCAAATCGATATAACCGGGCAGTTTATGGTGCTCGGTATGATACCTCCAACGTCTGGAGTACCGATCGTAAGCGACGGCGTTACGTCTGATCGTCGCGTTCTCTCTGGAAAGTGAACACCGTTATGGTCCTAAAAACAGCCCTTAATAGACGGCGCTTTAATTACAGAACTTGCGAGAGTATTTAGCTTTGGTTGAGGGAGGCGGGGAGCCGGGGTAATAGGGCTTCGATCTAAGGCGTTAATTCTCAAAACGCGGTAAATCTTTTCATCTCGAGGACGCCGGAGGCTTTCAAAGAAAGCGCCGGTCTTGGAGAATTTTTTAAAATGTCATTTCGCGTTTATGTAGCTCTTAACGTTACTCACTTGTATAGTGTTACATAAGTACGCTGCCGAAGTCTAAGAGATTTCAGTAGTGGATCTGCAGACATTAAATTGCCACTTCTATGGGAATTTACCTTGATAGTTACCACTAAATGCCACCAATTACAATAAATAACTTTTCAAATCAAATTCCATATTCTACGGTAATACTATATACAAAACTTCTTCATTCTTCCTGCGTCAGAACTTTTACTTAAAAATGGGGATATTTCCAATATTTCATTATTTATATTACAGCAATTTTTTCAAACGCGTCTTCAGAATCATACCCGTCCCTGAGTGTTTAAAATTAGAATCTTAGTTACTTTCCGGCAGTGACTGAGAAAAATGTTAGTACATCTGTATTTTCTAAGAATTAGAAAATGATTATTCTCAATGTGTTCAAAGCTCTTCGACAATAAAACTCAACATCGCAGTTGCCAAAATAATTGAAATGTGTTAAAATATCTCTGGAATTGGACACAGTCAACAATATAGCGGCTTGGGCACGAGAATAAACATGCACAAGCATCAGGTCATCAATTCATCTATTTTCATGTTTTTCTTGCTTCTTTATAAATTTTTGTTTACGAAAATTTATTGGAGCTCTATGATTGCAATTTATCTGAACATTTTATTAAGAAAGTAAAAGTACAGTTACCTCCAAAATTGCTTTAAATCACATAATATTACGACTACAATTCCAATAATAAACATCGATTACCAGCATACTTCTACTATTGGTATTGGTATTGGTATTAAAGGGGGGCGCCCTCGCGGGCGTCCAAGCACTTAGGCCACCAGATGGGCCCGTTGTGCCCCAGGCCGCTCTAGAGGGCATCCAGAATGCCACCCCTCCTATAGAAGGTCAGCAACTCCTTTAGCCCAATACCGTGCACTGAGTCCGGATCGATCAGGGCCGTTCCGAAGACTCCCAATCTTGCCCATGTCAAGGCAGGGCACTCGGTGCCCTGCCTTGACATGAAGATGATACGGGGTCTCCTCCCCTTCCATGCACCACCTACACTCCGGGTCGTCTCCAATGCCTAGCAAGCAAAGATGCCTCTTAAGCCTGCAATGTCCTGTGTAGGCTCCTGTTAGTGCTCTACACTTCCTTCTGGTCAGTCTAAGCAGCTCCCTGGTCCGAGGAAGGGCGGGTCCATCCATCATAAGCCTCGCCTGCCTGATTCTCGGAGCAACTCTCCAGCCCCCCGCGGCCCGGTCTCTCGCCCAGGCTTCGAGAGCCCCCCGCCTCACACACCCTGGCTAAGGCGTCCGCTGCCTCATTGCCCCGGATACCGGTGTGACCCGGGACCCAGACCAACGTGACCTTTCTCTCCTCAGCCACCCTCCTCAGTACCCTACTAACAGTAATGTCACTCATTGCTCATAAAATTTCCACCAATTTCCACGACGATGAACTCTAAATTACGAGAATGATATCCATCGTTTATTAGTAACTAGGAGCGCCACATTATGTCCCTTGTGATTTAGAAAATGCCTTGGTTAGTTGCGACGCATTGTTTGAAATTTGTGTAAACTGTGGCAATTTTGTAGTGTCAAAACCTTCAATTTTTATTTTTATTATTTTTATTTGTTATTGTTTTATTATTTTTGTTTGTTAATTTTTTGTTGTCTTTATTTTTATTGTTTTATTATTTTTGTTATTATTATATTATTCGGTCCTTAGGTATTAATAATAATAACTTCTTACGGAAGGCAAGTTCTGGTCTACCTACTCGGCGAAAGAACTAACTAACAAAACTTGGTTGAACATAATGAACTAATAATAATCAATATAATAATAATAATAACAATAATAATAAATTTATTGTTGTACTTGAACAGTCCAACAATTTCTAGTATTTCTCTTAGATTTAATGTATGAACCTCTAGCCGAAAAGTAATTTTGTCGAAGAGATATTCAGAGGATTTTTACTTAACTATTTTACAGTAAAATATGCCACAAGGTAATCTAAATTTATTAAAAATATTAAGTCAGCCGGAAGCAGTCAAATATAGAGAGATGTGACATCAACGATGAGCACTGTATAAAAGCGAAGGGTATGAGTTTTGTAATTTTTAAATTCGTCGAAAAGGTCGAATGGACCACACAACAATGTAAAAACTTGGGGCAGAATATTGTATTCTACCAGAAATCATCTTATTTGTTTGTCAAGTATCCTCTCCGACACTTTGGAAAGAGTAGAAAGAATACTAATCGATCTCAACTGATAAAGATCTGTGGTCTTTTTGGTTTTTGGAAGACGTGTTACTTTTGCAATTTTCCAAGACTTGGGAAGGTAAGACTCTGACATGCACCAATATATCACATGCATTCTAACAAATAAAATAGCTGAACTTTAGTAATATTTAACCCAAAACTGCCAATATTTTTCATTATAACAAATATTTCATCTTGCTTAGCTAGCACAAAAATTAAGTATGGTATCAAATTTAGTTGATTTTTTTTCCTACCAAGAAGTGAAAGGGAAATTACTTTTTAAATTATTTACTTAGAAAATATATTTAAAATTAAATTAATTAATAAATGAGACCGGTAAAGATTTATGGTAAATCGCTAGGGGATGATTTGATTTTTTTTATACTTACCGTTCCACGTTTTCTTTTTTGGAGGTTTCCATCTAAACCCTTTGGTTAACGTAATCGCCAGTCGGCGAAATTGGAAATATTTTATGTGTCGTAAAAAGGGCGGCGAAACTTGCCGGCCCCGCAGTGTTGCCGGCTTTGGTTAGTTTCGATGGGGTTACGCTTTGCAACTATAACACGACCAAAAATACAGTGCAGTTGCTTTGAAGTTTGAAGTATTTTACAGTACATTAACCGCAGACCTTCGCAGGACGGTGGTAAAACCTTTCCCAACAAATATTTCTTCTGCATTGAGTAGGTCTTGCCTGAGATGGACCGTAACGAATATTTGTAGAAACTTGAAGTTTTTATGTGAAACGTAACTGGACAGTTTTAAATTTGATTAAACATTGATGATGCGGGATATTTTCGAATAACTAGAAGCGATTATTTTAACATCAGGTGATATGTAGCCCTCTTAAAAGTTTAATCTAAATTGCAATATATTCGTATATATTACGGAGGTATCTGACTGTGATCCTTCCGGTAAGTACGTTTTTATGTACCTCATTCTCGAGCATTGACTCTACGATGTTGTTTTCACTGGATAGTTCAAAGGGTAAATTGAAGTACCTGTACTCTATTTATCTTATAGGTAAGTTTGAAAAAAAAAATTGTCTTGTGTGCCTGTCGATTAACAACATTTTTCTTCTTGTATTTTTGTGTCTTTTACATAGTTCTTCGATTACTAAACAACTATGGATTATATTTGCGGTAGATAAAGGTACGTCATACGTCATTTTTTGAAGGTTCGTGTTTTTTAACACTTTAAAATATGGAGACAGTTGTTCCCCTGTTAGAAGAAGACATGGAAAACAACGCCGAATTTGAAGACGAAGTTATTATATTTAATATTTTGTATATTAATAATGATACTATGTAGAAATGTAATGAAATAGAACTTTGAACTAACTTTTTTATGTACATGTTTCAAGCATTGTTATACATACTTATAACCGGCTTGTTAGTGCAGGTAGCTAAATTCCTAGGACGGTCCTCGAATGGTTACGGGGAAGGGGAAGGTCTGCTCATCAGGGTGTCGGTTGTAAAAGCACTATATTTCTGGTCGAAGCATACCTCAAAGTTCTTTCATTCCGGCACGTTTAATTACCGCGAAGAGCGGAGAAGACCCGCCAGACGGCGACGTCACACATGAAGCCGGAATATTCCGGAAAGGTCGCGTGACGCAACACGCCTCTTCCCTCCCCCCAACCGTTAACCCCACCGACAAAACGCTACAAATTCACGCGATTTTATTAGAACCGTATTCACTGCCACTACTTCGCGTCGTAGAAATTCCGGAGGCGGCAAATTGCCGCCGCTCCCCACACCACGGGGGACCGGGAGGAGAACGGGGGGTGGGGCGACTCGAATTTCGCCGTTTTAACGTGCGAAGAAAGTGGCGAAGACGCTTTATCAAACGCGTCGGATACAAGACGGACGTCCGCCGTCCCCCCTGCGTCCCGACGCCCCCGGCGGGTTGGGGGGTGATTTGTGTTCGTCTCCTCGACGTTATTTTTTTTTCTTTCTTTCGCGCGGACGTAAAAAATGGCTTTGCAACGCGCGCACGTGACCGACGACGGCCAGGGTTGATTTGTCAACTTCAACGCTAAATAAAAACACCCTCGAGGAGGACAAATGGAGGCCGTTCGCTTCGGTAATAATGAAAATAAATTCGGTCGGTAGCCGTCGTCGTAAAAAAAAATCCAGTGAGTTTTGAAAATGTTGATTGAAAATACGGGGCGCCCCGCAATTAACCGTGGATGTCAAGTCAAACAAAATTTAAAGAAATGTTTGTATAGTCTGTCTCAATCTTCATCGTGCTGCATTTTGACAGCAATTATGGAAGTTACCTGCCGACGGCAATAAAACTCGGTTCGATAGGTATTAAAAAATATTAAGGACGGACTCTCAAAGGTTTTGGTAATAATAATACAATACATTTTTAGCTAGAAATATCTATATATAACTACATTTTTATTCTAAATGTCTAAATCTAATTCTGCTTCACTATCAGAGTCGCCAATTTTTATAATGTTCCATTTCCATTGGTATCTTATTAATTACATTTTTAATCAAATTTATAACAATGGGATTGAAAGTAGGAGTAACATTTTCTGCTCTGAGTTTTGATTTTACTTGGTTCCACAAATGCTCGATGGCGTTAAACATACAATGATATAGTGGAAGACCTAAAACACTATGTCCAGCCTATTCAGCCAACTTATCGCAAATGTACCGTTTTTTAATTGCATATAAATTTTAGACTTCCAAAAATTTTCAAAGAAACTTCCACAGGCTACTGTAATACTTTTTATAAAACTTCTGGATTCCTCCTGCGTCGGTTTTTGCTTAGTCGAACTTGCTGACGTTTCGCCAATCATTCTGTTGGCTTCTTCAGAGCTTGACTGAAACTGGCTCGTATTTTACTAACGCTGAATAAAAACCGTCTCGGGTGACTGATTCCCATATTAGTGACAGGTAGAGACCTGAGTCGCGATTAAGATTGTTAGATTGTTAAACGATTTCTAGAACTGATTACGTGCAAGAATTTTAGTTTTATTTGTCTTAGCCGTAAGGCTCTTTTGGTGTTCTTTTGGTCTACTTGATATTTTCGTCCGGTCTCTCCAAGGTTTTGGGAACAAGAAAAGGTCGCAGGGGGCCATATCCGGTGAATATAGTGGCTGAGGCATGATTCTGGTTTTGTTTTTGGCCAAAAAGTTAGACACAAGCAACGATGAGTGAGCAGGTGCATTATTGTGATGCAAAATCCATGAATTGTTTTCTCACAATTCGAGATGTTTTCTTCTTAATGCTTTTCGCAAACCGCACATAACTTCAAGGTATTGATGATATTTATTCACCCTACCACCTTGTTCTCAATGTACTACGCCACGACAATTAAAGAAAACCCTTAGCAAAACCTTGGCATTTGATCGAACTTGACGTGCTTTTTTCGGTATTGGCGTTTCTGGGTTCTTAAATTGTCAACAGTTATGACCGCCTAATTAAAAATGTCACCTTACTTTTTAAAAGCACCTCGTATATTTAGATCAAGGCTGTCAATTTTGAGGGAAGACCGTACAGATTTAATATTTTTGTTGTTATATATTAAATGTTTATGTTCTTTTTAGTTTTCTAATAGACCTTACGGTTCAATGTTTATTTATGGCATTTTCACAGCTTAATCCGAGGCGTTCGCTTTGAAACATTGCATCTCCTCCAAAAACAGAGATAATGTTATGAAATTTCTGACATAGCACCGTTATTGCTGAATCAATCTTCAATTTAACAAAAATAATCAAAAAGATATTAGCGATACACGAGAAAGCGGACTTTTAAATTGGTGTGTGTGTGGCGAGTGTATATGAAATATGTCTAGAAAGTTCCGAGGACTTAATAATATGGCGATATATTATTTTAAAATGGTGACTCCAAGCAACTTTTGTTTAGGTTTTGTTGATATGTTTTTAATTTTCTCCCGGTAACTCTATTATCTCTCAATCCACAGAACGTATCGTTAGCAAGTAGCTTAAAATGTAATACATTTCAGATCCGGGCAGTGTTCCGGAATCGCTATACGCTTAAAGGTTTCGTTGTTTTTCCCTCGGGAACCCACACGGTAGGGAAAAACTTGTTTGCGAGAGATGGCGTGGGTAGCATTTTGTTTTGCCAGTGTATTTACATGTCCGGGGGGGGGCTAACCGCCTCCTTCTCCAAAACGTATCGTTGTTTACGTATTAAATTTAGGAAAAACAAGACACGCGGGAATTACTTCGCCCGAGAATAATGGCGGAAGAGGAGAGGTGCATTAATTTCCGCATCAAAATATTTTCGCATATTTCCGGATTTTTTCTTTCAATTTTGTCATATTTACTGTATTTTTGAGGGATGTTTGAGTTAAGAATTTCATCTAATAAGGTAAAATTACTAATTTAGGTTACTACTACTACTAGTAAACATATTGTTGGGACTATTTTTAAATATATAAATAAATATGACACCGACATCATATGGCTTCACTCTAAAATAACTGATCTTTATTATATTTTCTTAGAGTATAATATGGGAACTACTGAATATATTTAAAACTGCATCTACATTCAAAACTTCATTAATTATAAAAAAAACTGGAAGAACTTTTGACTGCTGAAAGTTTTGACACTGTTTACAGCAATGATCCAGAAATAGCAACAAATAATTATACACAATAAACATAAAAAAGCCATGTATTACGCAAGGTTTAATAAAATCTATGAACTAATGGTGAACAGTTATTTAATGATTATAAAATATACAGAAATAGAATAGTACAATTAATTAGTATAATTGAAAAAAACAAAAACAATAGCAAAACATCATGGGAAACACTTAGCGAATACACCAACAATTGTAAAAATAAAACTTGTACCGTTCATGAAGTTTTAAACGAAAATAAGCAACCTGAAAGAAATATACATAGAACTATCCAGCTGTTCAGTGAACATTATGTCGCTGTGGTCGAAAAGATGGCCCAAAAAATATTAAAAAACAATCAGCAATCAACAAATACGTACTTTTCTTAACCATGTTGTAGAAGATGAAATAAAAAATATAATTTTATCCTTAAAATCCGATTCAATTTAAAAAAAACATGTGCTGCATTTTTTAGTAGCATAATAATTATTTTACAATATTTGCACAATGGCGTCCGACATAAATTGCTTCAGTGTTAAAGGAACTCTTATCTAATTTGATTTGAGAGGATTGTCACATTTAAAAATTGCAAAAAAGGAGGTTAAACAGACGTTAAAATTGTCAATTATTAGTAGAATAATTAAAGTAAAAATTTCATTAAATTCGAAACAAAATTTAAATCGGCTGCACTTTGCTTGCTGACAATATGTTAGTGTGCCTTCAATTCTTTGTAAAAACTGATGACCTATGTGTAAATACATAGGCTTCACGATTTCTTTAAAATCCCACTAGGTCCTCATATTTGGCATATTTTCTGAAATTTCGTAAATGAAAAAAGTACTGAAAGCGCAAATTATACAAGTTTGTGAGTGGGAGTCCCATATAAACCACATTTAAATCGTTTAAATTAATTTGCACTTAAAACAACATTCCCGTTCATAGGCATATTCTTTTCCTTACAGTTTTGACCACAAACACAAGTCCTCCAGTAGGTGGGCATTTTTCTACAATTATTTCGCGTGATGATCTTACGCGAACTCGCCAGGCACAGAGAGAGTGAGGAATTCGATGGGCCAATTGGCCAAGGGCCCTCGTTTATACCGGAAAAAACAATACACCCGTACAGTTAACTAACGGCTAACCTATATAAAACTATAATATATAAGGTTGTTCGGAAAGTCATTTCGTTTTTTTCCGTCAGAGGACTTAATTACTTTTTTTCGAAACCAACTTCACACTTAAGCCGCATAACCATTATATGTCTTGAGAGCTGATATTGCAAGGCTTGTGTGTGAAAAAGTTCTATTAATTCTACGCAGTAGTTTTTGGTTGGTGCCCTTTTAAATATGGAGAGCAATAAGCAGCATTTTCGTCATATTTTACTTTTTTACTTCAGAAAAGGTAAAAATGCTGTCCAAGCGAGAAAAAAATTGACGGATGTGTATGGAGAAGGCGTGTTAACAATACGCCAGTGCTAGAACTGGTTTGCAAAATTTCGATCGGGCAATTTTGATGTCGAAGATGCACCACGGTCTAGAAGGCCGGTCGAAGCTGACAAAGATGCGATAAAGGCATCAGTTGATGCAAATCGGCGAATAACCACACGAGAGATCGGTGAGAGATTAAATTTGTCGAATTCGACTGTTTATGGCCATTTGAAAGGCATGGGCTTAACCTCGAAGCTCGATGTGTGGGTGCCCCATGACCTTACGGAGCGAAATTTGTGTCGTCGCGTTGACGTGTGTGATTCGCTCCTCAAACGTCAAGAAAAAGATCCATTTTTGAAGCGGATTATTACTGGGGACGAAAAATGGGTTGTATATAACAATGTTAAACGCAAGAGGTCATGGAGCAGAAAAGATGAACCGGCTCAAAGCGTGTCAAAAGCCAACATTCACCAAAAAAAGGTGATGCTCTCCGTTTGGTGGGATGTCAAAGGAATCGTTTTTTTTTAGCTTTTGCCGGACAATACAACGATTAATTCAGAAGTCTATTGTCATCAACTGGACAAATTGAATGATTCACTTAAAGAGAAGAGGCCCGAATTAATCAACAGGAAGGGTGTAGTGTTCCACCAGGATAATGCGAGACCTCACACAAGTTTGGTCACTCGCCAAAAACTTTTACAGCTTGAATGGGACGTACTGCAACATCCACCATATTCTCCAGATCTGGCGCCTTCCGACTACTATTTGTTCCGGTCCCTGCAAAATTTTTTGGATGGCAAAACCTTTACCTCAAATGAAGATGTCAAAAACCACCTGAACCAGTTTTTTGCCAGCAAGGACCAAAACTTTTATGAGAGAGGAATTATGTTACTGCCAGAAAGATGGCAAAAGGTGTTGGACCAGAATGGCCAATATATAATTTAATAAAATATTTATTCATTCTACGAAAACTGTCTTTCATGTTCCCCAAAAAAAACGAAATGACTTTCCGAACAACCCAATAGTTATACCTATGCACTATTCAATATTGCATCCCCATGTCAAATCTCGTTTCCAACCCTTTCGAACCAACCAATAAAGCCTAGCAGCGTCCCACAACACGCTGGTTGCTGGTGACCGCTGACAGCTAGCCAGTTGTGACAGGTCACTAGGTCTTCTGAGAAAGCAAGTAGAATGTGTGGAGATTGCTGTTTAGGAACATTAAAAAACCGAAAGCGAATCGTGTTGAACCATTGCACATCGCGTGCCGTTCGATCAAAATATACATTAGTATATTGGTTAATGGAATTGTTAAAAGTGTAGTGCCTGTAGTTTTTTGGATTGTTGATTGTTTTATCCGGATGTTTATGGATTCGAATTGTGATTTAAAATTGAGTTGAATAATATTTACCAATATTTGTGAACTGGCCGATTGATCTTTAGCAATCATGGTCATTAGACGTAAAAGTAGTATCAACCTCCAAAAGCGGTATCCAGGGTTAAAATGTGCCTCTTGCATTTTTCTGTCTTATTATTTTGCACTCGGCAGCCAGCTTCCAACTCGCTAACATTTCTCTGGTGCCGAAACTTTTACCCTGCTAAAATTATTCAGAAGCTGTGTCTCCATAGTCGGGAGTCTTGAGAAAGTACTGTCAATTTAATTATCCGGATTTGACGAAGGGGTCCGACCCGAGCGAATTCGCAGCCCGAATTCAAATCAAATCGAGTTACTTGGTTCCGGCGTCGAATTACGCCATCTTGAATACATACCGTCGACTAGTTTTGCTAACAAATTTATATGTTTGCAGATGCATGGAACAAAATACGTCGAAGTTTCTTTACCTTGTAATATGTAGAAGGAGGGCGATAAATTAGAGTCAGACAGCAAAACCAATCAAAAGTTTTTCTACAGAGTACTGAAAGGTCTTCGAGCCAATAAAAAAGTAGAGTGCGGCAATTAAAAACGAAGCACGTGAAATACTAACAACGGAAGCAGATATAATGGAGCGCTGGCGAGAATATTTCGAAAGACTGCTCAATTCCGAAAATATAACAAACGTAAAAAGACAGAATACGAAGGTAAACAAATGGCAGAGCAAGAAGAGAGAACCAAATGAACAACTTATAACGAGAATCACGCCAATAAAACAGCTAAAAAAACGACAAATTACCAGGTGAGGATAAGATTACAGCTGAGATGGTAAAAAACATGGGAGAAAAAGCGACCACATTATGTATGGGTAGAAGAAAAAGTACCGGAAGATTGGAAAATGGGTTTAACACTACCATTGCACAAAAAAGTAAATAACAAGAACTGCAACAATTATAGAGGAATATAACTGCTATGTACACCATTGAAACTGTTTGAGAAAATAGTTGAAGTGAGACTACGATCAAAAGTAGAACCAACCCTAGCAGAGACGCAAAGTGGGTTCCGGAAAGGCAGAAGTACCCAGGATCACGTGTTCACTTTAAAAGAAGTAATTTCGAGAAAATCGGCAAGATCTAAAGCAATATACATGACATTTTTAGATATGGAAAAAGCGTTTGATGAAGTACTGCGAATAAAAATCTGAAAAAGCCTACAAGCGAGTTAATGTTGACAATAAACTATTAACAGTTATCAAATGTTTATAAAACGAAACAAGAAATTAAGTAATAAGTAAGAACATGAAATTAAAGGCATTTCTAACACAAGACGGAGTGAGAGAGGGGGGTAGTTTGAGGCCCTTACTATTCATAACTTATATGGAAGTTGATATAACGATCATAGCAGGAACCTCGAAGGGTCTGGAGCAAAATCTATATAATTGGAATCATATACTAACAGAAAAGTTATGGCAGTGTCAAACTAAAAAGAGAAATTAGAGGTGAGAATACGTGGGACACTAATAGAACAAGTTAGTAGCTTCCATATATTGGGTTGTTCGGAGAGTCATTTCGTTTTTTTTGGGGAACATGAAAGACAGTTTTCGTATAATGAATAAATATTTTATTAAATTATATATTGGCCATTCTGGTCCAACACCTTTTGCCATCTTTCTGGCAGTAACATAATTTCCCTCTCATAAAAGTTTTGGTCCTTGCTGGCAAAAAACTGGTTCAGGTGGTTTTTGACATCTTTATTTGAGGTAAAGGTTTTGCCATCCAAAAAATTTTGCAGGGACCGGAACAAATAGTAGTCGGAAGGCGCCAGATCGGGAGAATATGGTGGATGTTGCAGTACGTCCCATTCAAGCTGTAAAAGTTTTTGGCGAGTGACCAAACTTGTGTGAGGTCTCGCATTATCCTGGTGGAACACTACACCCTTCCTGTTGATTAATTCGGGCCTCTTCTCTTTAAGTGAATCATTCAATTTGTCCCGTTGATGACAATAGACTTCTGAATTAATCGTTGTATTGTCCGGCAAAAGCTCAAAAAAAAACGATTCCTTTGACATCCCACCAAACGGAGAGCATCACCTTTTTTTGGCGAATGTTGGCTTTTGACACGCTTTGAGCCGGTTCATCTTTTCTGCTCCATGACCTCTTGCGTTTAACATTGTTGTATACAACCCATTTTTCGTCCCCAGTAATAATCCGCTTCAAAAATGGATCATTTTCTTGATGTTTGAGGAGCGAATCACACACGTCAACGCGACGACACAAATTTCGCTCCGTAAGGACATGGGGCACCCACACATCGAGCTTCGAGGTTAAGCCCATGCCTTTCAAATGGCCATAAACAGTCGAATTCGACAAATTTAATCTCTCACCGATCTCTCGTGTGGTTATTCGCCGATATGCATCAACTAATGCCTTTATCGCATCTTTGTCAGCTTTGACCGGCCTTCCAGACCGTGGTGCATCTTCGACATCAAAATTGAAGGATCGAAATTTTGCAAACCAGTTCTGGCACTGGCGTACTGTTAACGCGCCTTCTCCATACACATCCGTCAATTTTTTTCTCGCTTGGACAGCATTTTTACCTTTTCTGAAGTGAAAAAGTAAAATATGACGAAAATGCTGCTTATTGCTCTCCATATTTAAAAGGGCACCAACCAAAAACTACTGCGTAGAATTAATAGAACTTTTTCACACACAAGCCTTGCAATATCAGCTCTCAAGACATATAATGGTTATGCGGCTTAAGTGTGAAGTTGGTTTCGAAAAAACGTAAATAAGTCCTCTGACGGGAAAAAACGAAATGACTTTCCGAACAACCTTATATATACATATACATAAATTGACTAACTATCCGATGTCCATTTTTTCAAAACTTTGTCATCGCCGCTATTTGGAATATAGGAAATAAAGATATACAAAAATTACTTCATTACAAATGGGTTTAATTCCGACTTTGTCAGGGTTTATTTTTTTGGAGGGGAAGTAAAAACTAACGAGGTATGAAAACAAGAAAAACTATGAGATTGAGAATAGGAGAATTATGTTCTTACCTCGCTTATAAACAAATACATTATGTTGATTGTTATTGTTTCGAAGCAGTTGGCAGCGGCGATTGTTTTCATAAATCACACAACGAAAAGTTCACATAAAACTGCGTAAAATTAACATATGGAAAAAAATATGTTTGGGTTCGGAATGAAAATTTTGTCCGATATTATCTATGACGTGCGTTTTCCTCCCAGGTACTTTATTAGGTATAAACGGGTAATCGTAACCCGGCCATCAAATGGATTAAAGATAGTAACGTAAATTTGTGACAATTATTTCGTGTTCAAGTTTTTGGATATTCTTAAAATTCTTATTCTCTTATAACCACTTAACGTGATAATACTAATTGATGGTATATCGCACAGCTTATATGCCAGGTAGTACCAGCTATACAGCCGTATTTAGTATATTCGTGTCTAATGTATTGTTAATTGCTAGGCAGGTATAGTCAGCCTCAAATGTTCATCATGTTTCGACGGACTCTCCTGAATAAAATTTTAACGATTTTATTATTTGGTAAAGCCATTAACAAAAAAAATATTCTTACTTGAGTGACAAGGCAGGGGTTGGCCAGGTATATTTTTTTCTCTCTGATATATTTCATTGATATAATAATCGTTTTTGTCGTGTATTTCGAAAACGTTATTTTACGAGAATATAATAATGTCGATTTTTCAAAGAAACTTCCCCGGGCTACCGTAATACTTTTTACAAAACGTCTGGATTCCTCCTACGTCGGTTTTTGCTGAGTCGAAATTGTTGGCTTCTTCAGATGGATCATATCGTCAAGTTAAAAACGATCCTACGTCATCTATGGATCGCAACCTTAAATCTGTTATTAAGGCTTCTTCTCTATCAGACTCCGTCAAAAAATCTGTAACCCCTCACGACTCTACAATTGCTCGTCTCTACGGACTCATAGACTACGGAGATTCACAAACCAGGATTACCCCTTCGACCTATTGTCAGCACCATTGGTTCTCCAACATATTCTCTTGCAAAATATCGAGCTTCCTTATTAATGCCTCTTACAGGGAAAACTGACAGTGAAAAAAAATTACATTAGATACATAAGATATTCTAGTTAGTTTCGATGTAGAATCCCTCTTTACCAAAGTCCCTATTCCTGAAACTCTCGACATCATTTGAGATATATTAAAATCCGAGAATCTGGAACCAAACCTTCTCACCTTAAATGAAAAATGATTATCGCGAATATATTTAAGAAAGCCTTTGAGAGCTCTCGACACCTTTCATCTAAAACCACAATTATGGGAACGCTACGTCGATGATACTTTTATTATTTGGCCTCATGGTCAAGAAACCCTATTATATCTTCTTAGACATTTTAAACTCTATACACCCTAATATACGTTCCACCATTGACATCAGTTCATGTAGCTCCGCCCCCCTCAAACAATATAAAAGCAGGTACAGGGTACAATTCGAGCCAGTTTCAGTCTGGCTTTCAGGATGATTGGCGAAACTTCAGCAATTTCGACTCAGCAAAAACCGACGCAGGAGGAATCCAGAAAATTTGTAAAAAGTATAATAATGTCGCCTTAAAGTCATTTGCCGCTTGATGCGAAACAGGTTGTGAAAAATGTGTATGAAACTTTATAGGACTTATTCAACAAGAAGCTTTAAAAAAACCTGTCTACTTACAAAACCGCCAATATCGTCGATAAGGGATATTATTAATAGTGGAGAATTGAGGAAAATGAATAAAAAAAAGTAGTTATTTTCAAACTCACCGTACAGACAATAGTTTCATTACGAAAGCTAAGTTGTTCCTACCTTGGCTGAACTGAAAAAGAAGCTAGAAGAAGATGACACCAATATAAATATAAACTCTCCGTAGAGTTGTTTGTAAAATTGGATTTAAGTACCGCAAAACAGATAAAAGGCAAGTAGTAATGCAATCACACAGATTGGAGATTTCATTACCTCCAAGAAATTAAAAGATATAGATTAGACAGCAGATCCATAATTTACTTTGATAAAACTTGGTCTACTCAAAACTGTCAGACGAAAACACCTTCAAATAAAGGAAAACGCATCACCATAATACGTCCTGGGTCAGAAGACGGATTTTTCCCAAACAGCTTGTTGTTGTCTGCAAAGAATATTACGGGTTCTAGCTTCTTACAAAAAATATTCCCACTAACAGTGTCATGGATAAAGCATGCTACCACAGCCGTCTGCTATGCAAGGCACTATCCTCATCAAGTTCAAAAACTGAAATCCAGGAATATTTGTTACGATATGATATTTATTTTGAATTCAGTTACAAAAAAACGCAACTTTTGGAAGTTCTAAATTCTAAATTCGAATACAATTATGTGTATGTGTGTCAATTTGGATGAACAGTCTACGGTCTATATTAAAAATTATCTGGATTTAATCCAATTGCCAGATTTATCTCTCTCTTTCTCTGTGGCAACGAAACTTTCACCCTTTTTGAATCTAAGAATCTAACGCTATTGCATATTCGTTGTAAGGGTCGGTAAAATTTCGCTGACGTTTCTAAAAAAAAATGTTTCAGTTGGTTTCCGGGATCTGTCTTACAAATAAGAATAGAATTGAAAAAATTAAAATAATTAATTAATTGAATTAAAAAAGAATATGGGCCGTAGATAGAATATGACGTAAACATCGTACTTCAAACAGTTCAGTTAAGGTCTGAAGGAGCCAGCAGGATGGTTGGCGAAACGTCAGCAAGTTTAATTCATAAACAAGCGACGTAAGAGGCATTCAAAAGATTTGTAGATAGTATTACAGTAGCCTGTTGAAGTTTATTTGAACAATCGGCTATATCGTTGCCAGTTTAACGCAATAGAATTAATATGAGCTGGGGCCAAATATTATTGCGAAAGATATGCACGGACTGGTGAGATCGAGAATGAGTACTGGAGGTCGAAGTAGGCTGGTTTTCCTTTTGTTCCTCAACAAATTATTTTAGAGTATAAAATATTGAACTGTTATTGTTACTAATAAGATAAAGTTCAGTTTATTATTAATTAGCGAATTAATCAATATAATGGCCTTTTTTACACCTACTGTAATATAATTTTTGCAACAATAATGTCATATGGCCATCAAAGAACTACATAAGTTAATAAAACTCTGTGTCTCTGTGTTTTGTAATAATAAGATTCGATTTTACTATATCTGAAATTCTTGAAAAACATTTACCCCAACAATGGTATAAAAAAAAACAACAACCGACTTTTCGAGATAAACCATTCCGAGATGACCAACTAATAAATACATTATAAATATATAAATAATAAAAACGTGGAAAAACCTAACCAACAACGATGATAATAATAAAGACAATTTTTGGATTGACGAAAGATATTTCTTTCTTTCAATCTTTTTTGTTGTCAAATATTTCCATTTCATGTTTTCTAACAAAATTTTCAATGGGACCGAAAAACATTTAGTATTTTTATAAAACTAAGATTTTCAAATATACACTTCGGTACAATTTTAAAAAATTATGGCCAAAATTATCATTTACACTAAATATGGGACAACCCGTACAGTAAACGACCTCGAAATCGTAAAATAGTTTACTCACCAATATCGGGTACCGGTTTCGCATCCCTCCTGTAATTATTTTGTATATCCGGAATGGTATCCAAGCGATGCTTACCGTCGGGCAACATTCCCATATCACCATTTGAGGAAACTTTGCGCAAATGGTGATAATTCGAGGCGGAAGACATCGAAGACGAGTTGGACGAAGACGTGGACGAAGACGACGGCGAAAAACTTTTGTCGAGACTTTTGTTGACTAGAGTGCTTACGTCCGAGGAATTCCTCGATTCTGCGCCGGGCGGAATGACGGTACAAATATATTTCTTACTTTCAATTAAACAAACCACAATTTTTGTATAGTGTATAGAGAAAACAATATTTTTTTAGGTCGATCAAGTATTTTTTTTTCAGTATCCTAACACCTAAAACAAACTTGTTTCGTGTCCAAAAAATCTATTGACGGATATAGATATGACAAACAAATCGGATAAAATTTTCATTCCGAACCGAAACAAATTTTTTTCCATACGTTCATTTTACGCAGTTTTCTAAACAATGCCTCCTACAAAAACGCAGCTTTGAAACCTGGGCTTTGTCGTCTGTTGTCGGAACTGTTGTTCATCAAAGCGAATTATATCCTGCTTGTTTCTGTATATACGCAGCCTTTTGCCCTAATTACCCCTTCCGTAAACATTTGCGTGGGTAGTGTCTATTCCGCATAATTTCTTTTGCCTTTGCATTCTCTAATATTACCACAGTATTAATGCATGTCATCGTCATCGATTGGTAACGTTTAACTCTTATTGTCAACGTACAATTATTAAATTAATCAATTAATAAGAATTTTTTTATCAGTATTAAGTATCCAGCCGTTCACCACGAATGAGCTTAAAAGATGATTTTTTTTAATCTTCTAGTTAAGATACCATTTTTATACAATTATAATAAAATTGTGTACTTAAAATTAACAATAACTGTTGCCGTTCAAAATAGCCAAAGTCGGCGTGATTGATAAAATGAAGCAGTTCTTCAGAATAGTTTCCGAAGCCTTACTAAGACTTACTTTTAGGTAAGGGAAAATGTTTTCTATTTTATTGAACGTTTCTGAATGTTAAAATCAAACAATATACATAAAATAGTACGATATATTTAGAAAATTAAAAAATATATATTTTTTTATTTCATAAATCCCTATTTGCACGCCGCTGGTGTTTTCAAGTCATTCCCTGACGCAGTTTAAGTCGGTATATGTTATTGTAAAGAACTTTACAAGACTGACCGAATTTTACAAATTCTTCCCCAAAAAATGGAAATTTTTCGTTGCCTTTTATTCACACCCTCTAGGGCGAAGATTCAAGGTGGGCGCTTTACACCGGCAGCTGAAAATCCGACATCGGCGAAAGGAAGTTACGAGTTTGATTAGTTAGAATTAGGTGATATCTTGGATGCCCACTTAATTTGCGGTTTACAAATGTATTTTATTGAGACATTCATTATTATCAATGCCGTAGTCTCTGACTTTGAAAGCCAGTGTTTTAAATCGGTGGTGTTTTATCAGAATATGTCTTGCAGTGAGGGCATTATACGTACTCAGATCAGAATGATGTATTTTTTTTTTTAATTTTAAGTACATCTGAAATCCTTGTGTATCATTTACAGCAGTAAAGCTTTTACCAAAACCAAAAAAAAAACAAAACAGCCCCAGGGATATAAAAATCGCATCACCCAACATACGAGGCGTGTTCAAAAAGTAAGGTAACTTTTAAGTTTTTTTTAAAAGTATTTATTTATCTCATCAAAATTAATGTTCACACTAATGTCCCCTAGACATACATGTGTGCCGAAGTTTTTTACAATCCTCGAAACATTTCTGGTAAGCACTTTCTGGTACAGCCTTGGGTGTTTCTAGCGATTTTTTCGTTATCTCCTCATTCGTGCCAAACCTCGGTCCCGTAAATATGGTGGCTGAGGCATGACTGTGGTTTTGTTCTTGACTAAAAAGTTACACACACCCAATGATGTGCAAGCACCCAACAATGTGCGAGCAGGTGCATTATCGTGATGTAAAATCCATGAATTGTTTTCCCAAACCTCGCATACCTTCAAGGTAATACTCTTTATTGACCGTACGACCTTGTGGTAAGAACTCTTGTTGTACTACGCCACAACAATCAAAGAAAACACTAACCAAAACCTTGACATTTAATAAAACTTGACGTGCTTTTTTTTGGTTTTGGTGATTCTGGGTTCTTTCATTCGGACGACTGGACCTATGATTTGTCACCAGTTGTGACCTTTTTTGTTGCATTTTTTTTGCTCAAAGTAGATTCACCATTCCATTTTTTACACAAAATTTTATGTTTCACAAAAAAAGTAAACTTGCAGGACATATGTTAGGGATTCTGGCAAAGGGCCGTTAGAAAATGGCGGACGCGAGTGTAGCGAACGCCCGGTACATGCCGCGCGGCCCGCTAGTGATCGATAGTTTTTGTAAAAACGAATCAAGTAGCGGCGTATGGTAATTCATGCAAATTAAAGCCGGCATCCACAGGAGAAAAGACTTGCATAAGCTTTTAGCTTGGCATCGCTCATGAATATTAAGGGCGACAGGCACCATTTGAATTTTACACAAGCACGACGCAGTTATTTGCGCACCGGGTGCCTGTGGTCAACGTAAATTGAATTTTTGCTTTGTGTTTGCCGAAAGTCGATTCATCCGACGTAAGGTTTTCGATGCCCTCCAGCCGTTTCTACTTTTGGGAACGTTTTCTTGATAGATAGAATTTTTTTCTTTCAAAAAAACGATCAGAGAAAAAAATGAATATAATAATTACACTCATTAGTTATTTTGGCAAGAAACATCATACAAAATAAATAAGAACTAAAAGTTCAGATTTTCACGAAATTATATATTATGACATGACGATGGTTTCGACAACACAGTGTTGTCGAAACAATTGTCATGTCATAATATATAATTTCGTGAAAAACTGAACTCAGTTCTTATTTATTTTGATAAATGGATTTTCATCAAGTAAAAGCCACCTCAGTTCAACATCATACAAAAGTTTTTTTTTTATGAAATTCGCCTAAACTGGCACAAAAAGTGAGTTGTTCATTGATTTCAATAAAATTTCGGTTTAAATCGGCTTTTTCATCAGTTTTTGTACCAAAACAGTACCGAAAAATCGCATGTTGAGCCTGACGTCACTCTATCTACTCGATTTCCATCAATTTTCAGTTAATATGAGCTTTTTCATCACTACCTAAGTCAAGAGGGACATAAGAATTTTAATATGTTTATATATATATATATATATATATATATATATATATATATATATACGCAGTGTTCGAAGTGTTTTCGGAGCGCGAGCATTGAAGATGCCAAGTGAGATTTTGGCGAAACGTCTGCAGGATTCCAGTCGGATGCAAGATTTGCAGGATTCCAGTCGGATGCAGGATTCCAGTCGGAGTTCAACGAGCGAACGGATGATATCCCGGAATATAGTGTCATCACATTTTTCCATCCGTGAATCAATACGTGAGAATATATATATATATATATATATATATATATATATATATATATATATATATATATATACATATATATATATATATATATATATATATATATATACATATATATATATATATATACATATATATATATATATATATATATATATATATATATATATATATATATATATATATATATATATATATATATATATATATATATATATATATATATATATATATATATATATATATATATATATATATATATATATATATATATATATATATATATATATATATATATATATATATATATATATATATATATATATATATATATATATATATATATATATATATATATATATATATATATATATATATATATATATATATATATATATATATATATATATATATATACATATACATATGATGACACTATATTCCGGGATATCATCCGTTCGCTCGTTGAACTCCGACTGGAATCCTGCATCCGACTGGAATCCTGCAGACGTTTCGCCAAAATCTCACTTGGCATCTTCAATGCTCGCGCTCCGAAAACACTTCGAACACTGGGAGGTTATCGGCGGTGCGTGCGGTATTTATACTCTGCGCCGGAGATGGTAACGGTGCTGCTTGTGCGTGGGGGGAGGTGGCTCCGCCCCCTGAATTGTCGCGTTGTTAATTTCGCCCGATCGTAGTTGCGATGTCCCCGTTGGCTGCTGCGCATCGCTCTGCTGTTTGATTATCGTTCTCCACGTGTTGGATAAATGCAGAGCGTCGTCTCTCGTATTGAGGTGTCCGGACTTTTCTATTTCGATGGCCTCTCGTATAATCCTAGTCCTAAAATCAGGAATATTAGCTATTTGTTTGCAAGTGCCGAAATCAATTTTATGGCCTGTCTGATGTTGGTGCTGAAACAAAGCAGATGTTGTTTGTTTGTTTCTTATGGCTAAACGATGTTCCTCGAGCCTGGCTGAAATCCTTCTGTTGGTCTGTCCCACATACGTCAGGCTGCATGATCCGCATGCTACACTGTATACTCCTTGGTTTTCCAGAGTAATTTTTTGTTTTGGGTTTCTTAGTATTGCTCCGATGGTATGGTCAGGTTTGTATGCCGTTGATATGTCGTGTTTCCGTAATATTCGGCCGATTTTGTCAGTAACCCCCTTGATGTATGGCAGGACAGCGATCGATCTTCGTTGGGTCTCGTCCTGCACTCTCTGCTGCGGCTGTTGTTGTTTACTGATTGCCTTGCTGATGGTGCGCCTTTGGTATCCGTTTTGTCGAAGACAGGTACTAATTTTCTTCAGTTCTTTATCTCTGTTCCTCTCGTTTGTGAGCCTGAAGGACCGAGCAATTAATGTATTTGCCACTGCCTGTATCTGTGATGGGTGGTGATGAGATTTAGCGTTCAGATATCTATTAGTGTGGGTTGGTTTTCTATAGGCAGTGTGTTCCAAGTGTCCATCTTCGGTCCTTGTGATGTGCACATCTAAAAAGGGCAGACTGTTATCCTCTTCAAGTTCTATTGTAAATTGAATCCTTGGGTGAATGGAATTCAGATGATCTAGGAATTTCAAAAGCTCCTCCTTGCCAAAAGGCCATACAACAAATACGTCATCAACGTATCTTGTCCATAGTTTTGGCTTCAGATTTGCCTTCTCTATTGCTTTCTTTTCGAAGTAAATCATGAAGAGGTTGGCAATCACAGGTGAGAGAGATGATCCCATTGCTGCTCCATCTATTTGTCGGTAAATTTTCCCGTTGTGCATAAAGTAAGCGTTTTTCAGGCAATGTCTTGACAGATCCATTATGTATGGCGGAAGATCTTCGTTTTCTTCTATAAGCAAGAGTGCCTCTTCTACTGGAATACTCGGGTAGAGGGATTTGACATCGAAACTTGCCATAATGTCGTCCTTGTCCATCCTGAGAGAACCTAAAATCTGAGTGAAATGTTCTGAGTTTTTAACATAGGAATCTGCCTTTTCCAATATAGGCTGAAGTGCACTGGCCAGATGTTTTTCCAGCTTGCATAATGGTGAGTTAAAGGCGCTTACGATTGGACGCAGGGGAACCCCGTCCTTATGGATCTTTGGGAGCCCGTAGAATTTTGGGCAACGACGATATATATATATATATATATATATATATATATATATATATATATATATATATATATATATATATATATATATATATATATATATATATATATATATATATATATATATATATTCTCACGTATTGATTCACGGATGGAAAAATGTGATGACACTATATTCCGGGATATCATCCGTTCGCTCGTTGAACTCCAACTGGAATCCTGCAAATCCTGCATCCGACTGGAATCCTGCAGACGTTTCGCCAAAATCTCACTTGGCATCTTCAATGCTCGCGCTCCGAAAACACGAGTGTTCGAAGTGTTTTCGGAGCGCGAGCATTGAAGATGCCAAGTGAGATTTTGGCGAAACGTCTGCAGGATTCCAGTCGGATGCAGGATTTGCAGGATTCCAGTCGGAGTTCAACGAGCGAACGGATGATATCCCGGAATATAGTGTCATCATATATATATATATATATATATATATATATATATATATATATATATATATATATATATATATATATATATATATATATATATATATATATATATATATATATATATATATATATATATATATATATATATATATTTATATGTTAGTTTTCTCCAATTAATTCCCCAAAAATTTTGACTTGGTGCAGCAATTTACATTACCTTACCAAAAAACTTTTATAGCAGTTATTCTTCTCCAAAATAAATAAGAACTAAAAGTTCGGATTTTCATGAAATTATATATTTTTACATGACAATTGTCGAACAATTGTCATGTAAAAATATATAAATAAATAAAAATAAATCTGAAATTATAGTTCTTATTTATTTTGATAAATGTGTTGTTATATTGTTATCCTATGTATGTATATATATGCGTTTATTTTATTTTAATTTTGAGAATATCCGACACTTGTCCACACAATTTTAAATGGGAATAAATGGTTTTTAAATTTGAATTTAAAATTATATGCACTTAGTAAAATTAAAAGGGCTGACTAAATTAACAATATATGACCGTTATTGTAATCGAGTTTTTCCGCTATTCCATGTTTCTTACGCTCAAAACACAAAAGCAAAATGGAGTTTTATTTCCAACAACCGCCCAGAGGCATGTAATATAAAAGAGATATATGTTGATAATTCGGTAATTTTCAATCAATCCACATTTTTTTCTAATTCTTTTTTTATTTCCACTTCATAATCAGTCGAAAAAATGCCAGCAATGTACACCAATTTAATATGCTTATTCCAACACTTTCTGGAAAAAGATGTTTAACTGGCAAAAATGACAAATCGTCACAAAATTGTTTAATATTTTGTGTACAAAATTATTTAAAATTAAGGCCGGTCCTGTCGCACAGCCGCTTACGTTGGTGGTACGAGTTATTAAATATTCGGGTCAACTCCGCGGCGATTTACGATTAACAATAAAACCACGGGAACGCATAACTCAATAATTTATTTTACATTTCTGATTGCCGAATAAACATATTCCTCTAAATTACATTACGCTAAACATCACGTGCGGTGGTGCTTTATAAAAGCAAAAAACGAATATGTTACGCGAGGTTTCAGTTTCGCCAGATAAATATTCAAACAATTCGTTATCTAAATAAATAATTTTAATGACGGTACTTTTTAATAGTGATTTATCGCCACATTAATAACGAAGTAATCAGATAATTGCAGCAGTATTTGCCAGCTCGAGTGCGCTGACACGTTCGTTTCAGCGATTTATCTCTATCCGGCACAAAAGGATGTATCGTTGGGATTTTTTATCTCGATAAGTAGCGAGTCTTTATCATCACTTGGCACACACTCGGCTGAATCAGCAACATTTGGCGCCCCTGTTGGAAGCACCCTCGAATCCAGCGTGTCCGCTGTAATAGTTCATGTACTTCTTCTGCTCGTTCTTGGTCACCTTCCTTTCCAAATTTGACAGGCACTCTTGTATCCTCTTGATGTTCGCTGTCCTCGTACCGCTGTTGTCCGTTGAGTACACCGTCGACCACATGTTGTGCAACGATTGTTTCATTCTGTGGTATGAAACGTCGGACTTGGTGTCATTCGTGTTGGAGATCTGAGACTCGTAAGACTCGAGCCTCTGCATAATCTTGGTCTGGTCCATTTCGGTTGACCTGAAACGAAATCGATACTTTTGTGAGGTCGCTGCTAGGGAAAATCAAAATGGCGCGCATCGACATCATCGACATTCAATTCAATTAGAAGGGTTATACATGACAGTCAAGATTCAAGAAAGTGTTGAAAAATGTGAAGATGTTATGTTCAATAATATTGAGCTAAAATTACAAATGCTTGTAATTTGAAGATATGACAATTCAAAATTAAATTTTAAGTGCTAAGCGCAGTACATTTTTCAATTCTTAAAATTGTAATATCCTTGATGTAATAAGTTTGACATCCTCAATTTGAAAATGCTTTTAAAATGTACTTTTCATTGCAGTATATAATCGTACAGTACTGTTTGGTTTGAGTTGATCCCATATCATGGCTAGACGAACGCTGACGACATGTAACGATTGGTCATATGAACTTTCAGTGCAGTTTCCGGGTCCGTAATAAAATTATTGAAAGATATTTGTAAAACACTATTATTACTATATTTACTAACTACATCTTTTAGGTATGTTATAGGGAGTAGGGATTTTTCTCAAATATATCTGAATGTAGATATCTGTTTAAGAATGTTCGAAATGTTGAGAAATTTGCTCCGACTGGTGCAAGTTCTTGTACAGGCTATAATCCTGGGAAGTGATCAATAATAAGGAAAATTATTTGTACGTGATATATATGGGCATTTGGATACGGTATCAAAATTGCTATGTGGTATATGGATCGTTTTATTTTGACAAATGATATGGGAAAGTAGTTGCATTTGTTTGTACTTTTAATGTATTTATTAAGTGTTGTTCTTTATTTTAGGTAGCAGTAATTGACGTGTTCGTGTATTTCGTAAGCTAAACAAATTTCTAAGAATTTTGTATCATTTGTTATTAAAAAAAAGGTTAAAGTTTGTTCTCTTTTAATGTAGAAATTAGTATAAGGAGAAACAGACCACCAAAGACTAACAGAAAATTTACAATACGAAAAATTGTCTATACAAATTACTCGCTGGTAAAAATTTCTATTTTCGAGATTAAAAGAAAAAGTTAGTAATGACTTATTTCCTTCGTCTAGAAACAGTTTTAAAGAAACTGTTTATATGTTAAATTAATTCTGCATTCTGGATCACAAAAATTCTAATTAATAATAATAATTGAAATACTAGTTTTAAATAAGTAAAATTAATGTAAATAGTGTAAATATCTTACCTTCTTACAAAAATGTGTTATTTACCACTGGTTTTTAACAGTAGCAGAAATTTATTTTTGTCATAATTATTAATGTAGGGGACTAAATTTACCCAAATTTTGGCGAAGTTTATAAAAATATATATATAATTATTAGAAGAAAAAAAGAAAAAAAAATTTTGGTTAATTTTTGAGGTGGGCCTCCTTGCTTCGGCGGGAGCGCCTTGCCCCACCGCCCCCTAAGTTAAGTAACACATCTGAAAAAGCCGATTTATTTGTTGAAAATTATCAAAAATCATTGGTCAATAAATAACATGTTTTATTAAAAAGATAAAGCGGAAAGCAATTTATATTTGTATTTTCCTATCTCCCAGAATAAAAGTTTTCTATTGGTAGAATGGTCAAAATAAAATTAGACAATTTTTTTTTTAAATATCTCCATTCTTACGATAAAATTTCCTACCCTCTCAATATAAAACTGGGATAAGATCAAACAAGATATATACGACTTATTGGATGGAATAGTAATGCTTGATTTAAAGCAACTACATGGATATTTTTAAGTATATATCTAACTAATTTAAAACTAGCAAAAATTCAATATAAAATTATGTTGAATTACCTACATTTTTGTTTAAAAAAATTCAAATACTCAAACGAAGCATTTCATTTTGTTAAAATAAGCTTAGGGATATTAAGAATTGGCCATGTTTATTTTAGCCGACATAGTCTTGAGCATATGCAAAGCTTACTTCTGCTCAACTTGAGCTTAACCTATTTGAACCAAGTATTTTGTTGAACTGAGGTGGCTTTTACTTGATGAAAACTAATTTATCAAAAGAAATAAGAACTAAAAGTTCAGATTTTCAGGAAATTATATATTTTTACATGACAATTGATAAAGACCCGGTGTTGTCGAAACAATTATGATGTAAAAATATATAATTTCGCGAAAATCTGAATTTTTAGTTCTTATTTCTTTTCAAGTATTTTGTTTTTTCCGTGTATAAACTATTTGCTGGACTAAAGAACATTCAAGAGCTGCTTTGCACTCTACCTGTATCTTGAAAACGAAGAAGTTATTGAACTTTACAAGAACTTTTGCGGAGTAGTATAATAAGTGGCCAAAACGTGAAATCCTGTATACAAAAATTATAGAAACTA
Organism: Cylas formicarius; assembly: GCF_029955315.1. Taxonomy (NCBI): domain Eukaryota; kingdom Metazoa; phylum Arthropoda; class Insecta; order Coleoptera; family Brentidae; genus Cylas; species Cylas formicarius. The sequence continues at coordinate 26,072,222 of NW_026844326.1, read as the reverse complement.
TTAGGAACCTCCCTAAGAGGTGTTTAAATTAATATCACATAGGAAAAAGTGCCACTCGATGTCAACCAATTAAAATTATTCAGTCCAGTGCCCCCGTATTCTCCCGATTCGGCTCCGCGCGATCGCCGCTTGGATGCGAAAATCGTACCCCGTGATATCGCGTCGTTATCTTCGTCACAATGGGCTCTATCTCGCGTGACGCCGATTGATTTTTCCCGACGTTTCGAGCACGGGTTTTAATGAACGCGGAAGCCGGAGCGCCGTTAAATTAATGCCCGCGCAAAACGCGATCGCGGTCGTGGGCCCTTCCAGTTAACGAGGAACCGTCAATGCGGAAAACGCGAAAATCCAATTTCTAAATGGAACCTTCTCGTGTTTTAAACTGCCCCATAACCTAGCGGGTTATCCGAAGGTCACGTCGAAAACGGCGAGAATTGAGAATTTAAAGTTGCGGACAGGTTCCTGTCCACCCGGAAAAGTCCGGGAATTTAGCTCTGGAAATGTCAGCCCATGGACTTAAAGTATCCAAAAGTCCGGGGATTTAATAGCAAATACTGAAATTTTCGGATTATTGAGCATTTTTTACTCATTGCACTTTTTATTCAACTGTAATTGTTCACACTCCGTGTGCATGTTTGAATAATTATATTTGGCTTATTTTCTCACATTTATTGCAAATAGCATGAAAAATTAATTAGGAAAACATGCAGCAAAAGGCTTGAAATAAATCGGAGCCCTCCAGGCAAAACCCAGATACTCTTAAAGCCTCATTTAAAAAGAAAAATCGTTGTTCCAGATAGAAAAGAATAAGCCTTATATAGTAGGTAAATAAACAATAAATATCAGAGAGGGGAGGGAAAGGGAAAAGTTAGACATCAAATGAGAGAATAGGAAAAGTTACACATACACAAGTAATTTCAAGGAATACAAGAGAATTTCTGCCACTTTCGGTTCTATCTTTGTGCTTATTGTAATGTTTGTATGTAGTTCTTTTTTTGATTTATGAAAATCAGTGTCCCCTTCCTCTGGCGAAGAAAAATCTAGCTGAGCGAAGAACTAAAAGTTCAGATTTTAACGAAATAATATATTTTTACATGACAATTGTTTCGACAACACCGTGTCTTTATCAAATGTATCAAATCTAATATCTACAAACTACCTGCTACTAAATATACCTACTTGAATAGCTTTCAGGACTAACAACACAATAAGAACATTTTTAAAAAACAATAAAACGAAATGTCCAAATACTCAAAAATCAGGTGTCTACAGGTTCAAATGCGGATCTTGTCCTAAAAATTATATTGGACAAAAAAACGCATTAATGAACATAAAAGAGCGTTTAAAAACAATAGTCTAGATTCTAATTATGCAACACACTTAAACATACAGCATACATACAGCCACAAAAAGTAGCAAAATTAAATTTATTGTATGCAAATATATTGCTTAACGATTAATTAGATTTAAATACCTCTCCTTTAATGAACTTAAATTCTCACAACAACATTAATTAAGGTTTTATGGTCATTTTTCGGTATATATAGTAGCAGGTAGTTTGTAAATATTACATTTGATAAAGACACGGTGTTGTCGAAACAATTGTCATGTCATAATATATAATTTCGTGAAAATCTGAACTTTTAGTTCTTATGTATTTTAATAAATGGATTTTCATCAAGTAAAAGGAACCTAAGTTCAATTTTCCAAAAATAGAAAACTATTAAGATATTTAAGTAAAAGACCAAACGACTGACATAAGATTTATGGCTATAAATTTAAAAAAATCTGAACGTTCCTTGTGGACGTTTTCTTTAACCAAAATAAGTTGTAAGCTTAAAAAAATAAAAAAACTATGGCTCTATCGTACGACTCGTTGTCAAATGTATATGTAAAAATTGACATTATTTAAAAAAAAATAGATTTCTGAAAAAATATAAATTAGGAATAATAATAGAAAGAAAATGTTTGTAACTATTTCCTTATAAAAAAACATTAGTTAGTTAATAAAATTTACATTGCGTTATATAAAAACATATGTATATATCGTACTCAAATAAAGAGAAGAATAATTTATAATAAAAAAACATTCCAAATACAATTAAATTATCAATATACCTAATTCCTGCATTTCTGTATCCATCTATCTATATTATTCAACTGAAAATTATAACAAAAATTTCATGTATTATGAACAAGACTATCTAGAATTAGTTATAATTGGTTTTTTGTAGTTATGGAGACAAGATTCAAATCAATGGATCACATGTATCCGAGTTGTTAGGGATACTAAGATTACCAAATGATACTTAAATTAACGATTTTTTAGCAACGCTACTGGAGTAAGACACAAACATTGTCTGTTAAAATGTTAAAAACATGTAAGAACAAGTTTCACTTGTGAGTCGATTTTGACAAATCTTAGGTGCTTTTTTTTAGTTTTTCAGTAAACGTCATATACCTACGACTTCACAACTCAGCACTTAATGGCTGGAATATATATATATATATATATATATATATATATATATATATATATATATATATATATATATATATATATATATATATAGCGAATACAAATCAAATTTAATTTTGGGGCATTCTCGACTATATATAATCTAAATAAGCATTTATGCAAATTTTCATAAACTGATTTAGTCAAATTTCAGAAGTGGAAGTAAGATCGGAGTGTTTCACATATCTGAATATTTAAATATTGCGAAGAAAATGTATTTGCATTAATTTTTTTAGTTAGTACGACTAATTAATCAGAATTAGGAAATTAGGAATATTTCAAAGTATCAAAAATTATTCTGATGTTAATCTATTTTGTCCATTTGAACTGCCGTTTTTGAAATATCACAAAAACTTTTCACCTTTACTTATCTTGGAAATCGTTCTCCATTGAAAATATCTTCGTCGAAAGGCGTAATATAAAAAAATGAAAAAAAAAAAACTAAAAATTAGTAAAACTTAACACTAGTCAATATAGCACACTGGTTAGTTTACAAGGCCAGAGCTATCAAGCACTGAGTCAGTAAGTAAATGTAATATTTTTATTTATTTTTATGTAATAAAGTGGTTTCAAAAAATTGTCATCAAATAGACGAAAACGTCACAAAAACACAGACCACTCTGCTTAATTATTTTTTCAATAATTTAATTAAACGGACGCGTGTTTACAGTCAGGTAATGTTTTGGTAATCAAAAAAACATGTTCCGTATTGACCAAAATTTTTTGAATCTAGTCAAATGTACGACGACTCGAAACAAAACAAACCTACCTTCGGCAATAAGTTTACAAACACTGCGCTCCCGAGCGTGTAAAACCTTGGATTTTTATATCCTTGCAATTAATAGAGAGAGTGAGAGAGATAAGATAAGCTTTATGCAAAAACTTACAACATCGCGACGGCGTCGGACCAACTAAATCCCGATCGTACTTTTCTGTTGTTATATATTTGACGAGTGTAAACAGAAGGCGCTGACGATGCGGGATCTTGTGACTTTGACGGCGTCGTCACCGTCGGTTTTTGAACACGGGTGTTCCCGACAAAAAAAAAACATCTTCGCTGCCAAGCACGCGTTATTGTTAGGTGCAGCATAATGCGAGAGCCAAATCATTTTCGGACCGATCGTCTCACCTCGTAAACTTTCAGACACGCCCGAGTGCACACGGACAAGGTCAAGGTCAAACGCGGGATAGGAAATGGTGTTCCTCGATTACTGTTAAAATAGAAAAAAAAAACGGTTCTGGTCCAATGATCGACAAGGCTCGATAAAAAAATGGAGCTAAATACATTAAATAAAGGTGGATTAAGCTAGCATCACTTCTAGTAAAGTTTATTCATAGATATAAGAATGTGTTTAACCGACACGAATCAAGGAAAGACCCGGAAGCTGTAAGAATGAAATATGGTCGAACAGGTCCATTCTTTACTTAGAATTTAATTCTTTCGGGTTTTGTTAGGAAATATACTAAACAATATTTATTTATGTTTAAATCTAAAATAAAATTACAAATTATTTTTATTACCTACGTAAATTACTTAAAATTATTGACATAATATATCAGTATCACTATCGCTATGATCGCCTGTTCTAATTATTATTTGTTCTATATTATTTGCAATATGGATGGATATACGATTGTTCTGCTTTTTCTATATGTTTAACAGAATTTGCCCAACTTTGTGGAGGGATGTTAAAATCTTCGGTTTCTATAAGTTTGAGGACATTGGAGTTAACACGGGGAAAAACACTGTTACGACGAATGGCAGATTTCAGTTGGTGGCAAACATGTACAATGGGATTAAATGTACAGTGGTAAGGTGGAAGCCTTAAAACTGTATGCCCTAGATTTCTTGCATAATTATCACAGACGTATTCCTTTTGTAGGTTCAAGCTTTGTAGAACCTCAATTAATTGCTTTTTGGTATAATCTTCGTGAAAATAAATGTCGTTATTATACATGTAGTTTTGGATTGTTGCTTTTGTGTCACATGAGGAAGGGGTTTTAGTCAACTGTCTACTGTGATAACTTGCATTGTCCATTACAATGACGCTATTAGGAGGAATATTTGGAACTAGTTTGTTTTTAAACCAACTTTCCAATAAATCAGCGTTGGTGTCTTCATGGTAATCCAGAGAAGAATCTTTAATATTTTTCGCAGACACAGAAAGTCCATTTGGAATCCAACCATCTTTAGAGCCAGCATGCAAAATAGTTATTCTTTTACCTCTTTTTGATGGCGCGTTTGTGTTACACTTATCAGCTGAGTCAACCCAACCCTTTTCCGGGGTATCATAAGTGTCGAACCATGTTTCATCCAAGTAAATAATTGGCCTTTTTTGTTCTCTGTTTATCTTAATTTGTTCTAGATATTACAGTCGCCATTTCCGAATTCTTGCCTTTTGTCAATTTTTTTAAATCTAAAACCCATGTGTTGAATACACTTCTATAAGGTGGTTCTGCCACATTTAACACCAGTTTCATCTCCTAATTAAGATATCTAATGTAGGCAAGCTTTGTTCCTCGTATAAGTGGTAAATTTTACGCCGTATTATATCTTGATCACTTTCATCTACAATCGATCAAATGTCAGCATCCCCTTTTTTATTCCTCGCGGAAATGGAATTATTCACAATTTTCCATACAGTTGATGTTGGAATTTTCGTCAATGTGGCCGTTTCTTCTAAAGATGCTTGCTTGCTGGCACCACGTTCAATGAGAGTCAAGTAAACATTGTTTATAACTTCCTTAGTCTCAATAGAATAGTGTTTTCTACATTTGGGCGGGAGCATCTCCTGAGATACACTAGATTCGCACATATTTTCCATAATTCACACACGCTGTATTACACACGAAATAAGAATGATTACTAATAAACTTAAACTAAGTAGTATACCAAAGAATATTAAACACAGGTAGGTATAAAATTATTTTCCATTACGGACCACAATTTTACATGAATTTAAATTCCGAAACTTTAGGTAATAAGCTTTTTGCATTGTATGTTAATGACCACCCTTGGATAATCCCATTCAATAGCAATTGGCCACTTTCTTATATCTATGAACAGACAATACTAAGCGTGTCTCTGCCCTTAGTACCAATATACTAATATGTGTGCTGCCCTTCAGTATATTGTGACCTGTTGTTTATTGCAGTGTCGCGTCTATCCTTCAGTGTCGATGTGGTTATTTGCGACAGTATACGTCGCGTGTCTCTGCCCTTAGTATCCATTGCACGAATAACCAGCACTAGTGATTGAAATAGGTACTATGTGTGTTCTTAGTACCTACTTAAACTGAGTTCCAGATTTTATGCAAGATATATCTGTTACCTGTGATATCTGGTGATATTAGATAATATTAAATTTGTTTCATGAATCTTAATAATCTTTGGTACTCAAGATATTTTTTTAGTTTCAGGTGCGAACCGTGTCACCTCGCTGATGGCCTGATCACCGTTTGTTTATACAAAAAACCTAATAATTATTCATTAAAAGAAATTTTATTGTCAGGTTTACCAAATTTTATTTACCTGCGAGTGTCTTGTAGTTTCGGAATCTCTTTTTTTTATTTTAACATTTCCAGTACCTTTGAAGCTCGTGGAAATCAATATTTTTTTGCGCAGAAGAGGAAACCAAAACAGCTTTATGCCGTTTCGAATGTGTTACTGAATGTTGTAAACATTGACGATTTTGAAATGTGCAAAATGGATGACCTCGATTGACGATTGGTCGTATTGGCGGCATTGATAGAGCTGGCCCAAGGGTTGGCCATCGATCCGTGAGTTGTCGATCTTTTAAGGGACATCAAAGAGATGCGACCTTGGCACGCAAGGGAGCTGGTAATCATCATTTTCATCATTTTGTGCAACAAGAAACATTAAATTTAAAAAATTTTACAAGTTGAAAAGTGTGTTTGGAATCCTGAAGAAAAAAATTCAAAAATTACATTTTCAGTTAGTATATAAATTTACCTATAAAGTTTGGAATGTTTTGTTAGTTTCCCTGTTATTCAGGTAACACTAATTTTGTTGAAATTAAAAAATATATATTTGAACTAATAATAGGAATCGAAAAACAAACATATCATTAATAAAAATTTCCAAATAAAAAGCAATAAAACTTTTTAACATTTTACCCATATGGTATGGTAACGTTTTGGAAAAAAATGTCAACTAAAACTTCATTCAAAAATAAAATAATATTCTAGAATTCTGGAAAATCCAAATGTTTGTTTACAACTGATAGCGGGAGTTACGTTCTTTTTATTATAAAATGCCTTATTCAGAAAGAGACAACAATAATTTTGGAAGCTTTTGTTAAAGCAAATAGGAGGGCTAAATTATCTCAACGGGAACTGCCTGCCTGAAAAAAGAGAACATTTTAAAGAGGTGACGATAGTGACTTAAGGATTTTACTAAAAGTTGAAGAACAATGTTTTTTTTTTTGTAATTGTATATAAATTTCTTTCCTTTTACTACCAGAGTGGAAAAGCTTCATTTTTATTTTAAATTAATTTAACTTAAAATAATAATAATAAATGAGAACAACAAAATTATAAAGACTTGTTTACAAATCTCACTTTGAGAATTAACGAATTTAAATTGTAAATATTATACCACATTTAATATAAATTGGTCTACTTAAGCTTGCAAGGGGGAAAGATGACGTGTTACAAAGTTTCTGGTTGTGTTCCGCGTGGGCTAAAATTCGCGAAGTAAGTACTTACTAAAATCTCAAAACTTGAAACATGTGACAATACCAGAGGGATCGTAGTGACTAGGACAAAAAAACATTCTTCTGCTCTCACAACGTTAACTAACGACACTCGCAGTGGGGAAAATTTTCTATTTCGGTCAAAGAGCGATACATATACTATGACTTAGGATTGCTAAAAAATAGACCCTGGCCCGAACTTGAACTATGGAATTCCAAAAAGAAAAAACTATAATAAATAAAAAATAACGCCTTTATTTAAATTTTTTCAAACATTATTAAACAAAACAATAGATAAGTAGGTGGTGGGATCTGGCACAGTGAGAACAAAAAATGGCTATTAAACTAATGCAATGCACAACTCATAACTAAGTAACAATCTGGTTATGTAGAGAGTTATAAATTGTTACAGAATTTTACGTAAATTATCACTGAAAAAGTGCAGTTTGATGCCTAGGAACAATATAGTTGCCTTCATGCCCAGTATTTTTTATGTGAAGGTTTGAATCTTTAAACCAATTTCGAAAATAAATATTGATGGAAAGAAGACTTATTAATTTTGTATATTAAGCAGGAAATATGCATTACATACCTGTTGTCCAAGCATAAGCAATTACATTCAGGGTACAGATGCGATATAAGATCGAACTTACGAACGTCACGACTAAATCTTAATGAAGAATTTTGAAGTGTCTAAGCACTCGCCTTTGTTCGCTTATGAAGGGCAGACCAATGCATTACCCCAGAACAGCCCAGAGTTGATGTTATGAGTGAGTCACACATCTTTACTAAGTCTTTATGGATATATAGCAACTTTGATTTAAAATAACATTTTTGCAACAGTACTCCTTCATAGTCTTGGAATCTTAGCTGATGTCAAACAGAACCCCTAACTTTTTGGCACATTTAGTGATTTACAAAGTCACGTTATTTTAAAAACTATTGGCATATGTCGTGGTTGTGAGAATGTTTGTTCCGCATTTAGATAATTTTTAATATAATTCTGAAAAGTATTGGAATCCAATCGCCTGAAGGAGCAATACAGTTGTACATCATCAGCATATCAGCATATTGACGTGAAGTCGTCCCACTTCGGCAATTACTCAAATCCGGAGTACATACACTGAAGAGAAGTGGTCCGAGAATGCGACCCTGAGGCACACCACGGGACCCCACTACATGTTCTGACGTTTCTGCATTTAGTTTAACTCGTTGTTTTTGCTCTGCTAAATAATTTAGCTCTACAGGGCTCGGTCCAAGGCCCAAATAGTCCAGCGGATATTGTTTTACTTTTAGTTTGGTGGGTGAAGTAGTAGCAGTACAAATAATATAAATACTCGGGTATCTCCAATTTTATTCGATTTTTAAAGAGACGGCGTTAAATGCAACAGCAGAATAACAGAAACTAACTAAAACTTATGAACTAATTGCAGACAAATAGAGCAAATGAATTTTTCAAAGAAACTTTCACAGGCTACAACTTCTGGATTCCTCCTGCGTCCGTTTTTGTTGAGTCGAACTTGCTGACGTTTCGCCAATCATCCTATAAGTTAGTTCGAGTCAACAAAAACCGACGCAGAGCAAATAAAGCCGGTAACATTGGATTACGTTAATACATTTAACACTTTTTCTTGAAAGTTTTATTAAATAAAAATAGCAAAATGTGCATTTATCAAGGAATATTAAGAGTTGTTGAAGTCCCTATGGCTCGCATGCAGGATGACAGGTGGACAAGACGATTACTGGAATAGAGGCCCAGACCTGACAGAAGGAACAAAGGGAGATCACCAACTCGCTGGACAGATGACATTAGAAAAATTAGTAAAAACTGCATGCGAAGTGTGCAAAATAGAGAGTTATGGACTCAATATGTCCAGTAGTGGACGCAGAGGGCTGATGGATGATGATGATTAAGAGTTGTCACATTTTCTAACAAAAAATGGTTAAGGATTCGTAAGTCTAATGTCATCACTTAAACTGATGAAATATTTGAATGCTAGATGAGCAGGATCATTTATACCTATAGTAGTTATGCTCTGGGTTAGATAGAACCCCCTATGTGTGCTATGATTACGGTATTTCGATAACTTATTGTATGTTTGTATTCGATTTTTGTAAGTTATTAATTATTTTATTACATGGTTCAAATTCCAATATAGTTTATATTTCGAACATTTATTCTTGATGTAGGGCATCGGTATACATATATAAAATTTTCAAAAATTGTTGAAAATGGTCTTTCCACATGTTCTCCAGATTGGGATTAGATATCTAAGAAATCGGCTTTATATTCCATTTGCTTTGTTCTATGTGATACATATTTTTTGTACATGTTTTAATTGGAATCATAAATCAAAAATCATACATTAAACCTTAATATTTTTCAAATTGATGTTTCAGATTAACATTGGTCACTATTTTGTTTTTTTGTTTAAAAATTATAAATTTCGTTTTGTCAATATATATTTTTTCTTTATTGGAGTACAGCTATGTGAGATATGAATTAAGGTCCTTATTTATTAGTTTTTCTAATTCCTTCTCATCTTCTCATATGTCTACTAATAATGTCTTAACCTTTAAGGCGAGAAATTCGCAAACTAAGCACGTAAATGGAATGAAGTGGTGGTCCAAGAACAGAACCTCAGGGTACTCTATAATGGCTTTGCGATGTCTCCCTATAATGCTTACCTATTTTAACATACTGACTGCTAAAAATAGAATATCCAAGCAAACTGTGTCAAATGCTTTACGGAGATCGATTGACACCACAACTTCAACTTTCTCTTGGTCTAATGCTTTTCTCAAAAAGGTAGCAGACAGAGTTTTGTAGGAAATCATACTGGAATTTATCTGATAATGAATTATTCTTCGTATAACTACATAAGAACACCTACCAGAGAAATTCGTCTATAGTTAATCATTACATTTTCATCTCCGGTCTTATTCACTTATTTTTAGTTCTCCTGGAAAGAATGCAGTACTGAATGTCATATTTATTAATGATGCAAACGGTTCTATTATCAAATCTTTAAAGTTAACCAAATCCATAGCAGATACTTTACAGGTGCATAATTTTTTTTGAAGCTTAATTTAACTTCATTTACTTCTTCCTTATCTGTTAGTTTTGGATCAGATATTATATTATCACATCCGATCTCGCTGAGGCTACCACTTATGCCGAATTTATTGACATCTGCATTTTCATCTTTTTCAATTGATTCGCAATTTACAATATCTTTCGTTTCATAAACAGTTTTATCATTTTCTTTTACAGCGTGTCCAAAGTAATATATCTATTTATTATTTGTTTCAGAAAAAAATGTTAAATGCCAAAGTTATGGATAAGACTAAAAAAATAATGTATATTTTCAAATATACAGGGTGGTTTATAAATATGTGGGAAATTATATTTATATATTTTCTTATTTTATACTCAATACTCATTTGTTTAGTCCAAAATGCCCTCTGTTTAACACTCTATGTTTTTGACGCCATTTCCGCCATTTTATTATGCCAACAATTGGATAAAGTAGTATAGACATTTATCCTATTCTTATATTATATATTTATACAGGGTGAGTCACAATATTAACTAAAGTGAAAAAATCAGAGGGAACATCCTGTATATTATACTTCCATTAATTACTCCTATCAATGCTCTTCCAATTTTATTAAGCATATACCTAAACTTAGTATTTTTTGAGGTATATACACTTTAACGAGAGAACGTCGTTCCTTCATGATGAAGCTCCTGCATACCTTGCCCATTAAGTTATGAACTATTTAAATAATTGATTTCCTCAACAGTGGATACGAAGAGTTGGTCCGATTAGATGGACAAAGATGGACTATTTTCTGTGGGAATATGTTAGAGACCAAGTGTATAAAAGTACCCCCACAACAAAAGAGGACATGAAACAGAGGATAAGAGAGGCCTTTCAAAGTATTAGTCATGAAATATTAGCGAATACTGCCCAATCATTTCGAACAATATATGAAACTTAACTAAACACTCCTTCTTTTTGCAGTTATGTTCTTACGTTTAAAGTCTTATTTCTGGAACTATTAATAAAAAATAATTATTTCTAATCATAGAATAGGTGGCGCATCAACGCACCACTGGGACAAAATGGGTTGAATTGTTTTTCCAAAGTTGGCCAGTTCCTAATTTTACCTTTGTTTACATCTGGAGTATTTATTGATGCCATAATATACAAGGTGCTAATTTCAAAAAATAAAAAAGTTTCATTTTCCACATATTTATGAATCACTTGTATAGTATATTTGAATTAAATTGTTTCTTTTTGTTTCGTCTATAACTTCTATATTTATCATTCTTACTTTGAAACACTATTTGGCCACGCTGTATATACGCCATATTAGTTGATCCAAATTGTTTCTCAAAAAAATTATTTTGCGAACTTCTACAGCAATACCGGCCGCTATACCGACCGAAGGAAAAGGGGAGCATCTGCCTTACCGAATACCCACGCAGAATAATTGTATCCGAAATAAATTACACCTCTTTCCGATTCACGACTTTTCGAATTACGAGCTACTAATTAGTTCCGCGTCGGCGGGGATTTCATCGAAGGCGGCGTTTGACAAGGATGACAAGAAAAGCACCCAGAAAGTTTGCGAAACGACCGACGCCCACTTGATTCCGCGTGCGTCGCATATTTTGGAAGGAAAATGTTGCGCGTTTGCCAGAAAAACGTCAGGGCCTCGTGATCGCACTTTTTGTTATTTTACCCGACATGTTATTGTTAACGTTGTTGCGTAAGGTTCGTGCGAGACGGACTCGCGGTGGCCCATTAAATGCCGCGGACATGCGCGTTAATTGATTTTAATTAAATTGCCTAATGATTTGTCTCAAGTGTGTCAGACTTTTTGAAACTTACTTCCTCCAATGCGAAAAGTGGTTTTCCTTTTATGCGAAGTTAATGATAACCATTATCTATATCTCATCAATATTGATGAGAAAATTACAATACTTAATAATTTTCTCTTAACGTTATTTGATGCACATGCTCAAATTAAAAAACCACGTCTAATTAAACTAAACGCTCCCTGGTTGACGGAATATGTTAAAATATTTATAAACCAGAGAGATTCAGCTTTACAAAGATTTAAAAGAATTAGGAATAATAATGATTGGCTCTTATATAAAAATCTAAGGAATTTTACATTGTCTACAATAAGAAGAGAAAAGAAGATATACCTAGATTCACTGTGGAATTTTAATAACTCTAAACAAACTTGGGAGGTTCTAAAGAATTTTAATATTAACTCAAAAAAAAGGCACTACTCTTCCAAATAACTTGAATGACGATGAAGAAATTAAAACGAAATTAAAATGCTCTACGCTTTTCTTTTGAATTAACAAATCTTGCTGATGTCACTCACATTATTAATTCTTTCATAGAAGCAAACTATTTTCCAAAAAGCTGGAAAATGTCACTTTGAAAACCATTAGCTAAAAATAATGCCCCGTCGAGTTTCAATGACGTAAGAATAATAGGTATATTAACGGCACTATCAAAAATATACGAAAAAGTTCTTTATATTCAAATGTATACCTATAGAATGGATAATAGAATAGTACCAGAAAGTCAGTGCGGTTTTAAACGAAAGGCAAGTACTGTGAATGCTCTTGTGTCATTGATGATGTTGTCCGAGCCACTGACAAAAAACTAATGAGTGCCTTCATACTTTTGGATTTTTCGAAGGCATTCGATACGGTGAACCATGACCTATTGATTTCCAAGCTGAATTTCTATGGTTTTTCCTCTAGTCGATATTAGAAAATATACTGCGATAGCAGATATTTTCTAATATTATTATGTGCCTTCGAAAATATGATCATGTTGCATATCGTCAACTTAATTAGCTTAAAATGGAACAAAGAAGAACATATTACTTTTGAAAATTATACATAACCTCGATTGAGCCACTTTGCTGAGAGAGCGACTACTATCCATTCTGTGAATGTAAGGTGCAGACTAACGATGTCAGATCATCAGAATGCCTTGTTTGGCAGATCTTTCACATTCAACACAATTCGTGTTTATAATTCTTTGTCACAGGAATTCAGTAACTTAAATTTATATTCATTTAAAATAAGGTACAAAGATCATTTGTTTCAAATACAGTTTTCCTAATAATGTGTTACTAATTATGTTATTAACAAGGGATTATATTGAGTTATCAAATTCTTCATCTTGAATTGCATTTTCTGTAGTGTGTAGTAGAGTTATGTTGTTCTTCCGATTTTGCAGGTATTTTTCATATTTTACTTGTTGTTTGTTGTTCATCCATTTTGTGTTTCAATAAATAGTGCGTAATGTATTAATTATATAAATAGTTCTTTAGCGGTTCAGTAGAGTAGCTATTTAAAGCCAGACTGCGCCACATTTGAGCTATCTGTTTACTTTGTTTTGAAAAATATTAATATTGTATACTGTTTTTTTTTTTGTTATAATAAAGGATATTTATTATTAGTATTATTATTATTTATTTATTTATTTATTTTATCAAATTCATAACAATATTGGCACCCAAAAAGGGTACATATATTTTGCCAACAAAATCCTACCAACAAATACACTACAATAAAGCATAATAAAGGATTCCCCCAGTTAATCTAAAAAATCTGCACCAAGCTACATTGTTTTACTTTATACTAATATTTTTATTGAGTTTTTAAATTTGCTTTCATTGGTAATACCCCTAATAGAGCCTGGTAACTGATTATAAATTTTAATATGTGGTACCTACGACTCAACCCATGCTGTGGGACTGGAAACTTATGGTAGTCTACCAATACAACTAGCAGAGAGTTCTGTAACATGTGCATAATAAACGGATAACATAACCTCTGTATTTACGGAATTTCTCAGTTTGCGTCACATAAAATAGTGCTGATTTGTTTTGTGATCTGATATGACTTTCCCAAGATAAGTTAAAATCTAAATTTATCCACGACAATTTTAATACTTTATTTTGCCGAATAGAGCACCTTTCTGAAGTTACAAAATACTTTTATGTCCGGTTGTGTATAAGAGAAAAGACTCTATGTTAGTCATACCAATCTATTTAATGGTCTATTTTTTCAACTATACGCCACTCTGGGTGGAATTCATGGCTCCCTCTATTAGAGTCAGTTTCTGCATCCCTTTCACCAAAAAAAAACTAACAAATATAGAAAAGTCCCTTAAATCCACCTAAATTTACAATTTGACCATTTTAAACAAATCATAGTGGGATAAATGTAAAAAAAGAAAGAAAGAAAAAACACTGGAAAGAGCAAGGACAATATTCAAAAACGACAACAAAAATTTAAAGAAAAACAATAAGCAAAAAAATTAATAAATAAACAAAAATAAGCGGTTCAGCCTCTCCTTAATCTCGTCAGCTCTATTAATTTCTTTTTAAATGTAGAAGTAGATGAACAACTAATAATATCCAGTGGAAGTCAATTGTAAGTTTTAATAAAAGTTTATATGTGAAAGAGCTCTGAAACGCAGCCGTACTTTGCTTGGGGACATAGAATACGTTACGGTGACATGGCTTTTCGTACCTAGTAACTTTATACATTAACAAACCATGTTTCAGACAGATTTAACCACTGAGAATCCCTGAGTGCCGGCGTTTTGCAATTTTTGTAAGGTCTTTCCGTCTTAGGGCAGGCCAGCATACAACATCCGCATATCCCAATGGAGAGAGTATAAGAGAGTCAGACAATTGAAGTCTAATCTCAGTAGATAAGTAGTCTTTATACATGTAAAGCACTTTCAGTTTCCCGTAGGTCTTCTGCAGTAAATAAGACAACTGAGAATCAAAAAGCAGTCTACCTACTATCAAGAAAGACTCGTAAGTTCGTCCACAAATTCAAGCGGAGCAACATTCAAGGAAAGTTTCAGATCATTATATTAGATAATTTCCTCATTTTTATTGCCAAAAAGAACAACCGGGGTCTTGGAATCATTTAATTTCAGACCATGGGCTTTGGAGATTCTAGAAATCACTTCAAGATCCTCATTTACACCATCGAAAGACAAAGCTAGATCTTTGACCGAGAATGATAAGTATACTTGCATATCATGAGCATACTGATGAGAATAACATTTATTTAGGTGCCTAGAGAAGTCAGAGGTGTAAATAGAATACAATAAAGGTCCCAAAATGCTGCCTTGCGGAACTCCCCTTAAAATCGGCCGAAAGTCAGACACTAATAAGGATTATAATAGTGACGGTCGGACGAAATTTTATCAATTCTACAAAGGACAAATGTCAATACACCCTGTTTTAGAAATCCACTTTCGCTTCTAACATGTATCCTATAAAAAAAAACTTCTCAAAATACCAGAAATAACAGAATATGTGCCATATACTTCAATTATTATTCACTGAGATATCACAGACAATCTGTATGTGAAAAATCTGAGTTGGTAAACTGATTCGCAAATTTTTGCCCAAAATAAAATGAATGTAGGACCTGCAAATAATTCATAAAAAGATAACAATAATAAATAGGAAAAGCTGTAAGTATGAAATAGCGAAACTGGGATTATTATATCTGAGGCAATAAAAGAGATTTTACAGTTTCTTTTCATTGGAATGAATATTGTTTTAATAACACTGTTATAAATGTTACAATATTGATTAACACAATATACTACAATTTTTACTACGGCGTTAGGGGTATTTACTTCACCTATCTGAAATATTCAGCATTTTATATGATTTTATTGACTAATTTTCAACCTAAGCCTATGGACGCGACTTACATTCCATACATTCCAAACGATGAAACATCTGGACCAATTCGAGCGTCATTCTTATCATAGTATATAGTGTATAGTCCTAAGGATCTTCTGCTTCTAATTGTAATATATTGTGGATATCCACGCTAACCAAGGTCAAGTCCATTATCTTTGTTTAACAGTTAAATTCCTTTTGACTTAAATTTAAAAAATTATAAAAAAAGTTACCAACATTGCCGAATGTAATTTGTTCACATGTACATCGTGTTAAAGTTAAAGTACAAAGAATTGTTATTTTTAATATACAGTTTTGGTTGGTTAGAACGCTTTATTTTTTAATTTTGTTTTAAATTTCTTTATTGATTATAATATACACCTAAAGCTAATGGCCCATATTTGAAAAAAAATTACGACGCTGTCATGATTTTTGAAGGTAGATGGATCACTCATATTCGATATTAGCATTGTTCAAAATAAATATATTTGGATCATTTTAAACTGAAAAATCTCGATACCATATGTGTTATTTTTGCTTATCTTACAAAAACTTACAATATTTATTAAGTATTTAATATACCCATTTCTGCCAATGGTTTTGGTTTTGTTGAATGATAGTGCATGATTTACTGCCGAAAAAAAATTTTTTTTCATCTTCGCCTCCAATAACACCACAATATGAATATTATCTGAAAATCGTAAGGTATTAAAAATAGGTGTGTGATATACCTAACAGAAGTTGTAGGTTTTTAAAAGATCTTTCAGAAGAAAAATGGCGTGCCACATATTCGTTTATTTTGAACACCCTGTAGCACCTAATTCAAATTCCGTTGCCTATATCTTGCACGTCAACTCTGAATAACGCTAATATCAAATATGAGTGACCTAACTTAAAAAATAATGGCGTTATCGTAATTTTTTTTTGCAAGTGTGGAAAATAGTATTTTTTTTTAGAAAAATTAAAATATTGGAAAAGCTATTAAGTTTGGGTATGTTCTATTATTATTAAAAGAGTTGAAGAATCTTAAAAGCAGTTTCAACATTTACAAGAATGTTTTATTCGTCACGCTTTTTTGAGCTACCTTGTATAATTTAAAATAATTTTTATTTGTGAGATAATGAACTTTCCTCTTTCGTTGTATCCCCTGTACAAATGATCAAATTCCAATGATATTTTTTAAGCGTTTTTTTTTTATATTTCAATGATCCTTCTTCCGACTTTGTCGAAATTTGGTAGCAAGCAAAACTGGTACAATTAATTAGATAATGTAGCACTTTTTCAAAAAAAAAACAAAAAACAAAATAAAGAAAAATGCATTTCTTAATTCGAAACAAAAGATAAAGGTATTGAATTGAATCAAAAACATTTCTTAGAAATTGAAGTTTTGCTACAAAAGTTGGCTTAACCTTTTCCTAAAATTTCGAACGTCGTTGATAGGAAGTGCATCAATGGTTTTTTTTTCTTAAACTCAGATTGTATAAAACTTTTCCCATATCAGGGTAATTTTTTGGCAATGAAACCCGGACCGGAAAAAGCACGGAGAAGGTGTGTTTAATGATCAGCGCTCTTGGTGGGGTCGGGTCTAAATTTGAATACTGAATTTTCGGTTTAAACGAGATTCGAAGATTGAATTTATACCGGCGTTCGGCGCGGATTTATTAAAACGCTTCGCCTTAGTCGGCATGAATTTTCAATTTCGATTTGTCTACCATTTTGTTTTATTCGAGCGGTAATGTCGCAGTGCTGCAATAAGCGACGAGATAATAAGAAAATTCGGAATTCAGCGAAAATACTTGGAATTCTCCTAAAACTATAATTAGTGTCTTATGAATTAAATTAACAGCGTAGTTGGAAATACCAACGCTCCCACCCCCATTTTTTGATGAGCCTATATATATATATATATATATATATATATATATATATATATATATATATATATATATATATATATATATATATATATATATATATATATATATATATATATATATATATATATATATATATATATATATATATATATATATATATATATATATATATATATATATATATATATATATATATATATATATATATATATATATATATATATATATATATATATATATATATATATATATATATATATATATATATATATATATATATATATATATATATATATATATATATATATATTGGTATTAAAGGGGGGCGCCCTCGCGGGAGTCCAAGCACTTAGGCCACCAGATGGGGCCGTTGTGCCCCCAGGCGTCCGGAACGCCGCCCCTCCTATAGAAGGTCAGCAACTCCTTTAGCCCAATATCGTGCACTGAGTCCGGATCGATCAGGGCCGTTCCGAAGACTCCCAATCTTGCCCATGTCAAGTCAGGGAACTCGGTGAGCAGAAGGGCGGGCCCATCCATCATAAGCCTCGCCTGCCTCATTGCCGGAGCAACTCTCCAGCCTCTCGCGGCCCGGTCTCTCAGGCTTCGAGAGCTCCCCGCCTCACACACGGAGCGATGCCCAAGCGGGGCTCTGGCCCTATATGCCTATGCGAGCAGCCCTCTCTGGCTAAGGCGTCCGCTGCCTCATTGCCCCGGATACCGGTGTATATATATATATATATATATATATATATATATATATATATATATATATATATATATTAAAATGTAATGAATAAGTAAAATATAATTATTAATTTAACATTTATGAAATTTAATCAAATAGCAATAAATAGCTTTTTTGTACTTTTAAACTAATTTAAATTTTAAATTTCTGTTACTGTTTTTATTTCACATCATAATTTTCTTTTTTTTGTAAATAAGTATGTAATAGATCAATGATGAGGAAAAATGTCTCCACTATTGCAAATTTTTTCTCAAATAATAAAACGTTTATATAAAATTTTAGCTTACGTTATCATATAATGCATGTACACAAGGAAACAGTAATTTTCGGAAAATTATTTTTATTATTATATTTGGTATTATTATTATTACAAAAATTCGTGTTTTTACCTTAAATATGGTTATTATATTCTTCATCAAATTTATTGAATTTAATGAATTCAATTAATTTTTTTTTATTTTAAATATTTATGTTATATATTATATGTTAAGCTCGCTAGCAAAACTAACCAAAAACAATAAATTTGCAGTGGCGCCTTTTAGGGTCATTTAATAAGCTGTCATGTAAAAAAAAATAATATGTTGTCGCTTCATTCAATTCAATGAATAATAATATTAAAGAAACCGCCACCCCACAAATATAAAGCATAAAAGGGTGGGGAGGGAAATATTTTTAACGGAAAGTACATTTGGGTGATTCTTTTTTAACTGTGATTTTTTAATAATCTTATATTGAAATTTTTATATTAATTAGAAGATCATGGACATATTTCATAGTATTTTTTTATATAATATATGTTAGGCTGTTTTTTTTCGATGTATAGAACTTTAAGTTGCAATAAAACAACGATGGATTATTCGATTGACATAAATTTTATTTATCCGAAAGATAATCTTGTGGCGTTACATTTTAAATATGATTTCCGGCATATGACCGCCACGGCTGGCGCGGATGTAGTCCAATCTGGACGTCCAATTTTCGATGACTTTTTCCAACATTTGTAGCCGTATATCGGCAATAACACGGCGAATGTTGTCTTCCAAATGGTCAAGCGGTTGTGGCTTATCCGCATATACCAATGACTTTACATAGCCCCACAGAAAGTAATCTAGCGGTGTTAAATCACAAGATCTTGGAGGCCAATTCACAGGTCCAAAACGTGAAATTAGGCGGTCATCAAACGTGTCCTTCAATAAATCGATTGTGGCACGAGCTGTGTGACATGTTGCGCTGTCTTGTTGAAACCACATCTCCTGGACTTCATGGTTATTCAATTAAGGAATGAAAGAATTAGTAATCATAGCTCTATACCGATCACCATTGACTGTAATGTTCTGGTCATCATCGTGTTTGAAGAAGTACGGACCAATGATTCCACCAGCCCATAAAGCGCACCAAACAGTCAGTTTTTCTGGATGTAACGGTCTTTCGACATACACTTGAGGATTAGCTTCGCTCCAAATGCGGCAGTTTTGTTTGTTGACGTAGCCATTCAACCAGAAGTGCGCTTCATCGCTAAACAAAATTCGCTTATGAAAATCGGGAACAACGGCAATCTCGTTTTGGGCCTGTTCGACGAATCTACGCCTTACTTGATGATCTTTTGGCTTCAATTCTTGCACGAGTTGGATTTTGTAAGCACGTAAACCAAGATCCTTCCGCAAAATCTTCCATAAAGTGGATGGACACAGATCCAATTCCTGTACTCGATGACGGATGGACTCATTCGGGTCTTCCTCAATGCTACGCTCTACAGCAACAATAGCTTCTACTGTACGCACCGTACGGCGTCTCTGGGGATGCGAGTTACCAATAAGAGTAAACGTGGTGCGCAAATGTTCCATGGTTAATCGAATTAACTGCTCTGATGGACGATTTTGTCGACGATTAAATAGAATAAAATAAAATAAAGATAAATAAAATCTTTTCAGGGTTTTATGTTTAGAGTCAAATAGTTGAATAATATTGTTAAAAAAATGAAAACAGTCTAGTTTTAAAATCTAAAAATTTTAAGTAAAAAAGTAACAGAACGGAATTTCCTAGCTCCACCCAGGGCTAATCCAAATACTTCCTGGTATTTTTTATTTTATTCGCCTATTTTTCAACAAAAAGAGGGCCATCGATGTAATTTTTTTTTCGGGGTCACCGAAAGGCCCTTTCGGAGCCGAAAATTTAAAGCCGCCGAATCGATAAATGGCGCTGTAAATTATTTCCAATGGGGCCATTAAAACGCCCCTCCTCTCGACCTCACCGAAAAGCCGAATTATATATTATGCGCGCCATATTGTTTAGATCTGGGGGCCACGTGACGCGATGTTGTTGGGAAGGAGTCTCGGTTCTTACGATCAATGGTAGAGACGGGAGTCACCATAAACTAACCGATGTTTCAAGTTTTGAGTGTTTTTTTGAAATAACAATTGGTTTGTAGATTTGTTTTTGAAAAAATAGTAAATTTTATTTTGATTTTAAATATCATTTGGCATCCGAATTCATATATTAGCGTTTTATTTGGTAAATTAGTGATAAATACAAATTAATAACGCAAAAAGTCAATTTTTTCTTCAAAATCCAATTTCTTTTTGAGTGTTTTTTGCAATAAGAATTGATTTGTGGATTTGTTGTTAAAAAAATAGTAAAAATAAATAATAAAATCAAGATATTGAGATGTAGTTTTGAATGAGCCGTAGAACTCTCATTTGGCTGTCTAATGGTCTAAAAAAATCACGTGTTTGCATTTATTATTTTTTCAAAAAAACGTTTCTCTCAGACATAGAGCACATCTTATTACACAAAGAAGATTTGAATTTGTCTCAACTCTTAAATATTACTGTATTTTCATTCACTATTTTTATGGAACTGGGTTGTTAAATTCAAGATAACATTCACCTCTCGTACAATTTTTTTTTCTTGAACCTTTGGTTTCCCAAATACCGTACCCCGTTGACCTTACTTATTTGGACATAATGTATCTACTTTGTAGGTTATATCGCGTTTAATTGATGCGAATGCGACTCGGCGACATGAAAAACCTTAAATAAGTTATCACCCCAATGGGGTTTTTGCGTGATCGAGGGTAGTGCTTTAACCGGAGCTCGTATAATGTGGATGTCTACAACCGGTGATGGCTTATCTGGCTTTTTTCCATTATAGCTGCTCCCGTGATACGTCTTTGTTTGTACAGAGATGCGTGACAAGCATTTAGAACATCAGTCTTGCGTTGTTTTTCTCTTTGTGGGTCGATTTTTTACGCGAGGTTGTTTAGCGTCGGAGCTTTCAGCCTATTATAGCTATAATTTGGAGGTTAACGCAATGTTGTTGATAAATCGAACTTGCTGACGTTTCGCCAATCACAATGCTGCCTTTTTCAAAGCTTAGCTGAAACGGATTCGTATTGCATTAGTTTCGTTACCCAATTCTTGAAACTCTTAACATTATTTCAGATATACACGAGGTTTCGAATCAACCCTTCTCATTTTCAACGAAAAATGCTTGCCTTGAACTTATTTTTCTTGTAATGGCCAAATGTATGAACAACAACGGAAGAACTTCCGATTATCGAAAACATTTAGGTGAACTTTTGAGCAGAAAGCACAGAACATTTTTTTATTTGCTTCGACACTTCAGGAGCACTAAATAAAAAAAATTGAAAATATTCTTTTGCTTGGAAAAACTAGAAAAAAAAATCTTTTTAGTTCTGTTTTGTCCCAGCTAGTTAGATGCGAACAGCAATATTTTATGTTAAAATTCGGTTTCAATGGCAACTTTGGCGCACCCTGTATTTTATTTAGTGCAGAATATAACTACATGCATACTTTATTATTTCGAATGTAACAACGTTTTCAATGATTTTAGAGATATTTGCCAAAAACCATAAATAAATAAACTCATAAAACTACCACAGTGACTGCCCCAGAATTGAAATATTGTCCCAGCAAGCTATGGAAAAACAATTTCAATTTTTAACAGCAAATGATTTTGACATATCCAGTTTGTTGTAATCATTTTTATCTCATTTAATATTAGTTTCTTAAAACCAATTTTTCAATGAAGGAGTTAACTGACATGGTATTTGCGATAAACAATATTTACTGGATAGTAGAATTTACGCGACTCCGTTTCCGGCAAGGCGTCATCCAGATTCCCTAAGCTTTATTAGATTGCTCGAGGTTTTTCTCGAGACAGGGAGTGTGCACTGTAAAAAGCAAGAATAGAACAAAACCGGCTACAAATGAGGAAAATCAAGTAGCAGTTTTGTTAACAGTTACTGAAAACCCAAACATAAGTCCTTTTCTAGCAAAGAAAAAACCAGTGAATCCAGAAATACCTAAACAACCACATTACGAGGGCAGCTCCAAAATTTCCAGGCATGAATATGAAAGAAACAAATTAGAGTAAATTTTTTTTATTATTTTTCAATATAATCTCCCTTAACTTCAATACACCCATTACATCTCTTTATTAACAACTCCAGCAATTTAAAAAAATATTCTTTTGGTTTGTCTGCAAAATGAGCTAAAACTCAACTTCGCTGGGGGCTAGATCTGAACTATAGGGAGGATGATCTATCTGTTGAAACCCACACTATAAAATGGCAGCTTGTGCAACACCAGCAGTATGGACAGGTGCATTATCGTGCAAAAGACGCACGCCTCTGGTCAGTTTCCCTCGAGGTTTTACACGTATGTAGTCTCACAATTTATGTAATAATATTGCGTAATATTTACCATTGACAGTGGTATTAGTTTCTTTAAAATCTATCAAAAGAATTCCTTCACATTCCCAAAAGATCGTGGCCATCACCTTTTTTGTTGACTGGCAGACCCTGCATTTTCTTGGAGGTGCTTCACACTTACGACGCCACTCCATTGATTCTTTTTTCGATAGAGAACGATAGTTTCATTTCCCGTCACAATAATTTCTGTCACAGGCTTCAGTTCCGACCCACAGAGTTCCGCATGCTCGACACGGCGTTGTTTTTGTTTTGGTTTTTAGGAACCCAGCTTGCACTAACCTTATGCATATTTAAATGATCGTGCAGGATTCGACGAACACTTGTATCAGAAAGCTTAGTAATTTCTGAGATTTCCTTGTCCTTTAAACGTCGATCACTCAATAGCACCTCTTCCACAATCGCAACAATATCTTCCGTTATGACCTCCACTAGTCTACCAGTTCTTGAATCATCTTCAAGCGAATCCTGTGCCATTCCAAAACGTTTTGCTCATTCTTTCACTGCAGAATACGAAACAGAACTTTGGTCGTACACACTATCCAGCCTTTCTTTAATAATTTTAGGTGCAAACCCTTCTTTTGTCAAAAACTTTATGACTGCTCTATATTCAATTTGCGTTATGTGCGACATTTTTTCGGACATGTCTTGTTTAAAATGCTGTCAATAAAAAACTATTTGACGCAAGGCTTCAATTTTTTTTTCGCAGTCTACTAAGATACATATGTAAAAGAAGACAAAGTTTTATCGTGATACTGGAGCTGCATCTATGCCAGGCCGGGAAATTTTAGCCATAACCTCGTATTTTAACTGCGACTCAGGTGGCCGATATGGGAATGGGAATGCGCGGGTTAGTCTTATAGCTCCGCCCCAAGAAACAGTATATATCTATATAACCAGGAACAGAGTAGCATGCGGATCGGTTTCAGTTAAGTTCTGAAGAAGGCAACATGGTGATGAACAGAATAGAAATACTTATTACAAGCAATGTTAAGCATAAAGGAACTAACAACAGCAGCGCCATAAATTACTATTAACTGTAGGAGGTAGTTATCGATGTCGGTATCCCTTTCTGGGAACAAATAAAGATTACGAAGATATGCTAATACTAGACTATCACTATGTCAATTTTTAACATCAGGTTTGAAAGAGTGAATGTGACGAAGTTTACAATCAGAGGACAATTGGTTATACAGCCGGCAAACGAACGTTTAAATTTAATTTTATTAAAAAGGTATGATTCTATTATTCGTGGTTAATCATTTAGTTTCCTTTAGTTTGTAGTTTTAGTATTTCGTATTCACGAATGCCGTAAATAATTTTCAGAACGACTTTTCTACCCTCTCTATTCTATTAATATCAAAACTGTCTAAACACACCATATTCCACATCACGATAGTTAAAATCAAGGAGTTTGCAAGTCTAAATTAAATTTGTATGTGCTTTTGGATGCACTTATTTAAGTGAGTTTTAAACCTTAATATAGTGTCCATTTCCAATGGATACTCATTTCTATACCTCAATTGGAACGGCACAACAGACATCTTATAAACATTAAGTCCCAAGTAGTGTTTTTTGAGAATACGGTTAACTTTTTTAAATCGTTACTTATGATTGTTTAACCGTAATTGTATTCGTCACGCTTGAAAGGCAAACAGACGTACGTGTCATCTGCGCCCAAATGCACTAAACAGTGCTCAATGCGGCTTCCAAGGCGGCATATATAACTACTAAAAATTATTTTTAATCCTTATTGTTGTCATTTTTTATCACTTTTGGAGAATATTTTGGTGAAATGTTAAATTTGGTGATAATTTTATGACATACAGCAAATATATCGCCTTAGCTTAATTTTTCAAAGAAAAATCTCGTTGTGAAAATGTTACCTCGGGTTTCCCCAAGGAACCTCATCTGGGACTCTTATTTTTTAAATGTCGATACATTTACTATTTACAAGGAAAGAGGATTTTATAGATATTAACTTAATGCCTGATAATAGACAGCTGAAAAGAGTTAAGCAAGTGAAAAGACTTGGGAATTGTTCTTGACTCACAATTAAACTTTGAGGCTCACATCGAAACTATTGTCAAAAAATGTTGAGAAATGCTGGGCTTCATTTTTAGAATTGCGAAAGGCTTCAATAAGCATCAGTCATAATCGTGATAAGGACTGTACCAGAGTACTCATCCACAGTTTGAAATCCTATTTATAGGAAATATGTCAGAAAAAAAGCACACAAAAAACTCGACACTTTTGCTCGTACGAATAAAACTTAATATTTTACAAATCAGATTGAGGTGACTTTTACTTGATGAAAATCCATTTAACACAAATTAAATTAGAACAAAAAAATGTTCAGTTTTTCACAGTTTTTAATGACGAGAATTTTAATATTTTACATAATCATTCAAAAAGCAAAAAACCAAATTTGTTGGAAGCTATGGAGATTAACAAAATGAGATATTCGAATTTATTACTTAATATACCTGTAATTAAAATTCTACTATTACTTGTTTTTATATATTAGTCTCGGAATATAGTCATAGTTTGTATTTGATAAAGGCACGGTGTTGCCGAAACAGCTGTCATAAAGCATTAAAAACTGTGAAAAACTGAACATTTTTTGTTCTAATTTAATTTGTCTACAATTTTACAATTTGATGTCGCTTGATACTAGAAGAAGCTGTTTCTTTACAAAGTTCTAAATTACCTTGTGGATTCTTCTTTTGATATAAATTAGTTGAGCTCTAACGTTATTTCATATCAAGTGCGAACAAGACTGACGTTTTCTGTTGAGAGATTTAACTCTCCTACCTATAATAAGGTATGCTCAGGTTTTTAATAATTGTGTTTTTCAAAACGGCATAGATGTGTTTAAGCCTAAGTTTATTTAAAACAAACTTATATAAATTGGCAAATATCAAAAAATAGCTATTTTTAGTTAATATTTTTTGTTTTAAAACGAGTATATTACAAATAAATATGTAATTATAAAGACATATCACTTTAAATTTTGTAATAAGTAGAAGAGATGAACGATTTGATCGAACTAATCAAACAACATAACCTCTTAGACTAAACTTGGTTAGTTTCGCGAGGATTTTGGCAGCGGCCGAGCTGTTTACGACGAAAATGACCGTAGGTGTTTCGAAAGGAGACAACAACCTTTCGATGATTTAAAAATATCCGACAGACAATTTCTCGGGTACGGCTTTGCCAATGATACTAAAACGGCAGGTAATATATCCATAACGTTCTCGTATAATCCGAATGCGATTTTTTTCAGTTTCCAATAAAACCGAATTATATATCTATCACCTTTCCAGACGTTCGAAAACACTTATAAATCATAAGGAAACTGTTTGATTCCCTGTTATTTATTGATCAGTTCCCCCAAGTTTCACGTCCTTCTGTAAGCGTCTCTGTGCTTTATCGCTATCTTATCAGCCGTTAGGTGCGGGTATAATTTTTTTTTTGGTCGTTCTCAACGCTGCGCCTTCTCCATAAATTCGAGCGCCATCCACCGTTAAAATTAGACACGGCTTGACGCCAATGAAAATTATTTACTTTTGCATTTTCGATTGCATTCCCGTCCCGTTTTAAAAAATACAGAAGAAATGAGTTTCGAAGCATGCAAGTTCAAAATGTATTTCCAAATTTTGATTAACTGCATCGTGGTCTTTGGCTCGTTTTTCCGCAACATGTAGAAATAAAAATTCGTGTTTGATTATTATTTATCACTGAAAATCGTCAGTTCGAAAATTAAAATGTAAAAGAAAGAATTTTTCTCAGTCATCTAGTTTAACGCGGTTAATGTTTGAATTTTAAATTACAGACAAATAAGGCAAATTCAAAAAAAGTGTAAAGTAAAATAGCAATACTTATAAAATTCGGTCCTTTTTCGTAATTTGTCTGTGAGTAATACTTGAATAAAATCTATTTTATTAAGACATCATCGAAACTTAGTAACTGTTGACATAATGGAACACAGAGGGTGTTTAAAAGATAAATGCGAAAGATTTACTTAAAATAAAGGGTAGTTTGTTATATAAACGTTGGGTCAACACTAAACTATTAAGGATATATCGCGCTACAAATATGGCGGATTTTTTTTTGTTTACGAAAGTATTACTATTATAAATTCGCGCTTTCTGGGTGAGATTGAATTAGAGTACCCTCTCTTAGCTAAATTAAAAAAAAACGCAATGATAAAAAAAATATAATTTTTTTATGTGGAGTATCATGTGGCAACAGAGCCTGGTTTGGTAAAGTCGGTGTAATATGTGAAATGGCCTTCTTAGATTTCCCAAGGAGTTATAGAAATTCATACTATATTTTCACTTTCTTATATATTAATAGGTGGTCTGAGGTTCGTTTATTCTAAAAGCAACGTTAAATTAAAATAATTGTAAATAAAATATATCACAGCGTTTACCAGATACGTACATTACTATACAAAGTCGAACAGAGATAACACTAACAATACTTTGGACTCGAACAATACTGTATAATTACAACCACCGACAAAAAGAAAATTTTGATCGTAAATATGTTTTAAATTTTAAATCCGAATTTACTTATTGCGAGAGGAGGTCGCAAACTTTGCTATTTGCTAACCATTTTCGGTTTGTTATAACTTTCTTGTTGTCATGGTGTTAATATCCATAAAATGAAAAAAAAAATATTTACGATAGAAATTTTTAAAATTGTTGCTCGGATCATGCCGGTAAATACAATTTTCTGGTTTAGAAACATTCGTCCCGCGTCTCATTATTACAATAAATATACCAGGCGTTTCGGCCTTGGTCAACGTACAACTACATACAAACGCATCGGAGCCACATGAGATGTTTATAATTCTTTCGCTGCGACAGAAAAGAATTAAAGCAACGTCATGCCTCGCGTGCGCTTCGATGCCATAACCTCACTCCCTATATCACAAGCATCCTAGTTTCAGTCTGTAACTGCGAGTCTAGTGCCGTTAACTGGCACCGTGTAAGTCAGTCCGCAATTCTAACCCATCTTCGTCGGTGTTTCCCTCTTGCTTATCTGTGGTAGAGCAAGAAGGTACCGCCTCTCCCCTCTCTGCCTCCTTGGGAATAGGTAGGGTACCCTCAACTACTACCGACCCTACTGAAACGGTTTCGATGGTTTCTTCTCTCCGGCGGTACAGAGCAGCCTGCTCCGGGGGTAGCGAGGACAGGCGACGTCTCCTTCGGGACTTGACGTCGAAGGGGGAGGTGGGCGCGCTCCGAAGCTCGCTTTGGATGGTCACCTTCGGTTCGTACAAGATATGGTCCCGGTTTTTTTCGTCGGTGATGACGATCGACGGCAGGGTGAAGGTGATGCGTTTTTGGGTGTTGTCAGTCCAGAAAGAAGCGTCCGGATCTTGTTCGATCTTCAAGCAACCTCTGGGTTTGCAGCATGAATGCCTGCCGCCCATCGTGCTCCGGAACACACCTGGAACGAGGACAGAATAAAATAAAAGGATTACCTCGTTTTCAGGAGGCTTGTACGCGGTGATTCATGACAAAAATACGATTTTTATTTAAACTAAACCTAAATTCAACCGTTTCAGACAAATAACAATGATTTGTACTGCATCCTGTGAAAAAAGTGGGGAAAAGTGGGAAATTAATGGAGTTTGGAAACAACCTAATTGATTTGAATATCAAAAATACTTATATTGAATTAAACACAAGTTAAAAATAATATATAATACAAACCAATCAACGAACAAACATACTACAACAGTGAAGAGATAGTATTACGATATTGTTAAAGTATGATGTTTGAGCTATTACTTATTTCAGCTAAACAAATGTCTTAATTGAATGCTAGTCGAAGAGCATCATTATTATTAATTGCTTCAGCTTTCGTTTCAGGTCATTGATACATTGTTTCTTTAAGTGTGTCCCATAAAAAAATCCCAATACATAAAGTGTGCTTAAAAAAACTTTTGTTTCTTCCCTGCAATGATACGGAGCATTATCCTGTTGGAAAACTAAAAACTATTTTGTTCGTAATGTGGATTTTTAGAAACAAGTTAAAAAATACATATACCGACTTTGTCTTGCTTGTTTCAACAATATTTCTCCACGAACCATTGTAACTTTCCATAAAAATACTATTTTCTCCAAAAGTTGCAATGTTGATTTCATCATATGACCATAATTTTATGTTCTGTATTTGCATCGATGCTTTATAAGTAGGAATTACCAATAGCATTTTTTACAAAAAATGCCATCCAAAATACAGTATAAATATCTACGATGTAAGGATGATCGATATTGCACCACCATTACAATTTTCGCTTTTTGTTTTCTTTACGATTTTAGACGAAACTCCATGATACTGAATGACTGTTAATTATTATTAACATTTTAATTATAGTTGTGTATTTTAAGAGTACATTTATTTTACCAAAAGAACGAAAATTAACCGCAGGTAGACTGAAAATGATCCCAAAGATGCGACATATTTCGAGTGTTTATTAGTTTTAATGATATTGTAGGTTAAGAAAACGATATCGAAATGCGGTTTTCACTACCGGCTATTTTCTGTTCCGATAAAAGTGATATCGTTGCATTTAATATTTTGGAGAAAATAATTTTTATTTATATTGATGTCGAAAAACGCCCTCTATTGGCGATATAAGCAGCATAAATCAATATGCTCCCTCCAAGTTTGACAAGGCGGGTTCGGCCATTTTGAAGTTATTGACATTTTTTACCGAAAATGCTCACCTCCCCCCACCACTTTCTTTTAAAAAGAATTGAATTTATCACAGCTTTATAGTCGTGTCCATTTTAGCTATCTTTTCTCAAAAAAAAAAAACGGGATATAAAATGCCACGACCTGCCATGGCGACCATTCTAGAAACTAAAAAATAATTTCGAGAATGTTCTCTTGACCGTTTTAAATTAAGACTTCTCATCCCCAAGTCTTTACTACAATTAAACCTAGTATAATACATTTTTTAATATTTTGGATTTAATAAAAAGGGGCAAAATTTAATGTCATCATCGCGTGTGTACGAGGGCTTATAAGTATAATGTTACGTTTGAATGCAAGTAAACGCAAACTAATATTTCTGACTCTTTTGTTTTACTTTTTTAGCTGAGTAGTGGGGTTTCGTAGGAAATTCAAATTTTTTGGGTCCGCACCGTCGAGCGCCTGCCGTATTTTGCAAAAATCCCGCAAAATAGGTATAAATTCTAACTAACTTACTCGTCAAAAAATAAGATGCAGCTAAGATGGCGACCTTCGCTCGCACATCCGCGATAAACACGCACAACGAAATATCTGAAACGCACGCGACAAGATCGACTACAATAATTTCCAACCGTTAGTAGGAGCACCAAAGCGGCTACCTTTTTATTAAAAAAAAAATATCCAATTTTTTCTAGCCGCAGCTCCCGACGCTAAGCAAATACGATATACCGGGCGTAGTTGAAAAAACCTTCACCCGTCGATAGTAGCATCCATCTACTTCCAAAATTCCTCGTGGCTGTCGCCGTTCGCGATTGGTTAGCGACGGGGAAGTCGAAATTTGTAGGTCTAGGCTTCGGGCACTTAAAGATCAGTCGCCGCGTTTTGAATTTTTTCGCATTTCCCGATATTAGCTGACCTAATATCTCGAGATTACCGCGCGGAACCATAAAAGGCCATAAATGTTACGATGTTGACTGAGTCCGAGGCGGCGGAACTGATAAAGAATCGTAAATTTTGCTAATTTTGCGGTCGATGAAAATCGAACGAACGCGAATAATTATGCGATTCAAACGCTTACCGGATTGCAAAGAGAAGAGGGTTCGGATTGCCCGACAGGAATCGTTCGTTGAGCCTTAACAAACAAAAATCAAACGTTGATAACCGTTTATTGATAAAGTTGCTCAGAATTAATTATTATTTGCGCTGGTTTTAAGCGTTAATCTGAATCTGCGCGAAGGAAAATATTAATTGGAATATTATTATCGGCGCTGGAGTATTTTTTTCGCGTAATTGTAGATTTGAAAATATTCGACACTATACGTAGAAAACCATTGTGTGTAAAAAATAATATTACTATTATTAATTAGAGGCGCTGTTGTGTAATAAATGATGAACCATTTGTTTGAAAAAAAAACAGTAAAGGCGACACCCTGTCACCGTGAAATGGATTTGTGCACCACTACGATAGTTTGTCTTTTTCAATGTTCTTTAGGAAACGGTTTATTGGACTCCCTTTAAACATTTTCTATTCATCTGCGAAAATATATAAATAAATAAATAATATCGTTAAAGTCCATCACATGATAAATGGTCTTGACTTGCCTGCCCTATGATTAAGGGAAGGTCCTTTACTTAAGCTTTATGAGCAAAAGGAGATGTTATTGATTTAGTAGTGTCGACACCATAGAAATTTTAAAATCCAGCATCAGTAGCGTTACAATGATTATTCGTTATGTTAATGTGAAGGTAAAATAAAAAGGAACACCCTATATATTTCGACATTTTTGGTGAAAATAAAGGTTACATTCTTAAGCAATTCATATTCCAATTTTGCATAGTTTCGGCAGAAATTGAGGTTATGTGTTTTTATTTCATATTTTAATTGCCCCGTATAAAATTGTGTTGCGACGCTACTGATCCAGGTATTGCAACGAAAATTTAACCACAGACTAAGGAGATGATCCATTACTTAATCAGTTTGATAGATGCGCCTCAGGTTATACAGGGTGTCCCAAATAGGCCTTGCGGTTTTGGAGAATTCGATTAAGTTTCTAACTTATCTTATATTTAAATTTTTCTTACTTACTGAGATATTTGATTTTTAAGATAACACCTGAATAAATTCTTGTTGAATTTAAAGCTGCATCAAGTAGTGCATCGTCTCCTTAGTCTGTGGTTAAATTTTCGTTGCAATTCCTGTATCAGTAGCGTTACAATATAATTTTATACGGCGCAATCAAAATATAAAAAAAACACATAACCTCAATTTATGCCTAAATTATGCAAAATTTGAATAGGAATTTCTTAAGTAAGTGTACCTTACTGTAACAAAGGATTCAAAAAATATCAAAATTTACAGGGTGTTCCAATATCAAAAATGAGTTTGGGAACGGGGGGTGGACACTTTTGGTACTTCCTGTATTAACAACATAATATTTTTTTGTTAGTTTTTGGTATCTCCTATGGGTTTCCAAATCGTATAGTGGGTCGTTTTATTTGGCACACGGTGTACCTGCATCTAGAAGAAAAATAATATCCATTTTACACTATGTCTCGAAGGAAAATTGAGCGAGAACCGCTTTGTTACTTTCAGCAAAATACATTAAACACTGCTCATTAGATTATCGCCAGGACATGGCAAGCGAACTTTTTGAAAATTGGGTACAAAATTCTCGTCTTCTAAATATTTCTATTAATATATATAATGCTGGTAACGACAGCACTTTATCGTGAAAATACTTATACCGAAAAATTAATTTTTAAAGTTTTAAGAACCAAATCGTATGACATATAACTGTGATTTTTTATGTCTTGTATTGTTATTATTTGTGATTAAATTAGTAATCTAATGGAAACATATTTGTATTAAATAGATGATCATGAACGTGCTTCATCATATTTTTTACGTAATATAATTTAACATTCAAAGAGAACCCACAATATATCAGCTAAATGTCAGTACAGTGTCATGTCCATTTCTAAAATATATCTATAAATAATTTAAACTAATTACGTTATCAATTCTTATTTTTATTATCAAAATAAAAAAATGGCACTTTTTTTGGTTAATATTTTTAGTTAGCACTAAATCCGGGATCAATAACTTCCGTCTTTAAAATTTAACGAATTTTGAATTTATATGACTCGAGTTCCATGTTAAAAGTACATCATCTGAGTACTGTTTACAAACATGGAGTTGATGAAATACTGCAAAAAGTTTATATGATTTTAGAACTGCAATATATGTCAGTATTGTGTCACGTTCTTGAAGCTTTGAGCCTGTAGTAAAATCCTTTGGGGTTTTTATATTTACATTAAAAAAATCTAAAAAGTCTAGTTTTAAAATCTTAGAAGTTTTAATTAAAAGACTAACAGTTAGAACGGGGTAATAAAAATATCTAAAAAAAAATCACTGCGATTTGAATGATATGGGTCGAATTAACAAAGTTAGACGGAATAATATAAACCCAAAAACGTCCGTCCATGTAATTGATGTAATTAAAACTCAGTGTGAATTAATATTACAGAGCAGTGGAGAGAATGAGTTATTCATCTACTTTACATTAAATTATTTACATTTCTTTTACATTTATATTACATTAATTATATCTTTGTATGATAGTGATAGCACAGATTTTATGTTTCAATTTTCTTACTACTATTCTGGACCTGTTTGGATTTATTGGCCCAAAAATGCCAAGAGAGAAAAGCATTAATTAAACATTAATTAATTAATCTTAATCGCAGTCATGACAGTTTATTCTGTGTCGGACTATACCGGGTAAACCTAATAATGAAAACCAATCAAAAAGCTGTAAAAGAAACCTGCCCACTGAGAAAAACGTCAATATCCTCTATAAAGGATATGTACAGCAGTAAAAATTGAAGATTCTTACATTTGCATACAAAATAACATTGTAATTAACCTTAATGGCGATGAGAGTGAACTAGAATTCAATTTTTGTAAAAATGTATTAACTTAAGAAATTATTGATAATTTGTATATATATTTAATGTCATGGTAATTTCTGTTAGTAATTTCGTGTCATCTTATTGTACCCAAATAAACATAATATGATATTTAATCTTTATATTTTTAAAACGAGGTTTTTTTTTGAATATTTGATGATTTATGGACGATTCATTGCTTCCTTCAGATTTATTTTGCTGGCTACTCTCCTCTACCAATTTTCAATATATTAATTATTTTTGAATTTTAAAATATGCTAATTACGTAAATGATTTTGCCTTATCTTATTGTTAGAATCGACATTCCCTAGAGAAGACTCGAAAATCAAAGTATTTATATTTTTAATAACTTTTAAAAGTTAGAACAAAAGATACGCAATAAAATTTTCAGAAATGTATTCTTTTTTTTTCATTGGATTAAGATAGCCATGCACATATTGTTTTTATAGAAAAGTATACTTTTGGAAAGATGTTTTCGCAGAATTTCTTTTATTTTATTTAATTAGAAATAGTAAAAGAATATTTCCAGGTTGTCAATCCGTAAAACACTCAGTGGCGCACATTTTAGGCAAAAACACCTTAAGTGAAAAACAACAATAAAAATGAATAAAATAGGATAAAATTCACGTGGCAATGTGAAATCTGTGTGAAGTGTGTAGCGGTGTTTTTTTTAACATTACTACTTTCATTAAATTTTGACCTTTATCAATTCTAATTCCAGTTTAACTCGTGTTAAATATATGATAGGTTAGTATAGGTAATACCCTTTAGCGTCGTCAATGCTTAAAATAATCCTTTAAACAAATAAACATAAGTCCCGTCGTATATAATTGTATAACGGAACTTTCGTCAACAGGTGCAAGAAGAATTAAAATTAAAATTGATAAATCATTAAGTTTTAGTCAGAGAAAACATAAAAAATGCACTGCATAAAAAATGATAGAGGACAGGACAAAACAAATCAGACCAAAAAACACCCTGGAACAATAATAACCTCAAAAAAAACATTTTTTACTTACCCAGCAAACGTCTCGTAATTTTTCAGGAAACTTTGGATGTTCAAAATACTTGTAAATGAAATCGATACTTTATTGGTACAGTCATTATTAAAAAAAGTTACGCGTTCGAATTTCGAATCACAGCCAAACACGAAAAGTCAACGTTTCAAAAAAACGTCTCCATTAAAGGAGAGAAAACGGCAATACACACATTAAAAAGAAACAGAGAACATATTTGGGCTCATCGGAACAGCACCCCTAAATAATCCTCGCCGCCTCGGCTTCCTACGGGATTTCGTCGTTCTTCTTTAAATCTTCATCGTCATCACTGTCATCATAGGGGTAAATGATACTTGACCTCTTGTCATCCGGTTTAGGCTCCTCTTCCGCTTCTCCCCCTCCCTTGGACTGCTCGTCGTCGTCGTCGTCGTCTTTGGCGATCGTCTCCTCTGCTTTGTCGTCCTCGATAAAACTGACCTTTTTTTGAGAAGGGGATGGGGTGTCATCCCAGACGGCGTTGCTGGTAGACGGACCTGGATTGTTGTAAACCACCACCAGACATTGTTCCGTCACCGGGCTCTCGGATGGGGTATTATCTGTCGACTCAGTCCAGAATGAAAATATGCAACCCATGGGTACTGCTGGAAAATTGAAAACAAACCGGAGATTAGAGTTTGGAGATTTCTGTTTTTAGAACTACATGTTTAAACTCGGACAGTTTAGAAAAAATGGTTCACTCTATTTTACGCTTGACTTTAATATTGGAAGTTTCAGTTACGAAAAATTTACATATATTTATATACATATCTCAAACACGCGTGTCACGACAAATCCGACTTACTTCCGACTTAAAACCTCAAACGCCGGCAAACAAATAATGCTCTGGGCGTCGCGATTGTGCTTTGCTTTCTGAAAAAGTTTTCGCAAAAACCGAAAGTTCGTTTTTACGGTCTACAACGAAATAAACATTTTTTTTCTTTATTTTAGGTATAGGGAATTTCTGGCCTGCGTAAAAATTGTTTTCGCCCAATAATAAAGGCAGTTTGCCACAAAAATTTTCGGTTTTTGCTTAGTGGAAATTGCTGACGTTTCGCTAATCATCCTATTGGCTTCTTCGCAGCTTGACTGAAACTGGCTCGTATTTTACTCTGCACCTGTTTATATACTTAAAATACGAGCTAATTTTAGTCAAGCTCTGAAGAAGCCAACAGGATGATTGGCGAAACGTCGACTCAGCAAAAACCGACGCAGGAGGAATCCAGAAGTTTTGTAAAAAGTCTTGGAAGTGGAAGGTTCTTTGAAAAAGTCCTACAGCGTTTTTTGCCACATCCCGCATTTCGTACGCCAAACTTTTCTATCCATATACTCGTCTTCCTGGATAGTTCTGTCTTTCATTGTCTGTTCTATACCTTCCTTCCAGGGTCTTCCTCTTCTTCTTCTATTTAGCGGTTGGCACAGTAGTGCTTTTTGCGGCCACCAGTCCTGCTCCATTCTCATCACATGTCCGTACCATAGTAATTGTGTTGTCTGTATTCTCGCTGCAGTCGTGTATACTGGCCCTGTTCTTCGTGGTATGTTTTCACTTCGTATATGTTGTGTTCTAAATATCCAGCAGGATCTTCTCAGGTAGCCAATTCAATAGCATCAATTTGTTTTTCCTGTCTGTCCGTCAATTGCCAGCACTCACATCCATACGTTAGAATGGGCTCCACTATAACTTTGTAGATTGGTAGTTGTGTATTTAACCTAATTTTTTCTGACCAAAGCAATGAATTTAAAATTCTTGTAGCTTTTTTTCCTTGTTGCAGTCTGTTTTTTATGTCTTCTTTTGTTGTTCTGTCTTCTGAAGTTATGCGTTCTAGATAATTATACGGTTTACATTTTTTTACTGTATTTATATGCAGTTCGGGGTCTTCATTTTTGCTGCCAACCGGTAGGAATTCCGTTTTTGTCGATATTCATATTTAAACCGCATTTTATATATTCGTCTTCCAATTTTCTTAGCATATAGTCTGCATCGTGAGTGGCTAGGTTTCTGGCTTTACATTTTTCTAGTATTTGTTGCATAACAAAGGTGTTATCAATACAGGAGGGACCTGCACGAAATCCGTTCTATTCTTCTATCTCTATAATATTTTTTTTGATTCAATTTTTTATTATTCTGCCATATAATCTCCCCATTGCGCTAGTTCCACTAATGCCATGATATTTATTGCAGTTTTTCTTATCGCGTAGGATCACTGGTCCATTTTTCACTAGTTCAATAGGAATGTTCTAAGGTCCTGATACTTTTCCATTTTTTGAATCTTGTAAAGCTTTTCGAATTTCGTTTATTGTTATCTCGTCGATTTCTTGATTTTTAATTTGAATCTCCTTGAATTGTGGTCTCTTTTCCGTTAGTAATTGTTTGTAGTGCTTTTTCCAGTCGTTCTTGTCTATTAAATTGAACTTATTTTGTTGCTTTTCTTCGTTTCTCATATTCTTTGCATGGTATATATGTATCTTCCGTTTTGTTCTCGTTGACAAATTACAATACAAAATTGGTTACCACCCATTTCAAACAAAATATA
This sequence comes from Cylas formicarius, assembly GCF_029955315.1. Classification (NCBI taxonomy): domain Eukaryota; kingdom Metazoa; phylum Arthropoda; class Insecta; order Coleoptera; family Brentidae; genus Cylas; species Cylas formicarius. Next base: position 26,034,628 of record NW_026844326.1, on the reverse strand, counting down.
AGAAACAAAAAAGCTCCCAGAAAAAAAATGCGATTTTTTTTTTGAAAAAATATTTGCTTAAATAAAAATAGTTTTATTACCGACTCCGACTTTTTCTTCATTTTTATGAGATGTTTACAGACTGCAGCAACAGTAGAATGTTCTCTCTATCCTCATTTGATTTTTTTTTTGTTGAAACCTCTGGCAACAGTTTCTCAAGGACATGATATTTTAATTAATATTTCAATGAAAGCAGCGGGCGTGGATAAAATCTCCCTCCTCCTTGATGCTTAAATTCTCCATCTGTGCACTAATCAATAGAAGAACATTTCAATTCAATTTAAATCTAGTTGATAGTTAAGCAATACATTTGACTGTCTCGTTTTGTTAATCTCCATGACTTCCAATAAATTTAATTTTCTGCTTTTTGTGGCTCTATATAAAATTGTGAAAAATTTGTTTTTCTGTGTTTAAGTGTGTAGCATAATTAGATTCCAGACAATTGTTTTTAAACGCTCTTTTATGTTCGTTAATGCGTTTTTTGAAGGATCTACCTATTTGTTCAATATAAATTTTAGGATATGATCCGCATTTCAACCTGTAGACACCTGATTTTTGAGATTTTGGACACTTCGTTTTATTGTTTTTTAAAAATTTTCATATGATGTTGTTATGTTATGTTATGTTTTGAAACTTTTTCACTGGGTTAGTTTGTATGTAATTGTTCTAAATTGTTCGTGTTCTATATTAGGTTTCCGATAAATAGAGTTTACTGTTGTCTGGATTTGTTTTTTATTTATAATTTTATCGATAGTGGACGGATTATAGCCATTGTTCAGTGCAGTTTGTTTAATGATATTAAGTTCTTTGTTGTAATCTTCTGTTGAGAATGGCGTATTAAGAAGTCTGTGTATAAAAGAGTGAAATGCAGCCATTTTGTGTGTATAGGGGTGATTTGAACTGGTATGTCACTGTGTCCGTGTGTGAAGGTTTATGGTAAATGGAAAAGTCTAATTTGTTTTGCGTTTTCGTAACAGTTAACTTTAAAAAATTAATTTATCCTGTTCAATTTCGATAGTGAATTTTATACGATTATGTAATGAGCCAATATAATTTAAAAAAGAATTCAATTGTCTGTCCGTTCCAACAAAGCAAGCAAAGACATCATCCACTTATCTATATCACCATAGAAAAGGATGTTCTAATTATCCATAAAAATCTCGGCTAACAAAGGACTAAGTGGGTTTCCCATAATCCTTAGAGATGTAAATCTGTCCATTAAATTCAAAATAATTTTGGTCTAAAGATACTATTAAGCAATCTAATAAATTTTGAGTGAGGGTGAAATCTACTAGATCTATCACATCCATAATTAGAATACTGGGAAATAAGTTTTGTACATCAAAAGACAATAGTGTTGTGTTAGAATGGATTTTGATATCTTTAATTTTGTTGATTAAATGAAATTTTGGTTTAAAATCCGTGTGGGACTTTAAAATATTTACTAAGTTTGTTGGGAGTTTAACTGCTGGAGCCGTTACATAAGACACGACTGCTCTAATCTTGTTTATGTAATTTAACTAAAGAATATAATTCCGGTAATTGTTAATAAATAATTGTCTTTGTCACTAAATAGTGTGGAGTTAGTTACTTCCTTGACTTGTCTTTGATATAACTCGATAGGATCGTCTTTGATACATTGGAAAAGTTCTGGTTTAAGAAAATTGTTAGTTTTTGAAATATAATCTGGGAGATCGATAGCTACGACTGTCTTCCCTTTGTGTAGTGTGTGTAAATATTATGTCATTTTCAGAAGCTTTGTTTTTGATAGAATTTACTTTACTTTACTTAAAATTCAATTGCATGAAAATTCATAAAATGGTTAACGATCTTTGCGCTTTATTTCAAATATTTGAATATTTTTATATAACCAAATGTATACATATTTCATTGATAACTAAATTATACGAAAAATTTAATGGAGGTTTCAAAAGAATTTTTAAAAATTTGATTAGATCAACACAATTCTTATTATATATTATTGTTTTGATAATCCAGCTTACCTTCTTGCTTACCTTTTTTTTTGACGGCAGGTTTCAGTCTTTTGCAGTGTGATAATAATTTATCTGATCTGGTACGTTACATATTAGATCTGAAATTCCACAAAGTTTCATCTTAGGACCCTTACTCTATCTCGTTTATGCGGTCTCATTTTTAAGTGACTTCGATACACTGTAATACGGGCATTAGTTAACGAAACTCGTTTTTTTGTTCATTTGATAAGGAAGATTTCTTGGAGGCTAAATTTATTAATGAGGACTTACAAATACTAAGTGATCTTCCTAAAAAGCACAACTTTAAACTTAATAAAAATGACCCAAAACTTATTTTATGATTTTTGGGAGCCAGAATAACGTGGATTTTCTTAACAGCAACGCTGAAATCTCTGTACGCAATACTAAAACATATATTTAATACTTTGTATCGCCCTGAAATTCGGTGATGTTGCCAATAACGCGAGGCGGAACGTATCGCTGGTTGTATACCTTGTGATTTCTAATTAAATGTCAATAATACAAGTGGCCTATTTAAAAAAAAAAAAACTTTATATGAACATATGTGGTAAAGTTTTCAAAAATAAAATATATTTTTTTAATATCTGTAATAGACATTTTAATGAAATTCGACACCAATCATGTCTAAAGGAATTTCATTTCTTGATTTTTTTTAATCCAATGTGCGGCTCTCGCTTAAAAAATGAAAACCTCTTTTCTGCATGGTCATAACAATATCATTAATATGCATTCAGAGAATTGAATGAAAGTAATTGTCTTATCTGTTTTGTTAAAATACTTCAAAATATAGAAGTACGATTTCGAAGTACGTAAACATAAACAAATAAATTTGAATGAAAATCTTTTGCTATTTATCCCGTTCATTAAAACTGTAAAACGAAAAAGAACAGTCTCCTAATATATTTTTTTCTGAAGGATACTAAGTTGATAGCTAAAAACTATATGTTTTATTTTAGATAGATATTTTATTTTTCACAAAAAAAGTTCTCCGTTTAACCAATGCAGTGCCGCTGTAATTAACCAAAACATTATTTATTCATAGACAGTCAGTAGTATGCCATTGTATGTCAAAAGTTCAGACATTTAAAATGAATGCCAAACTCGCCCCATTCATTATTGAGATCCAAATAGAAAACACCCTGTATACATCGAGTTAGAATATTTGTATAAAACAGGGTCACCTTCTGGTGGAAAGTTCACGAACCGTGTTGTATATCAACATTTTTGTTGTGCTGTAGAGGGCACCTCAGTTAATTCAAAACCGATGAAATATAGGCGCGTTTTTATTCGCGATATAGTCCTCCAAATTTGCTGACGTTCAGTGCATAACTGAAACTGTTAAGGTCACAAGGTCAGAAGGAATCCGGGAGATTTGTAAATAGTATTACAGCAGCTTGTGGGAGTTTCCTAAACTTTCCAAAAACTGAATGTATCAACTCAACTCCCTATGCCCCACCGAGTGTGGTCATCCTAACCACTATATTTGAAAAAAAAAACCTGTTCCCTATAGCCTAGTGCTATTTGTTAATAATTCAAACTTTAATTTAACATTCTTACAACACAGTACGTACACACAATCTCTCCGTTTCCTTACTCTTACGTCGTCCACTCAATTGATTTTGCCCTGTTTCTATCCTCACACACCTGGCATGCTCCACTGCTACAACCGCTTACTCACTTTGACTCCTACCGGTTCCCTATGTACTTGTCCCCCAACATCGACACTTGGGTCTTCAGAATCAACATCAACGTCCTCTCGTTGCTATCGACTCTGTCCTCCAACTTGGCCTCGGCAGCAGTCACCCTCTCCAGAACCCCAACTCTCCTCAGTTCCGCTTCCTCAGAGCGCGACGGCATATCGTTCAACTCCATCTTAATTTTCGACAAACTGCTAGCCAGTACCAGGTACTCTAGATCCCTCCTCAGACCTTTGAAACTGTTAATTGATTTCTGCAGATGGAAAACTTCGTCACGCAGCGAATTGATTCCGTCCAACTCCACACTGGCACCTAGTTGACTCTCGATCTTTCGCGTGACATCCCGCAATTGCCTGTTGAGATTATCGAGAAGCTCGCGATAACTGCCGATTTTCTGGATATCTTCCCCGTGCTTGTTTCCAAGTAGGGAACGAATGATGCTGGCGTGTTTCAGCAAATCTGCTACAGATTTTTCTATTTCGCTGTCGTCTGCTGCCGATTGGACCTCGACATATGCGGGAGTGTCGAGGATTTTTTCTTCGGGCAACCCTTTAAACGAGTCTTTGCTGGACCTGAAGGTCGAGAATGAACTTCTGTCCGTGCTTCCGAAGGATTCGCCGAGGTTGGATCTTCTCACCGACATTATCGTGAAATCTAACGGGTCCGGATCAGGTATCGAAAGGGAACCTGGACCAGAAGACACCCTCTTCAAGGCGTTCGCGTTCTCGCTATCAGCTTTGGGTTCTTCAACCGATTTAGTCATGGGGTCGACTTTGCTAGTCGGTTTTGAAGGAATTCTGGGCGGGCAAACCGCTATTGGTTGCCTCGGCGATTTCCTGTGCTCCTGTACGAAACTATCAGCGTCTTCTGAATGTTGGACGTTAGGCCTTCTTAGTTGGAGCTGTTTGATTTCTTGGAGAAACGCGTCGCGAGGATCTTCGGGCGAAGTGACCGGCTTTTGGTCAGTGACGCAGCTGCTGAAACTGTTGAATAGTTTCCTCATCTGAGTGGGAGTTCGGGGAGAATCCAAGCCCTTAGTTTGGTTCTGGGGAAGTTTGAATTGGATCTTGGGGAGTTCTTTAATCGGTGCTGAAACAACATCGATTGTAAAGGACGAGTGTATTTGCATTTTAAAATACCCCCCTTTTAAAACTTGCCGGCTGTAAATTACGGGAGAAGGGGACTATTTTCGCCCTCTAAGTGCTGAGATATAAATTTAAACGAAGGGGGTAATAAATTGTAAAGTGCTCCGGAAGCTTTCCGAAGTTATTTCGCTTAAAATTAAAGCTCACCAGGTGTTCTGCTTTGCGCTCTGGGCATGACTATTTTTTCGGTAGGTCCGGCCGCCTTCCCGAAACTACTTCTGATCTCGGCCACTTTGCCGGCACTGTTTCTTGCGAAATTGCTGTTCTGATCTGGTTCTGATCTGCGGAAGGCTATTTTGTCGTCTCGATCAATGTCGCAGGTATGTTCTTTGCTTTCCCTAGTGGATTTGATTTCCTGCCTATCTTCGATCCTGGCTAGCTCGCTTCTCTGCTCCGAAAGTTTCGTTTGTTCGTTTACGAAGGTGCTGAGCCTGTTGAGGCGTTTTTGGCGCATGAGTTTGAGTTTCTGCTCGACTTCGTTGAAAGCAATCTTGGGTTCCGGCTTCACCTCGTTGTCCACTGGAACAATTTGGTTTTGTTATTGGCAATGAACTAGTTCTACAACAACCAGTTTCAAAGTTATTTTGAGGTTATTGTCTCTGTCATGTTATATTTTTGAATAATGCGTTTTCTTACTATTTGCAACTCTTTGGGGTTCCTCCTGTGTTGGTTAGTGTGTGTTTATAAATCGAACTTGTTGACGTTTCGCTGCATCTGTAGAGCTTAACTGAAACCAAGCTTTGGAGAAGCCCACAGGATGTTGTGTAAATAGTATTACAGTAGCATGTGGAAGTTTATTTAAAAATTGAATGTGTTTTCTTGTTTATTATTATCCTACTGTCATTTTTTTGGGTCTTCTTATAGTTTTTTTTTTGTTTTTTGGTTTAAACATGACCATATTTTTTTTTTAATCTTACTGGATTACGAGGGTTGTTCACATTTTTTGTATTAATTTTGGGCAAAAAAAACGATATCGTCTCTGGCATAAAAGTAATTTTACGTTAAATTATAATTACGTTTTTATATATTAATTGTTTTATTGTTTACATAATCAATTTCTGTACCCTTGCACCCTTTCACCTGTTGTATTTTTTTATTTTTCTTTTATTCTTTTTTGATTTCAGTTTTTTTCATTTTTCTATTCTTTTGGGTTATTAGATTGGACTAGCTGTTTTGTTTTTTTCGTTAAAGGCATTATTATTAATAACATATAGGAAAAAAAATATTAAACTTGAACTAGCATACATACGCATACAAAAGAGTGGAAAGTTCGGTTTCAGGATTCTGAGTATGTTCTTATTTTTTATTGTTCTTGTGAATTTTTTAAATGTTAACATTTATATATTTTTGTACCATTTTACTTCGGTATTGTATCGTTTACAATTAATTTATGTTATCGTTCCTTTCAAATGTTAGTTTCAGAATAATTATTCCGCGTTTATGTTTTTTGTTTAAGAGCATTGTTATTATTTTATATTGGGTTATATTTAAGTTGGGCAATAAAATGAGCAAATGCCAGTTTCAGTTTTCAAGCGTTTTTTTTTCAATAATTTCATTTATTATGAAGTTATTTCTCTCTTCTCCCTAATATGATCCCATAAAAAGTTATAATTATGTTTTAATATTCCGCTTTTTTTTACATTTATGTGTGTACATATATATTTTTGCATTTTAACTCTTTGTATTTTTGTTTTTTTTCTTCATGGTATTTTTCTTTGTTTCTCGGTTTAAAATTTATTATTATTATATTATTCTGTGTTTGCATTTTTTGCTTAAGGCGTTATTAGTATTAATCGACATTGCAAGTTGATCCCAAAAACATTTCGTCCTCAGAAAGCATATACAGGGTGCTCCATTTAAAATTTTTTACTCTGTACCTGCTTATATATTGTTTGAAGGGGGCGGAGCTAAACAAATGGAGAAGCAACTTCCGTATTTAAAATTTTTCAATAAAACAGTCATGGGTGTATTAAAGCATCCGGTGATAATGAGCTAACTAATTTAATTTATCTAATTTAATGTTTTGAAAACAATGAGACGTTTTCGCCGACATAGAAGCAACCATAAAAAAATCTTTAGAGAAAATCAATCAGCACCATCGCATCTGCGTTGTTATCAACACACAAACGATATATCTCGCTCTCTCACCTTGTGCTTGTTTCACTTCGCCATTCAACAGTTTAACCAAACACTCTTCGTACTTGTCGATCAGATATTGCGTCCTCTCTCTTATTCTGAGATCCTTCTCGTCCGACAAGCCTCGCAAGTCCGTCAGGTGACTATTGACTTCCTCCACCAGCTCTTTCAACTGTCTTCGACTGCCCTCTTTCACCGTTTCCTTCAATACCGCCTGCAGACTCGCATACTTGTACTCCTTCTCGCTAACCACTCCCGCGGAGTCTTGCGATTTCTTGAACTTTTTCTGCAGGTAGTCCATTTCTTTTTTTCGCGTGCCTTTCGTGTGACGAACGTTGCTAATGGATAGTGACGCGGGTATCGAACGTGTTTTATCGTTGTTTGTTCTGCGATTAGATAGCGTCGGCCGCGCCAAATACCGCGTCAGCTTTTGCTTCACCTAGGAAATTCTAAACTCGACGGTTCCGCCGACACGGCTAAATAAAAACGTAGTTCCTTGTTTTTTTAATTCGCGCTTATTAACAAACGTACGTTTGGTAGCGGTAGTAAAAACGGGAATTAGTATACGGGGGGTACCCGGGGTTTCTGAACTTGCAGGATTAACATTCTCTTGTTTACAGTGGTTGATCTCCAGGTTTTGAATTTGTCGCTCCACCTTTGGTAGTTTTGAAGATATTTAGCTTTCCATTATTCAAATAAAATTATAAATAAAATAAAATTTTGAGACCTTGCTATTTTCGACATGAACAAAAATAAATAGGGCATTCCATTTGAAATAAAAAAGTATTACATATAACGTAAAAATAGTAAATCTGACAACATTGCCGTTGGCATTTTTGCTTTTATTTTTAATGTTACTGCACTGGGCTGTTAGACGGGGTTGGTTATATTTTTTGTTTGTATTTGTGCAATATTAATTATGGGCAAAACAATCGATATAGTCTCAGGCATACATTTTTTTAAGTTAAATTTTAAATACGTTTTTATATATTCATAGCCAAAAATTCAAAACTTTGAATTCAGTTTCAAGGCATTTAGCTTTCTGCTAACTCAAAAATCTTCAAAATTATGAGAAGTTAAGAATTTATTTTTGTTAACAGTGCCCAACACCGGCGCTGGAATTTTTTAATTCGGCCTGTTCAAAAAACCCTAGGTTTTGAATTCTATCGCCTCACCTTTATTAATTTTGAAGATTTTAAGCGTCCAGTTCGTTTTTAATGAAAAAGCGGTGTTACCGCAGGTCTGGAATTAATTAAACCCGAATTTTGAAATTTTGAGACCTTACTAAATTCGACATGCGAAATTTATTGCAACAAAAAAATGGGAATTCCATTTAAAAAACAAATATGTGACATGTGACGTAAAAGTGGTAAATCTGACAACATTGTTGTTAGCATTTCTGAATTGTGCATATTCAAAAACCCCCCGACATCGATAGGAATTTATTCCCCAGGGAGATTTTACAATTTATATTCCCCAAAAATGTCTCTAAAAATAAAATTTGTGTTTTTGAAATCGAAAATAGAAACGAAACAAATTCTATGTTGCCAAATTTCTCAATAATATATAATTATGATTTTGACCACAGAACACCTCCACCATATAGGTACTGGAGATTATCTATGCTGATATTACAGGAAGCAATTACGAAAACATATTGGAGAAGGTCTATTCAACATGGGCATGAGCAAGATTTAAAATCTCGTTTTTAACCAATGACCTTGCGGCATTTAGCAACCATCATGGCCGCTGATTGGCCGCCAATAAGTTTTTTACCGCTTTTAAACAGGCTTCCCTAAACTGAATGACCTATCAGGAAGAATAGAAAAATATAAGCATTTAATAATTCGCCCATAGGAAGTGATGATCTTTATGTTAAAATTATTTTGGGACGTCGCGGCGTTGCCAAATCTACATGAACTAGATTCCAACTTAATTTTTTCCAATGAAATGCCCTGCCTATTTTGAATATAATTGTGAAACTTTCTATGCAACATACGTCTCTGTCTCTCTCAAGCTGGAATTTGAAATTTTGACAAATTTTTGCGTATTGTACAAAATATGAGAGCGTAAGCTGCCATATCTGATTCGAACGGTTCCGTATTTAACAGCAGAAAAAACTGGATAATGTAATTTTAGAATATATATATTTTTTGACATGAGTTAAATAAAAAGAGTTCTTTATTTCTACTTTCAAGTAACACAATACCGAATTTATCGTTAGAGGCTATTCCAGAAATAAAAACGAAATAATCCAAACAAAACTATTAGCAAAACTAAATGCATCTCTTGATTTATTAACACTTTTAAGAAGTAATAACTCAACTTAATATCAGCACGTTTAAGAAGCGAGTATAATAGAAACAAAAATTAACAAGTTCATTAAATTTACTACATATCTATCAATGTTACTCCAGAAAGTATGCACTATCTAAAAGTCCTCATAACATTGTTGTTTGTTCTTACTTATTTTTAAGATTTCCAATTTACGAATTTCCCAAATTTACAATTTTTCAATAGTATTCTTATTTAAAAAAATGGTGCAGGGAACTAATAATCAATGAATCCTTGATAAAAAAAGAGGAAAAAGGAGGATTCAGTACGGAATAACAGCGGCTATTTTAAAATTTTATGGTAACCTCAGTGGGCTATGTAAAAAAGAACTGCCTCTGTGAAATCTAGGAAATTTGCAAATATTTTCTACGGTTTTCTTTTTTATTACACTTATTATTATTTATATTTATTTTTTGTTATTGAATATATGCAAGATACAAACCTTTTATTAAAATCTTGCCACCCTGTGCAACGATAAACCCCAAAATATTTTTATCTCTCTCTCTCTCTCTCTCTCTCTCTCTCTCTCTCTCTCTCTCTCTCTCTCTCTCTCTCTCTGTCGCAGATCTTACAAAACTATACAGTTCTCGGAAATTCAAGTGTCTGATATAACTCTTGATAAAGAAATCGAATTAAAAATCTCAAACGATGACTGTCATGATAGTGCCATCGGTTGATTTTTATATTTAAAAAAATAATAAATGGAAAATAACGTTAACATCATATTGGGTGTATACATTCGCTGGCCAGCTGAAACAAGTGAGAAAAAGATACGGAGAATGATATAAGAAAAGAGCTTAACTTTTCTGGTTTCTAGTTTTGTACTTACAATGCATCCAAAAAACTTAAATGTAACGATATATTGATTATTCTTATTGCTTTTAGAAAGCTCGACCATCCGGTAGTTCGTTTAATATTAACATCTTCACAGCATCTCGTACTAAACCCTACAAATCCACAACCTCTTGGCACCTCTCGTTCACTTTGCCGATTTTCCTCATGAACAAGTTCTTGGCCACCTCGAGGTGTCTCTGGATCTCATCCACCTCGGACGCGTCCCCCGCCGTCATTACTTTTTTATCAAATATCTCGTTCAACCTCCTCCAGTGCTTGGGTAAATCGTTGATCACCTTCTCGTCGTAGTTCCGCGGAAGCGGCAACGGCGGTTTCTTGGGGGTATTCGCACCGTTGTACGACCTAGTACCGTCTTCGTTTTCCCTGACGATGGCTACGTTGGAATATATAGTAGCTCTGCTATATGATGGCCCGCTCTTGACAGCCGAGAGATTATTGATGATGTCGTACGTAAAATCGGTGCTCGCGCCGCCGCCACCGGCCTTGTAGGAAGCCTCGACGTTGCCGTATATCTGCTGGAACGACTCGTCGACCACTTGTTCCGATTCTGCGTAGGATATCTTCGCGATGAGCCCTTCCACGTTCTCAAGAGCCGCCAGTTTCTTCGGCTGCAAGTTATCCTCCCAAGACGTGTTGTCCAGCTTTTCTTGGAGTTTCAGAACCTCGTCGAGCAATGACTGGTAGTCTGCGATCGAGCATCCGTCGAATCGAATTTCCAGAGCTCTGAGGTCGGTACCAATACGTAACATCTCCTCCAGCTCGGCGGCTCTTCTATCCAACAACTCCCTGAAGCGCTTTAACTCGGCGAGCAGTTCCAACTTTTTCGTCTCCAGTTTGGGTTCGGCTGAACAGTGCAATTGGTTCAGCTGGGCGCAGAGATAGAAAACGGTCTTATCCAGTTGGTAATATTGAGTCACGTCGTCTATCGGTTCGCTCGCGACCATCTTCAGCGACTCGAATTCGCTTTCTATCGTAGACAGAGCAAACCCCAGACTAAGATCGAGATCGAGCAAGCTGGAATCGGGAAAAGGTGGCCTGTTATAGAGGGAATTAGCCCTCGATATGGTCTGGGCCACGGACAAGGCAGAGTCGAACGAATTGGGTAAAGACGATCTTGGTCTGAAATGGTTCTCGTCGCTGTCGACGTTGTTAAAATCGTTGACCGTTTCGTTGTAGAAGACTGAGTTCGCGGTGGTTTTCTTCGGCAGGGTGAGGTAACCGTAGACGGACTTGAGCTTAGCCAACGATATTTCGAAACTGTAGACGAGTTTTTCGATACGACCTCTATCGGACGGGCTCAGGTCTGATTTTCGGATCTGCTTAAGTTCGAGGATGTGACCGGTGATTTCCGCAAATAAAGTTTCGATCGATTTACGATCCCTGGTGACGAATGCTTTATCCACGTCCGCCTGCATTGCTATGAACAGGTACTCTTTCTCGTTTATCGTGTTGAAGAGCGCGAGCGAGCCCTTGCGTTCTCTGGAGTTGTTCCCGCCCATTTCTGAAACGAACGTGTCACATGAACCAAAGAGGGAGAAGCAAAATCGCCACGCGATAGTCTAGATCGGAGCTAAGAACGAGTTTTACCATAGCGGATGAAAATGACATTTTATCAAATAAGTTTCTGAACTTCAACGGAAATGTTCAAGATAATTAAATTATTTAATTAAAATAAAATATATATATTTTTTTAAATTTTACCGGTGAGTCTACCAAACGAAACTAACTTTAGTAAAAAATATATACTATACCCCATATGCAACATCACACTAGGTTACTTTTTTTTGGTCCCCATTACTTAGTAGCTACGAGCAAATAGGTAAGTTGATGTTAAGAATTGCACCCTTTTGTCACCCAATCGGAACTATTCTTAAAATAAACGTAATTTCATCGTAAATCTTGTAGTATAAGGATGCCTCAAAAAATTTGGTCATAGATACTAGCTGTATATAAAATCCTTACACAACAAGATGAATCGCATTACCTTAACTCGACAAGTCATAGTAGAGGATCTGAATTAAGATCGACCTTCACCATAGTGTCAACCAAATAAAAATAACGTCTTATCAAATAAAATCAGTTTCTGAACATGACTTGATATCTCAAGCTCAACGGAAATGTTCAAGATTATTTTTAATTAAAATAAAAAAATACATTTTTTTTTTAAATTTTACCGGTGTGTCTACCAAACGATAGTAACTCCAGTGGAAACTATATACTATACACCGTATGCAACACCAGCCTAGTTTACTTTTTTTTGGTCCCTATTACCTAGTAGCTGCGAGCAAATAGGTAAGTTGATGTTAAGAATTGCACTCTTTCGTCACCCAATCGGGACTATTCTTAAAATAAAAGTAATTTAATCTTAAATCTTGTAGTATAAGGAAGCCTCAAAAAATTTGGTCGTAGATACTAGTTGTATATAAAATCCTTACACAACAAGATGAATCGCATAACCTTAATTTGACAAGTCATAGTAGAAGATCAGAACTAAAATCAACCTTCACCATAGTGTCGACCAAATAAAAATAACATCTTATCAAATAGAATAAGTTGCTGAACATGACTTGAGATATCAACCTCAACGGAAATGTTCAAGATTATTTTAAATTAAAATAAAAAAATACATTTTTTTTTTAAATTTTACCGGTGTGTGTAGCAAACGATGCTAACTCTAGTGGAAACTATATACTATACACCATATGCAACACCACCCTAGTTTACTTTTTTTTGCTTCTTATTACCTAGTAGCTGCAAGCAAATGGTAAGTTGATGTTAATAGTTGCCCTCTTTTGTGACCCAATCGGGACTATTCTTAAATTAAAAATAATTTAATCATAAATCCTGTGGTATAAGGATGCCTCAAAAAAATTGGTCATAGATGCTAGTAAGGCATTTAAATTAAAGAATTTTGAGCGAGCGAAAGTTCAAGACAGAAAGAGACGGAACGTATTTACCCCTCCTCGTAGAAAAGGATACAATGCTGGGGCGCACAGACGCAATGACCTGTGAGAGAGTGCGCACATGTTCTTCACGCTTAGTAAAAACCAGGATAAATTAATTTACTACAGAGCAGTGTTTTGAATATATAAATTCTGTTTGTAAACACGTTGTTTATTGCTTCTAAAATTGCAAATGAAGAAGAAAAAGTGTTTTTTTTGTATAAAAATACACTTAGTAAATGATTTTAATGAAAAATGTTATAAATATTGTTCTTTAGAATTGTAATTTCGACGATTATGAGTATTTAAATATGATGACGTTGAGTTAACTCAAAACTCAGTTTGAAGGTTATCACTCTGATTGTTACAAAAAGTAATTGTTTAAAAAAAATACAATGAGGATTTTGATTTTGAAGTGAGTATATTGTTAATATTTTTTAATTTACATCAGAAAATTTTGTCAGAAATTTCAACTGAATCGAGAATTCCTGAAAGTCAATTTTCAACTCTTCTCAACTAGTATTTTATGCGATTAATTAAATAATTAATTATAGGGAGACCAGACGCCTTTACAAATAGATTATATTTTAGAGATGACAGAAAAAGAAAATGAAGACGGTTCTTCTGACTTGAGGATGATAATGCAACTTCCGGCGATATTCATCTTGAATAATTTATTACTGTTATTTGTATTATCACTTATTGTACTATGTTATAGATATTGTTTATTAAAGAATTATTGATTTTTGTAATAGATTTGCATTAATAGTTTTTTTAAAGAATATATTATTCATTTATATATTCAAAAGCGTTTATCTTTTTTTTTTAGTTTATATACGTCAAAACACTGCTCTACAGCTCTATATCCTAGGATTGTATCCTTTTATACGACGAGAAGTAACTACGTGGTTGATTGACTAAAGAGTGTAATTATCAAATGTTCTGTATGACTGCAGCTACGAAGTAATAGTGTCCAAAAGAAGGTAAGCTGCTGTGGTATGCCATATTGTGAATAGTGGCTTTCCACTGGAGGTAGTTTCGTTCGGTAGGTGAAATTTAAATAAAACATGTATTTTTTCAATTTTAACTAAAAATATTCTTGAACAGTTCAGAAACTTATTCTATTCTATAAAACGATTAAAATAAATAAAAATAAAATTTTTGTTTGGTTGACACAATAGTGAAGGTCGACCTTCGTTCGGATCTTATACTATCACATGTCGAGTTAACGTTATGTGATTCACGTTGTTGTGTTAGGATTTTATATTTATTGCCTTCGACCAAATAATGTGAAGATAACAGAAGAAAACAACTTACCGAGTACAGGCGAATCTGCTGAAATTTGCCGATCGGACTAAAGCGACATCGCGTATGGCGAGATCGTTTCTGACACTAAGATTAGATAAACGTTGAAACCTCTGCGATCAGTTATACGCTTATCTATTTAATTGTCAACAAACAACGAATTGTGCCAAATTTAAGCGAAAAAACAGTTAAATCGAAACTTATTGTAAGGCGAGAGACGAAGACTTTAAATACAAAAATTGTAGTCGTCGGACCGTAAACGCATAAAAAAACAAATGACCCTACTTTTCGCGGGTATAATATTGAAAAACGGTTATAGCCCGGGATTTCACTAGTCTCCTGGTTCAAAAATTATTTCGATAGGATCAATGGTTTTCGCTATAGTTTCAACAGGGTTCTGCAGTACGTTTTTGTCAAACCTTAAATCAGTAGCTTCAAATTTCGGACGCCTATTTTTGAATTTTTGAAAAACCCCTGCAAATCGTTAAAAAAATGGGCTCCTGAGACTCCGAGACTATTGAGAAGGACCCAGATGATGCCTGATACTGAGATTGTGCTGTTTGCTGACGACACAACGTTTATTAATTCAAATAGGAACATCTCTGCCCCGAGTAATATTGAAATATATACTTTATCTAAGGCTAAAGCATGGTTTTCAGCAAATAATCTATAACTTAATGCTAAAAGGAAGAATTTATTAGTGTCTAGTAGCAGTAGGTTGACATGTGGCAGGGGATGCAAGATTCTGGGCGTTACCTTGGATGACACTCTGGATTCAAATTCAAATTTTAACGTACACTGTAAGCCATTGTTTATTAAACGTAAAATAATGACGGATCTATATATATTTATATTTCAAAGTGTTCTTGGGATACACTCCAAGACCGATAGTTTGCCGAGGGGTTCAGATTCTCATAGATATGACACCCGGAGTGCAAATAATCTCTTGCTTCCGAGATACAGCCTAGACAGTGAGCGACTCGTGGTCAATATGACGGACAGAGTACTCACGGAGGTCGAGATAACAGTGCTAACCAAAGGAGGGAACTTCGCAATCCCTCCCCGTCACATTCTGATTGAAGAGATCATCTCCAGCACGGAAGCGGCCATCAAGAACCTACCGGACCAAGATGCCGAAGAGATACGAATCGAGACAGCCAACATCCTCAGGAAGGCAAAACCACCCAAGACTAACCTGATGAGAAGTGAAGGACTAGCACTGCGTAGCCTGAACACGGATGAGGGTATCATCATACTCCCAGCGGACAAAGGAAACGCAACCGTTCTTCTGAAGACCGAGGACTACGAAAGGAAGATTGAGGAACTCTTGGACCCGGGAAGCTACAAATCCCTGAAAAAGGATCCGACGCAAGCTAGACTACGTCTTACCAACCGGCTCGTCAAGTCATCATCACTGTCAGAAGAAATCAAGAAGCGCATTGTGAGGACGGAGACTGTTCCACCAAGGCTCTATGGACTACCTAAGATGCACAAAGTAGATGTCCCGGATCACCAACGTATTACTTGGCTAAACACCTGGCATCGCTGCTCCAACCACACGTAGGACACGTCACCAGTTACATCAAGGACTCCACCGACTTCGTGCGCAAGATTCAAGATATCAATATTGAACAAAACGACATCCTTGTGAGCTTCGACGTCGTCTCACTGTGTACCAAAGTACCTCTGAAGAGTTGCTTGGACCTGGTGAACAGGATATTTCCTGTCGATATTTGCAAACTTTGTGAAGTGTGTTTGACCGGTAGCTATTTCATGTGGAAGGGAAACTTCTACGAACAGGTGGACGGAGTGGCAATGGGAAGTCCATTAAGCCCGGTTATAGCCAACTTATTTATGGAACACTTTGAGGAAAAAGCGATCGAGACCTCAGAGTACAAGCCAGCAACGTGGTTCCGGTACGTGGATGACACCTTCGTCATCTGGAAACATGGTATGGACAAGCTCAACAACTTTCTGTAGCATCTCAACAGTCAGCATCCCAGCATCCAGTTTACTATGGAGACTGAAAATGACCAACAACTTGCATTCTTAGACGTACTAGTGAGGAAGCGAGGTAACAAGCTGGGCCACACAGTGTACAGAAAACCAACCCATACGGACAGATACCTGCATGCTCTATCCAACCATCACCCAAATCAAAAGTATGGGGTTATCAGAACCCTGACAGAACGAGCCCGAAGGATTTGCGAACCGGAGAACCTCCAGATGGCACTTGAACACCTGAAAACTGCGTTCGAGGCAAATGGCTACAGCGAGAAGGAGATCGAGAGATCAATGAACTCAAGATCATCAAGATCACGGGATACCGAACAACGACCCTCCACCTCCCACGCATATCTGCCGTATATTCCGAGTGTCACCGACAGGATTGGCAGAGTATTGAAAAGACACGACATCAAAACAATCTTTAAGCCTACAAAGAAGATCCAGCAGACCATCAGGTCAGCGAAGGACAAGAGGGACTCACTTTCAGCTGCGGGAGTCTACCGCATTCTGTGTTCATGCGGAAAGGTCTACATCGGAACTACCAAGAGATCAATGGGAACGAGACTTAAGGAGCATAAAGCATGCTGCAGGCTAGGACAGACAGAGAAGTCTGCAGTAGCTGAAAACGCACTGGGCAGCGGGGAACACAGGATACACTTTGAGAGCTGTAAGTTACTAGCATCGGTCAACGGCTATCACAACAGACTAGTCAGGGAAGTCATTTTGATACAAAACACCCACACAATTTCAACTGAAAGGAGGAGACCCTTAGACTCAACCAAATCTGGAACCCGATTCTTAGGAACGCCCGAGCAGTACCGATCGATATCCCGAGACCAACCGAAGCGGAACAAGCACCGCGCACCACCAATCGGCATAAATACAACCTGCGCAGGAGAAATCGTCAGTCTACGTCCAACATCGGAGATGGAAGGAGCTCGCCACTCGTGCTAGCGAAACGTTAGGAAGTAATTCCAACCGACGACGGCCTTTAAACCCGAATCAAGATAATAGCTTATCAACGGGCCGCGAAAGCCTTAACCAATATTATAGCGTTGGTGAATTTTTTGAAGAAAACATCGGTAATGACATATTGCGGGGCGTTGTGCATTGATTGTATTTTAATGATTGTTCTGTACTATACACATATAAATTTATTTTTTTATTTGTTGTCCTGTTATTGTGAAGTTATATACATTGTATATCTAGATTTAGTATATTATGACGTTATATACAATTTTATGTTAGCATATACTTCATTTTATTTATTTATTTATTATTCAATTTATTTTTTTCCTTTGTATGACTTGCTACAAACAATAATATCTATCTATCTAACCGTTTAGTTTCAACCACTTCAAAGCTATCGGCATTTATAGGCGCACATACAGCGAAACGGAAACCACAACAATGTTTTTTCGAATATTTATTTGCACAAATACAAAACACAATTTAGAATAAATTACTCCTAGCCTAAACTTAAAAGAAAAACCTAGCGCTGTTGCTGCTTGTAGTCGGATATCTGCTTGAGGTACAGGATAATGCTCATCATGCACGCGTCCTTTCGGAACTTTAAATCTTCCCTTTCTAGCTTTCCCAACTTAACCTGAATCTGTATCAACTTTTCATCTATTAAATCAATCTCTTCGTCGGAGCAATGCGACTTCATTTGGTCTCCTATCTCCTTGATCTCTCGTTCGATCTCTTTTATCATACCATTTTCGGTCGCCCTTTTCTCCAAGCTAAGCGTGACCTCTTCTATGGCCGCCATCAACTCCATTTTCTTCTTATGCTCGTCGGAATTCTTCGGGTAGGTTAAGTTGTGCAGCTCGATCGTCAGACTAGTCAGGCTGTTGTCGATCTGCTGAAACTCCTCGCTCTCTTCCACCTCCGAAAAGTCATTTACCTTTGCTCTATTGAGATCGATTTCTTTCTCGATCTGGCCTAGCTCGTTGGCGATTTTGGATTTTGTGATGCTGTTGAACGTCTGCAGCACATAGCCTTTCGCCTTATCCGTCTTGGACTGTGGCCTAGACAGCGAACTGCGAAGCGACAAGAACCTGTTAAAGAGGACGCTGAACCTTTCCAAACAAGCGTTCTTTCTCATCACCAAATCATTGTTGACTCTCAATGAATTCACTTTTTTCCTCGTCTCTTCCATGGTGGCCTTAATTTGGTCATATTGCTCCTCCGCACCCGAATAAGCATCCATCAGTGCCGAGAAACTATCCAAGTTCTGTTCTAACTCAACCAGGTCTTCGGTCTGACCAGCACGTTCGTCCAAAATTTGCCCGTAATTATGCATTTCTTTGAGAAGTTCAATCTTACGCTTCTTGAGCTCGGCGGTATCAAAGTCCAGCTTCTCCAATACCAGAATCAGCCTCATTGTGGTCTCGTCCAGCTCGTAGAATTTGCTGTCCGACTGAACGCCTACAAAGGATTTTATTTCGGGTTTAATCGCTTTGAATTTTTCGGCAATGTCGTTCATCTTTTTTATCGCTTCCGTTTGTTTCGAGTCTTTCTGTTCTGATTTTAGCTGCGCTTGAACTTGCCGAACGAGCTCGTTAGCTTTAGCCTGGCACTTACTTTTCTTTACGCTCATTTTCGCCGGATTAAGGTTGTTCTGTATGGACTCCAGGTCTTTGAGCATTTGGTTTAGGTCTTCCGAACTATGGTTGTTCAAAAGGCTCTCCATGTGCTCTAGCTTAGTCTCCGCCGTCGACAAATTGTCCGTGTCCTTAGCTCGCTTTTCTAGTACGTCCTTGTAATATTGCATCTCAGCTAGCATGCTACCTTTCTGTATGTCCAAGTCGATACCTCGTACGAACTCGAAACTTCCAACTTGCCGGATCAGTTCGTCTAGTTCATCAACCAGATGGGTGTAGCTATAGTCGTAATCGGGACTGTTCATTGAGGAAATTTGGTCTTTAACTTTTTTGAATTTGTTTTGATAGTGCTCCATCTCCTTTGTGATTTCAGACTGTCGGAAGCTGCTCGCATCTACCGAATCAGACCAGAGGTAGAGAGGTTGCTGGCCAAGAGTCAGCTTGGCTTCCACCACGTTTTTCAGACTCTGCGCTTCGTTGTAGAAAATCTCCTTCTCCTTTTCCAACCGCTCGTTTGACTTGGACGAAATCTGGTCCAGTTCCAGTTTTACCAGATCTAAGCGCCCCTGCAACCCTATCAAGGCCTTGACGTCTTGTACCGGAGTTTTGTCGATCTGTTCTCTTATGCTACTCAAATTTTCCTTGATTTTAAGAGTGGGGGATACGTTTTCGTCGCCTGGTTTTCTAAAGCTTTGCGCTTTCGACGCCCGCTGCTCCAGAATCTTCAAATTCTTCTCCACCTCCGCCGTTATTTCATCCGTTGCGTTTTTGTCATCTATCGACTCAATCTCGAGTAGAATCTTGTTCAGGTCGCGCTCTATCTTGTTGTAAAGCACGCTTTTGTACGTCCCAGAAAATCTACCCACCATGTCCTTGACGCTGGCCAACTTATCGCGTATCTGTTTAACGTTTTCGTCGTACTCTCTGTAATAAGTGGACTTCTCTTGTAACTTGTTGAGATGGTAATAAATTTCGTCCAGCAAGTCGCTCCTTTCCTTTTGTAATTGGTCGTAGCAAGGCGGAATGGTCAACGATTGCAAACTAACTTGCACCTTGAAAAGGTCGGCCTGTATGTCTTCGAAATCCTTATTGTACTTATTTCCGCTGAAGTTTTCCACTTTTTTGCTTAAAATGTTCACTCTTTGACGGATGTCGACGACATAAAGTTTATGTATCAGCTCGTGGATGTCGCTGGATACGATGTTCGCGTTTTTGGCCACGGTAGCGTTGGAATCTGCCAAGAACGGGCTCAAAGTTTTAAGATAGGATTCGAGTTTTTCTTTTATCAAGTTCTTGTTGTGACTTTCGTCCACTTTCTCCTTCAAATAGTATACCTGTCTTTTAATTTCCTCTATTTTCGAAAACCTCTTGTGCTGCTGGTTTTCCAGTCCCGACGGGTCCACGGTCAACAGCTCAGGGGTGGATAGATGGTACAGCCTCACTTTGGTCTTAATGAGCTTGCTGTTTCCGTCGACTTGGTGTAGGCTGTTGTTGCTCCCGTATGAGTGCTTGTTCAAGGTCAATTTGGGTACCGATTGGGACTGCTTCTTGTTCAAATTGCTCCGTAAGTCGCACTTGGTGGCTATGCCGTCCCGAATGTCGTTAATCGACATTTGCATTTCCTCCAGCATACCGTCCAGCCTTATGAGCGACAGGTTCGAGTACGAGTTCAAGTTGAAATTGTTACGCACATTGTTCCAATAGTTCCAAAACTGATCGATGACCGTGTGCTTTTTATCACTGCTCTTAACTTTCTTCCGGAGCACCACGCTATCCTCTACTATCTGCTGGATCGTCTTCTGATCTTCTTCCATTTTGATGGCCGATTCTATATCTGACACGCTTTTGTTTATTTGAGACAACAAATTGGTCTTCGCGCTTTTCTCGGTGTTGTCGTAGCCTTCCAAGTTACCGACCGAGTCTTTCAACGCCAACAAGTCCTTCTTCAGCCTGGCTTTGTCTGCGGCCTGGTCCGGCGCGACGAGCTTCTGGAATTTGTTCGATGCCTGGTTCAAGCTGTTAGCGAAGTCTTTCTTAGCCATGAGGTTTTCGTGGTTTTTAACAATCTCTGTGAACTTGTGAGACAGCAAAAGCACCCTCTCCTTGTCTTCGGAATCTGTCGGCTGGACCGCCCTAATTTTTTCATTAATTTTCAGCAGGTTTTCGCGTATTACCGAATAATCCACCGCGTTGTTGTCGGTAGCCATTTTGTCGATCAACGACTCGTTCTCCGCCAACTTGAGCTCTATATCGTTCAGCTCTGTCAACGTTTTCTCTTTATTCTTCGACTGCCTTTGTACGTTTTGCAGGCTCGACTCTCTCAAAGCTTTCGACACCTTTTGGTATCTACTAGTAAGTACTTTGGTTAATTTGTCCTTCAGTTCATGCGCGGACGTCCCGGCGATCGTCTGGATCATCTCCAAATCTCCGGCCAACACCTTCAAGGTCTGCTGATAAACCCTGAGCTGCTTAGTATCTTTGTTGTCCACGGCAGTGCTTATTTTGACCTTCAAGTCTTGCAGTTTCGCTTCCACGTCGCCGAGAGTGACCGGCTGACTCTTAATCACTTGCTGAAGCCTTTTGCTGACCTTGACTGACTTGACCGACGACCCGGACGTCACCGATCTCTTACTCAAGGGCATTTGGACGAAAGAATCGCTTTCGACGGCGCCCATGTCCAAATCGTTGTCTCCCGGCTCGATGGAAAGCACGTCCTGCATCGCGTCTGATAGATTTCTAAGCGTTTCATTGATTTTCTTCTGTTTCGTCTTCCCGGTAAGGGCTTTGACCTCGTTGGAGTGAAACGCTAGCGATTCGACAATGGAATCTCTTCTCTGCTTGGACAGGTTACGTCTGGAGTTCCGCAAGGTGGTCCGCAGTGCCGCCACCTCGCGGTTTATGTGTTGGAGCCTGTCTTCAGGCTTGGAGTGTTGGCTGCCCATCGTCGTCTGCAAGAAGAAGCGTAAAAATACGGTTGACTAATCGGGTTGGAATTTACTGTTACAAATAAGTCGGTCGAGTTTTGTATCTTTTAGATAAGGGAGATAACCGGGCCGTGCTTCCAATTGTTTGAGTAGGAGCGAGATATCGATAATATGAAAAGCTCGCGCTTAAGGCCCGTCCGCACTTGCCCAATATCGTTGTCGACAGAGTTATTCAAAACTTTACGACAATTTCTACATACAGTGTCTACAAATTCAAGAAAGATCAGTATTTATTCATCCGTAAGTTTACGATGGCTTAATGACCTGTGTACCTGCGTAGAGCTGCAGGGTGCCAGTGTAGTTGGTTGTCAAATGATCAAGAAACCAGGCCCGTACTCTAAAAAATATCCTGATTATAACACCGAATATTTGTTTACCTTTTTCCGTGATACTAACATGATATGATTTTTGTTACCTTTTTTATGTGATAATATACTTGAAAATAATAATCGTTTTATGGGCTAAAATGCTGTAGTTAAATATCCGTTTCACTTAATTCGTCGGTTTTTCTCAATAATTACTTGCAGCTATTTTAAGAGGTGTTTTATGCAGTCATTACATTTTTTTCTCTAATATTCAATGCGTTTAAAAACTAATAATTTTCGAATTCAAAGGCTGTGCCAGCTAAATTTTGACTACAAATTGATTTGAAATTTATTTAAATTGAATTAAATTTACATTTACATTTTTTATTATCTATAATTCTTCAAAGAAAATCAATATTCGATAGTCGATATTTGACTGAATTAGTTTTTTTATATGATTTTCCATTTTTTGTAAAATAAAATAAAAAATTCAGAAGTGCAAACCGAGAGCTGATGTACCAGTAACATTTTGGCTATATTGGATTAAATTGAATCTAAATTATCTATTTATTTACATTTTTTGTATCATTTTCTACTTTTTTTGAAATTAAATAAAAATGCCAAAGCAGAGTTGGGCAGATTTTGACTGAATTAATTTTTTGTATATAATTCTTATTTGTTCGCAAAGTCAGAGTCAATGTCAGGTACATTTTCAATTAATTAAATTGATTTGAAGTAAATTGAATCGAAATAAAATTTAAGCATACTTTTTTGAAATATAATTTTCTGTTTTTTTGTAAAATAAAATAGAAATTCAGAAGTGCAAACTGAGAGCAAGCAATTTGTCAGCTACATTTTGACTAAATTACATTAAATTGAATCGAAATTAAATTTTTATTTACGTTTTTTGTATCATTTTCTACTTTTAGTTAGAGAGTTAGTAGAGTTAGGTACATTTTGACTGAATTACATTTATTTATGATTGAAATTAAATTAACGTTTATTTTTTTTAAATATAATTTTCTATTTTATTAAAGATAAAATAGAATTCAGAAGTGCAATCTGAGAGCAAGCAATGTGTCAGCTACATTTTAACTAAATTAGATTAAATTGAATCGAAATAAATTTTTTATTTATATTTTTTATATAATTTTCTACTTTTTGTGAAATTAAATAAAATTGTGCGAATGCCAAAGCAGAGTTAGCTATATTTTGACTGAATTAAAGTTTTTTTTTATACATTTATATTTTTTGAAAAATAAAATACAAATTCGCGAATGCAAAGTCAAAGTAAGCGGTGTAAGAGGTACATTTTTAATGAATTAAATTGATTTAAATTAAATTGAATTGTAATTAAAAAGTCGGTTACTTTTTTAAAGTTGAATTCTCTATTTTTTGTAAAATAAAATAAAAAATCAGAAAAGTAAGCAATATGCCAGCTACATTTTGACTAAATTACATCAAATTGAATCGAAATTAATTTTTTATGTACAAAGTAGAGTTAAGTACATCTGGACTGAACGAAACTTTTTAATATAATTTTTTATTTTTGCAAAAATTGAAATTAAAATTAAATTAACGTTTACTTTTTAAAAACATAATTTTCTCTTTTTTGTAAGATAAAATAGAATTCAGAAGTGCAATCTGGGAGCAAGCAATGTGTCAGCTACATTTTGACTAAATTAGATTTAATTGAATCAAAATTAATTTTTTATTTATTTATTTTTTACTTTTTGTGAAATAAAATAAAATTGCGTGAGTGTCAAAGCGGAGTTAGTTATATTTTGATTGAATTAAAGTTTTTTTATATAAATTTATATCTTTTGAAAAATAACATACAAAATCGGGAATGCAAAGCCAAAGTAAGCGATGTAAGAGGTACATTTGTAATGAATTAAATTGATGTAAAGTCAATTGAATCGAAATTAAAAATTCTATTTTTTGAAAAATAATATAAAAAATCAGAACAGCAAGCAAG
This sequence comes from Cylas formicarius, assembly GCF_029955315.1. Classification (NCBI taxonomy): domain Eukaryota; kingdom Metazoa; phylum Arthropoda; class Insecta; order Coleoptera; family Brentidae; genus Cylas; species Cylas formicarius. Next base: position 26,010,280 of record NW_026844326.1, on the reverse strand, counting down.
CAATTGCAGCTTTTATATAATTTTCTACTTTTTATGCCAAGGCGGAATTAGCAATATGCCGGCGGCTACGTTTTGCCTGAATTAATTTCTTTTATATAAATTCTTATTTTTTGTAAAATAAATTACAAATTCTGGAGTGCCCGGTGAAATTGAGCAATGTGCCGGTTACATTTCGAATTAAATTGAATTGACTGTAGCGGGTGCAAAGTCGAATTTTGTCTCATTAGCGAGATATATTTCGTGTTTAAGTTCAAGGCATAACGATCTGGCGTTAATTTTACGCGAGGCCAAAGTTATTTAACATTTTTAACTCCGCAAAAATATCCCGAATTGAATCGAACCCGCGGTTTTTCCATTAAGTGAATTCGAACGCCACGGAGTATAGACTACGTTAGCGCCAAATTTATAACGTGGTCCCCCCCACCCCCCAAACGTTAACGCGAATAATTCACTTTTGCGTATTTTTTATGCCCGTCCGTATCAACTGCGCTCCCGTTTAAAAAAAAAACCGACGCGCTAGGGCCGTTCTGGAAATTAATGCATCACAGGTTGCCTACGGACAAACATCGAAATTAAATTAATTCGTTTGACATTTGTTGTTTATTATACCGTAGTTACGCAGAAATTCATTAATTTCGCATTACGCGGGACGGGCCTTTTATTTCTATCGGAAACGTGCTATTCAATTTCAATGATAATTACGCACTTATAATTTAAGCTCATTATTTCGCATTTTTTATTTAATTTTCCTACTTTCTGAAGAGCACAAATACATTTTTCCGCAGTCGATAGTCCGAAACGAATGCCACCCAAAATAGTGAGTAAAATCATCACAATTCAAAAATTACAAGAGTAAACATTTCCGAGTCAAAAGCGCAAGTGTATAATTGGTTGCTTACCCCCCATGGAATGTTTTAGCTGTTTAACTGAAGACATTTTAGTAATTCCAGGGCGCAATTTAAAAAATGTGCGGCAAAAGTATATATATAATAGTTGCTAAGAAACATCTAAATGATATGATGAGATTTAATATTTCCTAATTAATTCTGTACGTTTCATCAAAATATTTTGATTAGTAGTTTAATTTGTACTACTTAATAGTGTCAATTTGTCAACGCAGGTCTGAAACTGATAAGTATCCAAGATACAGAATTTTAAATATTTAAAAAACGGTATTTTTTAAAATCATTATTATTTATTTTTTGTAAGTCAGTAAAAGTGCAACTTTTTTGACTCTTGAGTTATTTTCATATCGTGCTTCGAGCAAAAAAATAAAAATCACGAAAACTGACAATTTTTTTTTGACCCTTTGAACTTACCATGTAGCGTTGTAATAATTTTCGCACTCTGCTATAAAAGGCAGCGTTGCTGTATGTTTTTTGAAACACTCTGTATTAACAAAAATTACTTGTTCTTTTTTCTTATTTTGTGGCTCTAGGTTAACGGCAACTCATTTCTGAAACAGAGATAGTGAATTGGAAGAGATTTCGTGTTCACACCATAGACCATTTCTTCTTTCTATTCCCTGACAGCTTCAAGTTGTTTCTTTATTCTGGTTCCACGCCAAAGTCTCTTTTTTGGTTGCATCAAAACAATAACTGCGACTCACATAGCGTAATTAGAAGTAAATAAATCTACTACAAACATTCAATCCTTCCCAGGCTAGTTTAGATGCCACTTAACAATTATTTGCTTTCCACCAGTGGATTCTAGCTCAAGATGGCGTCCCTCTGAAGCGCTTTTAGTTCGTAGTGTTGGATGCTGTTTTATTTCCTATATTATTAGAAAGTTTTTACTTATCGGTGTACCGTTTGGTTAGTTACTCCCCAGACATTCCAAATATATTATTTTAGGCTGAAGATGATCGCTTGAGTGCTAGAAACATGTATTGACGTCTTTTTAAAAAATGTGTGGAGGAGCACAACGTTGTTCCATTGTTTTTCTTAGATCTCATAATAAAATAATTGGTAGTTGGCAGTTTTGATCAACAATAGCAGACCAAATGTTTATCAAGCCCCCCCCCCCCCAACAAGTGTAAAAAATAAACATGATTGACGATTAGGTCACCGATGAAGCGTAAAAATTGTAAAACGCTAAACAAATCGATCGTATTTGTACAAGGTAAATAAAGTTCATTATCTCATTGGTTTCAAAAGTTATGGCATTTTAAAATATACAGGACGGCTCAAAAAAGCGTGTCAACTTAAACATACATTTGTTTATGGGAGCACCTTATTTTTAAATTTTGTTTTGAATTCTTTTTGAACTTTTCTTAAAATAATACTAGTTATAACGTTTGATATTAGCGTTATTCGAAGATGGCGTAAAAGATATAGATAACGGAATTTCAATTAGATGCTACAGGGTGTTCAAAGTAAACGAGTCCAAACCAGTCCAGTCTCTGATGTTCTTCAGCCGAGAGCATTGTCGACGTCCGGACCGCGTTTTCCCTCTATCTTTCCTTATATTATGAGTTGAGGGAAATTGTACGCTGTTTTTCTTTTTTTCAATGTACCGAGAAGCTTCCGTTACTTATTCAATCGATGTAGAACTTCCAAATTTGAAACGCGATAACTCCATAATATCGTTAACATTCTGCGATACACCCACATCTCAAACCCTTCCAGCTTATTTATTGTGTTCACTTTTAATGTCCATTACTCAACACCGTAAAGAAGTGTACGTAGCATTTGATGAAGTTTTGCATATTTAGGAAATTTCTTCTTGCCATTTCCATACTTGCTCTTATTTGTACATGGGGATTTAGGACTTCACTGGTCCAACTTCCCAAATATCTGAACTTCGAAACTCTTGCTGTTGGCGTTCCATCTACAGTTACGGATGGGCCACGATTTATTACCATAACCTTTGTCTTTTTTGTATTTATCTTAAGGTCCGTCGAGTCGCTTACAGTGGAGATCTTAACTAGCAGCCTTCGTAGGCCTTCAGAGCTGCCACCAATGTGTCATCGGCGTATCTCTACCATTTTCACTATTCCGTCCTCTGCCAACTCGAGTGCATTTTGAAATATCAACTCCGAGAACATATTAAAAAGCATAGGACTCAGCACACACCCTTGTCTAACTCCATGTTTTATGGGTATCGTTGTTGTTTCGGAGCCTTCTAGTCTTATTGACGGCACTTGATGTTCATAAATCTTTTGGATAATTTTAAAATCTGGAGAGTCTAGGCCTCCACTTTTAAAAATGCTTAGTAATTTCTTTTGCTTGATGCAATCAAAGGCTTTTGTGTAATCTGCGAAACACATGTACACTTTCTTCCTCTAGTCTCTACACTTCTGCAGAAGAACTTTTCTAGCCCCTAGTCCCTCACGAAATCACATTTGTTGTTCGCATAAATTTTTGTCGAATTTAGGCGAACTACCCTAAAAGACGTATATCGACTAGACAATCTCTTCATGTTTAATGAAAGGTTTGATCTCTATCGTTGACTCACTCTGTACACATACAAGGCGAACGATCGAAATCCACAGACTCTTAACCGCGACGAAAACGAAATCTGATAAATGAAAAATGGACCCCGTGTTTTCACGGGGAAGGCGGAAAAACTCACCTGAGAAAGTTTCCAAACAGGGGAGCTGCGACTTTTACCGAACCGCAGATAACCATGTTTAAAAATAATCTGCTGGCGAACGACGATCTGATAACGTGGCAGATGATAAGCATTATCAGAGATTAATTGTCGAATACGCGGAAGGCGAAACGGCGACGTTGCAACATCGTGCCGTTCAACCGACCGACCAACACTGAGCGGGTCGAGCCCACTTCGTCGGTTTAAAATTAACAACAATCGGTCTGGCGGCGATAATTATAAAGACGTCGACGTCTACGAGGAATAATCGCGGTTAAATATAAAAAAGAGACGGGTTGGTATTCCGTTAGGCGTGAAAAAAATCAAGAGATGTCTCCGTTTCACAGAACAGAAAGCATTCTATAATAATAATAATGAATACATTTATTGCAAAATTTACATATTAACTTAAAAAAACTCCGAATAATCGGACGCGAATTGATACACCTACTTCTCTATTGTTTTAAAAAAAATTATTGATCACAAAATAGCATGTGTGCTATTTCAAAGAAGACTGAAAATACATATTGCTTAAAAAAGGACAATTGTCAAATTCCTTTTACAATTTTTGCGACAACTAATTCACTAGGGAGTACCCTAATTATTATAATAATAATAAATACATTTATTGATGTGCCAAATACAAAATATGGTTCATAGATATAAGAAAGTGATACGAATTAAAGAAAGACCCGGGCAAGCTGTAAGAATGGAATCGATCAGGTCCGTACTTTGCTTAGAATTTAATTATTTGGGGTTTCGTTAGGAAAAATACTAAACAATATTTATTTATTTATGTATGTATTTATTTTTAAATCTAAAATAAAATTACAAATTATTTTTATTACCTACTTAAATTACTCCAAATTATTCACATAATATATCAGTATCACTATATACAATTATTTGTCCATGATCAACCATCAGTGCCCTTAGATATCGAAGAATTTTTTGGTGCTCACTTAGGGTTGTATCTAATTCCGAAAAATTAATAAGCCCGCGAAATGTCCCGGGATTCTCGGAAGTTTAATAATTTTTATTATGTTCCTGTATAGTTACCCAATAAACAGAACTAATATCGCAAATTCCGTACTATTATTAGTGTTGGGGCTGGTCAATTCACTAGTCAAATTCGATCAAAATGTTTTAAATAACATCTTGCAATTGTAGAATTTTACCTATTAATATTTAATAATAATATGTATTTTGCAATAAATTATTATCCGTTTGTGACGTCTAATTAACTAAGTCTCAGAAAAAAATGCGAAGAAATTACCTTGTAATAAAACATCTCTTTTCTACAATTTAGCTAATCAAAATATAACATTTTACGTATGTTTGAAAATATTTTGAAACATCAACAATTTTCTTTTTTCCTATATTTAATGTATTGCGTATTTGTATTAAACGGAATTATGTTCAAAATAAATTATCACTTGCTAATTACAAAATGACGTTTTCCGTTCTCGTATAATAATAAGACGATTACATTAGTCAGACTTGAACGTATATATTTTATGAGTGGTCGGTTGTTACTTCTAAAAGATTTCTTTAACATTTTATAAGCATACGAGCAATGTGGTATATATATGATAATATATGGAGTGTATAAAATTAAGCATTACTAAATAGTGCAACCAAGAAAAGGTGAAAGATCACACCTAAACGTTCTTAATAGTTTCCTTTAATTTTATTATCCAAACCTAGGCAAAGGCATTATTTTAAGTAAGACTGATATTATAAATATTATATTTTATAGGAAAACCTATTATATTAATATTGCATGTGCGTGCATTGATCGCGTTAACAGAAGGAAAGGACTTTCTTTACAATTTGTTTGTTTTATATCTATAACATGTTTAAATTGTTATTTTAAACATTTAAAATAATATTTTGCGATGTTTATTTAATTTTTATAATTTAATAAGAATTAGTAATAAAAATCTCTTTACATCAACGAAATTAAAGACTACCTCCATAGTTCACAGTGCATATAGATTGTCAGAAAATGTTCTCCCCCATGCGGTTGTCGTCTTTGTGGTTTCGTATTTACTTCCGAATAGCGACAGCATTGCAAGAACCGTAAATACCGAAAAACGCTTCATGCTTACAAAAAATCAAATTAAAAAACCCTTCAGAGAGCATTTGAACCAAAACATCATAAATGTCAAAAGGACAACAAAATATCTCATCAATGATGAATCCCAGCGATATCAATCATTTTCTCACAACTTTCCCGATTTTATAAAAAAAAAGTCTAAAAGTCAACTCACCAAGAAGTGATTGCAGTTTTGCACACCTTAAAAGTTACGTCCCTGACCAAATAAAAACGTTAAAATTTATGAACTTTATGTCAACTTGTTTTGAAAATATCAATTAAAAACAATTTTCAGGACAGGGTTTCTTCGCAATATGGAATATAGAATGTATAGAAAATTAGGGCTTTTGGACTTTTGGAATAATACGTTGTTATACTAAGTGGTCACACCCACAAATTGTTGAACGAAAGGTTTTGTTAGTCTAAAATTTAGACTCTAAATAGTCGAATAAATATTCTGTTAGGAACGTGAAACGGATCTATTTGAATCGAAATTGGCATTGGCAGTATGGAATTTGTTTAGGGTTGTCGCCTAGAGATTAATTCAGTAGTAAATATATCGAGAATATGCGCAAAAGACAAAAAACAAATCTTGCATTTTACCCATAAAAATATATTTTTTCCGGGCAAGTACAAATCTACAAAATACTAGCGTTAGTATATTAGAAAAACAATTTCGTTACCTATTCACAACATTTCTGTTCCCCTAAAATTAAAGAATTTCTATGTTTGGATTATTCAGGGATATGAAAAAATTGTACAACGATTTTTCAATCTGTTGTTTTTTTCCTATTCTTTCCTTCAGAGATATAACATGTTAGAGGACGATATCTCCCAACATTAGTCAACAATCATAGAGTTTTATTTGGCTTAACCGGTCAATTTTAATTTTTCGTTATTTTGCGTCTAGAAGGCAGAGTACGTAGTACAGAATTTACTTATACAGGGTATCTTGTACGAAACAACAATTACTCAAGTATTTTTAAGAGAAAAATTTCATCTAAGCGTCACCCGCAAAATTTTTTGTTTTCAAAATTTTAATGTTGCTTAAATTTTGACTGTGACATTTAGTGCACATCTTTTAGGTACCAAAGCGCATCAATATTTTTAAGTTAAAGTTTTCAAAAACTAGTTAAAAAAGCAATAGAGTTTTCGTTAGTTTCGTATATTTTAAACAATAAAAGCCCCAAAACAAAAGACGCACTTTAATTACCGTTCGGAAAACAAACGAAATGTAAAAGAAAATGCCGCTTTGCTCGGTATCGTTCTGGATTTATTAACATTTTCGGATATATAAAAAAAAGCTTTGACGACGTTGTTCGTGCCGCCCCGTTTATTTTTTTATATTTCTCTCCCCGTCAAAACACGTTTAATACGCTTCGTTAATTTCGTTAATTCGTTTCGGCCCAGTAAAAGCAACTACAATAAAAATTTGGCGTTATAATCTACATTCTTGTGATTTAAAACATAAGTATTGCTGTCTACCTAGTAGCGGATTGCCGGTTAACTTCTGATTGCCAAGGAACTGTCATTTGGCGACCATCTTCGACTATCTGGCGACCATCAACTTAACAAAACAAACAATAAAACAACCAAATATGTCAAAAGTAGGTCGTATTAAGGACCTAAAGGACTCCTTCTCCTTACTTCAAACGGTATTAAGTCTCACTTTTAAAATTTTTCGAGAGAGCAGCTTTTAAGTTGGAAGTATGTGTGCTACCTGCCTATAGTGACTAGGAAATAAAAAAATTAAACTTTTTGACAGATGTTTTTATTTTGAAACCTGATTTTATATAATATTGATAGGCAATTTCAAAAATTCTATCCATTTATTTGTATTACGTAAGGTTTTTTGCAAATATTAAAAAAAAAATCGATATTTCTAAAACAATTTATTTTTGGTTCAGTAAAAAAGTTAAAACAAGTAAAAAAAAATTACTGAGACTTTTTTTAGTGCCATAAAGCTGTGTTATCCGGACATTCGGCTGTGTGTTTTTAAGGGCTTATCCCGTTATCATCGTTATGCTCCATCTGCCTTGGTATCGCCGGTCCACTTCCTTAATGTAATGGTGAAACCTCTCTCCCTGTTCTTGGCTAACTACTCCAAGATTTTCATAAAAATACTTCAAATGTGAATACAGAAAATGTACTTTGAAACTCATATTTCAACTTAGAAGATGAAAGTGTTGTAACATATTTTGAACAATGCTTTCCTAGTTTTCGTCCTTGAAGTTCATTGGTCATTGTGTTAGAAAATCGTTGCTTTTGTCTAATGTTGTTATCTGCGACCCAACAAAAATACCTTCTTTTATGTTGGCATCAGATATGGCTGGAAATTTCTGGCATCCATATTTGAAACATTGCACATTTTTGTCTAGGGCTTTAACAAACTGTTTCATCAAGCCAAGTTTCATATGAAGATCAAGCACTAAAACTTTTTTGGGGTCAGCTAAACTATCCCCTAATAAGTTTTTGTTGCCAGTCGAATAGCAGAGTCAAGATTGGGATACACAATTTGTTTCTTATTTTTTCTGTCGAATCCTTGAACATTACACGAACAAAAATAACGACGATCACTGTGATTCCAAGGCTCTCGCCATACCATCGGAACACCAAATATTAAACATTTCTTCCTATCTTTTTGCCAGTTTCTGAATGGTTCAACGCAAACTAAGCGTGGTACACATTTTTCACCAAAGAAGTTATAGTTTGCCTTTGGTTTACAAGCATATAACTACCACAGATTTAACAAAAGTTATTTTGGTATGTTCACACCATATTTTCCGCATATTTATGCGTCCTAGAACATTAAAAATACGCAACAAGGAAGAAAACAGCCGCAAACCCAGTAGCACGACGACCAATACAACCAAACTGCGCATGAGCAGGTTACAACGCTGTATGCTGCGCCAACGCTGTTGCATTGAAGCGAAATCTAATATTATCCAGTGCTGCCAAGTCACATTTAATTTCATAATAACAACTTAATAAAAGTTTTTTCTGGTTTAATTCCGTGATAGAAAATTTTGGTTTCAGAAAAATTGTTAACGCCTTTATTTTCCTTTTCTGATTCTACAAAATGATGTGCCAACATTCAGCCAACAATCATTAAAGTTGACATGTTTACAATAGGTAATACACTTTTGTATTGAAACATGAAGAAGAGTTTTTATTCATCTTTTAAGTTTACATACAGATTTCTTTTAACTGGGCCAATCACTAAGGGTCAAGATACTATTTTTATTGAAACAAAATTGAAAAAGCAGGAAACTTAAAATTTTAAAAAATTCAATTACAAATACATTTTAATTAAAAAAATATTAAAAACTTGCCGCAACCGTGACCGCTATTACCTCAACTTCGTCCGCGTAATTTAATCTGTGCCTTGTTTCCGGTGGAAAAAGCTGGCCTATATTGAATTAAGAGTTACCCGAGTTCTCCACTTGAAGAACATTTAATTCAGCGCCCGAGCGGACATGGCGTATGCAAATTGCGAAACAATCAAATCAAACTTTCTCCTTCGGTTGGGTTATTTTTTGACGAGACCTCGTATACGTGCAATTAGACCCGCGACCTCTGATACCAATATCAATCTTCGGTTGACTCAATTGAAATTGACCGTAAAGCAAACTCGTTATTTGAACCAATTCGAGTAAACGAACGTAGTTATCGGCTTGCGTATTGTTATGACTGCGACGGGCATTTTCGTTTCTAGGAACGGCCTCCGCGCGCGCCGGATCCATCGCCGCTTAATTTTCTTGCCCGCATGGGGTTAAATTGGACGCGTCACTCTCAAAAATTAACGTTCGAATCGAGAAACGGAGTCAAATTAGCGACTTAGCAGACCGTATTCTTCAAAATGGTTAAAATGTTTAACTCTTAACTGCCACTTGGACATCTATTAATTGATGGCCGCCATTACAACGGTTTTCCCCGCTTTCTCGTATTATTATACTATCTATTGTCACTGGCATCGGACAGGACCTCATTATGAATATACCAGATATTTTAACTATGGTTATTTATAGACAGTAAGAAAAAAATAGGTTACGACAAAAAAGAGTTGTTTTTTCTTCTTCGATGGAAGGACCTTCTTGAGTTCACGACATGATCCATGGTAACGGAACCAATAACATTTTCTATTTGCCGCACTGAAGGGGCAGTAAAAGCCATTGTGATTTTCTAAATGACCCATAACACCCTAAACCGTCGAACTTAGTACAATAGAACTATGATGCTGCAGTAATGAAGAGTACTAATTAATGATTAATAAGGAAAGTTTCATTCATCAACAAATGCACCAAAATTCTCGGTCTGGATTCGGTTAAAATCTCGTCAAGCAAACGAATAAATCTGATCGAAGTCGGGAATATACAAAATATTTTCATATTAGTAAAGGTATTTCATCAGGGTTCTACATAACAAACGCCAGAGGGCATATAGGCGTCAACGAAGCAAGTGTAGTTAACGCCTACTAGGATGGTTAGAAGAGTAAAAGATGATCGAGATGCGAATTGGACTCCAACTCCCTCAAACTCAACATTATGGTGTTATGTGCAAGATGCCCCGCTGACACAGATGAACTTAGCTGATATAATATAGCTGCGTACAGATAGCAGAACAGCGGTTCTGGGACTCCATAGACTACTACTAGAGAACTAGGATTAGGTCAATTAAAGGACATGTCCGAGAGAGCTACCGGAGTCAACTTTATAGGTCTTCTGTAGAGAGGAGAGAAGAGGAGATGAGAAGAGCTAGGATGAAAAAGAAAACTGTTGGCTAGCTATTATGCTATCCAGGAAAAAGCAACTACGTATCTAAATAGGTATTCTTAAAGGTCATTAGATACTTAATAAGTACCAATTCACACTGGATTTGAGTAGTACCCATGACATGAGCGGCATGCTTAGCGAATCATATCCATACGTGGAGTTACTAGGATTGGTGTAAAGCCGGAGGAAGCACAATAGGCCTGTGGAGGCCAAAATACTGTAGTGAATACTATCCTCCTCCACTTACAGCGCAGAAAAACTCACTAATTTTGCTGGGTGTCTGATTAATAAAAATGTGTTCGAGAATCCTTTCTTCAGAAGAACTTCTGTAAAATGCAAAATTTCAAGACATACATTTTTACAATTTGTCACATTTAGATGAAGATGCTATATTTTGGCTATCTAAATAAATATATATTTAAAGTTTTGCACACTCATGGTTCACATTGTGGTTCATATTTTTTGAAATACTCCATTGAATTACTATTTACAAAGCTTCTGGATTTCTTCTGCGTCGGTTGTTGATGAATCTAACTTGCGGTAAGTTCGATTCATCAACAAACGACGCATGGTCAATGTTCGATATTTTGCTTCGCGTTTGATATATCGAAAAAAAATATTAAAAAAACTTATATTTCAACCACACATACAATTTTATGACAAAATTTTATTCGATGAACTATTGTGCCGCGAAAAGCAATAATTTGACAGCTGTGGATTCATTAATGTCAATGATTCTACCAGAAAATTCGATAAAGTCTACAGATTCCAGTAGTGACATTTCACCAAACATTTTAAAAATGTTTCATCAGATTCTACTGCAAACAATGCTTCGCCCTGTAAATTTCATTTTGAATAAATGTTCTTTTCGATCTATTAAAAAAAACTACTATAATTAATGTCCATAAAGTTGGAGAAAAGATTCTTATGTCTGTTCTTAAAATTAACAAATTAACCGGAAAATCTGTATTGCATTGAGTTCTATTTAAATCTAAATAATCGCATTGTTTGGTGATGTTGCACGTAGTAGCAGAGAAGTTGCTGTAAAGTTTAACAAGAAACATCCGCAACGTGCTCCCATTATGCATGGAAAAGCAGCCGCCATAAATGTTCTTTTCAATGAAACTGGCAGTGTTATTAAAATCCATCACAATTGCCAACCTCGGCAAATACACCCACATCCCGAGGACTGGTATTCATCATTTCATCTGCATATTAGTTAAAATTAAATCAGAAGCTGTTTCATCAGTCACAAAATAAAACCCAATAAACCAAAGTTCTTAGATACATTAAAAGAAAATGATGAGAATATATACGTTAGGTGTAAGAACAGTCCTGCAATGGTGAATTGGGCCTTTATGTCTAAATATCTTCTTCTTCTTCCAGTGCGTATCCACTAATGAATGTTTGCAATAACATTATCTATTGATTCTCTATTCCTTGCGGTGTGTATTAATGACATCGTGTAGCCCTGTCCACTGTCTGATCTTTCGTAGCCAAAACATTTTTTTTAAATTTTTTATTAAATGTATATTTACTTAATTCAACAAAGACGTTTATATTATTATTGTTGTTATTATTATTATTATATTAACTTAGTAACGGAGTAGATATTTCTTTTCTTAAAATGTGGGCACTTCCCGTTATTGCAGTTCACTGAAGCTGTATGATGTTATGTTTTCCGTCGATTGTGTAAAGGTGTCTTTCAAAATTGTTTGTGAGTGTTCCAGTTGCGCCAATTACGATGGGGACAATTTGGGTTTTAATATTCCACATTCTGCGTATTTCGATGGCTAGTCTGTATTTAAGTAATTTTTCTACGTAATGTTAAGTAATATTGATACGTCAAGCATCATATATAAGTTGTTACGTCTATCTTTAATAACAATATCCGGTTTGTTTGCTGTTATTTGCCTATCTGTTTGAGTTTGTTGATTCCACAGTATTGTAACATCTTCCTTGCTTGTGCCCTGCTCGGCTCTGTGATCATACCAATTTCTGATGGTGTTGATATCAAAATTTTGGCATATTTTGAAGTGCAACAGTTTAGCCATATTATTATGTTTCTTTATATACTCATTTTTCGGTAGTATAGGACAGCCAGATTCACTGTTTCATCGTAGATATTGCATAATCGACACTTTGAGTCTACAGCCTTCTTTAGAATATTTCTTGAGTAATATCGAGTATTAATGGCTTGATCTTGTACCCCGACTATTAGGCTTTCTGCAGTTAGTTTAGTTATCGATTTTATCTTAGGCAGTTCTTCGCCACATACTCATAGTAGATATTTGTCTATTGTTCTTCTGATTAGATATTCTTATAAGTCGAGTATAGCCTATTTGCAACAGATCTCGGCCCCCTTGCTTCCTCGATACATATAATCTGTGTATGTCGGCTCTTGGGTGTTGCATTCCGTACATATTAAGAAGTTTTCTGGTTCCTCTATCTAGAGTTCGTATTTCCTCTAATCTAAAGTCAATAATTCCCAAACTGAATTGAAGAGCGGGTTGTCGCTAAATCTTGAGGTTATCCTCTAGCTCTGCTTCGTTTTTCCCAATGACCACTCAGATCGTCCATATATAATAGGGGATCTATTTTATGCCCTCCATAACAAAACCCGCTTTCAGTTCGTTAAGCTCATTGGAAAGTGGTATAAGAGCGGTGATAAGGAATCTCCTTGAAATATGCCCTATATATATATATATATACGTATATATACGTATGCTAGGTACCATTATGGTTTCAAGGGAGGTGTTTAAGTAAACGTTTGTGTTCCAGCTCTTCATCATGATCCTGCATGTTGCTACTAATATGGGAGGCACTCCGATACACTCCAAGCTTTTCAAAATCCAGATTGCGTTTCCTTTGTTTACATTCTTCCAGGATATACTTTGGCAGTAATAATTGGTCCTTGCAACCTTTAGATTCTCTGCAATAGCCTTTTTGTGTTCGTATCCAATTATTATCGTTATTGTTATTGGCCCAGAGGTCAAAGAAGATTATGTTCTATACCAATGGGATACTATCATCCCAAAATTGTACATACTGGGCTGGAGATAATCCTAACTGGGTTAACATTGTAAAGATCAATAGTCCCAGAACGTCAATTTCTGGGGTGTTATTTTGGGATACCAAATAATAGTACTTATACACGCATACACAAGTATACTTTTCCTGGTATAGGTCAAGCGTTCGCCCGGGCTGTCAAGTCATGTGCCGAGATCTAAATAAATTACAATCTTTTTCACTGAATCACTCACTATTTTTAAATCCTAAGAAATGTTGTATTATGCTTTTTGACAGAAAACATGATCTGGACGGTTTGGAGGCTCAAGTTACAATCAACATTGGGGACACTACTCTACCTATGAAGAATAACGTAAAAAACCTGGGAGTCTTCTTTGATTCTGACTTAAGAATTGAGAGTCACGTCTCAATCATGTGATATTGTTCAATCACAGTGATATTTTATATGGAAACTGTTTAACAGCTTTGCAAAAACAAAGAATACAAAAAGTGCAGAATTCATGTTTGCGACCAATATACGGTATTAGACGCCGAGAGAGAATATCACATAAACTAGTAGAGACTAAAGCCTGTTTTTATCACAAAGTTCTAAACTACAAAAGCCCTCAATATATGTACAGAAAGATTGTATAATTGTATAATAGTTTTCCTAATAACTTCAAAGCCCCGACTACAAGTAGATTTAAATTTTATGCTTTCAGATATTTTTTCGAAAGGTAAAGTTTAATAAAAAATTCTATCTTTAACAAACATGAGCAAACTACATTACTTTAATAAGTGTGAGAAGAAGTAATTTTTTTTCTGTTATTGTGCATCGCTGTCGACATAAAAAAAGAATACTAATGTTATCCATATCTGGATTTCGCCCATTTCTGTGTAAGTTTTTGTTTAGTCAAACGTTTCGCCAATCATCCTGCTGGTTTCTTCAGAGCTTGACTGAAACTATCACGCATTTTACTCTGTACCTGCTTATATATTGTTTGAGGAGGGCGGAGCTAAATGAGGAGCATAAACACAGTTTCGGGTGACTGATTCCAGTATTGGTGACAGGTAAAGATCTCACTCGCGGTTAAGATTGTTAGTTGCTTATAGATTTCTATTTTAGTTTTATCGAATACAATTTTATGTCCGGTTTCGCGATTGTGTTCGGCAACTGCTGATGGCTGGTGGTTGATTTGGAATTGGACGTGGCAGAGAAACTCCCTCAGTTATTAAATCAAACATGCTAAATAGACAAATAAAAAAAAACGCTATTTTATTCTCTACAAGGTAACAGACGCCGAGCCGAGCTAGACTTGGGTATTCTTCAGCAAACTCTGCAATTTAAAATTCGCCTCTACCGCCGACAGGTCCTTGACGTTCGCGGTCAAGTTGTTGTTGCTCGAAAACACGTCGTCGTCGCCTTCTATGAAACCGGAATCCGTCGCTCTCTCCTCGAGGAAACTCATGCAGCTGCTCACGTAGTTCCTGCAAATCTTCTGCTGCTCGGAGGCGTACTCGTCGGTCGACTCCAACCGATTCACCTCGACCAAGTACTTGTTGAGCGCGTTCCTGATCTTGTTGTACTGCTTGCCGTGCTTTTTACCGACGAACTGGCTGATCTCCAACTCGATTTGCTGCAGGTCTTCGACGATCTCGTTGATTTTGATCATGATTTGTTGCGGGGTCAGTTCTGCGGCGACGGTATCATCGTAAAACTTCGTGATCCTGTTCGTGTGAGCGGTAAGTTCTTTCAACATCGCTCCCGGCATTACCGGCACCCCTACTTTCAATATGGACTTTCTTTTTTCCTCTGGACTTCGCACGTTGGCTGGTTTGGGCGCGTTAGGGACATCTGCGAGAGAAAATTAAGTCGATTATGATTGAACGCTGAACGACGATCTTACTTTGGCGACCCTCGTAATATAGAACACACCTTCGTCCGGAACGACCTTGACGAATTTAAGTTCGACGGTTTTCCTCTTTTCCTGGCTGTTTTCCAGGCGTTCTTCTTCCGCCTCAGCGGCGTCCGGTTGGTCCTGCTGAATTTCCGAGCTATTTTCCTCCGGAACCGTCTCCAGGTGAGCGTTCTCTTCTTTGCCTTTCTGCTTCTTCTCGATCTTCTCGGTGTTCTCCTGGAGTTTCTGCTCGAGCGCTTCTTGCGCCTCGCAGATCCTCTTGTAGACGTTTTCGTAGAGATTTCTCACTTGAGGCTGCAAGTCTTGACCTCTGCGCGTCAGTTCGTTCTTCAGGTACTCAATTTCGTTGTGCAGCGCTATGTAGTTGGCGTCTCGAGCGGCGCCCTTGAATTTCTTGATGTCCTTGTAGACGTTGTCGATTTTGGGCTTCATGTTGTGGATGGTGCGTCTTTGGGAACGTCTAGCGACTGTGTTGCGCCTTTCGAGCGGCGATTTTGACGAGACCCCGCCCATTTCCTCTGTGTCAAATCTGCAAAAGTTCATTTTTAAAAACAAATGTCCTGTATAGACAGGTTGGGTATTGGGTATTAACGCTAACGCAATTTGAAGTAATATTTCTTACGCAGTTAGAGTAACCAACCAATTTTCTTTTAAAATATTAGCAATCACTTATCAAAAATTGGCAGACACAGATTATCCAAAAATTTTGAATAGAAAATACGAAATATTACATAACTCGAAAAGTTTCGCTAATAAGGTGTGAATTATTAGGTGTGTGAGTATTGTGAGATTTGAAAAAGTCATTTTCAAGACAAATATTTTCATATTCATAGTTTAAATTAACAAGTGTAAATTGAATTATATCAAAAATGACATCTTGTACAGGACGTTTCCCCGTAATTTTTTAAATATTTTTCTTCATATTAACATTATACATAGTTTGTCCAAGATAAGGATGCCTATTATGGGGATATTGGCGGGGACAGGTTTTGGTATAACTTCTAATTTTTGTTTTTAGCAATAGTATAGTATTTCTTGAGAAGAAAATATATTACAGGTACACCTGTACTAAATATATTATTGTATTATTGATATTAGATTTTTTTTTAAAAAAACTTTCTTTATTATTTGCATTTTTGGTCGCCGTATTTTCTTAACGCTAGTTTATAACCGCTTGTGGTTATTCTAAAGTCCGGAAAATGACAATGATGCATTAGCCCATTGTAAAGCTAAAGGAAACACAAATCTTTTTGCAGCCATCAAACATATCGAACATAAATAATTATTGCGCAAATAAACTCGCAGTATAAACCCTCTCATATAAATGTGTGTTTTGTGGTTTAAATTCCGATGTCCCGTCATAACATTCGACATTAACTTTAGGTTTTGATATGGTCGTTGCATATACGATATACTACGCAATATGATTCCACATTGTTTAAAAGGGGTTTTAAATTTTTTTCAATATTTTGGTGTAGTGTAGGTGTTGACATGATAGCATGGTCAAAACAATTTTAATGACGTATTGGTACATGCCGTTTTTTAACGTTGCTGTTGCGTCTTTTTGCTGTTAGATTTTTTTGTTATACCAGATGAAACGTACTTTTTCATCTCGATCAACATTTCATCAAATTAAACAGAAACAAACAATGCAATGAAGAAAAAGTAAATAATGTATATTGTTAGCTGTAACTGAAAATTCGAAAATATCTGTTGTGAAAATAGAACATATAAGTGGAATCGTGAAATCTACTGCTTATTTCATTTTGAGAAAAGAAGCATTTCACCCAAATTTAGGACTCGTCAAGCGCTCAGACCTGGTGATGAGGAAAAGCGAAGAACATTTTGCGAAGGGTATACTAGGAAGTATTAGTAAGATTAAAACTTTCCCCCCAAGATTAATTGAATGCACGAAAGTATGGTAACAAATAATGGAATTTAGAACAGGCGAAATACTCATGCTAAGCGTTATCGCAACCTGCTTGAGCATGACTTTGAAGAGGCTTAGAACAACTTACCGCTTGGAAAAGTTAGAAATTTGGTTTCAACACCACGGAAAAATGGATTGGTACAGTACGGCAGTTTCGTGACCCCGCGTTCGCCGGACCTCACTCCATTAGATTTTTTTGAGAGTGAGAGTTACAAAGTGCTATGTTTGGTCACTTGTTTGAACATTTTTTATAATTTAACTTTTTTTGTAGCTAGTTTTTTTTAAGTAGTTTGTTTCAAAAAGTAATATGTGACGTGATCTACCAATGTAGAAACGTATTGTGTTGTACATCGTTGTATCAGTAATAAAAAAATGGTATTTAATACATGGTGTAATTTTTTTCACGGACCATGAAAAAATATATTTGATGATAATACTTAAAATACTTACTTAAAATTTTGAATTTGGTAGACCTCAAAAAGTGGTAACAAGAAAATCATATATTTTTGCGTCTCTTTAAATAACACCAGAAAAAAATAAAAATGAAATTGTCAAATTTCCGTTTTTTGCAGTATCTTTGGAACTGATGGAATATTTTGATTTTTTCTATCAACACGCCAGTAACGTTCAAATTTTGCAACTGTTATCTAATTAAATGCAATATCCTCCTTACGTCAGACACACTTTATAAAAGTTCTGTAAAAATGCCAATATTTATATACCATAGTAGAGTCCGCCGAACGATGTACCATTTTTACGATATAATCCGTTATTTAATTTTGGTAAATTTTTATGGTCTAAGAGCATAACTTCGCAATTCCACAATTTAGGTTCCAGAACCGCGGTACTTCGTGCATGCGAATACTGAAAGCTGACGGATTTATGTAGACTTTCATGGGTGAGATTCTTCGATTATTATTAGTCTTATACTTTAAAATGCTTATTATAAATATAAATGAAGGAGTAAATTTAGCAATAAAACAATGTTATAATATTTATTAAAAAAAGAGTTATTTTGTATCAAAATAATCGCAATCGTCGTAATATTAAACCCTTAAATTGGAAATCAGTTTAAGTTTTCTAGTGTGTAATTGGCAAATTCAACTTGAAATCGAGCTACCTCAATTAGTGCCTAATTGAATTAATGTAATAGTTTAACCAAAAAGAATTTGCCTACTCTTAAAATACAACAATCCGCACGGCACGGTCGGCTAACATTTTAAATACGGCCCTGGCTTGGGATACACGTGCTGAAAGCTTCCGCTTTAGAACAGGCGGGTCTTAAACTCATTCCGAAGTCAAAACTATAAAGGGTTGTAAAAACGGTATATTGTTGTGAAAAGCATACCGTCTATTACATCACTCAGCCGTCTAGTTGTAATAAATGAAATTTTTAATTCCATATTTCGCTTCTTACGGATTTAAGTGAGTGTTTGAAAAATTTGAAAAATAAATAAATAATTAATAATAATTATTTTCATGAAAAATTAAATTATTTTGATAAATGCCGAATTCAAAAGCTCCAAAACTCGTGTCTGAAGTTTATTTTCGGGATTCGAAAGCTCGACAGAATTAATAACACACGCCAAAGAGGTATTTGGCTAAATAAAGAAAATATTTCAATTCTGCATGCAAAAATATTAAGGTAGAACATCTACTCTCTTTAACAAAATGAGCTATCGCTGTGACGTACACAATCTTAATGAACGATTTAACTGAGATTTTTAAACACTCCTTTCAGCTTCATACGTTTTAAAACTAAAATTTTTAGGTAACTGTGTGCTAAATAAATTGATGTATTGTTTTCTTTGATTCTCTCTTGAGCACTGTACTATATTTTTGTTTGATATAATTGACGGTTTATACGAGGGCAGCGCCAAAATTTCCCGGCCTGAATATGAAAGGAACAAAGTAGAGTAACAATTTTTTATTATTTTTTAATATAATCAAATGAGCTAAATGCAAAATGAGCTAAAACAGCCTCTTTTAACTCAACTTCGTCGTTAAACCGCGGTCCGCGTAAGTCCTTTTTTAAATATCCAAACAAATAATAGTCGCTGGGGGTAATATCTGGGCTATAGGGAGGACAGGTGCATTATCATGCAAAAGACGCACGCCTCTGGTCAGTTTTCCTTGACGTTTTACACGTATGCAGTCTCGCAATTTATGTAATTATGTTGCGTAATATTTACCATTGACAGTATCATTAGTTTCTTTAAAATCTATCAAAAGAATTCCTTCACAATCCCAAAAGATCGTGACCATCACGTTTTTTGTTGACTAGCATACTCTGAATTTTCTTGGAGGTGCTTCACCCTTACGACGCCACTTTATTGATTCCTTTTTCGATAGAGGGTCATAATAGAGAACCATAGTTTCATCTCCCGGTACAATAGTTTCTATCACAGGCTTTGGTTCCGATCCACAGAATTCCAAAAAAGACCGCGCACACTCGACACTGTTTTTGAATAGCCGAAAGGTTTTTAGGAACTCATCTTGCACTAACCTTATGCATTAATGATTATGCAGGATTCGACGAACACTTGTATCAGAAAGCTTAGTAATTTCTGAGATTTCCTTGACTTTTAAACGTCGATCACTCAATACCACCTCTTCCACAATAGCAACAATATCTTCCGTTATGACCTCCACTGGTCGACTACTTCTTGAATCATCTTCAAGGGACTCCTGCCCCACTCGAAAATCTTTTGCCCATTCTTTCACTACAGGATACGAAGGAGAACTTTGGCCGTTTACATCATCCAGCTCTTCTTTAATAATTTTAGGTGCTAACCCTTTTGTCAAAAACTTTATGACTGCTCTATACTCAATTTGCATTATTTGCGACATTTTTTCGGACACGTCTTGTTTAAAATGCTGTCAATAAAAAACTATTTGACGCAAGACTTCAATTTTTTTTTCGCATCCTACTAAGATATATATTTAAAAAAAAAATTATCGCAATACTGGAGCTGCAACCTATGTGGGGCCAGGAAATTTTGGCGCTAACCTCGTAAAATGAACATTTATGTACTTCTTTTTTCCCCCCTCAGGTTAGATAGAACATGATACTTCTTTTAATTCTAATAATCTAATAATTTAAATAATAATAATTTTATTATTATTAAATTAAATATATTATCATTATTATTATTATTATTATTATTATTATTATTATTATTATTATTATTACATACATAGGATTGAGTAGGATTAAGATAAAAGTAATATTAGTATTATTACGATAGGTTCAAAGTGACGTTATTGATACGAACGTTTATAGAAATGTTGCTGGTGTTGTTTATGCAATGGCACGCTTGCAGTGTTGTTCGACACATTTTTCCGTTTCCGCGAGGGCAGACCTGAGAAAGTTGCAAACGGATATGATGTGTTGTCGATCTAAGAACGACCCTTTGTACTTACAGTCCGAGTGACGTCACTTTAAACTTACCGGAAATATACTGTACCAAAAGTGAATCATCTCGGAAGCCACGTAATAGCATGATTCCGATCCGAATGACCTCGAGTAAGCAAAACTATCTAACAACATAATTCTTGCCTGAACGTTCGTTTAGTTATTCTCAAAGAAGCGAAAAAATTAAAAGTTTAAAACGGGCTTGCCCTCGCTTTAATCTCACTGCGGCCAAACTTTTCCAATATAATACGTCTGGGGCGTACGTTCTTTACGAGACTTAACCGGTTCAATTTCAACTACGACTTAATCAACCGAAAAAGCCTCGGCGTAGCCAAAGTTCCGAAACAAAATCCATCCTCATTCGATGGTTGTTTTTGTCGTTTGCTTACGCAAAGGCCCGCCCTCGTTATCCCGCGGCTCACCTTTGAATCTAAAGCGGACGCGCGATGCTCAACATCCACCACAGTCTCTGTCACGATATTATATGCTCGTTAAATGACAAAATTCGACTAGTCGGCATTAATTAAAACCCGATTAATTTGTGTGCGACGTACTCGAAACAACTAACGGCGGGCGCTCAGAGGCTGCACACAACCAGATAACGACGGTGATAACGGCGATAAAGAACATTGACTAATTAACAAATACACCTAGCGTGCGTGACTGGTTAAAATCCTATTCTGTGCACTGCTCGTTTCGCAGTGTGGAGATTAGTTTATCTGCGGTAATGGAGGTCACCCGGTGAATGAATAAACATGTCAAACACAACCTTTTATTTCTTAAAGCTACAAATAAATAAATGAGAGTGGGCTAGTACCATCCTCAAGACGGCATCCGCTTATACTGAAACAAAGAAAACGTGAACAGCCGGCAACGCAGCAACCCGGATTTGATACTCACTATGACATCCACGATCCTAGGCTTTACGTTATTGACAGCGTGATTGTCTTCGCTTCTATTAAGCTCACGGCCATTCCCAACATTCCCACTTGCCACTTTGTCGTCGTCTACTTCTCCTCTACCTGTTAGCGCAACTTCAAGATCACTCTCGTCCTGCACTTGCAGATCAACGGAGCACAACCGTTCATCAACGTCTTCGACTATAGAATCCAAATCGTATCTCCTTTGGTTGTTTTCCAAGAACGCTTCCACCGTGGACGACACAAACTTCTTCCTTCTTCTAGAGTCCGAGTTGGTCCTCTTTGGTACCGGCTTCTTTACTTCCTCGACCTTCTGTTCCTCGCCGGCCCTACAATCGAGGTACTTCTCCCACGCTTCGAGGGTGCCTATCGACACTTCGGACGCCACCCGACGTTTCTCTCGTTTGACGTTGGTGAAGATCGCCTCCTCCGACTTGGATTTGGAAAAAGCGTTAACTTGCCTCTGCACGTACGAGTACCTCTTGAGTTCGTCTTGAGTGAAGTGGTGCTCGTCGCTCAGCCACCGTATTTTCTCTTCGTGGAACAGCACGAGCCTGACGTGCTTTAAGATCTCCTCCAGCGACGACATGATCTCCTTGTAGTGGTAGTCTTTGGCTTTTTCCAGAGACAGTTTCACCTCCGTCATTGTCTGGCTGGTAATCAAATTGGTTAGGTCGTTGAGCGCCGTTTTGGTCTCTTCTCCGATCTTCTCCGTGCACTGCTGCAGTATGAGGCACAAGTCCTTGAGGGTAGCCATGCCGCTTAGTACTTGGTGACGATATGTTAAAAATAAATCCCAACTTTCGCGTACGCAAAGCTAGTTGGTCGTCGCCAACAGATAACTCGTTATCACGCATTCAAAATCCGTTAGATTACGGAGAAAAACAAACAAATAAATTTTGCGTTAACGCGACAGGGACGGGTTTCCGATGACTGACAAAATATGTCAGAGAAACGGAACGTCGACAGCAGCGAATTTCTGTGGAGCGAGCTGACCGACGACACCCCTACCGATTCCGAAGCGAGCGTGGCCACGCTGGCGGACCAAAATGGCGAAAAATATTACGAGAAAGAAATGGCGGATAGGATTCTGCTAATCAAAGCGGGAGCCGACGAAATGAAAACCGAGCTTATGGCGATAGACTCGGAGAAAGCGAGGAACGATTTCAAGAAGTACGAGGAGTATTTCCTGGCAAAGACCATCGAATTGGACGAAATGGACGCGAAAGGGTCCGAGTATTTAAAGGAACTACGTAAAGACGCGATTCTATTTTTGCAAGAATGCTTGAAATACTTGGACGCGATGGTGTCTACGACGGAAAATACAAAGACGTAAAAATGTGCGTTTATATATATTTTTAATAAAAAATCAAACATAAGTTCCCTCAATCGTGAACGATGGATGCACTTTCAGTCTCCTTGTTCTGAATGTTCTCCTCCAGCTTCTCATCTAACTCGCGAAACAGCTGGAAGATATACTCGTACACCCCCAGCCTCTGCAGACTTTCGTCTATGTAATAGTACTCGGTGCTATCCTTCAGCTGTTCAAACTCTACGATTTTCTTTCGGAAAGGCTCGGCTTTCTTCAAAATCACTGTCAACTGGTTTTCCGTGTGACGCTCTGATTTAGTCGGTGAGTAGCCATCAAAGACTTCGCCAATTTGTTTTTCTGCCGCCGCGTCCACGATTTGGATTTCGCTCTCAACAGTGTCTTGTGTCTCCTCGTTCGGTCTTTTCTGACCTCTCTCGGTAGTGCCTTCAGGTATTGACTGGTGACC
Organism: Cylas formicarius; assembly: GCF_029955315.1. Classification (NCBI taxonomy): domain Eukaryota; kingdom Metazoa; phylum Arthropoda; class Insecta; order Coleoptera; family Brentidae; genus Cylas; species Cylas formicarius. The sequence continues at coordinate 25,986,848 of NW_026844326.1, read as the reverse complement.
AAAAGGCTGGGTAAAATCATCTATAACGTTTTGAAGCACAGGTTGAGTAAAATCCTTCTCTATACTCCCAATTTGTTTAGATATATGGAGTATGAGATGAGCAGGACTCACCTCTATTATTTTTTGATGGGCAGTAATGTTTTCATCTTGTTCGGATCGCTCAACTATTCTTTTTGGTTGACTGTCAGCACTGCAGCGAGTGCTATGTGGCCCTGGTTGAGTGATATGCTTCCCTCTACTCTCATTTTTTATAGGTAATGTTAGGTTGACATGATCAACATTAGTTTTTATTGTTATATTTGGGGCAGCAATGTTTTTATCTTGTTCGTTTCGCTCAACTATCCCTTCTGGTTGACTGTCAGCACTGCAGCGAGTGTTATGTGGCCATGGTTGAGTAATATCCTTCCCTTGACTCTCATTTTTTATAGGTAATGTTAGGTTGACATGATCAACATTAGTTTTTATTGTTATTTTTTGGGCAGCAATGTTTTTATCTTGGTGGTTTCGCTCAACTATCCCTTCTGGTTGACTGTCAGCACTGCAGCGAGTGCTATGTGGCCCTGGTTGGGTAATATCCTTCCCCCTACTCTCATTTGTTATAGGTAATGTTAGGTTGACATGATCGACACTAAGTTTTATTGTTTTTTTGTGGGCAGCAATGTTTTTATCTTGTTTGGGTTGCTCAACTATCTCTTTTGGTTGACTGTCAGCACTGCAACCAGTGCTATGTGACCCAGGTTGAGTAATATCCTTCCCTCTACTCTCATTTTTTATAGGTAATGTTAGGTTGACATGATCAACACTAGTTTTTATTGTTATTTTTTGGGCAGCAATGTTTTTATCTTGTTTGGGTTGCTCAACTATCTCTTTTGGTTGACTGTCAGCACTGCAGCCATTGCTATGTGACCCAGGTTGAGTAATATCCTTCCCTCTACTCTCATTTGTTTTAGGTAACGTTAGGTTGAGATGATTACTACTAACATTTATTGTTTTTTGGTGGGCAGCTATGTTTTTATGTTGTTCGGGTCGCTCAACTATTCTTTTTGGTTGACTGTCAGGAATGTAGTTCCCCATATTCACGTTTGCTTCTGGAGCTCGCTGTATATCATAGTTACTGTTAACATATGTTGCTTTGTCACTCAAGAATTCACCAGTGATAGAATTTTCGGCTGTGAGCGGATCGACACGATGCAAAACAATCACAGCTCTTTGGGGTAACTTATTTGATTCCTTGAAGTCAATGTCAGGTGCCACGGAGGTGGAACCAGCTCCTAGTTGATTTTCCACTCTTCTACTGGTAGAAGAGCCATTGTCATATTTCATCTCGTTATCAACGGGGTGCGCAAAGTCTCTGTTTGCCATCACGTCCACGCGAGTGGCGGTAGACTTGGAAAAAACTCCGCGAGAACTCAACGTTGCAAATTCAGCAGGTTCTACAGAAGTCGACGTCTCTTTTTGAGGGGCCTCTACCACCGATGATCTCTTCAGTTGTTGAATATTAACCACTGTTCGTTTCACTAGCATAGCACGTTCCGACGGGGTGATGGGTACCGGTCGAGTTGAAAGACACACCTCGTTTGCGCTCTGGGTTGCCTGTCTTGCAGTTCGCTCCACTTGTTCTGGGTGAGATTTTGCACTTCTTGTCGCATTGTTGGGCAACATATCGGAGCGAGCGTCTTTAGATATATGAAAAGATGTTTCTACAAACCCTGAAGTCTTATTTCGAGTTGGTTCCTGCTTTCGTTTGATTAGCGTGGCACCTTCCGAAGCAACTCCGATTGACGATTTGGAAGGAAGAGACTCACGCGTTTTTTTGCTGTTGTCAGTTTGGCGTCGTGTGGTGTCCGCCGGGTGGCGACGTGAAGGTTTTGCGTCTTCATTTCTTGCCGTCACCGGTTGGTATCTTTCTCTGGCGGGTCTGCTATCAATAAGATCTGAAACTTTGGATCCCTTTAAAGGCAAGGGGGGCAAGAATGAGTTACACACTTACCTGTACCGAAACAGCTACCCATTCTGTGCATCAGTGTCTTGAAAATACCTGCAATAGCAGCCATCACCAATCGATATTACGAGACCAATCTACTTACAAAAAAGTACCAGGATCACAAAAGCACTGCAGCATATGATGAACAGATTTTCGATCATTATTTCGCAGTTGAAACCGCCCTTGGAGTCTGTATAATGGTTAGCTTTTCTATCTAATCGGCGTTGCAAACTCTTATCTACAATAAGTTTTTCCCCGACACCGCATAAACGCTCTCACAGGACCGGTGCCAGTGAAAATCGCTTACTTACAAATTTCCAACTTGATAGAAAATTTACGAAAGGGTACAAGGGAAATACACGTGAAAGACCAATAGTTTTAATTTGGGAAACTATTTAAAGTCTTTATGAAATCCTTATTTGATGAGCAAGTATTTAGTCGAGCTATTTGATCGAGGAGGCTCTATGTGCTCACAGATATCCTCAAATCTTGTAATCTTGTAAGCCTTTCTTACACAGGGTGTTATGAAATTAGACATCAATATTTTAACAACGTATTCTGTGACCCAAAATAAGAATAAAAGTAGACAATCAAATAAGAAAATATTTACACAAAATCGCCATCGAAGTCTTACTTCCAGTAATACAGGATCATTTTGGATCATATTATTTGACATCCATATATATATATATATATATATATATATATATATATATATATATATATATATATATATATATATATATATATATATATATATATATATATATATATATATATATATATATATTCATCCGAGTGTTCGAAGTGTTTTCGGAGCGCGAGCATTGAAGATTCCAAGTGAGATTTTGGCGAAACGTCTGAAAGTTATTTTCTTAAAAGAAGAACATTTTCGACCACCGTTTCTAGAGCTCGAATTTTATGAGCAACTTACTGGTTCATATGAAAATTGGTATGTTTTGGTTCGAATGGCGGTTGTTAAAACTAACGTAAATGAAATTGTAAAAAACTTTTCCAAGCAATTTTTCATGCAGAATACGAAAATGTCAGAATTTTTGGCACAGAGCGTTTTATTTCCGAATTACTAATATAGAATTTTCCTATGGAACATCTTATATATTTTTAAATACTTAAAAAGGAATTAAAAATGCGGTTTGGACGATGTCTATTAATTAATTTTGTTATTGTTATATATGTTTTAAAATTGCATAAAAATTATCATGTAAAGTATTTCATTTTCAAATTTTATCCTCGCTTCGGTAATATGAAGTTTTCTTTCAAAATTTTGAAGCAACTGTCAGTAAATAAGTTTATTTGATAAAGTTAACGTTTTTTATATTACTTCATATTAAAAAAAATGTTTTAACGTAATGAAAAATATGATACGATTTAATGTTATGATGCGAAGAGCAAACCTTATTCAATATGTCTGCCTTAAAAAACCGAAGACGTATTAGAAAGGATCAGAAAATTATTGGAACTAACAATTCTGAGATTGTATTTGCATAATCTCTACATTTACCTGTAATAGCCATTGTTGGTCAGACGAGATAGGATAAGATATATAAAAATATAGATTCACGGCTTCATACTCCTTTGGAACTCTTTAGGTCCAGTTGAAGAGGTGGATCTGACTCCATTCATTCTGTTGCATATTTTTCCGTTAATATTCCTTCTCTTCTCTCTTGACTGCTCTTCTCAAGTCATTCCTCAACTTCCTCCAACCATGTTCTGGATCTTCCCCTCCTCCTTTTCACACCTGGGTTCCACTGTTACATAGTAAATATTGTTGTCGCCTCTCCTATTCTCCACACATGCCTCGATTACTTTACTCCTATTTCTTCTATCCTTGTCATTTAGTTCTCCCAGTACCTCATTACTGGTTCTTATCATTTTCGTCTACCTTCACAGCCCCAAGTACAGTTCTCAAGATTTTCCTTTCACCCACTTTTATTTTTTCTTCATCTCTTCACGTCATTGTCATAGTGTCTGCTGCATACAATAAAGTTGCTCTTATTATACCTTTGTAAATATTAATCTTTGAAGTTTTTGAATAAATCTTATTATTTTATTTAGCAGGTTTTCATTTTCATGAAGGGCTCCGCTGGTTAACGCTATTTTTTCCTCAATTTCAATGTATCTTTTTCGTATACTAGTTATCATTACTTCTAAGCACTTAAATCGGCTTACTGCCTCAAAGCTGTTATTTCCTATTTTGATCACTGCATTATCAGTTCTTCCTCCATAGATCATTATTTTCGTTTTCTTTCCTTCTCTTTGTAATCGATCGATATCGTCTGCAAACGCTATTATTTGACAATCTCTTGTTCTAATTTTTGGGCCGGTTATCAACTCTTTTGTTTATAGAGTCGTAAAACTATCTCAATCCGAGTCACTGAACCCATAATTAAAATAGCTTACATTTGCTTTTCTCTCCAGTAATTTCCAAATAAAGGACATTAAAATTTCTATCAAAAAGTACACTTCACCACAACCTTCCAAGGAGAATGCCCCCTTACATTCCAAATATGATATATCAAAAGTTCTTAATAAATATAACGTTAAAACCAGATTTACCACTTGTCCAGAAATCTCTCAACAACACGAAGCTGGACTCTAAATTGCATTCGATAAAACTAAAATTCTTGCATGTAATTTTTAATTTAATTTTCAATTAATGCCCAAAGGGATAAAATCAGGGTTTTCTCGATTTAGATATTGCAAAATGATATTAAGTCTTTCACTTATCACTTCTAAACGTTCAGGGCTATTATAATAAATTTTATTTTTTAAATATCCCCACAAAAAGTGTCACAAGAATTCAGGTCGGGGCTGTTGGTAGGCCATTTGATAGTTTCTTGCCTGCCTATCCAAAGCTTATATTTGTTATTTAGATAATCGATAACCAATTGGATATTATGTGAAGGTGTGCCCTCTTGATGCCAAAAAAAATTTAAATAATTCTATAACAACTGTTCTATTTCTGTTGCAAGATCATTGGCCATTCAAGGATCCTTCGTATATAATTGGTCCGACCGCCATATTGTTTAAAATAGCACACCATACGTCCGTGCTTGGATTTTTACTGCCTGCATTTTGTGTGGATTATTGGTAGACCAAGCATGCTGTTGTGAACGAAGCCTCATCCGTAAATATTATGTTGTTAAGAAAATTTCCATCTTCTTGAGATCTTCTATACATTTCAATACAAAATTGGAGCCTATATCTTTTATATTCATCCTGGAACATTCAGGATTTTTCTAAAAATTATGAAATATAAAAATTAAGAAAGTAAAACTGAAGGTTATGATGTCAAGTGTCTTAAAGTAAAGCACTATATTGAGGTCTTCATCAAAAGTTATTTCTATTGTCCTGGTCTTCCTTGTGACACTAGTCTGGTCCTCAAATTGTTTAATTCCTTTTTTAATTGTATTTATTTTCATCCTCAGTGTAACCCGTAACCCATTTCAAACATCTTAAGTTATTCAACTTACGCTGCAGATCTGCAAACATTGTAATAACAATTGCAAACATAGACAATATGGTTGCCATCAAGGCCAGCTTGACCATTTTTAAACAATTTGCCTATTGTCCATAAATCGAATGGTAATAACTTTTCAACTGAATAAATAAACTACAGTGAAAACTCCCTATAGCGAAACTCTGTATTACGAACAAAATTTATTGTACTATTAGAACTCCGTACAAAGCTATGTATTAATCCACTCTGTATAACGAATTTCTCACTCTGTATACTGAAAGAAAAAAGGGCACATCAGGTAACAAAGTAAGGAATGTAGGCCGACTTGTAATTAATAGAGTCTCTTACCTTCTCATAATTCCTTACCCTAATAAAACAATTTTAGCTATAGATGATAAAGTTGCTTTAATTCTGGAGATAGAAAGGGGAGAAAAGAAGAGTGATGTGGGACGTCGATACGCACTTACACCGTCGACTGTATCCACGATTTGGAAGTGCAAAGAAAAAATCATTCAGGCTGAAACGGCAGGCAGTTCTAGTAAAAAACTAAGAAAGCCAAAATTTGAAGATTTTTAGATTTTAAAACTAAAAGCAGAAAAGTTTGCTGAACAGCTTGACATTATCGATTTCAAGGCTTCGGCAGGATGGTTGGGGAAGGTGAAACAGAGACATGGTACAAATTATGGACAGATAAGTGGCGAAGCCCGTGATGTCGACAGAAACGTCACTAACGATTGGCAGGAGAAGACGTTGCTGAAACTAGCAGAAAAGTACCCTGATGATGACATTTTTAAAGCTGACGAGACTCGTATTTTTTACAAAATGACGTCAGATGAAACTCTTAACTTTCGAAGCGAAAAGTGTGTGGGTGGAAAACTTTCTAAAGAACGTATAACAGTGTTAGTCGCTGCCAATATGAGTGGGAGAGAAAAAAGAAAGCTAGTCGTGATCGGAAAATCAACTAACCCACGATGTATTACGAACATCAAGCATTTGCCGGTCACTTACAAGGCAAACAAGTCTGCATGCATGACATAGCAAATTTTTGAAGAGGAGATACGGAAATAGGATGCAGAATTAAAGGGGAGGAAAACATTACTTTTCTTAGATAACTGCCCTGTACATCCCCATATTCCAAATCTACGGAATATTGAATTGGCATTTCTTCCAACAATTCAACATTCCTATCGTCATGCCGGACTTATTACTGAGATAGAATGCGAACAGGACTTGGATAAGGCAGTTTCAAACAATTACGTTTACAAGTGAGGGGCGAGAGCGGAAGCCATATTACAACAAGCAAGAAAGGGTGAGTAAGAGCACCAAGAGGAAGAAGAAGATGAAGAAATTGGTCTGGGACCACCACCAACCATACAGTAATACTCAGTAAAGCTGCTAGAGAATTTTTTTATGTATCATGGCAAAGATAGAAGAAATGGTGAAAATATAAGCGAAAGTACGAGATGCGTATTGGCATACTAAAAAAATTGAAAAGAAAATGACCGATTAATTAAAACATTAAATGTAGTTCTTAAATATTTATATAAAATGTTCCTAAGTAGATGTTAAAATATGTATATTTGTGAAGTTCCTGTAACTCTTTATAACGGAAAAAAAGAAGTCCCCCCAATCATTATATGTTTTTGAAATCAGGAAAAACAGATCTGCGATTGTAGTTTGTTTTTTGTGACACTTGCATAAGATAATAGAGTAAAAATCTTTGTATTTACATTTTTTTATCTTTCAAAATTAACCCTGTAGGCGGTGTCACAATATTATGAATAGCCCGGTACATGTTTTTTATTTCCCCCCATTTTTTAATAATTTTAATAATACCGTTATTATAAAATAGTGCATTGTTAATGGTAACAGTGATACGACCCAAGAAAATCTTGCAGTTTCAAAGATTCCTTCTTGTTGCAGCGCTCAATTGGCCGCAGCGAGCAGGACAGATCAGCGAGCGTCCTGCGTCGGTATAGAAAGTTCCGGTCGACGACAACCACCTCCGTTGCTGAGGTCCAGGACGCTACCAGCCATCGTGGTGCCTGGCGTCAACATACTGCAGGCGCAGTTGGGTAACTACAAGCAAGGTAACGTTGGTTTAAAGCGTCTCCTCGTCGTCTATACCAATGGCGCGCAATCCATGACCACCGGGGGTCGCGAGGAAAATTTTCAGAGTAGCCAAATTTAAAGAACTTTATATGACAATAAAAAATATAGCCCGGATTAAATATACAGTGGTAAGGTGGAAGCCTGAAAACTGTATGTCCTAGATTTTTTGTATAATTATCACAGTCCTTAATTTTGTAGGTTCAAGCTGTGTAGGACCTCAGTTAATTGCTTTTTGGTATAAGCTTCGTGAAGATAAATGTCGTTATTATACATACACACAACCATATTTAGAGCCAGCATGCAAAATAGTAATTCTTTTACCCCTTTTTGATGGCGCGTTTGTTTTACACTTATCAGTTGAGTCAACCCAACCCTTTTCCGAGGTATCGTAAGTGTCGAACCAGGTTTCATGCAAGTAAATAATTGACCTTTGTTGTTCCCTGTAAATCCTATTTTTTCTAGATATTCCAGTCCCCATTTCCGAATTCTAAAAGATTCCATTAAAACTTGCCTTTTGTGATTTTTTTTAAATCTAAAACCCATGTGTTGAATACACTTCCATAAGGTAGTTCTGCCACATTTAACACCGGTTTCATTTTTTTCAAGCCTCCTAATTAAGATATCTAATGTAGGCACGCTTTGTTCCTCGTATAACTGGTAAATTTTACGCCGTATTATATCTTGATGAGAAAATGTCAGCATCGCTTCTTTTTTTCCTCGCTGAAATGGGATTATTCACAATTTTCCATACAGTTGATGTTGAAATTTTCGTCAATGTGGCGGTTTCTTCTAAAGATGCTTGCTTGCTGGCACCACGTTCAATGAGAGTCAAATAAACATTATTTATAACTTCCTTAGTCTCGATAGAATAGTGTTTTCTACATTTGGGCGGGAGCATCTCCTGAGATGCACTAGCCTCGCACATATTTTGCATAATTCGCACACGATCCGACACACGCTGTATTACACACGAAATAAGAATGATTGCTAATAAACTTAAACTAAGTAGTATACCAAACCAAAGAATATTAAACACAGGTAGGTATAAAATTATTTTCTATTACGGACCACAATTTTGCCTGAATTTAAATTCCGAAATTTTTGGTAATAATCTTGTTGCATTGTATGTTAATGACAATCCTTGGATAATCCCATTCAAAAGCAATTGGTCACTTTCTTATATTTATGAAGAGACTATACCCAACTCCCAGAAAATAACAAGAATGACAATGATAATGATGAACCAACACCTACTAAGCTTAGAAAGAGTGTAGACGAAAACCGAAATAAAAATGAATCCAGTGACACTATTGCTACTTCAAAAATTAAATTAAGAAAATATCGAGTTTATTAAATACGGATTTACATTTTGCGTTGTCAATGGGGAAGAACGTCCCTATGTTAATTGCTCGGATAAATTAGCAAATGTAAGTTTGAAACCTGCTAAATTAAAAATACATTTGGACATGACATAAAGAATTTGCAAATAAATCTGAATTTTTTTTTAAAAGACGAGCTGAAAGTATGAAAAATCAAACTGTATTTTTGAAAACATATACAACAATTTCTGAAAATGCTCTACGGGCATCCTTAAATGTTTCATATTTAATAGGAAAAAAATTGATATCGCATACCATTGGAGAATCACAAAGTGACACCAATTATGTATGGAGAAAAATATGGTAACTATTTAAAAACAATACCAATATCAAGAAATACCATTTCAGCCCTATCACGTAATATAGCATCAGTTCTGTTCATTCGAATACAAAACTCTCCTGTGTTTGATCTACAACTTGACGAAGCTACAGACATTACTGAAATGTCTCAATTAATTGTTTATTTGAGATACGTTTTTGAAGAAGACGTATCAGAAGAAATTTTATGTTGTACAAGATTAGAAGGAAGAACAGCTGGAGCGAAAATATTTGAAGTTAATAACAGATATTTTGCTGCAGCATTTACAGGTAATAAGAAAGGACTTAAAGGGTTAATAATAAAATTCCTCCTCATATAGTATTCAATCATTGCATGATACATAGACAAGCTCTAGTTGCAAAAGACATCGATGAAGAATTGTACAAAGTATTACAGCATGTTTTTATTGTAATTAATTACATTAAAGGCAACAGCCTAAACAGTCGTCTCTTTTTAATACTCTGCATGAGATGGGTTCTGAGCATGAGACGTTATTACTACATACCGAAGTCAGACTTTTGTATTTTTGATTTGAGAAACGAACTTTACAATGTTTTGGTGGAAAAGAAACATATATTGGCACATTCATTCATTAATGAAGATTGGCTCGGAAAACCCAATTACATGGTTCACATTTTCGAAAAACTTAACGATTTGAATTTGAGTTTGCAGGGTGAGAGCACAAACATTTCAACATTGAGCAGTAAAATCGAAGCTTTTAAAAATAAGCTGATACTTTGGCAAGAAGAATTAAACAAAAACAACATAGACATGTTTCCGTGCTTTTCAGAATTTACTAATGAAAGTAATATAGATTTCATGTTATTTAAAAACATCGTTTCCCATCATTTGATAAAATTGGGAGAAAACTTTACGAAAAGGTTCGAGAAATTTTCAGATAAAGAATTAGATTATTAATTCCAATATCCCTTTAAATGAAATAGAACAGTTAATTGATATTTCAAGTAACGAAACTCTGCGTATTCAATTTAGGTCTCTGACTTGCCAAAATTTTTTGTTAATTATTACCATTCAAATATCGATCTCAATTAACCAAAATTTTTTGTTAATTATTACCATTCAAATATCGATCTCAATTAGTTCCAGAGGATGACTTACGGATTGCGATTTGCCATAAAGTTCCGGACATGTTTGTACTCATATGCATAAATAAAACCATTTTTTCGCAAAATCATGTGTTGTGTAAAAACCTCTAATAAAAGTAAATTTCAGAAATAGTTTCATTTTAACTACGTTGACGGTTAAAAAAAAACTCTACTGTCTACTCAGGGGTCGCGACAAATTGTTTTAAAAAAATGGTTTTAGCAAAGGAAGATAGGTTGCGCACCACTGGTCTATACGATTGAATCTTTTCAGACGGAAGCGCCTCGTTGAAGCCGAACCTCTCGGCCCGTCTATCTGCCGCCAGAGTCTCTTTCAGCAGGGACGACTCGTATGACGTGCGAAGGAAATCGGCAATCAGCAGACTCTGCGGCAACGGCAGTTATGGGCCGGAACGCGGTGAAGATGGTACCCTGGTCCTCAGGTGAGACGATTCGAGGGGATTTTTCCATTTGACCCTTATCCCTTCGGAAGGAATTTTATTTCCATGTTTATTAAAAAGGAGGGCGTAGGAGCTTTTTGCGTGAGCGGAATGCCGACGGTGAAGAGTGGGGAAAAAAGGGCCGCGGAGAGGGGGGGAGTCGTCGTCGATTATTTTTTATCGATGTAGGTCAGCGGAGACGGGTGCGCGAAACAAAAATAAATATCCAATAAAATAAAGGGGGCCGACGCGATCCCGGTGTAGGGAATTCGTCGGATGCCTTCGGCGGTTTTTTTTATACGGAAATTGGGGGATATCGCAGGGTTTTCCGGCAGCAACTTTTATGGGGTGCATGTGAAATGGGTAGGTATATTTTAAAAGGTTTTATTTTATTTTTTTAAGGAAGCCGTAGTGCAATAGTTTCACTGTCAAGTAAGTCACGATGTATTTCTTTGATATATATGATATAAAAAATATACATAGACATAAGAACGTTTTTGATGGTTACTTAGTGGTTAGCGTTAGTATGGTTCAACGTAGAATAGAAAAAATGGATGCCTTTAGTAAAAACTGTGAGGAAATAAAATATAAATGCATACAGATTAACTGGACTAAAATTACCAACCACTGATTTTTTCGCAACCCTTATTATTTAATTTGAACAAGCCACTGAAATTATAGGCCTTTGTGCTTTTGTATCTTACCTCTTTTTCGAACGGAAAAATAAAAATTGATACGGAATAAACTTAGTTCTAAAAAAAAGATCAAAATGACCAGCAGCATTTTTTAATATACCCTGTATTCTTTATGGTAAAATTTGCAGAACCACTTCGTAAATTACGCATTTTACTACTTTCGTTCCTATTTTGATTTAAGTTCGATATTGTACTAAATTTTTTCAATTTTTCTGTTGTTCTTCTTTTATTGCTTAGTATTCTTTGTTACTGATTAGCAATGAAATAATTCAACAACTAACGTAGCATTGCACCTATTTCTTTAACATCATGATAGGGATTTATCAATTTGAAGAAATTTTTCACATATTAAAAAATATATCTAATTTACTTACTATTATAAGAATATTTTAAACTATACTTTCCCATAATAAAAAACAACTCTGAAATGTTTTAGGAAGCCAGTATCAGAATCATATTTTATTAAAGGGCAGAAATTAGTATTAATTAATTATAATTATAATACAGTCAAAACTCCCTATAGCGAAACTCGGTATTACGAACAAAATTTTTTGTACTATTAGGTCTTCATATAACGCTCTGTATTAATCCACTCTGTATAATGAATTTCTTACTCTCTATACCGAAAGAGAAAAGAGCACATCAGGTAACAAAGTAAGGAATGTAGGCCGACTTGTAATTAATAGATTCTCGTACCTTCTCAGAATTCCTTACCCTAATAATCTAATTACCGAGAACCTGATCGTCCTAAGTGTTTTTCTCGTAAGAAACAGATTATGTTAATTGTATCAATCAGTTCGAATTTGACTTAGTGAATACGGCGAGCATGGCGAGTAATCGAAAAATGTTATCTCTAGATGATAAAATTGCTTTAATTAGTGAGAAAAGAAAAGTGATTTGGGACGTCGATACGGATTTGAAGATTTGGATCGGGCAATGTTGCAGTGGTCCCAACAGCAACATCTTTGACCTATGGTAAAACTAAAAGCAGAAAAGTTTGCTGAACATCTGGGCATTATCGATTGCAAGCCCGTGATGTCGATAGAAATGTCACTAACGATCGGCTAGGGAAGATGTGGCCAAAACTAGCAGAAAAGTACCCTGCTGTCGATATTTTCAATGTTGACGAAACTGGTATTTTTTACAAAATAACGCCAAATAAAACTCTTAAATTTCGAAGCGAAAAGTGTGTGGGTGGAAAACTTTCTACAAAACGTATAACGTATAACATCAAGCATTTGCCGGTCACTTACAAGGCAAACAAGTCTGCTTGGATAACATCGCAAATTTTTGAAGAGCAGATAGGGAAATGGGATGTAGAATTTAAGGGGAGGAAAATATTACTTCTCTTAGATAACTGCCCTGCACATCCCTATATTCCAAATCTACGGAATATTGAATTGGCATTTCTTCCATCCAAAACAACAAGTGCATTACAGCCGATGGACCAGAGCAGAGCGTAATAAAAAGTCTTAAGAGTCGATACAGGAAAAACATTTTAATGGAAATGATCGGGTCCGAAGACAAATTTTTCATTAATATGCTAAATGCAATCAACTTTATTAATAAAGCTCGGAAAGAGGTGACAGCAGAAACAATTCAACACTCCTATCGTCAGCCACTAAGCGAGCAGATAAAGCAGTTTCAAGCAACAATCACTTTTACAAGTAAGGAGTTGCAAGATTTTATGGTGATAGATCAGGATTTGCCTGCTACAGCAGACTTGACAGAGGAAGCCATATTACAACAAGCAAGAATGGGTGAGGAAGAGTACCAAGAGGAATATGAAGATGAAGAAGTCGCTCTGCGACCACCACCAACCATTCAACAAGCCCTATATTGAGTAAAGTTGCTAGAGACATTTCTTATGTATCATGGGGAAGATGCCCCTCTAGAGGAAATGGTGAAAATACAAACCAAAGTACGAGGTGCGAATTGGCATACTAAAAAAATACAAAAGAAAATGACCGGTTATTTGAAACATTAAATGTAGTTCTTAAGTATTTATATAAAATGTTCTTAAGTAGATGTTAAAATGTGTATATAAAATAATTAATATTAAAGAACACATATGCGTATTTTTATTTTTCAAGTTCCTATTACTCTTTAGAACGAAAACTCCTTATAAAGAAAAAAATAGGCAGTCCCTTCAGTTTCGCTATATAGAGTTTCGACTGTATATATGTTATTAATCGGTGTTGCCACAAATCACTACACCCATAAACTGCGACACTCTATCGATCTAATCTGCGATGATACTGCTTCTTCGAAAAAGCATAGAAATTTTAAATGGAACACCCTGTATATTATTCAGTTTTCCGATCCGTCAATACTTTGTGATTGTTTTTGAATAATATATTCCCATATCCATCTTCAGTGGTTTTCGAAAAATTATTTATTTTTTGTATTTTTCAATCAAAACATAGCTTCAATTACATTTTTATTAGTACGACACTGGAGCCAGTAGAAGTAGGAGCCAGTTTAAGATACAATGGTGAACACTTCGAATACCCGAATACCGAATGTAAAAATTTGATTAATTTTTCTGTATGCAATTCTTATATAATATTTGGTTAGTGTAAATAGTTTTTAAAATATTTTTCCAACATTGGTTTAAAGCTTTTCTTAATTCTGGCAAATTGGCTCTTGGTCGTGAGTTGTAAATCAAGATTCGTTTCATTAAATTTGCATGTTCTGGATACAAATTCATTAAAATAGCATTATAATACTGGTTTCATTCCATTTTGAACGGATATTATCGAAAAAATTTGAACCATAATCAATAATGGGTATATCCTTATGGAACTGTCAAACGAACATAACATAACATAAGGTTGATGTTTCATGGCCACCTCAAAAGTAATTCAGTTTTCAAGGAAACTTGCTTTTATTTCAGTCACCAAAGGATTTAGGTATACGTATGATTTAAAACTTACAAAATAATGTACAGTACCTTCCTAAGCTACGTTCAAACTTTTGACTTTCCACTGGCTCCAGTGTCGTAGTAACAAAAATTTAATTTAAGCTATTTTTCGGAATGAAGAAAATTGTTCATTTATAAATTTTTTATTTACTAATTAAATTATAAACTTTTTGATAAAGTGATCATTTAAAATGTCAATGTTGTTGCTATTTTTTCAAAGAAGCGGCAAACTGTAAACACATATATAATCTTATGCTTTTAATTCTTCTAAAGTGACTAGGAAAGTGAATAAAAACTTCAATAGGCAGGACAAAAAGCCAAACTTAAGCTAAATAAATAGTAGTAATTGTCCTTCTTTGAAAAACTGGCGACAGAAGTTCGAAGCTCCTAATAAGTCATTGATTTTTGGGCCATTATTCCAGCTAACACTACCGCAGCTCAAAGCTGAATTGTTTTTGTTAGTAAATTGCCTAAATCCCGAAATCACTAACTGATAATTGAGAGAACTTTTAAACACTCGCTATATTGATAAATTGGTGTGTAAGAAAGCAATTTTTGAAACTAGTCGAACGATTGTAATAACTGTAAGCGACCATTATCCACGATTGTCTTTTCAGGGTACCAGCACCACATGTGGTCGCCGCTAGGGCCTACCGCATGCCTTTCCCGCAGCACCAGCCGCAGCAAGGAGGCAGCACGCCTCTGTTCAAAATTGGAAAACTGCTCACCCAGGGCGGATCGCGTACACAGATGGTCGTAGACGATGCGAACGTCATCAGAAGGTTGAGCTGGGAAAGGTAAGAACCGTCAAGAGCTTAGTTCCAAATAGCACAAAAACGTCCTCCGGGACATACCGTATATCCTAGGGATATACTGTTTCAATTAAGGGACATCCTTAAGATGTCTCAAGGATATGCGATGTTACTAAATGGAACGTCCACAGATACTTAGGATGCAGGATGTTTGTTAAGACATACTAAGGATATCCAGTTATACTAGTTGAGACGTCTTTAGTATATCCGACTGTGACGATATAGGATTTTATATAGATATATCAGTGGATCTCACTTAATTATTAGGTTATTTCCAACAGTCTATGAGAAATACTGAAAACGTAGTAGTCCAATTGGTTGTACAACAACAAAAATTCTATACTAGTATTTGGTACTCGCTTGTGATTGAATTAACCTATATTTAATCTTTAATTTTGCTTTTGATGGAAAAAGTGAAGGACTGCCGATTGATACCATTAATAAAACACATTTTGTACACATTTTTTTCTATTGCAGATATGAACAAATTGTAGGTATATAATATAGCAAAAATATAGAACAACTTAACCTAAACTATCTTAAATATAGAGTAATATAACGGGTGATTCAATAAGAGTTTCCACATTACAATCTGAAATATTTTTGAAACGCCACTGTATTTGTTTAATATCATATGAGATTTCGAACGTCAAAACATAAACAAAGTTAGTCATGTAGCAATATACGACTGAACAACGTGTAAAAATTGTGCAAGCCTCCTATGAAAATGGTCGATCAAGAAAAAATTCATTTCGACCTTCTGAGAGGACAATTTGGAATGTGGTTCAAAAATTTGAGCAAACTGGATCTGTAACTAACCTCAAAGTCCCTCAACGTGCTCGTGCAGCTCGGTCAGATCAAAATATTGCCATTGTTCGCGAAGGTGTAGCCGAAGATCTAAAAGACTTGCATGTACACCCCTATAAAGTCCAAATAACTCAGGAGTTGAAACATCGAGATCATTTGCAGAATGGATACGAGAACAAGGGGTTCATTTTTCAAAGAAAATCATCTTTGGCGATGAGGCACATTTTCACGTTGGTGGCTTTGTAAACAAACACAATGGGATTATATTTGGGGATTAGAAAATCCAAGAGAGATTGTTCAAAAAGCAATGCATCCTCAAAAAGTGACTGTTTGGTTCGGAGGAATAATTGGCCCTTTTTTTCGAGGATAATGCGGAGAACGCTGTTACGGTTAATGGTGTTTGCTATCGAAACATGATCTCTGTTTTTTTCTGGGAGCAGTTGGAATGTATGGACATTGAAGATTTGTGATTCCAACAGGATGGAACCACTTGTCACACATCCAGAGAAACGATGCAATTGTTGCGGGGCAAGTTTCCTGGTCGGATTATCCCACGTAACGGCGATATCAATTAGCCGCCGCGATCATGTGATCTTACTCCCCTAGATTTTTTTTTAGGGGTCTCTCAAAAGCAGAGTGTATAGAAATAAACCAAACACTATTCCAGAGCTGAAACAGGAGATTAGACGCGAAATAGCCGTGATAGGCTAGCCGGATAGGAATAGTGATAGGGGGTCATTTGAATGACATCATCTTTCATACCTAATTGTAATACGCTAATCTAAAATCGCAAATAAAAATGTTTGTATATTTTTATATTCTTCCTAGTTTTTTTTTTAATTTTAATGTGGAAACCCTTATTGAATCACCCTTTATAATATCTTGCACTAGTACTCTCATGAAAATGGTCTTAGATTTCCAGAATTTATGTGTTTCATTTCATTAAATACAAACTCTCATCGGTAGGATCTCTTTTATGATGGTAGGTACTATCGCGCGCAAAAAAAATTAGAACAAATGCGACTTTTTAGTTTGACAATAAAAGTCTATTTTCATGCAATATTTTTTGTCAAACCATGTAAATAAGCTAATAGGTATATAGGTTACAAAAAGGCAGTTTTATCTTAACTTGGTCCAGCAATCACTCCTTAAAAATAGTATCAACTAAGCAATCGCCATAATATATATTTTATTAAATTATATTTTTATATATAGGGTTTTTCAATTAAAACTCCGCACGCCAATAAGTCCAAAACGAAAAGAAATATTTAATTTATGTAAAAAGTAGTCAAAGTGTGGGGTCAGGTAGATATTTCCTAAAGTTTAAAAAATTCGACGCCTGCAGAGAGCTGGGCGTCGCGACGCGTCGAAAAATTATTCGATTGCAGAGACTTTGGAAATACGCGCATACAAAAGTACATATTATTTAAAAACTTTTTTGTTATTTACTCAAATTTATTTACTTTACCCGTTTCTAAGTTATATCGATTTAAAGTAAACATTTCTTGATTAATAAAAAATGTGATTAACGCTTATTTTTACAAGTATGCCATGAATGTTAGTTACTATGGCAACCATTGTGATCGCAGTTGTTTTAAGTGCAATTACAAACGTAAGTTGTTATTGCTGTATCAAAAAATTGTCACATTTTGTCAAAAGAAATATCCAAATTTGTTCGGTTTAAAAAAAAATAAGAATTATTATGTGAAAATGGTGCAATTTAGCAATGAGGAAAAAGTAGACATGTTACTGGTGTTTGGAGAATGCAGATGCAATTGTAGAGAAGCAAAAAGAGTTTACGCACGGCGTTATCCGCATAGAAGAGTCCCCGATGCAAAAACCTTTTCAAGTTTATGTAAAAACTTAAGAGAATATGGCAGCTTCATAAAACCTAAAAGAGATAGGAACAGGACGGCTACAAATGATGAAAATACTGCTGCTGTAATTCAGCAGGTTGATAATAACCCCAAGATATCCCTATCAGAGATAAAAGAAAATACCGGTGTTACCATAAGTTCTTCGTGGAGAATTCTACATAGAAACTCTTTTCACCCGTACAAAAGTAAACTAGTTCATAAACTAGAACCAGGCGATTATGCTAGAAGAATGTATTTCTTAGCGACATTGTCCGATTTGTATAGTCAAGATGCAAATTTTCTCTCGAAAATTTTATGGAGCGACGAAAGTCGATTTCAAAATAATGGAATCGTTAATAGACACAACTGTCGTTTTTGGTCCGAAAACCATCCTCGTTGGATTACAGAAAGAGGTAACCAACGAATTTTTAGTATCAATGTTTGGTGCGGCATATTAAATGGATTCCTTATTGGACCTTACTTTTACGAAGGAACTTTAAATGCAGATCGCTATTTAAGATTTCTTCAAACTACACTTCCGGAACTATTAGAAGAAGTGCCTCTTGACACTAGAATGAATATGTGGCTACAGCAGGATGGAGCGCCTGCACATAATGCCCAAATAGTAACGAGGTATTTGAACCGAGAATATCCCAATAGATGGTTTGGTACTAATGGAACGGTAAGGTGGCCGGCGAGTTCCCCGGACATTACACCACCAGATTATTTTCTTTGGGGCTACGTAAAAAACGTTATCTATGAAGAACCTATCGAAGATATGGCTGATCTCATTAACAAAATTAGTGCAGCGTGTGCCGCTATCTCCTACAAGTGACCCAAGCTCATCTGTTAAAAGTTTTTGGTAGTTGTGTTCGAGCAGATGGACATAATTTTGAACAAAATTTTTGAAATGTCTTATTATGTAGTTAATTGCAATAATAATTTTGGTTATTAACTTGTAGGTATTTTACTGTTTTTTTATTTATTTATCATGTTTTCAGAACTAAATCGATAAAAAATAATAAATAAAATCATACTAAAATAGTTGAAATCTATTGTTTGTAATTGCACTTAAAACAACTGCGATAACAATGGTTGCCATAGTATCTAACATTCATGGCATACTTGTAAAAATAAGCGTTAATCACATTTTTTATTAATCAAGAAATGTTTACTTTAAATCGGTATAACTTAGAAACGGGTAAAGTAAATAAGTTTGAGTAAATAACAAAAAAGTTTTTAAATAATATGTACTTTTGTATGCGCGTATTTCCAAAGTCTTTGCAATCGAATAATTTTTCGACGCGTCGCGTCGCCAAGCTCTTTGCAGGCGTCGAATTTTTTAAACTTTAGGAAATATCTACTTGACCCCACACTTTGACTACTTTTTACATAAATTAAATATTTCTTTTCGTTTTGGAGTAATTGGCGTGCGGAGTTTTAAGTGAAAAACCCTGTATA
Organism: Cylas formicarius; assembly: GCF_029955315.1. NCBI lineage: Eukaryota > Metazoa > Arthropoda > Insecta > Coleoptera > Brentidae > Cylas > Cylas formicarius. Next base: position 25,967,476 of record NW_026844326.1, on the reverse strand, counting down.
CTTTATTTATATTACATTTAAGTCCTAATTCTTTTTAAAAAACATAATATCTGCTTACTAAATATTAATATGGCCAATTTTAATATTGAAAATTTCTCCTTTTTCTTCATGCCCGACCAATTAAATTTCATTGCAAGTTCATTTGAAATCAGCAGGGTCACAGCTTGTTTTACAACCTCACAACTGCTACGGCCGCCTGAACTTGCTATTTCATTGACCTAGCAAAATAATAAAAAAACAAGGCATGATGTTCATAGACTATATAACAATGCTCCGTTCAGCTAAGTAAAATTTATCAAATCTTATGATATATATTACCGTACATGAATTATTAGTTCTTCAGTAATTAATAATGTCGCAAAAAATGAAATGAGAGCACTGAAAGCAGGAAGCACAGCACGCAAAATACTAAAAATAGACGCCAAGTCGCCATATACCGTATACCGCCAACAAGAACAAGGCTAAAAAGATGGCGGACGACGAGGCGGAGGAGAAGCCGACGAGACCCGAGCGAGTCCGACACAGCACCACCGCGAGTAGTTGCGTCATTGATTGCAGCCGAACAGTGTTGTCAAATGGGATCTTACAAACAAATATATTATTTTTTACTTAGACGAATCCGTATTTTCAGCGGTATTTTTATTGAAAAAGCGTTTCTTGTCTCGTTCGCGTCCAAAAATAATAAAAACAAGTTGATTTTAACGGTTTGATTCCGGTTTTTTTAGGACTTGATAACATTGACGTCGATACAGATATTCACAAATCTAAAAAAAACAAGTATTTTTCTTCTCAGTTGAAAATTTAACTTTTTAGGTTTCATTTTGTTTTACGGTTTTTCTCATTATGGCGCAAGGGGATATCCTCAGGCCATCTATTTAGAGGTTATCTGTGGTATGTCGTGTACAGTAAATCCTCATGCTATCCATTCAGAGGATATCCCTGGGATGTAATATCCTCCACATGTCCCGGGACATGCGACTGGCCGGACATACTGCGGTTATGGTGTGCTCTCTGGGATGGTCATGAAAATATGGTGGTTGGACCGCGTCATCTGAAAGCTAATGTAATGCTACAAGATATTTTGGACTCTGTCTTTATTATTTAAAATATCCAGTATCTCCCGTTGACCACATGACCAGTTGAAACGTGTATCATTGTCCATTACCTTCGAACAAACTCACCAAGTAAACTCAACGAATTCGTCAAGCAAACTACCAAAAAACAAAAAGAGAAGGAAAAGAACAACCTTTGCGCGAAAACGAAGAACTTTGCTGATAAAACTCCAATTATTAACGTCAAAACTTTGCGAACATAATCGGTTAACCAAAGTTTAATTTACCAACGTAAAAATTAGTTTAGTTTTGTTTTTGATGGTTAAATCGGGTAAAATAAAAGGGGGCGCTGAGCGGAGTTGGAAGATACTTTTCGTCGCCAATTAAATCGAAACAATTCTCTTGACCTCGACTAAAAATATTCCGAGTTGAGTTTAATCTCGGGGGTGTCGTATAAAACGGGAGATTCGGGCGGCGTGGCAGAAGGGGGTGGGGCGAGATTTAATTTAGTTTCGCCGGTCGCGAACGGATCGTTTCGAAGAACAATGAAAAACGGCCGTAATGAAAAAGCGAATATCTTTGGATTTTATTCATGTTTAATAACCCGGAGGATTTCGAAGGGATGCCGCGCGGAGCGGGGCATACGCGGCGAAGCGAATCCGCATCGCCAATAATGTTAATGAAGTTTTGGGTTAATTTTTAGCGAATGCTCGCACAAAATTCTATTCTTATTATTGCGATTGGAATACACAGATTGAAATTTAGGTTCATATCTGTTTCGTTTCAGTATTATTTTTGCACTGTATTCGTAGGGGAACAGAAGTCAAAATGGTATGGTCTGTTGATAGATATAAGAAAGTGACCACTTGCTTTTGAATGGGATTATCCAAGGGTGGTTATCAACATACAATGCAACAAGATTATTACCTAAAGTTTCGGAATTTCAATTTAGGTAAAATTGTGATCCGTAATAGAAAATAATTTTATACCTACATGTGTTTAATATTCTTTGGTTCGGTATACTACTTAGTTTAAGTTTACTAGTAATCATTCTTATTTCGTGTGTAATACAACGTGTGTTGGATCGTGTGCGAATTATGCAAAATATGTACGAGTCTAGTGTATCTCAGGAGACGCTCCAGCTCAAATGTAGAAAACACTATTCTATTGAGACTAAGAAAGTTATAAAGAATGTTTATTTGACACTTATCGAACGTGGTGCCAGAAAGCACGCATCTTTAGAAGAAACGGCCACATTGACGAAAATTCCAACATCAACTGTATGAAAAATTGTGAATAATCCCATTTCAGCGAGGAAAAAAGAAGCGATGCTGACATTTTCTCGAGTTTAGATGAAAGTGATCAAGATACGGCGTAAAATTTACCAGTTATACGAGGAACAAAGCGTGCCTACATTAGATATCTTAATTAGGAGGCTTGAAAAAGATGAAACCGGTGTTACATGTGCCTGAACTACCTTATGGAAGTGTATTCAACACATGGGTTTTAGATTTAAAAAAATTTACAAAAGGCAAGTTTTAGTGGAATCTTTTAGAATTCGGAAACGGCGACTGGAATTATCTAGAAAAAATGAGGATTTACAGAGAACAGCAAAGGCCAATTATTTACTCGGATGAAACCTGGTTCGACACTTATAATACCTCGGAAAAGGGTCGGTTTAACTCAGTGTAAAACAAACGCGCCATCAAAAAGAGGTAAGAGAATAACTATTTTGCATGCTGGCTGGATGGTTGGATTTCAAATGGACTTTCTCTGTCTGCGAAAAATATTAAATATTCTTCTCTGGATTACAATGAAGACACCGCCGCTGATTAATTTGAAAGTTGATTTAAAAACAAACTAGTTCCAAACATTCCTCCTAATAGCGTCATTATAACGGACAATGCAATTTATTACAGTAGACAGTTGACTAAAACCCTTTCCTCATGTGACACAAAAGCAACAATCCAAAACTACATGTATAATAACGACATTTATTTTCACCAAGATTATACCAAAAAGCAATTAATTGACGTTCTACAAAGCTAGACCCTACAAATGGAATACGCCTGTGATAATTATGCAAACAATCTTGGACACACAGTGTTAAGGCTTCCACCTTACCAACATGTTCGGCACCAACTGAAATCTGCCATTCGTCGTAACAATGTTTTTCCCCGTGTTAACTCCAATGTCCTCAAACTTATAGAAACCGAAGTTTTTAACATCCCTCCACAAAGTTGGGCAAATTCTGTTAAACATATAGAAAAAGCAGAACAATGGTATATCTATATTGAAAATAATATAGAACAAATAATAATTAGAACAAGCGATGATAGCGATAGTGATACTGATATATTATGTGAATAATTTTAAGTAATTTAAGTAGGTAAAAAAATAATATGTAATTTTATTTTAGATTTAAATATAGATACATAAATAAATAAATATTGTTTAGTATCTTTCCTAACACAACCCCCAAATAATTAAATTCTAAGCAAAGTACGGACCTGATCGCCCATATTTCATTCTGACAGCTTGCCCGCGTCTTTCGTTAATTCGTATCAGTTAGTTACTTTCTTATATTTATGAACAGACTTTACCCTCAAAGTTATGGCCAAGATAAAAAAAGACGAACAACACTTTTGACAAACTAAACATATATTTGTGTAACATTAGTATATTATGCAACAACTGCGGAAAACGGCATTTGCCTTACTAGTTTATTTGGCACGAGTGGAGCGAGTGCTTAATAAACGAGTGAGATAAAGAGTTTTTCTAGTCTCATCTGTAAAATACCTATTTCCAGACCGATCTAGCGTGCGGGCAGCGTCGCTTTACCACGTCAGTTTCATTTCCCATGAATCCGAGCCACTTCGGACATTTCCGAGATTTTACAGCACGGCTTTGGGAGCAATTGGATGTTTTCGGATATATTTCCTACGCTTTGAATTTTGACGTCTGTCAATTCTGAGGGTCATGTCAGTGAATGTATTCGTGTTGTTTTGCAAAAATGTACCCAAAAACTAACGGTCGTAGAAAAAGATTAGTATGCAACACGTTCGGTAAACCTTTTAAGTCACTCGTGAGGCAAATGCCGTTTACTACACTTGTTGCATTATATACTACTTTCTACTACCATCTGTATAATACTTCTTCCTTCTTTTTAATACTTTTGCATCATCAAAAAACACCCCTTATATGTGGTATACCCATAATGTTTACCACGCCTATATGGGTGTAAAAACTGGCAACCAAGCCCAGTTCTAGGCTTCTCATATACTGTTTGTTCCATGTGCGTTAAAGCATTCAGAAACTGATCAAAAGGTAGGAAGAAATGTTTAAGCATTGGTACTCCTATATTACGGCTCCTGGGGATCGCAGTGGTGATTTGAGTTTTCAAAACAAAAACGTCTGTCAAAAAGTTTAATTTTGTAGACCTATGTTATCTCTCCTTTTTCTTAAAAATCTTGGATTACAGTTTGATTGTGGTTGACACACGCGCTGGCTCGGTGTCACGAAAATTATTCTGTAAGTGGAGAAGTCGAGAAGGAAGCCAAACTTTTGATATGTTAGTTTCCTTCCATGTCGCTTATTATAGTATCGTCCATTGGCCAGCTATACTAAATCGAGAAAAGGAGATTCCAAGGACTTCAGAATGGTTATATTTGTTTCAGTTGTAACAGTAATTTTATGAGAATTCGTGCGTTTTTTATTTATTAATTTCTTTATTTACTCTCTATTTTCTAGGTTCCCGTGGTTAAATGGAAGAGAGCAATGTGCTATAGTCGCCACTCATGTATTACAACTTATATTTTAATATCTTGAATATTAATAAAAACAGTTTGCTATTATTATTTCATGTTATTTATCGCGGAATATGTAAGATGCTAACTGAAAGTCGCTATTGATTTGTGATATGTAAATCTGAGTTGTAAACTTTTTAACTTTCGAGTTACAGGGTGATGAAATTATAAATATTTCCATTCCATTGCATCGAAATTTGATATACTTTTATGAGCAGATATAATATCTCAAAATTTTATGTATCTGCTTACGTTAATGTTTGAAAAGAAAATTTTGCTGCCTTCTTCAGGGCGCTATGTGAAATAAAATTATTCTTAGCAAAAAAAGTGTAAAAATAGAGCAAATAATTTAAAGGTGAAACCTACACTTTGTGGTCTCGAATTTTTTTCTGCTAATAATATCTAAATCTAAATTTTAGTTGAAACTGTTTTTAATATATTTTTTTTAAATAAAATTTTATATCAAATAAATCAATATCACGATTTTATGTACAGCGAACCGCTAAGATATGGAACAAATTCATTTAAAAATCAAGTATTGGATTTTTAAAAAATATACAGGGTGGATCACAAGATAGATGTCGATATCAAGTTCCATTTTTTTAAATGGAACACCATTTTTTAAATTCCATTTTCGAATTATGTGTTAAATTTCAAGCATACCCTGTACCTAATTAACTCTTTATTAGGTGTTGAAAATGCCCACCGTTAACTTTTCATATATTTGGCTTATTTCGTATGTAATTTTAAATTTTAAATAATCTAAATTTTGTGTTTTTTCCTTATACACTTATACAAAATGGGGGGAGCACTTTCCTGTTGAAACCAAATCTGTCCGTCTGGCATACCGGGCTGATTTGGATTTGGAAGAGCAACCGCGAGAGTAAAAATTTTGAAAAAATTGTAAATATCGCTTCAATAATTTTCCCTGATTTTTAAATAAATTTGTTCTATATTTTATACTTTCAGTATATTATTACATATTATTAATTATGAAATTAAACTTAAGTGACAAGCACATGATATAAATATATATATTTCCAAATGCATTTTTCGAGTATCCATAATAATAGTATTTGTATGGGTTTGGCAAATAAACATGAACACGTTTTCCGCATTAACGCAGCGCAATCAGTAGGTTGATTAAAGAAGAAATACATTCGTTATTGCTATCCTCATATATCTGAAAGCAAGATTTTAGAGCCATTTGAACATTAAAAAATTCGTCCTGCCTAGATATCTATAATATATCTAAGATTAATTAAATAATTTTCTGACTTCCTGGTGCCCCTTTTAACACATTTATCTAACGCCTGTTTAGCCTCCCAATTTAAGTATGCAGAAGTGATTCCACTTATCAAAAAAGGCAGTAAGTATGATGCAAACAATTACAGTCCAATATTACACATTTTTGAAATTATGCTGAAAGAGTCGCCGTTAGGCTACTTGCTAAATATTATACAGTGGGTTTTTCTTTACACGGAAAAGCGACTATAAATAGGGTGCGTGCAACTCTGTATGTAGCTTGGACAGCATGTATCTCTGTCTCTTCTTGATATATGAAAAGCCTTCGACTCTGTTTGTTATTAAAAAAGTTGTCTACTATCGGTTGGTCACAGTCCGTCACATATTTTTTCATCAGTGAGCGTAGATCTCCTCTTTTTTACCCCAGCATCACGGTGTCCCGCAAGGAACGGTTTTGGGCCCATTCGTTTTTCTCGTTAATATAAATGATTTTCCACATTTTATTAGGCCTATTATGTGTGCACTGTTTGCAACAAAATTTGTTGTTCTATTAGGTATTCATACAAAGCTATTTATTAATCCACTCTGTATAACGAATTGCTCACTCTCTATACCGAAAGAAAAACGGACACATCAGGTAACGAAGTAAGGAATATAGGCTTGTAATTAATAGAGTCTCTTACCTTAGAATTCCTTACCCTAAGAACCTTGTCGTCTAAAAAAATGAGAAAGCCAACAGTGGTTCCAACAGCAACGTCTTCAAAATGTACCACTCTCTGGACCAAAACTAACCAAAACTAAAAGCAAAAAAGTTTGCTGATCAGCTTGACATTATCGATTTCAAGGCTTCGGAAGAATAGTTGGGGAAGTTCAAACAGAGACATGGTATAAATTATGGACAGATAAATGGCGATGCCCGTGAGGTCGACAGAAACGTCACTAACGATTGGCTGGAGAAGACGTTGCTGAAACTAGCAGAAAAGTACCCTGATGATGACATTTTTAAGGCTGACGAGACTGGTATTTTTTACGTCAGATGAAACTCTTACATTTCGAAGGGAAAAGTGAGTGGGTGCAAAAAATTTCTAAAGAACGTCTAACAGTGTTAGTCGCTGCCAATATGAGTGGGAGAGAAAAAAGAAAGCTAGTCGTGATTGGAAAATCAACCGACCCACGATGTTTTGAGAACATCAAGCATTTGCCGGTCACTTACAAGGCAAACAAGTCTGCTTGGATGACATCGCAAATTTTTGAAGAGCAAATAGGGAAATGGGATGTAGAATTAAAGGGGAGGAAAATATTACTTCTCTTAGATAATTACCCTGCACATCCCCATATTCCAAATTTACGGAATATTGAATTGCCATTTGTTCCAGTCAAAACAACAAGTGTATTACAGCCGATGGACAGAGCGGAATAAAAAGTCTTAAGAGTCGATACAGGAAAAACATTTTAATGGAAATGATCGGGTCCGAAGACAATTTTTCCATTAATATGCTAGATGCAGTCAACTTTATTAGTAAAGCTCGGAAAGAGGTGGCAGCAGAAACAATTCAACATTCCTATCGTCATGCAGGACTTATTACCGAGACAGAATGCGAACAGGACTTGGAAGATGATCAGCCACTAAACGAGTGGATAAAGCAGTTTCAAAGAACAATTACGTTTACAAATGAGGAGTTACAAGATTTTATGGTGATAAATCAGGGTTTCCCTAGAACAGCAGACTTGACAGAGGAAGCCATATTGCCACAAACAAGAATAGGTGATGAAGAGTACCAAGAGGAAGAAAAAGATGAAGAAGTTGATCTGAGACCACCACCAACCATTTCACTCTAATATGCAATATGAGGTCCCCATATGGGGTGGTCAGGATGTCTTCTGGTCTTCAAAAAAAACCTATCCGAATTCTTCTTGGCTTGTTCCTGTAGAACACACTTTTCCAGTATTCATATTATGACTTCGCCAACTACTTTCATATACAATAGCCCAATCAATCAATCAATATAATAAATCAAGTTTTTCTGTTCAGTCTGACACTCCTACGCAACGCGTAATGCCCATCAGTTAATGATTCCCCGATACCGTCTTAATAAATCAATTAGGAGATCTTTAAACTTGAGACAATTTTTTTAAGAGAGCTGTCAAGTATCTACTGGCAATAAACTGTATTTACAGTACACTTTGTATACTGTGGTTAAATAAATAAATCACTTTAATAAAACCGAAAGTAGGTTTTCATATTTAAAAAGCAATTATCAAAATTGGTATTCCCATTCGCTAAAGACCCGATTACTATTCTTCGTTGAAAAAGGTGAATAATAAAACCAGAGCGGAAAGCGAAAAACGAAAACGAAATGGCAAGAGACCCGAAATAAGGTCAGCATTAAGAGTGTCATTTTTATAAATCAAGAGTCGCACTTAATCACACCGGGTTCCCCGCCTCCGAGGACATCGTAAATCAAAGCTGATAAACTCCGGAGTGTCTTAATTTGGCCGACGAACAAAACACCAGGCTATGGAATTGGAGCCGACAAAATATAAGAGACAATTAATATTTTGGGAGCACACGCTTTACGCAGGATAGAGGCAAATGCATAAAACTATTTTTCATTTTTAACTTTCCAATTTAATAGTGCTCGAATTTCGTTTATATTGGACCAGATGAAAGAAAAACAACCCAAGTTGATTTTGAGGTTCGCTAAAATATGGATAAAGGAATAAATTGAAGTTTGTAAACATCCTGTATAAACCCTGACATAATCGGATGTATCTGAAAAAAATTGGCTCAGATAGCTTCTTCTTATATAAAATTTATTTTTGGATGCATTTGGAATTTTGCGCAGAATAAAATATCCAATAATGTACAAATAAACATGGCGAGACGACTGTCGCAATAAGATGCTGATGCGAAATGCAATTTTTAAACAATTATAACAAAAAAAGAATTGTTATTTTACCACCATTATACCGGATAAATTGAAAATATGATGTACTAACACACCTCGTATAAAATGAAGTGTTAATTTTCAATGTATTTATGTTATCAATTATTATTATTGAACATAGGTATCAGGCAAAAACTATACTTCCTTATCTTAACGTCTCATTACGGATCAAATTTGAAAGCTAATAAAAACAAAATGAGTCTTTTAATCAAATATGGTGTACTGCTGGTCTGAAATATATAAAAACAACGCCAGTAGGACTTTAAAATAGATGTATGCACATTAGAAGCCTACCGATCTACTAGTATAAGTGTAACTGTCTTATAAATAGGGTCAAGGTGGCAACAATGGATCAACTTTTGTTTGACACGCTGTAGCAAAAAAGTTATGAAAGTTATAACTTTTCATTTTATTTTCAACAAACTATGGCTCCACTACTTTAATTACCCACGATTACTTTTTGACATAATAGGTTGGTTGCATCATGACGACCATTTTTTTTTAAGTTTGCAAATGATCCATTGTGTACTAAGGTTAGGTACAATGGCTCACTCCTAAGTAAACAATGGATCACTGGAGTACACAATGGATAATTATTTTTATAAATATTAAAGAATGGACATACTAAAATAGATATAATTTTTTATTTATATTTATAAAAATAAAACAAATTCAGGTATATAAGTAATTGGTTGACAAATCCCTTATTCGCTAGATTATAATTAGCAACTATATTTTGAGACTAGGTACTAATAAGTCAAGTACGAATAGGTAAATGATAACTCACTCTTTTAGTAACAACTAAACACATATCACTTTGGTAACGACTAAACTTGAACAAAACATAAATGACAGCTTCTTGATTCTCTAGGTCATAACCAGTAACTAAACTATCTGACCTAAGGACTAGAAAAAATAACACAACGAAACTTAAATTAAAATTGAAAATATTGTTGATTTCTTACATCTAGGCGCAATAACAATCGACATAAAAACATAACTTCTGATATTAGAGATCATAGTAATAAACAAACAAACAGAATTAAAAAATGACTTAATAAACGTTGAGGGCAGATAAATCTAATGGGAAACTATAGAAAGACTGCTGTCTTGAGGTACTGCCACTACAAATTGGCTTTGGTAATATCAATTTGACGTCACCTTCTTTCACGAAAGATATGTCAGGCACATTGGGAACTCGAAATTTATTTTGTTGATTTTGTCTTAAAAATTTATTTCGTATTCTAGATCCTTGCTTCGAGTTTGCAGTATTTTGCCTACATAGTACAATTACTTTCTTTTTAGTCGCAAATTCTACAAGCACATATTCACCCTCTTGTGGCGGTCGTGTTAAAGGTTGTTGCAGATCGTCATGTGTTAATATTGAGACCTTATTTTCTTTGTCGCCAATCCAATCTAAATCATAATCATCGTCATGGATCATGATCCATTGTGTACTTACGAAGACTGAGCTATTGTGTACTAGGACGCCATTAATATTTAAAAATTGTACCCAGCCTTAAATTAAACATACTAATCAAAAGTTTCTGCAGGAAAATAAGCCTAATTAAGTACATTTTAAGGCAGGTATACCAGCACTAAGTTATAGATATGAAAATACATGATAGAAAGGTTCAAGTCTTACCTTCTAATTCGTATTTTCAATGTTCAAACGAGTTCCTTTGCCGAATAGAAGTAACGAGTGAGAGAGAAAGCAGATATCTCTGTCCCTTTCGCAGGAATAGCGTGTGATCCATTGTGCACGCCCTAACCATTGTTGCCACCTTGACCCTAAACGTAAAATTGCAATTTATAGACTGTCAAGTAAAAAATTTCAGATTCCAATGGTACAGATTCGCATTTGCAAAAATTAATTCATTAGTGACTCTGCCTTGTATTGCTTGTTCTCACTGGTGGTTAATAAATAATCTAATAATAACATTTTTGGATTAATTATTTGCTTATGAACATATTTCGTCATACTTTTTATATAATATAATTTGTCATTCAGAGGGACCCTACAACATGTCACCTAAATGTTAGTACGGTGTCATGTCCATTTCTGAAATTTATCCATTAATTCTACATTTTTTTGTCGCAGTAATTGGTTTAAATTAATTACCCCTAATTTCTTATTTCTATGATCAAACTAAAAAAAAAAACACTTTTTTGGTTTATGTTTCAAGTTCACACTGAATTTCGGTTCAATAACTTTTGTTTAACATTTAAAGAATTTTTTAATTTGAGACTATATGACTCGAGCGCCATCTACCTTGAGATTTATGAAATGTCTGGTGAATCATGTTGATAGTACGACATCTGAGGTATTTATTTTTAAGTAAAATAAAAAAATATTGTTAAAATCTTGATTGCTGATTACATCTTGCAACTTGCAAAAGTTTGTAAAAATCAGAACAAATCAATGTCAATTTTGACGAATATATCCTGAAAGACATATAACCGACATCGGCATTGACTGTAACAAAGAAACGACAATAATTTTTTTAACCAAAAAACCAAAAATGGCGTCATTCCAGAAAGGTAATACGCCAATTTTTGCAAATTCCAAAATATACAATATTATCATAAAAATATTCGATTTCCGTTGACGTTTCTCCACCAAAATATTAGTCCTGGGTAAATTTGTATTCAAAGCCAACTTACGGAATGTTTGGAACTAACCAACTTTCAAATAAATCAGCGCTGGTGTCTTCATGGTAATCCAGAAAAGAACCTTTAATATTTTTCGCAGACAGAGAAAGTCCAATTGGAATCCAATGACCTTTAGAGCCAGCATGCAAAATAGTTATTCTTTTTCCTCTTTTTGAAGGCGCGTTTGTTTTACACTTATTAGTTGAGTCCACCCAACCCTTTTCAGGGGTATCATAAGTGTCGAACCAGGTTTCATCCAAGTAAATAATTGGCCTTTGTTGTTCTCTGTAAATCCTAATTTTTTCTAGATATTCCAGTCGCCATTTCCGAATTCTAAAAGATTCCATTAAAACTTACCTTTTTGTCATTTTTTTTTAAATCTAAATCCATACTTTGAATACACTTCCATAAGGTAGTTCTGCCACATTTAACACCGGTTTCATCTTTTTCAAGCCTCCTAATTAAGATATCTAATGTAGGCACCCTTTGTTCTTTGTATAACTGGTAAATTTTAGGCCGTATTATATCTTGATCACTTTCATCTACACTCGAGAAAATGTCAGCATCGCTTCTTTTTTTCCTCGCTGAAATGGGATTATTCACAATTTTCCATACAGTTGATGTTGGAATTTTTGTTAATGTGGCCGATTCTTCTACAGATGCTTGCTTGCTGGCACCACGTTCAATAGAATAGTGTTTTCTACATTTGGGCGGGAGCATCTCCTGAGATACGCTAGACTCGCACATATTTTGCGATTCAACACACGCTGTATTACACACGAAATAAGAGGTAATACTAATAAACTTAAACTAAGTAGTATACCAAACCGAAGAATATTAAACACAGATAGGTATACAATTATTTTCTATTACGGACCACAATTTTACCTGAATTTAAATTCCGAAACTTTAGGTAATAATCTTCTTGCATTGAATGTTAATGACCACCCTTGGATAATCGCATTCAAAAGCAATCGGTCACTTTCTTATATCTATGAACAGACCATATATTTACGCCAGACTCACCACACACCATCAGCATATTCTAAAGGCGTTGTTGAACCGATCTTTCAACTAGAATAACAAACAGATGATTGCATATCGTAGGCCCCAGATAGACAGACAAACAGAAAAACAGTTACGTATAGAGGTTGAAGCAACTTTTCAATATTTCCCTTTAAATTTACCTTCATTAATTTGAAGGCAGTTTCCATTAACCTAGCTTCAGAGAATATCGAGCTTACGTTGGAGATCAATGACAAGATCATCGGCCCGGAGAAGTAATCATCAATACCAATCGATATCAGATACGAGAAAAAGAAAGCTTTTCGTATTTTCCTCAGTCCTTACCTTCTTCAATCTAACGGGCTTCCTCAATCGCTGAAGGAATTTCAGAGGCAGCGGGATAGAAAACTCATTTCTGGAACGCGCGTCAGCGTCCCACATTATGGAAATAAAAATGAGTTACTGCTTCCGAGAAGTTACCCGGACAGTAGATAAACACCGCGATGCTCTTAATGCGGGCTCCATTTTGTTTTCCAACTCGATCGGGGTCCCACTTCACCCAACTTTCCTTGTGCGCTAATTCCGACTAACGCATTGACTAGGAAAGTTTTTCCCGTCTCTGCCTCACAGCGCCAGATAGAGTTATCTCTTTTTTTATGTACTTGCAAGGACTCGTTTATTAGTTCTGTCCATTAGCGGCGTCTTAATTAATTAAATAATTGCAGATCGCAAAAATGTATGAGTCCTAACCGTTTTTTCTCCTCTCGCATTTACGGATTAAAAAGCCGTTATAAAATAAATTACTCCTTCTCGAAAATTAATTAGAAAAAGATAAAAAAGGGTGTGTTTTAATTAAAACACCATCCTCGTCGATGAACGGGATTTTCGCCCATATAAACATTAAAGCCCTGCTGTACGGTCTCATTTTTACACCAAATTCACGTCATTTTTTTTTTTCATGGAATAAAGCGTAATAAAATTTAAATTACGCGAATCTCGGTGGCGTTCGAACTATTCGACCCTTCGAAACTGCCTATGCTTTTAAAATGGAAAATACCACTTTTTATTTTATTTCGCTTCATCGAAAAATATGTTCTCTTTGTATCCGTGCTCCATTATTAATTTAGTATCGACAAAAAATAGTGTCCATAATATATTTCGTATAATAAAACAACTTCAATGCTTAGAGAAAAAACCTGAAATATATGTGCTTATCAAATGAAATTTGTTAAACGCACTATCATTAGAGTGGATCAATAAATTTCGTTTCGATAAATCGAGATATCAAAGATATTCGATATTCTTACGGGAAATTTAATTCTCTACAAAAAAAGTCTCACAATGGGCACTTATATGCATAGTTTTTAATAAATATTCTCAATTTATTCATGGAATTAGTAAATTTTTTGAGATTATTTATTATCGATTTCAGAAAAAAAGGTCTTTATTCAAGAAATATCAATGAATTTATTAATAGAAAAAGAATTCTGTTCCACCATACGAAATTTTATACTTTAATACAGTATTAATAGAAAAATACACAACATATAGTTATACAAATCGACTTTTATTACAGTCAGTAAATAGTACTCGATGTTTTTTGACAACGCTGATTATATTCATTCTTCATTTTCCTTATAACTCTCATCTGAAGCCATGCAATGTCAAGGGAATCATACAGTAGGTCAGAGATTGTGAACAAATCCAATGATTTTTGAGAAACAAAGTCACTCGAATCCTTTTTAATAATGGAATTGATGTTCTTTTGATCGATCTCAATTTTTTCAACCTTTACTATAATGAGGATAATCTTCCCATTAATATTAAGAGCTCATACGTGGTAAGTACTTTTTAGAGGTAACTAGGAACTAGTATTTGTGTGTCAGATAAAAAAAACTTTTTTTTACGGTCCCTAACTCACGTTGGACATGACGTCAGCACTGGTTTCGAGACCTTCTTGCGAGCAAGCAGCAATACAAGCAACGATACATTTTCATATGTATAATATTAGTTATGACTGTTACTAGACACTAATAATTATTTTACAGGCTCACATTTTGACAGAATCTTTGCAGTCAATCTCTTGTCAGTCCCTAAGTTGCAAACTAGCAATAAAATAAATTTTGCATTGGTTATTTTATAATTTCCGAAATATGAACGATCCCACACTTGGCTATTTGCGGAGTTACCTTACTGATAGAACTCAGATTGAACCAATATGTCACGAAATATGTAATCCATTAGGAGTTCCTCAAATATCCTACATTGGACCACTTTCTTATATCAGAGTCTGCAAATTTCTTCTATTTGCTGATAACTTGAAAATCTTGAAAGTGCAGTTATGTTGAAGTCGATCGCTTCAAATTTCGGACACTTATCCTGTAGGACTTACCGTTACCGAGATATAAAATTTTTATACGAGCGCAGATACTTTCGAAAAATTCGATTTCATCGATTTTCGAAAGTAACAAGTCACTCTTGTGACGTTGGGGGGTTTCCTAAAATAAATACCAAAAGGTTTCTATTTCACTCGGACAGCATTATCATTATTTTTTATTTTATTAGTATTCATTCTTATCAGTTACATTTCTATAAGAAGAACTCATCATCCGACATTGCATAAGCTTAAAATAAAAGAAATAGTAAACTAATAGGCATCCATCAACATGTGATTTCACAGATACAAATTGTAGATTTTTTTTACTCATCTCTTAGAAAGGCGCGTGTCAATCTTTTTAAAGCGGTAATGGAGGTATACATCGGACAAGTGGTGGTAGAAAATTGCTCCACCAATCACCATAACCCAACTCACGAAACAGCTCTATAATCTAACATTCACAGTTGAATTTGGGGTGAATTTGATCAGGTATAGCTGGCGATCAAAACAACGTAGTCTCGAGGGGCGACTCTCCATTCAAGAAAGGAAAAGTTTGGTAAAGTAAGTATGTGGAACCTGTTGCGAAGCAAAGCTGGAAGAAGGAAAGAAGGAAGTAACAATAATGTTTTCAGTTGACCTGTACTTTCTCAAGTATGTATGCCTAGAAACTGGAAGACATCCGGAAAAATATTTAGTATGTTTGTTTGTATCTTTTTTTATTGACTCCTAATATCGAAGTTTACCCTTTCTCGGCATCAATAAGGCGGCACCTGTTGCCTGACTCGCTTTGGAAACAGAGAAAGAAGAGAATGTCACACCAAGGGATTTAAACCTTTTACCCACGTTCAGCCTGGAATCACCCAAGAAGAGCTTTGGCTAAAGCACATAACTTTAGTTTTGCATTGGTTAGTACAATCCACAAATGGATATGAATGAAGACATTGAAACTATGGAGAGAGCAATGAGCATGGGGCTTATCAGAGAATGCTTTGTTGCGAATCGACTCGAACATAATACATCAAAGACGGAAAAAAATGGTTATTAGGCTAAAAAGAACAGAATAAAAATAATATTCAGCTTAAGCTGCCTTGGGAGGTTTACTTTGATTTCAAACTTTCAATTGAAGCTCATATTTCTTACACAACAGTGTAAAATGAATGAATGAAAATAGATGGAATTTAAAGTTGCTTTTTCTTACACTTTCGTTATCGTTATAGGGTGAGCGCAAAAAGTTACTTTAGAAAATAAAAATAAAAATAAAATAAAATTCTACATCGACCTCGTTTTGGAAAGGTATTTTTATACAGGGTGCGAGCACAAAGCAATTCATTTGCGGCTGTCGATAGTAGTGTGAACTTTCTTTTTGTCGATAAAGAAAAACTGGACAGTGCTGTATTGTCCACGGGACAGTTGATATTAATTGAAAAACTCGCCCACCCCACGTCGGGGTGGAAGTTCCGGTTCGGCGGCATGGTGGAAAATCGATCTCTAGAATTTATTCACATTCTGAAAGGAGGCGAATATCGGGAAAGTGTCTGAACGATGTCACGTCGGGCGGAAACTCTAACTAACGCGATTCGACGTCGTCGTGTCGATGGGTTTACAAAAGATTGAAAAAAATAACAGCCCTTCTCCCATTCCCCGCGACCTTAAGACACAAACGGCTTTTGCCGGCTGGTCGTGTTTCATATTTAGGGTTATCCGTTTCGTCGAATACACTGATTAAAATAATTCCTTGATGTGAAATTTCACATTATACAAAGGCCGCTTTGCATTTGAAATGGGGGTTTTGATTCAACGCATAAAAAAACTTTGGGACAAATAGGGGGCAGGGCAAGCAAAAATTAATCAAACTTTTTTTTTTTCGTTTTTTCTTCTAATAATTATAAATTCTGGTTACCTATTTGTACGTCTTTAGCCTTTTGGGAAATGCCGGGGTTAAAATAGACCGCACCAAATCAATTAATTAATTAATTTATAATTCTATGGAATTAACCTAAAGCCTTCGAAAATCTTATAAATATATCTTATAAATACCAATTTTTTAATCTATAATAAAAGAGCCAAATTAAATACTTATTAATAAATAATTATGATTATTATATATAACATTATAAATACGGGGGCACGACGGCCAGAAGCTTTGCCAAAATTTGGGTAAATTTATTTAAAGTTATTTTAAGAATTTTTTTAAAATCATTTTGCGTTCTTTTAAATTTAGTCAACAATTCGGGGCCTTACATAAAACAAATTTCGAAACAAAATATATTTTTGGTTAGACTTATTATCTAACACAAAATGGACTCGCAAAATTATTGAAAAATAAATGGAATGGAAGCTATTACCCACTACAATACTGATAAGATATTTAAAACAGAGTTTTGGCCAACATACACCTACCTACAAAGTTACATTCCAAAATTTTGTTGAGATAAATTTTCTAATAAATCTGTAAATATTTAGGAATATAAACCCAATTGGTTTTAATAAAATATACAAACAAGAATAAAATGAATTAAAATCATTTACATAATTGGAACCTTAAAAATCAGCATTTTATTCTGAAACTCCCCGAAAATTTTTTTTGTGTGTTTTTTTTTTATTGATCAACTGAACTTTCATTTTTATTTGACGGTATGAGTTACCTTCTGGAAGATATCTTTTATTATTGAATTATTAATACAATGCTAAGATCATAGAGATAAACATTAAATAACAACAAATAATCGAATCTTATATCATTACTAATTATAATCTTATAAATCAGCAGCGATTGCCAATTACTACTGCATGGACATAATTTTTTTAATAATATTTTTTATGAAAAAGGCAAAACTCTGCTTCAGCTTCCGAACACGACAAACAAGAAACAAGCATGTTAATGATTGTTTAATTAACTTAATTATAAAAAACAAAAAAAACTTATAGATGCAATAATTATTTAAATTTCATATTACTAAAACTAACAATCAGTTTTCCATTAAAAAAAAGAATTCTTTGTGCCATCAAACGAAATGATTTAAATATTTGACCGTCAAAATTTGGAAACGCTTTTTGGTTCATTTCATTACATTTTACCCCAAATCAATCTAATAAGATTACAAGTAAATTCGTAATTATTAAAATGTATTGATATCAATAACAATATTTAAATGAGTAAGATCACGTCAAGTGGACCCCCCATTTACCACTTGATCATAAAAAATTAATCTATTTATATATTTTTTATAAGTACTTATGATAGAAAATTGATCCCGCAAACGATTTTTTAAAATTTTGATTTTATCAACATTTTTTTTATAATGAAAATTTTAAGCGTAAGAGATAATGAGAGATAGAGAAATTTATTGAAGGTTTTATCAGTGATAATTTAAAATAATACAAAATATTATTATAAAACAAATTTTATTATTATTTATGTTATTTTATTATTATTATTGTTAATAAAATTTTATTTTTTTTAACAATATTAAAAGTCACAACATACTGAATAGAACAAACAAGCTTAATTAATTAAATTGGTCGTCAGTTATTATTAGTTTATACTTCTTCATCCTCTGAAACGAGTCTGCATTCTAGTGAAAAATTTTCCAATGGTTTATAATGACATTGGCGAGTATTTTTTATTGTTGTTAAGCGTTCGAATCGTGGTTGGTATTTTTTTAAAAGGAAATTTGGGCCCACTAAAAAAAGGAAAGTGGGGTTGTTATGTGGCTGTTTTTATCACGTTGGAGACTAGTACGATAAGCTTGTCTTTTTACACGCCCTGCTGACCCATCACACGCTCCTTTGAAATGAGATGTTGCGAAAAAAGTCCAATCAGCATCAACACCAAAATCATTTTTATGATTAACTAAATGGGCAAAATTATATTTAAATAACAACTAAAACTCGGCCCATTTTAAATCGCAGAAATTATAATACTAAAATATTAACTAAAAAAACACAACTCAACAACACTTCAGTTTTTATTTTTAATAATTTTTTCGTACTTTGCGTCTTATGTCACGAATAAACAGGAATGACTTCTAAAATGATTTTGTTATTTACTAGGATACGCGAAAAACAAATGAAAATCGTAACGGAGCGGTTTTTCTTTTGTTAACTAAAGATGGAGTGTTGACTAGTAAATTTAAAAATAATAATTTTCTAAATAACCTAGAAAAAATAAATATATATCATAACATTTTTAAAAATTTACAGTTGATAATTTTTTTCTAAATTTACACTGTTTGGTAAAAATAATTTTAAAAAATTGATAGTATTCTTTATAACATTGTTAAAAAAAAATAAAATTTTATTAATAGTAATTATAATAAAATAACTTAAATAATCATAAAATTTGTTTTATAATAATATTTTCTATTATCATTTTAAATTATCGCTGATAAAACCTTCAATGCAGTTCGAGACGCTCGGCAGCGCGGCGCTTCCACAGCGCTCAGCGTCCGGCGCCCTGTCATAAATAAATTAATTTTGTTTAAACTAATGACGAGCAGTGAAATTTTTTTCCGAAATCTTAAACTTACCAAGAAATCAGTTAAATTTTCATTTGGTAACTTAAAATTTAGTTAATAATACGAACATAAAAAAATAATTTTAAGTTGTTAATATATTCTTTTGATTTTTAATCCATTTTTTAATTAAAAGTGCTTAAAATTTTCATTATAAAGAAAATGTTTATTGGATCAATTTCCCATCATAAATACTTATAAAAAATACATATAGCTTAAATTTTTATTATCAAGTGGTAAATGGTAATGATGGTAATAAATTAATTTATGTTAGTTTTTTTATTAAGGTTCTTTCTTTTTGGTTTTTAGACGAGACCCTCTGAATTCGCGAATGCCTCGCTCGGCTAGCATAGACTCGATGGTGGAAGCCGTCTGGTCCGAAACGCCTTCGCCTTCGGAGCCGATGCCCGAGAAAAGATCCTCCTCCCTCAGGCCGGACAGGACTCTCGCGATAGTGTCGCCATCTGTCGGGCGCCGCATGAAAGGTCAGCGCGGCGTGAACGGTGAGTGATCGCGGAACTAAACGCGCCAATTGTTTCCCGACGCTGCTTAAGAACGTGGTATTGGAGGGGGTGGCGAGTATTTCGTTCGTGAATTAACGAGAGAGAAATGCGCTGCCGCCATTTGTCCTGATACGAAATAAAATTTGATTTTTTATTTCATCTTTTGTCTCTCTGTTGTCCGGATTTTTTGGAATTTATTTTGTTAAGTGTTCCAAATTATTTTCAGAAATACGCTAAGACAAACTAAAATAGTTGAAGCCTAATAAACCAAAAATTATTTTATATTTAAAAAAATAAATAGAAAACGAGCAGCAATCAAGAGCCAATAAGAACCTTAATATTCAGTTAATAAGCATCTACGTTTGTTGTCTGCAGTGAGTTTTATTTTTCCCCTATCTTGATATACAGCGTCTTGTTGAATTCATAATGTTTAATTTAATTAAAAAAAATTTTTTTTTAATTATTTAAAAATTAATTTAAAAAAATACTTGGCATAATAGTTACGACTTAATGTTCAAGCAAAACATTCCTAAAAATTTGGTATTAATTAATTAAACTTACCAAAACTACAAAGTAGTAGTATTTGACAACATTGTTGCGATTCTGGATGTGAGTTGCCTGCCGTAGTCAATTGCATGGAACAGAAACAAGAAAATTATACAGGGTGTTCAGATTTTGCTGGAATAACGTCTGGTCTCGATAAGAGTCGGTAATCTTTTAAATGTATAAGGATTTCAATTAGTGTTTCAAGTATATATAGACAACGCAACGTGAGAATTCATTTTTTTTTCAAATTCGGTCTAGCACATTTACGTATTGAAACATTGGCAATTAGTCTTACTGCTGTTTTTGGCATACGTTGTAAGAGTGCAGGAGTATAATAAACAGTTTTCAATACATTAAGTTGTCATATTAAAAATATTTGAGTAGATAATCTGGAACAGAGACATTCAACCTGAGGAAGCCAATTAAGCTTAGAAACCAACATGACCCCCAGAGGCTTTACAAGCTCTGTCTTGGTTTCATTTAATTTTAAGGCATTCGCTGAAACAAAGTTATATTATCCCTGTCCGTATGTCGCGAGATTATAGATGTATCATCTGCAAAAATGACAAAATGTCCATTTAGGACAGCAGTGGGAAATCATTTATGTACACAATAAACAGAACTGGTCCCAAAATAGATCCTTGGGGCACCCCATGGTTGACTAACAAAAGTAATGAGTCTTGCAGTGCACGTACTGTCTTCCATCAGTCAAAACTAAAGTTTTTGGAATAAAACATCAATTGATACACAATCGAACGCCTTACTCAGGTCACACATAGTTATATGGGTTTTAACTTAAGTTCTCTACTACATTCTCGATTCTATGCAGCAGAGCTTTTATAGTCGATTTGTTTTCACGAAAACCAATACTGATAATTATGCTGTTAGTCTGCTTGTATTGTAAACTATATTAACCATTAATTACTTTAAAATTATAATCTTTGTATTATAAACTATACCCAAATTTTGAATTATTTTTTGATTTTTATTTTTGATTGTTGTTTAATCTGTATGTGTTCCTATAGGTTCCATCTTTTTAATAACATTTTTCAAGATTAGTTTTTTGATATGCATCTTGGCTTTCGAGATATTCAACAAAATTCCGGAGACACTAAAACTCTCAGGTAAATGGCTCAAAACAAAATGACAGAGAAAAATTACATGTTTTTAATGGCAACATTTAATGGAATGGTTAGTCATATCGATACCCGAAGATATTCTAGTAAAACCTAAATCGCCGCGTATTAATTTCATAACACCATTGATAAAAATTCAAATGTTCATTCTCATACTTTATGTTATCTCAAAGCTTGTAAAGGAGGCCGAATGCGTGGAAAAATAAAAATACATATTTTTTTAAATGGCGTCACTTTTCCCAATGAAAAACTCTCGATTGTTGAATCTTTTAAATCGCCTGACTGGCATCGAAGGAAAAAAACGCTTTCTTTTCCACAATAGTCTGCTCCCGAATCCAGTCGAATCGCGAGATAAGACGTGAATCCGACAGAATCCACTTAAACATTTGCGAGCTTATTCGAAGGCTCGAAAAGATGGCAGGGGACTCCCTAGGGTAGCACTTCCACCCGTATAGGGGTTTTATACTGACTCGCCTGAGCCTTTAAGTGACTGTACCTGGGGTGCTAAGCCAGGTTTAATTAAGCGCTAGATTTATTTGTATTTATTTTCGATTTCGTTGGCTTAAAATCTTGGCATTTTAACATTGAATAAATTCAAGTACTTTATACTTACCTGGTCTTGGAAAAATAATTTTAAATTAATTTTTATGATAAAACTAAACCAAAATTGTAGCTATTTCTGCCATTAATATATCCAAAAATGTGTTTTTTCCTTTGTTCGATTATGTACGAAGAACGACCAATGACAGCTTTTTCTCCTTAAGAGTGCCGTCTTCATTGTTCATTGAAGGTAGGCAACAGTCTCGGCGAAATATATATATATATATATATATATATATATATATATATATATATATATATATATATATATATATATATATATGTATATATATATATATATATATATATATATATATATATATATATATATATATATATATATATATATATATATATATATATATATGTATAATCATTTATTAAAAAGCATTTAATAAAAAAAAATGTTATTGGTATTTATAAGTTTTTCAAAAGCTCTTTCTTTAGGCTAAATCCACCGAATTATTCATAACACTTTCAGTAAATTAACTATGTTTTGGTAATAATAATATGGAATAGCGTTTTTCAGAATTTTTAAAATGTACAAATAACCAGTATGTATAATCATAATAACGAAAAAAAAATTTTTTGGTTAAGTTTTGATTTGGGCTTCCGTGCCCTACCCTCTCACGCTGCACTCATCTAAGCATCTCCTCGTGAGTAACAGCGAATCCAGGGCATTTTGACAAGTCTACGAATTTTTATTTCTGGATCATGATTGTTCCTAATATAGGTCCATAAACATTTGACAAGCCATCCCCAAAGATATCCAAATAATGAGCAATCTAGAGATTGTGACCATATTTTTATAAGTTGTTTCTGACTTGTTTTTAATCATATGTGCTTAAAAGTTTCTTTTTCAGTAATTTTTTGAAGAAATTAACGAATTATATTGTGAAAAGATTCATTTCTTTCATGAAAAGAAACAAAGCACCCGGAGTTGATCGAATTACTGCAGATATGATCGTTGAGGGTGGGAAAAGATTGATTGGAACTAGTAAACAGTTACCTCCACCAGTGAAAAATGACCAGTGCATGGAATAACTCTAAAGTTATATTATTACACAAAAATTAGAAAACTACAGACCAATAAACCTGCTATCACACCTATATAAGATACTTATAAAGACAATTGCTAATAGGGTAACACAGAAACTAGATGAATACCAACCATACGAACAAGCTGGCTTCAGAAAGGGCTATTCAACATCTAACAACCACTTGATGATACTGATAGAAAACGAGTACAAATTTCCGCTCTATTTGGCATTAGCAGATTATAAAACAACATTCGACACAGTGGTTCATAGCGTGGTATGATGAATGATGAATGCATCAGTCTGTAGCTACATACTATCTCACCCAAAACGAATACACAAAACCAGTAAAAATAGAAAGAGGCGTTAAACACCTTGGTCCTGAACTGGTCGAACTATTGCAAACGCCTCAATAACCTACGATTTGCTGACGATATAATTCTAATAAATAATAACGTAAAGGAATTGCGAGAAATGTTATCAGAGTGGCGCACCGAGCCCAACAGGGTTGGTTTGAAGATGAACATTGGAAAGACCAAGTTGATGTACACTGAAAAAAATGTCACAAAGATAGACAACAGGAAAATAGAAAGAGTAACCTATTATATATGCTTGGGCCAAAAAAATCGTTCTTAATAGTAAAAAACCGAAGAAATAAAAAGAAGGCGAACACTAGCTTGGACAGCTTTCGGAAAACTAAGCTATATACCGAAAAACCCATCTTGCCAATACTTACATACGCAGCACAAACATAGACCATCACAAAGAAGAATATGATCATTCTAAGAGTCACGCAACAGACAATATAACTTCAATGCTGGGAAAGATAGATAAGAAAAAGAACAAGGGTAACCGACGTAGAGCACAAAGCCCTAAAACTGAAATGGGAATACGCAGGACATGTTGCCGGGGGAGAAACTAACAAAAATCAGACCTAGTTTGGAGGCCATGCGAATTTCGAAGAGCCAGAGGCCGGCCAATGAGATGGACGGATGATTTAAAACTAAAGAGCCTATAGGAGAAGAAAATGGGAAATGAAACTTCAACAGGAGTATATTCAAAAGTGGGCTTAGAAAATTCCATAGAAGAAGAAGAAGAACTAGTTTTGGGAACTGCTCACTTGGTTAATAAGAACACATTCTACAACCAAATAAAAATATTTTATTTAATAATTATTTTCTTATGAAAACCTTTAAATTCCACTAAAAATAAAATATGGAATTTAGTTAACTTAATCAGATTTTTAAAGAATCAGTCTGAATTACTAGGAAAAATGTCAGAATTTCTGACCTAAGTCAGAATCCTAACTTAAGCGAAAATTTATGAAAAATAAGTCAAAGGGACATTGTTGAATCGAAACATTAGACTTCTATTTTCTCAAAATTTCTGACTTTTGCCAAAAATTTGCCTAAATAAATTAAAACCTGTATTTTTTGGTTTACTTTCAGCTCAGTCTTATTGTCATCAACAATTTAGCAATAATATTGTTGAATTTATCTGTTGATAAATAAGTAGTTGTGATAAATTAATCACTTATTTTATTTGGCGCATAATCTTTCTGTCAAATTATTGTCAAAAATGAAAGAAAAAGAAACAATGAACATTGCGACAGATCCACAAAAGCGGCAGACTTCGCGCACGAGTTTACCTCCTGCTCATTAACAAGTTCTTATGTTAATTCTTAAGGCTATTAATTAAGTTAATTGGAACGTTTTGTCTTATTATGCGCCATTTTATCCGGGCCTGTTTCTTCGTTGGGAATTCTTGAGGACTTTACGCGTTACAAACACAATTAAGTTATCCGCCGAATAACAAGTTTTGAAGTACCTAGGACAAGACAGATAAGGTAATTAATAAAACAATAAGAAGGAAATAAATACAAAAATTGGTGCCATCTTCATTTATCTTAGGTTTTTATGAGATTTCGGCAACCAATTTGCGTTTGTTCAAAAAGTACAAAATGTAAATTTTTTTCGAAGAAGACTCGAACTAAATTTCAAATGTGCCATATTATTAGAAAAGTTTTTCAATTATTCAAAAATATTTACAATTACTTTTAGGAAGAGCAATTTTCTTTCAAAGATTTCCACGCTAGACACATTTTGCGCGTATATTTTTACATCCTATCTATAAGGTATACTAAAAAACTAAAAATTCATGATTTGTATTGAATTGTATGGATTTTTGGTCTGATTAATAGAAGAATATAAAAAGTCAAATTTCGACGTTTTTTTTTTTAATATGACCTATACTTGTAGGTTCAATAATAATGATAACGGTAATTGAAAATGGTAAACTCACAGGTCAGAAATTTTAATGAAAATGAAGAGCATTTTTATTCATTCAGATAGCCACCAAAAAGTCCAGATATCCCTTGACTTCTTTTTCTGTGGCTATGTAAAGAACAAAATTGATTATGATAGAGCACGAACAATTCAAATGTTAGACGGAAGGATAAATAGTTATTCACACAAAGTGTTGCATTACATCAAAGAAATTATGTAGAAAACAAAAACTGAAGATTTTACCAATTTTCTCAAAAAAAAAAGTAAAAAAAAATGTAATAAAATAATTAAATCTTAAGAAATTAAATGGAAAGTGTCATTAATAGCGTATTACTTCCTTTTGTAATATCTAAATATTGTGTTTCAAATATTATCTTAAATATCAATGAATTTCGACAAAGAACACTCTAAATTTAGAATACACATTTTTCTCGCTGTATTTGCGATGTAATTCATACAGAATTTTTGAACACTATTCAAAACTGTGTCGTAAATATGAATGAAACAAAGTAGAGTAACATTTTTTTATTATTTTTCAATATAATCCCCCTTAACTTCAATACTCAAATTTTGGCGCTAATCTCGTAGTGTCTGACTAAATAAAGGATTATTAAAAAAAGTTCTGAAAATTGAGCGGGCGAGCCGCTTCCGAGCACAAGATTTGGGGTTGCTTAACTGAGACTCGCGCTAGTTTGACCGGCCAGAACGAACTCTCGGTCCCAAAATTCGAATTACTTCGAGTGTGGGTTCCGTTAATCCATCGAACCCAAACGGTCGTTATAAGTATCACCTGCGCGATCGTCGTGGTACCAACTCGCAACCTGTCAGACGGAGAAGGTACCACCGCGTCCTGTCTTGCCTAGTTCGGTCGTCGCCTCGACAGTTTCTTGTTTCGCAGTCGGCCGTGCCCGCAAAGGTAGAGCTTTGTTTACGCGCCGTTTGTTTTTCTTTTGTTTCGACTCAAAACGGGAATTTCTTCGGGAGCTTCGGGAAGACGAGGGCGGCTGTGACAGGTCGCGATGCCCGTTCGAACAATAGAACATCTCGTACGGGATTTTGACAGGTGGCGTCTGTAGTGCCATTTGTGTGTAATTCACGCGTGAAGGGACAGGTGGACGATTTGAGGTTATGGCGGGTTGTTGATGTTGACGATGCGGTTTGTGTTTGAGGATTAAATTGCGCTTCAAGCTGAAGAAAAAATACGGTAAGTGTGACCTACGGGTCGCGAAATTGGTGAATTAGATGAATTGTTATGCGTCGAACGTGCCGGTGGCCATTCAAAATGCATTAAATCGTTCTTCTGAATTTCGCTGAATACCAATTAGTGCGTCATCGAGCGGCGATTTTGAAAAAGCGGTCCCGCGCAAATACGGGGTGGTCCGTGATCAATTCCAACAACAATACCGAGCCAAATGAAGATGTTTTGGTTAGTGCCGTTTTAGTTCTTGCACCCTGATGTACTCAAAAGCTTTCAAGGCCCGGTAGACACGATGCAATTTCTGCATGCATTTTTTCATGTAAATATTGCAACGTGCTATGACCAAATTGCATGAAATTTGGAAGATAAAATTACCAGCCAGTTTATTCCGAACGTGTGCGTGTAAATCGTAAGTAAGTGGACATCACGGAAGATGTCCACTTTACACGTTTTCTTCACTTCACACCACTGGGACAAAATGGGTTAATTGAAAAATATATTGCCAACTCCATGAAGTTTCAAACGGCCCCTTGAACTTCCTTTGTTTAACAACCCTGTATAGCGGGTACTCTGGTCTGATATGGCTGACGGGTTATCCTAGAGCTCCCATTTCTTAAAAGAAGGCTTGTCTTCAGGCTCCTGGCGCCAAATCTGCATCACTGATCTAGTTTTTTTTCTGGCTCTTTGGCAGTCCCTCGGTGGACCACCATAGCGATGTTCTTTGGACTTTTGACTTCTCCTAACTTTCAATGGTTGTGTATCCGGAATGTCAATAAAATTTTGTATTTTGTAAAAGCGAAATATTATTTATTGGGGTTTCTGAAAATCAACGGACTTAATCACCTACTACTTTAAAATTCATCATTTAGTTTTTTTCTCGATTACAGTTTGTATTCGTATAAAAATACGAAATAAATCGTAAGCGGTTGACGTCACAAACGTTTCCTTTTGACGAGTATAATTGGTACCGTCTCACACACGGTTGATTAATGATCCGAGTTTTTTTTTTTCGTTGATCGCGAAACCAGTTTTCAATCAAACAAAATCGTTTTACAAAACAGAAAACTATAACGAACACTGTGATATGGAATTAACGCAATAAATAGCATATCGCGGGAACTTTTTCCCCCCCAAAATCATCGCGAAACTTTGTACCCGTACTTGCGAACGAAAAATGTTCGAAATAAAAGTTACGGTTATGTTTTTCCGGGACAAAAATCCGCTAATTTTTCATCCGGAGTCGCGAAGTCGCACAAAACGAAATTTCGAACGTAAAAGTTTCCGTCCCCGGCTGCCTACCCTAAATAACTACGAACTTTTAACGAGTGAAGTAGGGAACGCTAATTATGTAAAGGGACCACGTGACTACGTCGCGTCGACCAGATGCGGAGCTTTGCTTTAAGATTATTGTCGTTTCTACGTCGAATTTGACCGTTTACTTGGTGATTTTGCGATTTGCAAACTACTACTAAATTATCACAGGTTATATATACTATAAGTTGAGAAATTCTACGAGGTTAGTGCCAAAATTTCCCGGCCTGGCATAGATGCAGTTCCAGTATCACGATAAAACTTTGTCTCTTTTTAAATATGTATCTTAGGCTGCGAAAAAAAAATTGACAGCATTTTAAACAAGACGTGTCCGAAAAAATGTCGCACATAACGCAAATTGAGTAAAGAGCAGTGATAAAGTTTTTGACAAAAGAAGGGTTAGCACCTAAAATTATTAAAGAAAGGCTGGGTGGTGTGCACGGCCAAAGTTCTCATTCGTATTCTGTAATGAAAGAATGGGCGAAATGTTTTCGAATGGGGCAGGAGTCCCTTGAGGATGATTCAAGAACTGGTCGACCAGTGGAGGTCATAACGGAATAGATTGTTGCGATTGTGGAAGAGGTGGTATTGAGTGATCGACGTTTAAAGGTCAAAAAAATCTCAGAAATTACTAAACTTTCTGATACAAATGTTCCTCGAATCCTGCATGATCATTTAGGTATGCATAAGGTTAATGGGTTCCTAAAAATAATAGGGTATTTTCGGCTATTCAAAAACAACGCCGTGTCAAGTGTGCGCGGTCTTTTTTGGAACTCTGTGGATCGGAACCGAAGCCTGTGATAGAAACTATTGTGCCGGGAGATGAAACTATGGTTCTCCATTATGACCCTCTATCGAAAAAAGAATCAATGGAGTGGCGTTGTAAGAAAATTCGGAGTCTGCCATTCAACAAAAAAGGTGATGGCCACGATCTTTTGGGATTGTGAAGGAATTCTGTTGATAGATTTTAAAGAAACTAATACCACTGTCAATGGTAAATATTAGGCTACATTATTACATAAATTGCGAGAATGCATACGTGTAAAACGTCGAGAAAAACTGACCAGAGTCGTGCGTCTTTTGCACTATAATGCCCCTGTCCATACTGCTGGTGTTGCACAAGCTGCCGTTTTAGAGCGACTATTATTTGTTTAGATATTTGAAAAAGGACAAAGTTGAGTTAAAAGAGGCTGTTTTAGATCATTTTGCAGACAAACCAAAAATATATTTTTTCGAAGGGTTTGAGTTGCTAATAAAGAGATGTAATAAGTGTATTGAAGTTAAGGGGGACGATATTGAAAAATAATAAAAAAATGTTACTCTACTTTGTTTCTTTCATATTTAGGCCGGGACATTTTGGCGCTGCCCTCGTATCTTGGAAAGGGTCACGTGACTGGATAGAAGATAGGTTGTTTTCACTTAATAATGTTGAACTTATTTAATATATACAAAAACTATTGTAATAGTTCATAATTTTGTTTCAAAACGTGGACGATGCTTGAAAGGGAGTGTAAAATTTATTTTGTTCCGACCTTCCGATGTTTTCCACCCAATCCACCGAAGAACTGACCGTTCCGTTTGACATTTCAACCAATCGAAACATCACACACTCAGCGGACCGTTTAAATTTGAAAATACAAGAAAATTGTAAAAAAATTCTTACATTCTCAAGTTCACCTATCACCTATTTGTGTTTTGGGGATGCAATAGTAGTTTACGTAATAAGTTCCGAAAGTGTCATTTTCCTGTCATTTATGAATCCAGGGCAAGTTTCGTACGATACATTTTTTTATGATAAAATATCTGTGGGTGAATTGCCTTATTTTTGAATTTTATCAGCTATATCAGTCTGGACAGAAAATGGCATTTCTTTAAGTCAAAATGACTGACATGGTTTCGGTTTCATGGTGTTTTTATCTCTAATTCAAATCTTATCTGTAACAATCAGTTTTGATTGCTATGGTTTTCTGACCCGTGGTTTAAAAATTTCCAAAAATATTACATAATTTAAATGACTCGTTAGTTAGAAGAAAAAATCCATGTAGTTGTTATTTTTGGCGGGGCTAATCGGAATTATCAGACTTCCTGACATTCGTGTCTTCGATAGACGGTTTGCGGAGTGGACAATGTGTAGAAAATATCTTCAGAAAATCATGTCAAAATTTCAAATACGGTAAAAGATGCCCTTATGTCTGAATGGCTCAAAATTTCTGGATACAATAAGGTGCAGGTAGTAGCTGGAATGGCAGTAAATCCTCAGCAAAGCACTAAGCAGGTAGCTGAGACATACAATATTTCATGTCTTCTGTTATGAATATTTTAAAAAGTGATAAATTCCATCCTTATAAGATGAGCATAATCCACGAAGATCCTCACACGCGATTAGAATTTTGCGAGTGATATTGAGACTATTGCACAAAAAAATGACATGACAAGTGAATGAAAGCATTTTTTTTTTTGCTTTTTTGACTACATTTATTTTTAGTTCCACATATCTTCAAATGATTGAAGATCAGATTATTCCGCTTATTGGACGTGCTATTACTGTTTCCACAGGGGCGGAACACCATTGGTAGATTATTAGTATTTGGCATAACCAGGAATTTCATTTAAAAAAAAATTGAATCACTTTCAGAAATAGGCCAGAAAGCTGCGTTAATAGTGCCTGGAATTGATAAAAATCGCCAATAAATTCGAAAAAGGTGCATCGCAGGCCAATAATCACATATATCGTCGGATTCGTCTTTTAAAGGTCTATATGGAAATGCAAAAATATACAGGGTTTAATTTTTAAAAAATGAGAAATGTAACATTTTAGAAAAACCGCGTATTTCGTAAAAATATTTAAATTTTGAATATTGTCTGAGAAAAGTTATTATTTTCTAAAATATGTTACACAGAAAAATATTTTAAAAGTTGATATGCAACATAGCAAAACCCTTTCCAACATAACCTGAAGATGGATGGCTAATAATTGTGCATTAAAGATCGATACATATGATTCTTCGTTTATTTATTTATTGCTTTAAAAAAATAATAAAATCTAGGCATTTCAATTAAAAAAACAATTATTTGACCACCCAGTATGTGACAATACTGTACTCCACAACTATGATGATAAATATGCCAATAAAAGATCGTCACACATATTTATCACCTTCTTCTTCAGACACAAACTTTCAAAAAAGTGCCTGTTTGAACAATTTCATTGGACAAACTTCCATTTTCCACTATCTAGCAGTCTTCAAACTGCAGTTTAGAAAACTAATTGTGTTTAAACTTAGGCTAAAACTTGTCAAAATATCAGTCTATTTATTTCGTTACTATGGAAACCAATTCCAAGGCGACCAGCATTAAAAATAACAATTTAGTTTTATAAGTTGCATTTTGACAGAGGGTTTGGCTGTCTGTGAATTTGCGTTCTACCGAAAATCTCTGACCTACTCTTGGTCCTACTTATCGGTTTTTGAAATTTGTTTATTTTTGTAGACTATTTCATGAAACGCGATATAGAAAATTTTGTTTAAATTGCTTATTTTTATGTTTTTTAAGATAAGGTTTTTTAAAAGAGGCATTTTATCATGTACTCCTTTTTTTATTGTTTTTCGCGTAACCATCGTTCAATAATGGCAGTAATGGCAGTTGCAATTTATATCGTATTTAGTTGTAATTACTGAGCTAATTACAGCCAATTTCTCATTGAGGCTAAAATGTATTAAAAACGCGTCAATATTTGAAATGCTTTTACTCTTCTAATTGCCAATCCTCCTTTTATGTTACTGTTCAAAGTAATATCATAAAGAAAGAAATCCGAAGCATCAATACGATCTTTGGTTCTACTTGCTGCAGGTCTCTCTGCTGCGGTTGAATATCTTTGGCAGATCTCAACTAATGTCGCGGAAATTTCGATACCCCGCAAGAACCTTTCGTTCGTGATTTAAGATAACGTCGATTTTGACATCCCTTTAAGCGGGTCGTCTCTTGTCCAGACAAATCCTAAACCCGATTAATTTAAAAGTCGACCTTTTTCAATGTTCGTTTTGCCCGGATTTTTATTTTCGGCACGACCGGATCATCGAAAGGCCCGGGGAAATGGAAACCGGGAGACAATGTTTCGGGTGTCAGTGTCCTTGTCCTCCATACATTTAAAACGGCGTGATTCACATACAGGGTGATAAGGAAAAAAGCAAGC
Organism: Cylas formicarius; assembly: GCF_029955315.1. Taxonomy (NCBI): domain Eukaryota; kingdom Metazoa; phylum Arthropoda; class Insecta; order Coleoptera; family Brentidae; genus Cylas; species Cylas formicarius. Next base: position 25,935,069 of record NW_026844326.1, on the reverse strand, counting down.
AAGAAATTTCCAGCAACCAAGAATAGGTAAAAATCTAACGATCCAAAAGGGGTCACAATTTTGACATCATTAGATAAAGCGTTTATTTCTTTTACTAACTAAATTGTGTAGAATAAATAAATCCAATTTCATTTTGCAAAAGAAAATATTTTATTATGATTATAAGCAATCGAATTTTCATAAATTTTTGATTTAGTACAGTACTAATTGCCGAAACATATTTTTATTTTATGATATTTATGATAGCTTTTTCTATTATTCTTTGTAACAAAAGAACGTCATTTCAGGGTAAGTCATTTTCTTTTAGCCATTCTATCACAAACGTAATTGGAAAAGGATTGAATTTTAACTTCAGAATTTTAATATTAGTAATAGTAAAATATCTATTGCCCAGTGAACGCTTTATATAAGCAACTCATTTGAATCAATTTCAATAAAAAAAAGTTTCTTATTAGTAAAAGTTGCTTACAGGGAGTGTAAAAATACTTACCGTTAGGAAAATATTTTTATTTATTTCTTTTGCTGACTAAATTGTGTAGACTAAATAAATTGTTTTTTTTTTTGCAAAAGAAAACATTTTATTATAATTGTCATACAAGTGTAGTTATTAATTATGTTTAAAAGAAAATGAGCAATCAAATTTTCATAAATTTTTGATTTAGTATTGCCGAAACAAACAAAAACAATTACATATATTTGTTCATGATAGCTTTTCTCTTATTCTTTGTAACAAAAGAACCTCATTTCAGGATAAGTCATTTTCTTTTGGCCATTCTATCACCATATCAAAATAGTTTGTTTGTCATCCGACGTTTTTTCATTTTCCTCAACGGGAGTAATTTTACTTTCTACTTAAAGATTTTCAGTATCTGCTAAATTACAATCAGTAAATAAGATTTTTTACAATTTCAGGTTATGTTGTTGTGGACAGCTGATTTTAGTTTTGAATTGGCCTAAACTTAACTCAAATATTTTGAGCTAAGAAAATAAGTTGCTTTTATAGAACAGTTGAACTAAAAAAAGATGCTTGTAGAGGGGTTGCTTATAAAGAATGTTACTGATATTCACACAAAATTATTAACGAATACAATTTTACTTTTTAATTAACTGAAATTTTTCATATTACTGAAATTGTATCAGAGATCAAGTCAGGTAGTACGTTTTGAAAAGTCCATTTGTATTTTTATATATTTTGCAATTATTGTAAAATTGTAATATATAATATAATATCTTATTATTTTATTTATTTATTTTATTTAAATATTTATTTATTTAAAACTGTTTTGGTTTAATACCGATTAAATTTTGTTTTTCTTTTTTCTTTTCAATGGTTATTTAACGGTGGACGACAACACTAGTTCTTCTAATCTGAAAAATTTTCTTTTTCTAGAACGTCGAAACTTCGTTTGGATTGCAAACAAAGATAACAAATTAACGCTTCTCCCGACCGAAATTTACTCAGCACAAAAACCGAATGCTTCAAAACTTGTTCGCGTTCCTCATACGGCTTCCGATAACATGAAGGTGAAGGTTTTTTTTGCGCTTGACGGTTTGGGTCGACTTTTTCTTTGAAGGGGTCAATTAATTTGGGCCGCCTCCGGGTGTAGATAATTACTCTCTCTTTTGCGAAGGAAAAAGCGGACCATATAATTGATTGGCCCGTCGATTAACTAGGACGAATTTTCTTTTCCGCCCGATGGTTATCCAAGTTCCTGGAAAACTTCGCTTATACGAATGGAAAACCAATATGCCTAAGTGTACGGATATCTTTAAGGTCTCAGAGTAAAAGAAAATATAGGTCGCGAGTTACTTAGATGGATAGGTAGCGAAAAATATCGAGGAAAACCGAGGAATTTAATATTTTTCTAATATTCTCAAATATGGAATTCCGGAAGTTGGAAATTGTGAAAGTCAAGCAGTAGAAATTCTTGTTCGGAATAGTATAGAAACAAAGTTACAAATTTATTTAAAAATTTAATTTTAAAAATCAGACCGAGAGTATATTTTTGAAAACTGACAAAATTTCATCATCATCATGGAAAATATCGTTGTGTTCTCTAATAGACAAGATAAATAAGGCAAGATAGGTCAATATCATGATAATCATGAATATGTTCATCCCATCTGAATTTGAAATCCTGATGGACCTCCACGAACCAGCCTCTACATAACCGGATCGTAGATGACTATTCGCAACGCTTTTAAAAGATAATTTGTGGTGTGTCCGGCTATTGTTTAAAAATTCCCAGGTCGTTCAGGACCTTGACAGGACGCCGTCACGTTCTCGAAATGCCTATCCAAACCGTTAGTTACGTTTTACAGGCTTGTAAGTACATGCTGAAGGCACATGCCAAATCTCCAATTACAGGATTGAAGCATGAAAGTGCGCATCAGTTTTTTTTTTTAAGTAAAACCATTAATAATTTTTCGTCATCAAATTAAGTGGATAAACTAACAGGTGAGTAATTTCTTTTGGATATATCGGAGATATAAGGCAGAACTTTTATTTATATTTCAAATGGATTAAGCAAATTTACATCAGCAGAGAAAGAAATCTGCAAAGAATTTGATGTTTCGTTTCGTATATATCGATCAAAGTTCAGGGCCAATATTTTTGGGTTTCTAGAATTTATATTCAGCAAGTTCAGCTCTCGTATATCATTCAGATTTTCAAGCTTCAGATTAATCCTCCATCCCACAGGGTCATGTATCCATGTCAGAGGTGGTTCACTAACATCGATAAGGCCTTTTGACAGCTTCTGCCAGCATTCTTTCGTAGTGGAGGTTCCCCATAGATGCCGACTAAAACCCTTTCACTAATTAACCACCTTTTCTCAGCAAGTCAGTCTTGCTCTGAGCCAGTCGTCCCAGCTTCGCAGGTTTACTTCGAAGGACAATTGGTGGTTTATCGTTTTCTTTTTTTCCAATCGTATCCAAATTTCCTTTTCGTTTTTTCCATGACACATTGTAACATGTGTTTTCAAGGAAACTTCCACCAGCTACTGTAATGCTATTTACAAATTTTCCACAGCCGACGCAGGCGAAATCCAGACGATTTGTAAATAGTAACATGTTGAAATGCTTTATCTGTTAACGAGCGAACGTGTTATATTGCTTTACTTAATTAATGATTATTTAGCTAGCGTGGCTTGCGACGATGCTCTTGATTCTCGCAATGTTAATAGATCTGTAGATTTCTTATACAGTATTCTGTACTATACTCTTGAACTTTTGTTCCGGTTAAACATTTTGAATCTACAAATTTTCCACCTTGGTTTAAGTTTAAGTTAAGCTGTTCTTATCTAAAATTTTAATGCAATTTCGATGTTTTCATATCCTGATAACTACTTAGATAACTTTTACTTTTTGATTCTTGGGTATGCTAGGTAGCGGGTTAATTTTTTTCATAATCCAAAGTGTTTTAATTGAGAACCATATCCTCAAAATAGTCGCAGCTGAATAAATTTAAAAATTATCAATAATTTTAGCTGTGAGAATAATTGAGCACACGTTTTTATTAACATTTCATGATTCGTGATAATCGCCGTATGCGATTTTCTGAATAAAACGTACCTAAATGCAATTTTACTATGACCGCAATGATTTATTTAAAACAAATGAAAACCTTTAAACAAACAAATTTATGATAGGTTGGGCTCTTTGATTAATTAAAATGCAACTGGACCTTTTAAGCTGAGTCACTGTAAATATTAACAGATGTATTTTAAAAACATGGTAATGTAAACAAATCATAATTATTCTCGAAAAAGGAAAAGTCTTTCTTCACGGAAACGCTTTGCCGGCGTCCCTCCCGCGCTGCCCCGAACGCACCGATACGATTTGGACAAATACGGCCATCTCTATAATTATCTGTGCCTGAGCGACGAAACGAATCTTGGCGAATCTGATAGCCGAGAAGTCTAGCGAAATGCTTACGGAATAACCTCGGTATGTAGCGGCGGTTTCCCTTCGCGTCCGCAGCTCTTTCGCTTGGGAATATGACAAGAATCGTAAACCTGCCTGTCCGCAAGTGCAATGCGAAAACTCTCGCTGGCTGTGACGTAGGTGAAGTCCTGTATTGGCGCGTTTACTATGTAAATGAATGAAAATAATCGGAAACTGACCCGAGTTTTGATGGACTTTGAGTATTTTGAATAGCTAATATAGCATTTTGTTTGGATAGTCACTCGTTATTTTCATTTAATGTCAACATTAAATCCTTTTAGTACTTAGTAGTAGTAGGGTAGGTGGGGTAAAAATAATACTATTGCAATCAAGTTTGGCTTATATTATTACCTTGAAATACATATACTAATTAAATATTGTGACACATAAATAGATATAACTAGCGAACAAAACGATTTACTTGTAAAAATTTGTGTTTTACGGCATTCTACCATTTTAAATATACAAAAATCAACAAATACTTATAAACTAGAAGTCCCTATTTTATATATATTAAAGAACACATTAAAAAACAAAAAATATATTAGGCATACATAACAACTATTTATAGGTAGTAGGTAAATAATAATATGTATTTATATGTACCCTCGTATGTACATAATATAAAAAATACATATTACTACATATACTTAAATCTTTATTTTACAATTTTACCATACTTTCTGGTGTTCGGTTCTGGCTGGGGTTCTAGAAACGGATTTTTCTCTAGAATTTCACTTGTGGCATTCGATGTTGCTCAAAAGCTCAGACAATACCTGCTGAGCTTTTTTTTGGCATCTTTGGAATGAAGTGTTTTTGATCTAGATAATCCTGCTTCTGCTGGTGGCTTCTGGATAAATAATACTAGGGTGGGAGCAGCAGTTTTTTTTTAGAATCTTTTTTAAAGGTTAACGTAAAATATAAATTTTATGGTGAACTTAATGTGTTACTCAAGACAAAAAAAAACGTAATAACTCATTTTGTAAATCTTTTTCGTAATCAGTTTTTCTTCTCTTCTCGAACTATCCACTCGTTCCGAATAGTTCGGGATACTAGATCTTTCCCTTTGGGAAAGAGATGAAAACTACATTTTCGAGAACTTACTTTTTCATCCAAATAGTTGTTATTGCACTCATACATGGCTCCAAGCATACCTAACTATTTTTTGATGTAACTTATCCCACTGAAAAGGTAAAATAAATGTATTTCTTACCTTTACCTATATTGTTATGTGTAATATTTTGAGCTTACCTCCTAACTAACAACACCGCTAATAAGCAGCACGAACACAAAACTTTTAAGTCTTTGTTTAAGGTTAAAAATACTGTTTTTCTCAGTTCTCGCCACTCAACCACATACAATTTTAAAGTATTTGTTAAATCTTAAATCTTGTCCATGTTTTTTTTGCAGAAATACAATTAACACAATCATAAGCGCACCACTCACTAGTTTAAATTATTTTAATTGTTCAAAGAACACAAAATACAGCCGTTTAATACGCCTTCAAATGCATTGATAGAATACACAAAAACCGTTAGAGGACTTCGCTTGCTTCACAAGCGACCACGTGCGATCGATAATTTTGGCGAACGTATGTCTTATGGGATTGGGCAATCCTATTAGGTTTACGATTCTTGGGAATATGATACAAGTTACAGAGTATGGAGTAGCAAAGAAAAACAAAGAAGAGATAGCAAAACAAGAACAACAAAAAGACAACCAAAACAACCAGGAAATAAAAGAGAAAAGATTTAAAATTCACCTCCTAGAGGAAGAAACAATAAGAGATTTGTACAGACGTAGACTTGATGAAAAACTAATAGAGTTCAATTTTAATAATTTAACAGACACTTACGAACACGTGAAGAAGAGCATTAAAGAGGCAGCTTATGAAGCATTAGGAGAGGAAGACGGAAGGAACAAAAAATATACAGAAGAACTTAGTGAGGAAGCTATTGCAGCTATTCAGGAAAAAAAGCGCTTACACCAAAAATGGCTCTGTACAAATTCGGGAGAAGACCTACAGAAATATAAGGACAAAAACAGAGAAACAAAAAAACTAATTAGTAAAGAAAAAAATGAAAAATGGGATAGACTCTGCCACAACATACAACAGTATACAGGAGGTACAAGATGCTCGGAATCATGGAGAACAATAAGATCTGTCAGATCAAATACCAAAGAGAAAGTCAATATACAGTTTATCAAAGAATGGGAAAATTATTATCAACAACTACTAACGGAGACACGACCACAATTCTGGCAACAATTAACATACCAAATACAACCTAACAACAATCTAAAGCATGTAACAATAGAAGAAAAAGAAATAATAAAAGCCATTAAAGAATTAAAAAACAAAAAATCACCAGGGCCAGGGGGGATAGTGAATGAACTTATTAAGTATGGGTCGGACAAATTATTCAGAATATTGAAAAACATGTTTGAAAGGGCAATAAATGGAGAAACGTTACCAAGGGAGTGGAATACGGCATATATAAGCTCTATTTTCAAGAAGGGGGATCGTAGGAAGTGTACCAACTACAGAGGAATTAGCATTATATCAAGCATGGGAAGACTATATGGAAAGATAATCAAAAACAAAATAGAAGATCAGATAATAGGGAAAATAGGTGAAGATCAAGCCGGTTTCACGGCAGGGAAGTCATGCGTTGATCAGATATATACGGTAAGGCAGACTATCGAAAAGAAAAAAGCTAAAAACAGAGACATCCATTTAGCATTCATAGATATAAGGAAAGCTTATGACTCTATACCCAGACAACAACTTTGGAAAGCAATGGAAGATATTGGGATAGAAAGAGAACTAATAAAAGCCGTAGATACAATGTACAAGAACAACGAGTTGTCGGTTAAAATAGGTAATAGGTACACAAATCGATTCACAACATCAAAGGGCCTACTACAAGGATGCCCTACATCAACAACGTTGTTTAAAATCTATCTTGAGAGGACGCTAACACAATGGAAACGAAAATGTCAAGGTATGGGAGTCCCAGTACGCGACGACCACTTATACACCCTAAGCTTTGCCGACGACCAGGTGGTCATAGCCCAGGATGAAGACGACTTGAGTTACATGCTCAGAAAGCTGAAAGAGGAATATGAGAAGGTAGGTTTGGAAATAAACTTCGAAAAGACAGAATATCTAACAACAAAAGAAGGGGAAATCGAAGATTTAGAAATAGATGAAAACAGAACCGTAAAAGCAACAGACAAATTTAAATACTTAGGGTGTATAATAACAAAAGATGGATCAACAGAAGAAGAAATCAAATCTAGACTAGGTCAGGGTAGAACATGTATAAAACAACTGAACTCCATTATATGGAACAAGAAATTAACAAAGAAAACAAAAACAACAATATTTAAGACAATAGTAGAAAGTATAATTACATACGGAGCAGAAACTTGGCTATTGAACAAAAAGAACAAATCTAAAGTAACCGTCGAAATGGAATATTGGAGAAGGTGTTGCCAACGAACACGCATGGATAGAATACGTAACGCAGAAATCAAGAGGCAAATGAATGTAGACTTATTAACTACAATAGCAGAAAAACAGCTTAAATGGTATGGTCATGTCAGACGAAGTGACGATAGACGGTGGATAAAGAAAATGACAGAGTGGAGCCCTATGGGACGTAGAAAGAGGGGAAGACCCAGAAGATCGTGGAGGGATGAAATAGATGAAGCCATGGAGGAAAGGGGGTTGGAAGACGGAGATTGGAATGACAAAGATGAATGGAGAGTCTGGTTGAGAGAGGGAAAACGGCGCGAGCTGTAACAAACCTCATATATATATATATATATATATATATATATATATATATATATATATATATATATATATATATATATATATAAGAAGAAGAGAAGGACAGTAACGGGGCTACTGGTAACACACAAGCAAACTGTTAATTATTAGGATCACCCCAACTTCGATGGATCGCCGTAAAGGGAGCAATAAAAGATGTTGAAGCTCAAAGCAAAGTGGCAATTTATTGTAATATCTAGCTTTCGCCCATGGATACAGGCTTCATCAGGACACTAAGTCATATAGAGAACAAAAAAACACTTCATCAGAGTTAACAATCTAACCAAAAAATAGTGAAAAAAACTTACACAACACGCCTCTTTCAACCTCTACATATAGAGAGATGACATTGGTATATAAAATAAAGTGTTTCGCCCGTTCTAACTATCAACATAACACTCGATGGATGAAATTTATGGAAAAAATTTACAATTGTAAAAAATATTAACATCCACCACAACGTTACAAAACAAACCCACTAATATAAAACGTTAAGGTCAATAAAATATCCGGATTGATAAAATATTAAAAGATGAAAAAAACAGCCGATTTGTTGCAAATGACACTCCGTATTGTCGAGAAGGAAAACTAAATGTGCGGGAACTTATTCACAATTCGCAAACAACCTAAAAAAAGCCACAAACAAAAAAACCAGTCAATGATACCAACTGTACAGCCAACCATAACATATGTAAAACACCGAACAAGGGAGGGAATTTCAAACAGAATTCTTTCAAATATGCACCCATTGTACACTATTTATATAACTATGTTTACATTATTGAAGTTAACGTTAAGGGTAATTAGAAACAATCTTTTAGGAACGGGGAGAAAGAAACAAAGAAAGGAAACTGTTTTTAAACATTAATAGCAACAAATTTAGCAACCCACTACAACCTGACATTATCAAAAAACACTGGTAGCTTATGCTTCGCAGTACGACTCTGATTAAGAAGATAGGTGTAGATGCTACTAAGACCCTCAACATCCTTCTTTCTGTTGAGGCTATTACTACAACAGTTAATATAACACATCTCTAAAAACTTACGTTTGAAGAGGTTCTTTTCACTCTTTAATACTACCGCTTCATCGTACATGACACTATGTCCGGTATCATTGACATGAGCACTTGACAATTGTAAATTTTTTCCATAAATTTCATCCATCGAGTGTTATGTTGATAGTTAGAACGGGCGAAACACTTTATTTTATATACCAATGTCATCTCTCTATATGTAGAGGTTGAAAGAGGCGTGTTGTGTAAGTTTTTTTCACTATTTTTTGGTTAGATTGTTAACTCTGATGAAGTGTTTTTTTGTTCTCTATATGACTTAGTGTCCTGATGAAGCCTGTATCCATGGGCGAAAGCTAGATATTACAATAAATTGCCACTTTGCTTTGAGCTTCAACATCTTTTATTGCTCCCTTTACGGCGATCCATCGAAGTTGGGGTGATCCTAATAATTAACAGTTTGCTTGTATATATATATATATATATATATATATATATATATATATATATATATATATATATATATATATATACAGAGTCTCAGTCCTGATTCGTTAAACTAAGGAGGGGCATTCTCCTAGGAGCGAATATTCATTAAAGCGGCAAGGATAGAGCCAACGATACGAAAGTAGCTCCGAAAGCAGCTGACTTTGACCTTGGTGTTTAATATTAAGGTCGTTTCAAAGTTTCCCTCGTTGCTCCGTGCAGGTCCATATTTAATCCGTATTCTTTTCCGCGTACGGCGTTTGAAATACGGGAATGAGGCGAATTCCCGGACGTATGCGGGTAAGTGTGCTCGGAATGAATTCGTTTCTCTTCGTCGAATCGGGGGTAGTGGGATACGCCTCCGCAATTAAAGCGCAACCATCCCGATTTGCATAATTCATTTAAGCGATGTCGTCCGAATTTTCTCGATCGGATTTACCCGCGCCAGCGAGATTGCGATGTTTGCGAATCGAAATAGGTTATTAATTAAAGTTTCTCGAACGCTTTCGGCATCGAATGTTCCCATCCATTTCGGCACTCAAGTCGAGGCTTTCGCGTCAAAGTAAAACTCCTCAATCGGAAACTTTGTAATTTTTGACGCAAAAAAATTACGCTTTGAAAGTTGCCAGCAAAATTGTTTTTCTTGTTCACTTTTTGAGAGTCGTTTGTTTTATTATTATTAATTTATTATAAAAATCTATTTTATATAATTGTAGTGAGAGTTTTTTTCGATGCCCAGTGAAACTATTGACGATAAGGAGTCTATCAAACGGACAAAGTTTTGTGAGCTTTTTCGGTAGACAATTCAGATTTTTTAAAAATTCCATCACTTACATGATGTTTCGTAAAAAACGATTTTTGTAACAGGATAACTCTGTTAATTTTTTAGACTTAACTATTACAAAAGCGCCAAACAAATTAGATTTTTCAATTTATAATAAACCTTCACACACATAACAGCTCAAATCACCCTTATATACACAAAGTGGCTGCATTTTACTCTTTTATACACAGACTTCTTGATACGCCACTCTCAACAGAAAATTACAACAAAGAAATTAATATCATTAAACAAATTGCGCTGAACAACGGCTACAATCCGTCTATTATAGATAAAAATAAATAAAAAACAGATCCAGACAATAATAAGCTATATTTATCCGAAACCTAATACAGAACACGAACAATTTAAAACAACAACAAAATAATAGGAGAACCTATTGAAAACAGTTTCAAAATATTTATCAAAATGTGGTTTAAAAATAGCTTTCAGCACTAACAACACAATAGGAAAATTTTTGAAAAACAATAAAACGAAATGGCCAGAATCTTAAAAATCGGGTGTCTACAGGTTGAAATGCGGATCTTGTCCTAAAATTTATATTGGACGAACAGGTAGAGCCATAAAAGAGAAACAATAGTCTAGATTCTAATTATGCTACACACTTAAACACAGAAAAACACATTTTTGACGACAATTTTGATATATTACACACATCCACAAAAAGTAGAAAATTAAATTTATTGGAAGCCATGGAGATTAACAAAATGAGACATTCAAATTTCAAAATTAACGATTAATTAGATTTATTATTGAACTTAAATTCCCATAACATTAATTAAGGTTGTATGGTCATTTTTCGGTATATATAGTATGGTCTGTGTTCATAGATATAAAAAAGTGACCAATTGCTTTTTAATGGGATTATCCAAGGGTGGTCATTAACATACAATGCAACAAGGTTATTACCTAAAGTTTCGGAATTTAAATTCAGGTAAAATTGCGATCCGTAATAGAAAATAATTTTTTAGCTACCTGTGTTTAATATTCTTTGGTTTGGTATACTACTTAGTTTGAGTTTATTAATAATCATTCTTATTTCGTGTGTAATACAGCGTGTGTCGAATCGTGTGTGAATTATGGAAAATATGTGAGAGTCTAGTATATCTCAGGTGATACTCCCGCCCAAACACTATTCTATTGAGACTAAGGAAGTTATAAACAATGTTTATTTGACTCTCATTCTGTTAAACATATAGAAAAAGCAGAACAATCGTATATCCATATTGCAAATAATATAGAACAAATAATAATTAGAACAGGCGATGATAGCGATAGTGATACTGTGAATAATTTTAAGTAATTTAAGTGGGTAATAAAAATAATTCGTAATTTTACTTTAGATTTAACCATAAATACATACATAAATAAATAAATATTATTAGTATCTTTCCTAACAAAACCCCAAATAATTAAATTCTAAACAAAGTACGGACCTGTTCGGCCATATTTCATTCTTATAGCTTGCCGGGGTCTTTCCTTAATTCGTATCAGTTAGTCACTTTCTTATATCTATGAACAGACTTTAGCAGGTAGTTTGTAATTATCACATTTGATAAAGACACGGTGTTGTCGAAACAATTGTCATGTATAAATATATAATTTCGTGAAAATCTGAACTTTTAGTTCTTATTTATTTTGATAAATGGATTTTCGTCAAGTAAAAGCCACCTCAGTTCAACCGATTTTGGTATTTTAAATTGACAATTTTTTTTTTGCTATCCATCTGGTGCTATCCAATTTTTATTCGGTGATTGATTTGTGAGTTTAATTTACACCTTGGTTACCCAATAACAAGTTGCAATTAACTTAAAAACTAACAAAAAACCCTTAAAAGTCAGAAGGAGATACAATATATCGCTCTTTTAATCAATACGACTAACAATCTGGAATGAATTTTGTAATAATTTTGCACGCAATTCCTTTATACTTTATTTTGGTATTGATTATAACATGTAATATACTGTAATTAGTTTTAGGTGTACTGTTGATGGCAATTGTCCTGCAAACTTAACATACCAACTCAATGTTTCATTGTCAAAGACTATATTACACAGGTCAAGAAAATTAAAATTTTTGATAGATATTTTTATTTCTAAAATTAATTTTATATGACTTTGGCTGGTAGAAAAAAAAACAATATTTCTAAAATGATTTATTATTTTATTCAGTAAAAAGTGAAAAAAAAAACCTTAAGTCAGACTTTTTTGAGAGAAATTTTTGTCTTTATGCCAGAAAGCTGCCTTGTCCGGACTTTCGGCTGTGTGTTTTTAAGGGCATATCTCGCTTTAACATCCAGCAGTGGTGGTTAAGCTCCATCTGCATTCGTATCGCCGTTCTATTTCTTTAACATCCTGGTGAAACCTCTTTCCCTGTTCTTCGCTAACTGCTCCAGGATTTTCAGGAAAGGAGTTCAAGTCTGGAAACAAGAGATGCACTTCAAACTCATATTGCAAATTAGACGATGAAACAACATATTTTAAACAATACTTTCGTTGTTCTACTCCTCAGAGTTCCCAAGAAACCTATCAATTACTTCTTTAAATAACAAACAACGACAACAAAAATACCTTCTTTTATGTTTACATCAGATGTGGCTGTAAATATTGTTGCAATACACTAGCGGTCCTTCCTGAGAAAAATATTGACATAACTTTGCCAGGTGCCAGTAAATGATTGTCACAAAGTCTGGACGCTAACAATTTGCATGCATCGTTTGGAAGGTGCGGGCTCTCTAAAATCTGGTGTGAATTCTGAGTCGTCTGGGTCGGAATTAGATTCCTCTGAGTCTAACGATATGACGTTTTCTAGTTCTTTTGGGGCGGTAAGTATCGGTACATCTGGCCCATGAGGAACTAGTCGAATAGTAGAGTCAAGATTGGGATACACAATACCATAGAAATACCAAAGCTTAATCATTTCTTCCTACCTTTTTGGCCAGTTGCTTAATGATTCGTATGAGGAGCCCAGGACTTGTCTTGGTCTCCAATTTTCACACCAAATTAAGCGTGGTATGCATTTTTCACAAAAGAAGTTATAGTTTGCCTTTTGCTTTACTACGACATAACTACCACAGATATAACAAAAGTTATTTGGATTGCGAGCACAATGTCTTCTTTCATATATATACGTTGCAGACCACTAGAAATACACAACTAAGACAACAGCCTCGAACACAGTACTATGACGACCAATACAACCAAACTACGCAAAAACAGGATGCAACGCTGTATTGACGCTTCTGCGCCATTTCTGTTGCTTTGCAGATAAATTTAATATTATCCAATGTTGCCAGATCACATTTCATTTCATAAAAATCATGCCTAACATGGAACAAACATATTCATGTCATAGGTGTGTATATTAATAAAATAACATTTTTAAGATACAGAGCGCTATAAAAAAAATGACGTGATCGAGTAAAAATATGGCGTAGTAGTTGTTTGTATATTAATAAAATAAGATTTATGAAATATAGAGCGGTATAGAAAAAATGACGTTTTAGATGACGCGATGAAGGGCCCCCAAAAATATACAAATAAGCAAACACCATTCAAACATCAAAATCACTGTAGAACTGTGTTATTAATGATTTTGACGTCCTTCCGTAACCTTCTAAGTTGTGGACATAAGTATCAGACTCCGTTCTTAGAATATAATTGTGAAGTTAAGGAATTGCTTTTGAATTTTTTCAATGATCTGCATATTTAGTATTAAAGAGGAGACCAAATTATGCGACCGTAATCAAGCTTTGGTTGCCTAAACTCTCTCTGCATGCTCTGTCCACGATAGGTCTATTATAGGTACATTGGAAATCTATTTCGTCAATTGTTTTAGCTCAAGGCGTATGAGCGGGTATTTGTATTTCATTGCTATTGCGTGAACCACTTCACAACTACAAGAAAATTGTATCCATCTCGTACAATAAAATGTATTATTAAATCTATTTTTATTATTAAAATCCCTTGCGTTAATCAGCCTTTACTGTGTGGCAAATTTGTGAAGATATCTTGCAAAAAATGTATATTATGCTTACATTATATAGGTATTAGTGTTCAGAATTTTCTTCAATTTTATTGTTTATAGTTGCTTGTAAGTTTTATCATCAGAAAACAGACTCAATTTTTATTTATTTTAAAAATAAAAAAAATATTTAAAACTTTTTTCTATATGTCTTTAAATAACACAAAAATAAATAAATAAACGAAATCGATAGATTTCGGTTTTTTCTGCGTGTCTTCGGAAGTGATGGGAAACTTTTAGTTTTCTCGACCTCACGTTCTAAGCCTTTACTTTTCGCAACTTTTTTCCAATTTAACCATCCCTATCTTGGATTAAGAATCAAATATTTTAGAATATATTTCATATCAAATGTAAGTAGCTTATTCAAAGAAAAATAGTCTTTTTACATATGTAAATGGCATGCAGTTATACTTACTGACATTGAAATCTAACCAACTACCTTTTGAACACTTTAATATGTTATTAACATCTTGTTGCATTAACTTTGAGTCATTTTCAGTCTCTATATTTCTGTATATTTTCATGTCATACGCACACAGCAAGACATTTCAAGGCTTGGTGCATATTATTCATGAACAGTACAAATAATAGTGGGCCAAGTGGGCGAAATTATTACTTTTACCTGTTATGTCATTTACAAAGTTTTTTAAATTTACTTTTGGAATATTAGAGACAGGAATTTTGGAAATTAAGTTCATCAAGGGAATTTGCTGAAAGTGCAATGCCAATAAGAAGAAGAGGTCTGATTCAAATGTCGGTTTCCGTTGTGGCTTTGTTTTCGCAAATATGAGGACGTAATTACAAATTTTTCCTCGGATTTGAAAAGTACCTGCTCATTTCCACTAAGCATTGTAAATGTAAGCTTTTCTATCCTATTTAGCTAAATTATTCTGTGGTAATTCCATTCTTGCCTTTTTACTTCCGTGAATTCTTGAAACTTAATACTAAATAATAATATTTAGTTGTAGTTTTTCCATTTCCTGTGACGTCATTTTAGTTAAAAAAAGCGAAGCGATTAAATCGGAACCTTTGAAAAAATCGAACCGAATTCCCATTTGTTAATTAAAAAAGCCATTACCATTTACATCGAGAGAGTCGGGTCATTCGCAATATCAAAACAAATTTAACCGATTCGCGCACTGGTAGCGTATAGAATCCCGAAAATCTCACAGCGGATGCGTTTCAATTTCGATAACCCATTTTGGATTTGCGTCAAACACGTCAGCTTTTTTTTTTTTACGCGCCGTTCGCTCACGCGATATATTATTGCACGCGTTGCGACCGAGGTTGACAAATCGCAAACGTACATTTCCTGCTGTCGAAAAACAATTCAAAAGCGCATTTCATCGAAACGGGCTCAGTTAAACACTGGACGTGGCTGATTTGGCGTCGACCTTCACGCGACCTTCGGTTTGAAAATCCGTGTAGAATACGTTTTACAGTCATTTAGTAATTTTACTTGGAAAGTTTTTCGGAGTTTCGAAAATTGACAATTTTATAAAATAATTTGATGTTCCCTTTTTGTAAATTTCAAGTTTGCCACCTCGTATCTTTGACGCTCGCACCACCATATTGACATAATGGCGCCCAAAAGCAGTTTTTTGCTAATAACTCCTTTCCGACGCATTTTACAAGAAAAACATTTAGTTAAATATCCGACGCTTTATTCTTTCGTCTTCAGTACTGATTGAAATATCAAAGACTCAAGTTTCTTCTGCTTCATCTACGATGGGATCATCAGTTTCATCGTGATCCTCTGCCTTCTCGATTTCGTTATTTATTTTCTCGAGAATGGTGCCCGTTTCTTCTTTTTCACTGCTGTCTTGCGACTTAAATTGCGAATTATCGCAAGAACCACCACAGTTCGTGTACACAACGGAGCACTTTTGCCCTGGTTTTCTGTATCCGTAAGCTTTTTGACAACCTTTCTTGCATTCGCAATAATCTTTCTAGAACATGTAGAGCAATGAGGAATGAGTCCGTTCTTAGAAGAGAGAGAAGGGACATGACACAAAAGGGATGACCGGGAAGAACCGACCATAGTTGGGTGGATTTTCATTCTATGAAACAGTATTTAACCTTCGTATAATTCGATGATCAAACGAACTTACCTGGTAAGTGAAGTTCGATCGTAATTCACTTACCAGGTAAGTTCGTTTGATCATCGAATTATATGTTACACCTCTTCTATGAAATCAATATACGTAGACTTTCAAAGGCAATTCAGCAAATTTGTTATAAAACGATTTTATTCGGCTATATAAGGAAATCCAAACCTTATGAAGTTTATGAAAGCCTCGAGTACAAATACAAAATAAATGGCTGTCCGAGAAAACAAGCATTCAGAAAAATTCTATGTCGCAAATGTGGCATTAACAAAAAATCCTGCACCTGCTGTACAAATAGGTCTATTATAAAAAAGGGCAAAACATTTAGAGCGTTCTCACCAATCTGCCGTCTTTCCAATCATATCAATTGAAACACCTTTACAAAACGCAGACGATATTGAGGCATGTCGAGTGCTGTGAGCAGTACTGCTTTTGTTGGGTATAGTTGCTGCCCTACAAGGCTTTTTAAATGTAATGAGTAAACGAGATTCACTGCTTCTTAAAGCACTGGTCCTCTCAATATAAAACAGAATATTTGAAACCACACAAAGATTTACATCTTCATATTTATGCAAAATTAAAAACAAGTCGAGTCTTATTTATAGCTGAAACCTTAATTTGAAATGATTTTATGTTGACCAATTCTATAAGAGAGAGCGTTTGGACTCTATGTGCAATTGTTAACTTCAGTAAGAAAACTAATTTAATGACAGTTAATTGCTTTAATGACAAGTCATTAGAACGTAACCCTTTTACAAAGTCAGAGACATAACTAGGGCCCCAAGTGCTGTCATATCTTGGTTTACTTGGCCTTAGATTATAAACCCTTAAAAAATTTAGTTAGATTTGCATTGTTAAATAATTCTGATCCAAAATAAGGCCGCGTTGCTCTGAAAGAACTCAATGAGCCATAGGACTTGCCTTGTCTAAAATGAATAGTAAGGAAATCTAATACAGCCTAGGTGAGAAGTAATAACACTCCACTCCCCTCCTTTCGAAAAAGCTCCACCAAAGCTTAAATGCATGCAGGTATTAAATGCCTCAAGGTAGCGCTCTGAACAGATGATAGAAAAATATCCAGCAAATCTTCTGGAATGCTTGCCTGACAAAATCCCTGCAGCCCGGGTAAGGGGTTTCCACAAAGGGTGAGCTCTCCTGTCAAAAGAAGAAGGTAATTTGTCTGGAATTAGAAACAATAAATAACTACAACGCCTCCCATCAAAAATAGAAAACCAATGCTAGCTGTGTCCGTAAGGGATTACTGCGATCCCTGTAGCTCAATCAGCCTTGATTTTTCGTAAAACCCGTGGCAACAAGCAAAACATTAGATGCCTCCGGATCTGGAAACCAGGAAATAAACTTTCTGCATTTCTTACTTAGGCGAGAAGCAAACAGTTCGATTTATGAGAATCCCAATATACTTGTTATTGTAGCAAAAGCATTGTCCGAAAGGTACCATTCACCATCAAAATTCAAATTCGTGGATGCCTTATCCGCTTCAAAATTATCGGAAGATCGAATGTAAGATGCTTTAACCCATAACCTCCTTTCTTCACACCAACCCCAAGGCGCCTCGAAATTTCTATTTACATACAATATTCTATTTACATAGCAGTTGTGTTATCAATCCTGAAAAGTGTCTCGCAGTTAGTCAAATAGGAGGCGAAGCATTAGAGACCAAAAGAGGCCGCAGTTAATTCTAGTGCATTAATATGAAGCTGAGCTTCCCTAGGACTCCCAAGTCCTCTGGCACAATTCCCTTGGCATATAATTCCCCAACCCAAAGAAGTACCATCTGAGAAAATCTCAAGTTTGTAACATTGCTGTCTTACAGGGCATTCAGGATTCTGTAAACTTTTTAGCCACCACATAAAATGCCTCCGTAAATTACAAGGAATTATCATCCAAGTATCATAATTATCAACAGAGTCTTGAAGGGCTAGATATTTGATTCTCTCAAAAATTCTTAGTATATACCCAACTGTAAGAAACTGCTGGCCAAACTGAAAACTAGCACACCACAAAGCTCGGCAAAGACTCTTATTTTGCAACGGTTCAAATTGCAAAACTTACTTACTCATCAGAAAAACAAGTGATGGGATTCAAAAAAAACAAAACCTAAAAATTTACAGGATTTCCAAGGATGTAAAACATTCTTCTCATTAATAACAAAACCCAACCTAATCAGTGTGTTGCAAGTTACTTGAAAATTTTTTAAGGATAGCTAACTAGCACCAAATAGCAAAGCTATCTAAATAAACTATTGAGAGAAAAGCCTTGGCAGGGAGATAAGAAACCACTGATTTAATTAATTCTGTAAAGACCCACGGGGCGGTGCATAAACCAAAGGGTAACACGTTAAACTGATAACAGAGAGCATCAAAATAAAATCTTAGAAAATTCTTTTGATTTTCAATTATTGGGACTAGAAAGTAAGCTTCTTTCAAATCCAGAGTGGCCATAAAGGACTTCTTTGTGAAGAGTGTTTCAACTAACTTTCTGTCTTCAAGTTTAAAATGACAAGTGTCAATAAAAGCATTCAGTTTCTTTAAATTTAAAACTAATCAAACCGAACCATCCCATTTTGAAACCAAAAAGATCTGTGAAATAAATAAAAAAAAAATAACTGCAATTGCACCTATCTCTAACAGGTGTTTGACCACATTACAAATTGAATCTTGTTCTTGTTGGGACCAAACAGGATCTGTCGTAATGAAGTCCTGTGTAACTGGCCTCGCAAATTGAATTTTATATCCATCTAACCAAGGTACGATCTGTGCAGCTTGAGTTATAGAGGTCCAAATGTCCCGAAAATCGTGCAATCTTTCAACAAAAGTACTTACTATTTTTTCCTGGGGACACAACTCCTCCCCCTTTCCTCTCGAACCTTCCTGTATTCCCCCTTTTGAGGGTACAATAACTTTCACCCATTTCAGCCTTGGAACTTCCGGGAACGAATTGATTTGAGCCTATCAGCCAAATCTTCTCCAAATAAACAAGAGTGCAAAAAAACATCAACGAGCACTTCGTTCATGCAAGGCTGCATTTCATTTGAGACCAGCGAAAGGCTTAACGCAGCTGAACTTTTATATACTGAACCTAAATGGTGTATTTTGCTTAAACCAAATATTGCATTACTCAACGTTTCGATGGGAAGTAAGTACTACTCATCCTGAACCGGTTTCAAAAGCAAGGTCGAGAGCGCCCTAGCAACCACCATCAAAGCAGCCCCTACTCATTCTGTGTTGCAGTCAGTCTCTCATCCCTTTTCTTTCCACCTTTGTTGATGGCAGATTTCATCTGCACATTCAATTTACTAGAGTTATTGAGCGGCACCGGATATTAACGCAAAAGGTCACTGAGACAATCTTCGGACACACCGGATTTCGAAAAGGTATTAATCTGCCTTGCCAAAATGTCATGAACCGGCTGACCCGACAAACCTTGTGTTGGGACTATCGACCCCATAGCTTAAAGGCCATTTTGCTCTAAATCCGTCTCAAGGGGCTCAACAATGACATCAGAATTAATTAAAGGGCCTAAAAAATATACTTACGTTGGAGTAAGTGCATTCCAACAGCCATAAAAAATTGTTCATTATGTCCCAGTATCCATAAATTGTAGGAAATTTTTCGTACTTTTTTTTTGTATAGATATGATTTTCTTGTAAAATGCGTCGCAAAGGAGTTATTATCAAAAAACTGCTTTTGAGCGCCATTATTTCAATATGAGGTGGCAAATTTGAAATTTAGAAAGAGGATATCAACTAAAAAATCGCCAATTTTCAACTAACCAAAACTCCCGGCAAACCTTCGAGGTAACCTTTATGAAGAAGCCGGATTTTTGGTGATTTTCATGGTAATTTACTAAGTTACTGAGTCAACTACTGAGACTAGTTCGGAAAAACTCCAACCTCAGCTTCTCTATGGCAGTTCCTTTTTTAATTCAAAGCTTTAATTTTTAAAACTTTGCGTCAGTTTCATTAATCATGCATTTATTAATATAATAACAAAAATCAGAAACAATTCAGCACACGACTTTCCATTACATGCAAAGGTCATTTCTTAAAACGGGACGCGTAAAGATTGCGATAGCAGCGACGGCGTGTCAAAACAGGAAACGTTTCCAGAATTAGCATCCTTCCACAGATAAATATGACGCGCTCGTGTTTGTTAGTTGATTGGTTACTGGGTGAGCGCGACTCGATATCTCAGCTTTATTATAAGGAAAGGAAAAACAACAGAAATATCCTGCAACACAGTTTATGTCTGTTCAATTTTGCTGAAATATTGATACCCGCACCTGCAAAGGTAAATTTTAAGAATGCAATTTTGAATACAAAATAGAAGCAAAAAATGCTTCGTTAATGAAAAAATCACAGATGATTTGTTGAGAATTGATTTATGGAAATTGATTAGAACAGCTACGTGAAAATTTAACATATTTAATGGTGGTTTAATGGTTGTGACCGTGTAGTCCAACTTGGTGGGTGGTTTTCCCAGTCGACAGAAATATTTCATAAGTTCGGTTATCAATTATCTATGCTCTTTGTGCAACGACTTCCTGTTTTTCTGTTTTGAGTTAATTTGATTTTTTTTGAGCTGCAATTAAACGTTGAAAACAGTTATTGTAATCTTGGCTCATCTAAATAACAATAAGTTATCCTCATTAGAACTTTCCGATGAAGATATTGACGAAATGTAAATTTTTCGTCTATAAAACTCATTTGTTTTAATTTGAATACGCTACAAACACAGAGCACAAAACCGCAAAGTATAAAATATCCCCACTTAACAAGTGGTGCCACCTATTGGCGTACATTGTAAGTTTTCTTGTTCTAATAGTAAACAAGATGTCCCAAAGTATTTGTGTAATTAAAAAATTTTAGAATATGATGAACAAATAGTGAAAACAAACTGAGAATTAATCTATACGATATCCGATATGAACAAACAGACGAATGACAAACGCAGCTGCGCCAAAGAAAACAGTAATTAATTTTTGCAAAAAAGATTATTCATGTAAAAGTTCAGTGATACTTAATATCAAAAGTTCACCAAGCAAACGATGTTTTTATTATGTTTGCTTGAATTTTTTCGTCTTCCTCTAGAACTTCTTCCTGTCCTTCGCCATGTTTTTCAATCTGTCGTCGTTCATTTTGTTTTTGTGTCTTGGAGTTCACTTTGTTTTTTTTTATTATCAATTATTTTTGCTGAGTTAGCCATAACTATTATTGCGAACTCTAATTAGGAGCATCGTGGATTGTGACTATAAATAAATAATAGACCATGGACGTTGAGCGTTGTTCACCCTGTACTTCACCCACGCGTCGTTTATCCCGTCGTTCGGATTTTCAACAGTTTCGTTGTCCATCGGAGGGATATTTTGCCGCCAGCCTGACAGCGGTCTATTGACGGTACAGATAATACCGGATAGTCTCCAAGTTTAGGGTCAACAAATTATCCCTCCCATTTATCGACAGATCCCGTGATACCGCACGATCCAGGGCTAATTATATGACGCGACAATAACAGCGCATCGGCCTAATTGACCGTCCAATTTAAAGCGAACAAATTGCTAGCCCTTTGGGTCGATTGCGCTATGCATTTAGGGTATGCTGACATTTTTCGCAAATTTTCTTTTTTTTTTCAATTATAAAATTTCTACCTTCAAAATACTTTGAAAGAGCATTATAAATTCAACAATTTAAATAACTCCGTGTGTTGAATTCTACAAACTGAACATGACTAATTATAAGGTTGTTCGGAAAGTCATTTCGTTTTTTCCCGTCAGAGGACTTAATTACGTTTTCTCGAAACCAACTTCACACTTAAGCCGCATAACCATTATATGTCTTGAGAGCTGATATTGCAAGGCTTGTGTGTGAAAAAGTTCTATTAATTCTACGCACTAGTTTTTGGTTGGTGCCCTTTTAAATATGGAGAGCAATAAGCAGCATTTTCGTCATATTTTACTTTTTTACTTCAGAAAAGGTAAAAATGCTGTCCAAGCGAAAAAAAAATTGACGGATGTGTATGGAGAAGGCGTGTTAACAGTACGCCAGTGCCAGAACTGGTTTGCAAAATTTCGATCCGGCAATTTCGGTGTCGAAGATGCACCACGGTCTGGAAGGCCGGTCGAGGCTGACAAAGATGCGATAAAGGCATTAGTTGATGCAAATCGGCGAATAACCACACGAGAGATCGATGAGAGATTAAATTTGTCGAATTCGACTGTTTATGGCCATTTGAAAGGCATGGGCTTAACCTCAAAGCTCGATGTGTGGGTGCCCCATGTCCTTACGGAGCGAAATTTGTGTCGTCGCGCTGACGTGTGTGATTCGCTCCTCAAACGTCAAGAAAATGATCCATTTTTGAAGCGGATTATTACTGAGGACGAAAAATGGGTTGTATATAACAATGTTAAATGCAAGAGGTCATGGAGCAGAAAAGATGAACCGGCTCAAAGCGTGTCAAAAGCCAACATTCACCAAAAAAAGGTGATGCTCTCCGCTTGGTGGGATGTCAAAGGAATCGTTTTTTTTGAGCTTTTGCCTGACAATACAACGATTAATTCAGAAGTCTATTATCATCAACTGGACAAATTGAATGATTCACTTAAAGAGAAGAGGCCCGAATTAATCAACAGGAAGGGTGTAGTGTTCCACCAGGATAATGCGAGACCTCACACAAGTTTGGTCACTCGCCAAAAACTTTTACAGCTTGAATGGGACGTATTGCAACATCCACCATATTCTCCAGATCTGGCGCCTTCCGACTACTATTTGTTCCGGTCCCTGCAAAATTTTTTGGATGGCAAAACCTTTACCTCAAATGAAGATGTCAAAAACCACCTGAACCAGTTTTTTGCCAACAAGGACCAAAACTTTTATGAGAGGGGAATTATGTTACTGCCAGAAAGATGGCAAAAGGTGTTGGACCAGAATGGCCAATATATAATTTAATAAAATATTTATTCATTATACAAAAACTGTCTTTCATGTTCCCCAAAAACGAAATGACTTTCCGAACAACCCAATAATTCTATTCGTTGGTGGCAAAATGATATTGCCTTAAACAATTGTGTTAAACACGCTAAGCAATGAAATGTAGGTTATTTTATCATTTTCACTATTTAAGTTAAGTGTGTAGTATGCTACGGTGTATTCAGCTATAAACTACAAGTTATTGGCGTGATGAAGGCACTGCAGTGAATAGAGACCACAATCTTACGGACAAACTATTCCTGTATATTCACAAAACGATAGATAACTATTTAAAAAATGAGGATATCATCCATAAATACAACTATTTTACTAACGGTCTTTTTTGTGTTTGCAAGAATTCCAAATGTTTGCAAAAAAGACGCAAACTTAAAAATTAAAATGGTTTACCATTTATGATCTACCTATGTCTTTATAATTATTGTAATTCTTTTTTTCTACTCCTTTCGTCACTTTAAAATGTGAGTCTTCTTCCTTCTTCTTCTTAAGTTTCTTGGCTTCTGCTTTGAGCAATTTGCCAGCACATTAGGTGTGAAGCAGCTTGTCCGGCCTGTGCCATACTAACTTCACTTTGATTGCATTTTGTGTTTACAGACTCATTGCGTTATTCCAGATCTCTTCATCCATTCTACAAGCGGCTAGACAGTTAGTGAAAGACAGAACTATAGAGGTTATAGACCCGGGCAACTGAGGAGTTGCCCCGGATAGGAAATTCAGATAGAATTGATTATATTTGGAAAGTATGTCTGTTAGTTTTCCTATATTTTCTTATTTATATTACAAAGCACAAGCCCACAGCTCCAGTGCCTTTAAGTGCAATTGGAGCCCCTTATAAACATGTGAGTCTCTTAGCTCACGGATCCCAGCCCCTTCGAACATTTCCGCACGGGGATCACCACAAAAAGATGGAAGCAAATTGTCGAATGTTTAAATTGTCGAAAATTGTCGGCTGAGAGGGGTGGTTTTTTAACAGCGGATCCGTCAACAGCTGAGACGTGACGTACAGAGACAATTATGCGTTATCGAGTGACAATGTTTAGGTTAGAACCAGCGATTTTTATAAAATCTAAATCTAACTAATTAAAATTTAAAACTTATTTTAAATGATTTATCTTACTAAGTTAACATTTTATAACTTTTTCCAAAAGGAATTAAGTTAATTTTGGTTAGTAATTCATAGAGTAAGTAGGTTAAAACGCATAACAGGAACAGAACGCCTTAACAAATAATTTTTCGCGATAGTAATAATATCTCCGACGCACAGAAACAAAATATCGAGCATCAGGATAGGTTGAAGAGAATGTTGTATCCGTCTTAAGGTACACCATAATCTTGAACACTTGAAGGACCAAATACAAGGCAGGAGTCGCAAGCATGTGTAATAGAGAAAAGAGGCCGAAAGAATAAATGTATAAATGACTTGCGACAAAAGATATTAGAATTAAAATATTTGTGTAGTACATTACACTGTACCACAGAAACTATATAAGTATTAATACATTTCAATTATGTTAATGTAATTTTAGCAATGCCGAAGGTGCCTTACTTTCTTCCACTCCGTATGTACCTCTATGCAGAGTTCTGGGAGTGAGTGACCTACCCTTCATCACATATGGGCATAAATTTTGTTTTTTTCTGGGATTAGCAAGTCTTTTACATTTTTTCGGTAGGTAACTTCTACCTTTGAATAAGTTAACACCAATAAATGTTAAATACTCGAAATTGCCAAAATGTAGGTAGGTATACGACCTTTCTTTGTAATTTTTGAAATCCTAAATAAATATATTTGACGTTTATTAAAAAAAACTCCTAGAAAGGTGTATAAGCGTAGAGGCTACCTTTGCCATAAAAATACAAAATGTCACTCTTATAGGCTTTTACTTGGAGGAGGCACTGCGGATTGTACATCAATTACAAGGAAATGTGGAACGAACAAAAATAGGGCGGAAATATTATCTTTTGGGAATAATTATTAAAATCCTTGTGCTTAATATTTTTGTTTCATTTCAACCATTTTTATCTTACCATTACAAGACTCGACGAGTAGCTCAAAAAATTCAATCGTTTTTTTTAGGATTTTTTGACAAGCTTTTTTTCTATACTACGGATTTTCCAAAAAAATTCAATGCTGACGCTCGAAAACTTTCGATGATCTTTTTATTAACAAAATGTTAATAAAACTGTCAAAACAACATTTTTCAAAATAAATAAGAACTAAAAGTTCAGATTTTCAGGAAATTATATATTTTTACATGACAATTGTTTCGACAACAGAGTGTCTTTATCAAATGTGATAAAAATATATAATTTCGTGAAAATCTGGTCTTTTAGTTCTTATTTATTTTGATAAATGGATTTTCATCAAGTAAAAGCTGCCTCAGTACAAACAACATTTTCTTAATTTTTAACTAACAAATAATAAATATAATATATGTATAAAGTCAAAGAAACCATTCTTGATCTAACTTGAGCGACACACTAATGCTTGCAAAATCCCGTTAGTATGAGAGAAAATGTTTTGAGCGATCTAATTTTTAATTGACAATTAAAAAAAAGCGAAAATAACTTCTTGAAAAAAGTATTTTCACGCACCAAATATTTCAGTCACAACTTTGCAGAAATTTGGCAACTAACTTTGCGGGGGTTATTTTTTTTTACCGAACTCTTTTTCCGCAACTTATTTTTCTGCGCATTTGGTCCGGTCGGATCTCCAGAGTTTTCCGTACCGCATGAATTCTTTACGCTTTCATTCCAAGTTTCGGTAATGCCGGATTTTTCTGCCCGAATCTTCCGGTATAATTTATTCATAACGGACGAACAATAACGCGATCTGTTTTTATGTGCCACTTAAATTATTTCTCGTTGTTTGTGAATTGAATTGGGCGAGTACGTGGAGGGGGACAAACTGTATCACTCTTAACAACAAAACTTGGTAAATTCAAATAAAATTAAGTCATAAACGAACAATATCACACCCAAAAATCAATCGCCCGTCGAGCCCCTTTCGGAAAAGTCCGCGTTGGCAGTGTGAATCTGTATCCGGCTTGAATCTCAGTGACCGAATTTTTGGCAGCCGTTGTACGAGGGGCGGTCAAAAAGAAAGCATCATTTTAGTTGCACAAAATCAAATCGCAACTGGAATTCGGAACATAAACGAACACTTTTTTCAGTGAAATCTTCGTCTTTTTGCGTGAAAGCTGCGTTATTCGGACATTCGGCTGTGTGTTATTAAGGGCATATCCCGTTTTAACTTCCAGCAGTGGTCCGCCATCATCGTTATGCTCCATCTGGCTTGGTATCGCCGTTCTATGTCCTTAATGTCCTGTTCTCCCCCTGTTCTTCGCTAACTGCCGCAAGATTTTTAAGTATGTTCAAGTGTGAAAACAGGAAATGCACTTCAAACTCGTATTACAACCTAGACGATGAAAGTGTTGTATGATATTTTAAACAATACTTTCGTAGTTTTGGTTCTTAGAGTTCCCAAGAAACTTATCAATTACTTCTGAAAACGAAACCCAGGCGGTTTTCTCGACATTGTCTTTCGAAAGTCCTCCCTTGTCTTTGCATAATGTTCTTACCTGCGGCACAACAAAAATACCTTTTTCATCGTGGCATCAAATATGGCTGGAAATTTCTAGCACAAATATTTGAAACACAAAGTAAAACTGTATTGGGGCCAACTAAGCTATTTCGTAATACATTCTTACATTTTTGCTACCAGGTGTAAGGCTTGTTCTTGACGGCCATTCTATTTGAGTCCAATGTCTATCTCTTGCCCGACTATCCCACTCACAAATAAAGCATGTATAATCCCCCTGTGGTCCTAGGGGCATGCACAGCACTTTAAGGTAACCACAAAGCATCTATTCTTGGTAGTTTAATTTCTTCAAAACAAAATAAGCTAAAATTTTCATAGGTTTTGTTTAAATGTTTCGAATGTGCAACGGGAACCAATGTACAATAAAAAGCTTTTTAAACCACACCTACTTGAATCAATAAATTCTTCTTTTATATGCGGCACATTTCCTAATTTTGAAACTAAGTCAAGAGTATTGTTCCTATACAATAGCGGTCGTTACTGAGTAAAACATTGACATAACTCTTTTTCTTCCTACGTTTTTGTCAGTTTCTTAATGCTTCAACGTAAACGGAACAAATAGTATGAGGAGCTCAGGACTTGCTTGGTCGCAAATTTTTACACCAAAATAAGAGTGCATTTTGCACAACAGAAGCTATAGTTTGCCTTTGCTTTACGGGGACATAACTACCAAGTTATTTGTTTATTAATGTTAATTTATACGTTCTAGGACACTAGAAACAACCGCGAACTCTGTACTACGATGGCCAATACAACCAACCTGCGCATAAGCAAGTTACAGTGACGCTTCTGCGCTAACTCTGTTGCTTGTAGAGAAATCTAATATCAATTCATTTAAAAATCATGCCTATATTATGAATAAAACATTTTTAAGATATAAAGCGCTATAAAAAAAATGACATGATAGAGCAAAAATATGGCGTTTTTAGGAAAAAGGGCCCCCAAAAATATACAATTTTATATTGTGACCTGCGATCATGCTTTTAGCCTACCCGGATAGTTTTGGTTTCAATACAGACACCGTCGTCACTGAAGTAGTTGTTTAACAGCCCTCGTATACCTCGGGTCTATAACAGGCGTTATTACCTCCGACTTACACAAAGATGCTACACGGTTCCCCATTAGTTACCCGACCAGGGCCGTACTTCGGACATTTATTACGGTTTAAACGTAATTTACGGACTTCGCGGTTTAGAAGGCACAATATGGCGCCAAATTCACGTGTAGATTTCGCTTTAATTTTAAGTTCTCCTTTCAACAAGACATCGCAGACGCACTGAAGTGCTTTTAATTATTTCCCTACTGGTTATTGTTTCTATTAACTGAAATCTGTTTTTATTC
This sequence comes from Cylas formicarius, assembly GCF_029955315.1. Classification (NCBI taxonomy): domain Eukaryota; kingdom Metazoa; phylum Arthropoda; class Insecta; order Coleoptera; family Brentidae; genus Cylas; species Cylas formicarius. Next base: position 25,906,874 of record NW_026844326.1, on the reverse strand, counting down.
AGTTAATAATTATAATTACGGAGTAATTAGCAGTTCGTGTGTATAATAATTTAATAGAATCAAAAAAAGAATTGCAATGATTAAACAGACAGAGAGGAATGTAAATAAACTTTCAAAAAATGATTTTATAGCACAATTACAACAAACAAAGTTGTAGGTAGGGACATAATGTAATTATTTAGAGGATGCGTTTTATACAATAATGCCATTAAATCGAATTAGATGAATTTTTGATATATTAAAGCAAGAAAGATCAAAGGCTAGCCCCGATTTCCTGGTAATTTGTTTTGTTTGGCAAACGTGATTAAATTGAAATTCGTTTTTTAGACAGAAATTTATTGTGGTTAAAGAAAAATGACCTCCCACACAACCTTTTCGGTGATGGGAGAAGAATCAAATCGTGAACATTGGTTTAGCTTCTAGTACCTACATTAGAAGGGAATTTGTTTTCATTAATTATGAAGTTATTAGAAACAAGCGCATAACACAAAACCATAAAAAATCATAAATTCAAACACGTAAAAAACTAAAAAATAGAGTTCAAGGTATAATTAGCCGTTGGTTTGCAACTTACTATCGCCACTTTTCAATTTGTATTGCCCAACAAACCAGACATTCCTTAGACAGCTTTTAAATGATAAAACTCTTTCGGTGTATCACATTTCAAAGGTCTCTTTTTGGAGACTCGGAGTTATAAAGCTGCGGCACCAGCTCTGGTGACCGATAGGTCCCGCGTATCATACGTAATTTCCGTCGCTTCGTCCGACTGCGCCTGACATGGCTGACTCCTTCCCTGCCAAAGCAAAGAACTTTTACATTCATCGGGTATCACTCCGACGGAACAGCTGTGGCGGTCCTTCGGCACCACAATAGTACACTCTGTCGAGCCGTAGTGAGCGTTCGCACGCGCAAATACGTTGGCGTTTTAAATTTATAACCTCAAACCGTATTTTGTTTACGATGATCTCGGCGCATACCGGTAGCTTTCGCGTAATTTCTATCGACCGTGGTCAGTGATTCGCCCCTTTTAAATCTTTACTCGTGCGGGAAGAATCGCAAAACCGCAGCGGATGGTTATGGGCAAACCGAAAAAAGACCAGAAACTCCTCAACAAAATGGCAGACGTGGTGGCCGACCGACGCAAAGCCGTCCATTTGAAACGATCCAAGTCGGTGAGAGCGTCCCTACGATTCATTGGTACAAAATTCCTAAGCAAGCATACCAACAACAACAACCAATCGCCGATGACGAAGACGACGTCGATGTCAAGCATCCACGAGTTCTATCAGTCGGAGAGACAGACGGAATATCTGATGGGAGCGCTGTATCAGCAAAGAAAACCTCCGGAAACAATTCTCAAGACTCCGTTCAAGAAGCCCGAGAAATTCAACAAGAACAAGAGAGATTTGTTGGACGGGCACGTGAGGATCAGCACTCCGCCGGAGGAGGTGGCTCCCAAAGCTGCCCAGTTGCTGCAGATACCGCATTTTAGAGAAGAATTGGCGCCAAGGGTTAACGATCTGAAGGGGGTCCAGTTTGGCGGCTGCTATAGGGACAACGGGTTCCACAGGGGCGCTCTGAGGCTGTCGATGACGACGAGGAGAAAGAACTACACGAGGAATTCGTCGCTGTCTGAGGACGACCGTAAAAGTAGGTAGAGTTTCACGGAATCGAGCTGAAAGGACGCGGTTTTAACAGGATGCGCCTAAAAGCAATCGTACCGAGTTAGAAACACTGCAACATCTAAACTAAAAACGTTTTTATTTTACACATCTAACAATTACTGTATTTAGATATTTGAACATGTCAAAATGAAGGTCATCCCAAAGTCAACTTCGTTTTTTCTATTCAAAAGCCGACCCATAACCGTTTTATTTACTTTAATAATTGAAAACATTCAAAAGTTCAGTAGCTTTAAGAAAAACTTACGCTTAAAAAAGAAGTTGGCCTTCAGTGACCTTGACACCACGCAAAAATGTATTTTGCATACCTAAGAATTATTTTTACTTGAAACTTATAAATTTGGCACTTATAACGTTTTAATTGGCTATAACTTTTTTGTCTTAAGATAGATCAATTAAAACAAAAAAAACAAAATCTAGGGTTAGTAGCCAAGCTTTTTTCCAAGTGACGTATAAAACAAAACACTATCAATTTTCAGATATATATTACTGCATCATATTTTTTCAAATGGAACACCCTGTATGTTATATGTGTGTTTAATAGAATAACTATTCGGATTACGATGATGTAACACACTTTACATTTTAGTCCACTCGTTTTTAAAAAATCGGCAAAAATCCATGCCACAACAGTAATTATTAACAAATTAAAGTAAAACAAAAAAACTAAAAATGACAAGACACTCTAAAGTAAAAAAAAATTAACTATTCTAAATACTGCTGTATATGACCACCATTTTCCTGAACACATTTGAGAAAGATCAAGTGGACCCCCCATTTATTATATATATATTTTATAAATACTTATGATAGAAAATTGATCCCTCAAACGATTTTTTAAAATTTTGATTTTAACAACATTTTTTTTTATAATGAAAATTTTAAGCACTTTTAATTAAAAAATGGATTAAAAATCAACCGTACGAGATAAATGTATGAAATTTTCAGCATCCATGGTGAAATGACTGTACTTTAAGAATTATTAATAAAATTTTCTATTTTTTTTTTAACAATATTAACAATCCTAACATACTGAATCGAACAAGCTTAAATAACTAAGCTGTAAATTTGTCGTCAGTTATTTTTATATTTTTTAAAAAAACGTATTTTTTTTAAATAAATACTTTTTCATCCTCTGAAACGAGCCATTCTAGTGAAAAATTGCCCAATGGTTTGTAATAATGAAATTGGCGAGTATTTTTTATTGTAGTTAAGCGATCGAATCGTGGTTGGTATTTTTTTAAAAGAACTTTGGCCCACTGAAAAAACTAAAGTGGGGTTTTTAAGTGGTTGTTTTTACCACGCTGGAGACTAACACGATAAGCTGGTTTTTTTATACTCCCTGCTAAGCCACCATACGCTGCTCCTTTGCCATGAGATGTAGCGAAAAAAGTCCAATCAGCATCAACACCAAAATCATTTTTATGATTAACTAAATCGGCTAAAATTATATTTAAATAATAATTAAAACTAATCTTTTAATCACATAATTTCATAATTCACTCAGCCCATTTTGAATCACATAAAGTATTATTATTACAATTAATTATAATACTAAAATATTAACTAAAAAACACAACTCAACGACACTTCAACTTTTATTTTTAATAATTATTTCATGTATTGCCTATAAACTTATGTCACGAATAGACAGGAATGACTTCTAAAATGATTTTTTGTTATTTATTAGGATACGCGAAAAACAAATGAAAATCGTAACGAAGCGGTTTTTCTTTTGTTAACTAAAGATGGAGTGTTGACTAGTAAATTTAAAAATAATGATTTACTGAATTACCTAAAAAAAATAAATATAGACCATAACAGTTTTGAAAGTTTAAAGTTGATCATTTTTTTCTAAATTTACGCTGTTTGGTAAAAATAAATAAAATTTTATTAATAATAATTATAATAAAATAATATAAATAATAATAACATTTGTTTTGTAATAATCTTTTGCATTATTATTTTAAATGATCGCTGATAAAACCTTCAATGCAGTTCGAGACGCTCGGCAGCGCGGCGCTTCCACAGCGCTCGGCGCCCGGCGCGCTGTCATAAATAAATTCATTTTGTTTAAACTAATGACGAGTAGTGAAATTTTCTTCCGGACTCTTAAACTTAAATGGATAAAGCATGTGACCGCTAACAGTTAAATTTTCATTTGCTAACTTAAGAGTTAGTAATTTTTTTTTTTTAAATTAAAAGTGCTTAAAATTTTCGTTACAAAAAAAAAGTTGTTAAAATGAAAATTTTAAAAAATCGTTTGGGGATCAATTTTCCATCATAAGTACTTATAAAAATATATACAGATTAAATTTTTATGAACAAGTAGTAAATAACGTGATCTTACTTATTTATCATACTCTCTAATTGTATGATGTCTTGTATTTAGTAATGTTTCCGGATTGTCTGTTAACTGATTGATTGCCTCTCAAATCTTTTGCCGAAGTTGCAGGATATTATTGCAAGGAGTTCTGTGCAGGTTATTCTTTATGTGTCCCCAAAAGAAAAAATCCATTAAAGTTAAGTCGGGGCTGTTGGCTGGCCAATCCATAGGTCCGGGGTTCCCAATCCAACCCCTGAGATATTCCATGTTAAGAAAATTTTTAACTTGCACAACATTATGCTGCCATATAATCAGCGCAGATATATTTAGGGATAAATCTTCTATGTCTTGTTCTATTTGGTGCTCTAAGACTTACAAATAATGATCTCCAGTTAACTTTTGACTTATAAATATCGGTCCCAAAATATGCCCATCTATGACGCCACACCATACATTAATTTAATTGAATGGTACCCCTGGGTTTTTATTTCGTGTATTTGTCTAGGATTATTTACTGATAAATATCGCATATTTTGTCTTTTACAACCCTTTCTTGGGGCGAACGAACTTTCATTAGTCCATAAAATGTTTTTCAAAAAATTATTATCCTCGTCATGTCTATTTAAAAAATTCCAAAAAAAGTTCATCTTTCTTTGACATTTTTCATCACCCAATTTTTAAGTTTTACGAAATTTAAATGCATTATATTTATATTCTTTCAAAATGAGTGGATTGATCCCCGAGAAATACCTGTGTCTTCATATACTCTAGTAATAGAGGAAGATGGAAACTAATATGTTTGTCTTATTTTCTTCATTTAAAACATTATGATTCCGAATGTAATTTGCGGGGGTGCAATTAGGTTCTCGTTTGTTTTACACGGACTATTATTGATAGTTAAACAGCCAAACTAAATTACATCACAAGGACCGCCGATCTGGAATTTTGCAGATGATTAGCGAGCTCGTTGCCGTGCAATGGATATCACACTAAATTAAGTGGGACGCCCAAGTGGACAGTTATCGAACAAAAACGCTAGACCAAAGCTCCGCAATTTTTGATATACTTAAAATTACCTGCATTTTTTTAATTGTTCGTTACAAGATAAGATAATCCAAGGTAAACAAAAGTTGGTTAAGCGCGACTAAAAGTTCTCCAACTTTTGCCAGCTTTTTATTTACCTGATAAATTTTTACAAACCGTATCTGTATGGAACACCGTTTTATTTACTCTTTAATAAAAAAAAACCTCGTACAGCAATAATTATAATGAAACAATATCTGATTAAAGTTAATTTCATTGTTTGTTTAATAATTGCTATATTTAATTTTTTAAATGATATGTTAAACCAAAAGTTTTGCATCTTAAGGAAAAATTAACATTTTCACCAAACAATTAAATTCATGAAAAATTTGGATTGATGAAACATAAAATAAAGAAGCAATATAATGGACATTTGTAACAGTTCTATTTAAATATCGGAAATCCAAACGTGAAATGAAATGTTCGAGAATTTTATTGCTGAATTTAATTATGTATTATTTTTATGTTATCATTTAAAATGTTTGACAAATTAAGATTGTTGAATTGAACCAACATTTTAAACTGTGGTTTAAGTAAATTCCGCTATATTCACGTTGCCGCAATCTTCTTCTTTTTTTTATGCCAATATTTGCAAATATATGACCCATTTGTAAAATTAATTATAAATGCTATAACATATTAAACATATGACATATTAATATTAATGTGACGTAATTTTTTTTGTCAGTAAAACGGCTTTCCATTAGATTTCGTTTGTCAAAACAAAGTGCAGAAAATTCTGTGTCAAAGATAAATAATTACATTAAAAACTAAATGAACATTACGAACTCGCAAAAATAATACAATCTTCAGTCTTAATAATTAAAAAAAAACTATGAACAAAATTTTGCTTATAACGAAAATGAAAATGGATTTTTTTTATTACAATGGAGGTGAAGTGGCACAAAAGTATAATAAACACGTGATTAGAATAAAATGTTTTCTTTAATACAATACCAAGTACGTCACGTAACCGAGATAGCTAATAAAGATAAATGGTGCACCATGAGTTTCTGGAGAGAAATTAACAAATACACGTTCCGTAAAATATGCACGGCGAGTTACTAAACCAACAGTCCGAATGCGATAAATCGGGCCATCTGGGTGGTCAATCTATATGATTTCACGCGCCGCTGTCCGCCACAACCGCTAATTTTAAAACAAACAAATGTGTGTTTAAACGGGTAACCGCGAATTTTATGTCCACATATTTGATAAAAGTGAATTTCCCTGAACTTTCGCGGAATAAACTGCAACATTTGATGCTAGGCTTTGCGTGACGGGTAATTAGCGCAAGCGAAGAGCGTTTTGAAATTATCGGTTAGAAACTATCGGCGATAAAATTAACTACAATACCCACCTTTATGGTGCGCGAGTCCGAGAAAGCGCACCCAGTGGCTGGTTTCCCTGATTGGGTAAGCGAATAGGCCCGGCGACGGAAAAAATATTTTACAATCTGCAATATGTTACAAGGTCTGCAAAACTGGGACCAAATTGAGCAATAATAACAATGTAACATTTAGCTTAAAATGAACAAATTAAACTTTCGGTTCTATTCTTAAAATAACCTAAAACTTCATTCACTTCATAGTCTATCACAGAACAATTCTCTTCTTTTCTACTTCTTTGCTTTTCACGTTGATCACGTCAGCTAAGGACACTCGACCATTTCCGATGACAATAGTTGTCGAGCAGTGCCTTTTGTCAGTGTTACTAGCTTTTCAAATAAAATTAAATGTAGCAGTTTTTAATTTTTTTAAAATATGAGGTTAGTTTAGTTTTAGGTTAGATTAGGAAAATGCTGGAAATTTAAAGCAGATTTCAGCTTTATACTAGAATTTCTTCTTTAATTTTTTTTCTTTTTGAATGTTCAGCAAATTTCTTCTTCATATTTCCTATCTGGTGTTTTGCCAGTTTGAAATTTTTTCACTTCATTGTTTATAATTTCAAAATAGCAAATATTTCATGGCGTTAAGGGATAAAGGAAAACCCCTCGATCCTAATTCTTATTGAATAAATTAATGTCCCGTAATACTTGTGATATTCTAAGCTACAGGGTGTCCCGCTTGCCTTAACTTTAGACTTAACTGCAGATTTATATACATATAAATGAAAAGAAAATTTTACGTCGCAGTCTACATGCACTGAAGTCGATGGTAGTCATTTTCATCAAACGTTTATTTATTTATTATTATGCAAAAAAAAATGCAAAAAATTTTTTTTTCACAATTTTCATTATTCATATTTTTTTCTCGAAAACGAGGCGGAATTCGAAAACCACTTTGGAGTTAAAAAAAAGTTGCACTTTTACACAATAGGCAAAAAATATTGAAATATTATTTTTTATTTATTTCGGAACAAGGAATTTTGAAAAATATTTGACACCCTCTACCTACCTTTATATATCTCCCTCTTGACGTATGACATATCTCCAGCTTACCTTTTGCTCATTTTTGTTTAAACACCCTGTATGTATGTTTATTTATTTATAAACCCAAAGGCTAACCAACATGCCGACAAGACCGTCGAATTACAGGATAGCGCATATTAAACGTACGATTACGCAAGGTCGGGAATAAATGTTTCCTAAGCTAATAAACAAAAATGTTTTTAAACAAATGTACTCTTAAGTCGGTATATTTTTTGTTCAGAAAAACATAGTTGTGCATACGAGTACATAAGGGCATACAAGTACGATAAGGACTAGCATTAAAAGATAAGTGACTTGTACAAGCAGGTGACTCAATAAGATTGTTGACAATTTTATAAAGAAAAATTACGTCTTAACAATTTCTGTGGGTTTCAAAAGTAGTGTCTGTCTCTATATCTAAAAATAAGATTACTTGCGATAGATCGGATTCCATACAGTGGATGAGTTTTCCAAGATGGATTTGATGACGCTATTATAAATTAGAATGAGTAGCTTGTGGTTGCGAAAGCCCTTGGTGTTACGTAATACAAAACCCATGATTTCTCGAGCCATTCTTTACAATATGTTCTACATATGCTTCAAATGTTAACTCGGAGTCCAGTATGATACCTAAATCTTCAACTTACTGTTACTGTTACTGAATGTTGGAAGCAGCTTCCAATATCAAGTATAATAATATTGAAAAGTAAGGATCCCATGTGTACCCCCTGATATACCCCAGACGTTACATTCGTATAAAATCACTTTTCGTTCACCTTCACAACAACAAACTGAGTTCTACTGGTTTGGTAACTTTGCAAAAAACGAAGTAACTGGTCGCGCACATCGAAATTTCCAAGCTTCTCTACCAGAGTACCAGAGAGCCTTGTCAAAAACCCTAGAAAAGTCAGTGTACACGGTACACGTCCCAAAGTCTTCCTGCATTGAAAGGTTAATATTATGGATGAAAGGAATTAGGTTTGTAGGTACGGAACGTTTCTTGTGAAATCCATGTTGATTCACGTGTATGTCATTCTTTATCATGAAAAATAATTGGGTATCAAAGGCTTCAAGGACTTTGGCAAAATGGCATAGGAGCTATATAAGCCTATAATTAGTTACTTCTGTGGCATCACCAAACTTCAGAATTGGTACAATTTGTGAAACGTACTCTGTGCTAAACACTTATTAAATATAATTTTGGAGGGTAGTGCCAAAATTGGACAACATTTTAAAAAATGCGAAGGCATGCCATCAATTCCTGGTCTTTTTTTTTGCGGTATCTTATGGACGGATTTACGATTATAATCGAGACTCTTGAAAAAGCTTTTATGAAACACCCTGTGTGAAATTTTCACAATAACGGGGGCAATTTGTTAAGATGTGGCAACCGTGTTCGCATGCTTTTGGCATGTGATCTTTATGTCGTCTGTATCCCGTCAGTTTCTGAAAATTTCTGGTCATCATTGTTCTACCTCTGAATATAAATGACGTCTTTAGGAATCTTTGTTACCACTAAAAAATATGGTCAATTGAAAAATCGTCCCATCAGCCGCACTTAGCGATAATCTAAAAGACGCGCTCAATTCATAAACGTCAAGTAGATAAATTAATAGGAGCTTTATTTGTTGACGGCTTGTCCACGGCCGTAAACTCTCGCTCACATGAGCCGGAAAAATGCGGATACCCACTCAGGGTTCGTTATGGCGCGAGGGTGATCCCCGGCAACTGATTAAGCTCGTTCGGGTATATCTGAGAGACTTGTTCCCTTATAATAATACCTAATAATGCAAAGTTTGTGAATGCGTTTGATATCAGACGATTGGCGTGCTTGTTCGCCTGTTGAAACTCGATATTTTGAGTAGGACATTTTTTCATAAACTTTTGAAAAGTTTATATGTGGGGTTGCCAGATGTCGCCCGGAATCGAGGTTACCATTAGCGCAATTTTTTCAACAGTTCATCCGGTTTATGGTAAAATTGAAAGGGTGTTTGAGTAAATTCTGTTCATAGATATAAGAAAGTGGCTAACTGATACGAATTAAGGAAAGACCGGGGCAAGCTGTAAGAATGAAATATGGCCGAATAGGTCCGTACTTTGGGTAGAATTTAATTATTTGTGGTTTTATTGGGCAAGATACTGAACAATATTTATTTATTTATGTATGTATTTATGTTTAAATCTAAAATAAAATTACAAGTTATTTTTATTACCTACTTAAATTTCTGTTGATTTCTGTCGATTGATAGATTGTTCTGCTTTTTCTATATGTTTAACAGATTTTGCCCAAATTTGTGGAGGGATGTTAAAAACTTCGGTTTCTATAAGTTTGGGGACATTGGAGTTAATACGGGAAAAACATTGGTAAGGTGAAAGCCCTAAAACTGTATGTCTTAGATTTTTTGCATAATTATCACAGACGTATACCTTTTGTAGGTTCAAGCTTTGTAGAACCTCATTTAATTGCTTTTTGGTATAATCTTCGTGAAAGTAAATGTCGTTATTATACATGTAATTTTGGATTGTAGCTTTTGTGTCACATGAGGAAGGGGTTTTAGTCAACTGTCTACTGTGATAACTTGCATTGTCCATTACAATGACGCTAATAGGAGGAATGTTTTTAACTAGTTTGTTTTTAACCCAACTTTCAAATAAATCAGCGATGGTGCCTTCATGGTAATCCAGAAAAGAATCTTTAATAGTTTTCGCAGACAGAGAAAGTTCATTTGGAATCCAACCATCTTTAGAGCCAGCATGCAAAATAGTTATTCTTTTACCTTTTTTTGATGGCGCGTTTGTTTTACCCTTATCAGTTGAGTCAACCCAACCCTTTTCCGGGGTATCATAAGTGTCGAACCAAGTTTCATCCAAGTAAATAATTGGCCTTTGTTGTTCTCTGTAAATCCTAATTTTTTCTAAATATTCCAGTCGCCATTTCCGAATTCTAAAAGATTCCAGTACAACTTGCCCTTTGTCAATTTTTTAAAATCTGTGTGAATACACTTCCATAAAGTAGTTCTGCCACATTTAACACCGGTTTCATCTTTTTCAAGCCTCCTAATTAAGATATCTAATGTAGGCACGCTTTGTTCCTCATATAACTGGTAAATTTTACGACGTATTATATCTTGATCACTTTCATCTACACTCGAGAAAATGTCAGCATCGCTTCTTTTTTTCCTCGCTGAAATGGGATTGTTCACAGTTGATGTTGGAATTTTCGTCAATGTGGCCGTTTCTTCTAAAGATGCTTGCTTGCTGGCACCACGTTCAATGAGAATCAAATAAACATTGTTTATAACTTCCTTAGTCTCAATAGAATAGTGTTTTTGGGCGGGAGCATCTCCTGAGATACACTAGACTCGCACATATTTTGCATAATTCGCACACGATTCAACACACGCTGTATTACACACGAAATAAGAATGATTACTAATAAACTTAAACTAAGTAGTATACCAAACCAAAGAATATTAAACACAGGTAGATATAAAATTATTTTCTATGACGGACCTGAATTTAAATTCCGAAACTTTAGGTAATAATATTGTTGGATTGTATGTTAATGACTACCCTTGAATAATCCCATTCAAAAGAAATTGGTCACTTTCTTATGTCTATGAACAGACCATACCCACTCAGAGTTCGTTATGGCGTGAGGGTGATCCCCGGCAACTGATTAAGTTCGTTCGGGTATATCTGAGGGACTTGTTCCCTTATAATAATACCTAATAATGCAAAGTTTTTTCATAAACTTTTGAAAAGTTTATAAGTGGGGTTGCCAGATGTCCCCGGAATCGAGGTGACTATTAGCGCAATTTTTTCAACAGTTCTTCCGGTTAGTTCCTTATGGTAAAATTGAAAGCGTCTTTGAGTACCCCCCGAAACCATCGGAACTTATCCAGACAGAAACGAATAACTAAAAAGTTTTTTCGACACAAAATGCTTAGTTTAAAAACGTGTCCTGCAAAAAATTGAACCATTCTTTGTTAAGTTTTGGTTAGTCTATTTCTACTTATTTTCAGCCTATGGAGAACTCAGAGTCTGGAAAATATCAACAGTAAAAATTTTAAGTATTTTTGCTGAAATGATATTTCGGAATAAATTAAATTAATCCTGTGCTTTATAATTTAAGGGAATAACAGTTAACTAATTACGATGATGAAAATAGACCAGCAATTGAATGTAGAGTTTAGAAAAAATTGAGGAAAATGTAGTTTTGAAATCGCGCACCCTGTATATATTTTTACACTCTAACTTTCATAAATTACCAACAGAACAAAAAAGCTCATACACAATGTTAGCGTAAACTTGAAAATAATTGAATTTCCATTTTACTTTTATTTTACTATTATTATTTATTTGAGCGTAATATACAATAATAATAACACCGATTTCCCCTTCTTCATTTAATATAAAATTTTTTCATCTCCTTCTTTTACCAGATACTAAAAATTCGATAACGCCGCAGAAAAAATTCTTCAAAGAAGGCTGTGCACAATAATGGAGGCCGGGCCAAATAGAAATTATTAGTATTGTTATGTCAATTGTTATCAATTATTTAAATTAATTTTACTGTATCACGTTTTCAAAAATTGTTTTTACCCATGAAGAAAAGTGCTGTGAAGAATGCTATTTGATATGTATTAAATCGGCTGTAAAGGCCAGAGAAATAATAGAAATAATAAAACGATTTTTGCAAAAAGGAGACGAAGAAATTTTATTACAAGTGAACACGTGCAAATTGGTGTTCTTGGATATTTTGAAGTGAATCGCGACAATTCTATTCGGGACAGAGTCAAAGACCCAAACTTATCCTTTAATACTGTCCAGACGAATTTCGACCAGCTCAGGTGCTTTTGAAGAGATGACCGTATTTTTGTCATCGGTATGTTATCTTTTGCTGCCTAAACACAAATAATTTTTGGTATATTTTGTCGATTGACACATCAAAGTATTATGGAATGTATAATCCAAAAACCATCATTATTGGTGAAGTGAAACTTCATTGCTAGTACATCCCCGAGGTCCGCAAGTTTTATTACTCAAATTCTGGATGGTTTTCTAGATGATCTTGACCCTACAAGAAGGTATAATCTCCATTTATAACTAGATGGTGCACCAGGTCATAACTTACGAGGCACATATCAATTTTTGACAACCATTTTCAACAATAAATGGATTGCTACAAAGTGGCCTCCTAGGTCACCGGATATAACCCCCCTTGATTTCTACTTGTGGGGTTATTTGAAGGTCGAAATTTATAAACAAAGAAACCAACATGTTGACGTTTTAATGTCTGCAATGAGAAAAAAAAAAACTAGATAGATGGCAGAAGAATACTAAAGACACTTCGTACAATAGAAAAACTTGCTAAAACATGTATTGAAGTACGAAGGGCTATTTTTGATCACGTCCTAACTAATAGTTAATAATAAATTATTTTTATTTTTTCTTTTTTTTTTCATATTTTCTGATTTCCAAGTTTCTTGCTCATATGAAACAATAAAAAAAAAAGTTATTTTCAATTTTCGTCTAATATTGCATATGACCTTTTTTGTTTTCTGGCGATTTACGAACATTAGAGAAAAAAAAATACAGGGTGTACCATTTAATTGTTTTTCTGTTTTCACCATCGCAATCAGTGAAAAAAAAGCTACTAGTTTGCTAATGTTTACTTTGTAACTCTACTTTGTATCTCCCATAAGAAAGTTATGAATGATGAACACTTAATTTAGATCAGCCTGTATATTACAGAACAAGTTTTGATAAACGGCAGTTTAATCAGTTTCATTTGGCACTAGTGGATGGAGCGCTTAATTAACGAGTGACTGAAGAAGTCTTTGGGTATTATATTTTCCAATGACGAAATATTTTTTGACTATAATTTTTCCATCATCCTAATATTGTTTCCCGAATTGAAAAAACAAAACAAAACATTTGGTTAGTTACACTTATTCGAGAAAATAAGCAATGCTTGATATATATTTTGAAAGAAATTTCTGCTCAAAAGAATTATTATTATTATTTTGCTAGAAATATTTTTTTTACCGGTATTTTCTTTCTGTTAATTTTTGTTTTGAGTTAACCAAATTCGGCAATAAAAATAGGTCTTCCTTCCTTCCATCAAAACAAAACAAAACATTTGGTTAGTTACACTTATCGGAGAAAGTAAGCAATGCTTGATATATATTTTTTTAAGAGATTTCTGCTCAAAAGAATTATTATTATTTTTTTGCTAGAAAATATTTTTTTACCGGTATTTTCTTTCTGTTAATTTTTGTTTTGAGTTAACCAAATTCGGCAATGAAAATAGGTCTTCCTTCCTTCCATCAAAACAAAACAAAACATTTGGTTAGTTACACTTATTGGAGAAAGTAAGCAATGCTTGATATATATTTTTTTAAGAGATTTCTGCTCAAAAGAATTATTATTATTTTTTTGCTAGAAAATATTTTTTTTACCGGTATTTTCTTTCTGTTAATTTTTGTTTTGAGTTAACCAAATTCGGCAATGAAAATAGGTCTTCCTTCCTTCCATCAAAACAAAACAAAACATTTGGTTAGTTACACTTATTGGAGAAAGTAAGCAATGCTTGATATATATTTTTTTAAGATATTTCTGCTCAAAAGAATTATTATTATTTTTTTGCTAGAAAATATTTTTTTACCGGTATTTTCTTTCTGTTAATTTTTGTTTTGAGTTAACCAAATTCGGCAATGAAAATAGGTCTTCCTTCCTTCCATCAACTTTGACAATCACGCCAGTGCGTTTTTCATATTTCAATTTTCAGTCCAATTCAATTTTTAAAGTATTTACCATACTCAATGGCAATCGAAATCGTCGCGTAGGTGCGAGTGGAACCTTGTGGAACTGCATCGATGCAACGCGAGGTTTTTCAATTCCGTGGATAAATTTTTCGCCTTCGCGGGGGAAATTTCCGACCCGGCGGCATATTGGAATATCCCGGTTTTGATCATGACGACGTCAGAAGCCGGTAATTGAACAGGCGCACGGAAAATCTATTTGACTTACATTAAAAAGTGCCTCGATATTAAAATTGTATTACCATGCTTGTCAGGTGGAGGGTACACGAAGTTTTCTTGAATGACCTTTATTCAATAAGGAAAAAGTATGTTTTTCATAGAAACATGTGTCTTAACTTGCTTCGTTTTCGACATGCAAGATGCAAAATATATTTTTTTTTATTACTCAAAAGCCATTTATTTATATCAGTGGTGGCCCACAGTCGATTGCAATGTTACGCGCGTCCAAAGGCCAGAATCAATTCAGAAGACCCAAAGAAAATGTTGCGTATATGCAAATACAAGGGCAAAGAAGACGTGATTTTCCTCGTACATAATTTAATTTGCTTTCTTCTTTTGCATTTCTTTGGTTTTTTCGCAATAGTCTACGTACTCTTAGCGGGTGATTTTTGGAGCTTTGAAAATTCCGGAAAATTGTGTTTGAAAATGGGTAGATTCCACCTAGAAGTTTGGAAATAACGAAAAAATCAAACTACCGAAAATTTGGTGTGTACATAAAATCACATTTTCAAATTCGTACTTGTACGGGGTGAGTCAGCGACAGAGTGAAGTTAATTACTTCATTGATTTCAAAAGTTATCAGAAAATGGTAAATACAAAAATCAAAAAGGATTATCAGAATGCACAATTTAAAAATTATTTTAAAGTATACAGTGTGGCTCACAAAAGCCTGACCAATAAAACATAGATTTTTGTAAATGGAAACATTTTTCTAAATTTGGTTTTGAATTCCCTTTAAAATTCTTCGACTTTTTAATTAATAATAACACATTCCTAAACCTAATGGTTTTTCCAATATTTTAATTTTTCTAAAAAATATACTAGTTTTCACATTTGCAAAAAAATTACGTTAGCACCATTATTTTTATTATATTATATTATTATTATATTTTATATTAGCGTTATTCGAAGATGACGCAAAATATATATGCGACGGAGGTTGAATTAGATGGCACAGGGAGTTAAAAATAAGCAAATATATTTGAATCATTTTAAATTGAATAATTTCGATTTTCTTAAATATATATTATTATTTTTTCTGAAAAAAATTACAAAAACCTGCAACTTTTACTAAGTATGATACCTATTTTTAATTATTTGCGTTTTTTCTTTGACTTTTTCAATATTTACCGTTATATCTGTCTAAGACTATTGCCATAATATATAAAAAATGAGCAGAAAGACACGATCTTTAACATATCCCCACAAAAAGAAATCGAGCCATCGAGCCCACCTCTACTTTTTCACTTCTGCGGGATTATTTAAACATTTTAAACTTCTCGATGGTAATGCGAAGGAACTCTATCTTGCTGAAACCACATTTGTTGGATCTCCATGTTTTTAAGTTTCTGAAGAAGGTTAAGTAAATTATTCTATAGAAGGTTTAAGTATCTTTGCCTTTTTAATATGTAATGCTACCACTAGCACCATTCCTGAAGAGATTGTCTAGCTGGTAAACATCTAGTAGAGTAGTTCGCCTTATAAAGTTTTACTGCCAACAAACAAGTTTTTTCCCATCACCCAGTATGGAATCAATTAATTCAACTTTAGGAAAATGCATACTTAGTTTTTTATTTATTTATTGACACACATGTTGTCATGGTCAACTAATGTTATAGCAATAGTCTTAAACAGAAAGAGGGGTAAATAGTGGGAAAGTTAAAATAAATCGCATAGTATTAAAAATAGGTATCTGACGTACTTGAAGGTTTGTAAGATCTTTCAAGAAAAATAATAATATATATAATATGTAGTGTTGGGGCTGGTAAATTGACCACTTCTTAATGGACTAGTCAAATTTGATCAAATTTTTTCAAATAACTTCCTGCTTTTACAATTGCTTTACAATTGCAAGTGTGAAAACTAGTAGTTTTTTAGAAAAAATTAAATATTGGAAAAACTATTATGAAAATTTTAAAAGCTATTCAAAACAAAAGTTAAAAATGGGTCATTCCATTTTGTCATAACTTTTGAAACCAAAGTAGATGTCATTGATTCACCCTGTACTTTTTTCTTCTTCAATAAAAGGTTAAGAGAATATTTTGAATAAAATTATTAAAATTTGGTATTATATTCAAAGCCTTAAAGGCATTTGGTTAGTTATTACCATCAAACTACCTACTTCGGAAATGTGAAAATGTAGTAACTTCCTTTTGCTAGGAATATTTGGAAAAATTTAGACTAGCGGTATGCTGGTGACATTTTTGTTGGTTTTTAACTACCGAATTACAAACTGTGTTTTACGTGCACTGTGTTAAATGCTATAAGACCTTTCTAATAATATTTTAATATATGTATAAACGTTGGCGATAGCAGAGCTTATTAAAAATGATGAAAGGATTAAATTCAACAACATTGGTTGTTGGAAGCCGCAAGGCCTTACGGGTAGAACGTCAGAAAATGCAATGGGAACTGCCATTGGTTAAAAACGAAATTTCAAATCTCGCGCAAGCCCACATTGACTAGACCTTCTCAAAATTTTGTTACATAGTTGCTTCACAAGTTCCTGTACTATTAGCATAGGCAGGGCCTCTATATGTCTAGTAGCTATATGTCTCAATCTTATAAACGGGTGAAAACACTGTACTGAAGTATACAACCAATTATACGCCTGGGTACTGCGAAATAATTTTCTGCTCCGATTTGAATATTAATCAGTGTTTATAAACCATAGTGGACGCTGTAAACGAAAACAAAAACGAATCTACGACGCCCAAACCTGCGGCGGCCTTCTCGATCCGCGTGGGCACCAAACTTTCATTCAAACACCTTAATTTTATATTCCAAAATGGTTATTTGTCGCGGTCAAACGGCACCGACCGTCTTTCTGCGCGGACGTTGATTTCTTAGCATCGCGTTATCGCGGAAAAATGCGATAGTGTCCCAGCGATTGTCTCGATGTCGTTTGGGCTTGATTGGTCCGCCGTCCAAGTGATTCGAAACACAAATAGTCGCGTCGAATCGATTCGACATGGTTATTTCCAGTGTATACGGTACCGTGCTGAATTTCCTGTACAAATCCCTATCTGCCGTCTCTTCCTATATCGTCCATGCAGTATTTTCAGGTAATTGCGGTGCTTTTTCTTTTCGCTTGATGTTAGCTCGCCCATTTTAGACGAAAAAGAACAGAACTTGCCAATTGAGTATTGCAAAACCGAAAAACGCTCAAACCGACAGGTTTGGGTGATATAAATGCATTATCATAAGGATTTAACTAGGAGGTTGCGTCATACAAAACCCATCCTAATACCAGAATGTGACCAGTTCGACTTAGTCCACCTAATAGAGAAGTGTGTCCCATTTCAGAACTGTACCACCCTTGTAAAATCTTTGATAATATAGTGGGCCTACTACAGTAAAAAGTGATGCGCCGCAAGTGGCTGTGACATTTTCGTGGAGAAGGATCTTTTGCGCATGCGTCACCCCCAACTAACCGAATTGTGACATTGCCGTAATTTTTCTGAAACATTGATTAATTTTCATAAGAACGCAAAATCAGTCTCTGAAATCCGAATATAATTGGCAACGCCGAGCTAGGAATTGCTATTCTTAGAGAATACTAACGGTCTGTGACATTGTTGTTTACATTTTTGGTGGTTATGATTCTCTCTTATTGGTTATTTACATTTCAATCCAAATTGCAATAAAATATAGCTAAATTATTGTGTGAATTGATACTAACATCTAAAGCCCGGTAGACACAATGCAATTCCTACATGTATTTTTAGCATTGAGTAATTGCTGTTTAACGGGGAATTTTTTGCGGTAGCCGCTATGCAATTTGTGCTAGCAAAATGAGTTCCAGTACGATTAGCATAGGCACGCAGAATGTTTGTTTAAGACTCAATTTTGATAATTCTTGTTTTGTTGGATGGATTTCACTGAAAGATATTAACGATATTCTTAAAATGAAGTATGATTAGAGAGGATTAGATATCAACTAAACAGATTTTACAACGATGTATTTTTTTAATGAAAAGGATTTTTGTTCTCATCTAATAATGAAAATAACAGACATATCAAATTTATATAAAACAAAGTTTGCCATGGAGAAGCAAATATTCAACTCTCAAATTCACTCGCTTATTAATGCTGTTGTTTTAAGATTATACTGAAAAATAAACATCCGTTGAAAAGTCTTTTTTATCAATATTTTCGAAATTTGTATAATTAAAATTTGTAATATCTTAAAATCACGTACAACATAATCGTTATTTACAAAGTTTACAATATTTATTTTTTAAAACATTAAAAACTTTGGTTGTTGATTTAGTTACCTTTAGGTACGAATCTATTGTCATTTTTAATTTGAAGAAATCTCTAAAAGTACTTGTCCCTATGTTCTCTCTGTTTTGTTAAATGATCCCAGTTGGCCATGACTTTAAATTGAAAAATGTTAAAAACGATATACTTAATTTACTCTTATTTAAAAATTATGGTAAAATGGTTAAATTTATATGTTAAGGAGAACTGAAAACAAAAATTTAAATTAATTATTTTATTTAACACTATTATAAACTATTTACACAACTTCTGGATTCCTCCTGCGTCGGTTTTTGTTGAATCGAACTTCCTGACGTTTCGCCAATCATGCTTAAGACGAATCTAGGTTTCATTTTTTCATTTGTCCTGTTTCAATTCCGTTAAGGTCTTCTTATAATGGTGTTTCTCTATCCTCTAGAAAGACCTGTTTGTTTTTTATTAAATTTGTTTAACTCCATCACCATCCATCAAATTTAACATTTTCCTCCATTGTGAATATATTAGAGCCTTTCATGTAGAATCTACTGGCGTAGCCGTTTCTTTTCTAAACATTACTCTTTTTGACATATTAACGTTTTTTTTTTTCAATGTAACTCCCAATATATTTTTAAGCAATTAATTTGCCCTCACACAAAAACAAAAATCCCTGCCTTTATAACTCACATTTAAAATTGACGTGCCATCTTTCAAAATAAGTGTCAAAAATGATATGAACTTTCTATCGCCTGAAACCCCGAAAAAATTGAAAAACTAAACAGACTTGCTAAACCTTGAATTGATTTTTGTTTATTTGTTATGAACTGATAATATTACCATATTTCAATTTCAAAGCAAAAGCATAAGTTATAATATTACAATATCCATTTGGTTATTAGGCTCAAAAATCCTCTATGTATCTAACCAAATTAGTTATTTTATCAAATTGTCAATTTGTAGCACTTCGGTCTTAATGTATAGCCCTCATGTAGATAATGCATGAAACTTGTTTCGACGGGATAGATGACGTCACTGCTAGCGCTAAACCGGCTGTGAGTTACGTAACGGAAAGAATATTATTTTGGTAGATCCCACGACCTTCGATGTTGCCACATCTGGCACAGTTCCACGATTTCAATTTCAGGTGAAGCGCGGCGTTGCCAAGCTAGTGAATTTCATTACCGAAAGTTCATTGGTATTTATGAATGACTAGTCATGCGTCTTTCTCCTGGTTTAATGCCTTCGGTCTCCATAAACCATCCACATCGTTTTATCCGGGTTTGTGTTGCTTTAAATCGCAGCTCTAATGTTTAAATCATAAATTTTTATCCGCCCGTTTTACAAAATAAATGATTCAACCCGGACGGTTGCCGATGATTTACGGTATCGAAAATCGCTTTCTAAAATTACGACTTAAAGTTTAAAGGTCTGTTTATATACGACAGGTAATTTTTCATTGGGGATTGTGTGTGTGTTTGCGTTAGAATCACCTAAACAACCCCGGTCGCCGACAACCCTATCGAATAACGCCGGGAACGTTTC
The DNA here is from genome assembly GCF_029955315.1 of Cylas formicarius. Taxonomy (NCBI): domain Eukaryota; kingdom Metazoa; phylum Arthropoda; class Insecta; order Coleoptera; family Brentidae; genus Cylas; species Cylas formicarius. The sequence goes on along the minus strand of NW_026844326.1, from coordinate 25,886,546 downwards.
TGGTACGGGGGTAATGATAGACTGCAATCCGTCCAATTAGGGGTTGTTTACATTAGAGAGGCAAATTATCGTACCGGAGCTTCTCGTTAAGGCGCTGCCAGCAAATTGGAACTTGTTCCCCTCACACCATCGGCCGTGTTCGGGTTCTAAATGGGATTCCGGCAGCAACATTCGATACGCCAAGTGCCTTTTCCAAATTTTCGTGTATTTCGAAAGTGTAATGAAATTTACACGACTGCTAGGGGTTTCAAATCACCGGGAACCTTAGAAAATTTTGGTCGAAACATTTCAGCAAATGTGCAATTCTGAGCGTTCAATTTTTTAATTGAGAGAATTGAACAATTCAAAAATAAAAAACTAAGTCGTAGTTGGTATTGCTAATCCGTCGCAAACAGTATGGCCAATTCCAGAAACCTGTGTTTTATTCAGTTTTATGCAAATACAAAACCCGAAACTTCGTATAGCATTCAATTTATCATACAGAAACCTTAAAAAAAATTACATAAAAAAATACCAATTATTTAATGTTAATCCTATATAAACAAAACAAAACAAAACAAAAAAAAGAAAGGTTCGTACATGCGGGTCAGAAAAATAATAAACAAGAAACTAATGGAAAATTGTCAATTTTGTCAAGTTTTTCTTATTTGTTTTACTGTCTTTATTATATTAGTCTCCTCTCAATATAATTTAAAAAAATTGTTGCAATTATGCAATATTGCACATTAACAATTTTAAGGCAAATGCTAAGGAATTTTTTTTTCTTTTTCACTTATGGTTGGTGATTTAATGTATGCTGCATTTTTGCGAGTGCAGTGCTTTCTTCTAGAACACATATCTACGCTGGAATGTAAGAGGTTATGGTAGCTTTAATTAGAACAGTGCTTTCCCGATAATGTTTCATTGAAAAATTTAAATTAACTTAGTGAATTATTACATTTTCACCGCAGAGGAATTCACATATCAAAATTTTTGAAGAAAATCTTCGTGGTCTTGGCCTTCAATGGTATATAGCTATTTTCTGGTATATTTCTTTTTTTTTTGGATCTACCAAGGTAATAATAAATTAAAATGATATATGGCTTAATAAATTAACAATTAAATAATTATAATTATAATAATTTCAAATAATAGTAATGTAATATTAAATAATAATTAAAATGGTATAACGTATAAAGGGCTATTTAAAAGTGTAAAAAAAATAATATGAAAATCTGCGTGGGATTTCCGGCAAACATTACCGGAAACATTTTTTTAACGTTACATTATTTAATTTTTACAAAACTTCTTGATTCCTCCGGCGTCTGTTTTTGATGAGTCGAACTTGCTGACGTTTCGCCAATCATCTTGTTGGCTTCTTCAGAGCTTGACTGAAACTGTCTCGTAAAAAGCTTGTAAAAAGTATTGCAGTAGCCTGTGGAAGTTTCTTTGAAAAATTAGGTATATTATTTGGCTCACTCGTACGTAGAATTTGTATAATTTGATAATACGTCTTGGGTAAATTTGGGGCCATAAAATATTAGGAAGAATTTATGTTTTTTTACATAAATTTATTATTTATTTATTAAAAATATTTTTTAAAGATTTCTTATTTCAATATTTCGTTTTGTATAAATTACTTATAAATTTTTAAAAAGCAATGTGAATATTTTGTTTTTTGCAGATTTTAGAGGGAGAATGTTCAAAAATTTCATTTTTACCTTTTTGCCAGGCAATTTTTCCAAGCCTGTAATATTCTAATTAAATAGGTATTTTTCAAAATTTTCAAAAAATTCATGAAAACTAACATAAAATTATATAAATATTTTTAATTAGGTAATAAATATTTTGATTGTTGTTTTGGGATTTAAAGAAAAAAAATCTGATTCAATTAAGTTTTGAAACCATTTAAAACTGAGAATTATTATCTACTACTATCCAATAGTTATGGATGTTTATTACATTTATTTAATTACAAACAAAATTACAAAACAAGTTTGTCAAAAAATATCCATTTACAAACCTTAAAAATTCTTGCATACCTTTATATGGGACAGTTATCCTACCATAAGAAACAGAAAAACATGAGAGTAAACACCTTCCCTCTTGAGACAGCCACCTTTTTCTTAATGTGCTTTCAATTGTTTTCTTATAAGCCAAAGTAAAAACAAAATACAAACTAAATGCCTGTTAAAAATCTGAGTAGCCCTCGATATTAACCACTTTAGTTTCTAGGAAAACATTGAAGATGTCAAACGCAAGTAAATAATTGAAGTAATATTGTAAAAATACAAAACTACTGCCGTTTTGAATTTTGAATTTAACAAAATCTCTTTGAACCTTGACAATAAACAATGTAACAGCACTATGCGATTTTAAATGTAAATGTAAATGTAAAAGAAAATTGCCAATTTACCACCTAAATTTTGAAGATTTTCTATAGAATTGCAATAAAAAGTTATTTTAAACGTCCTGGTATACATATGTGTAGCCGGATATAAGACCTCTAAGTTACTTGTTTTTATTTTCTGTACACGAAAAAGTACCATACAATTGCGGTAATTACAAATCGCGCATGTGCTGGCCGATTAATTATCGTAATTTAAATTTGAAAAAAAACTTGCAATCGGCAATTAAACATGGTTAATCGAATGACGTCAGTCGAATACAGGATGATAAAAATGTACGTTGCCAAACCCTCGTAAACTTTTTCGCGCTATGAAAAGGCGAATAGTTCACATAAATATAAGAATTTATAAGTAAATATGTTTGTATCAGTTCGATTGTAGGGTTTGAGGTGTTAATGTTTGTTTAGCCCCAATTGGACTAAAAATGGACTCAAAAGATAACAAAACTACAGAACGAATTAGATTTTTTCATTTACCATAAACCCTCACACACATCAGCCTTACACACACAAAATGGCTATGTTTTTATCCACGGACTACTTAATATACTACTTTCCACAGAAAATTTTGAAAAAGAATTCAATATTTTAAAACAAAATTTTAAGGGGGACACCACATAGTTAAACTTTAGTTAAGAACTTAAGGAGATATCGCCCAGAATTTCTTAATATAAAAATTAATTCTATATTATACGGGGTTTATCAAAACTAATGATATTCCTACCAGATACAAAAATTGTGAAAAGTGTATTTTTTAGAAGGGAACAACCTGTATATTATCACATATTCTAAGAGCAAATTAAATTTCCTCTCTAATGATGTATCATATGCTTAAATCGTTTGGTTACTGAAATAAAACCAAGTTTCTCTGAACACTAAATTTCTTTGGTATAATTCATCTTTTAGGTATCCGACGAAGCAAAATTTTTAGAAGCGGGAATTTCCAATCGATTTGATCAACAAGATTTGCACCAAAATAAATAATTTATTCTTTATTGAACTGTCAAACTGAAAAGGAATTATTTAACATAATATGACCATCTCAAAGGTGAATTATGTAATGCAGTTTTCAGAGAAACTTACTTTTATTTTAGAAAACAAACGATTTTGATATAGGGACCTGAGACCGGGCATTCTATTTAAAAAAAATGCACTTTTCAGCATTTTTATATCTTGTAGGTAAATCATTAGTTTTGACCATTCTGTATAATCTAGAACTAACCTCGTTATTAGGAAATAATTTACACTACCTTCCTAAGCGTTCGACTGGCCCCAGTGTCGTGATTAATGTTGGGACTGATCAATTGTTTGAAATAGCATCTTGCATTTGTGGAGTGTCATCTATCATTATTTAATAATAATATGTAGATTATAATAAATTAATATGCGTTCGTGGTGTCCAATTTACCTCGTCAAGGAATATCCGAATACCATACTCCCAAAATTGCCAATAATAATATCGACTCTGTTTGGTTTCCAGAATGCCGCCACGGCGATGTAAAGCACAATATAAATAAAATAATAAATAAAGAAAATAATTAATTTCTCAAAAACCACTAAAGTTAGGAACGTATTAGCTTTAGTGGGTCGGAAAATGGAATAATATACCATCAACCTTGAAACACCCTATATATGTACGTACTAAATTGTCGTATTAGTACGCACTCCCACGCAAGAAAATTCCCGAGGAAAATAATATATTTATATAATAATTATAATAATTAATTATACATTCGCTGTACGTCTTCTTCTTTGCGGAACTCCGTTTCAGTGCGAAACAGCAGAAGACTTAACTTTGAGTTATCGTTTATACGTATATTTTGATTTATGTATAAGGATTTATTTATTTATTATTTTTCTCATATTCATATATTTTTTTAAATTTTTATTTATTTTTCGTTTTTTTTGTTTTCCCCCAAGAACTCCCCAGCCTGCCGGGCGACTTCGAGATGGAGGTGGCAAGCATCCCCCTCGCGAGGGGCTTGCCACCTCCAAGCCACAAGCCCACCAAAAAGGAAGCCAAACTGCTCCAACAGAAACTAGAAAAGTTGGCCCGCATCAACATCCATCTCCACGGTAAGGACTTGTTTTCTGTTTTGTTTTTTTTTTAATTATTTTCATCCGCCTGGAAATTATTTTTTAATTATCTTTTGTTTATTTTGGTTTCGCATTGTGTGCACTCTAAAAAATATTTTCCCAAAAAAAAAAAGAAAATCAATGCTACGTATGATTTTGTTGCGTCATTAGATTAACAAACAAGAACCCAACCACTAAGCGAAAAGCGTTAAGTTAGAAAAAAGCCGAATTTTGCGAACATTTCCACTTAGCTGGTTGCTACTTTCTCCAATTTAGCAAATAAAACTATTTACAAAAATCATCCTGTTGGCATCTTCAGAGCTTAATTGAAACTAGCTCGCATTTTACTGTGTAAAGTCTGTTCATAGATATAAGAAAGTGACTAAAAGTAAAAGATTTTTTGCATAATTATCACAGACGTATTCCTTTTGTAGGTTCAAGCTTTGTAGAACCTCAATTAATTGCTGCTAATAACTGTCTACTGTGATAACTTGCATTGTTCATTACAATTACGCCATTAGGAGGAATGTTTGGAACTAGTTTGTTTTTAAACCAACTTTCAAATAAATCAGCGGTGGTGTCTGCATGGTAATCCAGAGCAGAATCTTTAATATTTTTCGCAGATAGAGAAAGTCCATTTGGAATCCAACCATCTTTAGAGCCAGCATTCCAAATAGTTATTCTTTTACCTCTTTTTGATGGCGCGTTTGTTTTACACTTATCAGTTGAGTCAACCCAACCCTTTTCCGGGGTATCATGACTGCCGAACCAGGTTTCATCCAAGTAAATAATTGGCCTTTGTTGTTCTCTGTAAATCCTAATTTTTTCTAGATATTCCAGTCACCATTTCCGAATTCTAAAAGATTCCGTTAAAACTTCTCTTTTGTCAATTTTTTAAAATCTAAAACCTATATGTTGAATACACTTCCATAAGGTAGTTCTGCCACATTTAACACCTGTTTTATATTTTTCAAGCCTCCTAATTAAGATATCTAATGTAGGCACGCTTTGTTCCTCGTATAACTCGAGTAAATGTCAGCATCGCTTCTATTTTTCCTCGCTGAAATGGGATTATTCACAATTTTCCATACAGTTGATGATGGAATTTTCGTCAATGTGGCCGTTTCTTCTAAAGATGCTTGCTTGCTGGCACCCCGTTCAATGAGGGTAAACATTGTTTATAACTTCCTTAGTCTCAATAGAATAGTGTTTTCTACATTTGGGCGGAAGCACATATTTTATATTATGAATTTTTATTATTAATTTGCACACGATTCAACACACGCTGTATTACACACGAAATAAGAATGATTACTAATAAACTTAAACTAAGTAGTATACCAAACCAGAGAATATTAAACACAGGTAGGTATAAAATTATTTTCTATTACGGACCACAATTTTACCTGAATTTAAATTCCGAAACTTTAGGTAATAATCTTGTTGCATTGTATGTCAATGACTACCCTTGGATAATCCCATTCAAAAGCAATTGGGTCACTTTCTTATATCAATGCACACTTTATTTGCACTCTGTATGCAAGACTGACACGGTATGAAACGGAGCACGCGTCGGAAAGCGGTGAAAGGGGGCGGGGAGGCGCGTGTTGAGGAGTGGGCGAAAATTTACTCGAAAACTTGACCTTGAAACGGACGTCCTTAAAGGCTGTCCGTTCGCTCGTCCCGCAACTATTGTGTATCGCCGAAGGTGTAGAGTTTCGGCCTCTCGTAAATTGAGTTCCGAACTAATAAAAACAAAAACGGAATCCCGACGTTATCGCAACACCATCTCCTCCGCATCTTCAGCCCCCCGCCCTCACTCCGATATCGATGTAAAAAGTGTCCCATTGTCCCGAAGGGACCGAAGGAATTACACAGGTCTACAAAATTAAACTTTTTGACAGATATTTTTATTTTGAAAACTGATTTTAATATTATTTTTTGTAAGCTGATTTCAAAAATTCTATGCATTTGTTTGTATCACGTATCCGTTTTTTTGCAAATATTAAAGGAAAAAAACGATATTTCTAAAGGCATTCGTTTATTTATTCAGTAAAGAACTGCAATGATAGTTATCAAAACAGTGAAAAAGAAAAACTTTACCCAGACTTTTTGGAGTGAAATTTTTGTATAGGGTTTTAACAAACTACTTATCAAGCCAAGTTTGATATGAAGAGGAGGCACTAATCTTGTTGCATTGTATGTTAATGACCACCCTTGGATAATCCTAACCAGAAGCAATTGATCACTTTCTTATATCTATGAACAGACCATACCTGCTTATATGTTGTTTTTTAAGGGGGCGGAACTAAATGAGGGACATAAACATCGTCTCGGATGACTGATTCCAATATTGGTGAAAGAAAGGCGCGAGTCTCAGTTAAGATTGTTGCTTATAAGATTTCTATAGGCTCTCAGATTTGTCGTTGGTTAAAAAATTGATTATATTCAAGAATATTAGTTTTATGGAATACAATTTTATGTCCGGTTTCGTGATTGTGTTCTGCAACTGCTGATGGGTTTATTTGTCTTAGTCTTAGGGCTCTTTCATGTTTTTGATGATTAGCGAAACGTTAGCAAGTTCGACACAACAACGACCAAGGCAGGAGGAATCCAGAAGTTTTGTAAATAGTATTACAGAAGCCTGTGGAAGTTTTTTTGAAAAAAATAAATAATCCTCTAATTTATTACTTATTATGACTACTTTTTTTACGATAGTTTCAAAGGGCACAAAATTGTCTAATAACTCACGCCATTCTTTGACATTACTTAGCTTTTTTTTTTCAAATTTTTAGAACCTTCGGTATTAAAGTTGCTCTAAAAGGGACATCCGTTATATTCGGATTGCGCACTTGTCACGCGTTTTTGCCTGCATTTAGGCGAGAATCCTTTCGACCCAGAAGGTAACTGAGCCGCGCACATAATACCATTTCGATTTCTATTTTATTATTCGACCTTGCTTCGAGTTTTGTGTACTGAAACAACACGACCGATATACCCCCAAAAGGACAGAAAGCACGCCACGCCAAACATAAACCCAATAAAATTATGGAAGTTAGGCATTATCTCAAACTTCGGAGACATGAAGTTGTACTTCGCGTTTAGCCGGGCCGCCATTTTATCGTCCGGTACACGCCCCGAGCAAATAAATTGGAAAAGTTGGACGCTCAAGGCCCCCGCAAAGTTTGTTCGGAGAGTTACTTTTTAGTCGATCATACAAATGGCGGTCGGAAGTTTTTCCACTTCGCGAATTCGGAATATCGAAATCCTACCGTCTGCGCCAAGGAAACTAAACCAAAACTGTCCAAAAGAGACCCGACAAAGCGCAACAGTGTAGTCAACACAAATCACATTCTAGACAACCGCTAATGTTGCTGCTACAATTAAATTCTATTAATATCTTTGATTTTGAGACATTTCCTTATGGGAGAGAGAAAAGTGAAACAAAAATGACTGTTCTTTGTTTTACTTTTATGTCAAATATCAAACTAGTTTGATTTTTGCTATTTTACAGAACTTCCCCCTAAAAGAAAGGAAAAGAAGTTCTCAAAAAGGCCCTTAATGAATATTAATTAATTAATTAATATATGCCCAGCAACACAATAAATATCTGACTTTTTGCGAGGAGTTAAGGCACTAACAAATGTTTTGAAATTCCCTTTCTAAAAAAAGTCCTTAAAATTCCTCAGATATCTTAGAACTACTCCGAAGGACCTCCAATTTTTCTCTAAATTCCTCAGAAAATTTTGTTGAAAACTTTGTTGTGTCACATATTTTCATTATGCTAATCAAACTAACCAAAAGAATCCTCGAAAATTCCCGGAAAATGCACTGGAATTCCTTGAAATTCTCCGAAACACCCCAACGTTTTCTACAACATTCCACTGAATTGCCGTACCCTTCAGCGTATTGCAGACGTCTACTTAACATGATTTCTTCTACATATTTCTTCTCAACAAACAAATTATATTACGTTAATACGTGTCCACATTGTAAAACATATTCTATAATAAAAAAATGAGAAGATATTCCGATCGGTCCTCAGCATAGTTACGAACATATTCGGGTCGCATTAATCAAAGAGCGGCAAACAAAGCGGCGCAGTCGGTAGGATTTCATCGCTTATTAGTAATTTTCCAATTAAAAAAAAATCTCTTTCTCGAGCATTACGCGCTGTCGAACCCGACATCGATTCAACGCAATTCGGCAAGATAAAGCGGAGTGCACTTTTCTTTCCCCTGTCGTCGCGACGTAATTGGAATCATTGTCCGGTACATTGATTTTTAAGGTCGCTTTGAACGAGAAAATCGGTTTTCGATGTCGATCGTACAAGTGGAAACGTTAATGCGGCAGTTGTTTTTCATGTTTCAGCTCTGTTTGCGGCGGTGGAAAACGGCCATTTAGAAAAGGCGCGGACCATTTTGGAGTCTACAGACGTCGACGTTAACAGGTGCGTTTTTTTTTTCACGTTTAGAGTTAATGAACTTATTAATTGGTAACAATCTAAATTTATGACTAAAATTTGACTTTTCCGGCTTTTGTTGTAATGTATCTTTCACGTTCACGATCTCATTGGTTTTTTAATCTTACAAAAACCTACAACTTTGAAATATGTCATATAAATATTTGGGATTTATTTTTGCAATATGACTTCTTGTTATCTAAGACTTGCTATAGCATTAGTTGGCCATGACAAAATCACATTGTCAAATTTTTACCTGACAACACAGAAATAGATTTATAGAGCTATATTTCTTTTTGTGGGGATATATTATAAAGATCGTAATTATATGAATTCCCTACAATACTAGAAGATATGGAAAATATGATTTGCGACGTGTGCACGAGAATATCACCATTTATGCTAAGGAAAGTCCAAGAAAATATACGAAAATGGCTAAACACGTGCATCCCAGTAATTAAATTAAAAATAAGATAAATTAATTGGTAGTAATAGGTATTTAATATTATTTACTTTTTCTGCGAATTTAAAATTTTTGCTTTATCTTCACCAAAATTGTTAATAATTATAATAATAATAATAATAAGCTTTATTGTCTAACAGATATAATGCCCAATGACAAGACAATTAATTCGCTAAGTATAGTTACCAGGTAAAATGAAAATTCCGAATAACGGAAACTTAGCAATAAACAACATGGTAAAAACCAACAAAACCAAAAGCCACTATATAAAGAACTTCATATATAAAAACAAAAAACAAAGCTCAAAACCGAATCTATAATAATCACCTGAAATGTAAAAATCTATCTTTTAATGCCACAGTAAATTGAGCCGGTATTAGATCATATCACTACAAATACTGACTTCTGGCCAAGAAGTTTGTGGAGGGAGTTGCGGCCACATTGCAGAGCAGTCTGTAAGAGATACACATAATTACTCCATATGCTTAAAAGCTAAATATTTTAAAAATTTCCTTTGAATATTTTGTAATTGATAAAAATAGTTTAGCTAGCAGCTTAGATCTAACAGTGTATTTTAGAATAATTAAAATATTGGAAAAACTATTAGTTTTGGGCATGTATTATTATTAATAAAAAAGTTCAAAACGATTTCAAAACAAAATTAAAAAATAAAATGTTCCCTTTAATAAAATTATGAATTATTCGTCACGATTTTTTGAGCAACCCTGTATACTTTAAAATAATTTTAAATTGTTCATCCTAACAATATTTACAACATTTGCATTTGCCATTTTCTCATAACTTTTGGAACTAATCAAATTAATGAACTTTACTCTATCTTTGACTCACCTGGTACATAGGAAGCAGATTATTACATTTTGGTCCTAAATAAATTATTTTCTCCTCATACTGTTGAAGTTTTTGGCATCACTTAATTTTACAGAAGTTTGTTCAAAAAAATTTTTGAAATATTATGTTTAAACTAACCATTCTAGTCAAGGATTTTTTTTCAATAAACATTAACATAACATATTAACATACAAAACGTATTTGATATTTAGGCTACAAGTGCCTTTGATTTTGTTTATACAGGAGCGTCGCTAAAGAGGGGGGGGGATGTCTCCAAGGTTTTTTTAAGGGGATGTTTTTAATCTTTTGAACAAATTTTTTGCTACAAAAAGGTACTTTTGTTAAATATATATAAAAAGTGAAAAAAAGTAATGTAAATTATTTTGAACTCTGAACAAATCAAAAGGATAATTTTTCATACTTAATAGGAAAAAATTTGGCCCCCTTTTTTACTAATTAAACTAACTTTTGAAAATTCTATTTACCCTGGAAATGAGCGAAACATTTTTTTAAACCAAAAAAGGTATAACAAAAATCAGCAACATTTTTTTGGAAAACATGTTGCGATAAAACCGCACCGTCATAAAAAGTAATTATTTATTTTACCAAAAGAAAAGTTTTGCCAATAGAGCAAATACGACGACGAAGGTAAAAACCGAAAGTTGCCATAAAAAGTTTAAGTTTTGAGACAAAATTTAAAAAGAAAGTAAAACATTTTTTAAATCAAAAGAAAGGCCTTTTTTTGTGTTTTCTTGAATAAATTTAAATATACATTTTGGTCGCTTATTCGCGTGCGACAAGCAACGATTTCACGCCAGCGTTAATAGTGGTATGACGTACGATGTCAAAATAAAACAATCCATGTAAATGGAATGTTTGGGCGTATAATTTAATGAGCTTCAGGTGCAAGAATCGGATTTTGTCTCGTTCATTTTCAGTTTTTCGTAAATCGATTTCGTTAAACGGAAAATTGGGTTGACGATCCTCCCCTGCCCCGGTGAAACTCGTCCCGTTAGCGAATTACGCGGTATTGTGATAAACAAACGGCTGTTTACTTTTAAATTTCCAAAACAAATTAACGAAGTAAACAGACCTAATTGGGTCATTACTTAATCTGCTTCGGGCAATTTGCCGACGACCGCCGCGGCGAAACGGGCGGCAAAAAATTGACACGCCCAATTCAAGGACGCCGCCCCCCAACCCCCGATACAATTACCCCTGCAGAGGCGAATAACGTAATCAAATTACAGAAATATCGCAAGATTTCGTGATTCAATTCGAGCGATTCGCTAATTAAGCGGCTCTAGAATATGTCTGTCTCAGGGCCGAATTTTAGATCGGCCGATAAAGTTACCAACCAGATAAATATTCGTCTCATAATAAACAGATTTTATCGCTGTTGGAATTGGTCTTGCCCTGGGTAACGGAGTTCATGTTAAAGGCCACACGAAACAAATAAAAAGAAGAAGAGATACAGTTTTAGTTGTGAGGTTAGACTAAAGTAGTTGGTTTGCTTAACAATGGCATTCATGTCTAAAATGTCATTCTAAACACTTTTTCCATTCGCATTTTCAGATATTTTTCTTCACACTTCACATTTCGGGTTCCGGGTCGAATTTTCCGAATTTACTTCCGTGACTGTCAAAATAATGTCCAAATATAATCTAAGGTTATCGGTTATACAGAAGCGATCGTAAAACAAAATTTTGTAGCGAACATTATAGTACATATGTCTTTGTTCTTTTCCTCGAATTTCGATATTTTATAATAGTGGTATATAATATATATATATATATATATATATATATATATATATATATATATATATATATATATATATATATATATATATATGATGACACTATATTCCGGGATATCATCCGTTCGCTCGTTGAACTCCGACTGGAATCCTGCAGACGTTTCGCCAAAATCTCACTTGGCATCTTCAATGCTCGCGCTCCGAAAACACTTCGAACACTATATATATATATATATATATATATATATATATATATATATATATATATATATATATATATATATATATATATATATATATATATATATATATATATATATTCCGGGATATCATTCGTTCGCTTCGACTGGAATCCTGCTCGCGCTCCGAATATATATATATATATATATATATATATATATATATATATATATATATACAGGGTTTTTCACTTAAAACTCCGCACGCCAATAAGTCCAAAACAAAAAGAAATATTTAATTTATGTAAAAAGTAGTCAAAGTGTGGGGTCAAGTAGACATTTCCTAAAGTTTAAAAAATTCGACGCCTGCAAAGAGCTGGGCGTCGCGACGCGTCGATAAATTATTCGATTGCAGAAACTCTGGAAATACGCGCATACAAAAGTACATATTATTTAAAAACTTTTTTGTTATTTACTCAAACTTATTTACTTTACCCGTTTCTAAGTTATACCGATTTAAAGTACACATTTCTTGATTAATAAAAAATGTGATTAACGCTTATTTTTACAAGTATGCCATGAATGTTAGTTACTATGGCAACCATTGTTATCGCAGTTGTTTTAAGTGCAATTACAAACAATAGATTTCAACTATTTTAGTATGATTTTATTTATTATTTTTTATCGATTTAGTTCTGATAACATGATAAATAAATGAAAAAACAGTAAAATACCTACAAGTTAATAACCAAAATTATTATTGCAACTAACTACATAATAAGACATTTCAAAAATTTTGTTCAAAATTATGTCCATCTGCTCGAACACAACTATCAAAAACTTTTAACAGATGAGCTTGGGTCACTTGTAGGCGAGTCCTTCTTGTGATAGCGGCACACGCTGCACTAATTTTGTTAATGAGATCAGCCATATCTTCAATAGGTTCTTCATAGGTAACGTTTTTTAGGTAGCCCCAAAGAAAATAATCTGGTGGTGTAATGTCCGGGTGAAAAGAGTTTCTATGTAGAATTCTCCACGAAGAACTTATGGTAACAACGGTATTTTCTTTTATCTCTGATAGGGATATCTTGGGGTTATTATCAACCTGCTGAATTACAGCAGCAGTATTTTCATGATTTGTAGCCGTCCTGTTCCTATCTCTTTTAGGTTTTATGAAGCTGCCATATTCTCTTAAGTTTTTACATAAACTTGAAAAGGTTTTTGCATCGGGGACTCTTCTATGCGGATAACGCCGTGCGTAAACTCTTTTTGCTTCTTTGCTTCTCTACAATTGCATCTGCATTCTCCAAACACCAGTAACATGTCTACTTTTTCCTCATTGCTAAATTGCACCATTTTCACATAATAATTCTTAGTTTTTTTTAAACCGAACAAATTTGGATATTTCTTGTGACAAAATGTGACAATTTTTTGATACAGCAATAACAACTTACGTTTGTAATTGCACTTAAAACAACTGCGATAACAATGGTTGCCATAGTAATTAACATTCATAGCATACTTGTAAAAATAGGCGTTAATCACAATTTTTATTAATCAAGAAATGTTTACTTTAAATCGGTATAACTTAGAAACGGGTAAAGTAAATAAGTTTGAGTAAATAACAAAAAAGTTTTTAAATAATATGTACTTTTGTATGCGCGTATTTCCAGAGTCTCTGCAATCGAATAATTTTTCGACGCGTCGCGACGCCCAGCTCTTTGCAGGCGTCGAATTTTTTAAACTTTAGGAAATATCTACTTGACCCCACACTTTGACTACTTTTTACATAAATTAAATATTTCTTTTCGTTTTGGAGTTATTGGCGTGCGGAGTTTTAAGTGAAAAACCCTGTATATATATTCTGCCACTGCTACTAACCAAACCAACTATCTGTCCATCCCACAAATAGTACCAACATTCTGTAAAATTTGTTGTTATAGATTTGACGTCTATGTTTATTGACCTTTGACTTTTTCTTTAAATTAGAAAATTTCTTAAAGTTTATATTATATCCTCGCTTAACCTTCTTCCTTGTTTAAATTTAATTATTTCAAGGAGATTGGATCTGTTTGTGTGAAATAAATTTAAAAGATATCTTTATCAGCCGATTTATATTATGGATTTAAAACTTGGTGGCAATCCCTAACCCGGTGCCGTTTCCTTCGCTTAGTCTAACCCGCCGGCAAGACTTATTTACCCCACTGCTAAGCCTAATAGAAGGTCCATAAATTCATTTTCAACTCCACGGGTGGAATAAATTTATTAAAGACCTTACCAGCGGATGCGAAATTTAGCCCTTACGGATAATCGTATTTGTGCCCGTCTTGCTTGCCGGCAAACGGAGTTCGTGAAGAAAAAAAGACTTATTCAAAACACGAATTTGTTTCAGGCATGACATACAAAAACTATTGTTGTACGAGGGATATTTCTAAAGGATTAAAATTACACAGCTCTAAAAATAAAGATTTTTTTTTGTTGCCCTGGATATAGTGATAGTGAAAATTTTTATGTTTTCAAGTGTCCAGATCACGAGTATATATATGAAAGCACTGTATGTGCTCTTATTTTTATGATTTTCACAAATCTTTTAATTTGAACAATAATCAGCTTTTTATTCCTAAAAATAGATTTTATCAGTCATTATTAGGCTTCCGCACAACTTTTTCACGCATACAAACATCACGTGATACCCACTCAGCGATCCCCACCCTTTGCTCCGCAGAGCAGCTGAGATCTCAGTTACTCGACAATACGAAGTACCTACACGTGAATCTAAATTAGTTCTTATAAGTTAACATTTCGTTTCAATTACTGAATATATATTTGTTTTGTCTTTTAAAATATGAGTTCGGCAAGAAGAAAGTGTAAATATAGCACTGATTTGTTTCGTTATGTTTGCTTTGTTTATTTAACAAAAAAACAACAACGAAACATTACAGACTTTGTTAAGGAGGCTTACACTGAATATTACGGTTTTAAAATGGACGAACTAGAAAAACCATGGGTTCCTCATAAAGTTTGTAAGCTATGCCTTGAGTCTTTACGGTTATTGGAAAAAGAAGAACGTTCTGGATTAGACTGGTATTCCGATGATCTGGATGGAGCCTACAAATCATTTCGATGATTGTTACTTTTGCGTTGTAGATGCTAAAGGTTTCAATCGCAATCAAACCTGGGGATATCCAGATTTACAGTCTACAAAATGTCCTATACTACACAGTGAAAATCTTCCTCGGCCTATTTCCGTTTCAAAAGTAATTCGAATGCCCTCAGAAACAATGATGTTACCAAATTCACAGAAATCGGTACAGTCTACCAGTGGAAGTGAACGGGAAGGTGAAACATCTACGCCCAAGTCATTTTCTCAAAATGAACTCAGCGACTTAATACGTGTTCTCTATTTATCGAAACAAGGATCACAATTATTAGCCTCAAGATTGAAAGAAAAAAATGTATTGGCCCCAACAGTGACAATTACGACATACAGGACACGAGAAAAAGAGTTATTGCAATTAAGGTCTGGTGTATTGTAATGACTTTTAGACATGGGTGTAACAGCATACAAACCTATTGAGTGGCGACTTTTCATTGACAGTTCTAAAAGAAGTTTGAAATGCGTTTCACTGCACAATGGTAATAAATTCCAATTGCCCATTCAACAAAACTCTAAGGGGAGTATGTATATATATATATATATATATATATATATATATATATATATATATATATATATATATATATATATATATATATATATATATATATATATATATATATATATATATATATATATATATATATATATATATATATTTTCCTGACACTGCTACTAACCAAACCAACTATACTCTGTCCATCCCACAAATAGTACCAACATTCTGTAAAATTTGTTGTTATAGTTTTGACGTCTATATTTATTGACCTTTGACTTTTTCTTTAAATTAGAAAATTTCTTAAAGTTTATATTATATCCTCGCTTAACCTTCTTCCTTGTTTAAATTTAATTATTTCAAGGAGATTGGATCTGTTTGTGTGAAATAAATTTAAAAGATATCTTTATCAGCCGATTTATATTATGGATTTAAAACTTGGTGGCAATCCCTAACCCGGTGCCGTTTCCTTCGCTTAGTCTAACCCGCCGGCAAGACTTATTTACCCCACTGCTAAGCCTAATAGAAGGTCCATAAATTCATTTTCAACTCCACGGGTGGAATAAATTTATTAAAGACCTTACCAGCGGATGCGAAATTTAGCCCTTACGGATAATCGTATTTGTGCCCGTCTTGCTTGCCGGCAAACGGAGTTCGTGAAGAAAAAAGACTTATTCAAAACACGAATTTGTTTTAGGCATGACATACAAAAACTATTGTTGTACGAGGGATATTTCTAAAGGATTAAAATTACACAGCTGTAAAAATAAAGATTTTTTTTTGTTGCCCTGGATATAGTGATAGTGAAAATTTTTATGTTTTCAAGTGTCCAGATCACGAATATATATATATGAAACCACTGAATGTGCTCTTATTGTTATGATTTTCACAAAACTTTTAATTTGAACAATAATCAGCTTTTTATTCCTAAAAATAGATTTTATGATTAGGCTTCCGCACAACTTCGTTTTGAACTTTTCGCGCATACAAACATCACGTGATCCCTACTCTTAGCGACCCCCACCCGTTGGTCCGCAGAGCAGCTGAGATCTCAGTTACTCGACAATACGAAGTACATACACGTGAATCTAAATTAGTTCTTATAAGTTAACATTTCGTTTCAATTACTGAATATATATTTGTTTTGTCTTTTAAAATATGAGTTCGGCAAGAAGAAAGTGTAAATATAGCACTGATTTGTTTTGTTATGTTTGCTTTGTTTATTTAACAAAAAAACAACAACGAAACATTACAGACTTTGTTAAGGAGGCTTACACTGAATATTACGGTTTTAAAATGGACGAACTAGAAAAACCATGGGTTCCTCATAAAGTTTGTAAGCTATGCCTTGAGTCTTTACGGTTATTGGAAAAAGGAGAACGTTCTGGATTAGACTGGTATTCCGATGATCTGGATGGAGCCTACAAATCATTTCATGATTGTTACTTTTGCGTTGTAGATGGTAAAGGTTTCAATAGCAATCAAACCTGGAGATATCCAGATTTACAGTCTACAAAATGTCCTACACTACACAGTGAAAATCTTCCTCGGCCTATTTCCGTTTCAAAAGTAATTCGAATGCCATCAGAAACAATGATGTTACCAAATTCACAGAAATCGGGACAGTCTACCAGTGGAAGTGAACGGGAAGGTGAAACATCTACGCCCAAGTTATTTTCTCAAAATGAACTCAGTGACTTAATACGTGTTTATCGAAACAAGGATCACAATTATTAGCCTCAAGATTGAAAGAAAAAAATGTATTGGCCCCAACAGTGACAATTACGACATACAGGACACGAGAAAAAGAATTATTGCAATTTTTTAGTGAATATTAAGGTCTGGTGTATTGTAATGACTTTTAGACATGGGTGTAACAGCATACAAACCTATTGAGTGGCGACTTTTCATTGACAGTTCTAAAAGAAGTTTGAAATGCGCTTTACTGCACAATGGTAATAAATTCCAATTGCCCATTCAACAAAACTCTAAGAGGAGTATGAAAATGTAAAATTAGTTTTAGAAAAAATTAAATACTCGGAACATCAATGGCCGATTTGTGTAGATTTAAAAATGGTTAATTTTTTAATTGATCGACAGTGTGGATACACGAAATACCCGTGCTTTATCTGTATGTGGGACAGTAGAGCAAAGCAACATCATTGGAATCACGATGTTTGACCTGTGAGAGATTCTTTAACTGTCGGTAAAGCCAATGTAATAAGAGATCCATTGGTAAACAGAGACAAAATCATACTCCCACAAATACATATTAAGTTAGGAATGATCAAGAAATTTGTAAAAGCATTAGACAAGGAAAAAGACTCAGATTTTATCAAAGCTATGACTGTTTCGAAAAGTAGAGCTTGGGAAACTTTTGTATTGGTAGTCGAAAATTTCCTAGGTAATCATAAAGCACCAAATTATGAAATAATTGTGCAAAATATGCTGACAAATTTTCAGATTCTAGGAGCAAAATCAAGTTACACCATCTTCGCAATCATCTAGATAAATTCCCGCATAATTTATGGAATTATAGTGAAGAACAGGGAGAGCGGTTCCATCAGGATCTAAAAGTGATGGAAGAACGGTATCAGGGTCGCTGGGATTGTCACATGGTGGCATATTACTGCTGGTCTTTAAAAAGAGATTGTCCAAAGAAGAGTTATACAAGAAAAGCTAATAAAAGGCGTGTTATGGAAATATGGTATAAGTTTTTAACATGTTTTTCTCTATCTACTTCAATGTTTGTTAATCTTTGAAAATAAGACTTATATTTTCAACATTTATGTCATTTTATTCCTTGTTTTCCGATTTTTTAAAATTAAAATGAAAGTAAAGATTACAAAAAAATTAAAAAATTGTTTCATGAATTCTGAGCATAAATATATCTAAAATTAGTCTTATATCCAGGGCAACAAAACTACTGTATACCAGTGTTATTCTACGTATATATGCAACCATAAAATGCAATTTTGTTCAGTCTGATTTAAGCGTTTGACTGATATAGATGCGTTTTCATCTCAGTGGTTTGTAGCCTCAGAAGACTCAACAAAATCTCCAAGAGCAATTGCAGAATGATCTTACATTATTTGAGCCCCATCAAGGAATAGGAACTCGATAGATGTGATACTTGTCGGCAAATTCAAGAGCTGCTAGCTCATTATAGTGATAAGTTTTTCCGCCGAATAATAAGAACTGGCAAATCATGGATTCCTCGTGAGACCAAAAGACAATCCGCAATCCTAAAAAAGGACCTCCAACGAGGACGTGTATAGTCCCGTCTGTTACAAAGGCCATGCTTACTGTATTCTAGGATTGCAAAGAGATTATTTTTATGGGTTATCATACCATAAATAGGTGGACTGAAGAGATACCGAGATATTTCTCCGATGAATGCTTTAAAAAATCAGTTTATTGTTGGGATAAATGTATTCAGCTAAATGTTGTTTGTATTCAAATGAACAAAATAACAAAAAGAACTTTGGAAACATCTCTCGTATTTTATTTTTAAACGAACTTCGAAAGGTACGTTAGTGGTTGAAGGGATTTTTTTTTTGGAATTCAATGCGAGAATTAATGAAAAATATAACACGCTCAAGAACTTTCGGAGTCTTTGTAAGGGGGTAATGAATTCGTTTAAACCATTCTTTTATAAGTAAATTACTTTGCTATTGCATTTTTTTCAATTAAAGTTTTTCTTTAAAACGTCCCTTGCAGGATCATCTCTTCGAGGCAATCTAGTCCCATCAAAGTCCCCCCTAGCCGCCCCTTTCGATTTATTATAAAAGGTAGGTTGGCATTTACCGGCTGACTCCCCCGAGGGTACAATCTCGACGGAAAATGTCGTCCTTTTGTGCACTTACTCTAGACGTGGACAATTTAATTAGGCTCCGTAACGCCGGAGGGCCAAGGAGGATGGGCGTTGTGTTTTTTTTTTTTTTGCTAAAAGAACCCCGTTTTGTTTTCATAGCTATAGCGAAAACGCCGACCTTAAAGCAATCGCGAGCCTATAATATCAGGTGCAGGATGAATGAGATGCAGAATGTTTCTGGCGTCAAAACTCATAAATTATGCGCGCCATATTTCACGCTAAATTCACTTACCTACATGAACTGCATATATACGCTTGTACATTCGTACGCGACGTAGAGAAAAAATGAGACCTCGCGAAAATGCATATAAACTGAAGGAAAACGGCCGGGAAATTCGTTGCATGCTCCGCGAATATGGAGCGTTTTTATTTTTTCGTAATACCCAGGCGAACAATTTGAGGCTATATTCCGAACGGGATAATTTTATTCACTAAATGTTGTTGTGTATTTCATTGTTATGGCGGTGGGGCGTTAGAAAATCCGCCAAATTTATTTACTACCTAATAAAAGAAGGAAAAAAACAAGCTGGTGGAAGTAATAAAGCCAAAATTAGATTCTCTTATAATTTTTTCTATTCGGTAACAATTCATGTATTTATTCATCGTATTATTTGTTTATTTAACGTTTTTCACTTTGAGGTTTGCTGACAAACATGAATTTTCATGTATACCGATTTGGGACATTATATTTTTAGTAGACGACGGTTCATCCACATTTCGAATTTTTCTAGGCGCGTCAGTGACTGACTATGACTCCATGACATGGAGGAGGACAAGAACCATGTAACATCTAACCATTTTTAATCGCAACTTGTTTCATTTTTACGAATATACAGTAGCCAGCGAAAGTCTAAGCATGGTAACAATTTTTTTGAAAATGCTCGTATAAAATATTATTAAGCGCGAGAAAAGTCGAAGAAATAAAATATTACAAAAGTTCAGTACCGTAATGGTCTAATAGCAGCAAACAAAAAACATTTTTACTGGTTATTTTATGACACCGAAATCTTTTTTCTGTTATTTACTTTGTAATAATTTAGTATTTTCCAGAAAAAATTTTTTTTGCCATTATTGAATCATTTAGTTAATATTAGTTAGTCTTTATAATATTTTATGAAGCATTTTTAGAGAAACTGAAGAAAAAACTTGGATACTGTATATGCTTTAAAAATGATAGATACTTTGAAAAATTACAAGTAAATTGGTTTAAGACAAGGATGCATTATTTCGCCATTGCTTTTTAACTTGTACTCTGAGTACGTCTTTAGGAAAGCTCTTGCTGAATTCGATGGAGGGATTAGAATAAATAGAGTTAGCATCAATAACTTAGCCAATACTCCGGAAGAACTACAAATGCTTTGCGATAGACTCACTAATGTAACGAATGTAACGAATGTGGACTAAAACTGAACACTTCAAAGACGAAATGTATGATTGTAAGTAAACAAACGGTATACGCGTATGTGATTACAGCGTATGGAGTCCCACTTGAGCAGGCAGACAATGTTACATACCTGGATTTTTAACATAAACAACAACTGGGATATGAGCCAAGAAATCAAAATTCGTATAGAAAAAGCTAAAGCTGCTTTTTCCCGGAACATCGAACTTACGTTGAGGCTTACAAAATGTGACATATTCTCGACTTTGCTCTATGGGATGAAAAGCTGGACGCTGACGGAAATACTGCTGACAAGCTTACAAGCCTTTGAGATGTGGGTATACCGCAGATTGCTACGTTCAAGCTGGGTTGACAGAATCCGCAACGAACAAATATTGGAGCGTCTACATAAACAACCTGAAATAATTAAATTGATTAAGACCAGAAATCTAGAATATTTTGCGCATGTAATGCGACATCCTGAGCGCTATAATGCTCTCCACTTAATTGTGCAGGGCAAGATAGAAGCAAGAAGAAGGCCAGGTGGCAGAAGAATATCATGGCTTCGAAATTTACGGGAATGGTTCCATTCGTCAAGTACAGCCTTATTGAGAGCTGCCGTGAATAAAGTTTTGATAGCCAATATGATAGGCAATGTTCGATGACGAATACGGCACATGAAAAAGCATAAATTTAGATTTCATGTTATATTCCTTTAGAACTTTTTATATGCGATAATTAATGTTTTGAATATAGGGAAGGACAACAGTGGCAAATGTGGACTTGCCACTCTATTGCACTCATTGATTTTGGAATGTTGTGGCGAAGTGTATTTTGTGATCCAACTCTTAAAATGGAAACTATTAGATAGAAGAGCGGGTGTAAGGTGCTTTAATTCTGGGTTCGGTGACTCGAATTGAGATAGTTTTGGTTCTATAAACAAGGGAGTTGATAACCGATGATTTTTGGGCCGGATGGTGCATTGAGACATGCATTAAGGTATTGATCTGTGTGCGTAGGTTTAAGTCTGATTTTCTAAGGATGGGAGATTGTTATTAGTTTAGTTAGGGTGTATAGAGTTTAAATGACTCAGAAGGATTTTTGACCATAAGGCCTTTTCTATAGTTTTCACAGTTTCCACACTAGAGATATTAAGCGTTCCATCACACTTCATACTTCGGCCCAATCTTCTAGTTTAATGAGTCCGAAAGCAACTTGCCACTGTTGTCTTTCCTTACATTCAACACATCACTGATCACATACGAAAAATTCTTAAGAACTATAACGTTAAAACCAAATTTTCCATTTATTCAATAATCTTTCCACATCTTCGAGCCGTCAAAGCCAAAATTCTGTTTGAGTTTACAGGCTCAAGAGCCTGAATATTACTACAAATAAACTCATCAGCAATTGTCGAACAATGTTAACTGCGACTCACGTCTTTCTTTCACCGATATTGGAATCAATCATGAGACAATATTCATGCCCCTTCTTTAGCTCCGCCCCTCTTAAACAATATAAAAGCAGATACAGAGTAGAATGCGTACTAGTTGCAGTTTAGCTCTGAAGAAGCCAACAGGATCAAATTTGATTTGTAAATAGTATCGATGTAAATTATCAATCAAATTTCCATTATAAGCAATTTGTTTTAATAACAATAAAGACCATGCAATACTATTTATAAAGATTATTTTTTTTCCCTTAGAGTAAGAATAAAAAAGTTTCCCGTATGGTAGGTACCGACTTGTTTTTTATAAAATAAAAATGATGTCAAGAGATTTTATTTTATTTTTGCTGATGTTTTTATGAAATTTTTATCTGCAAAATGTCTCAAATTTGACAACATTTCATATAATTCAAAAACTTAATATATAGGGTCATTCGAGTAAGCTGCAATGTGGTGTGGCTTTTTATGACCCCAACCTAAT
This sequence comes from Cylas formicarius, assembly GCF_029955315.1. Classification (NCBI taxonomy): domain Eukaryota; kingdom Metazoa; phylum Arthropoda; class Insecta; order Coleoptera; family Brentidae; genus Cylas; species Cylas formicarius. The sequence continues at coordinate 25,863,536 of NW_026844326.1, read as the reverse complement.
TTTCTGATTGCTATCATTTTCATCAAATAGACTACGTATCGCTCTGACCCTGTACCATAAATGGTAAAAAAAGTCCGCACACCGCTTAAGTAGGTTTTGGATCCCGAATACAGTAAAAACGTGTTTTTTTCTCGCTTTTCATCAGTAACCTGCCCAGCAGTGACAAAATGCAATGAAACAATTATCATTTGCTGCTATGTACATTTGAATTTCCAACTTGGGGCTATTAAATACTTTTTACTATTTGCTCAGAGGGTCGTCACAATGACATCATTAACAAGTCACCAAATGACGAAAATGACGTTATGTATGACGCCAGCAGCACGTGAATTTGACTACTAATGTCTCGGACAAATGATGTCAACTTTTGTCGTTCAAGTGGCATCTCTTTTACAACTTAAAGCCAGATTTTGATCATTTGAAAAATATAAAAATTTTCAAATTGATTTTTTCTTTTTGGAGAGGGGAAAATCGAAATTAAATTAAATGACATAGAGAGTTATAGGTAATGAATAAAGATGAGTCTCCCTTTTCAACAATGTAATAGTCGAAGTATAATACAGGGTCTTCCATCAAATTTTTCCACGAAAATTAATATTTTTTATTTTGACTCACTCTGTATAAACGATTCGAACTAACTTCGAACAAGTATAAAATAAATCATTCTACCATTTTATAAAATTGTTAACATAATAACATTACAGTTGTCGGAAAATGGTGATAAATCCGAAATCACTCAGTATAGACCATGACAACCTCTACATCGAGTGATTGAGGATAAAAGGGAGTATGTATTAATTTCATAATATACATTTAAAAGTTATAGGTTGGATTTCCCATCCATTGATTTGAAAATAATTTTAAATTGGACTATTTGAACAGCCTCCAGTTATATTGTCCTATATCAGGGTTTTAAATAGATGAATTTGATAATAGTTTAAATTAATGATTAAATATAAAGTCTATATCTGGAATTAATAAGTAATTTTACGAGGACATCCTTTTTTTGACGTCAATTTGACTTGTTTTTCAGACCGCTGACTAGTAGCGACCACTCAGGATTTGAAAATGACTTTGACGAGCTTCTGCTACCTGGGATAACGAAGTTTCTAAAATCAATATTTCAAAATACAACAAAGCGCTAATATATTCCTTGAGGAATTAGACCAAATTTTAACAATAATCATTTTAACCTGCCCCGCACCACTGGTAGTGCAAATCTACGACTGCAGGTAGCACCCCTTTTTATAGTTGTAATTAAGCCAAAACCATACCATATATCAATTCGCTTATCTTTATCTTGTATTGTGCGTTTTTTATTCATCCATTAAACGTAAGTTTTATTTATTGTGATATTTGCAGCGTCAATTGCGACTGCCTGTCGCCGCTAGATGTCGCCGTGTTGAGCAACAATCGACCGATGGCGAAAATGCTTATCGGTTTCGGCGCGAAGGAGGGAAACAAGTGTGAGTATTAATTGGCCGATTAATTTTTTTTTCCTACCCGTTCAATCCGCGGCAGCGGCGCTGGAAAACGTCATAATTTACGGAAGCGACGGCGACGCCGCCGCGGCCTGGGGCGTAATTAAAAAGGTGGACTTTCTAGCCGTGTAATTATGAAAGTTTCCACCGCCAACGATAATGAATTATGTCGAGCCACAAAGCGAACCGGGCAAGTTTTAATTCGTGCCTTCGCTCCGGGGTTAATTGTTGCATTAGTGCAGGGCGCAAATAACCGCCCGGAATATATCAGTAGTTACCGGAATTTTGTGAGACCTCTGAGATTTGAAGATTATATTGATTGTTAACGAATAACAAGTAGGGGGAGTCTGACGCATTCTCGTCAAGATATCACGGCCTGTTGGTTAAAGCTTCTGATTGGAAATCAGATTCTCCATCGCAGGGTTAGGTTCAAAACCTAACTTCAAACGACCACTGTTTTGCGTAAAAATACCTTTTTTCCAATTAACAGGCAACAAAATAGAAGCAAATATTATCAACAACGGGTATTGAGTGCCTGAAGAAGTGATGCCCCCATATTATTATTTTTTTTCTTATATTTAGTCCTGGCCTGCCGGTTAAGGCGCTTGACTAGCAATCAGGTTCTAAGTCGCAGCGTAGGTTCCAAACCTACTTACCGGAAACGACCATTCTGTTGCTTAAAAACACCTTTTTTATTAGAAGCTAACCTAATGGGGAAGATTTTGTCAACTATGCGAATAATTAAATTTTTCACATCATCAAAAATTTTTCAACTTCTAAATAGATTTAGTCTTGGCCTGTCGGTTAAGGCGTCTGACTAGCAATCAGATTCTCAGTATCAGGGTAGCTTCGAAACCTACTTACCGCAAACAACCTTTGCGTTGCCCAAAAACACCTCAACGTCAGGCTGCACGATCCGCATGCTAAAATGTATACTCCTTGGTTTTTTTTATCAGTAACCCCCTTGGTGTATGGCAAGACAGCGATCGATCTTTGTTGGGTCTCGTCCTGCACTCTCTGCTGCGGCTGTTGTTGTTTACCGATTGCATTGCTGATGATGCGCCTTTGGTATCCGTTTTGTCGGAGACAGGTACTAATTTTCTTCAGTTCTTCGTCTCTGTTTCTCTCGTTTGTGAGCCTGAAGGACCGAGCAATTAATGGATTTGCCACTCCCTGTATCTGTGATGGGTGGTGATAAGATTTAGCGTTCAGATATCTATTAGTGTGTGTTGGTTTTCTATAGACAGTGCGTTCCAAGTATCCATCTTCGGTCCTTGTGATGTGCACATCTAAAAAGGGCAGACTGTTATCCTCTTCAAGTTCTATTGTAAATTGAATCCTTGGGTGAATGGGATTCAGATGATCTAGGAATTTCAAAAGCTCCTCCTTGCCAAAAGGCCATGCAACAAATACGCCATCTACGTATCTTGTCCATAGTTTTGGCTTCAGATTTGCCTTCTCTATTCCTTTCTTTTCGAAGTAAATCATGAAGAGGTTGGCAATCACAGGCGAGAGAGATGATCCCATTGCTGCTCCATCTACTTGTCGGTAAATTTTCCCGTTGTACATAAAGTAAGCGTTTTTCAGGCAATGTCTTGACAGATCCATTATGTACGGCATTCCAGTAGAAGAGGCACTCTTGCTTATAGAAGAAAACGAAGATATATATATATATATATATATATATATATATATATATATATATATATATATATATATATATATATATATATATATATATATAGATAAGTATTTTTTTATTGCGAACATTAAGACCGTTACAATACGTAGTTTACATTAGAAAGTTTATAAATTTCGCTGTGAGCGCGACGAAAACGAAAGTGATAATTTTCTGCATTGTCTTTTCGCGCTGCTTGTAATGCTCGGCGAAAATCACACCGGTACTTATTTAATGAATTATTGTTATCTAGTGCGGCGCGTAGCACGGTTCGGAGGAAAGTGTTTCCGGTGGAAAAATACATCCTTTCTATTGTGTGAATCGTGGTTATTCAAAATATGCAAATCCGTATTCACTTTTGCTTTTTTCCTCGCAGAACGAATCAGTAGCACTTAGATCAGCGTTCTACAAATAAATTACAATCGATTGATTTAACAATAGAGAAAACAACACGAGACTAATTGGGTACTCGGGTAATTGGTGTGTTTACTAAACTCACCTTCACAGTAATAATAATTAATAACAAAATAATAAAAATACTAATAACAATAATAAAACTAAGAAGAAAAGCAATAGATAGGATAGAATAAAGATAACCAAAGACATGTTCAAAAGGGACACGAAGATTCAATCAGAACTGAGTCGAAACCGGCAACAATGCATTATGAATGGTTCAGCCAATCACATTCTACGCTTGGAGACGTAGAATTTTCATTTTATGCCCTCGGATGTCTCCATTGCGTTGTAACTTACCTACTGGTTAGTTGTTCCGTACATTAAAGTTCAAAAGCATTTGAAATAGCTATTGATTCAATATTTCGCAACAAAATGAGTCAGTGAAAATTACATGTCGGGTCTTTCCCATGTAATGTTGCACTGCTGTCTTGAACTCGAACAATGAATCGACTACATATATTTATTATAATCGTCATTATAAATTTCGCAAATTTTTGTGTTAAAATATAGAGCAAAATTGCAAATATTTGTTTTTCATTTTATTTTCCAATCCAATTTGTATACATGTTTTTTTCTTATTTAGAACACACTGCCATACCTATTTTCGGTTTAAGACTATAGGTTTTAAAGAATCTTGAAGAAAATCATAAATCGAACCGTAAACCAAAAAACATTAAAACTTTTGTTGTTTTTTATTAACTTATATATATATTTTTTAAATGAAACAAATCAGCGGCTTGCTGCTTGTAAATTATCACACGACTCCGGGTAAAGATTATTTTCATTAATATAAACTGGCGTGTATAAAAATCGGCCTACTGTGACCTTTTTTTGCTTTTTTTTTCTGCTTTTTAGGTTAGTGGCAATTAGCAACTCAACACTTATTTTTTAATAATGGGTATAAGCCCCTCTTGCTCTAATAACGTCTTTTACTCGATTACCCATAGATTTAATCAAGTTCGCTATTGGTTCTTGTGGAATGTTAAGCCACTCTTCCTCTACTGCAACTCTGGGATCGAGGTTGGGGTACGAAGTCTACTCGAATTCTCCGTTTCAACTCTTCCCATAAATGTTCGATCGGATTGAGGTCGGGACTGCATGCTGGCCACTCCATAACTCGAAAACCGACTTCTGTAATGTAATCTTGCACCATCCTTTCGGTGTGCGGCCTAGCACTATCATGTTAAACCTCGTGCCCCTTGACCACAGCCGCTCCTACGAATGGAAACAGGGTCGGTTCGTGCGTCCATAGAAATTGCACCCCATATCATGCAGGAACCATCTCCATAAGGGCTAGTTCCTCATTGCAGCGATCTGCAAATCGATCTCCTGTCTTCGGTACACTACCAAAAAGGCATATTCTGGTCTCATCTGATGATCCCGTGCAAAGCGTAGGCGTGCTTGTCGATGAGTTTTGGACCAATGGCATTGGACCTTCAGTCTTTTTCTCACTGTCCACTGACTAATAGAAACTTTTCGAACTTCATGGAGCTGCGGTTGCGCTCGAACCGCATTAAGGTGACGATTTCTTATTATTGTTGACACAATAAAGCACTTATCATGAGCCGTTTTAATTCGCCTTCTGCCTGTTCCACAGCGCCTAGCCTAGATCCAGTCTCCTTATACTGGTGGCATAGTCTCCGAACTGCTGCGCGTGTCATATCCAGTTGTCGAGCAACTGCTCGCTGGCGAAGTCAGCTTTCGATTAAAGCGATAACTTGAGCAGCTTTTGGCGGTATAGTATGCATCTTCTTCTTCTTGATTTCAGCGTCTCCCTGGGAGGTTGCTGATCATCATGGCTATTCTTATTTTCGATATGGCCTCTCGAAACAGTTCAGCCGATGACAATCCAAACCAGTGTCGCAGCTTGCGCAGCCAGGAGATCCTACGTCGACCTACACTGCTTCCTCCTGCGATCTTTCCTTGCATTATGAGCTGCAACAGATCATATTTTGAGTCCCGTGAGATGTGTGCAAGGAATTCAAGTTTTCTTTTCTTTATACTAAACAAGACATCAAGTTCTTTATTCATTCTACGGAGAACCTGTTGATTCGTGACCCGATCCATCTGTAGACCCACATTTGAAATGCTTCTAACCTTTTTGAAGTTTCGCTATTTAAGGTCCAACCCTCTAGCCCATAAAGCAGTACCGTAGCACTGTACCATCCTTGTTCTTAAAGTTAGCGACAAATCTTTAGCTGTAAGAAGTTTCTTCATGAATGTTGTCCTAGCTTGTTCTATTCTTGATAGTATTTCAGACCTATGGTTTACATCTTGACTTATAATTGTTCCCACGTATTTAAACTGCACCACTCGCTCAACAGTCTGCTGTCCTATAAATAATTGCCCTTGGTTATTTCCTGTTTAGGACACTACCAACATTTTTGTTTTGTTCACATTGCTGGTGAGTCCATATTTCCTGCTAATGATTGTCACTTTGTTCACCAGTCGCTGCAGGTCTTCTAGTGTGCTTGCAATTAGAACAGTGTCATCGGCGTATCTAATATTGTCTATTGCTCTACCGTTAATTAAGATTCCTGCCGACTCCTCCTCCAAAAGAGCATTGGAGAAAGAATACAGCCCTGTCTGTGTGTGTGTGTGGTTTTGTAACATGTTTAAAAGCCGGATGTTTAACGTTGTTAAAGGCCTTTGTAAAATCTATAAAACATGCGTACACTTCTTGGTTTACATCAAAGCATCTTTGTGCCAGAACATTGAACGAGAATATAGCCTCTTTTGTGCCCATACCGTTCCGAAAACCAAATTGCGTGTTAGAGATTTCGGAGTCACATTTATTCAGTATTCTGGTGTGAATTATTCTGAGAAATACTTTCAGGAAGTGGTTCATTAGGCTAATCAGACGGTGGTCATCGCATTTAGCTGTTCGAGGTTTTTTCGGGATTGGGACGAAAGTAGCCATTCATATGGTATGATGCCCGTTTTATATATTTCGTTGAATAAGTCGACGATAACAGGGATTGAGTCGTCCTCGAGCAGTTTTAGAACTTCATTGCATACCTCATCTGGTCCGACAGTTTTGACAGATTATGTAGCCTTTATTGCATGTTCTACTTCGCTTCGCGTTTTATCAGGAACGGTTTCTGCTGTTTTTGCTGTTTTTATCTTGTACTTGTAGTATGCATCAAGCTAGCATAATAATTTATCCAAATGGACAAAAACGAACAATGGAAAAATCCCAGTTGCAAAGGCGATTAATTTAAGTATATAACAAGTTTGTTAATATTACTATCACTACTGCATGAACACGTAGCTACGCATATAAAAGATCAGCACTCCTGACAAATTCCAACTCATGCTAAATAATATTAAATTGTCTTCCAAATAGCATGTTTACAGTCAAAAGTTTACAGTAGACCGATTTCTAGGCACGCAAGTTTATATTTCGCAAATCGTTGGTTTAACTTGTCCTTGGTTTTTTTCTTTGTTATAAAGCCTCCTTGCCAAAATTCATCTTTTTAATTTTACGCCCTGTACGTATGCGGTCCTGATCACGTGATTCTAAAGCCGATAATACGTCCGTTATCGCAGCCCCCTGGGACCGAATACCGAAAAGCGCAAGAAACCCCAATTCGATTTCTATGTACCTAATACAATCGGAAAACGGATTTTCTCGCCATTTTTCTCCGCGACAAAGCGACGGCTTTTCAAACGGACGCCCTCCTGCCTCCTGCAAATCTCAGCCAATATACAACGAACGACCGTAAACTGTCAACGAACGTTTTTTTTTTCAAACTGATTCGTCCAACGAGGGTGTTTTATTTTTCCAGTCGCCAGCTCGGACAAGATGGGCTCCCACCTCAAACAGCTCCTGGGTGAAGCCGAAATGCGCCTGCAGGAACTCGGCGGTCTCTTGGACGAACCCTGCGGGGCTTCCCTTAACACCAGAGCCTCGTTTTCCAGCATTATCGGGAACACGTACCCAGCGCCCTCCATGACAGGTACCGGAGTGTTTATTAAGTACTAGTAGCAACTTTAAAGGGATACCCAATTTTATGTATAGTCCGCTCTACGATATACCGTTTTTATGACATAATCCGGTATTTAACATTAGTAAATTTTTATGAAGGTCTAACCGTAGGTCTAGCGCGTTTGGGTTTCTCTTTGTAACACTCAATAAATAGATTCGCAATTCCACAATGACTTTTCAGAACCGTATTTCGATACTTCGTGCATACAAATGCTGAAAGCTGGCGGATTTTTGTAGAGTTTGGTTTATTTACATCGAAATATAATTTTTAAAAGATTTTCAAGCAAAAAATAACTTCTTTAGTCGATGACAAATTCGGTATTTTTTCCGCTTGTGCAGAATGGTAGATGGCGTGGTCCATCACGACAACACTGTTTGGTGGACTATTCGAACAAGCGTTATCTACCCAACTAGCTTAGAGCCCGCATGATAATTCGTTTCCCCTGCGAAACTGGGATATCCAACGAATATTTCCCGCTGTTACCATCAGTCCATGGTTTCTTGACGGTATCGTGGCTATCAAACCAGCTCTCATCTAAATATATGATGGGCACGTTTTTAGCACGAATTGATTCCATAAAAACTTGTCTCTTATTAATGGTTTTGTTCTAAAAACCAAAACCGAAATTTTAATTGTTAAATCAATATTCTCTATGGTGCATGTCAAGTAAACTTTTTGGACCGCACGATCTTTCCGCTTTTTCCTTATACTCCACTTTCCCCAGATGTCAATTTTAGAAACAGAAACTCATTCAAAATCATAATTTTGCCAGCAATCGGCACATGTGTCCGAGTCTTTGATCCATTTGAATTTGAGCGATGTTCATCATCAACGATTATCATGTCATCAACCACAATCTCAACTCTTCCTCGCTGGACCTTACACGTGACTAACAAACTTGAATAATGTTAACATTTGGTAAGAAATAGACTGTAATAAAATTAATATCGTATCTCAATAAAATGGCGCACTGAGTCTCGAAAAACAATCCAATAACAGTATGTTGGTAATTACTAATTACAAAACCAAGACCGAATAGAAATAATTCCAAAGCTTCGACGGCTAAGAAAATACTGTCTCATGAGGCTGTATGCTATCAGCGATTTCACCGACCCCCACAAATCAACCGATAGCAAACTGTAAGATTTTGTATTGCTTCCGTAGGAAAATATTTTAGAGTCATTACGTTGAACCCTCAATGAAATTGCAAATCAGTTTAAGCTTTATAATGTGTTTTTAACGTAGGAGAACAACCTCAAGTAGTGACTCACACCAATATGAATTAATATAACGGATTAATCAAAGAAAATTTCCCTACTCTTACAATACAACAGCCCGCACGGCACAGTTCTTGTCTGTCTTGTCTGAAAAGAATGGTCCCTTCCGCTTTACAACAGAACAGTATATCGTTTGGCGAACTTTATCAACTGCGCAAAAACGTATAAAATTCATACTGACACCGTAATCCATCGACCCGACCTTATTTCAACAGATGGGGAGCACCGGGGCACCATTTGATGGGTTTGCCAAAAAAATAATAACTGTATTCTGGAACAACGCCCAATGCGGCTCCCTCTAAGAATTAAACTAAAAGTATATAAGTAAAAGAATATAATCAGAAACCAGAGACCCTTTAAAGATTTTACAAGTTCCAACTTTTTTTATCCAGGTTGTGCTGGGGGCGATACCGAGAAGCAAGCTATAGCTTGGGGGCGCAAAGCCAAAATGCTGAAGAGATTGGTGCTGGGTTTCGCTCAGGCGCGGCCCCCGGATCCGCCGTCACTGGTCGCGTTGGACATTACAGCCCATTCGACGGTGACGGTGAGGCTACAGGAACCCACGGTTCAGGAGTCGCCCATCGCGACGAAATTTAGGGGTGAGTTTTTCTGCGGGATTGCAACCATAACATACCACAACATTGTATAAATATGTCGATACGAACGTTCTCTACCAGGTAAATATTTCCAGTGTTTCTTTGAAATTTGAAAATTTCAGAGGTCATTTTTACTCTAATATTATGTGATTTTTAGGCATAAACAAACATTATAATTTTTGCGCCCACAACAATTGAGACACTCTGCGAGAAGGGTTAGATATTTTAGCATGTTCAGTTTCTTTGTACCAAATTTGAAATCTGCAGCTCCATTATTAATGACCAATTATGAAAATCATTTATGACGTTATATACAGTTTAGCACTCGAAAATGCGATCACGGATCCACCAACTAACCAAAACGAACCAAAAATAATGTTTTAAAAGTACTTCCCGAAGTCCAATTGCGGCCATCATTTACAAGTTCCATGTGCCGGTGGGAGAAACTGCCAATTGAAACATAGTGTCCCATTTAAAAAGTGTTTTTACTGTTGATGAAGGTGGCAGTAAGTATTCAGGGGTGGTTATCTACCTCTTTTTCAAATCTCACTTCGATTTCCGCTTCTAATCCATCTAATGGACATTCGCGATAACATTTTCCATTTCCAATATCTACTGCACCAGATGATGAGAACTTGGAGAATGTTCTACAAGCCATTCCGAATAGGGAGATCACTATTCATTTCAACTCCAAAGTTGGCCAGAATTGGATGATCATATCAAACAAACACATTTGAATTAACTGAATGTAATACCATTGGAGAGCGTTGTTTAGAAAGTGGAATGAATGTTCTCATAACATCATCGTCGCCAATACACTTGGAGAAAATGTCGCCACCAAATTGCCTATATTATAGTCAAAAATCGTTGGACAACATCAATAAAGCTATGTAAGACATTACCAGGAACAAAGTGTGTCTCTGAGCAGTAACTGCTGATCTGCCCTTTTGAACAATCTTTTAAAAAAGTGACACTATCCAATATCACTGATGCAGAGTCATTTCAAACTCGGGTTAGACAAAATATAGCACATGATATGACAGATTTATTTATATTATATGGGAATTATTCAAAGGATGTATTGTAAAAGCTATTAATCAAACTCAAAATAAACCAAGCTCTGCCCCAAAACAACCGTGGATGACCGCTGAAAATTTCTCGCTGGTAAAAAGAAGAAGATCGTTTTAAGCTTAAATGCCGAATTTGAAATAACTAAATATATACCACGAAAATACATCGTAATTGCAAATTGTAATACTTCGAGAGAGGCATTTTGTTTTCTGAAGTGCCAGATACCGCCAGCATAAAGAAGCAGATACTGATTAGACAGATCATTGATAAGTCGAAAATTTTGTATTTATGTTCTGTTGATTACAGCAAAGCATTTGATAACGTAAAATGGGCGTCCCACACCATTTTATATATATCATACGACAATTATATGATGAGAACTCTGCACTGTAACGATTGATAAGTGCCTGTCTGATGAATATGTCACATGCAGATTCACCCACCTGGCTGTAATATTTACAGTGAATTTATTATGAGACTGGTGGTAGAAAATTGTCTAACTAACTACTAACTAAGGTTTGCCGAACTCACAAAGAGACTTGAAGAACTAAGTCTAGTCTTGTCAATACAGTCCTAATATACGTTCTAACAAGGACCAAAATTATGACATTGCGAAGTTGGTAACAGCTTCATCTACCTAGAAGTTTTAATAGAAAATTCCTTGTAGATCTGCAATTACACAACTAACAATAATATGGCAGAGTTGGACCATGAAAGAAGTTAATGTAAGTAATATTCAATGTCAGTTGAGGACATAACTTTTATTCTTGAATTGAATTTTGTTCTGTCACACACAATTTTAGTAGCCAAAACTTTAGGAATTTAAAATGTACCAATTACGGAAGTTTCAATTATATGAAAAATACAATTTGCAACTGGTTTATCGGAAAATGCAATGACCACGTTAATTTTCCATTGTCTATTGTTTGGAGTGATGAAACGAGAATTGACTGTTTCGGAATATTTAACACATACAATTCTTATCACTGGAGCACAGTATAGTATATCAAAATCGCCAAGGTTCCTTTGGATTCCTTTTTTCATCACTAATACCACAAAATCTATATGGCCGAAGAGTTTTAGACACGGGCATTTTTTTAAGACCATAACCAACTTTGATTGTATTAATTTATGAAAAAACGGAAAACTGTAGAACAAAATCTGAGTAAACCACTGCATTTGCCTTTGAAAAAAGGCGCTAATAATAATCCGAATCCAAAATTTTCATAAATAAAAATGTTATGGGCAATTTTCAAAAGGACCGAAAATTAACCAATAAGCATTTCTTAAAAATGGAGGCTTTGACATGTAAGTTGATTTTGCTCTGTCTAGTTCAGAGATAGGTTTTTCCTATTAAAGCACCACAATTAAGCACCTAGCCCAAGGTAAACCTGACGTAATTAGAAGGCGTTGCCGATCACCAAATCACCAATTGATATGACTCACAACACATCTATCAAGATGTTATGACTAAAAACAAGTGAAGAACAGAAAAAGAACTAGTTTGTTTTTAAACCAACTTTCAAATAAATCAGCGGTGGTGGCTTCATGGTAATCCAGAGAAGAATATTTAATATTTTTCGCAGACAGAGAAAGTCCGTTTGGAATCCAACCATCTTTAGAGCCAGCATGCACCTCTTTTTGATGGCGCGTTTGATTTACACTTATCAGTTGAGTCAACCCAACCCTTTTCCGGGGTATCATAAGTGTCGAACCTGGTTTCATCCAAGTAAATAATTGGAATTTGTCGTTTTCTGTAAATCCTAATTTTTTCTAGATATTCCAGTCGCCATTTCCGAATTCTAAAAGATTCCATTAAAACTTGCCTTTTGTCAATTTTTTTTAAATCTACCCATCAACCCATGTGTTGAATATACTTCCATAAGGTAGTTCTGCCACATTTAACACCGGTTTCATCTTTTTCAAGCCTCCTAATTAAGATATCTAATGTAGGCACGCTTTGTTCCTCGTATAACTGGTAAATTTTACGCCGAATTATATCTTGATCACTTTCATCTACACTTTTCCTCGCTGAAATGGGATTATTCACAATTTTCCATACAGTTAATGTTGAAATTTTAGTCAATGTGGCCGTTTCTTCTAAAGATGCTTGCTTGTCAAATAAACATTCTTTATAACTTCCTTAGCCTCAATGTTTTCTACATTTTGACGGGAGCATCTATTGAAAAACACTAGACTCGTACATATTTTGCATAATTCGCAATGATTACTAATAAACTTGAACTAAGTAGTATACCAAACCAAAGAATATTAAACACAGGTAGGTATAAAATTATTTTCTATTACTTACCACAATTTTACCTGAATTTAAATTCCGAAACTTTAGGTAATAATCTTGTTGCATTGTATGTTAATGACCACCATCGGATAATCCCATTCAAAAGCAATTGGTCACTTCTTATATCTATGAACAGACCATACCCAGTACTGTACTAATAAATTAACGTCGGCTACTAGCCGAGCTAAATGGAAACATTGCCGTGTTATTACTTTTTCGTAGAACAAGTTATTTTGCGAGCCAAATCAAACCCGTCGCCGCGCACCTGGCGTATAAAAGTCGCCCGACGTTTCGCAAGGCAATCAAGCGGCAGCGCGCACTTAACAGGACAAAATTGGTGATGCCTTGCGATTTTTAATAGGCCAATAATTAAAATGTTGCGTTGTTTAATAGCGGTGCACGCGATTTACGATCTCTCTGTAGTTTCGTGCGCGTACGTGCGCGCGGACGCGTCGTTTCTTACCGCGCCGGCTCGCATTTCTGGTTATAAACAAATCACGAATCTCGATATCGAAGATCGGGAAGATTGAAGTTTCGGATTTTTGAAATCGTATTAGGTGGTCGGAGATCAGCAGTAGCGTTGGTACGGTCGTTTTTTAATATATGTTTTCGTTATACCTATTAGTGGTTTGGTTTTCCCGGCAACGTCAACATAGCTCGCCGAACGTTTTATATTATACAGGGTGACTCACAACAACGAGATCCTTTTATATCTCTGGAAGAGTTTCTTTTTTCTTTTCCTTTAATTAAAAATAAGTTTTCGCAAAATAATATAGTGTTTACAAGAGCAGATAAAGGAAAGATAGCCATAGCTGTCGATTCTCTAGAATATCAAAATAAATAAGAACTAAAAGTTCAGATTGTTACGAAGTTATATATTTTGACATGACAATTGTTTCTACAACAACGTGTTTTTATCAAATTTGATAAAGACACGGTGTTGTCGAAAGAATTGTCATGTCAAAATATATAATTTCGTGAAAATCTGAACTTTTAGTTCTTATTTATTTTGATAAATGGATTTTCATCAAGTAAAAGCCACCTCAGTTCAATCTCTAGAATATATTATCAAAATTAAACAGTTTCTTAAACCAGACATATACCAAAGTATACAATAAAATTTGGTCTCGCCGAATTATATCAAAAACAAGTCAAATCTGTAATTACAGATTCATCGCTTTTTAATGGTAAGCAAAAATAGCTTATGGGAAACCCACTCAGCCCATTACTTGCAGAAATTTTCACGGACAATGTGGAAAATATCATACATAAACATGCTCTAAACCCTAAACCCTCATACTCACACACACACACAGACACGGACACACACGAACACGGACACGCACACACGCACATAATAACTGAAATCACCCTCACACACACAAAATGACAGCGTTTTATTCTTTGATCCACAGACTAGTAATTGTATTGTGTATTGTATTGTAGTTATTTTGAAAAAGAATTAAATATAATATTATAAGAGAAATAGCATTTAGCAATGGTTATGAACCCTGAGTGATAGAAAAGATTATAACTAAAAAAATAGTTTCAAATAACTGGGAACTTTATCTATCCCATATTAAATACGGAATCCAAAATTTATAAAACAATAAAATACATAGGAGAACCTAGCAAGAAAATTTGGAAACATCTATCTAAATTTGGCCTTAAGATTGCTTTTACATTTGAAAACACCATTCCAATGTTATTAAAATGAAAATAAAACTAAATGACGAAAAACTCAAAAATCCGGAGTCTACAAGTTCAAATGTGGATCATGTCCCAAGATTTATATCGGAGAAAGAGGTAGAACATTTAAGAAACGTATTAAAGATAAAAGTTCGGATTCTAAGCTTTACGATACAACAAAACAAAAAGCAAAAAACTAAATTTGTTGGAAGCTATAGTAATTCACAAAATGAGATATTCGAATCTATTACCAATTATCAATTGGATTTGAATACGTCTCCGTTGTTAAATTAAAATTATATTTATAAATTACGACGATACTGGTCACTTGGTTGCAAATATACTATTAGGTTTACTTTATCATTCGATAGCAATTTTAAAATCCACAAAGAGGGTCAGACGATGTAGATCAATCAATAAGACTTCTGAACACCTTGTATATCCTGCTTCGTGGCTGCAAAATTTGTTAGCTAAGGTAACCCACACGTTACTACCGGTGGGTTCATCAATCTAATATAAACCAAAGCGCAGACGACGCCGATCGTACCTATAAAAATCGTCCCCCACCACAAACTCGGTTCCCGCCATAACGTCCAGAACCTTTTTCGCAGTGCAATGGTCCACGAGGTCGGACTTTTCGATAATTACGGGTGAAAAAGAAATCACGGACATGTCCAACCCCAAGTGCGTGGTGGACCTGACGCAGGGCAGGCGGTACTTTTTCAGGGCATGCTGCGGCAACCTCAAAGGTTTCGGCACGTTCCTGGTCTCGACCCCGTCGTCGGTGGTACCGTCCACTTGGAGAGAGATCGACAACAAGAAGCCGAGGTAAATAAACCGCCAACCTTTTGCCGCTTATCCCCCCGACTGCTCGTTCGCTCGTGCCGTATTAAAGATCCAGCGGTTCCGATTTTAGAGGGAACCCTCAAAGGCGCTAGGGCGCTTAAGGAGCGCGAACGGACGTACACAGGAAGAGGCGGGCGATTAATTTGATTTAAGTTCCTCCTCTTCCCCCACCGCGATAGATTGCTGTGGCTTTTGTTCAAAGGGGCGTCTTCACTCGGATACATTATTCAGTTCTAATTATACACCCTTGGGTTTGCGAATGTCGCCCATGCGTAAACGGATTTATTTATTTATATAAAACAATTATAGTCTGTTTCCTAGCGAGATAGTGTAGAAAACGTCAACTGGGGATGCTGAGGCTTCGAAGGTTGGAAATATTTGATAAATTTATTCATTTTAGCAGGGAAAGTAAATACCAAGAGTTTTTGTCTAAAATATACCCAGGTAGCAGAGAATCGTCAAAGTGACGACATTAACTAAATGTCGAAAATGACATTATGTATGACGTCAGCGGGACGTGAATTTGACCAACTAATTTCTCAGACGAATTATGTCATTTAAGTGACGTCAACTTAAGGTCAGATTTTGGTCATCACTGCCGAAAAATATAACGATTTTCAAATTGGTTTTTTCTTTTTGGAGTGGGGAAAATCGAAATTAATTACATAGAACGTCTTTTGCGGTTACGGGAAATGGAGAATTATAGGTAATTGAATAAAGATGAGCCTTTTAAAAAATTTAATAATGGAAGTGTAATATGCAAGGGTCTTCCATTTGAGTTTTCCACTAAAATTAATATATCTCATTTTGACTCACCCTATATAAACTAGCTATAAGGCAAATATAGGATAGGATAGGATTATAAAATTGTTGGCATAATAAAATTACAACTGTCGGAAACGGCGTCAATAATATAGGGTATTAAACACAGGGCATTTTTGACGAAAATATGGCCATAGATCCGAAAACAATCAGTATAGACCACAACAATCCTACATTGGGCAAGTATGATATTAGTTCCATAATATAGAGGGCGTTCCATCTAAAAAATATAAGTTTGATTTCCCACATATTTATGAATCACCCTGTACATTTGAAAGTTTGAAAAGCATTTTAAATTGTTTCGACATGTTTTTCCGAACATTGACGAGTAGCGACCACTTATGACTCGAAAATGACGTCACTCTGACGAGCCTCCACTACCTAGGTAGCTAAGTATGTCAACAATTTCTTGCTTTCTCCAACTCAAAGTTGTGCCTTTGGTTGGTTAAACCCAAGGTGCAACATAACTTCTACCTTAAATAGATTTGTTTCCCCTTTTCGTGTCGCTCCATCGAACATTCCCGTAGGTTCGGCGGAAGACTGAAACAGCTGGAGCAGCTGATGGAAGAAGTGAAACAGTTTCGCCCTGGCAGCGAGATCCTCGAGACGCCAGGGCCGACGCGACGAGTCCCGAGGAAAAAGACCACCATCAAGCAACTGTTTACGGCCGCCAGCAAATTCCAGAAGCACCTGCGCAGAGGCATATATCTAGCGTGCATCCTTTACCACGAAGACAAAGTCCTGGTGACGAACGAAGACTTCCTGCCTGTGATAGAAATCGACGAGACGTTTCCTAGCTGCGTCCAAGCGGACTTGCACTGGTTGATGAAGGTCGCCTGCACTTGGGACGACACCAAGAGTTTCAGGTCGGTGATGGAAGAGCACTCGTCGTCCGCCGTCCATTTTCGCACGAAATTGCTGTCCGCGGCGCTGCAGATGCAGTCGTCGTTGTGCCTCCAAGACCTCGGGCAGCTCTACTACAAGCCGCTACGCGATTCGCAGGGTACCGTGGTGCTAAGTACTATAAATTACGTCAAGTCGCCCAAGTCGGTGAGCGTGTTGAACTCGCGTTGGTTGCCGATGAATAAGGTGTTTAAAAAAGTTGTGCTAAGTGACGATCACAACATCGCGGAAGTGTTGATGGCGAGTATCCAGGAGCAGATCAACTATCACCAGGTGTCGGGACTGAAGCTCACCAAAGGGCTGTATGTCGCTTACCTGAAGATGCAGAGCTCGGTGGATATGATTCAGGTGGTGGTGTCGTCTAAAAGTCCCAACATGTTGCCCCACTGCAAGGTCAGGGATAATCCCCACGTGTCGGCGTAAGTACATTGTATTTGGTTTTCAGTAGAACTTTTGAAAGCGCCTGAACTGCAATTAACAAAACTCTGCATTACGAATAAAATTTGTTGTACTATTAGGTCTCCATACAAAGCTAAGTATTAATCCACTCTGTATAACGAATTTCTCACTCTCTCTACGGAAAGAAAAAAAGACACCATAGTTTCAATCAGTTCTGATTTGACGGCGAGCATGGCGAATAAGCGAAAAATTTTATCCTAGATGATAAAGTTGCTTTAATTCGGGAGATGGAAAGGGGAGAAAAGAAAAATGATGTTACACAGCCGACTGTATCCACGATTTCGAAGTGCAAAGAAAAAATCATTCAGGCTGAAGCGGCAGGCAGTTCTGGTAAAAATCTAAGAAAGGCAAAATTTGAAGATTTGGATCGGGCACTGTTGCAGTGGCCCCAACAGCAACGTCTTAAAAATGTACCACTATCTGGACCTATCGTAAAACTAAAAGCAGAAAAGTTTACTGAACAGCTTGGCATTATCGATTTCAAGGCCTCGGAAGGATGGTTAGGGAAGTTCAAACAGAGACATGGTATAAACTATGGACAGATAAGTGGCGAAGCCCGTGATGTCGACAGAAAAGTCACTAAGGTTTTTTCTCAAGAAGATGTGGCCAAAACTAGCAGAAAAGTACCCTGCTGACGACATTTTTAATGCTGACGAAACTGGTATTTTTTACAAAATGACGCCAGATAAGATTCTTAAATTTCGAAGCGAAAATTGTGGGGGTGGAATGTATAACGTATATATGAGTGGGAGAGAAAAAAGAAAGCTAGTCGTGATTGGAAAATCAACTAACCCACAATGTTTTAAGAACATCGAGCATTTGCCGGTCACCTACAAGGCAAACAAGTCTGCATGAATGACATTGCAAATTTTTGAAGAGGAAATACGGAAATGGGATGCAGAATTAAAGGGGAAGAAAACATTACTTCTCTTAGATAACTGCCCTGCACATCCCCATATTCCAAATCTACGGAATATGGAGAGCGTAATAAAAAGTCTTAAGAATCGATACAGGAAAAACATTTTAATGGAAATGATCGAGTCCGAAGACAAATTTTCCATTAATATGCTAGATGCAGTCAACTTTATTAGTAAAGCTTGGAAAGAGGTGACAGCAGAAACAATTCAACACTCCTATCGCCATACAGGACTTATTACCGAGACTGAATGCGAACAAGACTTGGAAGGTGATCAGCCACTAGGCGAGTGGATAAAGCGGTTTCAAAAAACAATTACGTTTACAAGTGAGGAGTTGCAAGATTTTATGGTGATAGATCAGGATTTGCCTACAACAGCAGATTTGACAAGGGAAGCCATATTACAATCAGCAAGGGTGAAGAAGAGCACCAAGAGGAAGAAGTTGATCTGGAAACACCGCCAATCATTCTGCCCTATATTCAGTTAATTATTTAATGATTATTATTATTATTATAAAGCGAAGTTTACCCACTAATAGAGTCGCCAAAATTTCGCTAAAATAAAATTGGAAAACGTCAAATATATTCTGAATGATTAATGATCAAATTAGCTGGATACTTGCATCTATCATCGTCTTCAAAAAATCCGTACAAAATTTTATCAGACAGTTTGGAGGTTATATGACATTAAAAAACCTTTAGAAAACATCCAAAAAACAGTTGGTTTTTCAGCAAATAAAAAGGCAGAACTTCGAGAAATGCAGAGTCTAGAAACGAGCTACGAGCTTAGTTCGTCTAAAAATATTTACCATTACTTTTCCTGACTCGTAATGTGCCGTGAAACTTTAAAATCCTCATAAAGCTGCATTTTTAATACGTCGCGTCGGTAAACAGCTCGACTATAGCTTTATGATTGTGCGGCTATTCGGGGATTATCGTTGTTACCGTTATTTCTTTCGGTTTTCTATCGTAGACAGTATCGCATACCGGTATCAATTTCCACAGGGAATCCTCTGAGACGCTTAACCATCGGGCCGAGAAAAATTCCCCTAGGAACGAAAATATCGTTTCCTAGGAACAAAGAGCTCAAATAACCGCCTCCTTTATTCTATCCGTAAAGAAAATGTAAAAAAAAAACAATGAAAATAACATCCGTATTTGTAATAACAAAGCGAAGAAAAAACAACGGAAAGCGATCCCTACAAACGGGCATTACTTATCTATTTATTTCAAAAAACATTTCCCAAAACGTACAAAGTCTGAGTCCAAAGAGTTACATTAAATCGAAATAAAAGCAACATGTACGTGCGCGAGCCTGTTCCAAAATTGGTACAGAAAAAAGACCCAAAAACTTTTGCCAGTTAATCGCAACGTTCCAAAATATTTTATTTTCGTTAGTTTTGAAACATGTTTTGGTAACCAAAACCAAAACTAACCAACACTATGACTATGGCTAGTTATTATAATCTTTTTATATGTGGTTGCAACTGACTCTGTAATTGGTTCCACCTGTAGAAAACTTTTGGTTAGTTAGGAATCTGCAATTTCGTTTATGCTGTGGTTATGATGGTTAGGAAATGTAATTTTAATATATCAACATTTCCCACTATTGTATTAAATAAACAAATTAAAATATTTTTAACATTCATTCTAGTTTGATAAACATGGCTTATAACCACATGTAAAGCAAAACATAAATTTATTATATTAATAGTAGCCTAATGACAAACAGAACCGTCATTCTTATCACAAATTATTTCCAGTATCTGGTATTGTAAAATTGAATACCTCAAAATCAACTCAACCAACACTCGACAGACAGAAACCAACAATTTTGCACCAAGCATCTGCCTCATTACAGGAAACTTGTGAACTAAGTACTCAAATAGATTCATCCACATTGTCCAAGATGTCAGCAGTCCTTGATATTATTCACCCAACTAAATTTCAGCGAAGAATGGGAATACCTCAAGCAGCAACATCTGCCCGACATCTTGGACAACGCGACCGAATTGCAACGAACTTTCCTCGAGCTGGTGACGAGCGCCGCCAAGAGGCTGTTCAACTACATGGACATCGGCAACGAGGAGGCGAACAATCATCGCCTTTACGACTCCGAGGTGATCGACCTCACCGACGAGGTCAGCTTTATAGTCGTATGTCCGTCCGCCGAGCTATCTTGCAGCGTTCCCGGCCAACGAGAGATCTTGCTCCAACGCGGCGACCTTCTCAGCCTTCCTATCCAGGTTGCCGCGCCATATCCTTGACCCTAACTCCAGCTTACTTAAAATTTTTCAGGTGTTTGAGATGATAC
Organism: Cylas formicarius; assembly: GCF_029955315.1. NCBI lineage: Eukaryota > Metazoa > Arthropoda > Insecta > Coleoptera > Brentidae > Cylas > Cylas formicarius. The sequence goes on along the minus strand of NW_026844326.1, from coordinate 25,842,740 downwards.
ACCTGAACACATATCAGCCGAGCATCGTTAGGAAATACTCCAAGCTCAGCTGCCTGCTGGAGCTCGACGCCGCGACCGCCAGTCACCTGCACCGGGAGGCCTTTTCCAACAGCGAAGTCGCCGTCGCCAGGGAACGTTTGGCTAAGCTCCAGGACCTGCAGTCGCGACTCAACTCGGTGTGGAAGAGCGTTCGCTGGTTAATGGACGTCATCTCGTTCGCCAGAGACAGGTACATGAGCGGCATCTGCATGCGGTACATTCTAGAAAAGGAAATAGGCGTATGTACCAGCCCGAAGAGGAGCCTTCTTCAACTACCGTCGAGGGATACCAAAGTGATGAAAAGTACCCCGGGTAGGGGCTCGTGGCCCGGTCCCGGGGGTTCGAACAACATAACCAACGGTTCCAACCTAATGAGTGAGTTCAGCAAGAGCGAGCAGCAGCTTAACATTAACGGCACCACGTCCAACTACTTGTCAGCCTGCAGCAATTCTCAATCGAGGAAAAACAGCGACAGCTACAGCAGCGATTACTTTTCGCAACTTCCCCCGTCCCGCAGCGAGGACATGCTCTTCTCATTGCCTACATCTTCGCCGCAGAGGTGTCGGGCGAGTACCATGTCCAGCGCGTCAGCGACCACGAGTCCGTTGCTGAGCGTCCGACCTCTGTACGGAGGGAGCTTGATCAGCGTAAACACCATCAACACCGACAGTATGCACAGTCTGAGTTCCGACAGTGATCAAGCTCACCCTCTGAGTGCTTCGACGCCGAACAAGAACAAGAACAGGCCTAAAATTGTTCCTAGCAGAAGCATGACGAACGTCAAACAGAATATCCTCGACGTGAGCTCTAGATCTGACAGAAGTAGGCCGAGGTACCTGAGCGTCGAACCTCGAGCGCAACCATCGAATTTAGAATCGAGCCTCTCTAAAAGCCTGACCAACATTAAGACTGTATCAGACATCGACCTAGGCAGTTCTAACTACCTAAAGCCCCTAGACGCGTTAAGGAGACCAGAAGTCAACCCGGACATCTTCAAAGTTCCTTACAAGGACCCTACCGCGGAACAGTCCTCCTCCAAGGAACAAAGCGGTATTCTGCAGGTGTTCGCCGCTTACGAAACGGGCTTGGCGAGCGGCACCAGCCTCAAACTTCACGTGACGCCCAGAACGACGGCCCGGGAGGTCGTCGATTTGGTAGTGAAACAGCTCAACATGGCCGTCGTGCTCAAAGGCAAAGACGGACCGATTTACAATGCCGACAAACTGAAGAACTTTTGTCTGGTTGCCGTCATAGGCGCTAGAGAGAGGTGCTTGCGAGACGACTTTAAGCCGTTGCAGCTGCAGAATCCTTGGAAGAAAGGTAGACTGTACGTGAGGCAAAAGCAAGACGTTTTAGCCGCGTTGGAACATAGCAGTAAGCATAGCGCTATAATTTGAGCAGCCGAATGTTAAGGTACAAGATTAGAGTTGCCACGATGATGGGCAAGACAAAGAGTAACTCAGATCGAACGAGCGGCGGAGCCAAGTGAGCGAGTCCGGTTGAGTGCCAATGAAAAAGCATTAGGCTCCTCCCATGCGATGCGTACGTTGCTCCCATTCGCTGGAAACAATCATAGGTGATTTGTTCTTTGTTCTGGTAGACGCCGCCCAGTCAACGTGGTAACAATTAACGAGAATTTAGTCAAATTGAATTGGTGCTAGAAAATTATTTACACTTGTCTTATGATTATATAATTAGTTAGGGAAAATCTGTTGCCTATACATTTAGACTCCCCTCCCCAAAGCCCCGCAAAGAGAAACCTATAGTGTTTGTTGTATTGATTGATAGAGTTTAAGAAAAATGTATAGCCAACATTACACTAGGCGTCCCTTGGGCCACGTGTCGCAAACATGGCGTTAGGGAATTTGATGCTGTGATGATATATATATTATCGTTTTTAATGTAAACTAGGAAATAAACAAACAAAATATTAGGACCACATTTTCTGAATTTAACGTCAAATTAAATGTCTTAGGGTTAATTCAGGTCAACGCAATGGTATCAAAATGTTTTGCGTCGTTAGGTTTTTTTGTAATGGCGGCAGGATCGTTCGGGGCGTAGGAACTTTACAGGTTAGAGTCGAATTGCGAAGAAAAATGGGACATTTTATTCAAGAAATCTCTTTATATTTTTTATTTTTATTTATAGTTTTCGCAATTTGTTAGCGAAAATTTGTTTTAGCTAGATCTTTTATTGACGTTTTACTTCCTCAGTTCCGATAAAACACAAGGCATTAAAATGAAGGGTTTTTTTTACTTTCAGTTATTTTTTTATGTTTTGTTAATTAGTAAATGTGGATCTTTTTTTTTTCATTGGTGTCGACAACTTGTACTGACTATACTCAGCTCCGAACGACCCTTATAATTGTTAAACGAAAAATATTGGTTAAAGCTTTAAACAAATACATATATATATATATTTAGAAGAGACGTATCCAGCCACATTTTCGAGCTTATATGTAAAAATGTATATGTATATATATATATATATATATATATATATATATATATATATATATATATATATATATATATATATATATATATATATATATATATATATATATATATATATATATATATATATATATATATATATATATATATATATATATATATATATATATATATATATATATATATATATATATATATATATATATATATATATATATATATATATATATATACAGTTAAAAGGAAAATAATTTTCAAAAAAGACAGGGCAAGGCGGCAAAGCATCAGGCGTTTATTTAAAAAAAATAAGAACTAAAAGTTCAGATTTTCACGAAATTTTAATAATTTCGTGAAAATCTGAATTTTTATTTCCAATTAATTTTGATAAATGAATTTTCATCAAGTAAAAGCCACCTCAGTTCAATTTTAGGCGTTTATTTCCGATAAATTCAGTTTCCTTACTACGTACATTTACTTACTCCATAGACTAAGTATAGACCACAGATAAAACTAATAAAAAAATGAGTAATCACCAGCGCCACCATGAGTTACAGGACTAAGGTCATTCATTAAGTGGTGGTAAATTTGAATAAGAACAGTTATCTTAAAATTATTTATTTTAAAATTAAACAAAATGCAAATACAACGTAAACGAAAATAACACCGTTAAACTATATCTTTATATCTACGAATGGTTTATAAATCACAAAACCCCCAGCGAAACTCCTATTATGTGTTGTATTCTTTATAAATAGTAGCAAATAAATATAAGAGGTACAATTTTCAATCATTATTGTTAATAATTACAGGAGAAGTAATTCTGTAATACAAATCATTTTAGCATTTTACTAAATTATACAATAACCTCACTTTCAATTTTCTTTCCTTTTGGAGTCTGATCAAAAAATACTCAACGTTCTATAATATCTTATTGCAACTATCCCAGCTGGTACAGATAAAAACGCAATTTGTTCAAATTTGAAATATATGAACTGTGTTACAGGGGTAGGTAAATGTACTTCCGTTATACATCACCCCTTTTTATTTATTTTTTCTAATGGTATAAACTTAAACTAACACCACTTATGGAAGGGCTTACCGCTGCTGATTTACTTATCTACAAATGTCTGGCATGACATTCAGTTCTTACCGCATATTCCAATTTTTTTTTGCTTAATTAAATTCGTATTTGGGATAGCTACATGGTGTTAATAACTTTTCAAATGATACTATTAGTCTATGCTCAATCGAATATCGATTGTGTGCGCCTATTTCTTTGCTCTTGTCGTCGGGCCCGTTAGACTAGAAAATTAACGAAAACCAAATTCCTAGTGAAATGCTTCTCGCTGTAAGAGATACATTATTCTGATGTTAGGGATTCATATCAATATGTGCGTGTTCAATTTATCGAAAACAAAAAAAAAAAGGTATTTTCTAGTAGTTATTTTGCGAGTACAAAAGAGAGACCACTATATTTTGCTCCGTTTTTAAATGTGCAAGCGTCGACCTTTCGAGTCGGGCACTTTTTGTCGGCACGCCACTGGCGAAGGTGCAAAGCGAACGTGTATATACCGTATGGTATCGCAGAGACGGCTCGTATTTTTCCAGTGCATCGTATGCATGTTGTTGTGCACACTATGTCTTGAGGATTAGGTATATAATATTGTAACGAAAAAATGGACTGTATTATAGGATGTAAAGTATATGTACAATAAAATATGACAAAACTACTTCGGCTTTTCTATGACTTCAATTTCCAGTTGCGGAACGCGAAAAATAGGTTTCGATAACAAATATATACAAAATTGAATTATCAGAGGTGGACTAAGAAATGTTTTAGAAACTCGCGCAGAATTTAAAATGAGCCTAAAGTTATATAAGTTATAAAGTAAAAGGAAAAAGTGAGATAAAAAAAAGTGGAAAGTACATGGTAGTTGAATATCGATAGTAGTAGTTTAGGACCACACCAAGTGAATACCAAAGAATCTCATTTGAACCCTACAACTTTTGTATAACATTTTTTGTAAAATTGGAAATAAAAGTGCTGGGGGAAGTGTTTTGGTTGCTGGGTTTTAAAAATTAATATTTTACTAGTCGCTCGCAAATTATGGCAAAGGATTATTTTTAAATTAATTACAATTCACCAAACTTTGCAAATAAAAAAAAATAAAACAATTAAATGCTTTTTAACGGGTGAGTGATACGTCAACGTCAAAGAGATAGCGTTCAACGCACATTTGGACTACAAATTTTAATACAAAATGACCGCCAAGGGCACCACGGTCATTTCGCTGCCTCAGATGGTGGACCTGGCACTCAACTCGCCCGAGGTAAGTATCCGCTTCTTTTCATCGACCAATTCTACAGTCTACGGTTAGGTGGGTGTGGTAAACTTCACAGTCTTGCACTCCTTACTCCACGTCATAGTGAACCAGCTGGATTTGGGAGACTGCAATGTCGAATTCAGAGGCAGCGACAGCGAAAGGCTTCAGAATTACATTTCCACAGCCAAACCCGGCCCCGTCATAACCTTGACAGAGTATACGATCGGACCCGACGGCAAGGGTAGACGAAAGCGAAGAGGTAGTAAGAAAAAGGAAGGCAAAAGGACCAGCATAGGTAAACTCGTATGGCTGCCAAACTTAGACTCGAGTGCATTCTTCATTTCGCAGCAACGGACGACAACCAGAAAGAGAAAGAGATAACGATAATCCGAAAAGATGAGAGTCTTATGGAAGACGTCGCTTCTTCGGATTCGTTTCAGACCATAGTCGTAGTAGAGCCTGCGTCGAAAGACAAAATAGCCGACCCTCCAAAGTTTACGATAGCCCTCACGAGGGAACACTTGTGCAAGCTGCAGGCGGACATCAAAACCCTGCAACAGCAGGTCCAAGAACTGATCGAATTGCCTGCTAATATCGGGCTTATCGAGGCACTGAGGGCAGATTCGGCGGATAAAGCGTCTCCTGTACTCGACATGTTCCAAATCCTCAATCTGGCAAAGAGACTGGACGCTATGGAGGTTGCGATGAGCAAAATGGCCAGCATGATCGAATATCTAGCTCGGGAGCAAGATGGCGCGCAACGTATCTAATCGATGCTCGACCTCATTTGTGCGATAATAATTAACATGGGGATATTACAGGGGTGGAATTCAAACCTATTGAGACAATCCTGCCAGCTCCGGTGACGTTGAAGGAACCTAGTTCCATCCGGCAACAACGCTCAACAGATGTAGCGGCTATAGCCGCGACCCCTCAACAGTCTTTGATTATGCCGTCGTCAGGCTCCGACTACGTCGGACGAATTGCCAGTTTGGAGAACAGGGTAACAACTTTGGAGCGAACCGTGAGGGCTCTGCAACTAGGCACGACGTCCACCAACCCAAAGGTAGCAAATAAAAAAAGCGTGAACCTTCCTGCTGCCACTGAAAGCGGCAGCGGCAAGAGTGGCGATAAACCTAATACCCAGAGAGATGAAGTCGGAGAGAAACAAACAACGTTGCCTAATCCAGAGAAGAATGTTCAAAAAGGAGAGGAGTCTAGTAAAGGCGAGAATCCACGCGGAAACCCCAAAGAGAACGCGGAGAACCCGAAAAAAGAGGAACCAGCGGTTGCCGAGTCTCCCCAAACGACCAACCCCAAAGAAAACACGGGTAATCCAAAAGAAGAGAAACCGGCAGCTTCTGAGTATCCCCAAGGGAGCAACCAAAATAAACATGACGAATTGGAAAGGTATAATAAACATTACTACTACTATTACTAATATGTATTTCATTAATGTAAAGAGCTGGTCCACAGTCTATTGTAAAATTTGTTTACTATGGGCAACATGTTTTACAAATGTGTACTACGAAAACCATATAGCTAAAAGATAATATAGTAGACTTACTACGGTAAAAATTAATGCGCCACAGGTCACTATGATATTTTCGTAGAGAAGATGTGGATCTTTTGCGCATGCGTCACCCCCCAACTGTCTAAGTTGCTCCATAAATAGCGGAATTACATTTTGAGGTACACTTAAATTTTCAATCATTTTCAATTCAGGTTAAACCTATGAGTTTATGCAAACTAACGCTTTGCGTCGATTTATAAGAAAAAAAATCGGAAAAAATAGCGTTCATGGAGAAATTGATTCGTATACAGAACAAAAATGCAACATTAATTACAGAATTATACTGACACCTCGTTTTTGAACTGAAAATTTAATAGAATTTCAATATATTTTGAGAAAATGCCCAAATAGCACAAGGACGTCCGTAAAACGTCCTCAGGATATCTAAAAAATGCCGCATCCAAACATCGACGATCTGTCAGCGGCCATGTTGTTTGTTGAAAGGCGCAAGGTCTTACTGGTCCAACATCAAAATTTGCTACTTGAGCTGCCATTGGTTAAAAACGAAATTTTAAATCTAGCGCATGCGCACGCTGAATGGACCTTCTTAAAAAAAAATTACGTAGTTGCTTCATGTCAGCATAGGCAGTAGCTATATGGCGAAAATAAATTATAGCACACAGTTGGTCGGAGTAACATCAAACGAAGCCCACGAAATCCTGCGAAACGAAATAAACGAGTTGCGGGAATTGTGCGCGGACAGGGACACCGTTGCGTTCGTGATCCAGGAAATTAACGAATTGAAAGACGCGCTCTTGCACGGTAAAGGCCTCGAGACCGTCCCACCCGAGATTTTGGTTACCCAGGTACACTTTGAAAGGTTTATTTTGAGCAAACATTTCTGTTCCCTTCGAGATTGATTTAAGAATGAACGAGCTGAGCAATCGAGTCAACGTTCTGGAAGGCGCGCGCGGTCAGCAACTGGACAACGTGCGCCATCTTGTGGCCGACGTGGACGAATTACGTAAAAAAATAACCGAGCTGTCGGAGCTCGCTGCGAAAGATCATAGCGACAAAATTGCCGACCTCGACGTTCGGATCGGAAGGCTTCAGGACGACTTGGCCACGGTGTCCGACGCAGCGCAAAAGATGATAGTCGAACGGGAAAGTCAGCAGGATACGTATGACGTAAACCCCAATATATATATATATATATATATATATATATATATATATATATATATATATATATATATATATATATATATATATATATATATATATATATATATAGAGCCGCCCATGGATCTTACTTCTTCGCATATCTATTCCCAGCGTTCACTTTTACTTGTTCCAACTAGTGTTTTTGCTTCTTTATTTAGTTCGGCATATATTTCTCTATCTTCATCCCTTTTAGTCAGTGGTGATATGCCTTCTTGTTGGGTTGTTTTGCTTTTTCCTTTTGCGGCCCAAGGCTTATTCTGCTGCATCGTGTATATATCTTTTTATGTCGTTGTACAGTTCTCTCGCTGTCTGTTCCTTTCGTACTCGTTGTAGTTTGTTAGCTAACCTTAGTTTGTATAAAAATTGTGTAGATTCGTCTCGAAAACTTTATATCTTCGTTCGACTTGTGTGTTATTATATTTTTCTTCATCCTCTCTTTTTATGTTGATTTTTCTTCTGTAATTTAGTCCTGTTGATGAGCCGCATTCCAAACCCCGATATACCATTACGTCCAGGTTATTTAATCTAGATTTTTGTTTCATAATTACTTAATCAATTATTGTGGATGTTTTTATGAGGAAAGAAGCCATTCATAATCTTCAAAGACATTCTCCAGCAAAGGTCAATTAAGCGTTGTCCATTGAAATTAGTTACTTGTTCACCATATCTACCAAGTATTGTATCGCCTTCTTTGCTACCTGTACGTGCATTTAGATTACCCATAATAACTATTTCATTACCTTCCTGCGGGAATGATAATATAATGTCCATTTATTTGTAATTCTAAATTTAGTATTTGTTCATCAATTTCTTCCCATGCCTTGATATTTTTCTTGAGTTTCTTGTGTACTACGATAGATACTCCTCTTTTAGCTCTAGTATGTTTTTCCACTCCACTGTCGAAGTGAATATAATCTCCTACTATTTCGTTTCTTTTACCCTTTTTCTTTGTTTCTGTTAAGGTACAGGCATCCATGCCTTTCCTTTGTGTTTCTTGGAAGACTTCTGTGTATTTAGTTCTTAGACCTTCTATGTACCGAATGGTAATGTCATTTTTCTTTGCAAATTTTCGTCGTCTTTTAATCCTGTCTTAGTTCCGAGGCAAGTAGTCGAAATTTTTGGCTACAGTTTTTTTTTCCGGGGATAGGGAGCTGGCCTATCGCCCCAACCCTCCTCCTTTATCCGGGCTTGGGACCGGCAGTGACTACTGATGAGGTACTCAGTTCACCCACCAGCAGTCCCAGGCGGAGTTTAAGTTAAGCTCATTTATAATATTTCTAAATTGCTTTCTTGAACCTTCATTGAGGACGTGTTTACGTAAAACTAAAAGATAGCATGATATTTATTTTATACATGCCGTCGCAAGCTGTTTATTTTATATCTGTTGATGTATATAATTCAACCATTTCAGTTCCCACGCGAGCATTTTTGCATTTTAAATATTATTCATTTTTATAACTGTTGGGTAAAGTTCGGTGTATTTTTTCGGTGTAAATTTCGAAAAAAAAAATGTTTTAAATGCCCAAGAAATTTTGACAAAATAAAATTGAAAATGAACTGTAAAATAGTGACGATGAATTTTATATTGACGCTCCTGAAAATGATAGATTGGATAGCGATAATATTAGTGACTCTAGTAGTGGTAGTGTTATTATAGCAGCAGTGAAGAAAACGAGAATATAACACAACCTGGTAATTTTGGTCCATGGCAGGACGTCACATGCTACGTTGAGGTGCCAGGTGCTTCTGGGGATAAAATGGTAGGACCACAAATTCCATAGATAAACTAAATAATAATAAAAATAGTGGGACAAACAAATATCTACGCTAGGCATAAAATAGCACAGAAGAGGTTATCAAAACGTAGGTAGATACTACAGTAGAAGAATTTACCGCATTTATTGGGATTATCCTAAATATGGGTACGATAATCTTATCTAATTTCCAAGAGTATTGGTCACAACATTCTAACTCCAAAATACCTTTTTTGGTAGCATATTTAGAAGAGAACGATTTTTAGAAATTTTTTGGGTGCTCCGCTTGCATGAAAACCATTTCCCTTAGGGCTCAAACTCAGAAAGTCAGTTACTATTTAGATTATTTGGACAAGCAATTAAAAGAACATTTGGGTCCATCAAGAGAGATATCGGTAGACGAATGTGTTGTTGGATTTAAGGGTAAAATTAGTAATCTTGCCGTACTAAGGAAGCTTGACATCGGAAGATTTAGTGCGATCTGATTTACCTGTAAGTACAAGGATAGTGTTACATCTGTGTCAAAAATTATTGGACAATAACCCAGGATGAAGAGGACATCATTTTTATACCGATAGATACAATACGAGCTTCCCACTTGCAGAAGAATTGTTAAAACTAAATGTTCATTTGACAGGTACTATTCAAATCAACAGCAAATTTATACCTGATTCTATCATATATATCATACTGTTTCATTAGGAAGTCTTTAAAATGGTGGCGAAAATTATTTTTCTGGGGACTCGAAATGTCTAGTGTCAATGCATATTTATTATATAAAATTTCGCAACGGGGACAAACCAATGACACATCTAAAGTTTGTTCTTTTCGGCAGAGGTCCAAAATTTCTGGCAGATCATGATCTGTAGATACCCAAGAGCGGCTAAATGGTAAATTACATATTTTACGCCAAAATGATGGAAAGAAAAAAGACTGTGCGGTATATTCTAACCGTAAAGTACAAGGCAGCAGGCGGGAAACTAGGTATGGTCTGTTCATAGATATAAAAAAGTTACCAATTGCTTTTGAATGGGATTATCCAAGGGTGGTCACTAACATACATTGCAACAAGATTATTACGTAAAGTTTCGGAATTTAAATTCAGGTAAAATTGTGGTCCGTAATAGAAAATAATTTTATACCTACCTGTGTTTAATATTATTTGGTTTGGTATACTACTTAGTTTAAGTTTATTAGTAACAATGTTAATTTGACTCTCATTGAACGTGGTACCAGCAAACAAGCATCTTTAGAAGAAACGGCCACATTGACGAAAATTCCAATATCAACTGTATGAAAAATTGTGAACAATCCTATTTCAGCGAGGAAGAAAAGAAGCGATGCTGACATTTTCTCGAGTGTAGATGAAAGTGATCAAGATATAATACGGCGTAAAATTTACCAGTTATACTAGGAACAAAGCGTGCCTACATTAGATATCTTAATTAGGAGGCTTGAAAAAGATGAGACTGGTGTTAAATGTGGCAGAACTACCTTATGGAAGTGTATTCAATACATCGGTTTTAGATTTTAAAAAAATGACAAAAGGCAAGTTTTAAAGCAATCTTTTAGAATTCGGAAATGGCGACTGGAATATCTAGAAAAAATTAGGATTTATAGAGAACAACAAAGACCAATTATTTACTTGGATGAAACCTGGTTCCACACTTATGATATATTGGAAAAAGGTTGGGTTGGCTCAACTAATAAGTGTAAAACAAACGCGCCATCAAAAAGAGGTGCTCTAAAGATGGTTGGATTCCAAATGGACTTTCTCTGCTGATTTATTTGAAAGATTTATTTGAAAGATGTTAACTCCAATATCCTCAAACTTATAGAAACTTATAGAAACATATAGAAAAAGCAGAACAATCGTATATCCATATTGCAAATAATATAGAAAAAATAATAATTAGAACACGCGATGATAGCGGTAGTGATACTGATATATTATGTGAATAATTTTAAGTAATTTAAATAGTTAATAAGAATAATTTGTAATTTTATTTTAGATTTCAACATAAATACATACATAAATAAATATTGTTTCGTATCTTTCCTAACAAAACCTCAAATAATTAAATTCTAAGCAAATTACGGGCCTGTTCAGCCATATTTTATTCTTACAGCTTGCCCGGGTCTTTCCTTAATTCGTCTCAGTTAGTCACTTTCTTATATCTATGAACAGACTTTATATTTGTGACACTTGCGCCCATAAGCCTTGACTACACATTGGTGACTGCTTCGAACGGTACCATACACTACATTATAAGATGTAATTTTTTTATATTGCGTATGAATTAATTTAATAATAAAAAATCCCATAGTTTTTATAAAGTGATTTTTTTTAATTAAAAAAAAATCCAATATTAAAAGATCAGTAGACAGATAAGTAGATAAAATAATAGTCCGAGTACAGTGTACTAGCGAAAGTGCAAAGGGTTAAAATCGCGTTGCAGATGATGCGGGAGCAGATCGAGCTGCTGAAAACGGTGAAGGCGGACCGCGAAGACCTCGAGGACGCGTTGGCCGATAAAGCAGACGCCTGTCAGATCAACAGGAAAGTGTCGCACGAGCAATTCGACGCCGCATGGAACGAATTGTCTCAGGCGCTCGAGGACAACATCGAGAAACTTCGCAGACAGGTAACGTCGCGGACCGTATATACGTTCTGTGGTCTGAGTACGTGTGCCATGTAGGAGGAAATATGGACACAGTCGTTGAACGAGGTGCAGCTAGAAATCGGCAATAAACTCGACAAAGTGGACCTGGTTCCGCTTAAAGATTTCATTAACGATAAACTGAAAGCGGTGCAGGAGAAAGTGAAGAAAATGTCTTCGATGAAGCGTGAGCACGAGGCTGCCGGTGCGAAGAGCAAATATCTGAGGCAAATAATATGGGTGGCGAGGAATCACGGATCACTAATGAACACGGTCGGTAACGTTTCAGGAACGTCAATTGTATATCGTGCGACGCAGACGTGGTGATGCGCAAACAGACCGACGTCACCATGTTCCCTAGGCCCTATTCGATGCCTCCGTCGAAAAACGCTGGGCCTTATTTGGCGTACGAACTGGATCAGTTGCGCAAGCAGCAGAAAACGTAAACTTTAGAGGTGATTCGCGAATGCGAAATTTGAATGCGCGATAATTTCAGGTTGCCCATCGGAAAGAATGTAAATATGTTTGAACGCGCGATCCTGTCTGCGAAAAATACTCACCTGTGCGTGATGATTCGGTTTTAAATTGTGAAGTTAGAATGTGTCTGTAATTTGTGTAATAATTTGCCTGCTTTTTGCGTTACATTTTTGTGGTCTGTGATTAATTTTAAAAACTTAAGAACTGTACACCCTTGCTTCGAGTTTAATTTTTTTTTTTTTTTGGATTTGTCTCTGAAAAATTTACTACAACCTTGGTTTGCTTATTGCCTCAACTTAGTCAAGGCCAACCGAGACTATTTAACAAAAGAGCAAGTTGAAGCAATAAGCAAAAGAAGGTTTTAGTGCATTTTTCAGAGACCTATCCAACAAAAAAAAATTATCAAAATCGAACCATAAACGAAGATTTTATAAGGGTGCACAGTTCTCAAGTGGGACAGACTGTCTACTACATCAATCATAATCATTTACAATATAATGAAAAGCATCTAATATTATATGGCAAAAAAGACGTTCATTACGAAGACATTCTAACCTCATAAGATGCAACGGTATTCAATTTTTTTATTATATTTCCTGTAAAGAAGCGCCGACCATATTTGTAACCGATACTGTGGAGGAAGCCACACCATTACAACTCCTGAGCAGAGGGTAATGCGCACAGGGCACTTTCTGGAGCAGTGGGGCCCGGAAATCGCGCCGGTCAAGGACACGTTGATTCGCGGCACTGACGGCCACGTATACGCGATTGCCGAGGGTGGGATTACTTACGGGCTTGAGTTTGTGGTTGCAGTTGTACAAGAGTAGAGACGACGAAGCGTTGAGGGCGGTAGCTGCCGAAAAGGGACCGGCGGTCGCGTTGGAAGAGCCGTCGAGCGTCGTGGTGGATAAATATAGACCCGCTAAAGAAAAAACGCAGGGCAATGGAAAAAATGGAAGACCGAAGACTAGCGTATAAAATGTTTTAAATAAAAAAAATCTGTAGTATTTATGTTAAATTATATTGAAAAAAAAAACAATAAAACGAAGTTTAAAATAAATATTTATTAGACAACAAATTGGCCCTCGATATATGCATATAAAAATCACAAATGTATAACAATATATCAACCGAATACAATATTGTTTGCCGATTACCCCTTAATATTAGCCTTATTAACGAAGTAAATCTCTGTATAGACAATTAAATATTTTGAAGCAGTACAGAAAAGCGGTTTACCACACCCAATTTCACGGATTTGAAACATCAATACCACAGTAAAAATGAAACTACCATTCGCAACAAACCATCACCTAACGGTATACCGTGGCCGTTCCGACCAATACGGTGTTCCCTTACTTGAACACTTGAAAGTTTCGCGCATATTTGTGAGGTAAGAGCTTCGAAACCCGATTACCCGCACTGTGCTGTTGTGCTACTTCAACCCCAAGACTTTAGAAGCCTTTTAATACACGGTCCATGCCATCGCAGCCATGAGGGTGTGGCGCATCATTCTCGGTAGCATGCCGTTGAAAAACCCCCGTTACCGTAATTGTTATATACGTAAATGGTCACAGACCACAACCGGGGAACACTGGCGCTATTATCGTGGGCGGGGGGACTTAGGGGCTTGAGTTTGTGTTTGCAGTTGTACAACGGTAGAGACGACGACGCGCTGACCGTAGTAGCGGCGAAAGAGCCGTCGAGCGTGGTGGTGGATAAATATAGACCCAGGAAAAAAAAGCGCAGAACAATAGATTAAATGGAAGACCGAGGACTAGCGTATAAAATGCTGTCATAAAAAAAATTGTTTAGTATTCTAAATTATATTTTGAAACTCAATAAAACGAGGTTTAAAATAAATATTTATTAGACAACAAATTTGCCCACGATATAACATATGTATATAAAAATCACATTATATATATATATATATATATATATATATATATATATATATATATATATATATATATATATATATATATATATATATATATATATATATATAACAATATATCACAACCGAATACTGTATGACGCCATACAATATCGTTTGCCGATTACCCCTTAATATTAGCCTTATTAACGAAGTAAATCTCTGTATAGACCATTAAATATTTTGAAGCAGCATAGCAAAGCGGTTTACCACACCGAATCCACGGATTTGAAATATCAATACCACAGCAAAATTGTAGCAACCATTTGCAACTAACCATCACTTAACGGTATACCGTGCACCGTTACCGACCAAAACGGAACACTGTGGTTCCCTTCCTAAAACACTCGAATAGCGAAATTTTCGCGGACGCAGACGCGATTACTGAAATTTGTAAGGTAAGAGCTTCCAAACCCGATTACCCGCCCCGTGCTGCTGTGCTACTTCAACCCCAGGGCTTTAGAAGCCTGTTCATACACGGTCCATGCCATCGCAGCCATGAGGGTGCGGCGCAGCATTCTCGGTACCATGCCTTTGAAATAACCCCTGATACCATAATTGTTGTGCACGTAAATGGTGACGGACCACAACCCGGAGAACTTGTGCGGATAGAGTTGCATTTTGGTTTTCAATACGTCAGCCGGCTGGGTAACAATGGATGACATCACACCGGCTACGATTCCACAGGAAAAATGAGCTGGCGACGAGTAAGCAGAATTGAGTATCTCATCAGGAACTAGGAGCTTGGTTTGAGTGTAGAACATGAGGTAGAGGCCAGAAAATGGAGCATCTCTCACTAAAGTTGGCACCAGACCACAGGTCATTCCTTTCAGGCCTTCGGTGTGATAAATCTGCCTCAACGCAGAGATGACACCGTCGTATTGGTATACACCACTCTCAAACCTGCAAAAAATCGCACTTCTATACTAAAAATGTTGCCGAATACTAAAAAGTACAGTATTTACCTAGTTTTGACTACTGTTATTGGTATGAGAATGGCTCCACTCATGCACCGAGCTAGGAAGCCAGTAGTTACTGACTCTAAGGCAGTTGGAGTTCGACCTTGGAAATAATTGGTCTTTATGTAGTCCAGTGTGCAAAAATACAGTCCCACCCCGGGTACAGTGCGTGTGATAGACTGCAAGCAAACAAAAACGCTGTACTGGTTGTAATTAACATCGACAACCCTACTCACAGGTGTCATTCCCCTCCACAGGCCGCGAAAGTGCTCCTGTTGAAGTATATTGTGAAATATGCCGAGCATACTAACACTCCCATGGCGTCCGCTATAAAAAAAGTAATTTAGAGCTGCCCGAAAGCTGTTTCACAGGCAGACCAACTTACTTTACTATGGCGGTCGGGGTGTTCTGAAGACGGGTCTTCACTAGATCAAGAGGCTGGAACAGGACTGTGGAAAATGTTCCAGAAAATGAACCTGCTAAAAAGGCTTTCACTACGGGATACTGCAATACAAATGAAACATTATGTAGACCGCCTGTTCACCTCTGGTTAGGAATAACTAACACTACTAACGATATCCATGGTAAAATAAAATAAAACGAAAACTTTTCTATCCTCCCGATGGGACGAAACTTAGTTCGTATCGGAATAGTCGGAATAGTAAATAGGATTCACACGAAATTTATTTGAAACGCTCATTCTCTCGACGCTGAGAAACGGAACCATTTATATCAATTTACAAAACGTAAAGAAAAAACAACTGAAGAAATATTGCCCAATACGTAATGATAGAACGCGGGAAAACTACCCGAAAATATCGCAAGCAGCGTTACTTTAGTTTTGTAGAGACGCACTAATAACGTTCCTGTTGATATGGGGGTCTTTATATAGAAACCATACACCAAGGCAACGAATGATAACGCTAATGGTCTGTTTGGCAGCCCGACGACGTTTATCCGAATCTTGTTTAACTGACCCTTCGACCTTCGTTATCTGTTCTACTTACGTCGGCTAAAAATTCGTTTTTCTCTCGGGTCAAGTTTTGACCCCCCACGAATTGGTCTACATCTTGCGTTCCGTCTAAAGAAAATTGCATTTCACGTTGAATTTACGACTGTGTCAAAAATTTGCATTGTTATTAAATGATTTTATTCAGATAAGAATATTGCGTTTATTTTATTTTGCTGTCATTTCGGTGATGACATAACCTGTGCGAAGTTCCATAGTCTGCGCTTTTATCTGCTGGTCCGTGATATAACATCGATGGTAATTATGTCCTAACCATTACGCCCGAATGTTTTTTGGACGAAAGAAACCGCGTAATCCAAATAATGAGAAACATACGCCAGCATTCGGATTATTCAGCCCATAGGGGGTCCGATAACGAGGCTGGGAGATCAAGTTCAAACCAATAATAAGTTAATAATAAAATTTGTTATCGTCTCGGAAAATAGCGATCAACAGATTTATTCCCGGGCTTAATAATATATTATGCTGTTGCCTGATTCTAATATCATTTGTGTAAACAATTCTAATCAAAAATGTCAGTCTTGGAATTTTTCCATTTAATCTTGCTTTAAAAGAATAAAATGAGTGGTGATAAATCTATAGCTACTAATATATATGAATAATTAATTAACAAGAAGTAATACAATTTTACCTGCAGAAAATCCATAACAAATGTTTTATCCTGTTCAATTTGAATAAATAAAAGTATATTTGGGTAAAGATTCGATACGTTCAAGCAAAACCTTTTAGTTATTTAAGTCAAGGATGGAGAATATCGGATTCTGAAATAATTGTTTTATTATGTTCGCTGGGGGTACTGATGGGGTCACGATCGGGATCACAGATTTTGTTCAAAATATTCAGTATCGCGGCTCTGATACCAACGTCAATGTGTTAACCATATGTTGCCATGGGAAAAGTTGCGAAAATATGTTTATAGCGTATATCGCGAGTGTTTAATAGAAAAATGTGCATTTACTAGATAATATATTTGCGCTGCTATATTATACAGGACGTTTAATTTAGTGGTATATGCAGACTTATATTATAAATATTTAAGTTCCATCTTAGCCTACATGAAAAATTAATCCAGTTTGCTTTATAAACAATTAATAACTGTTATACTCAACTTGGAGATGCATACGCATATACCGCATATACCATAAGTGATTAACGTTAGAACTATAGTTTTTAAGCGGAATAGCCCAATGTTTTGCTTAGTTTGATTTTGGTTAGTTTTGGTTAGTTGGATTGCGCTCAAACATTTAACGACTTTCCAATAAATTTTTGATTAGGATGTTAAGGTTTGCCCACAGTAATTTGAAATTTAGTTTTTGGTCAGTAACGATTCTTCCTATTTCATCTATTCGAATCCACTATAATGTAACAGATTATGACTATATTGATAGTGAGTATACAAAAATTATGCGCTGACCTACACTTATCGAAAAAGAAAAAATAAATTTAACCCCACACTGGCCCTTCGATTATTTGCACCCTGCTACCCTGCTCGGAAACAGAGTATAATTAAGTATGCATATACTGGACTATAAAAAAACTTAGGTATAGTATATCTAACTGTCAGTGTGACAGTATGGTTTATTCAAAAACGAACCCTGCCAATAAGCTCAAGGATATAGGTGCTGTAGCTCCCAACATTCTTTACGATCTAAACGTCAACGTGTGTTCTTGCAGATAGCTACTGGCCAGCCGCATGCCACCGATATAACACCCGGTTATCAGGTTCGCTGTCAAAACTTGAACTTAACCCTTCGTTATAACGCGTCCCGGTTTTAGCAAAACTGCTGCGCACTCCATCAAACTCGCGGGTGTTTGATGAATTAGAAGGAAGCTCTGTGTTTTCCTCGAGTGTTGCCAGCGACGACACCTCACCGGCACGGTTGGACATCGAAACACTCGATATGTTTGCGAGGGTACGAATCGGTATCGCAGACAGGGTAATTTGCGATCAGAGAAGCGAAAGACGACGAGAAACGGTCACCAGGGTAATGGGATGGGCTTTAGTCGTAGGTGCGGGACGGGTCGGGGCAATCTGCTAAAACGTTGCTTGTTCGTGAACCATTTTAGTAGTGTTGGGGTGGTACGTGAACCACGTAAGGTACCAAGTAACGCATCTCAGTAACGACGTAGAAAACTTAAAAATAAGCGTTAAGGAACTGCTCGACGCACGGATGGATATTCTATATAAAGTTCACAAAATCGCCGAAACGCAAGGTAGTGTTCGTGAAGGGTTACCTACATACGGGCTGTTTCAAAATTTGAACGGCAAACTTTAGCAGACGGGACTAAACCATTAAAAAAAAATAATAAACTTAAACTTAATTTGTGTGCCACGTTAATGGTAGAACCAGCTGTTAAAGATTTCGAGCGAAATATTGAAACACACTGTATTAACTCGACGTTTCGCGCCCCAGAAAACCTGAGGACGAGCACGCAGCTTCTCGTACAGCGCGAAATCGAGAAACTCTACTCCGACAAAACCGGAAAAACCGATTTTGCTCTCGAGTCGGCAGGTAAGGCTACCGTTTCATTTAACAGACGCAATAACCGCGGCCATTTTAATACGCAAGCACGACCCAACCACTGTCGTCGTGAAAAGTGTGGTTAGAAGTTTTCAACGGAATTTAAAAAAAAAAGATCAAAAGTATTAAAAGAAAAGACAAGACACAAGTGGTGTTTTATTTCTTCACTGTTCATATTTTTAATTTACGGGGTGCGTACGACATTTGAGGACAAATTGATATTAAAATTTATTTATTCATATTCATATCATAACGTTAATTGACTCTTAGACTATAGAATTATTCAATAAAATCCCCAGACTCAATCCGCGCATGTATGCCCGAATCAAATGCTCTTTCTTCATGTTGATCATTGCGATTGTCATCCTTCAGCGATGAAATACTGTTATGGGGATGTTTATTGGTCTCTCTCTCTCTCAACTGCATCCCATACGTAATAATCAAGGCGATTAAGATCCGGAGAGCTAGGTGGCCATAAGTTTGGGGTGATGTGGTCATAAAAATTTTCGGCCATCCAGTCTTGTGTCTTGTCTTCGATTCCGGGTTTATGCCGCCACAAACTGTCCTCTGCTCATAATGTAGGACTTATAGTGGAGGTCTTCGTGGACAACTCGACGGACACTTTAGGGTCTATCGCAATGGTCCTGGTGGAATTTGAAGGGATTTCGTGAACGATCTCTTGCACTTATCGGGCGCAGTTCAGAAAATTGGAGATTTCTAAATCGGTGAGTTTCGCGCATATAGCGAAGATAACTGCATGACTCTACGAAAAAAAAAACAAAAAAATTGTTCTCCGTAAATTACAGCGGCATATATGAATGTCCTCAAATATCGTATGCACCCAGTATTTCTGTTAGTTTTTCGTGGTAGCCACTTTCTTCGGCCAAAGAACTCATAAAGAACGCTTGGAACCCCCGTTTGCGTCACAAAAATCCGGAAACTTATTATTTTCTTCCAAACTAACCAAAACTACTTTCTATCCAAATCAAAAAAAGAGAGGTTATGGTAACGATTTTAAGTTTGTGCGTAAGAATGGCCACCCAATGCGATTTAATGATTGTGCAATCTATATTCCCCTGTTATATATAGGGAACGATTATTTGCTTAAAATGCCTACAGGTGGGAGCATCGTGCAAGTAACGGCCGGTACGGAAAATTACGGGCAACCCAAAAACTCGCTGCTGGGCATATCGTTGTGCGAGGGCGTTCACGGACCAAGGTCCATGATCCAGGTACATATTCGCAAACATATGAATGTGTATTCGACATCTTGGCCGATGACACTGCGACCTTTAGTATCGCAATCACCAGTCGCAACCATGTTATACTTAAACTCGACCTCGTGTCCTTAAGGATGCTTCACACTCACGTCGCTACTTTCGTAACTACGTCTTTCTTTACAATTAACAGGTATTGCTTTCGACGTTAGCAATCTTATAAATAATTAAGAAAAAACTTAGATCGTTACTGACAGAGACTCGCTGTAATAGATTTGTTTTACTGCCCACAATCTAAAAAACTGGCAAAAGCTCTCCCACCCTTCTAGCGATACAATGTTTATCATGTGGTGGGTTCCCATTTATGTTATATTATAAAAACTATTTCTTTCATTTTAATTTCAAACTACACCTACTAATTTTGAACTGGTTGATTCAAGACCGGATCGTCACCCGGAGAATGCTGGGCGCTGAAGGGATCCAGTGGCGGCGCAATTATCAAACTCCTGGGCAGCGTCAGAGTGGACGCCGTCAGCATGGAGCACATATCCAAGACCATATCGCCGTCGGGTGACTCTAGTACCGCCCCTAAAGATTTCGCAGTTTGGGTATGACGCTGCGGCCTTTTCCGTATAGTCTAACGCATGCGTCCAAGTCAAATGTCTTACGTTATACGTGGTCTGTGCTTATATGGTTGAAATGAGATGTTGTAGTTTAATTTGACTTTTAAAAAATAATCAGCCTTGGTCTACCGGGTGTTTTATGCTAGAGTATCAGCATTTAAAAAATTAGTAATGCATTCGTACTTTATGTTTAACTAGAGTTATTTTCTGTTCGTTTTAAAGGAGGAGACTTTCTTCTAGAACGATGGATAACATTTTGAGGAACTTTCATAATTTGTCTTTATTGTTATTGTAATTTGCACACATGGTACACCGAAATTTCAGTCAAGCATTCTGAACCAACTTACGATCCTTTTCGTAACATTTAAAAAAAATATAACGAACAACATTGCTTTCGAAAAATCGTCTCTGAGTAGCGCGACGCAGCTTTTTATTTCCAAAAGAAGCAGCTTCGTAGTTTCTTATTTTAGAAGAACGCCTTGTTTTTCCATCGTGCGGACCACTATGGAACTTTCGCAAAATCAATATAATTTTATTGTGCATGCACCCCGAATGAAGTGTCTTTCACATCTCGGTGAACTTCAAAGTTACGGCAAACTATTTTTATAAATAATTATTATAGTTTTTCAAATATCTGGCGCACCCTGTCTAATAGACGAAACTTACAACCCTCTCTCGACACTGTTTAAACCAAATTATCCCATGCTTTATAGTTTTTCATTTAGGGCTAATGATTTACCCACGAAAACAGCAATTTTCAAAATCTCTTTGTTTTCTTTACAAATAATCGACACACCCTGCACATAATCCAAAAAATGCCGCAAGTAAAAGTTATATCCCTGGATCTCCCACGTTTCCCGGTATCTGAATTTTTTCAATAGGATAAATAGTTTTCGAGAAAATACCTCTTTTCTAAAACCATACAGTACACCGTAATAGTAAATGACGTCTAGATTGAGTGTGAGATATTGCGATTTTCAAATGGATTTTTCCAAATATCTCGAGCAGCATAGACAGACGAAAATCTTAATACAAAAATGGTAGAACTTGAAATCGGGAATAACACTATTTGAACGGAATAGCTATTTTATTTTATAGAACAATTTTCAGGGTCTCTCAGATTTTCGTCCATAACTAAAACACCTTGTATATAATCGAAAAAATGCGTGAATCAAAAGTTATAGCGCCGAATCTTCCACGTATTACGGTTGTAAAATTTTTCCTATCAGATGAATGGAGGAAAAGATGTTTTTCTGGAAGCCAAAATAAAAAAAAATCAAAAATTTGAAAGAAATACTTCGGGTTATTTTATTGCTCCCAATTTAAAGAGTCTAAATACGGGTCCGGACTTCTAATTCTCTACCAAGTCTGAAGGCGGTAGCTGCAAATTTGGTACACTTATTACGTTTTTTAATATTGCACGGAATATCGCGAACAGCCTGTACAATACTTAAAACTCTTAAATACAAAAGTTTTAACTGTCTATACCGCCATGTAAAAGAAACTGACATTTAAAATACACATTTTAAATTATTGCCAATTTTGAATAATAGGGAGACTCATTTTTCACTTTTTTTGAATTTGCGGCGTACCCTGTATATTTTTGAAAAATTGTCAAGAATAAAAGTTAATAGAGCCGTATCCTCTGCATCTCCTGGTTCAAAAATTTGTTCGGTCTTGTAAACGGTTTTTGAAAAATGGTTTTTTTTGTAGACCCTGTATCATAGTAATGTTCAAAAAACAGGCGAAAATCACAAAAAAAATGGATGCCGGCGTCGGACCGAAACCATTTCTTAGAGGCTTATGTATCTCGTGGAGGCAAATTTCAATTTTGTAGCTCCAATGGTTCGAAAGTTATTCAGGAAAAACCAAAAGACGAGAACAGGGAATGGACAAACAGACAAACAAAATATTTTTTTTTCGACGCTGATCATTTCTGTAACAATGGCGATCCCATAGGACCTACCGTTACCGAGATATAAAATTTTTATACGAGCGTAGATACTTTCTATTCGATTTTTCGAAAGTAACAAGGGCCATTAAAAAAGAGAAGGTATTTTTTTCAGTCATAGGTATCAAAAAATTAAATTAAATTAAACTACCATATTTTAAAACCATCATTAATTTGTGTTCTTTTTTAAAAATAAGCCCTTTTTGTAGATTGATAAACAATATTTTGAGGCACACTTGTAATTTATCTTTATTACTATTATAACACATTTTTGAAATGAACTAAGATGATAAAATAATGAGCCAATAAGAATTATCAAAAATCTATCATTTTCTTTTATATTTTGGATTTTTAAATCCAAAACGGGATTTAAATCTCCACCACTAAGCAAGGAAGTGTGCGGCGATTTGAAAAAATTTATTGTTGATAACAATTTTTATAGGGTTTGAAGGCTCCCGGTGATCGGGGTCAGCTCCTAGGTCAGTTTGTTTACGATACGGATGGCCCGCTGGTCCAGACGTTTGACCTTCCGCGTTCCGCAGTAAAAATCTTCGAATACATCGAGCTCAGAATACTGAGCAACCACGGCAATCCGGACTTCACTTGCGTGTATAGGTGAGTCTCGTAGTTGTTTCTCCGTCGTCCTGCAGGAGTTCGCGAATTTCTGTTCCAGGTTTAGGGTCCACGGGAGATTGGAAAGCGGTAGACCGTAGTTTTGCGTAAAAACGGACTTAATTGTTGCGTAGCTTATTTATTTTTGTAAAGTTTACATTGACTTTTAACAATAAATTTATTCTTAGTAATTATATTGTTCGGGTATTAAATAGTAAAAATAACTTCGGGTTTTTCTTTTCGTGGACGGAAAAATTTTGCGACAAAAGTGAATGCAAGATGATGCGGGGTGTTTTTTTAGTAAACAAACATAATACGATAAAAAATGTACCATTTAAAGAAAAACGTTGCAACAGGGGGGATACTGTCAGCTTTCTTACAGTAGAATCGCCGTTCAAATATCTTTTTGGGTTTAGTGTAACAGCGTTGATCACATTCCTTGTTATTAGTGTTTTAAGAAGAACAATTTTTTACCAGAAATCGACCATCTTGGCGTTCGTCACTAAGTTGGGATTGAAGATATTATTCACCAATAACATCAAATTAACAAGCAAATTCAAACTGTCCAAATGAAAAATAAAACTAACAAAAAATGGGAAATTGGTATTAAAACATTGTTTTGGCAACACCGCCCTTTCAAAGCCTTCCATGCGAGACTGGAAGGAACACCTGAAAGTAAGTTCTCGACACAGACTAGAGATGGGACGATTGAATCGTATCTTTTATTTGAAATAGGTACCGTCTACCTTTTCCATGTACTTATTGCCACATACAATATATATTCCTTTAACAGAATATATTACTAAACGTTGCACTATCAAACTGACTAGCTCTCGCTTAAAATCTGTGTATCTATTACCAATACTATTATTATTGAACTTTGGATCGAAATTTTCATTTTGCTTCTGTATTATTGTGGTAATTAATACTACGATAATAGTTTTTCACAGTGGCGTATTTCAACTTTTTCAAATAACTCAAAAATGAAGAAGGCGTCTAAAATAGAAATTGAATTTTGAATTTTTTCGGTACTTCTAAAAAAATATATGTTTCGTGAAAAATGCTTCTATCTGCAATTACAAATATCTGTTTACCTAATCACTGTGTTATAAAATTTGACGTCCAAAGCTCCCCTCTACAACTTACATGACAGCTCATACTAGATACCAAAAACCCTAACACGGACTCGTCGGCCCTAAAATACAGGGCCGGACAACTTTTTACACCCCGCATGCGTGAGAAGTAAATCGCTATAATATTGTCGGACTTTTGAAGCTCTTTATAAATATCTCAATGTGGAATGTATCCTCACGGTCAACCTCGCTTCGAAATCGTAGTTGCTGTACCTGCTGACCTGCTGAAGCAGCGATTTGCCCTCGTCTTTGGTCTGTAACCGAAATGAAACAAAAGTCTGCGAATTTTTGCTTTGTTTTCATAACTTTTTTCTCATTTCTAACTTTATGTCGAGTTTTTTTATTCAAAAATTGATTCCAATTTTTATAGCAGTCTCAAATAATTCTATTTCGAAGTTAGGTTTTCTTTTGTTTTTGATATTTTCTTGATTGTATTTCAAATGTGAGAGACATATAGTGGAAAACACATATTATGTTATAGTTAAGAATATGTATAGTTTTTTCTTTTTTTCCAAAAGTTCGTTTGTTTAACTTGGCGGGAACTGCAAATTCAAGACAGACCCTACAACTTTTATATTTACACTGTCGACTTTATTGAATGTTGTTCATTGTTTAATGTTTGTATATGCACGAAAATGGCATAAAAGCTGTTTTCTCTTCATTCACCGTGTGACATCTCTTTAAACCAGCTCAAGTGTTGATTGAAGTAATTTTCCACTGATTTTAAGATCATCCTCTGTATCTGAATAATATTATTAGTTCTAAATTATACACCAATTTAGGCGAGAAAGGGCGACAAAATCGAAAAAAGTCGTTTTAATTAAAATGGATAAACAACTATTTTTAATTTAATAAAATATGGAAGACGCCCAAGAAGAAAGGAGCCGATGCTTTCCTTACCCTTTCTTTTTGAACGAGCAAATACCCCAACTCGAACTGAGCGAAAGCCGAGATGTGAGCGTCTTCGGCGCTCATCTCCTCGTGTTTCCTCTCGTCCAGGCACTTCCTGAAGCACGCCGCTGCTTCTTCCTCACTCTTCCCGATACAAAAGCACATCCCTCTGACGAAATTCGTCAAACCTTTCATCGGCTCGTCCTCGGGGCCTTCCACGCTGTTACAATCTGTAACAGCGTTGTTAGGTAGGAAGCGACGTCACCACCAGATCCACCTTCGAGGATTTGATCGATCCCGCGAGCGCCGCAGCTGGCCATCGCGTTCCACAAGTACAACATCTCGAAGACGAGCAATTTCCAGTAGACCCCTTTGAGCTTGCGAGCGGACTGCGCGTCCCGCGGGCAGCACGCCAGCCGTCTGCGCAGAAACACGTCCAGTTGGGCGCCTCTGCTGCCCAGAATGCACGATTTCAATTGGTCGAAGTGGCCGTAACGGTCGTGGTCATCGCTCGCACCTATTTAATTATAAGCCTTGAAAACTTAATCCTAGCACTGATAGATGCACAAAGCCCTTCTGATGATATAGCCAACAACAAAATCACAGTCTAAACGTCAAAGGATGCTCAATACTAAATATGTTTATTGCCATCAATTAACTAAAAAAATATAAGATCGACCTCATTTAGATATACAATATTATTTTTGTTAATATACGGATACCAACAAGTAACTGCATCACCAAAATCTAGGATAGAAAACGGTATAATACAAAAAAAGGTCTAAAATCTAGCTACAAAAGTGAAAAGTTAAAAATCACATGAACGAACAAAATAGCATAATAATTAAAAAAATCAATTCAAAAATCAAAAAACTTTCTTTTTATCGATCTTCATAACAGTTTCAAACTCTTTGAGTGTGTAGAATGTATTGCTAAAAGTCCCATCCCTTTTTCTCAACCAGATTAAGTTTTCTAACTACTTTCTCTTACGTAGTAGTATACACCACATTTTAATTATTTTACTAATCACCCAATTCAAAGAGTTATTTACTAAAAAAATATCAAAGTAAAATTTAGTAGCAAGAAAGAAATTTAACTTTAAATTAACATGCAGGGGAACAAGCGACCATTGGAGTGTAAGTGGAAGGAATTTAAGGACGAGGGATTATCTAAGTAATTAGGTGGAAACGAAACCGAAATCTGGCTAACATGGATTTTGCTTATCCTAAAGGCAAATTTTAAATTTATTTGTCTAAAGTCTATTAAGGAGACAGACATGTTGATTAATCATATTTACAATTTATTATGAAAAGGACTTTTTCAGATACTGTTTTCACAGCAAGCAGAAGCCGTCTACGGAGAGTCAAATTTTGGCTGTCCGTCCGAAATCGAATTTTGTTGTGCGGATATGGTGAAATATGAGTTCTATTTTCAACTCCATATACCAGTCTAACACAAGAGCTTTTGACTTTTTGAATACGACACTTATCTATATTATCAAGACAAGGCACGAATAAGCTGTTACAATGTGAGAGACACTGACGACTTTCATAAATTAATTTTTGATTACTGTATGGAATTTTTAACCTGCTTGTAACGTACCGGCTAAATTTTAGCCGAGAATATAGAATAAATCTTTTGGAACTGCTAGAAAAAGGGTTCTCTATAGAGAATTTTATGTTGTAATAATAATAACAGTAATACGTTTCCACACATAGATTTTTTTAAACATTTGTATAAAATGGTCAAATGGATATTGCTTTAATCTTATTTTAAAAGTTGTCAAAGAGTTGTCTCATCAGGAAGGCGATTAAAGACCCGCAGCCCCAGCGTACCGCGTGATCTTAAATTTTTTTTATATTTGGCAAAACGTATATGAATTTTATATTGCTGTCTGATGTTAAAAAAATCTATATCATTCTTTAAAAAAAAGTTATTATTTTTATTTTTAAACACACATATACAGAACTCAAATGTAAACAAAGTTTGTAAGGTGAGGATACCGTATTGATTAAATAAATTTCTTCTAGAATGAGAACTCGGTATCCCGTCAATGCAACGATCACTCTTTTCTTTGCTAAAAACACTTCTGTCAATTGTATAGACCAAGCTCGTGGTATTATTGCGTATCGCTCCTTCAGTACAGTGCGCATATGCGAGTTCAATCGAGAAATCAGGAACTTGTAGTGATGCTTATAGTTAAGATTTTGAGACTGAGCTACTGGAGAATCATGAGAGTAGAACATATTTTCTGAAGATGGTAGAATCTTAAAAACATTGTCTTATCGGGATTTAAAAACTAACTATTACTGTTAAACCAGCTACTGACGTTGCTCAACACATCAGTGCATTTATATTGTTTTTTATTTATTTTGAAGCATCATCCTTGCATTTAGTATTATCAATTTGATTGTCATTTCCAAATATCATCGATGCGGATTTATCAGGATTAAGTGCAAGCATGTTTTCAGTGACAATATTGTAAAATCTGTTCAAATCAGAATTAATACTGTTGCCTGCTCAGAAAAGAAAGATACGGTTGAGTGTCATAAATATGATAATCACTAAACTGTAATAATGTGGATGAAAAAAACAGAGGTGAACCTAAAATACTACCCTGTGGTACCCTCTTGTTAACAATCAAAGGTTGATTCGTTAAATATTACTTCTTGGATTG
Source organism: Cylas formicarius (assembly GCF_029955315.1). Lineage (NCBI taxonomy): Eukaryota > Metazoa > Arthropoda > Insecta > Coleoptera > Brentidae > Cylas > Cylas formicarius. The sequence continues at coordinate 25,814,739 of NW_026844326.1, read as the reverse complement.
ATGTTAAAGGCACTGTATCCTATGCGAAATAAGAATTTCATGAACAAATAATATCAACGCAGTAACTTTGTTATATCATACTCCTTTAAAATATAATCTTTGGCAGTTATTACTAGATCTTGAGATATTTTGTCTAGAATCTAGTACAGGCATAATGCAAATTTCTAAATATAATATTAGTTTTCGATTCCGATTGATATTTATGTAAAATTGCGATCTTTCGATTTGCTGTGATATTTAATTACTAATGATTATCTTATCTTTCATTTTCAAATAACGTTCTGCAAAGCGTTAAACTTTATTTAAAAACATTTTTTTTCAAATAGCCTCCATAATAATGCATATATATTAATTTTTAATAATTGCAAAGGCTTTACAAACAAAAATTTTAACACACAATATTGATTTTGATTTTTTCTTGCCTAATTTGCCAAAACGTAATCGTGTTCGTATTAATTTTTGACTAAAAAAAAACAAAGGAACGATCATTGTTGATACTTTAGGTTGAATTAAGAATTTAGTGAAGGTAGATCTAATTTTAAAATAAAAAATGTGGTATCTACTAACGGGCATTTTTTAATTAAATTACCTTTACGGGACCCCAAAAATTGTTATCAAAAATTCACAAGAAAGAAAAAAATTATGCAAAGTATAGGATTAATTAATACATCAAGAAATTTAGGGATAATGGGCGTAGAGAACGTTGTAAGATTTTTCAATTAAAACTTGTTTTTTTTTTAAGTTTCCCACCTGAAATCTGTAAAACATCTGTTTGAAAAAATTATCTTCGATTGCTTCTTCTCATTTCTACTACTCTACTACTACTCATTTGTATATAATTTTGTCATCTTGAAATAGCACATTGGGATTACTTGATTTTTAATTAATAAAAATGTTTGCCATTAATCTGCCATGTCCACATGTTTTGAAACTTCTCAAATTGCTTCCCCATTTTACTTTAATGAGACACAATTTTTTGCTATAAAATAAAAACTAACCTAACAAAAATGTCATCTTACTGCTCACGCCTGTGCATTTTTGTGTCGTGGTAATTACTAATGAGGTATACCATGGTACAAAGTAACCAAGTGCCGCACCAGCCGACGTCAGCCGTCAAACTGAAAATTCCCGGTTCGAAATGATTTCCGCGAAATTGCTCAGAGTGTTAGCGCCGAAAATCGCCAGGAGGTATTCCTCGGAATGCGCCAAGGACGGGTTTACGGTTACGGTGATCGGAGCGGCAGGAGGAGTCGGACAACCGCTCTCGCTCCTGCTGAAACTCAACCCTGCGATCTCAGAACTGAGGCTACACGACTTGGTCGACGTCCCGGGGGTCACGGCGGACTTATCCCACGTGGAGACCAGTTGCAAAATGGTATTCTTTACCGGCACGGACCATTCGGAAGCGATATGCGGGGCGGACGTGGTGGTGGTACCCGCGGGGGTACCCAGGAAGCCGGGCATGTCCAGATCCGACTTATTCACGACCAACGCCCAGGTAAGAAAGTCGATATCGAAAAAATGTAATTTTCCTATCAAAAATGCTACAAGGATACCCGTCGTACCGCTACGAGAATGGTAGTCCGTAGTTAAACATACAGGGTGTCCCAGAACTAACCGAAACTAACTTAAATTTATTTTCATGTATATAGGATGTCCCACAAATGAGTAAGATTGGACGGATATGTTTTTCATTTAGAAACGTAAAATATAACAGGTTAGATTTTCTATTTTTATGTGTAAAGCACAACATGATCTTAGGATTAGTACATGGTTTGAACACTTTCTTAAGAAAAACGTGATGCAAGGGAAAAAGAATTTTTTCACTTGCTTTCGAGATGCACCATAGACTTTTAAATTTTCTTCTAGGCTCCATACTGAATATTTTCGTTATGGGAGAGAGGATAAAAATGTTTTTAAATGATTTTTGTATAGTCGCCCATAATCATTCTCAACAAACATTTGGAAAACAAAAGTTTATTGTTTATTCAAAATTGAACGGTGAATAACGTAAAAAATGTCAAACAAAATTATTAATTATTTACCTTGATTGAAAATATCTAATAACAAAAATAAGTAAAGTTTAAAATTAAAGTATATAAGCTAACTAACCCAGGTAACAAATTTGAATGGATAAATCTATAAAAAAAAAGTTAACTAAAAGGGGTTTATTAATTCGGTCCATAAAGTTTAGTTAAAACTGTTGCTCTTAAGATGCTCGTTTCATCTGGCATCAAAACAACAAAGAAATATCAAAATATTTAAAAATATAGTTGCATCACAAAATATGGACATCACAATCTTTTTCCTTACGCTTAAGGTATAAACTAAAGTCTGACATTTCTGTTTGTTTCTGTTTTGTTTTTTTTATTTCTATTTTTTTTTTCATATTTCTATTTAAAAAATTCATAGTTGTTAAGTTTTTTGTTAGTATATATTTTATTTGTATTTTAAATAAGTTATAGTATTTTAGTTAACCCATAAACTTTAATTATTTATCTTTGTTATTAGGTATTTTCAATCAAGCTATTGAATGTTGCTTTAAATATGAATTCTGAAGTTTTATTAAATCTGTTAAAGTGTGTAGTGTAGAGTCGATTTTTTCAAAATTTGCACGTATTAATGGACACTTAAACCTCGAATATCTCAAAAAGTAAGCTTAATTTAAATATAGTCAACATTATGGATCAGTAGCGACACAACACAATTTTATTGGGTTGTTCGGCAAGTCGTTTCGTTTTTTTTGGGGAACATGAAAGACAGTTTTCGTATAATGAATAAATATTTTATTAAATTATATATTGGCCGTTCTGGTACAACACCTTTTGCCATCTTTCTGGCAGTAACATAATTCCCCTCTCATAAAAGTTTTGGTCCTTGCTGGCAAAAAACTGGTTCAGGTGGTTTTTGACATCTTCATTTGAGGTAAAGGTTTTGCCATCCAAAAAATTTTGCAGGGACCGGAACAAATAGTAGTCGGAAGGCGCCAGATCTGGAGAATATGGTGGATGTTGCAGTACGTCCCATTCAAGCTGTAAAAGTTTTTGGCGAGTGACCAAACTTGTGTGAGGTCTCGCATTATCCTGGTGGAACACTACACCCTTCCTGTTGATTAATTCGGGCCTCTTCTCTTTAAGTGAATCATTCAATTTGTCCAGTTGATGACAATAGACTTCTGAATTAATCGTTGTATTGTCCGGCAAAAGCTCAAAAAAAACGATTCCTTTGACATCCCACCAAACGGAGAGCATCACCTTTTTTTGGTGAATGTTGGCTTTTGACACGCTTTGAGCCGGTTCATCTTTTCTGCTCCATGACCTCTTGCGTTTAACATTGTTGTATACAACCCATTTTCGTCCCCAGTAATAATCCGCTTCAAAAATGGATCATTTTCTTGACGTTTGAGGAGCGAATCACACACGTCAACGCGACGACACAAATTTCGCTCCGTAAGGACATGGGGCACCCACACATCGAGCTTCGAGGTTAAGCCCATGCCTTTCAAATGGCCATAAACAGTCGAATTCGACAAATTTAATCTCTCACCGATCTCTCGTGTGGTTATTCGCCGATATGCATCAACTAATGCCTTTATCGCATCTTTGTCAGCTTCGACCGGCCTTCCAGACCGTGGTGCATCTTCGACATCAAAATTGCCGGATCGAAATTTTGCAAACCAGTTCTGGCACTGGCGTACTGTTAACACGCCTTCTCCATACACATCCGTCAATTTTTTTCTCGCTTGGACAGCATTTTTACCTTTTCTGAAGTAAAGAAGTAAAATATGACGAAAAGGGTGCTTATTGCTCTCCATATTTAAAAGGGCACCAACCAAAAACTACTGCGTAGAATTAATAGAACTTTTTCACACACAAGCCTTGCAATATCAGCTCTCAAGAAACGTAATTAAGTCCTCTGACGGGAAAAAACGAAATGACTTTCCGAACAACCTTATATATGGGGCAAGCAAAATATAACCTCAATTTCTGCCTAAACTATGCAAAAATCGAATATAAATTTCTTAAGTATTTTAACCAAGGAGTCAAAAAATGTCGAAATATACAGGGTATTCCATTTAAAATAACTAAGATTATGTCGGGGCTGGGGGACTTTTGGTACACCTCGTATTAACAAAATTATAATATTTTAAATCTCCAGGAGAGTGCAAGAAACTTTTTTCCGTACCTCCTATGGGTTTATACAGGGTATAGTGGATCGTCTTATTTGGCACACGGTGTACAGGTTAGTGGGTGGAAATTTATCGCCTTCCATAAAACAGCGAATGATTTTTCGCGCATGCCTCTAGATTTGTCACACTAAGCTGCACTCTGCGCCATTTAACTCGTTTCCCCGAACATTTAACGAGAAAATCTCGCGCAGGCGCATATTAAATGGAATTAAATGGACGTGAAGTTCCTGTATTATCAGCATATGCAGAGTCTCTATCTCTCAAGTATGGCTTTTTCTCAATGTATATGGACAGCAATCTTGTCGCATTATTAAAAAAACAAATTTTGCTTTTGTAATACATCATTTAAAAGCATTTGTATTCTTTATCGAATAATCAAAATGATCAATATGGTGGCCAAAAATTTTAAAATCCATGGAGTGCCGCGAAAAGAAATGAAAAAACTCTTTTTATGTATGTTTGCCGTATTTTATATTTTATCGAATTTCTCAGCCTGGAATCATTTCGCGGCTTCCTAAATCTCCATACTGTCCCATCGAAATATCGGACACACTTTATAGGACGTTTCACATAAAATAATCAAGCTGCCATCCTGCATAACTACGCGCTACCCTTCGATGGTACTTTAGTAACAAATCTCCGTTGATTAACAAGGTAGTTTACGATTTCGCCGTCGTGATGGCCAAAACCAATCCGGGGGCCATCGCCATCATCATCACCAACCCGGTGAACTCTGTGGTGCCGGTCGTATGCGAAGTGCTACAAAAAGCTGGCAAACTAGATCCGAGGAAGATCCTCGGCTGTTCGACCTTGGATTCCGTACGCGCCAACGTGTTCCTCGGCGAAGCTACCAACACTGACCCCAAAAACGCTTACGTGCCTGTCGTGGGAGGACATTCAGGTCCCACCATCATCCCCCTGTGGTCGAGAAGCAATCCAAAGCTGTGCCTCACGAATAAAAAACTAGCTAGTTTGACGAAGAGAGTCCAAGAGGCCGGAACACAAGTAGTCAAGGCGAAAGAGGGGAAAGGTTCGGCAACGTTGTCGACTGCGTACGCAGCATCCCGGTTGACGTATTGCGTGTTGCGCGCCATGAAGGGAGAGACGAACATAGTGGAGAGTTGCTACGTGGCTAGCGACATTTATCCGGGGTTGAAATATTTGGCGACGCCGCTGCTGTTGGGGAAAAACGGCGTGGAGAAAAATCTAGGACTCGGTACGATAAACGACGAGGAGAAGAAACTGTTCTGCGGGGCGGTCGAGGAGCTGCAGAAAGATATCAAAACGGGCGAGGAGTTTGTAAAGAGCAAAAACGTGAAGTAAATGAATGTTTGTGGCGGTGTGGCGTCTTTCATTCGCGCTTACGAGGGCAGCGCCAAAATTTCCCGGCCTGAATATGAAAGAAACAAAATAGAGTAACAATTTTTTATTATTTTTCAATATAATCCCCTTTAACTACAATACACTTACTATATATCTTTATTAACAACTCAATCCCTTTAAAAAAAATATTCCTCTGGTTTGTCTGCAAAATGAGCTAAAACAGCCTCTTTTAACTCAACTTCGTCGTTAAACCGCCGTCCACGTAAGTCCTTTTTCAAATCTCCAAACAAATAGTCGCTGGGGGCCATATCTGGACTACAGGGAGGATGATCTATCTGTTGGAACCCACACTCTAAAATGGCAGCTTGTGCAACACCAGCAGTATGGACAGGTGCATTATCGTGCAAAAGACGCACGCCTCTGGTCAGTTTTTCTCGACATTTTACATGTATGCAGTCTCGCAATTTATGTAATAATGTTGCGTAATATTGACAGTGGTATTAGTTTCTTTAAAATCTATCAAAATAATTCCTTCACAATCCCAAAAGATCGTGGCCATGACCTTCTTTGTTGACTGGCAGACTCTGAATTTTCTTGGAGGTGCTTCACCCTTACAACGCCACTCCATGATTCTTTCGATAGAGGGTCATAATAGAGAACCATTGTTTCATCTTCCGTCACAATAGTTTCTATCACAGGCTTCGGTTCCGACCCACAGAGTTCCAAAAAAGACCGCGTACACCCGACATGGCGTTGTTTTTGAATAGCTGAAAGGTTTTTAAGAACCCATCTTGCATATGCATACCTAAAAAATCATGCATGATTCGACGAACACTTGTATCAGAAAGCTTAGTAATTTCTGAGATTTCGTTGACCTTTAAACGTCGATCACTCAATACTCTTCCACAATCGCAACAATGTCTTCCGCTATGACCTCCACTGGTCGATCAGTTCTTGAATCATCTTCAAGGGACTCCTGCCCCATTCGAAAACGTTTTGCCCATTCTTTCACTACATAATATGAAGGAGAACTTTGGCCATACCCACCATCCAGCCTTTCTCTGATAATTTTAGGTGCTAACCCTTCTTTTGTCAAAAACTTTATGACTGCTCTATACCCAATTTGCGTTATGTGCGACATTTTTTCGGACACGGCTTGTTTAAAAAACTATTTGACGCAACACTTCAATTTTTTTTCACAGCCTACTAAGATATATATTTAAAAGACAAAGTTTTATCGTGATACTGGAGCTGCATCTATGTCAGGCCGGGAAATTTTGGCGCTAACCTCGTATTTCGGGTAGCTCGCATAAACGGACACTAACGGTTGCACTAATTTTATCCACTTATGGGAAGTGTGAACTCTCTATAACTTTTAAACGGCTTGAGATAGCGATTTAAAATTTGGAAGGGTTAATATAGGCTGAATGCTAATTTTTTTGAAAACACATGGTCAACGGTTGTACTTCCGGTTTGAACGGAATAGGATAGGACGGTTTTCTCTTATTTTTTGTTTTTTTTTTTATTTTTATTTAATTTTCGAAAATCGAAAATTGAAACTTAAAAAAAACACATAGCAACAAAAAAAATTTACGTCCTCTTCGCCTATTGTCCCTAAATTTCTTGGCCTTAAAATTAATTCATTCATTGTATATTTTTGATAACAATTTTTGGAGTTCTATAATATAAGTAAAAAATGAACGTGAGTAAATACCACATTTTTTATTTTAAACGTTAATAGCGAAAAATTCTACGCAATTTGATCTACTTTCATTAAATTCTAAACTCAGAACAAATTCAATCTAAAGTACCAACAAAGATAGTTCGTTTTTTTTTTTTCAGTCAAAAATGAATAATACGAAGAAAAATTCAAAATCAATATTGTGTGTTGAAATTATTGTTTCTGTTTGTTTATTAAAAATTAACAATATACCGAGGGACGCAAGAAACTGGGAACACTTTTAACGGCTTCAGATGGCGATTTGAAATTTAGAGGAGTTAATGTAGGCCGAATGTCCAATGACAATATGTAGTCAACAGTAACTTTCGAATTTTAAATGGCATTTTTGGATTCAGGAGATCATTCTACCTACGACAGGACGGTTTTTCTCTTTTTTTGTTTTTTTTTCTAATTTTTATTTAATTTTTGAAAATTGTGTCTAGGAGGTTGTGACCTTCATAAATACTATTTACCGGGTCACCTGATTATGGGGAAAATTGTATATGAAACTTTTATTTACTCGTCTAATTGCAAATAGCGTTTAATGTAATGAACTATTAGTTTTTTAGGATAACCTATTTTTTTCAAGTAGCACCCTAGTGAAAACAAAAACTTTTTAAAATCGGTACTTCTCTTGCAACATTTTGACACCAAAATTTTCAAAATCTGTTAAAAAATAAGCTCACAGCAAGGAAAAAACCAGATAAGTAAATATATTTTTATAAAAACAAAATATTACTTATCTAGCTTTGCTTCTATTCATTATCAAGTCGGCATGATTGAAAATTCTGACAGTTTCTAAATTTCTATCTGATACAAAGACATTTTTAAATATTTTCTATTTGGTCACAATAAGTTAGCAACGATGCATTAAAATTCAAAAACATTTCGTCATAAAAATATTTCTTAAAGGAATTGAAATATGCGAAATATAGGGCATTCGATTTAAAAACTATATCACTGCGGGTGGTTTATATACATTTTAAAAATGGCTTGTGTGGCCTCCTTTAGATATAATATTATTTTGGCATGTGAGAAATACCTAGGCAGATGACGGCCAGGTAAGCGTAGAACCCCCTCGACCATCTGCTAGCGCATCTCAAATACAAAAACACTTCTTCAGCGTTGCGGTAGTCCAAGCGAATCAGATGACACCAGCCAACTTCGTGCATCGCCAAAATTTTGATTTCGCGCTGAGTCGCTCGCTCATTGGCCCGCTTGAAACACTTTAACGCCTCCGTGATGTCAGACTGTAACATATTTATTCTGTACCTCCATCATAACATAACATGTCAATTACTATTTTCTCTATAAAGGTTAGGTTTGTCGTCCCGAAATACAAGTCTTTGTAGCACTATATAAAAACACAGATATTCAAAAAATGACCACAAAGTTAAATCCTCTAGTGCGACTTTAAACAATTTTATTGATGGACGTAAACGCCTTACAATTTGATATAGTACAGAGTATATACGGCAAAGTAGGAGCTAAAGGCGCAGACTACAGATATCTTGCCCTAAAAGTGTTCAGGATAGTATAAAATTTTTGGGACCGCAATTGATGGTTTCGTGCCGTGAGTCAATAAATGAAAATCCACTCGGTCATAATACTCACATTTAACCTGCACACTCGGCCTCTGAAGAACAAAAAGAGAGAGGAGCTGGCAAACTCTTCCCGGGATTCCCTCAGGACTTCCGAGGATATGTCCACCCCCGTTTGGATATTTGTGCCGTCTATAGCGTAGAACGGTCTCACTATGGTATGGTACCACAACAAAGATAAGCTGAAAAGACAAATTTTTTACCAATTATCACAGGACAAGCCTTAGGCTAAGCCCCATCACCCGGCTCATTATCCCTTGCCCTTCGATAGTACTCTTTCTCAGCAGATAATGACGGAACGTCTAATTTACAAGCCAACCCACACAAAAAGCGCAGAAAAACGAACGACCATACTTGCCCTATACAAGTTCGATGCATACTCCCTCTTACCTCGCCAGTGGCGCCCTCATGTCGGCCCCAAGTCTCGCGTAAGTCAAACACGCGACTCCGTTATCTCTGCTGGCCGAGAAACCGAAGAAGCTCACGAGTTTGACGAGAGTGGGCGGTAGCAGCGAGATACCCAACTGGAACAGCCCATACCCGAAAGAGACGGCTCTCAACAGTCTCACTATAGTGTCGTCGTCGATTTGCAAATCGTCGACGCTGAAAAAGTGCGACGTTTCGTCAGATATGCCAACACGACACCTAAGCGAATCTTACGGCGAGCGTTTTCCTTCGAAGAGTTGGTTCAAAGGCTTAGCGAAGGCGGAAATGGTGAATGCGCCGAGTCGAAACGGCCCGGAATCCTGCTCGGTACTTAACGGATGGTTTATAGAAGTTGATTTTTTTAACGATAACGTGCTCGGTCTTTTGGATTGGTTCCTGCGCGAGTCTGCGTTCTTGGCAAACGTTTGAGACTGTGAATGGGACAAGGAGGGTTTATGAAAGGACGGGGAATACCCGTTGAGCATCTCTGGCGATGGCTGCTCGCCGGGTACCGTCGGACTCGAAGGAGTCGGCGCCGGCTCTAAAAAACCTCAATCGCATCTAAGATTTTAAATATAAAAGTAACCAACCTGGCAGTTGCAGCTCTCCTATCCTCTCTCTATGAAGTTTTATCAGTTCCTTATACGTTTTCTGGTACACTTTCCACGCTTTGCGCAGCGCCCAGCCGCCCTTGAAGTACCCCGACAGGTCTTCCTGCAAGAAAGTCAGTATGGCGATACACACCTGCGAGTCTGCTTGGATTGTTTGACCCTCGAGCTGGTCGATAACCGATTGCGAGTTTTCGGTGCCGAATACTCTATGGGAAAAGGTTTTGAGCCAACCGTTTCGGTTCGAGCACCTCCTTTCCAGTTCGTTGAGTGTGCGGAGGGCTTTGTTGAGTTTGTCGTCCTCGAAACTCATCAGGGCGTCCTGCGGAATGCGGTTTTACGAGCTGCTACGTCAGACTCGGAGGCGTTTACCATAAAAGTGGCGAACGAGTACCCAGCAAACATGGTCAAACTGTCAGGGTACTTTAGGAATAAAGCTTCGGCCTCAGCGTGGTTGTTGTTCAGTAACAAATTTATGCCTTTCCGGGCAAGCAGCCAGTGCGGTTCATCGGATTTTGACGAAGTCGTCATTTTGTTCAGTTTTATCGGCACATTTATGGAAGAAAGTTTCGGCTGAAGACGAAAGATAAACGGAAAGCTTGAAGGAAACGGAAAATAGGTTCTGTTTTGAAGGCACGTTCGCCGTCAGTGTCACGCGACGAAAGTGCCGTACACATATTGATTTTCCACTATTCTTTTCGCTCGAAACGATGCCCCAATGAGCACGTGTCAAAAATGAGACGCTCGTTTTATTTATAGTTTTGGTCAATTTTAACATGTGTCTTTTCTTTTGGTGTTCTTTTCGTTTGAATTTCGAAAGTCCTGGATTTTGATTTTTGAAACAAACGCTCGACGGCGCCATCTGTTGGTGACGCGCCGGAACTCACAACTACCAATAATTTATTTTGAAACTGCTTTGAACAGAGAAGCAGTTGAAACCATTTTTAACGGCAGGTCAATGTAAAAAAAGAAATGTAAATTTTCATTTCTATAGAAGATTGATGATTTTAATAATTTAAGGATCTTTATGAAAACAGCTTTGATCTCCTGGCCTATGAGTTATCTGTATTCAGTGTTAACCGTTCTGTGGTGTGAACTATGTTTATGGAATAACAAAATTATAATTGTAAAACAGTTTGCAGCAAAATTATGAACCAATAATAGTCATCGCTAAATGGGGTTAAGCGATTGTCTCCAATCCTGGGGCTTTTGTGGAAATTATTTTTTGTTTTAGGGAAAGAATAAAATTCCTTGAAATAAGACGCCAATTCGGAGCATTGCTTTATATTTTCGCAATAAATTACTTACTCGGCGAAACGATCAATTTACAAATTTATTTACAAAAACAATGGAACCATATATACAATAACTTTCTTGAGCGGAATGCTAAATAAATTCGATCCCTTCGTATTTCAAGTCGGAAATATACGAGTCGTCCAGGAGTATTTCGCCGTCAATGGTAAAAGCCGTTATGTATGTTGCGGTTGTGCCATTGACTTCTTCGGTTTTGAGCGCCACTATCACATAATCGTTCGACGTGGGAACGAACTTGAAGCTTGAGAATCCTCGCGTGTTGACAGAGTTGACCAGTTGCACGACTTTTACGTCATACATGTTAGTGTCTGCCGACAAGAGGACGTTGCAACCGCGCCTTTCGTCCAAAGACTCGTTGTATTGCTCTTTGCTGCACCTACGAGGCAAGAAGAACCAACGCTTGTGGACGTCAGACCAAACGCCGCTCTCGTGGATCATGTAACCTGGCCAGTAAATCCCAAGGGATTCACGTAACCGATTGTATTCTTTTACCCAATTCACATGGGTAACCTATTTAATAATAATCATCCATGTTAATGTTTTACAATTTTTGAGAACTGTACTCGCCTGTCCTTGGGTGGTAACAATTTTAATATACTGCGGATCGTGGCTTTCAAACTCCCCGCTAGCCGTAGTCCACTCTTTACCCATTGATCCTATATATAAAAGTTCGTTTTTAACAGTTGCCCATTCAGATTTGAATCCTTTTGCCGACCTGAAACATGAGGTTTTCCAAAAAAAAATTAAAGTAGACGGCGGTGACTTACTTTCCGTTACCGTCGGTTAACAAGACCCACGGAATCATTTGTACTTCGTTAACAATCTCAAATATAATACCCGTGCGATCGTCGAAGGTCAGAAGTCTTCCGTCAAACACCACAAGCTCAGACAGCTCCATACCTCGCCCTTTAAGGGCGTAGCTGTTTTTCAATTGCCTAACATCGGATCTATCCCAAGTAACGACAACAGCGTGATTGGCAGGGTTATAACTGAGATAGCCCGTCTTTAAGAACGAGTGCCACTGGTTTTTTTCCTGATCACTTTTCGAATTTGTATCCAAATCCGCAATAATGCCTATACGAAAACTATGCAAACTGCTCGTCCTAATAGGCCTAGTTAACGGATACGTGTAGTTATATGTGCTAATCGCAGGGCTGCGTAAACCAAAAGAGCCTCTTCTTGGATACATATACAATACGATTAGGACGCACAATCCAGTAAAACCTACGACGCTTATAAACTGTGTCTGGCCCCTTATAGTTTTGTTAACGATCCGGTAAGTTGGGTGAGACCGGAGCGCTTTTCGCCACTCGCGCGCTGAAACCGTCTCATCTTCGTTCAACAAATTTAACCTAACGTTCTTGTCCATTGCCTAAATACTTTTAAAACTATATCACAACATTACAGCAGGGCTGTGTGACTTGACGCGCTTCTACGTAAACGGTTTTTTCATCGCTGTTGGTGGTTTTTGACGTGGAACACATCACACGTAACCTAACTTTTCAAAATTTGACGTTCGGTCGGACGTCGATAGTCTTCCTCTTTTGTATAAGTAGCCAACAATGCATCTTCTGACCGCATTATATTCTGAGGTTAATTTGGGAAGTATTTGTTACCAACCCACGGAATAAGTTTCTTTTTTATTATCAATACGTCGTTTCGATTAGTTTTAAAGAACGTAAGCTTATTGTTCCGACTAAAACACGCTTTCAATAAAAACAGTAATTTTATTAAAGTCATTAAAAATAAAATGCAGTCACTGCCTGCCGCCGACGCCCATGACATGAGCTAACTGTCTGCATTTCACGGTCACTTCTTCTTGCAGCAGACTGAAACACATCGCCACTATTACTAGCCCGACGAAGATATACACGCAGCTGGCGAACATCTGTAGCTGGTCCTGAAAATCGCCGCCGTTTTGGTTGTGGGGCGGCCTGTCCCCAACTCCGATCGTCGACAGGGCCACGAAACAAAAGTAAGTCGCGTCGAGAAATGTCCAGCCGGAAGAGCTCGCGAAGCACACCGCGCCCAGGCACACGTACGAACAGAAGAGGAAGAACACCACGAAGCTAGGCACTGGAGGAGCAGGAGGGGGTAACGAGTTTGGCTCGCAACCACTATCCGGCGGACGCCATATCAGGGGTATTCTGGACGGGGTATCGTGAGGCCTGCAAACATTAATTGACGCGATTTAGATTTACTATTTACAAATCTTGTGGATTACACCTGCGTAGTTTGTTTTCCCGAGTCGAACTTGCTGACGTTTCTCCAATCATCTTGTTGGCTTCTTCAGACCTTAACTGAAAGAGTGAGGTCTGAAGAAGGCAACAGGATAATTGGCGAAACGTCAGCAAGTTCGACTGAAAACAACCTACGCAGGTGCGAGTCCACAAGATTTGTAAATAGTACTACAGGTTACCCTTGTTCGGGTGGATCGTTTTCTTCCGCCTCGTCGAGATCGACGTCCGTGGATATTCCCACGATGGAAGAGTTCTTTAACGGGGTTCCGTGGTTGTGGCTGTGAGTGGGGCACATTGGATCTAATAATAAAAAAATAATAATACCTCCGACTCTAAAAGGTTTTGGTAATGATGAAATTTTATTTGTTTATTTAGGTGGGTATAATCTTATTAACATACACCAAGAAAAAACAATGCCATTAAATATATACAATAAATTCATATCTAGGAATATCTTATTCTGTACACTGACCTTTTTGTTACGTTGTAGAGATAACCTTATACCCAATTTTTTTTAAATATCCGATCACGTCACAACCTCATTCTGTTTCTACACCTTGAACTTTCTTCTATTTTGTTCCCATCCGAGTTTGATACCTTTTCAAACATTCATGACAAAGTTTTAAATCTTCGTTTATCTACTACCCAAAACCACATTCAGAAATTTCAAAAACTGGCGTCAACACTAGGAGAACCATCAAACTCTTCTCAACTACCAAACACTGTAATAAATGTATCATCGCATCAACTTTCGGAAACGGAAAAATTAGTTCTTCCAAAAGTTCCAACTTCGTCCTTGCCCAACGAATTATCCCAAAAGAGGAAATCATTTCAAATGTCGAAAAACAGATAAAGGAAATGCTACGGTAGTCATGGAAACAAATGAATATTTTGAAATGTTATTAAGGCTTCTTCTCTGTCAGACTCCGTGAAAAAATCTGTTACCCCGCATGACTCTAAAATTCCTCGTCTCTATGGACTCCCAAAGATTCACAAACCAGGATTACCCCTTCGACCTATTGTTAGCACCATTGGTTCTCCAACATATTCTCTACCAAAATATCTAGCTTTCTTATTAAAACCTCTTACGGGGAAAACTAACAGTTTCGTGCTTAATTCGTTTCACTTCATTGAACAATTAAAAAGCATTACATCAGATACACAAGATATTCTAGTTAGTTTCGACGTAGAATCCCTCTTTACCAAGGTTCCAATTCCTGAAACTGTCTACATCATTTTAGATAGAATCTACATTTTCTTAGACATTTAAACACTCTAACATAGGTTCTACCATTGCGTTGGAAACTAATAATAACCTTCCATTCTTAGATATTCTTATCAATAGAAAATCAGACCTAACATTGGGTTATTGTGTTTATAGAAAATCTTCGCACACAGACCGATATCTTAACGCATGGTCATATCACCATCCGGCCCAAAAACAATCGGTTATCAACTCTCTTATTACAGAGTCGTAAAACTATCTCAGCCCGAATCACTGAACCCAGAATTAAAACAAATTACCTCTGCTCTTCTCTCTAATAATTTCCACATTTTCACACAAAATATTAAACGTTCTATCAAAAAATACACTTCACGACAACCTTCCAATAGCAATGAGGCCGAAAACAATCCTACACTTGCCACTGTGGTCCTTCCTTACTTTCAAAACATCACTGACCACATATCAAAAGTTCTAAAGAAAAAGAAGTATAACGTAAAAAACAGATGTACCGCTTGTCAAAGACAAAATTCCATTTGAGATGCCAGGAGTTTACAGAATTCTAACTAAAATCCTCGCAACTCTACCAACGAAAAATGCGAGAGTCTATAGAAATCTATAAACAACCTAACAATCTTAACCGCGACTCAGATCTCTACCTGTCACCAATATAGGAATCAGTTATCCGAGACGGTGTTTATGCCCCTCATTTAGCTCCGCCCCCCTCAAATAATATATAAGCAGGCACAGAGTAAAATACGAGTCAGTTTCAGTCAAGCTCTGAAGAAGCCAACGGGATGATTGGCGAAACGTTAGCAAGTTCGACTCAGCAAAAACCGACGCAGGAGGAATCCAGAAGTTTTGTAAAAAGGAATATCTATACTGCTGTAGTATTAATTTTAAACTTATTTTTGACTGGCGCCATCTAACGTGCGAACGTTTAAACCTTTGTTGCATTATTTTTGTTAGTTTTACGGTGTAACGCCAGAGGGAAGGCAACTAGGGATTTTCAGAAGGTTAGGAGGTTGGGTTTTCTTTTAGGTTGCTCTTTTGTTTTTGGAGAGAACCCGCAATCAAAAGTTGTTGAAATAAAAGTCCCCATTTTTGTGGAATTAGCAGTTCTCGATATACCTATACTAGGAGGAATCCATAATCAGTACATAATTACATTTTTATTCTAAGTGTCTAAATCTAAATCTGTTCCACTATTAGGCTCTTCAATGAGATTAATTATAATAAAATACATGTTGTTTTGTATGGAACTGTAAGAGTCAATTTCTATAATGTATTAATTACATTTTTTATCAAATTTATAATACTGGGACTTAAAGTATGAGTAAAATTTTACGCTCTGTTCTCATTCAATGATATGGAGGAAGAAGTAAAACAGTATGCCCAGCCTAATCAGTCAAATTATAGCATAGATACTGTTTTCAAATTGCATATGAATTTAGGACTTCCAAAAGTTGCGCTTTTTTGTAATTCAATTCAACAAATATTCCTGGATTCCAATTTTTAAACTTGGCGAGGCTGGCGCTTTGCATAGCGAACGGCTGTGGAAGCTTGACAATAACACTGATATTGTTTTCAAAACCATTTTTCAAAAAGTTTGGCATTTGTATCCTCATGATCATCCAAGCCAGAATCCTTAACGGTCTTTGCAGAAAACAGCAAGCAGTTTAGGACAAATCCATCTTCTGACCCAGCGTGTATTATGGCGATGTGTTTTCCTTTATTTGAAGGTGCTTTCTCCGTTTTGAATGGAGTAAACCTATCCTTTGGATGCAGTGTTGTGTATATGGAACCATGTTTCATCATGGTAAATTGTGGATCTGTTGTCTAATTTCATGAAGGTATTAAATCTTCAAGTGCGTAATCTACTTGACTTTTGTCTGTTTTGCGGTACTTAAATCTCATTTTACAAACAGTTCATCTTCTTCTAGTTTTTTTTTCAGTTTATGTAAGATAGGAACCACTTTGCTTTGATAAAGGCAATATACTTTCCTTCTTATTAAGTGCTGATCACCATCGTTTATACGGTGAGCATGAAAATCACTATTCACAATTCTCCACTATTAATAACATCCCTTATCGACGACATTGGGGTTTTTGTAAGTAGCTTTTAGGTTAGTCCTCTGCTGATTAAGGTTTCGTAAACATTTTTCACAACCTGTTTTGCATCAAGCGACAAATGATTTTGAAAGAAAGAAATATATCTGGCCCGCCCCTACCTTGTCACTCAAGTAAGAATAAACTTTTTGTTAATGATTTTATCAATAACAATCGGTAATAACATCGTTAAAGCTTTATTGGGGAGGGTCCGTCGGATGAAGAGTGATACAGCAGTTTTAAACCGCTATTATTATATTTTTTTCTGCACTAAAACTGTAATTACTGACGCACCCGCTAGAATTTGCCTGACTTGGCCCTGCCTGCATCTGCCCCTGCTGTGCGCGGGCCGTACCGTGGCCAAGATGGCCCTTTTCGGCACTTCATAGTGCTCGGCGTAGTCGTTCACGTGATTGGGAGTGCCGTGAACCGATGGCAATTGGATCGCGGTCGTGTCGTCCGGCTGGCGACACAGATGATTGGCCGTCGGCGAGCCGACTGCCTTACGGTACTCCACGTCCGGATTGTTGTTACCTTTTCGGTCGTCAGAGGTCGCGCGGCGTCTCAATTTAGCGTACCACTTCTTGGCACCGTCAGCTAGCACGCCTCCCAGCGACGACAATAGAATGAGCATCATGGGCACGCCTATTATGGCGTATAAAATGGCGACGATCTTGCCGGCGGCCGTTTTCGGGGACAGACTGCCGTAACCTGAGAAAATGATTGATATGATAGAGGCTTTTAACTATTATTTACTCATATAATAAAAGAAAATTATTTGCCAAAGCCCTCCTTTTCTCTCTTTTAAGCCATATGTTATTGTTGGATTAATAAAATCCAATTTTGGACGTAAAAATTATTCATTTTAAGCAAAAAACAATTAGGCAAGCAATATGACGTTTATACGTATAACATAAATAATTAAATTTTTAGTTATTCAACTACAGCATTTCGGCTTATCGTCCTTACTAAGATCTAAATAAAATTAATTTGTTTTGTTTTTGTTTTTGTCATTTCAGTCCCAGTTGAAAAAGTAGCATTTTTTAAAAGTTTTTGTATTGTTCTTTATATTTCGTTTAGATAATTCACACCTTGAAACGTTTTAGTTAGCAACATACATATTAATGACTTAAACGGCATGTCCGTGAAGGGAAAGGGCTTAGCGACTTACCAACTGTTGTTAAGAGTGTTACGGAATAAAGCAAGGACCCTCCAAAAGTCCACTTCTGAGCGGGGATTGTGAGGGCTCCGTCGCTTTTCGCCGTTTCGACCACTGTCCTTTCGAACCTCTTCAGTTGTTCGGTGACGAGCTTGGTCCAGTTTTTTTCGTAAAGGACGTTTAGCCGCTCTGAAACGCGAACAAAATACGTAAGAATCAATTCCTATACTCGGTGGTCGAAAATCGTGGTACAATACATAAGAATGTAAATAGGTAGGATCCAAAGCAATATAAAAAGTTCATTTGAACGCAGTCCTGTCATATGGGTTCTGTATTTCTATCAAACTATTTATCCCATGAACGAATTTTGGCGATTCAGAAATGATTTTTATTTAAAAATAACATTTTCATTTTAAGATTAATTTTTTTCCAAATTATTAATGTAATCATCATTATTCTTGACTTGCACCCACCATACCACAGAGAAATGTATATTTTTGAACTGTTTGAACTTTACTTTTCGCTAGCTTCTCTGTTGGACGTATACGCAAAAAAATAACAATAACAGTTGAAGTTTGAACACAAAAGGTCTACTGAAAAAAGCAAGTAAATAAAATTAAGAATATGCCTTAGCTTTTTCGGCGTATGGACGACTTTATACTTTGTGAATCGCTTCCTTAAAATCATTTAAACTTCGGCATATTTTAATTTTTATTCATTTTAGGAGGAAAAAACATTTTTTTAACTAATACATGTTTCTTCCCTATTTAATTTTTTTGTCGATTATAGGCAAGACCGCTCGGAAAACTGGTCGATATGCTCGTGTAATGCTCGTATTAAAATATGACACGGGACGCGTACGTCCGGAAAACTAGCCGCGAGCGAGAGCGTCGAAAAATAATTTACGGCCGATATATTTTTTAACATCGAATACAAAATTCGACTGCAATCTTTTTTTTGCGCCCGTCGAAAAGCCTTGTTCAATTAGCGTATCGAGTGCGTTTATAGGGGGGCATTTCTGCTGACGTGCACGCTAAAAATGTGCAACAAAACAATTTCCGTAATAGGCCCTCGTAAATGGCTTACCCCTCGTTCACGTCACCGTCGGTTTGGTTTTCGCGAAGGTTTGATATTTATTTCGCCATTTCGAACACAAAGTTAGAAGAGTTGATAAAAAAACGACCGAATGCGAATAAACTTGGACAATCAAATAAATAAACTCGATGGCACAGAATCCTGCTAACATATCTACTTAAACTCTTAAAAATCTGGCTTCCTAACATAACAATAACAATGTTAATATAATCAAAAATAAAAACAGGGGTTAGGTACAAATTTTGAACAAAATTGGAAAACAAAATGGCAGCCCTGTGAACTCGATCTAAACTGCAATAGTTCTTTCTGGTAATGCAAACCCAATATGGATTTTGTGAGGCAAATTTTATTGAGAAAAAGACTGGCGGTAATGGGGATCCTTTTCTTTGTCATACACATTAATACTAATTACAGATAAGTGTAGTAATAATAACAGACTGGGACAATTTTAATCGTTTATCTTTCTTTGAACTAAATGGTGGGATATATTTTGACAATTTTGGATGGTGACGGTTTAAGTTTAGGTTAGTTAGGTTAGATGTTATTTAATGAACATTTTTTAAAATAGTAAATTCTTGAGTTGCATTTGGTACATAGGAACATTTTTGTTAATGAGTTTTGGCAAATTTTGCCCCTGGGGATTTGTTTGCGCCTTAAAAATAATACATACATTCATACCCGAACGTATTTAAACATTGGCCGTTACGTCTAAGTAGTTTGAAGCATATTTCCTTAAATTAGAGTGTACCAAAAAAAAGGTAGGTTGGAAAAACATAAAAAAAAAACATGTTTTTTATATTTAAAAAAAATGACGCATTTGTAAAAACTGTGAAGAAAGCAACTTATAACTTTCGAGAGATTCGATTAATTTTCTGGTATGTTAAATATCGTATGTAATAACGAAACTGGTTTACTTGATTCTATCATTTATTTATAAAATAAAAAAATCGGTGATGTTGCAAAAAAATCCTATTTAAATTGAATATACATACATCAATTTACGTGCGCTTTTTCAGAGTTCTTTTAAGATAGTTAGATCATAATTGTTATTTTTTTATTAAATGTTATTTTTATAAATAAGTAATTAAGCAAGGCAAACACATATCGCCCCTTTACATCGATGTTTCACCAAAGCATAAAACCTTGTTCTGATTCTTCTTCTTTTGCAGAGTCGGCACATAAGCCAGTAAAAATAAGACGCGTCAACGTACGGACACATTGGCACAGAATCATCCGAATGATTTTCGATCCAAACACGCAATCATCTCCGGATGAGATAAATTTTGAACCGACCACCATCGAATACTTGGAATTCAATCGCAGGCGAGCTAAATAATTTCCAGGCGAAACAACTGTGGGTATTGAAAACGCGCGGCGACGAGTCGACGGGTCGACGAGTCTCTATAAAAATGATTAAGCGAAAGGAACCAATTCCCCATGCCGTCCCGCAAAATACGAGCTCGCGGCCAGAGATAGAGAGGGCCTCGATTGTGTTACGTCAATTATTCGCAAAGAATGCGCCTCGCGGAGCATCTCCGACGAGCTGTTTGTTACTTTACAACTTCCAGCCGGCACCTAGTCGATTGCTTCGTCCTTTTATCTCTATTATCCCCTTTTTCATTCTCGTATTTCAGAAAAAAACCAGGGAAAAGACGAACTAGGCAGCAAATTGATGATACTGTCACGGACCACCGATCATAAATTGGTTTATCGCTTACAAAACTATAATAGTATATTATGCAACAAGTGCGGTAAACGGCATTTAATAATAATAATAATAATAATAATAATTTATTCACGTATTAATATACGATGAAAAGGACACGGTTTAGATGAACAAAATAAGATATTTTGAGCCTCCGTTTTTAAACCTATCCTAAGAAAAAGGTAGCAGCGCTAAGCAGGAAAAATACACATTAAAAGAAAAAAAAACCTAGTACAATCTGTGCAAATAGAAGGACTTACACTTTGGAAATAGTTTACAGCAGTAAATATTTAATGATAATAATACTTCACGCAGGTTTGTGCAAAAGGTATTGTTTAGGAATTTAAGAGACTAATCGAATGCATTGGAGCGTGGAGACTTTAATCTTATAATTATCGTCGATTTTTCATATTAAGCCATCGGACTTCCTTCGGTTTATGACTAACAGGCCTGCAGCGTTTAATCCCAAAAATGAATCTCAGACAGTATTTCTGGATTTTTTTAATCCGTTCTGATGCAGACACTGTCAGACATGGGCCATAGACGACATCACAGTGGTTAAAAGAAGATAAAACTATCGAATCACACAGGACCTTTTTTACTGATTGATTTAAAATATTTTTCTACTCCCGTCTGTAAAATACCTAATTACCCACCGATTCAGTGTGCGGGAAGCGTCACTTTACCACGTCAGTTTCGTTTTCCACGAATCCGAGCCACTTCGGACATTTCCGGGATTTTACCGCACGGATTTGGGAGCAATCGGATGTTTTCGGAGATATTTCTCACGCTTTGAATTTTGACGTTTGTCAATTCTGACAGTCATGTCAGTGACTGTATTCATGTTTTGCGAAAATGTACCCAAAAATTGACGGTCGTAGAAAAAGTATAGTATGCAACACATTCGGTAAACTTTTTAACTCACTCGTTTATTAAAAATTCGCCCCGCTGCGCTCCGCCCGTATCAAATAAACTCGTGAGTCAAATGCCGTTTACCGCACTTGTTGCATAATATACTATTTTAGAACCATATAAGCATTTTAAGTGGGCAATGGATAAGCTCATGAGTTTATGTGGCACGAGCGGAGCGCAGCGTAGCGAGTGTTTAATAAACAAGTGACTTAAAAAGTTTACTGAATGTGTTGCATACTATACTTTTTCTATACATTCACTGACATGACAGTCAGAACTGACAAAATTCAAGGCGTGGGAAATGTCTCCGAAAACATCCGATTGCTCCCAAACCCGTGCGGTAAAATCCCGGAAATGCCCGAAGTGGCTTGGATCCGTGGGAAACGAAACTGACGCTTCCCGCACGGTAGATCGGTGTGTATTTAGGTATTTTACAGACGGGAGTAGAAAAAACATATGAAAACTTATACTATAGCAGTAGATTTAGAAAGTTGAACCGTATTGTCAAGGTCGCGCTTTGCCCCCTCGTAGCCCCCTTAGCGTAAATCGCCTATTAATTTACACTCCAGCAAAACAGAACATGGTTGCCACAGTTCAAGTGTCGCAAACTGTATAATTTTTTTCGTTACCAAGTTTGTGCGCGTTTACTGCGGCTTTTCCGTTCGAAAACCTGCGAAAGGCAAGTTCTCGAGCCGCAAACAAAAACGCATTATTCGCCGTTTTGTGCCTTTAGCGGCGACCCGGGGCAGAACTCATTAAAACTTCAATAACCGAAAAAAAAAACGACGGAATAATGGAAAAATACGGGCGGAATTGAAGAAATCTTTTTTCCATCTTGAGGATGTGGTGCGTGAGTCAATGAAATTGAGATTTTCGACGCCGCCGGGATGTGAAAAAGTAAAAAAATATTAAAACGTGTCGAGGCAATGGACCAGCTACCTGCTACTATATATACCGAAAAATGACAATAAAACCTTAATTAATGTTGTTAGAATTTAAGTTCACTAAAGGAGAGGTATTTAAATGTTTTGAAACTTTTTCACTGGGTTCTCCTATGTATGTAATTGTTTCAAATTGTTCGAATTCTGTATTAGGTTTCGGATAAATAGAGTTTACTGTTGTCTGAATTGTTGAGTGCAATTTGTTTAATGATATTAAGTTCCTTGTTGTAATTTTCTGTTGAGCCTATTAAGAAGTCTGTGTATAAAAAAGTGAAATGCAGCCATTTTGTGTGTATAAGGGTGATTTGAGCTGTTATGTATGACTGTGTCCGTGTGTGAAAGTTTATGATAAATGGAAAAATCTAATTTGTTTTGCGTTTTCGTAACAGTCAAGTCTAAAAAATTAATAGAGTTTTCCTGTGCAATCTCGATTGTGAACTTTATACGATTATGTAATGAGTTAACGTAATTTAAAAAAGAATTCAATTGTCTGTCCGTTCGAACAAAGCAAGCAAAGACAAACGTGGATGGTTTCTATACCACCATAGAAAACTTTTACTTAAAGGATTGTCTAATATGATATTTTCCAAATTATCCATAAAAATCTCGGCTAACAAAGGACTAAGTGGGTTTCCCATAATCAAACCTTCCTTAAAGATGTAAATCTGTCCATTAAATTCAAAATAATTTTGGTCTACAGATACTATTAAGCAAACTAATAAATCTTGTTTCACCAATGGGTTAACCTGTTTCCGAGCTAGGGTGAAATCTATTAAATCTATCACATCCATAGGTGGAATACTGGGAAATAAGTTTTGTACATCAAAAGACGAGAGTGTTGCGTTATGAGGGATTGTGATATCTTTAATTTTGTTGATTAATTCAAAAGAATTTTTTATTGCAAGTTTTGGTTTAAAATCTGTGTGGAACTTTAAAATATTTACTAATTTTTTTGTTGACAGTTTAACTGCTGGAGCTGTTAGATAAGACACAATTGGTCTAATGGGCATGTCTTGTTTAAGTAATTTAACTAAAGAATATAATTTCGGCGGTTGTGGATTCATAATTGTTAAAAAATATTTGTCTTTGTCACTAAACAGTGTGGAGTTAGTAATTACTTCTTGACTTGTCTTTGATATAACTCGGTAGGATCGTGTTTGATACATTGGAAAAGTTCTGGTTTAAGAAAATTGTTGGTTTTTGAAATATATTCTGGGAGATCTATAGCTATATTATGTTATTTTTATGTTATTGTTTTTGATAGTTTTTACTAGTGCCATTTGAGAATTTTTTTGGTGTTTGTTGTTATCTATTAATTGAGAGTTTATTATATTCGCTAATATATATAGATTCGTTAATGACCTCAATTGCTAATTCACAATCGATCCCTAAACAGTCTAGTTCTCTATTAGTGCTGTAAGTTAAAGTTGAAACCTTTTTCGAGAAATTCAACTTCATTTTTAGAAAATGTTGTGTCTGTTAAGTTTACGAACCTGTTGTAAAATTGGTGGTCGGTATACTTTGAAAAAGTTTCAAAACATTTGTCAAAATGTGGTTTTAAAATAGCTTTCAGAACTAACAACACAATAGGGAAATTTTTAAAAAACAATAAACCGAAATGTCCAATATCTCAAAAATCAGGTGTCTACAGGTTAGAATGCGGATCTTGACCTAAAAATTATATTGGACAAACAGGTATATCCTTCAAGAAACGCATTAACGAACAAAAATTGAATTTACTGGAAGTCATGAAGATTAACAAAATGAGACAATCAAATGTATTGCTTAACGATCAATTAGATTTAAATACCTCTCCATTATTAAACTTAAATTCTCACAACAACATTAATTAAGGTTTTATTGTCATTTTTCGGTATATATAGTAGCAAGTAGTTTGCAAATATTACATTTGATAAAGACACGGTGTTGTCGAAAAAATTGTCATGTAAAAATATATAATTTGATGGAAATCTGAACTTGTAATTCTAATTTATTTTGATAAATCGATTTTCATCAAGTAAAAGCCACCTCAGTTCCATAGATCAGCACCCAGAAAAGAAGAAGACGACGGAAACAAGAAGCGACATATGAATTACATGACATTTGTTAATTTCATAAACAACCGGACTTTAAAAACCTTTATTTAAGACACCTACCGATGCCATAACTTTTGCAGGTTCTGTGAAAAAGAACGAATACTTAATCAGTAATTTTGAAAAGTAAACATATCTCAAACGCCAAACTAGTGGGCGCTACTCGTTCGGGATTGACAGCGCGATCACAGACCGGAGAACTGTCACAGACAATCGCTTACAGTGACATCGTTGAAAAACCAACCGTCCAGCGACCGCAATCGGAACCGGTTAACATCAAAGTTGTTTTTCGGGCAAAATTCGTTTCCGGTTTTGAATGCGGCGCGTATGAATATTCGATTGTGTCGCGTTTTTGTTAATATTATAAATTTATGTTCGAACCCGTATATCCAACAGCGCTTAATTAATTTTTGTCGAATGCATTGTCCGTGCACTGCTTTATCGAGTTGTGCGTTTGTATATAAAAGAGCGTTTTGTTAAGGGTCACAAGTGGCAGTATATCATACGCTTTCATAGCAACGTCCCAAGCGCCATTGTGCAATCAAACTACTAATAACACTAATGCACTATACTTTAACCCTAGCATAGAACCTGAGGAAAAAGGTAGTGGTACTTCCAATTACCTTAATTAACGTTAGAATTTGGGTGGAGGTCTCGTGTGAGAAACGTTTCCATGGAAAGAAGAAGAAGAAGAAACTAACCTAACGTATATCAAAATTTTAATTTGGGCAATATGGGCAATCTCTGTGATAATCGACGGTTTGATAAGATAAAAGCTAATGTTCACCAATCAAAAAGCTGCCGCTGATAATAAGCAGAGACATTATTACTTTTCTATTTTTCCTTTTTTTTTACTTTTTAATTGGGGCATCTCAATTAAGATATACACCCATTTTCCGGCATCCGCCGAGGAAAATTTGACAGATAACAGTTTTTCACCCAAGGCTGGCGGTGGTATTTGTTTTATCTTAACCTAACTTTTGTAATATTAAAATAAAACCAAGTGCAGTTGAAACTTGGTTTCATTTGGAACTTTGTTGGTTCTGGGAAATTCTCTAGAAGATTGAGTAGTTGTTCGATAACTTCTTTATCCATTTTAAAGCGTTTTTTTAACTCCACGTAGGCGACGCGGTGTACTTCATCGTTTGGGTCGAATTCATCGAACGAAAAACTTAAAATTAATTCTAGGTGCCTGACAACTTCTTATCTGTTAGAAATTGGCATGACAAGTTATGCGATAGCTTATGAAGCTGATTTTGACATTGATGTAGGGTGATTTTTCAAATCGGTAGGTAGGTGTAATATTATTGTTTCGTGTGAGGTTTGAGCATTTTAATCGTACATCTATTGCAGCTACGCCTATGGACGGCCGTTGAATTGACCCTACCCCACTTTATTCGACGAAATTCGACTTTTTATTGCTCCACAGTTCGGAAAAACAAATTATGGGTCACAACTAGATCGTTTGCCGGGGTTTCAGCGTTATAATGGCTCCGACGAGGTTTTTAAAAGATTAATTAAAGCCCCATTCTAATATAAACCAACACATATACGCGTGTATGGAGCGCGGCCGAGGGGGATGATAATCGCCTCGTTCGAGACACCTGTACGTCGCCATACGTGCCGATTTCGCACACTAACACACTTCCGAGGTTTGGAAAATTGCCCATCAGCGCCGCGTGAGGCGGCTGGGGGGCGAGGCGGCGGGTTACGTGTTTTACATTCCGCCACCGTGGGAATTCGAACGCCGCGCCAGTTTTGGTGGTTTTAAATTTGGCCCCTTTTAAGCCTCCCTTTGGCGGTGGCCGATGGCAGCGTCACGGTGATGCATTTTTTCAAAATCAAAATCAAATGTGCCTGTCGTTGATTTATTTTATTCATTTAATTTAATTTTAAAAATTCATTCAGTGAATTGCGCTTTTCAAATCACATATGAAAAAGCTTTCTTCAATTTAAAGATCATTTACCAAAACAAGGATTATTTTAAATGTTGTGTGAGTCATTAAGTCATTAGTGTCATCACAAGTTAATTTCTGTGATGTTATCTTTTATCCATGCTTAAATCCCATTGATATTTTTCGTATAGAGAAATTACAAAGAATCTTTACGAAAAACGCTATTCGCTAGTTAATTATAGATAAAATAAGTATAAGGTCAAATAAACGATATTGTCTGAGATTGTTCCTCCCCGTAAGATTAAAGATTAAAGGTTACATTGTGTATGATACTTTTTGCTTAAGTTTTTAGGTTAGAACTAAACCTCGCGCTATATATATATATATATATATATATATATATATATATATATATATATATATATATATATATATATATATATATATATATATATATATATATATATATATATATATATATATATATATATATATATATAAATATAAAAGTAGATACATGCGAGCCAGTTTCAGTGAAGCTCTGAAGAGGCCATCAGGATGGTTGGCGAAACGTCCAGAAGTTTTATAAAAAGTAAACTGCATTATGATTTTTTTAACTGTGTTGAATCATTTCATTCTAAACAATAAAAACTTTAATACGTCTATATTATGACGTAGTTCTAGGTTATTATAATAAAATGTTACCGGAATTTGTGAGAAGATGAAATAAATCTACAAGTTGCTACTTTTTATACTCGACTGTACAGGGTGTCTATTAATTGGGTGACGCCACATAAAGGGTCTTAAGGGTTTAAGGGAAAATAGCTTTCTCATCAACGACATGTGAGAAGGAAACTACGTTAGAAGCGAAGTTTCCCGTTAATCGTATAATGCGCGCTACGTGCGAAAATTCGGAAAACTGACGCGAGTATTATCGGAAAATGCAATTTGGCCGAAACTTAGCTTATTGTTTTTCCGGCCCGGTTCGATTAACAGGAAAGTTTTCGCGGGCAACTTTTCTCGCAACACAATATCTGATCGATATCCGTTAATCTCGTATGAGTGGTCCCTACCACACAAGTGACAAACTCCCCCGAAAAAGTTGATATAATGAAAGTACACAAAGTTCATTAAATTAGTGTACACAGTGTGCCAAATACAAAAAAAAGTTTCGTACAAAAGTTTCTTGGACTCTCTTGAAGACTTAAAATATTATAATTTTGTTGATACAGAGTGTCCCAAAAGTGCCCCCCCCCCCCCGACATCGACTTTGTTATTTTAAATTGTATATGTCGACATTTTTTGAATACTTGGTTAGAATAAAGGTTACTTTCTTGAGAAATTCCTATTTGAATTTTTCATGGTTTAGCAGAAATTAAATTTGAGGCTTAGCAGGCTAAGGAGATGATGCACTACTCAATCAATTGGACAAATGCGCCTCAGTGTTTTGGTGAATTCAATTAGTAAAATCTTAAGATATCAAATCCAGGACCAAAAATAAGGTAAATTCGTAATATATCCTATATTAAAATTTTACTTACTTTTTGAGATATTAGAGGTATAAATTTATTTATTTTTTAAATAGCAAACACATGATACTCCTTCTTTTGAAGATATAATACTCCAGATATACGAATAAAACCTATTGCTAACTATACAGGGTGTCCATTAATAAGTGGAAATTTTGAAAAAAACCGACTCTTTAACAGATTTCATAAAACTCCAGAATTCATATTTAAATAAACATTTAATAGTTAATTATCTAGCTTGATTGAAAATACCAAAAAAACAAAAATAAATAATTAAATTTTATAGGTTAACCAAAAAACTATAACTTATTTCAAATACAAATAAAATATATACCAACAAAAAGCTTCACAACTATGAACTTTTTGAATAGAAATATGAACAACAACAAAAACAAACAGAAATGAAAAAGTATGTTTATACCC
Organism: Cylas formicarius; assembly: GCF_029955315.1. Taxonomy (NCBI): domain Eukaryota; kingdom Metazoa; phylum Arthropoda; class Insecta; order Coleoptera; family Brentidae; genus Cylas; species Cylas formicarius. The sequence continues at coordinate 25,786,235 of NW_026844326.1, read as the reverse complement.
GAATGAGCTACATTTTCAAATATTTTGATATTTCTTTGTTGATTTGGTTCCAGATGGAACGGGCATTTTAAGAGGAACATTTTTAAATAAACTTTATGCACCGAATTTACGAACCCTTTTAAGTTAACTTTTTTTAGATTTATTTATTCAAATTTGTTACCTTGGTTAAATGTTTTTTTAAATATGAATTCTGAAGTTTTATTAAACTTGTATTGTTAGCAATAGGTTTTAATCATATATCTGGAGCATTATATCTTTAAAAGTAAAAAGTATCATGTCTTTCTTATTTAAAAAATACCTAATGTGGGCAGCTTTAAATTTAATAAGAATTTATACGGTTGTTATCTTAAACCTCGAATGTCTCAAAAAGTAAGTAAAATTTAAATATAAGATAAATTACAGACTTATCTCAATTTTTGTCCTTTAATTGAAAAAAAATATAAGGTGTTCCATTTGAAAATCTTGAGATTCTGTTAATTGAATTCGCCAAATGTGCACCATCTATTTGGGACACCCTGTATCTGAGCTGAGGCGCATCTGTCAGACTGATTGAGTAGTGCATCATCTCCTTAGTCTGTGGTTAAATTTTCGTTGCAATACAGTAGGGTCACAACACAATTTCATACGGGGCAATCAAAATATGAAATAAAAACACAGCAATTTTTGCCGAAATTATGCAAAATTCGAATAGGAATTTCCTAAAAAAACATTTAAAATGACAAAGATGAAGTCGGGGGTGGGGGGGACAATTTGGGGACACCCTGTATTAACAAAATTATAATATTTTCAATCTCCAGGAGAGTCCAAGAAACTTTTCTTGTATCTCCTATGTCCTGTCTCCTATCTGCATTTATTTGGTACACGGTATACATTCGATGTCAGTTAGACACATTGACGTTAAATAGGCATAATGCAAAACAAAACGGCGAAACAATAAGAAGTGTGACAAAGTTAGGGGTGCGGTAAACACACACCGAGACATTCGACGAAAAGTTCGTCCAAGATAGATAGTAGGTGACGGTTTGACCGTCGAACCGAGTTTTAAAATCAAAACCGAGTGTTTTGAACTTTATCTACCAAAACCAATTAATATTGTACTAACCGTTAATATGGGGACTAAATCACAAATGTATATGTAACAAGTGCGGTAAACGGGATTGGACTCACGAGCGGAGCGCAGCGGAGCGAGTGTGCAATAAGCGGCTCAGATCCGTACGAAACGAAACTGAGATGGTAAAGTGATGCTTTCCGCACGCTAGATCGGTTCTATAAGCCCCAATTAAAATCTTCTAGACTAGTCGATAAGTAAAGTGATATTTATAATTTAAGTTTCCCACAGAAATTTTAAAATTAAAATAAGGTTCATGGACCTTAGTGGTTTTTGCAGTTTTTATATTAATATCATGCTGACCAATTGTACGATTTTGAAACATCCATGTCTCATCAGTACAAACAAAACAAAATTGAAGGTTAGGTCTTGCTTTTTCTTGCTTATTTGATCTTAAAAGTTTAACCCTCCAATTGTTTCATACCCAATAATACATATATCTCTGTTTAACGTACACAGTTAAAAAGAGACAATAATAGGAGAAACGATAGGAACGATAAACGAATAGGTTTAATGGCAATATTTTATTTGAAAGGTACGCAATTTAGTAATCCGATAGTCTGTTATTATTTTTAATTTGTTGACTTGCGATTTTTTCGTGAAGGTCGTAGAAAAAGTTCGCTCCGCTCGTGCCAAATAAACTCGTGAGTCGAATGCCGTTTATCGCACTTGTTGTGAGTTAAAATGTCTACCAAAAGTATTGCATACTAACTTTTTCTATGACTGTTAGTTTTTGGGTAAATTTTTGCAAAACAACACGAATACGTTCACTGATATTACAGCCAGAATTGATAAACGTCAAAGTTAAAGCCTTGCGGTAAAATTTCCGCAAACATCCGATTGCTCTTGAACCCGTGCGGTAAAATCCCAGAAATGTCCGAAGTGGCTTGGATCCGTGAGACAAGAAACTCACGTGGTAAAGTGGCTATTTTCCCATGCTAGATTGGTGTATAATTAGGTATTTTACAGAAGGAAATAGAAAAAAAAATTGGGCCCACAAATTTCTTGGACTGGGTCAAAAAAGTTACTGGCGACAAAAATGAAATCAAAATAATTTATAGTGTCTTTCACGGATCAAAGATGTTTGACGTTATATTTCTTAAGAGCTTTTGATATGTGGGCAACAATGTTTTCAATGTAAGGAAGGACAACAGTGGCAAATATGGGGTTGCTTTGGAAGGTTGTGAAATGTATTTTCTGATGAAACCTTTAATATCTTTCATATGGAAATTATTAGAGAGGAGAGGAGGACATATTTCAGATATATATAGAACATTACTGACCAAAAGTTCTTAATAAACATAACGTCAAAGGCAGATTTACTTGTCCAAAAATCTCTCAACATCTTCGATACGTCAAAGATAAAATTCCGTTCTAGATGTCAGGTGTTTACTACATTCCACAAAAAATATCAACTAGGCTCAAAGACTAAGACAAATAAACCAAAAGTTCTTAAGAAATATAACGTCAAAACCAGATTTACTTGTCCAAAAATCTCTCAATATCTTCGATACGTCAAAGATAAAATTCCGTTCTAGATGTCAGGAGCATTCCACAAAAAATATCAATTAGGCTCAAAGACTAAGACCAATAAACTTATCAGCAGTTGCTAAAACTAACCACAACCAACCAAACAATCTTAACCGCGATTTACGACTTTACTTGCCATCAATATGGAAATCAATCATCCGAGACGATGTTTATGCAACAGATTTAATTAATAACCTCTTGTTTATTTTATTAGATTCGCTCAAAAATTCGGGTATTTCATTATAAGTTTTTTTTTTGCGTAAATATTTAGATCCTTAAGTTTTTTCCAAAGAGTCTTGGAATAATTGAAATTACTATTCACGCTTCAGAAAAACAAGTTTTGTGCCCCTTTCGCAGTATTTTCGGACACATGATAAGCAGCAGTTTTTTAATATTCTATTTACCCTAGAAATTAGCGGAACGCTTTTTGGAACACCTTGTATAAATGAATACCAAAAAAATATGAAGAATCATTTTCCTCAAGCTGTACCAGAAGGTAATTTCACCTTCTTCACTTCACTTCTTTCCATATAGCGTTTGTTCGTAACGTAGATCTAGTGCTTTGCGATGAGCTTGGTCTATTTTCGCAGTATGTGTTTGCGTTTGGGATTAAACTAACACTAATTAAGAACTCCAAGACGCTCCCCATCTCCGCTCGTAGGGGGTCGGATGTGTGCGTGTTATCGATCAAAAGCTAAAGTTACAAACTAAAACGTACCCAAGAACGGTTAACAGGACGTCGGCGCCTGCTTCATGCAATAACGTCGCCAAGCCCGCTTGAAAGAAGTTCCGTAGGTTATTTCCAAAAAATATATATTCTAAAAAGTCAAAAATGTAATTAACAATTGTTCCAGATAATAATTTTTGTATTGGCTTATATTGTGAACCTTAAAGAAGCAAAAACTATTTCAAAACTGATCAAAACTGTATTTTAAAGATGCCAAGTAGATGATGACAGCTGCGACATCTACAGAATGAGATTGATTAGCACTTAGTCTGTTCGTCATTGAGATTCGAATGAACTATCAATAGTTATTTTACCTCTCGGAATACATCCCACAGCTTCAATAAAGGCTCCTCGTTGCTAGGAGATGTAAACGCCGAGACCTACTCCTCCTCTGTCGATGCCGGTTGCAATTGCTTTACTGCCAATCTTTTTCTTCTGCACAGTTTTCTAGAGAGGGACATGATCTCCGCGTGGGACACTTGCTAGTTAGCCTTTTGGTGTTTTTCTATTTCTACTATTTCTCTTATTTTATTTCTACCCTTATTAGTGTGTCTTCTTTATTTGTGAAGAAGAAGTGCTTGGGTGTAGGCGACCCAAAATAGCTTTTATCTCCCTACAGACCCTGTTCTTGCTTTGCCTTGTATATAGTTCTTGTGTTCGTGGAATATTTGCCTTCAGAGTATTAGTGGGCATTCTGCTGCCTAGTTGCTTCCACCAGAGTGGTTCTTGTCCACAAGACAATCGCTCCATTAGCTTACTATTATGAAGCCAAAGTCTCATTGTTGGGTTTAAACCCAGTTCTTTCCACACGTTCTCAGCACTTTCATATTACCATTTTTTCCCTAAATATGGTCCTTTTCATTTCCAAGTAAGGTTTTGGTCAAATACACTTTGCTTCCTGTCCAGTTCTGTAAGGATTCGCCTATTAGCAAATGGAACAGATGTCGTTCGTTTCGGGCACAATGTTTTAGTTGGTTCATATATTCTAGAGCGTGGCTGTAAGAGGTTATTTTCGGAGGCGGATTGACCCCCCGTCCAACCTACGCCCCCAATTGTGCCGAACCCGATCCGCGAAAATAATAACGCCATTAAAGTCGGAACGGAATATCTCAATGAAAACGGAAAAGTTCGGCGAAAAGTCAGATCTCGAACAAGCGTATCTCGCAACTAATTACATTCCGAACGCGGGAAAAGAGGAATGGGATTATTATCGCTAGGAAAAGTTGGGGAAGTGATAATGTTAAGTAGGAACTTTCGAGGAAGTTAAATATTCGGACGGTAATTGGACACACCGGGAAGCATAGATGGCGGATTCTTAAATCGTTGAATGTAATCATACCCGGTGAGTTTTAAAGTTATTGCTTTTACTTTAAACTCTTCGAACCGCTATGGACGGCACAAATAAATATTATTTCAAATTCGTTGAACTATTATTATCAAACTTTAGTTGCGGCCAATGCTATACGCTGTCGCAGTGCTGCCAGATCTACTTAAAAATCATAATTACTTTGAAATGTAATGCAGATTATTTTGTTTTTGTATTTCAGGTAAAATTCTACATTTGTTTTATGTCAGTACCACATAACTGAAAAAGATAACTAAGTTACCGTGAAACTAGTTGTACTATTTTATACGTTTCTTCTTAGAAGCAACAAAATTTTGAAATCCTTAGAGAAAAAGTAGTATGGTGCGTTCATAGATACAAGAAAGTGACCAATTGCTTTTAAATGGGATTTTCCAAGGGTGGTTATTAACATACAATGCAACAAGATTATTACCTGAAGTTTCGGAATTTAAATTCAGGTAAAATTGTGGTCCGCAATAGAAAATTATTTTATACCTACCTGTATTTAATATTCTTTGGTTTGGTATACTACTTAGTTTAAGTTTATTAGTAATCATTCTTATTTCGTGTGTAATACAGCGTGTGTTGAATCCTGTGCGAATTATGCAAAATATGTGCGAGTCTAGTGTATCTCAGGAGAAAACACTATTCTATTGAGGCTGAGGAAGTTAAAAACAATGTTTATTTGACTCTCATTGAACGTGGTACCAGCAAGCAAGCATTTTTAGAAGAAACGGCCACATTGACGAAAATTGCAACATCAACTGTATGGAAAATTGTTTCAGCGAGGAAAAATTTTCTCGAGTGTAGGTGAAAGTGATCAAGATATAATACGGCGTAAAATTTATCAGTTATACGAGGAATAAGGCGTGCCTACATTAGATATCTTAATTAGGAGGCTTGAAAAAGATGAAACAGGTGTTAAATGTGGTAGGACTACCTTATGGAGGTGTATTCAACACATGGGTTTTAGATTTAAAAAAATTGACAAAAGGCAAGGTTTAATGGAATCTTTTAGAATTCGGAAATGGCGATTGGAATATCTAGAAAAAATTGGGATTTACAGAGAACAACAAAGGTCAAATATTTACTTGGATGAAACCTGGTTCGACACTTATGATACCCCGGAAAAGGGTTGCGTTGACTCAACTGATAAGTGTAAAACAAACGCGTCATCAAAAAGAGGTAAAAGAATAACTATTTTGCATGCTGGTTCTTATTTGAAAGTTGGTTTAACTAGTTCCAAACATTCCTCCTCATAGCGTTATTGTAATGGACAACGCATGTTATCACAGTAGACAGTTGACTAAAACCCCTTCCTCATGTCACACAAAAGCGACAATCTAAAACTACATGTACAATAACGACATTTATATTCACGAAGATTATACCAAAAAGCAATTAATTGAGGTTCTACAAAGCTTGAACCTACAAAAGGAATACGTTTGCGATAATTATGCAAAAAATCTAGGGCATATAGTTTTAAGACTTCCAACCTAGCACTGTATATTTAATCCCATTAATCATGTTTGGCACCAACTGAAACCTATAAATTGAAATGTTATCAAACTTATAGAGACCGAAGTTTTTAACATCCCTCCACACAGAAAGTAAATATGCAATATATGCAATTTTAGTTTTTGTCCGCGCAGTTTTTATGTCCATTTTGTTGTTTTTTTATGTCTGTTTTTTAAATTGTGGTGTTTTTTAAAGCGTCATTTCATTACTTGCTGGTGAAATATGTTTACAGGTTGGTTAAAATATTTATATTCCTCTATTTGGATGAGCGTGTACGTATATGGCACTCGGTTACAATCTATATGCATCTTATTAAATTTGTTTGTAATAGTATTACCATGTGGATATAGAATATTATACAAATGTGGTAAACGGCATTTGAGTTACGAGTTTATTTGGTACTAACGGAGCGAGTGGTTAATAAACGAGTGACTTAAAAAAGATTAGGGTCAAGGTGGCAACAATGGTTAGGGCGGGCACAATGGATAACACGCTATTCCTGCTAAAGGGACAGAGATATCTGCTTTCTCTCTCACTCGTTACTTCTATTCGGCAACGGAACTCGTTCGAATTATTTGGTGTGCGTCGTTGGCCAGGCTGATTTGTGCTGATCATTGTTTTTGGTTCTTGGTTGCAAAAATACGAATTAGAAGGTAAGACTTGAACCTTTCTATCATTTATTTTCATATCTATAACTTAGTGCTGGTATACCTGCCTTAAAATGTACTTAATTAGGCTTATTTTCTTGCAGAAACTTTTGATTAGTATGTTTAATTTACGGCTGGGTACAATTTTTAAATATTAATGGCGTCCTAGTACACAATGGCTCAGTCTTCGTAAGTACACAATGGATCATGATCCATGACGATGATTATGATTCAGATTGGATTGGCGACAAAGAAAATGAGGACTCAATATTAACACATGACGATCTGCAACAACCTTTACCAGGACCGCCACAAGAGGGTGAATATGTGCTTGTAGAATTTGCGACTAAAAAGAAAGTATTGTACTATGTAGGCAAAATACTGCAAACTCGAAACAAGGATCTAGAATACCAAATAAGTTTTTTAAGACAAAATCAACAAAATAAATTTCGAGTTCCCAATGTGCCTGACATATCTTTCGTGAAAGAAGATGACGTCAAATTGATATTACCAAAGCCAATTTGTAGTGGCAGTACCTCAAGACAGCAGTCTTTCTATAGTTTCCCATTAGATTTATCTGCCCTCAACGTTAATTAAGTCATTTTTTAATTCTGTTTGTTTGTTTATTACTATGATCTCTAATATCAGAAGTTATGTTTATGTCGATTGTTATTGCGGCTAGATGTAAGAAATCAACAATATTTTCAATTTTAATTTAAGTTTCGTTGTGTTCTTTTTTTCTAGTCCTTAGGTCAGAAAGTTTAGTTACTGGTTATGACCTAGAGAATCAAGAAGCTGTCATTTATGTTTTGTTCAAGTTTAGTCGTTACCAAAGTGATATGTGTTTAGTTATTACTAAAAGAGTAAGTTATCATTTACCTATTCGTACTTGACTTATTAGTACCTAGTCTCGAAATATAGTTGCTAATTATAATCTAGCGAATAAGGGATTTGTCAACCAATTACTTATATACCTGAATTTGTTTTATTTTTATAAATATAAATAAAAAATTATATCCATTTTAGTATGTCCATTCTTTAATACTTATAAAAATAATTATCCATTGTGTACTCAAGTGATCCATTGTTTATTTAGGGGTGAGCCATTGTACCTAACCTTAGTACACAATGGATCATTTGCAAACTTAAAAAAAAATGGTCGTCATGATGCAACCAACCTATTATGTCAAAAAGTAATCGTGGGTAATTAAAGTAGTGGAGCCATAGTTTGTTGAAAATAAAATGAAAAGTTATAACTTTCATAACTTTTTTGCTACAGCGTGTCAAACAAAAGTTGATCCATTGTTGCCACCTTGACCCTACCAAATGTATTGCATAGAATACTTTCTATACGGCAGTTAGTTTTTGGGTTACATTTTTGCAAAACAACATGACTGAAAACATCCGTGCGGTAAATTCCCGGAAATATCCGAAGTGGCTCGGATTCGTGGGAAACGAAACTGACGTGGTAAAGTGACGCTTCCCGCACGCTAGATCGGTGGGGAATTAGGTATTTTGGAGACGGGAGTAGAAAAACATACTTTGTATTGTCATCTATCAGTCATTTGAAGACGTCGAAAACTGACAACCTAACCTCCCAACATTGCCCCCTAAATGGCGCGAAAAATTGTCAATCAATCGACCCCCTACAACTCGCGAAGAATTTCATATCTACGTCGCGATCTATCATCCCGGGGGGCGGTATAGAAACGAGCGTTAGGAGTTACCGCCGCCTCATTCAACCCATCGGATATATCAATCGCGACGGCGGCGGCTGCGGTGGCAAAAACCCCCCAATCGAATAACTTAAAAAATAATTTTCCAAATTGGATTTTTATCTCCCCCATACGTTATTGCGCGGAAACTTCGCGAGATTGAATTTAAGTTGGAGGCGGGAGTTCGGCGTCAATTTAACTTTCCGAACTGACAATCGGCCTTTATTTCCATGAGACTGTGTAGCTCAATGGGCCAAAGAATAGGGTAAAATTGACGACGCTGCGCGTGATTCGGGTAAAACGAGTCCCTTCTTCCGCCTAATTCCTTGTCCGAATGCCTGATAATCCCAAAAGGATTAACCGGGAAGTCGAATGCAGAACAATGCGCTAGTAGTATAGAAATGGGGGTTCTGCGCCCAAGGGTACTTCGGATTCCAAAGTTATTGCTGATAAAACAACAGATTTTGGAGAATTACAAATAAGGAGCGTGTAATGAGATTAATGTATATAATTTTAATTTCATTCATTTTGCATATTCGGTCGAATAGAATGTATAAATTGGTCAACAGTCAAAACTAATGCCTAGCATTTTAACTAGGTTAATTGCGTTCCAAGTTATTAGGATACATTCAACAAAGGATAGTCAACTAAGTCAGTCGTTTCGCTTTACAAATGTAAACGAAGAAGAGGAATTTGAAATAACTTATTGCTAATTCTGGTGTCAGTTGGTCTGCGAGAGAGAGAGATAGTGGCGTCGTCAAGTATTTTTTTTTCATTAGTTTTTGTTCAAAATAATATTCAGGATCCTAGCGAACACTATTTTAGCAAAATTAATAGACAAACTCTTATGTGAGTTAAGTTGAAATGAATACGAAAGGTGTAAAACTTTCAAAAACTGATCTCAGTTTGGATCTCACTTCACGTGTTAACAAGATGGAGGAGACTTTGCAGTGCGGAAGAGTAAAAAAATCAACTTCATAGTGTGCTTGGAGGTGCAAACACTAATCAGGCAGGTACTAGTGTTTCGCAGGATTTAAATAACATTTGAAATAATTTACTTATTTAATTATACTATCAACAAATATTTTTATCAAATTCCTTTCATTATATTATTAATTATCTTGGTTAGTTAGTGGAGAATGGGCAAATCATTGAAAAATATGACTTTACTACATGTCAGATGTACTGTCCTTTTGTATATTCCTAATTTTGCTAATAAGATTAGCAAAGTATTACAAAATAACAATACTCTATGAACTAAATCGAAATGAAACCCGTTTTTTCCTTTAGCTTAATCAAAATTAGCATACGAGGCCGTTATTTTGCCAAGCGTGCCATTATTTTGAGCGTTCGCTACTTGTTGAATCGTCGAAGACTTTGAATCCCCCCGCCCGCCGCTTCCTCGCAATCCCGTTCTCTGATTTATGAACCCTTCGGATTTCCCGTGTTTTTCTTTGTTTTTCACGGAGGTTGAGCAAACATCAAAAGCGATGCTTTACGCGACGATGCTTCCGGATCGAAAATATTGCTTTAAGGAGTTTCGATTGTCGTGCGCAAGCGGATTGGCAGATCATATTGATGGTAAACGTCAGTTTGTGTCAAATTGTTTGAACGATCATTTGCACCAAACTACCTCTAAAATTGGTTCGACTATGAAACGACTGAAATTTAATTCCCTACACCTATATGTTCATAGATATAACTGGGAGTTTGCAATGTAAAAACAGGACGTATTTAAGAAGTAGTTGCTTAGAACCTTTAACTTAAATATTATGTATGAATGTAACGAAAGTTGCTTCAAGGGTACCTCGATAAACCTTATTTCTGCATTTTTAAAGTGTGCTCATTGCAAACCAAGGTTATAATACTTGATATTCGTTAATACCTTCGGTTAATATTTTTTTTGTACTGTTTTGGAAGTACGTGCAAGCGTTGATCGAAAAATATCCTGGCTCTCCGAGAGATAACTAACGGTCCCTAAATTAGATCTGACGGTTAGAGGTGTCCCAGTGGGAACATAACTTGGAATTGGACTCGGTCGAATCGTGCAGTGAAACAACGATTACTGGCGGTTAGTTAACGACTTCATCGTCAGCTGTAGTCTAGACACTTTTATCACTCCTGCGTTCAACGCCAACCTCTCATTCGAGGAAAACGACGCAACAACTTTTTACTTCCCATATCGGAAACCTGTACTGGTTTTCATATAATTGTTATAATTGTCGCGTCCGACAGAAGTCAAAAAGTTCGAAGTAACCTTGCTGAACGAAATGAGAAGGGAGACGATTGACCAGAATTACACGGTAAATTATCCATATTACGAGCGATTTTCCCTACCGGGCGAATTAACTTGACACGAGTATTTGAATACAGAGTTTCTTTCAAGCGGTAGTATTCCCCCGACGTCGGAATTAATTTCCACGAAAGCCGTTTCCCTCGTCCTGATTAAATCCCAACAAAACCCTCGTTTTGGATCTCCTTAAGGAGGTGTATTATTAAATCTCAACCGGGTTTTTGTGTCCGTACTTTTCCTTCACTCTCCATACATGTACGTCGTCGTAAAGGGCCTAATCTGATACTTCGACGACTTGCCGTAGTAATTTCCTTGCTCCCTTGTAGTCAAGCAAAGAATAATAATTGCGCGAAAAGGAGGTGGAAATTGCTCGGAAGTCGGATGGGGGACGGGCGGGTTATACGACCAATAGTACAAAGCAAACAACCTGTACGGAGCGGAAGCCGATGTTTCAACTAGAATTAATGTCAAAGCGAGGGTACGAAATAGACAAACAACGAGCGAGGGGAAACGTTACGTCACGTTTACAAACGTTGACTCTGGTTTTGCCTAACTCCATTATATCCAGCGGGGCCGTATTATTATCATAAGATGCATAAAAACTATCAACCGACATAAACAAAGCCTTAACTACCACACTCCGTAGAAATAATAAATGTAGATGTGATGTGATGCAGATCGCAAATCACAGACTATGAGATTATTTCCCTTGTCTGGAATTTGTAGTTTTAGAATCTCTTCTACAAGACAAAATATATTGTGAAGAACCAATTAATCCACAACAACATGGATTTTTTATAGAAAGATCCACCATTTCCAATTTAACGACTATATCTCAGACATATATCTTGATTTTTCAAAAGCTTTTGATCGCCTAGATCACAAGCTCCTTGATTTTGTATTTTCCGAATCGCTTGTTAATTTGTTTTCTTCATACCTGTCTAACCGCGGTCAGCATGTCTACGTCTATCGTCATACTTGCGATGAATACACTGCTTCTTCAGACGTTCCTCAAGGCTCAATATTGGTGCCATAATTATTCAACATTTTCGTTAACGACATTTTTTGAAAAGACTTTGAGTTCAGTTTTTTGATTCAGAGGATTGTCCTATTCTCCAGCGTAGTTTGAAGCAAATCAAAATCAAAAAATATTTTCACCTATTTTCTCAATGTGCTTTGCGCGATTTGGCCTTTTCCTCGCAATCCATTAGTAAGGTAAAAACGTTATTGGCCCATTAACTGTAATTATTAATGTCAGTATTTTCCTTTTTTCTTGTTTCTTTTTATTAGACTTAATGCTTTTTAAGTTAAGTTTTAGGTTTTGTGATATTATCATTACTTGCAATGTAACTCTTTAATACTTTGCACGACAAGCCACTTGTTAGTTGTGCTTCATACCTCTTAGGAAGACTCGTTTAAATAAATAAATAAAAAACGAAATATACCGGAGAAGTAGAATTACAAAAAATAATGCTGATTGTTGAAGGACACTTTTGTTTTTATCAGTATGGTAAAATAATCCAGGAGAATATTAATATTATAAAGCTTAAAATTTTTACTTTTAATAATTCGGTTAACAATATCCTACAAATATCTTTTTCATCGCAACAAATCATCCTCCCTCCAACAGCGAACAAAGTATTTCATTTGTTGTTCCCTCAGTCTCTTACAAGCTTCTCGCAATGAGGGTGGTAGTTATACTACAGGTCATGTTACAGGAGTGATTTAAACATTTTCAATTTGGGGCTACTTGTCGGCTAAAGCCCCGCCTCTTTGGGCGTAGCCTCTATTTTAACTTGTTCCTTGAGGCGTGGCGTTTGTTCGCTCTTTACAACATTTATTTTTATCCTTATCACGTAAGGGTTTTCCGCTAGGGGGGGGGGGGTGGAAAGAAAGCTGGAGTAAACATTAATTAATTGGCATTACAATAAACTTATCGTTTTTTTATTAAACCAATTAATATCAATTAAACTCTAATTAACTGAGAGAGTTTTAATTAAATCAATAAATATAAATTAAATTGATATATTTTAAATAAATCAATACGTTTTAATTAAATCCGAAAATTCCCAGCGGGCAGAGCTTTCCACTTCGACAATCGCCCTTTACCGATTTGCAATACGCTCCCACGCGTCGCGACGCCTTTGTTTTTATTTTTATCCGCGCCAGTGACTTGAAGAAAGGACAGGGTGGCGCGTAGAAATTTAAAATACGAATTAGCGCCAAAATTTCCCAGCCTGACATAGATGCAGCTAGAGTATCACGATAAAACTTTGCCTTCTTTTAAATATATATCTTAGTAGGCTGCAAAAAAAAATGAAGTCTTGCGTCAAATAGTTTTTTATTGACAGCATTTTAAACAATATGTGTCATAAAATTGTTGACAAAAGATGGGCTAGCACCTAAAATTATTAAATAAAGTTCTCCTTCGTATTCTGTAGTGAAAAAATGGGCAAAACGTTTCGAATGGGGCAGGAGTCCCTTGAAGATAATTCAAGAACTGGTCGACCAGTGGAGGTCATAACGGAAGATATTGTTGCGATTGTGGAAGAGGTGCTATTGAGTGATCGACGTTTAAAGGACAAGGAAATCTCAGAAATTACTAAGATTTCTGATACAAGTGTTAGTGCAAGATGGGTTCCTAAAAACCTTTCGGCTATTCAAAAACAACGCCGTGTCGAGTGTGCGCGTTCTTTTTTGGAACTCTGTGGGTCGGAACCGAAGCCTGTAATAGAAACTATTGTGCCGGGAGATGAAACTATGGTTCTCTATCGAAAAAAGAATCAATGGAGTGGCGCCGTAAGAGTGAAGCACCCCCAAGAAAATTCAGAGTCTGCCAGTCAGCAAAATAGGTGATGGCCACGATCTTTTGGGATTGTGAAGGAATTCTTTTGATATATATAAAGAAACTAATACCACTGTCAATGGTAAATATTACGCAAGATTATTACATAAATTGCGAGACTGCATACTTGTAAAACGTCGAGGAAAACTGACCAGAGACGTGCGTCTTTTGCACGATAATGCACCTGTCGATACTGCCGGTATTGCATAAGCCGCCATTTTAGAGTGTGTGTTCCAACAGATAGATCATCCTCTCTAGAGTCCAGATATGGCCCCCAGCGACTATTATTTGTTTGGATGTGTGAAAAAGGACTTACGTGGGATTCAGTTGTTAATAAAGAGATGTAATCAGGGGATTATATTGAAAAATAATAAAAAATTGTTACTCTACTTTGTTTCTTTCATATTCAGGCCGGGAAATTTTGGCGCGGCCCTCGCAACTTTTTTTTAATGCAACTGCGAATGACTTCCACTATTGTTCATTGATTTGCTCCTACCGTTCTTATATTAGTCTTTTCACGTCCTCATTGGATCTTGTGTAATTCTGTGGTTAGTTAGGAAACTGTAATTTTGCTACTTCCAAGGAGACGGAGGGCTCAGAAGTAACCAAAAGACTCTACTTGCCGGCAAAAGAAACTTTTCCTAAATAAACTTTTACTACTCCACCATCGAATGAAACGCACTATAGCGAAAACTACGATATAATAATTTCCTTGTCGTTTCATTTCGAAAAGTTCGCATCTGTGGCGGAAAATAAAGCCGAATCGCGTTCGGATGACGTCCGTGATTGCGTCGTCGCGGCGCCTGAAAAGAAGCGAAACGTCTCCGTTGAAAATTGAATAGGGACCGAACAAATGAGACCCGCAGCGATCGGGGAATACGTTTAATTGTGCAAGACGGTTTTGTGCTTTTTGTATCCTGAATGCGGAAATGCATCGTCGACCGTTCCGTCCATTATCAGAAGTGGGACCCGGTGTACGAAAATTGCCGTATACGAATAAATGTCAAAGCGTTTCGAGTCTGCCAACGACAGACGATTATTTTCGAGGATTGTTTATCCGGATCCAGGTTCAGATGTCAAGTTTTCATTTTTTCATCGATTTGGGCCATATTCAGGACCAGAATATCTCGTTTTTATTATTTTATTCAGAAGAATCAAAAACGTTGATAATCAAACAAAATTCCATTTACAACGTATAAGACATCACTGAAAATTTGGTTGCTTATTTTTTTTAAATTATTTTATCGTTTACAAAAAAATCCGGTAAGGCCAAATAGGACTAAACGGGTTTAAATATTTTATTGCATTCGTAATCTCTTAATAGGCCCAACATACAGTGTGTCCCACTTAAAAACTGTACACCCTTGTAAAATCTTTGTTCATGGTTATATTTTGATGTTTTTTTTTGTTGGATTGGTCTCTGAAAAGTAGCACCAACACCTTGTTTTACTTATTGCTTCAACTTAAAGTCATGGCCAACTGAGACTGTTTAAAATATCGTATGCGTCCCGCTTAAGGGTGTACGTCGTTGTAAAATATTTGATTAAATTTTATATAAAAAACGGCAAGTTAATTTCAAACCTTTCTTGCATAGTAAACCATCCTGAGTTAATGAAACTCTGACTGATATGATCGAATTTCCGCAAACCATATGCAAACCTCAGACAAGCATTCTGCAATTTTTGGAGCGAATCTCTTTCCCTCTGAAATAAGACCGGCCAATACACTGAAATACAATAATTAATACGTGACAAAACCAGAGTATCACAGAGTCTCAATCTTATGCTTGTATCAAAGACGTCCTTATGCAAATATAGGAGCTTAAGTTTGTAAAAACATTTCTGAACTACGTCAGAGACATGATTCAGAAACTGCAAATCACAATCAATCGTTAAACCTAGATTTTTGCACTTATTAACCGGACTAATAATAGTTCCGTTTAGGTTTACTATAAAATCATTATTACTAACAATCTCGTCCCGACGCCGTCCAAATACCATCAGTTGTGTTTTTGATTCGTTAAGTTTCAATCCATGGGCGGCGAAGACTCGACTGACGATTTCAAGATCTTCATTGAGCCTTGCAGCGACTTGATCCAGATCATTCGATTGGAAAGAATGTTAAAGCTGAGTATCGTCCGCATATTGATGTGTCTTGCAGTGTTTGAGAAAACTAGGAAAGTCGGACGTGTATAAAGAAAAGATTATTGGTCCCAAGATACTCCTTTGGGCTACGCCCTCTGATACAACACAACACTTGGACGCTTCGCCAGCCAATACAACACTATGAACGCGATTTGCAAAGTAGTTTTAAAAAAAATTTAAAGTTAGATATTTTGGTCTGGGTGATGTACCCAGACCAAAATATCTAAGCTTAGCAATTAAAACTTTATGAACAACGGTGTCGAAATAGTCCAGTAGAATTAAACAAGTGTTTTCGATGTTGTTGTGAGCTCTAAACAAATCATCCACAATTGTCAGCAGAGCGGAGGCTGTACTGTGGTTAGCACGAAAGCCTGACTGAGTGCAGGGTAGAAGCCCTCTGTTCTTCGAAAAGGACCTACAGATTATAGACTCCAATACTTTCGACATTGTAGGCAGTATAGTAATAGGACGAAAGTGTGATATGTGGCTAGGAGAAGTGCGTTTGGGAACGGGCACCACACGCCCTATTTTGCAGGCAGTCGGAAAGTTACCAGTAAAGATACATTTGTTCATAATATATGTAATGTGAGGGCTCAAATATGGAACTAGATAGAGAAGCCTTTTCAATCTCACACCATCAGCGCCAACAGCATTGCTCCTAAAGCCCAAGATTATTTTCTCGATTTCCTCTGAGTTAACCGGTTCAAAATCTAAACGCACACCATGATCTCCCAAAAATTTATTAGCAGAAGTGTGTTCAATAAGCGAATCATAGCGATTATCATTAGGTTGGGAAGCATTGAAAAAGAGACTACAAAAATCTTGAGCGCTTCCAAAATCACCAGCCCCCGATTGGGGGTTTTTCGCAGTGCTAACATTAAGATATTTTAGAGTTTTCCAAAAATTCTTTTGATCATGCTGAAAAGAATATTTCAAGTAGGCTTTCTTTTAATTTTTAACTGCCATATTTACCCAGTTTCTTAACGTTTTGCACTCATTTCTTGCGATTTCGGAGTTGCTCTTTTTATACCTCATCATCATCTTTAAATTGTCGGTGAGCCGTGGAGCCGGAGCCTTAGTAATTTTGGAAGTTTTTAAAGGAGCATGTTTTTCGAACAGCTTGAGAAGTTCATCATTAAAGAAATCAACCATAAGATCGATATCATCAAACAAATAAATACAGTCCCAATTAATAAGATGCAAGTCAGCTAAAAAGGTGATAATCGAAACGGAGCTTGTTTAAATTTAGTAACTTTGATAGTACAAAAAACTAAATGATGATCAGACACCGGAGTCATATCCAAAACTCCTGGATTACAGACCACGTCAGGTGAGGAGGATATAATTAAGTCAATCAAGGTGCGAGAGGTCTGTGTCACTCTGGTAGCCAGGACACAATTGGTCTTTGTGGATATATTTCACTGAAAGACACTAACGATTTTCTTAAAATTAAATATGATTAGAGAGAATTAGATATGAACTAAACAGACTTTACAACGCTGTACTTTTTTAATTAATTTTTAATTCTCATCCAGTAATGAAAATAACGGAAATATCAAAAGTGATTGACGTCGGTATACTGTTTCCTTTATACAACCAAGTTTGCCATGGAGAAACGAATATTCGACAGTCAAATTCACTCGCTAATTTGTATTGCCATTTTGTTTACGTTGTATCTTTCGAATACTAAGATGTATTAATGCAGTTATTTCAAGATGATACTAAAAAATAAATTTCCTTTAAAAAGTATTTTTTATCATTATTTTTTTGTTTAATTAAAATTTGTTATTTACAAGCATTTTAATATTTATTTTTCGTAAAACATTAAAAACTTTGGTCATTGGTCTAATTACTTTTTAATTTTCAAATTGAAAAAACCTTTAAGAGTAATTCTCGATTTTTTGCTTCAGAAAAGTGTCAGTTAGCAATGACTTTTGTGAATATTATATAGTAAGATAGTAAGATCTATCTAGCAAAAAAAAAAGAGCAAGAGAAAGAGCGAAACACCTAAATATTTTCTGCCACATTCAAAGAAAAGACATAATTAAAATGGCCGTAAGATAACAGAGTTTCATATAGCCCAATAACTGTAGTTCTCCCGCCCAACAGATTAAAGAAGAAGAGGACGATCGATTACTGGTTCATTTGGCCATACAAATCAGACTTACAAATATTGGTATATATAATTCAAAATTCCAAAAAAATGCCTTCGTAAAGCAGTAATTAGTCATGAAATGATGACAGATTCATTAAACAGCCACAGCGGGATACCCGATCATATCTGGCCTGGATACCAGCGTAAATGTAAGACAATTGTATATCATTGGTTACTCTCACCCTCTTCTTGTCGAAAACAACTCTGCTTTCGCTCGATGCTAATTATAAAAGTACTTGCCGTCGTATGCAAATATTTCGTAATGTCGCCATCTCCCCGGTGCTCAACAGGTCCCCCTAATTCGCTATTAAATAAGCGGGAAGGGACGACGGCGACTGGGGCTGAAAAACAAATTTACAGATGTATATTTGATGGATCCGATTTTGAGAAAACGGGATTTTGTTTAACGGCCGCCTCGAGGCGCCGTAATTTGCTTTTTTTGTGCGTAGCAAAGTTTGTTTTCGTTTCGGCGGCGGAGGCGGCGATTATTAGACGGCGCGGGCGGCGTTTTTGCCACGAGTCTGGGACAATAGAATTAAACGACGGCCATTTGTATTTGAAATTTGGTCGTTGAAATAGGAGAGAATAGATAGTAATTGGTATTCAGAGCGTAATTTTTATAATCATTTATAATTTATAATAATTTATATCCAACGCTATTCAAATTTAACGTCATACGTGGACGACACACCATCACTGAAGAATGTGAAAATGGAAAGTCGGCAAGAAGAAGAATGACCGCCAAAAGTCTCGTATGCTGAGTCAGAATGGATGAGCGGCATGCCGTTGCAGCTACGCAAAGGAACGAACGTCAAAATGATGTACACCGAACAGCTAAAAGCAACCAGTAATGTAATAGGTGTTCCAATACAAATATGTTTTGAGTTTTGGGGAGAGTTCTATTACGCCACCCCTTCAGAAGTGGGTTAGTTCCGTGTCCAGAGTAGCAAAAGCAATACGAATTATTAGTGGAAATAGTGTGACACTTACACAAACGGTGCCGCGATGAATCTTACAAGAGATTCGAACGGACATAATGTGTCGAGTCTATTCCTGAACTTTCGAAAGGTACAGTGAAGTTGCAAGAAACTTTAATTAATTTAATCGCTGCCCAACAACAAGAGATTGCTCAGTTGGCGAAACAAAGATGGCGATGATGTCATCGTCACATTCACAGAAAACGTCAACGCCCAACCTTCGCGTAGCAGTCGGATCAAGTATGCAAGCGTCAACATCAACATTAAAATTAACCAGCTACAATCCGCATAACAGGCTCCTACGCTAGTTAGAAGACGCTAATGAATTTAAAGAAGAATTAAACGTCAACGATAATTTAATGATTTGATTTTTGTACTGACCTCATCACTGCGTTTTCTAATAAAGAAACACCCGGGGCTCGAGCACTGCGTGATTATGGAAACCAGAAAATTTGCAGTATATACACCTCACTCCATAGAAACACTACCTCAATCCGATTGTGAGGTTATGACATTACTAAGCGAATATGATGCAAAACGAAGAAACAAACCGTGTGTTGGAAAGTGATGAGATGCCTAAAAGGAAATTTCGTCTTGGGGAAAGACGAGAGATAAGTATCGGAATGACCCAGAAGCACTAAACGCAGTTCGAAAAGAGATTCCAGGTTCATCCAAAGTTACAATTTGCAACCATTGTAAGAAAATTAACAACAGTGAAAGGGATTGTTGGTATAAAATTGGGAATCCCAAAAAGACATTTTTATTAGAAAAAATAACGCCATTTAAAAGCAAGACTAACAGCGACGTTAAAAAGTAGTGCGCTCTCGAAGCTATAATCAAAACAGCCGATAAGGTCCGAGCTTTCTCGGGATTTGGGACACAAATTGTTTATCCAATTTAATCACTGGTATGCTGACTTTGAGTATGGATATTACTTATGCGGGCGTACCGAATATTGTTATTCCAGGGACTGTTGACCTAATTATTGGATGGGATGAATTACACCATAACCTACATCCTTCATCATAATCAATATCTCGAACGTATTGACTTCAGCAGGTCTGGATATTTTGACTACAAAGAGGACTTGAAATTACGAATAGAAAGTCAAAGGACTTTTACAAAAATAAAACTCCCGACCATATTATGACAATAAACTTGAAGGACATTACTCCAGTGGCGTATCGACCTCGTAGAGTAAAGACTTGAAGTTAAGACAATATGACCTTTGAGTTGCGGGTATAATTCGTGAAAGTCGATCAGAATATGTAAGCCCTATAGTTGGATCATAAAAAAAGAGTGGTGAAAGTACTACACTCGATATGAAGTCCGGCTTCTATCAAATGCAAATTGAAGAAGGATCCAAACACACCACGCCATTTGTTACACTAGAATAAAAGCCTTCGTTCACCTTGATGACGTACTGGTGGGTTCAATGAGCATTGAGAAAATCTGGACGATGTAGTTCATGCGCTATCCACTAATGTGTTTGCTATGAAACATGAAAACAATTTGGACTGCGGAGAAAAAAAATGGATTGTCGTACTTTCTGCGATAGAAGAAAATATAAATTCCACAATCCATTCAGTAACAGGTTACACAATGAAGGTGTTACATCATGCCATATATCCGAGGTTGCTGGCCACTCAGCGAGCGATAATTTTGTTGATCCAGACAAAGTTACAGAGACTCGAGGGCCTTGTGTCTGTGAAAGATTTTCAACTAGCCGTCGGAGGACAATTGAAACCGAAACACAGAGGACCATTATTGAAGAAAAAAAGTCTAAAAGAGATTCATAATGGCAATTCAGTGACGTCTTAAAGTAACACTTTCAGCACTTGTGATCAGTGGATAACTAGGTATTCTAGTGTGGAGAGTTAAAAGCATTGTTTATTAGAAAAAATACATTCAATGTTCCAATGTCGACGCTTTATATAAGTCTGTTCATTGTTGAAGACTGTCCACATAAAGTATTACGGTGACCCAAATAAAATGAGTTAACAAATCTCAAAGTGATGACTGGACATTAATATTGAGATAATTACTTGTTACTGTGCTGCAAATTTTGTCCCAATAGATTATAAAGCGCAGGAAAATCGACAGAATCAAAGAGAATTTTTTATTTAAGACGAATTCTCTTCAGTCTGTCAACATATACCTGAAAGTAGGGCACTAAACAAATGCACTGCTTTTTAAGCGGCTAGGTACAAAGGAGAAATTTATAAATCCAAGCATTTAGTAAATTTTGTTAGTAATCAACCCAATTTGGTCAGAAAACAAAAAAAACACCGAACATTTATCATCATCCCTACTGGTAACCGGACGAGTGACAATGACGAGCCGGTGCTAAGCTACAGAAGAATTGCACAATGATTCAAACCGTTTTGCTAATATAATTAGATCATAAAATGGCGATTTAATACATGAATATTAACTACCGATATCTGCTGCTAACAAGAGAAAAAAGTCACACAGTTGTTCAAGAGGTGTAACAGATTAATGTTTAAAAAAGGTCTATCGACTAAATTCATCCAGTACAAAGCAGTTTACCTACTCTGACCCCCCGACGATTTTCGTTTGTTCAGAAGCGCAGAAAAACCTTAATCTGCGTTCAGGTTCAGACCGACCCTTCCGTAGTCCCTTCCGTCGGCCTATTTCCAACTTGATTTGGTGCTAAACGCTTGAGCAGATTTTTTTCACCCCTGTCAGATTCGGCTCGGAGAGATGTTTTGCCCGTACCTCCCTAATCACTTGTCGGTCCCCCCAAAGCTCGGGAAATAGTTTCGCACTTTGCGGGGTAGTTTTTTGCGGGACACCGCCACCCACCCCCGAAACTTCAACATTTTTGACAACGAACTCGTTCTCGGGGGTGTGCAAAATCTTCAGCGAAGCGCGTATATGGTGCGCAAGTTTCGCATTCAAATCGGAAACGTTGATGAATATTAATAACGTTTCCGGCTAGTCTTTCGTCATTAATTACGGCGAATAACTTTTAAGGCCCTCGTTCCATAATTAGCTGTATAGAGTCTAAATGGAACTGGGTCGTCCCGAACTTCCACTTTAATATCCGGAACGCTCCGGGTTTAAAGGGAAATTTGTTAATTCCGTCGCTTGTATTCGTTTTTTTTTTCGCCGTTTCGCGAATTATTCACGAGCTTTTAAGGCCACGGTCCTGGGTCGCCAGCTGACAGCCCGACGTTAATACGACGTCAATTATTGGTCCCTAGTTACGTCGATTTCACTTTGTCTCCGACGTTTGTTTCACGAAAAAATGGCGAAAAAATATCATGGACCGTGTACAAAGTAAGCAGTTTGTTATGATCTTTTAAGGAAATTTATATTTGCGTCAGACAAGATAAAAAAAAAAAATAAAAATTCTTCTCAAAAATACACGCAAATAGAGATCTGGGAGTTACCATTCCGAATTATCTTCAGAAAATATCTGAATTGGTTGTCTAATACTGTTTCCTTGTCTGTTGTACAGTCAGATGATATGGTGCCACTGAAAGGAAAAACTGTTCACAATTCGACGGATTATGACAGACACTTCTTAGTCAAGTTACAATTTGATATTTAGGACGTAACTAGTTTATGTAATGCTTTACTCAAAAACTAAAATGTTTATTAAAGTGAGAAAGATTTGGAAACAATGTATAACCCACGTTTTGGATTCACAATTCGACGGATTATGACAGACACTTTTTAGTCAAGTTAGTTCCAGTAGAGCTTCAAAAATTTAAATGTTTATTAAAGTGCGAAGGATTTGGAAAAGAGAATAACTTACGTTTTGCATAAAATCGACAGTTTCAGCTAATCAAATGCCTCCAGGGTTGTTCAAAATCGCTGAAATTTACATATTCGCGTCTCAGTGACAAAACGGCGGTAATCAAATTACGATTGAAGTCATCATTATCATAGCAAAAAAAAAAACAACAGCAAAACATACGCTTAATTAAAACGTAAAAAGTAAGTACAATATCACTAATATTTGCTTACACTATTAATATTTTTGAACGATTTAAGTGAGAGCGAATTATAAGAAACATTTCTTCTTCTTTACGTTCATTTTCTCATTGCCAACGTTAATCGTAGACATGTCTTTGCTGGTTCCTAATCAGCGCTAAATTTGGATATTTTATTGTCAAAAAATCATATCATATGCATGGGATAATAAAGATTAGCTTTAATTATGTGTCTATGTTTAAAAAATATAGCAAAAAGATCTACTACGTCAAAAATTTGAATAGGACACTTAGCCTAGCTAAATTAATCTATACACGATACAACAGGGATACTCCCTATTTCAAACAATGATCCATCATTGGTGGGTACGATACACAGCGACGCATCAAAAACTTTCCCAATAAACCGAACGCCGCGGTAGGTGTTAATATAAATGAGATTTCGATTAGCAATCTAACAAGTTTAAAAGCGGAACGCCGGCTGAAGGTTACCGGAAATGGGTTCCGAAAAGCTTCCGACTCTTAGGAAACTTTTTATCGACTTCTTCGAGCTTTAATTCCGAAACGTTCCTCGATTTTAAACGTGACTGTAGCAATCAATTCGCCTGTTGATCGGAGACGGGTATCCATTTGTCGTGAAACGCTGCCGTTACTGGCATTCAGCACCGTCTCTGGTTGGTTAAACTGACACGGCCAATCCGTACACTCATTTTTCTCCGTTCTAACTCGAAATTCCTTATTAAACGAACTCGGCGATTTAATTCTCTGTGCCACTCCAATCGACAAGCATTTTCTGTCTCAAGTTCAATTCCATAGTTTTTTTGCTGTCCCCTGCAACACGGGCCATTTAGTTAACTTCATCGTGACAAACTAGGCCAGGAAAAGATTCCCTTTCGAGAGGGGGCTGAGACATTCGATCATCCCTATCGGATCCCGTTAAAGAGATTAATTTAAAGAATCGGTGAAAAAACATTTCGTGAACCACAATTTCAAACCACAAGCAAGAATTATTTCTGGTAACAAATTCAAGCTGGGTCATATAAAACTTGCGAATTGCCTCAATGAGTAGGGCCATTAAAGATATGAGTTAGGCCATCGAATTTACCACATCCAATATTACCCAGACTGTCAAGGCAGTAGCAGTGGTTTCTTCTAAGGGGGTACACAAGTTATGACCTTAAAGTCGTAACAAAATATGAAGGTTCCAACCGACCAATTGGTCTGCAGCATGATTTAGTTTAATGCCCGTGTATTTAACACAAACGAATATCTTTATTTTGATTCCTTGTTGGATCGCTTTGCTGATGTTGAAATTTAGTAATAAACCAACAATAAATAAACAGTTCAACAGGAAGACCTTGAGTAATCCGAAAAAAAAAACAGCAAGTGTTCAAAATTCGGGTAAGAAATTTCCTGGAAATTTCTTTACTCATGTGAAAAGTTTGGGAATTATCTTAACTGAAAAGGGAGAAATATAGAAACACGGGGGTAGTATATGACTTTTCTAAAATTGACCCAATAATCTCGAATCTTTACTAGGACAGGAAGGACTATTCATTTGAAGAAGGTGAAATGTTCGTTACAGTATACGAATAAACTTCTGATGGCAATTAAAACTTTATGGTTATCGCCGCTCGCCGCTTTATGCAGATATTTAGACGCCAGCAGCGTTTTCGTCTGTTGCAAATCCATTTCAAACGCTTCCCTCAAGAGGATATTATTTGGGGGAGATATCATAAACCCCACAGCTAGTCTTAAAGATTGTTAAGTTGCGTTTTTGTTAAGATCAGCTGGAATACTATTTACGAATCTCCTGTGTTAGGCGAATGCTGCTGAGTTTATTTGTCATAGTGTTAACGCTATTTTCTGTTCTTCCTCACTTCACTGAACAATTAAAAACCAAACTCTGAATATTATTTCAGACATACTGAAATCCGAGAATCGGAAATCAAACTTTCCCTTCTTAATTATGGCTGCATTTGAGAGGAAAGCCCTCGACTCCTTTGATCTAAAACCAACATTAAGTTAGCGCTACGTTTTTAACACTCAACAAACTTTTTAACCTACGCATTACCATCGAATTAAAAACTAATAACCACCACCCATTCATAAATATTCTCGTTAATATAATATCCGATGTCATATCATCATTCAGTCCAAAAATCGACAGGACACAAAATATCACCTAGGCTGAAACTACATGTAAGAGACTTAAGACAAATAAACTCATCAGCATCAGCATCAGCATAAACATTAGAGATTTAAACGTTCCATTACAAAATAAATCTCAAGATAACCTTCGAAAGCAACCCCACATTTGCCATTGTTGTTCTTCCTTACATTCAAAATATTACTGACTTCATATCTCTACATAAAGTCAAAATCAGATTTACTACTTGTCCAAAAACCTCTCAACATCTTCAGCATCATTCGAGACAATTCTCATGCCCCTTCTTTACTCTGCCCTCCTCAAACAGTATATAAGCAGGTACAGAGCAGAATGCAAGCCCGACTCAGTTAAGCTCTGAAGAAGCCAACAGTCAGGGTCAGCAAGTACAATCAATGAATAGTAAGGTCATCTTCGCAAATTGATACGCATGCGTGGAAGGCACGGACCGTACGATCTAATCTGTGGTCCCGTAGAACGATTCTTCTTCTTGTCGAGCGTTTGGCCTGTTGTCCTATTGAACAAGCAACCAGATTAGGGTTTGTTTTTTGTGCCTTTTCCACTGCGATAAACTTAATTTATGAGGGCCCTTTGTTCAAAGGTCCGGGGATAGCTCGTTCGGATAATAGCCACGGCCGACGAGGGATATACGGCAACCAGTTATTGAAAGGGGCGGCGGTTTTTGGGTAAATTATGTTGTAAACGAGCCGGTCGCTTGTACACGCCGCGATGTTTTCGAATTCGAACGAACCTTTTTGCGGTTTCAGATGATTACACTTCAGGTCGAACGGTTTGTCCGCCATTTTGCAGTTGCCCCGCGGGCGCTGTTGCCGATTGATAATTAGTTGGAAACTTTAATTAGTCGTAATATTAAAATCGGTTTACGTCAAACGCAAGTTTGTTTGCCGGAAAAGTTCCCGATCTCCGCGGGGGTGCAGAAAGCTAATTACGTTTTTTTCTAGCTATCGCGATACTGTAGATCCCACGCTGCCTAGCCATTTAATGCTTGGAAATAACTTTTTTCTGCATCGCAGATTAATATTTTCATAGCCGTGCAGTTTTTAACTGCGCTTTTTTTCCATCGCTGTCGTCAAAGACAGGTTTAATTTAACGTCACCCACGGCTTAACCACAACCGGATATAGTCTATTTGATTGGGTGGTATAGTAGATAGTAACAGAATTTCACATCCTCCATACTGTCCTACACACCCAAAGTTTTTAGAATATATGTGCCTCACTCGAAGCCACGCCTGCAAGTTCCTGCCTCCTTCCCCGCGCCGCTGCCGCTGCTGTTGAGAAGTGAAATCCGTACACCGTGCTTTTTATTTCTGGTCGATCTGTTTGTGATCACAGTTTAAACTTACTGCATTTCTTCTTATCGTCAGAAGACTGTAAATACTGTACATTTAAAAAAATGTTTAGTTCATAATACATGTGAAATATGTATTATCTTTAGTAACTCTAATACATAACGTACTACAGAAACAAAGTTGTAACATCTAAAATCGATACTTGCATAGAAATCGGTCCAGTGCAAACATTCGACTTTAACTTTAACTTAAATTTGGTTATATGAGTATAACGAGAGCATCAAACGTTTTTAATAATTTGGTTAGTGTTTAAGTTTATTTGTTTGATGTATACTACACCGCAAAAAGCTGCTCAAATTATTGCTTCAAATACGGTCTTAACCAACCTGAATTTGACACGCGCAGCAGTTCGAAAAGTGTGTTAAAGTTATAAAGAGACTGGATCCTTTGATAGGCGACCTGGAATAATAGGAATTCGTCATCTTAATGCGGTTCAAGTGCAACTACATATCCGTGAAGAACACCCGTAATTGGTCCAAAATCTGAATTGGACATGGGAACAATGGGGTTCTGTTATGTTTTCAGATGAGAAGACCAGCAGAATGCAGATGTGCTTATGGAGTGCAATTTCTATGGATTCTGTTTTCATCTGTAGGTCTATCTATGGTTAAGGCAGAGGATGTGTAAATTATACTAGGTACATCGAGGAGATTTTAGCGGCTTCTGTGATTCTTTAAGTCGACTACATTGGAGAAGAATTCGTTTATATGCGTGATAGTACCAGACGGCACATTACGAGAATTGTGTGACATTACATTGAAGAAGTCAGCATGCAGTCCCGACCTCAATCTAATCGAACGTTTATCGGATAAGCTAAAACGAATAATTCGAGTTTGAATTCGTACCCCAACCTCTATCCCAGAATTTATTATTGCAGTGGAGGAAAAGTGGTTTAACATTTCACAATAAACAATACGAACTTGATAAGATCAATGCCTAATCGTATATTAGGTGTTATTGTTGTTGTTTTTTTGATCTGATGACTGGTTTCTAAAAGAAATGTAAATAAAGTGAAAAGGTTGTAATGCTATGCACGCACAACAGGGTAAAGACCGAACGTCCTGGGAAACCTAAACGCCCATTTTCAACAGACTTGGTAAGCTACAAATCTACCTGAAGGGCCATTGCCCGCTTAAAAGAAGTCTAATCTAATGGGAATGGAAGAAAACATTGAATCCAGATTGTGCCAAGGAAGAGACGATACCGCACGTGTTGTAACAATGTGAAGGTCTAACGAGCTATACCGAGGAGTGGTCTAATCAGAGACACATAAGATAATATTACTATGGAGGGAGGAACGGGTAGCAGTGACGGAAACACTAATCGTTAACTTTCCCAATCTGAATCATTCGGAAGATGTATTTATTAGTAAATTTAACAGTTTTAAAAGAAATATTTATCACATATATAAGATATAAAAATGTGTAGGCCAAACAAATTAAATTGATTAACACTTAAATGTCATCAGCTCAATTTTTTTAAGAGCTAAGTGCCATTAGACTCGCCTGTTTAAGATGCAGTAATATTAGTATTAGTTGCAAATTTAAGTGTTCTCATAAAAATATTCTTAAAATTCTCCTATGGAAGCCACAGTTCGCTTTTGAATAATTGACATCCCCCGTTAAGAGCGCCATATGGCAGCAACATCGATGTTGATTAAAGTTTACTTATGCTATACAGAGAAGTTGTATTTTTTTAAATCCACAACCCAGAAATCAAAATTTTAAGGTCGAAAATTGTGAAACTTTAAATTTATGTTCAAAAATTAAAAAACGAACTTTTCTTTAAAGCAAAATGAAATTTAAACTAATAAACCAACTTAAAAAAAGATAAGCTATTCTCTTGATTCGGGTTTAAAGGCCGTCGTCGATTGGAATTACTTCCTAACGTTTCGCTAGCACGAGTGGCGAGCTCCTTCAGAGGTCCTTCCATCTCCGATGTTGGACGTAGACTGACGATTTCTCCTGCGCAGGTTGTATTTATGCCGATTGGTGGTGGGCAGGGCTTGTTCCGCTTCGGTTGGTCTCGGGATATCGATCGGTACTGCTCGGGCGTTCCTAAGGATCGGGTTCCAGATTTGGTTGAGTTTAAGGGTCTCCTCCTTTCGGTTGAAATTGTGTGGGTGTTTTTGTATCTCAATGGCTTCCCTGACTAGTCTGTTGTGATAGCCGTTGACCGATGCTAGTAACTTACAGCTCTTAAAAGTGTATCCTCTGTTCCCCGCTCCCAGTGCGTGTTCAGCTACTGCAGACTTCTCTGTATGTCCTAGCCTGCAGCTTGCTTTATGCTCCTTAAGTCTCGTTCCCATTGATCTCTTGGTAGTCCCGATGTAGACCTTTCCGCATGAACACGGAATGCTATCACAACAGACTAGTCAGGGAAGCCATTGAGATACAAAAACACCCACACAATTTCAACCGAAAGGAGGAGACCCTTAGACTCAACCAAATCTGGAACCCGATCCTTAGGAACGCCCGAGCAGTACCGATCGATATCCCGAGACCCACCGAAGCGGAACAAGCCCCGCCCACCACCAATCGGCATAAATACAACCTGCGCAGGAGAAATCGTCAGTCTACGTCCAACATCGGAGATGGAAGGACCTCTGAAGAAGCTCGCCACTCGTGCTAGCGAAACGTTAGGAAGTAATTCCAATCGACGACGGCCTTTAAACCCGAATCAAGATAATAGCTTATCAAAAGCCTTAACCAATTTAAAAAAAGATCAACGAGAGTGGTGTCCCACCATTTATCAGATTTCTTGAAAATCCTTAAACGTCCATGCTTTTACCTATTTCCACCGTCGAACTAAAAACAGCACCAAAGGAAAACTGCATCGTATTCCACTCGGACGCTTAAATCGTCATCGATTTCGTATGCATTGAGTTCGAAAACCGATAAAGCTGAAAAATAACCCAATGTCCCCCTGAAAAATGGCAAATACGATTCCCACGGGCGACCGACCTGCGATATACGACCGCTACGTGTGTTCAAGGGGTATCAATATATTTTTGCATACGCGCTCCGCCACTGAATTTATCCCTAAACGGTGACGTTTATTTTCTAAAAATCGGCGAGTTCTTCGCCATCGTAGGCACTTACTAGAGAACCGGAAGGTCTGATTTATATACTCTGTACCACCTTAAGTTTCTTTCTTAATCGTTTAAACAATTCAACAGCAGAAAAGTTGAGCATTTAAAAAATAATATTTTACATACGCAAACCTCTTAGTTTCAAAAGTTACCACCCAAGTCCCGTTTGAGTTCCTCTAACAATCTTTAACAACAAACGAGATATATTTTTTTAATGAAATTCCCTGCTTATCTTTTCGTACGTTTCGTTGTAATGTTATTCAGTTTTACTATAGTTAAGCTCAGTATTAACGCAGAACATTTAAAGTCCCCTAAACATCTTAACATGTTTTTAATGTTTTATCTGTTGCTAGTTGTTTGTATAACATTTTTTTTGAGGTTTATTAGACGCAATTTGGAAATTAAAGAAATATTTCCTCTCAGAATTGCAGGGGCTAAATTTACTTGCCTATCGGTGAACCAAAAAGCTACAGTGATGGGACCATGAAACGTAAACCAGGAAACCATGTCGAAACTTCAAGCGTTTGAACTCTAGAATCTTGAAGATACAATGAATTAAGAAAATCATTAAAGAGGAGAATGAAAATCTTCACCGAAATTGTTATTATCGTGATACGCTTTAAGCTTCAATTCTTGAGAATAAAGGCAACTTACTCCATGGAAGAAGAGCGCCAGAAGATGTTCGCTTTGTCGAAATTAGTTTGGCCAGTCTTCGACACAACTGTTCCGAACTCCAACTACTATGAGAAGAAGAAGAAATACTTCGATGTGCAAGGCCAAGGTTTTGTGATCCATTTTCTAATTCTAGTTTTGCAGTTCCTAAGGTCCGGTGTCAAATATAGACTTTCATTTTTTGGTTTGAAGCAAGTACTAGTACTTCTGATAACACAAATGCTTGGGAGTCTCCACATCTTGCAGTTGGGGTGGTCATCTTCTCACGGTGAAGTTAGCAATATTATGAAAGAAAGCGAACGCCAGCACTCAAGCTTTGAATGATTTGGGTATCAGACCCGGACTCGCCACTCTTTTCTGAGGTAGTTTGGAATGGTCTACTGTCAACCAATGATACCTGCATTCATATTCTATTTGAAACCTACTGCAGACTTTTACGCATTATTTCACCTTTCGTAAAATGAAAGAGAGTAAACCTTTTTTCTCTCAATCCTGCTGACCTTGCTCGATATTTGACTAGCCGCCCCTAGAAAATTGATGGCTCAGTCCTGCTCACGACCCCACTAGACCATTCGCGGACTGTAAAGTTCCACTTACACGGAAGATATGTTGCTGGCTGCTAGAGACGATGAAAATTAACTCCAATGGAGTCGGAGCGTGAAGCGCACAAAAGAAACAACCCCTAAGCGACCCGGGATTCACAATAGACGACCCCTGGCGGCCGCCGCTTAAATTACGCACACATGTCGCGCCCGGAAGCTTATCGGCGTGTTAATTTGCGCGTATTACCGCCGTCACAAAGATGGCCGTCGGAAAACGACGGGCCCGTTATTAATCGGATTAAGAGTGTGAGGTCGCGGACCGACGCGGTAGGCATGAAATTAAAAAAAGGCAGGTTTTAATTACACTTGCACGGTGTGCGAGCAGCGCAACGTTGACTTTTTTTCTGACTTCTGTCTATACAGGGAGCAGGTTCAGGAAAACAATTGACGAAAAATAAAATAACAATAATGATAGTGTTTATTAAGAGATTTCAAGTTCGTATATATTTATTATAGCTAAAACAACGATCAAATTTACAATAAACATGATGGGGTATATTTTAATTTTTGAAAGAAACTTTCACAGGCAACTGTATTACTACTTACAAAACTTCTGGATTCCCCCTGCGTCGATCATTGTTGGTTTCTTCAGAGCTTCACTGAAACTTTAACAGGAGGAATCCAGAAGCTATGTAAAAAATAAGCTAACAGCATGATTGGCGAAACGTTAGCAAGTTCCACTCAAGAACAACCGAGGCAAAGAGGAATCCAAAAGTTTTGTAAATAGTATCTACAATCTTTTCCTTTAGGGCACTGTGAATTTCATACGAAAATACAAAACGATTCTTCAATGTAATAATCTTAACTAAGTAAGTAAAAATTGAAATAGGCACTTAGTTTCCAGAAATTTCAACGCAATAATTTTTTTAATATACCATCTAACCTTCAAAAAACATAAACTTATCGTGATTTTTATGAAGAATTTTTAAGAATGGACAGTAAAATGGAAGAGAGCATACCAGCTTAGAAGGAATATATGACTCAGAGGGTCTTTTTCATTCTTTAAAAGTTAATATATGCTTATTTGCATATAGCGTTTTGAGGGCTATGAAAAAACCCTTTTAGATAAATTAGACTGTAAATTTAAGATCTTTTTTTCTAATTGTAGCTTCTAGAGATTTACTGTTTGAACAATATCGAGAAAGGCTTTTAAGATCCAAATTAAGATTGGTTTCGACATTATCATAATTAGCTGAGCTTTGTTTGTGCAATAGCTGAGTGTTTCAGCAGTGGATTTGAGAAAATTCGACCACCTCAGACATGTCAGGGGCCCAAGAATTGAATCCCGTGGCACACCTGAAATAACTTAAAACGAATCTGACATACCGCTATTATTTCTAAAAAACTACCAAGGGATCCAACAGTGAATCCCAAGTGAGATCAGTATTTTTTCAGTATTTCGCCAAAAGCCTTACTGGTTTGATGCTATTATATTATGACTACCTGTATACAAAAGTACTGGCTGATGAACAATCTTTATCAACACCTTGCTAAGCATATACTGATGGATCTAAGATCATTGTCGAAGTTCTAAGCGAGACACGCTTTACATCTGCTACGATAAGACTCATCCGTCAACGAAGGCGGTTTATGAATTCGTCCGAAGTTGTTCGAATACGGCTCGTCACACCTCTAAGTAGTGGGGGTAACCCTAACGGGTTGTTATTTTAAGATTTGCTCAGGACGATTAATCAAGAGACGCGTTAGTCGTTTGTTACGGCGTCATCGTCGGAGGTTTTTCCCGACGAAGACGCTGTCTGTTGTCTGGCGGGTATAAATTTTCATTAACGTCCTCGGGATATTCTTTTAGCCGAGGACGGAGTCGGGATTCTGATATACCGACTTGTACGGCCTTGGGTAACAGAGGTTAACTAAATATATTTTATTCTCTGAAAAAGAAAGCTCAATATCCTAAACTCGACAACGGATAACAACTCGCTAACTCTCTTCACTTCACAACAATTAAATGACAGAGATATGGTCGATTGCGTCAGTTATGTCAGGGACCGCAGTATGCAAGAGTCAATCTACTTGACACGGCGACAGAGACGAAATGATTAAACAGATATTAACTCTAAAAAGCAACAGTAAATTTAGTAAAGATCATCAAACTTCGATAGGTCAAACATCGTTAAGTCGAATTTTTGATAAGTTGAACCGTTATGGGACAAAATATTTTGGAAGACGAACTTCGATAAGAGAAATATTTAAAAGAGACCATACAAAATTGTTTCAAGATGTCTGCTCAATTTTCTGCTTGGAAAGATGAAGATGATCTTCAACTAACATTTTCGAATAAAAATTTGGACTTCATTGAAAAAAGTTGGGTAAAATGTAAGTACTAATTTCATAAACAAAACAGTCTTGTAAATCCTTGCAATTCATCTGAATGTTATGCATTGCGCCAAAAACTAATAAGTGATTATAATATATAGTACAAAATTGAAAAAATGAAGAAAATACAGATATTTATTACTTATTCTTACATATAGTTTAGATTTTCCTTTCTCGTTTCAATCTCTGTTTCTTTGTCAGTTTCGTTCATAGTGTTCAAATATTTAATTTTTGTGTACTATCATGTATATATACGTTTCAGTAAAACTGTTTATATCTAATAAACTACTATACAATATCGACTTACGCAATGTGAATTCTGTATACATTCACTCAGTTTAGTTGACTCCAGAGAACTAATTATACCAACGAATAAAAAGGATCACTTTAAAATTTATAGATTGCTTGGCACCAAATTACCAAACTAGAGATGCGCAAGTGTATGTAACAAACACACAAACAGTAGGATTTTTATTGTTAAGCATGCAGATGTGTTTGTTGGATTTTCGAGATTTACTTGACATTGATTATATGTTGGCTTCTAGGACTGATTATTGTACACATATCACCAGTACTGCATAAAATAATGGATAACATAATGAAAATAATTAATGCTGTAATATTTGTTTCTGTGAACAAGTACAGATGCCTCTGGCATCTAGGTGCGACTTATCGTAAATCGTTTTTTAAACAAATACATTTGTAAAAATTGTAATTTTACCAGTAAATAACTAAAATAAATGTTTTTGGTTCCTTTCTTTTTTCCAGTTCCTTTCTTCTGCCAGTGTATTATATATTATTATCGTGTGAAGAGACTTGCAATAAAGAAATGTTAGGTAAAACCCTGCATTATAAAAAAAAAGAAGCAAAGGTAAAGTTGTCCCAACATTACAAAATTTTCTTCCTCGGACGACGTGGCATCGTTGCCCGAAATCCGTGACGTCTGGCGGCGGCAATAAAATGAATTATTAAATTCGCATTATCTATATGCGGCGTTAAACGCGCGAACGTTGTTTCGCGAAATACGCAACGCAATCGTTATTAACGTCCAGCTAATTAAATAAATTTTTAACGAAAAACGCAAACTGCGTCCGTTTGCCGGTTGGTGATTGCGATAAAACGCTTATATATTTTTGGTCGCTGAACTTTATGCAGTTGTTATTTGTAATAACGATAAATACTGGAAATTAGATTTTTCGTAGAGAAATTTTTGAAATACGCAATTATTTGGGAAATTTAGTTTTGGTCAGTCAGCATCATACAGTCATCATATTATAGAATTTTATGTGACATTTCAAAAAAATATAAAAAAAATAATTAAAATCCAATACCAGTTCCTGCTAAATAAATTAATAGTAATACTTACGTAATATCCTGTAGATCCTTTTACCAATTTCTTAAACCAAAGTTGGATAATCTTAAAATAAAGGACATGAAAACTGTTCCCTCAATGAAAAGCCTCTCTAAGTATACCTCCTGTTAAATTTAAAAATTTGTTTCAGGCTTTAGTAAAACGTTTCCCATTTAATAGTGATTTTCTTACTTCTGCGTTCTTATATCTGGAATGAGTTTTTGTTTGTCTATAGACATTGCCAATTATATTCGGATTTCAGAGACTGATTTTGCGTTATTATAAAAATTAGTAAATTTTTTCAGAAAAATTACGGCAATGTGACAACTCAGTTAGTTGTGGGTGACGCACGGGCAATCCACACCTCTACGAAAATATCATAGCCGCCTGCAGCGCATCAGTTTTTACCGCACTAGGCCCAGTATATTATCTTATAGCTATATGGTAGTGACGCATTACCACCGTCGAATCAAACTCCCTCACCACTCGCGAAATCAAGCCGTCAACTCCGAAACATTATCGGAATGATTTTAACCGTTATGACGTAGCATTAAAGGCGCTTCCGTGACTCCGCAGCGTTAAGGCGAACCGGTCAACGCCGCGCCAAAGTGAACAAATTGTTATTCTTCGGTTCCGTGCTAAGCGACGTTATAAAAAATGCGGCTTTAAATAAAATACAAGCCCGATGAAGTGGCGCAGTCGGCGGGAAAATATTCCGATCGAACGATAAGCACGCACGTTTAGTTACCGGTAATGGTCCAGAGTTCCTTGAGGCAGTCGTCACGGCTCTTCTGGAAATCGACGTTGGGATGGTGATCGGTACCGCTTTCCAAGAACTTGAAGACGACCGCGCCGAATAGAGCGTAGCCCGTCATCAACACGAAGAGACTCGTTTTTCCGCAGAATATCGCCAACGAACACTTCTTCGAGCTGGGATGGTCGTCATAGCCGGAATTTTGTTCCATCTGAAATTGTAAAATGAGAAAACTTCGATTTTCAAAATAAACAAGAAGAAATTATATGTCACATTTGATAAAGACACGGTGTTGTCGAAACAATTGTCGTGTCAAAATATATAATTTCGCGAAAATCTGAACTTTTAGTTCTTATTTATATTGATAAATGGATTTTCATCAAGTAAGAGCCACCTCAGTTCAATTTCGATTTTCGTTCGCGAAAAACTTGCAACAACTTCAAGGCAAGCAACTTATATATTGGAACGATGAATTAAAGACAAAATGAATGTGGCTATAATAGATCAACAGAAGCATAAAGCACAAGAATATTGTACAAATGATTACACCTAATGAGCGGAAAGAACACTAGTCGATGTTACTGCAAATCGTCAGGAATATATTCAATAAAACCTAGAGACAACAACGACAACAACGATAGCTGAAGCTGAAATCACGAAAGAAGATATAAGCAAAGCCTCGAAAAATTCAAAAAACAATAAAGCACCTGGCCCAGGAAATATAAAAATGGAGCTGGAAGTATTATTTAATAAAATTGAAAAAGGAGAAGAAATTCCCATTTTATAAGGAAGTTTGACATTTTGAGGTTAGGTTTACTTAGTTAGGTTTTGGCGAAAGAGTGTTGTTTGTATTTTTTGTGATAAATTAAAGAAATTTTGATGGTTAGTTTTGGTTAGTTTGGAGTTAAAGCACCATCTAGGACTACTGTTTATCGCGTGGTCGTCCAAGAAAACATTGATGCAGTGCGGAAACTGGTTTTGCAGGATCGTCATGTGACTTACCATAACATTGAGGTATCTTTAGGCAGACAATTTTGTATGAACAATTCGATTCCACACAATTCAGTGCAAACAAAGAACTTTTTGAGCATTAAAAACGTTGATTTGATGAGCCATCCACCATATAGTCCTGATTTAGCACCTAATGACTTCTTTTTATTCCCATACATTAAGAATAAATTTTGATGAATGGTTGGTTTTATTGGTCATATTTGTTGGTAGTTTATAGCGCAAATATAGAAATCTGAGAGTAGGGACTGGAATGTAAGAGAACTGTGGATGATAAAAACGGCGGTAAAGCAAAATGCCGAAGAAGAAGAAGCAAATGAAGTGTTGTCTATGTAAATCATTCCCTTTTCATCGCGACAATGCAACATAATCGTTGAGGATTGTCCTATATGATTTGCAGGAAATCTTTTGGGGTGATGATTTTACACTTGATAAAAAGGTGTGCATCATATCCCGTCCGGTTGTGAAAATTAATGCTCTCTACTCTTCTAATCATGAGTCAATATTGACCAGGAGAGCAAAGAAGGTAGATACGAAAAACATTGGCTACTAAAGATTAATATGAAAAAGAAACGGATAATAATTTGTGCATCATATCCTCCCCGATTGTTTATACAATTTATTTATCGTCGACACTCTTTGCGTGGGCCGCAACATCGATATCAATTAGTATTAATAAATAAAGCGATCGAAGCAGGAAACGAAAGGTTTTTCTTGGCATTTCGCTGATGTCATGTTCACGCCGTCACAGGACAAACACGCTATTTGAATGGGTGCGTCAGATTGAAACCGCGATCGATGCACATACATATTGTAAAAACAACTCGAGGACAAAACCTCAGAACCGCGTCACGACTATTATTTATACTATAACTCGCCGTGGCCGAAGTTATTGAAATTCGACACAATACGCCGAACAATAAAGCAAAGTTCTAACGCTATAAATAAGTTTAGATCTATTTTAAAATGGGCACGAGGGTATTTGCTACAGTACGATACAATACACTAGGATCGTTTGTGACGATGCTTTGGCTTTATTTAACACTCCAACTACTTGTTTACTGCAAAGAGGGAAACAATTTTGCGACTGAAGCATAAATCACGCTATTAATTGCTGCTGCAATACTGTCACAAATATTTACGATAAGGAAAAGTTGCAATTTCAGCCGCTGATATCTTTATGAAAATGAAAAGAGAGGTAAGTTGTTCAGTCGAAGAAGGAACCAATTCTAGTTTAGGGTAGGAGGAAACTGCGATTATTCTATTATACTTTTATTACTCTAAAGCCTTTGATCCGTTTGACCATAAACCTATGGGCGCCAGATTGAGATGATATTACGACTCGATTATTTAAAAACTACTTAGCTAACAGATATCAGAAAGTTGCCCTCGACAACGTAAGTTCTAAATTTCTTCCTGTGTCATTAGGTGTACCCCAAAGTTCAGTCCTCGGACCTAGTAAAATCACATTCAATTCAATTCTTTAAAAAATATTTCGGGTTGAAATTGCTAACTTCTCAAATAATTTTATTTTCAATGTTATTCTTTTTATTTTTATCTTTAATAACTTTCTATTCTTTTATTATAACTTCGTATTCAGTTTTCAATGTAAATATTTAAGATGTTCTTTTTGCGTTACCCGGACTAGTTCGTGCTGGTACCACGTTCTGGTTACATCCATCCCATATTTTTTGGAGATTTTGTAACGGACCGATTTAGCTGCCCTATCATGTCTCTCAATGTATTCTCTCTTTGCTAAGACCGGGCATGCCGAGATATGATGAATTGTTTCATCCTGTTCTTTGCATATTCTGCATTTTGATTCATTATTTTGCCCAGTAACGTTTTTGGAGAAATATTTGGTATTAAGAGCTTAATCTTGAGCCGTTATAATTAAACTTTGAGTTTCTCCTTTTAATGTAGCACGGGTTAGCCATTTCAGACTATTTTCTTTGTGGACGGATTGGTTGTTGAGCATTTTATTAAAGGAGCCAACTGACCAAAAAGGACAATCACGTGCAATTCTTAGATTGATTTAAATGAACGCATACGTGAAATGTTTTCTCGAATGTATTGCATCGAAAAACATATTTGAAGGTAGGATGATCTGTGATCAACTGTGTTCCGACGATCATATTCGTTAAAATTGCAGATAAAATAAAACGGTATATAAAACCGTGTCTATCGTAACCTGCCGAATTGTGAGCAGATGATCATCTCGATTGTACCGGAATATTAAACAACCGTTGTTAGATAAACAAGTCACCCAAAGTCTGGATCCCGTCGTGCGTTCAACACAACGCAAATTGCATTGAATATAATCTCACTTGGTCCGCCTGCAACTGACGCTCGATTGTAGCGGAATTAAAGCGAAATTAAAAACGTAAACTACATTCGGTACGTGAACACGATTCATCCACACGTAGGTAAGCGTTAACAAAAGTTTACATTGTGCCCGCTCTATCTGTCGGACATCCGTGTCCACCCATAATATCTATTGTTTTCGCTGGAATATCGCTTCCGTACGGACGTCAATTGTCGGCGGAGTTTTCTAATTTTTCGCGAGACACCACGGAAATGAGCGCGGCTAATCGTATACGAGCCGGGGCAAGCAAATTGAACCGAATAAAACTCCCCCCAAAGTGGAGTCTTGTCTCGACCGCGCGGGAATGGCAAAACAGCCGAATAAAAGTAAGCAATTTGGCTTTATGACCTTTAATAGTGTTACGGCTGCGTTTTTAATAAAGCCCTCGCACGCCTGCCGCTGTCACGCGAATTTATGGGGGTCCTTTTTTTACCAGTTTTTTTTCTTTCGCTCTATTGCCCTCGCAATTGTTTCCGTCGACGGAATAGGGGTAAACGCACGTCAATTGCAGACCTAAGTAGCCAAACTCTATGAAATGTGTCGGATATGACAATAGAAAATGTTTGAAAATTTATTCGGCTGATGATCACTTTGATCAACTGTCTTATTAATTAATTACATTAATTCCCTTCTGCTTCACTTTTGTGCATTTTTACAGTCTGGCCGACGATATTATTCTAAAATTTAGATTTAATAAAAAGTGTGCATCATATCACCATGGATTGTGCACGATAAGCTTTGAAGTTGATGGTATAGTCTGTCTCAATCTTCATCGTGTTGACTTTCGATGAACCCTCCCCAATAAAACTTTAACCGTGTTATTTACTCTTGTTATTGGGTAAAAATTTATTCTTATACAGGGCAGGGTTGGGCCAGATATATTTCTTTCTTTCTGATATATTTCTTGAGTGTTGACCATTTGTGGCAGTGTCGAATAATCGTTAAAAATGTCGCGTCGAAGTCATGACGCTTGTTGCAAAACAGGTCGTGAAAAATTAATATGAAACTTTCATCAGCAGAGCACTTATTATACAAGCTTTAAAAGAAACTTGTCTACTTACAAAAACGCGACCACTATTAATAGTGGAGAATTGATGAAAAGGAATAAAAGTAGTAATTTTCAAACTCGCCGTATAGACAATAGTGATCAGCACCTAATAAGAAGGAAAATATATTGTCTTTATCAAAGCGATGTTGTTCGTACAAATGGATAAACAGAAAAAGAAGCTAGAAGAAGATGAAAGGCGTGCCACCGTTTGTAAAATGGGACTTAAGTACCGCAAAATAGACAAAAGGCGAGTAGTAATGGAATCACACACGCCCTTGAATATTTAATTACCTTCAAGAAATTAAAAGACAACAGATTCAAAAGTTACCTTTATGAAACATAGTTCGATACGCACGACACCGTATCCAATGGATGGGCTAATTATACTGAAAACTGCCAGACGAAAGCACTTTCAAATTAAGGAAAACGCATTGTCATAATGTGTTGTCTGCAAAGAATGTTGAGGATTCCAGCTTGGATTATCATAAGTGCTGAACTTTTTGAAAATTGGTTTCAAAACAATCTTTTAAAAATTATGCCCAATAACAATGTCATTGTCATGGACAACGCAAACTACCACA
Organism: Cylas formicarius; assembly: GCF_029955315.1. NCBI lineage: Eukaryota > Metazoa > Arthropoda > Insecta > Coleoptera > Brentidae > Cylas > Cylas formicarius. The sequence goes on along the minus strand of NW_026844326.1, from coordinate 25,745,925 downwards.
GCCGTCTGCTATGCAAGGCACTATCCTCATCAACTCAAAAAATGAAATCCAGGAATATTTGTTAGAAGATGATATTTATTTTGAATTCAGTGACAAAAAACCCTACTAAAAAACAGTATGTATGCGATAATTTAGCTGTTTAATCTCGTAGAGCATTTGTAATAACCATACAAAATTTTATAATTACCAAAACCTTTAAGAGTACGTCCATAATGTGCTGTCCTTTAGTACGTACCAGTCCGAGTTTTGGTTAGTTTTGGTAAGTAACGCAATTTCGGACAAGAGCCAGCACGATGACGATTTAGACAGAAAATTTCGATATTGTTGATATTCCCTGTTGTTTTCCTTTCTCAAGGTTTATGTCCCATAAGTTAAATGTATTAGATTTCGTATTGCCGAGCAATACCTGTGTCTCGTTTTTACGAGCGCTTTTAACGGCGGTTTAACCTTTAACGGAAATTATTTTACGACCTACCCGATATCGTAATAGCGGCGAATCGCTTACGGTACCCCGAGGTTGATATTCTGGTCGCGAACTTTCCGTCATCAGTCTTGTTCAGGCTGCGAATTACAGCGACACGTACGATACATCCGGGATTACACTTACTGCTGTCGTACGGGCCTTTAGTGAACGAATTAAATTTCAGAACGATGAAATGAACATTGTAAGCGTAATTACGATAAGTTCTAATTCTAATGGTATTAATAATAATATAAATAATATTACGCCATAACACTATAGCAAAAAAATTAGGCCAGTGTTCTAATGAGTCAAAACAAGGGCCAAAGGCAACACACGAATGATTTAGCTGAGCCAGTGCCAAGGAAATACAGAAAGATTTTTTGTTTTCTCCTGAAATCTAAGTCTACGGTCTAAATGGAGGTATAGGGTTTTACATAAATCGAATCGAATTCTTTTTACTCTGTCAACCTGAAAATCGTACCAAACCATAACAGACGACTTTGTGTCAGTTGGTGTCTCAGTTTAATACTTTGAAGTACTCTCGACCTAATGTCGACGATATTTGAACGCTTTTAATAAAAAACAACTTTCCAGAATCGAGCAAACTAGAAGGATTTTAACAGGATTTGGGAACTAAAGAAACAGTTATAGTTCTCCCAATAATATATCGTTTTTACGACATAATCCGGTATTTAACTTCTGTAAATTTTTATGAAGATATAACAGCAGGCATACCTCGCTAGGGTTTCTTATTGTAACCCTCGATAAATAGATTCACAACTCTAAAATGGCGTTCCAGAACCATATTTCGTGCATATAAATGCTGAAAGTTGACGGTGAGATCAAATATGTCTGCTGTTATGCTTTCGTGGTAGTCAACCATCAACGCAACAAATCGTTACCTACCCAACCAGCTATAGAGGAAGATTTATAAAAAGCACAATAATATGAATTAATATAACTGTTTAATTAATTTTCCCTACTCTCAAAATGCAGCAGTCTGCACGGCACAGTCCTTGTAGGCTAACATCTCAAATACGGCTCTGGATTGTGGTACACGTGCTGAAAAGAATGGTTCCTTCCGCTTTACAATAGAAGGGTCTTAAACTCGAAGTCAAAATTATAAAAGGTTTTAAAAACGGTATGTCGTTTGGAGAACTCTACTCTAAATAATCCTGTATATACCGGGTGACACAAGAAAGTGGGAACACTTGACAATATGTAGTCAGTCAATGGTTGCACTTCCTGTTTGAGCGGAAACGACAGAAACTTTCCAATTTTAAATGGCGCAAGCATTTTTTATGCATTTTTGCATTTAGGAGGTCATTGTTTATTCTTCTTTTTGTTTAATTTTTGAAAATTGTGTCTAGGCGGCTGTATAGTATTTAGCGGGTCACCTGATCAATGAAACGTTTCTTTACCTGTCTAATGGCAAATAGAATTTAATGCAATGAATTTTTAATTTTTTAGGATCACCTAGTTTCTTCAAATAGCACCGTAGTGCTATTTTTTATTTTTTTTTAGTGCTATTTACGTGGTTCGCCATGTTTAGCTAATAGCCAACTACAATATCGAAGTCTTCTTACAAAGCTTCATAAAGATGTGGATGGAGGTTATACTTAAAAGAATGATAGGAGTGTTTTTTTTTTAATTCTCCTCCTAATGCCACTTCTTTTAGCAACGCAGCTGGATTTACGTTGACGTATCCCACAACATTGATTTCCATTTCTTCACTTGTAATAAAATTATCATGTCGATTATTTTGTGGATTTATCATTTTCAATTCCAGCTTTTTAAAGAAAGAATGTGCAGGAAGACCATGTCCCGGATAGCGGGTTGCATCCAATGCGAGAGTTTTTTCTGCATTCCCCGTATATCAGAAACATATAAACTTTTTCTCCATTTATAAACTAATTATTGTTTTCCATGATAATCCAAATCGATAACATCAGAATTTTCAATCATGCAGACTTGATGATGATAAATAGAAGCAAAGCCACCTAAGTAATATTTTGTTTTATAAAAATGAATTTACTTTTCTAGTTTTTCCTTCCTGTGAGCTTATTTTTTAACTGATTTTGAAAATTTTGGTGTCAAAATGTTGAAAAAACAGTACCAGTCCTAAAAATTTGATAGTTCATTAGTTCATAGATCATTGCTATTAGACAAGTAAAGAAAAGTTTCATTAACAATTTTTCCAGGATCAAGTGACCCGGTAAATAGTATCCTACTACACACAATTTTCAAAAATTAAATAAAAATTTAAAAAAAAACGAAAAAAAAAAGAAAAAACCTATCCTATCCTACGTAGAATGATCTCCTGAACCCAAAAATGCAAAAAAAAAATGGTTGTGGCATTCAAAATTCGAAAGTTACCGTCATTTCCGTTCAAACCGGAAGTGCAACCATTGACTACATATTGTCAAAAAATTGGACATTCAGCGTATATTAACCCTTTCAAATTTCAAATCGCTATCTCAAGCCGTTGAAGGTATATGCTCATTTCATACCTTCAGTATTAAAGAAAATTAGGGTATATATAATAAATCTACGTAGTTCATGGTCCGTTACTAATCGAAAAATTAGTCTAGGTCGAGTGTCCATAGCACAGAGCATTACTTAAAATGCAAAAACATAGAAGACAAAGATGTTTTAGACTTGCGCCGGTTCACGAACCCTGATTAACTATTTAAGAAAAAAAATTACCAGTAGCGCCACAGTAAAATTTAAAAGCAGTTTCGAGCATCTGTCTCGTTAAGCGGGCCAGCAACATCCTTTATTCGAGAGCCTTGAATGTTTCATTCCGCCTTAAAATCGCGCAAAACGTAAAATAAATCCGGGCAAACGCATTCTTCCCGGACGAACGTAAAAGATTTTGCTCATTTTCGTTTGCCTAGGTGGAAACGTTTCCTGCGATAAGAACGAGCGCGAGTGACGGCGATTTTTATTATCCTTTTATCGATGGGGCGGGCGGGCGAGGCGCTAGCGCCGTTCGAAACGCCTCGAATTTACGTCTGAGTGTTGCCACGGGCTTGCCGGTGAATCCCCCCCACACCCTCTCGCCCATCAGAGCAATTATTGTTACCACTATGAGGAAATGTAAATGCAAAAGTAGGTAGCTTTTTTAAATCTCTGAATTCTATTTTTCCTCGACTACTCGACCTTTGGGATCAGTTAATAAGGCAGAGGAGAAAATTGGGTTAACCATAATTGACAACACCACCACCCATACCCGTCCCACCAAGTGAATGGACGAAATATTTCAAAAGTACCTTACTTACCCAAACAAGGTAATAAAGTGCATGGTTGAAGAGGCAGAGAATAGTCAAGTGTTATAGATGGTCAGTGTTGCTATAGAGCGCGGAGATCTGGATTCTCAAGGTCGCCACAATCAATCGTCCGAATAGACCATATGGCTACTAGACATATAGATCCTGCCTATGCTAGTAGCACAGGAACTCGTGAAGCAACTATGTAAAACAATTTTGAGAAGATGTGTTCGATATGCGCATGCGCGATATTTGAAATTTCGTTTATAACCAATTACAAATTCTGACGTTAGACCTATAAGGCCTTGTGGCTTTCAACAACCAACATGGCGGCTGGCAGGTCGTCAATGTTTTTTACGGCAGTATTTTCTCAAAATATGTCGAAATTCTATTAAATTTTCAGGCAAAAATAGAATTAAGGTATGAAAAGCGTTGTTAAAAAATTAGCGACAAGTGCATGGTTAATATTATGCTGCATTATAGCATACGCATCGGCATCTTTAATATAATTCTGTAAGTACTTTGGTGGTTTGGTTCCTTAGATAGATACCAGCTATTTTTTCCCGAATTTGTGCCCGTAAATCGGCGCAAACAGTTTGTTTTTATAAACTTATTGGTCCAACCTCCATTGAAAATTTAAATAAAGTCTATTTAACGAAATGTGACTATAAAAGTGTAAATTTAACTTTGAGGTACTAGATACCGCACGGGAAACATCTAAGTGGAAAATAAGCCCCTCATATAGACAGAACGCCCATTCTTTCATCGCAAGTCTAGTAATATCAGAAAGTTTTGCCTCCCAAATATATAAATATGAAAAGTACCAATTGATAATTTCATTGAAAAACTGTAGGTATTGGAAAATGTAACCAAGAAAATTAAAAACTAGTATTAAACAAGTCAATAAACAATTAGCCGTAAATGTAACAGAATTAACATTACCAAACCCTACAAAGTGTAGTTTATTGTCTCAAAATTAAAAAAAAAATTGCTAGCAAAAATTGCATGGCGGCTACCGCAAAAAATTCCCCCTTAAAAATATTTAACAGCAATTACTAAATGCTAAAAATGCATGTAGAAATTGCATTGTGTCTACCGTGCTTTAAATATTAGTATCAATTCACACAAAAATTTATTGCAATTTGGATTAAAATAACAATCAAAAAGAGAGAATCATAACCACCAAAAATGTAAACAACAATGGCAAAGACTGTTAGTACTCTCTGGCAATGGCGATTCCTAGCTCGGCGTTGCCAATTATATTAGGATTTCAGAGACTGATTTTGCATTCTTATGAAAATTAGTTAATTTTTTCAGAAAAATTACGGCAATGTGACAATTCGGTTAGTTGGGGGTGACGCATGCGCAAAAGATCCACACCTTCTCTACGAAAATGGCGCATCATTTTTTACCGTAGTAGGGCCACTATATTATCTCAAAGCTATATGGAATAGACGAATATCTTGGGTAGCTGTACAAACAAATGAGGCCGCTTTGAGCAGAGCAAACGGCGTTTGCTTGGTCATATACACTTGGAGGGAAACAGATCTTGGTTAAAGAATCTGGCCTGTACATCGTCACCATATAAGTAGCATTGACACTGGGGTTTCAAAAAGAACCAGTGATCACCAAGGACGAGCCTTAAGACTTGGGCAATTAGACAAGAGTGTAATGTTGAATTTGAGCTTATGGGTCCTCGGTTGCCTTTAACTAATAGATTAAGAATAGATATACGTCGTCTGACATTGTAATCAGGAGTTCGATCGAGTTTTTGTATACTGGCTCGCGATGGTCGTAGAAGGGTCGGCTGAAGAGGTGTAAAGAGGCGTCAATGTTGCTTTGAGCGAGCCTTTACTAGAGGCGTTTTGATTTAGAGTACCGTAACAGTTGGAAATTCAAGTTTTTTTGATCAGAGCCATGACTTCTCAATTCTACATTAATAATGTGTTATAATCTGTCCCATTGCCGTACCTTAAGCAACTGCAAGATCCAGTTGTTAAGCAAGACAATGGCATAACACTGGAAATTTTCTTCGACAAGCTAATCTAATACTTATTGAGGAGGAGGACTTGAGTCTCACATTTATATCGCGTAGCCAATGACTCCGATTGTATGTCGATGCTCTCCAGAACTGGTAAGTAAGAAATGGTTTACCTGTCAATATTGGTAAATGTGAGTTGATCACACTTACAAAAATTTTTGTAATATTCATGGTTGTGTTTTTGGCAGTACTATGTGGGAGTACTATTTATGAATCACATTCAGGATTTTGTGTGGTATTCGTCCAGATTCTACGATGGGCATGGGACTTTAACAAAAAGGAAAGGTGTAGACTCTGGAGTATATCCGGACACCTCAGGGGAATTATATATACAAAACAAGGCGAATAATCATTAAGAATCAGACAGACTGAGAAGCATCACTCTTAGTGAGGAGAGGAAGACAAAATATCACATTTTATTTCTCTGATCTAAAATCCCTTTACTTGGAAAATAATTTCTTCATTGAATATTTGTGAATATTGGGAATATAAAATATACCATAACTTGTACCAGGCCTTTTAAGAATAACTAACTTCAACAAAAACATTCACAAGTTTTGTGAAAATTTGGTTTCTTTTGAATATTTTTTTTCGAAAATGTATTATTCAAATAAAATCTATTGCTACCGGGTCAGATGAAACTAATCTGGAAATGATTTTATTATGCCTTAACAGAATTTTACCATTTCTCACGAATATTATTAACTTTGGCTTCTTAGAAATCACAAATTTAATGAAATCACAACAATCACAAAATTAATGAAAAATTTCTAAAGTGTACTCTCCCTGTAAGAAAAAAAATGTTGACAGTTTTAATGATTTAAGGCCGATAAGTATCTTTACGATACTTTCGAAAGTAATAGAAAAAAATATGAGTTATCAAATGAGGAAACATATTGACCGATTTGGCATTTTACCAGCGTGCCAATCTGGACTCAGGCCAACTCTCTCAGGTACAACTGCTCTCTTAAGTATGACGACATCATTAATGCAAGCCCTAAGGGCAAAGCCACAGTGTCGATTTTATTGGATTTCAGCAACGCATTAGATTGAGTAAATCATGAATTACTAATAGCAATTTTGAATTATAATGGATTTCGCCCTAATTCGATTAAATTAATAAACCAACCAAAACTATGTAGAGGATAGAGTTCAGTATGTAAAGACAAATGCTAGTGTGTCACCGCTAACTAAACAAATTTATGGAGTATATATATATCGCTCAACTTAATATTAACGAGGGCTTTTGTTGAAGATATAACTTGTTAATAAATGGAACGAAATCAAAATTTTTGTTATTCGGAACACATAATGAAAGATTGTGTCAAAACATTATAATCAAAATCCATATTCCAATCCAATCTTGGGTTAATTTTTGATTCTGCATTAAAATTTAAATCTCGACATCTTTTGCCTAGGAGTGACCAGATCAGACTGACTGATTCACTTGTTGCTAGCCATTTTAATGTTGCGGATGTTGTATATGGTCCCTGCCTTCTTAGTATAGACAGCCACAGAATACTGGACTGGACTGGACATTCATTTATGATATTCGCTGTGGAGAACTTGTCTCTTATAGATTAAAGGAAACGAAATGGCGGTCCATGGAGAAGCGCAGAACTTTACAGTCGTCTGTGGTGTTTCATAAAATTATTATTACAGGGCGGCCATCGTATCTAACAAATAAAATTCGATATCGTACAGATGTACACACTCTTAATTTAAGATTTCGCTGCTACATATCACCTCCAACCCCTAGCAGTCTGCTATGAAAGGTTTCAGTTATAATATTTATATTTTGTTTAAAAACATTCCGTACCATTTAAAAACATTATCATTTATATATAAACGGTTTCTTTTAAGTTAATATTATATAAGTGATTTTTTTTATATTTTTATATACATTTTTTTTAAGTGAACATCGTACGAGTGACTCTTTTTCTGCCTTTTTCCTTCCTTTTCGTACAGCGTGCTCTTTATAAAATATTTAGAACTTTGGTGTAATTGGCATTTTCAATAATTATATATAGTTTACCTTGGGGGCTGAACTAAAATCATTTTTAAATTGAATTTCGGTCTCCTTTTTGCTTGTAAAATTGGTTATTGGTTATTATTATTATTAATTATCATTATCATTATCACTATCACCATCATTATCATTATTATTATTATTATTATTATTATTATTATTATTACTATATGTGTATATTCTGCGAATTGCGATGACGTAACGGCATCATAAATCGCGGAAAACGTTTGTTTCCTTTTCGCAGACTCCGGGCCCAAAAGTCCGCATTGAAAATTACAATAATTTAAGTTGTAAATTAAATGGAATATACGACGCAAAATGCTAATAAAACCGCCTCGCCGCGAGAGAAACCTCTTAATGCGGTTCCTTCGATTATATATTTTAAAGGTGGGGAAAGAAGGCGAGATAATTCGCAAAAGAATTCGGCTCGTATTTCCGCGGAACGCGGTAGAAAAGCGGAGTGCAAATTAATGTGGCCGGCGGAGATATATCTTAAGCCGCGTTCACATGAAGCGTACGCGCAACAATATATCATATGATTACCAGCGGTAATAATAGCGTACGCCGCCATTGTGAGCTTTTTTATAGTACACTCCGTAATAAAAAAAAACGATAAAACTTCAAATTTTTGGTTAGACACCAGCGTAAAGATCTTAGAAGGAAATTGTTTAAGCATTAATTAATACGAAACACTGCGAAAAATACTATTTCTATATATTAATACATATTGTAATTTCTTTTTAGCAATTTTGAAAACATTGGACAGGAAATGCAAGAATTGAAAGTTGAAATCACGTTGTTTCCTAACCTAATGTAATATTAAAAAAATATTAAAATAATGTTATCCTCATGTTTCCGGTAACAGGTTTAACAATATTACAGAGAAAATACAATAAATGTACGTTGAAAACACGTTGTTGACTAATGGTTCGAAATCATCTTATTTCACATACAGGAATAATGATCTGATGTTTAAAAAATAACATTATTTTCACATTTTGGTCGGCAGGTTTGACATTATTCGATAGAAAATAAACGTTGACAAGACGTTATTAACTAACAGAACGTACAAAAGAATTAATAACCTTATCTTAATTATTTTGTCAGCGGATTGTTACCGGCTTGATTTACTCCAAATCAGAAAATAGCTTTTAGTTAAATGCCTAAGTGCAATCCGCAATATTAATTAACATAATTTTCACAGGCACCAAATAATAAGCATACACACAGGTATGAAAAGGATAGTAATTAGTTTCAGCCCCTCACGTCTCGTGCTTAGTTCCCGTCTTTCTGAGCACAAGTGGCGCATGCGCTAGTAAAACACTAAATAAACTGGTTGCATATTAGATCCATTAAATTATAAAAGAATGCCACGTTTATAATCTTAGTTAAAGGAAATAATTTCGCAAACAACCCTTGGTTTCACCTTCCTAGTGCATTTGTCGCCAAATTGTAAACCAATCTCTGAAGCGAAACTTGAGAACTTAAACGGAATTATGCATCTTATACCGAGAAATGCTCTACCTTTTTATTGCAGTTTAAACTCAGATAAACGTATAGTTGAAGATGTAGATGGATTCGACGTGGCGGAGCTAGATTTTAATGTGGAAGCAGAGTAAATACCTAAGTTACCGAATTTTATATTTTTCCTTTATTATCCTTGATATAATAATTTGCCGAACATTCCTATTGCTTTTTTCATTTCGCAAAATCCCACCAAGCCACAAAATTTTTGGTTAGCTTGTGAAAATACCTGTTATACTGTAAGTAAGATGATACTTGTACTATTCGTACTTTTTTTTTGTATGCGTTGGCTGCAGATTTTCTTATTTACAAAAAAGTTCATTTACAAATATCTCAACATTATTGATTTGAGGGTTGGAAGTTTTTTGCATCACATGGCCCCTGGTCACCCCCAACTTAAATCTTCGAAGAATGTATCGGGCTATAGGGAGAAGTTAGTGAGACTCAAAAATATTAAATAATTGGAGTAGTGGTATAGGTTAATTTTGCCCTTCAAAAAGGAGACTAATTTATTTATTTTTTTTTGTAATAATCAACATTCTAAAGTGCAGTGTAGTTTATTATCATAATATATACTGGGATAATAAAATTACATCAGACCACGGGTAGGAAGGAGCTAATGAGACTAATACTTTCATTTTCCCTTTTTTGCTCTTCTTTGCAATATAGTGTAGTAGATATTTCTAAAATGACATTACTTTAGAATTTTTTCCTTGCCACAGATAAACTGCTGTAAGCTAAGACCGACCAATTCGTTTCTTCTGCCATTAGTTTTTTGTACCTCTATCTGCGGCAAATCGCCCATTTTCTGTAACTGCCCATTCCGTCGTCGAGCGCCCGCCTAATAGCCCCTTGAATAAATTCAAGTGTGCGTTGCCCAATTTCATTTCAAAAATACCCCCTACAATATCACTTAAATAAATATATGAAAAAAAAACAAACAAAATAAATTAGTACCCATTTTAATCTCTTTTTAAGGTACAAAAAGAATAGGGCTTCTTTAAAAATACATTAGGCAACGTTTCATTTACACAAATCCGGGAAAACGATCTCCGCCGCCGCAAACCGATAAATTTAATTTCGCAGGCGACTATTTCGTTATTTTGGTCGAATAAAATAATGTTTCTCGCGTATCGCGTCTTGCGCGCGCGCGCGTGTGTATGTGTCCCGCGTTTTTCCACACCTGTTCTAGAAAGCAAAGTGAAATTTACGCAAGGCTGGCTCCTTTTCCGCGCCTAGCGAGCTACAATTTGTAAATGTCAGAGCGTTGTGTGATGGATAAGCGACGACTGTAAGTAACGGCTCTTGTGTTTTCGGTTTGCTTTTATTCGCCCCGCATTGTACGTACGGCGAGGCAACATTAGGTGGATTTTTTTGCACGCTTTAACGCGTCCTGCTCCTTGTTGTGGGTTACGTCAATAATATTTAGAGTTCAGCCATAACCCCACCGACGACACCAAATTCCTTCTAACGAAACAAAGTTAGGATGAATATTCTGACCCCACACTCAACACCAAGTTTTAGGGTCGGTTTTGGCAATTGCATCTCAAGAGCTAATATTGATTTTCAATAGAAGTCAATCGATCGATGTCTTGAACATTTCAGGGTAATCTTCTTTGAAACACTCGAAGCCGGCTAATACATTTTTTAATAGTACGAAAATAACTTCATTCTCATGCTCAGTGCACAATGTGACTTTGTAAACAATAATCATACAACCCGTTAAAATAATATACAATTTTTTAGACCTCAAATATAGTTTTGAAATTAGAAAAAAAATGGAAAAAAAGTTTTAATTTTTTCACCTAGAGAACAACTGAATCTCAAATTTTAACAAAGTAAAAGAGGTGCTGGTGGAGGCTTTCGAAAAGACAACAAGTTCTGTTTACCACTTCTTTTCTTCTTTTTTTTCTGTTTTGCGTTTCCTGTTAAATCAGTGATAGGAAATAGGGATTCAGTTAGTCGAGTCATTAATTAATATGCAGTTAAGGATAACTAAAGCTAACCTCACGAGGTCATGACATCGTGGCACACTGACGGCTCCAAAAGGCATGAAGGGGTGAATGGTTAGCAATTATTCTGAAAAATAAAGAATTTCTGAATAAAAATATTAATATAGGCGCTAAAGGCACTTTGCAGTGCCATCCAGAGTGTAAGAAACTTCCAAAAGGCCCTAACTGCGTTAGGGTATCATTATAAGGTAACATTGGACACCAGGACATATTAGACTGGAAGGTATTGAAAAAGCCAACCACAGCCAATGTTATCAAGAAATGCAATGAAAGACGCCAGGCTGGCGGCAATTACAAGAGTTGACCCATTCGAAGACAGTGTCAGATGAAATCTGAAAATCCTCTTAGCAATGTACACAAGGCACTATATGCACAAGATTGGCATTGTGGATAGAAGATGAGGAAATAGCCAAGAGGCAATGGGAAGAATCAGGTCATGAAAACCTCAGACTTAAGAATCAGAACAAAATACACAGTATAGTGGATTTTCTACGAGAGATGAATCTGATGAAGGGGTGAGGGACGAACGAGGGACAAACATCGTAAATCCTAATCTTAAGGGTAAAGAGATTCGAAAAGATTGACAGCTCAAGCCCCGTTGAGCTGACTCGATATGAAAGGTTTTTTTACAGAAAAAAATCCATCTCGCTTTTCAACTTCACTTTATTATACTATGTGTAATATTTTTTCTGCTTGTAGCTGTGTAGATTTGCAACATTTCATTGATGATGATGATTCTTTATTTTTTGATTTCGGCATCCTCTCAGGTTTTTCAATGGAAGTCACCATTCACCAAACAACAAAGCGACAATATCCTTATTTTCTAAGCTGCTATCGCCTCTTCGAGAGATACTTGAAGGTTAACCCCACGTCCGACACCATATTTTAATCCTATTGAAAAAGCCTCATCCGCGCGAAGACAACGTCGATCGGGACGAAAACCGCCCGACTTTATGGCAGCGCCACACGGGATCAATTCGTTGACGCTTAGACGTAAACAAATTACATTCTTCCCCACGCGTTAGATTAATGATCCATCGCGTTATGCACACCTCAAAGTGTTTCTTCCAATAAACGTTTTTTCCTTTTGTTTTTCGCTGATCCCTCTTGATCGATGGGGATGGATTTAAACTGTCTGCTCCTTCCGCGCGGTTGATGCAGTTTCAGTTACTAAAAGGGGGAACGGGAGGCGGTAATCGCTTTAAAAAATATTACGAACTGGCAAAATAACGACCGCTATTTTCGCGGACCGGATCTCGATGGCGTTCGAATTGGTTGTTTGCGGTGTACAAATTACTGGATTAAAAATTCTATGTTCCCGGAGGAAGCTTATGAAACTTCGAAAGCGGTCGATAGATTCTAAAATTGGTGCAGGGATTTTTCGTTCTGGAAGTTCAAATTTACTGGTCAATGTTTTGATCGGGTAGGATGTTACATTTTTGAATAAAATAAAGACACGGCGAGTTAATGATATGATGTAAAATTTGATTTGATGATGGCATTTGAGCTCAGAAGTCGCAGGTTCTTCATTTTGAAATGTCTAGCCTGTTTTTTATATTTTTTCTACAAATGCAAGAATGAGGTTTGTATTAATACGTCTTTCTGGTTTATCTATTTGATATTATCTTCTTCTTGCAGTGCGTATCCACTAATCGATGGATGCGATAACATTTTCCATTACTTCTCTATACTCTGTGATGTGCATTAACGACTGTACATCCTGTAGGCCTGTCTACTATCTGATATTTCGCAGCCAAGACATTTTTTTCCTTTCGATCCCTGTCAGACCTTTGATCTTGCCTACCATCAGCAGATGCAAGAATTGGTATTTCGTGTTTCGCATTATATGTCCCATCTGAGTCTTAGCTAAAGGTCAAAATCTGAACAGGTATAATACGACCAAAAATATAGTGCATATATTGCTTTAACGTTTCAAGTATTTTACAGTACCTTACTCACAGACCTTCGCAGACCTGTGGTAAAACCCATTCCATGGATTAAATAGGTCTTGCCTGAGATCGACTCGAACGAATACTTGTAGAAACTTGAATTTTTTATTTGAAAGGTAAATGTAAATTTGATTAAGCATTGATGCTGCGGGGTATTTTGCAATAAGTAGAAGCATTTATTTTAACATCATTTGTGTCGTTCTTAAGAGTTTAATCTAAATTGCAATATGTTCGTATATATTACGGAGATATTTGACTGTGGCCCTTCCAATAAGGACGTATTTATGTACCTTATTCTCTAACTTTGACCCTGCGAGGCTGTTTTCACTGGATAGTTCAAAGGGTACTGTACTCTATTTATCTAACAGGTAAGTTTGATAATAATCATGTTTGTCTTATGTGCCGGTCGATTAACAACATTTTTCTTCTTGTATTTTTGTGTATTCTCCGTAGCTCTTCATAAGAATACAGATAAATATTTATTAGAATCTTACAATTAAACATTTTTTGAAGGTGGAATAAAGCAGATGTGAAGAAGACATCGGAAACAACGCAGAATTTGAAGATGAAGTGGAGATGATACTCGAACCTAATGACAATGTAGAAGGCGAACTACCTGAGCAAATAAAAAAACGGATGGATTTGTCTTGGGATGTTAATCAAATTATTTTGAATGTTTACAATTTTATAAGAAATTAAGAAGGGAAAGTAGGAGTAGCAATAAAAACACGTGACATGACAAAAGTGCCGAAGTCAACTGTCAACTGGTAAATCGACTTGTGGAGCGATTAGTAGAGTTCTTGATCAGGTCTACGTAGCTTTTGAAAGCAGAGAGTACTCCGGCACAGACCGAAGATGTTGAGAGATTTTTGGACAAGTGGTAAAAAAGCAGGTGCAGAGTAAAATACGAGCCAGTTTCAGTCAAGCTCTGAAGAACCCAACAGGATGATTGGCGAAACGTCAGCAAGTTCGACTCAGCAAAAACTGCCGCAGGAGGAATCCAGAAGTTTTGTGAAAAGTATTAGTTTTTTCTTTTGAATTTTTAATTACTTATTTTTCACCTCTTTGTGCCATTATTTTGCAGATAGTCTTATATTCGATATCTATTAGATTTTGACTTTCAATTTCAATATTCTCTACTACAGTATTTTTACTTATTTCCAAAATTTTATAGGCGTTTGCATTTTTGAAACCTGTCTTATTAGATCCCGAGATCTCAGTTGCACAATTTTTGCAACTACTTCCTTTTTATTAAGTTACAGATAATTGGAACCTTATTTTCCATATTTCGTCACCCCTGACCTTTCTGTAACCACTTAAAATTCGTAACTTCGTTTCCCACTAGTTTAATCACTTCCCGGCCACCCAGCAAAATGGTCTCCGACAACCCCGACGGCGACAAACAGGTGGCCCGCCGGCCCAATTTATCTGCGTCGAATTTGAGAAAAAAAAGGTCCATCGGAGACTAAAAAAGGGTCGACGTCAAATTTGTCGGCAAGTTCCAGACCGTTTCGGCCCACGGATCGACACAATGTGTAACGTGCGCAATTTCCAATGCTCGACGACATTTTTCTCCCTAATGGAGATCGAATTGAAGGGCTCGCGCCACGATGTGCCCTTTATTGCGCTGTGAGGGTGTTACTCGCTGAAGGGATCGCCTGATTGAACGAACGTGTTGGGGATGGAACACGGATTCAGTTTTTTACTCGATTATTTAAGTATTTACTCAAAAAAATGGAAATTTTTAGGATATTTTAGATTTTTTGCCTTTGAAGTAGAGGTTATGGCAATTGATCTTCCACGTTCCACGCAATATAAAAGAAAGTGAGATCTGAATCATAGTTTTTCAGTTACAATCAATGTTCAATAATATATAGAGCCGTATCTTCTACTTCTTTTGGTCCAAGAATTTTTTTGGTCTCGTAAACAGTTTTTGAAAAACGATGTTTTTTGTAGACCCTTACACGCGAGTTTTTTTATTTTTTTAGAATACTTCCCGACTCCCCAGCCCCCCATTTTCAATAAGTTCTGTCACGGGGCAAAGCAGCATATATGTGCCAAATATGAAGTCTTCAAATTTCGGACACTTATCGTGTCTCATAGCAAGGTCCAAACAGAGTCGAAAATCGCGAAAAAAGGATGGATACCGGCATCGGATCAGGGCCATTTCTTATAAGGTTATGTGCCTCGCGGAGAGCATAATAGCCAATCACCAATTGTAGGAAATAAATTTCCATAACCCCAAAAAGGCTTTGTCGCATTTTAATGAACTTAGAGTATTTAAAATTGACCCATTCTATGAAAACGGCATCTGAATATCGTCATCCTAACCTAAAATACGAATAAAAGGACTCAAAACTCTAAAAAATGTTGAGTTTTGGGAAACACTTCAACTTTTTACCTTCGCAGGGCAGTCTATTAGGTTATACCGCCACTGACGGCGAGCTGTTCTCTTCCCAAAGGAATCTACAGCTGCCGATATAAAATGGAGAACCTTTAAAAAAATAATGAAAAAATAAACCGGCCTCAGTTTCCCCGAAAACATCAAATTGTATTTAATTTAGCGCTTTCATTCGACCTCAAACGATGGGACAGGAGGGAAGAAAGAAGGAGGGGGGGGGCAATCTCCCACGCTCTGAATAATTTGTTTCAATTTATAAAAAAATGCGCATTAAGGACCACAAAAACGCGACCGGAAGCTAAACTCAAAGAGGAGGGAGGGGGCGACTATATGGGGTGAATTTAAATTTCCTAGCCCCTCGCACCTTTCCGACTCCCCCACCTCGCACGTTTTACGTTTCCATTTAAATGACTACGACCTCAGGAATCAATTTACCCCCACTTCGACATAATAAATAATAGGGGCGGCGAAACTGGGGTCACTTATTTATTTTTTAAACGTCCGACCGCACTCTCCCTCGTTTTATCGGTGAAATACGGCCGACGAAAGGACTTTTGGCTCCCCCCCCCCCCAAAGTCCCGGGGCGGCGGGGATTTATTTGCCCGAATTTTTTTGCGCTACGGAAAAAATTAAGACGGAACGAACCACTCTCGGTCTCGCCGATCGAGATAAAACGACCGAGCCGGGGCGGGGAGGGGCAGACCCACCCCGGGAATCTTCCGGACAAGTTTCCAGATAAAGCTTCGGTTAAAAAAAAAGAACTGATTTAAAAGTTTTTTGACATTAATAAGCCGTTGTCGCGTGCCTAAACAAAATGGCGCGGTAGGAAGATGAAACCTAATATACCGGATGTTTCAAATACAGAATGAATCGACACCATACATTAAGTGATCAACGATTTTGGTTTTGCAGTTGCCGTGGCCAAAATGGATTAACTGTTGAATAATAATGCAGGTTATCATGATTAACTGCATCAGTACTGCGAAAAGTAGCGGAAACATTATTTTAGACAAAAAAATTTGGAAGTTTACCCTTTGTTCAGAATCACGGTCTCGAATTTCTCGATGTAGTTCCATATGGAAGGGATAATTTTTGTGTTTCCTAGTGGAGAGATTAACGGTTATCTTAAACTTGAAGTAAAATTTCCAATTGTTTTTCCTTATTAGTAGCATTCCGATTTACCACTTCCCGTTTTTCTTATTCAATACTACCACTAGCACCAAGCTGTTCTATTAAACACTGCAGATATTGTCTAGTTGATTAGTTTGGTCTATTAGTGTACTGCGCCTTATAAAATAAAATAAATAAAATAAAATCGTACTGACACCAAAGGATTTTTTTCCGCCTCACCCAGTATATAAATGACACCAGTCAAATCAGCTTAGTTATTTTTTAATTTACTGACACCACAATAAATTTTATGAATTTGTTGTTGTTTGGTAAAAAATTGATAACGTCATTTTGTCATGGTCAACTAATATTATACTAATAGTATTGGGTGGAAAGAAGGGTAAAAATTAAAAAAGTTAAAATGACTCGCAAAGTATTAAAAATAGGTATATCACATACTTAATAAAAGTTTCAGAAAAAATAGTGATGTGCCATTTAAGAATTTTGAGATTTTTCAATATGAAATTATTTTATTTCATTTATTATATATTTATTATTATATTTTATTTTGAACACCCTGTAGTACCTGATTCAAATTCCGTTGCATGTATCTTTTACATAATTTTCGACTAATGTTAATATAAAATGTATTTTTTTGTGAAAACTAGTATTTTTTTTAGAAAAAGACAAAACTATTAGGTTTAGGTATATATTATTATAATAAAAAAGTTTAAGAATTTTGAATGGCATTCAAAAAGAATTTAAAAATGGGGTATTCCATTTAAAAACATGTCTGTTTTATTCGTCACGCTTCGCCTTTGCATCTTTTGTATTCATCATTTTCTCATAACTTTTGCAATTACTTAATTAACTTTACTCTGTCGTCGACTCACCCTGTACAAGGTACAATCTAAATCCAATAATTTCATATCTTTTAAAAGGTCGCTTAAATGAATTTTTAGACTACTGAGATTATTACTTTTTTTTATTGAAACGCTATATAATCAATGAAATTCTAAAGAACGATTTTTAACCTTCAAAAACCTCGCTAAGGTAAAATAAAACGAAAGTACACGTTACTCCAAATAAATAAAAGAACACCAAGAATAAAGTTTGGAGGCCAACGGAATAAGCTAACCAAAGATAAAACATTCGTTTTTGGCCAAATCCATCCACAACTAGTTTCCAACTAACCAAAACTAAGCACGCTCAGAAACAAAATTTGCAACGTGGCTGATATGTTAGCAAATCTGCGAAGTTTGGTAATTTCAACAATTAGCGCATTTTTGTCAAATTCGACCGACGTTTTAGATCCGTGGAGCTACTCTCGAAATCTGGAGCAAGGCTTTCATCGCGGACGAAAGCTTAAGATTACGGTTTAATGAGAGTCCCTATTTCGGCACGGCCGTCGCCTTTAATTGAAATT
Source organism: Cylas formicarius (assembly GCF_029955315.1). NCBI lineage: Eukaryota > Metazoa > Arthropoda > Insecta > Coleoptera > Brentidae > Cylas > Cylas formicarius. The sequence goes on along the minus strand of NW_026844326.1, from coordinate 25,727,701 downwards.
TCGGCGATCGTATCGCGAATTTTCAATTACGGCGTAGGCAAAAAAAAAACGGGTTTGGGTAAATTGACGCCTTAAGAAAGGAGAGATTGACGGGATCCGCGGGCCCAGTCAGGTGCAGGTAAGTTTGAAACTTGGCGGAGTTCTAGTTAACGAGCTTCTTTTGTTTCCGAAGCGATCGGAGATCGAACAAACGGCTACTTTGACGCCATCGTCCGTCCCTCTCCCTCGTCTATCTCTGATATCTTTTTAACCCCAGCGGGCATCGCCGGATTTGCGTTAATTAATGTTTTATTTTTTATTTAGAATTAAACAAGAATCAAATTACAATAATAATTATATACTACTTCCGACGCATGTTAAACGTTGTCATTAGGATACCATTTTTTAAAAGAATTTTAAAGGACATTATGTCAAATGAAGTCCAAATTCAATAGTTAAATTAAAACTCAAAATAACTTAAAAGTGATAACAGATAAAAATATAATTGATTACATAACCCAGTTAAAAGATAAATTTAATGATTATTATGAAAGGAGTTAAAATGAATTTCAATAAAATCTAAAACAATCTAAACTTTAAAAGGCTATAAAAGTACAGTTTTATTGATAAATATTTCAACGTTTTAACCCAACTCACTTCATAATGACCATATACAATAATACACACTTCAATAAAACCAATATTTTTAAATAGAGTTAAAGAGATCAATATTACTTGAGAAGCTGATTTATTCCACATTTACTCACAATTCATGTGAATAGCACTTCAACAGAAAAATCGTTTTCTATTTAAAAATTAATCAAGATTTATATTGCTCCCTTTTTTTTTACTTATGATATGAGGCGAGTTTCGAATTTGAAAATAAGTACAAAGAATATAACACCACAAATATGAATAAACCAACATTAAAAAAAAATTTAGAAAATATTCCAATTGAACATTCATTTTGCAATATTATAAAATTGAAGAGATTTATATTAGAGTAGGTTTGTTCATGTACTGTATATCAAAGGTCAATAAACGCTATTCTATTCTCTTCCATTCTATCTGAGAGACTCTTTGGGTAACGATAACGGAATTTCTGTTTTCTACTCCCGTCTGTAAAATACCTAATTACGCACCGATCTAGCGTGCGGGAAACGTCACTTTACCACGTCAATTTCGTTTCCCACGGATCCGAGCCACTTCGGACAATTCCGGGATTTTACGGCACGAGTTCGAGAGCAAACGGATGTTTTCGTGTTCTTGTTGTTGTTGTGCCATGTATCCAAAAACTAACGGTTGTAAAAAAAGTATAATATGCAATACGTTCAGTAAACTTTTTAAGGCAGTGGTTTATTAAACACTCGCTCCGCTGTGCTTCGCTCGCGTCAAATAACTCTTGCAATATCATCAACTGACAAAGAGTTATTTAAAAAAATGCAGATTCTATTATCGACGAGTTTTTAAATCACAAATCCAGTTAATGCAATGCTTAATGAAAATTTTTAATTTTTCTAGGTTTTTGTTTTCTTGTCTTATACTTATATATTTTGATATCGAATAAAATATTTAGATATGTACCTAATTTATTAAGTAGTCACACATTTTTTTTTTAAATCAATTATACATATAAAAGATCGTATTTTTATTATACCCGTACGTATAAGTATGTACATCCGGCGCTACCAGCAGTGGCTGCCACTATGATTGTGACAACTTTATTTTCTTTGCAGAGGTATCATAGTAGAAGAAACAACATAATTTCTTCAAATTTTTGACGTCTATGCTTTCATTCACCATATTTTGTTGGCGGTTTCTTATTCACTTCCTCAGAGTATCGGTTCTTTGGTCTGTTCGTTGCTATTATTATACAGATAATATCAATGAGAAAATTTCCTCTACTATCCAGCGTTTGATTGCATTCCTTGTCGATTGACGTGCTATAGTCAATAACAGCTGTGGCCCTATATGACATTTCTGTTCTAAACCTCGTTAGGAGGTTGGAGTTTTCATTACCATTACCATGCCCAGGTATCCACTTTAATGTCTCCTTTTAAAGTTGCTTCTTTCCTGCATCTTTCCAACGATCTCAACCTATATTTCCGTCCATCAGTGCTCACCATAAGTGCCAACCCCAATGCCAATAAGTTTTAGGGCCGCCAATGTACCAATAATGTCCTGCCCCGATGAGTTTAGTCTTATACTAAATCCCCGAGTGACAGAATCGTTTCATGGGGTATCGCTTCATGGAGTCTTATGCATCATTGACATTGACTATGTTGTATTGTGTAACATCACAGTTGTTCCACCGCATCAACATTATGGGTGCAACAGGCAAAGACACAGTTTCATTTCTTCTCGACTTCAGTTAAGATTTTAATACACTTAAACACATAAAATATCGCTTTCAGTTTTCCGTTTCTTCAGCTTTGCTGATCAACTTATGTACAAGTTATGTCGAATTTTCTTAGTTCCCAAGTCGAGCTTTTTAACGAATAATGTTCTCTATTCTCTGTATGTCTCAGCCTTTCCGACTGCCTTTCTGTGCCGCCTTCATCACTTTTACTGTGACGACAATAAATTCTCTATCTCACTCTCTCACCCAGGCGTGAGCTAAAAAGCGGGTTCAGTAAAGTTAAATATCTTTAATATCTAAACAGCATAATTTTTCTTTACCAACAAGTACTTGGATTAGGTGGAAGAATATACATCCGTCCTTAAGGCGGAGGAACTGAATCTGGCCCGTTGTAGAATAAATTCAATTGAAAATTAGAACATATATTTGTTTATTTTCTACAATAAAAGTCCCATATTGTTATTATTATTAAATTTAAACTAAGTTAAGTTAAATTAAGTTTAAATTCAGTGTCATGTGTTGGGGTCGAATGCCTCATCTCCGTGATGTTAATGACCGTAATGGCATCGACATGAATCGTACATTACCAGAAAAAAACAAAAGTTGCACCCTTGTATCGTTGTTGTTATTACATAATGGCGTCAACATTTTTATAATATTTTATTTTTAATCTTTACCATTAATTTCAAATTTCAAAAAATGATAACTTACTTTTTCGGTGGGACAGCCAATAATTTTCAACTTTTTTAATATTCACGTTTAATATTTTAATATCATTTTTAATTTTTAATCAACAAGCATCTTTTTTACTCACGCTGTAAGTAAAAGAGGGCTTACAATTGTGGTTCCATATACGCCATTAGGTCCAATTTGTAAGCGTCTTTTTTGTTTGAGGATAAAGGCAGAAAAGGGTTTTGTTCGATCTCTTTGGCCTTTTTTGTCGCATCGAGGATTTTCCAGGAACTCCGCCGTCATAATTTATTAATTGTTCGTTCGAAACTGCGACCGCTCTAACATCGGCAACAATATTTAATTAATTTGATTGTTAAACAAAGCTTTGAACGTTTATATAAACATCAGGCTCTAAAGCTATTAATAAAATATACATACAAGTTAAACACGGTTGGTGAATTATCTGCCATTTTAACCATAACTAAGGATCATTAGGTTAATTAATTTATTAATTAAGTAACAAGCAAGAAGTTAACAAAATTATTGCTTTAAGACAATTCTGAACTTTGAAATGTCACTAATTTGTTTTTTAGAGATATTAAAGTACAAAAACGTTATTTCTCAAATAATTTATTTCTTTTTCTTAAAAGTGAAAAAAAAAACTTTACTCAGACTTTTTTTTATTGAAATCTTCGTCTTTTTGCCAGAAAGCTGCGTTATCCGGCATATGGCTGTGTTTTTAAAGGCATACCCCGTTTTAACATCCAGCAGTGATCCGCCATCATCGTGATGCTCCATCTGCCTTGGTATCGCCATTCCAACTGCTCCAAGATTTTCAGGAAAATAGTTTAAGTGTGAAAACAGAAAATGGGCTTTTAACAATACTTTCGTAGTTTTCGTCCTTCCCCAATTAATTCTTTAAATGAAACCGAGGCGTTTTTCTCGATATTGGTCATTGGGTTTTCAAAATCCTTCTTTTATCTTACCATCAGATATGGCTGGAAATTTCGCACCAGGTGGCTTGATCTAGAGGGCCATTCTATTCAATGTCTATCTCAACGTCTTCTTTCCATAGTTTACGTTCTAGAACGCTAGAAATACGCAACAACGAAGACAACAACCGCGAACACAGTAGCACGACGACCAACTGCGCATAAGCAGCTTGCCACATCGTATTGACGCTTGTGCGCCAAACTCTGTTGCTTTGCAGAGAAATCTAATATTATCCAGTGTTGCCAAATGACATTTAATTTCATAAAAAATCAATTCACTTAAAATCATGCCTAAAATAACATTTTAAAGATATTGAGCACTAAAATATGTAGTTTTTTAGAAAAAAGGTCCCCAAGAACATAGAAATAAGCAAACAGTTTTCAAAAATCGAAATCACTGTAGACCTGTGTTACTTGTCGACCGTTGTCAATGTTGTTGAATACTGATATTATTTGTTACTCAAGTTACTCATTAAAAACTTATTCCTAAAAAAGGGTATTTGACGCCACCTACTTACTTAAGTTTCATGCGCATTTTGGTCTTTAATTAAAATTAGGAATGGCTATTAAATTAAAAGATTGTCCATTTGTCGTGTCTATTTTAAAGCTCAAAAACAAACCTAACCATTATTTAAATGAATTCGTTTAATAACGCGCTTCCAATCTTCGCCGACGAATAATACAAACAAAAGTCAAATTAAATTAATTGAATTGAACTTGTTGCTAGCGTTCGCTTTTCTGCAGCAAATTCTTCCCTTTGTGCAGAGCTGGTGGAAAAGTTGTAATGGCGTTTTAATTAAACCCCCGAGGTGTAAGAGAGGTCGATGTGTAATTTTGTCGGTTAATTTAATATGGAAGAGTGAAGGAAAAATAATCAGGCGCGTGACAGCAATCGATAGTCCGCACGACAGTGCGTTGTTTGCCGGTAAGACTAATATCGTATACGTCCGGGAAATTTGAGAGTGGTTTTACTTCTAGGATTTCCTTTATTAGCCGACTTTAGATTGTTGGCGATCGAATATTTAAGTAATGAGGAGGTCGTATACAATTATAAATGGTATAATAATTAAGTTTAATTGTAAGAAGAATGGGATTCTTTGGTGTCAGGTGTTGGGGTTCACATGCCTAACTTCCATAATGTTAACTTATATGACATCCGCAATAAATAGGATATTATTTCCAAATGTAAAAATTCGTTTCATACACAAAGTTTAAAAAACTTTGTCCAAAATTTGAAAGAGGCGAATTTTTAATTTGGTAGATATTTCGAGTGGGGATTAATTTTATGGGAGTTAGTGTAACGATAATATGTGAAAGTTGATTGAAAGATTTGCTATTAAAAATTACATACATAATTATTAACATCATTATTATGATTATTTATTGCCGAAAATTCCTTTTACATAAAAAAATCTTTTTACAGTAAAGGACTTATAGGGGACAAATACTGCGTAGTACGTATTTGGTATTGGTATTGGTATTAAAGGGAGGCGCCCTCGCGGGCGTCCAAGCACTTAGGTCACCAGATGGGCCCGTTGTGCCCCCAGGCCGCTCTAGAGGGCGTCCGGCATGCCGCCCCTCCTATAGAAGGTCAGCAACTCCTTTAGCCCAATATCGTGCACTGAGTCCGGATCGATCAGGGCCGTTCCGAAGACTCCCAATCTTGCCCATGTCAAGGCAGGGCACTCTCCATGCACCACCTACACTCCGAGTCGTCTCCAATGCCTAGCAAGCAAAGATGCCTCCTAAGCCTGCAATATCCTGTGTAGGCCCCTGTTAGTGCTCTACACTCCCTTCTGGTCAGTCTAAGCAGCTCCCTGGTCCGAGGGAGGGCGGGTCCATCCATCATAAGTCTCGCCTGCCTCATTCCCGGATCAACTCTCCAGCCCCTCGCGGCCCGGTCTCTCGCCCAGGCTTCGAGAGCTCCCCACCAGGAGCCGACTCTGCCCTCTCTCGACTCTTCCCTTGATGGGAAGAGAAAGGTCAATTTGTCAATTTGTCACCATGCCATTGCCCCATGCGTGAGCATAGGCACCACCATGGTACCGTAGATCCACTGCATGATCTGCGTAGTACGTAGGTTGGCCCTAAAATAACTTACAACTACTTAATATTGGTTGTGATTTGCACCTCGCCGATTATACACACAATACAAATTGAAAAAGAATTTTATTTTAAAATTTTATTTATTCGAATGTAACACTTTCAATATTTTCTTAAATTTTTTTTAAGCACTTTCTTTTCTACATTAAGATTTTTCTGTTCATTAGGTAATTCGTTAAAATATTACACAGCATAATGAACATAGCTTCTTTCTCCAATAGCGAGTTGGTGTCGCGGTAAAGTAATGCTTTTACTACAACTGTACATTTGATGATGTATATATTCATTATTGAATTCATTATATTGATAAAACTATTGCATTCGCTATAAACACTTGTTTGATACTATGACCGAATACATAGCAACACTATGGAAAAGACCATAATCAATTGTTAATAACTGTTTTCTTATTTGTATTTCCTTTAGTCTACATACAATATATACCTAGTATTTGTTTTATTACTGTGTTAGTCACGTGAACATCCCATTTTGTATTATAGTCATGTAATTCCTAGATATTTACTACTGGTAACTCTTTTCAGACTCATACCATTATCTTGATTTCAAAATCCTGTCGAACAGAGTCTCTATAATTTCCAATAGACACCAAAAAATTACCATTTTATTTTGATAGATTAGACTGATAGACTACATAACATAACATTTTGCAATAAAATAAAAACACACCATTGCACAAAAATAAATATAAATTCACAAAATATCCCTATCAATAAATATGATTTAAAACTGGAAAGCTGTTGAGTTCATATTTTATTACCTGAACCTGAATAAATTGTTATGCGCAAAAAAGGAATAACAAACAAGAACCTTTTATTCGAGGCACAATGAGCGTTCTTAACTCAACAAACACCTTTCTAGGAGAAACTTATTAAGGACCCCCACGCCAATACTCTTTTTACTCGGTGCAGAGCGAATGTTATAAGCTTGTGAATATTATTACTTGATTAGGATATATTTTAACTGGTTCTTAATATTTATTGATCTACTTTGCATTAATATTATTTGGGGTAGCATTATTGGTAAAACAATTAATTTGAAAGGACGAATTTTTGGGGATGAATCACAAAATTATTTGCAATAATGAGAGAAGCAAATAAAAATTTTATTGGTCCAAGCTCCCATTAGTTGTCCAGTTAAAAGGCGACGAAATTGTTTGCGTATAAAAACAATATTGCTTTCGAAAAATCGTCGCTGGGCAGGAAAATTCCTAGCGAATAGCGCGTAGCAGCTATTTATTTTAAAAACAAGGTGCTTCGTGGTTTCTTGTCCTAGAGGGACGCATTGGTTTTCTATCGTGCTCCTGCGGACCACTATGGAACTTTCGCAAAATCGATGTATTTTATTGTGCATACCCGTGTATAAAGTGTCTTTCATGTATAGCCGAATTTCAAAGTCACGACAAATTTTGACAAATTGTACAAATAATAACAATTTCCAATGATATTATTTCAAGTATCTCGCGCACCCTGTATGGTAGACGAAACGAGAAACTCAGTTTACGTCATTGTTTAAACGAATTATTCCATGTTTTATATTTCTTGATTTACGGCTATCCACAAAAACGGCAATTTTCAGGGTCTTAATTTTTTTACCCATGAATTTCTTTAAAATAGTAAATGGTTTTCGAGAAAATAAGTTTTTTCTGAAAGAATGCAGTGCGCCATAATAATCAATAACGTCATAGCGTCTTGACTGAGCCCGAAATACCGATTTTCATATGGATTCTTCCAAATATCCCGAGCAGTGTGTGTCATAGACGAAAACCGCGAATACGAACATTGTTGCATGTTATTGCATTGGATCTTCCCCGCCTGCTGGTTAAAGAATCCTGCCGATCGGGTGAACGGTTATGGAGGAAAACATATTTTTCTGGAAGCTAAAATTAGCAAAAAAAAATCAAATATTTTTAAAAAATACATTTCTTATTTAGCACGGGATATCGGGGATAATTAATTATCAACAATAGGGGGACCCGTGTTTCAGTTTTTTGACTTTGCGGCGCACCATGTATATTTTGAAAAAATTATCAAGGATAAATGTTTATGGAGCAGTATCTTCTTGTTCAAGAATTTTTTTGGTCTCGTAAACGGTTTTTGAAAAATGATCTCTTTTGTGGACCTTGGACACGCGATTTTTTATTTTTTTAGAATACTTCCCGGCCCCCTAGCACCCCTATTGTCAATAGGTTCCGTCACGTCCATGTCAATATCCAAAAAATAGTCGAAAATCGAGAAAAAAAGATCGAGGCCATTTCTTATAGGTTGAATTGAGGTGGCTTTTACTTGATGAAAATCCATTTATTAAAACAAATAAGAATTAAAAGTTCAGATTTGCACGAAATTATATATTATGACATGACAATTGTTTCGACAACATTTGATAAAGACGCGGTGTTGTCGAAACAATTGTCATGTCATAATATATAATTTTGTGAAAATCTGAACTTTTAGTTCTTATTTATTTTGATTTCTTATAGGCTGATGTATCTCGTGGGGGGTTGAAAAGAGGTGAATTTAAATTTTGTAGCTCAAGCGGTTACGATGTTATTCCGGAAAAACCAAATGGAGAACGGAAGCTGATCATGTCTGTACCAACGACGGTCCTCTAGGACCTACAGTCACCGAGATATAAAACTTTTATACGAGCGTAGATACTTTTGAAAAAGTCCATTTCATCGATTTTCAAAAGTAACTAGTCCCCCACCCCCTGCCGCTCCCAAATTCGCCGACGTAATTCGCACCAAACTAGTCAGGCTGACGTTTATTTACTAGCCCCTTCTTATGGACGGACTGCGAAGGACCGCCAACAAATAACGGTCCGTCAGACCGTCTTCATCCGACTCAAACGTACCGTTTACCCATAATTCAGGTCTTGTCGGGCAGGATTACCAACCCTTCCAATACTCATTTGTTTGTCGGAGACAAACGAAAATCTCATAACCAGGACTTTGTACGGGGATCTGTCGCGCATTGTTAGCGATTCGACCGTAACCTGCCTTTTTCTGATTTTAATCTTCTATAAAATTTTGAATACGCGGCCACCGAAAATAAAATTGATTTATTTATTTTAAATGTAAATGATGAGGTACCTTTTTGCAAATTTCCCAATTTTAATTAATATAAAATGCACAGAAAAAAGTTATAACTTAGGGCACATTGAAGAAAACTTATTTAACTGACACGTATGTTTCTCATCAAATGAACACTGAAGCAAAAAACACAAATGAAGCCATAAGAGAATGCAAGATGGAATAATATTGAATTGTGCGAAATAAGAGAACATTCCAGATATCAGATTGTTTTAATGAATAGCGGGACACACTGTATATACATTATCGTTTGTAAACAAAACGTATGTATAATTAAGGAAAGACCCGAGCAAGCTGTAAGAATGGAATATGGCCGAACAGGTAGGTACTTTACTTACAAATTAATTATTTGGGGTTTTGTTAGGAAAGATACTAAACAATATTTATTTATTTATGTATGCATTTATGTTTAAATCTAAAATAAAATTACAAATTATTTTTATTACCTACTTAAATTATTTAAAATTATTCACATAATATATCAGTATCACTATCGCTATCATCGCCTGTTCTAATTATTATTTGTTCTATATTATTTGCAATTGTTCTGCTTTTTCTATATGTTTAACAGAATTTGCCCAACTTTGTGGAGGAATGTTAAAAACATCGGTTTCTATAAGTTTGAGGACATTGGAGTTAACACTGGGAAAAACATTTTTTCGGCGAATGGCAGATTTCAGTAGGTGCCAAACATGTTCCATGGGATTAAATATACAGTTGTAAGATGGAAGCCTTAAAACTGTATGCCCTAGTATAATCTTCGTGAAAATAAATGTCGTTATTATACATGTAGTTTTGAATTGTTGCTTTTGTGTCACATGAGGAAGGGGTTTTAGTCAGCTGTCTACTGTGATAACTTGCATTGTCCATTACAATTACGCTATTAGGAGGAATGTTTGGAACTAGTTTGTTTTTAAACCAACTTTCAAATAAATCGGCGGTGGTGTCTTCATGGTAATCCAGAGAAGAATCTTTAATATTTTTCGCAAACAGAGAAAGTCCATTTGGAATCCAACCATCTTTAGGAGCAGCATGTAAAATTGTTATTCTTTTACCTCTTTTTGATGGCGCGTTTGTTTTACACTTATCAGTTGAGCCAACCCAACTCTCTTTAGGGGTACCATAAGTGTCGAACCAGGTTTCATCCAAGTAAATAATTGGCCTTTCTTGTTTTCTGTAAATCCTAATTTTTTCTAGATATTCCAGTCGCCATTTCAAAATTCTAAAAGATTTCATTACAACTTGCCATTTTGTCAATTTTTTTTAAATCTAAAACCCATGTGTTGAATACACTTCCATAAGGTAGTTCTGCCACATTTAACACCGGTTTCATCTTTTCAAGCCTCCTAATTAAGTTATCTAATATAGGCACGCTTTGTTCCTCGTATAACTGGTAAATCTTACGCCGTATTATATCTTGATCACTTTCATCTACACTCGAGAAAATGTCAGCATCGCTTCTTTTTTTCCTCGCTGTAATTATTCACAATTTTCCATACAGTTGATGTTGGAATTTTCGTCAATGTGGCTGTTTCTTCTAAAGATGCTTGCTTGCTGGCACCACGATCAATGAGAGTCAAATAATCATTGTTTATAACTTCCTTATTCACAGTAGAATAGTGTTTTCTACATTTGGGCGGGAGCATCTCCTGAGATACACTAGACACGCACATATTTTGCATAATTCGCACACAATTCAACACACGCTGTATTACACATGAAATAAGAATGATTACTAATAAACTTAAACTAAGTAGTATACCAACCAAAAGAATATTAAACTCAATTAGGTATAAAATTATTTTCTATTACGGACCACAATTTTACCTGAATTTAAATTCTGAAACTTTAGGTAATAATCTTGTTGCATTGTATGTTAATGACCATCCTTGGATAATCTCATTCAAAAGCAATTGGTCACTAATAAATATAAGCAAAACACTGAAGCAAAGCCATAGTAGTAAGTATTTGTTACTTCTTGATCCGCCGTTCCACATGGGACCTTGAGATGTCAAAATTTCAAATTCCTAACTAGCCAAAAAATTCAGATTTAGTTTTGGGTTAGTTTAATAAGTTTCAAATAGGTTTCAAGGAATTACAGATTCCTAGCTCGGTAAACAAAGCATTCAAACTTATTTCTTTATCTGTAGATGAGTGACGTACCTAAATCCGAATTTTGTAATTTCTTATTCTAGTTAGATAGCGGTAATTTTGATTTTTCATGATTTTCCGGGGGACAGAGGGTCGAGAAGTAAAAAATAATTACTGTAAACTCTGATATTAAATTTTGAAAACATAAAAAAAAGGTTATTTCCATAAGAGTAATAAAGTTAAATGCCGGCTGCAAATAGTGACTATAGATGGCGCTAACGAAACTCTGGAACTGCATAAGTTTTGGCCACCGGGAAGAGTTAACTTGGTAGTTTTGTTACGTTCCAATTTCGAGCTTTGGTCATACTTGCATTAAAACAAAAAATTACCTATGTATCTAGGTCTTATTAATTAAATGACATTTCTCGTGCTAATTTCATTCTAGTGTGTCTGGTACTTTCCTTTAAATCGATCTTAATTTATGATTTTCATTGTTTTCTTCTTTCTCCCCCGGACCTCTGTGTTCGGATGTGTATAAATACGTAATGGAATAGCGGCAGGATACCAAAAAGACTCCTTTGACTTTATTATTGTTTTGCTGTTGTTCGAGGTGCAATGAAATGCGGTTTTCCGTTGTTCGAGGTTCTGCAAGCAACAGGTTCGTAATTTTGCAAAAGTTTTACCTATTTTAAGGATTATCTTGCGTCGAACGTCGAACCGGTTACTTGATTAGTCAGATGTAGGCTCCGAAATCATCCTGAACGGCCGAGAAGATAAAAAACTAGAACCCGTGCAACGGTAATCTATTTATGTTTCCTTTCCCTATATTTTACTAATTATTGGGTTTTGTCAATAATTGAACTCATCTGAACTACTTTTATTAAGTACATATCTATAATAGTCTTTCTTAACTAGGGTTTTAAGATACGGTTTTATATCGCAAGACAGATCCGTAGGAATTCGTAGACCTCCGTGACCGACCCGTCGCGGACCGAGACACTTCTGGACACTCGAGCATTTTGCCCGAGGTCATCTCGTCCGAGTTATTAACGACGTCAACCATCCAGGTTTGATCGTCGGGCAACTCTCACCGTCGTTGAGATTCCTTTTTTTTTAATTATTATTATTATTATTTTTCCTCTTTAATTATTGCCGCAATTAATTTAGCTGCGTACTTCAATTCCAACCCCGGACACTATTATCGGGATTCCCGTTAATACCTTAATGTACAATTGTAATCCGACGCGATTACGAAGGTACGGGGTTAGTTTAGTACGTTTTTTTTAGTAGTTTACGTACAACCTTTTTAAACACGTACAACATATTAAATAAGCTGTCAGCTAGTCCTGTCGATAATTCTTTTGTATTTCCATTCTTTTTCTTTTGTTTATTATATAGGGTCCAGGTGCATAACGGAAACCCAATACCACACAGGGGAAATCCTGGTACATTCCCATAACCCACCGCTACCCTCATATTAACTTAATTTACTTTGGTTTGTAAGACATTTTCACACAACGTTATGATCTACTCACTGCTTTACTGATTGATCCCTGTGAGGTGGCGATGTGCGGAGCGCCCTCTATTGCCAATTGTCGGAGACGAAGTCGGCGAAGGAGCGCGAAGTGGCCAGTTCCTTTTTAGGGGACGAACTGTGTTGACGTGCTATTTAATTGTTTTGTTCGATTTAGATCTGCTGGACCAGAGTCGGTACGACCAGTCACTCCGTTAGTATAGTATAGTGTGCGTATTGTTTTCGACTCTTCTGAATCCGGTATGCTTCGGTAGAAACACATCCATCACACCCATAAAACTTTTTTTACTTATTGTATTTTATTTTCATTTCTTCAAACTGATACATGTTTTCAATTTGCAAAAAAAAAACGTGGCAGTTTTCACAATTTTTTAATGTTTCAATTCATCGAGAAACTAACCAATAATAGATGCAAATAGTGAGCGGTCCCGGTAACTCTCGACAAAGTGGATACCCGCCGTTGTCCATTTCCGCTTGTGCCGTCGCCCTCCCGTTTATTTAATTCAACAGCGATATTTGGCGATTATATCGTCGGATTCGCGTTGAGCCATTTATTATCATCCACGGAGGACAGATTAATTACGGCTGCCTCGAATTAACACAGTGAATTATTGTCTTAATGTGGGACTGCTTTTGAACGGACAGCGCGGCAGCATCATCATCAGTTGATTCGATTCGAATTCGGAACGGATGTTGTTTTGCCCGGCAACGCAAGCGAAACGACAAGAAAATAATATCGATGGAACGGCAAAAGTCACTCAAGAAAAATAATTGTGCTATTTTCCATTACAACGAACGGGGCAGCTGAAAAAGAGAATTATTGAATTCACTGAAATCGTAAATCTCGAGTTTCCTCTAAACAAAATGTAAATTCAAGCAATTTTTACGGAATTGACACTTTTTCTAGAAAATCTCGCCGAGTTTTTGAAGTGTACTTGTGAACATCTTCCGAAAAAAGTTCAGGGAGATAGTGACGAAAACATAAACCTCTTCAACTAAGAAAACCAAAACCACCGACTAAGCATTATAAATTATCATTTATCATTTAATTTAACACCTTCTAATAACAGCCAACTCAAAATGGAATTAAACGATCAAAATACGTATTAGCACTGAAAAAGTTAGTGCGACATTCAACAACATGAAACATTTTTTCAGACTTCCATTACTATACTGTTATACCGAGTGGAAACATGACATCCGAAATGGGGATACATCTTTGCATTCTCCAAATATCATATTGCCGTGATATTAGCCAACAAGGCACACGAAGACGAAGACGAAGACGAAATGTAATTTTTTGGAACTTTTTCTTCTTTTCGGACGCATTTTCGCCCACCAAACAATAACTCAACTTATTCTAATATAAATAAAATTAAGTAACTCTCCTCAGGCTCAACATATTGCGGTTTTTACTCAGGGTGAAATGCTGATCTTTCGACGCCTCTTTTTTATATAAACAAGGATATAAACAAAATGAATTAAATCTCCTCCAGCTCAACATATGGCGCAAACCTCTCATATGCTTTTACTCCCCTTCATACTAATTTACGGTTTTTACTCAGGGTGAGATGCTGTTTTCATTTTACAAGCGTAAGCCGAAGTTCAGCATTTTATACAAAATTGGTGTGAAGGAGGGCAAGGTTGTTTCTTTTCTTTTGATGTCGCACTTATTTTGCAAAATGTAGTTAAAAAATTATGAATTTTCTCTGGTTTACCAAAATCTTAAAATTCACACTTTGCCAAAGACGCAACTTAAAAAAAGGGTATTTCACAATTTTTTTACAAATTTCGTTACAAGTTGAATTTACAACTTTCCTTGTAAATTTGATTTTTTTTGTAAAAAATACGTTTCACTTAAACACAAAATTTTACACTTTTTTACGAAGCACTTAAAATTTACAGTTTTATTTTGAAATTTCATTAAAAAAATATATTAATTAGCAATTTGTGTAGATAAAACACACAAAACTTCATAAAAAGTGTGCGAATTTCTTACGATATCTCCAAAGAAAATGCAAACGTCCAAATACCGTGAAAAAAGGTTTTTCCTTCATTCAATTTTGTTTTCGAAAAAAGCAATCAACGCAGGATGCCATTCTATCTTTTTATAATACGCATATATACGACGCCGATTCTAGGCCAGTGAAATGCGGTGTACCTCAGGGAAGTTTACTTGGTCCTTTATAGTTTGTAGTGTTTATAAATGATGTGTTTTATTCTTTCACCTATACTAGCTTTTCCCTTTTGTCGGATAATGCAGTTTCTACCCTTTCTGCAGCATTGTCTGTTAGCATTGCAATCAAGAGAACTGTTGAACGAATGCAGAAATTAATAAATTGATATCAAACGAAACTAAAAATAAGATGAACGCCTTTCCAATAAGGGATTTAAATAAGAGTTTACGCTTAAATGAAAGCACAATCCAACAGAAAAGTGTTGATTCTTTGGTTAAACTTTCTGTTTATTGCTTTGTCGTATGGAGGCTCCGCCATCAGATTAATTTTCCTTTGGTGGTGAGGTTCCCCACGTGCGGAGCAAGTTTTTAGGATGCAGAAACCCATTTTATGAACTATACTGTTTAAGGCGTGGATTTTTTCATGACAAGACCTATTTCCACAACACTCTTTATTGACACTTCCTAGTACGTACGTACTAAATTGTGTCACATATGTAAAAAGCAACTCTAATCTTTACATGCTCCCAAAAAACTCATATATTGAGTACAATTTAAGACCGAATCTTAACATACAAAACAGCGACTGTCTCTTGCATCAAATAGTCCTTTTGTTTTGACCGTAAAAAATTATAACAAATTGCCCATAGAACTGAAGAATATAGCTTGTCAAACCAAATTCAAATACATTCTTAACAACAAATTGCTACGCCTGACCTAATACAATATTAAGGATTTTCCTTATAGTTCTACCTTTTAATACGTATTCGTTGTTTTGTTATTCTCTATATATTTATTTATTAATTAATTAATTATTATTATTATTGTTATTATTATTATTAATTAATTATACTAACATAATTTTATGTTATTATTTATTTGTATTATATAAGTTACATGTCTTGAATATTGTCAATATAATACAAATAAAAATAATATAAAAATATGTTAGTATAATTTTATATTATTTTTACTTGTATTATACTGAATACAAGCCGATTCAGAACATAATTTAAAGCAAGATAAGAGCCGCAAAAGAAACCTGGATGAACAACAAATGCAGAGAAATTGGGGAATTGCAGCAAAGATATGACAGCTTCAATCTCCACAAAAAAATCGAAGAAGTCACTGGCACAATACCCAAACAGGAGACAGCACTGATGCGAGCCGAGAATGGTGCTATAATCGCCCAAGCAGAAGAGAAGATAAATCTCTGGCAAGAATACATAACACAACTATTCAAAGACCAGAGAGCGGACAAGTACAACATAAAAACAGCAGAAACAGCTCCTGATAAAACGCAAAGCGAAGTAGAACATGCAATAAAGGCTACAAAATCTGGTAAAGCTGTCGGATCAGACGAGGTATACAGTGAAGAAGACGATGACGACTCAATCATCTTTCGAGAAGCTTTGGAGGAGGAATCGGCAGAAATTTTAATTAAAGGTAGAGCAATAAACCATATTAGATACGCCGATGAGACTGTCCTAATTGCAAGCACACTAGAAGACCTGCAGCGACTGGTAGTCAAAGTGACAATCACTAGCAGGGAATATGTTAGTAGTGTCCAAAATATAAAATAACCAAGGGCAATTATTTATAAGACAGCAGACTGTTGAGCGGGTGGCGCAGTTTAAATACCTCGGAACAATTATAGGACAAGATGTAAACCATAGGTCTGAAACACTATCAAGAATAGAACAAGCTAGGACGCTAACTTTAAGAACAAGGATGGTACAGTGCTACTTCAAAAAGGTTAGAAGCATTTGAAATGTGGGTCTACAGGCGTGTGTTGAGAATTTCGTGGATGGATCGGGTCACGAATCAAGAGGTTCTCCGTAGAATGAATCAAGAACTTGATGTCTTGTTTATTATAATGAAAGGAAAACTTGAATTCCTTGGACTCATCTCACGGGGTTCAAAATATGATCTGTTGCAGCTCATAATTGTCATAGGCTGAACTGTTTCGCGGGGCCATATCGAAAATAAGAATAACCATGATTATCAGCAACCTGCCAAGGTGACGCTGAAATCAAGAAAAAGAAGTAACCCAAGTCTTATGGAAATAAAGCAATCTATATCTTTGACGAAATTCACAGTTTCAGTTCAAAGTTTGGTACAATGTATGTGAATTTTGAACCAGGAATACTTAAGCGAACATCTGAAGCAATATTTTGCTCGTGCCAGTCCGACTGGTTGTTTCGGTTTTTTTACTTATTTAAATCTTTATTTATTGCTATTAACTATTAAAGTATATCATTAATTTTAGAAATCGCGTTAATTACTAACAATTCATTTACGTCCTTTTGCAAAAATCCGCGACTGGAGCGATTGAAGAAAAAATTAATTAAATGCACGGAACACAAACGGCGAGCAACATTGTAAAGGGTATTAGATAACGGAGCCTAGTTAACCATTGATTATTCCGTGACGCAACATCAAATTGATTTAGGATAAAAGAGGGGGAGACGTAACTTTTTGTTGGCTTCGTCGCCTTTGAACCAGGATATCGAGTCGATATACCTAGACGACGACATAATGCTACCCCATTAATGGGGAGGGAGGTTGCATCTTAAATATCACACGCCAGACGAGATCTTTTCGTGCAGACGGATATAGGATTACGAAGATAGCACGAGCTGAGTCGTGTGTACGTATAAAGGTCTGTTTACCCAAATAGGAGACGGCTATCCCTACCAAGGATACCCGTTATTGAAATTTGATATGTAAGTGTCTAGATAATAAAGAAAATACTACTTCAGAGGATATACATGCGGACACATGTCGTTTACATATACATGAAATTGGACGACGTCCATATATTTTCACAACTTAATTTGACGTGCTTGAAGGTGGTAGACACTGATTCAGTAGAAGTACTAAAAGGATATCGAACTTCCATTGTCTTTATTTTTAACTTACACAACATTTCGGACATTTGTATCACTACCCGTTATCAAGTGTAAGCTAAACTTAATTCTAAGGCTAAGGTAGTCAAGCGTGAAGTTGTTCAACTAGAACGCCAGCATTGGTCTTATTAAAGGTTGCCAAATTGTTGGTATATCCACGCTTGGATTGCTGAAGATGTTTTCATTGTTTCTAATGAAAACCGCTTCTTTAAATTTCTCCAATGCTGCTCGTTGTGAACAACCCGCGCTCTGGACCATTGCATGTTGTGTTGTTTGGTCCACACATGTTCTGCGATAACTTTTTGCGTTTCACCCTTCATTGTATGTTTGTTATGTTCTTTAACTCTTATTTTTGGAGGTCGTTTGGTTTCGCCAATATATGACTCTCCGCATTCACACGGTATCTGGTAGATACACTCTTTCTCTTGAGTCGACTTTTCAGGCTTTGTTTTTGTGAGTACATTACATACTATTGATCCAGATTTAAATACAGTTTTAAATTGATATTGTTTAGCTATTCGCCTAATCTTTTCTGATATTCCTTTCACGTATGGGATCGTCAAGAGAGAAAGAGTATCTACCTCACATGGTTCCGATTCTTTCCCGTTAAATGGTTTATATAGTTCTACCCCTTAAGAAAACGTAGTGAAGAGTGTCTGAACCTTTTCAAAAATAAATACCAATAATTTCAGAAGGACTGAAAGTAAACTTGGAGTGCTTGAAAATGACTGTTCTTAGGCTACCAATGCTGCCCTGTGAGCACAAATAATTTCATCAAAAGAAATAAAAACGCGAAATATAAGTCGCATCTTGGGAAGTATTTAACAGAAAGAGTTGCGTTTTTACTGTTTTGCACATAAACACCATATATATCAAACAGCTGCACAGATGGAAAAGGCATTTTTCAAAAATAAGGCTTCCTAAGTAAACCCTAAATAGCTGCAATCTTTATATAATTGACATTTAAAAATCACCATTACAATTTTTGTAATTCGTTATTCAGCGCAGCCACAAAAATATAAAAACATATATTTTCTTGGGGTATCGGTCGTGATGAGGGCTTAAATCAAAAGACTTTTGTGCTAGTCCAGGCTTTCGAAAATGTTTATTTTCTTCTTCAGGTGCTTTTATTTGTAAACATTAAAGCAATATGAAAAAAGAAAAATCCATCCAGGTTTAAAAAAACAACAGTATCAACACACACAGAATCAAATTTTTGTCAACATTAAAATCAAAACGTTTCGATGCATTTACAGAACGTATATAATTTGTTCCTCAAAGGGGTTTCGAAATTTTAAATTTTAAAAATCTAGCCGAATAAGTAATTGCAAAATATTATATTAATTGAGTAATAAAATCAAGATGTCTTCACTTTCGAATGTTAACGTAACCATTGTTTAAACTCACTTTTCATAAGGAAATAAATTTTTCCGAGAGCTCGGCGTAGTAGAAAAGAATTTTTCTTTCGATGGGCCTACCTACCCGACGACATCCTCAAAAGAGTTTCTGTTTTGGGGTAAGATGTTGATTAGGGTATTCATCTGTCGGTTGTTTGATCGTAGAGTAGGATCGGTTAACTAACATCTTCAGAGGTTGCGCGTCCATGTCACTTGGACGTGTACGTACTTAAATTACTCAAATATAGCGAGTTTTTGTTTCTTTAACTGTTAGGATGAGTTAGAAAAACGATATCAAAAACTAGCGTATTAAACCTTTACTTATATATCTTTTGGCTTATTTAGCTGTAACTTTTTTTCACCACAAGTCTTTACGTCAATAATTTTTTTTCGAGTGACCTTCTTAATTAGCCAGCAGGTACAATGGAAGAAAAATTCCATTTTCAGTATCATATTTTTTAAGAGATTTCTGAATAAACTACAAAAAATTAAAAAGAAAATGTTATTTGGTATACAAGTTTTATATCTAAAAACAAAAAGCAATAAAAAAAGGATAATCGATGGATGGAAAGGTTAGGAGTATTCGTCGTCGGCTACGCAGACGATTTGGCCCTACTAATCAAAGACAACGACCCAGAAGAAACGAGAAGAAAGATGCAGCGTGCTCTGAAGATTAACCCCAACAAGACTGAGACGGTGCTCTTCATAAAGAGGAGAAACTTCACGGTTACACCTCCTTGTATATTCAACACAGTATTAAGTTTCTCCAGAGAGGCGTCACTCTGGATAGCAAACTCAGCTGGAACACACACATCAATAGACATGTTCAGAAGCCTACTGCCACGTTCTGAGCTTGTAGGAGAATGTTTGGACAAACGTGGAGCCTAAGTCCTATTATGATCAGATAGATATATGCTGCCATTCTAGTCCCACAAACCACTTACGCTTCGATCGTTTGGTGGATAGCCCTGAACAGGCAAACCAACATCAAAGCATTAAACAGACTCTATAGACTTGCGATGATGGGTATAACAGGGGCTATGAAGACTACGCCCACCCGGGCTATGGGAGGTATACTAAAAGTTAAGTCCCCATCTCTATATGCTAAAGAATCGACGAAAAAAACTGCCATGAGGCTGCACTTTAATAGCTTAGGGACAAGGATCTGGAGCAGGTTCTAACCCTGGATGGTGATCGCAGTTCCAAGAACAACCACTACAAAACCAACTTCAGAGTAATCTTCCCAAATAGGCAGCATTGGGCAGAGAACTCCCTAAGCTTCCTGAAACCGAAGGGGCTCATCTGGTACACAGACGGGTCCAAAACACAGAAAGGAACAGGAGCAGCAACCTGGTGCGATGGACCAAGAACAGAGAAAACTCTAAAACTGGACGAATGCGAAAGATAAATCAGGAAATCAATAAAAATCATTAATTCGACTATGGACTCAGTGCCGAGCCCTAAAAGGGGAAAGGGGAGGTGAAGACTGGGTATATCGCGGGTTTGTAAGCGATAATTTACGCAAAAAAAAAACCGGTTGGTCTTTTATGTTAAACGAATTTACGTACTATTATCGGCGACAATATCTTGGTCAGGATGGTGGTCATGTGTTTCTCTGTTCTTGGTCCATCGCACCAATTTGCAGCCCTCAGGTCGCTCATCTCAGTCGAAATCACCTCAAGGATGATCCGAGATTGCATTGAGATGCTGGACAGGCTTGCTAAGGCACACTCGTCTGAGTCCCAGGACACTGTGGAATCCCAGGGAACGAGAGGACAAATAGGCTAGCAAACAGTGGAGCTTGTCACACAAGTACACTATCTATCTGTCCTACAATAGCAATAGCTAAAGCCCTCTTTCAGGGAACGTCCAGGACTCTTGCTTCCAGCCTTATCGGGCTCAACAGGAATCAGCTAAGGCTGACTATTGGGCTGATAACTGGACACTGGTCAACAAGAAAGCATCTTAGGAACATTGGCACCATACTAGATGTATTATGTCCAAGATGCAACGCAGCGGATGAAACTCCTCTGCATGTATTTGTGGGACTGTCGAAAGGACATTCTGGGAGTGGACACAGGAAATAGTATCAGCATTCTGGAAATGGGTGTTGGAAGGCGATTCGCTCTGCCTCGGCAGTCGGTCTCCTCTACACTCCCTCCTAACTCACGAATTGCCCTTCACAGCGCCCTGGCACAATGAGACAACAAGCTGAGCGCCCGGCCTGAATGAATTACAGTTACAATTACAATAAAAAAAGAAATAAATTATCAAAATAAATTAATTAAAAGTCAATAAAATATAGAAATAAGGTACCCAAATGTTTTGCTTCATACTAAAAAAAAATTAATCTTTCAAGAGACGAAATGAAAAAAAAAACAAAAATTTCAGAGAAATAAAAAATTGAAAGGAAACGAAAACCAAATACAAAACTGCCCTGTAGGCGTGTACTCTTTTTTTCTCGTCTCCAACTGACACCCGTCCATGACGTCATACGGTATCAAAATCGGTTATCATCATCCGTCAGGTTATTAGTCGCCGATAATAGTACGTAAATTCGTTTAACATAAAACACCAGCCGATTTTATTTTTTCGTATATTATCGCGTACAAACCCGCGATATACCCAGTCTTCACCCCCCCTTGCCCCTTAGGGCTCGGCACGGCTGAGTCCATAGTCGAATTAATGATTTTTATTGTTTTCCTGATTTATCTTTCACATTCGTCCGGGCGCCTGGAATGAAAACACGATAAAACTTATTCGTGTTCTATATTGCTAGCGAGCTTTTTCAGTTTTCAATATTTTTAAACCGGTGCTTTTATGATAAAAACAAAGCATTAAATGGATCGATATGTGTCTACCGAACAGAAAAGAATTTGTTGACGGGGCAGGAAAATGTTAAAAATCGTCTCTGCCAGGAGTGCAAGAAAATAAATCCAAATGTATATTATAAAAGCGAAGTGTCAAATAGCTGTTTTCTTAACCCAGCAAGTAAAATATACATTATATGTCCACACTTACTACAAAGTTACTACAATTCTTATATAATTAATGCCTATATTATAATTTAAATTAATTAAGATACTAATTATTTAGGCGATAATTCTCAGATTTAAATGAGACATAAGATTATACTCCAAAGCATTGATTCTGTATCTCAAAACTGAATATTTTGGAAGCCACAAATCATAAAGAAAGTATATTGAGGAGCACCACTCTCGAACAATTTGCACATTTTGCATATTGTATATTAAACCACCCAAAAATACTTAACGGGCATGATCTTTCATTTTAAGATTAAAAATACGTCATAGATACGGAACATAGGCAATATCAGAATAATTACAGTCTGGGAGAACCAAATACTCACATGACTTATTTTTATTGTCTAGATAAGTATATTCCTGTTTTTATAAAAATTTATGAGGGACATGTTTGAAGTTTTGGGTATTAAGTCTAAGGCTACTATTCTGAATTACTATTTCCCTAGCCGGTGCCCGATCTGGCCTAAAAAACATATAGCAGCGAATTTAAATGGATTTATTTTTAGACCCTCTTTGAAAGGATATTGATTAATATATCCGAACTGATATTTACCATATTAGCGAAAGTTTTTCCTTCATTGTGTGTCGTAAGCACATCTATGTATATCGCATGCTCGATGCCATCTATATCAATATTGTTATTATCTATATTAAAGATGAAGATATATGTAGAAGCCCAAACGTTTCATCATCAACAAGCACCTACTGGCGCCTATTAAATGTTCCCGACAAACCATCTTTTCCACAAAATCCAAATTAGATAAGAGAATTATTAGAAATTAAACAGGTATGGTGTGGTAAGAACAAATGGAAAAGCCAGAAGAATTATTTTTTAATGTTGCTTCAAAAAATGTTCGGCCAATTTCAGGGTAAATTGAATATTAAAAAATAACGTTGGTTCGGTTTATAAATGGTGTCCAAAATACATCCATCAGTGGCCCTGTAAAAGAGTTCCCTAAAAAACGTTTTTTTTTTATTATTTCCGGTACAACTGACTGACAAATACAAGTTCAAAATATTTAGCAGCATAATTCATAATTGAGATCATTTTCTTTCCAGCACAAAAATTTGTTAAAACAATCATGCGAAAAAAATAACTCCAAAAAAATATATATCCCCCTAAAAAAAGTTGGGAAGCGAAATAAACGGCACCTATTATACTATATATTAGCTTTCATTTAGGTATCCTAAATCGATTCAGGAAGAATAAAAAAAACGATGTTTTTAGGATCTTTTTACATTTATCCGTTTGTACTGTATTCAGTAACAAGAATACAACGAAAGGAAATTGAAATTAGGAAAACACAGCTATTACGAAAATTGGTAACTAATCAAGATTTTTTTCATATTTGGTCTACTATTTTAATAGTTTATTTATTATATTATACAATTATACAATACGTTTATCTCCATCGACAATAATATGTATTGGAAAAGTTATTCTTAATACAAAGCAAAAAAAAATTGTAAATAATTTTCTACACGTTGGGTTTTTAAATTTACTTTGAAAATGTTTGTGTTATTATGACAAAGTAATGGCATTACATTTCAAAGAGAGCGAAACAACAAACACAGACAATACAAGAATGGTACAGTTAAAATATTATTTGTTTTTATCTCTAGTACTACTATGAGTTTTTGAATTTCCAAGAAGAAAACTTACATCTTTTTTAGCAATAAAAGCATCTGTGGCGAAAGTTGACCACCCCCAGATCCACCCCATATTGAACTCTTGGATCAACATTCGCAAAAAAATATATTTTGTAGCTAAAAGGGATTTTTTCGTTGTCCAATTCAATTTAATTATTTACCATTTAATTACACTCTTTTATGCATGATGAATTAGCATATGTGATGGGCTTACATACAGAGAGTGACGATAGAACCAACTTTTTGATTTTATAAATGCAATAAATTCCAAAACCGAATCAAAGCTATCCGAAATCTTTGCGAAAGAGGGCAAAAAGAGCATTAGGAACCACAGTACCAAATTAATAAATAAGATAAAGAATATCGAACCCAGGATCGGACTAACAGGTACTCCTGTTGAAATATTTTACATATTTGAGATAAAATTTATTAAACATTATTTTTAAAGTTTAAATTTTGTTGCCAGTTTGTTAAAACATCAATAAATATGTTTTTATAAGTAAATTAAATATGAAATTAAAAGAAAGAAAATTATTAAAAATAATAAAGTTTAAGATTTTCTTTAAATAACTCTATTATGTAACTATACATTTTCTAAAAGCTTACTTTTTCATTTTGCAATTAAAGGCCATTTCCAGATAAACGTATTTTTCGATATATGTCTAGATCTGATATGTGATTGCGAATGTGTGTGTCTGTCGGAAACCGGGAACAAAGTGGCAATCCAGAAGCCGACGAAACCCCCCGGACCGCACACGGAAGGCAGGTAAACGATGGGGAACAGAAATTTACATGAGAAAGCGCCACGGCTTGTTGAAGTTCCCAGATTCGCCGGAAGACGCTTTCAACCGGCTACAAAAGAGTCCCTTTTTATAGTCAAACTAACCGAGAAACCCGGGAAAGCCCTCCCCCCGCCGACCGTAACATCACTTTTAAATATCGGACCCGAAAAACTTCCCCGATATTCGGATTTTACGACCGGACCCCGTCCTGTCAAAATAATAAAAATAAAAGGTCCGCCAGATCGCAAACAAATCCCTGAGGGCGAAATCACGGCCCCCGATGTCCTTCGCGACAACTTTTGTCCGCAGCGAATTGGGATTAATAAGTTTTCCGGGCGTGGAAACTAAATCCGGGGTTTTTATTATATCGGAAAAGTTTCTGCCCCTTTTTCGTCAGTTTTCGGACAACTTTCGACACGTATGCCCGGAATTTTCATATAACCTTTTTAGTGTGCCGCAGTCGGACAACTGTTGCCAACTATTTTCCGGGTACCGATCGCATTCTCCGACTTTTTCTCGCGGTATTTCAACTATGTCGGCTGAAACTGACGCATTTCGGTGCTTAATTCAGGAACGCACATGTTCGATATGGTTTCGGCATGAGTAGATATCTAAGGTGTGTTTCTTACCATGCCGGAGTAATATTTGTCGACCATTGTGAAAGTATCTGCGTCTCCCTCCTGTTAATGGATATTAATTAGTTTTCTTTGTTACTAAATAAATGCCAAGAAAAAAAAATACATGGTATTTGTTGATTACCCTACCGTATAAGTTAGAATATATTTGAGAAGTTGAAACCTAACAGCTCGCATCTTTCGACATTCACACTATTTTGTTTTATTATTTGTTATGTTCATTGTTCCATGTTCATTGTCTATAACATAGACATGAATTTTTGTTAACTAGTGTAAAAATTGTACTTTTGAGAAATAAAGTCTAACAGTCACTAACAACTAAAGAAAAAATCGAGTAGCCTGAGCCTATCTCTTATAAAGAAAAACCCCAAAAAACAACCATCGTCCATTAAGGGCAGAGATAAAATTTAATGGTCGCTTAAAGTAATCGCAAAATGCCATGGAAATGGCGGTTTACCTACATTTAGCATGCGAACTCGTAAAGCGTTTTATGGTGGGTTTGGTATCTACGATCTGTAAGCGATACACACACAGCGTCAACATCATTAAAATCGTCAAAGTACCTGTTTTCATAACGCGGCTAATTTTCCAGCAGTAGGTATCTCCGTCGCGTTTACCTAACAGCAAATTCAATTACGACTAATTGCTTTCAATTAATTATGTGAAACGAATAGGAAGATTGCCGCCGTGCTCAATCGGGAATATATCGAGTGGTGGCTGACAGAAAAGTTCAAGTTTTGAATCACGGTTGCCATGATTAATTTTAAGCATCGTTTAGGAAATAACAATAATAATAATAATAATAATAATAATGCATAGCGTTAAACCCACTCTCCTCCGCTCTCAATAATCGCAAACAAGGATATCCACTTAATAAAGAACTTAAGCTCTCCCACTTAATGTACATGGACGACCTCAAGATATTTTCGGACACCGAGAAGGGACTAAAACGGCAGCTCAGATGCATCGAGAACTTTTCAAATGATATTCGAATGAGTTTCGGTCTGGAGAAATGTAAAGTTAGCAGACTTCATAGAGGAGAGTGGCGTCAGATGGACGGCCATCAGCTTACACAACATAGTGGTGGTGGAAAAATAACGACGCTGGATAAATTTGAAACCTATGAATACCTAGGTCTTGCCCAGGCGCGAGGGATAGACTCTAAAAGTGTCAAGACGCTGCTCACGGAGAGATTTAAAGAGAGAGTCAAGCACATCTTAAAAACAAGATTGGCAGGCCGTAACATGGCGACTGCAATCAATTCCTACGCCGTCCCTGCAGTGGCGTACAGCTTCGGCATCGTCGACTGGACGCCGACAGAGCTTGATGATCTGAATAGAACCTTAAGGACAAATCTAACTAAATTCCGCGCTCACCACCCACGAGCTTGCAGAGAGAGGGTACATCTACCTCGAAACATCGGAGGCAGGGGTTTCTCGGATCTGCGAATATGCCACAAAACCCAGGTGGAGCGGCTGCAGAAATACTTCCATCAAAAAAGCGAGAGCTCAGCGCTCCACCGAGCAGTGACAGGTCTAGATAGATCACTT
The DNA here is from genome assembly GCF_029955315.1 of Cylas formicarius. NCBI lineage: Eukaryota > Metazoa > Arthropoda > Insecta > Coleoptera > Brentidae > Cylas > Cylas formicarius. Next base: position 25,700,719 of record NW_026844326.1, on the reverse strand, counting down.
ACACCCTTCATGTTGCAGGCCACACACTATCAGTGCGACCCTAAGTATTCAATTTTCGAGCTTGAGACCCAGTGGCGGGGAAAGGAACTGCACGGCAGATACCCAAACTTGCTTGACAGTGCTGACCTTGACAAGCCCGCATCAGTTGGCTGGCTAACGAGCGGCAACCTGTTCCCCGAGACTGAGGGTTTCATGTGTGCAATTCAGGATCAGGTCATACCCACTCGGTCTTATCTTAAACACATAATCAAGGACCCGACAGTAACAACAACGAACTGTCGCATATGTGGAGAGGGCCATGAGAATGTTGAGCACCTCATCAGTGATTGTCGGATGCTGGCCCCGAAGGAGTACACCACAAGACACGACAACGTAGCCAAGATAGTCCATCAGGAAATAGCCTTCAACCTTAAACTTCTAAAAGAGAAGTGTCCTTACTACCGATACTCACCAGAGTCCGTGCTTGAAAATGAGGGATTTAGGATGTATTGGGACAGGACTGTTCAGACCGATCGCACTGTCCAGCATAACAGGCCAGATATTCTTATTTATGACAAGGCAAATAAAATGGTGACCCTCGTCGACGTTGCAATTCCCGCACCTAACAACTTGCAGAAGAAAGAACGTGAAAAAAGAGAAAAATACATACCGTTAGCGGATGACATAAAACAGACATGGCGTGTCGATAGGGTTAACATTGTTCCTATAGTGCTCGGTGCAATGGGAGAAATACCAAAGTCCCTCAGAACCAACCTGACAACACTCACCGTAAAACCAGGCGCCTACTTTGAAATGCAGAAGTCTGTGGTACTAGCTACCTGCAACATAATTAGAAGAGTTCTTAATCAACCTCAACTTCAATAGCGCACATTTCATGTTTTGCTACTCACCTAGCCGACATGAGAGGACTCCATCTTCCGATGAGAAAAAAAAAAATAATAATAATAATAATAATAATACATTTATTCTGCAAATTACTATTTACAATACAATAAAATACCAGTAAACCTCATAAATTGGAAGAAAGAAGATGAAAGCAATTAAAATTGTTCCAAGTTCAACCCAACGTGTATATAAAAATTAAAAATTGGATAGAAAATTTTAGGACTGAACTTACTCGAAAATCACTTACAATTTACTTGTTGGCTGAACATTTTTTGAGTTATCTTTTTTTTTAAGTTTAATGGTGATAAGGCTTTTAAAGAGAGAGGAACGGTATTGTAAAGTTTGTAAACGTTATAGGAGAAGATTCTTTAAAAAAGAGACGTCCTGTGTGGTGGTGGAGAGATAAGACCCCTAAATCTGTGAACATCTGTACGATATGTTATTTTAATGGCCAAGTAAGGAGGAGTGTTATTAAAAATAATGTTGTGAAAAAATACCAAAGAGTGTAGTCTACGCCTATTCTGCATATTCAACCACTTAGCACCCTGTAGTTTGTGTGAGACTGGACCATATTTTCTTATACCATAAATTAACCGCAAACAGTTTTTTTGTACTCTCTCAATTCTATATGTATCAGTTTTATCTAGGCATGGGCCACATAAAATGTCAGTTAAAGTAACTAGATAACACTAGAGAATCCGTTAACTTAATCTTTTGAGCCTCAGACAAAAAATGGCGATGCGGATAAAGCAACTTTAAGGAGACGTATCCCTTTTGTAAATAATAGCCAACTTACTCTTTAAAGCGAAAATCTATGTTAATTCTTAGGCCAAGATTTTTTGCACAATTTGTAAACTGCAAAACTCTACCACTCACTTTTATGTTAAGTTCAGACAATTAACGATCCCTATTCTTTCCAAAGAGCATAACAAATGATTTACTTGGATTAATTATCAATCCACGACGTGCTGAAAAATCTATTAGTTTAGACCAATTGTTGAGTCGTATACCAAGTACTGGGGTTAAATGAATATAATACCTGGGTGTCATCAGCATAAAAATATGCAAATAGAAATGTTACCCTAATGTCTGCATATTAAGCTTACCTATAAAAATTTATAAATTATTTTAATTATTCTATTTATCAGGGGTCTAATTTTATTTGTATCTAACCCAAAGAAAGAGAAAAACAAAAAACAAAAATTTCCAATACTAGTAATAATAATCTGCAAATATCTACAAAGAATTTTTTCTAATGTATTGGTCCATCCAATAATTTAAGAAAAAGATTTATTTTAAAACCGTTTACGTTTAAATTCTTACTGCCTGTTGCTTAAGTAAGTAAGCTTTCCCTTAAATCATATGTTTTAATGTTCGCAACGATGGTTTATTTTACTAAAAAGATATGAAAGAGATTTTCTACTTATTATTTTTAAATACAGAGCTACTAAAAGAAGGAATAAATAGTTAGCCGCCCGAAGTGAGGCATTAATTCTGTCGAATTTTCTTATTCCAAAAATCAACGGCAGACACGAATTGTGAAGCTGCATACCTGTAACTTGAGATAACCGCAGAGATCCGCAAAACCCTTTTTTATCCGTTTTGCTTAGGCATTCTCAATTTTGGAAATTGAGAATTGGAAATATACTCTTAAAACCTCGAATCCTTTTCGATTAATATACCGAAGTTTCTATCGAATCACAAAATTAAATTTCTGCCGGTCATGCTTTCTGCTAAAAATAATTACTGCTGATTTGCAAGAGTGGTAAACTATGCTCAGTGTACAACTGCCTTTTTAAATAATAACTTATATTATATAATTTTTTGTTTGGTGTTTGCAGATTTGTAAATTAAATTGATCTTTATTGAATATTTCAAATGCGCTTTACGGGAAAAATGCGCGAGAAAGGATCGTCGAAGAAGAAGACAAAATGACCGTCATAAACGTTCGAGTTGTGTAGATTTAAAGCCCGAACGGGCCAGGTTCGGGGTGGGCGAGTATGTGTCGGAATTCGTTGCGACGGCAAAGTCTCATCGATAATTCATGAAGCCGTAATGGAAGAAGCAAAGTCCGGCGGGAAGGGGTCAAAGTGTCGCAGCCGCCGTTGGCTACTTTTTTCCGTTTTTCCGGATTTGCGGCGACGCGTAAGCAACAAGTTCCCGTTCAAGGCGTCGGTTTTAATAAAACACGGCGGCCAAAGTTCATTAAAAAACTTTCGGTCACGAACACTTACGTCGTGAAATTTGAATCCACCCGAATTTATGGAGAATTAATGATCGTCGCCTAGAGAAGCACTTGGAACGACGTAATTATCCATAAAAAGTTACACGGCAAGGAAAATGAAGCAAAGAGAGAGATAAATAATTCCTGAAGCATACAGGGGAGAGCAAGATATTGGACCCTACAGGGGCTCCTGAAGATGATATACACCAGGCGTCTGGGGAAATGTGGAAGCTTGCTGGCATCTAGATAGAACACTGAAAAAAATATACAAGAAGGACTGAGTCTCTAAAAGGCGCAGCTGGAAATAGTTTTTCTTATTAAAAAAATTAACCCACGGATTAATTATTAATGATTTTATAAAAATGGTTTATTAAAGTATACATTTTCTCGAATTAAATCTTCAAGCTATCGAAAAATATTTTATGTCTGCGTTTACCCTTCATTCCCCGCCAAAATTTGATACACCGTTGAACTCAGGCATCTAGGTGGTTCGAAAATAATAACATAAACTCCTTACTGTATTTTATGCAATATAATGTGAACAACGACCAGTAACTCAGTAAATTATATCCTACATTACGACACTCTCTTGGCCAAAAGAGCGGGAGCAAGGCTAGTTCTTGACAAACTGCAGAGATTGGCTTACCTCTGCATAACGGGAGCCATGAGAACGGCGCCCACGAGGGCCCTAGAGGCTCTGGTGGGGTTGCCCACTCTGGCGGATCGGGTGCAGATGGAAGCGGTCAGGACAGCTGTGAGGCTGGCGAGTTGCGGGCTCTGGAGGGAGGCAACCTTCAATCGGGGTCCGTACGACATTTTAGATTGCTGTCGCGGGGATCGCGGGGTCATGGGCATACCGAGTGACGTCATGATCCCCGAGATGACCTTCTTTGACAAATTGACCTTTCTCTTCGCATCAAGGGAAGAGTGGAGAGAGGGCAGAGTCGGCTCCTGGGATGGACTTGTCTGGTACACGGACGGGTCCAGAATGGGAGATCTGGCCGGAGCTGGAGCGTACTGCGAGACAACGGGATCGAGCTTGTCGGTCCCTCTGAGTCAGTACTGCACTAGGTTCAGGCGGAAATTTTTGCGGAAACAGGAGTCTTCTTCTGCTCGGATAGTGCTGCACTTATGGCGCTGAAGTCAGTGCGTACGCGCTCCTTGTTGATAAAGGAGTGCAAAGGGGTACTGAGGAGGGTGGCTGAGAAGAGGAAGGTCACGTTGGTCTGGGTCCCGGGTCACACCGGGGCAATGAGGCAGCGGACGCCTTAGCCAGAGAGGGCTCCTCGCATAGGCATATAGGGCCAGAGCCCCGCTTGGGGATCGCCCCGTGTGTGAGGCGGGGAGCTCTCGAAGTCTGTGAGAGAGACCGAGCCGCGGGGGGGCTGGAGAGTTGCTCCGGGAATGAGGCAGGGCCCGCCCTCTTTCGGACCAGGGAGCTGCTTAGACTAATCAGAAGGGAGTGTAGAACACTAACAGGGGCCTACACAGGGCATTGCAGGCTTAGGAGGCATCTTTGCTTGCTAGGCATTGGAGACGACCCGAAGTGTAGGTGGTGCATGGAAGGGGAGCAGACCCCGTATCATCTGCTCACCGAGTGCCCTGCCTTGACATGGGCAAGATTGGGAGTCTTCGGAACGGCCCTGATCGATCCGGACTCAGTGCACGGTACTGGGCTAAAGGAGTTGCTTACCTTCTACAGGAGGGGCGGCATTCTGGACGCCCTCTAGAGCGGCCTGGGGGCACAACGGGCCCATCTGGTGGCCTAAGTGCTTGGACGCCCGCGAGGGCGCCCCCCTTTAATACCAATACCAATACGACACTCTCTCATCTAAGAAATAGTTTACATTTTTTTCTCACAAACTTAAAATTTAAGTATAAAAAACCCTCACGATATATTAACTTTAACCTTCAATTCACTAGATTATTTAGCTCTATACAGAATTCATTTTGGAATTACCTCGTTCTGTGTTACGACATTTTAACCCCCACAACACGAGCTAAAGGCCATTGTACATGTTTCTTAAAGTCATACTGATGAAGCACAACTTGGTTTAGCATAACTAACTTGATAAATAGGTTTGTCAGGCCCTGGAAATTGACAGCAGCGTCCACAAAGAGACCTGAAATCTATATAACCCAACAAGGCAGTATAAAGGCCTTAGAAGGCACTGAAGAAGACCTGAGTGGCGCAGGATCTTCTGGTTAAAAACCCTTACAAATTGTTTTCCCTCTCTACACCAGTAGCAGTCAGTAAAATGCGAAACGGATAGACGCACACAGAAGAAGAAGAAAATGGCAAGCTTGTTAAACAAAACCAATTTCCATGGGCGTCATGTTATTTTTTTGTGTTATACTAATTCCCAGAGATTCTCCAACATTTCTGCCGCATACAAACTAAACTTATTTCTGTAAAAAATTGTTCAAAACTTTCAGAAGCGTCGTATATTGGGCTTCATCGCCTTCGATGGGGCCAACGCGATTGTCGTACGTCCCGGCGTTGCGGTCTCACAATGGCGTGCTTTTGCGGCAGCAATGCCGACCTTATTCTATTATTCAGTTCTAAATATCGAGCGATTTTTGGCCTGGGGGGAGGCGCCCGTCGAAGTGATTGAAAACAAACCGCGACATAATAAATCGGGGTCTAAACCGCTACATACGCGGTGCCACGAATAGGTTCCGAACGCGTCGACTTGTTTGATTTCGGTTTCCGGCCCAAAACCGATTTAAATAAATAACTAAACAATAAATTTGCTGCGCCCGCGAAAAACGCAACGCACCGTAAACAGTTAAAACCACGCCACCTACTGGGGTAATTTAATTCGCTGGAGAAGGGGCGTATAATTAAGGCCAAAAAGTGACGGAACAGCTATTGAATGCTGAATTAAATCGAATCGTTCATTGGTTTAGATTAACCAATAGCTCAAATTTTTACCCATAAATATTCCTAAATGGAGATATGGTTTCCCATAGTCTTCGAGAGGTATGACTCTCCATTGATGATTAGTCCTTTGTTCACCTTGACTCTCGGGGGGTTTGGAAGCTACAAATTCTTAATAATATTTTTTTTTGCTTGTCCATGACCAAAGGCTGCTTCACACACTGACGTAAATAAGATTAGTATCCATGACTACGAGTGCCAAATAAACGTAGAAGGTGGATGTTTGAAAGGCCTATTGCCAGCCACATATTTTAAGTTATATCTGAATCCATATTCTGTAAGTGGTAGGGTCTTATAGCAATAAATGTATGAATAATAATAATAATAATAATAATAACAATAATGCCTGCTATGAGCATGTGCCGAAACAGGTGGTTAAACTGAACGATACAAATGTCACCAGATATCCTGCATGATAAAAATCCTATTTGATATATAGATTCCTGATGATTCAAATGTACCTGAAAACGAAACTGAGAAGATTAGTAAGTACAAAAATCTCGAACTAAAAAGTAGCAGATTGTGAAATACAAAAACTAAGAAAGGGTCATTTATGGTAGGAGCGATGCGAACTTAAAAAGGGAATATGATAGTTGTCTTCAGTCGATACCGGGACGACCAGCTAGTCTAGGAAGATGTTAAATTCCTTTGACTTTTTCTTGATGTATGGATTAAACCTTTGATACCGTTATAAAAAAAAGCGAGAAACTAGATGGATAATAATTGTGGATAAATGGATCGGAATAAACAGGTCAAATATCTTGGAATTCTCGTCGATGTACCAGTTAGCCTGGAAATATCACATTGAGTTTTTATTGCGTAAATTGATCTACAGATTTTACCAACTGCGGCAAATTCGGAATGTTTCAAACTCTTAAAAATTTCCACTATTGTGGCGTTACATTTAAAATGATGTTTAACTTTTTAATTAGTTATAAATATGTAATGAAAGTAATATTAAAAAAACTAAAAAAATACATAATAAGAGCAACAGAAACGCTACAAAACAAAACATATTAGTACATAACACCATATTTTTATGTTGCCTCGAGAGTTTAAAAGCAAGGCAGACATTAAATATATATAAGCTTAATGAACTGACTGTTCTAAAAGTAACATTAACTGCTTTAGTTAGTTAATTGTCAGTATCAGCTTTTTTAAGGAAGATTATTGACCTGTAAAACATAATGATGTTAGCCTTATTCTATAGGCGTAGTATTGTACTTGTGATGATTTTCAAGGATCCCGAGAGTGACAGGTAGACCTACAAGTAGTTAGATGACCTACGTGTGCCTTAGTGAATTAAAATTCTCGTTACTACTTACTCATAGATAATATTATTAGTTCATTTTAGAAAGATTGAGCTACTATTCATTGTAAACCTCATGGATCTGAATAAATTAAAGATAAAGTTTTTCGATAGGTTGAAGTATTGCATGAATATTAGGTAAATAGATTATAAAGGACATAAATAAAAAGGGCAATGACACTAGCAATAAAATGCCACAAATCATAACATTTTATTTTATTTTTGTAAGAAAAAATACTACCTAAGCTGGCAAACAAATGTCATTTTTAAAGGTTGTACAAAATTAAACGTACTAAAATTATCAAAATAGAGATTTTTTAAATGGAACCCCTTGTTATATAGATTTTGTTAAAGCTTAGGGTCTTTGAAATAAATTGAAAAAATTTAACCTAATTTCAAATACATAAGAAATATTTAAAGTAACTAGTTCGGCCTACTCGTTATATGAAATTTAATAAAAAAATATACATGTCTCTTGTCGAACGAAATAAATGAAAGAAAATTATTGATCAGAAATGTATTGAGAATCTGTTCGATTGCCGCTTTTATTGGTGTTTTTCATAAATTTCGATCTCCATACTGTGCCGATAAGATGTTAATATATTGTAAATATTATTGTATTTCCTTCGAAAAAAGTATTGAAATATTTAAAAAACAAGTTGATGAAAAGTGTATATCATCTTAATTAACTTAAATTATTCGCCCTGTTACTCTTAAAGTTTTGGAATCTTTCTTCTTCTTCTTGTACCACCTCCTGTCTTCAAATTGGATCTTCACCTTGGAAACTGCAGATAGAAACAGTTTCACTGATGTTTTATTGCCATGTACCCTGTTTATGCCTAACTTGTGACTAAAATAATCGAGTTTTGTTCTCTTGATGGTGAGAGTGAGTTCGGTTTGTGTGTTCATAAGGCGCAATTCATCATCGCTTCTGACTCAAGATCTTCGGCACCCACCTATACGTCCACATTTCGAAGGCTGCTATTCTTTTCAACAGCACTGTTGGGATATGAGAATGGACCTGCATTCCGTATAATTACACTGGAAACGGGCTACCTTCCAAATTTCATACCATTAACAATCATCTGCGTATCTGAGCTTTCTGATCAACGTTCCATTAACATCGACACCAACTGTCATATTTTGATGTCATAGATATTGATTGGAATGTCTATTTTCAAAAACTAATTTAAAGAAATACCGTGCTCATAAATGTTTACACTGGCTCAAAACGTGTAAATAGTTTCCTTTCCTATGTCGTCACCCGAAACAAAATCCAAACGCACGCCTCAAACCGGAAAAGAATATTCATTTCCGGGTAAGCAAGAAATTAAGGGCGGTATTTATACGTATCCGAGAATCACCGCAAAACGCAATAAACGCCGTCGGCTACGAGGGCTATATATACCACCCCGGTACAAAACGACGACACCATAGCCCGAAATAAGCAAAAAGCGTGGCAAATCTCGTGTTTCTGCAGTTCATAAATTCGGTCCCCCCACCGTTCTTGATAAAATGGCGATCCGAGTACATAAACGTCAGCCGGGCTAAATTTGTGCCCAGGCAGAAGATGATAATTTCGCCCTCCCGCCCATCGAGTGGAAAACAAAATAAAATGCCGTAAATCAGATTCCGGCAACCGCCGGCGCCGCCGCCGCCGCCGTCGCTTAGAAAATTAATTAATTCTTAATGGGCAATTACTATCGGGGTCGCCTTTTGAGACGGGGCTCAATTAAGAGTATGACCCGGACTTAAGACACTTTAATCTCGAGGGTGTTTAGAACTGCTTTTGGTGAGAAACACCCGCCCAGATTCCGGGAACATTGTTTACGTCAGCAACGAGCATTTTTGTCATTTATTCAGTGACGGAAATGATCGATGCCCGAAAACATCATCTTTGTTATAGTCCGTACCTCAGCAAGAAGTAGCACAAAAGCCAGAGAAAGTTTTTGTCGAGTGCTTGTGAGACACTCTTTCCTCTAGCTATCACAAAATTGATAAACATTAGAATAATTGAACTGAGGTGGATTTTACTTGGTGAAAATCCATTTATCAACATAAATAAGACATAAAAGTTCAGATTTTCACGAAATTATATATTTTTATATGACAATTGTTTCGACAACACCGTGTCATTATCAAATGTAATATTTACAAACTACCTACTACTATATATACCGGAAAATGACAATAAAACCTTAATTAATATTGTTATCAGAATTTAAGTTGAATAAAGGAGAGGTATTTAAGTCTAATTGATCGTGAATGTCTCAATTTGTTAATCTCCATGGCTTCCAATAAATTTAATTTTCTACTTTTTGAGGCTGTATGTGAAATATCGAAATTGACGTCAAAAATGTGTTTTTCTGTGTTTAAGTGTGTAGCGTAATTAGAATCTAGACTATTGTTTTTAAACGCTCTTTTATGTTCGTTAATGCGTTTCTTGAAGGATCTACCTGTTTGTCCAATATAAATTTTAGGACAAAATCCGCATTTCAACCTGTAGACACCTGATTTTTGGCATTTTGGACATTTCGTTTATTGTTTTTTTAATATTATCCTATTGTGTTGTTAGTTCTGAAAGCTATTGTTAAACCACATTTTGACAAATGTTTTGAAACTTTTTCACTAGGTTCTCCTATGTATGTAATTGTTTATTATTGTCTGTTTTTGTTTTTTATTTATAATTTTATCTATAATGGACGGATTGTAGCCGTTGTTCGGTGCAATTTGTTTAATGATATTAAGTTCTTTGTTGTAATTTTCTGTTGAGAGTAACGTATTAAGAAGTCTGTGTATAAAAGAGTTAAATGCAGCCATTTCGTGTGTATAAGGGTGATTTGAGCTGTCATGTATGACTGTGTCCGTGTGTGAAGGTTTATGACATATTGAAAAATCTAATTTGTTTTGCACTTTCGTAATAGTTAAGTCTAAAAAATTAATAGTTATCCTGTTCAACCTCGATAGTGAATGTTAAACGATTATGTAATGAGTTAATGTAAAAATAAAGACACGGTGTTGTCGAAACCAGTGTCATGTCAAAATCTATAATTTCGTGAAAATCTGAACTTTTAGTTCTTATTTATTTTGATTAGAACAATTTGTTAATTTTGCAAGAAACCCAACCATTTTCTTATGTTTGGAACAATAACGTCGTATTATATTACCTGTTATATTACTTTCCAGACAGCCGTTGTCTGCAAAACTTGCATTTATTAGTGGTAGTTTGAATAAATACTGTTTTGAATCTGAGACAAATTCAAATCTTTTTGTTAAATGCTTTTTGCTCTATCTAAGTTTGTGTCAGAATATTTTCGGAAATAAATGACCATGTTACCACAACTATCAATCTGCTGTGAGGCCATTCCTATTGCTTACCTGGCCAACAGATGGTACTCTCTGATATAATCGCAAAAAAGTAAATAAATACGTAGACATTACTTTTTCGATATTACTAGAAAATTAAACAAAAGTCCTACCTAAAACACAAACAAACGAAGAACTAAAGAAAGTGATATTTTGTTAACCATTTTTACTTTTAAAGAAGATTATTTTTTCTATTTTGATATCCTTACCACTTATTTTTTCATTAAAAATTAGGTTCAGTCACTAACTCGTCACTAATAGTAACAGCGTCATCAAAGGAAGCAACCTTGAAACCTTCTCACTTTTCGAACTTATCCAAAAAGAAATTGCACATCGAAGACGGAAAAGTTGTAAACAAAGAAGTTTCCAATTGCTGCCGCACGTACACCTATTGAATATTTATATAATCATGGTGTAGGTTTGGGATTTAAAGAAATATGACGAACAGTGAAGACCGTAAATAAGGGTGGTTGCTCTGGGATTCTGAGAGAATACGAACACGTAAGGGTTTTCTTCCGGTAATATTTCAAAACGCGGAGAAGCAAGCGCGAACAAGGAAGCTATCTCGGTAAACCCGATCCGATCATTAAAAAAAAATAACTCGAAGCGGACATTGGCAGCTAATACGGTTCCATGTCGATCGCGTTTTATCGAAAACTCATCGCTAATTGCACCGATCGACTGAAAACCGAACACGCGTTCGGTCGAATGATTCGTCTGAATTTGCGCCGTAATTGTGCAAATGCACATCACGGCGTGTTGACTGATGTTTTGGGCTTTTCCAGTTGACGTGGTTTATAAGTTTGTTTGGACAGCGTTGCGGGGCACGGCGGACTTTAATTGACGGTAGAGATAAATTGGCCAGTCGGAATGAAGTGAAAAATGCGACAGGTCAGTAGTAGGTGTATGCTGATTCCGTGCCATCTGTCGTTTAAATAGTTTGTGAAGGGGAGGGGGCAAAATCACAATTGCAAATTAGGGATTCCAAACAGTAAATGTGTCCCAAAATTACATTTATTGTGTAAATTGTATTGCGAAGCTGAATGTGAAAAAGAAAAATGAGAAACAAGTGTCATCATAGATTTAGTAACATAGGAACCTGAGGAACAATTAATAGAGGAAAATATTGGCAAATTTTTTTCGTAAAATATAAACTGTTGATTCGATGAAAAACTGTTTTACGGAAATCTCTGTCGAGAGTGCCTGTATAGACGAGGTAAAGGCGAGGCTCGACGCCAAATACGGCAAGGAAATGAGAGGAAAACACAAGAAAACTTGGGTAATTCGTTACTCCCAATATGAGACGGAGGAACACGTACTGTATAGTACTTATTATTTTTATTATAGGATGATTCTTGATCTCAGAATCTGCAAAGAATATTAAAAAAATGTAAACACAAAAGCGATTCACCTATACTTTTAAAAATTCTTTATTGGTATTTGGACAAGGGGCTTTTTCATTTACAAGTAACAAAAAATTTTACATGTATTAAGGATCATTTTTTAATTTCTCAAAACTTTCATAGACATATTTTACACATAATAACCTATATCACATATAGAATTTTATGTAAAAAGTGATGTTTGTTTTGAATTTGAATGAAAAAATGATTAAAAGTTTTTTTTTCACATGGAAACACTAAATTTTTATAATTTTGTCATCGGCAATAATGGTAACTTTTTACAATGTTTTTTATTTGAAAAAGTATAAAATTTTGAAATACAAGCAATACAATTTTTTCCCATTGTAATAAAAATGCTAATCGGCTATTCATTGGCCAGGGAGATACCGGCGAAAAATGGCAGCACTAAGAAACGGCACCGAAATTTGCTGTTTATATATATATATATATATATATATATATATATATATATATATATATATATATATATATATATATATATATATATATATATATATATATATATATATATATATATATATATATATATATATATATATATATATATATATATATATATATATATATATATATATATATATATATATATATATATATATATATATATATATATATATATATATATATATATATGTGAGTGTTCGAAGTGTTTTCGGAGCGCGAGCATTGAAGATGCCAAGTGAGATTTTGGCGAAACGTCTGCAGAATTCCAGTCGGATGCAGGATGATATATATATATATATATATATATATATATATATATATATATATATATATATATATATATATATATATATATATATATATATATATATATATATATATATATATATATATATATATATATATATATATATATCTTACGAATTATGCCTGGTTATGGCACAAAAATTATTAAATTTGTTGAATGTCAAAAAAAGGAACAAATTTTATCAAAAACGTTTGGATATTAACTAAAAAAATTCGGGATAGTCAAAAACCTATACAACACGTTCGGTAAACTCTTTAAGTTACTCGTTTATTGAACACTCGCTCCGCTCGTGTCAAATAAACTCGGGAGTCAAATGCCGTTTATCACACTAGCAATTTATACACCGATCCAGCATGCGGAAGGTATCACTTTACAACCTGGGTTTCTTGTCCAACGGATATTTCCGGGATATTACCGCGAGGGTTTGAGAGCAATCGGATATTTTCAGCTCAGTGAATGTATTGGGTCGTAGAAAAAATTTAGTAAGCAAAACTTTTTAAGTGTTTCGTTAATTAAACACTCGCTTCGTTGCGCTCCGCTCGTGCCAAATAAACTAGTGACTTAAATGCCATATACCACACTTGTTGCGTAATATACCATTTCCTTCTTATTAGGTCCTGATCACTATTGTCTATATGGTGAGTTGGAAAATGACTACATTTATTTATATATGCCTCAATTCTCCACTAATAATAATATCCCCTGTCGACGATATTGGCGTTTTTGTAAGTAGACAGGTTTCTTATAAAGCTTCTTTTTTAATAATTCCTCTACTGATTAAAGTTTCACACATTGTTATATTCTCGTAAAATAACTTTTTTGAAACGCACAGCAAAAACGATTATTCTACACTGCCACAAATAGTCAACATTCAAGAAACATATCAAGCATTCAAGAAACATATCAAACATATCATTTTTTTTTTAATGGCTTCACCCAATAACAATATGAAATAACATCGTTAAAGTTTTATTGGGGACGGTCAGTCGAACGCCAACACGATAAATCTTAGTATAGTTCGACTAACAATGTACGGTTTTTACGACATAATCCGGTATTTAACTTTGGTAAATTTTTATGGAGGTCTAACCGCAGTCCTATGTCTCTTGGGGTTCTCTTTGAAACTTTCAATAAATAGATTCGCAATTCCACAATGACATTCCAGATCCGTACTTAGGTACTTCTGTAGAATTTCATCGGTAAAATGTTTATTAAAAATATAAATGATGGAGTAAATTTAGCTATAAAACAATGTTACACTATTTATAAAAAAAAGTTACTCTACATCAAAATAATCGCTATCGTCACTGGACTCGTCCCCCAAATTAATAATTAATTCTAGCACTAGTGGACTTCTGTAAACATTTCCTTTTTCGATGACATGACTAACCAAAACTAATCAAATTTGATAAAGACACGGTGTTGTTACAATTGTCATGTAAAAATATATAATTTCGTTAAAATCTGACCTTTAATTCTTATTTATTTTGATAAATGCCATCTCAGTTCAATTTTCCAATAACTGTCCCGGCATTCATGGTTCTTCCCTTCGCGTTGATTATTAGGTGTGTTTTCCATCTTGTCATTGCAACTTATTGTTATTTATTATTATTAGTATTATTAATAACCATTTTCCGCGTTTTCCGGGCAACGTTTTGGTCGAGTTCTTAAAAATTAATGTCGGCACTAATTAGGAAACAAAAAAAAGGCATCTTTTTCGTTAAGACACGTGTTCCCGCAAGGGGTTCGGTTAAGCCATTTTCATTACCGTAGAGTACGCGGGTCTGTTTATTTCGACGTCGGGACGTTACGCGACCATTTTCCTCGGCTAATTTAACGAGACAGTACTCCGCGTTTCCCTCGAGGACCGCGGCGGTTAATCTGCTAATAATCGCGCCATCACAGAGGTACGTCGTCGCCTATATGCGAGATTAAGTTTCGCGTAATGTATGTAAATCGCGAACCGCCAGTTCCCGAACTTAATGTCACAAACCAGAACGCAATTATACCGGGTATCTATTAAACCCTATACGCGCGCCTTGCTCCCGTCGACGACGTAGGGAACCCAAAAAATATATAGGGCTGTCTGCCGGCGACAGGTAATCGATTGCGGGGTGGGGGGAACTCGCCCTCTCCTCTCGGAGGAGGAGATAATCGAAGGGCGGATTAAAAAATTACATCGGAAGTCGTTTCTAAGTAGGAAAAATAGAAAAATCTCGGTTTTGGAATGCACAGTTTGAGCGACTTTTGTCAAATCAGAAGATTTTATTCTCGATACTGCCAATTTAAGAATCCGTTATTGATTTTTAACTCCTACAACGCAAATGCCAATTAAAAATAATAATAATAATAATAATAATAATAATAATAATAATAATAATAATAATAATAATAATAATAATAATTAATAATAATAATGATAGGATATGTTTTAATCAGATGTTTTCAGTAGACGCTCACGTCACACGTTGTCACTCAGTGAATGTATTCGGGCTGTTTTGCAAAAATGGACCCAAAAACGAACATCTGAGATAATTGGAGAGTTAGAAGAGTAGTTTAAGTGATATCTAGACACAGCAAACGTTTGCCTGTTTAAAAAAATGTAAGGTTTTTAATGAAAGTATAAAGTAAGAAAAAATAAATCAAAATTTGTTCTACTATTTTCCAAAGACCGCATGCAATAGAAATGGGAATAGCGCTCCAATCCAATTGTCAACAATTTTTTTGTTAACAATTGTCTCTAAAGTGCGCTCGGGACACCACTGGACTTAATAATTAGAATCTTAATACACCAAATAAAATTGACAAATTTATACAGAATTGAGTGAATATTTGTTTAAATATTAATGAAAAAATCAATTTAACACCATAACACAACCCATGTTTATAAAAAAAACTTTTTTCGCCCTCTAAAATAGCAACCCTGCTGAAAAAGTTGTCCATTTTTTTATAGGTTGAATTTCGATTTGAAGGTGAAATTTAGCGATTTTTTCATTTAATTTTTTAATGTTAGTTTTTGCCCATTCTGTACTTATTTATTTTAAAAATATCAAAACAAACCATTAAATTATATTCTATTAATGACGTAGTATGCAGCAAGTGCGGTAAATAGCATTTGGGTTACAAGTTTATTTGGCACGAGCGGAGCGAGTGTTTAATAAACGAGTGAGTTAAAAAGTTTACTGAACATGTTGCATACTATACTTTTTCTACGACCGTTAGCTTTTGGGAACATTTTCGCAAAACAACACGAATACTGAAATGACAGTCAGAATTGACAAATGTCAAATTTAAAGCGTGGGAAATATCTCCGAAAACATCCGATTGCTGCCAAACCCGTGCGGTAAAATCCCGGAAATGTCCGAAGTTTGACAAAAATGTTTAAATATGTCAGAAACCGTAAATCTTAGGTATAAGCTATTATATATGAAATATGTCTAGAAAACTGCAGGGCGTTCTATTTAAATTATATCGTTATTTGTTCACGAAAATCCGTCCTGCTTACATGACGATAGAATATTTTTAAAAAATAAGTGAATTCCAACAATTCCTGTCGCTGAGTTTTAATTTAAACATTTTTTACAGATACAAATAAATGTAACGCTTTGGATGAAAATTTCATTCTTCATTTGGTCGGTAAGCCCAATTTCCGCGGGTGTAAACATCTGGTTAGGGGTTTCGTTACATTAATTAGCTGGGGGTTGGAGGGATAAACGTATGCGATGGACCGATATGGAAACGGAACCGTCAAATATCCGGGCGGTCCGTCTGATGATGTACGGGTTGCCCGTTAATATCATGAAATGGATGTTGAATTATGCATTCCGGCAAAATGTCGGTAATGGCACGAGGATTGCTGACCGTAGAGTTATTCGCTGCCGGGGCAAAGAGAGGAAAGTCACTGTTTGTGTAATTTCGCCGGCGGGGTGAAAAACAGATTTTCACAATTTCCTTTTTCAGTCCGGCTTCAAAATTTGAAGATTTTTTTATACAATGTATTGAGGTATCCTGTCATTTTTGATTTTGAAAGACAACAAACATAAGACAAGACAAGGCAAGACAAATTTTTATTTCCATTTACTTTTAACAAAGTCCAGTGAAAACTCACGACACGACACGAGCGGAGCGGAGCGGAGTGACTTAAAAAGTTTACCGAACGTGTTGCATTCTATACTGTTTCTACGACCGTTAGTTTTTTTGAGTACATTTTCGCAAAACGCGAATACATTCACTGAGATGACCGTCAGAATTGGCAAACGTCAATATCTCCGAAAACACCCGATTGCTCCCAAATGCGTGCGGTAAAATCCCGGAAATGTCCGAAGTGGCTCGAATTCGTGGGAAACGAAACTGACGTGCTAAAGTGACGCTTCCCGCACGCTAGATCGGTGGGTAATTAGGTATTTTACAGACGGGAGTAAAAAAAAACTTTTAGATCGGTAATTATTTTTAAGGCCTCATTATAGCTGTTAATTGTGTTTCCCCACTATCATATTCTTGATCGCTGTCTTTTTCCGGTTCAGATTCTTTCATGCTTTTGATTGCATCTTCAATGTTTTAACTAGTTTGGTTGAAACAATTTTGTATGGTTTCTGACGAAACTTTATTCCAAGCTGACTTAATAATATAAAGTGCTTCTAAAATATTTACAGACTTTGCTAAATCTGACGCACACATTACTTGATCCATCTTTGATAAAATGTGCTTCAGTATGAGTCCACGATAATATAATTTAACATTTTGTATGATACCCTGATCTAGAAGAAGAAGAAAGATAATTTTTATGTCACGGGGGGACGATGCTGCGTTATCCAAGAATTATAAAATTTTTCGCTTTTGTAGGGCCACTTTACTATCAAATCCATGCTTTCCTGGTAAATTTCCATATTGCCGGTAAATTTTTAAATGACCTAGGTTGGGCAGTCTTTCCAATCATGAGCAAATCTTCTTTTTGTCCTACCATATTAGCACAAAATAAAATTGTAAGCCTCTCCTTAGCAAGCTTTCCGCCACAACATTTTTCGGATTTCAAAGCAATTGTTTTGTTAGCTAAGACTCGAAATTAAAGGTCAGTTTCATCGGCATTGTAAACATCGTGTGGCTGATATCCGAGGAGTAGTGTGGATAACTTATCTTTAAACTGATTTACGTCTTCTTGACTCACATCTGCTGATTCTCCGGAGATACACTTAAAACTTATCGCGTGTCTCTTTCGCCACTTTTCCAGCCATCCATTGGAACCTTTAAAATTTCGAACATTAAGTTTTTTGTGCCCTGATGGAATGTTTTGACCTCGCAACCGAGAAAACCAATCAAAACACACTTTGTCAATTTGAAGTCCCTCAGCTTTTGTAACATTTCTTTTTTGATCAATATTGCCTCCCGACTGCGGTACACGAATGCTGTCCTTATTTTTCACAATTTCCGCCGCTTGACTATTGCCTATTTAAAATTTTTCTGCGAGCTTCAGTACTGACAAATTTTCCTTTTCCGAACCGTTAACTATTTCCATTTTTTCTCGCAAAGTAAGAAGTTTTTTAGTAGGTGCCATTTGAAAAATTATGGAATACACTTACGGCATTTGGTTGCAAAATAAAACTGCAAGTCACGACGTACTGAATAATACGATATGATATGAAAAAGGATTAGGAAAAAGATAATTATGTCCGTTTAAGAGAGGGAATTTTTTTTAGTCAGGACGCGTCCTTTTAATAGAGTGTCCGGTTAAAGGAGTTTTTTTTTACAGGTAAAAGGGTAGGCAAACAACATGTCCGTATTGAGAGTTTTCACTGTATAGGGTAATGTCATATAAGATGGGTTAAAATTAAATAGATAATTAGGGCATAAGCTCGGAGGCGTGGCAATTTTAATATTCATCTATAGCATAAAAAGCGTTTTTTGCTAAGTTATTTTTAAGGGCACTTTTAAAGGCACTGCTTTTTTGATTTTTGTAACCTCAGTAGAAAGTTTATTATAGAGTTTAACTAGTGGAACTATCGGGCTATTTGCTACCTGAGCCAGCCTAGGCGACATGAAATTTAAATTGACTCTAAAATCATATTGACGGTTTCTGAACTAAGAGTTCAGTTATCACAGAAAATTAAGAATAAAAGCGGTCCCAGTATGCTTCCTTGAGGCTAATGATATATATAGAATTTATCGAGCAAGGGCGCGGAGGTGTTGGAAGGAAACAAATATCATGGCTAAAGAACATCCGCGATTGGACCGGAATACGCAGTACCGAACAATTATTCAGATTAGCCGAAAACCGTGATCAACTCGCCAATGTGATTGCCAACGTTAGGGGGACCTAATATGGCACATCCAAAGATCTCCTTATGTTAAGAAAGAGAGACAACGACTATTCTCTTCGAAACAAATTTATATAAAGACATTTTAGATTCTCTAATACTTTATGAATGCTTTTGATTAACACGTTCCTATAAATAACATAGCTTCAATGAAATTTTTATTACTGTGACACTGGAGCCACTAGACGGTTTAAATTTTGGATATAGCTTAGGGAGGTATCGAACAGAATTTCTTAATATCGAAATTCGTTCTACATTATTGGTCAAAACTAATTATTGCCTACGAAATATAAAAATGGTGAAAAGTGCAATTTTTAAAATACAACACCCTGTATATCATCACATGTCATCATACATCGAATGATGTATCACGTCACTATTGCTAAATCGTTTGGTTACTGAAATAAAAGCAAGTATCTCCATTTTTACCAAAACGTGTTACTTCAAACGAAGAAAATGTTTTGGCATATTTTCATGCCTATCCAAATCGTTCGATTCGTAGCGCAGCAAATAACTTGGGTATTGCAAACGAGATGCTTTCATTTAAATTTACCAAAGTTTAAGCCCTGAATGTTGATGAATATGCTGAGAGAGTGTCTTTTTGTCAAATATGGTCAGCAGGAGGATCTCCTTTTTCCGTATAAAAATATTTGGACCGATGAAGCAAATTTGAAGAGAGTATTGTTAGTTTAAGGAATGAACAGTTTTGGTCTGTCGACAACCCTCATGCCATAAAAGATGAATAGAATGCTGCAAAATACTTTCAAATAGCAAATTACAAAACAGTGGTAAATGAGCGACTAGAAGCGACTCATTGGCGGCTCAGTGCAGTGAAGAGATGTCTCAAGAATTATACGACTTATTTAATGACCATTTTTTTCGACGTTTAAGGCCGTAGAATTGGTCAGCAAAATCGACCGATCTCACGCCACTGGATTTTCATCAGAGATAAAGAAGAAAACCATCATCAGATTTTAAAATGTTTAGAAAGCAATGGTGAATAAATTTTTATTTTAATTAAAATGTTCTTTGGAAAATGGTATTGATTCTGGCAAATTTTCCCTTGATCACGTGTTCTAAAACAGGATTTGTTTCATTAGATTTTCTGCAGCGTGGTTGCATTGTCCACGCATCATAAACAAGTTCATTGAACTAGTGTTTGAATACTGATTTCCTTCCATTTTGAACCAATTTTATGGACAAAACTTGCACGAAATCGAACTGTCAAACGAAAAATTAATTATTTTCCATGAAGAATTATGCTAAAGCAATCCAGTTTTGGTGAACTTAGGGTCCTGATACATCACTGGAAAGGGAGTTTAATTTGCGCATAGAATATGTGATAATTTTGACCAACCCTGTATAGTACCTACATAAGCTATGTCCAAAATTTTAACATTCTGCTAGCTCCAGGTAGCGTTTTGCTCCGAAAAGTCGTTAGTTCATTAGTTCAACGCCGCAGATCGGTTGAGCATCACCGCTTATAAGACTAACCAAATTTTTAGAAACACCCCTTATATAAAATAAAATAATAGATTTATTAGTAAGTCTATAATATAATAAAATGAGTTGGAAAATATTCAAAATTTTGCGTCAAACTTTTCATCCGGTGGTGGGCGCTTAGAAGTTGGGGGAAGAGGGTGGGAAATGTGGTGGTAAATCCTGTCGTCTCGGGAAGAAAATGGGGAAATGGCGACGTCCCTTGAAATCCCTCCGGAAAAAATGGCTAAATCACGCGGATGCATTATCCCTATTTTTTTCGGGATAACCGAGAAAATAGCCACTTTCCGTCAAGATCGGCCTCCTTACGGTCCCTGCGGTGGGGGCTTTTCGTTTTTGACTAAGTGTAAGGATTGTTGCGTCGACTCTAATTTGCACCAGAAGATAACGGAATCCCCGGCTTGAGACAATGCTGTTTCTGTATCTATGGGACCAATTAAAAGTTCGGCGGCTTATGTGTGTGTGTGTGTGTGTGTGTGTGGAAGACCGAAGTTTGGATGCAGTGAAAACTTTGTTCGGGGATACGAACTATCGAGAAACGCTTATCGGTGCGATTCGGTAGGTTGACTGCCTTAACTCGAACTGATACGACGAATACGACATGATTAAAACTATGCATATCCGTCACGGGTCAATATAAGCCCCTTTGCTCTACTAGTAAGAGTAACGGAAAGGGATGCTATCCCAACGAAGCTACTGCAAATGAACTGCCTAATTCATAATGCTGTATGTGTAGCACTGCTACATAACAGATTAAAAAGGTGAACTTATATCTTAGCCATCAAGCAACAATACAAGGAGAAAGAAAAAAATCAATTGACAAGTCCAAAAACAATTTTTGTCATAAGCAAATCCATCAACTTGAGATAAACCGGGCAAAATATAAATAAACTAATAGGAAAACACTTAAAGTAAACGAACAACACAACTATTAAGACAAATAACACAACTACCTCAAGAAGTTCCGAAGAACAAACTTAGCTGGATATATAATAAAAACCCACTAATTCAGATTAAGGTAAAATTAAAAAAAAAAAGCAAAAACTTGACATTCAAAGAAGACATTACTACCAAAATATTAAAATCATCAAGTGATATTTAAAACTTCAGTATTAAGAAATGTTGCTGGTACCAGGCACTCTGAAGGCCTGTAGCCCTCTTACCAATTATTGCTCAAACTCTTGAAAACATTATTGCATAACAACTTCTATCATACTTGAACATTATAAAGTTTTTTTTTCTCGAAAGAATTAACAAAATTGGCGTTAAAAAAAGTTGTAATGAAATTTGTAGACACATTTGCAATAACAAAAGAGTAACCGGACGTTCAAAAGATATCAGTGCCAGTAAGAGGCAAATCTAAGTGCTTGGTTAGTTTTGGTTAGTTTTGGTCTGTCAGGAAGACCACAATCCGTAGAATTATGGAGGTGGAAGAATTCCTCCAGGATATCTAATATTAACATGAACGTTTTACGTAACTCTAAACTAAAAGGGCTATATGTGGGTGATTCGGAGGAAAGTATTATGGAAAATACCAATGCGTCTTAACAAAGAAAATACTATAGATAAACTATGCATGGAACTTCACTCAGCCAAATGCGACTGTCAAATTATAGAAGATTTAAGATGCTCCTATAGCGTATCTCAATAATAAATGAAAAGTTAAATACAAAAAGTGTTCGACCCTAAGTATATATTTCATTTATAGAACTTTTATGTATACAAGGTATTACGTTATGCCGGGACAGTAAATGAAATGTTATGGATATTTTTTAAAAATTCTAATTATTCGCTTATATTTGAGTAATTTTTGTCATTACAAAGCATAAGAAATTTTGAGTAGTTTTTGTGGAAAATGTGATTTTTTTAACCCTTAAAAAATAAAATTGTAAAATCCTGTTATAAATTTATTAAACCTATTTACTTGAATTACTTGTGGATTTTATATTAAATTTAAGTAATTGATATTTAAAAAACCTAGCATGTCTTTCAGATTTTTGCCCATAATTGAAAAACCCTGTATACAATCGAAAAAATGTCTGAAATAAAAGTCATAGCCCTGGATCTCCCGCATTTCCTGGTTCTACAATTTTTCTGATCGGTTGAATATTTTTTGAGAAAATCATGTTTTTCTGGAAGGCAAAATATTCAAAGAAAATTTGTCAAAATTTTTAAAAAAATATTTGGTGATACTTGATTACGCTCAAATTCTACTGTTTAGATGTGGGTATGGACTTTTACTTCCTTGCCAAATTTAAAATCGATAGACACATTTGCAATAACAAAAGAGTAACCGGACGTTCCAAAGATATCAGTGCCAGTAAGAGGCAAATCTAAGTGCTTGGTTTTATCCTATCTGTCAGGAAGACCACAATACATATTTGGGTCTCTTATGACGTTTTCGAATATAGTACGGATCACCCTGTACAGTATGTTGAAACTTTAAATACAAAAGTTTTAGCTGTCCATACAGGCTATGTAGTTATGTAAAAAAAAACTGGCAACAGAATCACAGCCTTCTTGTTATGGTCAATTATCAGTACATCGGGAGACCAAATTTTTTGATCCGGATCTTGCGCGTCGTTTGGTTAAAGAATTTTTTCGGCCGTCTTGGAGAAATGATTTTTTTTCTCGATACCCTGCAAGTGCGGTTTTTAATTTTTAAAAAATACTTCTCGTGAAGTGAAGCGAAAATATGGTTTATACTTATATCAAAGATAATTTGCCATCCCTTTGAACTATAGGATCCTGTTTGCAATGTTATTCCATTAAGTTAAAAAAAAAAACTTTTGCTTTTAATGCTACTATTTATAGTTTTAGTTAAACTCTGAAGAAGCCAACGCGATGATTGGCGAAACGTCAGCAAATTTCAATAATAAATAACTAACTCAGGAAGAATCCAGATTTGTAAATAATTTTACAGTAGTCTGTGGAAACTTTGTTTTGGCGTTGCTGATGGAGAGTATATAGTTTTTGACACTCCGTGTTCACTCATTTAAATAGTTCTTCAATATTTTCCGCGAGCAGGGTTGTGTCGTCAGCATATCGAATATTACTTCTGATTTTCCCTCCTACTATAAATAAGGAAGGGAAATTAAATAAAATAACATCCGAATCTGAAAGACCTCATATTAGAGTTTCTATTTAATTTTAAACCCAATCCCGGCGAGTGAATGGTTGAAACAACATAGAATTATATACAGAGCTCGGAACGCGGTAGTGGCGGAAAGGTCGTGTTGACAAAATTAGAGCGTCCGAACTTGTTAGAGACTCCAGAACGCACCAACGCCGGATGTTGGTTTAGGACGCGTAAACTATCTGTAAATGCAGGTCGTAACGCTGATTTCCTCCCGAAAAGCAACTGAACTGCTTGGTAACTTGGGTCAGAAATTAGTTACTGACCCATCGGCGATCGTCCTCCGCACAGGAGACCACTCATCAATGATCTGAACCTGTAATTGATCGATATCCATGCTAACAAGTGACGTCACTAGGTTGAATGATCCATCAACACTGAGTCTGTTAAGTGTACATGCTGTGGTGCAAACCACACAGAACCGGTAAATTGATATTTGAAACTTTGTCGGTTTGTATAGCACTTTTTGCAAATATAATTTCAATTTAGTTAGCTACACATATACAGGGTTAGTAAAAAGTACCGGACAGTGATACAGACAGCTGTCTAGAGATCCATATCATCTCGTTCCGTGACCATCTTGCTTTAAAACTTCTGTCAGTGAGAATGCGATGAATAAATCCAGATTTCTGATTTATAACCGTTAAAATTAAATACCTGGGGGTTTTTGAACATGCAGAATTCAAAAATGCTAACGACAGTGTTGTCAGATATACTACTTTATTTTGTTATTTTTGTTGCTATGATTTTAGAAGTACATCACTGAAAGGTTGCCAGGACTATAAATATCATCCCGATAGCTGACAACACTGCGGTTAGCATTTTTGAATTCTGCATGTTCCAATCCGTAGGCATGATATTTTATCGTTCCAACTTTGACAGTTTTGGAAATATTTAACCCGGTATACAGTGCTACAGCACAAATCTTGCAGGGAGACCTGTATTAACACAAATACCACAAAGTTTATTTGACCCTTTGTTTGCATTTCCATTTCTTCGTTTCATTTTTATGTGAATTTAGTTCAATGTTTTTACGACATCTCGTAATTTACATTAAATTTTTAAAAAGCAATCAATAACGCGAACCATACTCCATTCCGCCCCCGACTCATCAAGAAATAAGCAAAGCAGAGGCTCTCCGGACCGGCAATAAAAAAAGGGAACGTAAACTCTTCCTATTGAAAATTTTAACCACGCCGAACGCGTAGCGAAATTCGACGTTTCTCTTATTTTAATTGCGGCCTCAGGTGGTCCGCGATTAGGTAATTATATTAAATTATGTTAATCGCCCCGGTACCGAGAGGGGTTGCTCTTATTGCTTTCCCTTGTACATTTTAATAGCCAGTAAAATTTTAATTTCTACAAGTCTCTAGACGCGAACGCGAAACTTTTTACATTTAATTACGGAAATATTTTTAATATATTCGACGAGCGGAACGGCGGCCATTTTCATTACGCTCGGGAAAATTCAGCGAACGATCAGGGGATTTTTTAAAGTCCCACTGGAGACGGAAGCTTGGCCAGTTGCTATTTTTTAAAATTTTAAAGTCGTTGTGTTAAATATCAAAAGTACGAAGTCGTCTCCGTCGCACTTTGACTTCAATGATTAATAAATGTTCGAGAGTTTCGAGAACAGTGTAGTGAAGGCTAGAAACTTCGATACAACTATGATCATACAAGAACACAGTGTCAGAGCTTTAATATATTAACAATGCGTTACTTCGGTTTGTTTCATTCAAGGCTCTGATTGCGTAGCAATCTGGAGAAGCAGCACTGCTGCAGAAAGGGCCTTTATCACCTACTTGTGAGAGTCTAAAGAAATGTTAAAAACGTGAGTCTCTTTCTGACGCTTTACTTCGTAAAATTAATTTTTGTCCTTAGTTCCACATCAAATGCTTGTTTAGCTTTGAGACCCAATGATGGTCCGCTATTCGACTATTTTTTTCTGAATTGTGTCACGTATGGAATCGTCAAAAGAGAGGGTGTATCTACTTTACATGGTCTCGATGTTGCAATTAAATATTATTTTTTGAGTGTAACCATTCTAAAGCAAACTACAATACTAAAATAATGACAATATAAGTTCAAAGATCTCTCTGCAACCAAATGTTAAAATAATAATAATAATAATAGCACTTTATTTCCAACAGGTAACATGACCCAATTACAGGAAATATTAAATATAAATCATCCAATATATATACTAGGGGACGTAGAAACCAATCTTAAATCTACTAAACTTACAACTAAAAAAAAAATGAAGAAGGATAGAATGAGAAAGAGAAAGAAAAGGATAAGACTTAACGGTACGCATAACCCGACGCCATTCGAAGTTGCTGAAGTATGGCCTGGAGACCATCATAATATAAATCGCAGTACGATGATGGTTTGTTGAAGGTGGCACACATATTGTAAATAGGGTTTTGAAAATGGATATTGGACCTGGGTAACTGCGGTAAGAAAGTTGATTGATGTCTCCCTTCCAGCCGCGGCACACGAAAACGTAATTGTTCCAGAAGAAACGGACAATCAACTCCGTAATGAACTAACTTATAGAGAAATGAAACAGATTTCAAGTCTCTGCGCAAGCTCAGGGGCAGTATAGCGAACCTTCTTAGTAGAAGATCGTGATCAACTCCCCTCTCAGGATAGAGACCGTCCTCCCTGAACGTTAGATACTTTAGTAACCTTCTCTGCACACTCTCAATGGACTGAGTGAGGCAGTGATAAATTGGTGACCATATAAGTGAACCATAGTCAAGCTTGGACCTAACGTAACAGTTAAATAACAATTTAACAGTAGCTGAGCTACAAAAATGCCTGCAATTTCTTATTACGAATCCTAAAATTTGCATTGCACTGGAAACCATTTTTGTAATGTGAGGTACAAAAGAGAACGACGGGTCAAATAAAATTCCCAGATCCTTAACAGTAGCAAGTCTAGTCAGGACAGTACCATCCATATTGTAATCAAAGACTACAGGAGTTTTTGTGCGGTGGTAAGAAACCACATTACACTTGCTGATGTTAAGATGCAATTTATTTCTGGTACACCATTGACTGACAATACTGATGTTGTCCTGGAGAGTCACGCAGTCCATGCCAGTTTCAATGCTCTCGTATAGCTTTAGGTCATCCGCATACGCAAGCTTGTTGCAGATGATCGAAGATACGAGATCATCTATAAAGATATTGAAAAGCAGAGGTCCAAGGTTAGAACCTTGAGGCACGCCAGAAGTTGGAACAAAAGGAACTGATCTAAACCCCTCAATCTCAACAAACTGTCGACGATTCACCAAATAGGACCTCAACACTGTAATCAGCGAATCAGAGAAACCAAATTTATGAGATGCTTTTTCAATCAGTAAGTGATGATCTATCTGGTCAAATGCTTTGTGGAAGTCAGTGTATATAACGTCAACTTGACCTTGCTTGTTCAGAGAGTCACAGACATACGAAGACATGGAGCATAAGTTAGTGATACATGATCTTTTCGCATAAAAACCATGTTGTTGGGTAGATAGTTTATTTCTAATTTGAGCAAAAATAAATTTATTTAATATAATCTCGAATATTTTAGAAAAGTTG
This sequence comes from Cylas formicarius, assembly GCF_029955315.1. Classification (NCBI taxonomy): domain Eukaryota; kingdom Metazoa; phylum Arthropoda; class Insecta; order Coleoptera; family Brentidae; genus Cylas; species Cylas formicarius. The sequence continues at coordinate 25,673,284 of NW_026844326.1, read as the reverse complement.
CACAAGATCGAAATAGGCCGGTAGTTTTCAACAACAGAGGGATCACCTTTTTTGAGAATAGGATAAACTTTGACATATTTCCAAGGCTCTGGATAAACACCCGTGTCAAGTATCAGGTTAAAAACGTGACATAAAGGAGCACACAGTGCGTGGGAACAGTCTCTCACGATAAAACTTGGTATGCCATCAGGACCAGCGGTAATTTTGTTCTTGAGTGCTTTGCTTGCTGACAAGACATCCTGGATAGTAAGCTTAGGTATGTTCACTAGTTCCGGATTAGAGGACACGCCTGAAGATGAACATGGATCTGGCTGGGATATGGTGTAAACGCTACCAAAGTACTTAGCAAAAGCTGCAACAACCATATTAGGTCCTTGGCATGACTGACCAGAATAGGACATCGAGGCTGGGATTCGCGAATCTGCCTTCTTCCGCTGAATAAATGACCAGAAATTGGTAGGACTATCATGTATACTTAACTCAGCACGACAAAGAAAATCAGTATAGGCAATGCGTGACAGGAACTTGATTGACTTGCGTAGCGCGGTATATCGCCCAAAATAATAAGCAGATTTGTATTGCTTGAAATTGCGGAAAGCTTTCTCCTTCTCAAATATAGTTGCGATCATTTCTTTAGTGAACCATGATGGAAAGCGCCTTCGTCTCGGTATTTTAGTGGGCGTGCAAAGGGCAAAAATATTGTTTAGCATGTCGTAAAAAAGTGTTAGAGCCCTGTCTACATCCGAGCACTCCATAACACTATTCCAGTCTGCATGCTGCATCAGTTCATACATATGAGGATAGTTGGCCTTCCTAAAGTTAAATTGGGTTTGATCATTCCTATTGATTGGAAAATTAGAGACGTGTGGAAAAGCGACTTGGAGAGAAACTATTAACGAGAGATGGTGTGGATCCTCGTCGATAAGTGGTACTGCGTTTCTCACTATCGCAACGTCGAAATTGGCAAAAACGAGATCTAAGCAACGGTGATTTAGGTTAGTTACAGAGTTTTGCTGTTTAAGATTCAATATGGCGCTGAGGTTGAGTAGGGATCTATGTCGGACATTGACAGGAGCTGAAACAGTGAAAGAAGGAATATTGAAGTCGCCCAACAGCAAGACAGATCCACCAAACAACAAGTCCAAGTGTGGACCGTGTCCTATTTTGGTCGCGGCGGAGGGTCATGGCCTTTGTTAGTGAAGATAGTGCTTTTCGCAAACCTTTGGTACTTTTCGGTAAAAAATATACAGGGTGATTTTGTAAATTTGAAGTTTTGGGGAAGATAAAAAGCGCATCCCCTATATATTTTTACGCAGAGTTCAGTTGCGTAGTCGGTTTTTTTTTAAATAAATGTAGCACAATTTTATTCCGGAATGAGGTTGTCAAAAATGTATAACACAAAACGATTTTTTGAATTTTCATGAAGGTATGAAGACTTGGAAAAAGGATTTGTTGAATATCTAAAATAGTTACCTGACAATACTTACACAATCAATTTTATAATTTGCATGAAGCCAAATTTAATATTAACATTTTAATTGTAATTTTGGAGATGGTGCTAATGGAACTAACAGGTGGCCTGCGAGGTGCCCAAATTTAAGCGTTTTAGATTATTTTTTTTCGCCACTTTTTTTTGCAAGTTTTTTAGGTTTATAAATTAAAATAATTATGCTAAAAAAATGCTAACATTTTATTTTTGTGTCCCTAATCATTTTCAATAATTATTTTAATATCTAGGTTTTAACTAACAACTAAATTAAGAACTTCTTAACCGACATCAAATATCCCGTTCGCAGTCCCTGTATAAGAGTTTTCAGAGAACTCCGGTTAGCGAACCGATTCGCTCGGTCCGGCACGAAACAAAAGAAATCCGAAACAAACGACACTCGTCCCGGAAACGAGGCAAGTTGCCCGGTTTAACGAGGAGTCTTGAAGGGGGCCCGGGGAGAGATCCCACTCTGCTACTTATACTTCGTCTAATAATGTTTCGTCGTTACGACGAATGGGGTGGCGGTGCAGAGTCAGCTTTTGAAACTTTAGCTGAAAGCCGAGGATAAGCGCGAAATGGCTAGAGGTCACATTCGGTCGACTGGAAAGATTGATTGTCCACAATTCGACTGGTTATGACGGGGAGTTTTTTATCGTCTTTCACGGTACGGAGCCAGGTTCGCGCGTTCACAAGGTTTACTATGGAGCGCGGTTTGAGTAACGGGAACACCGGAAAAAGACGGCGGCAGCGCTTTTCGGGATCTTGAACCACGAGGATGTTTAATAAATCTGAAAAGATGTTGGCAATTCGACGGGCTAACAAAAAAAAACTTTAAAAAAAGCAAAAAGATAAAGGGGAGGTAGACTCTTATTGAAGTATTAAATTAAGGGCGGCCAGACTATATAATAACTCAGTGATTCACTACTTGAAAGTTGTTTAAAATTACGTACGTCCTACTTCTGCCCTCGAGACCCAGTTGGTGAGGGGGGTAGGTAAAACATAAGCAAAATTAGCGATATTTTGGCGCCACCCGGTTTTCATAGGACGTAGTTCCTCGAATAGTGAAAAACTGATTATCACAAAAATGGAAAGGAGGAACAGCAAGCGTCTATTATCTAAAAAAAAAAAGAAGTACGAGTTTGGTGTTATATAAAGCATAAGCTTCCAAAGTTATCAGCTCTACGGTCTTACATAAGCCGGCGCATAACAGGCATGTAATACACAAAAGCTCAAAATCAATCAATCAATCCGCTTTAAACTATTCTGCTATTCTGGAGTGGACGGTCCTCAGTTTCAAAGGTTCGTCGAGACGCGAACTTCACCCTTCACCTTGGGCGACCTTCTTGGAGGTATTGACAAAATAAAATGCCTGTCGGTGGTTGTCCGAACAAACTAGTGATTGTTATTTTGATTATGCCCGGAAATAAAAGGCCTAAAAGGAAGCAGAACCACTCTAAGTACCCAGTTATATCATGCCGCGCCAGAAGAGACCACGTGATAGGGAACAAAAAAGTGAAATTTCAAAATAATAACTGAAATACCGAGCTTACCAGGTTATTAGCGGCCTTCCTCGCTAATTATCGGAGTTGTTTAAATTCGCTTTACCCAATATATTCAAATGCACAAAACGAAAAACTGAATCAACCTTAAAATATGGGTGCGAAACTCCGATGGGTTATGTCGGCGTTAGCGTTCTAAATCAAAACGAAAAAAAAAAAAAAGATTTCATTGGTCCCTGGCGCTGACAGACGGTTGCGACGTGTATGAAAGATTATTTTAATTGGGGAAAAATGCCAAATCAAGGTAAGTTGCTATTCTTTACTTTAGGCGAGAGTGCTTTGACGTTCAAAGTTCTAACCTTAATTACGTTTGTTTACATTGTAGCTGAGATAAGTAAGAATTAAATTGGAATTCCGATCGCTACCCCATTTTGAAAGTACGACCAGTGTTTCCGGGACAAGGTAACCCAAGTACTAATTTAAATTTGCTTCCAAGCGTAGTTAATTATTTATTAGGACAAACACCTAACTGAATTTAAGGTAAGTCGGTGCAAAAATTGTACAATAGTTGACTAACCAATAAATATTCCTAAAATTGATTTATAAATATACTTTCTATTTTTTTTTAGTGTTTTACTGGCGCATGTGCCATTTGTGTTTAGAAGGATGCGAAGTAAAGACGAGAGCTGGAATATAGAGGAGATGAAGCCAATTACCATCCCTTTCACATTTCTATATACGCCTATTATTTGTACCTGTTAAAATTATGTAAATTATAATTGCTGGATTAAACTTAGTTATTTAACTAAACGCAATTTTTTGATTTGGGCTAAATCTAGCCTGTAACAAAGAGAAAGGAAGTGAACTTCAATTAAGAGATTTTTAAATAGTCGTGAAAGTGCCAATGTGCTGACAGTGGAGAAACCTTCATAGTTTCGTTGCTAGACTGTTGTAGGGCGCTGAATATAGTCATGACCGTTTGTGGTGTCACTCTGACACGCTGACAAAGCAGTGTTGTGAACAGCAGTACATTTGTACTGAAAAATTCGATTCATTATGAATTAAGAAATAGGGCTGAATAGAAAGGCATATAAATAGGGGTTTGCCATAGCGGAGGACCGTACCGGCAGACATTTGTTTTTAAAAAAAAATCCGAACAAATTTAGTATTTTTCAATAACAATACACTAAAAATGTTGTTTTTTTCAGCTAGAGATTAGAAAAATTCTTGAATTACGAAATTTTAGACTAAAATGTTAGAGACAATAAAAAGATTTTATTTATGTGAAGAGATATAGAGTAGAACGGTAGTGCTCAGATCCTGCTAAAGTAATTCTTGTGGCGGCAATTTCTTCCTAATGAGACGCGTTCAAAGAGCGTCGACAGAAGTACTTCAAGGTAGTATCCAGGGATCCCAATTTGTATGCGTCTTGGAATGACAGTAATTTTTATAATTACACCAACGATAATCGTCATTTTTGAGAATAACTTTTAGATTGACAGAGTAAAAGTGATTGTAATTTTTTGATGCCTGGGCCTATTTACATTTCGACAACTTGTTACTTATTAGCATAGAAAAGCGTATGAAGCATTAAAACGAATTTATTCCCATTGCTTATCGCCTGAAACCAAAAAACTTCTCTGTAACTCCTTAGGCTCAACACGAGACGCAGTAGATAAAAGATGTGTACAAAAACTTCAAAACTCATGACTAAGGTTAATTTATGAAATACGAAGTCATCGCCACATTTCGGTATCATAGTACAAAAAGGAACTTTTAAGAAGAGCTTACTCACAATATTGTGAATTTAAATAACGCTTTATTCTGAACTTGACTTTGTCATATGTCTAGCTACCAAGCTATCTGGGAAACTCCGTAGGGCAGCAGGGTTGACAGAACGGAAGAAGAAGAAATCAACGCTACAACTAGCTTATATTAAATTAATGTTAATAATATAACAGTTTAAAATAACTTTCAAAGACTCACAGACCTCATATTAACATACATGCGCTACTAAAGACGAAGGTTAAGAGACAACAAAAAATATTCAGATTTTCACAGTTTTTAATACTTTATGATAGCTGTTTCGGCAACACCCTGCCTTTATCAAATACAAAATATTCCGACACTTATATATAAAAACAGGTACTAATATATTTTTAATTATTGGTATAGGATACTTTTTACAAAGCTTCTGGATTCCTCCTACTAATATATTTTTAATTATTGGTATAGGATACTTTTTACAAAGCTTGTGGATTCCTCCTACTAATATATTTTTAATTATTGGTATAGGATACTTTTTACAAAGCTTCTGGATTCCTCCTACTAATATATTTTTAATTATTGGTATAGGATACTTTTTACAAAGCTTCTGGATTCCTCCTACTAATATATTTTTAATTATTGGTATAGGATACTTTTTACAAAGCTTCTGGATTCCTCCTACTAATATATTTTTAATTATTGGTATAGGATACTTTTTACAAAGCTTCTGGATTCCTCCTACTAATATATTTTTAATTATTGGTATAGGATACTTTTTACAAAGCTTCTGGATTCCTCCTGCGCCGGTTTCTGCTGAGTCGAAATTGCTGACGTTTCGCCAATCATCCTGTTGGCTTCTTCAGAGCTCGACTGAAACTGGAGTAAGCAATTTTGACTCAGCAAAAACCGACGCAGGAGGAATCCAGAAGCTTTGTAAGTAGCCTGTGGAAGTTTCCTTGAAAAATTATAGGTATTAAGTAATAAATTCGAATATGTCATTTTGTTAATCTCCCTAGCTTCCAACAAATTTAGTTATTTGCCTTTTGTTGTGCTTTTCTGGATTTAAATAAATGGCATAATTAGAATCCGAACTTTTATTTTTATACGCCCTTTTATGTTCGTTAATGCGTTTCTTAAATTTTCTATCTGTTTGTCCAAAAAGAGTTTTTCGTAATTTAGTTTTATTGTTTTTTAGAAAATGCCCTATGGTGTTTTCAGTTTTAAGAGCAATATTAATACCAAATTTAGATAGATGTTTCGAAATTTTCTTGCTAGGTTCTCCTATGTATTTTATTGTTTTATAAATTTTGTTTTCGGTGTTTAACATGAGCGACTCAAGACGAAAGGGAGAGTGAAAATAGGTGCAATTAAGTAAAAAAGAAAATTTAATAAAAATTCTTAGCAGGATCGACAACCTCATCAATATTGCTTTTTTTTAATAATTAAATTAAATAAAATTAAATTAAAATCTCCATAACTGCCGAAACCTCCATGTTCGACGGACGCCATGGAAAAATAACCGTCGAAGTTCGCGGAGATGCCGCGTGTATTCACGGACCGAAAGGCCTCGCGTTATTGCGTTGGGAGGGGGCCGGGAGGAATTTATCGCCCGACCTTAATTGAAACTATGGGGGAGATCGGATTGAATCCGATGATTTACGTTCGCGATTTTAACCGGGCCGGTTAAATGAGTCCCGATTAAGTCCGAAAATCGCCCGAGCCGACTTATTTCGCGAATTGAACACAATACATTGTTGGTCCATTGTGGTCGTTGACGACCGCGGCGAACGATTCTATTCTGTGCTATTGATTGGATCGCGCGATATCGAAAGTAGGGTTTTTCATATGTACCGCTGACTCACATGATGACATGGCAACGTGGCTAGGGTTTGATTGCGGAGGATTAAAAAGAAGAAGAATAATCGCAAGGCAGTGGGAACAGTAAGCATTTATTAATTCATCTGAAAGACTATGTATACAAAATACACAATGACATTACGGGATCGTCAACAAAGAAAACTAAGTATTGAAAGTAACAAGCATAATATTACACAGAGACAGACTTTTATACATGTAAAGTTAGGAAACATATTAGGAATTTTATATTTTCATTTTTAAAAAATTCTTCCACTGAATAGTAGTTTTCATTTATCAATAAAAAAATTTTTTTTCGAAGTTTGCTGTACAATCGACATTTTATACCCACGTAGTTCTGATCTCGTGCGTTTAGGATCTGTTAATGATTTTTTGGTTATGATTGTGAACATTATCAAAAAATAAATATAGATAAACGGAAAAGTCAATATACCGATATGTTTAAGAAGGTCATAACTCGTGACGAATCATGGCGAATATCAGAGCCCAGTCGTCCCAATGGAAGAACCCAGACCGAAAATAGCACGTCAAGTTTGATCAAATGTCAAGATTTTGCTCACTGTTTTCTTTGACTGTCGTTTGACACCCTTTACGAGAAGCAATACGAAGAAAACGTCCAAAATTGTGACAAAACAACTCATGGATTTTGCATCACGATAATGCACCTGCTCACTCGTCGTTGCTTGTGTCTAACTTTTTCGTCAAAAACAAAAGCATAATTATGCCTCAGGTACCATATTCACCGGAAATGGCCCCATGCAACTTTTTCCTGTTCTCAACACCCAAGAAACTCATGAAAGGAAATAGGTTTAACTTTCCCAGAGGCTGTTTTGAAGCTATGACAAAAAAGCAAAAAAATTTGTTACTCAGATAACAAATAACAATTAAATGCAATTGCTAACTGGTAAAATAATCATGTAATTCAATCAACAGTTTAAGGTGGCCGAATTTTTGTCAAGGAGTGTATCAAATGCTTTATTTCTTTTTGCTATTTGTAGGTATTTACGTGCAAAAAGTAAACTACATAGCACTCACATTATGAACATTTTTTATTAGTTATTATTATATAACAATACTAAATTATTATAGCAGGATATTAGACATACCACGACCAATCTCCGATTAATTGAAGGAAATAATAATAATAATAATAAAACAGTCACACTGCTAATTTTATAAACATTTTTGTTGGTTATCGTTAATTTAACGGCAATTTCAATGTTTTTTATTAATGAAAAATTGTTTTAAGGAAAATCAACTAACAATTCCAAAGAAAATATTCCAAAACTTATTAAGTATAATTTTAAATTAATAGCTTTGAGGAGAAACATCTATACGTCACAAAGATAAAAATTACCGGGGTAGGTAAATAGCGTATTATCCAAAGAAGGGGCCGTAATGCCGACAAAGTAATACTTTCACGTGCTTCAATTTCCTCGTAAGTACTTTTCGGTTTATATTTTGCCGCGAGCCCATAAGACGGGAATATCAATTTATTCCTCGCTTTGAGGGCGCGTTAAAAAATTTACGGCATTCGCATTACGTAAACAGCCCGCGGTTATCGAATTTCCAGACCCGTTCAAAACGAGAAACGAAACTTCAAATCAAGTTTTTGTGGACGAAAATTACAAAATAATTTTTACGATACTATATCTTACCGTGTAATTATTGCCTGGCATCAGTCTAACATTCTATATCTTGCTAAATTACAACGCGGCAATAAGACGCAACGTGACACGATAAACGGCAACCCGCGTTTCATCGAAAAAGAAAGTTCGCAAACTGAAGATTCGAATTCCGCGCGTCAGTGTGTCGGCGTGCTTCGGGCGCACACCGCGACCCCACAACGCAACAGACTGACAACGGCGACTGAAACTGAAAATCGCCGGAAAACATTCAAGGGTGACTTGATTCGCCGGTACGCGCGCACAGGGATTTGCGCCCTGCTGTCAACTGTCAAATTTATCACGACCATCATTGGCGTTGTACCATAGTTAAAGAAAAGAAACGAATGTTTATGTTTTATTGGAGAAGAACAAGTTTATTATAGCTTGGATTACAACCGCTTATAAAAAGTTTAAACATCGCGTCACCTGATTTGAAGTGTTTTAGAATTTCGTTTGCATCCAGGTCTTTTTTAAAGTTTCGGATCATCCAGTGTAAACTTTATAAACTTTAGCTGCCGAAACACGTTTTGGAGTTGTGTCCTTTGCTATAAAAATTACAATAGGGGGGTTGTTTGTGTTAGACCGCTTGTCGAAACTACGTTATTTGCATTTTTAAATAAAAAAAAAAAATACCACAGCATAAAGTGTAATTGCTTAATTCATGTAACTGTTGAATTTCTAGTTACTTGTACTATTAATACCATATATTAGTAACAAAATTACTACGCCTATGAGACTTGCCGCATGTTCGTATTATGGCAGTAAAATTTAGTTCACACTCCAATCACGCAGCACAGGAGGAACAATTTATTTCTATTACCCATGACCACCTAGTTACGCAATTACATTTAGTTTTGTCACTTAGTTCCTTGGGGAGTCGAATATTCTAAGCTTATGGTTGAGGGTTTTATAATTTTGTAGAATTATATAAAAACAAAAACCCACCAGTTATTTTTTATTAAAATTGATATTTTCTCCAGGATACGCCCAAAATAATCAATCAAAATTAGCCTGGCTTCACATACAATATCAAAACAAAACAATTACAAACTTCCACCTACACTGGTCACTAACAACTATGTGAAATTTAAGATTGAAATACATCATTGCAGTATTACTAATAATTATAAACAAATTTTCACAAAAACTCCTTTATCACGTTTGAACCTTTCAATCGTCGGCTCTAGCACTGTCCATAGCCTCTTTAAGGTTCTTCTCGAATATCTTTTTGGCGTCTGAAAATCCGTGCTTGGTTTTACCGAACGAATTAGGTCCCGACGACGTGGGCGTATCCCTAAAACGAAACCAAATCCATGTACGAATTTAATAATTTTCACAATAAACTAACCTCCCAATATTCCTCATACGCATTCGTGCTTCCGGTGGCATCTGTTCTGGTTCTTCATCGCTATCCTGATTAAATGCGGCGGCTACGCTCAACTTGGGTTTAGTATCGCCCCCTGATTTTGTTGAACCGAGCTTCATCTGAATGCTCATGCTTTTCAGTCGATTCTTGGCTGACAATCCTACATTGTCTAGTTTTTTATCAGGCTTCTGCTCTTTGAGCCTAGGCGAGCGCGACCTGGACCTCTCCTTCCCTAACAAACACTGACAAATTTAAAGACTACATTAGAAATCGATCGTCGGAAAACACAAACATGCAAAACACCCAGTCTGTGGAAGCAATTTTCCGCGCATTTTTACCCCGACTCATTACCGTTGGTTGGTTTATTTCTATCTTGCGGTTCCTTGCTGCTCATATTAACATCTGATTTTGCCACTTATTTTCCAATGAATGATTTTTTAAATGACAAAACCTATTTTAGCTTTGCCAATAACAAATCCATTTTCAACAATATGACGTTTATCTTCTTTCCAAGGGTTTTTATTCTATGATTTAAAAAATGAGGTTATAGTCTACGACCGAAAGATAATGTAGAAAGTTAACTGCATGAATACATAGATAACCAAATATACATCCCGTATCTTTTTAACAAAAAAATGAAACAAAAAGCTTTTTATCGGTTTTTATTTCAAAATTCTTATGGAAATACTTTTTTTTTTCGTTTTCTGGCATTTTCTTTTAACAAAGGGCATGCAACAAGATGTACGTAGATACAGAAAATGTTAGTAGATATTAAATGGAAAATATTAGTAAATGAAGGGAGAGTAAAAATAAATTTATAGGCAAGAAAGGGTACGGGTCACTTTTAAAAATGAAGACGGAAATTAAAGCTTGGAAAGGCAACAGAGTCTTTGGTCCATCAGTCAAGATAACACGTGCGACAACAACAAGTGCTATTTAAAGGATAATTATTCAGTTATTTGGTGATTAGCAACTGGCAAGATTTTGCTTACAATTTAAAAGAAAGAAACGTGATGAAACAAAAAGCAAAATCCCGAACAGACGTAAAGGGCTGATCAATTTCTTCTTAGTGGTCGACATGGACAGGAAAGTCGGCATACCACCCAAAGGCTCCATGATCTCCTGTGTGTGCACCAAAATCTACCACATCGTGGTGGTCATGTCCCCCGGCTTGTCTTTGCTGTCGCGCCACCCCTTGCTCTTCGCCGTGCTGTGGATAGGCAACCACCAAAGCGCAGACCATCACGAAGACATACAAGAACATTCCTATCTGAAAATTCATGTTTTTTTATAAGGGATTTTTAAAAATCTATAAATAATATAGATAATGCAACGATATATCAATAAGAAATTGTAGAAAATTAAATAAGTTTACTTACAAATTTCATCTTTCAGGTGCGTTTGACAGCTGCGTTATTGACTGGGAAAGTAAGAAATCTCTTATTTATATCAACAGAATAAACTTTCACTTGCAACAAAACAATATCAAGTTTTGTTAAATTTTCAAACAGCCGTTTTTGCTTATTTAATTCAACGCTACTGAATCGGGTACTGTGGTCAGGCGCTAAATTAGAAACCGTTAAATATAATTTTGCGGCGAGACTTTTACATTTTGTTCACAAAAAAACGCAATCATATACGCATCAGCGATTTCTCCGACGAAATTTGAATTTTCCCGCGCTCACGTTTCCGTCATTGATGCCAACAGTGGACCCTAAAATGTTTAAATCCCTTTTCGGTGTTTCTCTTTACATCCTGTGAAATAAAGGAACGTTGCAATGGTAATTTTTTGTTGTTTTTGGATTTATTTGGGGGCGTTTTTGAAATTATTTTGTAAATCAATGGAATTTAAGCTTATAATAAAGTAGAATTTAGTAAAGGGCAGTGGTGTATGGCGGTTTTCCAATTTAACCTCAAATTGCCAGCAGCATGGTTATGCGTAAAATTGTTCGTGTTTTAGACCTGCAAGCGAAGAAATGGTGGCCGTTCGAAGCACGGAAGAGGCCACGTCAAACCAGTGCGTTGTACTAACTGCGCTAGATGCGTACCCAAAGATAAAGCCATTAAGAAGTTCGTGATTAGGAACATTGTTGAAGCTGCCGCCGTGAGGGATATTACTGAGGCCTCAGTTTACACGCGTAAGTTCCATTTTTTTATCGGTACCACGAATTTCTCAAAAATTACGAAAGGGCACCTATTACAGTAATTTAATATATTTTTCTTCTTTCAGAGTATGTGCTGCCGAAGTTGTATGCCAAACTTCATTATTGCGTCTCATGTGCTATCCACAGCAAAGTGGTGAGGAACAGGAGCAAGAAAGACAGGAGGATTAGGACTCCACCTCAACGCAACTTCCCCGGCCGCGACAATAACAGACCTCAGGCAGCCGTGCGAAAATGAATTGTAATTTAAGAGAATAAAGTCAAGGTTTGTTAAAACTAATTTATTTTTTTGTTAACGGTTTTGGGTTTCAACATTTCGTTTATTATCAAAATAATATAAAGGCACATGCGGGATGAACTAATATCAAACCAAATTACATTTAAAGAAACATTTTATTTCTTCATATATTAAGTTGTAATACTGTAACAATTTTTTACATTTTCTTAAAATTTTATTTACTACTAAGTCCTGGTTTGCTGGTACAGTTTGTTCTAAAATAGGCTGGCATTTGCCAGTGATCGGGTCGGGTACTGTATGTAATGTAATGTTTTTGGAATGAAGGTTGGCACATTTTTAATATTTTATCATTATCATTCTACCAGGACCGCTCAGGAGAATAAAAACTGCCGCAAAGCCTCTTAGAGAATCACATTGGTAAAGATATTTTGGAAGTTTTCAACTTATTTTCTAGAGAACCTTATATTAGTTTTTGGAAAAAGAATAGGCCATATAATTTCTAAATAGGTATTACCAAAGACATTAAACCACAAGAGAGACCTGTATTCCTACAACTCATGCAATCAAAAAGTAGGTCTGTCTCCCAATATCAATCGGTAAGGAAATTTTCACACTAACCTGTTTCGATAATATGAAAATTATCATGTGGATATTGACTCTATCTAATAGTTTTGAGAGATACCAAGCGGGATGAATGACTTGTTGGGTCTTCCCTTTAGTTTAATGTCTTTGAAAGATAGAGTACTTTCGCTCCAATGGCTAACTTGAACCACACACGGAAAGTTTGATTTGTAGCGGAAGAATTACGGTCTCCAACCCATTATCACTTTTTTAAACGGCACGAACAGCCCGTGGCAAGGCTCGCTGCAAAAAAAACCCTTAATCGCTCGCCGATTCAGCAAGGCCCCTCGGGTCACTCACCAGAGGAAGTACCTCCGGTTACCATAGGTGCCGTCGCTGACGCCATCGGGACCGGCCAATTGCACCCCCACAAAGTGTTCTTGGCTCTGGGTAACCATGGGGCCCACGTACCTAACCCTGCCGCCCCTCACCCTTCCCTCGGGGGTGATCACCTTTACCCAGTGATCCGGTTTCAAGTCTCTGGGCAGACGAGGCAAGAACGGCTGCCACCCTATGGGCGGCACGTTGTCCCTCGACGGCTCCGGGGCCGAAGCCCTACGAGGCACTGACCTTTTGGGCTCGCTTGCAGAAAATAACAACGGAAAAAAAATTGGGGTGGGCGGACATCTGGGAATGTGCAGTTATTTCTTTTGGTCAGTGAGAATGGTAGATTTTTAAGGGCACGGGCGTTTTTTTACAAATATATCATATAAACTTTTTAATTTTTCACCCGCAAAGCAAAGAAATATTTGGAGAGGTTAGGGAATTGTACTGGGAACTGTGTCTAACCTCGAATATGTGGCGGACATCTCTCTGCCGGACACGATACAATCAATAGACCTCCTCAAATAACTCTCAGCTTCTTCGACGAGCGAATCAGTGCTGTCCCCGCTGTCCACGGTGGTCCAGTCGCCCCTCAGCTCGGGCAAAGACCCGTTCGCGAACCTAACCTTTAAAACGCGGAATGCAAAAGATGTTGGTACCGCCCCCCGCTTACCTTGGAAGGTGTGGGTCTTAATACGGCCCTCCGAGATGGCGATACCGGCGCCGAACATCTCCTCGAAGGGGCGGGAGGCGAAGACAGGGGGTAAATGCTGCTGTAACGCGAGTGAGTCTGGCTGCACTCGCTGGGGGTGGCAGTGGTGCCTGTCCACGTGAATTTTTGCGACTAAAATACGAGGCAGATTGACCGACGAGTCGCGTATAGGCGTCGGGCGGGCTTACGTTACATCCGGGTGAATAGAGGTCGGTAGTGCGCAAAAACTGACCGTATGTAGTGACGGTGGGCGGCTTCAGGTTGCCGGGGCATAGGTGATCGGCGGACCTCGAAAGTTCGGGGACCATGCTGGTGAAACCGATGTCCGAGAGTAGAACCCGACGCGCCTCCACCGTTTTCTCGGACAGTCTGAGCCGGGTGCCCGGCAAAGGGAATTTCGAAGGGAGGGTGGTGAAATTTTCACCTAGGCGGGCCTGCCAACGGGTATGGTTTGGTTCAAATTATACCGTGAAGGGGGGTGGGGGGGCTGCTTACTTTGCTCGCCAGGCTGCTCTCGGACCTCCACGATGAACCCGGAATAGCTGAGATGTCGGTTTGAGCGCCTGAATCGCGTCTAATAGCATTCGAATGGGTCAGTATGGGCCTCGCTTTTCTCGGGTTGAGTCCTTTCGAAATCGCTTCCCTTGTGCAAAAAAAATAATGGTTGTTTTTTTTTTCACGACGCTACGTCACTGCATTAAAATACGCACTTTTATCTCGAACACTGACGTAGCAGTATTTAACCTGTTGTTTAGCATACAGAGTTTGAAATATTATTAATTTTATGTCATAAGCCTTACGAGAAACGTAGAACAGAATTTAGTACAACAGTGGTCTTTAGAAGGGAAGCAAGAAGAATAATAGTTATAATTATAATACGTATTAAGCGTTTCTCATTTTATTATAGTTGTGACGGAAAATACTGAGTCTGCAACAAACAATTTTCTCGATATTTAAAAACGGCGATTTATAATGGCCGAGGAGTCATTTTTACGACAATGAATTGGGATCAGGTTATTGCCTAATCCAGTATAAACTAGTTCCAGTTATTAATGGCGTGGAATTAATTGAAAATGCAGCTGGATTTTACCCACACACACACATCTTTTCTTTTTCTTTAATTCGGGTGACATTTTTATATAATCTAAAAATAAACTCGTTTAGATCCGCTTATTTTTTTTAAGGTGTTTTTAAGTTATCCTGAAAAAAAAAGACGTTATGAAAAGTTTTGTTTAAAAAAATATAAGAAAAAATCAAATGATTTTTAATTTTTGTTTATTAATTAATATTATATTTTATCATTAATTTTTTAGTTTCTAACTAGCCAAAAATTTTTTTTTCATTTTATTCATTCTTTCAGTTTTCTTAATTCTATTGCATTCAATTTGGATTATTTGATTGGGGTATCGAATATTTGAATGAATTTACTGCCACCTTTTCATTCAATACAAATCGACCTTAGATCAAAGTCAATTAGCGTCACATACCTGTGCGGTAGGGGTCTGTACTGGATAGGATTGGGACACGTGTTCCTCCTCCCACCCACATATTCGACTTCATGAATCCCAACTTTGGAGATGTCGGTCTCGACGATTCTTATCCTCTCCTCGAACCGATCGAAACTCTCATCCTTCTCCAACGATTTGTTCTCGAAACTCGAGTCTTGATAAGAATAGTAACTTTTTAGGCTTTTCTCCTCGTGGTTGATCGAATTGTCCGACTTGGAATTGAACATTGAGTCCTCGCGTTTCACCGGAAAACTCGACATCTCCGGGTTTTCATTTTCGTCGTTGAAAACGTCATCGTCCAGCTCCTTATCTGATATCTGATCGATGTCGCTCAACGGCATGTGTAACAGGTTCGAGTTGGAGGACTCCCTCAAATCGATGGGCACCAATTGCTCTTTAAAATCCTGCTCTTTGGTGTCGTCGGTGGTGAATATTAATTCTATATCGTCCACCTCCTGTTCCAAATCATTCTGCGGGCTCAGCATCTCGTCCATATCGGTTTCATCGTATTCCTCTTTTTTATCATCCATCTCGGGCGCCTGCAGGTCTTCGCGGGCTCCGCCCCCGTCGAATTCCTTTTTAAATTGAAACTCCCTGGTCGTGGTCGTCAAATTTGAAAAACTTATCGTTTTGGTGAAGCTGAATTTCTTGTCGGCCGGCGCCTTCACCACCGTCAGGCTTTCGAGCGACCTCGAACACTTATCGCCGTGGCTTTTTCGCGCTTTGACGCGTATTTTCGCTACCAATCTTTCGCAAGACTTTTTCGGTGGCACTATGGTTACGTGTTTAGGTTTCTCATCGCCTAACGCTTCCGCCTGGGCGCCAGCTCGCTCGTCTTCGGTCTTATCGACAACAGTTTTACGCAGCACATGATTTTCGACGGACAAATTACCTAAAGTATCCCGTATCGGCTCGACGGGCGTCGTTTTCGCTTTCAGTTCCAAAATTTCCCTTTTGCTCTGCTCGAGGGCAGCCCTCAGCGCCACTATAGTCTGGTGCAGCGCCCTTACCGTGTCTAAACCCCTAGCGCGGGATAGCGCATCCCCAAAATCCATTCCGGAAACGATCTCCCATCCATACTGGGGCTTATTTGTAGATCGAAACGGGGCCGCGGTTACTCGATACGTCGAGACACTACTTCATGCTGACCCAGATGTCGGCCGCACGAAACCACCACCACTAATTAAAGTGCAATGCCGAACATCGATCACGTAGAAAATTGTAAACCGAGGAGGATATGAACGATAGGCCCGGGTAACGCGATAAACAAACCAATTAAATCGGCCGGAGCGTTTGTCACGAATTTAATTCGTATTCCCAAACAAACGCAATCGATACGCCGACGTCCGTGGGAGTCATTTTTTCGACAGCAACCCCGGGAATTCTGGCGGACGATTGTCGACGTGACGCGCCGCTTCCGTCGCGTTCCGTGGTCCATGACGCGGTTGGCGACGTACTTCGTTACTTGACGACCGATCGTCCGCCGGTTTTGATTGATACAAAGTGGGGTTAGGTTTTTAATTTTCGATTGAATCCTGATTACGGTTGACTTAAGAACGGTAAACCGATTAGGATAGATGGGTGTCGCAAGGGGGTGTGACGCACTATCGCCCACTTTGTCAAAAGATTCTGTTTAAAGCTTTAGCTTTTGCAGAAGCAATGCCTAGAATCATATGAGCTCTGTATGATACTGTACTAATACACAATAATCGATAGTGACAAAGTGATTAGAGTGTTATGAGTCTTTGTTTTATTTTTCTCACCTCACCATTTTAGAAATCCCAAGTGTCCAACTAAAACGCGGATGGCCTATTTCGTGGCCACCGAGAAGTCTCGAATTAACGTGATGGATTTCACCTTTGAGAAGACTTCATTTATTCAGACAGCTTTGATTAAGATATGTAATTTTATTAAATACTTTTATTGTTTAATAACAGCATAAAAATAACGCGCAAAACTTGTTTCGAGTGGTCCATTTGATGTCGTTTTGGTTTCCCCAGAAAAGATTGTATGACGGAGGACAACCTATGGAGACCTTGTTTTAGGATTTCTGGGGTTATTTTTTTTGATGTCGCAAAAAAGGAACCAACCAACTTATTGGTGTGATGTTGTGATCGATCGTTTTTTTCCTTAGAGCTTATTGTGACGTAATTTTTGCATAATTTCATCTGCAAAGTATACCGAGACTTGCACTTAAGCGAGAGTAATCCTGACGAGGTCCGCTTTTTCAGTCGGTTACGACCAGATAGGCGCGAGTTTTCGATCTCGCGGAAGCGCGTTTGCCAATTTGCATACGCGACGGTGACGTAATTAACTGACGCGGAAGACGGCGACAGCGCCGTTTACTGCCGCGGTAAATTGAGTTTTTGCCGTCACCAGTTTCAAATTGAATTCGTCTCGGCGGCGGAAATTAAAAACCGCGATAGGCGTTTTTAATCTGAAAGTCGACGTCGTATACGGGGTGTTATCGAATTGGCATCCGATAATAAATACTCGTTTTTACGGTTTCAGCCTAGGATTCGAGAAAAATAGCTTTATAGAAAAGCAACATCAAAGAAAAAGCTTTGGGAAGGAGGAAAGGTTTTCAATTGAGTTAGAAATGGGAGAATAAACAAGTATATGCTGTTTTATTGGTTATATTAGTGCAGGGGTCGGCAACTTTTTCCGGACGGTCGGTCATTTTCATAGTAAAACTTTTTAAGCGGGCCGCACTTTGAAATGTAACTTAAATAGAGCTTTTATATGATAAACGAGTACAAATATTATAAAAAATAAAAATAGAAAAAAAAATTTTCATCGTGTCATTTACCGCACTTGTTGCATAATATACTATTATCTTTCATTTTATTCCTTCATTAATATTGTTTGACAATTCATTTAGGTCCTGTTGTGTTTGGGATACTGAGATCCTCAACAAGTTTCGTAAAGTTTATCCGTCAACCGAGTTCTATATTTTGATTTTATGAAATTAATTTTGAAAATGTTTGTTCTCATAAACAGATGCTTGAAAAAATAAAAATCATTGATTTTGAAATTTTTTTTTAATTGGAAAATTAATTTTCTGGTAGATTTGAATAAAATGCAATTAAATTATTTTCATTCAAATTATTTATATATACATTGTCAGATTACAAATCCATTAATTCTAGTTTATAGACTATCTGGTGCGTCCTACAATATCAAACCGATGACGAAAATTTTCATCCGGTACTGTGACTCAGTAATAATATTAAAAGTACATTTTTTGTCGTTTTTATTTTATGATGGTCACTTTTGATTTCTGTAAATAGCTCGTTGATTGACTTTTGCCTTGTAGCATTATATTTAATTTATTTTAATTTATTGAGGTAAGTTGTAATGTCCACAAGAAAAGCTAACTCTTAAAATTCGATAATCCTAGTTTAGTATTAACGTTTTCTGTCAAAAACATTTCAATCTCTGCTATCAACTCGAAAAATCTTTTTAAAACAGAAAAAATAAATTGAACATCCGTAATGTTCAATGGTTCATACCGTTTTTGTGAATATAATTGATGGACTTTACTACAATATTCATAACATTTTCCAAATTATACTTATACAATAAAGTTGTAGAGAAGGTTGCGTAATATTTAATTATTTCAATTTTTTTATTCATCAAGCCTACCAAACTAGTATTCTGACCCCGTCATATTCTTTGCACCGTCAATTTTTAATTTTTAATTTTTTCCCACTTGATATAGTACGTATTAAAAACATCTAATAGTATCTTCATCGCTTGTCTTCTCGTGCAGGCTTTTTAGTACTGCAAGTTCTTCTGTTACACAAAATTGTTTATCAATTCCACGGATAAATATCAATAATTGAGCGGTGCCGGTTATCTCGTTGCTTTCATCAAGTTCTAGTGAGATATATTCCAATTTTAAATATTTTTCTTTAATTTAATACCTCGTACGTGCAGACAATAATATCTTCAATTTTTTTTTCTGGACAAATTTCGTTAACAGCAGCAAAAATTCATTTTCAATTAACTATCCATCGGTTTGTTATGTTCAGCAATTAATTTCAAAATTCACCAATACTAAACTTTGCTCCTAATAATACTTATAGTTTTGTTGTTCTTCTAATGATTTTTGTAAAGAATCAATTTTATTTTGTCAGAATTGAGATTCAACTTCATTTGACGTTAAGGACATATTTGATGTTATTCTCGATTAAGTAGTTGTCAAATTTCAACTTCAACATTGGAAACTACATCTAGATAGCACAGTATTCATCGCTGGCTATGACATTGCTTTTTACGAAACTCTCGCGTCGAATTTGCTGACGTTTCGCAATCATCTTGTTGGCTTCTTCAAAGTTTGACTGAAACTGGCTCGCATTTTACTCTCTACCTGCTTATATATTGTTTGAGGGGGGCGGAGCTAAATGAGGGCATAAACGCCGTCTCGGATGACTGGTTCCCATATTGGTGACAGTCGCGGTTAAGATTATCTAAAATTTTATGTCCGGTTTCGTGATTGTGTTCGGCAACTGCAAATGTATTCTTTGACGCATATGCATGGAATGCTGTAAACTACTAGAATCTCAAATGGAATTTTGTCCTTGTCGGACCGAAGATGTTGAGAGATTTTTGGACAAGTGGTAAATCTGGTTTTGGCGTTATACTTCTTTAGAACTTTTGATATGTGGTCAGTGATTTTTTGAATGTAAGGAAGGACCACAGTGGCAAGTGTAGGATTGCTTTCGGCTTCATTGCTATTGGAAGGTCGTGGCGAAGTGTATTTTTTGATCTTACGGCTTTGTAAACAATAGAGTTGATAATCGATGATTTTTGATCAAGCTCTGAAGAAACCAACAGGATGATTGGCGAAACGTCAGCAAGTCCAGGCAGGAGGAATCCAGAAGTTTGTAAAAAGTATTACAGTAACCTGTGGAAGCTTCTTTGAAAAATTAAGTAAGAACTTCGATATTTTCCCGGTTTCGAACTAAAATATTTAGTTCAAAATAAATACAAACCAATGTTTTACGCCTTTAGCCAAGATTTAACGCAAGTATTGCTCTATATTCGGCAACATTGTGTTGTTTAAAACGTTATCGTCAGTCTGATAAGGGGATCCCAGACGGCGACGTATTTGACAGAATGATATCTACAAAAAATGTTTTTTCTTTCTGAATTGAATTGAATATTGATTCGGTTTTCCATAACACCCTGTAAAATAATTACCTCCGCACGCCAATAATTTTATCGGGCCGCCGGTTTTTGTGTGGTCCGTGGCGGCTCTCGTCCGTTTACCATTTTTACTGAAAATTAATTCAACCGCTTTGTTAGTTTCGCCTTATCCGGACTGGGCTCGACATTTTTACGTACACTTGCGCGCGTCGTTATATTTTAGTACCCGACCGTCTCGCAAGGTACATAATTTAGAAGATCGATTTATCTATGTGACGGTTTAACGACTTGGTAAGTTGCGCGTCACGCCGCCAGAGATCCCGATTTGGTAAACGGATCAGCAGAAAGAACGGCCGTTGTGATTTCGTTTTTGTTTTATGTTCGCGGCAAAAGTGAAGGGACGGCCTTCGGCTGCAAACCCTAGAGCTTTTCTTCACGTTAATTATAGATAAATACACTGAAAAACATTTCATGATAGATTGCATGATAGCCAAAGGTCGTTTGCCCCAAATTTTGACTAGATAATCAAAAATGCAGGCATTCAGTATTATACAGGTTGTCGTGGACACTCCGATGCCAAATCAAAATTTTGTTTTGCCAAATTCAGATTAAAAATAGAAAATTTCTCGTTTCGTTCGACTGAGGGTGCGGTTTGAGATTTTTCGGATAGAGTGACAGTGAATAGACAGCAAAATATGAGTTAAATCACTAACACATAATTTGTTAAGTTTTGGTTAGTTTTGTCAATAACCCAGGATACCTGCTCGAATCTTTCAATTATGTTAATTTACGACGAATGGCAGATTTCAGTTGGTGCCAAACATGTTCCATGGGATTAAATATACAGTGGTAAGGTGGAAGCCTTAAGACTGTATGCTCTAGATTTTTTGCATAATTACCACAGACGTATTCATTTTGTAGGTTCAAGCTTTGTAGAACACCAATTAATTACTTTTTGGTATAATCTTGGTAAAAATAAATGTCGTTATTATACATGTAGTTTTGGATTGTTGCTTTTGTGTCACATGAGGAAGGGGTTTCAGTGAACTGTCTACTGTGATAACTTGCATTGTCCATTACAATTACGTTATCAGGAGGAATGTTTGGAACTAGTTTGTTTTTAAATCAACTTTCAAATAAATCAGCGGTGGTGTCTTCATGGTAATCCAGTGAAGAATTTTTAATATTTTTCGCAGACAGAGAAAGTCCATTTGGAATCCAACCATCTTTAGAGCCAGCATGCAAAATAGTTATTCTTTTACCTCTTTTTGATGGCGCGTTTGTTTTACACTTATTAGTTGAGCCAACCCAACCTTTTTCTAAGGATCATAAGTGTCGAACCAGGTTTCATTCAAGTAAATAATTGGCTTTTGTTGTTCTCTGTAGATTCTAATTTTTTCTAGATATTCCAGTCGCCATTTTCGAATTCTAAAAGATTACATTAAAACTTGTCTTTTGGCAATTTTTTTAAATCTAAAACCCATGTGTTGAATACACTTCCATAAGGTAATTCTGCCACATTTAACACCGGTTTCATCTTTTTCAAGCCTCCTAATTAAGATATCTAATGTAGGGTAGTGTGTTCCTCCTATAACTGGTAAATTTTACGCCGTATTATATCTTGATCACTTTCACACTCGAGAAAATGTCAGCATCGCTTCTTTTTTTCCTCGCTGAAATGGGATTATTCACAATTTTCCATACAGTTGATGTTGGAAGTTTCGTCAATGTGGCCGTTTCTTTTAAAGATGCTTGTTTGCTGGCACCACGTTCAATGAGAGTCAAGTAAACATTGTTTATAACTTCCTTAGTCTCAATAGAATAGTGTTTTCTACATTTGGGCGGGAGCATCTCCTGAGATACACTAGACTCGCACGTATTTGGCATAATTCGCACACGATTCAACACACGCTGTATTACACACGAAATAAGAATGATTACTAATAAACTTAAACTAAGTAGTATACCAAACCAAAGAATATTAAACACAGATAGGTATAAAATTATTTTCTATTACGGGCCACAATTTTACCTGAATTTAAATTCCGAAACTTTAGGTAATACTCTTGTGGCAATGTATGTTAATGACCACCCTTTTATAATCCCGTTCAAAAGCAATTCTTCACTTTCTTATGTCTATGAACAGACCATATCTGGAAATTATTGCTATAGCCAGGAATGCACCTGCATTTCGGTTTTATTACCTTAAATTTAAATTTGTGGTATTTTTTTAATATTACCAACCTATTCTCTGTATTTAGCACAAGGAACGTCATGCATAAAAAGTTTGGTTAGTTTGAAGTAGGAAAAAATAATTAACATTAAACCAACCAAAACTTTGGTCCTGTTCCACGACCCCAACAATATTTTTTGGATCGAATTTGGATAAAAATGACCATGGTGAGCAAATACTAATGGATTTCTCAAAGAAACTAATAAATAACTCAAAACAATATTTATTTACTTTGCATTTGTTGCATCAAAGATACGATTTAGGAAATCATTTCCGAACTTTTATGTGTAAATGTGTATATCATTTGTATTTGATACTGTGTCTTTTTTATATACAAACTGGATCTGGATGCAAATATGCATTCTATTTATTTTACAATAGTTTTGCGAGTCCATTTTGTGTTAGATAAGGAATCTGTATTATTTTGTAAATTTATATATTATGTTTCAAAATTTGTTTTATTTAAGGTCCCGAATTTTCTTCTGTGAATTTTTGTTGGTAATCGTAAAACAAACCAATAAAATATATCCTACATCTATGGTCCGTGGAACGAATGTAGACTAGGGTCTAGTTAAGAAGAAGGTTATGTCAGTATAAGAGACGCGTGGTTACTTTGTACTTTTGGATTCATGTTTTTTCATGTTGCGTTTTGTAGTGTCAATATATTGTTGAGTTTCGGACTTGTTTGAATATCCCGAATTGACCATTTCCCACAACAATTTTTAACTAAGTTTAAAAGAACGCAAAATGATTTCGGGAAAAATTCTTACGAAATTTGCCTCAAGAGCGCGTAGATTTTGACGAAACTATTTGCTAGTGTTATTCCAAAAATCTTATATTTTAAGCGAATAATACAATATCCTAACCTTAAACCAATTTTTAACGATCTTGAGCCAAAGTAACTAAGAGGTTATGATAAAAGTGAAGGCTTTGCTTTAAATTCAGGCACGCTGAAAAAATACGGTTGTTTAGGCCATTTTTTTTTGTATTGGATCAAAACCTTCATGCCATTCGCCCATTTCAAATGCATAGCGACCTTAACAAATCTTTTCATATCAAGAAGAAAACCGCTAACTGGATGAAAACTGTCCCACTTGTTGCCGCGACAACGGGCCATTCGAGATGAGAAAAAAAACGCGCGAGAAAACGGCACAAGTCGTTAGAAGAACAACGTTAGCGAACCTCGGTTTCCTTCCGCGTTTAAAACAACGAGCGAACGTCGCGGACAAAGTAGGCTGTACGGGCGACAAGTGCGCGTCGCGTCACTTCGAATTCGACCGTGTTAAAAGCGCGGCCGACCGCGATGCTGAATTCGAATCTCCCGCGTTTTCGAACGTTTCATCTACTATGACGTTGCCGCGTTTGTTGTTCTGCGCGGTTTTGTTGGTTTTTTCGGCTCTGTTTTGCGCGTTCTACGGCGCGTCGAACGTCGCGACGCCGCCGCCCCCGGTTTTCAATCGCCGCGGTTTAAAAAAATTGATCGCGTTTTCGTTGCGGAAGCAGATCGAGGGGGACGGCCCGGAATACGCTTGCGAACGGAGGCGGGCGGCGGCGGCGGCGGAGATTTTAGCCGCGAGGGCGGCGGGCCACTGGACGCGGGTGGAAAACACGGAAGCGTACGTGCGGACCGTCGGTTTGGACGAGAGGCTGCGGCCCTACCGGTACCTGCGATTCGTGGGGGCGGTTAAAGGTAATATTACGGAGGAGAAAGTAAACATATTCGAAACCGTCTTTAATATTCAAGCTATCGAAAAAATAAAAATTTAGTAGCTAGTTTAAAATAATAATAAATAATAAAATATTATTATTATAATAAGGGACCTTTCAACATCACTTATTCTAGACTATAAAATTACTTGCACAATATTGGAATGATGTTACTTCAAACACTATTTCAAACTACTTTTGACATGCAGGTATGATAAAATCGGAAGGTAAGTTTGATTCAGACAACGACTTACCTCTGGTGCAGTGGTTCGAAAAGTACAAAAATAATGAAGACGATGACTGGGAGGTTCCCATAAGTAATTGGTTGCGCAATAGCGGCCAAGATGTAACCAACATTGAAATGTATCTTCCTGAGCTGGATAGCTTCCCAACTGTTGATGATAATTTAATAACAACGGCGTTATTAACGGATAATGATATTATTACTGAAGATATACAGCAAAATGATCGTCAAAGCTCTGGTAACGAAAGCGACGATAATGTTCAACAAGACGAATTACCAAGTTATTCTGAAGCGCTCTGTGCCGTTAAAATGTTACAAACTTTTTACAATCTACCGATAATTTATAATTTGCATTGTCTATCACTGACGCTATTAGGAGGAATGTTTGGAACTAGTTCGTTTTTAAACCAACTTTCAAATAAATCAGCGGCGGTGTCTTCATGGTAATCCAGAGAAGAATCTTTAATATTTTTCGCAGACAGAGAAAGTCCATTTGGAATCCAACCATCTTTAGAGCCAGCATGCAAAATAGTTATTCTTTTACGTCTTTTTGATGGCACGTTTGTTTTACACTTATCAGTTGAGTCAACTCAACCCTTTTCCGGGGTACCATAAGTGTCGAACCAGGTTTCTTATATATATATATATAAACAGACCATACCTACATATTTTTTTTATAGCGTACTTCCGCTTATAGAGAACTCATTTTCTGGTCCCTATTTGTTACTTAAGTATACTTATTATACGAATACGAAATACGTAAACTTAAATAAATAAAATAAATTTAAATAAGAATTGTTTATTATTTATCTTGTTAGGATGTCATGTTATTTCATTAAAAGTGTAAAAGTAAAAAGAGTAGTCTTCTAATGTTTTGTTTCTGAGGGCCACTAGTTGATTTTAAGAGGAATCAGTTGCGTACCATCAATGTCTGCCAAAATAGACAGGTGAAATCCCGTACGCCCGCCACTGGTGTATCAATTAAATAGAGAAATTAGATTTCTTTAGAAATGATTGGAGATTGTCAGTGCATTTAAAAAAAAAAGTGATACACTAAATAATGCCTCTTGATACATAAGTTCATATCTGCCAAATTTCATTAAAATATCTAAAGTAGTTTTACAGATATTAAAAAAAATATTTTCATTATTTTTGGAAAATTTATCCTGTATCTCAAATGTTTAGGACATTCATATGAAGTTTCCCTTATAAAATGGTCCCAAAAACCGCCCCCTTAATTATTTACATTCAATTAGAAAACACCCTGTATATTTGGAAAGTCCTTAACGGATTCAATTCAAACACGTAAAATTTTACTATAAAAAACTAGCTACTCCATTGGATTTTATTTAAAAAAAACTCTATAGACCAATTTTTATTTTTTTGATAGTTTAAACATTAAATTATGTTGGGGTCTCTTTCGTTTAACAAAAAAGCAGTAACCGTTAAGCTTCTATTTTACTCATAATCGCAATGACAACGAATTTCCTAGAAATTATGGTCCCGGATCTCACACGTTTCCCATAGTTTTCCTATACTTCCGACGGTTTCTGAGAAAAATAAAATTTTTTGAACAGTAAAAACGTTTGGTCTGAATAACGAAAACAAAACTAACCAAACTAACAAAATAGCGAGTTGCACTTAAGAAGTGTTTGTTTCGGATAATTTTTGACGGGTCCAGGTATAATAAACATATGAGCTGGCGTAACGTCGCAAATTCGCGAGAGATGATCCCAACGGGTCGTAAATAAATTTATTATCGCCGGTTTTACTGTCGATAATAAATAATGCGAAGGAAACGACGACCATTATTTTGGAGCTATAAAACGGCCGCACACTGCCGTAGCAGTAGGCCGTGGCACACGCGAGCTTGGGCGGCCGCGGTTGCGATCGGAAGTTAAGTAGGCGTGTGTTTATTTGCGCTTAGGCTCTGCGAATGAAGCCATCTACTGTCAAATTTACTACGGTCGCGGGTCGTTCCGCACCGTTAAGGCAACGATTACGCCCGTATGGTACGGCGAATGGGACGCAAGCCATAACGACACCTCGTACTACAATCCCACGTTAATCTCGTGTAGGTAAGGAATAAAATTTACCGCTCGTTTTTGCGTCGTAGGTTGGCGACCAGGCATTATTCGGACCGAAAAAAGGCGAGAGGCTACTTGCAGGAATATTTTGACGTATGAAGTTTTTTAAGTTACAAAGAGTGCTAAAGAGTGTTACTTTAACATAATTACTTGTTTACGGGGTTTACACTTTCAGATAATTTGCGCAAACTAATCTGTACAAATCAGTTTGTGCAATAAAGTGACGTAATATACACATATTGGAAGTTTGCGCAGTTAAAAATTTGGCTTGAGCAAAATTTGAATTGTCTAGATGTTTTAACTGTGGTTGGCGCATGTTCGTAGGCGGCCGATTCAGGCTTAAAAATGGGTATTTACGAAAGTATTGTTTTGTTTTGATATTTTTTTATATTTTGGTAAAAATGGCAAAACAAGGACCGGCACAATTTCTGCGAGAGTTTATTGAGTTATATCAATCCAAGAACAGCATATTTGTCATTTTCTACTATAATTATAAAAATTAATTTTCACTACACAAATATTTATTTAAAGGTTAGGACATAAAGCCATAGGAACTAAAATAAAAAAAAATAATTAATTATTATCAAAAAATCATATTTTTTATGCTTCCAATACTTTACGAGCTGTCCCAAAAATATGCTTTTCTTGTCACTTACAGACTTTTTAATCATTTTTTTAGTTTACTTTTTTTTTGAAATATTTTCTTGTGAGCTTGAGCTTGACCCTGCAGCGACAGCATCAGGTTTATGAACTTTAGTAACATAATGTTTTTTTTGCCCACATTGAAAATCTGGATCAAATGAATCTTGTCGAATAACATTCCTATTTAACGGAGGTAACCCTCCTCTTTAGTAAACCCACTTATGAATATTCGGGCCTGTTTCTGTCCGTATCTCCTCTAACATCTTGGAAAACAAATTCAAGGGTGTGAGGTGGAAGCTTAAGTAATATGAAGTATTTATAACATCTGCTCCAAGATGACTCGCGTCCCCGTATGGGCCTATACTATGTGGCAGCATAGGTAGTATTAGGAAACTCTGCGCCAGATGGAGCCGTCCACTCTTCCCAAACATGAAGATATGAGCGACTTAGTTGTTTCACCACTTGCGCTGCAGCTTAATACAATTTTTGTCGGACAACGGGGAACAAATGGGTCCATTTTTTTTGTAGCATATTCTGCACTCTGGTGTTTTAATAGACAGATTATGCCTACGCTTAATTAAAAAACTAGCCTTTCCCTGGCTTGCTGCGTGCGGAGACCATTTGATAGTTTTTCTTCTTCATGTAGGTCTTCCATAGCTAGACATTTTTTATTCTCTTCAGTTTTTAAGATGATCGTGAAGGGTAGCTATTGGAATGTCGTAACACTTTGTTATCCCGGTATAAAATCATTTTGAACTGACTTTATTGACGACAATGCAATTTTAAGACTGCGATATATCCTTTGCTCCTATTTTGCGAATGTAATTCCTCACCGTTGGGGTATTGAAAAAAAGTGGACACATTTTTATTAGCACTAGCCTCGAATCCAAAAATTGCAGGGGCAAGAACGTAATAATAAAAAATATATATACTAAAAATGAATATTTTCAAAAATATGTTCATACGTAAAAATATCCCTGCGCAGCGTCTCTCCCATCAAATATAAACTCGTGGGGTGCGTTCAGATCCCTATGGAAATTTTACACATCCTACGAAATAGGTAGTTAACAATTGTCCCGTATGTGCATTTGAGCAGTTGTTCTCTAACCTAATGTCTTTTTTCATTTGCACCCACTCTCACAATTGTTACGGGTGAATCTGGAAATCTAGTTTATAATGAGAATACCATCTCACAGTGAGGTCGAGAAAATATTCTAAAGCTAATTCACTTAGTTGTTGAACAATGCAACAATAAATATTTGAAGGCATAATATACGAAAGTATATGTCAGACAGACAGAAATATCGCAGGAAAACGAATTGCGTTTGACTTTTTTGAGGAGTTGGGTAAAATATTTGGAAAATGTTCATCCAGTGGCAATAACTGGTTGCAGTGGACTGAAAAGTACCAGAACATAAAAACAAAAAAGACAAAAACAATTCCTCCTCTTGCTTTTAAAACAATTAAAAGATCTTTGAGATCTAATTAAAAGAGGCGAATGGTAAATGTACTTAATAAATATGTAACATTCTTAATGGCAAAGGACAAGGCTAGTGAAAAATAGTTTTTATTTTGACAAAATATTTTTGCCAATGTATTGAGGAATCATTTTTGTTGTTTTTCAGTTGACTTTTTTAGCTGTTTCCCCAAAATATTTGTGGCTTTGGTTTTGTCATTCATCATTCCTTATTTTAATGCTTCATATTTTGTAGTTTAAGTCTAACTTGAATTACTTGGTCATATTTTGTAGAATGCATAAGTATTTTCAGTTTTACCTATCTAACACAAGGCAGTTATTGTTATTGTTTAAATTGAAATCAGGAAAAATATTGTTTAGCCCTTTTTGTTTGGACCCTTAAGACTTGCATATTTCCCTACGCTATCGTAGAAAGTCAGGTATCCATAATACCTATAACGTCTATGAAACTCTAGCTTCTTCATGATCAATTTTATTTAAAAATATATTATATCGAACTTTTTTTTGTTTACTTGTTACTTCTGAATTATCTAGAAGCACTATATACATCCACATTGTCTGAAGTCCAATCAGTGTCCAATAGCCATTTATTATACCCAAAATTTATCACTGGTGCATACATTACCAAATTGTTTGTTAAACCATTATAGAAAACTAGCAAATAGACTTCAAAAGATCAGATAGATTAGGTCTTGTTCGGACTCGACCACGTTCCGAAACAGACAATTGTCGTCTTTGAACGCACCCTCGTATTGTTGGTTG
The DNA here is from genome assembly GCF_029955315.1 of Cylas formicarius. Lineage (NCBI taxonomy): Eukaryota > Metazoa > Arthropoda > Insecta > Coleoptera > Brentidae > Cylas > Cylas formicarius. Next base: position 25,643,753 of record NW_026844326.1, on the reverse strand, counting down.
CCCACCTCGCAATGCTTAAATGCAGTACGTCATCGGACCCTTATCTTCAGGTTGCCGATATCGACTTCGACGCCGACGTCGGTTTCCTTATCAACGTCGCCCTGTGACGAAGCTACCAGCCGTCTCGAAATACCAGTGGCGTCTCGGCGGGCGGTTGATTTTACGGTATGCGTGAAGCCTTTAAATTTCGACCAGGACGTATCGGACAGGCTCGTCAGGTGGATCGAAATCTGCCGAATATTCGGCGCCCAGAGGTTCCACATCTACGTCGGAAACGTTACCGACGAAACCAGAGCCACTTTGAAATGGTAACCGTTAGAAAACCACGTGTTTATATTTGACGTGAAAACCCATGAGTAAATTTTGACAACGTTGCACGATTTCAAATAATTCTTATAGATCATCATCATTTCAAGGCGAATTTGATTAAACTTTTCCTCGTACTTCAGCTACCAAAACTGTCCTACATCTAAAAATCCTTTCATTTTATGAAAAAGTAGACACGGATCATGAACGGTGGCTTTATTAATAAGTGTAACCGTGAAAAATGAGACTGTACTGTAACTGGGTGGTCGTTCGACTTATTTTGTGCATGATCTGAAATGTAGTTGTTTTGTGGGCCCTTTTTTATTTAAAAAAAAAAGAAAAGCGCACCTCAAGCGCCACATATGCATAATTCCACTGTAAATTTCACTTTCCGAATTCACGCAAGCGCAGATACGAAGACAAATAAAAAAACGAAGTTAAAACCCATATAAGTCAAGCTTGGTCCACGACTAACATTACGTGTGGCAAATTTGAGGTTAGAAAGGAAAAAGGCTGTCAAACGAAACAATGTCAAGAATTAAGCTTCCATCCTTTGACATTTATTTCGTAAAAACTTGGCAATTTTTAAAAGAGTGAAAATTTTACTGTGTTATTTCGTAAAATTCGAGCAGCTTTTTCTCGTAATTATTACTCAATCAATGATGAAGCCCATTTTCAATTAGGCGATTATGTAAATGAACAAAATTGTCAAATATGGGCCTCGTATTTGAAGTGTGCGGAAAGGTAAATTTTGTAACAGAGACATTAAGTATAGTTCGATTTTTTGAAAAAGCAAAATATTTGAAAGCGATATTGACGATCTAGTGCTGCTGCTGGCGGCCTAAATCCTTTTTCAATTCCTAATGTGTGGAACATACTAGCTCTGTGAATCTTTGAAAAACCCTACAATATTTCTAAAATTTTAAGGTTTGAGCACTTTCCATTTTTAAAAAATAAACGAATTGATTTAAAAAAATCCAACTTGCGGTCAAATAACTATTATATTGCGTCAAAGGTGTGACGTCTATTTGTACGTTATACTATTATTCTTAAAAATATTATTGAATTCATATTGACACCCCATAGTTACCTTTTCAGCAGATACTCAAAAAGGGACAATCTAATTTACCAAAGAATTACTGCCCAATATCTATAGTTCCCCTATTGGGAATTTTTTTTAGGTCATTAATAAAAATTCCTAGCGGGAGGACATGTCACCAACATCATGACAGAAAAATGTTAACTACTTGTATATATTTTTGTTTGACTTAATCTGGGATATTTTTTATGTAATTCTTTCTAATATGTAATAGTCTCGTTTTTTTTACTGTTGTGTATGTCACTCTTATATAAATAAAGGATCTATGTATCTACATTCTACCACTTTTGTAAAAATGGGTTTAAATGTATTTTGTATTGAACTGAGGTGGCTTTTACTTGATGAAAATCCATTTATCAAAATAAATAAGAACTAAAAGTTCAGATTTTCACGAAATTATATATTACGACATGACAATTGTTTCGACAACACCGTGTCTTTATCTTTGCTTTCTTTGTTGGAATGGACAGACAATTGAATTCATTTTTAAATTACATTAATTCATTACATAATCGTAAAAAATACACTATCGAGATTGAACAGCTCTATTAATTTTTTAGACTTAACTATTACAAAAGCGCAAAACAAATTAGATTTTTCTATATATCATAAACGTTCACACACGGCCACAGTCATACATAACAGCTCAAATCACGCTTATACACATAAAATGGCTGCATTTAACTCTTTTATACACAGACTTCTTAATACGCCACTCTCGATAGAAAATCACAACAAAGAACTTAATATCATTAAACAAATTGCACTGAACAACGGCTACAATCCGTCCATTATAGATAAAATTATAAATAAAAAACAAATACAGACAACAGTAAACTCTATTCATCCGAAACCTAATACAGAACACGAAAAATTTAAAACAATTACATACATATGAGAACCTAGTGAAAAAGTTTCAAAACATTTGTCAAAATATGGTTTAAAAATAGCTTTCAGAACTAACAACACAATAGGAAAATATTAAAAAATAATAAAACGAAATATCCAAAAATCAGGTGTCTACAGGTTGAAGTGTGGATCTAAAATTTATATTGGACAGATAGATCCTTCAAGAAACGTATTAACGAACATAAAAGAGCGTTTAAAAACAATAGTTTAGATTCTTATTATGCTACACACTTAAACACAGAAAAACACATTTTTGACGACAATTTTGATATTTTACATACAGCCACAAAAAGTAGAAAATTAAATTCATTGGAAGCCATGGAGATTAACAAAATGAGACATTCAAATGTATTGCTTAACGATTTAAATACCTCTCCTTTATTGAACTTAAATTCTCACAACATTAATTAAGGTTTTATGGTCATTTTTCGGTATATATAGTAGCAGGTAGTTTGTAAATATTACATTTGATAAAGACACGGTGTTGTCGAAACAATTGTCATGTCATAATATATAATTTCGTGAAAATTTGAACTTTTAGTTCTTATTTATTTTGTATTTTGTATGTTTAATTTTAACTTAATATTGTTTTAGTTGTAACAGAATACATAAATTTTTCACATTACCCAAAAATTATTAGTTAAAATCGGCGAAATCTTAAACATTATTTAGAAATTTGAATCCAGCGAAATGTTCTTGAAATCATATGAATGTGTGAATTCTCGTGTACCAATTTTGAATGATGATTTGCCCCTCGGTCCTAACATTATTTTTAAATTAAAAAATCTGTCCGGAACCTCGTAGCGCAAAGTTTCATTTCTTATAAGGTTGTGATTGTAATTCATTCATGAATCTTAAAACGTCATCAAACACGCACAAAAAATCTAGACTGAATCTAACCTTTTAACGTAATGTCAATAAAAACGAATGTGCAAAACTTAAAATTACAAAAAATTACAGGTACAAGGCTTCGTACCCCGGCCTGCTACGTCTCGAAAATTTCCGACCGATTTCGGAAACCGGACGCTCGGTTTGGCAACGCCGCCGCTACGAAGTCGTCGCATACAACGGATGTTTCTACAAGAACCTCGATTCGAAGTTCGTAGTGCCCCTCGATGTCAACGAGGTTATAGTACCGAAACTAGACACCACTTGGTCGCAGCTAGTGCAGAGTTTACCCCGATGGTCCGAATACGCTTCCCTGGTGATACGAAACGTGTATTTCTTCGGCGGATTCGGCGACGCGTTCATCTTCGGTCGAAACATGAAGAGTCGAGTCAGGACGAAAGCCGGCGACCACGTTAAGAGTTTTATCAGTACCGAGAACGCGTTGACCGTTTTTAATCACTATGCATTGAGTGTGCTCGTGCCTAGTGCGAGGAGTCGCTATCTGGTGCCGATAGCACGTGCGCAGCTGAACCACTATAAAGACGACTGCGACGCGACCATTCTTCCAGAGTGTTCGGTGTACTTGGCGAGTCCGAGAGTGCCCGATACGAGCATATTCCGCTTTAAGAAAGTGTTCGACGTGAAGTATCGCGAGAGGTCAGAAGCGCTCCGTGGTTACCTCGAAGGACGAGTTTGATGGAACCAGGACTGTCCAAAATTGGTTTGTCCGGCAACACCGCTGTACGCATGACAACATCGACAAAAATAACCACAGGTGTAATGGGCGAGTGTCCTTGGCACTTTCCGTTGCAAAAAGCAAGGAAGATGTTTACTATTATGAGGGAAACAGTTTTCTGTGAAACGCATCATTGAATTGAATTGAATGAGGGAAACGTCACGGAGGGTTAAAAGAAGTGCGTGAACGTAGTTTTTTTGTTTTGCATTTTTTATTATCAGAAGCTACCATCCAATACGTGGACAGAAGTTTATGGCCAGTCGAAGAAAGCTTTTAGTGTGCAAGTGTACATTTTTTGTCTAAAATATTAGATTAGAATATCTGGATTATCAAAGAACACAACAAAGTCGTTACGGAGTCCTTCAAGTAAGCCAGTTCCGGCAAAATAAAAATAAAATCCCTTCTGGCTTTCCATAACCAGATATTAAATAAATTTTTCAATCAAGTAAAGATGGATCATGTTTTAACCAAACGCCTTGATCTTGCAACTGATAAAAACTACTAAATAAAGATATGATTACACATACTGGCCGAATATCAAAGTGAATCGGTGACATAATTAAAAACAAAACGGATAGGTAGGGTCAATCGAAAAGCGCTACGACTTTTTAAAATGAAACTCCCGCGTGCTGCCTTTTCTAAACAAACTTTTATTGGCGGAACAAAACAATGCACTTAATACCTACTTAGTTTGCTTTAAACATAAATATAAATACATTTAATAGCAGTGTATATACAGGGGCAAAAGGTCACATGTCAACCCGAAACGAACTCCTTGCTATATTCACAAAGACCGCGCCGATCGAACAAACCGACCGGTAACTGGGGCCCCGCTCCCGTAAGGTCGCGTTTATACTACTGGGCGGCGGCACCTCTCCTATGTTTTGCTTTAAAATTTCCCCAACAAACAAAAACCCGGAAAAAAAGTCTCGGAAACGCTAATTCGCACTTAACTCTTCCGTTATACTAATGTGACTCAGGACGGCCATTTTTTCCTACATCTGTCAAAGTTTGTGTGATATTTAATCATTGCAAATGTTAGAATTTAAAATGGAACCACTGGTTAACAAAAATTTAATGAAAACCAAAATAAAACCTACAAATAAAAATTGCAGCAATGAGTTTCCATCAAATTTATTATTTGAGGAGTGTAACATTTAAAATGTGTGTGTATTTAAAAAAAATATCGATTACATTATTATTTTCACTGAAATATCACAACTGGTCGTTTCAATTCCAGTTCTAATACCTGCAAAGTAGTAATCGCGTAGTTGACAAATACACACACAGAATAAATAGACAAACAGAAGACTTTGGCTTCCTGGAAAATCGCCATTTAATACAAATATAACGCCGAGCCGTATTAAAATTTTTGTAAATTATGGCAGACTCAACATTTTGACGTTAGTGTAATGCGCAAACTGAGAGTTATCCTTGGGGTTGTTTGTCTATTCCGTGCCCAAACGTCGGAAACATTTCGCGCTCTAAACAGTACCAGACATAGACAGAGCGGTCTGATCTAAAGAGAGGCAACAGAGGCAACGTATTTTTCCATGCGCACGGTCGGATGTCCTTGGTATAAATGTCAAAAAGCTCGTACCCGTTCGATTGTTTATCTTCTGGATTCGTTCTACGTCGATTGTTTATTAACCAAACTTGCTGACGCTTCGTCAATTATCTGACTGACTAAAAGGCAGAAAATATAATTTATTAACAAGCGACGTGGGATGAATCCGAAAGATTTGTAAACAGTAGCTCATATTTATAGTGTGCTGATTTTTTGTTTTTTTATTGTGATCTTTTATGTTATTTTCAAGTAAACCGAAAACATAGGGTGCTTATCGCAGGTGTTATTTTCAGACTGGCATTGATATCGAAAAGTACATCCTGTTTTTAGTATGTTTTTCGTTAAATTTGATTTATAGTAATATTGTTTATTTATAATATCTTAATATAGTAAAATATCCAAAAATGTTGATGGCTTAACAATATAAGACAAGTAGAGAGTTTGTTGCCATTGTCGCCAACGTTCAGTAACGAAGTTACCTAAAGAAAGAAATATTCTCATAAAAATCGATGCAAGCGGGGAATAACGTTTAAAAAATGCTTGGGTGTTATCCTCTAGAACGTGACACAAACTGTCAAGTATTATTTTTCAGTATAATAATGCGTATCTATTGCACGAAGCATAAAAATGATGACACTTATAAAGCACTAAAAAAAATTGCAACCCTTTGCGTTCTGTGATTTTTTATCTTCAAATCGGTTTAATAAAAACAAAATAATGAGTTTTTCTCTTTGAGCATTTTCATTTAAAACTTTCGAATAATGGATAATTTTCATTAAAATTCATTTTCGCTATATTAAAATAATCAAATAAAATATTGCGGTGTTGTGGAATTAATTCGCGGGGTTTTGGTAATAGATGGCGCTAGTGGTATAGTACGGCTGTTATTTGACGTCATTTTCTTTACCACATATCATTTGTTATATCAAAACAAAACCAACAACAATTTGTGATGTTTTTAATATGTCGCAGTTTCTGCCAAATAAAGTGTCATAATAAAGTCATCGTAATTTGGTAGATGTTTATGAAGAACATGCACTAGCGGAGCAAACGTGTAGAAAATGGTTTCCACGTTTTATAAGAGCGACATAGCCCAAAAAATTCGAAAATGAAGAATAAGAAAAATTGTTTAATGAAGAATTCACGTCAGACTCTTTTCAAGAATTGTCAACTTCACTAGAAATTGGTAAGGAGGGTCCAAAATGAATTAAAGCCGAGAGATATCGAAAGGCGATTTTTGATTTATGATTTACTGCTTCCAGTGGAAAAAAGAAAAGGATTTTTGCATCGGATCGTCACGAGAGAGGAAAGCTGGATTTATTACGACAATCCTAAGCAAAGAAAGTCCTGGGTAAAGCCTGGTGGACACCAGTGGCGACGAAAATCCACGAATCTAAGCTCCTGCTATGCATTTGGTGGGATCAACTGGGTGTGATTGATTACGAGCTTTAAAACCAAATAAAACGATTACAGGAGCACGACTCCAATTCATGCGCCCGAGCTAAAAAAAAAACGTCCAGAATATGACAAGGTCATTTTATTACAAGACAATGCTCGTCCGCACGTCACGAAACGAGTCAACACATACCTTGAAACGCTTCAATGAGACGCCCTACCTCACCCGCCGTACTTTCCAGATGCTGCACCATTTGTTCAGATCTATGGCTCATACGGCTCACTGGTTATGAAGATTCGTGGATCGCACCTAAAGACCAGCAGCGGGAAAAGTGACAATATTTCAATATTCATTTTTAATAAATATTGTTTTAAATTGAAAAAAAACCGCGACGAATTAATTCCAATTCCTAATAATAAAAAAAGCGTCACTTTCTTTAAAAGAAATTGATCCTAGTCTATGAACCTGTTCATCAGTTGGCGAACAAATTTCTCTCGGCGTATAACGACGCGATCGTGACTAACGCAAGGTCACCAAAAATGGACCCCCTACTTTCTTACGCTTACTGTTGCCTCTCGATCGATCAATCGCCTACGGCCCGTCGTCCTGAAGTATAAACGCCACGTAAAGTATTATTGCACTCGCCTGCCAGGCGTTTTCGGGCTCGGCCATGTGACACCCCCGCCAACAGGCGCCTCGATGGGCGGGCCTGTGATCGAGACCGACCCACTCGAGCCGATCGCAATCGCCTGCGTCTCGTCAAGCAACAGCAGGGGACTGAGGACCCAACAGCAACGCTGCGACCGCAAAATCACCTGTGCGCTACGCGCGGCGACACCGGACGATGGGAGGGCGGGAGAAGCGCCGTCGGTATCGCCGCGTTTAACGTACAGGGGGTTGCCCCAATCCAACAGCCGTGTGCAGGCTGTGACGGGTATCGCCTGCTACGGAGGTTACGTGTCTACCAGTCCCTGAACGGCAGGACGAGCGTCCGGCGGACATCCCGACGAGGCGGCAGCGGATCGCGCCGCCCTAGGGGCGGGTCCGGACACCCGTCCGCGAAAAAAAAATAAAACCATACACCGTTTCTATCGCAGAAAAAGTAAAATAAAAAAAGGGATTACCTTCGGTCGCGACGGCGTGTCTAAACATTGTTTTCGTTTTTTAATTTTTATCACTACTAGGACTAATCTCGATTACAGGTTAGATACAAGTCAGTTCGGCTTAGGACCTACCTGAAGACTTTATCGAAATGTACAATTTCGGACGGGCGTTCCGCCATTGTTTTTGTCGCATTCAGCTAGTTAGATACCTACAGTTTATTATATATCCTTTTTTTTTGTTACGCGGCGGCGGTCAAAATTTACGTGCGCTTTTATTTTATTGTCGGCATATCGAATATTTATTTAGTAGTGAATCTTTAAAAAAAAAGATCTTTAAAAATTAAAACTAACACGTTTTGGTTTTGGATTTTCGCGTGTCTTATAATAGAAATAACTTTTTTCTTTTATATATTTTCCACACTTCTAAATATCCCGAATCTCCATATAGCGGACACTGCATGAATGCCTGTTTGTCCATTATTGGGAGATTGTACAGCAATAATTGGTATTCAGAGCGTTGATGGGCACAAAACAAAAAAAAACCAACATGTTTGAATCAATTTATCAATAACATATCTATCAAATACTCTAAAAATGAAAAATTATACGTGTTTTAAGAAAATTATTTCTCATATTTTACATTTTAAATAAAACATATTTTACAGAATTCACTATGGTTCATGGACAAAAAACAAAAAATAAATCCATATGTGTTGGATCAATTTATCATAACATATCAATCAAATATTCTAAAAATGAAAAATTATACGTTATTTAATAAAATTATCATATTTACATAGTTCACTATTCGGAGCGTTGATGGACACAAAACAAAAAATAAATCAATATGTATTGAATCAATTTATCATAACATATCAAATATTCTAAAAATTAAAATGAAAAATTTTACGTTTTTTACTAAAATTAATTATTAAATTTTAAATGAAATATATTTTACAGAATTCACCATGGTTGTCCACTATTGAGAGGTTGTACTGAATAATTAATTGGTATTCAGAGTGGTGATAAATACAAAACAAAATATTCTTCTAAAATATTGTAAAATTAAAAAATATATTTCGAAATCAAACTAAGAACGCAATAAGTAATTATCATATTTTAAGTTTTCAAACCATTGATGAACGCAAAATAAAAATTAAATCACTATGTTGACAATATATTTTAATAAAAAAAAATATTCGGAAAATAAAAAAAAATGACTGTAATTAAAACTTCTTATGCAAAATCAAATTTAGAACGTTATAAGTGATTGATTTTGGATCTTCTTCTGCATGTCAATAAAAAATATCATTTTTACTTCAATCTTAATGTAAATTAGGGGACGCTACCGGATTCACTGTGGTTGTTCACTATTGAGAGGTTACACTGTGGTAATAATTTGATTCCTAGCCCTTGCTTCACACCAAATGATAGTGATAGTAGTAATGAAGATTTAAATTAATTGGAATTGATATTACCTTTAACAGGCTCAACTGATATCGCTCGTAAGTTTTTGAAACACATTCAAGATTTTAATGCCCACAATTTTTCCCAAACATTCATAATTTTTTTAGAAATCTTCTTCTTCCTCTAATTTTAAAAATCAAACTAGCTTTGAACGTTTTCCAAAAACACCATACGTTCCAGGTATAAACATCATTTTTTATTTAAACTTTCTAAATATAATAATAAGAAATACATTTCTGCAGAGACCCTCATTTTGCCACTCTTTAAAAAGGAGAAAACGTCCTCTAAAAAAATAGCAAAAAATATTTTTTTTCTCCTAAACTTATTTTTCTATTTTTTGTGTTTTTTAATCCTACAAAAAAACATTTTCAGCAGTTTCTTTCTTCTCAAGACGACTGGGCCATTGTTGCCTTTATCGATATGCCGACAACAAAAAAAAAATGAACCGACGCTTCGCTTGCTTACCTTGCTTTAAATCTAAAAAAAAATGCAACAGCGGCGGGGGGAAAAGGGCGGCCAAACTCAGCCCCGATTACTGAAACCCGCGCCCGCCCCACCCCCCTCGATTTTCGCACGCGCTGCGGGGGATGGGCAAAAATGAAAAAAATAAAATAAAATAAAATAAAGGAAATAAAAATCGACCAACCTTCCACCAAATGGGTGTATATATCGCCCCGGCTGTGTCACGGAATACAAAAAAAAAATAGAATTACGTACCGAGCTGGGGAAGCTTTCGGTCTCGCGCGTGTTACAATCGTAAACCTGTCGAAAGAAAAAAAATAACGGGGGTGCTGTTGCGCACGGGCGGCGGTCTCGGGGACGCGGGGGCGGTCGACGTCGGCGGGCCAACCGCCCCCGCGCGGTGCCGAGACTAAAATAGGTACGTGTGTGTTTATGGGACTTAAATTAGACTTGCGGGTGGTACAGGATCATCAATGGAGATCATCTGAAACGGGGCTGCATGATCATCGGTCCGGCGGGGAAGACGTGGGCGCCGTACATCATTCCGGGTGGCATCCCGATCATACCTACCGACAAAAACAAAAGACGATTGCCGATATTAGCGGCGCGGCCTCCTCCGAAACGGACCACCCCGGGCAAATCTCTCAAGTAACACCCAAAAACATTCCAAATTCATGAAATTTGAATCGGCCTCTAATCATTGACAAGCTAAATGCACTTTTTTATATTTTTTTTCGTGAACTACTGTGTGTGTGAACTGTAAAACTTAGTGGTCGTAAAGAATAAATTCGCAAAATTATTCACTTTACTTCTTTTTTACGCTATGTCGCTATAATCTGTTTCATAATGCCAGACGGTAATAAATCATTATTGAACTGTAGAACCAAGTAGTTTAGTTGTTTTCCGTAGGCGTAGTATTGTACGTGGTGTATTCAAAAGGTAAGGGACTATTAAGTTCCATTAAAAAGTAATTCATTATTTATCAAAATTAATATTGTCCCTTTCAATAATGATAATGATAACACCCACTTGTGCCAACGTTTTTCCAATCTTCGAAGCACTTCTGGTACGCACTTTCTGGTATAGTCTCGAGTTCTTCTGATCTTTTCTTTATCTCCTCAATCGTTCCAAACCTTTTTCCTTTCATGGGCTTCTTGAGTTTTGAGAACAGGAAAAGGTCGCATGAGGCCATATATTAAGTAAGTAAACAAAACCTTGACATTTCATCCCACTTGACGTGCTTCTGGGGGCTTCCATTGGGCGACTGAGCTTTGGTTGCGACGTCATAACCATATAAAGTCTGTTCATAGATATAAGAAAGTGACTAACTGATAAAAATCGTTCTTTAGACAAAGCGGCTCGAAATATATCTCTCCCTGTGCTGTCTGTTGCAAACAAACCTCTACAGTCTTCATTATTGGATTTATAACCACCGCAAAGAATCATTATGCCAAGAAATGCTTTGAGTTTTATTTCATCGATATGCCCTACATAGGAAGCGGTAGGACCATATCTTACGCTAAGTTCTGGTATTTTCGTGTTAGTGTGTTCCAGGATCTCAGCTAAATATGTTCAGTAAAAAAAAGTGACTAAGAATGATATGGCGATTGAGGCGGTGTAGCAGCTGCTGGACCTTTGAGCCCTGGTAAATGTAATACTAAATTGTCCATTCTTGTCCTTGAATTAAGGAAAGACCCGGGCAAGCTGTAAGAATAAAATATGCACCGAACAGGTCCGTACTTAGAATTTAATTATTTGGGGTTTTGTTAGGAAAGATTGGAGTTAACACGGAAAAAACATTGTTACGACGAATGGCAGATTTCAGTTGGTGCCAAACATGTTCAATGGGATTAAATATACAGTGGTAAAGTGGAAGCCTTAAAACAGTATGCCCTAGATTTTTTGCATAATTATCACAGACGTATTCCTTTTGTAGGGTCAAGCTTTGTAGAACCTCAATTAATTGCTTTTTGGTATAACCTTCGTAAAAATAAATGTCGTTATTATACATGTAGTTTTGGATTGTTGCTTTTGTGTCACATGAGGAGGGTTATAGTCAACTGTCTACTGTGATAACTTACATTGAAGAATGTTTGGAACTAATTTGTTTTTAAACCAACTTTCAAATAAATCGGCGGTGGTGTCTTCATGGTAATCCAGAGAAGAATCCTTAATATTTTTCACAGACAGAGAAAGTCCATTTGGAATCCAACCATCTTTAGAGCCAGCATGCAAAATAGTTATTCTTTTACCTCTTTTCGATGGCGCGTTTGTTTTACACTTATCAATTGAGTCAACCCAACCCTTTTCCGGGGTATCATAAGTGCCGAACCATGTTTGATCCAAGTAAATAATTGGCCTTTGTTGTTCTCTGTAAATCCTAATTTTTTCTGGATATTCCCGTCGCCATTTCCGAATTCTAAAAGATTCCGTTAAAACTTGTCTTTTGTCAATTTTTTTAAATCTAAAACCTATATGTTGAATACACTTCCATAAGGTAGTTCTGCCACATTTAACACCTGTTTTATATTTTTCAAGCCTCCTAATTAAGATATCTAATGTAGGCACGCTTTGTTCCTCGTATAACTGGCAGATTTTAAGCCGTATTATATCTTGATCACTTTCATCTACACTCGAGAAAATGTCAGCATCGCTTCTTTTTTTCCTCGCTGAAATGGGATTATTTACAATTTCCAATACAGTTGATGTTGGAATTTTCGTCAATGTGGGCGATTCTTCTAAAGATGCTTGCTTGCTGGCACCACGTTCAATAAGAGTCAAATAAACATTGTTTATAACTTCATTAGTCTCAATAGAATAGTGTTTTCTACATTTGGGCGGGAGCATCTCCTGAGATACACTAGTCTCGCACATATTTTGCATAATTCGCACAGGATTCTACACACGCTGTATTACATACGAAATCAGAATGATTACTAATAAACTTAAACTAAGTAATATAACAAACCAAAGAATATTAAACATAGCTAGGTATAAAATTATGTTTTATTACGGACCATAATTTTACCTGAATTTAAATTCCGAAACTTTAGGTAATACTCTTGTTCTTATGTTGTTGTATGTTAATGACTACCCTTGGATAATCCCATTCAAAAGCAATTGGTCACTTTCTTATATCTATGAACAGACCACACCCATGATTCGTCACCCGTTATGACTTTTTTGATCAGGATCATCATTGACGTAGTTTAACGGCCCTTTTTTTCAAAATTGAGCAGTTTCAAAACAAATTTTGCTGCTACACGTTTCATGTCCTAAACTTCGAAAAAAATTGCATGGCACGAGCCAATAGAGATGCGGACGTCATTGTCATTCCATGATTTTTCAAAACCATTGGTTTCACCTCTTCAACGCTTTCATCAGTTATTGACGTGCTGGGACGTCCAGAGCGAGGTTCGTCATCGGGCATCTTCTCGGACATCTTGGAAGAGCTTGTACCACTTATAAACATTTTTTTGCTCATAGTGGATTCACCAAATGCCACCAAATCGCCGAGTACACATCTTCACAAAAAAAAGTAAACGTCCAAACTGGCTGAAATTTTGAGCATATCTGAAGGGCATGTGTACCAATATAATAAAAAAATATATCGAAGGTCGAATGTACGTAGCTCGCCCAATTACAAACGTCGCCTTACTTTTTGAACACGCCTCGTATCTACGTATGTCAAGAGCCGTCAGAGTGGCAGGTAGACAGCCAGGTAGTTGATCTACCCGTGTTTTAGAATTAAAATTACTTTTCGTTCTTGCAAGTTGCTAGTGTGCAAACGCGAAAAATCTTATTCTCAATGCATTCAAAGCTATACAAGTTTTAAAAAATATATACATTTCACTAACCTCCATAAGTAAACGGGAGACTAAAATTTGGACACAATTTTATTTCCACGCGAACCACTCACATGTTATTGACGATATTTTCGTACACTCATCATGATATAATAAATTGACTACTAATTAACATTAAAACTTTCAAATAAGCTGTCTTTAGTTATCAGAGAATATTAAATTGTTTTCAAAAATATATATTTTTTTAAATAAATATTTCTTCAAAGAAAACTCAACGAAATTTTGGGTGCTAGATTAAAAGATTTGCCCACAGTGCGGCGGCGCGTTGAACATAGACAAGACTAGGCGGAGGGCGGGGAGAGTCCGATGTTCGAAAAACTCGCGGGAACGTCATAAGGCATTAAACAACTATTATAAATCAGGGAGACTCCCGTTTCTTTACTAAACCTGTCGGCAATTGCGCTCTTAAACAAACCACCCTCACTCCAACAAATAAAAATCCAAATGTTCGGATAAAGCTTTTACATATTTCTTCTGCATTAAGTATATTCTTTGTTTAGTTTAAGATTTTAAGAACAAAATTTTATTTCGTTTGGGTATTTTTTTAAACACGGATTTATATTACTATCCTATTATAATTTTCATACTTTTTATGACAATTGCGTGATAATTAGGTTGTTTATTTTCCCAATTTTCGCGCTTTTCAAATTTCAAAATATTACTACCCTACTAGGATGATCGAAGAGTAGGAATGACGTCGAAATAAACTGTCAAAGAGAACACAGCATCGGCTCCTTGACAAACTAAACCGTTGTAGAAAGAAAAGCGATATACAATACCAAGCAAACGTCAATCAACGAGACTTCTGTCATATGACGTCATCCTAGCATTCGTTGCAGTCTAAAAGAATTAAAAAAACAACTAAAACCTGCATTGGATTAACAAAACAATATTTATGTAGAAATATTTTCCGAAAGGTGTGCGACGTTTGTGTACGACAATAAAAATGAAACACAGTATACTGGATGTCCGGAAAAATGTGAGAAGTCTCTAGGATCCTAGACAGAACACGAAAGAGGAGCATGGAGATCTAGAGAACGCAACCGGGGATAGATATGTTTAACATACATTAATTACAATTTATAAAAATAAAATAAAGCTTTTTTTTTCACACATGAAACATTCGTTTTTTTTTATTACATTTTTTCTCTTTATCTTTTGTTTTCAACTAAAGGTTGTAAACTATCTAAAATAATTTTTTAAGTTTTTATCGCGCAGCATGTTTTTTATTTACGGTCCAATGTTGCAAAGGACCATTACTCTAAAATTCTAAAAAAAAAATTATTTATCGAAATTAAATACGAGTATTTTTTATTATGCGTGTTAGTTGACGACTTAGTCCATCCCTGGTAACCTTAACAAGCAACATATGCTATTTTTACTAAATTAATTCAAGGTACTTTAAAAGATGTTCAAGTATTTCGAAAAAAAAAAAGTGACCTTGCTATGTTCTTTTTTCCTTGTTCTATTTACATACCAAGGAGTACCTATATTTTCTCGACTAATATGCTAATAAAAAAAAAGAATATATCGCACCCTCACAAGTCTTGTTTATGTTCAGCACCCGTGCGGCCTACAGGCCAACATTGCGACAAGAACTATGTTTTTATATATATATGTATGCTCTCTAACGTTTCAGTTCAAATACATCGTCCAAATGCAAATGTGGGTGTGTATGTGTCACGGGAAGGTGAATATATCGACAAATGTATCGACGGGTGTACTACGCAATCTAGTATGGTCGAGACACTGCGCCCGGGCAAAACCCCTATACGGCGACGCTGCCTTTTTTTTCTCTACACCGCATCGGGAAACAAATCCGACCCCTATTGCGATTTTCAAAGGAAAACGAATGAAAAAACCCACCGGACCTTGAGAGAGACGCATATAGTCGGAATATATTTTTGCGCCACCCTGTATAACAAGTTTTAAATTCAACCGTCGTCGTTTAGCCCTAACATTAAAATGAACAACATTGGAAGGTTTAAGAGTTCATTTTGTGAACTGAGATTTCAAAATCAGATTTTGAACAACACCATTTTAAAGCTACGGGGGAAAATCGAAAAAGAGATATTTTGATTTTGTGAATGTTTTTTAATTGAAACTTTCAAATATAAATAAAACAACTCATCTAAAAATTGAATTCCAACCCCAACCCTAAATTATATTATATATTATATAACATCATTTTAGATTTTTGGTAATATTGCCAGGGTTAAGTTTATTTTTTATTATTTTATGTTTTTTGATGGCATTAAATGAAATTATTATAATTATAAGGTTAGATAACAACAAAACGACACAAACTAAAAAATGAAATTTTGTGAAAATATATCTATATAAGTCAGAATAAACAATATAACATTTATTATAAAGAATATCAGAAAACACAACATAATAAAAATAGAACACGGTCGCACTACTATAAATCTAAAAGACATTTAAATTATAAAAAAAATAGAACCGCAGTTAAGAATCTGATTCTGATAACGATCCTTCAATTCCATCTTTCAATTAAAATTTCACACGAGTAAATTGCCAACCAAGCCCAAGTCCCTGTTGTTTTCGAAAAATATTTTACCAATTTTACAATAATTTTTTAAAAAAGACGAAAAAACTCCCTCAAAGTCCCGTGATTTTGCTTAAACCCCCCAACTAGGATTTCGGGTTATTTTTTGAAAAAAAAAAAAAACCTAATACCATAAGTCACTTCGTTAACGTATTTCAACCAAAACACGGGAGACAAACTATGGGTTATTCGATGTTAAAACGATACGTTAGATATATTAAGAAATAGACGGACCCCTGAGACTTTGGGAAGGCACCCATGTCCAAAAAAGAAAAAAAATCACCCCAAACATTCCTGCTTAAATATTGCAAAACAATTAAGTACGACTGAAGTGGCAACGCCGGCTGCTCTCGGTGGGCGGGCCCCACGCACCAGCCCCCAAGAGGCGTGACCCGACCGAAAATTGGGCGTGGCCTTTCGCAAAGTTCCGTCTCCGCTCCACGAATATTGCCATTTATTCGATTCAACCTTTATACTTTTTAAAAGAAAAAAATATATAACCATACTTACCTGTATAAAAAAAAACATCTACCAAATCAAAGCGACAGATTAAAAGGAAAAGAAACTCAAGCCCCCCCTCACCCCCGGTTACCACGCAAAGAAAAAAGTGCCGCCACCGAACAAGTGACAATATTTAATACTCTACCCGCCCCCTCACCACCACCGAAACCCCTTAGTCTGAAGGGGAGCGATTAAAAGGAAATAATTAACCCTCGCCGTTAAAGTAGTGGGATGCAATAAAATTCCAACCAATAAATAATAAAAAAAAAATTACAACAAACCAATCACGGCAAAAACTAAGCGAGTGACAAAATATAATAGTAGTAAATCTCTGAAGTAAATAAATGCAATGCATGCCAACACATAAGTGCTTGATTTGTTCTGTACCTTATGCGGCCGGACCGTCCCTCCATTTTAAGCACTGACTGCGCCCCCTTTTTAATTTCGGTAATTTTTTTCGATCTGTTTTTTTTGTTTCGTCGCCTTTAGCTCACTGATGAACTGCGGGGCGTTGTTTTCTAGAGGACGCGCCCGTTTCGGGGGCGTGGCCTACGTTTGGGCGAGTTTACCGCCCGACTAATCTTTTCGTACCGACTGTACCGGATAAACAGGGTGGCCACCTTTTCAATGGGATCGTGTCGGTTAAATGGGACAAAAGCTGAGAATTTGGATGCACAATACCCTGAAACTGCCAAAACATTTTGAAAAACGAAATTTTTTCCTTTCTAGTAATATCATTTCCAATTCTAAAAAAAGCAGTTTCACAAAAATTGTAAGTTTATAATTAGTCAATTGTTTCTCGTTTTTGAGAAAAGAGCAACTAAAAATCGAAATTTTAAAATCTGTCGAAAATGGTTTGAGATTGGACTATTGGTTTACACTTTTCAATCTTTTTCTTGAATAACTTTCGTATAAAACTATATATCTAGTTTTGCCGCCTTGTTTGAATAACATTTTACTTCATTAGACATAAACTACTTCCTTGGGTGCATGCCTATCTTCTTTTGTTATATACTTTTTTTATACAAATAAATTAACCAAAAAATTAAAAGTACATATTTGACAAAAAGCCCATGTCTTTTCTTATGCTTTTTAGTTTGTAAATTGTACGGGGTTAAATAACGAATAACAATTAATTAATATACCTTAATTTTGGATTATGTGATTTCAGCTTCGCATCCTAATAATGTGTTTACAATAAAATCATATTAATATTATTTCGGGCAAATCAACATTGAAAGAATTATAGCGATTCCGGAAAAGGTTTTGGAAGCTATTGATGGTAAGGTTATTTCCTGTATGACCTTGTTGGATTTTTTGAAGGCTTTTTTGATTGCATTAGTCATGAGTCTCTTGTAAACAAACTTGAAATTTACGGCATAAGGAGTCAAAGTTTCAACTTTTTTAAATCTTACCTTAACAACAGACAACAAATCGTTACGTTACCTAACAGTGATGTTTCAGAACCGTAATTTGTTTCGCTTGGGGTGCCACAAGGCTCAATACTGGGTGGAATTCTTTTCGTAATATTTATTAACGACATACCATCGAAAATAAAATCACATATAGTTTCTTTATATGCAGATGACACAATACTTAATTTGGGTAGAGCCGTAAGTGACTCAGTATCTGCAAGTACACAGGCGATTGTTGATATAGAAGAGTGGTTTGGTTCGAATCGTCTTCAATTGAATTACAATAAATTAGAGGGTGTCTTTTTTTCAGGTGCACCTGACGTTAGCTCTCATGTGTCTACATAAATAGTAGACTTAACTGGTACGTACATATAGATATGCTGGCCGGGAGATTACAACGTAATATTTTAGTAACTTCATTAACGTTACATCATATAGCACATTGTTGTGGGGAGACTCTTCAGAGGCCCATAGAGTCTTTGTATTGC
The DNA here is from genome assembly GCF_029955315.1 of Cylas formicarius. Taxonomy (NCBI): domain Eukaryota; kingdom Metazoa; phylum Arthropoda; class Insecta; order Coleoptera; family Brentidae; genus Cylas; species Cylas formicarius. The sequence goes on along the minus strand of NW_026844326.1, from coordinate 25,624,981 downwards.
ACACAAAGCATCAGTGTAAAAAATGAGTTAAAAAAATGAGAATATTAACTCTCCCTTCAATTTTCATCTATCAGTGCATAATGTGTGATCATGAAAATAAAAAACAAATAAATTCCGACATTCACATGTATGATACGAGACATAAAAATGGTTGTTACCCATCATGGTGTAAATAAAATCAATAGATTATTATCATACATTATTATACAATTCAATACCAACTTCATTGGTATTGAATTGTATAACAAAATACCAGCAACTCTTAAAAACAACTTTCCTGGATTGAATTTAAAAAATAATATTAAACATATTTAAACGGAAGAATGCTTTTAAAACTATAAAGATTCTTGACTCATATTGACAACTTTATATGTATTTTTTATACATGCTGGGTCAATAAACAATTATTATTATTATTATTAATAAAATTACATTAGGATAACATTCTATGGTTCTAAAATTTCAAATAAATGCGCTAGCAAGGAAATACTAAAACCAAATAATTTGGTTTTTCCAGAATATTTCTTGGTCCACCCCCGCTAATTTAAATTGGTAACTTCATAACTTTAAGTATAGACGGATAAACATTTATTAATAACAATAAAATCTAAAAATAAAAACTCTGTATGTTTTAAGGCTACCCACAAAATCCCATTGAAAAAGTGGACACATGTAGAGTGGCTAACCGTCGTAGGAGAACGTTTAAACAATTTATCGAAATTACGAAAACACTTTATTTCGCAGCGGTCATACTAGAACATGTTCGTAAAAAAAAATAATCAGTTTTGAAAAATACATCTTCTGTTGCGCAATGTCCACTTAAAATTACTACTTCTACAGTCAGTTTTCACCGCATAATTTAGAGCTAATACATTCTACTGAGTCCGATAACGGTACAGTCTGAAACAAAACGGGATTTTTTTTTGTTTTTTTTTTTTTGTTGCAAACTGCAAGAACATAATTCCCCGCCCTCACTGCCCGTTTCGGGGCGTGCCCTTCTACAAAAATGGACGAGAGGTGGGACAGAACCGCTCGAAACGTGGGTAATTGGTGTTCCGAGGTGGGTTTGTCCTCAAAAACGAAACCCGAAAAACAAAAAATTATAATTATATATATATATATATATATATATATATATATATATATATATATATATATATATATATATATATATATATATATATATATATATATATATATATATATATATATATATATAACGACGCACCAACACAATCAACCTAAAAAAAACCTTATAGTCCCTAAATGAAAAAACTGAAATCCTATATCCCGCGCCGACGTCGTGTCCTCTTTCTCTCCCGATCGCGATCATCAACATCATCAACATCATCGTCAAAACGCAACCCCCCTGACCCGGTTTACCTACCTGGCGGCATCGAGATCGGAGGCGGTCGCATCAACGGTCCCCCGATGAGGGGCGGACCCCGCAACACGCCCACGGGCGCCATCACGGGCCCCCCCGCCATCATGGCGAGCGGCGGGCCCGACACCCGCACCGGAAAGCCTCCGGCGGCAGCGCGCATCATCGCCAGCTGCTGGTTGTGCGCGGCCTGCACCTCGTGCGCCTTCGCCTGCGCCATCTGGTGAGCGACTTGCTGCGCCGCCGACACCGCTATGGCCAACTGCAACGAGTTGTTTGCCTGCTGCACCTGCGACCGCGACGAACGAATCGATACCGTTAAAAGCGCCGGATCTGAATCCGTGCGATTTTACTTACCTCCGACGCTGACGCGCCCGAACTCGACGCCCTATCCTCCGACTTGCCGCGCACGTGTCTCGCGTACCTCGGATGTCTCGTCCTTATTTCCTCCAGGGAAATATCCTCTGGCGGGTGGATTATCCTGCTGGAACCGCCGGTAGCGGCGATCGTGTTGACCTTCGCGGAATCGGTCACCGGAATACTGCTCGTCGGGTGCGTGGTCGGCGGCGCGCTTATGGTGGCCGCTGGGCGCACAAAAGAGAACGAAAACCAAAAATGACAACAATACACAACTAATAACACGCAATAAAAGCTGTTAAAATTAATTTGTTAAAAAAAAATCTTACCAGCTGAAATGGGCTTAAAATCGGCCCCAACTACCGCTGCACCGGGGGACGACGAGGGCACGGCACTGGGAAATAGGGGCTTCGGCGGGCCCGCTTGACCCTGCATCATGGCCAAATGGGGCGGCATCATGTGTGCCATGCTACACAATTCAAACATACACTTCCACAAAATTCGGGAAAAATGTATTTAATTGTTTCCTAATTACAATGGAGAAACTTGAACATCATATTCAGCAGATAAAAATAACTAAAAAACTTCATATAAACATGGCAGCTATTTTAATAATTATAATTAACGTACTAAAATTAATTATTATGAAATTTATTTATTTATAAAATCCCACAAGCTAAGGAGAGAAAAATAAATAACTAATGTAAGCTATGTTATGTCATGTTATGCTTAACCTCAGTAGTGAAAAAGCGCAAATGCTAGTTGGTCCTTTGGTACGGTACAAAAAGTGTGCTATTCAGACGAGTTATTGGAAAAACAAAATCAACTGGAATTAATAAGTTTGAACAGCAACATCAAGTCGATTTTCAAACCTAATGAGTTTTCAAGGGCCACATAATCGATATTAGCCAAGTCGACAACCAACTTAAAAGATATATAGCAAAGTGAACGGTGCTGAACTTGTTTGATTCGACAAATATGACATTAATAATCAGGATTCCATAGAGATGAAGCATATTCCAAGCGAGTTAAAATAGGAGTTATATGGATATGGATGGAAAATCTAATTATGACCTCTTAATAAAGCCCAACATTTTATAAGCCTTTGAAATTATGTAGGATATATGATTGTTAAAGGTAAAGCCGCTTTCGAAGAGCACACCAAATTAAATTAATATTATTATAAAATTGTTATGCACGTAAAAGCGAATTTCAATTTCAATCATCATGGAAAGCTCAGATATTGGGTGAAGTTGCAAACAATTTTTTTTCTCGAAAAATATTCGCTTTACCAAAAAAACTGAAGTGACCATTTTTGTTTAAAAGTGATCTGGATATCTAAGTTTATAACAAAATTGCGATAAACGATTGGAGTACCACATTTTTATTATTGAAATTTAATTGAAACGGTCTTGAGAATGCACAAGTTCATCAATAATATAAATTTGCTTTTAAGTGCCAATAATACCTACCATGCTTGCAGAATTATCTAGAAGCTTTTTAAAAATAGTAAAAAAAAATGTCAGAATATTTTAACACTTTGTGACTCCAAACGCTTTTTTGTACATAAGTTTATATGAACTTTTGTATTTATTTTTTTGTGCTAAATATACTGATAAAGTTTCTTCAACCATCATTGTGAAAAAAATTCTTTGTTTTTGACACTCGGGTTTTCAGTGCAACTATGAACTGTTTTCTTTTTATTAAATGAATAAAGCAAAGGAAAAATTAAAAATAATATACATGTGTACATCATAACAATTTTTTTACAAAAACATAAAAAACAAGTAATAACTAAATTTGATAGAACAAAAAAGAGCCATTAAAATATATTCTAAATAAAAAACAGGAATAAAAACTAAACTTCGTGAAAGCTTAGTTTTATCCAGATAATTCTAGAACTACCCAGAATTGACGACCTATGATTCTCCATACAGCCACATCTAGGACAATCCATATAAACATTTGCTTACCCTGGATGCATAAACGGTGACCCCATAGGAGCCATGGACATCATTGGGGGCATACCGGGAGGCATACCAGGGGGAGGCATTATCCCCGGCATCATCCCGGGTACCATGCTCGGAGCTGTACCCAGCAATCCTTCTGGTTTTAATTTTTTGCTAGCGGGCTCGTCGTCGTCGGATCCCGAATCGTTGCCGACACTACGAGTGCCTTGCTTCTGCCTCTCGTGCTCTCTGAGGTCTAGTGGAGGTATGCCTTTGAAATAGTAAAGCAAGGGCGAATAAAACATGCCGATATCCCAGGAATCGGGATTATGTAATGGAATTACGCAAAATATTCGACGACGGCGCAAGGTTTCACACCAGACTGAGAAGGAGGACTGGTAAACATAGGTTTTCTAAAAATAGATTACCTTCCATGCCATATATTTCAATATCTACATTGGAGCGGTTTGGTAACGAGTTGGGAACTTTGTCTATGGTTTCCTTGTGCACTTGCATGCAATGTATAGACAGGCCGGGGCCTGTGTACAACTTCTTGTGACATATGTGGCATTTAAAGTGCTTGGCTTTCTGATGCTGTATAAGGATTTTTTCATCCTCAAATTCCCGGTTACAGTACCTAAATATAGTTAAGGAAGACATTACGTACTACGCAATACTAAAAATAAAACGCGTCGGAAAATCTATAATTACACCACTCGACTGATAGGCGTGCATCTATCGCAAAAAGGATACCAGCACCACGGTTTCGACAGCTTCTTCTTCTTGCGACCCATTTTCTGCAAATGATTACACTAATATGTACACAATCACAGTCGGAAACGGAACATTTATCACCACGTCGCGAATTATCACAATACGCACAAGTCCTCCCTAAAGCTACGCAACTTTCAAAGATGGCCAACAATCAAGAAAAAGGCAACGAAAAGCGTATGACACAGTCATCCGCAAACACGATGACGTTGTGCAACTATCATTTCCTGTAACTAATTTAAAAATATGTCCAACAGATGGCACTTGAGCGGACATTTTTTGTCAGAGGCGTCATGTTCCTGTTCAGCGAAGATTTCTCTTTATTTTCATTTTTAGAACTGTTTCATGTCCCTTTTGTATACAAGTTTGAGGAGGTTGACGCTGATTCTATCGAAGCAAAAGTTGAAAATTAATGTTCACTTTCGCTGTGAGATGGCGACTCAATCGTCCGTTTTACATTCAAATAAAATTTACTTGGACTTTTTCGTTTCTCTAAAGAAATGAGGTAGCTTTACGCAAACCGCATTGTAAAAAGAGGCCGTTAAAGTTGTTTCGCTTTAATTAAACCAAAACCGATAACTGAGATAATAATAGCCTCGGGTATGCGTTAAATGAGCAGTTTCGTAAGCGTCATATAAAATTCGCGATGGGGCTCCCACCCGTTTCTCGTATGTCGAAAAATCGGACTGCAGAGGGAACGTTTCCCCCCTTGAAAATCTATTGATAATAGGCTGCGGGCACCGGACCGTGGCGAAGAAAAGCCACAACTGGACCGATAAACACTCGGCGTGTTCGATTTTTATTCTTTTTAATTTATTTCTTGCCACTGAACGCGTGTTAAAGTCAACATCGTTGCGTTATGAAATGCGTCGCGTAGGAGAGATTCAGATACGCTTTGATGTGATTTTCCGGTAAGTTTTCACTCAATCAGTTCCGGTGCGGAAATTTTTGAATTAAAAAATTTAAAATTTAAATTAAAAAAAAATGGAAGCTGTGCTAATTAATTTTAAATTTTTTATTCGCCCAAGCTGATTTGGTCGTAGACATTTTTTCTGGCAACCATGAGCTATCACTAATTCACTAATTAGCTAGTCAAGCCCTATTTCTATCGTCCTTTACTAGGAGAAAGTGTTTTTAATACAAATTTAAATATTTCAGAGATAATCACCACGTTTTTTAAGCATTTCATAGAAATGACGAAACAAAATCGCTGACGCCTTTAAATATCTAAGAATTATTTACGGCACAGCTTGATAAGAAAACATAAATTTTGCTTATAACTATGTCTTTCGTGATGCTATTTTTTTAAAGTAATTTTGCATTTTTCCATATTTTCCTGAAAGACAACTTCTTTAACGGCAAGCGTAACTTTACCACGTCAGTGAAATTATTTATTTTGTTGCACTTAAGAATACATTACATGTGCCAAAAAATAAAAACAAACACTCGAAACACAAAAAAATTCTGGTGCGTAAACAAACCACTGGGAAAAAACATTAAATAATGTTTTGGGGCACATAAGATGTAACATATAATTTATACATAAATATACAAAGAAAGTTCAAACCATTTTACACAGCATGAGGTATGTAAATGCACATTACACTTATTACAAACATAAATTGTGTCGCTGTGGCAGATTCTACATCTCCTGCGGGCTTTGTTATCATAACGCACTTCATCTATGGTAGGTGCAAGATTTCTTTGAGTAATTGTTTTATCAGTTTTTATAAGTCGCAAAGCAATGTAAGATTTAAAATCAAATCAATCACTTAGTCATCAAAAAACATAAAAAATATTTCAAGCGTAGTTTTTCCAGAAAGCCTATTTTTTAGTTCTTCACATGATCTAAATTCATCGGACATAGGTGTGTGAGTGTACTCAATCTGACCTTTCCTCCATTTGACAGTAGAAGCAAGAATGTCGTTTGCAGAAACCATACGTCTTCTTTTAAATTCCAGGGTTTCATCATCTGATGAGTCCCATTCAGGTTCAGTAGTCGATGAATTACAGGACTGTTGAAGGACAGCATTGTAGACTCTTGTAGATTTATGTTATCGTTCATATCTTCTTCGCCAGTCAAGGTATCTCTCGTCTGGTGGACTAGAGACCGCGTCAATATGTTCTGTAAATATTTTTTCACGTTATTTTTAGCATAAATTTAAAAGGAATGGAATGCTACAATACATAAGAATACGTAAATCCAAATTATACTTACGACTTTAATTGTTATTGTCCTCATTCATCACGATCTCCTCCATAGCCGCCTCTAATTCCTTTTGAGTCAAATACCTTGAAAATACCATATTTTAGGAACTGGAACGTTCACTGCACAAGGCACAAACTAATACTAAAGAACACGCTAATTGTTGGATGTTTATTCTACATGCGCTGACTTGTCTAGACTTGCAATAACAAAGTTTTGTTTCACAGACAAACAATAATAAATATATTATTTCCAATGTATGTTTTCGGCGATGTAATCTACATGCTATAGACTTAACAAAAAAGGCAATACAAATCCAAAATATATTTTTTTAATATTTTGGATTTACTTGAAAATGTGATCATGAAAGGTTAATAAAAACGTGTGCCCAATTGTTCTCACAACTAAAATTATTGATGATTTTTAAATTTATGCAATAAGCAATATGATTTATCATAATATATTATGCAATAAGTGCGGCAAACGGCATTTGACTCACGAGTTTATTTGACACGAGCGGAGCGAGTTTTTAACAAACGAGTGAGTTAAAAAGTTTACCAAACATGTTGCATAAACAATTGCATTAAAATTTTCGAAAAGAACAGCGCCCATTACTTAAAGATACCTATTTCAAAAGGTTAAATTATAAAATAAAAATCCCTTAGGTGCCAATGAAATACCTACCTACACCTACACTGTAGTATATTTAATAGTAGTTGTAATTTTTTTTAGCTTAAACAATAGCGTAAATACTTGTTCCTCTAACCTCTACTTTATTTTGTTAATTTTAGCTGTTAATTTTATTTTGTTTGTAAGTACACTGTATAGTGGAAACCACCTATATAGATAATGAACCAAAGTAAATTAATTAATAATAAAATATTTTTCTTTCGTTTTTTTTTCTTGCATTCAGAGGTATTTTTCTCGAAAGCGGTGCGCTTTAGCGAGGAATAAGACGATGCACTTTATTTGTGTAAAATTTTCAAATTTTATAGTCAAAGTTTTTAAAATTAACAACCACAAAATTTGCCAATTTTTTTCCAAGGCTCTCCCCTATATTACCCGTCCATGAGGATAATCAAACAAGTTTCAATTCGTTCAACAGCGCAAAAGTTTAAGAAAATGTAACAAATTTTATGTAATATCCTTACATGGTTTGAAAAAGGAACGTGGATTGCACCTTTAACGGCCTTTCCATCTTAGGACAGAGAATAAGTGCGTTATCAAACCAACCAAAACTTGTCATAGCGACCGCCGCCTCGCAGACACCGTATAATTGGTTGGAAGCGCAAAATTCTTCGAATCGTTCCTATAATTAAAAATTGCAACAATAATTCGTCCCCATTAAAATAATTTCGCCTTTTGTTGGCGGTGTAGAGAGAGAAACGCGTAAGGAATCAATCGCGTCCGATTTTGCCTGAAACCGTATTGGCGAACGATTAAAAAAGAAATGTCTTTTACAAACAAATCGGAATTATTACCTTTGCGCCAACTTCAACGCGCGGAAGCGCTTAAAAAATTGATTGCTTATTGCTCGGCAAGCAATAAAAATTTCGTAAATTAAGACCGACGACAATTTGATAGACTTTTTTTTTGGGTCCACCACAAATTCAAATTAGCGCGGGCAGGATTATCTAATGCACAGAATCGGCTGACACGAACCGGACGTTTGGCGAGAACCTAGTAGGCCGCGGAGCATGCGCATAGGAATTGAACATTTCCGACGACAAAATTTTTATGCTCAATTTCTTAATTATGATAAAACACGCTACTTTTCTAACCGCTGAAAAACCAGATTTCCTTGATTTCCTGATATAACTGGGGCGCGGCCGCAGCCGCCTTTTTTTTGCGAGGCAATTGTAGCAGCTTATGTAATAATTCAATTTATTTATTGATACGAGCACACACGTGCAATATGTGCGAATATGTTTATATAATAAATTGTCCGGGACGGGGTTTAATTCTCTATTTGGCAACTAACTCGACATAATATCAGATTTCTAGAATTACCTAAGCGCGAATGCTAAAGTCATATGGGAGGCAGGCAACTGACCATACACATATATTCAATGGTAGCACCCCATCTAATGCAAATAAGGGAAAATATTCTCTGTAGAAAGCCCTTTTATCTACCAGATATTAGGAAAAAAAATGTGCCGACGAACCGTTTTCCGCCATTTTAGATTTTACATCAACGTACTACCTAGTCAGTATTGATCAACAGAGAAATATTATCTGAATGTCCTAAGCGATAATTATTATTTACTTTCACTGCGAAAATAAATAGTGTCGACAATGGGAATTCAGTAAAACTCACTACAAAAATTATAGAACAGTAATTATAAGTTATTATCACTTCGCAGGGGACCATGACCAACGACCATGGCAGTGGATAACTGGTTCCAAACCTGGCATCCCCCTGATAGCATTTTTCAGCAATCACCTTTCTTCGATACGCTCGGAAACGAGAACTTCACCGTTAAACAGGATCGGATTCGAGGTAAGCGTTTTTAGCGTCTAATGCAGAAAACTTTTAAGTTAAAATACGAAGAAATATTAATTCATCTCAAAATAGTGGCCTTTGCCTTCACAAGCGCCGAAAAATTCCCATGCGTATAGCTGGTTGCATACTTCGAGTATACCTACAATGTTTTTAGGATAATGATAGGGAAATTAATTCGTTTTTGGGAAAAAATATTACGGGACCCAAGAAAAAGACATAGATAGTTTTTTCCATTGCACTAAACATAGCCATTGCTGTACCCCACAGTTAAAACCAAGAGACCGGAGTCCTTCTTACCGCTCTTGCTGTCGCTGGGATTGATGCAACCATCGATAACAGAGAAAAAAATCAATCAGCCTTTAGAACTCACGGGTCCGTTCAAAACATGGTACCGATGGAAGACGTTGGACCTGGACTATCCTTCGGATGAGGCCCGGTCTCGTGCAGTAGCGTACGACGAGTTTATCCCCGAAAATAACCTGCCTCTAGGTAGTGTAAGTTTTGATCAAGTCGAAAGCTCCAGCGCCCTCTACCGTTCGACAAAGTTAAGTGTTTGCCGTTTCAGGATTGGAGACTTACGGGGATCGGATATTCCTGTCAATGCCCAAATGGAAGCCGGGGGTACCGGTGACCTTGGCCACGGTGCCAAGACTAGCCGTGGAAGAGTCTCCCAAGCTGGTGCCGTATCCAAATTGGGATTGGCACTCGGAAAGTGAGTCAACATTTTGATATTTAATTTTTAATTTAAATAGGATTTTATGGATTGATGTTTTAAAGTGCAAGTAACTTTATCACGAATATGGTGATAATAGTATTTATATTTCAAATAACATGAATACTTAATACTTAAAAAACATGCTTGACTTATAATATAACCCGAAATACTGAATACCAGTTAAAGACGAACAAATTTGATAATACCACATCTGGTATTGTTTGCAGGTTTACAAAGTTATATTCAAAATGGTTCCAGAAAAGCGTTTCCGCTCTTAAACTTTCATTTTTTAACTTTCATTTTAAAACAAGATATCCAGTTTTTAGTTAACAACAAAAAAAGTTAGAAAATTGTTCTTTTTTACTTTTACAATTTTAATGAAATAATATTCCAACCAAAAAAAAACACTACTATTATTAGTAATTTTTAGCGAACCACTTTTCCTCATATTGCCACGCACTGTTTTAAGTATTTATACCTCCAGTGTTCCTTATCAAATCGTAGGAAACTCTTATACGATCCTTCAGCTCTCCTACAGATAGATAATTATATTAACGATATTGTTGTGACAATGAAAACAAGTGAATTTTATTTTTTAAAGCGAAAACCGTACATTGGACCGAACAAAATCAAGAAATTTGCTTCTTTGGAAATGATTGTAGACTGTAAGAACAAGAACAATTATTTTAAGAGAAATCAGTGGCGTACCATCAATGCCCACCAAAATAGACATGTGACATTCCTTACGCCCGCCACTGGTGTATTTTCAAAGAAAATGTGATGCACTAAATAATGCCTCTTGATACATAAGTGTGCCAAATTTCATTGTAATATCTAAAATGGCATTATTATTATTAAAAATTAAAAAAATTATAAAACACCTCGTATAATTTCTGCCTACTTTTTTGTATTGATATTGTGTTTTCTACTACTCGTTGCACGTTTGCGGCGACGATTTAAGAAAATGCAGTAAATTCCGTTACAAGTGTCGAAACGTATACGCTGCCCGAATTGGTTAGCAATTGTTTTTCAGATCACTGGACGTGCGGCATTGACACGCGACGATTTAAAATTGTATGGAAATTTTAAATAGTTCATTAAATCGACGCAATTTGCACAAAAATGCGCGTTCACTTTCCGTTCACACCTGAAGCATTTCGTGTCGCAACATTTCGATTTTTATAGCTTTTTCTCAGCGCTATGATTAGTTTTAGAGATATTTAAATAATTAGCTTAGATGCGCCAAAAAGAACAATAAACAGACTGTTAATGTTAAGTTATTTTCTTAAAAATACGCATGCAGGGTTGATAAATCAAACAATAATTAATTATTAACATTAACAATTAAAAATTAATCGTACAAGCATTAATTACGAACATGAGTAATTAAAATAAAATCCCAATTATTTGATTTAATTTTTGAGAATAAATATTTGAAATCAAACAAAAATATGTTTTTACAAAGACGGTCTATACAGGGTGTTTTCTAAATCACACAACAATTAATTATTATTAATTATTAAATTAATATATTATTAAAGGAAGTTTTTACAAACACAAAGACAGTCGTCTATAGAGGGTGTGTTTGAATAAAATAAGCCACACAAAAATAATTAATGTTAATAAATAAAATATAAAATTATTTAATTTCAAGCCACAATTAATAAAATATAGGATGTCCCACTGTTATACCCCAGGAGTATGTTGCTTGGGTGATTTCAAGAAAAAAATATCAAAGTAAGAAGAACTTGATACAATTTCGGTTTTTACCCGCACCCCATCTTACCTGTACAAGCTATAAAATCTGCAGACTACCTTTCAAGATTTGATAGTCGCTGGATATTGAAAAAATTAGAGATTTATCGAATAACATTGTTTAGTGATGAAGCCTCATTCACCCGAAACAGTACCAATAACACCAGGAATTCACATTGTTGGGCACTTGAGAATTGACGACCGCCTCGTTATTTTGTCTCACGCTCATTTGTTATTTACGTTTCATTGAAAAATATTTCCAAGATTACTTGATAATGTTCCTCTTAACAACACGATGGCGCACAAGCAACAGAATTTCTTAATCAAAATTATAAAAACCCGTGGATTGAAAAAGATTCAGCAGTTCCTTGCCCAGCAAGGTCACCTGAGCATAATCCCTTAGATTACTTTTTCACTTGAATTGAATTGAAAACAGAGCGCAACTGGTACCTAAAATTATGTATGCCGCAGAAACTATTCCTGCTTCAATTCTAAGAAGAGCTAGACTATGTATACGGCAACTAGGTGGACATTTTGAACAACAAAAAATTAAGGGGTTTCTTTTAAATGGTCCTTAAAATTTGAAATACTTGTAGCTCAGTCAGAACAGCGTTCCGGGTATTCATTTCTAACTTGATCATCCCAGCAATACAGTCAGAAAGCTATTGCGGTATGTGGTCGGACACACCCTGTATATATGGAATCCCATAGACAGATGTTTTTACGCTGTCTGTACAGGGTGTTTTCAAATAATCGCCCAAGAATAAATTTTTTTGATTTTTTTATTTAAAGCTTCCTTCCCATCAGAATATTGTTTTTATAAAGTCGGTCTATACGTCGTGTTTTCTAGTAAATAAAACACAATTACTAAAATATATTTTAAATCCAATAGCAGGATGTTTTTACGAAGTCCGTCTATACTTTGTGCTTTCTAGTAAACAAAACATACAAAATAAAATTCCGATTTGTTTGTTTGACAGTCACCATAGAATATTTGAAATTCCAAAGAAATATGTTTTTACGTAGGCACCAAATAACATTGTGATTTGTTTGATTTAAAGCCACGATTAATTAAGTCAAATTGTCCCATAGAAAGATGTTCATACAAAGACGGTCTGTACAGGGTGTTTTCTAATTAGACGTCAATATTAAAGGGGTGATTTTAAGCAAAATGCTTCGTATGTGTCTAAATTTTTTAATCTTTCAGATACAGGCTGGTAAACCTAAAATAAATAACTGGAAATAGCACTATAGGAATGATATTCCTATACTGGTATGCCGGTACTATCGAGAAGTACTTACTGATTTGCCAGTTTTCTTAATATGTCCGGCAGTTGAGATCTCGTGTGACAAATAATAAAAGTTAAAACGTTTTGAACATTCGTTCATATGACACGCACACAAAAATTCCCTTCTTTCCTACGGTTTGTCCTATTTTTTTCCCTAAATAATTTATCAATTATTAACTTCAATATTTCTATAAAACCTAACATCAAAGATATCTGCTAAATTTTCAGAGCCATTCAATTCTTCAAATTTGTATCATTATCAGCCTGATGAGGCTAACCAAAGGACACCCATTGAATCTTATAAGCCGCCGAATATTTTCAGAAACCTGCGATGTCATAACGTCGGTATTTCGAATGCAAGCCGACCACTGCGGAAGACTGTGGGTCTTAGACTCGGGCACCATAGAAGTCACCATAGACGCTAAGCAACATTGCCCTCCGAAACTGCTCATATTCGACCTCCGCACCGACGAACTGATCGAGAAATACGTTTTCCCGGACGAGTTCATCAAAGAGGACGGACTGTACTCCAACATAGTACTCGATTTCAGAGACGGCGACTGCGACAACATCTACGCCTATATGACTGACGTGTGGAGGTACGGCATCGTCGTGTTCAACCTAGAAACCAAGGACGCTTGGAGGGTGACCCATCCCTACTTCTATCCTGATCCGTTCGCCGCAACCTACAGACTGCACCACCTGGAGTTCCATTGGATGGACGGGATTTTTGGTGCGGCCCTGAGCCCCGCCCGGCACCCGTTCGACGACAGAACTCTGTACTTCCATCCGATGTCCAGTTTTCGAGAGTTTTACGTGAAAACGTCCGTACTGCAAGACGAACACCGCTGGCAAGAGGACAAACACCAGTTCAAGGTATTCGGTCAGAGCAGGGGCGCAAAAGGCCACGTGTCCGGTTCAGTTATGGACAGGAATGGCGTCCTCTTCTACAATCTAGTCACCAAGGACACCATAGGGTGCTGGAACTCGCGGAAGCCTTACAAAAGGGAGAACCTGGGCGTGGTGGCGACCAGTCGGCAGACTTTGGTGTTCCCCAACGACATCAGGCTCGATCAGGAAGAGAGACAGAGCATTTGGATAGTCACCAACAGGCTGCCTTACTATTTGATCGAGGGACTCGACACCAGCAGGATCAATTTCAGGGTGATGTCGGCCTACACCGACGAAGCAGTCAGGGGTACCATCTGCGACACCGACATTAACCGGAACGACACCTACGTACCTTTCGAAGGCGAAAACGATTGTTACTGAATGCCGTAAAAATAAATTTTTCTATTTTTTTGAAAAAATTTTTATTTCGAATCGAAATGGACGCTAACTATTTCTCGCTCGTTCGATGAGTCTCGTCTGAGAAACCCCCGTTTGATGAGGCAGCGGCATATTTCTCTCCGGTCGACGTCCCCGAGAGCTGGTATCGATTTCAGGTGATCCGACTTGGAAGTGAGATAAGTCTCGCCCTTTTTTATGTAAAAGCTCTCCCCCTTCACCGACGCTTCTAAATCAACTTCCACTTCTAACACATATCACGCGAAAACATTCATCTTACCAATAGTACTCAAGTCATCTACTCCAATTTCCTCCAGCGTTTTGCTCATTCTGCCTCCTCCGGTCCCTATTCTAGCAACGTCGTCTTCTGTGACGCCGAGAACCCTCATCGCTTTCATTTTAGCGCACATATCAGAACCCTCGATGAACTCGAAGATATCGAGCGGGTTCTCCTCTCTCTGTTGCATCTGATTCACCAGAGAATCGAAAGACCTGAAAGCTAGGCGTGCCTCCTGGGCCGTACGAATGCCTCAAGGTACCTACCTGGAAGATGCCTGCTTGGCGTTATCGACCAAGAGCCGAATCTGGTTGAACAAAACGCCGCCAGGTTCCTGAAATCTAATCTTGACTCGCTCCAACTCTAGGACGTCCACGTCCAAGTGGCATATTGACAAAGACTTGGCTCTCGTCTTTTGCCAGAGGTCGTCGAACGACAGTTGATGAGAAAATTCCGATAGCTCTCTGTAGTAACTAGAGAAAGACTTGAATGGCATATCAGGATAGAGCAAAGATATACCTGAGCATGGAAAACCATGCGTACACGGATGGAGCATGGTCCACTACTTGTGCCAAAAGGAAATCCAAGCAGACCGGCTGCAGACCTCGTTCCTTGTGGCATACGAAGCTTCCCGCTAGGAACGCAATGAAATTCAATAACAGGCAGCGCAATATACCGAGAAAGAGCCAGGGTAACATGAGATTCGGTTTTTCCTCCTGGAAATCACTCTGGTGAACTTGGAGGACGCGGTTTCGAGCGATGTGTATACAAATATGGCCGGCCAGATCATTAAAGCGTAGCATACTAGAAACAAGTGGTGTGTGGAGGATCTGGCGATTACTATGAAGCGGAGGATGTATTTCACAAAGTCTTCGAGGTGGGGGGCTCTTTCCAGTTTGACGTCCGATATCGATTTCAGGTTTGATATGAGATACAGCGGTGACATATCCAGCGAGAGACTGAAGATTCCCAAGAGGATTATGATAAGGGCTTCTACGCGACTCGGTATTCCTATTAGGCGCGCTAGCATTTCGTTTTGAAAATTCCAGGATGTGTCACTCTATGTCAAATTGGCATTATTCTAACCTAACATTTACGATGGTGGTCAAAAGTAATTAAGCAATTGACATATTTGAAAATGTAAAGGTCTATTTATATATATCAGTGCTGTGTCACGTGCTAGTGAAAAATAAGTACTGATTTTTTACCATTAGTGTTGCTTCGATGTCCATTTCGTTACTTTTAGTGGACAATGCTGTATTTCACTGACAACCTGAAAACGATTCGAATTTGCCATGGATGAAAAACTAATAGAATTGCAACGGAATTATCCAGACTTGTATGATTCATTTCATAAAAAGTATATTATATATTTGTGGTAATATAGGAAAAAAATTAAAACTCGAAGATAAGTGGTACTTTTTATATTAAAAAATAGTACGAACGTTAAGAATTATGTTATGTCATGTAAATTACAGTAGAAGAACAGTGTTTAAATTATACAAACATTAATCTATTCTATGCGAGCATTACTTTTATATCCTATATCTTTTTGTTTTGCCATGCCGTTTCTGAAGTAAAGTATTCTGTAAACAATTCTTATTTCCTCCTTTCGTAAATCCATTTTGAAGTGTTTGCTCTTGTGAAACATTATTCAAATTTACATTTGAACAATTGTATCTGTTTGTACAATATTTTCCGAAAATCCGAAAGCCGCTCGGTAATTCAATGATATAACAATAGCATATTATTATATTGAAAGCAAAAATCATTTTTTTGTGATGAAGCTGTAGTATTGACGAACGTCGACAACCGCAGCGGAATCACAAAAATTGTATTTTGCTCAGAATACTACAAGCAATTTTTGCTACAATGGCATTTTTGAGTGGAATAGATGCTAGTACAGTACAGACATTAGGGATAACCAGAAATTTTCAAAATTAAGACGTGTGAGATATTCAGATTATTTCTAATCAGTATCTACTAGTACTGAGTTCAGGATTTTCAGCAATAGAATTTAAAGCTGCTTCTTCAATTTCTGGAGTTCTTACGGCTCGATGGGCCCCTTTTAAACGATTATTTGCCATCAAAGTATCTCTTCCAGACAACCTTCCATGTACCGTGCGTTCAATTTATCTTGATAACAAAATGTAGGGCTGGTAGCCAAGTTTTTTTCCAAGTGACGTATAAAACAATTTGTTGACATATCATCATGTATTTTTAAATGGAACACCCTGTATATTATATGTGTTTAATAGAATATCTTTTTCCATTTTAGTCCATTTGTTTTTGACAAATCCGCAAAAATAGGAAATTTTTATACAATTTCAAAAAGTGCCGTGACTGACTGCCGCAATTGATTGGTACCCCTGGGTTTTTATTTCGTGTATTTGTCTGGGATTATTTAAATAACCATTTCTGTTATGTCCATTTAAAAAAATTCAAACAAAACTGCATCCTCCTTTGACATTGTTTTGCATTTAGTTTTTGAGTTTTACGAAGTTTCCTATTTTTGCCGATTTGTCAAAAACGAATGGACTAAAATATTGATAGGGTTTTCTTTTATACTTCACTTGACTACTAGCCCGACATTTTGCTTTTTGATTACCTTGATATCCCTAAAAGCAAAAAAGATACAGCCAATTAAAATGGTTTCAAGATAAATTGAACGCACTACCGTGCGTACCCATGTAATGTTCGCATATCTGGTTTGACTCTATTAGAAAAGCGCAGACTACTACAATGAAAAGAAATAATGATAAAGATTTGAAAAATGCACTTCGTACTTCAATTTCTTGAAGTATTTTAATAAAACAGATAGACAATTACTTAAGAAAGAAATAATAATGGTCTTGATAAATGTCATTTTAAGAATAATTGTAATTTTAAAAGAAATCAGTGGCGTACCATCAATTTCTGCCAAAATTGACAGGTGAAATTTCGTACGCCCGGCGCTGGGGTATTATAAAAAAATTGTGGCATATTAAATAATGCCTCTTTACCGAGAAGATTTTCGTTTGCTGGAGAACCTGTATATATTCGTATTGCGTCGGTACGTTTTGACGGATGTATGCCTGGTTTATTGTGATGTGGCAAAGGCCATTTATTATTCTCCATTCTATGTTTTTTGTAGCGCAAATGTCTTCGTCCTTCTCGCTAACAATAGGATTTAAAGTTTTACAACTTTAGCCCGTCTCTTTTACTTTTTTCGAAATCCCAATCCCAAGTCAAACTGTGCTAAATTTAAGTACCACTATTAATAAAACTCGCCCTCTACAAACACATTTTTTAATTTAAATTAGTATATGAGTTACGTCACATAGAAAAATAAAATATCCGTGGGGAAAAAATCATTAAAAATGGGGCGACAACAGTACCTCCTCGAATCGACTAGAACACAGTTCTTATGGCAAAAACAATTCTAAACTCTACAACCTTCTCGATGGGTATGGCAGACGATGGCGTAATTTAGTATTTCCTCCGGAAGGGGTCCTTGGTGTAGGCGCCTCTCCTCGCCTCCTGGTAGATCTGGTAGAAGAAGCTGAACGCCACGTACCACATGTACGAATACAGTACTGGAAATTGAAACTCGATTGTAGCGGATTAAAAACAGCCTCAAGTGAGATCTGACTTACCGAAAGCGATCAAGCCGATGACCAACCACAGGGTGCCGTTGAAGGAGTCATCGCTGGTGTAGAAATTGATGCTGGTAATCAAGACGGAGACCAGGAGGCCGATGATGAGCATTCCTCCCAGTACCACCCACGGCATCATTATGTAAAAGTTGCGCTGCAAAGGTAAACTGGTTTGCAAAGAGGATCGAATTAGGTCACAAGGTTTACCTTTATTGTGCCCACTATCAGGAGTATTGAAAGGATGATGGTGACGCAGAGATTCACTATAAGGATGATCTCGACTGTAACAGACGGAAAATGGTATCAGCTAAATAAATTTTATCTGGTTTTCGCAATCCCGAACTTACTGGCGAATTCTGACAAGAAAGAATCCAGAATGATCATCCGCAACTCGACGTTGATGATGTCCAACATTTTCAGCACTATGACGAGGATCGTAAAGATAGATAATATCTGGAAAAAAAGTAGTATACAACAATATTCCGTGTTGCTTATTATTATTACTAGGAGGGAAAATAATAGCCAAAGGAAGCCAATTTTGGAAACATTTTCCACAAAATATCGTATACATTAATTGTACATGCACCCTGTGTAAAATGTACTTCACATCTCGTCGAACTTCAAAGTTACAGCAAACATAGCAAACAAACAACAAACAAACAAACAAAAATAGCGATTAATTATGTGATAGAAAATGCTGATGAAATGCTAGCTTCAGTATATCCGGTATCTGCGACGCGACGCTTGCATAAAAACTTTATATATATAACAACTCTGTGCTTTGCGTCCAGTTCTCCTTGTAGCAGGTTAAAGAAAACCTCGTAGTTCTGTTTGCAAAATAAAAAAGTGTTTTTTAAAAACGAGATCCTTCGTTTGAAAACCTTAACTGGCGCAGTCAGTAGGATTTGGGGTAGTTTTCGGTCAAAGCCACGTCATCGGGACGATTTGATCGCGAAACGTGGGTTTCAACCCTTAAACTCCAAAACGAACCTGTGATAGACTGTCTGACAAACCCAACGTGATTGAGTTCGACTGAGGGCAAGGAAGGCAAGAAATCACCCCCGCAAGCAGTGCTACGCAAGGAAAATTCCAATAGGAAGAATAGGCTGACGACTAAGAGAAATCAAGGTTAGTGCCCAAAATTCCTATTGTTCTCCTTTCATCTTCCCTGGTTAGGACGGTGGAAATAATTTTAAGGATTCTTAGTTTTAAGTTCAATTTTAAGAAATTTCAAAATCAATTAAATTTATGAACGAAGATAAAGACGTCGACAATTTAAGTGCGTTTTTTACTTCATTAAATTTAGTGGAAAAGAAAGTAGAGAATAGTCAAATTAATTTGAAAATGAATTCTAATCAATCGTCGAATTCAGGTGTAAATTACACTTTGTTAAAAATGTTTATAGATAGTATTCTGCCATATAATGGTGATTCCAACACTTTAAATAGTTTTCTATCAGCTGGAGATTTCCTTTTTGATACATATGGTCAAGGAAACGACGAAATTTTAAAACAATATTTGTTAAGAACTATAAGAATGAAACTTGTTGATCGCGCACAAATTCTAGTAGGCTGTAGAATGGAGTTAGTAACGTGGGACAATATTAAAGTAGCTTTGTTAAATTGTTTTGGCGATAGACGAAATTTAGAATGTTTAGAACAGGATTTGTTTATGGCCACCCCCTTTAAAAATGAACATCCTTTAGATTTTGGGAAAAGATTACAAGTTTTAAGAAGTATCCTTGCTCAAAAAATTAATGCATTTCCTGCCGATACTATGGATAATGCAAGCAAAGTAATTCATTTACGTCAATACGATCAAATTTGTTTAAGGACGTTTATT
Source organism: Cylas formicarius (assembly GCF_029955315.1). NCBI lineage: Eukaryota > Metazoa > Arthropoda > Insecta > Coleoptera > Brentidae > Cylas > Cylas formicarius. The sequence goes on along the minus strand of NW_026844326.1, from coordinate 25,605,014 downwards.
AGAGGATTACCAGGACAATTACAAAGTATTATAAGACTTAAAAATCCGAGCTGTATAGAATTAGCTATGACCCAAATTATTGAAGAGGAAAATTTTCAATATACACAAAATATCTTCAGAACTCCAATTCAATCAAAAGTTTTACCTAATACTTCTATCGAACCCGTTAAACAATTTTCACAAAATCCAAATTATTTTAGTAACCAAAATTTTAATTATGTACAACCGATTCGCCCTACAAATTATTTTCAAAACAATAATCACCATAATCAAAATTTTAGAATTAGGCATGATCAAAATCAGTTTACTCCCCAGACTAATAGTTTTCCCAGAGGTCCAATTAATATGCCTCAACCACGCGAAGTTCCAAGAAATTTTCCTACAAATAGGCAAGTTTTTGGCCCACCTAAAAACGTATTTAAACCGACAGGTCAGGTACCTAACAATAAACCCGAACCTATGTCAACAAGAACAAACTATACTATACCACGTCAAAATAATCAAATTAACCATTTCAAACCTACTGGCCCTAGAAATTTTATTTCGCAAGAATTATACCAAATCGACGAAAGTAACGCGGTACAAACAGATGAAACATCTGCGGTATTTCAAAATGAAAATATTCACCAAGACGAATACTCTGAAATTGAATTTTCAAATCAATCTGAATACTTTAATGACACTCAAAATTTTGACGAACACCCTGAAATTGAAAATCAAATCTCTCAAAATTTTACAATAACGAGCCAATGCGACTCAACGAAATGACATTAGAAATGTATACCGAAATTAATAATAGTTTACCGTACATCCAGATTAAAGAACCCGCAATTAAACTTTTAATTGATACTGGTTGTTTTCACTCGATTCTTCGACCTTCCATTGCAGAAAAATTTTATTATGAAAAAATATATCATTCCCCAACTATTATTAAAACAGGAACTGGTGAAAAGGAAACTCTATTTAAAGCAGATATTCCGGCTTTCCCAGAATTAAAGGCTAATACCAACCTATCTTTTATCCTTTTTGACTTTCATAAATTCTTTGACGGTATAATAGGATTAAACGACCTAAAACGTTTTAATTTTTCTATCGATCTTGTTAATAAACAATTAAGGAATAATACAACTAATATACCAATTTTATTTAGACAACCACAAAACGAAGTATATTGTATTACTGTGAATGCACACGAAATTGTTAACGTAAGAATTCCAGTAACACAAAACAATGATGTTATTATTCCCGAGCAAGTCATTGAAGGTCTCTATTTTCCAGAAACACTTACTACTGCAAAAAACGGTTTTGCGCAAACAGAAGTTTTTAATTACACTGAGAAAAATATAACGTTAAATTTCCCACAACCTCTAAAAGTTTTATCTTTTCCGGACTTTCATAAAGAAAATTTTGAACTTTTTAATTTAGAACACATCTTACCAAAACATAAAGAACAATTTAGTAAATGCGACATTTCCAAAATAATTCGTTGCGAACATTTAAATTTAGAAGAAAAATCTGCTATAATAAGGCTTTGTAAAGAATATAACGATATTTTCCATCATGAAAACAAAAAGTTAACGTTCACCAATAAAATCAAACATTGTATAAGAACAACGGATGAATTGCCTGTATACACTAAATCATATAGATACCCCTTTATCCATAAAGAGGAAGTTCAACGGCAAATTAATAAAATGTTAGACGACGGCATCATTAGACATAGCCAAAGCCCTTGGAGCAGCCCCATTTGGGTAGTCTCGAAGAAACCTGACGCCAGCGGCAAGCAGAAATGGAGGATTGTCTGTGACTTTCGTAAGGTAAATGAGAAAACGATAGACGACCGCTATCCATTGCCTAATATAAATGATATACTCGATAAATTGGGACGGTGTAATTATTTTTCAACTATCGATCTTTCATCTGGTTTTCATCAGATCGAAATGGATCCGGAATCAATTGAAAAAACAGCTTTTAGTGTCGAGAATGGTCATTTTGAGTTTGTTAGAATGCCTTTCGGATTGAAAAATGCCCCCGCGACATTTCAGCGCGTCATGGATAATGTTTTGCGTGATGTACAGGGAAAGGTTTGTCTAGTATACATGGACGATATCATAGTATTTTCGTCATCCCTAGAAGAACACATCAAACATCTTAAACTTGTTTTCCAAAAACTGCGACAAGCTAGACTAAAAATTCAACTAGATAAAACGGAATTCCTACGAACCGAAGTAGAATTTTTGGGTCACATAATAACAAAAAACGGAATTAAACCGAATCCCAAGAAAATTATTGCAATCCAGAAATTTCCTGTACCGAAAACAGCAAAAGACATAAAATCTTTTCTAGGCCTTCTAGGATACTATAGAAGATTTATTAACGGATTTGCAAAACTCACCAAGCCATTCACAAATTGCCTAAAGAAAGGAGCGACCATCAAACACACGCCAGAATTTCTAGAAGCATTCGATCTTTGTAAAAATATCTTGTGCAATGATCCAATACTACAATATCCAGATTTCGAAAAACCTTTTATATTGACAACGGACGCCTCTAATGTTTCTATAGGAGCGGTTCTCAGCCAAGGAAAAATTGGTAGTGATCTTCCCATAGCCTTTGCCTCTAGGACATTGAACCCGGCTGAAAGCAATTACTCAACCATAGAGAAAGAATTATTAGCAATCGTGTGGTCAACAAAATATTTCCGACCATATTTATTTGGCCGAAAATTTGTGATAGTTACCGATCACAAACCTCTACAATACCTGTTTAATATGAAAGAACCAAATTCCAGATTGCTAAGATGGCGACTAAAACTGGAAGAGTTTGATTACATAGTTCATTATAGGAAGGGCAAACTGAACACTAACGCTGATGCCCTATCACGCATCGAACTAAATATGATAGATAAAGAGTCACTTTTCGGAAATCCTGGAGATATTAATGAAGATATCGATAAATACATACATGAAGAAGATCAAAATATAAGCCTTGAACAATTGGAACAAATTGAAGACGTGTTTAACCCTCTAGAAAATGTAAACACTCCAAAAATTAATATCATCTCGGACATTCAAATTAAACCGCCAAATATTCCTAATACTGGTAAGACAGTACACTCAGCAGCTGAAGATCCAATATTAAATATACCAATTACCGAAAATATTTTAAATACTTACTCTAATCAAATAATATTTAACCAAAAAACAAACGGTCGTTATCACGTGATTAGGAGTTACCCATTCCAAAATAAATCTAGATTTTCTGTTTATTTAAGTCAAAACTATCAAAATGAAATAATTAAATTCTTTTTAGATTATTTGGATCCAACAAAAATGTACTGCCTTTATGTACAAAACACCGAAATAGATTTAAATCGAGAACTATCTGTTTTGTTACCAAATACATTTAAAAACCGTGCTTACAAATTGGTAATATCGAAAACTCTTTTAACTGACGTCACTGACAGGACAAAACAAAAAGACCTAATTGCATATCATCATGAAAAAACCTGTCATCGAGGAATTAATGAAAGCCTAATAGCATTAAAAAGGCTCTATTATTGGCCAAATATGAAAACTGATTTAACTGAATATATTAATAATTGTGACACGTGCCAACAAACAAAATATGATCGACATCCACCAAAATTAAAGTTTATGTTGACACCGACCCCTTCTGAACCATTAGAATCCATCCATATGGATACTTTTCAAATATGTAACGTAAAATTTCTTACAATTATAGACGTATTTTCACGGTACGCCCAAGCTTATCCGTTAGAACCCGCTTGCACAGCAATTGCTATCTTAGACGGTTTAGCGACCTTTATAAGTCATCACGGCCTACCTCAACAAATAACGTGTGATAATGGTACGGAATTTAAAACGTCTTTGCTTTTAGATTTCTGTAAATTGCATAAAATTGCAATTCATTTTACAACTCCCGGCAATTCTAATAGTAATAGTCCAATAGAGAGATTTCACTCTACTCTTGTTGAATTATATAGGGTACTAAAATTAAAAGAACCTAAAGAAGCCCCTAAAAATTTAATAAAATACGCCATTATAGGTTATAATTCATCAATGCATAGCGTAACAAAACAAAAACCTTTTGACGTTATTAATGGAAAAGTAAACGGTTTAGATCCCTTTGATTTAACGGATGAAATCATTGTAAATAATTATATCACAGATAGACGTGAAAGACTAAAAACTATCTATCAACAAATTTACGAAACATCGTTAGAAACAAAAATACGTTTAAATGAAAAACAAAACGAAAAACGAGAAAATCCACCTGAAATGAAACAAAATACAAAGGTTTACGTTACTGACAAAACAGCAAAACGTAGTAAGGACAAACCCCGAAGAAAACCTGTTATTATAGATCAAGATATTGGGAATAAAATTATTACAAAAAATAAAAAAATAATTCATAAATCTCAGATCCAAAAACCTAAAGCTTTTTCTTCTTCGCAGGTTAATGAACCGGACAACGCTGTTCCTTCTTGCAGCTACGCTGTTATTAGTGATAGCGAATAATGATATTGAAGTTATCCCAATTAAAACACCACTTCTCCCCTTCCGCTTAGGAAATGCTCGAATAATTCAACATCAACATACATTTTTGCATTTTGTAGAAACATCTCAACTTTTTAATCAATTACGTAATTTAGAATACGCTTACGCTGTAATCTCAAAATCATTAAACTATACAAATAAACATAATTATCAGAATGTACACTATATTAATGGAAATAATTTACTTAATAATGTTCGATATTTAATTACTCAAGTAAAATTTAAACTTGGTAACATAAAACCTAATAACCGTACAAAAAGAGGTTTAATAAATGTTGTAGGTAAATTATCGAAATGGCTTTTTGGCACTCTCGATTCAGAGGATGGACAAAAATACGATAAAATTATCACAGAACTTGTGCGTAGTAAACATTCATCTGACATCCAACTAAAAAAGCAAACCTCGTTGATTCAACAGCTGATTGACAACTATAATGATACTATAACACTTCTACAGAAAAATCAAGAAGCTATTAAAAAACATATAGACATTTTTGAATATAATTCAAATAAAACTATTACTGACATAACTACTTTCATTAAAGCTCAAAATACACTAATGCAAATTATTCTAAATTGCCAAAGTTTTATAACTTTTTTGGATAATTTAGAAAATGCCATTACATTTGCGAAATTAAACACATTACATCCTGTAGTAATATCGGCGGCCGAATTAGAACAAATAATTTTTAAATTGACTGTTCTCTATGGTGATAATCAAATTCTAATTTTTGAAAATCAAAATAATTATTATCAGTTAGCAAACTTACAAGTTAAATTTACAAAAGATAAAATAATTTTTGCCGTCCATATTCCGATTTTTCTTAAAGATATTTTTGAAATATTCCACCTGTTCCCAGTACCTGTGAATCACTCCTTAATTATACCTAATTCACCCTACCTAATATTGGGCACTGACATGCAACAATATCAAGAATCAATCTGCCCAATCATTGAAGACACCTACGTTTGCGAAAATCAACTTACCCAGCCCATCGGTGATTGTGTGACAACCCTCATTAAATATGCCGAAAACAAAAATTGCCACGTAGTCAATGTAAATGTTTCAACGCATATAATACGACCAATCACTAGTAGATTTGTTTTGATAATACCATCGGAACAGAAACTTAAATTACAAATGAATTGTCAAAACAAAGAAATAGCTTTTATTGAAGAAGCCTGCCTAATCAATGTTCCATATAATTGTGGTATAAGTACCCAAAATACCGAGCTTTGGAATAAAGAAGAAATTTTTAAAGCAAACCCATTCTCACTGCCACCCATTAAAATTGAAAATATGGAACATCACGATGTGAAGTACCAGCCACTCCAACTACAATCGATTGATCTCAATACGATCAAAAAACTACGAGAAGCTGCGAAATCATCGATCCCCGACATTGGTTATGAAATTCATCCAGTCACTTGGAGTCTCGCCACTTCAACAGGAATGATGTTTATTTTAATCTTGTTAATAGTTATAGCATGGAAAATCTACAAGAGCCATTTGCTGCAAGATTCCAAGAAAACCAAGAACGACCAGTCTTCCGAAAACAACCCTTCGTCCCTGTTGTTTTCCACTTCGGAGGGAGGAATTATGTGATAGAAAATGCTGATGAAATGCTAGCTTCAGTATATCCGGTATCTGCGACGCGACGCTTGCATAAAAACTTTATATATATAACAACTCTGTGCTTTGCGTCCAGTTCTCCTTGTAGCAGGTTAAAGAAAACCTCGTAGTTCTGTTTGCAAAATAAAAAAGTGTTTTTTTAAAAACGAGATCCTTCGTTTGAAAACCTTAACTGATTTCAATATGGATTTTTTCAAATATCCCGAGCAGAGTATGTGATAGACGAAAACTGCAAATACAAAAATTGTAGCTCTTGATGCGGCCTATGACACCTTTTGAACCAATTAGCCATATTTTTTACGATTTTTGATTTGCGGCTAATAATTTACTCTGTAAAAAAACAATTTTCTAGGTCTTTTAGATTTTTGCCTATAATTTGAAAACGCTGTATGTAATCGAAAAAATGCCTAAAATAAATGTTATTGCACTGGATCTTCTGCGTCTGCCGGCTAAAGAATTTTGCCAATCGGATGAACGATTATGGAGGAAAACATATTTTTCTGGAAGCTAAAATTACCAAAAAAAAATTCAAACATATTTAAAAAATACTTGGTAATATTTGATTGCGCCCAATTTCTACAGTTTAAATGTGGACACGGACTTTTACTTCCCTGCTAAATTTGAAGTTGATATCTGCAAATTTAGGACCCCTAACACATTTCTCATTTAGCACGGAATATCGAGAACACCCTGTACAATAGGTGAAAAATATAAAAGAAAGTGAGATCTGAATAATAGTCTTTCAGTTATAAGCAATTTTCAATAATAGGACCCATTTTTCAGTTTTTTGAATTTGCGGCGCACTCTGTATATTTTTGAAAAATTTTCATGAATAAAAGTTTATAGAGCCGTATCTTCTGCTTCTTTTGGTTCAAGATTTCATTTGGTCTAGTAACCAGTTTTTGACAATGATGTTTGTAGACCCTTACACGCGCGATGTTTTATTTTTTTAGAATACTTCCAGACCCCCCAGCCCCCCCATTTTCAATAGGTTCCGCCACGGGGCAAAGCCGCATATATGTGCCAAATATGAAGTCGATTGCTTCAAATTTCGGACACTTACGAGTTTCATACCAAGGTTCAAAAAACAGTCGAAAATCGCGAAAAAAAGATGGATACCGGCGTCGGATCAGGCCCATTTCTTACAAGCTTATGTGCCTCGTGGAGGGTTAAAAAGGAAACGGTTCGAAAGTTATTCAGAAAAAAACAAAAGAGGAGAACGGAGAACGGACAGACAAAAAAAATTTTTTTTTCGACGGTGATCATTTCTGTACCAACGGCGATCCCATAGGACGTACCGTTATCGAGATATAAAATTTTTATACGAGCGCAGATACTTTCGAAAATTCGATTCTATCGATTTTCGAAAGTAACGAGATTGAATGTTTGTTTATTGGCGGCAACAAATATGACTACGCGGGAAACGAAGTAGAGATAGGAGTTCGAGTATAAAATTCAACAGTGGTTCTGCGACGAAACGTTTGCGCATGCGCGAACGCTCCAAGACAAAATAAATATTTGCACTTTGGTCTGCCAGAGAAATTATTGGAAACACGTGTTTATTTATACGCGCAAAGTCGGCGTTTATTTTACATATTTAAGGCCAACGAATTGCAATTCAATTTAATAACGACCAAGAAAATAAACGTTTCGAAAATATGCGATGTAATTTAACTGGGTGGCTCCCCGCCCCCCTTGACCTGCGATTAAGCCATCCGATTTGGAATTTGGCCAAAACAAATGCATCGGAGCCGACGGAAAAAGTTATTCGACTCATTTATAACAATTGGAAAAAATAAAGAATTTTTTGACTTTAAATATTAGCCTTATGCAGTGTATTAAATATTCAATATTTGAGAAATAATAATAATTTCTATATACGAGAAACAATTAATGATTAATTTGGGAAATAATAAATTAAGTAATTTAGTGTACAGGCTGCTCGTGTTTTAACAGAAAAAACCTATTTGTATACTAGATAGAGCAAATTCGATTTACATGTCAAGGGTTCGACTTTTTGGAAAACATTTAATGGTTAAAACCGCATGGCAATATCTGCACTACCATCCGAGATTTATAGGGCGTTTTTTAATTTTCGGACCTTTTGCAAATTGCCCATAACTTTTTTATTTCTCTGTTTTTCAGCGATATCGATTGCTTGGTTAGTTAGGAAATACAGGGCATTTTTTGTTTATCTATTAATAGACCGTGCATATAGCTGTCAATGTCAGTTAAGGACAACTTTTATTTTTAATTGAATTTTGTGTTCTATCACATATAATTTTAGTGCCCAAACTTATTTTACGAATTTAAAATATTCCAAAAGTATGATATGGTCTTCAAAAAATGCCCCCGTGGAGCTATTTTTTTATGTATTAGTAGGCCGTGAATAATATGTTCAAAAAACATCACATAAAATACAAATAAAATTAATACAATAAAAGTAACAAATGAAAATAATTTTTAAATTTTTTTCTTCCACCGGCGTCCCCTTCACATAGCACTTTATGCATATTGTCAAACAAAAACGAAAAATCAGCCGATGAACTCTATTGCAATACATATCCAGAGCGGCACCAACCAGACAAGTGACATAATTGAACATAATTGGAGCTCTCCTTAGATGCACTAGCGCTGGAAAAACTCTAGTTTTGACTATTTAAAAAAAAAACATAAATTCAAGCCATATAGTATCAAAATTACATGAAGGGGACGCTGGTAGAAGAATACAATTTTGAAACTTTTTTTCATTTGTTATTTTTAACAGCCCACTAATACATAAAAAAAATAGCTCGATAGGAGCATTTATTGAAGACCATAGACAAATATGATTGCCATATATTTCATTGATTTATAAGAAAATGGGGAACTGTAGAAAAAAATAATTGGTCTTTAAAAAATGCCCTTATACTGTTTTTATCAGAACCAAAAATTTTTATAAATAAAAAAGTTATGGGCAATTTTCAAAAGGGCCGAAAATTGAAAAATACCGTTTATCTCGGTTGGTAGTTAAGATAGCGGTTTTAACCATTAAGAAAGTCGATTTTGCTCTATCTAGTTCAGAAATCAGTTTTTTCTTTCAGTTGAGACTACCCTGTACTCACTCACTGTAACTAGTGGGAATTTTAGCAGAAATGAAACTACAGTGCTGTAATTGTTGGCAATAATATTCAATAATATTAGGTGAGTTAAAGAAATTTATATCAGTGATATAAAAATTGAAAAATATGCAAAACTATAACATGAATAATGGTGTATATGATATATTGTTTTTTTTTTTAGTCAGTAGTCTAATATGTAGTAATGTAGAAATATACTTTTGTATCAACAATTTAGAAAATTATTTATTATTTCTATTATATTAATTTGTTGTTATATTTAATAGAATATATGTTCAGATTGCTTGTTTTTAGTTTTTTTTTATAAATTAGATGTTTTAAAATATGAATTTTACCAAATCCAGGATTTCTTTTCAATTTTTTTGAGGAATGTTGGAAGAAAAAAATGTTTTCGTTAATTATTCGTCGTTATTTATTTAATTGAAGCAAGATCATAATTTAATTTCTGATAAAAGTGGTAATTTAGTGTACTCAAATACGAAAGAAACAATTTTTGAAGAAAACTGCTTTTCAGCCCCAAAACGCTTCGAAAATACGGATCCAAATTTTTGTACAATATTTTTTAGAAACTTGTCGTAGGAATTATATTGTATATCCATCCTTAAGCGTGCTAATAATATCATGGCACCAAAAAGAGTCAAGTACGCCTTGAAGTATTTGAAGTGGTTCAAACCACTAAACTTTTTTCCAAAAACTTTCAAAAAAATCCGTATTCTGGGAGGGCGCGTATACTCACCACCGAAGCGAAACCCGCGAACAGGGTGCCAGTACGAAGAGAGCCGCAACAGCAGCAACGCTTCAGCAGGTAATCCTCGCAACTTCCCATGTTTTACAGTCTGAAACAATAAAAAGTAAACTATAGCACGCTTATTTTTCTTCATCATCCTCTACGCTTTCGGAAAAGAAAACAGTAAAGGTACTGCCCGGCCTAATATGGCTGCGGGTCCCATTTAGGGTAAAAGTTACGCTCGTCCTTAATAAGAGATGTCGATCGACGCAAAAAAAGACGTTTCCCGTAGACGATCCCATATTTAGTGATACGTAGAGAAAAGCTTCGTTCGAAGAACTGACGCGTGTAATAAGGACGTCCGTCCACGTGAGCACGCGACGCAAAGGCATTGATAATATACAACTACAATTAACTTTTGAAACTGCAAGGCTGAAGATTTTGCAGTAAAGGCAACAGGAATGAAAGAGTTCATCTCCAAAACCGATGACGGTAACTAATTTTCAATACGGAATTATCAGAAATACGCAAATTTATCTGGTATACTTTTAAGCATGAAAATCAAATAAATTAAAATTCGATATCGAAAAATAGCAACTTCATAAATGTAATTGGCAAAATATTCAGCGAAATCCAAGGAAACAAAAAAAATTCGGTATATGAGAATAGTGAAATCCGGCAAACATTACGTGCTGAAATTTTAAAAATCTGTTAAGACAACTTTTTTTTACTTGCAAACTTTAAGAAAACAAACAATTAAAAAAAACTTTTAAAGGAGACGTGAAAGCGCGTTAAAACCGTGGTCGGATGGACGCCTCTAACGATATCCTCGCGCAAAGAAAGGCTTGCTCGCCTTGCGGCCTCACAATGCTCGGTTATTTTTACGAATCGAAACGTAAACAATTTATTTCGCAGTCCATTTTTCGATCCCGGCATTGAAAACGTAAGACTTAACGGGGTCTAGGTTGTCGGACGCGGACTGTTGACGATAATTAGGTCGTTTTAAAAGTCAATTAAGCGGCTAATTGCACGATAAGTATACGCTGTCGTTGTTTGACGTCGGGGCGGAAATTCAACGAGATTTTACTGCCAGCGGCGCCCCATATCACATACCGGATCGAACTTGACCCAAATAGGTGGGGCCGTAACCTTTGGACGCGATTTTCGAGCCCCCCCGGGGAGGGGTGGCGGGGGGAAATCGAAGCCGATTTTAATGGAAATCGGTTGCGCGAAATCTAAATTTGCGAGCATGCGATTTTAAGGCGCCTCTCGGTCCGCTGGGTATACAGCGTATTAGACACATTTATTTTTTAATTTATTTAGTTTTCCTCCAAACGGCAAATTACAAGAAAACCAGAATTAATTGATAGCAAAATATGAAAACACTTCTCTAACAAGAAACTAGAAAGCTTTGCTCATAATTTTGTAGATTTTTTTGTAGTCCCATGAAACTGACTGTCGTTTTGGGTTTAATTTTTATGTAAGTGTTGGTTTAAAAGAATAGATCTTGACTGAATTATTTCTCTAAATTTGTGGTTGGAATGACTACAGAATTTGTTCTTGGATAAGTTTAGTTCGGTAATATAGGCAATGCGCTAGACGCTAATTGATCTTTAATGCATTCATCGTGTTTTAGATATGCAACAAGTGTAGAGTTTGGCATTTTTGCAGAATATCACGAATATGTTTAATGGTGACACCGTCAGAATTGACGTCAAAATTCAAGCTGTGGGAAATATTTCCGAAAACATCCGATTGGTCCCTCGCTCGGATTCGTGGCAAACGAAACTGACGTGGTAAAGCGACGCTTCCCGCACACTAGATCGGTGCATAATTAGGTATTTTACAGACGGGAATAGAAAAACGGTATTTGACACACGAGTTTACTTGGCACGAGCGGAGCAAGTGTTTAATAAACGAGTGATTTTAAAAGTTTACCAAACGTGTTGCATACTATACATTTTGGCAAAACAACACGAATACATTCACTGACATGACCGTCGGGACCGACAAACGTCAAAATAAGGGTTGTGCGTGGAATGAAAAATGTTGGTGGGGGTGAATCTGGTATTTCAACAAGAGTCTTCAAGGATGCTTTTGCGGTGGTTGGAAATAGAATCCTGGACGTTATCAATGCGTCATTTTCCAAAGGGCAGTTTCCAGAGGAATGGACGTCATCTTTGGTGGTTCCGGTGACGAAGGTTCCAGGTACTAAGCTGCATTCTAATTTTAGATTGATCAACACTGTGACGAAAATAATTCAATTGTCTCTAGTCAATCGGAATTTCGAAAGGGACATTCTTGCGAGACTGTGATGGGCTGCCGATGACAATAGTTTCGTTTTGGCTGTGTTTTTGGACTTTAGAAGAGCTTTTGAGACTGTCAATAGGGATATTTTAATAGCTAAGCTAGAAAATGTGGGTATAAAGCACTTAGCCCTGGATTGGCTAAAATATTACTTATCTGGCAAAACACAAAAAGTAAAGTATGAGACATCTGAGTCTATCTTGGTGGATCGTGGAGAACCACAGGGGACTGTTTTGGGGCCATTATTGTTTCTTTTGTATATTAATGATATAGCTCAAGTTGTAAAAAGCAGCAAAATTACATTATTCGCCGACGATACGATGATATGTGTCGTTGGTAAGAATATCGAAGAAATGCAGCGAGATATCAATGATGACCTGTATCGAATGTTTGTATGGCTGTGCAATAATAATCTTAGCATTAATGTCATGAAGTCGAAGTTCTGTTTGTATGGCAAAAAACATAGATTGAATGGTTTGGATCTGGAGAGTGTTAATATTAATATAAATGGCGTTAATTTGCAATATGACAAACATATAGATATTATTATTTTAGATCCACAATAAAATTTTGATGCACTTTGTGATTATGTAATAAGAAAGTTCTCACAAAAGGTAGGTTTCATGTCTAGAGCAGGCAAAAATTTAACAACTTATACAAAATTGTCACTTTACTAAATAAGCAATATAGTCCTTCCAACAGAGCCTATCATCCATGACCACAGTATGTGTAGGTCAAAATAGAAAAACAGATTGCTATCGCTCTAAAATACCTCGAAGCATCGTTGCCGTTTCTGCATGGTCGCGGCAACACTGCTTGTTTAGTTTAAACGTGCCTCACCCCAAACGTAACGGGTAAAAGGAACAACTATACAAAAAAAAACTGAACAACCGACGGGATTTCGCGTTTTTGGAAATCGATTGACCGAAAAGAGGCTGGAAAGACCGGTTGTTATTTTAGTTTTAATAGTTTCCCGTCGATCGGGTCGTAAATTGTTTATTTATAATCCGGCCCGCGTAAACATTCGACGGGCGTTGTTGCAAACAAACAATTGCCAATCGGGTTGGCTAACGAGCGGCGGCAGCATGTCGAAAGTCTATTAAAAATAGATCATCGGTCGGTTGGTCCGGCGCCACTGTAAATTGGCCGGGCCCGCTTGATCCGCGAAAATCCATCTTGCACGCGGCCGCAGCCAATCGTCAGCCCAAATTGTCCTAAGTTGGGCTAAGATAAAATATAGCGGAGGCCACTTTTTTAATCAGATTGTATGGGCAACTTTTAAACCGTCTTCAAAGTCGAAATGAATGGGATAGAAGTTGGGAATACCAAAATTTAATTATTTCATTACTAATATGTGAGAAAAAACAAATTATTTGGTTTTGGTGTTTCCTTCCATTTTGAATGTCCCCAAAAACGTTTCATAACGAGATCCCTGGGTATTTACCTACAGGGCGTCCAATTTTAAACTATTGAAATGTTAAGTAGAACCGTGTTTCTGTACTTTTTTGCAACATAGAGATGAGTTCCACACATAAAAATAAATTGTGATTCTTAAATGCAGTTTTCAAAAAAATATATCAAAAAACGAATTTTATCCAAGTGATTTAAATCTTAATATTTTATCGCTCACTATTCTACTGCCAAAATTTTACCAATTATTCAGGTATCACGTGTAAATTCATTTTTTTATAAAAAGTGTTTAAAAAAGACACGGAAAAAGTTCTCATGAAAGTGGTAAACGGCACCAAACTTGTTGCATACTAGACTTTTTCTACAACCATTAGTTTTTAGGTATATTTTTACAAGACAACACCGGTATTTGACAGAAGGGAGTAGAAAATAGCATTTGATTCACGCGTTTATTTGGAACGAGCGGAGCGAGTGATAATAATAGAGTGAGATAAAGAGTTTACCAAACGTGTTGAATTCTATACTTCTTCTACGACCGTCACGAAAAATCACAATTTAACAAAATAAAAATAATAACAGATTATCAGATTACTAAATTTCGGACCATTCAAACAAAATTTTTACGAAATTGCCATTAGACTTGCTCGTTTATCGTTTCGATCGGTGCTGCTATTGTTGTCTCTTTTTAACTGTGTGAAGATATTTGAAAATGGTACAATTGATCTTGGCAAGATATTAATATGAAAACTGTAAAAACCACTAAAGTTCATGCAAAAGGTATGTAAAATTTCTGTGGGAAACTTAAATTATATAAGTAACTTTACTTAGCGACTAGTGCACTAGATTTTAATTGTAGCTTATAGCACGTAGTATTTAAATTTTTTGATATATTGCATAACATTTTTCTGTGTATTCGTTTTTGGGTACAATTTTTCAAAGCGACACCAATACATTCACTGACGTCAGACCGTCAGAATTGACGAACGTCAAAATTCAAACCGTGCGGTGAAATCTCCGAAAACATCCGATTGCTCCCAAATCTGTGAGGTAAAATCCCGGAAATGTCCGAAGTAACTCAGATCCGCGTCAAACGAAACTGCATGGGTTTGGGAACAATTGGATGTTTTCGGAAATATTTCAGACGCCTTGAATAATAAGTTTGTCAATTCTGACGGTCATGTCAGTGAATGCATTCGACTGTTTTGCGAAAATGTACCCAAAAACTAACGGTCGTAGAAAGAAAGTATAATATGCAACCCGTTCGGTAAATTTTTTAAGTCACTCGTTTATTAAACACTCGCTCCGCTCGTGCCAAATAAACTCGTGAGTCAAATACCGTTTACCGCACTTGTTGCATAATATACCATTATTGCATTTATCTTAAAAATATTGTTCTACATTCCAATGATATTTTAGCGAATTTTTCGACTTAAAACAACCTAATATTTAAACTTCAATATTAAATAGATAAGACAATAAATGATTGACACATTTGAATAACACCTAAACACCTTCTTCAAATATGCATTTCCGGAATTACATTTATTGGAACTATGGTATGTTGGCGCTTGTTTTTGAAACACCCTGTATAACATATTAATGACATTAATTCACTTTTTGGCTACCAGCACCAAGCGTAAGTTTTAAATAGACACAAAAAGATAGAATTAACTGTCAAAAATGTATCAATTATGTCGGAGCGGCAGACAATCTGCATAAACAACATGAAAAGATAGTAATCAGAGTGTACGGGGCATATATCCTTTTACAGAGCTTATTGCGTACCAAGTCGATATGTGTTAACCGGGGTGTAGGCTTTTAATATATACTAAGTGTTGGAATACGTATTCTTCTAACCAAGAAAATAAGTTTGTTACTATGCAAAAAAGAAGCTTCTGCAAACTCGATCGTCATCATCGTCATTGTGTTCAATTTTAAAGAGTCAGTTGTTTTTGCTACAGACATTCATGTCTGGGGTTTACATTATTTTGATATTATTTAAACTAACTTCTTAATGTTGCCGAAATCTTTTTCTACTCTCTTGCGACTGGAGTGTGGCAAAACTCATTTTTTTACTCCCGTCTGTAAAACACCTGATTACACATCGATCTAGCGTGCGGGAACCGTCATTTTACCACGTCAGTTTCGTTTCCCGCGAATCCGAGCTACTTCGGACATTGAAGCAATAAACTTTTTTACTCACTCGTTTATTAAAAACTCGCTCCGCTCGTGCCAAATAAACTCGTGAGTCAAATGCCGTTTACCGCACTTGTTGCATATACTATGCTATTAAAAGTCACTATGGGAATGGGCACCGGCAGACTCCCAAGGCAGTGTTTCGGCGGCCAATTAAAATTGGCGGATACTATGGTTATTAAATTGTTCAATAATGGCAATAATTAGGCGAGATGTATGACTGGTAAACTCAGATTTTGCTATCTGTGGCAAAAACTTTGTCCAAGCTGCCTTAACCCGTTTTGCCTAACATCTTAATTAAATACAAAGAAATTTGCTCTCAGGCTCATCCTGACTTCGCTCGAAATTATCCCTACACGATGTTTTGCGACAGCTTAACTATCAGTGATTGTTTTCCAAAATACCTTAATTCTAATTTACCAGTCCTCACAACCAGGATTCTAGCTCTGCTCAGACTAACACAAAATTCACGTATAAAGGTTTCTTACATAAAATCAACCATACTGAACTTTGAGCGATATGTAATCCCTGTTTAAAGATGTTGAGTTTTGTGAAAAAACTGGAAAATTTTACACCCAGAACCGGGATATTAAATATAATTTTTTTGCCTTAGCGGTTTTCAGGAAAAAATTTCACAAACCGCGTTATATTTTTTGTTATTATTATTAAAAAAATATATTGTTTTTTCAGTAAGCGTTATGATTTATGCGTTATGAATTTAACTACGCATCACCACTTAGAGATCGTTATTATTATAATCCTTGAAATTACAACGTTCATTAAACATAGTGGATAATGTCAACTTAAACGAAGGGGAACGCTTGCGGGGAGAATCAAAAGACCAAAAAATGTACGTCTTCAACAGGAAAAAGAGAATTAATACAAATATTTTACTACGCCGCTGCTATATTTAGTTAACCTGGTATTCCCCAAGGGAGTCTTACCGGACATTATAAAGGAATCCATTATTATTCCTCTACATAAATCAAATGTCGAATTATAGGCTAATTGCACTAGTACTAGTAGATGAAAAGTGTAGTGAAATTAGATTAACAAAGTTTTTAGAAAAAAAAACCTTATTCAACACCAACCATTTGGCTTTTGACAGCATGGTCACATCGTGCAATAATAGTAAAAAGTGCTCCTCGATTTGGCCTAGACATTAAACACTGTGTCGCTCCGTATCTTGATGGAGAGATTAGAAGATCTAGGTATTAGAAGAATAGTAAAAAACTGATTTAAGCATACCTACAAGATAGATTGTGGAAAGTTGAACACACCCTGAACTGTTCTCTTCCGGTGAGGTATGGTGTGCCACAGGGCACCATTCTAGGACCAATCTGGTTTAAATAATATATGAATGGCATGGTTTTTATTTTATCCTGCTATGTGGATGATGCGGATTTGATTATAGCTGAAAACACATGGAAAGAAACCTTTGCAAAGCCTGAAGAATTACTAAGTCTGGTCTTAGACAAAACGCACTTAATTTAGACAAAACCCAATTTATTACTTATTCCACGACGAAGACCGGTACTCAAGACATGCAAAGAACAAAAATTAAAAATATTGTCTGCTCAAGCAATAACACGAATTGTAATGTGCGATCTTGACATAAATTCCGTCAAAAACTTAAAATATATATAAAAAATAAAATATTTACGTGTAGTTTTTGATGAGGACCTTAAATGAGATATCCCTATGAGAATTCGCAAGTATGCCATTAATTTTATATATTACGTCGAAGTTAGTCAAAGAGTTCCCTTATTAGAATATATAAATCTTTAATAGAATCAATTTTATTTTATGGTATATATATATATATATATATATATATATATATATATATATATATATATATATATATATATATATATATATATATATATATATATATATATATATATATATATATATATATATATATGATGACACTATATTCCGGGATATCATCCGTTCGCTCGTTGAACTCCGACTGGAATCCTGCATCCGACTGGAATCCTGCAAATCTTGCATCCGACTGGAATCCTGCAGACGTTTCGCCAAAATCTCACTTGGCATCTTCAATGCTCGCGCTCCGAAAACACTTCGAGTGTTCGAAGTGTTTTCGGAGCGCGAGCATTGAAGATGCCAAGTGAGATTTTGGCGAAACGTCTGCAGGATTCCAGTCGGATGCAAGATTTGCAGGATTCCAGTCGGATGCAGGATTCCAGTCGGAGTTCAACGAGCGAACGGATGATATCCCGGAATATAGTGTCATCACATTTTTCCATCCGTGAATCAATACGTGAGAATATATATATATATATATATATATATATATATATATATATATATATATATATATATATATATATATATATATATATATATATATATATATATATATATATATATATATATATATATATATATATATATATATATATATATATATATATATGTAGATGATGACACTATATTCCGGGATATCATCCGTTCGCTCGTTGAACTCCGACTGGAATCCTGCATCCGACTGGCATCCAAAATCTCACTTGGCATCTTCAATGCTCGCGCTCCGAAAACACTTTGAACACTGAGCTTCGGAGCGCGAGCATTGAAGATGCCAAGTGAGATTTTGGCGAAACGTCTGCAGGATTCCAGTCGGATGCAGGATTTGCAGGATTCCAGTCGGATGCAGGATTCCAGTCGGAGTTCAACGAGCGAAAGGATGATATCCCGGAATATAGTGTCATCACATTTTTCCATCCGTGAATCAATACGTGAGAATATATATATATATATATATATATATATATATATATATATATATATATATATATATATATATATATATATATATATATTTCTCGGTTCCACTCTATCAATCCGCTTGCGCGCGCATACACCCTTGAAGCAATTAATAGAACGCGCGGCTTTCATTGAATAATGTCGGACATATAAGTTTTCTAACGAGGAAATATTTATCGAGGACAATCCGGCCAGATGGCAAACTACGCGCAATCATTTTGATTGGCGTATTGTGTGCAACTATCGGCGTAATCACGACGCACACAGGAATCGCGATTGGTCCATAATAAAGTCAATAGGGTCTAAATCAGCGATTCGAAGGCGAAGGTGTGTTTTGTTTGTTGACGAACGGAAGTAAAAATAAAGAAGTGCGTAGTTTTGGGTCAGGGCGAGATGAAAAATGTGAACAATATCTTTGGTAGTCTCCTCACGACGCTTGTTATTTTATTTTTAACTTTTTGACGCCATTTTGGACGGTATTGTTACAACCATAAAGCTGCGTCGAGAACTTTTGTAAAATTGTACTGGTGCTAAATGAATTAAATAAAAAAATAAATAATTTAACGAAAACGATTAAATGTTAATTTCAATCGCTATTAAAAGCTGGAAAGCATATTTTTATTTGCCATTAAAAGTAAACGAATGTTGATAAGTTGAATATTTTCTCACACTTGAAGAATGATACTTTTTAACTTTTCGAGGAACCCTCGTACCGACCATTGACGGCGATTCGGCAATGAAAGACTTAAGCAAACGTAGGTGGTGTTTCTCTTTCGCTAAAAGACAGCAAAATCGCGTAAATATGCTTTCCCGTTTGTGGGAGTCAAGGCCACGAATTTTTCGTATTAAAAATTCTAATGGGCTGCTACGTCACCGGGTTACGTCATCGGCGGAATGGTATTGTAATTGCTAGCTATTCCAGCATTTAGAAGGTATAAATTTTACCAGATTAGAAAAATTAGTCCAGTAATAAAATATTTTGTATTTTATATATCAGTTCACCAGCACAAATAATTTAGTATTAAGAAATCCACTTCAATTGATAATTGCTCGGTTTTCTCCCATTGAAAACTGTATTTTGTTCCTTTTCAACGGCAACAGATTGTCAATAGTATTTCATACGTATTGTATAGCCTTAATTGCTATACCGACCAATGAAGTTAAGTTGTAAGGAATAAATAATAAAGTATAGTACTAGGTTTTGACACAATCAAAAATTGAAAGAAAAAATGAATAGAAAACCCAAACCATGCTACATTATTAAAAAAAAAACTATTTAATAGTATATTGGTATAATAGCACAGAGGTATCACAAGTTATGATGTAACTATGTGATGTAGGCATAAAGTAATTTTGTACATACAGTCATTTGCCTAGCTATTTTGTTTGCTCTGTTTCTTCTTTAGATGTTTGCACACTGACACGACACTTTAAATGCTACAATCAAACAGACAAATATGTCCACTAATATTAAAAGTTAAATGAGTTTGCTAGGATTACATATACATTAGATTGACTGAAATTTAATAATACAATCAAGGTTATTTTATAATAATAAACCATGCTATTTATATACAAAATCATTAATAATTTTTTACCTAGATATTCAACAATAATAAATAAATAAGGGCTAATAATATATTAAGTAGTAGCTTTAAAATACCCCATGAGAGAATTATGTTATGTACTATTACATTACTTACTATGTTATGTTGGGTTTACTGTATAAATAATATGTACAGGACAACCTCTCACGACATAAATCAACTAAAAAATCAGCTGTATAAAACTTTATAATTAAAAAGCTTACGAGTGGTGTCCATAAGTTGCTAATTAAATGTGATAATAATAATAATAATAATAATAATAATAATAATAATAATCTTTTGAAATCAATGTATTTCCCGAAAGTACTAGTACTATATGTGCTGTAAATTGCAACGCATCATTTTGGTTCAAACTAATAAACATAAGTAAGTTAACCTACCAATAAAATGGTGTGCATTATTATTTATTAATATTATTTTTCTAAACTGTTGATTCTATTTTATTACAATAATTTTTTGAAGTAGCCTCAAACAATATGTATTTTTTTATAAGTCAATTATAATTACTTGAGACTGTGATATGACCTCCTCATTTAAAAAAAAATTAATTCCAATGAATTCGAATGCCAGATAAATACAAAAGGTATAAAAAAAATATTTCTTTTGGTGAGTTTGTCAATGGATGAAAACTATAATTCTATTTTATAAAATATGTTTTTGAAGTTGTAATATAACCCTTTTTGCATCCAACAGTGTGTGTACTCTTTCAGCAAGCAACCATTAATAAATTTAACGTAAAGCTTGCAGTGAAAAATGTAAATATGTATCTAAACTTGAAGTCAGTGTCATTAAAAATGTCAAACAAATAGGCAAATTAAAAAATGATTTCAATTTTTTTTTTTGATAATTTGTAACTGGATTTTTGTTCAGCTATAAATAAATTATAAAAAATATATATTTTTAAAATAGTACTATAAGCCCTTATGCATTAAAGAATGTCTACTTTCGTTAGTGAGAACCTCAAAAGCAATTATTAATAATTTTAATTGAAATCATCAAATCAAAACATATAATAAAAATGATCAAAAATCTAGATGTTATTTTATTTTTTAATAATTTGTGAATGGATTATTGTTTAAAAAACTATAATTCTAGTCTATTGTTTCGTACGTATTGTATAGCCTTAATTGTTATACCTACCGAAGTTAATGATCATCAATGACATTTTAATCTTTACAACTGAATAGAAATCACAAAGAATGTTATATTATTGAAAAAAACGTTTAAAAAAATGAATATTTAGGTTTTATTATTGTAATATAACTAATATTTTCTAATTCTAATGGTTGGTATCCTATAACGGTAATAATTGGTACAGGAGTTATAATGTAGGTATATGACGTAAGTAATTTTGTGCATACAGTCATTTGATTAGGTAGTTTGCTTGGTCTGTTTTTCTCTTTAGATGTTTGCACACTGCCACGACTTTTTAAATGCTACAATCAACCAGACAAATATGTCCTTTAAATGGCATTAATATTAAAAGTAAATGAGTATGCTAGGATTACAAAATAATCGATTACCTGAAATTTACGAGTACAATCAAGGTTATTTTATAATAATAAACAATGCTATTTATATATAAAACCTTTCATAATTTTTTAACTGGGTATTGAACGATCCTAGCATATCAATACTAATAAATAAATAAGAGCTAATAATATATTTGATAACAGCTTTAAAATTCCTCATGAGAGAATTTTATTATGTATTATTATATTGCTTATTATAAAAAAAAAGACACTACTTGTGTTGGGTGTAAAGAATTTGCGAAGAAAAAAGTTTGTAGACAATAATATTTTTGGTATTTTGTTTGGAATATATGTACAGGACCGTATACTATTTATATTCAAAAATAAACATTATTTAAAAATTTAATCGCACAGTAAATTACAACATCTCAGGACATAAATTAACTATAACGACAAAGGAAACGTATTCCAGTTGTATAAAACTTCTATTTTATAGCAATCATTTTTTAATAGATCATCAAACAATATGATTTTTTTTGACATTTTAATGACAATGATAAAACTATTAATAACTATATAAGAAAGTAATAAATTTTAGTTCAATTAATAATTTCAATGAATTATAGTGTCAGGCAAATCCGAAAAACTTAAAAAAGTTTTTTTTGGTTAGTTTGTGGATTCTTGTTCAAAGCTATAATTCCCCTTTATAACGAAATGTTTCTGAAGTCGCAAAGTATTTTCGCATCAAACAGTATGTATTATTAAATTATTAATTTAAAGAAAAGCTTGCAGTCAAAAATGTAAATAACTGTATGTCAGCGTCATCAAAAATGTCAAATAAGTTACGAAAGTAAAAAAAATAATTACTTTTTTTTTGACAATTTTAACTCGATTTTTGTTTATAAATTTATAAATAGTAATAGTCAAACTCCCCTTGTGTATCAAACAATGTCTGCTTTTGTTAGTAAGAACCTCAAAAGGAACTATTAGTAATTTTAATCAAAATCATGAAATCAAAATACATAATAAAAATGAGCAAAAAAAAAATCATTTTTGATAATTCGTGAATAGATTATTGTTGTTGATGTGTTAAATACAAAATCTAGCTTAAAATTTTTTGTCTCCCTTTGAAAAATTTGTTTTCGTTCAAGCTCCTAAAAATACACTAAAAATACTCTCTTTTCTTCAATATGACCGCTGCTGTACGTTCGTTCTTACCGTTTCGCCTATCCCAAAAGAAATCGTACTTTTATTTATGTTATTCAAGAATAAAGTGAAGAACGTAGAAAACCTTCGAAAACGTCACTTAATCCGCGCACCCAGGTAACTCATCCCGTGTGTTGTTTATTGCCGCGGCCGACGCGTTAAAAAAAATAGTTTAAAAGGTTATCCAAATATTAGATCATCTATCAGCTAAAAATACTCGTCTTAAAACTCACCTATTATCGCCCACGTTTGACCCAAACACGAAACCGGCCGTGGCCACCGAAATTATTATCGCGAAAAACGGCGAAGAAAACGAAACGTCGGGAGTCGCGCACTTTCCGAGTTGCAGGAAATCGCCGTGGACTTTTCGCGACGTAATTCGCGCTGCGAATCGCGAAAATATTTGAATTTTGTGACCGCGGCCGCTTTCGGGCGTGATCGTCGACGATCGGCAACGATTGACCATCGCAGAGTGCGTTGGCGCGCGCGTTTCAAGCTCCGACATTTTGTGACAATTTAAATTATTCCATGAATGAATGCGATTCGCCTGAAGAAGTGTGGAACGTTATCGCTGAGATGCGTTTTTCGTCGTTTTTGAAATTATCCCAAAGAAATGTGGACCGGAATAACAGTAACGCCATAGAGCGTACATCTGGCGCCATCTGACGTGACGACTGCGACTCGGATTAGAACGAATTTTTTCTCGGACGGTGGCGCTGCTGACAATAAACAAAAGTAGCCGTAGTTAAATACAATCCTGCAGTCCATTGCTTCGAAACTGTACTCATTTCTGTCTCATGTACGTATTTTTAATTAATATTAACAATATTAATATTAATTAACAATACAACACAATAAGAGAAACTAACCAAAAACTTGCTTATTTTTACACAATTAAGCAACATTGGAAAACGGTCAAACGATTGCCGCCTTTTCTTTTATGTATCTAATTGGCTAACATATTAACGTCCGCCATGCCGGCAGATGACGCTACAAGTAAAATTGTAAAAGTGGAGTTGATATTGTTAGCTAGCTGGTCTGAGTCGCAGCTTGAAGTGGGTGCTTTTTTTGAAAGTGCTAGACTTATGCAAAACTCTTTAATTTGGCGGAGAATATTTAGAAATCCGTTTTGGTCAGTATTTCGGTAAGTAAGCTGTGTATTCTGAAGAAAAATAAATTTTAAATTGTTTTTTTGTTTAGTTAAGTATAAATATTGTACTGTTAACTGAAGAAATTTTAAAAAATTTTTAGTTTTATTTTTTTTTACAACTTTATTTCCTTTGATTAAAAACTTTTGTACCTGGAACTGCATCGAGGAAGTACCATTATTTGTCATTTAAATATTAAACAATGATATTTTTATATTGAGTGATATAGTGAATAGCTCTTTTTAGATATGCGTCACTTATTTCGTTTTTCCCACCGATCCTCAAAGTTTTCCGGATAAATTTCAATTTTTGTTCAAAAATGGGCGAAGGTGCCATCTAGCGGGCGGTTTTTTAATGATGGCAGTTTTGCGAGAAAAGTGAAACTATGCCTGTTACCGTTAAACCTTTAGCCAGTTCATGGCTAAATAATAATTCGTGACTTTGTTAACACTTTTTGTGGTGCGTGGTTGTATAAAATTGCGTATTTAAATTGTAATGTGGAAAACTGATGTTTTGTAGAAGGCGAAGAATTATTAAATGTAAAACATATAATTTTTATTGAATCCACTGCAGCAACCGATAACATAAAGGACCATTTTACAATGTGCCTTTAAATTAGCAAAATTAGAAGCACTCTCTATGGAATTTATGACAAATTCAACATTGTACCCAGCTAAAGTCTGTTCATAGATATAAGAAAGTGACTAACTGATGCGAATTAAGGAAAAGACCCGGGCAAGCTGTAAGAATGAAATACGGCCGAACAGGTCCGTACTTTGCTTAGAATTTAATTATTTGGGGTTTTGTTAGGAAAAATACTAAACAATATTTATTTATTTATGTTTAAATCTAAAATAAAATTAGAAATTACTTTTATTACCTACTTAAATTACTTAAAATTATTCACATAATATATCAGTATCACTATCGCTGTCATCGCCTGTTCTAATTATTATTTGTTCTATATTATTTGCAATATGGATATACGATTGATCTGCTTTTTCTATATGTTTAACAGAATTTGCCCAACTTTGTGGAGCGATGTTAAAAACTTCGGTTTCTATAAGTTTGAGGACATTGGAGTTAACACGGGGAAAAACATTGTTACGACGAATGGCAGATTTCAACTGGTGCCAAACATGTTCAATGGGATTAAATTACAGTTGTAAGGTGGAAGCCTTAAAACTGTATGCCCTAGTATAATCTTCGTGAAAATAAATGTCGTTATTATACATGTAGTTTTGAATTGTTGCTTTTGTGTCACATGAGGAAGGGGTTTTAGTCAGCTGTCTACTGTGATAACTTGCGTTGTCCATTACAATGACGCTATTAAGAGGGATGTTTGGAACTAGGTTGTTTTTAAACCAACTTTCAAATAAATCAGCGGTGGTGTCTTTATGGTAATCCAGAGAAGAATGTTTATTATTTTTCGCAGACAGAGAAAGTCCATTTGGAATCCAACCATCTTTAGAGCCAGCATGCAAAATAGTTATTCTTTTACCTCTTTTTGGTGGCGCGTTTGTTTTACACTTATCAGTTGAGTCAATCCATCCAAGTAAATAATTGCCTTTGTTGTTCTCTGTAAATACTAATTTTTTCTAATTCTAAAAGATTCCATTAAAACTTGCCGAAACTAACACCGGTTTCATCTTTTTCAAGCCTCCTAATTAAGATATCTAATGTAAGCACGCTTTGTTCCTCGTATAACTGGTATCTTGATCACTTTCATCTACACTCGAGAAAATGTCAGCATCGCTGCTTTTTTTTCTCGCTTGAAATGGGATTATTCACAATTTTCCATACAGTTGATGTAGGAATTTTCGTCAATGTGGCCGCTTCTTCTAAAGACGCTTGCTTGCTGGCACCATGTTCCATGAGAGTCAAATAAACATTATTTATAACTTCCTTAGTCTCTTAGTCTTCCTGTTTTCTACATTCTACATTCTACATCTCCTGAGATACACTAGACTCGCACATATTTTGCATAATTCGCACACGATTCAGCGCACGCTGTATTACACACGAAATAAGAATGATTACTAATAAACTTGAACTAAGCAAACTATACCAAACCAAAGAATATTAAACACATTTAGGTATAAAATTATTTTGTAAGCAATTGGTCACTTTCTTATATCTATGAACAGATCATACCCATAAATCACGTGCTTGGAGTTGTATAGCTTGGTTGTCGGGAAGTGCTAGTATAGTGCTTCAGTTCTGTTACTAAGGTAATTGTTATTTACTGTTTTTTCAATGACTATCTATTTCACAGTTTCACAATTATCATTTTTTTAGAGAAACTATACTTTTTAATACTTAAGTAAAGTTTATTTTCACTTTTCATTTAGCTTACTAACTGGAAGCCCTTTTAAATAATAGCTGCCTAAACTAACAATGTTGCTTCAATAAAACTAGACGAATAAGACAAAAACCAGCGGCCAAATGTTTATCACAAATTAAAAATAAAAAACACGCGGATCATTTTTTCATTTTATTCTTATTTCTTGACTTCTTTTTCTCGCCTACAACACGCTATTTCTTCTCCTTAGCGCCATCCCCTTGTTCTAGTTTCTCTTTCAGTCTCCTGGCGACCTCGCCTTTCTTCGAATCCTCTTGTCGCTCTACCAGCACGCTGGAGATCGATTCCCTCAACATCTTCAGCTCCGTCATCGCCGACAGAGCCATACGTCCTTCAGGACTCTGCGGCGGTTCATAGAGCAAATACCTAACCGCCTCTTTCAAAATATTGTCTGCCGCTTTTAACTCGGCAACGAATCGCTCCCTACTTATCTCCCCGCCCCTGTATTGTTTGTTCGAGAGATCGACCATCGCCGATTGCAATTCGTACATCGTCAAAGCTTTAATTCTGGAAATTCCCGGCTCTAATTTGGAAAACACTGCCAGAAGGCGCGCGCACAAGTCTAATTTCCGATTGAGGTTATGTCTGGTCGGCGGCAGCCTCGAATACGTTACCGCCATATTTTGCCTGAGCCCTAGCATCAGGTAGTGGTTTGGGTGGAAGGTTAGCGAGAGTTTCTTGTAGAGCTGCTCCATCGCATTAATATTGGCAGGGTCTGCAACAGAAGAGGGATCATCATTTTTCTCCCTCCAAAAGCTCCCTTAATTTAACAAAGGAATTCATCATCTATTTATAGACTTTAGACAGGCATATGACAGGATGAAGGGGACCACTCTGTGGGAAGCCATGTCAGAACTCTCCATCCCAGCAAAACTCATAGCACTGATAAAGATGTGCTTTAGCAGCTCAAAAAGTACAGCTCGTATAGGTTCAGGTTGTCAGACTATTTCCACATAAACTACGACAGGGGGATGCACTATCCCCTTTGCTGTTCAATATCGCCCTAGAAAAAATCATTAGAGATGCAGAAGTGAACCCAGAAATTTTTTCACCAAATGGACAACACTTGCTTCTGGCATACGCTGATGATATCGATATCATAGAAAGATCGGTCTGTGGAGTGAAAGAAATGTTTGTAAAAATTGAAAAGAACGCCAGCAAAATGGGCCTTAGAATAAATGAAGAAAAAACAAAATATATATGCAGACAGGTAAACAGAGACCGTGTAGGACAAAATGTCACAATGGGAGACTACAATTTCGAAAGAGTGACTAGTTTTAAGCATTTAGGAGTGACGATAACAGAGGACAACAGCATAATAGCATAACTCTTTGCTCTTTCTGGAGTCCTTAAATCTAAAGTGGTATCGCGAAAGTCCAAAATTAAAATCTAATACTAATGTATGGTTGCGAAAGCTGGACAATGACGAAGCAAAACGAGAAAAAACTGAGGTGTTTTGAAAGAAAAATCCTAAGAATAATGTTTGGCCCTGTAGAAGATACTGAAATGGGAAACTACCATGAACCGAGAGACATATATCAGGAAGCTAACATTGTCCGGGAGACTAAATCCAGACGACTAAGATGGCTTGGACACTTAGAACGTAGTCCAGATAATAGAATTACAAAGCTAGTCTGGAGTGACAATCCAGCTGGGAGAAGATCTCTAGGCAGACCTCGTTTAAGATGGCAAGATAATATAACAACGTGCCAACCACGTACCAACCCCAAATGACAGAAGGCCGTCATGAATGGAGGCGAATTGTAAACGCAGCTGATGATGAAAAGCTCCCTTTCTCGAAAAGATCGCTCTCCAAAAGTTCTCTACAAGCCCTTCTCTTCAAGACATCCACCAAAAGCTCACCTAGATCCTCGATTCGCCTCTCACCCTCCCTAATCGCAAGTGTAATGAGACCATCCAGAAACGATGCTCGGCAGACGTCGCAACCCCAACCTCGGCTTCTATGGGGTCTGATCAACCCTTTGCGACATTTGTGGCATCTGAGGGAGCTCAGTTCTGTTCCCAGCTCTGTGGGGTCGTCGCATCGCGCGCAGGAACACTCGAAATACTTTCCATCTGAAAGGTGCTTCTGCCTTTCGGCCGTACCCTAGAAAGAATAGAATCTTTAGATCTTCTGAAGGCGGAAATAGACCTTCATCTTCATCCAGTTCAAATCGTACTTTGAAAAATGGTTGTTTTTGAAATGTGAGACTCTAAATGGATGCAAAATCAACACTGGCAAAGGGATGTCCAAGTTTTGATTAGTCGCAATCATGCAGGGTACTTCATCTGCAGTTCATTTTCGCTGTAAAAGGAGTTAACGGGAGTAAATGAATCTTGTCTTTAATGAAAGTATGGTAGATGGTGCAAAATGGGATTCAAAACCTTGAGCAAGTTTGCGTAGGTGGCAGCTATCGTGTCCCCCCTTTTGATGTCCACCCTAGCGTGGCAGCTCAGTCGGTAACTATCGTCTGCGGACATGCACACGTTGGGGACGCAGCTGTGAGCCATCATTGCCGTCTCCACGTACAATCCCCTCAAGCAATCCCTTTCGGGGTACGCCACCATGTCATTTTGGGCAGGCCGGATCTGCGCGAAAGGTAACCCGCTTGCAACACCTTCGTTAATTTAAGCCGCCATTTTTTACCTCGAATGTGTTGACGTCCAAAATCCCGCACACCGTCTGGACCAGCTCGCTCTCCAACTCGTCTTGGTTCAAGATCCGCAGCTTCTTCAGCACGTCTTCGATCGCCACCTTGTTCCTCCTCCAAATCGGTGTGTTTCTCCTTTTCTCCAGGTGTGGCTCAAGGTTGGAGACAGCGTCGAACTGTCTGGGATCGTACCGTTTCAGCAGCAAGCACCTGAGAGGGAAAACTACTTGGCAGTTGTCCGCCAAGTCTTTTCCGGTTATACCGGAACTCGCCAGGTATGAGCATTCCGATTCCGGGTGGAATTCGCCTAAAAAACTGACCGCAAGTCAAGGACTCATCCTATATATACAGACTCGTTCATAGTCCATAGGATTCTGAATTCGAAAAAAATTATTGCGTAACACTGCGCTTACCTTTGCAGTCGGGTCTGCACAGTAACGCTACGTCACATCCGGGACACGTACGTACGTTCTGCAGCCTCCTGCAACAGGCGAAACATTGCAGAGCGCCGCCTGGTTGGGGTCCGACCAAAACTGGAGCCTCTTTCAAGATGAGCTCGCCCTGTTTGATATCGCGATCCGCTACCATGTAGCTGAAAAACAGCAGCAGCGTTTTCCACTTTCATGGGGTGATAAATATATTTTGGTACCGTCCGAGGGAGCCGTTTTTTTCTATGCGGTAAGTTCGGGACGCCATCGCTCGCGTCGGATTGACGCGGACGTATTTCAAGCATCGACAGCAGGATCAGGTCGGGCATTTTAAAAATAAACGCTTCGAAAAATGAACCCGAAGCAGGTGAAGATTCTAAATTTACGAGGCAGCGAGATTGGCAACGCAAGGTATGCAACACAAAAGGCAGGATGATGAAAGAACAATTATTATTTGTGCCACTGTATGTGTCGGTAATTGATGAAGCAAAGTATTTAAGTATGAAGCATTATAATAATGATTCAGAAAAATTGACCACCGCGTATCACAAAAATTTTCCTTTACGACGAAAAATGGTTTCGAGTCAATCAAGGATAACGCAAGAATGTATAGTGGGTTGCGCGTGGGACGACTGGGCTTTGGTTTTGACGTCATAACCATGTACCCATGATTCCTCACCAGTTATGACCTTTTTCAACATATCAGGATCATCATTGAAGTCGTTTAACAGCTATTGAGCGATGCTCCTTCGACGATTCTTTTGTTAAAAATTAGGCAGTTTCCGAACAAATTTTGCATAACACCAGCCAATAGAGATCTTTATGCAAATTTTGTGTACCATTTTCTTTGACAGCAGAAAATCTCCGAGCGCACAAAACACGTCTAACCCTTTTGTCTCACAAAAAAGGAAAAAGGAACTGTGAACATTATGTGAGGGACATGTGTACCAACAAATAAAATAGATCGAGTGTACGTAGCCCGCCCAATTACAAAAGTCACCTTACTCTTTGAACACACCTCCTATATCGTAATTTGATATTGAACAACTTGGGCAGCCGTTCATCCAATGTAAAACTATTGTTGAATTCCTCTAATAGAAACACTCTAATTCACTAAAAAACTGCTGCACAAAGTTCCAAATTAGGTAGTCTTACTTTATTGTTATTTGTATTTTGATTTTTTTTTTAATTTTAAGTTTATGTAAATTTATGTAAGACAAATAGTTTTGGTTTGTTTGTAAATTTTTAATTAATTACTAATTTATTGTTGTCATTGTATATCCGTAAAACATTTTCATTTATAAATAATTTAATTGTTACTATATTTTCATCGTCTGTCTTCTATAATTAGTTAGTAATGTTCTCTGGAGTTTATTTTAATTAGTTTTTTTTTTAATTTTGAACTTATGTAATTGAAAAATATAAAAGATTGACTTTTCTAGACTTAATTTATTTGTATTTTTTTTTGTTTTAGCATCGACAAGACGGGACAATTAATAACGTAATAATAATAATAAATATTGTAGTTATGGTGCTCGTGTATTTTGTTTTAAATATTTAAAAAACATACAATAATTTTTTTTTACGCTCATTTTACATAATAAATTAAACATTGTAAATAAACGAAATGTAACAGTTCAAAAATTGATCATCCCATTTTGAGTGGATAAAATTTTCCATACACGCATTATCAGAAATCCGAATTTGGTATATTTTGCCGGAATGGCTAAAAAGGCACCCCCTTACCAGTTACCAAATTTCGGAAATTTCGGATACCGGATCGAAAAATATCGACGTTGATCGAATATTTCCAAAGGCCCTGAATTTTCTCAAAAAATTTTCAATTTTTTTACCTACATTGCTTCGAAAAAAAATGTATCGAAGGGAGGTCAACAAGGTCTATCCGCAGATACCTCTAAAACTATCCTCTCTTAGAGGCAGGGGTCAAAATATTTTAAAACTGGTTTTATCGATAATTTGCCGAAAATTTGAAAAAATAATACCGGATTTAAATTCCGAGTCATCGAAAACACCCTTTCGCAAAATTTTATCTGCTTTTGTCATATTTTCAGCCTTATTACTTGCAAAGGTACTTCAGGGTTCTACAGCATTAACTTCTCTTCGATTACTTGCGGGGTTAAAACAATTTTATTTAGAATACAATTAGCAACATTTTAAAAATAAAGTTATAAAGCTTTGGTCCTGGCAATCGTAACGTGAGGATAAAGACCTCGATTGACAACTTCCAAGATTTCGTCCAGAGTGTCGGAGGCCGCAGATTTACCCAAAATCCCGTTGATAGCGGCCTGCGCAATCGCGCTTAAGTAACCCCCGATTACTTGTTCGTTTTCGTTCAGAAAATCGACGAAGTTGTCGTTTAAAGCCTCGCTCACCAGGAGGCTGAACTCTTCGTTGTTGAGCATGCCGTGCAAGTCAAACTAAAAATAAATCGGCCACCGTCATTTGTTTCGCAGCGTTAGGCACAATAGCATAGAGGAAAAAAAGACCCTCCCACCGAAAATAACTAACGAAGTATCAAAATTTTCCCAGACTGGTTTATTAGAAGCGCAGCAGAATATATCGACGCGCATGCGCAATTGTCTTTGTTTTAAGTGTTTATTTTTAACTGGTGCTCACGTTAGCGTCGTCGAGGGTGGTCAAGATCGAAACGTTGGACAATCCCAGGCCGCCGGTTATATTCAATTTGCCACCCACAATGATATCGAATCCCTCTAACGTGACGCTGAAAGTGAACGCAGCAGCATGGATAATAAAATTTCATTAGTTTTGGTTAGTTTACTTATTTACCTGGCTCTACCATCGCCATAGAGCGGCAATAGGTCAGCCAGCGCCAGGTCGGCGTTGTATTTGGAGTTCAAGATCAGTTTCGGCACGGAAATGGTCATGTTCAAAGCCAAGCCGAGCAGGTTGACGTCGATTTTGCTGGCTGCTATTTTTTTGACACCCAACAGGGTTAGGTCGTTTATCCCGAACGATCCTCTGTAATAAATGTTCATGGTGAAAGAGAAGTTTTGAAAATTTGATCGTTTACTTAATGCAGGACCATCTATCAGCTATGCCACGTTGCCGCTTTTTCGAGAAAGTAGCATCAACTTTTGACATTTCAGCAGTTATTTTTATATAATTTAATAAAATAATTTTGTGTAATACATCTCCATACCTATCTTTAGCGGTATTATAATTAGTATTGCAAAGCTCCAATTAAATCTTTATTACAGCCATATTTGAATTCATAGATAGAGTGTTGGCTATAGTTTTCACAAGCCGTTGAAAATGTATGATCATACAAATCAAAAATAATGAAAATTTAGTCCTCACAAAATAACGTTCTGTATTTTGTTGTTTATCAAAACCAAATATATTAGACTTCGAATTAGACCACAATTTATCTACCTGCGTGTAGAAAAGTAGCAATACAAAAGCGCATCTCAAAAATTTTTAAGTGTAAACGATTATTTTGAAAGATCGACAGATCTTTGAACTTTGAAACACGTTGGGTAATGTTTATAATTTGCGACCTTTCTAATTTCTCACGATTAATTATATTCACATCCAGAATTTATAATATTATTAAAAATATTTGTTATTTTTTGAGATGAGCTGGACGTTTTTTGTTTTGATTTTTAAACACTAGCCTGTGGCGACTACCTTTCGCGATTTATATGATGATCCTCAAATTTTAGTGGCTTGCAACAAAAATTCTCTTTTGCACTTACGTTAAGAGTTCGCTGTCGAAAGTGGCCGACAAATCTTCAATTTCGAAAGGGTCAGAAAGGTTTGCCAGCAAACCGTTTATCGTGGAATTTATTTGTCCATCGATCAGTCCAAATGGTTCCGCAGGGAACGATTCCAAACCTGCAGATTGCGATTGAATTAGTGGTACGGTCCGTAAGTGTTTTTTTACTAGAACATTTTGCGCTTACCCACGGCCGTTGAATAATACAGCCCCAAGACAACCAAGACCTGCGTGAGAAGTTTCATTTTCGTTCGAAATATTGTTTATCGCGACTGAGTATGTTTTCGTTTTCACAATGCGATCAGTTCGTCGATATACTAGTGTAAGTGGCAGTATCAAATCCACTTGAAGCTTATCGTTCGATCGCGATGGGCCCCCTCTAAATGGAAACGCAGTAAATGCAATTTTGATCGTTGAAAATTAGTTTCAGACGACGTCCTGCAGAACGCGCGTTTGTCGATTGTTCTTTTAGACTGTGTAGCAGCCATATTTAGAAGTTTATGGTTAGAATTTTCGACTTTTGAAATACATTTCTTCCAAGTTAATTCGCAAATTTTATTATATCATATAATTACCGGATATTATACTTATAATTTTAGGACAAGAGTCTCTCCAAAGGTTAATACGTATAAAAAAAAAACAGTAAATTCTTACAAAAACGCTAATTTATGAAATATTTCCCGAAAACTATTCAAAAGGAAGAATATGTACGAGAAGTGTTCAAAAAGTAAATGAAAATTTTTTGTTCCATTTTTTTTTTGACAACAGAAAATCGCCGAGCACACACAACAGGTCTAACGCTTCTGTTTCACAAAAAAAGAAAACGTGCGAACTGCTGAAGCTGTAACCATAGAGATATGTGTACCAACATAAAAAAAAGTATTAAAGATCGAATGTACTTCCAATTCCAAAAGTACCTTCCTTTTTGCGCGCACCTCGTATATACGTCTATATCTCTAGAGATAAAGGGTGGAGGATATGTAAACAGTACATGGAATCGTTGCATTGCATACAAAGTTCAATATGGTTGAGTTTTTATGATTCTATATACTTAAATTTTATGGAATAATTTGTAAATTAGAGTTGAGGTATTTGGGAAAACACACAAGCGTAATTTCAAAATGAGACTGCACGTGGCGATTGCTATTGTTCGCCTACGATCGGCCGATGCGGTTGTCTAGGCAACCAGTGAATATCTTCGTCTTCCAGCAGCGGCGTGTTTCTATTTTGTGTTCTCATTTGTGCCTGTTTAGTCTATAGGGCTCTCCAAGCAATTTGTACAAATATTTTTCACTCTACCTAATCTGTTCTGGAACGTCGTGTAGTCAGATCAGCTTAAATGCCAATTTTTTTGCATTTGAATGTTAGGTAAAATGCGTTATAGATTGCTTGGATTGAGATTTTCTGAGTTCACATCTCAGACGTCTGACCTGCCCAGCCCAATTAATTATATAGGCTTCTATAGATGCCCATTATAAGTAACAGAGGCTTTAGCTATTCTGATATAGTTCGGTCAACTAAACTTTTAAAGCATTGACGTCTCTTATAACAAATTTAACAAAATTTTGCGGCCTTCGTGCACACTAACTAGTTTTGGTTAAAATAAATTACATTTCTACACTACATTAGTGAACGTCTCTATGAGACTTGAAAGTTTGAGGACTACAGACTATAATGCAAGTACTTTTATAAAAATTATAAAAAGATTGAAAAGGCTGCGTTGTTAAAAATAGGAAAAACGACTTTGGTTTGAGTTTGGTTCCATAATTGTATAATATAAAGTTTAACCACAAAATACATTAATATTTAGTTGCCTTTTAAAATTGAAGTTTATCAAAAACCAAATTTGATCTGGATAGTCGGTTTGGTTAAGCGTGGAATGTAAAACAAAATCCGACAACACACTTTATAATCGACAATAAAATTTAAAAAATATACATCAATTACATCCTATTTTTTAAATCCATCCCTCCCCCTCACGCCATCGTTGCTGCCGCGTACAACGCTTTCTCATTGAGGTCGACATCACCAATGGAAAACCGATTAGTTTCCGTTGGCAATTTTTTGGATTTTTGCTTTCGGTTCATAACAATCAGCGTCGTCAGCCATGAGAAACGGCACCTTGTGCTCCAACGCCATGTTGCTATCCGGAGGAATACCAGCGCAAGCTTTAATGATGTTCTCTAGACACGCTCGTTGCCTGAATAGCGAGTTGATCACTGGAGCACCATCGGGAACCTAAAGTTAGAACAGCTTATTTCTAAACAGAATCTAAAGTAATTTTACTAGAATGGCAACAATGCAAACGAATGACGTTGACACAACAGTGACATATTTTTTTACTAACTGCACAACTAAAATACTAATATTTTCAAAAGTTGGTGCATGTTCCATAAGCACTTAAAATTTGTGTAGGTCCAACAGCATACAGGGTAGGACAAAAAAATACAAAAACTGCAGAAGAGTAAAGTACCCTTAATTCAATAAATTGCGCAAAATATTAATAAGAAAAGTTACATTAAAAGTTGTGCCTTAATATCAAAACACTACTAGGATCATAAAAAAATCCAAAAATATTAAGAATTTCCTTCTTTTTTTTTTTTCAATAATTTTAAATACAGTCGCACATTATTCAAAATGAAGTCAATTTTTGTTTGTTGCAACGCTGTTTAACACTTAACGTTTTATCAAAATTTCTTTTAAGTATTCTTGCTAATTATAATATGCATATTAAGAAATCGCCATTTAAACACCAATTTTTTTTTTTAATTTTTTCATAGAAAACTGTAGGTATATGATTATTAAGAAATGTTATTTCAAATGAAAGCAGAATTAGTTTTAATGTGTTGAGATAATTATAAATCAGTGCGTTAAGCAGCAGAAATTTTCAATGGAGAATACCAGGATTTTAACTGATTTGGAACAGACAGGGTCTTTAGAGTTAACAATATAATAGGAATGAACGTCTTCAAATTGTAATGAGGAAAATCAACTAAAATTACTTCAGAGGGTTGTCGAAAACTCCAGAAGATCCACCCAAGAAATTTCGGATTATACGGATGTCAAAAAAAAACTGTGTCAAGGAGATTCTAGAAAAAATAAAACTCCAAAAGAATCTGCTTATTGAATCCACACGCAGAAGTCGTACCAGAGATCATAGTCTCGTTCTCAAAACGTGCAAACGAATTTTGGTTTATAGGAGTAATATTTATTTTCTTTTAGAATCTTCTTACTAGAGCTTCTTTTGACATTTGGTAACAAATGGTTAGGACGAAATACCGATCCACGGTGGCCTCCCCATTAGATTTTTTCTTATGATGATATTTGAAACAAACAGTTTTATCTTGAAAAATTTGAAAATTCAATAAGACTTCATTGCAGAAATATTACACCAAATGTACTGAGATCAACGCTCAGCAAATTAGCACAGTTACATACATCAAACGCTTCAATTATTTATTTTTTATAATTTTATTTTTGCTGCCCTCTAATATGTTTTTATTAAAATTTGTTTTTTTTTCCATTTCCTTAAACTGTATAGTTACAAATTGGTTAAGATTAGCCCATGATATTATTATTATTTATTTTAGTAAGTTTTTTATGGTTATCTGCGATTACATGTTTCTCTTTATTAGTAGATTTTTGCAATAATAGTTATCTAAAATAAAAATTCTGCTATTTAAAAGACGCCGCTTAAAAAGATTTTTATAGAATTTTCAGTAGAAAATAAAAAACATAAAATTTGTGTTTTGCCAAAAAAATTAAAATCTTAGTTAATTTAACAAAAAAATGGATTTGGAACAAAAAATTTCTAAATTTTAGTAGGCCCTGTTTTGATATTAAGGCAGAACTTTTAATCTGACTTTTCTAATAATATTTTGCGAAATTGTTTGTATTTTTTGTGCTACCCTGTATGCTGTTCGACTTGCACATTTTTTAAGTGCGCCTAATATGATTACGGAACATGCAATAACTTTTCACAAATATTTTAATTGTGCAGTTAGCAAAAAAAATACCATATGTTGCACAGTCAACTGACCACACTATTATCCTTACCAGCGGCGCTTTGCACAAGTAACTCAGCACGGACAGCACGGGATGCAGCTTGGTATAAGCGTCATCCTCTGAGTCGGCTTTCTTCACCTCCACCCTCGAGAACAACTCGGCCAAGACCACCAAGTCCAAAATTATCGGCGCTGCAAGCAATGAAT
This sequence comes from Cylas formicarius, assembly GCF_029955315.1. Lineage (NCBI taxonomy): Eukaryota > Metazoa > Arthropoda > Insecta > Coleoptera > Brentidae > Cylas > Cylas formicarius. Next base: position 25,567,410 of record NW_026844326.1, on the reverse strand, counting down.
CCTCACACGTGTTGTGGATCACCATCGTGTTCAAACCGCCCATCATGATCTCAGACGTATACTCGTCCATCGCCCTCTTGGAGTCCCCTACGAAAGGGACGTATTTGATAACCACCACGTGGTCGGGTTTCTCCCCCTTATTGTACAAGATTTCGTTCGATTCCACCATGTCGTCGACGACGTTGCTTTTCGAAATCTCCTTGGATCTAAATTGAGCGGGAGCTGACAAATTCTTGCCGTCGTTGTTCCCCAGGTGGTTGTAGCTGACTATACTGACCGGCTTGATGCCTGCGCTTACTAGGAAATCGACGAGCACGCTCTTGATTTTGGTCTGGCCTGATTTAAAGTCATCGCCAGCGATGAAAACTTTCTTCTTTTCGGCATACTCGACGAGTCCTGGTACGAAGGTGTTCTGCGGGGAGCCGTTGATGTAGCTGCAGCCTCTGGAGACGGCCGCGTACGCGAAAAGAGTAGAAGGGGAGATTTCCGGATGGTCTGCTTTGATGGCGGCCTTTAGGTTGGCGGCGGTGTCGTGGACGCCCACCAGAACGTCGCTGAACCTTTCAGTGTTGGCCGTCCACAAGACGATCACCACGTCCACCCCCGACGATTTCTTGAACTCGTCTATGTCGTTCATGATTCGGTTGACCTGGTCTTCTTTGGACCCGCTCAGAATATTATTTGCTCTCGATTTCTGCGGTACACGTGACGAAAATGAAAACAAAACGAAATATTACAGGACAGTATCAAAGTATACCCGTAAAAAGGTAAAAAAGTATTAAGGAAGGCAGTTTGTTTATCAAGAATCAGAGTTAGAGTGCCCACGAGACTGAAAGACCTACCAGCTATTTATCTTTTCTTCCCTTTCTTAATTAAATATTACTGACAAAAACCTGGTTCTCAGCGACAAAGTCCTGACAGAAAATGGCCGGCTTCGGCTTGAGCCCCACCAAATGGTTCTTAAGTTGCTGCTGCAGACCGGGTTCCAGCACTTGAGCTCGCTCCATGGCTTCGGCGATGCTGCTGGAGTTGATATCCCACCCGTCGATGACCAAATCATCTGGATCGACTGTAGGCAGTATGCGACCCAATGGCACGTGCACTCCTTCGCATATTTTGACGGTACTCGCTTGGGTTATCGAACCAAACCTGGAAAAGCACCTCGAGGTCTTATCCGTGGGTCACGGAGGTCACCAGTATCACCAGTTGGCAGTCTGGTTACCACGTCTAGTCGACCAAGAAAATCGCAAACGATTGGCGATCGCGGCGGCGGTGAAAGTGGATCCGTTGTTGCCGCCCCATCCCACAAGCATCACCCCTAGTTTGGGTACCTTGCGCTGGGTACGAAAAGAGAGCCGTTCGGTCTTGGGTTCCACCTGCGGAGACACGCCACTGGTTTTATCGCCTCTGTGACGCTCGATGTTAATTGTTAGGGTGATTAAGAGGCGATAAAGAAAAGCGAATATCTGTAGAATTTTGTAGTTAAATGGAAAAAATATCGAGTTGAATATTTTTTTACAAAATCTTACAATTCACAATCTTACAATACACATTTCAAAAATTGGTCCATTTTTAAATCGATGACGTCACTTTCTAAGTAGAAAATTTAGATCAAATTTCGGCGTTTTATAACTTTTTAGGATTATATAATAGATCTTGTTATATCTTTTATAACTTTTTTTATAGTAGGGAGAAATAGAGTGCGGGTTGTATTTTTGTGACAAAACCAATAAAAAATAAAAAAAATAATAATAAATCGGTGATTTAAACGAATTTTTTTAGTTAACCTTTTTATTTTGGCAATCTATAGAAACAAAAAACAAAAAATATATTGATAAATTGAAACAAAATTAGAAACGTTAAACTTTTTTTATTCTTATTATAATTTACGCAAGTTTTTCAAATTTTAAAAACTTGTAAATGTGGTAAAAGTATATGTTTTTAGAAATGACAAAATGAAAATGAAAAAGGCGGAAAATAAAAAAGAGGCAAAATTAAAAAAAACAAAATGATAACAAATAATATGCGAAAATGAAAAAATGGAAACATACGGTATTAAAGAAAATAACAATCTAAAAACTTTGATCAATTTAAATGTTAGTTTCTCATTCGAATAGAGCTTCGAAACTAAACAGGAAATTTCTTAAAATAAGACGTTAGTAGCACGCCACTGAAAATTTTTGCGTTTTTATCTGCTGGTTTAGTGAATCAACATTGTAAAATTATTTGAGTCACAAAAAATGATAGCGTTTATTTTGAAAAATTTGATGCACTATTATATATTATACATTTCTCACTCCTCGATACAGTGCGAATTCAAGAAACAAAAAAATTTGTTTATTTATTACAACGCACGAGGCGAACTCTTGCTCGCACTTATCGATTATCCCGTAGGTATACTGGAAAATTCCATCCTCACGGAATTTCCCGTAAATTTTCCAAAACGAGTAAGGGTAATATTTTCCTATTTTCTTACCACCGCACGGTTTCCGATCTTCTCCGCCTTGCAGTACTGGTAATCGTATTTCGATAAAATATACCGCTCCGTGTATTCTACGCGATCACTTTTCACCACGACGTCCATGATGTCTAAACGTCGGGGGCGATTTTTTTTTCGAGGTTATATACTTAAAGGACACTGTCGCGAACACGTGGGGGTATAATCTCGTTTACCGGCTTTCCGGCAAATGACTGCGAGGAACGCAAAAACCCACGCGTATCGAGCGTTTCCCGACCGGACGTCAGCGGCGGCGCGTCGAAAATTTTCCCATATTTTTTACCACCAAAGGCAATTATCGAACCTTAAAGGACGAGATTTTCCCGCTTTTTCTATCGCGAGCGGAAAATTTCCGCTAATTTTTGGGTGGCGAGCGAGAAAAAGTCGCGTTGAAAGTTGGTATATAGTCCGCTAATGAAATAAAGATTATATTTTAAAAAATGACAAAGAAAACAAGTTCTTAATTACAGGAAATTTCCCTACTTTCAGAGAAAAAACACACAATCATAAAACTAACTAACGAATCAAGACTAAACTGAAATGTTTAGCGCAAAATTCCCCGCTTTTTCTACAAACGTTAAAAGAAAAGCAATTTCGTCTGTCTGTTAAAGAACCACGTATAAAAAAATTGATTTTGCTAAAAGTAAACAAGAAAAAAATGTTTTCGAGATGTTTAGTTCCTTATTTGTATTCAAATGAACAGGCCCATAAACTACAAGCATAAAAAACTATCCAAACATTTTTAGGGGGCCCAATAAAGCTTTTCTGTTTGCTTGGTGAAAAAATTAAAACTAAACTGCTTACAGGGACTATCGAACCACTTTCCCGCTTGATTAGCGGAGTTTCTCCGCTCGTTCTGTCTGCACACAGTAAGCAATCTCCGCTTGATGCTTCGGTCAGACTTTGCTTCCAATTAAAACCGCTTACCAAAAATATTTTTTCATTTCCGCATGCCTAAGCGAGAAAAAAACAACTCGGCTAAAAAAACACTCCAACTACTTTTTCAAATTTTATTATTGAATATTCAATTGGGTAATTGAAATTGTTACAAACTAGAAATGCCTAATAACAAAAACAAAACAAAAATAACAGGAAATTAAACTTTTGAAATTTTCTCCGCTTGGGACAAATTTCCGCTTGCATAGCGAAAAAACACGATCGTTAACAAAAGAAACACTTAAAAAAAACGTTTTGGAAAGTTTTCCGCTATTAAGAACTCGTCGTCGTGACGGATATGGTGCACTCTCCGATCTTCCTCATGGAGCTGGTCTCCAACAGTCCTATGTGACTCAAGAACGACTTGGCGGTGGCGCACGACAATTCCGTGTTTTCCGGACGTTCCGGTTCCATGTTGATTTCTACCAGCGGTTCCATTAGATTTGATTCTACCGCACTCGGATGGTCCTCGTTCTAAAAAAAAAAAAATGCACCAGCCTTTGAAGCGATGCTTTTTAAGTGAAGACACTTACGTTGTCTAAAGGCAAAATGTGTTTCGTCAGGTACTCGATGTCGCCGTAGGGCATGTTGGTGATGTCGTAGTTCTCTTTGGGGACGGACGGGTTGGCTGAGGGGGCGGCGTTGCGCGCGACAGTCCGGCTGGCTGGAAAATTCACGAACTCAAGTTATAATGTATACAACCCCCGCTGAGTTGGAAAACCCTTACCGAGGGGATTGATCCGGGGGCGTCCCCGTGGCCGCTTGAACAGCGGCTTCGGCGCTGAAACGAAACAAAACAAAATTGAAATCCGGCTCGAAGGACCAAATATCGACGCCTTACTGGGCGGGTATTTCCTAGGTCGACCGCGTCCCTTCTTTTGCGGCACCGCCGCCGCCGGCGTCGGCTTCGGAGGTTGCGGTGCTTCGACGACTGGTTTCGGAGGGCAGTCCTCCCTCGTGATGGGTCGCTCCTCCTCTTCGTGATCCCCCGACGAGGCAAAAAGTTTCACGTGACCTATGGTCTAAAAAATGTTTCCCGTGAACATCCCGAGACGCCCAAGCAATGAAATGGTCCAGTGTCTTACGTATAAGGAATCCGACACCAAGTCGTCGGGGTAAGGGTCAATCATCTCGTGCGCTTTGCGCACGTGCTGCTTCAACTTGTCGGGCCTGGAGAACGCCTTATCGCACAGGGTGCAAGGATAGGGCCGTTCCCCGGTGTGCACCAGCTGGTGCCGTGTCAAGTGGGAGGCCCGCTTAAAGCTGCAACGTGACCAGCTGCTTCATATTATCGAAACGGAGCACTAAATACCTGCTGGGGCACAGTTCGCACTTGTATTTGCGCTGCTTCAGTGCCCATGCGGTCCTTTTGGCGCTTTCCGGTGATAGGGGAGTGCTAGGCGTCTCCGTCGGCGACAAGGCGGCCGACTCGGGGCTGCTCGTAGACGTCTCGTTATCTATAATAAAAAATATTTTTTAAATATCTCCAAATACCACATAGCAAATATGCCACTCTACGGATTAGTTGTGAGCCTCTAGTAACTCCGCCTCCAAGCATGTAACTATTACCTCAGGATGTTGATTTATTTCAAATCCGCCCATTAAAGTGTGACCTAAACCCGCCCCTGGGAACTTTTTGTGCATTGACTCCGCCCCTTGGGGCGTGCTCAACTGTCATTTGATCTAATCCCGCCTCTTTTAGTTTCGCGCCCCTGGGAATAATTACGCACGCCATTTTACATGAAATGTTGAATGTATCACCACCTTACAAATGGAAAGTGAAATTCGAAGCCCTCAATTACCTACGAATTTCCTGACCGATTTCTCGGCGGCGGTAGCGGCGGCGAACAATTTGGCCGACTGCACGTTCTCATCTTCCTCGCCGAAATTCACCGCCACCCGTTTCAGTCCCTTGAAGCGAGTGTCCCTGCCGGTGGGAGATTTCTGCAAGCAAGCACGCACCATAACACCCCAAACAATTTTGATAGGTTTCCGACAATTTTTTTTCTTTTCTATAAAGATAATAGATGTAATGGATTTTAGTTGATGTTTGGTTGTTTTCCTGTAAAGGGTTTTAATAAGGAAGCTGGATATTTTGGTAGAGAATATGTTGGTGCTAACAATACATCTAAGAATCTAAGGATGACTTGTGAATCTTAGAAAGTCCATAGAAAAGAGGAATTTTAGAGTTGTGATTGTTGACAGATATTTTCACGGATTCTAATAGAGAAGAAGCTTGAACATCACATATCAAAAGTTTTTAAAAAATATAAAGTTAAAACCAGATTTACTCTTAATATCTTCCACGAAATCCTGTTTGAAATACCACGAGTTTACAGAAATCCATGCATATGCGTCCAATAATACATTGGAGAGACCGGACGAAAAATATCAACCAGATTACGACAAAAAACTCATCAGGAGTTGCCGAACACAATCACGAAACCGGGCATCAAATTTTATTCGATAAAACTAAAATTCTTGCATGTAATCAATTCTTCTATCCAAGAAAAATCCGAGAATCCAAAGAAATTTCCAGTTGCAGCTAAGCTTTGGAGAAGGCGCCAGGATTATTATTTATTTTATTTATTTATCAACATCCGACGCAGCGGGACTCCAAATTATAATAATAAATAAGTAGTTGATAAGTTTAACGGAAAAGTTACCAAATTTTGAAATGAATATTAACGGAAACCATGGCTATATACGAGTATATATATATATATATATATATATATATATATATATATATATATATATATATATATATATATATATATATATATATATATATATATATATATATATATATATATATATATATATATATATATATATATATATATATATATATATATATATATATTTATTAATTTCACCTAAAATGTGAATATTGGAAAAACGGAGAGATTTTAAATTCTTGAGATCAGGAACAAAAATTATCAAATAAATTATATTGCGCTGGGTGCTTTGTTAAAAACAATCCATTTTGATAGATTTGCAACTTATTTTTTCGTATTTCATAATTACAGTATTTATATTTTTTTCCTTACTCTTTCTTACAGGGACTTGAATTATTGGAATCGAAATCGAAATAATAGAATATGAATTTTAATAAGCTCTACAATAACCTCACTTTTAATTTACCTTTCTTTTCAAAATATGACACAAACTAAACACATAAAAGCACACAATGAACAGTAAACCACGTTTTACTTTTTTCATCTAAAGACTGAAAGACATAAGCACTTCAATCTGCTCAACTTTGGGAGTTACTGAGTCGCGCTACAGCTGCGATATAACGGTACTTAATTAATGTTCATACGATGAAAAGCAAAAGGTTTGCCATTACCAGATATTACCAATGAAAAATCTGTTGCAAGTAGAGGAAAAAGTTATACATGAGGTAAGACATTTATTCAAAAAATGAATGGATTTGTGGATGTAACAACAAAATGCTCTGTACTGTTTTCCCTGCTGCTTGGTGGCGGAACACGGGGTCGCCAATCTTGAGCATTTATGTTTGAAAATAAAATGACATGAAAATTCTAAAGGCCACATTCATAATTGTATGGAATTTGCATTATTCGGGTCAACCAATATTAGGGCTTAATTAGATTCTACTTATTCAGTAAATATATAGAAACCTAATGAACATATGCCAAAGAACAGATATACTTTACCCAAAATTATTAATTGCATTAAATTTTGCGGAACTTTTGAACTGGCTCCCAGAGGACCATTTCCGAGAACCCCGGTATATTTTGGGCAACTCTAAGTGAGCAGCTAAAACATTCTTCGATATTTAAGTGCAATTTAAAAGAAATTCAAAATGATCGGTTACATGCATGCTTGAAGTTTTGTCATGAATAGTGTTGGGGCTGGTCAATTGACCACTTCTTGACTGACTAGCTAAAAAGTGTTTCAAATAAAATTTTTCAATTGTAGAATGCTATCTGTCATCATTTAGTAATAATATGTGTTTTATTCGGGAATTCCAATAATAATATCGGCTCTATTTGGTTCCCAGAACGACGACGTTACGCACAATATAAATAAATAAATATAAATTTCATTTTTCAACAAATAAATGAGGACATTAATAATTCCAAGTTTTTGGTTAACGTAAGTTTTTTTTGCAAAGAAATGCAGAACACCTTAGGATTTTTCCCAACACGACGACGCATCGTCGACGTACCTCGTCGCAACTGACGCCCTTCACTTCGAGATCGTCGACTAAGTCGTAAAAATTGCCCATCGTGTCGTTGGCGATTTCGGTGCTGCCCCTGTAAATCAGCTCGACGAGGCTGGCCATCAGGCCGCACGTGACCCCGTGCATGACGTAAGCGACTTGAGGTTCGGTGTGCGCGGTGAATACGCGACGGAAATATGCGCTCGACGCTGCCAGCACCACCTTGTGGGCTTTCACCGAACCGTCCCTGCAGTGGATCGTCACGTCGGTTAACAATTGCTCTTTAAACAGCTTCCTGAAGATGTTCTCGAGGTTCTCGATGTGGCGGTCGCTGAACAGCCGGACTGACTTCGTCGACGGCGTCTTCATCTGGGGGACAAACGTGGCCATTACGTGATAAGGGAAAATCTCAAAATGGGTTAGTTACTGGCGCTACAAGTCCTACAAAACTGCGTAATCTCGAATTGAGCAAATGCTATTTCAAGTAGAATATTTAGACATTTGAAAAATGTAATCGAAACCTGGTAAAAATAGGCGAACTTACATACAGTGTGTCCCACTTAAGAGACTGTAAAATTTTTGTTTATGATTCGATTTTGATCATTTTTCCTTGAAAAATGCACTATATGTTTGTTTTTACATCAACCGAGAGTCATGACTCACTGGGATTTATTTTTCACGTCAAATATCGAGAACCAATTCTTATTCAGGAATACATAAAATCTAACTATGCTAATTTCCATGAAGTTCGAATACAGGGTGCTCTAAATATTACGGGGCCTCGCTTAAGCATTACTCCCGTAGAATGTTTATTTATGGCTCAATTTTGATAATTCTTTTTTGTTGGATAGATTTTACTGAAAAACATTAACGATTTGCTTTAAATTAAATATGATTAGACAGGATTAGATCTGAACTAAACATACTTTACAACACTGTATTTTTTTGATTAAAAAAATATCAAAATTGATTGACGTCTGTTTCCTTTGTAAAACCAAGTTTTCCATGGAGAAGCGAATATTCGAATGTCAAATATACTAGTTAATTTATGTTTTCATTTTGTTTACATTATGCTGTTGTTTTAATACGATACTAAAAAATAAATGTCCCTTAAAAAGCCTTTTTTATCATTATTTATGAAATTTGTATAATTAAAATTTGTGAGATCTTAAAATCACATACAAAATAATAGTTTTTTACAACTTTGGTCATTGGTCTAGTTACTTTTAGATAGTCCTGGATACGAATCTGTTATCATTTTCAATTTGAAAAGATCTCTAAAAGCACTTCTTGATTTTCCGATTCAAAAAACTCTGTCAGTGAGCCATGAATGTAGTCGGAGCTATATGAAAAAAACCAAACGGTTTTTAGTAAGATCTACCCAGCACAAAAGAATTATCAAAATTGGGCGATAAACAAACATTCTACAGGAGTAATGCTTAAGTTTTATGTTGTCCTGAATATGTATTTGTTGACGCTTTGTTCTTAAAGAAATCCCTTATAGACCTTCTCGATATTTGACATATGGCATTAGGTTGCTGTAAAACAAACATAAGGTTTTAGTGCGTTTTTGAGAAATCTATCCACCAAGGGAAAGGTATTAAAATCAATCCGTAATCAAAGATTACAAAATACCCTCTATTAAAACATTATAGTAATTATTATAGTTGGGTTCTAAGTAATCCTGAATAGGAATTCGTTGCCAATTTATTTTTTTTAACTCTAATAGTACTTTCCCTCTTCTCTCTCTTTTGTTAAATAGTCCCAGTTGGCCATGACTTTAAGATGAAGTAATAGACAAAACAAGGTTTAGTAGTTCAGAGATCTCTCCAACAAAAAAAAATAAAAATCGATCTATGAACAAAGATTTCACAAGGGTGTACAGTTCACACTGGGACGGGACACACTGTATAGAAAATTAATCAAAAATCACTCGTGGATAAATGACCTTTCTGGAGCCTAATTCTATTTTATTAGTACTTATTGTCATACAGAAAATTCGTTTTTAAATCAACTAACCACTTCTTAATTGACTAGTCAAATTCGACTAAAATGTTTTAAATACCATCTTCCTAGGAAAATTTCAGAAAAATGTTATTACTTAATCCTAATTGTGCGATAATAAAAATTCGTGGAGTGTGAACCGACTGCAATGTTGAGATCTGCTTAAAAAAGTTTTGTTTTAAAATAGCATGTCATTTTTTTCCCGTATACGAGTGATATACGATGAATTGCTCCACCACTCATTATAACCCAACTCACGAAACGGCTCTGACATGCCCAGTTGAATTTGGTGTGCCTTGTGCTAGAGATAGCTGGCGGTCAAAACACAGCATCGAGAGGCGACTCTCCATAATTAACACTTTCGTAAGAGAGAAGTTTTAAAGGTTTGGTAAACCAAATGTATGGAACCTGTTTCAAGAAGAAGCAAGGCAAGGAGTTAATTTAGGAACTTGAAGTTGATCTAAAAAAAATAAATATAAATTTGAATGTATTTTTTAAATTGTATTTTTTATAATTATTTCACGACCCTAATTACGGTATTTATTTTTGAAAACTGTGCTGGAAGAAGAAAGAACTATCTTCAGTCCAACATAAAAATATATAAACCTATCAATTTGACAGCAGTAAAAAATATAATGATTTTAATGACTCTATCAAAACTAAATGAAACCGAAAAATTGAAAAAAAGATGTTTTAAAATGCTCTAAGTTCAACAAACTTCATAAAAAAAACTTTTTTTCTGACGTAGAACCTAAAACATCGAGATTTATAAAAAAAGTACAAATTTTTAAAACAACCGAATCTCATTTCGAAAATTTTATTTCATATTATATTCCACTAAATATAAAACATTTCTTTGCTAATTTTGCCTGTCGAAATTTGACTAAAATTCGATACAAAATTTTTAAAATAGTTAATTAAATTTAATTAATCGAGTTAATTTAATATAATGAATTAAATTAAATTAATTTAATATAATTAATATAGCGGTATTGCCACCGTGCCGGAGCCTAGGTGTAGTCGGTTCCTGCTTTGCTAGCGTTAGTACAACCCAACAGGAAAATCTTTAACAAATATGCGTGTAGACTAAAATTTAAAAAATATAATTTTCCAAAAGTATTTACAATATAGCAACAGTCCAAAAAATATTATTTTACACGATTCCAATAAACTGATTTTTGAAATTTTAAAAATCGCTCGAACTATTTCAGTCCCCCCCCTTTTTCTAGGTCAACGTCGCCCCCCCTTCCCCCCCATCAAGATCTATATTTTCCATACGGGCGCGATTAACTGTAATTTAGGCCGAGCGCGCCGACTATAATTACTAATAACGCTAAATAAAAACTTAATTATTATTGCGGGTCCCCCGTAATCGCAACTTTCTTGACGCGAAACGATTAGGGAGAGAGCGAGAGGGAAAGGGAGAGGGAGTGAGAGAGAGAGGCGAGCGTATCATTAGACGCATACGCCGTACCAACACCAACGACGTATACAGGGTGTCGCAAATTCGATTCTCACCATCGAGGTCGCAGTATATCAGCGAGAGAGAGAGAGAGAGAGAGAGAGAGAGAGAGAGAGAGAGAGAGAGAGAGAGAGAGAGAGAGAGAGAAATGTAAAGCTAGATAACAATTGAGAAAATTTTTATGTATTTCTTTTCTTTTTCCTTTATTTTAAAAATATATATAATTTCCCAAAGAATGAAAATAACATTTTAATAAAAATTGAATTATTTACAATAAATAATTAAAATTTAATTGTAATGATGTTTCTGATTCTCAAACAAATGATACGATAGCCGTAGCCTTTCTCCTTATTATAAAAAAAATAAGTAATATAATTAATTCATAATTAACCATTAATTTAAGACGGTGTTTTAATACTTAAATGCTTAAAATACAATTAAATTGTCAGATAATTAAAATAGACTTTTAATTAAATTTTAATTACTTACAATGGATTATTAAAATTTTATTAAAAGAAGCATTTTAATCCTCTGTTTTTTTCCCATAAAAAAATATAATACAATTTGTTAGAAATAATTAAATAATTAAAATTTAATTAATACGATGTTTTCAATTCTCCAACATAGGAAATAATTTTTTTTGTAATATTCAGCGGAATTTTTGTAAAGAACAAGAACCTGATGCCACAATAAAATGTCACTCGTCTAAATACGACTTGAAAAAATAAAGAGTTGTGGACACCCCGTATATACGTATCTCCTAGTTAAAAAAACGCGAAAATCGGGCGTCCGTCACATATTGGGCAGACAGTACGTCACAGGGAAACTTATCGATAAAGTAAACTAAAAACGAACGTAATCGGCGGGGACCCCGATATTAATATAACGCGTATTAAACAAACAGCAGCTTAGTAATAAATACTTTGAACGTTACCTTGCGAGCGGCGAGCCGATTATAACCCAAACCGAGGTGACGCCCGACGTAAAAAATAATTAATTATTTAAAACGTGCCACGGGCGAGACGGAACGAATCGCAAAATATTTTTAAATAATTATTTTAAAGAAAATAACGGCGTGGGACGCGGCGCTATACACGGAACGAGGCGGCCCGCACGACTACCCCGCCACCCGGGGGGGGTCTCCGCCGTCGTATCGATTAAGCCCCCTCCTAAAATGCACAAAATACCCTCTGGAATTAATTTGGGAGGGGCCGCGGCCGCGACGTTAGAGGGTTCTCCCTCCCGCGCCGTCAGGAATTTTGCCTTTAATAACGACGTTTTGCAATTTTCGTTTTTTTTTGTTTTTTTTTCCGCCCGATTGTTATTGTTGCGGGCAAAAAAAAACGACTTTTATTTTTAGAATTATATTTAAATATGCTCAAGGTCGCGGGTACGTACGAAATAGACGGGAAGGCGATTTGCAATAACGTTGTTTTAATTTTTGCCTAAGCGCTTGGCGATTAAATAACGCAGATATTATTTTGTCGTCGACTAGGCGGCTCAACTAACTATTGTTAGCTTAACCGCGTTTATAATGGTGAAATTTATTTATTTTTCTCGATCTCGTCCCATATCCGTAACGAACCGGGCATGTTTTCTTATATTTTATCTAGAAATAAGTACCTACCACGTTGTCTCTCTTACGATTATTTACTTAAATAGATACTCTTTTTCAAATACCTTTCTCCCCACGGTTGCAAACAAAACTAGGAAAGTCAAAATTAATATAAACTCACTCCAAGCTGAGCTAGTTACCTGATAGTCTAACAGAGTTACTTAAATAATTGAAAAAAAATAAGATTATCAATTTTGTCAACTAACCAAAACTACCGTTTGTTGCCAACCAGTGTACCATTCCGAAAAGCACCTAACAGTTTTCATAAAAAAAAGAGTCCGCGAGTCAATGTTATAATTATTCGAAATCGATAAACATAAATAAGCAATATTCGATTACGATATCAACGCCATGTTGGACCAGCACTCCCTATAATCGATAATTAAACATTTTGCGTGAGGAGAATGCATTTAGCCACAATAACCCGTTATCTCAAGTCAGGTCTTTATTCCTGTCATAACTGCGGGACGACCACCACATTGCAACAAGTTGCGCAATCAACGCTACGTTGTCTATGTTCTACGTCTAAAATTATTAGTGCCTTTTTGCACCGACGTTTCTATAAATCGCCAGTCGTCTGCGTTCGTATGCAACCAACATCGCGGCGCTTTTGAAATGAAAAACAGTCATCCGCAAGGATAGCAGTCGTCGCATGACCAGAAAAATATATGCAGTCGTTTAATCTAATCACCACGCTCACCGAATTGTTTAAATAAATGGAAAATTTCATATAAAGTAGCGCGGGCAACCGACCAAAGCCAGTTCTGTGCAACGGAATCCCTTTCGCTCTACGTAAAAACAGTCGCTAGCAAATCGCGTTACCGAAAGTGCCGATTGGGGGTTTTAGTGTCGAAAATAGTTGCTATACATCTTAATTAACAGAGTTGCCCTGTGGTTTGCTTCACGATGGCGTACTGTATGCGAGTTTTGCATCGCCAAGTAAGATACTTGTGACCGGTTAAATCTTTCAGGATTATTGTGGGATTTTAGTAATTTTTTCAGCTGTTATGTAACATATTTATTAATTTATTAACTAGTCGATTTGGGTATCTTTTCTTTTTTGAAAGCTTAAACGTTACCCAGGTTGAGTGGTATTTAATTATCATTTTGTTTTAGGGAAGCAAAGCCAGCAGCTTGTTCTTAAACGAAGTGCAAGTGCGATGTTTCCACATTTCACCATTAGCGGCTGCCGCCGTAAAGACGGCAATGTCCAAATTTGATCCCGAACCGTTGCCCTACGAAAAGCTTCTTAAAAACCTAGAAATAGTCAAAAAGCGGCTAAATAGACCTTTGACTCTGTCGGAGAAAGTGCTCTATTCCCACATAGACCAACCCGAGACGCAAGTAAGCCCTAAAGAGTTGAATTTGTACTTTAACCTTAACGAGTTTGCAGTAGACTTTGATTTGTTTTTGTTGTCGACGAATTTAAACAAATATCGTTTGTTGACCTTTTCACTGCATTTCTTGTGTTTTGTTTTTTTTTGTTACATAATTCCGAAAGAGTTAGGTTAATATTTGACTTTTTTGACATTGACGTCATTTGTTTTTGATCAGCTGGCATGGAGCGCGACGGTTTGACCAAGTATTTGGATTCATAAATAAGCGTAACCTATTTATCGCATGCCAAATATTGATTTAATTTAATTTAAATTAAATTGTGACAATTATAGACGAACTAACCGGTAAACACCGCCGTTATGCCCTTTATTATTTCTAGCGTTCGATCAGGGGTTATTTAAACGCAGTTTTTTATTTTGGCATGAAAAATTAATCTGTGGGTATTTTTCTTGTTTTGCAAAAAATAATTGCTATATATTAAATTAAAAGTTAGATAATGCCGCGTCTCTTATTATATTATACATTTTCATTTCGCATGGTTTCTGGTGAATGTGTGAGGTGGCCGGATTTTTAGATGGGCAAAATATCGTAATATTTTTTTATTTTTATCATAAGTACAATCTAATGATATAAAAGAATGTATAATATTTTATTACTTGACATATTTTTTATTTGAGTGAATTTTTTTCAGTAGATTGCTCTCAATTCAATATTGTGAAAATCTTCACTTCAAATATTTGTCAAATTATATTTGGCACACAAAATGGCTTTCAAAGTTTCAACACTTAATTTTAATTTTTCTGATGTCCACACTTGATTGACTAGAAAAAACGCGTTCAGTGGCAGCGTTAGTTCCAGGTAAAGATAGAGCATATGTTTTTAATACATTATTGTAAGGAACTTAGTTTGTTTCCAAATGTTTAAATATTTCTATTTGTTTTCTACTGTCATTTTTTTCTGATGCCAAATATGACAAATACAGTCTAACTGGCAAAGGCAATATGTTAGTCGTCGTAGCCCGTAGGATTCTTAAAACGCAAAACAAATTGAAGGATTCTTAGAAAAGGACGTCTGGTCACCTTATGAATGTGTTATGATTTCATTTATATGTAAAATGGTTCAGGCATTGGCAAATCAATAAAAAAAAATAACTATAGGAAATAGAACGTGGCAAATCCTATCTACGTCTGCGTCCCGACCGCGTGGCCATGCAGGACGCGACCGCGCAAATGGCCATGCTCCAGTTCATCTCGAGCGGCCTGAAAAAGGTCGCGGTCCCAAGCACTATCCATTGCGACCACTTGATCGAAGCCCAGATAGGAGGCGACAAAGATCTGGCGCGGGCCAAGGACCTCAACAAGGAAGTCTACGAGTTTCTGAAAACGGCCGGCAATAAATATGGCGTCGGGTTCTGGAAGCCCGGATCCGGAATCATTCACCAGATCATACTCGAAAACTACGCGTTTCCCGGCTTACTCATGATCGGTACCGATTCCCACACGCCCAACGGTGGCGGCCTGGGCGGCTTGTGTATCGGCGTGGGCGGAGCCGACGCCGTCGACGTCATGGCGAACATTCCCTGGGAGCTAAAGTGTCCCAACGTCATCGGGGTACACTTAACTGGCAAACTATCCGGCTGGACGTCACCCAAAGACATCATTCTCAAAGTCGCGGATATTTTAACCGTCAAAGGTGGCACCGGGGCTATCGTCGAGTACTACGGGCCCGGTGTCGACTCCATTTCTTGTACAGGTACCAGATTCAAATGCAGTAAAAAAAAAATACACACCTTCGGCGTTAATATCCGGCTCGAAGGACCAAAACGCGACGTGTTATTCCAGGCATGGCGACGATTTGCAACATGGGCGCAGAAATCGGCGCAACCACGTCCGTGTTTCCGTACAATCAACGCATGGCCGATTATTTGAAAGCCACGCGGCGCGACGACATCGCCAAAGAGGCCGACAAGGTACAAAAGGTGTTGCTGAACTCCGACGAGGGTTCGCACTACGATCGGGTGATCGAAATCAATCTGGACACCCTCGAGCCTCACGTGAACGGCCCGTTCACGCCGGATTTGGCCAGTCCGATCAGCAAATTGGGTCAGAACGCGAAAAAGAACGGTTGGCCTGTCGATATCAAAGTCGGACTGATTGGGTCCTGCACCAACAGCTCGTACGAGGACATGGGTTGGTCTTTCGAGTTTTCGAAGGTGGCGGCTTCGATAACTGTCGTTTCGATTTGTAGGTCGCTGTGCTAGTATCGCTAAAGACGCGATGAAACACGGCTTAAAGTCGAAAATTCCTTTTAACGTGACCCCCGGGTCGGAGCAGGTGCGCGCCACGATCGAACGCGACGGCATCACGAAAACGTTCACCGAATTTGGCGGTACTGTCTTAGCGAACGCTTGCGGTCCATGCATCGGTCAATGGGACCGCAAAGACGTGAAAAAGGGTGACAAAAACACGATAGTTACGTCATACAATAGGAACTTTACGGGTCGTAACGATGCCAATCCTGCGACGCACGCGTTCGTTACATCTCCGGAACTAGTCACCGCTCTGAGCATTGTCGGAAGCCTGGATTTCAATCCACTCACTGACGAACTTACTGGTAAGGTTTTGGATACCCTGTTGTAATAGATTTCAACGTGAAAATAATTGCAGGAAGTTTCTCTGGAAAACCTGCTCTAAGAAATGAATGAATGAGTTCTTTGAATGATTAAAGACATGGTCTAACTAAGGTTTTGAGAGACACTTCTACTCTTGTCTGGTGTTTGGAGGGTTTAGGTCTGCTAGATCTTTTCCAATCTGAAGAAGTGCCGAAAACAACGTCTACTTTTCTTTGTCTCGGCGTTTTTGATAACTTTTTCTATTTTTTATTTCGTCTAGGTACTCGCCTAAGATTCTAGGTGCGGGAAAACTTCGTTTACTGTCCTTTTGACCACTTCGTATTTTGCTCTTTGCATTGTCTAAAATGCTCTATGGAATTAAGGATCTTCAATTAATCAAAAATGCGTTTAGTGCTTTTCCATCTTTAAAACTAAAGTAGTTTGGAAAAATTATTGCATCTCAGCTTTCTGTTTTGTCTATACTTAGTGTTACTTTTTACAAAACTTCTGGATTCCTCCTGCGTCGGTTTTTGCCGAGTCGAAATTGCTGACGTTTCGCCAATCATCCTGTTGGCTTCTTCAGAGCTTGACTGAAACTGATTGGCGAAACGTCAGCAATTTCGACTCAGCACAAACCGACGCAGGAGGAATCCAAAAGTTTTTGTAAAAAGTATTACAGTTCTTCGAAAAATACACTTGGTGTTGTTTAAAAAAATTTTGTACTTAGTTTAAGCTTCTCTGTCTTGGGTTTGTTGAAGAACTTAATCTGCCATTCAGTAATAGCAAAAGGTCTTAGTGCTGACGACTAGCAATTCAAGGTTTGCTTGAAGGTGGTAGAAGAGGATGCAGTAGACTGCCATTTTACTATTTCCGACCTTTATACCAGGTCCTTCGAAAAAAATACATTTAAATCAACAATCCCGGAACGTTGTGCAAAAAAACCTAAAGGCAATGGCAGTTCGACAATCCTTTGGTATTTCTAGAAGTGCAAGCACTCCGTTTGAAAGACCATATTTTTCTTTGATTTGTCGACGTTCTCTTCCTACCAAATTCGTGTATCATCTTTCTTTTTTCTCCAAGAGCAGAAATTTTGAAAGTGACACTTGACTTGACCTGGTCTCGGGTCGCACCTAAAATTTACGATTTCAGGTGCCGACGGTAAGAAATTCAAGTTGTCGTCACCCTACGGAGACGAGTTGCCCAGCAAGGGATTCGATCCCGGTCAAGACACCTACGAACATCCCGTTGCTGACGGCAGCAACGTCTCCGTCAAGGTCGACCCGAAATCCCAACGTCTGCAGCTCCTCGAACCGTTCGACAAGTGGGACAACAAAGACATGGAAGACATGGTCGTCCTGATCAAAGTCAAAGGCAAGTGCACTACAGACCACATCTCGGCAGCCGGGCCTTGGCTCAAGTATCGCGGCCACCTGGACAACATCTCCAATAACATGTTCATCGGGTGAGTCACGTGACCTCTTCGTCTCTATCCCATCGGTCTGGACGGGATGGTTTTTCTTTTACAGCGCGACGAACGCGGAAAACGGCGAAATGAATAAAATCAAGAACCGACTAACGGGAGAATGGGGCTCCGTGCCCGACGTCGCCCGTTACTACAAATCCAAAGGTGTCAGGTGGGTCGCGGTCGGAGACGAAAATTACGGCGAGGGCTCTTCGAGAGAGCACGCGGCACTCGAGCCCCGACATTTGGGCGGACGCGCCATAATCGTCAAATCGTTCGCGCGGATTCACGAAACTAACCTCAAAAAGCAAGGTCTGTTGCCGTTAACGTTCGCCGATCCCAGCGATTACGACAAGATCCAGCCTACCGATAAGATCAGTCTGAAAGGTTTAAAAGATCTAAAACCCGGCAAACCTGTGGTGTGCGAAGTGAAACACGCCGACGGATCGGTGGACAACATTTACCTGAACCACACCTTGAACGACTTGCAGATCACGTGGTTCAAGGCGGGCAGCGCGTTGAATAGAATGAAGGAGTTGTCGGGTAATTGAGGCGGAGAATTTTTAATGGATATTCCGGGATAGAAGGAACTCGTTTCTGGAGTTAAGGCTAGTTTAAGTAGCGCGAAACGATCGGATCCGGCGCCGCCCCGCGTTTTAGGGAAATACCGTAATTTAAGTTCTATTGTACAGACGTTTTGAGACAATAAAAATTTATTTATGTCGTTTGGTTACGTTTTATTTCGCAAGCGGCAGAATCCCAAGCTCCTCGATTTCAAAGTCTAGTCTAAAATAAACAAACATAAAGTTATTATGCCTCCAAAGGTTAAATTTTTCTCTTATCTTGTTCTATTAAACGTAGAACGTAGACCACGTTCACGATGTCTCTGATCTTTCTCGATATTTGTGCTACATGGGGTAAATCATCCATTGTCTTGATAATATTCAGAAGTAGTCTGTTGTGTCTTCGAAGAAGTTCTGCATTTTAGGTTCTTGTGGTCCAGGATATTTTAAGCATTCTCCTGTATGTCCACATTTAAAATGCTTCGATCTTATTTCTTTTTCTTTATTAAGCGTCCATGTTTCGCATCCATACATAAGAATCGACCATATGTAACATTTTACCAACTTTTCTCGTTTTGATATTTAGTGTATTATTTGAAAGCAACGCCCTGAACTTCTGAAATGCATTTCTTGCGTGTTCTATGGGTCATCTTATTTTACATGGAAGGAATTATATCTTTTTCTTTCACTTTTTCTAGGTAGAACAACAAAAAAGGGAAATAGCGTTTTTCTATCGTACTCCTGTGCAATTTTGCAACAATTTACGATATCCCATATTTCGTAGTTTTTCATTTAGGGGCCATTAAAGACACACTCTATATGTTACTGAAAAAATGCTAAAGGTAGGGGTTATAGCCCCCACTTTTAATGGTTCATGAATTTTTCCAATAGCTTAAATGGTTTTCAAGATAATACTTTTTTTCTGAAACCATGCAGTACATCGTAATAGCAAACCACGTCATGGCGTCTAGACGAAAACCGTAAATAAAAAAGTTGTAGCTCTTGATGCTGCCTATAATATTGTTTAAACCAATTCGCCATATTTTTAACGAATTTTTGATTTAAGCCTAACAATAAATAAAGTACAATTTTCACGGTCTTTTAGATTTTTGTCCATAATTAAAAAACTCTGTATGTAAATAAAAGTTATAGCCCCGGATCTTTCGCGTTTCCTGGTTCGAAAATTTTGCCGATCGGTTGAATAGTTTTTGAGAAACTCGTGTTTTTCTGGAAACCAAAATAACCAAAGAAATTTTTTTTTTAAATACTTAGTGATATTTGATTCTGCCCAATTTCTACTGTTTAGATTTAAGACACTTAATCCATGTCTTACATAGCACGGAATATCCGGAACACCCTGTACAATAGGTGAAAACCTTAAATACAATAGTTTTAACTGTCCGTACTACTGACTACTGAATCACGACCTTCTAGTTATAGACAATTTTTATTAAAAGAAGAACTCAATTTTCAGTTTATTGGGAATACCGGACACAGCCTGTATATTTTTGAAAATTGCTACGAATAAAGATTAATAGCACTAGGTCTTGTGGATCTTTTCACTCAATAACTTTTACGATTGCATATGCGGTTTCCGCATATGCAAAATAGTTCCTGACCCCCAGACCCCCAAATCGATAGCTTCAAATTTCGGACACTTATTGTGTTTCATAGCAACGTTCAAAAAACGGTCGAAAATCGAAAAAAAAAAGGTTCGATCGCGGCCATTTTAAAATATCTTATGCACACCGCGGACTGTTGAAAAGAAGCAAAGTTTAAAGCTCAAACCGTTCGGAAGCCATCAGCGAAAAACTCTGGAACAGAAAACGGAGAACAAAAAACAAAAAAATTTTTTTTTCTACACTGACCATTTCTGTACCATCGACGGTTCGCTAGATCCTACCGATACCCAGATAGAAAATTTTTATACCAGCATATATACTTTCAAAAAATTCGATTTTCCAGTCACAAGGGTGTAGTGACCATCCTCTAAATAACTTTACAAGTTACTAAATATCACTAACTGAAAAATTACCTAACCTCAGACTGTGTTGAAAATACGAGTTATCCCATAATAAAGTTTATAAAATGTGAAGAAATTAACTTACCGTTTCACAAGTCTTAGGGATTATTTTTTCTAACTCAATTTCATTAAGTCCAAAAACTACCAACGTAATTTTTCGGTTGGCAGCAATGAAACTACTACAAAAATTACCAAATCGCGGCAACTTCTCGCCTGCAATTTGAAGTATTAGAACAAATTTTAATATGATGCAACTCGGTTGTATGCAATTAATTGGTCCACCAGAATGGCTCAAGGTTATGCAGCTTTTGTAGTCACAGCAATAAATACTCAGAGAGAGTGAAAAATTTCGGTGCTGCCTCGTACTAATGTCAGTCAAAAAATTTTGTTTCTAAGTGTATTTTTATTTAATGCGGCCCGATTTTTGCCTAAACACGCTGTTCAAGCCACATTTCTAGTAGCGATAACTGTTTAGACAACTAAACATTACGACAACTGCGGTACACTTGGCAACACTGTAACATATTCGACTTCATTTTTGTTCCTTTAAACTTTCGGTGTACCTTTGGCGAAATATTCTGTACTGTATAAGGGTACTTACCAGTAAAATGTCCGATAGTCTCTACACTTTTAGTCACAATCAAAATATCAGTCTAAAATCTTGATACTTAATCATTACTCGCACTTAAGACTGAAATCGCGAAACTTTGGTTTGAAATTAAGTGGTTGGTCAAACAAATGACAGTCAAGGCGGCTGTGGTAAAGGATAACAATACAGGCGCGTTCATTAATGACATAATGTTCATTTCGTTAAGTAATTGTAGGAAGAAATATAAATTATTGTCTAATAAACATATAACATTAATTAAAGTTTAATTTCAACCAATTGACTATATAGACTGATTGCGAAAATATCCGAAATTATTCTTTAGGCACCAGTTCTCGATTTCCTAAGAAAGCTCTATACATCTACGAAAAAGTGTAAAATTAAATATAGACTAAAGTGATGCCAGATTTATATTTACATAAAATTTTGTTTTAGAAAGCCCTCTAGAGATATATGTTTTTAATTGCAAAATATGTCAAAATTTTGAAAGTATCCCAATTCAAGTAAAATTTTAGTACTATCCTACTGTCGAATGTGTCTCGTAACTTATATGGTAGGACAGCCTTCCGCCATGGTTTAGGAGGAATACGCTGTTGCGAAACTAGTTGCTTGATATAATTGTGCCCATTTTTTACATAGGCAATTACTTGTTTGGTGAAATTGAAAAACCAGTTTTTAAAAAAATATATATACTTTATTAACCGTTTTTATTGATTTTTTCTATTATTTTACTTAAAAGTTTGTTTTGGATTTTCATCTGGTTTATAATTTCATCTTGTTTGTTTAACTTCTGTCGCTTTAGCTCTAACACTTCATCCGAATTTTGCCATACACTTTCCAAAACCTTGAGCAAACCAGCATGAATTTCACAGGTCTTTCTAGATATTTCCAAATGTGCGTCAAGCTTCTCATTTAAATCTTTTGAATTTTTATTAATGTTATTCTGAATATGACCTAATAAATCAGTAAAATTTGGAGGCTGTGGGGCAGGCCTTTTAGTTGCGCGTTTAGCTCTTGTCTCTTCATTATCAAGCCCGTTGCATACATCAACTTCTTCATCAGATATTGGCTCCTGTCTACAAATTGCAATATAAATAGCACTGGATAATAAATGCCATACCTGACTTACTTGATGATTGTGGTTTTTTGAGAAGGTTTGCGAAGCTGTCGCAGATACCATTTTTGCATAGTTCTCCACTTGTTGTAGCATTGGTTAGCTGTGTAATTGTAACCAGCTTTCGCCAAATGTAAGGAAATTGCTTCATACATATCTCTTTTTGTTTTAAATGTTCCGTTTTCAAATAGCTCCAGGTACGATATGTGGCAATTCTGGAGGGCGAGCGTTCCTTCTTTGGTCCAATCGTGAGAAAGATTCTCTAAAACATATTCAATAATTAGCATGTAACAACATCAGCAAACCGAATACTACATACCGCTCAGATAAACAAAGCTTTGTTCACCCGAATCTTGTTCCTCCATCCACATAATGTACACCCAATTAAATTAAAAAAGACGCCAAATATAAACATTTATTTACTAATTCTTTGGTTAACAACGCACAAATCAGTTTGACATTTTCATATGCAAAGCGGAAACGCACAAAAAACTTCTTCTTTTTGGCGTGTGGAAATCAAGCATGGCCGGCATTGAAGATATTGTGCTTTTTACATTACCGGCCGGCATATATAATGCCTTATATAAATTGCTCATCTCTATAATTTATTTATGTTGTGCGTACGGGATCTATAATTAATTGGATTCTGGTAATCTTTGTTTGATAACATGGTTTGCTTTTTTGAGTATTGATTCGAGTAATTGAGTTCTTGGTGATAGTAGAATATTGTTTGCTGGTAAAAACTTATTTAATATTGACCAATAACTCATATAAAAGCGTTGCCGGTATTGGGTGAATTACCTAAAGAAAGAAAGACTATTCCCAAAAAGTCTAGGGTTATGTCCGTAAATAATGTTTTCGTATAGCATTTTGAAGAAACTAAATCAAATTTCAATAATACCCGTACGATTTAAACATCCCCCGAATCATTGGGTAATTAATATGGATGTCACTTTTTTTTAAATAAAATTTAACTCACATTTTTCGGTTTATAGTCGGTACTGCGGAAAAAAATTCATCCTATAGACAAGGCTTTGCAGCACTTCGACGATTTTTACCTAAAAGTGTTTGAAAAGAAATGGGATTCCATAAGAGAAGGTTTATTAGGAAAGCAAAAATATGTAGCAGTTGTAAACAATTATAGTGATAGAGAGGTTATAATGTCTGAATTAGAATTAATGGGGGCTCTGAATATGAGGACATTATTTACCTTAGAAAAGCAATATTTGAAAGACGAGTTTGAAAGTAAAAATAGAAAGTCGAGGTTGGAGAAAATATGGAAAATGGAAGAACAAATAGATGAAAGTCTGAACCAAGTTATTGCTGAAACTAAAGAATTTCAAGCGAACCAATTTTCACTTGAAAAAAGTTTGCAAGATGCGGAAATTGATAAGGAGAGAATGATAGACCCCCAAAACGCTCTGTCTGCTGAAATTTTGCAAGAATTTGTGCCAGCCACAAAGTTGAAAGGGCGGGAAGATTTCATTCCTGAGTCACACCATTACAACACATTTGATACATCAGTCTTTGATGTAAAAGTACAAAAAGAATATGACATACATTTCCCTGAGAACTTAAATGTCTACTGCTATGAAATTCATAATTTCAGTGACTTTAAATCACCAAAATGTGGATCTACAGGTGTCTTGGGATATTATCTCATGGACGGCGGATCTGTGTTGCCAGTTTTGGCTTTGAATTTAAAACCTGGTTGTAGTATGCTGGATGTTTGCGCCTCGCCCGGTGGTAAAAGCCTATTGGCTTTACAGACATTGTATCCTGACTCGGTGACATCAAATGATGTCTCAAACTCCCGGGTCAGTAGGATTGAGAATGTTTACCGGCAATTTTTGTATGATTTAGATGAACGTTGGCTAAAAACAGGGCGGATAAAACTCACCAATCAGGATGGTAGGTACCTGGAAGGCGAGAGATTTGACAGAGTATTGGTTGATGTGCCATGTACCACTGACCGACATTCGTTAAAAGAAAACGATAACAACATTTTCAAACCTTCCAGAATCAAAGAACGGCTGAGACTGCCAGAAGTGCAAAGTGAGATATTATTCAATGCCCTAAAATTGGTAAATGTAGGAGGAGTTGTTGTCTATTCTACCTGTACCTTAAGTCCCATTCAAAATGATGGAGTCATCCACATGACTTTGCGAAGGATTTGGGAAGAAACGGACTTGAGCTTCGTCGTGTGGTAATTTTAGTTTTTTAATTTTTTTTTTCTTAATGACAATCACTGAATATAAAACTGAAGTGCGATAAATGCCTCAGTCCTACTAAGGGAATTCTGCAATTAGCCTTTTTATGTTTTAGTGACTTGTCACCTGCACTTTTACATACGAGAAGGGTGTTCCAGATGGCCGATCAAAACTTGCTTCGTTTCGGCCATTTGGTGTTACCGATAAAGTCTCAAAACTACGGGCCGACCTATTTTTGCAAATTGCAGAGAGAAAAATAACCTATAATAAAATCCTATGCTTTTCATTGACATTCATTTTTTGTACTCCCTATATGACCCAACACGCAGGTTTCTTTAACTGACTTAAAGCGAGTGCCATTAATCGGTTTGTGTTCAGCCCGCTAGATGTCGCCTATTGACTATCGCTTGAAAGCCAGGCAAATTATGTTTGATTCTGCAGCGGCCGTGGATTATTAATTAAAAAATCAATAAATATTTTAAAAATGTACTTAATATTTGCAGTGATTCTCTTACAATATAATATTTTGTCTGTTTAGTCTTGTCACTATATTAGGCATTAGGCCGTGATATTCGACTATATATATGCGGGCTATTATCATATGACAGATATTCGACTATATATATGCGGGCTATTATCATATGACATGGCAGTCCTGTATACCGGTATGTCTAATTCCGGCAAATTGTCTACCTGTTATTAAATGGTTCTCTGAGTTTCTAGGAACATAGAATAAGAAAATTCTTATTTTTCGGGTTACAGAGTTGCAAAATTAATTGTACAAATTGGTATTTACAGAAGTGCCGTTCAAAAAATCAAAGCTTGCAATTTTATTTATTTTTTGTTATTTTTCACTTTTTTTTTAATAGAATTAAGAATTAGTTGAGCTTGAACATTAAACGAGTGTATAATTTTTTAAACGCACTAACGGAGACATTTGTCTATTTATATTGTTTATATTCTCTGGTATTGTTCAATCGTTAATTTTTTTTGTCAGTCAGAGAGGGCGGACCGGTAGTGTCTGTGGATCGTCGTCTGAAAACAAGTGTCGCTCGTCGGCAAAAGGGACGTATTATTCACCACGAAATAGTCTCAAAACATCGAGAAGCCCGTATTATAACCGTCTCAATTAATGAATGCAAGTAAACCGGAACGTATAACAATTAACGCCGACTAAATTTAATAATAATTCAACAGTCCTGAACATAAACAGCGCTCGGTCGCGCGGCGCTTAGTCCACATATCATCGCGTTTTTCAGAACCGAGTTCCTCAAATTGCTGCGATAAATTTAATTAATTAATCTAATTAACGTCGTCGGAGAATAACGCCGTAAAAAGTATTTCTCGGGACCGTAAAAAAAAGCGTACCGTAAAAATCGTATTTTACGACCGATAACGATCTCGATTTTCGTCAGTCGTTTTCGTTAGAGACGCGCTCTGTCGATTCCATGTTTAATTGCCCAAAATTAATCCCGAGTGCCAAATGGATGTAAAAGTATGATTTGAGGACAGACTGGCATGCAAAATACGCTTATCTACTCACTTCTAAAACCTACATCTAGTACTGTTTAGACAATAAAACCTTGCAACATACAACGTGGTAGGAAAAAGTATACGCTGTTTAAAAACTTGAGCATACTGTAGGGTTAAAACAAAAATGAAACATGTAAAGAGAACAAATATCATTTGTTGAGCTTAACCTCCATTCTTTTTCCAACTTCTCCATTGGAATTTGTGTAATTTAAGCTTATAAGTTTTGGCTTTGCATGATGTTTCTATTATGTAGTCCCCCCCCACCCTGGAGAATGATGGTCCCTTCCAATGTCTTTCGATTAAGGCATCATCTTAGGTTTTTGGAAGTAAGTTACTATTCATCGAGAAAATGGCCGAATGATCCTGGCAATCTTGGCCAAGAGCAGTAAAAAAACTAAATTTTTCGGTTGTATGATGTATGATGTAAGATTCTTCTTCTTGTTATTTTCGAAAATCGATGAAATCGAATTTTTCGAAAGTATCTACGCTCGTATAAAAATTTTATATCTCGGTAACGGTCCTATGGGATCGCCGTTGGAACAGAAATGATCATCAAAATTTTTTTTTTTATCTGTTTGTTCTCCGTTCTCCGATCTCCGTTTTGGTTTTTCCAGAATAACTTTCGAACCGTTGGAGCTACAAAATTAAATTTTGCCTGTGTTTTAACCCTCCACGAGGCACATAAGCTTATAAGATGAATGAATGATAATTGTCCGAAATTTGAAGCAATCGACTTCATATTTGGCACATATATGCAGATTTGCCCCGTGAATTACTAGCCGCAAATCGTAAAAAATATGGCTAATTGGTCCAAACAGTGTCATAGGCCGCATCAAGAGCTACAATTATTGTATTTGCGGTTTTCGTCTATCACATACGCTGCTCGGGATATTTGAAAAAATCCATATTGAAATCGTTATTTCGGGGGCTGTCAAGACGCGACGACATCATTGATTATTACGGCGCACTGCATGGTTTCAGAAAAAACTTATTTTCTCGAAAACCATTTACTATTTTCAAAAATTTTTTTAACCAGGACGCGTGGAAAATCCAGGTCTATAACCTCTACTTCGAACATGGGCAAAAAATCTAAATTATCATAAAAAAATCCGTTTTTGTGGGTAAATTATTGGTGATAAATGAAACTGGTGAAAATGAAAAAATGGAATGACATTTGCCGAACAAAGATGTGGAATCTCAATGTCACTATTACTATTCTACTTCGCTCCCCGTGTTTTGTATTTTGCAGTGCGTCGCGAACGAAAATGGAGCGACCAGCAGGAAGCTCGAGTTTGCACTTAATCCACGTCAAAATTTTAAAATACAGTTACGCTACATTTGTAACGTGTCTGGGAAAAGGGGTCGCTGCAGTCGCGCAAACAGGATCCTCTCGCCGCCGCGCATTGAATTTCTAACAATTTTACGGTAAAATGTGACGGATTATTCGTTATGGATGAAAGTTATTAATAGTCGGCTTGTTAATACCTTCCGTAGTCCGTGTCCGTAGCGACGTCATCGGATCGTGTAAAGTCCCCGACCGCAAATAGCGTAAGTAACGTTTCGAGCTTTTTGCCGTCCCGCTTCTGGCCCGTCGTATGTACTGTTAACGGTCAAAAAACGTTACGCTTTGTTTAACCTTAACTTCTTTGATTTCATTAATGTTTAACGCCGACCGGCTTACGTGCGCCAATTTCCGTGTTTTATCGCCTGTGAAGAAGAGGCGGTTTTTGTCAATTGCCGAGCGAAATATGTAGGGTACGTGTCGATTTTGTTTCTTTCCCTATCCGACCGTTACTTTAAGCTGCTCGTGGTTATGCTTTTTTTGTTCTGCGCCGATTTGACAATCCTGGAATGGACGCTGCGTGATAGAAAAGTGAGGCATATGTTAGGGATGGGGATTCATATCTTTCTCCTGCTCATTGATATGATTGGGGCAATGCCATGGGGTGTTCTCGTTGTTTAATTGCAATAATGGCGCGGTGCAGAAACTTGTCGTGCCCTAAAAAAAGATTTCCTTCGTCGCTTTATTTTTGAGATACAGGAAGAAACTGAACATTATCAGTTCTGAGACAGTTTCGTGTAACCGTTTTCTTTAAATTAATGGAAACTTTGTTTCTCGAATTCAATGCAATTTTTGGAATTTTTGGGTGTGGTGTCAAGAAGTTATGAGACCCTACTTAATTTTTTATATGGGACTCCTGGTGTATTTTTACTTATTCTTATTCGGCTTGTTTTCAGTTTTTCAAAACCATATTGTTGTGTAAAAATATTTCGAAGAATAAAGCTACAATTTTTAGAAATTTGATCAGGTGAAACATTTTTATTCACTCAAAAAAGGAAAATTTTAAAATTTTCTTTTAAAATTATTTATAATTAAAAAACTAAATCAATAGATCAAGATTACGATAATACTACAAATATACAGTGTCATGCCATACAAATAATAAAACGAATCAACGATTATCATATTTTCCTACTCCCTTTGTAAAATATCTAATTATACACCAATCTAGCGTGCGAAAAGCGTCACTTTACCACGTTAGTTTCTGGTCCCACGGATCCGAGACACTTCAGACATTTCCGGGAGCAATCGGATGTTTTCGGAGGTTTTATCGCACGTCTTGAATTTTAACGTTTGTCAATTGTGACGGTCCTGCGAATGTATTCGTGTTGATTTGCAAAAATGTGCCCAAAAACTAACGGTTGTAGAAAAAGTATGGTATGCAACACGTTCGGTAAACTTTTTAAGTCACTCGTTTATTAAACATTTAAACAAATTATATTAAAAAAATTAAGCACTTTTAACAGCAAAGTTGAGGCACATTCATATAAACTTTTGAATTGCTAATGTCAAATCAGTAGTTTTGCGGTTGCAGTATAATAGAGTAAGGTAGTAAAATAATGAGTGGAAAGAACAAGTAAAACAAGTCTAAGTTAAAGTTAAAGTTGAACTATACTAGACAAAGAAAAAAAAACTACTTTTTACAAAACTTTTGGATTCCTCCTGCGTCGGTTTTTGCTGAGTCGAAATTGCTGACGTTTCGCCAATCCTGTTGGCTTCTTCAGAGCTTGACTGAAACTGCCTCGTATTTTACTCTGTACCTGCTTATACTGGGTGTTTTTTTGGATGTATAGAACTTTAAGTTGGCATTACTGTTCAAGATGGCGACCGATTTAACAGCTGTCAAGTGATTTATTCTCAGTTTGGTTTGGCAATTCATCAAGAACAGACTCACCCCTGAGCAACGCTTGCAAATAGTGCAATTTTATTTCGAAAATAATGGTTCTGTGCGGAATACGTATCGCGCACTACGTCCATTTTATCGTCGACAAAATCAGAGCAGTTAATTCGATTAACCATGGAACGTTTTCGCTCCACATTTACTCTTATTGATAACTCGCATCCCCAGAGACGCCGGACGGTGCGTACAGAAGAAGCTATTGCTGCTGTAGAGCGTAGCATTGAGGAAGACCCGAATGAATCCATCCGCCATCGAGCACAGGAATTGGATCTGTGTCCATCCACTTTATGGAAGATTTTGCGGAAGGATCTTGGTTTACGTGCTTACACAATCCAACTCGTGCAAGAATTGAAGGCAAACGATCATCAAGTAAGGCGTAGATTCGTCGCTTAGCGATGAAGCGCACTTCTGGTTGAATGGCTACGTCAATAAACAAAACTGCCGCATTTGGAGCGAAGCTAATCCTCAAGTGTATGTCGAAACACCGTTACATCCAGAAAAACTGACTGTTTGGTGCGCTTTATGGGCTGGTGGGTGGAATCATTGGTTCGTACTTCTTCAAAAACGATGATGATACAGTCAATGGTGATCGGTATAGAGCTATGATTACTAACTCTTTCTCCAAGATCTTGTGATTTAACACCGTCAGAGTACTTTCTGTTGGGCTATGTAAAGTCATTGGTCTATGCGGATAAGCCACAAACGCTTGACCATTTGGAAGACAACATTCGCCGTGTTATTGCCGATATACGGCCACAAATGTTGGAAAAAGTCATCGAAAATTGGACGTCCCGATTGGACTACATCCGCGCCAGCCGTGGCGGTCATATGCCAGAAATCATATTTAAAATGTAATGCCACAAGATTATCTTTCGGATAAATAAAATTCATGTCAATCGAATAATCCATAGTTGTTTTATTGCAACTTAAAGTTCTATACATCGAAAAAAAACACCCCTTATTATATATTTTATTTATGGCTCGCTGGGTTTTAAACAGTGTTTATTAATTAACACTGGTGTAAAAGTATTAGTAGGTGTTCTGCATACAAAATTGAATTGTCAGCATCATAACCTAAATTTACCTAGATATCACATAATAGCACCACGAAGATCGTACAGCATAATCTCAAAAATGAAAACGTCTTCTCTTGTAAAGAAAAGGAAGTTAATAGCAAATTTTAAAGCGATATTTATGTGACCCAGTTTTTTTTTTGAACCCAGTTCGGTTATTTCGCACGATCAACTAAAAAAATATCGACCGACGCGAAACTCAAAATTGTTGTGCACGACGATTCGACGCACTTCGAATCAAAAATGGCCGCCGACGCAATTTAAGGTAATTTTCGATCTGCGGCTCACCTACTGAGCCAGATTCCGTTACGGAAAAGAATAATTCGACAATTGAATCGTGCGAAGCGGCAGTTTCGGCAAATTGCCGGGCAATTTCTTCGCATTGTCTAAATCGCTAATTAATTTTTATTTAAAAACGAAAATTCGGGGTTTCGAGGTCTGAGGATGTAAATTTTTTTTAATGGGAAACGACCGTCGGCTGAGAAATTTTTTTTCACCTGAGAAATTTCTCTGGACCGGTATTTTTTTTTAGAGCCACAAAAAATTACTTGCAAAAATTTTGTTTTTGGACTTAAAATATTAAAATTAATTTTAATTAATTATTGTTAGCTTTAATTAGTTGAATTATTCAAATTAATTATTACCATTAAGTTATTAAAAAAAAGTGTTTTAACTAAATTACATTAATTAAAGTATTTTTAAAAAACTAAGTAAAATATAAATATTTCACGCATTTCACGAAGAACAAAAACGATTACGAACAAGAAAAGCATAGGGCGATACAGAATGTTTAAATAATTATAATTAAAGATGGCGGAAAAATCATGTTATCTTATAAATGAAAAATGAACAATTAAACAATTACTTACTGCTTACTTAATAATTACAATAAGTATTACCAGTATAAAAACACACTTTTCCATCAGTCTTCTTAACTAAATTTAAGAAAAAACTTATGCAGTGGCTTTTTTCCAAATTTTATGTTTTATTTAGCAACTTTTGTCTCCCGCGATTTTTTTCATAATACTTAGCGATTCTAAATAAAAAAATACCTAAAGCAATGCCATGTAATGCTTTTTTCCTTACAAAACTGTAAGTTTTATGAAAAAATTGCAGGGAACAAAAAAGTTTTTAATAAACGCACATAACGAAATTTATTTTGTTCCATGTCGTTCTGTAAATTTAATTAAAAAGAATGCTGGGGTATTCCAATTCAATCCCCTCCACTCGTTAAAAGAAATGCAGAACGTATGTAGCTTCTAAATCTGTAAATTATTCTAATAATTTTTGTAACTGCGAAAGGGTACTAGATAGAGGAGTTTCCCTTTGAAAGCTGCTGTCTTTAAAAAAATAACTTTTAGGACAGACGTGAACAAACTAATGCAAAATTTATTTACCGGTCTAGTATAGTTGAAAAAAAAATCCTTCAATCACGACTTGGCTAAACCATATAACGCCCTGCACCAATCCCTTCTGAATGCGAGAATATACTTTTTTTCAAGCAAACTAAAAATAAATGTTAACTTACAGCACTGTATATCTTCCGTGCGCGGAAGGTCATTCCTATCCCTAGGAAAATATCGGAATTTACGTTTTACATCATTTTTTTACCCTAATAGCAAAAATCTTATCTTTTAGTTCGAAGAAAAGATTACGTATTTCCTCAGCTGAGGCGATCAGGATAGCTAAATATGTATAACACACGGAAACTTCATATTTATATATTTTTCGAAAAAATATCTTTTCAGATTGAGGTGCATAATTTGAACGTGAGGAGAAAGGGAATATTATTGTTATGAATTTTGTAATATTTTTTTTATGACCAAAAATAGACGTCCAAGAAAAAGAGGCCCCATAAGTCAATCATAAAATTGCCATTTTTGTGATGACAACATATGCATTTATTCAAGGGACAAGTGCAGTGTTGCCTAAATAGGAATGGTTACTATGGTAACTGTGTAAAGTCAGAGAAAATAATTCATAAGAGGTGCAACCATTGGCGCGCAAGATTAAAATTGTTATAGTCGTGTTCCCAATAGTCAAATTTAAATATTAAATAAAGTTATTAGTTAATGGAAAAATGTTTGTGTATTTCGGTAGGTGGATTCAAAACACAAATATTATGTTCAGAATGACATTAATTATTCTTTTTAAGCTCGTCACAAATAAACGTTTTTCTAGAATCTTCGAAAATACTCCACCAAACCGTTCATCCCGATGTATTATGAAAGAGAATTTTTGGAAAAACTACTCAATGAAAAAATGTATATGTTATATTAAGAAGGTACAATTTGGATATCTTCAGTGACAAATTCCCAAATTCTGCGAAATGTCGTACTTACCGTTTTCTAAGAACTTCACATTTCATAGTCAAATTAAGATAAGCTTCAGCATTAAATATTTTTTTTTCTATATTTCATAGGGATTCAATTGAACAACAACCAACACCTGACGCCGCCATACTTCCCCATACTATTATGCCTTCACCGTCATGCTTAACACTCTTAATTGTACCTACCTATTAGTCAATATTTAATGCCGCTCTTGTTTTACTCCACATTTTTCTGATTCAGTCCGATACAAACAAGTTAAACTCCATTCCAGAAGTCCATTCCATCATTTCTGTATTGTTTTGCAAAATTAAGTCTTTTTCGTTTATTTTACGATCTGTTTTTCCAAGCGGTGAACAGCTTTTTATATACAGATCTGGGATTAATTTTGATTTTTCTCTCTTGTCTAATAGTTACCGAGCCTTATTTTCAATTCTCTTTTCATTTTTATTTATTTTTTTTCTTTAATTTTTTGAGATAGCTTTATGGAACGCTTAATGTCTTTAATGTGGAAATTATTAGAGAGAGGAGCAGAGGTAAGGTGTTTTAATTCTATTTTCAGTGGCTCGGGCTGAGATAGTCTTACGGCTCTGTAAATAAGAGAGTTGATAACCTATGATCTCAGCCCGAGTCACTGAAAACAGAATTAAAACACCTTACCTTTGCTCTTCTCTCTAATAATTTCCACATTAAAGACATTAAGCGTTCCATGAAAAAATACACTTCCTTCACACGACCTTCCAATAGCAATGATGCCGCAAACAATGCTACACTTGCCACTGTGATCCTTCCTTACATTCAAAACATCACTGACCACATATCAAAAGTATAACGTCACAACCAGATTTACCACTTGTACAAAAATCTCTCAACATCTTCGGTCCGTTAGAGACAAAATTCCATTTGAGATGCTAGGAGTTTACAGCATTCCATGCATATGCAGAAAAGAATAGATTGGAGAGACCGGACGAAAAATATGAACTAGGCTCAAAGAACACGAAAGAGCCTTACGACTAAGACAAATAAACTCATCAGCTGTTGCCGAACACACTCATGAAACCGGACATAAAATTTTATTTTTATTTTTGAATCAATCATCCGAGACGGTGTTTATGCCCCTCATTAGCGCCCCCCTCAAACAATATATAAACAGGCACAGAGTAAAATACGAGGCAGTTTCAGTCAAGCTCTGAAGAAGCCAACAGGATGATTGGCGAAACGTCAGCAATTTCGACTCAGCAAAAACCGACGCAGGAGGAATCCATAAGTTTTGTAAAAAGTAGTTTTTTTCTTTGTCTAGTACAGTTCAACTTTAAATTTAACTTAGGCATTTTTTACTTGTTCTTTCCACTCATTATTTTACTACACTACTCTATTATACTACAACCGCAAATCTACTGATTCGACATTAGCAATTCAAAAGTTTATATGAATGTGCCTCAACTTTGTTGTTAAAAGTGCTTAATTTTTTTTATATAATTCGTAATAATTTAATCCAGAGAAATATTGATCTTTTCTGGTAAGTTATTTTTTTGACATTAGTAACGGTTTATCATAGTTCTATAAAACATTTTTAAAGAAATTGTTAACGTGCCTAGACTTTTGCTGGATGCTGTATATCTATGGGTCCCCTATACGTAACCGGAGTTTTGTGAGAAATTTCGACGGGGGCGGGATGAAACATTAATTTTTATGCCGCAATCCGTTTTTTAGGCACTTTATCAATTACTCGTCCGGCCGACCATAACCGCGCGCTTGGCCCTCGGGCCATATTACGCACCGAAGCCAGCGGCAGGTGCTGTTGACTCCGCCGCGAACGAAAATTGCGTGTATATATAGTTACGAGCTCGAATTCCGACGTTACAACAAACAATCAGACGGGACCGGACGCTAATTACATATCCGCGATCCTACGAGAGATCAGAACCCGACATACCTAATTCGAAAGGGCATTAATCATTTTGCCTGATTGAGCAATCTTTGGCCGGGGCACGCTTGTCAGCGCCGACGCGCATGTTTACGTTA
The DNA here is from genome assembly GCF_029955315.1 of Cylas formicarius. NCBI lineage: Eukaryota > Metazoa > Arthropoda > Insecta > Coleoptera > Brentidae > Cylas > Cylas formicarius. The sequence goes on along the minus strand of NW_026844326.1, from coordinate 25,532,573 downwards.
TTATGAGTTCGCCCCTGTATATGTCGAGCGGACATTTTCTCGCGCTCCTCATCAGGTACTCGCGGAAGAGATATCTCGTGGCGCCCGGGGGCACCAAAAAAATGGAAAAATTGAAAATTAAGAGCCACGCTACACGCGGTTCGGCCAATTGCGGCGTATACGGGGTGTAGCAGGTTTTTTCGGAATATTTCATTTTATTTCATTTTTTATTAGCATGCTACAAACATAGAAAATGTATACAATCAGTCGTGGCAATGAAATATAATAATAATAATAATAATAATAATATTTATTTTCCCAAAGAAGTTTGTACAGGAATAGTCAAAATACATAATACATACAATATACATAGAAATATGAAAAAACAATTCCTCAAAAAAATTTCGTCTAGATCAGTGATGAGGAAACTACGACCCGCGTGCCGTCGTGAGAATGTTTGAACGCGTTCTTACTTCGTAATGTGAAGACCCGCATAAAAACTTCACATCAAGAACTACACTAAATTCATTTTATATTTTGTGCTTACCTTTTGCTTTTTTACTATAAAAATAATAAATGTATTTAATTATATATGTATATGTTTATAAAACACATAAATAAAGCGTCTTAAAAAAAGTTTCCCCACCACTGGCCTAGATTATAAAATGTTTTGCACAACAAAAATATTTATAATCGCTTTTTAAATAGACAAGGTTTTAAACGTCTGTCTCTTCACTACAATTGTTAAAAATACGAACCCCTAAATAATCAGGTGGCCTCGAAGTCGTCGACAGCCTACATTAGGGAACATGCAGCTCTGTCTTGTATGCTTAGAATGTACGTCACCAACTAACTTAAAATTCGATAAATTGTTAAAGACATACAATGACATTTCAAAAATCAATAGATTCTCCAGTGTGAGAATTTTGTGCTGCCAAATAAACCCCTACTGTTAACTGTTGCCTAGTTAAAATCTCACTAAAACTAAAACTAATTGAAATTGTTACCGAACGATAGTCTTCCGGTAACTGGCGACTCCCCTTCTAAAAACTGGAACAACTCTATTTCTTTTTGGCTAAGATGGGAATGTGTGACTTAGAAAGTATAGATTCGCCAAGAATATTATCGGACCTATTATCAAACTCAATACTATTTTTAATAAAAACGTTGGTATGCCATCGGATTCAAAAGACTTTTTATCTTTTCTTTCTCCATAAAAGATAATATATAAAAACTGTGACCAATTCTTTTGTTATCCAACTGAATCTTTTTGGGGGCATCTATAAATTAGTTATTGAATAGAGACACAACAATATTAGGCTCATTCCCGATTTTATTACTCAGCTTATTCATTAAATTGACACTGGACCGACAATCAGCCGACGACAACTCCGAACTCACCCTCCAAGCAGTACTATAACGATCAACAGAATCCGAAATTTGTCGCTGATAGAAAGCTTTCTTAGTTTTATGTTTCTTCCGGGCCTTTGTATATACCCTATTCAATATATAACAATATAAACACAAAGCATAATACAGAAATCGTAAAGTGCTCTGTGGACATCTGGACGTACATTAAAGCCGAACGAAGATTATCACAGATGCAGTAGTCATGTCCGAGGTTATCCCTATTCCGTATTTTGTAGGGGTGAATTTGATTCATGTGTATAAAATCCGTTTGATTGTCATAAGCGTAACCTAGACACTTAAGTATATAAGCGCTTGGCAGTGTAGGAATTTCAAGCTCCGAAAATATAGATTTGTGGGTTGTGATTATTCTAATTACCCTACGTTGTAGCAAGCAAGCAAGTGGGAGCCAATAATATGTTACAATCTACAGTGCCCTTTAGGCTACGTATTAGAAAAATGTTTTTTGATTTTTTTTAGTCACTTGGTCTTTATTTACTTCGTAAGAGAAGATTAACGAAACTGTTTTCCCTTCGTTAAGGGTTAGTTTTTTGTAAACCAATCATTAGTTCTAATTCAGTTAATTAAGTTAATTCAGTAATATTTTTTTTATTTAATAACCAGCAAACAACACCAGCCAACCATCCAAAAAGGCTTTATGAGGATCGTTGATACATATGAGAAAGAGGGTAGATCCCATTACTGGGACCTGCACAACGCCATTTCTCACTGCTAATGTACTCGAGGTTTTATATTATTATAGCTAGGTTTCTATTATTATAACTAGAAATGAACCAACTCGGCTTCGGCTCAAGATGTCAAAGTTGTAATATTTTATTTTTTTAACAAGTCGTCCACAGTCGTAATATGACAGGATGTTGTACTCGTAAAGTTGCTTTCTTCTTGTACTTTGATTTTAACTTTGTTTTTAACCAGCTTGGTGATGGCAGAGTGCGTTGATCTACCGTCCCTGAAAACGTATTGCTGACCAAAGTAAAGACCAAAATTTTCAAAATGTTTGTTAATTTGGTTTTTTAATACTGATTGAATTATTTTTTATATACAAGGTACCGTAGAAATAGGTCTAAAGTTGTTTGCAGTAACTTCCCCACCTTTATGTATAGGAAAATTTTTTGATATTTTTAAAATATTTGGGTATACTCCCTACTTGATTAGGGTATTTATCAAATGTTCATTTGATAAAGACACGCTGTTGTCGAAACAATTGTCATGTCATAATATATAATTTCGTGAAAATCTGAACTTTTAGTTCTTATTTATTTTGATAAATGGATTTTCATCAAGTAAAAGCCACCTCAGTTCAATTACCGTATAGAATTTTATTTTTAGCTTCTACGCAAGAAAGAGTAGATTTTGTTCTGGTTTCTTCTGGTTCTGGTTCTTACCATTGTCGACATAAAAAATAATTTCCTAGGTTTTTAAGCACTTTAGACCCATGAAGGAATCTTAATAGTTCCTCGCTTTCGCAGGCAGTTTCTAGAAGAGCTCAGGCATTTATTCCTGGCAATACTATTTTATATGGAACATACATGTATGTATGGGAGCTCTAGAAACACGATTTATTCAGTTTTTTAAATAGCACACCCTGTATATTCTTTCATTTTCGAATTCTACTAAAGAAACTAACCCATTTATGGGCACGTTTCCTGGCTTGTAAACATTGAACATCGTTATTTGCATTGAAAGTTTTACACATCGTAAAACCTCATTTTCATTTAATTTTAATTTTTATGTAATTTAAAGTAAATCCGTTGATCTGTTCCTAAGATACTTTTAATAGGTCAATTTCAGATTTAATAGATGGCTCGAAGAGAATACGCAATATAAAGTATAATAGTTTCCAGGAAAATAATCTGAGTTTCTGGCTATAGCGTTCTCTAATTACCACAAAAAAAACCTATTGATATTGGATTTGCGAGATTTTGTTGGTATATTTAAATTTCTTTAAAATATATCTAAAATGGTTTTGCTTGCACAAACAAACAAATTTGTTAAGCTCAGCACGCGACCGCTAGTAAAAAATATATTTTTTAATAAAATTTTTTAAATATGATGTAATTTTGGTTCACATTCCATTACGCATAATATTCTTTTTGTGAAATTTACATTAATCACATGGTTCAATCGCCCTCTCGTTTCTTGCATATTTTATTACTTTTTAATGATAGCTAACAGACTATAAAACGTCTCTTAAATATTTAGACCATGTCTCATTAGGTTTAAAGGCCTGGAGGTCCAATTTAAACTAAGAAATATTAGCTTTACCTCGAAACAGTTTTATTTGATTACCTAGTACCATAAAATTTTTTGTTTTTTGTTACATTTCACTGAATTCTCCTGAATCTTATGCAGTGGTTTTATCATCCCGATTCAAACATTTTTTCTCACTTTTCTCTTCTAAAAAGCAAAGTGCAAAGCAAGTCATACTCGTTCGTTCAATAGTCTAGTCTACTTACTACTTACTTTCTGTGTTATTTTGTACTTTTCTTTTAATGTACTGCTGCATCTATATGTAGCAAAGCCTCGTTTATAAAGAATTAAATAAATATGAATGAAGTCTTTTATTGCATCGCTAATAATAAGCCCGATGATAGATCAGTCTCATCATTTGCTGACAACTTGTTAATTTGTCTTGTTCTGTTTTCAAGGTTGTATTTTATTAATTTTGATTTGTCATATTTTAACGGTACATTTTGATTACTGGCTAATTAGTGCTAGTGTCACAGTAATTAGTCTTCAAGTGTTATTGAATATTAAATATGTATTACATGTATGGTTAAAGAAAATGCCCGAATCTTGTTTTCAGTTTGGTTGTTTTAAAATGGCGACACCATTGGCAGGTTTCTAAAAAATCATGCTACTTGAGTAACTCACAAGAAAATGGATATATATCGCAACAAATACAGATAAAGAAGGAGGTCTTTTGATTTCAATTTTCTTCGATGCCATTTGTTTAGTTTTGATTAGTTAGTGAGAGAGAGAGAGAGTGAGAGAGTGTGAGAGAGGGGGTGGCGGGGGGTTTAAACCTTAACACATATCTAAATACAATCTACACATTTCAAAGAAGAACCTTATGATAAAGTACAAATTTACATTTTAGTTATTTCGCCCGGGAAGAAGTAAATGCCTTTTTAAATAAAAGCTAAAAGTTTGATGCCCAGGCACAAGGACCGAAGCTGGGCACTTGGAACACACTGTCTATAGAAAACCAACACACACTAATAGATATCTGAACGCTAAATCTCATCACCACCCATCACAGATACAGGCAGTGGCAAATACATTAATTGCTCGATCCTTCAGGCTCACAAACGAGAGGAACAGAGATAAAGAACTGAAGAAAATTAGTACCTGTCTTCGACAAAACGGATACCAAAGGCGCACCGTCAGCAAGGCAATCAGTAAACAACAACAGCCGCAGCAGAGAGTGCAGGACGAGACCCAACGAAGATCGATCGCTGTCCTGCCATACATCAAGGGGGTTACTGACCAAATCGGCCGAATATTACGGAAATACGACATATCAACGGCATACAAACCTGACCATACCATCGGAGCAATACTAAGAAACCCAAAACAAAAAATTACTCTGGAAAACCAAGGAGTATACAGTGTAGCGTGCGGATCGTGCAGCCTGACGTATGTGGGACAGACCAACAGAAGGATTTCAGCCAGGCTCGAGGAACATCGTTTAGCCACAAACATCCACCATCCATCCAAACAGCCACATCGTTTAGAAACAAACAAACAACATCTGCTTTGTTTCAGCACCAACATCAGACAGGCCATAAAATTGATTTCGGCACTTGCAAACAAATAGCTAATATTCCTGATTTTAGGACTAGGATTATACGAGAGGCCATCGAAATAGAAAAGTCCGGACACCTCAATACGAGAGACGACGCTCTGCATTTATCCAACACGTGGAGAACGATAATCAAACAGCAGAGCGATGCGCAGCAGCCAACGGGGGCATCGCAACTACGATCGGGCGAAATTAACAACGCGACAATTCAGTGGGCGGAGCCACCTCCCCCCACGCACAAGCAGCACCGTTACCATCTCCGGCGCAGAGTATAAATACCGCACGCACCGCCGATAACCTCCCAGTGTTCGAAGTGTTTTCGGAGCGCGAGCATTGAAGGTGCCAAGTGAGATTTTGGCGAAACGTCTGCAGGATTCCAGTCGGATGCAGGATTTGCAGGATTCCAGTCGGAGTTCAACGAGCGAACGGATGATATCCTGGAATATAGTGTCATCACATTTTTCCATCCGTGAATCAATACGTGAGAATATATATATATATATATATATATATATATATATATATATATATATATATATATATATATATATATATATATATATATATATATATATATATATATAAAGGTGTGCTTGAAAACTTTCCATTTTTAACCATTTTAATTTCTTGAGTGCCTGGATATTAAGTAAGTTGGAAATAAAACGCCAACAAGCTGATAAGAGGTCACAGTGTCTAAGCAGGTGTAAGACAAACGAGAGAAAACAAGGCTCTTCCATAACTGAATTTTCAGGTCATACGACAATACATTGTTATTTGAATACAGCAATCTCAAATGCATATAACACCTTTCGAGATAAGCGCGACTTGATCCAAAATCTTCATGTTATCATCAATACATAGACGCAGACTTTTACCAGACTCTACAATTTGAATAGGTTCCATCTTGGACGTATATTTTCTTTCTCTAGAGATGAGGAGAGCTGAATTATCTTTTGCCGCAGGTTATATAGATACGACTGCAGAAAATTTAACGTATTTTCATCAAATACAATATACCGACACTTGGCAATCAGCAATTGAACCAAAGCTGTTGCCATTGACTTGTCACTTAATCTCAAAATTTCGTCGCACAAGTGCAATAGTTACCTAACTCATAACTCATAACAGATTTTATTTCCGATACGATTTCGGTAATATGAGAAATTTCAACGAATTTAAAAGTAAAATTAGATGCATTACTGATTTTGTTAGTACCATAAATAGTTATGGTCGATGCACATTTCTCGAACAAGGACACGAAATAACGATTAATTTCTCCTGATTATCCAAATTTGATGTCATCTCGGAACGTATTTTCCTGCTATATCTTCAACGGTGTATTTCGTTTTTGTAAATTTGTGATACTCTTAGATTTTCATCAGCCGTTTAATAGAAAAAATCTTTGGATGTAAAATAGTGACTCCACGACAAATTACCCCACTGACAGCCGGTATATACAAATTTCGCTGGTCCGCGCTCTCAAAAACCGATCGGAAACTACTAGAAAGTGTATCTAATCACGTATCCCGCCTCCGGACCAATCGGCGGCCGATAAAAAAAAACAACGAACGGCATTTATTGAAATTTCAACTATGAAATTGTCCGATCTGTTATGTCGCTTTTTGTCGACCGTTTTTGTCGTTCCCACATCGATGATGTCATGGGAATACTATTAAACAAAACAACAATTATTCCTCGACCTCCCCCTACGGTTAAATATGGCCGACACCTTGTCGAAAAACTAGCGCGTTCTTATTATTACCTTTTTGGCTAATTGCCGCTGCTTTGCTGTTTGTTTCTCGCCGTAAAGTGGGCCCCGTCCGCCCGTCTCCTTTGTTCTGTCAGTTTGAAAAGTAGGCGTAATTGTTTATTATCTTTGACAGTTATGTGTCGACGGTTCAAATTAATTAGCGGCGCAACGCGGTCGGCTCTGGCGGATTTTGCCATCGGAAAATGGCACTGAACTTGAGAGTTAAATTTTATTTAGAGGTAGTTTAGTAATGAAAATTCATTTCTTTGCCGTACACGTCAATATTTGTTTTGTTAGAAGATGGTTTATGAAATTATTTTTAATCTATACTTATTTTTGGTTAGTTATTTGCAATAAAGAATTTATTAATTGGATTTATTTATCATTTGTATAAAATGATAAGGTACGAGGGCAGCGCTAAAATTTCCCGACCTGAATTTGAAAGAAACAAAGTAAAGTAACAATTTTTTATTATTTTTCAATATAATCCCCCTTAACTTCAATACACTTATTATATCTCTTTATAAACAACTCAATCCCTTTAAAAAAAAATTCTTTTTGTTTGTCTGCAAAATGAGCTAAAACTGCATCTTTTAACTCAACTTCGTTGTTAAACCGCCGTCCACGTAAGTCCTTTTTCAAATATCCAAACAAATAATACTCGCGGGGGGCCATATCTGGACTATAGGGGGGATGATCTATCTGTTGGAACCCACACTCTAAAATGGCAGCTTGTGCAACACCAACAGTATGGACAGGTGAATTATCGTGCAACAGACGCAAGCCTCTGGTCAGTTTTCCTCGACGTTTTACACGTGTGCAAATTAATGTAATATTGTTGCGTAATATTTACCATTGACAATGGTATTAGTTTCTTTAAAATCTATCAAAAGAATTCCTTCACAATCCCAAAAGATCGTGGCTATCACCTTTTTTGTTGACTGGCAGACTCTGAATTTTCTTGGAGGTGCTTCACCCTTACGACGCCACTCCATTTATTCTTTTTTCGATAGAGGGTCATAATAGAGAACCATAGTTTCATCTCCCGTCACAATAGATTCTATGACAGACTTCGGTTCCGATCCACAGAGTTCCAAAAAAGACCACGCACAGTCGGCACGGTGTTGTTTTTGAATAGCCGAAAGGTTTTTAGGAACCCATCTTGCACTAACCTTATGCATAAGTAAATGGATCATGCAGGATTCGACGAACACTTATATCAGAAAGCTTAGTAATTTCTGAGATTTCCTTCACCTTTAAACGTCGATCACTCAATACCACCTCTGCCACAATCGCAACAATATCTTCCGTTTCGACCTCTACTGGTCGACCAGTTCTTGAATCATCTTCAAGGGTCTCCTGCCTCATTCGAAAACGTTTTGCCCATTCTTTCACTACAGAATACGAAGGAGAACTTTGGTCGTACACACCATCCAGCCTTTCTTTAATAATTTTAAGTACTAACCCTTTTTTTGCCAAAAACTTTATGACTGCTCTATACTCAATTTGCGTTATTTGCAGCTTCTTTTCGGACACGTCTTGTTTAAAATGTTGTCAAGACTTCAATTTTTTTTCGCAGCCTACTAAGATACATATTTAAAAGACAAAGTTTTATCGTGATACTGGAGCTGCATCTATGTCAGGCCGGGATATTTTGGCGCTAACCTCGTATATCTGTGTATACAGGTGATGATAAATACGTTTTTGTGGCCCTGTTATAATCCCTTTTATTACATGTCATAAACGAATAAATATTGAACTCTTATTTTCCAAAGTCTTGAGCATGCAAAGGTCGCACCTCCTCCTAAAGTAAAGAACCCCACAGAATTTAAACAGCTAAAGTCACTACTACTCTTTCTAAAGTTTTTGGAAGAATAATTGACTGGCAAATAAGAAAATTCTTAGCTCTTTTTGATAATAATAATAATAATAATAATAATAATAATAATAATAATTTTTATTTCAAATTGTGTTAGTATATTACAAAATACAAAAACACAACAGAAATAGCGTTTTTAGTCTTTTATTGATTAGAAGTGTCCTAATATTTATTTTAAATCTTTTCAAACTATTTATTTCTTTTAAACTGTTGGACAGTTTGTTATAAAAACTTCTACACATATAGTATGGACTCTTCTCTGAGTTAATCTATGTATTGGGTAATTTACATTTCGCGTTCTAGGGTTGAACGTATGGGATGATATATGTAGTTCGAAATATTCCCGATTTTTAAAAAAGAAAATGAGTGACTCGTAAATATGACACCGTATACTGTCATTAATATTTCCATCTGAAAAATTCCTCGACAACTATCTCCACACTTCATCTTTTTAATTAGCCTTATAACTCTCTAATGAACTACAAATAATCTTTGTACTGCGCTGTGCCCTCCCCAAAAAATAATGCCATATTTTAAATGGACAGAAAATTGGCAAAATACAAAATTTTTGTTGTATTGTAGTGTAACTACTCTAATTCCACAACAAACAGAATTTAACCGTTTTATTGAACTATCAATATGTCCATTGCAGTCCACAAATTCATCCTAAAAACTTTACACTATCTATTATATTGATAACATGCTTATCACATTCCAAATAGGGGCAATTTAGACGAAACAAAATTAATACGTTTTCTTTAAACCAATTGTCGGCTATACTTAATACAAACCAATCGGGTTTAGAAAAGATTATACTTGTGGGAGTGCTTTGATAATTTTGTTAGACTTTAGCAAGGTTAGGTTAGGTTAGCCATGATCGATCATATATTGCTAATTTCAGTTTTGTGTTTCCACACACTGCAGGCGTTCTGCGACAATATGTATTCCGAACCAATCTCCGTTGCGTTAGTTGTACCACAATGTAGCATATTGGGTCCCTTGTTCTATACAATTGATACGTTTAAGTTCGTAAAGGCTTTAAAATATTGTAATTATCACCTATATGCTGATGACACTGACATTTACTTTTATTTTTGAGATCATGACATGACACAGTCTGAGACTAAAATTAACGCTTCTTTAAAGAACTTTTATAAAATTGCATCCGATCATCTACTGCAGCTAAATCCAACATAATTCGTTGGTGTGGGTCGGGTGGGGAGTGGAAGTGATTCGCAGGTACATAATGTCAAAAAAAATGATCATAAAAATTAATGACACTCCTATACCATACTCGGATGCATCGAAAAGTTTAGGATTGATTTTGGACTCTAAGTTGCGGTTCAAGGAACTCATTACAAGCAAATTGGGAATGGCATATAGGAATTTTAAGTTAATATACAGTAATAGATATTTTCTTCCAATTGTTACAAAGAAACTACTTTGTGAATCCATTGTTCTGTCACACTTCAATCATTGCTGTGGTATGTACAGAAAATATAAAATTCATGTTTGCGCCATGTTTATGGAGTTGGCCGACATGATCATATTTCTTCATACTTTGCAGTTTCGGGTTGACTTAACATGTGCAACCGTGGTATATTCTATTTTAAATGAATTGAGTGTAAATATCCTGAATATCTTTTTAACAAAATCACTTTTCGTACAGATTTTTATGACTTGAATCGAAAAGAAATGTGATCACTTTCTTAAAGCATTACACTTACGTTAAATAATTTAAGCCTTTTCGGTCTAACAATATCAACCAAAACTTTTAAAAGCCGGTATAAGAAATATCTTCTTGGAACTCAATAATTTCTGTATCGGAAACACTCTGCGGTTTACCCTTACCCCTTTTTTCTCCTAAGACTTTTCTATTTATTGAAAACTATATTTGATGATTAATGTTATTTGTTCTTAGGATAACTTGGTTTACGTCAAATTGAGGCTTGAACAATGTCTGGCTTTGCTGAATGTCTGCGATTTATTATGCCTTTTGTTTGCCTTAAAATTGGCACCATCTAATATTTTGTAGCGTAACGATATGTATATTTGGCGCAGCAATAAATGTATTTATTATTGTAATTATTAGGGTATTCCTTAGTGATTTAGTTGCCGCAAAAATTGTAAACGGGAATTTTGGAATGGTCCTTTTTTAAGCCATATGTATTTTCAGTCTTCTTTGAAATAGTACACAATGCTATTTTCTGACCAATATTTTTTATAAAACAATAAAGAAGACTTAAATACTTCGAATTTGGAAGTAGTAGTTAGTAGTTTAAGTTAGAGTATTACAAATTATATTTAAATTACATCATCTACATATTCTCCCATCAATATAAATGAACAAGAGAAACACTATCCCTATTACTAGCCATTAATAAAAGGAAATCTACTTATTTTTTTTAACAGTCGTTGTATTATTAACGGTAACTCTGGGTAGTCCAAGTTACCGTTACTTTGACATTCCCTTGAGAGTGACTATAACTGATATAACGGAAATACCTATAATCAAGATTATTAATGGCATTTATAGTTACACAGTGTTCGAAGTGTTTTCGGAGCGCGAGCATTGAAGATGCCAAGTTAGATTTTGGCGAAACGTCTGCAGGATTCCAGTCGGATGCAAGATTTGCAGGATTCCAGTCGGAGTTCAACGAGCGAACGGATGATATCCCGGAATATAGTGTCATCACATTTTTCCATCCGTGAATCACTACGTGAGAATATATATATATATATATATATATATATATATATATATATATATATATATATATATATATATATATACAGGGATTTCCAGTAATAACGCGAGCGCAATTGTATTGTTCAGATCTCTTATTTTACGTTGTTGATCAAAATAATTATAATATGTATACTTGTTGACTTGACTTGTTGACTGTGACCTTAAGGATGGATTCATGTGTTTGGTAACCGATTTTATGTTATCTTTAAAGTCGACTACGGAACAGAATGACTTGGAGGACTTCAAATCATAAAATAAAAGAGAGTCTAAGTTAAAAAGATGGACGACGAGGAAAAAAGATATTCCTATCAGAAAACTTTTTGACTATTCGATTTAATAGGAATGAGTGTAAAAATACACTTCTTTTACAATTCAAACAGCATCGGGATAACATTTGCTTCAATTGCTATTCTTTTGCTGTTTGGAGTCGTTGATAAATAAACGTGAAAAAATTTATTGTATTTGAGGACGGCCTCAAAGTCGATGTCGCATTCGACGAGGACTTTCAAGGAGCATAATCAAGTTTTTTTTAAATTAAATTTGATTTGAGTTATATTGTATTATATTGTCTAAAATAATTATGGACCTTAGTAATTTTTATTTATTAATATTAAATGTAATTAAATATATTAAATGTACATTCAAAACCGCGGTGTGAAAAGCTATGCTGTCATGTATAGATTATTTAGAATAAATTTTTTTTAGAAAGGATAAGAGAAGGAAATTAATAAAAAAACGCATTTATTATTCTATTCACTTTGGAAGCAGCTCTCTTATTTGTCTAAAATGCTTGTATATTGTAAAAAGCAGTTGATATGTTTTACCTTCACGTGTTTGTTGGTTGTTGGTTTTAGTTCATATAATTTTTTAGTAGATTATTTTCATTTTTTTATAAAAACGGTTAAGTTTAAGAGTTCTTTGTGAAATGCCTATTATCCTATTTTTTGAATTTATCCTCTTTAAATTGTTATTTTTCTTACTTTCTGGATACTAAAGACACACATTTTATTCTTCTTTTCTTCTTCTTCTTTTCTTCTTCTTCTTTTCTTCTTCTTCTTGATTGTTCCATGCGCAAGTTGGATGAACCTTCTTTACTTTTTTTCGTATTTACTTGATGGGTTCCTGTATTATCGACTGTATTTTATATGCGAAATAAATATCGTTATTACATAAATAAAAATCTTTTTGCTAAATAATAATAACTTGAGACCTATAAATCAATAAAAGTCGATAATTCAAACATATTAGTCTAATTCATAATTATTATATTTTTCTATTAGTTATTTAAGATATTAGAATTTTTATAAATTGTTTATATTTTCTCCGCTTAAGATGAAAAACAGTTTACTTGTAAAATAGTGAAATATTTTGTTTATTGAAATATGCTGGAAAATAAAGACCAATTTATTTATTATTTAAATTAATATTTAATTGATTTTTGTGAAACTTCTTCTGCATAATGACCGACCCGTTTCGTTTAGTCGTCACATACTTTGCGAACTGTTCATCCGCGACTAAAATATTCCGCGAGCGTCCCTCCCACCCCCGTTCGACCAAAACTCCCCCACCGCGTCACACATCCTCACCGCCAGTGGCGAAAAGTAAAAAAAAAACTCCATATAAGCCGGCGGCACCCGTCCGAGTCAATTTGTAACAATCAAATCGTCACGTTCTAAACGGCCCCGGTCCTCCGCACGTCGCTTACAGAACGAGGAAGAAGAAACGGGCCTTATCGCAGGTGGCTGCTGTCCGCGATAATGAAACAATCGCGTCGACGCTCTTCGGTCGCGAACAACTGACGATCGCGGGTGCTCAAGGCCGGCCAAGGACGCGGTTCTTTTTTTTTCGATTTTCGCTCTTTCCAGTCGGGGTACGGGCGACTTGTTCGATTTTTCGGGTTTTTGAGGAATTCCCACAAAAGACAGTTTCGCTGCTAAGTTTGGTTAGTGCGCGGCCAATAAATAAGGTTAGTTGTTTTTAGATTTAAGGGAGAAATGTGTCGCGAAAGTTCCTCTCGTGATCGACCATCGATATCTCTTAATTTTTCACTACTTTTTTATTGAATTTTAGTATGTATGATTCTTGCGGATCGCTATTCTACGAAAAAAGAGAGAGGAAAAAATAAAATGCGAAATAAAGAAAAGAGAAGGAAACGAAGAAAACATCATGGCACATTTGTTATTTCGACTTGCAATGCTTTATAAGTTTGAAAGTACTTTTTACTTTTGTATGTAAGTTTTTTTTTGTAATAGCTCTCTTATAAAAACGAAAAGAAACTCAAAGAAGAAAGAGAATAAAAAATAAAACGGCATACAAATGAAATCCCAAACAAAGTAAGAAAAAAGAAAAAAAAAATATTTTGACTTTGGGTGCAATGTTCTAAAGGTTATAATTATACTTATTCACTTTTTATCACTTTTTTTATCACTTCATTATGAAAGAAAAAGTGAATACATAAAAAGAGGAAAATATTTTTTTTTTGTTTTTAAAATTTTACTATGCGAAATTTTGAGAAGGAAAGGACTAATTTAAGACTTCAAATTTCAAAAAAATTTTTTTTTTAAATTTTCACATAGGGCCTAGAATAATTAAATTTAAATAAATAATTACTGTGACCCAAATTTAGCGTTACTAATTATATTTCAATTGCATAATACCAAAAAAATATTTTCAAAAATTTATATTTACCAAAATTTTTCAAAAATGCGTAAACCATCGAAAATTTATTTAACAAAATTTTCAGATGAAATTTCGCACAAAGAAATCTAAAAAAAATTGGTTTCTGAAAAAATGATAATTAATTACGTCCCAAGCAAACTTTTAAAGCGGTGGTCACCTTGAATTGAGTACCGTAAAATCAATATTTTAATTTATTTTGAAGCTTTATTTACTATGTATGAACAGGGATTGCCACTAATAACGCGAACGCTATTGTATCACCTGTGTTAACAAAAATCAAGTGAAATATCAAAAACTAACCAAAACTTTGGTTTAGTGAGTACAACGATTTTTTTATTGCAAGGTATTCTTCCGTAATAGTTGGATATATTTAACTAAAAATGAAAGAGGTACTTGTCTCTTTCCTTCAGATCTCTTTCCTTTGCACTTTTTAAGGAATGTAGAGTAGGGTGCTTCAAAAAAAAATTTAATTTTTTTTTAGCTCTTACCCTCTCAAATGTTTCTTTTTGATATAAAAAAAAATCCTCACCAAAGATGAGCTCTGTAGCTCAACTCTATTTTTATTTTAGTTTACCATTTAATTAAGATGGGAAAAATTCTTTTTTCACAAAAATTAAATTTACATAGAATATTCGCAATTTTTTTACAAAAAAAAAAAAACAATTTATATTGTTAAAACTGAGTCTTTAACCTTTCCAAAACCATATAACAAAGTATGCTTATCATTAAAAGAAGATTGATTACAGCCATTTAAAAATTACTAAATTTTGAACTTTTCAGAAATAGCTTCTAATAATTTTAGTAGTCAGTGTTTTATTTCTATTGACTTCCAATTTTAAAATTGTTGTCAGAACGTAGTCTAGGTGGCAGCACAAATTATATTAGATCATACGGTGCAGTTGTCAGTGTCTGCAACACATATATTAAGAAATTATTGGGTATTGTCATTCTTTAAAACTCTCAGCAATTTTAATTATTATCAGTAAAATGACAAAGAAAAATTTATTTGTTGGGTTTTTCATGTACAAAATTAAGTAAACGAAATTTACCGAGTATAAGAAAAGTTTTACAAATATTTTTTTGCACGCATACAGATTCTAACCTCACAATTCATTAGAGTCTGTCGAAACTTCTAAGTTTGCAGAAGTTGAAAAAATACTATGTCGATTTGACGTTTTCCATTCTTCGTTTAAATATTTGGACTGAGCTTCTGTTAAAGAATATGCTATGTTATGATTAGATACATGAAACAAATTATCAAGGCGATTTTTAAATGTATGCTCCTTAATTTTTTGTTTCTGAATTTCCTTTTTTTTTTTTTCAAAGTTCCCACTCTCGATAAACTTTCATGATTTTAGTAATAGCGTTATATGGTTGACAGACGGGAATAACAGTAGGTTTCTAAACTTTCATAACATCTCTAATCACTTCATCAAAATACTGTCGAATTGTGAGGTTACAATCTGTATGCTTGTAAAAAAATAATAGTCAAACTTTTATTATACTCGGTAATTTTCGTTTACTAAATAAACTAACCAAATAAATTTTCTATTCAGCAATTTTACTTATAATAATTGAAATTACTGAGAGTTTTAAAGAATGACAATACACAATACTTTATTAATATATGTGCTATTATAATTAGTGCTGCCACCCACATTACGTACTGACAACCATTTTAAAATTTGAAATCCATAGAAATGAAACACTGACTACTAATTAGGATAAAAATTTTGAGAAATTATGTAGACAAAAAATTATTAGAAGCTATTTCTGAAAAGTTCAAAATATAGTAATTTTTAAATGGTTGTAATTAATCTTCTTTTAATGATAATCATACTTGGTTATACGGTTTTGGAAAGCTTGAAGACTCGACTTTAACAATATAAATTGGTTTTTTGCGAAAAGTCGCGAACATTATACGTAAATTTAATTTTAGTAAAAAAAGAATTTTTCCCATGTTAATTAAATGGTAATCTAAAATAAAAATAGCGGCCCCTTAGAGTTAAGCTACAGGGCCCATCTTTGGTGAGGATTTTTTTTATATCAAAAGGAAACATTTGAGAGGGTAAGAGCTAAAAAAAATATTTTTTTTGCACCCTAATGTATTTCATGTACGCGAGTGCAGAAGCTGAAGCAGAGCGAACTAATGGAAATTTATTTTGCTCAGGAACCGACGATTGTGCCCTTTTCTAATTATTCTGAGGCGTGAATGAGCCATCCTGTATGTCGCAAACAAATTCGGCAATGGACTTGTCCTCGAAGCCACAAGTGTCAAAACTTAACACTTTGCAATGCAAACACTGGCTGATTGTGTTTATTTTACTTATTCATACTAACAAATATTCGCTTCTACAAGCAGTCAAGCGGGCTTACTTATAAAAAGACTGCACAATGAATGAAGGAAACACTTACCGTTGTTAACATTGAACAAAATATATGTGCTATCCTTTAGGGTAATGAATTTCTGGTAGACATTTTGCACTTGGTCGATTTTCGAATCAACGTCCACGTAAAGATAACATATTTGGTTGCAGTCTTGATTCATCGTTGTTATAAACCCATTAGCTTAAACCAATCACGAGCTGCCAGCTGCGATCTTTTCCGTATTAAGCAACGAGCCATCATGGGGCCGATTTTGTTTACTCGACGTAGGTAATCATTAACACCTGCCCTCGCGTTATATGATTGAACTAGTTTAATTCAGCCTCACGTCAACAGCTTTTCTAATCACCGGATAGTAACTGGAAAAGTCACGGAATGACCTTAAACTATTCAAACTTCTGCCAATAGGGAACTTGCGCAAAATTTGTGCTATTAAAAGAAAGACCGTTCAAAAATGGTATATTATGCAACATGTGCGGTAAACGGAAACTGACTCACGAGTTTATTTGACACGAGCGGAGCGAGTGAGTTAAAAAGTTGACCGAACGTGTTGCATACTATACTTTTTCTACGACCGTTAGTTTTCGCAAAACAACACGAATACATTCACTGACATAACCGTCAGAATTGACAAACGTCAAACTTCAAAGCGTGGGAAATATCTCCGTAAACATGCGATTGCACCCAAATCCGTGCCGTAAAATCCCGGAAATGTCCGAATTGGCTCGACCACATGAGAAACGAAACTGACGTGGTAAAGTGACGCTATCCGCACTATAGATCGATGTGTAATTAGGTATTTTGCAGACGGGAGTAGAAAAAAATAATTTCGTAGTTCTATGTTGTGACGTCAATTCGCTTGTTAGATACGCGCTACCCGGACGGTAGCATAAAGAAGCCATTAGAGAACGACAACTGCCGCTTACTTTTGTTATCTTGTGTTTCGTATAAAAAAAAGTTTTGAAAATGACGGAAGCCGATTTTCTAAAAAGTCAAGGTAACTAACGAAATCACCGAAAGTTTTTCTTTTGCTGAAGTTCGCGGTGTAAAAGCGAAAAAGTATGTTCATAGAAAATTTAGCCACTAGTTTCAAACCAACATAATATTGTATTCAGCTTAAAGTTTTCTAATTTTTAAAATTCAAATGGCATATCAAATAAAATTTAAATTATGCAACAAAAAAAAAACAAAAGAAAATATTTTTTTAAAGTAGTGGAAACCTAAATACTGATTTTGAAGTATATTGACATTGATAACTTATTTTATATAGATCATTACGCCATTCGTATGGAGACTGAAAACTTAAGGTTAAAGTGACACCTGAACATAATGTTACCCAAAAACGACGGCTTTATTATCTGGTAGACGAATAACAAGTTTATCTCGCGTTTTACGGGTTGTATTCAAATACGTGGTCACGACTTGAAATACTGTTGCACTCCACACGAGCCAAAAATATACGTAAATAATATAACACAATAACATGTGCCGTATCGATTGAAAAGCAGCGGTATGACGTCACGGTCTTTCCCGCGCATTTAATGTGGTCTAAAATTAATAGCCGGGCGTCACAACTTCAATTATTTATTGCAACTTAAATATTGGGTTTTGAGTTTTGATTTTTGGTATGCGTTGTTTCTATACATTCAAGTTCGCTATTGACTCGTTGACTATTAGTCCGGTCTTAACAAAGAGTTTGAATTTTACGCGATAAATTTTTTCGACGACTTATACACGTATTTTGCGGTCAAACGAGCAAATTCAACGGCCAACGGAAAAAGCGTAAAACTCTAACCTGATTTTGGCGATACACTTTCACGTGCATCCTGTATAAAGTTTCGAAAAAAAACCGCGTCGCGGGAAACAGCAAAAAATCACTGTTATTATAGAGGAATCCCAATCAATTAACTCGTTTTCAAGAAAGCCCCGCGCCTCGTGGCACTTTCACGAACTAAATCGATACGTTTGGCGCGGTTTTTTTGCCTTCTATTCTCTGGTCGCGTTCCATCGAGATTTTGCTCGAGATACGCAGGCTATCACTACATTTATAATAATAATATATAGACCCTCAGTGATCTAACAACAGCAGTGCTCAAAGATATAATCTTATAGATGCACCAACGCAAGATTTACTACGCACCATATACCATAGAAAAAAAGAATCAAAATGAAGATTTGTTATAATGGATGAATTAATAATTAATTTCTCTCTCTCTCTCTCTCTGCCCCTCCCTCCCTCCCTCCCTCCCCCCTCCCTCTCTCTCACGTAAGCAATATATAACTAAGCTACCCTAATTTTCTATCAATTCCGTAAAAACTTATATTATGAATATAAATATGAATGTATAGAAAAAATGGACTTATTTATTAATGAGTCCATCAAGAAATTTTCAAAAAAACTGAATATGTGAATTTGAGATTATAAAAAAATAGTTATAAATATAAATTCACTTACAACTTTTATGGCTTCCGATTTTTCATAAATAAAATTGTAATAACTAATTCGTCCGAACGATTAAAAATTTGAGGCCGCCTCAAGTTGAGGTAGGTAAATGCGTATCGGTGCAACCGGGCATTAACTCGTCGTGACGGCCAACAAAAAAAAAGTGCCCTCTCCTCCCCATTAATAGGAATCGCGCCGATCCTTTGAAGTCGATCCCGAAACGGGTGGTTTTTTTCTACCGTCACGATATTTATTAAACGCGTGGAGTCGATTAATCTCGAACTGTGTCCCGGCGGCCTTTACTCGGAATTGAGACGATTAAATCCGCATCCGACAAGACACGCGTGTAAGTGGGGTTGCCGCTCTGATCGATCGTCGATGTTTCCCGTCGGTTTTCGGTTTTTTTAGTCGAAATCTCGAAATTCGCGAATTTATTCCCCGATATCGTAATGATTACTTCTGAATAAAGCATTATTCCTGGCTCTATTATCAGTCTTCAAGTGGAAAATGACACAAAAACAAAATTTTATGTTTAAGGTGCCTTGTGGAACCGGAGTTTTGTAGATAACAAAGTTTTATTAGATGAAAAACAAACTTAAAGGACATTTTTACAAGTATACCTTCAAATCCACAAAATTAAAATATCCTCCATGAAATTAAGGGTTAATTAAACATTGTAACCAACCAAGTTATAGAGAATATTTGTCGGTAAATAGTAAAAGTATGTTAGGTAGGTTTAAAGAATAAAAAAATTACAACTGATGAATCTACAAAGGCGCTTAATACCAAACAAATTATTTTGTAAAATAATATCAAGATAAAAAATACAACGCAAAGATGAACATCGTATGAAAACAATGCAACCATTCCCAATTTAACTTCCAAACTATAGCAATAGTTTTTGGAGCAAAACGCTTTTATAAAGAGGTGTTTATTAACTATTTCCAAAATTGTGTTCAGTCAAAAAATAATATTGAACAATTATTAGTTTGATCTATACTTACTTAACACTTTGCCAATAAATTACGCTTCTTCTCAGTTTATTTTTTTACGTAAAGTTTATAAGATTTTAAAAGTAAACTTTTTCATTCATTTTTTTTACTGTATAAATAAAAGCCTGACTGGATTTTACGACAACTTGAAAGCGTCAAGAACGATAAACAAATTTAAAATTTTCCGTTCCTCGATACTGTCATTTATTCACGATGCTGACATAAAATAAATTTGTATTCTAAAATTTTGCACTATTTCATCAACTCCATGTTTGTAAACATTACTCAGATGACGTAGTTTCAACATGATTCACTAGCCGTTTCCTAAATCTCAGTTATATAAATTAAAATTGAAAAATTAATTAAATTTTAAAGACAACAATTATTGAACCGGAATTCAGTGTTAATTGAAATTATTAACCAAAAAAGTGCCAATTTTGTTTAGTTTGATCGTAGAAATAACAATTCGCCAGATAATTGGCTTAAATCATTTATTGCCACAAAAAAATTAAGAATTTAAAAATAAATTTTAGAAATGATATATTGTAGGTTCTCTCTGAATGAGAAATTATATTATATAAAAAATATGATAATCATCGAGTTTCTTTATTAGACTATTCTAATCACCACAAATAATACAAGACTTGAAAAATCACAGTTAAAATAGGCAAATGGGTGATTATTTACCTTTTTGAATCACTGGATCTATATTACCATATTACAACAGGTATACTGCGGTGTCCTAGATCTAATTTTCGTTTTTAATGTAACTAATAATATGTGATATTGCTGGGATGTCTATGCAATCCGCTTGGTTGATCATTTTTTTGTGTATATTTAATGTTTACTATCTTGACGTAGTTCTTGCTTAAGTCCCAACGAGTCTTTGTAAATCAATATGTTTTTAATCCATATTAAACTATGTCGTAATTTTTATTGTGATATTTTAAAATTCATTGTTTTGGAGTATATTTTGGCACATTATCGTGAGTATATTTCAGCTTAGTTTGTGATGGAATGTTCTCGGTTAACACTTTTCAGCGTCGTGATGAAGCCCACATTTATGCGAGAACGCTTGACGTCATCATAAAACCCAAATCTACTGAGCGCACCCTCTTCGTACATTATTATTCGGCATTATTATTGCCCCTCCAACTCGAAACCAAAACTAACCAATCCGAACTTTACACTAGGCGTGAGATTTGCGTTCCGAACTCTTAAAAAAAACCCAGGCGGTATAGATTCAAAAAACCGTAAGAAACCGTAGCTCGTTAGGAAGATTATTAGCCATAATTTTGTATAATTATTTATCGGCCGCCCGAGAAGATAAATCGAATCAACGATTAGACTTTGATAAAAAAATCGCGAATATGGCCCGCTTGTCATTACGATCGCTTGACGTGGCCGTATAACGGCAAATCTGGCGTATTACGTAGACGTCCTTCTCACAACGCAACGAATTCAATTTTCGCAAAATTCCAACGAGCAACGGCAACTCCCACGCGAAATTTTCGTTAAATTGAATTTAACGCAGCCCACATATTAATTGACCGGCGGCGAACGCACCAATGGCGGCGCCTTGACGCTCTAACAAGACAAAATGACAAAGACAAAAAAAAAATTTTACCACTCCACCTTTTTACTTTTGGACGATTTAATACTATTATTAGTTCTCATTCATGTTCATTCATTCTTATTAAACTTTTTTTTAATATGCGTACAATGTGACCAAAAATTCAGTGCAAAGGTTTTAAGTTCTTGTTATTTTACGCTGCTCAAAAAATTTTTTTAAACTCAAAAATTCTAACAAAATAAGTCCAATACACCGAAATATATTTCTATTGACAAGTTAAAAAATGAATTGTTTTTTGCACCACTGAAGTGATAAAGAAACCTGCGGTTATAGTTTTCCAATTCAATTCAATTCAGTACACAGCAACCGGCCACAATCTCTGTGTTGTAGTAGCTTGGAGGGGATGCATTTGACTGCGTTTGTAGCGAAACTCTACTAAATTTTTAATCCAATCTGCTTGATGGTATGAAGCATGATTAACCATTTTTGATACGAAACATCTTCTTTCGTCTTCTTTGCAATTGGACGGGCCACGTACATTCGATCTTCAATATATTTTTTTGTTATCTTAGTACACGTGTCCCTAACATATGCTTACAGTTTCAGACAGTTTGCACTTGCAATTTTTTTTGTAAGACAGAAGCGTTAGATGTATTTTGTCTGATGAAAGCCTTGAAGAAGTTAAATAAAGGGTATTGAAAAATCGTCGAATCAATAATAGAGAAGTGACCGAAGACGTCGGAATCTCTATTGGCTGGTGCCACGCAATTCTTTCCGAAGGTTTGTGAATGAAACGTGTAGCAGCAACATTTGTTCCGAAACTGTTTAATTTTCAACAAAAGGACCGTCGAAAGACCATCGCTCAAGAAAAGTTAAACGACGCCCGTGACGATCCTTATATGCTCAAAACTGGTGACGTCGAAACCAAAACCCATTGGAAGAACCCAGAATCTCCAAGACCGAAAAAAGCACGTCAGGTTCTAATCAAATGTCATGGTTTTGCTTTCTGTTTTCTTTAATTAAGAGTTCTTACCACAAAGTCGTACGGTCAATAAAGAGTACTGAAGTTATGCGCCGTTTGAGAGAAGCAATACGAAGAAAACATCCTGAATTGTGCATTTTGCATCACGATAATGCATCTGCTCACTTATCGCTGATTGTCTCTAACCTTTTGGTCAAAAACAAAACCACAATCATGCCTCAGCCACCATATTCACCCGACGTGGTCCCCGGCGACCTTTTTCTCTTTCCAAAACTCGAGAAACTCACGAAAGGAAGGGGGTTTGGAATGATTGAGGAGATAAAGAAAAAACAGCTGAAAAAACTCAAGGCTGTACCAGAAAGTTTTACCAGAAGTGCTTCGAAGATTGGAACAAGTTGCGGGATTACTTTGAAGGGGACAACATTAATTTTGATGGATAAATAATACTTTTTGATAAAACTGAAAAGTCCCCTTACTTTTTGAGCACTCTTGGTATGTCGTTTCGTTTCTGAACTAAAATTTTATACCATATCTTTGTATCTGTAGAAGTGTGAGAGGTTACTTGCTTCTTGTAGATGTTAAATAAACATGCACGCCGCTGCTTTCGTCGCATTACGAGCGGCAAATCAATTAAATTACACTCAATCTTCCTCTCGGCTCATCTGCATATTTCGCCAGTACATCTCAATTAGAAGGGAAATCGGGCTATTGGATAATTTCGCCTGTCGCGCATCATTTGTTTTTGCTGCTTTCGGAAGAAAGCAATCAAACGGCGCGGCGAAATCTCGCAACTTCTTCGTCTTCTTGTCGAGGGCCGAAATACTTAAACGGCATATATTTGCGAGGCCGCGTTTGGCCAGATGACGAAACCGTACGATCATTTTTGCACATGGCGGAAGATTCGAGAGGGTTTTACGATTTATACGGACGTCAATGATGACTTGACTAATTGTGAAGTACGAACTCTCATACTTTGTAAATTGAAAATGGTATGCTTCGGGTATCAGTGTTGAGTCCGGTTCTGAAAGCGCAAGGTCAGAAGATGGTCGTCACCGAAAAAAAAATTGACATACTCCACAGGATTGCTTTGTAAGCAAAAACTGAGCCAGAACTATAGCTATGTATCTTCCAGATTGATTTGTCTGGAATTAGCGAAATAAACTAGTTATAAAATAAATTCAAACATACGGTGGATGGTTCAGCTTCCGAGGTTTTCACGTAGATCAGATCATAATATCATAATAATATATATTGCCTTAAAAACAGCGACGTGCAGAGAAGACACTACCAAAGATAATAAAGAAAAGGCATAATAAAAAACGGAATCATTAGCTAAAATCTATAAAATTTAAAAAATCTGCAGTTTTATAGCGACATTTAAAAATATTAATATGTCCCAAAGAAATTTGCCCCGGAGAATTCTAACATAAAAAAAATGTGGGAACGGCAGTTTTTTATAGACCCATTTTTATCGTTATATTAGTACTTATGGATTTAATATTTACTTTTATGTCATAATTGCATTATTGTTCGCATATTTTTCAGCAAATGAAATCGCTGTGCCGTAAATAAAGTGTATTCCAGTTAATCTTGTATTTCGTTCAGGAATGTTTTACTCTTTGTTCGTTTCTACTATTTGCTAACCATTGAAAAATATGCCTTAAGTTGCAATAGAACTTAGTTTCTTGATGAGTCAGAAGTAACATGAATCTTGAAAATGCAAAATCATTGGTTTTTTTAGATCTACAGTTCTTGTCTCATATGTCAACCCTTCACTTGTTGTGTTCACTTGATCATCATCTTCTTCTTCTTCTCGTGCCTTATCCAATTCGGATGTTGGCGATCATCATCGTTATTCGAACTTTACTCACAGCCAACCAGAAGATTCTGCTTCTACCCGGGACTCTTTGCCTTCAACGTTGCCCTGCATGATGTTTTGTAATAGGCGATTTCTGTTTCCCACGACGTGTCCAAAGTATTCAAGTTTACATTTTTTAATTGTAAGAGTTGTGGCTGGCATCTCATTCTGTTCAGGAGTTTTTTATTTGTTGTGTGATTCTTGCACATCCACATCTCAAAGGCACCATACAGAAGCACCGGATAGATGTAGCAGTTTACTATTCGTTTTTTCAGCTTCAAACTGAGGTCTCTGGTGGTAGGTAGGTTTTTCATTGTAGAGAAAGTGCTTCGAGCTTTTTCTATGCGACATTTGATCTCCACGGAATGATCCCGTGCTTCCTAAATAAGTGAATTTCTCAACCCTTTAGACGACTTCGTTATTGATGAGCAGTTCTGTATGTGGTGTTGCTGATAATATTAAGATACCTTACTGGTTCTTGTAGGTTCTCCAGACTGATAGCTATCAAAACAGCGTCGTCGGCGAGATATTGAATTTGAAGAACTAATCCATCGATTAATTCCACTGATACGAAACCGTATAGAATTTTCCAAATTCCAAATCAATCAATCAATCCTTCACCGTTCGCATTTATGAGTACTGCCAAACACACAAATCAATATTCTTGCGAATTTTCTAAGCTGCGTAAAATGATTCTTCCTCGAGGCATTTTTTGTAGAAATCTACGTCTTCAAAACTAGATTTTAGGAGTGTGTTTGCTTGAATCTCCATTTGCAAATGTATTGGATCATTCTGTGCATTACATTTTGCTGGAGAAGCAAATAAAACAGTTTTCCGTATCTTTGATCTCGCTAAAACTCTTCGAAAATTATCCCGACAGTAACTTGAGTTCTTCAGCATATTGAGCCTAAGTAATATTTTCATACACAGAGGGCGTAGTTGAACTGTTAACTGCTGCCAGACAGCCTCTGTACCTCCCACAAGTGGATTTTGTTCTGAAACGCTTTCAAATGGCTGAGCAAGTCATTTACCAACCTTCCTTATCTTTGAAGCTTCAAAAGCAGAAATGCCGCCACATAACCATTTTGGGTCTCTCAAATTGGTTTATCTCTTATTAACATAAAATCCGCTATCTCATTTCTAAGTTTGTTGCAGCATTTTCCCTTTGCTAGGCCATCTTCACAATAATATGTTACGTGGTCATATACGACTAATATTTCATCCGAAAAAGCCTTGAACTGACGATGGTTAAGCCCTCGACATAAAATTGATGGATTAAGAACCCAAGTTCTGTTGGTGGATAATGAAATGAGTGCCTATCACGTGCCTTGCACGTTTATTTTAGTTTTTTTCTCGTTTAAAATTCCGATGAAACCGTCATGTAAGCCGACTATTGAAAATGAACAATTGGGGCACACTCCAACCGATGTTGACCATAACAAGCGCATATAGAACTGAGCTAAAGCTCGATTCGTCTAGAGTAGAAAGAACAACTGGGAAGCAATAATCTTTTGTTGCACCACCACTCGGCTTAATCGTTGATTTAATTTCGTGATTATGAGTAAGTAGTATTATATATTTTTTTAATTTACAAAAGGTACACAGTATGAGAAGTAGCCAGCGTAAATGCATTAAAATTTTTAAATTGAACTCATCTTATCTCGAATTGTATTTTGCATCTTGTTTTGTATTTTATTTTCTTGTATTTTGTCTCATTCTTAGGGTAAACATAAGGACTTCTTTCACTTGTTGGAGAATACATTATTTCACAAATGGCTTTTAAATTACCTTTTATAACATTCTCCATGCTGTCCCTGGAATTCAATCATTGATCAAATTAACTAACCAATACTGTCCGATTTACCTTTGTGCACTGTTCCACAATTTAAAATTATTTTATAGTATACAGGATGGCGAATAACACATATATTTTTTTAAAATGGTAACTAACTTTTTTCGACAGAAAGACGAGTAAATATTGGAAAAGTTGAAATAGATCGCAAAGTATAAACCCAATTTAAAATGATCCAAATACTGCCAACATCGGTTATAAAGGGACCAGAAAATAAAGTACGCTATAAAAAAACACAAAAAAGTGATGTAGGTACGTACATATTTTTATTTTATATAAAATTAAAAAACTAATAAACACTAATGTAGGTACTATATTAGTACTATCTGTATACTAAACCACCTAAACTAAAAACTTGTCTACCTATATAAACTTTACAACATATATGTAAAAATGCATACTTTATTCTTTTTGAGTAAAAAAATTCGTTATTTTTGTTTGTTTATTTTTTCGCAATACAAATTTCTTATACTCGATGTGCTTCTCAACCTTCCAGGACGCTTGCATAATATCATCAGTTACATTATCAGTAGACTGTACAAAAGTTGTAACAATTTAAGCGGTACAAAGCGCTTCAGAATTACTTGGTACTTCGTCCTGTTGAGGATCATTTGGCTGAAAAACTTCAGTAATAATATCATTATTCGTTAATAACTCCATTGTTATTAAATTATCATCAACAGTTTGGAAGCTTTCAGCTCAGGAAGGGGAACCTCCCAGTAATCGTCATAATTATTTTTGTAATTCTCGAACCACTCATCTTCCAATTTTATCAGACCTGTATGTCGAAAGCAGTTTGAAATAGTGGTTGAAGTAACATCATTCCAACATTGTGCAAGTAATTTTATGGAGTCTAGGTTAGTGATGTTGAAAGGTTCCATATTTTCAAATAACTGGAACAAACGATAAAAAAAATCTGAGGTAATATGTCTTAAGGCATTGTATTATGTCCAGATCCATCTCTCAAACTGTAATCTGATATTTGAAAGGATTAGATTTTTTGGATGAGCCACAATTGTGAACCAGAAGTAATATTTTTCTATTCCGACGTTTTAGATTTTCATCCCAATCCTTTAAATAATTATAAATAATTGTTGAAGTCATCCACGCTCGCTGGTTTGACTTATAAATGCAATACTGGGTCCCTGATCCTCTAACCAGTTCAACACATCTCCTGCTTCACCAGAAATTTTTCCTACGTTTATGTTGTGACGAACTTTAAAACGTTCGAGTCAATCTGTAGAATAACTAAAATCCTCACTCTGTAATCCAGTGACTAACTCTGCGGCTTTCGATTTGAAAACTGGACCACATATGAAACCATCGTAAAAGAGCTTCATCTACATTTGAACGCACAGGATTTCTAATTTCTTTAATCCTGTGGGATTTACAGTCACGTGCTTTCTTGATCTTTTACTCCAAATTGTAGATATTGTTGTTTTTGTCAATTTCTTTTGTCTAGCAATTTCCGCCTTAGCGATGCCACTCTCAATACTTCTGATTATCTCTATCTTTTCTTTGACTTCTCTTTCTTTTCTTTACTTGCTCCGATCCGCCATTTTAACCATAAACTTAAAAAAAAAGTGGAAAAAGGAAAATATTGTACTTTATAACCTTAGTAGAAGTTATATACGGTAATATAATAAATATAATATCCCATGAAGAATCAAGAGGATTTTGGCTGGACCAGTAAAATATGTACGTAATACCCGGAAGTACGTTATATCCCATGTACGTTATAAACGGAGTTTACTGTATATTCGTTTATTTTGAACACTTTGTAGCATATAATTCAAATTCCGTTGCATACATATTTTACGTCATCTTCGAATAACACTGGTACCAAATATGAGTGATCTATCTTCAAAGCTAATGGCGCTATAGTAATTTTTTTGTAAATGTAAAAACTAGCATTTTTTAGAAACATTAAAGTACTGGAAAAACTACATATTAGGTTTATTATTAATTAGAAAAGTTGAAGAATTTGGAAACGCATTCAAAACGAAATTTAAAAATAAGGTGTTTCATGTAAATATTATGTATATATGTTTTATTCTTAACGCTTTTTTAAACTACCCTGTATACTACACAATATGTTTAAATTGTACATCCTAACAATATTTACAACTTTTATATTTATCATTGCCTCATAACTTTACCGTTGACTCATCCCGTACTGCTTAGGTAGATATTAATAGTATTATATTCTCTTTTATATCATATATTTTGTTGACTGATGTGAACTTGGATTATTATTCGTAATAATTCTGTTTTATTTTTATTGTGAATCTAAATTTTAACGGAATCATTACCTATTCCACGCTACTTGTCTAAGCAAAGGGACGATATTTTATTCTGTCGTGTGTCTAATTGTTACTCTCCATGTTTTACTAGCCGCTTATTTTATTGTACCGTATATTCCAGTATTCCGTCTGAACATTGACCTTAGGCGATTTTTTTTATACGTGCAGCGCAAGACCTAATTAAAAGAAAAATATTAACGACCGATCGTAAATTAGCAATAATTGCGGCTTTGACGGTTTCGCTCCGATCGTTCCGAACGTATTGTTAAAATCCTCACGCAAGATTGATTCTAGGACGAGCTGATTATCGGTCTTAACCCGTATTAGCCCATTCCGATTCCACCCGGAGCCCGACGAAAACGTTCGCGCAGGACAGCGTATGGACGTTGTCACGTCGGGGTTAACGGCATCGTTAGATTTAAATGCGACTGGCGATGGCCGAAACGGTTATTATTACGAAAACTTACTCCAGTATATGTACCGGGTGTGCGAGTTTAAATATTCATCATACGAGAAAAAAAATGCATATTAGATGTTGTTCGGAAACAATTGAGACTTCAATAGCCTTTTTGTTTTTCAGAAGAGAGCACGGGTAGATAGATAAGCGATATTTTGAAAAATGTTGGTTCGAATTCTTAATTGGAAATATATCCTTACAATATTGATTTTCATGGCATGCCAAACGGTAATTATTAAGTTGAACAATGTCATTATCATTATTGTTAATATTTTTATTATTTATTAGCGGTTATAGCGAGTATGTTGGTTTAAAGCTGAGACGAATTCAAATCTTTTTTTTATTGCTTTCTGTCGCGGGGGGTTTCGAACATTTTTGGAAATAAATTATTAAACTAATTGTTTTGCAATATACTACATAAATAATTGAATAATTAATAAATTGGAATATTGCTGATATGAAGAAGAGAAGGAAAATTAACGTTACTAAATAAACTAACACCTACCCGACCTAGGTTGGCAATGGACAACAATGATTACTTCTTAAGCGGCAGAATGCTTGTTTAGAGCTATGAAGTAGGAGGCACATTAAAATGGGATCTCTAATTAGTTCCCTTAAGTCCTTAGCCCATGTATCCCAAGTCTTGATAATATCACCTTCAAGTCAAGGGAAGAACTATCTAAAACACAATTTTAAATGCCTGTGTGGTTAGAGATCCATCACAGGCGAATGAACTTGCTGTTACTCTTCGTTAAAGTTATTAAACTTCTGCACCAAATTGCAGAAATTTAATGGAAGATTGTTTGATTAATCAACTCCTCCATCTAGAAGGTATAGCTACGCACGTCATTTACGCAGATGTCGTACAAGGAAATGGCGCGCCAGTGACTCGTTTAAGTACACACATCTAGTAATAGTCGAATATGGCCGTTGCAGTCCCGAGAGTTCCGCAATCGCAAACGCGCTTTCTCACATGCGTGTACGCCACGAATCATTACTGTGTTTGATCCGACGTTCTCACGACAAAGAACCCCTTACGGTTCTTGCAACGAGTCTTAATTACACAGCAAATCCGGGTTGCCAATTTTCGACGACCCACCCTCTTTACCAGATCCGGTGTCGGGTGATTTTTTTTATTTTCGTTTTGATATCGTCGCACTCTAAGCTTTCCGAGTCTACTAATGACCCTACAGCACAAACATACCACCCACAAGTTTGTCGGCTCATGGGAAAGGTATACAGGGTGGAATAAAAGTTGTGTGTGTGTTGTACGATTAGAGTTGGAATTTCCTTCGTCACATATTTATTTTAAATTTTACAATAAAAATAGTTATCCAAAATTTTTTGGGTCCGAAACGAGCTTCTTCGGAATTTTATTATTATTAGCTTTGCTTTATAATCCAAAAAGTAGGAAATTTTAAAATCTAATGATGACAGATTCAAGGAAAAAGATAATAGGTAAAGTAATCAAGAAAATATCATCGTGCTTATAAAATTTGAGAAATTAACTTCTTATTTGTAATTAAAACAAATCTACTGGTAATTTGTTGATAGGTTTAGGAGTTTTATATGAAATATATCTTTGAACTAACGCCGCGTGTCGTACACTAGCAACTTGCTTTTCCTTATATTATTCTATTTAAGTCCCTAAGAGATAAAAGCTTTCTCGGATTTTTAGATAAATAAATCGGATTTTTAGCGTTTCGTAAGTAATGGCGTAATGAAGAATAAATAAACCTTACACATGTGGTGCAAAAATTGGCTTCTTCAACGACAAAGTTTCTATCAAATTGGTATAACTGCAAACAGAATTATCTTAGGATGGACGAAGATGCTTATTCGTTACTGTTGAAGAAGATTGATACAAAATCGAAATACAACAATGACACTTAAAATAAGCAACGATTAACTGCAACCCTAAGATACTGTAATACTTTTTGCAAAACTTCTGGATTCCTCTTGAGTCGGTTTTTGCTGAGTCGAACTTGCTGACGTTTCGCCAATCATCCTGAAGGCTTCTTCAGAGTTTGACTGAAACTGGCTCGCATTTTACTCTGTACCTGCTTATATACTGTTTGAGGGGGGCAGAGCTAAATGGTGACAGATAAGGACCTGCGTCGCGGTTAAGATTGTTAGGTTGTTTATAGATTTCTATAGACTCTCGAATTTTTCGTTGGTAGTAGAATTGATTACATGCAAGAATTTTCTGTAAATGCTGTAAACTCCTGGCATCTCAAATGGAATTTTGTCTTTGACCCACCGAAGATGTTGAGAGATTTTTGGACAAGTGATAAATCTGTATACCGTGTTTTAATTCTGGGTTCAGTGACTCGGGCTGAGATAGCTTTACGGCTCTCTTTGGGCCGGATGGTGATGTGACCATGCATTAAGGTATCGGTCTGTGTGAGTAGGTTTTCTGTAAACACAATGACCCAATGTTGTCTGGTCTAGGAATTGCAAAAATGGTACAAATTAATTTAAATGAGGTAAATGATGAGACCCTAATGTGGCCTTCACATAGTCCAGACCTTAACCCAACAAGAATTAATATAGATCAATTACAAAATCGGTTACAAAAAGTGAGGAGGCAACACCTGATTTTGTTTCGTGTTTATGATTTTGTTTCAAATTAGTTTTGTAATAAGCCATGAAATAAGAAAATGCCGTATAAACTAACATTTCCTGGCAGAAGGGAATTTTTTACCCTATTTTCAAAAAGTTCCCTTCTCATGTCCTGTTTGGAAACTGCTATACATGGAACTCATTATGAGGGGAAACAAATATCAAATACTTCAACTCATAGTGCGAGGAAAAATAAGGGGAAGATTGGTGATAAGAAGACATTCTTCTTTTAATTTCTGTTGCAATGATTCAAGTGACGGAATTTGGTTTGTCTCACGCATCGTTCTTTCCCTTCTAGTGAATCACTATCAAGAAATCGACGCAAGATTAACTTTGGAAAGCCAGTGAGAAGACCCTGCAGAAAAATTTTGAATTAAAAACTATAAATTATTAGCGGATTTTTTTATTTGTTTTTAAAAATTTAAATACGTAGAAACATTATGTGCAATTGTCCGAAAATAAACATAAAAATATATGTATTATATTTTTTTTTCCTTTATATTACTGGTAAAACGATTCTCTCGCCGCAATTATCCACATGATACTTTTTGCTTGGTTACTCTCCTTCATTTGGTCGTCGAAATTTCCTTCAAGTCACGATCTAATAAAGTAATGGCAAGACGCAAACGATTTTCAAATTTATAGGATGTCGACATTGCTAAAATGAAAATATTGTGGGTAAAGGGTGTTTCGTTTATGGTGGTCCAGGCAAGTTATGGATATTTATCGTGGCTGGACTATACATCCTATATTTATGAAAAGGGCCTATATACGATGCAGGACTTTTCTCCAACAACGAAATTATGGCGGCACCAGAGTTATCGTCGTTTTTTTGCGGAGACTCTTAACACGCGTGTAATGGATCTCTCTAGCTAGACTGCGATATATCGTGCAATTAACGTCGAAAAAAAAACGATTTAATGGGCCCGTTAGAATCGATTTTAGAGCTTGTACATTGGAATCGACCACTAACTGTCGTTTATATCGACGGTTGCGTCCAGCCCATATATATACGAGGTGTGTTCAGAAAGTAAGGTGACTTTGGTAATTGGGCGGGCTTCGAAGTTTTTTTTTGTTATGATGGTACACATGTGCCTAACATATGTTCACAGTTTCATAATAATAATAATAGCTTTATGCTCAACAGGAAACAATCCATTTACAGAGCAATATATAGTAACAAAAAAAAGAACCATTAAGTAATACAATGTAACCTAACCTATTCTAGTGAGTAGTTCGAGCAGGTTGACAAAGTGAGCTCCAAAGAAATTAGAATAACCATATATCTTGATTCGAGCTAGCGACGACTAGATATCAAACACATATTTGTCAATTCCCTCAGTCCACAGTTAAATATGTCACGCACGTCCGAAACACAATTATAAGGTTGTTCGGAAAGTCATTTCGTTTTTTCCCGTCAGAGGACTTAATTACGTTTTTTCGAAACCAACTTCACACTTAAGCCGCATAACCATTATATGTCTTGAGAGCTGATATTGCAAGGCTTATGTGTGAAAAAGTTCTATTAATTCTACGCAGTAGTTTTTGGTTGGTGCCCTTTTAAATATGGAGAGCAATAAGCAGCATTTTCGTCATATTTTACTTTTTTACTTCAGAAAAGGTAAAAATGCTGTCCAAGCGAGAAAAAAATTGACGGATGTGTATGGAGAAGGCGTGTTAACAGTACGCCAGTGCCAGAACTGGTTTGCAAAATTTCGATGCGGCAATTTTGATGTCGAAGATACACCACGGTCTGGAAGGCCGGTCGAAGCTGACAAAGATGCGATAAAGGCATTAGTTGATGCAAATCGGCGAATAACCACACGAGAGATCGGTGAGAGATTAAATTTGTCGAATTCGACTGTTTATGGCCATTTGAAAGGCATGGGCTTAACCTCGAAGCTCGACGTGTGGGTGCCCCATGTCCTTACGGAGCGAAATTTGTGTCGTCGCGTTGAGGTGTGTGATTCGCTCCTCAAACGTCAAGTCCATTTTTGAAGCGGATTATTACTGGGGACGAAAAATGGGTTGTATACAACAATGTTAAACGCAAGAGGTCATGGAGCAGAAAAGATGAACCGGCTCAAAGCGTGTCAAAAGCCAACATTCACCAAAAAAAGGTGATGCTCTCCGTTTGGTGGGATGTCAAAGGAATCGTTTTTTTTGAGCTTTTGCCGGACAATACAACGATTAATTCAGAAGTCTATTGTCATCAACTGGACAAATTGAATGATTCACTTAAAGAGAAGAGGCCCGAATTAATCAACAGGAAGGGTGTAGTGTTCCACCAGGATAATGCGAGACCTTACACAAGTTTGATCACTCGCCAAAAACTTTTACAGCTTGAATGGGACGTACTGCAACATCCACCATATTCTCCAGATCTGGCGCCTTCCGACTACTATTTGTTCCGGTCCCTGCAAAATTTTTTGGATGGCAAAACCTTTACCTCAAATGAAGATGTCAAAAACCACCTGAACCAGTTTTTTGCCAGCAAGGACCAAAACTTTTATGAGAGGGGAATTATGTTACTGCCAGAAAGATGGCAAAAGGTGTTGGACGAGAATGGCCGATATATAATTTAATAAAATATTTATTCATTATACGAAAACTGTCTTTCATGTTCCCCAAAAAAAACGAAATGACTTTCCGAACAACCCAATACAATTGGAACATGCTATATTTATTGGCGAATTTTTTAATAGGTTCATTCCTGTCCAAACAAGTGAAAGGTGTCTTTGGTGCGCGAATTGAGCTGTGGTACACGAATATCTAAATACTCTAGTAGATTCGGACTATCTATAATGTTGTGTAGCAATTTATAAACCAAGATAACTGACACACTTCCTCCTACATTCCAGACTATTCATATTAAATTTTTCCAAGTAAAATTCGTAATTGTTGCCTCTCGGTGGATACGCGCCTTCTGTTTTGAACAACAGATTCAAAAACTCTTTCTGTACACCAACGACCGTTCAACTATGACAAGGATAAATCGGATTTCACGCAACCGAGGCGTGTTCAAGTTTAGATCGAACATAGCTAAAATACAAGGCATTCAAAGCAGCAATGTCGGTAAAAGAATTGCAGTTGCGTACTATAAAATCATAATTACGGCGTGCCTCAGATACAATGCTCGTTATGTGCTTCACGAATGTAAGTCTTTGATCGAAATGCACGAACAGATCTTTAGTACCTATAACAGGTCGGAGAACAATATTTGAGATTGTATATTGAAAATCGATAGTAGTTACGAGTGAAGCTTAGAACTTTACATTTATCTACGTTAAGGCTTAATTCAATTGAGATACACCAGTCAAAGAGTATATCTACTGATCTCTGCAACGTAACATAATCAGCAATACTGGAAATGGAAGTATAAATTTTTAAGTCAACCGCAAATGACAGGTTCTGCATATCATCGATATTTGAAACAACGTCATTAATAAAAATTAAAAATAGTAATGGTCCTAAGTTAGAACTCTGTGGCATCCCTGATGTTGTGAAATATCTATTAGATGTAAGATATGTACTGTGTTCTTGCTGCATACTCCGTAACCTGTACCAAATTAGTAACTGTAGAAAGGCAGTTATAAAATCCGTGCTGACTTGGAGAAATAATGCTTTTGACAGAGTTAAAAATACGGTTTCTGCCAGTTTGCAAGTTTACTTTTTTTGTGAGACAAGCGTTAGACGTGTTTTGTGTGCTCCGCTATTTTCTGCTATCAAAAATAATAGAACAAAGAATTTGCATAAAATTTTGTGTAAAAAATGGATTACAGTGCTGCAAAACACTTCAAATATTGACAACCGCATATGGTGAGCAAAAAAAAAATGTTTATACAACTGGTGACGAATGGAAGAACCTCGAATCGTCAATACCGAATAAAGCACGTCAAGTTCGATCAAATGCTTACTTACATCAAGAGTTCTTACCACAGGATCGTACGGCAATAAACTCCTTGAAGTTATGCGCCGTTTGCAAGAAGCAATACCAACAAAACTTGTGGGAAAACAATTCATGGATTTAGCATCACGATAATGCCCAGTCATCGTTGCTTCTGTCTAACTTTTTGGCCAAAAACAAAATCAGAATCATGCCTCAGCCACCATATTCACCGGATGTGGTCCACTGCGATTTTTTCCTGTTCCCATAACTGAAGAAACCCATGAAAGGAAAGCGGTTTGTTTTTTACTGGATATACTTATATACGGATTAATATTTATGTATTCAAAAGCACAGGCAAATTAAAAATTTAATGTGAAATACATTACCCATAAAATAACTTTTATTTTAATAATAGAGATATGGATTGGAAGAAATGTCTTTTTTTAACGTGACAACAATTTCGCGTGTGCCTTGTACTACGCGGGTTTTTGCTTATTTTTTGTGAGCAAAAAAGTGAGAAGGCGTTTTTGGATATTGCAATTACAGAAATTGCAGAACCAGGCAGACAAAGGTAATTGATAGTCACTTATCTATTTTAAATACAATTTTACTTGACATGTTGACATGAACAGTGCTTTACTGCTTTACTTGCTCCTTGAGCACGCCCATGTCACTTCAACCATCACACACACACAATTATGAGCTTATACCGCAGGATGAAGCACCATCAATTAATTTTTCATATAATTTTATTGGTAGCAGGCTTGATAATGCTCGTTGCCAAGCCAAATTGTAAAAAGTACTCGAGACTTTCATAATGATGCCTTATAAAAATTGCGGACTCGCGTGCGCTGAGTTCGCTAGGACTATTTCATATGCGTGTAAACCATATATAGCTATTAGATAATATAGTGGCCCTACTATGGTAAAAAGTGATGCGCCGTGGATAACAGAATTGACACATTGCAGTAATTTTTCTGAAAAAATTGACTAAGTTTCATATACGCAATCATTTATATTTTTATATTGGGTTCATTCTTATCTTATGTGGACTTCAAAACGAGTTAATAAAACACTATTATAATTAAAGGTAAGTTGTAGTTGTGGCATAAACCACAATCTTGTTTACAAAACAGGACTGGAGCATTTGTGGAAAAGTAATTTTTGATTGTTTACGTTTGAATCGAGATGGCAATAAAATATAGGTAAATTATTGTGTGAATTGATACTAGTATTTAAAGCCCGGTAGACACAATGAAATTTCTACATGTACTTTTAACATTTAACAATTGGCGGGGAATTTTTTGCAGTAGCTACCATGCAATTTTTGCTAGCCAACTATTTTTTAAATTTTGAGACAATAAACGATACTCTTTAGCATTTGGTAATGTTAATTCTGTTACATTTAGAGCTAATTGTTTATTGACTTGTTGTATACTAGTTTTTAAATTTCTTGGTTACATTTTCCAATACCAACAGTTTTGTTAACGAAATTGTCTATTAATACTTTTCGTAATAATATATTTCGGAAGCGAAACTTTCTGCAATTACTAGACTTGCGATAAAAGAATGAGCGCTCTGTCTATACGAGGTGCTTGTTGAACATTTTTGCACTTAGATGTTTCCAGTGCGATATCTAGTACCTCAAAGTTATATTTAAAGTTTTAGTCACATTTCGTGAATTCGCTAAAATGCTTAAATTATGCACTTGTCGCTAATTATTTTAACAACACTTTGTACGCCTTAGTTCCTGAAAGTTTAATGGGATTTCGAGATATTTTGAGAAAAAACTGGCGTAAAAATGCAGCATAAAAAAATTGACAACCTGGCAGCGGCAATTTCGGTTGTTGGGAGCCGCAAGGCCTTATGGGTCGAGCGTCAGAATTTACGATTAGAGCTGCCATTGGTTAAAAACAAAATTTCAAACCTCGCGCACGCGCATGCATAACAGGCCTTCTCAAAATTTTATGATATACTTGCTTCACGAGTTCCTGTACATATGTCTAATAGGTTATATGGTGTAAACAAATCGAAGACGTGTTTAATACTCGGGTGCACTTAGTTTGTTGTTTTCTGATTTGGGCTTAGTATCGTCGATTGTATTATCTCTAGAAGTGAACTATCTGGAATATAATTACGAACCTTTCAATATTATTTATCCCACCTTACGTAGATACCATATCAACCATTCATAGCTAGGCAACACTTTTTACCCCACTCATTCCTTGCCTAAATGCCTGTATATTCGCATCACATCAATTTTAGAAATAAATGACGAACTGTTTTAATTGGAAGTATGTGGTCTGGCCCGTTCTTACCTTAAAGATTTTAGATTCGGCGGTTGACAAGAGTCACTTAAACATGTCGCCGTAGTGACTGATGATTAAATCCGCAATAAGTGCTTATAGGTGCGAAATTGCGCTTTACTGAATTCTTAATTCTTTAATTTTATTAACGGCTGGCGTGTCGCTTTCTATCTTCATACTAAACGGTATTACTGATGAGGTATTTTTCTATTTAGTGTAGGAATTTTATAATGATAGCCTTTCGCTAACCAAAACTACACAGTGCGACAAAGAAGATAAACAACCCGCCTCGCGATGATCCTGTAATAACGGCGATTTTAATTACAACTGAGCAAAGTAAATCTTTTTTTCTACTCCCGTCTGTAAACTACCTAATTACCAACCGATCTAGCGTGCGGAAAGCGTCACTTTACCTCGTCAGTTCCGTTTCCCACGGATCCGAGCCACTTCGGACATTTCCGGGTTTGGGTGCAATCGGATGTTTTCGGAGATATTTTCCACGCTTTGAATTTTGACGTTTGTCAATTCTGACAGTCATGTCACTGAAGGTATTTTTGTTGTTTTGCGAAATTTTACCCAAAAACTAACGGTCGTAGAAAAAGTATAGTATGCAACACGTTCGGTAAACTTTTTAACTCACTCTTTTATTAAAAACTCGCTCCGCTCGTGTCAAATAAACTCATGAGTCAAATTTCGTTTACCGCACTTGTTGCATAATATACTAATTCCTCAATGCTGTATGGAATCAGGACGCGTTATGCTTATACTGTTTTTTTTTAATTTTCCAAACTCTGCGTGTTTAGTTTTGTAAACTAATTTTTATTAAAAAATTTAGTATTTATTTATTAATATTATTAAAATGATTTGTCTAGTAAGAAGGTGCACATAAGTTTCCAACGTTTGTTGTAGTGTACTTTATTTTATGGACCCCAATTTTACCCTACTAGGCTCGTGTTCATAATAATATATTATGAGCGTGTGTTTAATAAGCGAGTGACTTAAAACCTTTACCGTACGTGTTGCATGCTATATTTTTTCTAAGAGCGTTAGTTTTTGGGTACATTTTCAATTGACTCCCAAACCCGTGCGGTAAAATCCCGGAAATGTCCGAAGTGGCTCGAATCCGTGGGAAACTAAACTGGCGTGGTAAAGTGACGCTTCCCGCAGGCTAGATAGTTGTGAAATTAGGCATTTTACAGACGGGAGTAGAAAAAATCTTTTATTATTAGTTGGTGGATATTCTATATACAAACACCTAGATGGTCACCGTCAAAAATAGTCAAAATATACTACAATCGATCCTAATAACAAATTAATCTGCCACTAGTATTAGCGTGTAAGATAAATAAAACATCTTTGAATTATTGAAATAATTCATATTGCCTGGTTAATCAGAATCATTTCAGTTCGATAAATGGAGTTCATTGAAGTCAATGTTTTGATTAAACTTTCGCAGGCTATGAACTACATTTCTTCTGGCTTTCAGCTTCACACTGAGCTAAGTCAGCAGGACAAATCTAGAAGCGTACCTTCATTGAAGGCAACCGTATAAAAAATAACCGTATAAAAAATAATCCAGCAAACTACTTGGCTTGCGTTTCATTGAGGAAACGGATTTTTCCCTTGTAATTTCGGATCTACCACCGTATAAACGCGGCGCAGCTTGGTACACGCGTCAAGTGAGGCATCAACTACGATCGGTTTTTGTAATAAGTAATCAACCTTCGTAAACAGTTCGCGTTATTCTTAAATGAAGTCCTTAATTTGTTTCTTTGCCCGCCGCCGCCGCACGCGCATTACGGAAATTAGATACCTGACGGAGTGTGTAAAGCTCGAAGCCTCCGTTCGACCGACGTTGAGACAAAATTCGAACTAACCATGGTCTTGGGCAGGGACTAAAAACGATCGAAAAATTTCGTTTTCGTTCTTTTCGTTCACACCCAAAAAATATCGTTTTCGTTTTCGTAATAAAAGCATGCTTTTTTATTTATTTTTTATATTTGACATATAAGTCACTTGTCATTATTTTAATCAAACTTAAATGTTAAATCAACTGCATTTTAAGTGGTGATGGTTTTTTTGCTTTTTATAAATATTAAAAATTTAAATTTAGAATGACTTGCTTGGAGAGGCACGAGTCTGTTTTAGTTTCTTTCATTCCCATTAGATTTAGTTACTTCCAAACCATGCACCAGTTTAGTGGTATACCCGTAACAGTTTTTTTAGTTTTTTTTTGCTTTATATTTTAAATAATATTTGTTTCTTTTCTCTGACTTTTACTTACTTAAAAATTTTGTGTCATGGTTAATTTTTGGGTATTTGTAAATAAAGTAATTATTGTTATTAAAAATAAGAGAAAAAAATTGTTAACATATTTACTTTATAGTAAAAATACATTCCGCGTTCCAAAATAAATAAAAATTTTAGTTAATTAAACTAAAGATATATTCTAAAAGAAATCACAGGATAATTATTAATTTTAGTGTATATGAATATATATATATATATATATAGAAATTAATTGTAACTATTTCATCTAAGAAGCAAGACATCCTCCAATAAATTTTCTTTTAAATTCGACCTTTGACAATTTCAAATATATTTCAGTGCTGAAAATGCTCGTTTAACACTTATTTGTTTTGTAGAGTTATACAATTCATTTTATGACGTTTCTTTTGCTGCCCAATATTTTAAGACACATTCATAATAACAAACTAACAACCATCGAATATCTGCTGTATAAGATTTTGAAGAAATATTTTCTCTTTCTTTGAAAAATTGCTCTATTTCATCTTTTTCTGTTGATGTTGAGATGACTCTTCAATGAAGTTGTTACCTACTTTTATATTGTTTACTGCAAAAAGGTTACTTATTCCCATTTTACACTTCAGCCAAGCAGATTAAAAATCTTCAGCCAACAAACTATGTGTATCGCACCTTACACTTCGTAGAATGAGACTATATCCGGAATTTTTCACCTAGTTTCGTAATAAATGCATTACGTCCATTTTATTGTTCTTCATTTTCTCGAATTTCATTTTCTTTTTCTTCATTTTCTTGTTCTTTATTTTCTTCCTTGTCACTAATAATATCTCGATATTCTTTTAATACAGCCAATATTAAACGCCCTTAACATTAGACTGTTATTATTGCCCTTATATTGAACGTTGATTCCTAATATACTTCCATCGAGTCTACTTTTTCGATCAACTTTGAAAGATAATAACTTCCCCATTAATTCTGTCGTTAATTTTTCTCTTAAACTGAAAGCATTCAACGACATATTTTTTTTATGCTGAATGGACGGCCGTAAACTGTTACCAGTTCTGTTCACGCTTCCTTCAACAAATAAGGAGTAATGTTAGCTGACATATTGGTTTTTTGTTTTATAACGACATGGTCTTTTTTTAGTTGTTGCTGATGAATTTGACGATTTGACGATACGATTTGGACAAATGAACATTTGGACAAATCGGGGCTTTCGGGGCTCGTTCAGGGCAGCGCGGGAGGGATGCCGGCAAAGCGTTTCCGTGGAGAAAGAGTTTTCCTTGATAGAGAATATTTTTTTTATATATTTTTGTTTACATTACATTACAACGCTTTTTAAAATTAAAATTACATAAATATTTACAGTGACTCAGCTTAAAAGATTCAGTTGCAGTTTAATTAATCAAAGAGCCAAACCTATTATAAATGTGTTTGTTTAAAAGTTCTCAATTATTTTAAATAAATCATTGCGGTCATAGTAAAATTGTATTTACGAGGTTAGCGCCAAACTTTCCCGGCCTGACATAGGTACAGCTCCAGTATCACGATAAAACTTTGTGTCCTTTTTTATTTATCTTTTTTATTATATCTTAGTAGGCTGCGAAAAAAACATTGAAGTCTTGCGTCAAATGGTTTTTTATTGACAGCATTTTAAACAAGACGTGTCCGAAAAAATGTTGCAAATAACGCAAATTGAGTATAGAGCAGTCATAAAGTTTTTGACAAAAGAAGGGTTAGCACCTAAAATTATTAAAGAAAGGCTGGATGGTGTGTACGGCCAAAGTTCTCCTTCGTATTCTGTAGTGAAAGAATGGGCAAAACGTTTCGAATGGGGTAGCAGTCCCTTGAAGATGATTAAAGAACTGGTCGACCAGTGGAGGTCATAACGGAAGATATTGTTGCGATTGTGAAAGAGGTGGTATTGAGTGACCGACCTTTAAAGGTCAAAAAACCTTTCGGCTATTCAAAAACAACGCCGTGTCGAGTGTGCGCGGTCTTTTTTTGAAATCTGTGGGTCGGAATCGAAGCCTGTGACAGAAACTATTGTGACGAGAGATGAGACTATGGTTCTCTATTATGATTCTCTATCGAAAAAGAATCAATGGAGTTGAGTCGTAAGGGTGAAGCACCTCCAAAAAAATTCACAGTCTGCCAATCAACAAAAAATGTGATGGCCACGATCTTTTGGGATTGTGGAGGAATTCTTTTAATAGATTTTAAAGAAACTAATACCACTGTCAATGGTAAATATTACGCAACATTATTACATAAATTTGAGATTGCATACTTGCAAAACGTCTATGAAAACTGACCAGAGGCGTGTGTCTTTTGCACGATAATGCACCTGTCCATACTGCTGGTGTTGCACAAGCTGCCATTTTAGAGTTTGGGTTTCAATAGATAGATCATCATCCCTATAGTCCAGATATGACCCCCAGCGACTATTATTTGTTTGGATATTTGAATAAAGACTTACGTGGATTGCGGTTTAACGACGAAGTCGAGTTAAAAGTAACTGTTTTAGCTCATTTTGCAGACAAACCAAAAGAATATTTTTTTAAAAAAATGTTCTAGGTAAAGTGCCTTCTAGTGAGAGATTTTTGAAACATTTTTATTTATAACTTATAACTCAGAAAATATTACGATTTGCAATTTTTGTTCCATAACTTACTAGCATTATTTTACCATGTTGAATCTTTCCTCCAAGTTTCCGAACTCAATTTCCGAACATTTTGTGTATCTATATCTATTTATAATTTTTGCATCAATAATTCCGTTTTTCCTTCCGCGGGGAAGATAGAAGGTATTTTTAAAACTAAAAGTCGAGCAAATAGTATTATTCCAACTCAGTCGGAATTCAGGAAGGGGTATAATTGTGGAATTGCCCTTTGGTTTATTTTGCACAATCGACGAAGTCAAATGTACTATCGTGGTCATTTTGGATTATTTCAAGGTATTTGATATCTTGAATCATCATACTTTGCTAACTGTTCAAAAATACGTAGGGCTTGATGGTAGTGCTGTCGAATTTATGGCGAATTACCTCAAACAATCAGACTATAATACTGGGGTGGTTTGACGACTTCATTCTGAAACTATTCAATATATACGTTCTCATTTTCCAATTTTACACAGCACTGCAAAACCTAGATGATGCGCAATGATAAATAATAATTTTGAAATCATTAGTAAGGTAGCCCTAGAATATTCCTCTCCATCCAAATCCACAAAAAACTTTAACAATATTGTTCGGAAGGTTCATGGATATTGATCGATTATCTCAAATATTTGAAATAAAAATATCATTTTTTTTTGTTTTATCTTCTTTCAACAACTGTGACGTCGTCTATGACCCCTGTCTCACAGCGGCTACCTCAGAACAGATACAAACAATCCAGAAATACTCTTTAAGATTCGTTTTTGGAGTTAAACGCGATGTCTTATGACACGGCTAAAACATATAATGCTTTAAAGTCTCTTAAAGAATACCGTTTCCATGCACCGTCGTGGAGTATTATTATCATTAAACATTTCAATAATTTACACTGTAAACTTTTTATAACATGTATGTTCCTCTATTTCCTCAAATCTTACTCTTTTATTTTGAGCAGCTAACTTTTTTTAGGATAAGTTTAATACTCAAAATATGTTATTTTGTTCATCTGAGCTGCCTCGTGATGATAACGAACCTACAATGCGCTTTACGAATGACCTTTTTAAAATAACCGCTAGAGGCGCGCGTGTTCTAAGCCACTCTTAAAACGAACGGTATCTTGTAAATTGTTTTAGATGAATTATTAGCTAATTTTATGTTGGTGGGGATACAGGTTTTTCGTGACAAACAAACAATAGACAGGAAATCATTGCTTTATTAATGAAAAAATCCATGTAATTATATATATTTATATTAATAGTAATGGTTCATTAATAATAACATTTTACAGCATTTTATAAGGGAAACTAACCAGGGAGCTCAATAGTGATTGAACCACTATATAGAATTCTTAATGTAGAATAAATTGTGCACTATTTATCAAAACATACATACCAATTTATATTAATTTACTACTGAAACTACGGAAAATATCTGTAAAATCGGAAGAGAAAGGAAAGCCATTCAGGCAGCAACACATTTTAGGTAAATTGTATTGTATTTATAGCAGATGATCTTTCTACATTTTCTTAAATGCATTTAGATTTAGGTTAGTGAATTCCTGTGACAAAAACGAATTGAATTGAATGTAATCTCCCAAATGATGTGGCAACTTTAGTTTACTTCTATGCCTTACGTTTACAGGGTGGTTGGTACTTCTAGTAATAAGTCTGGACAGCTCTTCTTTGCTCCATTTTAAGCCAATTAAGTTGATAATATGCAGCAGATACATTGTCTTATTTTCGGAGTCCCATAATAACACACACAAGCATTCTCCAACCTCTGAGTACGGCGCCTAGACTCGCCATCCACCATAAAAAAACATAAATCCCATCAC
This sequence comes from Cylas formicarius, assembly GCF_029955315.1. NCBI lineage: Eukaryota > Metazoa > Arthropoda > Insecta > Coleoptera > Brentidae > Cylas > Cylas formicarius. Next base: position 25,487,884 of record NW_026844326.1, on the reverse strand, counting down.
AGTAGTTGAGATCTGAGAGAACGAGTGACTCAGATAATTGTTTGCTTATTTTAAAATTTAAAATATACCTGCCACTATATAAAATTTTTAGTGACATTGAGATCACTATTTATTAATATTCCCCAGTTCCTTGCTGAATCAATAATGGAATGTTAATGTTAGCTAAAATTTTAATAATATTTTGTTTTAGGAGCATAACTTTATTTTTATTTCCAAATAGAGCACGAGACAGTTCATTAATCATAGTAAAATCGTGGGTTATATAAACCTCTGCATCAGCGGTATTATTAAAAAAAATTAAAGATTTTAAAATATCGAAAAAATATCGGACCTAAAATCGAACCCTGCGGTACCCCAGAGAAAATTTTTATTTCCTTCGTATATGAAAGCTTACACGAATTAGATGAAAACCCATAAAAATTTATCTTGAAAATAAATAACATATGATTCGCCGTATCGAATGACTTCGAAATATCCAAAATTATCACCCAACTTTTTCAAATATTTTAGCAAACGCAGGTAATATACTTATGATTTAGCGAATGGTTTTCCAAGTGACATTTTCTTACTACCTGGAAAATAGTTTCCCTCTATAGAAGCATTAATAATATGAGTGATATATTTATCAATGAAAGGACTACATTATTTAAGCATAAGTGTAAGTAAATCATTATGGAAAGAATTGTTCTGATAATATTTATGTGTTTATTTAGAAGATATTTTTTTCATTCAGAGATGTTCTAGCTCCCTAGAGTGCTTCAGGTGAGCCCCAGGGATCCAAATTTGTATGGAATTTATATGTAACATGAATAGACCAGAGCCGGCCAAATTTTGGTGACAAAAAAATCTCGATAATTTTAATACTACCCTATGTTTCGTTGCTTAATGCGAGAGACTAAGAAATGCAACGACAGGGTTCGACTTAAAACTTATATCGCAGAATGCAGACAAATTGCGATGATACTTTTCCATTCTGTAATAAAAAGACAAGTTCGGTAAATGAAGGTAATATGACAGCGACGTTTCTACAGGTAGTTTATTAGAAAAATAAATATAATAATAATTATACATTATTATAATTCTAGAGCCGGCTCGATAATTTAGATAGTAGTAAATATAAAATTATGTAAATAGAAATTTATATAGAGTTAAAAATAATATTAAAGTTGATAAATTGTAATAATTATTATTATTCAAAAAAATCTATTACTTACAATCTGAATATGAACTATAGTCGTTGGAGTCGAGAGAAATAGTAAAGCGCCCCATAATGTTCTCTAGTATATTATCAGCTTCGCACATTTTTATTCTATTTCCATAACATGTTCATTTTTTACAATCCACTGTCTTTGTTCCTTCTTGCAAGAGGGTTTCAACTTCCCTTATTTTAAAAGAGGTGTTTTGTTCTTTCTCTAGTAAGAGTGATTTTCTGTTTTGAGTTTTTTCAAAGTTTTCCACAATCTCCTTTTAAAATCGTCCCTTTTCATTTCAGACTTTTTTTGTCCAAGGTACTTTTTTTAAATATTCTTCTAATGGCAATTCTTTCATCTGAATTTATTACAGTTTCTTTTCTTCCTGTACTTCTCTTTGGTGACCTGATGGGACTGCGTTTATCCTCGTGCACAAGTTGGTATTTTTTTTTCTAATTTTCTAATTTTTAGAAAGCGCTACTAACCCACAAACCTAATTTTAAACACATCTACCTGCCACTCTCGGCACCCTTAACAATGGGTAGAATGCTGCAGCTAAAATCGATAAGTTTTAGAATTCAATCATAATTTATAATTCCCTCGCATTAAGAAAGAGGGGTTAAAAACAAAAATTTTATATTTTATTTATATTTGTAAAAATGCATTTTTTGTAAGTCATGATTATTGGTTTTGTCGTGTTATATGTTTTGGACTACCAGTAAACGCAGTTACATTTTGATAATATTTTTTTGCAAAAAACTCCCGGCCATCAAATTTTATTTATAAATTCATCTATTATTTTTTATTTTTTAATATTTTAGATGTCTCTACTAGGTTTCGAAAACATATTTAATCGTATTTATTTATTAACGAACACTTGCATCGCTAAGTTTTGGTTAGTTTTGGTTATGGCCTTGCTCGATGAGGGATTAGAGTGCATTTTGTGCAAATACGCTAACGGTTATTAACAGGAGAGATTCATTTAGAAATTATCCGGGCCATCTGAATCAAATAAAAATCAAATAAAAGCCATATTAGTTCAACAATTTTCTATGAAATTTTGAAAAACCCAGGACTTTTACTGTTAGTTTACGGAAAACCTTGTCTTGCCCTCTCTCTTACTTTTCAAGATTTTCCAGTTTACGGAAAACATTGTTCCAGATGTTCTGATCGACGTACGTCTCGTATAGACTACAGTTATCCTAGAATTTCGCGAATTAGGCTCAGAAATTTTGAAACACGGTTTCATTATTTCTTCTTGGCCTCCGTGGCGAAAGTGCTAAGTGTCTCCACCCACGAACATTCTCGTAGCGGAACGGGCGCGTAACATAAACACCTTCCGAGCCGATCCGGACGGTGGGTGAGTCGGGTCGTGTCGTAAATCTTAATCCTAACTGTTTCCGCTCGGCTCGGGGGGGTCGTTCCACGAACACGCCCCCGGAGGCAAAAAAAAATAGTTTTTATGACGTTGTAATCACTCCACAAGACCGCGTGTTGCATAACTTGCGTCATGTCGGTTCGAAAGTTTTCGAAAAAATGATGATGGAACACCCACATTGATTTCACTTTTTCACTTTTTGAGAGGCTTATTTGATACTATACTGCAAGTGACGAATCCATTTCGTTTCAGATTCTTTTTCCTTAAGCAACGAACCAACACACAACTGTCATTCTGTACTACTTCGTATGTGCAGAAAACGAAGAGAAGAAAGATAGCTTTCGAAAAATCGTCACTGGGCGGTGCAAGTTTCTAGCGCGTAAAGTGAAGCAGCTTTTTATTTTAAAAAGAAAGAGCTTCGCGGTTTCTTGTGGTAAAGGGACGCAATGTTTTTTTATCGTGCTCCAGCGGACTACTATGGAACTTTCTCAAAGTCGATGTAATTTTATTGTGCATACACCCTGTATAAAGCGTCTTTCAAGCCTCGCCGAACTTCAAAATTTCAGCAAACTTTGTTAAATATTCAAATAATAGCTTTGTCGAATGATATTTTTTCATATATCTCGCGCGACCTGTATAATTGACGAAACCTAAAACTCTATCTCTACACAGTTTACTATACCGTTCAAATTAAATTAACGGATTTTTAGCAGTCTTTCATTTATCCCCAATAATTGACCAACAAAAACTGAAATTTTTAGGATGTTCTTGATATTTTTTCCCATAAACGACACACCCTGTATATGGTTCAAACAATGTTCGGAATAGAGGTTATAGCCCTGAATCTCCCACGTTTCATGATGTTTGATTTTTTTCAATGGAGTAACTCGTTTTCATGAAAACACTTGTTTTCTGAAACCATGCAGTACGTGGTAATAGTAAATGACGTCATCGCGTCTAGATTGGAGGCGAGAATCAGCGATTTTCATATGGATTTTTTCAAATCTCTCGAACAGTGTATGTGATAGACGAAAACCGTAAATACAAAAATTGTTACTCTTGATACGGCCTGTTTGAAAAGATTGGCCATGTGTTTTACGAATTTTGATTTGCGGTTAATAATTTTTTCCGAAAAAGTAGAACTTTCACAGTCTTTTGGATTTTTGTCCATAATTGAAAAACCCTGTATATAATCAAAAAATGCCTATTATAAAAGTCATAGCCCCGGATCTCCCACATTTTACGGCTCCAAAATTTTGCCGATCAGCTGAATAGTTTTTCAGAAAATCGTGTTTTTCTGGAATACAAAATAATCAAAGAAAATTTTTCAAATATTTTTAAAAAATATTTGGTGACATTTCACTACGCTCAATTTATACTGTTTAGATGTGCGTACGGACTTTTACTCCCTTACCAAATTTGAAGTCGATGACTACGTATTTGAGACACCTATGACGTTTTAGAATATAGCGCAGAATATTCCGAACACCCTGTACAATAGGTGAAAACCTTAAATACAAAAGTTTTAGCTGTCTATACGGGCTATATAGAAATATGAAAGAAACTGACAACGGAATCAATATAAAGGGAGCTCAATTTTCAGTTTTTCGCAAATTACCGACGCACCCTGTACATTTTTAAAAAATCATGAAGAATATAGGTTTTTGGCCCGGATCTTGCGCGTCGTTTGGTTAAAGAATTTTTTGGATCGCATATACCATCTTGGAGAAATGATTTTTTTCTCGGTGCCCGGCAAGTGCGGTTTTTAAGTTTTTAAAAATAATTTCCGACCCCCCACCCCCCCGGTTTCAATAGGCTTCGTTACCGAGCTAAGCCCTATATATCTGTCAAATTTCAAGTGGATGGCTTCAAATTTCGGACGCTTATCGTGTTTCATAGCGAAGTCCAAAAAACAGATGAAAATCGAAAAAAAAAAGATGGACGCCTTGGTTTGATCAAACCCATTTTTTATTAGGTTGTGTACCTCGTGGACGGCTTAAAAGGAGCCAAATTTGAAGGTTGTGCTGCAAACCGTTCAATAAATATAGCCAATTAATGCCAGGTCTATATAGAAACGGAGAACGAAGAACAGAAAAAAAAAGTTTTTTTTCGACGTACCAATTTCGGTCCCCTAGGACTTACCAATGACGAGAAATAAGTTTCAATGCCAAGCGCGAAACAAATGAAAAAATTACAAATAATAGCTTCAATTTAAAAAATTTCCAAATAGAAAAACGGCAAAACAATCGCAAAATTTGAGCAACTTTAAAGTTATCTGTGACTTTTTGCCAAAACATTTCGCGATTCATTTAAATTGCTAATATTTTGGCCCGTTATGCTACTACGAGTCCTACATGGTAAACTGTATGTTTCCCGACGTTATACCGGTATTTTTGGCAAGAACCGCTAAGTCGCAGTCGTTAAAAAACAGGTCCCGTCAATGCTTAGCACAACGCTACAAAACACAGTCAAAAGGACCCTCGGGTTCCGGGAAAGCATCCGCTTCGCGTCCTTCCTTGGCGCCATCTATCGGCAAAGACGCCAAGTGGTTATAGTCGGCATTTTGTCTCTAGTGAATCATGTCAATATTAACGTCATTTTTTAAAAATACATGTTATTAAAATATTAACAATAATAATATATTTATAAAAACATTAAATACTATACAGCTATTTTGCTTTTTGATAACACGGCAAAGATAATACAATACAAACCCACTAAAGAACTTGTAACACAATAAATTGTCTATGGCACCACGAACAATCAACGATAGGACTAAAATTATTGCTTAACTAACAAATGCTGTCTTAAGTTCCAGTAGATAAAAAAAAAATAATATCTGAGCCAACAAAATAAAATCATCAGTTAATGGAATTATTTAGAAAAAATCTATTTAAAGAATAAATTAATTCCAGTTTTAGACCTATTATTTTATTCATTTTTCTATAAACTGACTAATAAATAGATATTTCGAGAATCTACGAAATCGTGCATAAGTTTACGTGGTTTTTCAGTTATCCAAAGTTTACTTTTTTTAAAAATGAATTTAAAGAATTTGATTCTTTTTTTCAAAGAAAGTTCCACAGGCTACTGTAATACTTTTTACAAAACTTCTGGATTCGTCATGCGTCGGTTTTTGCTGAGTCGAAATTGCTGACGTTTCGCCAATCATCCTGTTGGTTTCTTCAGAGCTCGACTGAAATGTCTGCTAGGGTTTTTTGACCATGAGGCCAAATGAAGCCTTTGAGAAGAAAGCTCTCGACACCTTTCATCTAAAACCAAAAATATGGAAGTCGATGATACTTTTTTTATTTGGCCTCATGGTCAAGAAACCCTAGTAGATTTTCTGAGACATTTAAACTCTATACACCCTAACATACGTTTTACCATTGAGTTGGAAACTAATAATAATCTTCCATTCTTAGATATTCTTATCAATAGAAAATCAGACCTAACATTGGGTTATTGTGTTTACAGAAAACCTACGCACACTGACCGATACCTTAATGCATGGTCACATCACCATCCGGCCCAAAAATTATCGGTTATAAACTATGTTGTTTACAGAGACGTAAAACTATCTCAGCCCGAGTCACTGAAAACGGAATTAAAACACCTTACCTCTGCTCTTCTCTGTAATAATTTCCACATTAAAGATATTAAGCGTTCCATCAGAAAATACTCTTCACCACAACCTTCCAATAGCAATGCGACCGAAAGCAATGCTACACTTGCCACTGTGGTCTTTCCTTACATTCAAAACATCATTGACCACATATCAAAACTTCTAAAGAAGGATAACGTGTGAACCAGATTTACCACTCGTCCAAAAATCCCTCAACATCTTCAGTCCGTCAAAGACAAAATTCCATTTGAGATTCCAGGAGTTTACAAGCATTCCATGCATATGCGGCAAAGAATACATTGGAGAGATCGGACGAAAAATATCAACTAGGCTCAAAGAACACGAAAGAGCCGTACGACTAAGCCAAATAAACTCATCAGCTGTTGCCGAACACACTCATGAAACCGGACATAAAATTTTATTCGATAAAACTAAAATTCTTGCATGTAATCAGTTCTTCTACCAACGAAAAATCCGAGAGTCTATAGAAATCTATAAACAACCTAACAATCTTAACCGCGTCTCAGGTCCTTATCTGTCACCATTTAGCTCCGCCCCCCTCAAACAATATATAAGCAGGTACGGAGTAAAATACGAGCCAGTTTCAGTCAATCTCTGAAGAAGCCAGCAGGATGATTGGCGAAACGTCAGCAATTTCGACTCAGCAAAAACCGACGCAGGAGGAATCCAGAAGTTTTGTAAAAAGTAATTTAATTTTTTAGTATACAATATACGGTTATACAATTTTGGCGGGAGGTATGTACGGCACCTCGATGTTTATAGTCTTCTCAAGAAGTAGCAATTTATATTTGAGTTTGTTGCTTGTATTGTAGTCATGGTCGATTTTTTCAAGGGTGTGTTTATATTTGTGTTGACGTATTAACAGATTGTGGCTGAATATTTGACGCGGATCGAGAACTTTTGCCAAATCACATAATTCTTGTAATTTTTTTTTAAGATCAATTTTTGAATTTTTTCTAATTGATATGCATCTCCCCAGGTTGTTATACTATATCAAATATGGGTTTCAACAAGTGCGTTATAGGGCAGTTTTAATTGAGTCTCGTTTAAGATCGAAGATAAAAAGTTCAATCTTGTTAAAAGTGACCTAATCTTCTTCACAACACATGCGATCTCAACATCTATCCAGATATATACCTAGATACTTGATATGTTGTTTGAATTTTATTTGGAAAGTTTTTTGATTGATGGTAAACCTCAACATATGATGTAAAGGCTAAGAAAAATGTTTTTTCACAATTTACAGTCTAACTGCGGTGATATCAGCAAACCTCATAACCTAATCCTTTGATGTTGAAACTTGAAAAGCCCGTTAATTCAGATGTTAAAGAGGATAGGGCCAAGTATGGTTCCTTGTTTTCGATTATTTAAGTAACTTCGTAATAACTGGTATGGAATGCCTCTAAAGCCACTACTGTGCAGCCAAAAGTTGTGTTCATCGTCGACTGTGACGAATGCTTTAGCCAGATCAAGAAATATACACAGTGATGGAGCTTTTTTGTCTATACACTTGGTTATGCTAGCGTCTAATTCAGCTAATGCATCCTATGTCGACCTTTTCTCTCTGAAACCATACTGATTTTTCGAGATAATGTTATACTTTTCCAAGTAATCTACCATCTCTTGGTTTAATATTCTTTCAAATGTTTTCGTAAAACTTGAAACCAGTAAAATTAATATATAATACCTTCCTTAAGAATTGTCGGAAACACTCCTTCAGAAAACGATTTCTTCATTAAGTATGTAAGAAGAGACAGAAGCGAGTCTCCAGGAGCTTTATTATTTTTTACGCCATTAACTGTTCTTAGTACATCCTTTTCCGTGGTCTTTAAAGATAAAATGAATTTTGTAGTACTGTATCATGTTTTTGTCGACCTACCCAACCTTGTAATTTTATATTTTGTGCTAGGAAAAACATTAAAATACATTAAAAAACATTAAAATAATCCGAATCTTTTTTAGACGTAACTGACGTATTTAATGCGATTCCCAACTTTTTCTTTTATATCTCTATTCTTTTTTACTCAATTTATTGTCATTTTTGCTTTACTTTATTTTAGTGGATCAAATGGAAATGGAAATAATACCATTTATTTTACTTTCAAATGGCTTAATATAAATTTGAACGTTTTAGCATCCGAGAATCGCTGTATACATCGAAGCTAGGACTAAGTATTCTTGCAACGCGTAGGCGTTGACTCGTCTGCGAGAGTATCTTGAGAAGGTTGAGAATGCTTACACATTATACAAGAGTTCAGCAAGACCTTTTTGATTTCTACGAAGAAAATTTTACTATTATTTATGGTTCATTTACAGCCAAATGTTTATAATCTTCTTCTAGAAATTAATTTATGGGACGCATAATCACAGAAATCATAATAATTTAGTATTCTCTGCCCAAAGGAGATATTTTTGGATTTTGATAGGAAATTGTACCATACCTGAATCGAGGAGGCTTTTACTTGATGAAAATCCATTTAACACAATTAAATTAGAACAAAAAATGGTCATATTTTCATAGTTACTTATATTACGGAGGTAAAGTACGTATTTATGTACCTGATTCTCGCACTTTGACCCTGCGAGGCTGTTTTCCCTGGATAGTTCAAAGGGTAAGAGTAAGTACTTGTACTCTATTTATCTTACAGGTAAGTTTGAAAATAATCATTTTTGTCTTGTGTGCCGGCAGAGAATTAGAATCTTCTTGTTTTTTAACATTTTAAAATGTGGAGACCGTGGAATGAAGCAGATGTTGGAAGAAGGCATGGAAAACAACGCAGAATTTAAAGACGAAGTGGGGATGATGGTCAAACCTAATGGCAATTTAGAAGACGAACTACCTCAGCAAATAAAAAAACGAATCCCTTTGTCTTCGGATGCTAAACAAATTGTTTTGAATGTTTACAATTTTATAAGAAATTCAGAAGGAGAAGTGGGAGCAGTAGGAGAGCAATTTTTTTATGTACATGTTTCAAGAACTTATACTTATAACTACACTTATACTTATAACCCGCTTGTTAGTGTAGGACGATCCTGGAATTGTTACGCGTCAGGGGCTGCCCGGAAGGGTGTTCTATAAGGGGCTGCGGATTTGGAGTAACAAACAGTAGGCAAAGTTAATCACAGGGTCGGTTGTAAAAGCACTATAATTCTGGTCGAAGTATACTTTATGACGGCCATTTCGAAAATACCGTGCTTTTTTTTATAAATAATATATGTTCTAATTCAATCGAATTACATTCGTTACTAGAATAGAAAATTACATTAAATCGAATCGATTGACTAACCAAATCGAAAATTTGCAGATTATTTATTGTCGAAACGTTGAAAAATACAAAACACATCCTTGATGTCGAAAGTAACCACGGCTTCCTATAAATCTATGCGGATTTGTTCGCTACGCGACGGTTACGCACCATTTCGCGTTCAAGTTACCGACGACAGTCCAAACACGATCCGGACCCTCATATACTATGCTACACGGTCTACGTGCTCGAGCGACGTTTTGACGTAACGGCTGCCGACGCAGATCCTCGCGACGATTAAACATCGCGTAAACTAACGGCCGAGATAATCCGAGGCAATTGCGCGACATTTTCATAAATATCGCATTAAACATCCGTTAAACACGCACCGATTAAGTTTAACGTCCACACAGATGTCAACGTCGATCAATACATGACGATTAGTGCCGTGTAAATAGTACTCGGCGTACCGTAGCGGCATGTTTTTCCTTTCAGATGAAATTTTACGCGGAAGCGACCCTACTGATGATACTGCCCGCGTACGTGGCATTCGTATCGTGCGCCCCGACGTTTCAGCCCCAAAACGAGCAGCGTCAGGCGAAAAATTTGCCGTTTTTCGACTACGCCCAGCCCGAAGCGGACTACGACGGATACGCCATAGATAGCGACGACTACGTTTCGTTGGCGATAGAAGAAAACGACATTGGCAGGACGATACCGGCGAGGAAGCGATTCAGGCCGGAATACAACTCGCCGATATATTACATCAGACTACCGCCCCAACCCTACATGTTTGTCCCAGGTAATTGCCACGTATTGTAACGACCACAAGAACGAAAATGCAAATGCTCAGTGCTGTCAGCAATATGACGCGAAAGATTCGAAAGAACCATTTTATTTGAATATAAAAAGCAGGCTTTACTAATTAACGTTCCATTATTAAAATTAAAATAATTAAAATTCCAAAATGCGGCATTTGGCTTGGCTCAAATATTTCTATTTAAGTCTGTTCATAGATATAAGAAAGTGAGTAACTGATACGAATTAAGGAAAGACCCGGGCAAGCTGTAAGAATGAAATATGTCCCAACAGGTCCGTACTTTGCTTAGAATTTAATTATTTGGGGTTTTGTTAGGAAAGATACTAAACAATATTTATTTATTTATGTATGTATTTTAGTTTAAATGTAAAATAAAATTACAAATTATTTTTACTACCTACTTAAATTATTTAAAACTATTCACATAATATGTCAGTATCACTATCGCTATCATCGCCTGTTCTAATTATTAGTTGTTCTATATTATTTGCAATATGAATATATGATTGTTCTGCTTTTTTTATATGTTTAACAGAATTTGCCCAACTTTGTGGAGCGATGTTAAAAACTTCGGTTTCTATAAGTTTGAGGACATTGGAGTTAACACGGGCAAAAACATTGTTACGACGAATGGCAGATTTCAGTTGGTGCCAAAAATGTTCAATGGAATTAAATATACAGTGAGGTGGAAGCCTTAAAACTGTATGCCCAAGATTTTTTTCATACTTATCGCAGACGTATTCGTTTTGTAGGTTCAAACTTTGTGAAACCTCAATTAATTGCTTTTTGGTATAATCTTCGTGAAAATAAATGTGGTTATTGTTGCTTTTGTGTCACATGAGGAATGGGTTTTAGTCAACTCTCTGCTGTGATAACTTGCATTGTCCATTACAATGACTTTATTAGGAGGAATGTTTGGAATTAGTTTGTTTTTAAACCAACTTTCAAATAAATCAGCGGTAATCCAGAGAAGAATCTTTAATATTTTTCGCAGACAGAGACAGTCCATTTGGAATCCAACCATCTTTAGAGCCAGCATGCAACATAGTTATTCTTTTACCTATTTTTGATGGCGCGTTTGTTTTACACGCGTTTACGTTTACGCGTTTGTTGAGTTATCCCAACCCTTTTCCGGGGTATCATAAGTTTTGAACCAGGTTTCATCCAAATAAATAATTGGCCTTTGTTGTTCTTTGTAAATCCTAATTTTTTCTAGATATTCCAGTCGGCATTTCTGAATTCTAAAAGATTCCAATCAACTTTTCTAAATCTAAAACCCATGTGTTGAATACACTTTTCTGCCACATTTAACACCAGTTTCATCTTTTTCAAGCCTCCTAATTAAGATATCTAATGTAGGCACGCTTTGTTCCTCGTATAAATCTTGATCACTTTCATCTACACTCGAGGAAATGTCAGCATCGCTTCTTTTTTTCCTCGCTGAAATGAGATTATTCACAATTTTCCATACAGTTGATATTGGAATTTTCGTCAATGTGGCCGTTTCTTCTAAAGATGCTTGCTTGCTGGCACCACGCTCAATTAGAGTCAAATAAACATTGTTTATAACTTCCTTAGTCTCAATAGAATAGTGTTTTCTACATTTGGGCGGGAGCATCTCCTGAGATACACTAGACTCGCACATGTTTTGCATAATTCGCACACGATTCATCACACGCTGTATTACACTCGAAATAAAAATGGTTAGTAATAAACTTAAACTAAGTAGTATACCAAACTAAAAAATATTATACACAGGTAGGTATAAAATTATTTTCTATTACGAACCACAATTTTACCTGAATTTAAATTCCGAAACTTTAGGTAATAATCTTGTTGCGTTGTATGTTAATGACCACCCTTGGATAATAATCATTCAAAAACAATTGGTCTCTTTCTTATATCTATGAACAGACCATACCATTAAATATTGAAAATTATAAATTGGTAAGGCGTGATCATAATGGTAGAGGGGGTGGTGTGGCTTTTTACATTAGAAAGAATCTAAAACACAAAGTTCTTGTGAATATCGTCTATAATAATGTAGCGCTTGAACAAATGTGGATATCTATTAATATTGCTGGTCTGCGGGTTTGTTTGGGAACCCTTTACAGACCTCGTCACTTGAATCCGAATGACTGTCTGCAGTCACTTGAAATAACGTGGTTGATCTTCTTGGAGTGATTTGTAATAATGGTTGCGCTATTTTTTCCAATTGCTTGAGCAAGTATGGTCTTTTTGAACATTACGGGAGCCTACCAGGATCAGTCGTAGTACCTTGACTCTCATTGTATTTAAAAGATCGCATCTCTGGTCATCATTTGGTACACTGTAAATTGAAGATACCTAAATCTAAACCCAAATCTTATTTTAAAACCTACGGGGATTTACTTTTTACCAAACTTCTGTATTCCTCCTGCGTCGGTTTTTGCTGAGTCGAAATTGCTGAGGTTTCGCCAATCATCCTGTTGGCTTCTTCAGAGCTTGACTCAGCAAAAACCGACGCAGGAAGAATCCAGAAGTTTTGTAAAAAGTATTACAGTAGCCTCTGGAAGTTTTTTTGAAAAATCTACAGGGATTTTTCTAATTTTTGCTATGAACATTTTCTATTTGCTTTAAACAATATTAATTGGTATGAAATATTCAAACTGACGTTGTTAAAATGGTGGAGTTTTTTAATACTAACTTACTGGAGATGTTCAGCTTGCATGCTCCTCTAAAAATTGCGAAGATAACAAAACCGCCAGCTCCTTGGCTCACGGGAAACTTAAAGATAATGATAGAGTTGAAACATAAAGTGATAGAGTTGAAACATAAAGCACTGGCCAACAATCCTGGATTGAATACAATTCCTTGTAATCTTGTAAATAAGGCTGCTAAGTCGGAGAAAAAGGCTTTTTTACAACACATTTTTTTTACGGATCCAAAAAACTTCTATTGTGTACTTAGATATTTTAATGTCTACTCCGGATCTTCACTAAATACAGATGTCTCAAATATTGTGAATTTTGTAATAATACCCCTCAAGCAGACTTAAATAATGATTTCATTAACCAGTTCTACAACAACTCTTTAAATCCAGATGATACCGTGATGCCAGAGCTGATGCCATGGGGTCTGATGGGATTCATAGAAAAATGATATTATATATTATTCCCCAACTTTTGCCGCATATTACGTACATTATTAATAAGTTCTTGTCTACTAACAAATTCCCTAAACCCTGGAAATACGGTCCCGTTATTCCTGTCTCTAAAACCTCTCCACCTCAAGATGTTTCTCAATTCCGACCTATCACCATTCTCCCTACTATGCCTAAAGTGCTAGAAAAAGTTTTCAGATTTTATAGCTAGTTATAGTTACATTAAAAGTATAGGGGGCTGTTTACCGTTCCCAAACATACTTCGGCACAATTCCAGCGCAGTTTCACGTATAATGCTATCAAACTTAGTACAAACTCGCTCTCCAACTGAGATTAATCACCTCAATAACTTCTTTCAAACAATACATTTATCATATTAGAGATCGATTATAAAACTAGTAAATATCAAATTGTATAGATGTATAGTGTTAATTTATTTTTTCATATCTCTTTCTGTTTTAAATTCACAATTTAACTCCTTTTAGGGGTTGCATTAGAGCAACTATGCCGCCCTCGCAATTATATATTTGGTAAGATATATCCTTCTAAATCAAACAAAGGCCGTTTATTATTATAATAATTATTAAATTCACATTGAATATTTAAAATTACTTCTTTACTTTACTTCTCATGGACACAAACGTCTGTTTAAATTCTTCTTTTGGGTTTCACAAGAACCACAGTTTTTTTTCTGCAGTGCAATAATGTCCGTAATTTCGTAGGTGTAGTCATTTATCGACATCGCATGTCTCCGTTTGCTTGTGCGTCGTTGATTACAGAGACGGACTAAAAAGTTAGTTGCTTTTGTGTCTATAGGTTTGGGTTACGTGTCTCAGCCGCCGACCAATCCGATGTCGCCTTTCGTCAACGTTCCCGTCAGCTTCGTGTCCAACGGCAAACCAAATTCGATCTATCAATGGACGGGGGGCATCGAAATACCGACGGTGGCGCCGCATCCTGCCACGACGCTCAAACCCAAACCCGCGAGGAAACCAGTTGGCAAGCCCGATTCGTCTATCCACAGGTTGCCCGGCCAATTCGCTTTCAATGGTCGGCCCGATGAAATTTTTGTGCTTCGGGATTCGTATAATTCGTTGTACGGCGACGTTTTGCAGAATCTGTATCCGTAAGGTTAAACGCTCGATGGTCTGTGATTTCATGACGTCATAGCATTGCGAGGGTTTTTTAAAGCTTGAAGCCGCATTAATGAGTACCTATACTTTTTAATAAAATTTAAACCGGGCTAGAAGTACTACCCAAATTTGTATATAGCCGCGTCCACGAATTATGAAGTTAATATATTATATTTATTTTGTTTTGTACCGCATTTTGAGAAAATTCGATGTATTTATACAAATAAAAAGTCATCAAAAAGATGCATCTTTTATTAATGGTATCCCCACATATAAATTCCAAATAATTTCTTGCCACATACGCCATGTTATTATCGGATCACAATATCCGTGGACATGGCCAGCAAGAATCTGATGATTCACTTTGCGGAGAGGTTATTGCTACCGAACGATATTGAGATGCCGATGGCGCTCGCGTAACAAAAGACGACCGGTACGGTTTTGAGGCGGTCAAAAAACTGGCGACCTTCCAAGGCTGTTTTTTTAACCGCCGAGTTAATTTGCATCCTTTAAAAGAGATGACGGCCGGTAACATCGTGTCGAGGCGTTTTAGATTCTTTTGCGGCAGAGCAAACATAAAAAAAGGTTGGACAAGTATATCGGCAATAATTGAATATCGACCCATCGGAAATCAAATTTGCATGGTGTGGTTCTTATTGTCTTTGGTATGTGCCAAAAACAGCTCGACACTACTTCGTTAGTTAATCTTTACAATTTTCTAGAAAACTAAAACTAGCACCAATGAACGACGAAAATTTGCGATTCATTAGCAATGACAAAGATTGAAGTTTCCAACAGGAACCAAAATGAGATATATTTTTGACAATCTCACCACCTCTTGAGGCCGGGCCCAACTAAACTGTACAATTAACGGAAACTAGACTTCGAGTACCGAAAGCAAACAACAGATGTCGTCCGAAATTGTTCAAAAAAGTGTGGTTATGAGGGGTATTTTATTCAGGCTCGAGTATGGGAAAAATCGCATTGCAGATTAAAGCGGCCCTAGAAAACGTAGAAGAATTAAAAACAATCCATCCGGACTACGCGTTTATGTTAAAATTAAAGTGCACTGGCTGCGGCGAAGTTTCTGATAAATGGCACGACATCGTAGAGTCCCAAACCTTCCCCGGTAAGACTGGAAGATCGGAGAACAATTACATAGCAAAATGCAAAATGTGTGGGAGAGAAAATAGTCTGGATATCGTTAAGGGAAGCAACGGTAGTGCGTGAGCCCGTGTGATCTATAAAGGGCTATATTGTTGGCTTTTTAGCTTCCTACAGGGACTACGATCAAGGCAAGTTCAAATCGATAGTCGTTTTTGAATGCAGAGGCATCGAGCCCACTGAATTCACCCCCGGTGAAAGTTGGATAGTTAAAGTCAAGGAAAGCAGCAGAGTCTTCGATAACATAGATCTCTCTGAGAAGGAATGGGTCGAGTATGATGAAAAGATCCAACAACCTGTTGAAATTAGTGATATGGAATTCAGATTTACTAATGTGAAATGATTTTTTTATCGCCTTTGTAAAAATTTTTAAAATAAATTTGAAAAATGAACTGCAGTTTTTAGTTTCCAATCTAGGCCAACCTTGATACCACAGAGAAACAAAACAAAGAAATATTTATCAATAACATAATGTTTAAACAAACCGGTTTGTGACGTCACACGTTCCTATTAGGTTCTTTGACCCAGAAAAAATTAAATGCCTGTCGACGTAACAAAAATTTCTGGGAAGAACCTGATTGGTTGAAAATGATACCCCCTACCGTAACATGATGGCGATTCCCGCTCGATCTACATCGACTTCAGAGGGGAAGTGCGTGCCTATCTTCAGTTTTGTTTTGAGATGTCAGCTGTCTCAACAGGTGATCGCGTCATCTGAGATATTGTCGTGAATTTCTCAATGTTTTCACTGAAAATGTGTGGAAATTGATCCGAAATAAAACTCCAACATATAATTCTAGGTTTGTGTTGAACAATTCGTTGTGTTCGCGCCGTTTATCATGATTTTCTCATTGTTGTGATTGTACTTCTCATGAAGAGAAAGGTAGGCAATGCTTTATACATCACTTTCCTTTATCGGCCGAATTTACATAAAATATCTCTAAAATATTATTACAAATTGACAGTTGTTCCATTATTTTCAATGATTACTACTATAGAACCAATCTGTTGTTTGTTTTTCTCTTTAAGATGCTTTTTGTAGGGTTCGGTCTGAAGTTAGCGGCATTCATGCCTGATGAATTTTGCGCGCTCAAAATTTGACCATTCCATTCATTTGGCGGGATCGTGTAAGGGTGTTAGGGTATTTTTAGTTGGTTAGTGGTGGGACTACGTGGCCAAATTCGAGGTGCAGGTAGTTTTCGTGTAGACAAAGGTCCGAAAAATTGTTTGGAAACTAAAAATTATATTTTACATTGTATTTTAATTATTAAAACTCTCAGTGAAGTCTTCCTAACCAAAAACCGTGTGATAGCAGATTGGAGCTTTTTTTGCGGAAGACCTGAGGCGGTAAGTGCTGATCAATTGCTTAATTATTGTTGGTGGAACTTCGTAAATTCTTCTAAAATATTTTTCACCGCGTTTGCTTTGGTATTTTTGCCGGAATACGGCCGCGAACATAGGGGTTATGTGAAAGGCGAGGCGTGGTGCAGGCATCGATTTAAAGGCTCGGTAAACGAAAAATGGAGTAAATTCTTTGAGTTTTTATCGCTAATTGCGAACGTTTGGGCATCAGACGGTGGCCCAAAATAATTGTTTGCACCTGAAAGCGCAGTTCCAGTTTTTTATGGGGCCCCAAATGGCCCATTCACTATTTTTGGTAGTACTAAGCTCTATAGTGGCTGTATTCAAATTTTTGCTGAGTATTTGGTGTCAAGGATTTGAGTATGAGATGTAGCTTAATAGAATGCCAGAATAGAATAGATTTTTCATGAATGTTGATATAAGAAATAATTCATTATGCCAAATGTGTATTTGTTGTTCTCTTGTTCTCTGGCTAGCTACATAAATGAAGAAAATGGTAATGAGGTGTAGTAGTGTCACTAAAGGCAACCCTTTACTATTATTAGTTACCCTTCTAGGCCACTGTGGATGTACATCTGACCTCTTCATAATAAGGACCAATTCATATTCAATGAAAATGAGTGAGAGGACAAGTTGCCCTTCAGACTCAGAAAATACTGAGTTGCTGAACCGTCTAGAAGAAGAGAGCTATGCTGAAACGAACAAACTACCCTTCCAAGAACTGTTAAAGATGCATCACAAGCAAACTGTCTGGGGCTTTAAATATGGACAAAATATAAGAGCGAGTGCTTTGGCGAGGGACAAGAACATTCAGAGTTCATCTAGCACCAAGAAAGACACGAGTTCTGATGGTCAAATCGACGTCGAGAAATCAGACAGCGAGGGATTAGAACAAGGCCCTTCAACGTCTAAAATTTGTACCACAGAGAAAGAACACAAAACTCCACACTCGAGACGAGAGGCTCGTTCGGCCTCGAGCAGAACCAGCAAGAGGAAGAGCAGTACAAGGCAGAGCGATTTTGCTTCCCCGCAGAAGACACGCAGGGCGCCTTTACCACTGATGAACTGGGCGGACAGCAAAGAAGTCTGGATGTACATGGTTTGTGTCTAGCTTTTTAAGTATTTTAATTGCGTTTTTTTTTTATCGGTGCTTTACAAATTTTTGATTTTCATTTAGGTATACAAGGAAGAGGCCTCCCTAAACCTACGCAACCCCCGTCTGTTTGAAGATTTTACGAATTTCATGCCTCGCATGAGGGCGATTTTGTTAGACTGGGTGATGGAGGTGTGCGAGGTATACCACCTGCGAAGGGTCACCTACTACCTGACGGTAGATTACTTCGACAGATTTCTATCAATCAGGCCGGACGTGCCCAAAAATCAGCTCCAACTAGTGGGCGTCACCTGCCTATTTTTGGCCTCCAAATTGGAGGAAATCTACCCGCCCAGACTTACGGAATTCTCCTTTGTTTGCGACGGCGCCTGCACCCCGGAAGATATCCTGGCGTGCGAGCTATTAATCCTAAATAGTTTGGGGTGGGACTTGAACGTGATGACGCCCAGCGACTGGCTAAACTTGTATATGCAAATCCATTTTCAAGCGCCGAAAGTCGTACGTCAGAAACTGCACCAGGACAGTACCCGGAATTTTATATTCCCTCAGTACTCAGGCTACCAGTTCAGCAGAGCCTCCCAGTTGATAGACGTGTTCAGCCTCGATCCCGGCTTCCTGAAATTCTCGTATAGTACGATAGCGGCCGCCGCCATGTACTTCATGTATGGCAAGAAATCGGCCCTCAACGTGTCGGGATTGACGTGGGAACAGTTGCAGCCCTGCGCCGAGTACATGGCCGCGTTTTATTTGGTGCTGAGGGACACCACGGATCCGCGTTTGGTCAGTTGTAAAGTGGACTCGGTGCCCGAGGATCAGGGGGTCAAACATTTGGCCAGCGTCAGGCTCAAAGTGCCCCAGCTCGTAAAAGACGAGAACCACAGCCTGCAAACGCACGTCGTCAATCTGGAGTACTTCGAGAAGTCAGCGATTATAAGGTAATTGTTTTTCTGTTGCAGATAATATATATACTTTGCTTTATGATAGTAAGATCCAAAAAGGGTGTTAAAGTTATGGAGAAAAATGATTGAAACATTTTCAAAAATGCCTCGATAATATTTCGCGAAAAATTGAAATGATTTAAAAATTTTAAACTGGAGCGATGTCGCAGAAAGGCGTGGAAAAGACTGCTGGTAACGGGGGTGGGAGTCTTCTCTTTGTTTGATTACTTTACTTACTGTGAAATTGTGGATACGCCAATCAAAAAATATTTTCTTGAAATATTTGGAAATTGTGAAAATAACTTTAAAAAATTATTGGTAAAAAAATAGCAGTATTTACTTTCCAGGAGAGTTATATCAAAAAATGCGCATTTAACCGATAATTTTTATTTCACGAAAAAAGGGAAAAAATTAAACTCTGGGACAACCAAATAATAACTCGATGGAGTTATTTATTTGTAAAACTCAAACAAAAAAAAATTTTTACTGTAATCATATGTAACACAATAATTTACCATTTAAATATTTATCAAGCCAATATCTTCAATCATTCAAAAAATGAAAAGGGGTACTTGCTTTATACACTCGCTATATATGGCAAACGAATCTTTATTATGCTTTTAGTCGAAATTGCTGCCGTTTTGCCAATCATCCGGTTGGCTTCTTCGGAGCTTGACTGAAACTGAACTTGACAGTTCCAGTCAAGTTCTGAAGAAGCCAACCGGATGATTGGCGAAACGTCAGCAACTTCGACTAAGCAAAAACCGACGCAGGAGGAATCCAGAAGTTTTGTAAAAAGCACGAATCTTTATTGTTCCAAATATTAACTACCACTGGCGAAGTTAAAAGATTTTAAATGTCTCGGAAGTTTTTACTTTTATAATAATAATTCAATAAAATATAAACAATCAATAATAATTTTGTAGGTGCTTATGTTGGGTGTAAGAAAAAAATAGCGAATCTGATGCCTGCGTTATTTTGTTCTATTTTATTATATTCATTATTAAATCCAGATTATTTATTATAAAACGTAAAGTGATGTTTGGATAACAAGGCTAAAATAAACATTTTTTTTTGTTAAGGTACGTAAAATATCGCAACATTAATATTAATTGATTGATTGGTTGGACTAACCATATAGCTACTAAATACGTACAGGCCTTACCTATATAACAATTAGATAATATAATGGCCCTAGTAAGTAAGTAGTTGTAGTGTTTTCAAAAAGATAGGAATGATCCTTCATGCGTGCCTCTACATTTCACTGACTAACCTGCGCTTTGCGCCATTTTCTTTCTAAGCAACAATTTCCACATACTTCACTCCTTTTCCACTGAAAATTTAATGGAATTTAGACATATTTTGAGAAAATACAAACTTATTGACCATCTGTCAGTGGCCATGTTGGTTATGGAATGCGGCAAGTTCATTGGCTAAAAGCGAGATTTGAAATCTCGCGCACGCGCATGTTAACTCAACTTTCTCAAACTTCTTCTTTATAGTTGCTTCATAAGTTCCTGTATTATTAGCACACGCATATCTATATACTATATCGACTTACGCAACGAAGACTATAGTAACTCATTTTTGACGGTTTTTGAGCTATTATTATGCAGACCAACAACTTTTAGGACGAAAAGTATGGTATATTGCTATGGTATTTCTGGTTGCGTAACCTTTTCGTTTACACATACTATACTTTTTGTCATAAAAGTTGTTGGTATTTTTAAGTATATTCGCTGCATAATAGTAACTCAAAAACCGTCATAAATGAATTACTATAGTCTTCGCTGCATGAGTCGATATGACCAACTGTCAGTGGTCATTTTTTTTTTCATCGTATAAGTATGGAACTAACATATCATTATCACTATTTGCGATAGAATTCTATTTCAAACTGCCTACGGCCTCAAATACGTAAAAATCATATTTGTATTTCGGAACGCTGATTAAAAACCATTCATTTGTTTCCCTGTATAATCGCTGTGTTGTAACATTTTTGGTCAGTGTGTTTTAACTTTTTTTTTTCGTTCGACACGCTTTACCGGAGATCAACAGTAAGTACGCTTTAATTTTTTATTTTGATATGACGATTATTTATTTGCGCGACACCGAATAAACGGTGCTCATCTCGGCAGACGTGACCCTAAATCATATTTAATGTTTATTCAATAATTGAGGATAAAACCAGTAGCCAGAGTAATATCACAATGAAGTCACAGTGTTCCAACGTTTACATGTTATTTACATTTTTTGTTTTCCTTATTTTTGCCTTCACCGTTTGTAAAGAAGGTTTCGCATGAAATGCTTCCAAGAAGTTCATAAAAATAACTATATAGTCAAATATATCTTGATAGGGGAGATTAAATTATTTCTCTATAGCTACAGATAACTTGAAATCAGGGAGGTCAACATTTTGACATGTTTTCTTATGCCTCTGACTCTCTGAACAAGCAAGGTCAAGTTTATGTTATATACACTGACTTCACAAATCGATTGACCCGATAGATCATCACTTAGTCAAAAATTTGGTTTCTCTGATTAGATAATTTTAGTGTTGAGGCCCTATATGGTGCATCATCGACAGTTGGTTAAGATTGAGGGCTTTACATTAGCTCCTTTTGTTCCAACTTCTGGTGTGCCTCAGGGTTCGAACCTTGGACCACTTACGTTCAATATATTTATAGATTCAAGCTGCCTATGCAGATGACCTAAAACTATATCACTGCATGACTCTCCAGGCCAGCATCAATATTATCACTCAGTGGTGTACTAAAAATAAATTGCACCTTAATATCGACAAATGTAATATGGTTTATCACCGCACAAAAATACAGTCTTTAATTACAGTATGGATTGTGAAAAATCTGGGGATTTTATTTGACCAGACGTTCTCTTTTGTACCTCACATTACTAAAATGATTTCCAGCGCAATGCAAAGTTTAGGATTCGTAATAAGAAATTGTAGGCATTTTTTGTAGCTCAGCGTTATTTTACTGTTACATTAGGTGGCTCGGTGGTATGGTCACCAATATATAACTGCCATTCTCAGTCTGTTGAGACTATTGAGAGTGTACAGAGATTACTGAAGTATCTAATGTTCAAGACGGAGGGTCGTAATCTTCTACCGAGAAGATTCACTGTAATACCTCTGAGCTTACGCAGAGAAGTGCTATCGATATCATTTCTCTGCAAGAGTTCATTACGAAATCGATTGTCCGTTTCTTCTGGAATAATTATGTTTTCATGTGCCTCGGCTGGAAGGGAGGCATCAGTGAACTTTCTTACAGCTATTACCCATTTACAAACCCCTATTTAACAAATTATCATTGCACTTCAGGCGATACTACGGCAACTTCTTCTTACTTTTTTTAGTTATAAAATTCGTTTTTATGTTGTTCGTTTTTGTTATGTTTTTGTTATTTTGGATCGAACCACCCCATCGCCCAAAAAAATCTGTTGTAATAGGTCTGGCAGATAGGGCAATTATGCTGTCCGATCCTGAATTTAGAAAGGAAGCGTTAGAAAAAGCCAGGCGCGCACTTAAACAAAACTGCTACCCGCAAAATCTAGTAGACAAAATTTTAAAAAAAATCATAAATTCTACAACGGCCTTTAACATAACCACAAATTTCAAAACAATAAAACAAAATATATACCGTTACCATACATTGCAGGCCTATCCGAAACCATTCAAGGAATTCTAAAGGAACATGACGTCAAAATAGGTCATAAGGGTCAGAATTTGCAAAAACAATTTTTCTCTAAAATTAAAGCAAAAATACCAGATGAAAAAAGAAGTAACATAGTATATGAAATTCCATGTTCGGGTTGAGATAGTGTGTACATTGGACAAACGAGTCAGTATCTCAAAAATAGAATGATTGGGCACAAATTTGACAAAACCAACAAAACAGCTATTCATACACACTGTAGTGAAACTAAACATTCACTCGATTTTCAAAATGTAAAGATACTCTAAACTGAGCCTAATACTAAAAAAAGAGAACTCTACGAATCGACAGAAATTCAAAAAACCAAAAAATCCGTAAACTTTAAAACCGACACAAAAGGCCTTAGTAAAATTAACCATACAATTCTGATTCAAATATAAAATATAATCCAAAAATTAAATAAATAAGGGTGGCTGTTACAAAATTAAATCTAAAGTAAAAAAAGAAGTAAATAAATAACATCGTCGGGGGAAAAACGTACTTTCGTAATTCAGCTTCGCATGCCAAATTGATAACTCGGTCCGCACGATAGATTCGCAGACATGCGCATACAAATTATTATTGTCAATATTTACACCGTTTATATTTCTGTTTTACAATTTTATATCTACAGTTTTATTTCTACAATTTTAACTCGTGCCGTCGTATTTTGTATCTAAATGTTTTTGTTTCTACATCGATTTCAAAAGTAAGGTAAGTTTTATTGTTCTCGTTTTTGTTGCCTTGTATAAAACCCTGTCAGTTTTTTCAGATATTTTTGAAAAAGACCGAGAATACACCGGTCGAAACGTTAAATAATGAATTAGAAACTTTCTTCTTTTGTTTTACGTAACGGACCATAATATATACCCAAGAAAAATGCCTTGATTTTAACATATACAGAACGGTCCAAGAACACAAAAAAAAACCTTATATATTTTCACGTATTGATTCGTGACTGGAAAAATATGATGACAATATATTCCGGGATATCAATCATCCGTTCGCTTGTTGAACTCCGACTGTGTTCGAAGTGTTTTCGAAGCACGAGCATTGAAGATGCCAAGTGAGATCTTGGCGAAACGTCTGCAGGATTCCAGTCGGAGTTCAACAATTTTGGGGTTATATTTGGCAATCAGTTTTTTGACGATTTTAATTTCGTATATAGGTTGGAGCAGATGGGATTGAAAGTCGAACGCACATTCGTACCGAAAAAACAAAAAACTCCGGTTCCGAGCCCGGAGCGAGACGAGGTTAAGGAAAACCGACATCAGGACGACGAGCAAGAGGTAGAAACGGTGTGCATGTACGACATAGAAAAACTCACGTGCGACGCTGTCGCGCTCGACGATTCCGACCTCAGCATTTCGGCCGTCTCGTCGCCTGACGCGGACCTCATCTTGCAACAGACCAAGGGCGTTTTGAGTTTCGACGAGATCCTCGAGGGTCTAGTCAAGTGCAACCAGAGAAATATACCCGTACAATTACAAACGTCCAAAGATCTACTCGAAGACGCAATAAATAAATTAGAATGATTGTCCGGTCTGCGGATAGGCGTCGCTAGTGACTACCCACCGGTCGGTGTTTAGTTCTTGTAAGTCCCGTAGGTGGCGCGTTGTATATTTTTGTAAAAATTGTGATTTATTAGGTAATTTGGTGGTGTAAGTGAAATAGAAAACGGGCTCCCGGGAAAATGCCCATTTTCCCGGTCCGTATTCGAATCGATCTTCTTTTTATAATTTTTCAAACCGATTTTTTTACTTAAGACTGGATTAGGTAATTCTATATTAACATAATTTTATTTATTTACAGATTCAAGTAATTATTTGTGTTAATATATTTTTTCCGGTTTTTTTAAACCTAAACGTAATTTTTAACTCGTGATCTCAGAACTTTGCAAAAATGATTTTTGCACTTTTTTTCTTAAAAAAATGCCCTGTAGTTTCTCACGAAATTGTACTGTAAGTTAATTGTAGAGTGCCAGCAATGAAATTTGTTCTAACCAGTGACGTCATCGATCACAATTTCACCTGCTTTAAGAATCAATATGGCGACTTTTTAGAAATTCTAATTAGCTTCGGCCATTTAAAAGAAATTCGGAGCGTCAAAAAAATGCTAATAGTTGCCTTCGCCATGTGTGGGAAAATGAAACTGAATAAGAGTTGCTAGTTTTTCTTCCTAAATAAAATTCGGAAGTTTCCGTGATCTCAGAATTTTGCAAAAATGATTTTTGCACCTTTTTCCTAAAAATGCCCTGTAATTTCTCACGAAATTGTACTGTAAATTAATTGTAGAGTGACAGTAATGAAATTTATATTTTCGATGTTTTTTTTCCTTGTTTAATCAGTGACGTCATCGATCACAATTAACTTCGGCCATTTTAAAGAAAGTCGGAGCGTTAAAAAGATGCTAATAGTTGCCTTCGCCATGTGTTGGGAAAATGAAGCTGAGTACGAGTTGCTAGTTTTTCTTCCTAAATAAAATACGGAAGTTTCCGATGCGAATTTTTTATTCAGATTTTTCATGTTGTACATAACATAACAGAACATTTCAAAGGTTTTAAGGCACGCGTGTTTTACATGTTACAATACTATCTCGAGTCTTTTTTGGAGCTTCATTATACAAATATTACAAAAAACATATGAAAACCATTTTTGTTTTACAGTTTTTACACGTATGATCCTAATTAGTAGTAGCAGCAGTGTAGACTTTAATATATATTTTTTAAATGCACGATTTTTGCGGGTCGTTCGGAACGCCATGGGCGGGCTTACGCGTTTGGCACTCCTGGGGGGGGGGGGGGGTTATTTATTAAAATTTTGCGCGTTCCAAACTACTTTACTGTAACACATAAAACCTAAAGGTGCTGATACGCGACCCGGACAACTAAAAAAAAAACAACGCAACAGATAATATCACTGTTTCACCGCTCGACCGATATATGATATACCTATAATAAAATATTCTCTTCTCGCAATAAATAAAATATATGTTAAAAAAAAATTGAAACAAAATAAAAATAATAAATTCTGCTTTAGCGGAGATAATTTCAATTGTTTTGGGCAAACGGAACGGGTGCTTCTCATCCTAAATTAAACCGAGTAGTTCAAACGTACCGAAAACAATGAGGCAAACAAAAACTACCACCTTCGAAATGTGGTAGGATTAATTATGTACAGTGAAGAACAGTATGTATTATAAGGACTGCTGCGACGGGACGAGCTTCTTCAGTGGTTGCGGCGATATCTGCAACGGGAAAAATAACGAACGATAAGAAAACATATCCTGTGAAATGTGAACTTATACTTAGTTCAGTAACAATATAAAAAACTAACTTTCGTTGTCATTATACTTAAATAAGTCTCCGCAAATTTATCTAGATTAGATTTTGAATTTGGATAATTTGATTTATTAAATCCAAAGGTTTTTTTAAAGTTAACCAAAATTCAATTTTTTCCTAATTCTCCCATTTTTTCAATTTCTCCCATTTTTTTCAATTTCTATGGAAACTCATTAAAAGAGACGAACTGAAGACGACTGATGAAAATTGCTAACTCTTAATCTTGCAAAATTGGATTTGGCTTTACATTATTACCCCGAGAAAACTCGATATACGAGGTGTGTTCAAAAAATGTGTAGGTAAAGTAAGTAATTGGTCGGGCTACGTACATTCGATCTTCCATATTTTTTTTTGTTGTGTTGGTACATATGTTCACAGTGTTAGCCAGTTCGCATGTTTACTTTTTTGTGAGATAGAAGCGTTAGACGTGTTTTGTGTGCTCGGCTTATGCTAAGTGATACAAGCTGTTCCTATATGGCCGAGAAGACGGAATGGTGTTGAAAATTCGCCGAATCACTATTAGAGAATCGGCTGAAGACGTCGGATGGCTGGTGCGATGCAATTTTTTCATGCAGTTTTGGGCATGAAACGTGTAGCAGCAAAAATTGTTTCGAAACTGCTTAACTCTGAACAAAAGGGCTGTCGAAGGAGCATCGCTCAATAGCTGTTAAATGACGTCAATGATAATTCTGATATGGTCAAGAAAGTCATAACTGGTGACGAATCCTGGTTATATGGTTATGACGTTGAAACCAAAGCCAAGTCGCCTCAATGGAAGAACCAAGACCGAAAAAAACAAGTTATGCGGATTTTGCATCCCGAGAATGCTTTGTCATCGTTGCTTGTGCCCAACTTTTTGGCCAAAAAAAAAAATGCAATCATGCGTTAGCCACGACATTCACCGGATATGGCCCCCCGCGACTTTTCTTTTTTCTGTTCCCAAAACTCAAGAAACCCATGCAAGGAAGGAGGTTTGGAACGATTGAGGAGATAAAGAAAAAATCGCTAGAAGAACTCAAGTCTATACCAGAAGTGATTCGAGAATTTGAAAAAACATTGGCACAAGTGTATTATATCTGGGGGGATTACTTTAAAGGGGAAATTAATTTTGGTGAATAGATAAATCCGTTTTGATAAAGCAAGTCACCTTACTTTTTGAAAACACCTCGTATGTGGCTTTTGTTAAAAAGTTCCGACGAAGAAGTATTTTACATAATGGAAATATTTTTCTTATTAAAAAATATATGGCAAAAATTTTTAAAATCGCAAACTTTTTAAGCTTCTCTGGTAGCTCGGAAACTACAGAGGCAGTTCAAAAAATATTGTGAACACCTGTCGCATAAAATTAATTGAATTCGCTTTTCGATTTCACAGGAAATAACCTCCACTTTATTTTTTGAACACACCTCGTATAATATGGCAGAAAATAATAAACGACCACTTTAGAAAATATTACTTCCACGTAAAATGGACAAATAAATATCATCAACGATCAACGTGTTCTATATTTTATTAAAAAAAATAATCTACCCTAATAAATTCAACATCGGTCAGCAAGAGCCGTTCTTGAGGTGTTAAGAATACAATTTATATTTGGGATTTTTAAATATTTAGAAAAAAAAGTATATGGAAGAAAATGAGTACTTGCACTCTTTTAAACGGGACGAATTCAAATGAGGCGCTACCTTCTAGTGCTCAAAAAGGTTGAACGAGAATGTTTTTGTCTGTAAAGAAAATACGAAAACCAAGATTATTGATTGTCCGTCAAACTTTTGAAAGTACCAAAAACAACTTTCAGTTTTTAACGCGAAATTATTACAGAGTGGTCATAATATTCGCCCTTCCGTTAAAATATTTTCATAATAGCGAACCATAAATCAAAGAATATTAAAATATTCCTTAAAACCCCTGACCATAAACTCAATTTGACAACGACGCCCTAATAGTGCGCATTGTTGTGTGAGTCTAACCTAACCTAACCGCTTACCCGATCAACGTCCGCCTTCGGCGACATCTTCTCGGTATCAGAGTGGCGGTGCACGGCCGCAGTCGTACTGTACGTCTCTCTCCTCCGTTCCACTTCCTCCTGTTTCAGTCCCTCCACCCGAAGGCAGCTCAGTACCGGCGACGCGTTGATGTTGCCACCTCCACCGCCGCCGGTGGAGTTTATGTATATGCTGGTGGTGTAGACGGGCGGCCTCTTGGGGTTGCAATCGGACGGCGAACGGCTCAGATTCAAGCTCAACGTCGGCGAGTTCCTCAGGTTCTCCGCCACCTTGATCTCGAGCGACTTCCGGCTGCTGTAGAGGGCGTTCTGGCTGTTACGTAACGCGACCTCGTCTTTTCTCGGCTCCGCCTCCTTGTCAGACGCGACCGACTCGATGATTTTCGGCTCCTCCTTAACCGTAACCGACTTTTCCGGTTTGACGGGTTTTGGAGGTAGGAAACGCGGCATCCTCGTTACCCAGTGGTCGTTACCGGAACCCACCGAGCTGGTACTCGCCGCCGAGCTATTGTTGGAGCTCGAGCTCGCGTAGATCCCGTTCCGCCGCTGGTAGAACAGGATGTACGCGCTGTTGTTGACCAGTAGCGGGCTGACGTCGTTCGCGTCCCTACTCAAGTTAAGGACCTTGGAATCGTCGTACAGATACCAGTTGTTGTCGTACGGGTTCTTGCAAGCGGCGGTGTAATGGCCGGTCTCCAGGTCGGTGCCGTGGTGGTAGCACACCGCGTAGAGGTCGTACATGTTGTCGTTTGACTGGGACTGTTTGCGCGTCCGTTTCCACGGTGACCAGCCGTTGTTGATGATGACGTCGCCGTCCTGCAGGTGGGCGGGGTTCCGTTTGCTCGCCAGGTGGGGCGACATGTCGAAGTTGTACACCGGGAAGTCGACCATCGTAGTCAGTTTGGTCGAGTTCCCCCCACGAGCGCTCTGCCTGTTATCACACGTTTTAAATGATTTTCAAAAGAAAATGAAGTTATTTTAACTACTACTCACTGCCTGAATCGTTTAAAGTGGACGATCAAGATGTCCGGCAAAGACCACACGTCCAACGTCTTCACCACCGGCTGGTACTGGCGGCAATGCGAACACCTCCACGTGTCGGTCAAAGTTTCCGCGCCCGTGTAATCTCTCAGGCACTCCTCGAGCGTGAGCGGGGCGCCGCCCTGCAACGCTTGCGCCCGTAGATTTTTCACGCTCGAGTGCTCCTCGACGGCGTCGCAATCGTCGGCTATGACGATCGCCTTCGAGTCGATCGTCCACTCGAGTATCAGCTTCAGATGTTGCGGACTGCCGTCTTCGCTGCAGAGGGCCAACGATTGGTCCACGGCCTCCATGAACAACGGATGCTCCAGGTCCGGCTCCAGGTAGGACGGCGGCTCGTTATCGTTCCAAGCCGAGTCGAATATACGAATTTTGAATATCTGCCGGTGATGGGAGTGACGGGGACATGTTAGTATTGTTACTAGTATTGCAATTGTTATTAATACAAATAACGTAACGTGTATAAAATTTTACGGCGTTATTTAAAACAAACTGAAAAAATTAAAAAAAAAATTAGAACTTTGGAACCATTTAGAACTTTTTTACAAATTTATTAATCGATTCCAAATTCCAGCCTGCAATTATATCCATTAAATTTGGATGAAATCAGAGGACTCTTGCATAGAGACGAAATACTCCATGTGTAAAATCAATAGTTTTTGAAATATACCGGTTTAAAAATTTACCGTAATAATAAGATATTTTAATTTTATGAAAAACTAAAGTAGGCCAAAGCGCAATTCAATAAAATATCAAAAACAAAGTTTGTCGTGATTTTAAAAAACAGTTCGACTTACAAGAATGGAACCTTCACCGTCCAAGCCTAATTTGTTATCATACATCCGATTATGATAAACTCAACATCCATAACCTCTTGCGAAATTGAAAATAAGATACCCCTTTTTCGTTGTTAATAATCCTTTTGAACGAAAATCAATAAAATAGTACAAAAGAAAAATAAGGAGCAAGTAGATTTTCAATAAAACGCAACCTAAAATAGCGTATGATCGGCGATATAGTGACAGAATATCGCCCAGTTCCTCTTACTTTCCATGACCAATTCAGCAATTTTGAAATCTTCACGAAAATGAAAATGAATAGACAGAGTACAAGTAAATTATTAAGTTATTTAGAATTGGTTGGCGAGTCTAAAAAGTTAACAATTTACAAAATAACAAATTAGAGGTTATTTCCGGTGAAATCGGAAACCGAAATCAATTAATTTTATACTATAGAAGTTCACAATGTTCGATTTTATCTCAAGGCATTTTTAAATGCCGCCGTGGACAGTACTTTCGTTGTCACGCGGAATATACCGTGTGTCCCCTTTTGATGTGCCCTTATGGGATAGTAAGATGCCATTTTCCACTACCAACATAGTCTACTCAGAATTTTAAAGTGCCTGTGTAGTTTCTGAGCTACGAGAGAAATTTGAAAAGTAAAATACTTCTTCGTCAGAACTTTTTAACAAAAAACATATACGAGGTATGTTCAAAAAATAACGTGACTTGTTTTATCAAAACGGATTTATGTATTCACCAAAATTAATATTGTCCCCTTCAAAGTAAACCCCCCAGATAAAATACACTTGTTCCGACGCTTTTTCCAATCCTCGAAGCACTGTCTGGTATAGCCTTGAGTTCTTCAAGCGATTTTATCTTTATCTCTTCAATAATCCCAAACCTCCTTCCTTTAATGCGTTTCTTAAGTTTGGGGAAAAGGAAAAAGTGGCGGGGACCATAACCGGTCAATATGATGGCTGAGGCATAATTCTAGTTTTGTTTAGTTAGACACAAGCAACGATGTACGACCTTGTGGTAAGAACCCTTGTACTACGCCACGATAATCAAAGCAAGCCGTAAGCAAAACCTTGAGATTTGATCGAACTTGACGCACTTTTTTCGGTCTTAGCGATTCTGGGTTCTTCCAGTGGGACGATTGAGCTTTAGTTTCGGCATCAGTGATATGACCTTTTGAGTATATCCGGATCATCAATGACGTCGTTTAACAGCTCTTGAGGGATTCTCCTTCGACGGCCAGTTTCATACCCAAAACTTCGGAAAAAATTGCATGGCAATAAACATGCCACTTCTCTATTGGTGATTCGATGATTTTTCAACACCATTGGTTTCACTTCTTCAATAGTTGGTACCACTTGGTACTTGGTTGGTACTTCTTGCTAAAAGCAGATTCGGCATATGGTGAATCTACTTTGAACAAACTGTCCACACTTCAAGTGTTTTACAGCACTGTATTCCATTTCTGTACACAAAATTTCAGCAAATTCTTTCTTCCATTTTTCCCGATTGCAGAAAATTGCCGAGCACACAAAACACGTCTAACACTTCTGTCTCACAAAAATAAGTAAACCTGCAAACTGGCTGAAACTGTAAACATATGTTAGGGACTTGTGTACCAAAGTAACATAAAATGAATGTACGTGGCCGGTCCAATTACAAAAGTCACCTTACTTTTTGAACGCACCACGTATTAAAAATTTGATTTGGAAGTATTACTTTTTCAGGATCAACAGGATCGGAATGTTAAATAAGGGCCTAATATTCTTTTTGCACAATTTATATCCGTTTTAAGTGTTTCCTAGAATAGTTCAATTCGAATGTTATAGTAAAATTATTGTTTCGATGTTTTCAACTTACGGTTATCAGGATGAATAGCAAAATTAGGATTCCAAAGGTTATAAAAATAGAGTAACTAAAAATTAAGCCACGTAAGGTTCTGAAGGTAAAAGTAAAACTACTTACACAACATAATGATATCTTGTGACAGTACATTAATATAATTCGTAATGAATAATTTTATTAAAAGGATATCAGAAAACGAAGACGGTCCTGAAAAAACAAAGCTTTAGTTTTAAATTTTCCCTCGTAGTTCAGAAACTACAAGCGCTACTAAACTAAAAATGGCAGTATGAATAATGTAACGGAATTTCCTATATAAAATAGGTAAAAGCATTAAAAGGAAATCTTTTTGTGACTCAAAAACCTAATAAACAACTTTAACCTACAAAGAGCGCTTAAACACTCACCCCCCTAGTTTGGGATGCCGTCAAAATGTCGTCGTGCAAGATGGGCGCCATCTCCTTCAACAACAGCTTCTGCAGGTCGTCGTAATCCGTCTCCCGCGACACCTGCATGGTGTAAGGGCTGCCGAAACGTTGCATTTCTCCGCCCACCATCACGGCGTTGATCCAACAGAGCAACACGTAGGGGCTGGTGATGTCCTCCTGCCTCTCCTTCAGCTGGGCGGTTTCGATGCAGTACACGGGATCGATTTCCGATATCACATTGATCGACTGGTTGTCGTTAAAGGTCCTCATGAACCCCGTTTCCCCAATTTCGGTCAGCAGCATGTTCTCCTTCTCTATCGAGGTGTCCGACTGGAGTATCTCTCTCAGCTCGCCCACGCTAGCCGCGGACGGCAAGCTGAGCCCGATCTGCACTTGACGAGGCTGCTGAGACGTGTAGACCACCGTGACGTAGACGCTCTGCTTGTGGAACTGGGGCAGTTGCACCGATATGCACTGGAACGGGTCGAAGGTGTTCGATTGGGTGCGGCACCGGGAGCAGCTCAACGAGGACCGGTACTGAGCTTGGAATATGCCTTGGATGAACGAGTTGTTGCACCGCTTGTAGTTCTCCAACGTTTCGGCGGCTATCACCTCGTCCGGTCGGCCCGCGGTCTACATAAAAAAATGGGATTCAAACGATATACAAACAAAATGTACGTCAACCGACCGTTAGTCTTATCTATGACCCTAAACATACCGCAGCAGACGAAAAATAGCGGCCTGGGCGCGTATTGCCGGTATTGGTGGTCACGTGACCCTAATAGATCCAGGATTGGAATAGGCAGCATTGCAATAAAATGGTTTCCTAAAGATTTCCTTTAATATTAATTATCTAGAAGTATTTGGAAACTTATTTTAGAGTCAGGTATTATTTATTGTATTAGTATCAATTGTTTTAAACATATTTTTAAGATCTACAGTTATTACAAGCTTTTATTTAACATGCAATGGTAGGTGTTATTGACGTCCAATCTTACAATCGATTTTAAAGAAACTTATCTCCCGGTGACGGAACCTTTTTGGAATTTTCAAAGGTTTTTTGTGTCTCTAAGCTTGCTTTTATCGCTGCCTCCATTTGCTCCGCTTCGACATCAGCTAAACGAACAACATTGGGCTGTGTTTGGGTCAAGTCTCTTTGGGGCATTCTCAAAAATAGTTGGCACAACACTTTCCGCTAATTTTGGCCTCTCACGAGCATATTCTTTGTATTCTCCTTTAACTAGGCACTTGTCAATCCAAAAAACATCTTTCTCTGCAAAATGTTTTATGCATTTTATGTTTCTTTAATTGGCGAATATCATTAGGTATCTTTCTTAACCAAACTTCTTTTTGATTCGGGTCAGATGGTAAACTGAAATTGGAGACGGGTCCCATTTCTTCGGACTTTGACGGACACCCAAAAACACAACAACATCGCGGCATGTTTGCACTGTTCTTTGCACTTTCTGGTACTTGGTTTTTACACAAATGACCACGGGTTTTCTCAAACATTTTAGAAGTTTATAATACGGCGGTATAACCTACAAACACCGATATCCAAAGACACAACTTCGCGGGCAGTATACTACGAATCCACACGGGTTTTTAAAACATTCCAGTTATTACTGACACAAAAGAAAACAATAAAAAAACTGAGTTTTAAACAATTTAATACGACGGTAACCTACATAAAAATACGCGTATTGCCGGACCGCAACTGGACTGACTGAAATTGCTGGATCTATTAGAGTCACGTGACTGTCGCGCGGCAGGGCAGGTCTTTTTCATCGGCTGCGAAACATACGCCCAAAGGACTGACGTCTCCTAAACGGTTTTATCACTTTTTCTTGGACTTTGTTTTTAGTCAAATGGGTTTTGGGTTGTCAAGAATGCATTTAGAGACCCATTTTATTAGTAATAAGAATGCCAACGAAATCGGAGGGCCCATTCACATCTTGGGTTGTGAGCGGACTAGATGCAGCAGTGTAGTTCCCGAACTAGTTTGAAAAATGGAGTGGAAACCCATATCCGAACCCGGAAAGATTGTGGCCATGTTTTTTTTTTGTCGGAATTTATTTCGCGTTTAGTTAATGTTGCATACACTTAGAGCTCCCTTTCCATTACTAATTCGCTAAAAGCAGCGTGTGTGATAGAAGAAACCGTAAATACAAAAATTATAACTTTCGAAGCTGCTTACAGTACTGTATAAACCACAAAGCCACATTTTTCGGGAATTTTGCTTAATGAGTAATAATTTACTCTCAAGAAAAATTTCCATTGTCTTTTACATTTTTGTCTATAATTGAAAAACCCTGTATATAATCGAAAAAATGTTTGAAATAAAGGTTATAGTCCTAGATCTCC
The DNA here is from genome assembly GCF_029955315.1 of Cylas formicarius. NCBI lineage: Eukaryota > Metazoa > Arthropoda > Insecta > Coleoptera > Brentidae > Cylas > Cylas formicarius. The sequence continues at coordinate 25,453,222 of NW_026844326.1, read as the reverse complement.
CGCGTCCACTAATTCAGGACTTTTGCCGATCGGGTTAATGGGTTTCAAGAAAACAACCAAGCAGAAACTACCCAAAAAAAATCAAAAATTTACTTCGCGTTCGTTCGATTTGGACAGTTTTAAATCTGACGTCCATAGCTGCAAATTTAAGGCACCTACTACGTTTTTCAATATTGCACGGAATATCGGGAAAACCCTGTACAATAGGTGAAACAAACAAATTGACAACTGAAACAGAGTCTTCTAGTTATGGCCAAATGTTCATTAAAAGAGGAACCCAATTTTCAAATTTTTTGCGAATATCGGGCACAATTTTGAAATTTGTCTAAAATAAAAAGTATGTAGCACTAAATCTCGCTGATCTTCCTGTTCAATAATTTTTTGATGACTTAACCGGTTTTTTCTTTTTCTCGAAAACCTGCAAAATGGGGTTTTTATTTTTTTTTGACACCGATTTTGACACGGAGACAACTCATGGCATTTGTGAAAACGAAATTTCAAAATAGCCTATTTTTTTTAATATTTTCAATTTAATTTTTTTTTAATTATTTTCAAAATCAGTCAAAATCCAACCGAATTATTATGACATTAAAAAACATAAAAGTCTTACACAATCACGCATCATTTTGGTTGGCCGCAAATCGATAAGTAAAAATAGATTTTCAAATGTTTGATTTTTCGTCTGCAGGAAGAGACAGAAACTTCGTCGTTAAGTCAAAGTCAAATTTCCATGGTTTTTCTATGATTAATAGCAGAACTCTAAAATCTGCAGTTATCAGATCGTTGCTTCAGTGCGGAACAGTTTGTTCATTACTGTATGCATTATTTTTATTATGTACGTTATGTTAACATTTATTTTGATGAATAAACATTATTATTATTATACAGTTATTTCATATTTCAAAAAATTGGGACAAAAATATTGTTAAAAAAAAGATGTCACATTCATCCGTTTTTTGATGTAAAAAAATTTCAAAGATGCAGCGTTTAGAAAAGGAAAGGATACTTTCAGTCTAAATCGATATGGAGGCGGATTAGCAGAAATATTTGATGTGTTTTCATTTTTGTTGAGTTTTATTTTTCAGTTTTTTTCCGCAAAAACTATTGGGTGCATAAAATATTTATTTAAGATACAAAAGCGGGATAGGTAATCTCTCTTTTTCGCCCGATTCGCAAAATCGACGACCTTGATCTTAAAACTGCGACAGACTACAATACAAAACAAATGCCGGCGTTGCCCGACGAGACGACCGTCAGCCTATCTCGATTCCCGTCAATGTTCCGAGTCCACTGGATTTTGGGCGCCGCTTGGCAACGCCGCGACCTTGCGCCTGCATTAGGTACGTCTATAATTAATTTCTGGTTGTTTTCAAGGTAATTACGCGAGTGTGTGTGTGGAATTGTAAATCAGGAGCGTTTAAAATTAAGCCGTCGGTAACGCGTAAGCGACGAAAAACGTCCAATGTCCAATTATTGGGTGGTTTATCCCGACCTACGTTTCTCAATAAATTGCAAAGCCAATTTTCTCGGCACAAACAAAACAACGAATTAAATCGTAAATGGAGCAGATCGTTATGAAGAAAAAATAGATATGTACCCAATTAGTCACGCGAATGGAATGCAATGTGATCGCTCATTTACACACACATACAATCTGACAGTAGGTTATCGCGTATGGCAATTGTTGAATAGCCAGCCTCGATTTCTACGCCTCGTTTTCACCCAAGTTCAATTAAATTTACGATGACGTCGTTAAAGCGCCCATTCTCGTAACGTAAACACACGGCGGCAATAATTAATAACCCGATAACGAAAAAAAAAAAATGAAACGAGATGCTATTGTCGCGGAAAATTTTCTAAACGGAATTACAGTTGGCAAGCGAAAAACAAAACCGGATCAAGCGGGCCGCGGAAACCCGTGCCCGTCGCAGTAGGTCGCGCATACGGCACAAGGGCAAATGTTCTTATTTTGGGACTATATTTATATTTGGCTTTTTGGGCGGGCCCGTAGGAACCCTAAAATTTGACACAAACTACTCCCGTAAACAAACGATTTCTTTCAAACGCGATATCTAAAACTTATAAAGGGAAATCAAATAGAATTTTAATCACCTTGGCCGCGGGCGGTCGTAAATTTCAACTCTTTTATTGGCGGAACATAATTAAAAATGCCCCTTGGAAAATTTAGTACTAAATCAAATTTCTCATGGCACAAAAACTTTCTAGCTGGCAAAATAGAACTAGGTTAAGATATAGGCATTTTTCCATAACGTTTGGACTTTGATCCATTGGCGTTTATGACTCGGACTACAAACATTCCGAACGCATTTCACAGATAAAGCAAATACACTGCAAGAAATCACTGAAGCATATTTTTGTAAGGAGACCCACCTTTATCGACTTGTATTTCTTCTTCGAAGCCGTATTCAAGTCTTCGTGCACCTTATCGAGCAGCCACTGCAAGAATTCCAACGCGTCGTGCTGTTGGGTGCCCTTGTATTGCAACGAGTGTCTACCGACGACGTGTTTGAAGCTCAATGTGATCTCGGGGCTGTATTGACAAGCCCACAACGCTTTGAGCACGCGAGCCAACTGTTCGGTGACCTCGCCCCTGGTCCCGAACTTTTTCGAGTTTAATTTGTTCCGGCGCGACAAATCGATTTTGTATTTATCGAGAACAAAGTATTCGGCCAGCACGTCCGTGTGCGAGATGCACTGCAACACCGCGTTTATGAAACAAGTGTTGCCGTGGTTGTCTAGACCCGTCACGCCGGGGATATCGTCCGGACCCCACGTTTGGAACCCCACGGGCGGTACCCGGATATTATCCAAGTTTTGGTTGATTCCTGGTACAGGCCCGATATGCTGCGCGATTTTGTTAATGAATTTTCGTATCGACGGCCGCCTGAAAACAATCTTTCGTTAATAACGTTGGCCCCAATCACCCGCGTCACTAGACTCCCGTACCTAAACACTCGTCTGTTGTTCTTTTCGACATCGCCGTTGACGATAATCTCGGTAACGTTATTTTCCAACGTTTTGATTCTCCTTTTCGAGGACCGGACGGAATTAAAGGGGTTCCTGGGCAGTGTAAACGTCCTTTTCAACACAGAAGGCTCGTTGGTCTCGAGGGTCATTTCGTCGCAGTTTAATAGCTCACCGTCCGATTTCGATTTCGAGAATGCAATATCACACATAATAAACAACTACATCATATCCGGGGCTTCATTATCGTTGATGAATGGAGAAAATGCAAATTCGCTCCCGACAAACGCAACACTAACCAACACTGACACGGACGTCAGCCATTTGTCAAAAGAATGTAGGTTCGACGGCGTTGCCACCGCTACGGGCGAAAAGGTTTCATTATGATCAGAAACCAAGTTAACAATCAATTGACTCTTGCTTTCGATTTCGTTGTGTTAGTGTCATTTGTACATCCGCTTCCGCGTTTCTATACCGCGGCGAAGTTCGGGTCAAAATTGCCAAGTGACAACACTGGTTGGAAAGTGCATACTTAGGCAACCAAGCTTGCTTCAATTGAGTGAAACTGAAAGCACTGGAAGCTATACCAAGCGTCGCTACGCTTTGCTATAATGGCGTCAGCTTCATTGTTGCTTGCTAAAATGAAGTAACTGTGTGGATAACGGTTAAATTATTAAAAAATACAAAACTAATCGACCTTTAGTAAGAAAGAGTAATAACCCGTCATTAAACTAACCGAACGACTTTTTTAAAATAAATAGAAAAATCAACAATTCATTTTTTAAATTTATAGGAGTGTACGACTGGTTGCATAAATCAGATGCATTATTGACTTTTCGAAGCGCCATCTGGACGCGGCCCAGTTCAAACTCCGTTCAGTTTCGCTCCGTGGTTTCCGTGTGTGGGTGTATGTGTGTGTTTCTGTTGAGTTTGTTGGATATTTGACTTGTTTGCAGGTAAAAAATTGATATAAGCATGGAAAAAGAGTGCTGTTTGACCGCGACGTCGGTCTGCGGGTCGCCAGGGCGCCACTTTAATTTATAAATCGGGTTTTTTCGGGGGTAGATCTGGCATATAGGAGTGATTCACGTTTCTCCGAAAGCATAGGTCCTTATGTCAATAGGGGAAGTTATCAAAATTTGATTAATCTTTGGACGTTTTCGTATACGTTTCGACTCTTCAACATTCTGCGTAAAAATGTTAAAATGAAAAGGTCTACGGTCCCGGAGAGGTTTTACTTGTTTATACACTTAATGAACTTTAGATTACCCAAATTTTCAATAATTAAATGTTTATTCGATGTTGCTACTTCGTGTCACCGTGGGTACGATGGCAAATAATTGCATTTAGACCGTTGAAAAATGAATTTTCTTTGGGACTAATTTTCCAAACTGTTTCATATTGAATTTATTCGGTTCAAACCCAATTGGTGGTTTGATTTTAGTAGACGTAAGGTTCAATTGAAAAATTGCTTTAGTTCTGTCGTTGCGGTCGTTAAGTTTTTATTAGGTCTGTAGGGCAATTGGTGCAATCATCAAACCAACGATCTGTTTTATCGAATTAAAAATTTACTCAATTTTTAAATCAAATTATAAAATCGCCTTTTGTACGATACTCTCATTCGATCTCGTCCATTTTGCGCCCGAGAGCTCTCGTTTTCCGGTTTGGTAAGAATATATTTGCATGTAATTCTGTGTATTATTTTCGCATTAGCGTCAAAAAGCGTGAAAATGTCAACGTTTTTCAATTTAAGACCTTGTAGAATAGTGCGACCTAGCTCGAGGATTACCTTTTTTTTTGAAAGGGCGCGCCCTGAAAATTGTGTCGCTATGAATTATCGACGGTCCATTTAACATAAAACGATCTAATTTGCGCCTTTGCTCGGTGAAGTGTATTTGTGTTGTAAATTGCGCTCATGAATAGGCCGCGTTTTCAGGCAAATATATACGACATCCTTTCTAACCCATCGCTGGATGACGTGATTTTTTTCGTGTGGCCTAACTGTTTGTTCCCGGTTGGAAGGTACGCGGTTTTAATAGACAAATAGACGCTTCCGGTCGTTAGGCCACAAAGAAATCTAACGACGTAAAGAACGGTCGATTTGATAGTAACCTCTTGAAATTGTAAACAACGTAGAGAACGGATAAGCTGTCCATTATTCAGATGTTTTTAACTACTTCAAAAACAAAAACCATAGCAATTAAATCGAGGCAGTAATCTCGGGCCACAAAACACTTGGAGAATAAAGGCATTCCACTTTTTTTTTTTTTTGTCAAATTTACGTTAAATACACAAGCGGCAATCTTAGTGTGCACTATAGAACATGTGACGGTAAGTTTTGGTTGGTCAGCAACCACAGAAAACAAAATCGGTGGACGTTACCGCTTTGCCGGTAAGAATGTCATTTGCTGATGTAACATATATATCTATATTCCAATTTTTCCAATTTTTGGGTGATAGGCACAAGACAAGCTAATATTATGTTAGGTATATATATTAATTTTTGTGTTGGTTGACTTGAAATTTTTTTATGATGGCGATATTTGGGAGATAACACTTTCACCTTCTATGTGGAACCACTAGACTTGCGATGAAGGAGAGCGGTTGTCTCATAAGAGGCCTAAGTACTGTAGTGCAAATCACCAAGTATCCTTCACGTACAGAATAATAATATTTAAATTTTGTTATAAGCAATTCATTTTTTTTCCTGGAATTGTAATTTTTTGATAAGCTTGTTGATTTTTTCTAAACAGTAAGCTGAATATAAGATTGGAATTGATTTCCTTATCGCAAGGTTATCTAGTTGATTTTCCTTTATTTTTTCTAGTATCCCGTAGCTTTAACAAAAGTGAAACTAAATAGTTTTCGGTATAACATTTATACATTCAATAGTGATCTTTCGCGATTTCGACTGTATTTACATTTTTTATCGAGGTTACTAAAACAAACGCATTTAGTCGTTTTTCACACATAAATTCTAATTTGCCTAATTTACAAGGAATACATGTAGAAACGGGGAATTTGCACATTTTTTTATTTCTTTAATATATTTGTTTATGTATAGAAATAACTCACACCAACTATCAACATTTAGAACCCAATATTTAAGTTGCAATAAATAATTCAAGTTGTGACACCTGGCTATTCCTTTTAAATGATCGTGACGTCATACCGCTGCTTTTCGACCGATACGGTGACATGTTATAGTGTTATTCTCAGGTTATTCAGAGGGAATTATATTATTTACCGTTTATATTATTACCCGTTTGTATTTGTGCTTAGTGATCTTTAAATGATAATAATGGAAGCAACACAAGAACAATATTACAAATCGTGTCATCATGTTTGAGTACAACCGTAAAACGCCAGACAAACTTTTTATTCGATTACCAGAAAATAAAAGTCGTTTTTTGTTAACATTATGTTCAGCCTTAACCGTGAAAACATTTTTAACTCTTTCAACTTGCACCCATTCTACAAAATACAGAACACTTTAAGTTATCAATGCCAATATACTTTAAAATCAGTATTTAGGTTTCCATTAGTTGAAAAAAATCCTTTTGTTTTTTGAATTTTAAAAACTAGAAAACTCTAAGCTGATTAGCTTAGCTTTAACACCGTGAACCTCAGCAAAAGAAAAACTTTCGATGTTTTATATATAAGATGTCCCCATAAATATATCCACTGAAAGTAAATTATCAGATTGGCCTTTTAAAAAACCGGCTTCGGTCATTTTCGAAACTTTGTTTTTGATACTAAACACAAGATTACAAAAGCAAGACCAAGGCGGTTTCGTTCTCTAATGGGTTCTATATGCTACTGTCTGGCTGCCGCGTAATCCTACGAGCGAATTGATGTCACAACCTGCTGTCACATTCAATGACAACGCGTTTTTGTTTCAAGTATGGTGTCTACCGGGTTTAAGTTTTTCTTTTTTCAAAAGTAGATTAGTAGATATTTTTTTCGTCATATGTAAAACATATTTTATTATTTTTTTTTATTTATTTAATTAAATTATATCATATTATGTATTCAATGGAATTCGTACGTTATATCGATTCCGAAAATGCTTAAGAAATTATTTTCCACTGATATATGTACACATATGCGACAATTTTCATATAATCGGGTGTTTCAAAACGAATGGGCCATAGATAATCAGTATTCCATATGTCAAAGTCAAAATTTACGGAGGTACAGGCTGATAAAAGTAATTTGGTTTTGTCGTTTTTACGTTCGCAAGTATGAGTAAGTAGATTGTGTATTTAGTGCTGCGATAACTTATAGATGGCGCCACGTGCACACACTTTTTTTGCAAAAATACCATGCTATTTTTTTGAAACTTCCGTAATTTTATTTCTGATACGACAGAGTCATTTTCTGGTATGTTCTAAGTAAAAAGGTATTTTTGTAGACCAAGTAATAGCCGACTATTAATTTCTTAAATTGGTTAAGGCTTTCGCGGCCCGTTGATAAGCTATTATCTTGATTCGGGTTTAAAGGCCGTCGTCGATTGGAATTACTTCCTAACGTTTCGCTAGCAGAGGTCCTTCCATCTTCGTCCAACATCGGAGATGGAAGGACCTCTGAAGAAGCTCGCCACTCGTGCTAGCGCAACGTTAGGAAGTAATTCCAACCGACGACGGCCTTTAAACCCGAATCAAGATAAGAGCTTATTAATTTATCATTAAAGATATTCCTTTTAAATGAACTCACCAATAGTTGCGAGTGAACACCGACAAAGATAGAAGACTCTTAATACAAAAAAAACCTATTGTGTTTTTTATTACTATTATTAATGAAAAACTAATATAAGGAAATTTTTTTAGACATAATTAGTGTTGGGGCAGGTCAGTTGTCCACTTCTTAAATGACTAATCAAATTCAATCAAAATGTTTTAAATAACATCTTGTAGAGTGTTATCTATCATTATTTAATAATAATTTGTATTTTATAATAAATTGTTATGCGTTTCTGATGTGCAATTTATAACCTTCTTCAAGGAATACCCGAATACGATATTTAGCGATTCGAGGAATCCCAATAAAAATATAAATAAATATAAATTTCATTGTTTTTAAAAAATTGAACCGCTCAATTCCACAACCCTAAACATAATTGTAATCAAATCAGATTTTATTTAACTAGCTTAATAATTACAAAAAACAAAGTAGATGTGACCATGCATTTCGATACATTTTGTAATTCTTTTGTTGAATTACAAAATGATTAACGCATCCTGAATTTTATGCCAAAAATAGAAGCGGACTTCTTTTGCCAATCCAACGGTCATAAATGTTACGAAAAATATTTGCCCCCCTTGCCCCGACGCGCCGTCTAATCAAATCATTCCCGTTCGTTAAACTTTCACCCCGATTAGGCCGAGTTAATTAAATCTCCTCCACGCGATCTAACTCGTAAATTAAAACGTAGAAAAGACGTTTATGATATTCGCACGATCCATTTACTAATTAAATCGCTGTCGTTAACACGGACCGAGAGGCGACCGTCTTAAAACAAATCGCCTTTGTTTTGGTTACAAAAATTCGACGCGATAATCGAATTGCTTTAAAAAAAAAAACCTCGAAATTTTTGGTAAATTTAACTAATGGTTTGGGATCCGAAAGTAATGCCGAATCGGTATTTCTTTTCTGTATAATTCATTTTTGAAAAAGATTGTTTTTATGCGATGACTGTGGTCGCCAGTAGAATTTGCATTTGATTCATTAAAATTCAAAAACAGTCACGGTTCTTTTGACACATTTCTGGCAAAAATATACATTTAAAAAATATATTGCTACGTTTTTATAATACTCGTATTATTGATTACTATTTGCTATTTGCTGTTGCAGCGTTTGCCTCACTTTTGTCTCGGTTTACCACCCTGTATGTCAGCCCACTACGGTCACAGTCATCTAGATTTGGCACGATCCGTCACAGTTTTATGCTTTCGAACGCAAAAGGGATTAAAGGCTATTTCGCGTAGCCAGCTGGGCTGTCGACTCCGTGTCGCATTGGATTTGTGCAACAGGAATTTCGCAGCTGCGCGCATAGTTTTTTCATTCGCAAATGCCCGCCTTTGTAGCATTGCTATGTAGCCGTGAATCGAAACGGGAAGAAAGAACGCGGACAAAAGGGCGCCTTGGTCGAAAAGGGATCGCCACGCCTGGCATCGATCGAGCGAGCGGGCTGGGCGTTGCCATATCGTCGGTCTTCTCGGGAGTGCCCGACCGACACAGGGTTGCCAAATTTTTCAACGTGTTTTTTCCATAGCCTCTCTCCAATTTCAATAAAAATATGTTTTCTTTTCGTTAAGACTCTAGCTTTAAGTAACACTCAAAGTTCAATAGTAAACTCAAGAGAAAAGCCCAGCTATAGCTATTAGATAATGGCAGGGCTTGCAAACATTGCAAAATTCATGCTCCTCGGGGCATTTTACACACTAACCTGCACTGTACGCCAGCAGGGACAGCAGAGACAATTAACTATTTTTCAAGCTATAAATTGTGGAACTGTCAGCGGCCATGTTGATTATTGAACGCTGCCCCGGTTGAACACCGGATTTCAAATGACAGGTCGTATGACGTTTTGTAACTAATAGTTTCTGCTGAATGCCGTTTAAAACCTATTTTTTTATGAAAAGATCACGTATCACCAACTTATATTCCCTGTCTTCTTATGTGCTTGACTCCCTGCAGAAGCAAGGTCAAGTTGGACTACATGTTCTTTCTGGTATTTGTAGTCTTTGCACATTAAATTCACAATCCGTGCAGAGCAGCTATAAGTTATAACTTTTGAGTCCGACCAAAGTTTTTCGTATGAGGGCCATATTTGCTGCGCTATCTCTCACAAAAACTCATATACTGTTTAATTACCGTATGCAGTGTAGACTAGACTTGCCACTGTAAAGGATCTGGAAATTTTATGAAGTAGTGCAGAAAAGGTTACTGATGTTCCAGGAGGAGGGTTCCTATCCTGAGAGGGGAGTTGATCATGATTTTCTACTGAGAAGATTTGCCTTTGAGTTGACGCAGAGAGTTGCAATCTGTATCATTTCTGTACAAGATTTTTATTATCTATATATATCTATAAGGATCAGTATTATATTCCGAAACACTCCGTGTAGAGTCCGTATTTTCTTTTTTTTGTTTTCGTATTGTCAGCGTAAGGCCATTTTGTGAAAAAGAAAAAACGAAAATAAGTATTTAATAATGCTAGGTACCCTGAAAGTGTTGCTAAAGATGGCGAAATTATTTTTATTACTGATATTATTGGTTAAATTAAATTAAATGAAATTAAATTACTGATATTATTGGTTAAATTAAATTAAATGAAATTAAATCAGTTAAAAAAAAAGTACTGCGAGTGCTCTAATAAATGTCGGGCAATTGACAAGATAGTAATGAGTACGATATTCTTGGATTTTTCGATGGCATTAATGTAAGCTGATTAAATCTTATCTTTCAGATTGATTTAAAAAAAATATACTCTTCGGGCAGATGTGCCAAGGAAATAAAAATTTTCTTTAGGGTACCGCAAGCCGTTTTCAGAGGTTGCAGACTGCTTTGTACGTTTTATTATGACTATGTATTTGCCGCATATCGTTAACTTAATTGACTTAAAATGGAACGACGAAGAACTGTATATAAAAAAAATATATAACCTCGTGACTCAAAAAGTTTACCAAACGTGTTGCACACTATATGTTTTCTACGACATTTAGTTTTTGCGTACTATTTTGCAAAACATCAGGAATACATTCACTGACATGACCGACAGAATAATTGACAAACGTTGAAATTCAAGCCGTAAGAAATATCCCCGAAAATATCCGATTGCTCTCGGAAATGTCCGAAGTGGCTCGGATGCGTGGGAAACGAAACTGACTTGGTAAAATGATACTTTTAGAGAAGTATTTCGGATTCTCGTTCGATAAATCTTATGAAAGACATTGTAACAGGTGAATACAGTCGCGTTCTAATTATAAAAGGTACAACACTTTTCTACAAACCTCCGAATTTAAGTTGATTAAGCAAGGTGTTTCACAGGGCCAGTAATTTCCCCAATGCTATTTTCTTTTTATTATCTGATATAAATCAGAGTGTAACACATTCAAAGCATAAACAGTTTCTGATTCTGAACTTCATTTACCACTCCATTGCAGAAGTTCAACAAAAACTTAACACAGATCTCAACAACTTCAACTTATTTGGAAACAAATTACAACCTAAAACTTAACCCTCAAAAATCTCAATTATCATTAATAAAAACAAGGACATTCGAGAAAATTTTGTTCCAGTTGTAAGTACAGTAAAAAATTTAAGTTTGACTTGATAATTGCTTATCATTTGATTTTCACATTAAAAAAAAAACTTAAAGCCAGTTACATACGCCTTAAGAACATTTACAGATTAACACAATTTTCAACTCCAAAACAAACATATTTTCTCTGAAACACCGCAGTTCTTTCATTGTTTGATTACGCAGACATGGTATATGGAGGCAAACTAAAAGTCAATACAAAAATTGGAAAACGCTTGTATGCGTTTTGCCTATAACATACTTTGCTGTAGTTATATGTCTCCTTTTTTGAATAATTTAAATATTTTAAACATGGGTAATCGACTGAAACTGCATATGTACCATGCGTTCATTTTATCTTGATAACATTTTAATTAGTTGTAACTTTTTTATTTTTAAAGAAATCAAGGTTAACAAAAAAGCAAAATCTAGGGTTAGTAGCTAATTTTTTTCTATGTGACGTATGAGACAGAACACTATCAATTTTCTGACATATAAGTCTGGAATAGAATGATAGAATGTTATTTCAGTCCACTCGTGTCTGACAAATCGGCAAAAATATGAAATTTTTATACAATTTTTGTGACTGACTGCAACAACAATTATTATTTACAAATGAAAGTAGATGAAAAATACTAAAAATGACAAGACACTCTAAAGTAAAAAATTCTTTAACTATTCTAAATACTGCTGCTAAAGACATTTCTCATACACTCTAGTTGTATGATGCTTGCATTTAGTAACGTTTCCGGATTGTGTCATAACTGATTAATGGCCTCTGAAATCATTTGCCTAAGATCCACATTATTACAAGGAGTTCTGTGCACGTGATTTTTTATGTGTCCCCAAAAGAAAACATCCATTAAAGGTAAGTCGGGGCTGTTGGCTATCCGTTCCCTATCCAGCTCTTGGGATATTCCATGTTAAGAAAACTTTTCTTGCACAACCTTGTGAGGACGGTCTTGCTGCCATATAATTAGCGCGGATATATTTAGGGGTAAATCTTGTATGTATTCCAAAATCCAAATAAAACTGCATCATCCTTTGACATTGTTCTGCACTTAGTTGTTTTTTCAAAACTGTGTAGATTGATCCCTGTCTCTTCATATACTCTGTCAAACATAAGCATAGTTTTGTTTGTCAGTCAGGGCACTCTTTGAAATTTAATGTTTTCGTCGATTTGTCAAAAACGAATGGACTAAAATAAAGTGTGTTACATCAATTCACTCGAAATAAGATATTCTATTAAACACATATATAATATACAGAGTGTTCCATTTCAAAAAATATAGTGTAGGCTTATATGTCAGAAAATTGATAGTGTTTTGTTTTATACGTCACTTGGAAAAAACTCGGCTACTAACCCTACATTTTGTTTTTTTTTGTTCACCTTGATATCTCTAAAAACAAAAAGTTAGAGCCAATTAAAATGTTATCAAGATAAATTGAACACACGGTACAGGTTCGTTTATAAAATTATAAAATCAGGTTAACCGGCTTATCTTAATGAGATGTTCCAACTTCTTCCATATTCCCAAGAGCAAGAAGTAGATAGATGCATGTGTCAATAAGGATGTGGAATAGTCTTACCATTCAGATGAGGGAATTACGGCTATCCGCGTATACAAAATTAATAAAATCTAAATTACTCACAGAACAAAATCCCTTGGGCATGTTTCCAGCAGTTACCGATTGAGCTTTAGTGGCAATATACTCACCACAATATTTTTTGTTCTAATTTCTTCTACAATTAATAGTTCGCTCATATTGTAGACTCTAGGGCTCTCCCTCTAACGTTCTTCTTTTATCAAGGTGTTGGTGAATAATCGAGAGTAGGATAGAAAGTAATAAAAATTTGTATGTATATTTGCACTTGAGAAGGATGGCTAGTAACCCCCATTACCACTTTTCTGTCAAACTGTTGTCATTCCAGTTTAGATCGATTGCACTGGTTTTCTGTATGGCGAAAAGCAAAGCGAAAAACAAAAAAATGGCGGAACCCAGATCGTTCTTTCATCACGCCTCTCGATTTACGTAACACGAGGCAACGTAGGCCGCGCGATCCAGATGTTAAAGATGGTTCGGCCAAAGAGGCGGCCCCAAAAAATTCCAGGCATTGCTGTACATCGGGACCGCATGAAAATAATAAAACGAAGCAAGAAGAAAAAATCACGGCCCGATGACGAATGCGTGCCAAACAGATGTCTGGCGAACTATTTTTAAAAGGGGACTCTTTGTTTTGGTTGCCTCCCGTAGTATGTCCCGACCGAGCTCTTGAATTTATCCGCTTGTTTTTGTTTGACGACCCCGAATGCCTCATAATTAAGTGTTGGGGTCTAACTATGTTTTTTAACGAGTCATCTGTTGAGTCGTAGTTTCAACGCGATCGAAATTATTACCGGGGCAAAAAAGCTTTGTCGCTTGACCCGCAATCGATAGGTCGTCGACCGTTAAATCGGATTAGAAAATCGTCCTGTATCCCGTGCGTAATTTATTAATCCGCTCGGCAGTTATTATTGAGGAGCAAATCGCCAATGACCCAAGGAAAAAATTGTAAAAGAATTAGGAACAAAGATAGACGACGTTATAAGATATTAGAAAATGAAAATATGCTGTGCTCCAATATGGCTAATAATTATATAGGCGTCCATAGAAATTGAATACTTGAAAAAGGAAAGGAAATGGACAAGCAAGAGAAAAAAAAAGTCGTAATTTTTTTTTAAAAGAAACTTCCACAGGCTTCGGTAGTACTTTTTACAAAACTTCTGGATCCTCCTTCGTCGGTTTTTGCTGAGTCGAACTTGCTGACGTGTCGCCAATCATCCTGTTGGCTTCTTCAGAACTTGAGTGAAACTGGCTCGTATATACAATGTATAAGCAGGTACAGAGTAAAATACGAGCCAGTTTCAGTCAAGCTCTGAAGAAGCCAACAGGATGATTGGCGAAACGTCAGCAAGCTCGACTCAGCAAAAACCGACGCAGAAGTTTGTAAAAAGTATTAAAGTCGTAGATATTAAATTACATTGGTGGAGCATGAATTGCAATTAACTCGGAGTAATGCTAGGGGCCAGAGAAATTAAGAATTTGACCAAATAAAAGCATACAAAGGACTGCAACGTAATTCCTACGCAATTATATAGGACAGGATGAATGAGTACACCGGGTGACACAAGAAAGTGGGAACACTCTATAACTTTTAAACGGCTTGAGATACGATAGGCTACGATAGGATGGTTTTTCTCTTTTTTTTTGTTTTTTATTATATTTATTCAATTTTTGAAAATTGTGTCTAGGTGGCTGTGGCCAACTTAAATACTATTTACCGGGTCACCTGATCATGGGAAAAATTGTAAATGAAACTTTTCTTTTTATGTTAACCTAGTTTTTTCAAATAGCACCTTAGTTTGAACAAAAACTTTTTAAAACCAGCAACATTTTGCTGATGATGAATAGAAGCAAAGCCACTTAAGTAATATTTTGTTTCTATAAAAATGTATTTATTTATCTGGTTTTTTCCTGCCTGTGAGCTTATTTTTTAACGGATTTTCAACATTTTAGTGTCAAAATGTTGCAAAAAAATTACCGGCTTTCAAAAGTTTTTGTTCCCGCTAGGGTGCTATTTGAAAAAACTAGGTTATTCTAATAAAACTTTGAACAATGAACTATTCATTACATTAAATGCTATTTGCTATTAGACGAGTAAACGAGTTTCATTTACAATTTTTCCCATCATCAGGTGACCTGGTAAATAGTATTTATGATAGTCACAGCCTCCTAGACACAATTTTCAAAAATTAAATAAATATTAAAAAAAAAGAGAAAAACCGTCCTATCCTACGTAGAATGATGACCGGAAACGCAACCATTGACTACATATTGTGAAAAAATTGGACATTCAACCTTTATTAACCCCTCCAAATTTCAAATCGCTTTTTCAAGCCGTTTAAAAGTTATAGAGTGTTCCCGCTTTCTTGTGTCACCCGGTATATCAAGGTTTTACTACTAAAATCCGCATAATATGAAAACATAAAAAACAATTAAATTGCTTTTTTTATTGTATTTTTGGAATTGTAATAAAATCGACTAAGCTTTATTTGTTTATAAACTCTGATGATTGATATAGGTGCTAAAATTGAAATTAGAAAAACGTGAAAAAAAAAACAAATTTGGCGGATTGTGTTTGTATTATATTTCACGTATAAACTCCTTTTTCTAATGAAGTTATTCCCGATTTGCGAAAATAACCAAATTTTTTAATATTTCAATGTTGACAGCTTAAAAAATAAAAAGACTGAACGCTTGTCCTTCGGATATTGATGTATATGAATCCAAAATCTTAAAAAAATGTGCGTTGGTTAACATAACGAATATTAAAAAATTACAAACTGTTAATAAAGGTCTCCGAGACGTGTGAAAGCTAAGGATTTATTATTGATGAAGACGTAATTTTAATTCTAATTTTGTTGTACAAATTCAAAAAATTTACAAGTTTAGCGTACCTACATTTGAAAAACCAAAAAAACAGGAAACTAGACTAACGCCCTGTATCCTATCTTACAAAGAACTGGTATCCTCTTAAATAGATAAGTCTGCGTAGAGTGATAAACTTGTGTGATCTCCTCCTACGCTTCCGCATGTCGTTGTGTTAAGTTGCAATAATTTATGTGTTAAAAACTATCACGCAAAAATATTACTTTTCTTTGTTGAAATTTTGCGCTAAAATCAATTCAAATTCAAAGGAATTCCTTACGTTGGTGCTTCTTAAAAATCTTTATTATCACAATGGCAATTCGAAGAATTCTTCCCTAACCTACTACATTATGTAAGTGTACTTCAGTCCAGAACCTGACCTATCCATCACGTCCCTGTGAACCTGATACCCCAGCAGGTTCCTCAAAGGAATATGCAGCCTGTCCCTCAACTTCCTCCCGATCCCCAAAACCGCCTCGCTATTGCTCGCGTCCGTTGTCCAAACGGCAATCTTATCCCCTCTATACCTGCTATTAACTACAGCTCCGCATATCTCTTTCGACATCTCGAACTCCTCGCCCACGAGGTACAGCATGATGTCCAACCAGTACCGGTCCAGCTCTCCCGACCGCTGCTTCCTGTCCAAATTGATTAACCAACGACCTCCGTTCCTATTGGCAGGGTCCTCCCACATGGGTCTGATGCCTTTCCGGAAAACGGCATAGTCGGAGCCGTGTTTTAACTCGCTGGCCGGTTTGATGTGGTTGTACAGCATCCAGAAGTCCTCTACCGTTTGAAAGGAGGCTATTTCGCGCTGACTCATTTCCCACGCGACGTTCTTGTCGTTCTGGTGGTACCACAAGGTCCAGCAGTGTTGCAATGGGTGTTTCACCGGGACATCAATATAGGAGTCTCGCGGTTCCACGTCCGTTTCGTCGGACATCTTGCGGTTTTGACTTTTCGCTATTTACGATCTGACAGATTTGTTTGCGCGGTTGTCAAGGTCGGTGGCTGTGCTATGACTGGTGCTGACTTCCGCTGCGAAGTTCCTTCATCCATTGCATTCAGGGGTCGACATGGTTTCAATGGCTTACGATATAACAAACATCTTATATCTCTTTACCATAAAAAATCTGACAAATATTATGCTACTATAGTAATAATCATATGACCTTTATTAAGTTTCTTGTAAAGCTATTACGAGAGTCGTCAACTCACATCAGACGTCCCAGTAAGGGAAACGAGGTGCAGGGAAATAGACAGTCCTAGAAATCAGAAAAAAAATTATTAAGCATAGTAATATTAATAAACAAGACAACTAATTCAGAGAATACTGAGAATGTACCAATAAAAACATGGTAAAATGGTAAACTGAGCCGCTGTTAGATCATCGACCATCACTAATACAAATACCATTGAAAATGTCCATTGCTTGAAAGAGTGGACTTCATACCAAAAAATTTGTGGTGGGAGTTGGTAGGTGGAATATTGCCCGGGAAGGAACGTGAAAACCGATCTCCCATAACAATTCAGAGCAGTATATAAGTGTGTATATATATGTATATATATATATATATATATATATATATATATATATATATATATATATATATATATATATATATATATCAGTATATTTTATATTGCTTAGAAATTAATCAATCCCAATACAACCAGAGCCCGGTTCCAAAAACTAACAGAAAACATTTGTCAATATTCAGCGGGAATCTGTTGAGTTCACACCAAGAGTCAAGAATTTGAAGATCCCTCTGAAGAAGGTGACAGTCATCTTGAATACGGGCAACTGCAAATAGTTTCATATCATCTGCATATAGTAATAATTTGCTCCATATACCACTGATAAAATTTAAAAAAATGGAAAATATGAGGGGGGCAAGGTTAATTGATGTCCTCGCATCTCGACGTTTTGAAGTCTGTCTGCTAAGTACGACTTAAAGAACAATACTTGATTTGCGTCGAACTCCATCTCCACAAGGTTGTGGAGTAAACTATCTTGGTCGACCCTATCGAACGCTTTCGAAAAATTATGCACTTCAATTCATTTATCATTTTTCAATTTATCATTGACAGTGGTATTAGTTTCTTTAAAATCTATCAAAAGAATTCCTTCACAATCCCAAAAGATCGTGGCCATCACCTTTTTTTTGACCGGCGACTCTGAATTTTCTTAGAGGTGCTTCATCCTTACGACGCCACTCCATTGATTCTTTTTTCGATAGAGGGTCATAATAGATAACCATAGTTTCATCTCCCGTCACAATAGTTTCTATCACGGCACGGCCTTGTTTTTGAATAACCCGAAGGTTTTTAGGAACCCATCTTGCACTAACCTTATGCATACCTAAATGATTTTGGCGCTAACCTCGTACATCAGGCTTATTTACCGGCTATAGATTACTTAGAATATCAAAAGTAATTTTCCAAATTGAGTCTTTGTGAACGATATTCTAATGTGTTTACGCCGAGTACGCACGACGCAGACGCAGACTTATTTACCGGCTATAGATTACTTAGAATATCCAGAGTAATTTTCCAAATTGAGTCTTTGTGAACGATATTCTAATGTGTTTACGCCGAGTACGCACGTACCCGGCGGAGGACTACTGAGCGGTGTTGCCGCGTTTCGCGATTCGTACCGGTTCGTGGGGAAAAATCGCTCTTGACCACGCCGAGACTCGGTGGAAGGGCGGTTTGTAAACTCGGCATCGTCGAGCTTGGGTTTTTTTTTATCGGGAACGCGCTTTGCTCGTTTTGTAGTGCCGTTCGCGATTACGTCGCTGATTTGTTATACAATTCGTCGACCATGCTGTTCGGTCTGCTTAGGACTGTGTACTATTTGGCTATTACGCTCAAACTCTTGAGTTTTTGTCTCGTGTCTTGGTTCGATGACCGCAAGCGCAAACGGGTGAGTGTTACCGAAAATTAAAAACATTTCGCATCAGGGACATTCTTGACCATTCCGCGTCAAAATTCAAACTGTAGGATTTAACTTTTTGTATGCGGGTGTCAAGAGGTTGATCATAAAATTAAAATAAATGAAAAACGTGTGGTCTTGTAGTCCACGTACATAAATTAAGATTTCATCGAAAATTATTTTTGCCTAGAAACTCCTTGATCTTTCCTTGTCATACTTGGCCTGTAGTGTGGTCACTATACACGCTAAATAAATGTTTCTGGTTACTACCAGAGGTGTAGGACAGATGCAAGTTGTTTTAAAGGAATATTAGCCATTATTTGTAAATTCTGCACACTAATCGTCTTGGCGAAGATCTTGTTTGTAGGTCGACGCCCCTTCGACACTTTTATAACAAGTGGTGAATAAGCATTTTTATCGTTTTTAAATAATGGAAATGTGATGATAAGTGTGATGCTCTTTTTGATATGAATATATACGTAGAAGCTAAGATAAAGATGTTGGATCTCATGATATTTTTTTATATTTTATATTTTGATATTTAAAAATAGTCGGCGCCCTTACCAATTGAAAAGGCATTTTTATTTAGAGTCTTTGTTTATTAAAAGTAGAAGAAAATTGTAAAAAGAAAGATTTATGTTAAAACGTAATGAATTGTCTAGTGGCTATGGAACATTTATGAATTTAATTACCACTTCCGTGTCGACAGTACCTACATCCATTGCTACCTTAGTTCTTGCTCTGCAACTGCACCTACACCATCTGCAAAATTACTATGAAGTTAAACATTAATTATGTCCGCGTTATTTATTTTCGTTATTTTCATTTCTTCAAACGAAAAGATGCATTCATCAACATTTAAAAACAAGTTGCGGTTCCCAATAGAAGCATTTTGTTACATTCGAAATAGAAGACCATTTTTAATAACTCAAAAATACAAAAACAAACTTATTTTTTCTAAGCGAATTGGGTGAAATCCTAATATTTTGATTCTGCAGTAAAATATATCCAGTTATTTACCAAACCACCTGTAATATTTTGCACGCAAGTTCTATATGGTAATTTTAATATCGAATCAGGGGTAATGGATCGATTCAGTACCCCTTCCTGGGGAAATATTCTATGTGTATATGCAAGAATTATGAACCTTATCTCTGTGCCTTTTTTGTTGTTTAACTTTGTTTGCCTATTTTGGTTTTTGTTTAGAATTTTTTCACTAGCTTTGGGTTTTTCAAATCCAATCTGCGTACTTGTTTATATTTATAGTGCTGTATCAATAAAATTATTATTATTAAAGGAAAGGTCCTTTTTTTTTTAATGCGTCACCCGGGCAAACAAGGAGATAGTGGCGCGGAAATGTTTGTCCTGTAACTTCAAAAATAATCCGCTCTATCAGAGACATCCTGTATAAGTTATCATGAAAGCTATACACAATTTTTAGACACAATCGCGCTTATTTTAATTTAATAGTTGTTTATTATTTCTTGGGAAGAGGATAGAAAACATTGTTGGTTTTGGTTGTTTTTTTTATTTCATAAAATTAAATACTAAGCCGACTTCATATATATACCAAAAAAATAGAACGTCGACGCGCCTTCAAAATTGCAAGTTGGATTGAAATCATTTATAAAATATAAATTCACTTGAGTTGAGAAAAATTTTTAATCATGACAGAATAAAAGTTTTAAAAATTTCGAAATTTGAATTACCAAATTAACGACGAAAAAAAACCGCCACGAATTATCGCCTGGAAATTCATCCAATAAAAACGCGGCCCTGATAGTGTCAGGCCACCATTTTATACTGGAGACGGTCGAATGTGTTTTTCGTTTTCGTTTTATTCGTTAAAATAAAATGAAGTCAGTCCTAAGCATAGAAAAAATATTTTTTGCTGAATTTAGCTATTTTGAAAAAATAATTTTTACCTTTTGATTGTGGATTCAGAAACAATAATAAGAAATAAAGTTATTTGAAAACTCATTGAAAGGCTTGATCTTTAGCTAGGTACTTAACAGTGATTTAAGAATCAAATCAAGTTCAAGGTGGTGGTAGAAAATAATTGGTTAAATGCCTTCAAAAATTCGAGATATTCGTGTATAGTCCGAGATCACATAAAGTAGTCGCCATTTTTATATGTTCTTTGCTATTATATAGTAAAAAAAGTCGTACCATCTACTTTCGAAGATCGATGAAATCGTTGGTACAGAAATGATCACCGTCAAAAAAAAATTTTTTTGTCTGTCCGTTCTCCGTTCTCGTCTTTTGGTTTTTCCTGAATAACTTTCGAACCGTTGGAGCTACAAAATAGATATTTGCCCCCTTTTTAACCCTCCACGAGGCACATAAGCTTGTAAGAAATAGCCCTGATCCGAGGCCGGTATCCATCTTTTTTTCGCGATTTTCTACTGTTTTTTTGGCTATGAAACACGATAAGTGTCCGAAATTTGAAGCAATCGACTTCATATTTGGCACATATATCCAGCATTGCCCCTTGACGTATTGAAAATGGGGGGGCTAGGGGTCGGGAAGTATTCTAAAAAAATAAAAAATCGCGCGTGTAAGGGTCTACAAAAAATATAATTTTTCAAAAATTGTTAATTAATTTTAATAAAAAATTCTTAAACCAGAAGAACCAGAAGATACGGCTCTATAAACTTTGATTCGTGACAATTTTTCAAAAATATACAGGGTGCGCCGCAAATTCAAAAAAAAAATGAAAAATGGGTCCCCCTATAATTGAAATGAGAAATGTGTTAAGTGTCCTAAATTTGCAGATATCAACTTCAAATTTAGCAGAGCAGTAAAAGTCCGTGTCCACATTTAAACTGTAGAAATCGATCGTAATCAAATATTACCATGTATTTTTTAAATATATTTGAATTTTTTTTTTTTGATAGTTTTTAACTTCGTTAAAAATCGTTCATCCGATTGGCAAAATTCTTTAACCGGCAGACGCAGAAGATCTAGTGTAAAAACATTTATTTCAGGCATTTTTTCGATTATATACAGGGTTTTCAAATTATAGGCAAAAATCTAAAAGACCCAGAAAATTGTTTTTTTACAGAGTAAATTATTAGCCGCAAATCAAAAATCGTAAAAAATATGGCTAATTGGTTCAAACGGTGTCATAGGCCGCATCAAGAGCTACAATTTTTGTATTTGCGGTTTTCGTCTATCGCATACGCTGCTCTGGATATTTGAAAAAATTGCTATTTCTTGGGTTCTCAAGGCGCCATCACATCATTGATTATTACGGCGCACTGCAGGGTTTCAGAAAAAACTTATTTTCTCGAAAACCATTTACTATTTTCAAAAAATTCATGAACCAGGACGTGTGGAAAATCCAGGGCTATAGCCTCTACTTCGAACAATGATTGTATCATATACAGGGTGTGTCGTTTATAGGCAAAAAATCTAAAATATCCTAAAACTTTCCTTTTTTGTGGCTAAATTCTTGCCGATAAATGAAAAAACGTTAAAGATTTTATATGAACAGTCTCGTAAACCGTGTCGTGATCGTTTCAGGTTTCGTCAGTTATACAAGGCGCGAGATATTTGAAAAAATATCATTCGACAACGCTATTATTTGTTTAAATTTTGATATTTACCGATGTTTGCTGTAACTTTGAAGACATTTTATACAGGGTGCATGCACAATTAAATTACATCGATTTTGCGAAAGTTCCATAGTGGTCCGCAGGAGCACGATAGAAAAACAATGCAAAAAACAATAAAAAGCTGCTTCGCGCTACGCGCTACGAACTTGCACGCCCAGTGACCATTTTTCGAAAGCAATCTTGTTGCACTTGGAAGCGATGTGGCCAATCTAGTAACTTTGAAAGTAAATAATTTAATCGCTTCTCCAACCTTGTTAACAAAGATAGGAAAAATACTTGGGAACTAATATGATTAAAAATATATTTATTATTATTAAGTGGTAACCATTGGATTGTATTTATCAGTATATGGTCCTCTTGCAGTTGCGTTTCACGAGACCAGACGACCACCATGGTCTGAAGCCTGCCGGTGACGTCACGAAGAAGGCGCGCGGCGCTTAAAGACGCCTCCGCATCGACACCATCCCCGGCGCCTCTGCCGGCATGGGCGCCTACCCCGATGACCACTACCGCCCGCCCAAGTTAGCCGAGCTCCTCCACAGGTTGCCCCACGTCAACACCACCTTCTACGAGGTCGACTCGAGGTTCGAGCCCGAGTCCGCGGTCTATTTGGAGGTGAGGACGTCGGACGTCACTGCCGGCAACGTTGCCAGTATTCGCATTTTTTTGTTATTTGACAGTTAGGTTTTAACTTGGAATACCAATTTAATGGTTAGGAATGTTTTGGTGTGCGCTTCGTTTTCTTTGTAAGCGTTAAGTTTTGGTCAATTTTGTGGTTTGGTAATATATAGTTCAATCTTGAAGCAGTATTTGTGTTACCATGGATTACAGAACAAAATATTTCCGTAGATCTGTAAAATTTTGCTATTATTAAGTCGTAGTAGTAGTGGAAAATCCTCAACCTGACTCTTGCTTGCCGGAATTATTTGATAATTCTATCTATTAATTTTAAAACAAATCAGTTGCTGGTTGGGAATGTCAAAAATCATAGCTAATAATCACAGAACATAAGAAAGAACTGGCCGACAATCGCAACTAAATATCGGGCCATTAACATTAAGAGCTCTAGTCTCTCTCTAGTTTGAGTGCCAGAAAAAGGCGTGAAGAAAAGGCGAATGCGGATGCAATTATTAACAATCCGTGATTCTATTTTGCGTCGTTTGTATTCATGGCGGCGCAAATGTCGGCCAAGTGGCGGGAAACAATGCGTGCTTCTCCCACCCCCTCCCGCCACGCTAGCGTTGAGTCCTTCTTTGAAAGCGTTCAGGACCGTATCGACCGCGTTGTTACCGATTGTTAGTATACCGAGGTCACCGAACATTAACCACTTTAAAAAGTGTCACTCTCCCTCCCTTACTCTTGCACACTCTTCAAGAACAGTTATTAGCACTCGGCTAATATAGGCTGTAGTGCTTATCGCGTATCGATCAGGATATGTTCTTTTTGTTCTTTAGATCTTGTTTTTGAGGAAGATAGTTTTTGTTCTTAGATATTAAGAAAACCTGATATTAATTAATTATATTGCGACATTGCTTTATTTAAAAGATGTTACATCTACAACATTTATTCTTCACTCCACTGGTACTTTTCCATCTTGCTTAAAAAATGCAATAATTCTTCCGCTTCGCAAGGTTATTTTCGTTATATTCTTCTTAATTTTGATCGAGACCGGAGAACTGCTGTGTGCTGTGCTTTTTGACTGATAGATGTCAAGCAGTAGAGCTTGAGGATGGTAGCACAGTTATATTTCTAAATGGAAGGCGGTTTTAAGTGGGGTGCCTCAGGGTAGGACCTCTACTGTTTATTGCATTTATAATCGATATCTTCGCACTTTTTAGAAACAGCTATCTATCTCTGTTTGCTGATGATGATCCAGTAGCGATTGTTTCGAAGAGTACCAATAGTATCATCTTATTTTGAATGCAGAGAAACGGAATTGTTTGGGTTTTCTTGCAGGGATTTAAACAAAAGCCTTTTAGTTAGATTGAATAACAAAACTATCCAGTGAGAAGTAGCCAGATTTCTGGGTGTCTATTTCGATTCCAATTTAACCTGAACTAACCAATATTAAAAAAAAATCTACCTATTGCTACGTAATATGGAGATTAAGGTTTCTAATGATTTGTTGCGTTTATATTATTTTGCATATGCTCATTCGTGCCTAAACTATAGCATGGTAATGATAATAATAATAAGAACAATGTTATTTAAACCTAGGTTTTTCTCTAGTTAACTACTTCGTGATATGGGAATACTAACTCTTTCTGGTCTTTTTATTTATTTTATAATTTTGTGTTAATTGTTAAATCTAATCCTAGTAGCTATGAGCCACTTCAAAATTCTAATTTGCATTAATGGTTAAGGAGCAGAATATAGTGGCCAATAGTCCCGTTTTTTTTCCCGTAAAACTTTTTAATCATTTAGTCCTAGCTTAAATTAATTTTTTGACTGTGACACTATATTGTTGTAATCGCTTTTTGTATTTGTATATTATTTTAATGTTTATAATTTATTTTTTATATGATTGACATTACAGGAAATCAGGTCCATGGAAATTAATTTGATTTGACTTAGTATGTACTTCCTGGTGATCTTTGTTAATCATGAGGCTGACTCCTTTATTTCCCTCACCCGCAGAGCTTGGGTATCTTGGCGTCTGTACCGGCCGCGTGGCTCATCTTCACCCTCTTCATCCTGCTGCTCTACCTGCTGACGCGATGCTGCGACCGGAAACCGAGACAAGCCGAGTCGATTTCCGCCCTCAAAGTGACCCTCGCGATCACCTCGGTGCTCTGTTGCGCGGCAGTTGGTCTTGGTCTTTACGGCAACGACGATCTCCACAACGGTGTGGTTCAAACGATGCAACAAGCCAGATTGGCGGACGATTTGGTCGCGAAAATTCGCAACCACACGGAGGCCATCGAGAGACAGCTCAGGGTGCAGGCGGCCAGCGATTTCGCCGCCATAAGGAACGTGTTCGACGAACCGCCGGTCAGCAATCTCACCATTTTGAAGAAGGCCGACGTCCACCTCAACCGCCTGGTTGGCAATAATACGCTGGCCGCGAACGCCGCCGCCGAGATTAGGTATGATTTAGGTTTATTATTTTGAGACCTATGGAACATACGTACATACGAGAGAAACAAAGAGAAACTAACCAAAACGTATGGTTTCTGCTGCCGATTGTGGTGTGTCTATGAACTTTTCTGATAATTAAGCTTGTTAATGTTAGACAATATGTTACCCTAGGTCGTCATGAAGAAGACCTTGACGCCTTCGTTACAAAAGATACGTCATATTCTGGGGTTCATTATGAGGACACAAGAAAAACTATAGCCAAAAGCGTACTAATAAATCTGATAAGAGAAGGTGATGTTGAATAGTAAATAATAATAATAATAATTTTATTCACATATTATTATATACAATGAAAAGGACACGGTTCAAATGAACAAAATAAGATATTTTGAGCCTCCGTTTTTAAACCTGTCCTAAGAAGAAGGTAGCAGCGCTAGGCAGGAAAAATACATATTGAAAAAATAAATAAATAAATACCCAGTACGATCTGTGCAAATAGAGGGACTTACACTTTGGTAATAGTTTACAGCAGACATTACTTAAATATTTAATGATAATAATACTTCACGCAGGTATGTGGAAAAGGTATTGTTTAGCAATTTAAGAGACTGATCGAATGCATTATATGTTTTAGCCATGTCATATGTAAAGGATCTTTCAAAAATTCCAGATGGGTGAAGTGAAGGGGTGGGCAGACCTTTAAATTTTCAATTTAAATTGTGAACGTCTGTGCGAAAGCAAATTTTTTTGAAAAGATAGGGTGTAGACTTCAATCTTATAATTTTGTGATAAAGATTACATTTATGGAGATATCGTCGATATGCACACATTCGATATTTTTATTTCAACTAGTTGACATAATCGATCAACATCCACGGGCCTACCAAAGAACATTGCTAGAGATTTTTTTTGGATTTAGATGAAGTGAATGTTCTAGGGACACCCTGTAGATGATTTATAGATCATTATTTATGATTTGACAGCTTTCCAAAATTTGGTCTCCCGAAGATGAGTAATAAACTTGTGAGTAATAAACTTGTGTAGGAAACGCGGTCATATAATTGGCAGATATTATAGCACAAACTTTTACTCTTTTTTGTATGGTTTTGTTCCTGGGAGATCGGTAATTTAAACATTGAGAGTTGATTGCTTTGGAAAGGTGGCAAAGAAGTAAGTAAATGATCAATGAAATGAAGCGAGGTTGTTGCGATGTCATAATATTATTTATTTGTATCATTGGTCGTGATTTATTACGAATGCAGTTATGCTGGCCCCCGTTTATAAGATAGAAGCAAAAATGTTCTTGAACAAAGGCTGTTTTGTTTTTTTTTGGAAGTTGCATTACGAGGTGTTCCAAGAAAATATGGCGATGACGAAGTTCGCTCTGGACGCTCCAGCACATCAATAATTGATGAAAGCTTTGAAGAAGTGAAAGAAGTTGTGTTGAAAAATTCATCGAATTAGAGAATCGGCTGAAGACGTCGGCATCTCCATTGGCTCGTGCCATGCAATTTTTTCCGAAGTTTTCGGCATGAAATGTGTAGCAGCAAAATTTGTCCCGAATCTGCTTAATTTTTAACAAAAGGACCGTTGAAGGAGCATTGCTCAAGAGCTGTTAAACGACGTCAATGATGATCCCAATATGCTCAAAAAGGTCATAACTGGTAACGAATTTTGGGTATATGGTTGTGACGTTTAAATCAAAGCCCAGTAGTACCAATGGAAGAACCCAGGGTCGCCAAGACCGAAAAAAGCGCGTCAAGTTCGATCAAATGACAAGGTTTTGCTTACTGTTTTCTTCGATTATCGTGGCGTAGTTGACAAGGTCGTACGGTTATAAAGAGTATTACCTTGAAGTTATATGCCATTTGCGAGAAGCATGAACCCTCTCGTTGGCTTGTTTCTAACTTTTTGGCCAAAAACAAAAGCACAATCATACCTCAACCACCATATTCACCGGATATGACCCCCTGCGGCTTTTTCCTGTTCCCAAAACTTAAGAAACCCATGAAAGGGAGGATGTTTTTAATGATTGAGGAGGTAAAGAAAAAATCATTGGAAGAACTTAAGGCTATACCAGAAAGTGCTTACCAGAAGAGCTTCGAGGATTGGACAAAACGTCGGCGCCAGTGAGGGGATTACTTTGAAAAGGACATCATTAATTTTGATGAACAGTGAAGTACTTTTTGATAATCCTTAAAGGTCACCTTACTTCTTGAACACAACTCATATGACTATTCTTACTAAAATTTGAAAATGAGTGTCAGTAGTATGCTGTACCAGATAATGCGATTCGTAAGTTATTTAATAAATAGAAGGTCGAGAGGTCGATAAGTATGTTTTTATGCATGTTAATATCATTTAAACTGGCTATTCAGATAACGATGACTTTGCATCATCCTTCTATTTTTAATTAATTTTCAAATTAGAAAAATAAAAGTTTGACCTTTTGCTTTCAAATATACGGAAGAATAAAGAATCTATGAGAATTAAGTAGTAAATTATACTATGGCATTTTTACCATTTACCACACCACCACGCGATTTTTACCACCTCTCTCGTTACCATTAAGTAAATAAACAAAATCTGGATAAGAACAGTAAAGTCGATTTCTGAGGGGACGCCAAATCCTAAACAAACAAAAGTAATGCGTCTTACAATTTTCGCCTTATTTATTTACTTTTTTTTTTCTGAAATCTTGTTACCAATATTTTTTTCCAAAATATGCTTATCCGATATAAAAATCCACGGAGTGATCTAGAAAAGACAGTGAATTCGACAAAATGTCGGCTCTTTCAGAAACCCCTTGCTTGCCCTTGACATGTTTCCGAAAATTAAACTGGGCGAGAGGATCGAAACAGTGCGGTGGCCGTTTACCATGACGGTCCTCAGCGTTCTCCTCATCCTCTGCGTGGTACTCTTGGTGGGTATCGCGAGACACAATCGATGGGCACTAATAGCGTTCTCGGTCTGCGGACTGTTGGCGGTGATCGCGTCATACCTAATGGCCAGCGTATACCTAGGTAAACGACTCTCCGATCTTTCGCCTATTCGTCCACTGACAGAACCGTCTTTCCCTTTAGCCTCTAGCGTGGCCTTAGCGGACTTCTGTATGGCTCCGGAAAAGTTCATCGAAAACCAGGCGTCGACGGAGCTGTCGAAGGAGATTTTGAGGCACTACTTGAACTGCGAAAGGGCGAGAGCAAACCCGTTCACGCAGCGGCTAAGGGAGGCCAAAACTACTTTGGATAACATGCGCATGGACCTCAGCTTGCTCAAGCCTTTGGCCTTTCAATTGTTCCCCGTTAAAGGTTACACGTCCAATGTTGTCGTTGTCAGATGTTTATCAGGTCCTAGTTGCAGGTTTAGAACAGAAATTTAGCTCTCTGAAGAGCGAAATCAACACCGCGGACACCATAGGCACCCAACTGACCGCGTTGGTGGACTGCAGGACGCTCTACAAACATTACTTGGGAGGGGCTAGGGCCCTGTGCAACGGAGGCTTGCTGGGGCTGACCCTAATGTTGGCCTCCGCCGTTTTGGCCGGTCTTTTGTTGACCGTTTTGGTATGGGTCGATTCTCATACATGGATTTACATCAGGAAAAAGTAAAATTCGAGCAGTTTCTCAGGAAACGCGGTAGCAGTCGTTTCGGTTTCAGGAAAGAGTACCACCAGGTCAACGAGACGGATCCGTATCTGCCGCCGCCGCAGGCGAGCCAGGCGATTGCGGCGCGGACCTTGCAGCGGAGCCAAGGGTCGTTCCCGCCTCCAGATACCCCCCCGCCTAGTTACTCCTCGGCTATGATTAGACCGCCTTTGCATGTGCCGCCCACCGCGCCGATGCATGAGGCCGAACTTTTGCTGTATTTATTTTTTTTTATTTTTTTTTTATTAAGGGGGTTGATTTTTTTGCACTCTCTTTAGGCTTTCGCGGCTGTGATCGCTTAAATTCCTCATAGTGGCGCACATATCACTTGCATTGTATTCGTCATCCATAGACGGTGTTGTTGAAATGGCATCACATAATTTAATGATGCCAAATCCATATTTTGTTCGGTTCAATTTGAATTTATTTTTTCGTAAATTGATTTGTACATGCTTCTGGCGGACAGTATTTCTGGTTGGTTAAAATCTATTTAACACTTATTGGACTGAGGTGGGTTTTCCTTGATGAAAATCCATTTGACACAATTAAATTAGAATAACAAATGCTCGCATTTTCACAGTTATCTAATGATTTATGACAGCCGCTTGGGCAATACCTTGCCTTTATCACACTGGTGTTCGAAGTGTTTTCGGAGCGCGAGCATTGAAGATGCCAAGTGAGATTTTGGCGAAACGTCTGCAGGATTCCAGTCGGATGCAAGATTTGCAGGATTCCAGTCGGATGCAGGATTCCAGTCGGAGTTCAACGAGCGAACGGATGATATCCCGGAATATAGTGTCATCATATATATATATATATATATATATATATATATATATATATATATATATATATATATATATATATATATATATATATATATATATATATATATATATATATATATATATATATAGGTAGCAATAGATTTTTAATTACGGGTGTAGAGTTATAAATTTAAATTTAACAAGGTAGACCCATTTAAAACCAATTGGTCATATATCCATAGCTTCCAACAAATTTAGTCTTTTGCTTTTTGATTGATTATGTAAAATATCAAAATTACCGTCAAAGTTGTACATTTATGAATTTAAATGAATGGCATGACTCAGAACTTTTATTTTTATACGCCCTTTTAAATTCTTTAATATATATTATAAATTTTGGGATATGATCCACAATTCAACTTGTAGACTCTGGATTTTTGAGTTTTTCGTAATTTAGTTTTATTGTTTTTTAAAAAATGTCCTATGTTGTTTTTAATTTTAAAAGCAATCTTAAAAATTTTCTTGCTAGGTTCTTCCATTATATTTTATTGTTTTATAAATTTTAGTTTCGGTGTTTAGTATGGGATATATAGAGTTCAGAGTTATTTGAAACTGCTTTTCTGGTATAATCTTATCCATCAAAGAGGGGTTGTAACCACTGTTAAATGCTATTTGTTTTGCTAATTTAATAGTCTATTTAACACAGTTAATACTCATTTAAATTGTATGATGTCCTTTCAATAACTTCATATATACAGGTGGACTTCATTCATATTGACTTGGGTGTTTCGGAAAGCTTTGAGGATTTACGTAGTGGAGTCACAATTGCTAAAAATGAAAAAGTGTGAAAATATCACTGATGAGACTGTAGATGACCACAGAAAGAAGCTTGAAGGTTTTTTTTAAAATAAAATGAAAAATTTAAAAGTCGGTTAGAATTTGTTAGTTCATTGATACAGTGTGGCCCATTAGATTTTGGAAGTTGGTCTATGGTTCATAACTATTTGACCAAATAATGTTAGGATTTCCAATTGTTGCACCACACAGTATATTTTTTCGGACTGACGACGGTATAGTATTTCGGTAGAATCAAAATTTTGTGCTCCTGTTCCATCGTTGAGGTTTGAAAAAATTTAAAACTCTGAAAGGGTCACTGAATCGCGAAGCAACACCGTCAATATGTGGCGCGGCCCTGTATATAAAATCTAAAAATTTGTCAGAGTTCTACAATATCCCTTGGACGCGTTACAGGGATGGATGCGACACCCGCGCATCGGAGCACCACCGGGGCGGCGCAGGTGCCGCCCACCTGTCCCATCTCCGTGGCCACACCCTTGGCCGTCTGCCATCCCATCACCATCACGAGCCGCTGGCCGGCCCCAACAACGGCAAGTACGCGACTCTGAGCAAGCAGTGCAAGACGCTTGAAAGCTCAGATTTTTACTGAGACAGGTGAGCCGTCGCTTCGCGTTTCGTTGCGTTCGTCGTCACAGACGACATGTCTCTTCCACAGGCATGCCTGCAAGGAATTCCCAAACTTTAAAGGTTTTAAGTTCGACCATCAGCAGCAGCAGCAGCAGCAACAGCCGGAACAGCAGGAGTCGCAAAGGACCGCGACCTTGGGGCGTTACTCGTCTTTAGGGCGCCGACCTCTGCCTCAGACGCCCGACGACAAGGGCAGGAAACAGCCACCGGTACCCAAGGTGCCGGCGATGGTTCCTGGCGTCCTGTCCGAGACCCCTTTGAACCCCAACAACTTTAGGTCGCTTCAAAGGGGCGCGTGGCAGGAGTCAGTCAGCAGTTTCCATCCGAACGTGCAGTTCCGCTCGTTGCAGCGGGCGAATAACCCGCAACCCCATCCGCAGTTCCGGTCCGCCAAGATCCAGGACCAGAACCAGCAGGGTGAGGTTATGTACCCGAACAACGACAACGAGAGGCAGCTGTACGCTGTGACCGAGCTGTAGGTCGTTTAAGTTCAAGGGACGGACGTTCTTGCGGAGATTGAACGATTTCCGTAGGAATTCCTTCGCGTTTTTTTCCTCTTTTATTTTTTATTTTGGGTATGCAGGCATGTCATAGACAGCGATTATTTGTCGTTTAGTTGGCCGGGTTTTGTGAGTATGGAGATGCCGGTGCCATTCCCGTTATAAAAGACATTCTAGTGCCATTTTGTTCGTTTCTTTATGTTCAAAAGATGGGAACCTTGCAGGTTGGATAAATGCGAATTACATTACCATTAAAATAATAAATTAGAAGGTAGTGTATAGAATAAATTTAAGAAATTTGTAAACGAATTTACGATGCATGCGGCCGGAACGC
Organism: Cylas formicarius; assembly: GCF_029955315.1. Classification (NCBI taxonomy): domain Eukaryota; kingdom Metazoa; phylum Arthropoda; class Insecta; order Coleoptera; family Brentidae; genus Cylas; species Cylas formicarius. The sequence goes on along the minus strand of NW_026844326.1, from coordinate 25,421,102 downwards.
CTAAACGTTTGGCTCGTGATTATTGTGATCGGAGCTCTTGGAGGATAAATCCCAAAAGGCCAGCGAAAATTTTCGAAAAAGTTGCCGCGTGTCAGCGTCTCGAAAATGATTGTAGGTTAAGTGTGCAGTTCATTTTTGCATTTCCAAATAATGCAATATTTTTTCGAGGAAAATCACTAATAAAAATAAAGTGACAAAAAAGATGTTGGGTTATGTTTTTTTTGGTCAGCTTTCAACTAAATCAAAAACCAAAAACACACAAGTTAAAAAAGTTTTTCTTTACCCTTAAATATTATGGTTAAAACAATTAGAAAAAAGAATACAAAGAAAGCAAACACAATCTAAAAATATACGGAGGTGGTCATAAAATAATATTGCGAAAAAAATCGTTTTTTCCTATTTTTGAAAAATCTAGATTTTGTTTTTAAATTTGGTAGCTATTATTGCCACTTAAAAAGTACAGATATAAAATATAGATGTACTTGTTTTTGTTTAACCAGTGGCATTCGTCAGACCATTTTAGTATAAATAATAAAAAAATTAGTACGCCATTCGTGTGAGTGGAAAAACTGATTGATTGATATTGGATCATAATTTATTACTTATATTGCTTAAAATTGTCTCACGAACGCTGCTGATAAAATATAGACAAGTTTATCTATGTTATAAATTTGTTTAAACTGGCAATAATACCTACTAAGGTTGAGAGCAAACTTTAGGAGTTTTTTTTAATAAAAAAAACATTTTTTTTGTATACCATATTTCAACACCGAACGAAGCAAACGAACTTTTTTACTTGTTTTTATCTGCTGAATGAACTGTTAAACTTTCTGCATGATAATTCGAATCACATTTTGATCTATTTTTTTTTTTATGTAAATATCCCGGAAGTAACAAAATTAATTTGTCAAACTTAAAAAAAAAAATTTTCAAAAACAATTTACATTAAGATTTAGCGTGAACGAAATTCAAAAATATAAATAAAATATTAAGTAATATTGGCACCATAAAAAGGTCGTAAACTGAGGGGCCCAACTAAATCAGAAAGCACCATGATCCAACATTTTTGTTTTAAAAAAATCAAGCTTTTGTCTGGGAAATCTGACCTTTGAACTACTGCTCCCACTGCAATCTTCACTTGCAATGATTTTCGACACATTTTCTCAACAAACGCGCTCTTAACGATAGTTTTCGTATTGGTCTAAGTGCGGGCGGGGCTTTGTATATAAATAAATAAAAGGAAAAGCGAAAAATGGCAGGGCGTAATCTCAAGGGGTTTTTTCCGATACGCGCCCGATTCGTGCCAAACAGAGACTGATGCAATCCATTCCGATTTAATTACGTAGGACTACGAACAATGCCGGCACAAATTTTCACATTTAACTACGTACACAAAGGGAACAAAGTGGCTAACGTTTTCGGCGCGCCGAAAACGCGTGGCAATAACAAAAACCTAACCTCAAAAGTACCGATTTTGCTCACGTGAGTCTGCGGAAGCAGCCGCATTTTTTTCGGATGTCTATAATAATTGATAGATATTTCAGGGTAGGGACGTAGTTTCGAGTTGAGCGCAGGGCACGCCCTGTATATTTTGTACATTGTTGTCTTGATTATTATAATATTGGATTACTGCCAAAGATTTTAACGGTTCAATCGCTTGGAAGGGGGTGTGTGTAGATGTTTGTATTGGGTTCGGCTTACGAACCCCCCGCTTCAGAAAACAATTTTTACTCGGATAAGGGTAGATGGGTGTCAGTGCCAGATGACCAATATTATCGCGAGGTGCTTTCTAAATTATTTTTTTCTCGTGGAGGAAATGTTTCAATGTTTTCGTGGCTTTGATACTGAGTACAACCACGCAAAGCAGAGATGTATTCAAATTAAAAAGGCAATAATTTGAATACAATTTAAAAAAATAAAATAAAATAATCGTAAAAATACGATAATTGACGTCTGGCAACACTGGTTAGGGTCGTTAATGCTGACAAAGTTGTTACATGGTAATGCAAGGAAATACCTGACTCGATATTACCGTTTAGTATATAGATTTAACCTAAATGTTTGTACGATAACATTACAATAAAAATGAATGTATTTGGGTATGTCTATTTGTATCACTCTATTCGTTTTTCTATCATAACACTTTGATAAAGTCTACAGGCCTTGTATAAAGTATTTTAGGTTTTTTATATATTTTCAATATAAGCTTTAATTAGTTTCGTGTACATTTACGCATTCTTTGACTGTAAGATAAACGTGTCACACACTATTTATTTTATTTTTACAGAGTTTTCATTATATTGTACGATAAATTTTATGTAATAAAAATGTTCATTTTCAAAAACTCGTTTTTATTTTCATGAAAACAGTCTACACTTTAACAACGACAAACCAAAGCAAAAACTAGGATCGAAACGGCTCATTATTCTTCTTATTTCTTTAAGTTGTAATTAAGGAGCGATGTAGTGACCAATTGTCATTTTCATTTCTTTTGGAGAGTTTATTGAAAAACATCGAATCGGGTCCGAACTTTAATAAACAGGAATTTTTGATACTTAATTTCAGTAAACACCATTTCCGGTAATTTTTAAAGACTTTGTGTTTAATAGAAATAAACAAATTTGTCTCTACAAATACCTAGCAGGAGGTTTTAAGTTGAAATTTAGCAGTGATTGCTTTCAATGCACACGCACATCTCGATATCTATTACCCCTTTTTTTTAGATAAAGATAAAGACAGCTTTATTTCCATAAGACTTGAGTTACAAGTGTTGGAAATTGTCAGTGGGGGAGAAACGTATCCTTGCTTCACCACCATCTAACGGGTTGTTTTGTTGGGGGTGTGGACAGTATTCTTGCCGGGCTGGTTTATTTTAAATGATAGCCGTTTAGCACAACACATACATACATACATAGTTTGACAAATAAGTTTTACTCGTGTAAAATTAAGAAACTCGCGTAAAACAAAAACTAACTTCTTAAAAAAAAAACCTTTTGAGAAGCGGGTCGATCGCGACACCAACTTGTATAGTGATATTAAGTGGGAAAAGGGGCTTAAAACGTTGTTTTTAAAGATAGGACGAAGTCAACAACGCATGTCTGAAAAACAGGCGCCGTCGCACAGTGACAGAAAATGCAATTCTAGGATTCCAAAAATATTAACGCTAGATAAGCATTTTTTTCTAATTAACTAATTAACTCTCAAAATGTACATAAAAGTTGTTGCAAAAGTTGATTTATATATTTATTTTTTTGTAATAATTATAATTACAATATGACAAACTAGTGTCCCATTTTTTACCTCCACTGTACCTATTAAGATAAATTTAACTCATTAATTAATTATTAAATTTTACCACTATGTAAAATCTAAACATATTCTGTGTATATAAGGTAGATAGGTACATTTTTTTTATCTACCAAGTTTAATAAAAAAAAAACAATAATTGTTCATGTTCTAACCAATAGGTAATTATTAAAATCAGTTAATTTTATCACCTGAATAACATTACACTGCAGTTCATCTTTGGAGATAAAAAAAGAAACAAAGTCACTGTAAAAGTTAATGTTATACATTTATAAAGTATTTAATTATAATAAATCAATATTACCTAACTATAATTAATAATACAAATGGTGCAAAATGAAATATCTTATATATCTAATTAAATTCAGGTTCTGCTAGAAGATAACTTCTGTACTAAAAACACTTTCTTTTTTTGGTGGTACAACCCTCAAGCTAGATACAAGAGGGTCTGAAGAGACTAAAAGAATAATAAATAAGTCTTTGTTGCAATCATTTTTAGATATCTTCCTAGTATTATGCTCCCTACAGTACTTAACCTCTTTGTGCCTCAATTCCCGGGCATCCTCTCCCAGCTGTCCTATCGGTAATAAAAAGTTATCGATAACCTCTTTACTATGCGTCAAGATTTTTTGCAGTGTAGGGGCACTGAATAATATTCATATAGGTTCACATAGATTTGAGCTGTTTCATAAGCATAATGGTCAAATTGCATTGAACCTACTTGATAACCGGAATTTAAAGTTTTTAATAAAATGCCACATCTATGAATTAAGTTTGGGTCTACACCAGTAATTCTGGATGAAATAGCAGGGTCCGAAAAAAATCTCCTAGTCGTATTCCCATCATTCGTATTACCGAACCCCGCTTTGGGAATATCGACTAGCAAACCTACTTCTTCCCAAAATTTTTTAATTATTTTCTGTTGCCTTAACTACACGAGATGTAGTATGATCTAATAAAGATTGCAAAGGAACTTCAACTGATGAGTTAGTCACTAGGATTTTATTAGGGTAGCATTGTTTTTTGGCCACTAAAATTTTATCATAAGTGGCGAACAATTTTTTGAAACCTTTTTGGTGGTCTTGGTCCTGATTTTAAAATTTCTCCCAAAAGGCATTTTTCATGTATACGCTTGAACTTTGTTAAATAACGTTTCGATTTGTTCCACTTTTCATGCAGTTTTTTTGTAAAATTATCAATAATCTTGAGAACCAAATTCTCATCTTGGGCTCAAAGATTCTCACCCCCAATGATATGTATAGTATAATCAAAAAGTATTTGTTGGCTGTCACGTTTTCTAGGGTATAAAGGGCCCTTTGATTTTAAAATTTCGAATAAGTCGATACACCTAATCGTCGCGAATTTGTCTGTAAAAATACAAATTGATGTAGAACGGGAAGGGGCGCGTGGTGGCAAAAGTTTTTGATTTTTTCGAAAAAATATAAACTAGGCAAGAAGATGGTGTTAATATCTAGCAGTCGCAAATAGTCGCAAAAAAGTTCTACTCTGCTATAATTTTCAATGTATACTTAACTGAGCGGTATAAAAACTCTTTTTCATTAAATATCATAAATATATGTAAAACATACACTACATACCTCCAGAAATATGCCGCATTTTTTGAACGTTCTAAAACTCACAACACTTTATTTCACAGAGCAATTAATACTGCAAACAAAACTGATATCATAATTTAGTTAGAGTTAGCTAGAGCGTGTAGCTTTTGTTTCTCGTCTAGGGCGACTAAGATTATATTGTTATTGTTAATTAGGTATCTCTAAAGGATGCTAAAAGGTTAAAAAATAAATAAAGATAAAAGTCATTAAGAAATTTGAATTTTGGAACTTCAGATTTGCATTTTCTATCACAGTGCGTCGGGGCGGTCAGTCACGTCTATGCAGCGTGATCAAAGGAAGCGTTGGACGTTGCCACGTCTAACGCAATATCAGCGTTTCAGGGTTCGCGATGGCATTGGGTTGTTTTATCAACAATCAGTATAACACAAATATAAATAATATAAAATTATGTTAATATAATTCATTAATAATGCGCAAAATGCGATTCTGCATCGTAAAGACTTGCTTTTCACATGGGGAACCTCAACAAATCAAGGCGTACTTAAGACAGCAATAGACATAGGAAAAAGAGTATATTTTTAGCAAGGGAAGAGAAACCTGATGGGGGAGCCATATGACAAAGCAATAAACAGAAAGTTTCTTGAGAATCTGATCCACCTGATCGAACCAGGAGAGTCTCAACCCTACATAAATTCCAAGGAATTTTACACTAACATTTTTCTGTTCGATTGTGCATTCATTGAAGCATATTAATAAACTCTTATTTAAATCCCGTGTTGAAAAGGCGATCATCTTAGTTTTACTTTCATGTAGTATAAATTCAATCAATATCAGCTCTTGATTGCAATGCTAAGTTGCTCAGACGATGTTCTGCATCATCCGCAAAAAGGGAAAAGTAAGTATGGGGGAAACAAGAAAACGCATCATTTATAAACACTATAAACAATAAAGGATCGAGTGACCTTCTCTGAGGGACACCTCAATTCGCTGACCCAGAATCAGAGACGTATTCAAATCTTAAGGTATCTCGCAATTTGACCAATGACCCCCAAGACCTTAACCACTTTAAGGGATTACCTCTAATACCACTAAAACATCAACATCGACCAAGGCTCTTTCTAGATCGAACAAAACGCATGCTGTTTGCTGCTTTTCTTCTAACGATGTTTCAAGTTACGTGACAACCTTATTATTTTTTGGCTTGACTAATTTTTTGTTCGTCTCCTTCACAGTTAAGCTGAATTACACCCATAGTGCAGTACGCACAGTTAAAATTGATGCAGGCGGTTATGATATTTTCATAGAGATGCCTCTAAATTTTGCCATTAAGCTGCACATTGAGCCACTTCCTAAACAGTGATCTCTCTCCACACAATACATTTTCCCAGAACATCTGGGCATATTTCGAGAAAATGCTCCCTTGAAGACTGAAACCTTTCTAATTGACGAACTGTCAATTGCCATGTTGGTAGCTGAATGCCTGAAGTCTAACTAGTTGAAAACGAGATTTCAAATGTCCGTGCATACGCATATCGAATCTATTACACGATATTCTTTTTCATCGTCGCTGTAAAAGATCCCATATTATCAGCGTAAGGTAGGGTTTCCATATTTGTAGTAACCTATTATGCTGAATAACTTTCTGCCTCGCTAAGATAAGGAATATGTGAAAAACGGCAATAAACATACGCACCTGTCTGGTTGGTTGCCGTAGCGAACTCGACCGTTATCGATCTAACGAAAGCCCGGTTGGAATACAAACAAACCTGTTATGTTGTCAACAACGTAAACAATAATGTCCGACGGGACGTTTCTGGTGTCAATCACGGGCCAAATTGAATATCTGGATGTCTTAGCACCGTCGGGCACTTCGTACCATTGCAAATACGAATTTTACTCAGGACCGGACTGGAAAATAATTGGCGGGTTGGAAGCGGGCTTGACCCAGATGGCTTATGCAGCCACCAACGGCGACAAGATCGTGCTTAATTTTCCTGTCGAGGTGCAGTTTAAAACCACCAACCCGTACGGATGTAAGTGTGTCGGGAATAACGCAAGTCAATATTGAAAATCCTCAATTTTAGGGCCTCAAATAGTGCTAAGTGTTTACAACGGGTTGCGCTTGGAAGGGTACGGCAGGGCCCACGTTCCTCTGAAGCCGGGCACACACGAATTGCGGGTTCATCTTTCGAAACCGCTTGCCTCTTCGTTGTTAGGTTATCTGAGCTCGTTCTTTGGGTATCAGCCGGAGTTGCGACAACCCACTATGCTCGCGTCTACGGCCGGCAATCATCGTAGGCTCCTTTTAACCACCGCTGACCACCAAACTTATTGTTCACAATGTTTTAGTAATTAGAATGGAAACGTCGGGATATGCTTACATCACTATAAATTTGGTGTCGCAAGGATTTCAACGAATGGGCTACGATTTTGGAAGAAGTTGATTGTTCTAGCGAGAATGATACAATTATTATTTAGATACAAAAATATATATATTTTAATAGCCTTGTGATATTGTTTGTGTTAGACTTTTTTAAAACTAATAATATATGTATCTATCATACCAAGCTCTCTCAACTGAACCTCTGCGTTGTTTGTTGTGGTTATGTTCAGTTAGTCGAAATCTATGCGCAGTGGTATGGTGTGGCAAGCACGACGATCTAGTCTCAAATCTTTGTTATGCTCTAGTAGCCTTGAGCTATTTCAGTATTTAATAACCGGTACAAGACTTGACCTTTCCGCTTGAAAACAATTTGTCGCTAACATTACGTAAATATTTATTTGGTTAGTCATATTCTCCACGATTCAAGTCCCGTGTATGTCTGGTTGCCTATGCTGACAGAAAAACGTTCTTGTTTATGCAAAGGGTTAATTATTTTCAACATTAAGGGTTAACCAGATGAACAAATTTATTGAGTTTTTTCCTCATGCTGTGTGTAGAGGTTATTTTGTGACTCACCATAGCGTAACTCGGTTGAAACCGTGAAAAAAGTTCGCAACCACTCAGCATATTAATCCTCGGATTAAGCGCAATACGCGTATAGGCGTGGACGTGGCGTTTAAACAAATAAAACGGATTTTTCGCGTTGCACAACCACGGTGGGCGTATGTACGGTTGCCTGAACGATTTCGGCGCAGACCGGTCCAATTATCGCGAACAAACTGTCGCCTAATAGAGCCGTAACGATATCGCGTATTATAATTGAATTCTATTTTCGATTGCGATCAGTCAGGGCGGCATTCAAATCGAAATCGATCCAGCCGGAATAACGCGTTGCGACACCGAGCCTATTTGTTATATTTTCCATTTCAGAACTATCAACATAAATAAAGCCACCACCTTTAAAATCTAGGTCAAACGCTAAACATTACCTATACGCGGGGCGTTTCCTAACTAAACAGACCAACGAGACGTTCCGAATTTGGCTCACGCGTTCGCTAAATCGGCCTAGATGTACGTATTATAAAACTAATAATGAGGATAGTAACTAAATATCGGAACCAATTCACCAGCGCCACCGCGAGCTAGAGGGCTAACTAATTTTCTCGCATTAGATGCTTCCCAATTAATGTCGCTTTAATAAAAAAATATAAAATCAAACCCAATAAAAAGCAAAATAAAAATCACCAAATAGAATAGAAAAGAATTTTTGGATTCCTTGTTATGTCCTGTAAAAGAGGTTGAAAATGAAATTATTTACTACAAAGAAGAATAATTTGGCTAGTGAATAAGCGTCATTAATATTAATGTTAAATTGGTGCTTAATTAATGTTAATGTTGGTTTCCCTATAAGTAGTTATCTGACGACACCATAACTGAAAAATAAACTGATGGCGTAGTTATATATGCTAGATTATGGCAACAAAGTTTGACATTTTTTCCATTATATGTACAGTTTCTCATTTTGACTTCCTCCTACAGAGTTTATAACAGGACTGGCTAGCTAAAACGCTGGTGATATTCACTGGGGATCCATTTACATTTTTTTTGAATAAATAAAGCAAATAATTTCATGTTTTAGATTTTCCGAATAACCCAGAGTAAAAACAAATGTTGTTTCTAATTTTTATAAGCCCTCCTGACAATATTACAAAGATGTCCATTGGATATCCACGCATTCCAATAAGCTCTCTGGTCGTTCAATAGACTATGATTTTTGTACAACTTTTTCACATCCAGTAGTAAATATTTTTTTAAACCCCTAAATATTCACTGTCTGATATAATATACAATGATATAAAATTTAGGGGCCATGTTTCAGAGGGAAATTGTTATATATACCAAATACCAAAAACTAATTTCAAGGATTCTAAGAACATAATTTTGTTGAAGACCATTGCCACTTCAACATTGTAAATCATGCCGATATAGTCACAATTACTTTAGAGTGGATTTGAATCGATTGCTCTATATTTTATGTATAATTACTTTCGAAGCTATCATGTGACGTCAGGGCCTAGATTTAATATACCTTCACAAAATAAAAAGAATCCTTACTAACCAAGGTATTTCATATACTTTGGTTAATCATCAACATCCTAACCATACAAACTAGTCATGTCATTTTATTCGCACTAATTTATTGTACACGACTGATTATTACTAGTATGGTTCAAAAAGTTTAATATTTTAATATTTCTTTCAACAGTGTTTTAACATTTCTCAAAAGAACATTTTTGTATTTCAAAAGAGTATGTTTTATAGACAATGCTTTGTTTTCCAAGGTAATGTTCATGGTGATTAATAAATTTCATTCTTAAATAATAAACTCAAGATATTTCAAAAACGGCTAAACCAAATGCTACGATAAATTCATATAGCTACTAGAAACACGGCCTATGTCGATAATACAAAATCTTATGAAGCAACTTTTAACAAAGTTTTGAGAAGGTATGCGGTATTTTCTCAAAATATGCCTAGATCTCATTAAAAGTTATGGGAAAACGAGTTAACTGTGTGGAATTCGCTGTTTAGAAAGAAAATGGTCCCACGTGCAGCTTAGTAAGTGTAATAAAATCATTACCTTCTCTGCAAATTTTTACCGCAGTACGGTCACTATATTATCTAATACAACTTTTATGGAAAAAGTTTTTGACTATCTCCTTTAATAATCTCTGTAGGTGGGTGTCAAAATATAGAACTATACAAGAACCCAACTTCGAATTTATCTTTGTTTTTGAGTTTAGATTCATTTTCTTCCTAATATGACACAAATCAAACAGGTACAAGCATAAAAAACACATAGAATAAGATAAAAATATTAAGTAATTTTGATCAACCCAATGTTTTGTCTCTTCAACTATCCCAGCGGGTACAGATAAAGATGGACATTCGTACATAAGTCGTAACTCATTTGTTCACAGGCATCTCGATTATTGTCATTTAATTCGTCGCTCTTTTTTAAATTTATTCTGTGGTGTGCATAGTGCAGACGTTTTGCTGCGAGACGCTCCATACAGAGGGTATCGCGTTGCGTAACGCGATACGTCGAACACCAAAGCGGCTGTTAAAAACCGAAAACCGCAGATACGCCAAGATGCGCGCGGTTGATCGGATTACTTGCGGGTAAATCTAAACCCCGTACACTTTTCATTTTTACTGCTTTCGGGATCACTTGCCTCGAGTTCGTTTGTCTCGAAATTCGGTACGTACGCGAAAGCGCGATGCAGATTCCAAAGCTTTTTCGGTAAAATGCAAATACATCGAGATAAAGTCTGTTCATAGATATAAGAAAGTGACTGATACGAATTAAGGAAAGACCCGGGCGAGCTGTAAGAATGAAATATGGCCGAACAGGTCCGTACTTTGCTTAGAATTTAATTATGTGGGGTTTTGTTAGGAAAGATACTAAACAATATTTATTTATTTATGTATGTATTTATGATTAAATCTAAAATAAATTTACAAAATGTTTTTATTACCTACTTAAATTATTTAAAGTTATTCACATAAATATATAAGTATCACTATCGCTGTTCTAATTATTATTTGTTCCATATTATTTGCAATATGGATATATCATTGTTCTGCTTTTTCTATATGTTTAACAGAATTTGCCCTTTGTGGAGGGATGTTTAAAACTTCGGTTTCTATAAATTTGAGGACATTGGAGTTAACACGGGGAAAAACATTGTCACGACGAATCTCAGATTTCAGTTGGTGCCAAACATGTTCAATGGAATTAAATATACAGTGGTAAGGTGGAAAGCCTTAAAACTGTATGCCCTAGATTTTTTGCATAATTATCACAGATGTATTCCTTTTGTAGGTTCAAGCTTTGTAGAACCTCAATTAATTGCTTTTTGGTATAATCTTCGTGAAAATAAATGTCGTTATTATACATGTAGTTTTGGATTGTTGCTTTTGTGTCACATGAGGAAGGGGTTTTAGTCAACTGTCTACTGTGATAACTTGCATTGTCCATTACAATGACCCTATTAGGAGGAATGTTTGGAACTAGTTTGTTTTTAAACCAACTTTCAAATAAATCAGCGGCGGTGTCTTCACGTTAAGCCAGAGAAGAATCTTTAATATTTTTCGCAGACAGAGAAAGTCCATTTGGAATCCAATCATCTTTAGAACCAGCATGCAAAATAGTTATTCTTTTACCTCTTTTTGATGGCGCGTTTGTTTTACACTTATCAGTTGAGTCAACTCAACCCTTTTCAGGGGCATCATAAGGGTCGAATCAGGTTTCATCCAAGTAAATAATTGGCCTTTGTTGTTCTCTGTAAATCCTAATTTTTTCTAGATATTTCATTCGCCATTTCCGAATTCTAAAAGAGTCGTTTCTTCTAAAGGTGCTTGCTTGCTGGCAACACGTTCAACGAGAGTCAAATAAACATTGTTTATAACTTCCTTAGTCTCAATAGAATAGTGTTTTCTGCATTTGGGCGGGAGCATCTCCTGAGATCACTAGACTCGTACATATTTTGCGTAATTAGCACACAATTCAACCCACTCTGTATTACAGACGAAATAAGAATGATTAATAATAAACTTAAACTAAGTAGTATACCAAACACAAGAATATTAAACACAGGTAGGTGGAAAATTATTTCCTATTACGGACCACAATATTACATGAGTTTAAATTCCGAAACTTTAGGTAATAATCTTGTTGCATTGTATGTTAATGACCACCTTTGGATAATCCCATTCAAAAGTAATTGGTCACTTTCTTATATCTATGAACACACCATACCTTATGTACGGTATGTCGTGTGCTTCAATGTTCAAAATTTTGAAGAATAATATGCCTCCCTTTCACTTTAAGTATGGGAATAGTATATTTTAAATATTTTGTTAGTAGATATATAGCATCTTCCTTGCCCTTTGTAAAAAAATTGCAATTAAGTTTATGTTATTATATGTTAATATTAATAATGATTATTATTATTTAATTTGAATTGAATTAAAATTGGTTAAAATTGTACTTAACATTTTATTTTTCGACATTCTAAATTCTAAATTGCTCGTATAGTCTGTCTCAATCTTCACCGTGTTGGCTTTGGACGCACCCTCCTCAATAAAACTTTAACGATGTTATTACCTATTGTTATTGGGTAAAACCATAAACAAAAAAAATATTCTTACTTGAGTGACAGGGTCTGGTATATCTCTTTCTTTCTGGTATATTTCTTGAGTGTTAACTATTTGTATGGAATTCGATCTATCGCAAGTACGTCGATCGGATAGAGAGTGCTCAGCTTTTTAAAAAACTTAATTTTAGATATAATAGAGCCAGACACTACTTTTCGTATGAAAACAACTCACAGTTTTATAAATCGAGGTCGCTTGAAACACGCATAAATTGCTCAGATGTAATTTTGCTTTATAAAATGAAAATCTTCTTGAGTCACCTTCTGATGCATGTCACTTACCTTTTCGAGTGCGCACTAGGCTAACTTTATCTATAAAAAGAATCAGATGTAACTACTTCTTAAACTCTCAGCTTGTTAGATGTATTCATATGTACAATAACTGCATTTTTCCGATCAACGAAGGCAAGGATTTATTCAACTTAAGCCTACATTTGTTTAAAAGAAACGCACATAAAATTTTGTAACGTTCTTTTAATTACTATCCATTAGCTTAGAAAATATCTATAATTAAGGTTCTTTTGGATTCCCGACCATGTGTGATCTTATGTTTAATATGCGCTATCCTGTAATTGAGCAGCCCCTTCTGCCTGTTGTTTGACCCTTGATTTTGATGCCTACTACACACAATTAATAACACACAATTCGGAATTCGAAAAGGCTTGGGGACACGTGAAGCTTTATTTTCTCTAAATGTACTTATCCAACGCTGCAAAGATATGAAATAAAATATGTTTATGCATGCTTTGTTGATTATAATAAGGCTTCTGGTTGCGTAAGACATAATAAATTAATGGAATCCTGAAATCAAGTAAGTAAGTGGATTCCTCGAACAATATTCAAGAATACTCCTAACATATGCATTATACAGTAGAATCGGAAGGGTACCACTAAGCCTGACATTTTATAACCTTTTTTTGTTATGCTGTCTATATGTTTATTAAATTTTAATCCGGAATCAAAAAGTACACCAAGATCCTTCATTTCTGTTTTTCGTTCTATTATAATTTCTTTCATTTTATATTCACTCTTGTTCAATGTACACTCAGACACTATATTTAGGAAGGCGTAGTCGTCAAGATCTACAAAACATAATAGATAGAGTCGTATATTATAGTAGAGAGTCTGGATTGACACTGAATGTAAATGGATGTTAAAAGGAAACTGCAACTCACGAACATTTGAAAATTGGAGAGAATGTCACATTCAAATATTTGGGCAGCAACGTAAATTAAAGTGGCATGACATACATAACATAACATGACATACATAAAACTATACTTAATCTGGAACTCAGAATGAGAATGGTGAGGGCCTATGTGTTCTCTGTGCTTTTATATGGATTTGAGTGTTGACCCTTGCTCTGGAAAAAAAAATCGAGGCTTTCGAAATGTATATATACAGCGTCTTCTTCGTATTCCCTGGGCACACAAAGTGAGAAACACGGAAGTACTAACAAGGATGAAGAAATAAAAAGAACTTTTAACAAGTATAAAAATAAGAAAAACCCAATTCTTTGGACATATCATGAGAGGCCCAAAATACTAAATCCTACGTTTAATTATTGACGGCAAGATAAACGGTAAAAGATCTATTGGAAGAAGACAGAATTCTTGGATGAAAGACTTGCGAAGATGGTTTGGATGTTCGTCAAATGATCTTTTCAGAACAGCAGTTTCCTAAATTCGTTTAATTATATGGATCGCCAACCTTCGTAAGGAGACGGCGCGATAAGAAGAGAAGACTACGTTAAGATTGTAAATAATAAATAAATACATGAAATTATACACAAAAGTTTTAATTTTGGTTAAACTTTTAGATAATAATAAATAATAATAAGTAATAGTTAATTAAATGATTAACAAATGAACGTTGTCAGTCTTTAGACGTTTGTAGAAACAATTAAGTCGTGTGCGCATCTTCGGGATTCGCATCTTGCGCGGTCCGGTCCGGTTGCCATTTTATCCGACACCCGACGTCGCGGGCCACACGATAAAAAAGTGAAATGAAAATAAATCTGCAAAAAATGCGGGCGTAATCGAAAGCAGACCGGGTCCATTGCGCAACGCGCGCACGTAATCCGAAATAAAAGCAGTAATCGGAGGGGCCATGCCCAAAAATTCCGATAGCCAAACGTACGCAAAACTGGACCGCGAAATCGAAGAAATGGGACGAGTTTTGCGCCCGACAAGCGATGCAAAATATATCGAATTTCGACCCAAAATTCCTTCAGTGAAGTCATATCGATAAGTGGGTTCATTTAGCAAAGTAGTAATGTTTTTCATGCTGATTAAGCTGGCGAACGCAGAGAATCAATAAAATTTCTCATTACCGAATAAATAAGATCGCTGCATGGAGCACCCTACATATTTTTAATTCTTGTGCTGCAAATCTTCCGTAGAACATATAAGCTCCTAAACAATATTTTTTATCAAGCTGACGTCCAAAATGGAAAACACATTCGATGCGTCAAAAAACGAGTGATTTTTTGCTATTTATGAATATTCTGGTTTCCTTCTGTGACGTTTGTTGATAATTTGAACTTGCTGACGAAACTCGGAGCAAAGGGAGATTAACAGAGCTCATAAAAAAATCTATTCAAAAAGGTTTTTCAGTCTGAAAAACAGAGATTATTGTCAAAAAAGAAGAAAATTATGCTTGGTGAGTCATATGTCATGTCACAAGTAAATTACTGTGACACAGTGTATAGCCTTTGTTTAAAGCAAACTGACCTTAACGATTCCAGAATTCTTGCCTAACACATTAAAAACCAACCGGCTTAACTTGTATAATCGACGATATTTACACTCTGCCAACTTATTTTTCAAAATTATAACAAAGGAAATTCCAAAGTATTTGCACCAAAAACTGCCTCTCAGAACAAATGTACATACGTTAAACCTTCGTCTCCTAATTATCACTTTGAACTATTCAAAAGATTCTTCTCTTATCAAATTACAAGTTAATAAACTTCATGCTAAAATATGACAATAAAAACATGTGTTAATCTTTAAATAAAAGAGCAGTCATATAATTTCAAATGAAACTTTATCATACATTGAGAACTTAAAACATACCAATAGAAATAATTCTAAAATTTATTTTTCTCTACGAATAAGTACTTGGGTTAGGTGGGAGAACAGGCATCCACATTTAGTTAGTTTCTGCTAAAATACGACAGTAAAAAATGTGTTTCTCTTTAAATAAAGAAGCAGTTATATATTTCAAATCAAACTTTAGCATACATTAAGAACTTAAAATATATCAATACAAATAAATATAAAATTTAGGCTTCATCAGCATGTGCGTATTTTATTCAGGTTTCTTACATTCTACTTTTATTTTGTGTAAAAAAAACCGACCCAGGAGGATTCCAGAAGGTTTGTAAATAGTATATACAGTAGCCAGTACAGAAGTTCTTGAAAAAATTACCGATTTTTTGTTTAATTACAAAATTGAATTTGAAGTGTACTCTTAAAACCGAGGAAAGATATTATAAATTATAATAAAGATATTAAATTAAAGGGTAGAAAAACTTAACGCAGTTTGAAATGGATGATGATACTTAATACATTCTAAAAGTGCGAAGTTGCATATTTGAATAAAAAACAAAGTACCTACCTGCTTATAAAACCAAAATAAGATAAATAAAATAAAAGTTGTTATCTAATCAAAATTTTAATAAAGTTTAATAAATTTTTAAGTTTTCGTGTTATCACTAATATTAATTATAATAATTAATTCACAATTTCATTATAGTTGGTTACCTTTTTTTAAATGCTGTTGAGGATGCTACTCTAATTGTAAAAAAACTAAATAAAAAACAAATATATAGAGAGCCCAGAAATATTTCGGAACGTCACTTTAGAGAGAAAAATCAAAATTCCCTTGTACCTTGTATTTCTAAAATTTGGCATTCGGAGAGTTTTGTTTTATAATGGTGATTTTGAAGAACTTGGCATTCTTTAGTCAATGGTATTTTGGAAAAAAAGGAGTAAAATATTTAATTTTTATTAGACAAGGTCAAATTAGGCCGCGTTATAAGTTTTTTTAGATTGCTATTATGAATTTAACCTTAAATACAGAAACAGTTTCTGAAAATTTAGGTATATACTGAACAAATAATTTTCTGTTATGCTTTTGGCTAAATATTTGTGACGCACACTGTCTAAAATAACCATAATATAAGTATCAATATACTACATTATTTTTGTAAAATAAATGGCAACATTATTTATTAAAAAAACTTATGAAAAAAATTGACATAAAAAAAAAAGAAATAAAATTATCATTAGTAAAGTTTTATTTTAAAATTCTACCTATAAAATATATGCAAGTAAATATTTCAATATTAAATACTATTTTTTTTAAATATAAACAGCTTCGTAACTTTGGAGAATGACGACGAGAATCCACTTATCGAATCAAATCCTGGTTGCGAAACGATTGGCCCAGTTTCACTAGCATTATCGACGTTTTGCCAATATTTTCTGTTGACATTTTCAGGGCGTCGCCGTAACGGTGGGAAACCCACGATATCTGACCGGATTTTGAGATCAAAGTGTCTAGTTTTGGGATAATAAGTTTTCGGCAATTTTTTTTAAAGCTATCAATCTTCCGCGTATGACGATGATGCTCTCGATCAATGTAGTCGATAAATCCTAAGCGGAACCTGAAAAGTTCAAGGATCGGCATTGTTTTTTTCTCAAGTGGTGCTAGGTATCCATTCGTTGTAATACCAAAACCTTTTAATTAAGAAACTTAAAAGGTATTGTACGCGAATGTAAACAACTTTTTGTGCAGTTTTTTTTTCTCAGCATTTAATTGTCGTTAATAATAAGTAGCAGGAAATGCGGCCCAGAATATCCAAAAGCTTCAGATTTGCAAAATTGTAATGAAAAAGCTTTTGAATATGGATGCATAAATTTTGTAATATGACCAACGGGAATTGTTGCCTTAGTCATAACTTTAAAAATCTTAACTTTACTTGCAACGCTCATGGACAACTGTGGCGCTAGGTAACCGTTTCCCGACATCGTTAAATGTCAATCAGGCGGATTTCGATGCAAAAGTAAACAAACTCGTTAATTTGTTTATTTGTTCGACATTTTATTATCTTTTATAATATTAAAACATTCAACAAAACAAAAACTTGCTTATTTTTGATGTACTCGTAATAGGGTAACGTTTGCCGGCCATTTATTTACAGTTTTAATTGCATCAACCAAAGAAACTCCACTTATTGCGAATAAATGTATAAAGACACATTATTTACTTCCTCTTTACAAAGCAATGCCATGAAGTCCTTCAGGCAGTTTTGAAAAAATACACCCCTGTAGCTATTCTTTCACGACCCCGATAGGAGCTATCAATGGGCGATAACGCGACAAACCTCTGGATTACCAAATTCTGAAACATAAAAAAAAATAAGTTTTTTTTACACCCAGACAGTTCACCCTTTAATTTGGAAGTAATGTCGCGGACGCGGGTATTTCATCTAATAACGAATTACATATAAAAAATATATAGAGCTTTCATTACGACAAATTTATTGTACATTTTATTGGGGGGTACGACCTGATCATTGACATTAATTCAAACGTATGTTGCGAATTATAATTATTACAAGATCACGTCGTCCAGAAAAATTCAGGCCCGTTAAAAAAGAAGAAATAACTGAGAACAAGGGGCTCTAAAATAAGCAGCGAACTGCAAAAATAACTCAACAACATAACCTGAATAATAGAAATAGACAAAATCCTAATCTAGTCAATTAAAAAGTAGGAGACGGTGGGGCAAGGAGGTCCACCTCAAAAATTAAATAAAATTTTGTTTTCTCGTTATTATATGTAATTATAAATTCTGGTTGTTCGTTTATAAATTCCATACTTGACACAGAATGAATCAAACTTTAAACACAATAAAGAACACAACGAATTTAACGAATAATTTAAACGCAGACCTTTCGACATGGTCAATTTAGATATGATATTCGAGAAAAATCATTCTTAATACTATTTTATTAGGTAATTAATAAAAACGAACAAAAATTTGTCATTGCTGCTAATTGTTGCAAAGCCAACTGTTCTCCGATCCAATCTGACCCACCTGCTGGACCTAGGTGTCGTTTAAACTTAAAGTTTTAAGTGAAAGCATCATTATAAGCTATAACATTGGGAGTCGCATATATTTCAGCAAATTTGGTACTCCATATTCAACGAAGAATAGTTGCGGACGTTATACAAATGAAATTAAATTCTTTTTTAATTTAGCGGTAAAATTGTTGTTTCAAAAAAAAATATTCGCTTCAGTTGATGTATTTCTGCCGAAACACCATATAAATGTTTGTAGACCCAGCGATCCAAAGCTCCTAGCGTCAGATGTGAGCTTATCGCCGTGTGTTAACCATATCCGACCCACCGTACGTGGATCGGATATTGACGCGAGACGAAGGCGCCAAAACAGAGACAATATCCTAGTATAATGGTGGAGGGGAGTCGCAGTAAACTTTCAAAAACCTCGGGTAATAAAATTAGGGGACACACGCTACGGCACGGCCCCCCTAAAACACCTACTTTACTTATTACCTCATACGAGGCACTTGATCCAGTTCTCCATTCAAGTCGATCGTCTCAACATCACACGAGAAAAAATATTGCGATCCCAACGTTTCGATCTATCGACACCGAAAGCGAGAGTGATTTTATAAGTTCCGTCATTCCGTTTTTCGTCCTCTTGCAATGATTTCGAATTAGACGTCCGCATCGATCATGGGGACGAGAATATTGCTGGCGTGTTTGCTCGCGTTGAGTGCGGCACGCGACGTTTCGACCGCGAAAGATTGCGCGCTTGCGAAAAAACCCCAAAGCAAGCTGATATGTTACTACAGCAAGATGGCGGACGTGTCGGGGTGTTACTGCACGCACGTCGTTTTGCCTCCCGATACGGACGCCGACGCGGTCCGGGGGTTGAAGGCGCGGGTCAAAGGGGTCAAAGTGTACGTCCGGGTCGGCGAATTCAACCAGGTGAGTTTTTCTTTTCATTTTAAAAATATAATTTTTTTTATTTTGTATTTAATAATATATAAAATAAATACATGTGCAAAAGGCAAATCAAATCAAATTACTTAATCAAATGTTAAATTTTTTTCATACATTTTTAATTCACACTGTAAATTTTCATCTTTTAAAATCCAGAAAATCGAAAACTTTCTAAAAAAAAATCGTAATTCATATCAAATAATCACTTAAAAAAATTAAAAGCAACGATATAGTTAATAAATAAGAAAATGTGATGACATATTCGAAAAAAGAATATTAAATTCAATAAAATATTATTAAAAAGTGAAACTGAACCATAAAGAAAATATATAATAAGACAATTCTTTGAAAAATGAATACCCACAAAATGTTTTTTGGCATTACGTATTACTTATATTGTTTTTATTAGTTGATCAAATGGCAAACGACCGCTTTTATTGATGCGCGTGATTTTTTTTCGGTCTTTTTGAGAACTCAATCACCTTACGTTCGAAGGTGAACTTAACATAATCAGTTGCGCCAAACCGAATGACATTTGGACCATAACGACTTCTCGATAAGGCTTTGTCCCATAATCCTCTTAAAACTACACTATTTTTTTGGTCTAATTAGCCAATTAGCAAAGTTTAATCAGCATTTAATGTTCGATAGACCCGCGTTTGAGTTTATATGGTGAATCTTCTTAAAGCAATAAAAAACGCAATCTCTACTGGGTTTTAAATAATCACTTGTTCTACAGGGTTTGATAAACCTCCTTAAATCGACCAAAGTGGACGGCCTCGACATAAACCTGAAGAAGTTGAACTCCAAGTCCGACATAGTCGATTTTATATCGACCGTCAAGAGCAAAATCGGATCTGATCTGGAGTTAATGCTTTCGGTGCCCGCTAGACCCGAACTGCTCGCCAAATTCTTCGACTTTAAGGCTCTGAGCAAATACGTCAGCGCTTTTATCATGCAGACAGATTTCATGGGGGCCTCCGAAAACGTCACTTTCCATCCCAGCAGGCTTTCGGGCATGTGGGACATGCAAAATACGGTAAGTTAGCCCTCCGATGTTGATTAAAGAATGAGTGTGATTTTTCATTTAAGTTAATACCTATTCATCTGAAATATTTACATAACAGGGTATCCAAAAAGTGTCATGTTTATGTTCAATTTACAAAATCCTGATCATTTTTATAAATTAATTTTTTTCAAGTTTATTATTATTTGAAGTGTAATTTAAATAATTTAAAACAGCCCCGATTCACTTCACTAGCGCTTTCACTTGTCAAAAGACGCCAGCACGCCCGTGGAAGAATAATATTAGAAAAGAATAATATTAGAAAAGTGTCCTTTTCTCTACGATAAATCACATATACATACAGGGTGTTTCAAAAAACGTGCCATTAATTTAGAGTGTAAACAGAAAATTAAAAAGTTCACATTAGTTTGATTAATCAACATTTGATATTAATATTTATTCATGATGGTGGGTAGACCGAGTTCACCTAGTTGAGTCGCTATTTCGATGCTTTCAACTTACGAGGGAAGTCAAAAATAAGCTCCCATTTGTTTGCCGACCAATCGAACATTGGCAGGTCCCCAATTCTTTAATATATGTACTTTTTTATATTTTGAGGTTGTTCTAAACTAAATTGTTTAATTATATTATATTTTTTAAATGCCTATTTGTATTATTATTAATCAAAATAGTATTAAAAAATAAATTAATAAAAAATAAGAAATTAACTCTGATAAGTTGTATACTTATAAGTTTTTCCGATAAGTTGCTAAATGGAGAAGATACAGGGGATATTTTAATACAATATCTTTAAAAAGACCTTCTATTTCAAAAACGGAAAGGATTGGGGAAATTCCGTTTGTATTATCTTCCGTTTCACAAAAAGGAAGTAGCGAATAGGGAAACAGCTTTTTTTTTAAATACCCTGTATATTTTCACTCCCTTAAAAAAAAAGAACGTTATTGGGGGCGGAACCAACATGTAGGGGGCGTAAAAACTGCGGTCCACCTTTCGTACCTCGAAGGTCGGGTCTTTCGTAGGTTTGGCGCGACCCGACAACGCGACCTACAAAACTGTCCGCTGCCCTTGAAAGATAGACCGTGTGAAAATCGAATTAGGCTGCGAGCGCGTGGGCGTTTAACTTTCCTTCGAACTTTTTTTATTATTTATCCATCTCGGCAGGCCTTGACGCGCGGCGCCTACGACTCACCGCGCATACGTGTCATGCAACTCGCCAGGTGGGCGTGGCCGATGTGACAGATGACGCTTTCGTCGCGCCCTCTCTGCCACCGTTCACATGTGGAAAAATATGTGTATAAATAGTTTCAATTTATAAAGATGGAACATAAGTCAGCATGGGGTCTATGGACATCGTATCAAAACAAGTTAGGTGTATCCATATAGCTATTAGATAATATAGTGTTCCTTCTAGTGTTTTTCGTAGACGTTTCACGCTTGGAATTGAAATTTCACCGCTAACCTGCTTTTTGCGCCATTTTCTTTGTAAACAGCCATTTCCCCACGCTTAACTAGTTTTTCGAAAACATTTCACGAGATTTGAGCATATTTGGAAACAATACTTCCTAAAAAATGCCGCTTCCAAGTTTATTAACGAACTGTCAGCGGTCATACTGGTTGTTGAATGCCGCAAGGTAATGTGGAATGGACCTTCTCAACATTTTTATTCATAGTTGCTTCATAAATTCTTCTATTATCAGCACTAAGCCTAGCTATGTTTGGCAAATAGGAGTAGGAGGATATCGCTGCATAGAAAGAAAATGGCATAGTGGGTGAAATGTAGAGAGGCATGCCCGGAAGATCACACGCTTCTCTCGCAAAAATGAGAAGCAAATAACGTCATGTGAACACTCTTTTCTTTCCTCATATATCAATAAAATTGATATATTGAATGTTTATAAAACTAAATAGCAAATAAAAAAACACAAAAGGACGGTGAGTTTATTTTTAAATTATAATAGATATTTATTATCGAAAATATCGAAGATAACCGATGGACTTGAGAAAAACTGATCCGGTTTTCGCCATATGTGTTTAACGTACGCTTCGATTTGCATAAACGTTTGGTAGATCCTGTTTAAACGCCAATATAACGTAAAATGTGCGGTAATTAATAATGCCGGGAGGTAATAACAAAAACAACGGTATAAACGGCCGGTCATTTTGGATCAAGGCGATTGGCTCTCGTCGTTACATCTGATACCGCAATCGGACGCGTTTTCGTCGAAAAATGCCTTTCCCTTTCGCCTTGGCCGTCGCGATCGCCCGATTTAGCACCAACAGAATTGAGATATTACGTTAGATATATCAACACAATGACTAACGGGGCGATAAATAGATTACCTACGAGTCTTCATTTCTATATTCGGTATAGGCGACCACGTCATTGGTAAACACGGGTATTAATCACGCCTAATTGATATTGGTCTCAACGAGCCATTAAACCGAATCCGGAGGTGATTGCGCAGCGGCTGCACATTTATATAAACAGATAATGATTGGAACTATATAAAAACAGCATTAAGTTTTGGCCGATAATTTAATAATTTTTCGCCTTTAAAGCCCGGTAGACACGATGTAATTTCTATATATATTATATAGTATAGCAACGTGTGATAAATTGCACATTAATGCAATTTTTTTCGAATTTGTGTTTGTAAATTGGCGCAAAAAGTTTGTTTTCATAATCTCTATGAAAAATGTAAATAAAGTCGAAATGACCAAAGATTGCTCCTAAATGTCTAAATAATTATTTTATAAGATATAGAAAACGCTTATTGCTTCATCGCAAGTTAATAAATAAAATATTAATAAATATTTCAATATGTAACTTAAATGAGAGATAAGAGAGTTGCACAGTCATTTGTTTTAAAAAATGGACAAATTAAGGAAGAGGATGATCCAATAACCGAAAGACATACTGGTAACTTCTAATGACGCTTACAAAAGAAATGGAGTTATCAAAACCAAAGAAAACTATTTGATCCAAACACTAGTAATTCAAAAAAGCTTTTCGTTTTTTTGTTTATAGTTCTTAATCAGTTTTCGGCAAGGACTCAATTATTTCTTTTTTATATATGATCATCTACATTTCACTTATATTTATTTAACAATTTCTTTTTGCGATGACAATACTTTTATTATGGCTTAAAAAAATTTGAATTCAGCGCCTTAAAGCGTCTTGCTTATCTTATTATGAATTTTGTAATAACTGTTCCCTATTTGTTTACTATTTTGATTTTTAAGGTTAGTTTAGTTAGACATTGCGGTCTGAATAAAACTTAAATATTTAAAAATGTTGCTCTTATTGAATAACTTCAACCCCACAACTCAGGCATTATATATTTGAGCAGTCAAAGGATATCAGGGTTTATTAGTTTGATACGAACATTCCCCAATCGCACACAGGGTGTTTAAAGAATACCTTCGATTGAGCGGCATCAATTTTTCCTTAGAAATCAAAATTCGAATGATTGAATTGACCTAGCTAACAAAAACCCCCATCGTGGTAGTTTTGCAGATATTATGAACACTATATAATTCCGTTAAACTGATTGGGTTGCTTTCAAATTTCACGATAACTATAATACAAAGTAACAAAAACGAAGAAGAAAATTACAACAAGTTATGAACTATAGCGATGATTTTCTTGACACTCCCGCTACATACATACCATACAAAACTTTTTATTAGTTCCTTGGGACTTCTCAAGTCAAATCTAAATACATTGTATATTTATAATATTATCACGCCCTTCTATCAAATTTAAACACATTTTTATATTGGTATTGCTATGAAAGTTGCTCCCAGCCAATCTTAAACTTATGTTTTATTGTTTTTAGTAGACATCCCGTTCCAAATAATTTTTTTGTCGAGAATTACTACTTTTACGTCACTTTTACTTATATCTTAGGACTTCCTCAAATTTAGCGGTCTATTCAAACTATCTGACCTCATCCTGACGGCGAGATTGCCTATATGAATTTTTCTATCACGGGTCCTCATCTATTAACATACCTACCATTGTATTCTTTTCGCAATGCAAAATGGTTTTTTCCGAACAATGCTGCGGCCTCGACGTTCGGTTGTGATTTTTAAACCTTGACACCCATGGGGATCGGTCGCCGAAGCTGCAGATCCGATTACGGACCAAATGCGGACGCGTACGCTATTTCTTCCTTCCGATGGCGTATGAACTCATATTTTGATACCGCGAGTCGACTTTCGCAATAAGATGCATCTTTGCGAGGCCGTTTACTCACCATCATCTTTAGGTTCAATATTAAAGTTTCGCCATTGAAGTACAGCCACGGCCTGGTGTGACGTTCCTTTTAAGTGTATTGTTCTCTCATGTCACGTCTTCATCCATATTGCCTCAAAAATAAAGCATTAAGAATCTTTAACAAAAAAGTACCCATGAAATAAGAATATTATATATCTGGAATGTGCATCAACAGAAATTCATCATCACTTTTATGGTTTACGAATTGCAGAAATACAGAAAAGGTTTCTATCAAACGTCTAACCTCCAATTATTTTATAATGAATTTGCATATGAAAGCACGTATCGAAGAATAAATCTTCCAATGTATAGAGAAACCATCACATTCAATTTGTTCTTGTCAATAATACATTCACTGTGGTGTGTGGGGTGTTAGTACAAGGAAACCATGTCTTAGACCACTTTATCTTTAATTCAAAGAAACAAAAATGGTGTTCCTTCCCTTACTTTTTTGTATTAATTAGATTTCCAAAAAGAACACTGCTAAATCCACATGATGTAGATTAATGCTGCAGACCTGGAAGGCCTATGGCTAGGATGACTTTGTTTCTCAATTCTTTTCTGTCTTCTGTTTTTCTTCTCCAGTTGTAATCCTTGGTAAACTTATGTCCTTCAGCAACTAGTCCATCCTGACTCATCTCAAGTGTAATTTGATATATTAGTCCTGTTCTGTTTAAAATTTCTTATCGTACAACATATTCCAGTACGTAAGTAAACAATCCTGAACACAATGGGTCTCCATTG
Organism: Cylas formicarius; assembly: GCF_029955315.1. Taxonomy (NCBI): domain Eukaryota; kingdom Metazoa; phylum Arthropoda; class Insecta; order Coleoptera; family Brentidae; genus Cylas; species Cylas formicarius. The sequence goes on along the minus strand of NW_026844326.1, from coordinate 25,395,527 downwards.
TTTAATTGTTGATTATTTAGTTGTTGTTTCACATCTTCCCATAACTCGAAATTCTCGGTTATGCTGGCTCCTTTTCTTACACAACATTTCATCTGCTCGAGTATAAGCTTCATCATTCTAACGAGCGTGTTATCTACTCCTAACTTCTTACGTGCTATTGGTCATATTCAGGTCTGCCACGTATGAATGGAATAACCATAACCTCCCGCCTCCATATTTCTTTTATTATTTAATGCATGAGATCAATGAGTTTTTCTCTACACTACAAAGTTGGTATGTAATATTTTTGAACTCGTTGGTGCACCTTCGTACCGCTCCTCTTCTAGTTCTGTAACATGGTTATCTAACGATTTCTTAGAACCTTCCTTGCCCTGTGAGTTTAACAATTCCTACATCGCACTAACCTTTCGCTTTCATCTCCTATCAATTTGGCTTCTTTAGTTTTATCAATTTGACTTTTTGCTAGATAGCTTTTGTGATTCTTCCTATGCCTTTTCTTTTTTCTCTTAATATTTGTTTACCTCTTATTCTTTGTTCTTCATATTTTTTTCTCATGCATTATGTATTGTGTTTTAACATTTGCCCTCTTTCGTTTAGCTCGATTTCACAAAACCATTTTCTTGCTTTTTCCAAAGGGGCTCCAAAGTAGTCCATGGCGGTTTTTAATTTAAAGAAATATAATTTGAAAGATATGAGAAGAAGTGACCTGCAAATGATAACATTTCTCCGACTGAAACCGTAATAACCGCTGGTTTGTTTCCAGGATTCCTTGGTCGATTTGGTCTCCGGCCTCGGAGCTCCGTTACCCAAGTTGGTGATCACCGCCCCCGTCCAGGCATACCACTTCACCCTCCAGAGTGCGGAGTATACCGCACCTGGGAGCCCCGCGTTGGAGTTGAAGAGCATCACCAGAAACGATCTCTGCTCGCTGATGGGCGAGAGTCGAAACTGGACGTTGGAACGCGACGAGGATCATACGGGACCTTACATCTTCAGGTATTGGGGGACGGGCATTTTATTTTCGCTAATCGGTTACAGTCTAAGCGCGTTTCGAGGAACTGACAGCGCAGTTGGTATTAATAGACGATTGGGCGCGTCCATTTCATGGTAATTAGTCACCGATTCGGATCAGACGCGTTGAGTTATTGATGATGTATAATTAACGTTAATTCGACGGTAAAGACGTTCGTTTTCGTACAGTTGTGGTCGGTAGAAGGTTCGCATTACTGCCATATACGGAGTGAAAGAGTATGAACAAAACCTTCAATTTTGGTCAAGAAGAAAGAAATTGACACTGTTTTCGTATTTTGTAAATTTATTCAATTTTTGATTTGAAAAGCAGAACAAAACAAGGAACATTGGCCGTTTAAAAGATAATTTTAGTTGCAATTTTCTTGGGCAATCATTTTTCAATTAGTTTCGAAGAAAGTTAACCATACTTTCTTGTCCTTAGCTCTTGAAAATTGCAGATTTGAAGGACTATTATAATGGATGAAAAGAAAATTAGGATGGTGGATAACTAGAAGTGATTTTGTCTTTATTTCATTATCGAGTTAGCAGCATAAGACGGATTGTTTGAAAAGTGAAATGAAATATTCTTCTTCTTTTGGTTTCTTCGTGACTATACATTTTTATGGATAAAGATCTCTTTTTTTCTTCAAAAAGACAGGAAACCTCCCGGTGAGCTCCACCGGACTTAAAAAGCAGAAAATGATAAAGAACATCTTTCTTTTTTTCTTCTTTCTCCTGTTACTACGTTTCTAATTATTACTTTCATAATAGTCGTGTCTGTTTTCGATACACGTAACAGGGCTATTACTAAGAAATTCATATTATCTATATTTTATCCTCGTAAATCCTATTCGAGATCGCGTTTCCGTCGGAGCTATAGAATGCGGCAAAAAATTCCAGCAAATAAAACGAAAGCGAAATTGCTTTCGACTCGTACGTTCCCTCATAGCACAATAGTATCGCGGCACACTCTTTTAATTGGTCCGCGTTTTTTTCCATCTTAAATTTCTTTGCGTTCTTTCGTCGACACGGCCAATGACGTTATGTCCAATGGAGGACCGACAACCTTTAAAAACTAAATAGTGTATTTATAATTTCATTTTCGAAGGCACTATTTTTTCATTCAAAAGACAGTGTAGAACGCATCTGGTGGGTCGTGGATATACATTTTCATTTTCCTTTTGCAAAATATTAATATTATGGTTTGATTGGTTTTTCGGATAACCTCATTTAGAAAATAAGACCTACATTTTCTCTCTTAAAATCTAGCGTATTTTTAAAGACGTGTATATACAGGGATCGCATTAAAATCAACTTTTTCAGTGTTGAAAATAAGTGTCAAAACGAATGGTTTTCCATTTTCGTTTTGATGGATGATATACCGGGTGACACAAGAAAGTGATTTTTAGATTCAGGAGATTATTCTATGTAGGCTAGGACAGTTTTTCTCATTTTTTGTTTTTTTTTTTTTATTTTATTTAATTGTTTAAAATTGTGTCTAGTAGGCTGTGACCATCATAAATACTATTTATCGGGTCACTCGATCATGGGAAAAATTGTAATTGAAACTTTTCTGTACTTGTCTAATGGCAAATAGCATTTAATGTAATAAACTATTAATTTATAGGATAACCTAGTTTTTTCAAATAGCACCTTAGTGTGAACAAGTACTTTTTAAAACTGGTACTTATTTTGACACCAAAATTGTCAAAATCCGTTAAAAAATAAGTTCACAGAAAGGAAGAAAACTAGATAAGTAAATACTTTTTTATGAAAACAAAATTAATTGTCAAATCGGTAAGATTAAATATGGAGAAGAAACTCTTGACAATCTCATGCAGCGGGAAGAAAAAAACAGATTAATAATTAAAAAAAATAAAACTCAAGGGAGAGTTCTGAGAGAGCTGAGATTCAACGATTAGTATTTTTTGTTGAAAGTGTTTTATTATGGTAAAAGTTGATATACTTTTGGAATACAGTCGAAAACTAACTTAAGTGTTGTACGTTATAAGCTACAAGCACTTTTTACCGGCAGAAGAAGAGAATAGATTTTTTTTTCTTTTTACTTTTTCATTTACGATTTTTCCCATGATCAGGTGACCCGGAAAATGGTATTTATGATGATCACAGCCTCCTAGACACAATTTTCAAAAATAAAGTAAACATTTAAAAAAGCAAAACTGCTGCCTGAATTCAAAAATGCAAAAAATATAGGTTGCGGCATTTAAAATTCGAAAGTTACTGTCGTTTCCGTTCAAACCGGGAGTGCCCTTAACCCTTTAAAGCTGTTTAAAAGTTATAGAGTGTTACCACTTTCTTGTGTGACCCGGTAGATGGTCGTTGCACATCAGACATTGCTTATACAATTCTTCAATTCTGGTAGTTTAAGAAATATTTTTTTAGCATTGCTTGCTAGGGTTGTGGAATTGACCTTTCAAATTTTTTAACTCAATTGACCAGTCAATTGTCCGAAATATATTTTTAAATACCATGAAATTTATATTCATTTATTTATATTAATTTATATTTTGCGTTAAGTCGCCATCGCGTCGTTTTAGGAACCAAATAGAGTCGATACTATTATTGGGATTCCCGGAATTTCTAAGTATCGTATTCGGATATTCCTTGAAGAGGATTCTAGGTAAAAACGCATAATAATTTGTTATAAAATACATATTATTTTTAAATAATGATAGGTAACACTCTACAATTGCAAAATGATTAAAAACATTTTTTGGCTAGTCAATTAACAAGTGGTCAATTGACCGGTGAATTAAGAAGTGAATTGAATACCATTGTTTTCTTTCTTTCTTTATTTATATCAAAGTTCGGCCACAAATTGCGCAGTGCTATTGAACTAGGGTATTAACATTTTGCCCGTGGTGCTTGCTTGAGCGTTAAACCGTAACGTCTAGATAAAAGGCCGTGACAGTGGCAATAGATCTCGACGAAAACGGCTTTAAATGGTAACGTTTTACTTTCGTTGGTGATTGCCGGGCCTTGCTGTTCTGGAAATTTCCACGTAAACGTTCTCTATAGATTACGCTTTTAGCGCAAATACGTTTCAGCCTGTAATTAATAAATGAAATATCGTTCTCGTTGTGAGCGTTATTATAAATATTGAACGACGTTCCAATAAGGAAATCAGCGATCGCCTACGTATTAAGCTGCGCATTGACTACTAATTAAGAGGATGACAAATGAGTTTTTTAAAGAAACAACAGCGCCGCCTTGGTTGAGTGTACAAAAATGTAATTTGATTGCAATGAATTTAAAAAAAAAGCCATAACATAATTTTTTGAATTTTTTTGTTGATGGTTATTCAATATGAAATGAAATGCTGTGAACTTTTTTTTGACTTTTTCCAAATACTTTGATATAATTTACCTGGAATTTTCTGCTATATCACAAGCGTATTTTTCATTTTGGCTCTGGGACACTTTTTATTTTGAGATTTTCATGGGGGCTAATTAACGTTTGGATTTTTTTTTCCAAATTGTATTTGAACTTCAATTAAAATGAAATTTTCAATAGACATATTTAATACATTTGCAAAGTTATGACGAATTAACATGGAATTTCGACATTTTATGCCAAACAATTAAAATTTTTTTATTGAAATAGTATCCTATACGACATTTATGATTTTTAATTTAATTTTTAGGCGACACACTTTTAATCGGACAATGCCTTTTCCTGCGGTGAAAGAACCCTATCTCCATTATCTGTTGGTATTGGCCGCGCCTTCGTTGTTCGAAAAAATTGATGCTGCAGGTTGTTCACTCGCATTCCTATATAGTCCAGTTATGAAAGCACTTCCCGGTATGAGTCGGAAATAAAAGGACCGAGTGTCAATTTAGATTTAGATCGTACTTTACCTATTCGAAATTAATAATGCTATTGCGCAACCGTTGTGATCTAAACTGGAATTTCGTCGTCGCAGGTGTTCCTCGGGTGTTCCACAAAGCTCTCGTCTCGGTCCCGCGATCAGAACTGTAATTAATAATCAATTGGATTGCTAAAAAATATCTTGATTTTTTTCAAAATCGTTAAATAGTTTTTTGTTTTTTTCGAAATATTTTTATCGCGCTCCGAAAACACTTCGAACACTGGAGCGCGAGCATTGAAGATGCCAAGTGAGATTTTGGCGAAACGTCTGCAGGATTCCAGTCGGAGTTCAACAAGCGAACGGATGATATCCCGGAATATAGTGTCATCATATATATATATATATATATATATATATATATATATATATATATATATATATATATATATATATATATATATATATATATATATATATATATATATATATATATATATATATATATATATATATATCTTTCTCGTAAGTTATCGTTCACTTTTAGGCAGATTATTATAGTACATAATTATAGTATTCTGTGGGGGATGTGGGGACATTTTTTGGTCTTCAAAGGAACGTTTTTAGGTAGTTTATAGGCTAAAAAATATAATCGTAAAGCTAAATTTATGCAAGAGAGAGAGAGACTGTTGACTGTATAGTTTCAGATAGTTCATATAGTTCAATAAAAATACTGTAATAGTATAATCCAGTCAGAGCATATGTCCAGCTACGTCATGCATAGTGACGTAATCAAAAACGAGCCCTATATCTTAGTTATATGATGAAGATTGCAAAACTGGCAAACAAAATTCCTATGGCAATTTACGATATCCAGTAATTGAATCCACAGCAACTTTCTGACATTATTTCTTCGATACTGGCGCACGATATTTACAATTTCTTCAAAATGACTTAATTGCTACCTTCGCAATCTTTTTTAGAAATCCAAATCAGCTTGATATGCGATATTTGGTTTTAATAGAATGGTGCTGCGCGAAGCGCCCGTTGTGGACAAATAGGTTGTCCAATTTGCACTTCTGAGAGTTTGTAGATATCTTTTAAACTCTACATACGAGGGCAGCGCCATATGCATATGAAAGAAACAAAGTAGAGTAACATTTTTTTATTATTTTTCAGTATAATCCCCCTTAACTTCAATACACTTATTACATCTCTTTATTAACAACTCAATCTCTTTAAAAAAATATTCTTTTGGTTTGTCTGCAAAATGATGTAAAACAGCCTCTTTTAACTCAACTTCGTCGTTAAACCGCCATCCACGTAAGTCCTTTTTCAAATATCCAAACAAATAATAGTCGCTGGAGGCTATATCTGGACTATAGGGAGGATGTTCTATCTGTTGGAACCCACATTCTAACATGGCAGCTTGTGCAACACCAGCAGTATGGACAGGTGCATTATCGTGCAAAAGACGCACGCCATCTCCCGTCACAATAGTTTCTATCACAGGCTTCGGTTCCAACCCACAGAGTTCCAAAAAAGACCGCGCACACTTGACACGGCGTTGTTTTTGAATAGCCGAAAGGTTTTTAGGAACCCATCTTGCACTAACCTTATGCATACCTAAATGATCGTGCAGGATTCGACGAACACTTGTATCAGAAACCTTAGTAATTTCTGAGATTTCCTTGACCTTTAAACGTCGATCACTCAATACCACCTCTTCCACAATCGCAACAATATCTTCCGTTATGACCTCCACTGGTCGACCAATTCTTGAATCATCTTCAAGGGACGCCTGCCCCATTCGAACAATGTTCGAAGTGTTTTCGGAGCGCGAGCATTGTAGATGCCAAGTGAGATTTTGGCGAAACGTCTGCAGGATTCCAGTCGGAGTTCAACGAGCGAACGGATGATATCCCGGAATATAGTGTCATCATATATATATATATATATATATATATATATATATATATATATATATATATATATATATATATATATATATATATATATATATATATATATATATATATATATATATATATATATATATATATATATATATATACATTATTATATTATATTATATTATATATTAAATATATATTAAAATAATAAAAGACATAATTTTTGTATATTTTCCGGGTAATTGAAGCTTATTTAACTAAATACTTACTACTCACTCATCATCTTTGATTTATTTTGTCAAAGTTCTTTTAATTTTAATGAATAAGTTCGGAAAAATTAGTTAAATTTATGTAGAACAGTTTTGTTTTCTTGGTATAATAAACGAACAATAACTAAAACTCCAAGTTAAAGCTTCAAAAAATTCAATTAATGGGCCGAAACTAAAATTAAGTCTTGTCTAGGACCAGCCGGTGGCGGAATCCACCAATTGCCAAACCGTCATCGATATCTCTTTAGCTGCTCGGCCACTCCCATCCAACCTGTTACCGTTCAATTTTCACGACGTGCGATCTTAATTTGCAAATTATTACACTTTAGAATATTATCTAATTCTTTCTATTAATACGGTTAAGTGGAACGCCGGCTTTTACGTAATGCGAAAACGATCTTGTCCGCGATAAATGTTGAAATCCAACGTCCATTAAAAAGCGAGTTTGATGTGTCTGCGGCTCCGCCCAGTTCCTAGAACGAGGTTGCTTGATCGGAATAACGTTTTTCTTAGCGAAAACAAATGGGTGGCTTTCGAAGACGAAAAGTCGATCGACATCAAGGCCAAGTACTTGAGGATCAGGGGTCTGGCCGGCATGGCCTTGAAAGACGTGTCCCAAGACGATGACGCAGGCAATTGCGGCTCCTCCATCTTAGAAATCGCTCATGGCGGTAATAACAATCGAAATTTCCCGATATTTTAAAGTAAATTTGACAATCCTAACGTTTTCCAGGCTTATCCAGGCAATCCAGAGCTCCGCGGGGTGCCGTATTGCATTCCCTCGAACAGGAACTCCTGGAGAAACCTAGGAGAGTACGGGACTCGGTGCAACTATCTCCTTACCGGATTTCTAGGATCGTCGATACGGAAGGCAAAGTTCACGTCGTCAGACATGTAATTATCGAAAAAAAAAGTTACTGCGATGGCCGGGAATCGAACCCGGATCAACTGCTTGGAAGGCAACTATGCTGACCATTACACCACCATCGCACGTACTGTTTTACGCCGTTTCTACGAAGCCTTGGATTAAGCGAACTACTTTCTCTTTAATTATTCGTAGTTTGAGAACAAAATTTATCCGTAAAACGAGAATAACATACTTTCGCTGCAGTAGCGCGCCGATAATGTGACTTTTACGTAAAACCTAAAAAGTTGCGATGGTGGTGTAATGGTCAGCATAGTTGCCTTCCAAGCAGTTGATCCGGGTTCGATTCCCGGCCATCGCAATTAATTTTTTTGGAGCTCACGACGTCGTTAATTTTCCAGGACAGCAGGACCGAGTTCCAATGCTCGCGGCAAGGTTACTTCGTGCATCCGAGGTCGTGCAATCGTTTCTACAGATGCGTCAAGTTTAACCAGCTCGCTGACGAGTTTGACGTGTTCGAATTCGACTGCCCCGCGGGTACTACTGCCGATTAAAAGATTTTTGGGTGTCGTAATAGGTTTTTATTGCAGGACTAGCGTTCGACGAGAGGGTGGAGGTATGCGTATGGCCTGGAAGCTTACCCCATGGTACTCCTTGCTCCGGTAGTAGCGAGATCGCGCCCGTACCGAAGGAAAGATTCGCTTGTCCATCGGAACCCGGTAATGTTATCGTTAAGGTTTCAGGAAATGATTCTATCGATATATTGCGCAGGCTACTACGTTGACCCAGAGAACTGTCGTTGGTTCTTCGCCTGTTTGGACCACGGCAAGTCACCGCTATCCGCTTACGAGTTCAGATGTCCTTTCGGTTTGGCATTCGATGGGGAACGTCTCGCCTGCGACTGGCCCTGGCTGGTGCCGAAGTGTGCCAATGGTTACTCGACCAACTCGGAGTACTTCTATGGAGGTAGCCACACTCCTGATGCCATCCTTCAAAGCTACGACGGTCTGGGTGCCCTCGGCGCTGTGAAACTGGGCGGCATCTCGGGGAAAATTGAACGCCCCATAGCCACCGTCTACAGCAATGTGGGTGGTGGAGGAGGGACACTGGGGTTACAATACCAGAATAACGACGGTTACATAGTTGGTAACGGATTAGGTCACAATGCTGTACAATCTTTACAGCACGCTGGCTTACTTAGAGTCAACAACGGTTTAGCATTGAGTGCTGCGCATGCCTCGCATTCACAGGTACGCTGTTCGAAGTTTGTTTTACAGGATTTGACGGTTAGTCTCTTATACAGGACGGTTTTTACGATGGCGGACGTGGGAGTAGCACCCCGTACTCTTCCCAGGATGGTTACGATAGTAGAATAGGAAACGCGGGCTTGGGAACCCAGCGTCTGCATTTAGACTCTGGAAATTCTAATGGGGCTGTATTTGTCGACGGTTTTGCCCACCAGAGTGGAAATGATCTAAATACTGGCGTATTTGATAGTACAGCGATCAATAGCGGCGGTACTGGTGTAAATTCTAACTTAGGAGAGTTCGGGGGGGCTCAAAATCAATATGGTTTTAAATTGGTGAACGCTGGTCATTACAACGTAGGTGATGGTGCGTCATCGTCCCAGTACCATGGACAGGCATCTGGGTTGAATAACGCTGACTCTATCGACGTCAGAGCTCACACTTCCCAAGATACCCTGGGACTACAGCACGTATCGGTAACGCCATCTTATGTTATCCACCAACAGAGTACTCCAAGCATTGCATACAAAGATGCTTACACCGTTCAATCAGATGGCAGATATTCTGGTTTTGCGGATGGCAAATACTCGTCTAACGATATACGTTATTCTGGGAATACTAACAACGGGGTATCCTCCCAAACTGTCGTCCATTCTGCCGGCATTTCCAACCAACGTAAGATCAACGCTTTGCTCCTAACACGTCTACTAATTACATGCTTTCTGTAGATCCGGGTATCGATTTCGGTACTGTCTCTGGTAAATTGAACGGATATACACAGCGAGGACAGAATGAAGATTCAATAAGAGGAAACATCAACATCGTAGGTGGAGGTTATTCGGCTGTGGGTCCCGGTGTCCAACTAGGAGCTGTTACTTCTCCGGCCGGTTTTACCACGGCTTCTCCCATAAGTATTTCTACGATACCTACAGTACATTCGGTACCTTTGCCCGGCATCAAAACGGGTCTTCCTTTTGAAACTTACAAAGGTAAGTACCAAGCTGGTATTTAGTACGACAAATTAGCTAACCCGCTTGTAGGAGGTGTGGTTGCCAACATCCCAGAACTTCAGTACCGGATACACTCGAACGGAGACTTCGGCATTCGAAACGTGTCTGCCAACTTTTTCAACGTAGCTGTAACCACACCCACACCGTTTACTACATCTACATCGGCTGTTTCTCAGATTTACTCTCAGAACACGGGCGTGGTTGGACCTGTGACTACAGTCGGCAAATCCACCTTCAAACCACTAATTTTTAGCACTCCAAGACCGTTTGGTCAAGATGGTGTCGTATACTCAAAACCTTCACTTCCTTTTGTTGAAAGTACTTCCAAATCTACTGAAAATTTTGCCCAAGAGGGCTACATATACCCAAAACCTTCCTTGGCCTTTGGCGAGGACGTGGTCGTGTCTACTTTAAAACCCTTCGTGTCTAGTACGGTAAAAACTTTCCAGCTGGAGGGTTACGCGTATCCGAAACCTTCATTAGCTTATGGCGAAGGACCCACGTCCACACCTGCCACTGTTTCATACCATACACCTCAGCATAATTCGCAGTACCACGACGTGTCCACTGCTGGTCCCTCTATCGTAGCTGAGCGTAAACCAGAAGTTTTCGCATCGACGACTCCCATCCCGCGCGCACAAAACGAAGGCTACGTCTACGACAAGCCGGCAGTTCACTTCGAAACTGCTCAAAGAGCTCAACCAGTGATTATTTCGAGATTCACAATTCGCAAGGGAATACCGCTCGCTATCTATCCACAGGTCTCCACTCCATACCAGGAACCTCAACTCCAACAACCATTGGTCGAGGTCTACAAACAGCCGCAACTGCTGTCCACTTACACCTATCAGCCGGCGTATAAGAATAAAGCCCCCGCATCAACTTACACTTACCAGAACGTTGCTCAGTCTGCTGTCGGACTCTATCCCAAGCAACAATCTGTCGACCCTATTGTAAGCCAAGGAGTTTCCGTAAAACCCTACAGTTATGCCGCTCCCAAAGTGATCGTCCAACCAGAAACCTCAGGTTTCTTAAGTACAGGCCACAACAATGCTGACTACAATAAGGTTCAAAACAAACATTTTTCCAATTCTGGATATGTTCAGACGCATCCAGATAGCGCTGCATATGTAATTGCAGGCCAATCGAGCCTTGGTTATGTGAAAGGTGGTGCAGATGGCTCTGCTTACGTTCAGTCTGGACAAACGTCGGCAGGTTTTGTAAAATCTGGGCAAGAAAGTTCCGGTTATGTGCAGACCCACCCGGAGAGTCCTGGATATATACTTACTAGTCAGACGAGTCCTGGTTATGTACAATCTGGACAAACGTCTTCAGGTTTTCTAAAAGCTGGACAAGAAAGTTCTGGTTATATACACACTCATCCAGAGAGTCCTGGATACATAACCGCAGGCCAATCGAGCCCTGGTTATGTTAACGCTGGTGCAGAAGGTTCTGGCTACGTGCAGTCTGGGCAAACGTCCGCAAATCTTATAAAAGCTGGCCAAGGAAGTTCTAGTTATATACAGGTTCATCCAGAGAGTCCTGGATACATAATCACAGGCCAATCGAACCCTGGCTCTGTACAAGTTGGGCAAACGTCCTCAGATTTTGTAAAAGTTAGACAAGAAAGTTCTGGTTATGTACAGACTCATCCAGCGAATCCTGGATACGTAGTCGCTGACCAATCAAGACCTGGTTATGTAAAAACTGGTGTAGAAGGCACTGGCTACGTGCAGTCTGGGCAAATGTCTGCAGGTCTTATAAAAGCTGGACAAGAAAGTTCTGGTTACATACAGGCTCATCCAGAGAGTCCCGGATACATAATCGCAGGCCAATCGAACCCTGGCTCGGTACAAGTTGGACAAACGTCTGCGGATTTTGTAGAAGCTGGACAAAAAGAGTCGGGCTATTTGCAGACTCATCCAGAGAGTCCTGGATATGTAAGTCAGTCTGGACTAACGTCGGCAGGTCTTCAAGCAACTGGCCAAGATAGTTCTGGTTATCTACAGACGCATCCAAAGAGTGCCGGATATGTAATTGCAGGTCAATCCAGCCCCGGTTATGTTAAAGCTCATCAGGAAAGTTCTGGTTACATACAGGCTGGACAAGCTTCTACGGGTTCTGTGAACACTGAACATGAAAGTTCTGGTTATATACAGAGACATTCAGATAGGCCTGGATATGTCATTTCGAGTCAATCGAGTCCAGGTTATGTTAGGGGTGGCCAGGAAAGTTCCAGTCATGCGCATCAAGGGCAAGCTTCTGTTGATTTTGCAAACAATGGAATAGAGAATTCTAGATTTGTACAAATACAACCAGAGAGTGCTGGATATGTAATTGCGGGCCAATCAGGTCCTGATTTTGTGACTCTCGGTCAACAAAACTTAGGTTTTTCAAAGCAGGAATATCAAAATTCTGGTGACTATGCACACGCTAACCAAAAATCCCAAGTCACTGGTTATAGTTACCCACGACCTCAAGTCGCTTTCAGTGAGAACCCCCGGCCTGATACCTCGTGTCCAGATTGCTTCGAATCGAAGAGATTACAGCCCGTATCAATCGATGCTTATGAGTTTTCAACACCAAAGCCTCATCTAGTGGGATATTCTTACTCACTACCAAGTGGTAGCACTACTCCAAAAACTATAGAAGAAGGATATGTTTATCACAAGCCTTCTGTGGTTTTCGAGGAAAAGCCTGCCTTGGTCACTCCTAATTATAATCTGATCTTGTCGTCAACTCCCCAAACGCATGTTCTTGTATACCAACAACCTGATCACCAGTATATCCCCACTGCCAAGCCAGTATATAAGGAACCCGAAGGTTACGATTATCCCAAACCTAGCGTCCAGCTGGTGGACGAGAAACCTTTCATCAAAAAGACTGCCTACGTTACCGGTCATCAGCAACCTATTGTTGTGGAAAATTATCAGCACCCCAACTACGAGAGGGTTAAACAATATATTCTATCCCAACAGTCTAACATAAGACACGAACAACCTCAGGTGTATGTAAGCTCCACTCCGAAACCATCCTTCATTTCCACGATAAAGGCAATCGCCACCGAGAAGTTGGCTCCGGTCACCCCAGCGTCTGTTACGATTTACGATAGCAGGTTGACTTCCGCTCCAACTCTCGTAAATTCTAGGCCTACGATAGCCGCACCCGAATTGGAAGTGGTGAGTTCTACGAGTAGACCCGTCTCCAGGTTCTCGTTCAGTTCCCTCGATGATCAGTACCAGTACAACCAGTACAGGTCTGCTATAGAGTCGTCTACCGCTCTGCCTTCCGTATCGTATACTCCAGTGACTTTGAGTCGCGAGTATTTACCTGTTGAGGTGACCACACCTTCCAGAGAATACCTACCGGCAAGGCAAAACGTCAAGATAACTCCGTCCACCGTGGAGCCCGAAATCACCACCTTATCCAGGGATTACCTACCGCTGAGGACGAGAATCAAGATCGCGGCAACAGGTAGGGTTATTATTGATTTCCGTTCATCTTTTGGTATTAACCCCAACATTGTAGGTGTTCCGTTGGATCAGCCGGAGCTGATAAAGATTGTACCGAAGACTGTAATCAAACAAAACGACTACCATCCGCTGCTATCCGCCAAGCTGGGTGCTCAGTGTACTTGCGTCTCCAATTCTATCCGTTTGCGGAAGAAGCAAAAGATAATTGTGGTGGACGATGACGAAGTTGACGACTGGTATGTCGTGGACAACTCCAAGGAACCCGAGAGGCTGGTCGGGATAACCCCAGGGCCCAAATTTGACCACGTTACTAGAGGAGGTTACAGTGCCAATGATGTCACTCCCACCCCATCTGACGCTGAGGTGCTCAAAGCTGTGAAGACGGGGTTGCAACTGGTGAAGCAAGCTGCCAAAGAGGGTGCCAGAGAGGGAGCTAAACAGGCTCTGGATAGATACGGGTCAGGAGGAGTGAGGAGCAGGTCCGAGACCCTACAGGGCTCTGTCGATTGCCAGAGGGCTGGTTTATTCAGGCATCCGAGCGAGTGTAACAAGTTCTACGCCTGCAGGTGGGACTGTACGAAGAACAGGTTCACTCTGCACGTGTTCAACTGTCCCGTTCACTTGACGTTCGACAGTAACCTGGGGGCTTGCAATTGGCCCAGTCAAGGGCCCGCCTGTGTCGGCAATACCCTCATTACGAGCGACTGATTGTCATTGGGGTAAGGGTGGATTAACTTTTTTCACGAGAGGGCGGGCAATTAACAATTTCACCGGCAAAATAAATAAATAAAAGAACTTTTTTGACGGTAAATTTAAACCACTGTTATGTTTCTGTATTATTACTCAGAGTGTTCTAATTTTCGAGTAAAAACTAGTTTTTCTTTAGTAATTATTTATTTAAAAAAAAACATTATTTCCTGTCAAAATTAACCAAAATGTCGATTATTTTGTTGAATTTCATAAAAATTTGAGTTTTTCCAAATTTTGGGGATAAAGTCTTATCAATGAATTTTTCACGTAGTGCGGAATGTTCGTAGATTTTTTGTTAAACGATTAGCGTAGTATTTATTTATTTGCGTTCTTATCGAGGGTGTATATATCCGGAAACGCCCTGTATATACGTCAAGTAATTTTAGTATGTTTCTTTAAACGAGCGTTTTAGAATCTCTGCCATACAATCGAATTGAATAATTATTATTAGGTATGTATTTTTGTATATTTGTACTTTGTAATGCCTTTTGTATAAACGAACTTAAAATAGTCAATAAATATAGTGACGAACTGTTTGAGTTTGTTTTATTATCGTCTAAAAACTTAAAAAAAAGGACGAAAACGTAAGCTTCATCTAAGATAGTGATAGAATACTTTAACTAAAATTAAAGGTCGTAGATATTTTTGTTCGGTACAATCCTCATTTTTACAAACTTAATACAGTAAAATAGTTCTACAAATATACAAAAAAAAAATGCTCACATGTCTAAAATAAAAATTCTCTAAACTAAAACAACAAGAGATGTCAACATTTTGTACCCGAAACATTTGTTTTAAATGTTCCCTGGAACTTCGTAAGTGTACGGTTTTAACAATTAATTGCAACGTAGTAAATTTTTGTTCATATGAAATCCTGCACAAGTGTCATGCGTCACAAAAACTAGCAAATTCTCAATGTGAAGAAAACGTGCTACTGTTCAAGGTTATACCCCGAAATTTTACTGGATTTTGGATTTTATTAAGAATATAACCGACAGTACCCCGTCCACTAGGTAAGCTGCCCCATTAATCACGCAGAGGGCACCCACTGCCAGCCCCACCTGAAAAAAATTACGAAAATCAAAAATACTGTTTTTCTCAAACAAAATTTCAGGCCATGCTTGGCTGTCATGAAAGCCCAAAATATTTCAGAAAATTATGTTGAATTATATTTTATCTTTTTTAGAATACAAAGAACAAAAATGTTGAGTAATACAATATATTAATAAATAATATTAAGTTAAAGTGTTTCGCTGAAACTTTTTTTTGGTACATTCCCACAGCAAAATGTCAAAAATAAACAACCACATTTAGAAAATTGACATTTTGTTTTTGTTTAAACATATAAGAAATATTTCCTCAGTTAGATATAAAAAGTATGCATAATTTTTTTTTTTTAATTTTAATGCCGAAATGGAATTTCGGTTTTTTCAAAATTTTCAAGGTTCCGGTAAAAACATTTACAAAACTTGGAAACATATACGGAACCTGTTCAGAAGTTTGCGGTAATTTTTATAGTAAAGAATTTTGAAAATTGTCGGCGGGAGTTTTTAGGTCAAATCTAAACGCACTGCACATAGTGATACGTTTTTATTGCTCCCTCTCCGGGAATTATAACAGTATTAATTTTTGTTCACATTATCGATAAGGTGCGAAACATAGATAACGTTATCGGACAAATAACAAAAGCCAAGAAAATGTGCGTTTATTTTGGTGGAGTGAGTCAGTCGAATAAAATTTTCCGGATATATTTATTTCAAGAAAACGAGTAAAGTTGCCCAACCTTTCACGCAAACGGATAATATCTCCCCAAACTAGGGCTGAGGAGCTAATCGAAATTAGCAGATTGGAATATATAAATACTGGTAATAAAAACTGCTAGATGTCAGAGAGACCTAGTTCATATCTTAACCGAACAAAAGAAAAATAAATTTATTTACAGATATAGGCGGCCTCCTGGGGCAATTAAAAATTAACCACATTTTTTTTCATTATTGTAATTATAAGTTCTGGTTATTTGTACATTTTTAGCCCTTTGCGTAATACCAAGGGTAAAATGGACCTCTAAAAAATTCTAAAAAAAGCTATTCCATATCTATTGTTATAATTAATTTATTAATATGATGGATAATTATATAGACTTAGCCTGAGCTACAGCTTTCGAAAATCTATAACAATAACAATTTTTTTTCAATAGATTTTTGCGTAAATTTAGTTAAAGTTATTTTTTTAGTTAGTTAAATAAATCGACTTGATGGTTGAAAGCCACAAAAAATAATAAAAAAGCTTAAGTGCCCCGCCTTGTCCTATGTTTCAGGGAGAAAATTTATTTTTGACCATAACTTTAAATATTATATTGATTCAGAAAGAAGAAAAAAGAAAAAGTAAGGTGGGTTAATTATTACTTTTTAATTATTGTTATTTTAACGTAGTTATTTTTAGAGGTTTGTCTCGATAGCAGATTTTTACAGACCGATGTAGGTTTAATTTTGAATTGGAAATTGTAGATTTTGCAAATTTTCTGCTTAAAACTTTGTTTGGGATTCAATCCTGAGCTTTGGTGTGACTATTTTCTCCAAGTGTAAGGTTATGTATTTATTTTTCAATTCTTTTAAAAGTTATTTTATTGTACTGTTTTCTTTGATATCCTATGATAATGTGTTGGATTTGTGAATGATATTTTTTCGTATATTTTCTCACCTGCCTCTCCGAGTCGACGTAAGTATACTTGTGCTCGGCCAAGTACCCGTGCCAGTAGTGGAGGGCGGTGGCGCCTACAGCAATCCATAAAAACATCCCGATGAAGTTCATCAGGATGTCCGTGAACGTGCTGAAAGGTAGACCGCGTTTAGCGAGTTCAGGTCGGGCGATCTCACCTAACTTACTTTTTATGGTCTCCGGACGCGAAACACAGACTGATGAGCGAGACGGTCGTGTAGATGAAGTAACCCACCATCACTCCCGACGCTACAATTTCGGCGTCTGGGTTCTTCTCCTCGTTGAGGTTCCAGGTACCTCCCACGCCGAGAAATTGACCCCCATAACCCGTTCTGTACAGGATTAATATTATCAGGTTCAGTACCTAAAAAAATTAACAGGTGTCAAATAGTGCCCTTTAAACGAAAGTGCTATCAAAATTAGCTTGGAATACCATTTTCATCGATTAAATTAAAATTGAGGTTCCTTTTACACTAAATTTGTTATCTGATCGAGATCTGGGCCAGCTAAACACGAACACGGTAAATAAAACAACAATTTCGCACTGCTTCTGTGCGCTCTAGTTGGATTTGATGACATTCACGGCCTGCTCGGTTTACTGCAGCGCAAAAACAAAAGCGAAGCTGGTCCTTATCAAGGTTGACGCCCTATTCACCTATAACGCGTTCAATACGATCGAACCCTGCTCACCAGCTTTAGTAGCTTGATCACTATGGTCCCCACGGTCTCAATGCTAGTCATTTCGGCACGTATTCGCAAATTTCGTTGCTGCTTCTGCACTACAAAACCACCGAGATTTTGCGCGGAGCTACCTGTTCGATGGAAAACGACGTGAATATGAAAAATCTACTAGTTCCGCCGTTCTAGATAAGATAACAAGATTATCGGGGTATGAAGCAAGCCTTGGTTCCAGGTATAAAAAATGTGACGTATCCTTCAAACAAAAGCCCCGCGCTTTGTTGATAAGTCATCCTTGATCTGTTAGTAGACCAGCGCGTCGCTATTCGCCTTATTTTGAAGAAGTTATCGAGTTGTCGTGTCGTAATCTCCTTATCTATTTCGCTATTGCATTCGGACGAAAACGGTTTTGAAATAACCGCTTTGGGGGGCCCCGAAAACATATTAAATTAAGCCAAAAGTTCAACAAAACAAATTCAGGCCCGTACCATATTGCGACAAGCATAAATCCAATCGTCAACGAGAGCTTGAAGCCGATTCAAAATTGATACGGTTTGGGCTTAATACGGCTCTGTCCGACTAGCCGCCAGGCGATGGCCGTCGCGCGACGTCGTCAGCTGTTTTTGAACGTTAGGGTGCCGAATAAGTTGGGTTGGGTTAGATCCCTTTGGTCGTGTTTTGCTGCAAAGTTTACGAGAAACAAACCGAAATGTCGACTGATTACACGATATACAGGTCGCCGCTCAGCAGCAGATACGCCAGTCCCGAAATGCTGTACAACTTTAGCGACCAGAAGAAGTTCTCGTCGTGGAGAAAGCTTTGGGTTAACCTGGCCAAAGCGGAAAAGGTAAGCTCCAGTAATCAACTATAGGCTGATTACGCTTGTGTTCACGTTCGTTCTGTTAATTTGTTTCCCATGTGACAAGAATACGTTGGTTGACCGGCGAATGCGCCATTTATTTGAAACAACGCAAATTTTGTTATCGGAAGATTATTTATTTTTGTCGTTTATTTGCGGTAGATATATTTATTTAGAATACTTACTAACAAAATTTAGTGTTTCTCTAGAGCAAACTTCGTTAATGGGAAATAATCGGACCTGTTAAACGTAATAGTTGCAGTAATTTCGCTTTATCGGCGCATGCGCCATTTATTGAAAAACTATTAAAATTTCTCGGAGCTATAAATTATATGAAAAAGAGGTTTTCACGAAACTTATTTGCTTTAAAGATACTTGTAATTTACAGGATGTAGGCACAAAACTCAATTTTTCAAAATTCATTTATTATATTTTTTGACATCCCTACGTGACCTTCAATGCAACGTTATTTAACCACCAGGTACGACCAACGCCACTACTGAAAGATAACTCCGTTTTAATATCAGAATGAGCAATCCCAGAACCTTTACATAATTTATTCCAAAATTACAATGGCATCTCCGCTCCGCTCTCAGTACTGCCTGGAGGTGGTCGATTTTCTTGTAATCATCGACCTCCTCGCGTCCCAGTCTTCCATAAGGTCGATGTCGAAGTGAACTTGCGACCTCACCTTTGGCGGTGCGTGGGGATCTAAACCGATAAGTATATTACATCGTGAATTGTCCGCTTGAATGTGTCACTACCTCGCAAACACGTATGGGACTCTTTCCAAGGCGTATCATTATGCTGTGTGACCGAGGGGACCCCGTGCGCTCGCGCGATCGACATCCTAGGATTCAACGCCGCTGGCACCTGCCCCGACCACGGGTATGCTGCTGACATGCGTGGAATATTTTTCACGTTATGGTGGTACGCACGCGTTTCGGGCCTGTCTGCGCAGTATCTGTGGAGCCCTTTTGCTACGCTGTAGTCTGATATAAACGAGGCTTCATCAGGATGCGCGCGTTGCTGCGCGCGACTTTCAAACATCTGTTGCCCGTAACTTGGTGTCATAGACACCCTTTCCCGTGACACAGACATCGCCTGGTGGCGACTTGGAATCGTTGATATGCTTCCCGGTACCAAGTGTGGCGTCATAGAAAACCTTCCGTGACGCATAGCCATCTGCTGATGGTAGTTTGGAATCGTCGATATATTTGCAGGTGCCATGTTCATCCTTTGTTCCAAGTGTGGCGTCACAGTAAAGCCTCCATGTCTCATATTTATCTGCTGATGGTGGTTTGGATTCGTTGATATATTTTCCTGTGCCATGTTCATCCTTTGTTCCAAGTTTGACGTAATAGACATCCCATGTGACATTGCCTGATTGTGGTTTGGAATCGTTGACATGCTTCCAGGTAGTACAGGCGTTTTTTGTTCTATGTTCGCTGTCACAGAAATCCCTTCTTGTACCTTCCTTTGATCAGAGTTTTGCCATTGAGGGTCGTGTTCCATTTCTCTAGTTGTGGATATTTGGCGTTCTGGATATGGAGGGGTGTAATCGTCGGTCACATAGGTCTGGCTTTGCTCATTGTGCAACATCGAGATCCTAGAAACACATATGAGCAGCGTTATCCCAAAGACCATCAGGCCGTTTCAAGTTACTTAGGAATTCTGCTGGTTTTGATGCTGATTTTGTTGTGCGATTCACCGGGCGCCGCAGCATCCTCTATGCAGATTTCGTAGGTTTCCTCCAATGGCGAGCTAGATCATAGAATCTATACGGCCTGAACACAAATAGAGAGAGATAACCCGCTCACAGAGCAAGGGAGAAAATACGACTGTAAACATCTTTCGAATTGGTTACTAGTCTTTCGAAAGCGTTGATTCTATTGGGAAAGGGTTGGGATATAGTAATGACTTCACTGTACTTACGGACTTATTTCATGCTTGAATGCGCTGTCCGCGGCGCTATAAGTCGATGATATGTCCAGTTGTTCGCCCGTGATGCTATATAAAAAGAAAAATGATGCTGTGGGTCCTGCCGATATGTTCTGCTATGCTTACCTAGGAGGGTGTACTTTGGAGTCGCCGCTTATCATGATTTCTTTGGTTTCGCTGTCTACGTGGGCTGAAAGCAATGAAAAATGAGTATATAACGTTTTGAAACGAAGGAATAAGGAGAAATAGAATTCACTCGAGGTCACACTTTTTATTGAAAAACGCCACAACAACATCTTCAACAATTATCTTCTACACGGACGCTCAGTCTGTAATTTGAGATTCTTTTTCTTTTTGTTCAAATTGGAGGCGTATCGTCCGGTTGCGCTTTCACCTGCGCCAGTCCTATAAAACTCGTACCCAGTTCTTCCTTTGGGTGCCTCTTCTTCTATGATTATGGAATAGTGATCAGTTTCGCTACCCGAGACCTCAGCCGCTATCGCCCTCGAGCTTTGGGTCTTGCTGCAAGGGTTCCAAATCAACAATTGGATTTTATATTATTTACAAGACAACAAAGTTTTACCTTTTCTTCTTTTTTGTTGGTTGTTTAGTTTTCGTATCGTTTTTCTTTAATCGGTACCGAGTTTGTCTAGTATCGGCGGAAATGCCGTCTGAAAATGGAAAAGCCGATGTGAGAATATCGAAATTTTTTGGTCCAATTTCCTAGAAAGTGATGTTAGCACAGACGTATTTCATTCAACTTACCGCTTTAGGGAATATACCCAATGAAACCGATCCCACTACACCGTCACTTTCTAAGAATTTGGCCATTGAAAACGTCCACAGCGATTTTAATAAAACTTTCAAAACATGTCAGAGACTTATAAAAAAAAATTGGTTTATGATTCTTTTTTATGTTGGGAAACAAATAATACCGCGGATGAAAGATGATGAAGATGAAGGATGTTTTTTTTTCATTGACATTATAACCAAAGGTCCCAGTCATTGCCATGTCCAAAAACTCCTCTCCCCCACACTTGAATGTGTTTTACATTGAAAGCAGGAAATGCATCTGGTATATTTGTTTTTTTTCATCAACTAAACTAAAAATGTAATTAATAAGTAAAAACAAATTTAAAAAAAAATTAAACTTGGTTCTTTTTTCTACACTTTGATTCACTCCTACACATTTTCATGTTTCATGGCTTACTTTATGTCAGACCTTATCTTTTAGATTTAGGAATTTTAATTATATCAGAATATTCCATTAAAAGGAAAATATTTTTGCAATTGTGCTCAAGACTATAAAATTGTGATTTTGTAAACACCCTCCAAACTCAGAAGTGATTACGTTAGAAAGTACACGTACACGTAGTACAGTATACTGTCAAATTGCAGTCATAATTGGAAGTTTTAATTATTCAATTAATCCAGCAATAAGAACTTAAATTGGGCTTTGTTTCGTCCCAAAATGTAGAAAATAATATCTCTAAAACCGCCGAAGATATTTTACAAAAATGTTCAGAACGTGGGGGAAAAATGGAAAAATATACAGGTGTCCATTTACAAAATGAAAGTTGTCCCTGATTTCCGATACAAGCGGCAACACTGCGACACTGACAATGTTTTATATCGATAGAGGAGAGTCAAAAACCTATGTGACCAAATTTTTAGCAAATTGATGTCCCTTGTTTTTGCAAAATGTCTAATCTATTGCTGATTTAGGAACAGTGCAAGTCGACTTTTATGCAATATTTGAATTTAAAAATGTCTTTTTTCTTTTTTGTTATAAAATATACAAAACTAAAAATTTGCTTGTTCTCCCTATCATTTTCACTAGCGCTAGTTAATTTATATTTTTTCGTATTTCGTAAAGACTTTCGGCACATTTTTTTACTTACGAATTGAAGCAACCCCCGTCGCCTGGCATATGGCGTGGCATTTTTTTATGATGTCGTCCACGTTCCAACCCGTACCGCCATCTCGTTGGCCCTTAAAAAACTACCTAGAAAAATATCCCCGAAAATGTGCTTTCGTATACCTGACCGCGCCAGTCGTCGGCGTCTTCCGCGTAATAATCGTACTGCTCCACGTCATCTTCGTAAATCATACAGTCCTGAGCTGCCGCGCAGTTCATATCTGCACACCTGCACTCTAGCGTTGTGAACGGGCAGACTTCGTCTTCGTCGAACACGACGCAGTGCCTGCTGGTATTGCAACTCCGATCCATACATCTGGGACATTTTCGACTTCCATTTGCGCCCGTAAAATAATTATTGTACCTCCTACCTGCACTCGACTTCCGTATAAGGACACAGATCCTCGTAGTCGTCTTGCGTTTGAGTCTGCATGCTGGCGTAGGGACAGTCGGCGTACTCGAACCCACAAATTTTCTCCGTCGAGCGACACAATTGACAGGTCACTAGCAAAGGTTGCTCTCGCAAGCTACAGCCGTAACTGGATGGTGTACTTACCCTGATGGCAGAGGGTGTTGGTGTCCAAGCAAGCCGGGCAATCTGAAACACCCCTGATAGATCACCGGTACAATTTAAGAATGGGGTTACCTCCCACTCCCGTATCTGTTACAGTCTGAAGTGCGAAGCTCTTCTTCCGATACATGCTGTCCTCTGCAAGCAAGTAGCGGGTTAATTCGGATATTAAGGCGACGTATTCATACCTTCGTCCAGTCCATTTCTTCTCGCGTATGTCCGGAAACCTGAAATCCAGTATTTGCCCCATGAGTCAATTGATTTAAGCGAAAACGTAATCGTACCGGGCTGCGCTGGATTCGTTCTCTGCTGCCCAGCCTTAACCATGCTAGGTGCCGTCGAACTGCGCTTACCACCGGTCATTTTTATATTCTCGACGTCTGAAACACACTTATTTCTCAAACAGCCAACCTCGTCGAACGCAGATAGTAAAGTCTGTTCATAGATATAAGAAAGTGACTAACTGATACGAATTAAGGAAAGACCCGGGCAAGCTGTAAGAATGAAATATGGCCGAACAGGTCCGTACTTTGCTTAGAATTTAATTATTTGGGGTTTTGTTAGGAAAGATACTAAACAATATTTATTTATGTATGTATTTATGTTTATATCTGAAATAAAATTACAAATTATTTTTATTACCTACTTAAATTACTTAAAATTATTCACATAATATCACTATCGCTATCATCGCCTGTTCTAATTATTATTTGTTCTATATTATTTGCAATTGTTCTGCTTTTTCTATATGTTTAACAGAATTTGCCCAACTTTGTGGAGGAATGTTAAAAACTTCGGTTTCTATAAGTTTGAGGACATTGGAGTTAACACGGGGAAAAATATTGTTACGACGAATGGCAGATTTCAGTTGGTGCCAAACATGTTCAATGGGATTAAATATACAGTGGTAAGGTGGAAGCCTTAAAACTGCATGCCCAAGATTTTTTGCATAATTATCGCAGACGTATTCCTTTTGTAGGTTCAAGCTTTGTAGAACCTCAATTAATTGCTTTTTGGTATAATCTTCGTTAAAATAAATTGTTGCTTTTGTGTCACATGAGGAAGGGGTTTTAGTCAACTGTCTACTGTGATAATTTGCATTGTCCATTACTGACGCTATTAGGAGGAATGTTTGGAACTAGTTCGTTTTTAAACCAACTTTCAAATAAATCAGCGGTGGTGTCTTCATTGTAATCCAGAGAAGAATCTTTAATATTTTTCGCAGATAGAGAAAGTCCATTTGGAATCCAACCATCTTTGGAGCCAGCATGCAAAATAGTTATTCTTTTACCTCTTTTTGATGGCGCGTTTGTTTTACACTTATCAGTTGAGTCAACTCAACCCTTTTCCGGGGTATCATAAGTGTCGAACCAGGTTTCATCAAAGTAAATAATTGGCTTTTGTTGTTGAATTCTAAAAGATTCCATTAAAACTTGCCTTTTGTCAATTTTTTTAAATCAAAACCCATGTGTTAAATACACTTCCATAAGGTAGTTCTGCCACATTTATCACCGGTTTCATCTTTTTCAAGCCTCTTAATTAAGATATCTAATGTAGGCACGCTTTGTTCCTCGTATAACTGGTAAATTTTCACAATTTTCTATACAGTTGATGTTGAAATTTTCGTCAATGTGGCCTTTTCTTCTAAAGATGCTTGCTTGCTGGCACCACGTTCAATGAGAGTCAAATAAATATTGTTTATAACTAAGAATAGTGTTTTCTACATTTGGGCGGGAGCATCTCCTGAGATACACTAGACTCGCACATATTTTGCAAAATTCGCACACGATTCAGTACACGCTGTATTACACATGAAATAAGAATGATTACTAATAAAATTATATTAAGTAGTATACCAAACCAACGAATATTAAACACAGGTAGATATAAAATTATTTTCTATTACGGACCACGATTTTACCTGAATTTAAATTCCGAAACTTTAGGTAATACCATTGCATTGTATGTTAATGACCACCCTTGGATAATCCCATTCAAAAGCAATTGGTCACTTTCTTATATCTATGAACAGACCATACCCGGTAAGATTCCAGCGACGCACTGCCACTGTTGATAGTGGGTCCTGCCGCAGATGCTGCACAGACTTTGGAAATATTGCCGGTAAACGCAAGGTGGCGGCGTTGCCCTGCAAGGCAGGCTCGGGTAGTGCTCTAATAGAAGCGGCCGCTTACCTGGTCAGTGCGCCGCGTCGGCCATTGAAGCGTTGCTCCTCGTACGGCTTTTGCGGAATCTGTTGGCAATTGAAGCACTCGCTTTTTTGAGTTTGATAATTTTTGGACACTCCACGAATGTGGTCGTACTCACCAGTTAACGGGATGATCCATTCGAAGGAAACCTACGAGATATAACATGGGAACTTTACGAGGAATTTTGAATTTGATTGAAAGCGCCTGTCAAAAATTGACTCGTCGATTGTTGGCGCGACGACAAACAGCGAAACATCAGTCTAAAGCTATTTATTTGAAAAATAAATACATGTTTGTATTCGTTCATAAGTAGAACCGATCTTCGGACTGCAACAGAACAAACTTGATAATCTGGAATGTAACTCGCGCGTTCCGTTGGTACCTTGCTCAAAACGAAGGTGGCTTCGCTCGGATCAGTACGTCCCTCCCGTACGTAGCTCAGTGCTGAACTGGGTCGTACTACGGTAGACACGTTCCTAACCATCACTGAAAGCAACACGTTTTACGATCTAATTATCATCGATATACCCAATTAACTTTGAGGCGATTGGTACTCTTTGGTTACTTGCGATCTGGAGGGTGGTGGCTTAATCCTTTTAGACGGAGCGGTGGTGATTTTCGTCGTGACGCTGACGTTTCTTTTAGGCGAGTCTTTCTTCTAGATATTACACTGCACGATTGTTATTAAGACCATTACGCACTTACTTTGTTCGTGCAGGTATCCTCGCATTTATCTCCGCACAAGCATCTGGATCCTGGACGATCGCATTTGCAGCTTTCTGGTCGACCTCGATCGCACCATATGGCACCTAAATGGGAACAGGGTTACTATTAATACGTAGGATTTCGTCCCACCAACCTGCTGATTCATCCCCGGACCTTCCTAACTGATTTCGCCATGATCAAAAGCAAAACAAACACAATTGTCTTAAAACGTTATTATTGACATAAAATCTCGAATACATCTACAATGTCTTAATTATCGGTTACCTCTGGCCATCACTGACTTTCTTTCATCGAGCCCTTTGGTTCTTCTAGGGGTACTCCTGCCAGATTTCCCAAAAACATTGTCCTCGCAGTACTGCCTCTTGAGAAAAGGCATGTCTCCCGGAATGCCTGTCATTCTTGGCTTGATGCCTAACATTTCATCGTGAACCATTCCAGGCGAGTCAAATTTCCTAGGAACCTCGAACGGGTGAGCTTCGTAAGACGCAGCCGTCGCCACTGACTTCCTCGCCATCATCGATTTCCTTCCTTCGTCGTAAAGTATCGCCGAGCCGATCGATTTTCTGGTCCCCTCAATTATAGATTTCCTAGGCGCCTCTATGGCGGAGGCCGCAACTGATCTTCTCGGCATAGCGAGCGACTTTCTAGATGGGTCGTCGTGCGATATCACTATAGATTTCCTCGGGACGCCTTCTTCATCGGTCACGATGAGGGTCTTTCTGGCGATGCCGCTTCCGTACTCTTCTCTCGCCGGGATTTTGGGCATGTCGACTTGGGTACTGCAGGTGCAACAGGTTTCTTGACCTTCGAAGTAGGCGTTACTAGTGGTAGAAGCGACCAGACGTAGCGCTTACCTATTTCAAAAGCGGTACCGCATTCGCAGCACTCGCAAATCTCCGGCTCCGGAGGCGGCAGGTCGCATATGCATCGCTCCCCTAAAATTACATGTTTTTTTACAGGTTTGCCATGTCCCACATATCAAGTTTACCTCCGTTTTCGCCGCAAAAGCACAACGGTCTGTCCTCGTCTGAAAAATAAAAAATATATGATCGTTCGCTTACTTACTCCACGTGGTTGGTTACCTTCGGGAACTTTCTCGCCTGCAATCCAAAAATGTCGTTAGTTTTATAATACGTTTATGGAATATTTCTAAATTTACCGTAAGTGCAAGTGCAGGCTTCGGTCATTTGGTTGTGGTATACGAGTATCCAATACGGGTGCGGATATCGCTTCATTCTCATCATCAACAGGCACAGGTCTATCAGAAAAACTATAGCGGTCACTCCACCTAATATGATACCGAACAGGATCGGCAATGGAAAGCCGATAAACAACAAAACCCCCACGTATAAAGAGAACAACAAGCAACCGGCCGTACAAACCATCAACCAGCTCTGGTACGCAATGGGTCTACAATGAACTTTACTTGAACTGTTATCCCCTCGTTTTGAGCAGAATACCTTAAATTGGTCCAAGACACTAAGTCGATCAAAGTTGCACTTAAAAATACGCTAGAAATTACAATGGTCTGCAGATGAGTACCGTCGATCAACGCAGCTACCAAACACAGAAGACAGAGTACCTACAACGATTTACCCCTTATATCGGAATTTATCCCAAAAGGAAATCGCCTTACGCATTCTACTGACGTCAGGCAAGATTCCGCGCAAATCCTTCTCCAAAACTTTCGCCTTTTCCTGATTCCGTCCTCCTTTTTCCTTCTGTACTCTTCGGTGTTTTGTATCGCTATCGTTTTAGTCGTCCTCTTCATCTTCCAACTATTTTATTCTTACCTAAGATGTCAGTTTCGCATGATTCGTCAACGTCAAGGCAACAATTAAAACCCCATCCACCATCATTCACTGATTCCACCCTTCCATGTCTCAGGAATTGGGATTGGATATCGACGACCCTCAAATACGTCAGATGGAATCTCACGTGGACGATATAAACTTCAAGGAAGCCGCCGAGGAAGAGAAACTGACGAGACACGACGTCATGGCGCACGTGCATGTCTTCGCCAAGCAGTGCCCTCTGGCGGCCCCTATCATTCATCTGGGTGCGACTTCGTGCTTCGTGGGCGACAACACGGACCTCATTATTTTGAGAGACGGATTGGAAATTTTGTCGTGGCGCGTTGCCGCGGTCATCGATAATTTGGCCAAGTTTGCTGAACGGTACAAGAGTTTGCCGGCCTTGGGTTTCACCCATCTTCAGCCCGCTCAGCTGACGACCGTCGGCAAGAGAGCGACGCTGTGGCTATACGATTTTCTATTGGACGAGAGAGCGATACGTAGAGCGAGGCAGGATATCAGATTTAGGGGAGCCAAAGGCACTACCGGAACTCAGGCGTCCTTCTTGCAGCTTTTCAACGGAGACGGTGCCAAAGTCAGGGTTTTGGATAAGAGAGTTGCGGAGCTGTCAGGCTTTAGCAAGACTTACCCGGTGACGGGTCAGACTTATTCGAGGAAAGTCGACTTGGAAATAATATCCGTGCTGTCATCGTTAGGTAAGAGTATAGCTTGCCCTTGGACGTCGAGTTAACTGATCTCCGTAGGGTCTTCCATTCACAAAATGTGCTCGGATCTCAGGCTTCTGGCCAATATGAAAGAGATCGAGGAGCCGTTCGAGAAGAGCCAAATCGGCAGCTCGGCAATGCCGTACAAAAGAAACCCAATGAGGTCGGAGAGATGTTGCGCTCTGGCGAGACACATGATCGCGTTATTTTCCAACGCTGCCAACACGCACAGCGTCCAATGGTAAGTTTTTGGTGAAACTTATATGCATTTGGATTGATGTCGTTCCTAGGTTGGAGCGGACGCTGGATGATTCGGCAAACAGACGCATAACCCTCGCCGAGGCATTCTTGAGCGCGGATGCCGCCCTGCTGACCCTCACCAACATCACTCAAGGCTTGGTGGTCTACCCCAAAGTGATCGAGAGACGCATTCAGCAGGAGCTGCCGTTTATGTCAACAGAGAATATTATCATGGCGATGGTGAAGAAAGGTGGAGATAGACAGGTGTGTCACGAGAAGATCCGCGTCCTTTCTCAAGAGGCCGGGAATAGGGTCAAGATGGAGGGAAAAGATAACGACTTCCTCGAGCGTGTGAAAGCGGAACCGTATTTCGCTCCAATCGTTGGCGATCTGGAGTCGCTGTTGGAGCCCTCGACCTATATAGGCCGAGCTTCGGATCAAGTCCGTGAGTTTTTGGAGGACGAAGTTGCGCCAGTGCTCGCTTTGTACAAGGATAAGCTGGAGGTGATCAACAAGCCGGTTACGTTGAATATTTGATCTTTGTTATAGAGTCTAATATATTTTAATGAGAAATTTAAAATTGTATTAGTTTCCTTCTCTTGCAATAGTGTGTTACCATTGTCAATGATGCCAACATTGGTGCAAAACGGACTCTCACAACCTCTATTCGGGCTCACTGGGACACTAATTTACTTTTTATTATTTAGACAGCGCTTCTTGAAAGGCGACAAAAAAGAAAAATGATCAAGTTTGTGCTATGCGGAAACAGTTATGTTACCAAACTACATTTGTGAAGTTCATCAAAGTTTGAATTTTCTCTGTCTACTTATGAGTTTTACACGTTACAGGCTTATTTTGATGATTCATTGATTTAGTTATAAGGGGTGTTTTTTTCGATGTATAGAAATTTAAGTTGCAATAAAACAACGATGGATTATTCGATTGACATGAATTTTATTTATCCGAAAGATAATCTTGTGGCATTACATTTTAAATATGATTTCTGGCATATGACCGCCACGGCTGGGGCGGATGTAGTCCCATCTGGACGTCCAATTTTCGATGACTTTTTCCAACATTTGTGGCCGTATATCGGCAATAACAAGGCGAATGTTGTCCTCCAAAGGTCAAGCGTTTGTGGCTTATCCGCATAGACCAATGACTTTACATAGCCCCCCAGAAAGTAGTCTAGCGGTGTTAAATCACAAGATCTTGGAGGCCAATTCACAGGTCCAAAACGTGAAATTAGGCGGTCACCAAACGTGTCTTTCAATAAATCGATTGTGGCACGAGCTGTGTGACATCTTGCGCCGTCTTGTTGAAACCACATCTCCCGGACATCATGGTTATTCAATTCAGGAATGAAAAAGTTAGTAATCATTGCTCTACACCCATCACCATTGACTGTAACGTTCTGGCCATCATCGTTTTTGAAGAAGTACGGACCAATGATTCCAGCAGCCCATAAAGCGCACCAAACAGTCAGTTTTTCTGGATGTAACGGCCTTTCGACATACACTTGAGGATTAGCTTCGCTCCAAATGCGGCAGTTTTGTTTGTTGACGTAGCCGTTCAACCAGAAGTGCGCTTCATCGCTAAACAAAATTCGCTTATGAAAATCGGGAACAGCGGCAATCTCGTTTTGGGCCCATTCGACGAATCTACGTCTTACTTGATGATCGTTTTGCTTCAATTCTTGCACGAGTTGGATTTTGTAAGCACGTAAACCAAGATCCTTCCGCAAAATCTTCCATAAAGTGGATGGACACAGATCCAATTCCTGTGCTCGATGGCGGGTGGACTCATTCGGGTCTTCCTCAATGCTCTCTACAACAGTAATAGCTTCTTCTGTACGCACTGTACGGCGTCTCTGGGGATTCGAGTTATCAATAAGAGTAAACGTGGTGCGAAAACGTTCCATGGTTAATCGAATTAACTGCTCGGATGGACGATTTTGTCGTCGATAAAATGGACGTAGTGCACGATACGTATTCCGCACAGAACCATTATTTTCGAAATAAAATTGCACTATTTGCAAGTGTTGTTCAGGCGTGGGTCTATTCATGATGAATATCACTTGACAGCTGTTGAATCGGTCGCCATCTTGGACAGTAATGCCAACTTAAAGTTCAACACATCGAAAAAAAACACCCATTATTTATTTACCAATGGAAACAACACTCCCGACCTGTATTATTTATTTTCATCTCTCTTTTGTATATAATTTACTATAAACTTTTCTTCTGGTTACTGAAGTATCCGTTGGTACATGGCCTACACTATTTTGATTTTCTTTGACACCTGTAATACTGCAAATATAGCGAGCATATGGAAGTAGCCTTATTAATTTTTTTTATTTCTCCGTTCTAGCTTTTATTCATCCTAATTAATATTAAATAGTCCCTTGCGAAAGTTCCGATAATTTTGCAATATATTTCTTTCAGAGAACAACTTATTTTTTAGACATCATAATTCAATAAAAAGTAAGAAGGTTTACAAGTAGTGCTTTGCTTTTGCTAAATCAAAGGAAAGTCCTATCATATCAAACTCCACAAAACCACAACTCTAGTCGTTCATTCTCCCGAGCCTCATCCTCTTGGCACCAATTTCCCGGTGTTCATCGCCCTGCATTGCGGTCCCGTCCTCCAAATAAGCAGCCCTCCTCAAATTTCTCGGTGAGCTGGCGCCGCTATTTCCGCTCACCTCCCTTTCAAACAGGGTGTAAGTTCGGGGCGAACCTTTTGGTGATGTATCTCTGAGGTCGTTCGTAAACGGCACCGTATATCTGTTGACGGCAAAAGTACCGCTGTACGTGATGGGAGTAGGTTGGGGTTGTTTCTTTGGCGGACTAGCCGAGGCGCACGTCCACATGGACTTCTTGCGTTTTTGTTGGTCGTACGCGAAAGGTGCCGAGGTACCTTTATTCCTCTGTTCGATGTCCACCTGGACGAGTTTGGTTTTTGTAGAGTAATCCACTGAAGTACTAGCTTCGACGGTTTCTTCCGGGAGGAAAGGCGGCAGGTCTTTCCCTACGGGGAACGTACCACCATAGCTGATCGGTATCGCTGTGAGTGGTGATCGTTTTGGTCTCGGTAGTGGAGGATTGGCTGAAACCAATTGCAGTACTGGTCGTGCCCAGAGACACAAAATGAGGCGACTGGTGAAGGCTTACCTACGAAGGCGGTAATGGCGACATCTTTGACGGATGTAACGCGAGTGGTCTGTCTTAGAAGCGAAGTCATCCTGCGAAAACGGCGTTTCTTCTTAGAGTGTAATTATGAACTTACATAGAATCACCCAGTACATTCGAAATTTAAATTTAAATCAAATCAAAATTATTACTTTTTCTTAATAATACAGGCCAATATTTTTGGAACTTTTGAAATTTCCATTTGACATTTGGTTCTATATAGTTTATTCTTCCTAAATTTTAATCTGGTATTTTTTTTTAGGACCACAACAAAAATCTAATTAAAAAAACTAAATTAAATAACAAAGTTTCAAACAATAGTTAAGTCTATTTAGATATCTCCGTCTTGACCGAAAAATTTCGTTTAGTTAGATTTTGTTGTATATCCTAGGGCCGGATTGTCTGTTTTTAATGACCATCTGCCGTCATTGCAACGTCCCATCGAGCTTGATATCTGCCTTCCAAATTTTACGCATAGGTATTTAAAACCTGCTCCATGTTTATTTAACGTTTTAACTTACTGTTTCATCAGTCCTAATTTACTATGCAACGGTGGAAAGATATTTTTTCCTGGATCAATAAGACTATCGTGAAGAATATTTTTTGATCCTCACATTCAATTAACCCATTCGGGCCAGATTTTTTCACCCAATGTGGCTGTCTGTTTTTACTCACTGACACAAAAACAGCGCTACTTCGTACATCCTGACTGCTGACCTAGTAGAAGTTCCAGAATATTTAATTTTCTCAATCATTCTTCCATTTGTACCAACAGGCACAGAAGCAAGAATATTTGCGTTTGAAAAAGAGCAGCTTTAAGGCTTCTCTGGGATGAATCAATAAAAAGCCTCCAGTCCTTACAATTGTAGTCTGTACCAGGTGCAATAAACAAGTGAACTACTTCATTCAAAATAGTATCAATTCGATCTCGCGCTTCCTGATATATGAGATTTTAACGTCATGTGCCAGTAAGTTTTTAATTCGAAGTCTGGGTGCTAAAATTTAGGAAATATACTTCAGTAAACCCAAGGCTTTCACTAAGTTGTAAAGTTCTAATTGTGAAAATAACTGTGGTTGTTGAGAAACGCTCCATACATCACCAACGTTATTTAGGGTACCTTCATCTATTTCAGATTCAGAAAAACTGTTGGTATCTTCTTCTAAATTGGTTGGTTTCTCAGGTAGTGAGACATCTAGGCCATGTGGCACCGAAATAATTGCAGACTTCAAGTTCGGATAAACAATGTATTTCAAATTTTAGCCTGGTTCCATTATTCCAATGGTTTAAACCTTCTTCACATACCTTACAAACTGTTATCGGCAAAATACTATATTATTATATATAGCTTGCGAGAAGCGTCACTTTACCTCGTCAGTTTCGTTTCCCACGAATCCGAGCCACTTCGGACATTTCCGGGATTTTACCGCATGGGTTTGGAAGCGATCGGATATTTTCGGAGATATTTCCCACGCTTTGAATTTTGACCTTTGTCAATTCTGACAGTCATGTTAATGAATGTATTCGTGTTTTGCGAAAATGTACGCAAACACAAACGGTCGTAGAAAAAGTATATTAAACTTTTACCGTTTACCGTTCTAGTTGCATAATATACTATTCCCAATCCAAGTTTAATGCTAAATCCACCAATTTAAATGGTCAGTTATATTTTGCCTTGAAATTTCTGGAATACTGAACTGTCTTTTGCTAAAGAATTGCACAGTCTACTTCTGATAATGTCGACAGAAACACTCATATCTCTAGATTGCCTTTGAAGCTCTGGGTAAGAGGTGGCATTTTTTTTTTGCTATTTGATCCGCAAAGTGATCCTGTATTTCCTTAGTTACCCCTTTAAGGCTGCTCCTTGATATTTTAGTTAGGGCTCCCAATTCCAGAAATCTTAAGTCTGTTTTTGTAACAACCCTGTGTTTAAACTCATCGTTCTTGCAATCTGCCTTTGTGGCAGTGCCTCCGGACTTGGGACAACCCCACGTTTTTTAGCGCAGAAATATCAAACAGTAAAATTGACAAGGAGTTATTTTGTTTAACTAACTATTTTGTTTAACTAACTGTTCTTGTTAGTAAGTACTTGTACTTTTTTATCGCAATACTAAGATGTTCTACTAGAAAAACTATACAATTACTTACAAAATTTTGCACATCAGCTCCGTTAAAAATATGGCCGCCGCGAATCCCTGCAATATGGTCAGCGCAGTTGCTACCGGATGGGAGATTCCGGCGAGCGACATCGTGACTGCGCACGCGCAATAAGTCAAAGCGAACGCGCCGTCTATGACTACCTGGATTTCGCTTGGAACGAACCTGGAAAGCCGATCGGCGCTTGCGGATAACTTTTAAGGCCTGTTCAGGGTACGAGCGATGTGCGTCGCGTCGCGTTGTCGGTAAAATAACCTAGCTTTACCCAATGAAAGAGTGGGAGGGACATAAACAAACGGATTTGTTTTCTGGCGCAACGCAATAGCGTACATTACTTCAGTAATAGCCAATTTGAGTTCACCAGAGGACGTAGCAGAGATTTTAATTATAGAAGTCTAGTCAAATTTTTGGTCATATTTCCACATGACGTTTTTCCTAAAACATCTGATGACCCCAGTCACCAAATATAGAAATATATCTTCATGGCAACAGGAGTATACAATCAATTTTGATTTCCGATCCCAGTATTATATGAATCATCACCATCACATCCTGTAACAAGACCATCATCTGCGTCTTCTTTCACAACCACCCGCGGCAACATGAAAAGGCTCTAGCTACAGATTATAGGTTCGTAATAAAAATATATAGCAAATTATTCTAGACGAAATGGCGCGAAATGAAACTTGGAGAACGTCTATCAGTCTGTCGCCCAAAGTAATACTTTGTGACCTAAAGCACCGAAAAACTTGGAAAACCAATCTGTTGCCCATAAGAACACTTTAATCTCACTACAACATCAACAGGGTACAACATTACCGTTATCATTGTGTTATAATTATTAATACTAAAGTAATAACTGATAACTAATATCTTCTATTCGTTTTCAAGAATTCAATATGTTGTTTTTTTTTTAAATAATATTTTTCTTTTACCTTATAGTAATAACAAGTAGTTACAAAATTTGTCACTGTTTTCTCGAAGCGTGGGCAAACCTTTTCCAATAAATAATCGCATGTTTTAGGAATCATTCTAAGGCAGTTCCTGGATCGGTCCGGATACGTTCTCAATTTATAATATAAGTGGTGGAGTTCACCAAACAAACTTTCTCTCTCTATTTATTGGATGAATTCCAACTTTTTTGTTTAATCGCTTTATATGGAGTGTCCTCTAATAAAAACAAAGGAATTGCTCTCATCGGCGCCACTTTGGAAACTAAAAATTAATTTCAACTTGTAAATATCGAATTCTCACCGCTTCATAGACGTGGTGTACAACGCTCATAGTCTGAAATACCAATCGCATTGCTAACGCGACGCGACGTATGTCGCTTCTACTCTGAACAGTCCTTTACTCGATCTAAACTTACCTTCCGAAGTAAAAGCAAAAGACGGCGCCGAGGTTAAACAAAACCGTCGC
This sequence comes from Cylas formicarius, assembly GCF_029955315.1. NCBI lineage: Eukaryota > Metazoa > Arthropoda > Insecta > Coleoptera > Brentidae > Cylas > Cylas formicarius. The sequence goes on along the minus strand of NW_026844326.1, from coordinate 25,360,023 downwards.
CGCGTTTAGCGCGAGCGCGAATATTACGTTAGAGTTCAGAAGTGGGATCAGGTAGATCGCCGCCGACGCGCATAGTAAGCAGCCGGTGCAAAACGCCTGGAAATACGGTGGACGTGGAGCGGCGGCGAAACGATTCGAGATTTTTTACCAGCTGGATCCATTTTAGAAAGGTGAGGCGCCGCCTTACGGTGTTTTGTATAAACCGTCTTTTTAGCGTAGGGTTGTGGTACTGCAATGATACTACTTTATTCCGGAACATCTACGGCAATGGGACCATATCGTTTGCGTGCGTGAGACATCGTTATACGTCCCTTACGTCAAGCTGACAACGATAGGCAAAGTGACTTTTTAATATTTGCCTGGACGTTTCAATTATCAACCCTTGTGCGGGGAAGAGAGACGCGATAGACATTTCGATATTGGAAAATCGTACGCGGTAGCATAACCGAATTTCTGCGTAGTGGACTCGACCTAAACTGGAATGGCAACTGCGTGATAGAAAAGCCAGGCAAAATTTACAATAGAAACAGAAGGTTGGTAATTGGAGTTGTAACCTTTTCTCCTACTCCTTTAAACAGGGTGTGCGGAAATCAAGTTCTGAAACTTGGAGGACAGATTCGAAATCGTACTATTTTCTGAGAATAAGCTGACATTTTACACACAGAATTGATTCGTTACAAAATAAATCTGTGACTAGAAGGCACTTTACCTAGAATATTTTTTTATTTTCCCAGTATTTTATTTATTTAGAATGACATTGCAAAATAGAACAAATTGTCTTAAGCAGAATCACAAATCCTCAAGAGTTACCCCGCCCTTCTAATTTACAGAAAAGTGATACTAGATATGTCGGCATGCATTTCTGTTACGGCCAAGGAAGTGGAAATGCAGGCCAGTATTCTTAACCTGCAGGCGACGTGCATTAAATTTTTCAAAACAACATGCAACGAATGAAAAAAGTGAAAAAATGGCAATAACATGGTTGCATTTAGTAACATAAATACATTTAATATTTTCGAAAATTAAATATTATTAATAATAATCGGTAATTAAACAGTATACAACGCTAATTACAATTCATTTTCAAAATGCCCACCGATCATTTCTAAACATTTTCTTATACATTTTAAAAAATGCTGTCCATCGGATTAAGGTCTGGTTAGCGACACGGCCAAGCTAAAAGTGCGGCGCTGATGTTTTGCCTTCAATTTTTGCATGTGGGTTTTCGATGTTCGACTGATGCATATTTCGAAAATTTAGAATGCAGCCTCGTCAGTGAACAAAATGACGTTTATGAATTGCGGATAATTTTGAATTTTTCCTAAAATTATTCTCAATTGGTCATCACCATCATACAGTGAACCCTTTAAGCAAGGAAGTATCGAAGACCAGTTTCGTGCAAATCTTCCCAGCCTCCACATTTTGAAGTATTGTTTCTTCTCTTGTAGCGATTCTTAATTTATACCTTGGTCTCCCTTTATTCATATTATCAGGTTCAAATGATCGTCTTTCACCAAGTCTTCAGTGTATGTTGACGAATGTCTTAGCAGATAGAACGTTTCTATTGGGATAAACCTCGATTTAAAGCCGAGGTGCATATAAACGCATATTGCGGTATTCAGTATTTGGATATTCCCGACGGGCCATTACACTAGCAGTTGGACAATAAGCTATTTTAATAGAAACTAATTTTTAACGGATTGTGACATTGATTTTTTCAAAGTCGATTTGTGGCTAAATGATAACACTTATCGACTTGAAACAAGAATAATAATTTTTGAGGATTTTTGATCTGCTACTACCATTATTTTACCACCTTGAATCTGTCCTCCTTTCCGAACACGCTGTATACATAAATGGCATAATAGGGTCTTCTAATCGTGTGATTAATTTATATGTTTTATTAATGTATTTTCTTAAAATAAGAAAGAGTAGAATTCTGAAACTGTTTTTTAATTGTTACCTATGAACTTACGAGAGTCACTTGAAAAGTTTTCGAGCTCACCCTGACGGACCTCTTGATGGTTAGAAAGGTAATACGCCTACGCAAATTAAAGTTGAATTGGACTCTGTTTATGAGGGCTCTGCGCCGTCATTTACCACAATCAAAATTTGACCAACTGAATTTAAACTTAGGGTCGTAAGGGCGTAGGAGATGATAACGTTCGAGACGTCCTAAAACTGTAACTACCGACCATAATATTGCTAATATTGTTAAAGCGAATGAAAAACGTGTTTGTCACATTTTAAATTCGGATTTAGGCATGAGAAAGTCGGCCGCGCGTTTATTCACCAAGACAGCAGCGCGCCCTCTCATACCTCAGCGGTTACCAGCGGTTTGAACTGCTTGACCGCCCGCCTTACTCCCCAGATTTAGCCCCAAACTACTTCTTTTGCTTTAGGAAGACATACATTTTCGTCAAATGAGGAGGCAATCACCTTCGTCAACAATTATTTTGCGGAGAAAAACGCTGGTTACTATTTGGACGGGTTAGGGAGATGGCATCGCTGGCAGAAATACATAAAGTTACAAGGAGACCATATAGAAAAACAAAAAAAAAGAGAAAAAACGTCTTAATATTCCTTGGTTTATAGTTATATTGAAAGTTTGAAAAAATTAAACTAATTTAATTTAATTAATCTATAAAACACAGATGTATGATGTAACTGTGTACAATGGGTACAATACTAGATATCTAAATAGTATATATTAAATGTATATAAGAACAAATATAGGACTCATTAACCCCTTCTTCCAGTTATGAAGATCTATCAGTAAGGTTCTAGAATACGTAAATATTAAAACTATAGATGTTTTTACGCAAATTAAAATATGTTTAGGTATTTTTATAATTAAATAATCCTCTCCAACACTGTTATAAAAGTATTCATGAGCTATTAAGAACTGTTTGTTAAACTGAAATATTAAAAAAAGAAGAAATACAATTTATAACAATCTAGCTTCTTAAAAAACCTCAGAAAAAAGCGCATACAGATTGATACACTTAGAAATTCCAAAAAATTTAATCTTTCTAACGTTATAAAAATATTGGAAATTTGCGGAATATATTAGCATGTATTTTTTCAATATTCTTTAATTTTTGAAAAAGTTAAAAGCAGATTAACAAATACAAGAAAATGTTTTATTTATATAATCATATTTATATATTTAATAATCATTTGATGAGTTTGGCACCAGTTTCGATCAGTGTTACACTGAGAAAAAATTTTTATCAATCAGATGGTCGTGAAACACTGAGAGAAACGTTTTAAGCTTGGTGATTGGTTGCTTGGAGATGATGTTAATAAAATAGATAAAATAAAACAATGATTATGCCGCCGTCTATTTATTGCCTACTTCCTAAATTTCATCTAAATAAAACCAAAAAACGGGTATGATAGTGAAATTTCTAACCTAAAGTTGTAGTAACAAGTAATAAAAAATACATTTGAAAAATGACTTATACTGAAAAAAACTATCAATAGGTTGTCAGTCATTATTTATTCGCGACATGTTAAGTAGTCTTAAATTACTGGGTATTTTCAAATATACTACCTATAAATATACTATATGGTATAATAATATAAATATAATACCTATAAATTAGTTTACAGCTATCGTTTCGTGGACGGAATTTGATAATTTCTAAAAATATATACACAATTACAGCTACAGCTAGTTGCTGAGAATAGCTTTCAAAACAAGTAAGGCTTCCGCAGTATTTCTACGGAATGAACAAACTTTTTTAAAGTCTTAAGACCTAGTAAAAGCAGCTGAGCTCAATATTGAAAACGCCTTTTAAATGAAGCTTAAGCTTTATTAAATATGTATACACATTTTAATACTCCTCGGATAATTAAAAAACGCTTAAAAAATTATCATTAAATTAAAAAAATAGAAAAGAATACTTTTCAACAATAAAAAAGAAAGATTCTTGAATGTCAACAAACCGATTTAAATCAAATATCAAAAGTAAGGCATCTTTCCATACGAGATAAGTTCGGTGTGGGCAGAAGGGCAAAAGGGCAAATTTTTACACAAAAAGTTGACCCATATTTTTAAAAATTATTTTAACGATTTTTCAAAATCTTCATTATTCGAAGTAGGAAGTTTTGTTGTGAACACTCGGTATACGACGCGCGGAGCTACGGGTTGCAAATTTTTCCAAAAATTTGGGCATCAAATTAGTATGGTGGTTTAAGTAACGTTTGCATTCTCCGACTCCGACCACACAAGCATAGAAGGGAACAAAATTACAAGAAACGCGACCCCCGCCTCGTTTTACCCCTTCAAATAAATGTTTTCGAAGTCCTGACGCGTTACAAAACTGAAAATTCCGTCGGCGGCAAACAGCGCGGCGTTCACGAAAGCGAACGCGGTCGCTGACGTCATCATGGTGGTTAAATACATGTGCGGCTCGTCGAACTTTCTTCTGCCGACGATCAAGAATATGCCCGACACCAAGAATAACGCCGAAGCGCACACCGAAAAAGCGGCGGACATTTTGTACGGCATTTTGTCGCCGAGCAACCAACTGACCAGCAGCACCAGGTTGATTAGGATGTAGCCGGCGAACGTGGTGAACATCAAGCCGGATTGGTCCAGCTGGAACTGCAACGGCCTGTCTCTGATGCTCATTTTCGCCGGCTCGAAGAAACATGCCAGACAAAAAGCGCATAGAATCTGGAACGAAACTGCTGATTGGACGGAGTTATCCCCATCTCACTCATGGGCATGCGCATACCGATACTAAAAATTCAACCCCTCCATTTGGGAGGCAATCAGTCAGTAATTGGATCTCAAAACTTTATAATAATGAGTTTTACAATCTTTTAAACCTAAGTCTTTTCAGTTTAGGTGAGTTTTTATATTAAAAGTGGTGTTTTTGAGCAGAATAGGAAAACGGGCAACACAAATATTGTAATTATAAAAAAACTGTTTTTAAATATATTCCGACTGCTACAATCCTCAAAAAGGAGCAAGATGCTCCAGTTTTGATCGCTAAGTACGGTTCTCGAAAGATTTTCGGTCGATCCTTGTTTTATTGTAGTGTTGGAGAACATTTCGCTCTACATTCGGCGCTTTTGTTTCTAGAAACTCAGATCATTCAGCGAACTATAAAAATGAGTAATATCAATATCATAAATGTATCAAGATTAATTATTTCAAAATCAGCGGCATGCCTCTGGCTGTAACCATTGTACTTGTAAATTTGCCACCCCCAGTTTTCAAATATTAAGACGTTCCCTTCCTAAAGTGAACTCAATGTAACATCTTTAAATTTTTCATTTCATGTCTTTGTTGTTTGTTATGATCTAAACCGATTAACTCTAATTACCAGCTCCAAAATCTTGAAAATCAACTGCCAAAGCTCCTTGCCCCAGTCTTTCAGAGTTTTCCTCTGCTTAATGTTCTGCTCTTCTTTATCCTCTTCTTCTTCTGCTTTCTTGTCCATGTCCGGCGACATTATGGTGACCTTTTTCGGCACGTCGTAGACTGATTCCCTCGAAGCCACTTTGGTGAGTCTTCGTATCTGTCTGGAAATACTTGAAAGGTTTATACAGGACTTGCGTAAAGAATTATGCATTTTCAAAGAGTTTACCTGATCGGAATCACACACTTACACACGCGCACGGACTTAACTGCAACTGAACATCCGAATCACGAGTCCCTTACCTCCAGACGTTAGAGTTAATTAATAAGAGTTAACCCCAATAACCTCTTTCATTGTCCCGCCCACACTGGCCGGTTAGTCATTCGATTGTTTTTCAACCGTAGGCGCGACGCCGCTGCACCTTGTCGATGGCAGATGAAGCTGCCAATCAACCCTAACGAAATACGTTCTAACATTAACAAAATACTGTATTAGTTTAAACGTAGAAGTGAAGCAAAAGTTGTAGCTTAATTTTTCAAAGTTAAGGCAAATTTTGTTAGATATTAAAATTTGTACTGCTAATTAATAATAAAAAACATTTTGCGTAGTCTATGTAATAGACGAAGCCTGAAACTATCTCTCCACTCAATTTACGAAATAAATTTTCGAAAAATCTTAAATGAAAAACTACATTTTTTTCTAAAACAAAATTTTACTCACCCTGTACATAATCCAAAAAATACATGAAGTAAAAGTTATAGTTGGTTTTCGAGAAAATGCTTGTTTTCTGAAACCATGTAATAGTAATAGTAAATGACGTCTTCGCGTCTCGAGAAGCGCGTGTGATAGACAAAAACTGTAAATACAAAAATTGTAGCTCTTGATGTGGTTTACAACAGTATTTGAAACAATTAGTTATATTTTTTACGAAATTTGATTTAAGGCTAATAATTCACTCTGGAAAAGGGCAATTTTCAGGGTCATTTAGATTTTTTTATAAAAAAATACTTTGCGGTATTTGATTTGATAGACTTCTACTTCTTTGCCGAATCTGAAGTCGGTGGCTTCAAATTTGCGGCAACTATTAGGTTGTATAATTTTACACCTAATATCGCGAACATTCTGTACAATGGGTAAAAAGCTTAAATACAAATTTTTAGCTGTTTACACGAGCTAAAACAGATTCACTTCTGTATCACACTCTTCTTGGTATGGTAAATTTTCATTAAAAGAGGAACTCCCTTTTCAGTTTTTTTGCGAATACTGGCCACACATAGCATAGACCATTTTTGACAAATTTCGACTCCTAAAACGTCTGGTTCATGGTAAACGATCAGAAAAAGAGTTGGACAATCCTGTATATAATATATAGTGTGGTTATTTTAGTGTGCAATTAAATAACGAAAACAGTCATATTAGATGCATTTAAAATATTTGCAAGTCAAACACCATTCATAGTAAAGTAAAATAAAGGAACCTTAGAATTAAAAGGTCTGCTTTGGTATCAAAATAGGATCTACCAAGAAAAAAACAATTTCTGTTGTTTAAAACCCTTTTTAAATAGCCAAAGCATTGCTACTTATAACAGGCATAGTATGAAATCGCCATTTAAATAGCAAAATTTGTGTTTTAAATTTCCACAGTGGTCTGTCTCCCTGTTCACCAGATATCACCCCATTAGATTTTTTGCTTTTGAGGATATCGCAAACAAAAAATTTATATGGGTAGACCATTTAATAATCTGGAAGAACTTTAAAATAAGACTTCATTGCAAAAGTATTACACCAAATGTACTGAGATCAATCGTTAGCGAATTTTATGATTGTACAATTATATGCATCTGACGAGAACCTCTCTCCTTTCCAAATTTGTTTTTATGGATAATTTTTTTTATTTTCTTATTTTGTTAAATTGTGTTTTTATAAATTGGTTTAGATTAGTTCATAATATTCATGTTACTATTTACTTTGGTTAGTTTTCTATGGTTATGTGCATGTTTCTTTTCGTTAGTAAATTTTTGTAATATTAATTATTTAAAATAAAAAGTTTGCTATTTAAATGACGATTTCTGAATATGCCCGTTATAATTAGCACTGCTTTGGCTACTAAAAAATATTTTTTATAATTTTTTTGTTATTAAATATTATTAAATATCTTTGCAACAAACATAAAATCTGTGTTTCGCTAAAAATTTAAAAATCTTAGTTAATTTTACAAATAAGATGAAACCTATCATCAAATCAAACCCACTTGAACCAAACATCGATTTATTATCAAAAATTCAACTAGCACGTCAAACTGCAGTCGGGCTACTCCTGGGGGTTTTAACTTTGGTCGAACCGGTGTCTCCCCAGTGTTGGGCGGTGTATTGGACATAGCCGGGATCACTCGGACCGCTTGGTGGTCGTTCGGGAACGTCTTGGGGAGGTTTTTGAGAAGGCAGGACCACGGGCGGGATGGCTCTCCCTTTCGAGCCGGATCGTCCTAAGGAAATGCGGTCATACATTTCCTTGTAGAAAAATTGTATCTGCGCACGTAATAAAACACCAGTCTCTCATGCAGTGCTTTATTCACGGAGTGCGTCACATTGAGGTTAGTAAGACAATCAACTGGAGGTTATGCACTTGGAGTATTCGGTTGCTACACTTAATATGGCAAACGCGTTCACGGCGATCGAAATCAAAGCCCAATCACCGAAAGCCAAGCACCCCGTAGTCGGTACGAGCTCTACCCTGTCTTATTTGGCTCCAGACGGGGGCGTGAAGTTCGAATTTGGGGGGAATGCTAGCCGTTTCATCTGTCTCGCTGTCGTACCCTCCGACGTCTTTACCATAGATACCAAACCTCTTGGGTACGTCCGGATCGTCGTCTCTCATTTGCTTGTAGCCCTTGGTGGTGGGATCCAAATGAATGTAACCTGCAAATGCCAGAATTGAATATACCGAACGCCAGCTGCGCTGAGATTTACTTCTGGATTGTTGTCCAGAGACGCCATCGGCTTTGTCCGAATTTCCCTTTCTCTGACCCCCGTTGCCGTTCCTTATACCGTTGTTTTTAACATCTTTCTTGGTTTTGGCCTTTGAGTCGTCCCTGTCGAAGCTCTCTCTTTCAGACCGTTCGATTTCCTTTAACCAAAGGATATTAGATGGATGGATGGTGATGGTAGGACCATTAATTACCCTTTCAATGTCTATTATCTGCTGGGTGATGCTCGACGGACGATCAGGCTCTGTGGTGGTTTTTAAGGGCTGTTGCTGTTGCGCTGGGAGCTGTTTCTCCTTGGCTTTGGGCGCGGCCATGTCCAGCAGGAACAAGGCCCCAGTAAGCAGGGAGAGGGTGCCCAAGATGGCCGCGTTATCGACTAGTTTGGGAGTTATGTATTCGATGGCCGCAAATGCTAGGCTTCCTGCAAATAGATTGGTGTGATTTAGAATATCAGTTACATTAATTATTAATAAAATACATCGCCAATTATTCGGCCCCCAAATCCCCAACTAATTTGGTAGTCAGCAAACTTAAATGATGCTAAGGTGGTTTTAATGGCATTTGGGAGTGAGGAATTAAGTCATATGGCTCAGATTTTAGGCCTGTAAGTAGTAGTGTTTTGGCGTTTACAAGAAATTTAAAAAATCGAGATTTTAGAATAAAATTTAAAAAGAAAATGTTAATATTTCTAATGATTTAGAGAAAAGAGACATTTTTGTGTTTAGAAAAAGCAATGGCTTAACATTTTACCTTGGGTACTGGCACAAGTCGTGTGGACCAAATATCACAAAAATATCTGAAGTGCTTTAGAAAATGCATTCATATATTTTAACACCCCATATCTTAGAAACTAAATATTTTGGGATTCATGTTGGCGGGAGCTCTGTGGAAACGTAGCTACGATGTATTTCTGGTTTACTCTATTTAGATATTTTATATTACAACAGTTTATTGCCTCCTTGAAATAATCGTCCACCGCTTTGACCTAAATTTCCGCTAAAAGTTAAAGATAATTGCGTAAATTAATAATAATAAAAAAAACAAATAACTAGGGCTGTTAATTAAAACCACCTGCTAATAGTCATCAATTACATCGCCGTGGTGAGAACGCGACAGTCAAATGTCATTACCACCTCATTGTCTGCAATAATAATCGCATTTCTCATCTAATATAGCGGCGACGACCGAGCGCGGATCCTTGAGGCACACCGCTAATTGTTTACGATTGAATTAATTCCACGATTACAACATACGCACGTATAAATTTAATAACTCAAATCTATTTTGCTTTTTTTGCTGCCATGTGCGTGTGTCGAAGGTCAAGCGTATACATACAGAGCGTCCCAAAAGCGGGTAACCGCCTGCGTTGTCCATGCCGTATTCGCCCAATGTCATTTTTTCTTTGGTACAACACGTTGGTAATATTTAAACCAAGGTTAATTGCATTAATAAAATGCACGTAATATGACTTGACGGGTGACGGCAATGAATGGTGATTCAATAGTCTTACCCATAATCACGAAAAGTATGGCGCCAACTCCCAGCAAAATGAGCTCTGCCACTCTCTTCTTGGTAGGGAGATCCCCTGTCAATTTCCCGATAAGCAGGGCTGAAGTTATCACGGTGTAACCACCGTAAGTGGCGTCGGCCACCGAAGCCCCCACCCTGTCCCACGTGACGTTGGTGAGTAGGCTCCATTCTCTGGAAATTTTCTGGAGGTAGAGGAAGAGGCTTCTGGCTTCGTCATCCGTTACTCTTTTGAACACTAGGCAGGCTACTACTAAGACCTGAAGGAATAAGTTTGGGTTTTTCTTCGTTATGGTGTACCGCCAGGTAGCGATCTGGGGTACGGCGTAGTTACATTTGTTAAAGACTTACTAGTTCGAAAACTCGCAACACAGTCCATAGGTCGAATCTGCCCATATTTATGTATTGTTATCTGTTATTTGTTCATAATATCGCACCTGTAACCTGTAAAATTTTCTTAACAATTTCTGTCTCGTATCAAATAGAATAACATATTTTTAAATTTTCTTAAAACAAAAAAAAAAGGAAAACAGGCAAAATTAAACATGTCTCGTTTGATTTACATCATGCTTCCGATATTTTGAGTAGGTGTTTGGATTTTTGTCTGCGGTTTACCGTGTTCGTTAATGAACTTGTTACACCGGGTGTTTCAAATTCCACATCCACCAATGAAATTTGGCACTGTTAGGAGGGAATTTTTTAAAGTTTAGTAAATTTAGTGTTACGGACATAATAAACCAGTGCTAAATCTGAAAATCTTACTGTACCGAGAGGAAGACGTCGCGTGCGCTTCATTTTTTTTATTCCAGTCTCATCGGTTGTGTTTACTATTGTGAACATCACAAGTATCTGACTATCTCAGTGAAAGTTTTAGTGAAGGGTTCGTAAATAGGTACAATTTGTTGAATACTGAGAAGTAAGAGTCATGTGAGCCCCATTTTTTATAAGATTCAAAATTCTCCAGTGCTAGATCTGAAGGTTTTACTGTCCTAGACATATTTCCAAATCGACAATATATATTGCATAGTACGTATGGCAAATTGTTAAAAAAAAATGAAACGGCGGTAACTCACTTATCCAATATTACAGCAATCTATAAACAACGAAGGAAAGAAGACACTAACCAAAGCACAAGGATTTAATCACACACAAGAGGCTAAAAAAATCGCACACCACTTACACTTGGAATTTCATAAGAACTATACTATATTTTGCGTGCTGAATTCTAAAGTCCTATTTAGTTCTGGTATCCAGTGAGTGAAAATTGCTATTGAACATAATGATTTGGAAATACCTGATATACTTATGGCACTTTTCTGAACCAAGAAGACATTTGTTGAATCAGTCGACCACCCCCACAAAATTATACCGTACCTAATTCTACTCTTAACATGAGCGTAATAAACACTTAATAACATTTGGGATTGGGTTGAAATATCTGTTAGGTTATGTACTAAATAGATGTTGGATTCCATCTCCGAAGTCAAAGAAGAGTCTTGAGTCTTAAAATTTATGTTTTTATACAAATATACCAAAAAACTTCACATTATATGCTGACGATAAATTTTCACTATTTAGATGAATAACATTTCTACATGGCTTCTGGATAATATGAAATCTTCCAAAATGTGTTTCTTTGTGGATTAAGATATAAGTTATTATATCTCCCTAGTTGCATTTGTCTCCCAGGCATGAATCACACCTACCCGTCATAGATATCATAAACCAAACTCTTTCAACGATGTGTTCTCGAAGTCGTCCGAGCTATGCAAACTCTTTAAACTGGCATAACATATTGTTTCCTAAAAAATAACGGACCGCTGATAACATTGCAAGATATTTTTCGTAACATTAAGTAGTGATTTACACAATCGAATGTCCTGATGAGGTTAGAGAGGACCCTAACAGGACAATCGCCAGACTCTATAGGGTTTATACGAATACAGTAACTGGTTATCCGATGGTATCTTATTGTTTTTATAATACAATAAAAGTTGTTGCAAATATGCGTGCTCGAACAATCTCGAGAAACCAGTACTGTATTGTAATTATTAATATTTGTTTTACTGCCTTTTTTTGTTGGATACAAGGATAAATGTATCCGAAAATAAAATGGATTAATAATAAATATTGATACGTGCATAATAAAACAAAAAGAGTAGACAAGGAACTCAACATGATTTGTTCATCTTTGCTTTTTTATTTTTCCGCCATTTTTTGGTACGTTTTCCTCCGAAAACACTTCGAACACTCGGAGCGCGAGCATTGAAGATGCCAAGTGAGATTTTGGCGAAACGTCTGCAGGATTCCAGTCGGATGCAAGATTTGCAGGATTCCAGTCGGAGTTCAACGAGCGAACGGATGATCCCGGAATATAGTGTCATCACATTTTTCCATCCGTGAATCAATACGTGAGTATATATATATATATATATATATATATATATATATATATATATATATATATATATATATATATATATATACTACTAAAAGAAACTAACACCAAAAAAAGAGAATTTTATGAAAGTCTAGAAATCCAAAAAAACAAAAAATCTATTGATTACAAAACCGATTCTAAAACCTAAACAAAATATATCATTCAATTTTAAACTAACAAAATTAAATTATCCAATATAATAAAAAATAATAAAAAACATCCGTACCTGTTTTGCATATTAACACCACGTCAAGTGTCATTAATTGTTAAATATGTCACCTATACAAAATAAGAATATTTTGAAAAAGATCGAAATTACGATCGAAACGTTAATAAATATAAATAAATAAAAGATAAATAAAGACAATGAACAACAAAGGCCTTAAAATTTAGTAGATTTTTTTTAATACTATTATTCGGATACATGCCCCATTTTGTTTGCGATAAAAGTATAATCCTCGCGATATAATTTTCTTTAGAATTCTGTGGAAATTTTTTAATTTATACTTGACATTTTTGACTTTGTTTAAGTTATCTCTTATCTCTTACCGTTTCGGACACCCCAATGGACAGAGTCGAATTTGAAACACCCAATATGCGATTAAAACGTCATATTATCTTCTGTCAGTATTAGAGGCATTTTATAAATCAAACGAAACGATCAAACGCACTTACCGCTGAACAGTTCACAACAAACTCGCGATTCGAGTAAAAGGATCGTTTGTTATTTTTAACGCTTTTACTCAATTTAATGCGAACAATGCACAAAACAAATTATCACTTTCTGACTGCCCCAGAAACATTTTTAAGGCGTCCGGTTCCGTATGAAAATTATCCGCCAAATGGCTGGCGATAAGCGAAACCGCCGTTTTCAAATCATACGCTCGCCGAGTTATGAGGAATTACCGTCGTTCCCCCGAGCGGTATCGAGTGCTACTCGTATAAATAACAATAATTCCTTGGGTATTTAGTTAATACATTTCCCATGTCTTCACGGCTGGAAAGGTCGTACCCACACATCGCCATTGTCCGCAGAAAAAAAACGAAGCAACTAGGTAAAACATATTTTCCCGCGAGCTTGACAACTTGCAAGCGTGTGTTATCAAGGAATATTTAATTGTTTTCAAAAAATAATCTATTATGGTACGCCACTGACGTCCCATGCGTTTATTAGCTACTGGGACAAATCACTTTACCGCATGTCCAAAATTCGATGGCTTTTCGAGGGGCTACTAGTGGAGACAGAGAAAAATCGGATCTCCGTTTGCGGGATTCCAGTTTCAAGTCCAGTTTTTCGGTAAAAACGTAATTTTAATTTTTTGTAAATTGAGTTTTTGTATAGATTGTTGCTTTTCTTATGAAACACCACAACCATTTTTTTATTTCCATCCGAATTCACTATAAAACGGCGTGGTTCTTTCAAATATTAAATAGTTTTTGAGACATTCGAGTTGCCATGACATTCATGACAACCAGTCTTTTTTAACCATAACTTATCATACCATTTACAGAGGCTAGTTATTTTTTACGGGATCTCCCCATTATAAGCATAAATAATACATGTTATAAAGATATGAAAAATTAATAATTATTCTTCAAAAGAAAAAGAAATCTAGATATATGCTAAAATAACAACAAAAAAGTGCAGTTTGTTACTTCCAATATGTAGTAATAGTCTTACTTTAAACAATGATATTTTTAAACTGAGCTAAACTTAAGCCCATATCATAGTTCACTTCCAAACTGTAATGCTCTATCAATCGGGTGATTACAACAATTATTTATATAATAAAAATTATGTGTCGAATGTTCTGAATTAACGTTTTGGTATGTTTAGGCTTATTCTGTTTAGTAGTTCAGGGCCTTGAGTAATATTATTCAATAATTTAAAAATAAATACTAAGTCAAACTGAATTTTTCTAGATTTAGATTTAGATTTAACCTTTCCAATATTACTTACTTACGATACCTCAAGGACTTGTTCTGAACCTTCTCAATCTGAGCATAAACTGGTGACCAAATCAGTGTTGCAAATTCGAGCTGAGATCTAACAACGGAGCAAAACACTACCTTTGTGATGTCAATTGAGAATTCATCACAATTTCTCAAGGTGAAACTTAAGAGCTTGAGACGTTTTTGTGTGTTATGTGTGATACGTGATATTTAAAATTAACATTTTCGTTAAAAATTAAACCTAGATCTCTAGCCTGACTTTTATAATATACTTTTTCATTATTCATGTGCAATTACTTGACTGCCTTTAAAAAACCTAATAAAGAAGAACTTATAAATATTTAGTTTAAAGTTACTAAGTTGAACCTATTCCCGAAGCTTCTGTCTCCCTTCTGGTAATATTTGCATATTGTAAATGAATTCTGATTCTGGTAAATACTTCTATTATATATTTATTTTAATTTATATATAAGTATAGCTATATACTTATATGTATTTTTTTATTTTTTTAAACATTTATTTTAATTTGCTCTATTTTAGACTATGTTCTTATGTTTTTTTATTGTCATAATGATTATATATATATATATATATATATATATATATATATATATATATATATATATATATATATATATATATATATATATATATATATATATATATCTGTTATTGTTCGTTTTTAAGACAAAAAACATTAATTTTCCGTCATATTGCCCCCTTAAGTTTCTAGCATGTCTTTTGAATCGCCCTGTATATGTTGAGGAAAGAATGAGATTTACAATATACACGTTTTAGATCGATGTCAAGCAATGTTGACAAAACACTGGCATGACTTACCAATAGTCTCCAATTTAAAGGAAATTAGGTCACAAATTAAAAACTTACGGTGTTTCGTAGGGAAAACAACGCCTTTATCGAATACCTCAAAATGTAAAACGGGTGAATAAAAATTTAGTTAGAGGGCTGAATTTTGCTCTAAAAAATAGATATTTGCACGGACAAGAAATTTTCATAAATGAAGAAGTAATCTACCCTATCCCGGATTTTTTGAAAAACATCCGTAGCTCAAACGCGGGTTGGCACATCCTGTCCTCTCTTGAAATTCAAGATCCGCAAACGGAGGTCAGATTGTCTCTGTTTTACATTGAAGTACCTCAAGTCCCCACGTGGAGATGGGATTAATTTTACTGATCACAGAGAAAGTCTACAATTTAGAGCAATCAACTGGAGTAATTACTTCCAGGATGATCAGCAGATGCTCTTCGCTAAGGTCAAATAAAAGTAGAGAGGGAGGTAAATTTTGGTGCCGAGAATATTGTGATAGGTGTTTAACATGCAGAACTTTTTGTAAATTCTTATCGCTGATATGCCTTTATAGTAAACAGTTTATTTAAGTAGTGAACAATATTAACATTTTTGAATATTTAAGAACTGTTCCTTAGCGCTTCTCCTTTGAATTTTACCAGTGAGAGTTCTTGACAAACTCCCAACTACTTTCACGCCAGCTCTGATGCGATGACTATCCGATACCCTAGCGTTTACAAACTCGATCAACTCGTCCACGTCGATATCCGAACCTTTCTTCGGTACGACGCAAGCGGCAGGATGAAACCTGCAAGATGATTGTGTAAATTTGTCAATAAATCTCCAAAGTAGTACCTATCTCCATGGTGCGGTACACCGAACACAACCGCTTCGTGAACAGAGGGATGCTGCTGGAAAACTTCTTCAATGAGTGCCGGCGATACATGGAACAGTTGGTACTTGAATGTCTCGCTAATTCTGTCCGTGACGTAAACGTATCCATCTTCATCGTAGTACCCGAGATCGCCTTGCTTGAGAAAACCTTCTTCGTCAAACGAGTCGGGCTTGTCCAGCTTATGGTATCCAGTCGACAGGTATGGACTTTTAATCAATAACTCGCCTTGCTGGTTAGGACCTACTAGCGTTCTAGTCTCCACGTCTACAAACTGACAGATTCTTTTATCCAAATGATAGCAATAGTTTTAATTTTCCCTGTTACTTTCCATGTAAAAGCATTAAACTGGACATAAAAGAAAGAGAAAGATTACAATCGAACTGTGTGCTCAAAGTCTTTTTAATCAAAAAGTGGAAGTCCACCCCAAATTATAAAAGAGTAGGAAGGCAGTATTAGCTTTTATAGATCTTATATTATCTGTAGCTTTGATAGTTAATTCGTGCTTGGTACCTTTAATTGGACATCTGGTACTGGTGTGCCAGAAGACACTAGCTTTTCCTCGTAGGCTTTCTGGCAGTTGAGATCAAAGGCAGTCACATAGTGAGCCTCGCTAGACCCGTACGCCAAAGTGACCTTGGTATGCTTCAGAACGCTTCTCACCTTCGCGACCTGTTTAGGGTCCATGGTGGCGCCACCTAAATGAAGAACTTGAAACGAAGAGGTATCGTATTTCGCTATAACGTTCTCGGCCAAATTGGTCACGGAATATGTGAATTCGCCTGAAGTAAACGCATATGTCATCTAAAACAACCAAGCTTGAGTCCATGATCAGACTACACCTAATTGGTCATCACTTTATACTTGTCGGCAAGCTCGAGGAACTTCTCGCCGGTGATACCAGACCCGACGACTTTCGTCTTTGCCTTCGCTATACACCAACCTGATACCATGGCTCCAGATATCCAAAATAATGATGAGAGGTGGGCGCAAACGTCCAGATTGTAACCGAAATGCCTAAAAAAACGAAACCATTTCATTTTGCATTAAAATCTCGATTGCTTACTCGGAAAGGCCGTGCATGCCATACAGTAACGAGAAGTGACTCATACAGATGCCTTTTGGAGTGGAGGTGGTTCCGCTACTGAATATTATCACGGCCGTCTGATCTTTCTTAATTTTCACCGGTTCAAAAGAGCCTATTTCATCACCATTGTTACCCAGCATGTTTTCCATAGTCTTGTACTTCTCAGAACGGCCTATGACAATCACTACCGGTACTATCTCGAAGTCTTTCAGGCTTTCTTCTATCAATGGGACAGCATCTTCAACAACGAAAAGCACTTTGGGTTCTACGATGTTCAGGGAACGCCTGACGTCATAAGGCTGTTGCTTGGGATCTACCGAGGCGACGCTAGCGCCGATGAACCACGCGGCTAGCGCGGGCACTATGTTGTCCGCGTTGTTCTTACAGCATAGCAAGATGACGTCTTCGGCACCTACACCCAACCTTATCAATGCCAAGGCCACGGGTACCGATCTGTTTTTCACTTGCTCGAAGGTTTCGTATTTTCCAGTATCAGCATCAATCTGCAAAACACCGCATGGGTCAACGATGTGACTCACTAGTACCATTAAAAAGGAAAGAGGAAGTTTTTGAAGGGCAGAAATTAAATTCGGAAGGAGGGGGGTCTCACGTGGAACTGAATTGTGATTTATGAATATCCGGACTTTATTTTAAGATGATGTTTTGTTTCTGATTGTACACTTCAAGATCTTTTTTAATCAATTTGCTTATTATTGCACAATTACCAATTATTAACAAAATATAGGTTTGGGATGTACTGTTTACTTTCATATTATACATGCGGTCTCAACAGTGCTAAAAGCATCAAAGATTTATTTCTTAATTGGAACGCACTGTACAGGGTGGTCCTAATTGGAGTGTTTTAATATGACAAACCGATTTCTGAAGTAGATAGAACAAAATCGGCTTACATAACAAGGACTCGATCTTTGAGAAACATTTAATAGTCAAATCGACATCTTCGCTACCAACCGAGATATAGGGCGTTTTTCAATTTACAGCCCTTTAAAAAATTGTCCATTTGTTTAAGGCAAATGCGGTGGCATTCTCGGATTTTTTCTACAGTGAATACAGCTTTCTTATTTTATATGGCACTCATACTTTGCTATGGTATTAAAAAAATGCCCGTGTCAAGCTCTTTTCAGCCATATAGGTTTGCTAGTGAAGGCGGAACTATAGGGCATTCTTTGTTTATCTACTATTAGGCCGTGCCCTCAATATCAATTAGGGACATAACTTTTATTCTTTATTGAACTTGAGAAGTATTGGAAAATCCAAGAATATTGGTCACGGGTACGCAACAAATGCTGAAAAAACTGAAGTTTTGACTACTTTAAAAAAATATAAATTGAAGCCATATCGTACCCGAAAAGTCCACCAATTACATGAAGGGGATGCCAGCAGAAGAATAAATTTTTGCAACTGGTCTATCGGTCGCTGTGTATTGTTCAATTTTGGGAAGACTTGCATTAATTCTTGGAAGGAGTATTTATTATCACGCGGGTTGTTGGATTGGATGTTGGATTGCAATTCGACTAGATTTTTTTTATGGGGGATATTAAAATATCATATATTTAAAGATATAATTTTCCAAACCAAATTAGAGTTACAGGAAGCCGTAAGAGAAGTATTTGAGTTAGTGTACTGAAGAAGGCGACGTTAAAATATGTTAATATAATTAAAGTAAAAGGTTAAATTTTAATGTTTTGTATTCTAATATTTATTGTGTTTGGTTTCTAAATAATCAAAAATATTAAAAATAATATCTAAAATTAAACTATTAAATGGTTCTTAGGTTTCGTGTTTTTCACTTAAGTCATTTTAAATTGGCCTTATCTTTTTTAAAGTTCCAGTGTTTATTCAATTGTTTTAAAGGTTTTTATGTGCAAAAAAGTACCGGTTTTAAAAAGTGTTGTTCCCACTAGGGTGCTATTTGAAAGAAAGAGGTTATCCTAAAAAATAATAGTTCATTACATTAAATGATATTTGCCATTAAACAAGTAAAGAAAAGTTTTATCAGGTGACCTTGTAAATAGTATTTATGATGGTCACAGCCTCCTAGACACAATTTAATAAAAATTAAATTAAATAAATTTAAATAAAAATTAAGTGAAATAAATTAAATTATTAAATTAAAAAAAAAGAGCAAAAGCGTCCTACCCGGTGTATATATATATATATATATATATATATATATATATATATATATATATATATATATATATATATATATATATATATATATACCACTTATACACAATCAAAACTTTTTTTTATCAAAGATACAAATCAATATGGCTTGAAAGGGTTCGATCCGGGCATGTTTTTACGATTATAGCCAACTATGAGTGCCATATAAAATATGAAAGTTGTATTCAGTTATGAGAAAACGGAGAACTGTAGAAAAAACCTAAGTACGCCACTGGATTGCTTTATAATAAAATAAAAATAAAAACCTTATGGGCAATTTTATGAAGGCCAGAAAGTTGAAAAACGCCGTATATCTCGGTTGGTAGTGACGTTTAAACAATTAAATGTTTCTCTTGCTTGTTTGCCGCCACCTATTTGTTATTTTTTACTAGCCATATTTTGGGAAATTATTGCATCTGTCCCTCATTCAAAATAGCCGATACCTATATTATAAAGTTTTCGATTTGCTTGTTGTCGTGTTGCCAAGCTGGGATTAGACACTTAGATAAGAAATGTATAAAGCGTTTTAAATGTACTAACGAAAATCGTATGATTTAGGAATGAGCGTTCAGTGTTTATGAAAGTCAAGTTTAAGAGTAAGTTTTAACAGTAAATCGCTGAACGTCGTTTTTAAGACATGAAGGTGTTCTAATAATATGTCATTACTGCATCTGATTGAACTAACTGTATAATTTTGGATTCTTAATTTGAGCTAATTTACATTTTAAATTTTAAATAAGTAATAGCAACAGCTGAAGGCCAATTTTTTTAAATAACAATTTGGTAGTTTTAATGTAGATTTTCTTCAACTCCTTTTAATCACCGATATAAGATTAAAACTAAATCTAACTTTATGAAACTGGCAATACCAGAATTAGAATTGCCCTTTACTTACTTGAAAAATTTTGTCGCCATTTTTGCGAGCGTTTTCGAAGAAAGCTTGACCCAAACTCCTGTCCTTGGGACCGCGAGGGCCCCCCTGGGGACCTTTCAAAATGCCCGTCACCATTTTATCGTTAACGACCGTTTGATTCGCGAGGTTCGAGCTCGATTATTAATGATCTTGACCCTCGAATCCGCCTCTCTACGCGTTATCTTGTTCGCGGGGATCGGGATTATTTATTCAAGATTACGACAATTTACAATGTATTTATTTAAATAGTTGATATTTACATTTTAGATTGTTTAAAAATTTCTCTTTGACCAATCTCCGTTGAATTTTACCCGTGAGGGTTCTCGGTAGGCTCTCAAGTAGTTGCAGGCCAGCCCTGATGTGATGACTATCCGATACCCTAGCGTTTACAAACTCGATCAACTCGTCCACGTTAATATCGCAATCCTTTTTAGGTACCACGCAAGCGGCTGGATGGAACCTAAAACAATATTCGGTAAATAATCATATTAATCATTTATACCAAACCGCACAAAATACAAATCGAAAAAAAAAAACTAACCAAAACAAATGAAGAAACAAAGAAATAAAAAAGAATTAAAACAAAATTACAAATCATAGAAAACCATTACGTGGGGGTTTAAAAAAAATGTCATGACAATATATTTCCAGTGTTCGATATGCGTTCGGAGCGCGAGCATTGAAGATGCCAAGTTAGATCTTGGTGAAACGTCCGCAGGATTACAGTCGGAGTTCAAGTTCAACAAACGAACGGGTGATATGCCGGAATATATTGTCCTCACATTTTTCCATCCATCTGTATCTGTGATGGGTGTTGGTTTTCTATAGTTGGTTTTCCAAGTGCCCTCGTTTAGTACTTGTGATATGCACATCTAGAAGGGGCAGACTGTTATCCTCTTCAAGTTCTATTGTGAATTTAATCCTCGGATGAATGGAATTCAGATGTTCTAGGAATTTCAAAAGCTTCTCCTTGCCAGAAGGCCATACGTCATGTTGTCTGTAGTTTTGGCTTCAGATTCGTCATCTCTATTGCTTTCTTTTCGAAATAAATCATGAAAAGATTTGCAATCACTGGTGAGAGAGATGATCCCATTACTGCTCCATCTACTTGTTGGTTTATTTTTCCGTTGTACATAAAGTAGGCATTTTTCAGACGGTGTCTTGACAGATCCATTATGTACGGCGGAAGATCTTCATTTTCTTCTGTAAGCAGGAGCGCCTCCTCTACTGGAATGCTCAGATATAGCGATTTGATACGAAGCTTGCCATAATGTCGTCTTTGTCCATCCTGAGAGAACCTAAAATCTGAGTGAAGTGTTCTGAATTTTTGACATATTAGTGTGCCTTTTCCACCATGGGCTGTAGTGCACTGGCCAGATGTTCTTCCAGCTTGCATACTGGTGAGACGCCTATGTCATAAATTCAGACGATTTCACTCAGATTATAGGTTCTCTCCGGATGTCATTAAACTGCATATCTTTTTCCTAACCTCCAATTATTATCAAAAGAACTTAATGCTCATAAAAAAGTTAGATTTTTAGAAAAATTTCCACATTACGGGTTGTTTTTAATGCATAATTATATGGAATTTACAAAATAAACCGCACTAAAGTGTTTCTGGATATTTTCATTTTTTTTACAATACATTGTACCAAATTACCCAGTAAATGATATTTCTACGTTTTGAGATGCTTAACCGTTTTCAAATATTTTTCATTTATTTACCACTTCAATGTTTTTCTTCGTTCTTCGATTTCTTCTAGGCACTAGATTACGATGAGTTTAAATATTTAAAGTAATTAATCCAAAGACTTTGACAAGCACCAGATCAGATAACGAAGTGTCAGGTTCGTAGCGTGTGGTCAGGTTGAAATAAATTAATTTGCTTTTTACGGAAATCTTGATAATTATAAATGATTGATTTCTGTAATTTTCAAAATGATTTTCCACATGTTAGTTAGTTAGTAAAAAACGTCAATAATCAAAATTTGTTTCCAACAAATGAATTAGTGACCAAGTTAGTGAATAAACGTAACATAACGTAAATAATAATATTTT
The DNA here is from genome assembly GCF_029955315.1 of Cylas formicarius. Classification (NCBI taxonomy): domain Eukaryota; kingdom Metazoa; phylum Arthropoda; class Insecta; order Coleoptera; family Brentidae; genus Cylas; species Cylas formicarius. Next base: position 25,337,796 of record NW_026844326.1, on the reverse strand, counting down.
AGACATTTGTCATCAATGTAGGTAGGATTCACAATTTTTATCTACGAAAAAAAAACACTTATTCTCCAATGAGGATATTTTGGTGTTTTAGACTAAAACGTACTGTTAAAAAGGCGTATTCATTAACAAAAGACGAACTTTGACGATTAAAAACCTGGTAAGTACAAATTCTCAGGTCGAGACGCGATTGTGAATGCTTGTGAAGTATTCACAATCCAAAATCTAAATTCTTATTCATATTTTAGGTTAGAAAAATGTAATTTTGGTGTGGTTTTTATTGGGTTGTTGAGCTTTTATTTGACTATTTCATACAATTATTTTTCTTGTCATGTCTTGCCATATGCCTGTTAGCAAAGAAAGCAACCATAATAGCGTCATAGAATAGAAAAAACCCGAATCCAAGTTTATTAAAATTCGTTAAGCCTTTTTGGGAGATATGAACATTTTGTTTAAGCAAATATTTAAAAAGCTCCCACCAATTTATTGGCAAAGATAGGACAAAGTACATTAATCAACAAAGATTTGAATTTGTTTGAGCTTTCAAATAGTTTTGGTTGCTTAAAATAGGCGGATCCTTTTTATATACGTAAAATGGCAATTTTGAGATTTTACAGCAATCTATCAAATGTTTTACGTCTTTCTACGATTTTTCTTTACGAAACGGCAGTGTCATTCGAAAAACTAACATATCAGTTATGCATCGTTCTAAAACAATGTAATACCTGTCTCCATGATGGGGTATCCCGAAAACAACCCCCTCCTGAACGGCGGGATGCTGCAGGAAAACTCTTTCAACGAGAGATGGTGACACGTGAAACGTTCTGTACTTGAATGTCTCACTAATTCTATCCGTGACGTAAACGTATCCATCTTCATCGTAGTACCCGAGATCGCCTTGCTTCAGGAAACCTTCGTCATCGAACGTATCGGGTTTTTCCAGCTTGTAGTATCCGGTAAACAAGTACGGACTTTTTATCAGAATCTCGCCTTGCTGGGCAGGACCTACTGGTGTTCTGGTTTCCACGTCAACGAACTGAGAGATGTGTGGTTTTAACTTAAAAAGTATAGGCGAATGCTACCTCATTTTCTTATGTTTTATATTTTCTGTAGTTTTAAGAGGGCGTATCTTATTCCTACGTGGTTGGTACCTTTAATTGGACATCCGGTACTGGTAACCCAGAAGAGGTTAGTTTCTCCTCGTAGGCTTTCTGGCTGTTGACATCAAAAGCTGCGATACAGTGAGCCTCGCTAGATCCATACACCAAGGTCACCCTGGTGTGCCTCAGGACGGCTCTTACCCTCGCAATCTGTTTAGGATCCATGGTAGCTCCGCCTAGATTAAGAACTTGCAACGAAGAAGTGTCATATTTCGATAGGATGTCTTGGTCTAAATTGGTGATGGAATACGTGAATTCGCCTGACGTGAACGCATAGGTCACCTAAACAACCAAGCTACAGGTCATTTTCAAACTACGCAGTAGATGGCGAGCACCTTATATTTATGAATACACTCGAGGAACCTCTCGCCTGTTATACCAGAACCGACAACTTTCGTTTTTGCCTCCGCGAGACACCAGCCCGTTATCATCGCTCCGGATATCCAGAACAACGACGAAAAGTGCATGCAAACGTCCAGATTATAACCGAAACGCCTAAAAAACCACGTCATCTTATTTTGCATAGAAATCCCGAACGCTTACTCAGAAACGCCGTGCATGCCATACAGCAATGAATAGTGACTCATGCAGATGCCTTTTGGAGTGGAGGTGGTACCGCTACTGAATATTATCACGGCCGTCTGATTTTTCTTTATTTTTACTGGTTGAAAAGAGTCTACTTCATCACTATTGCTACTCAGCATGCTCTCCATAGTCTCGTATTTGTCAGAACGGCCGATGACAATAACTACCGGTACTATCTCGCAGTCTTTCAGGCTTTCTTCTATCAATGGGACGGCATCGTCGACAACGAACAGCACTTTGGGTTCTACGATGTTCAAAGAACGCCTGACGTCGTAATATTGTTGCTTGGGATCTACCGAGGCGATACTAGCGCCGATGAACCAGGCGGCCAGAGCGGGTATTATGTTGTCCGCATTGTTCTTGCAGCATAGCAGAATAACGTCTTCGGCACCTACACCCAACTTTTTCAGTTTCAAGGCGACGGGTACCGACCTGTTTTTCACTTGCTCGAAGGTTTCGTACTTTCCCGTATCAGCGTCAATCTGCGTAACACCAAGTGGCTTAATATAGTATATGGGGCTTCCCCCGATTCGTTAATGTGGTTTTTGTCCATTATTAAGGACTGGAGATAATGCAAATTACATTTTGTAGTAAAAAGGACAGATATATTGTGTTTTTCGGTATATTGTTATATATTATTTTTATGAATTAAGTATTCAAGCAAATATTTTATTTGGAAATCCATATTCATATCTCAACAAAAATAACATGAAAATTGGTAGACAGAACCGTGATAGTACAAAAGAGAATGTAATTGTAATAAGAAGAAAGTGAAAAAGAAAATAGTAACAAACAGTCTATACAACGTAATAAAGAAACTCCAACTCAACTTGCAATGGAATCAAACAAACGAAATACGTAATTTGAATTGAAAAATGGGAAGCGGTCGAAGTTAAGGAAATCTTATTGATTTTTTCAGATTTAATAAGGATGGTTTTTCTTACTGTATATATTAATATCACAATACTTCCTTCTAAAAAAAGAGCTAAAACAGATATAAAAAAATACATACCAATAACGTCATATATTGCTTACAAAAATTTTTACGGATAGTTTTTTAAAGAAACTCCCATCATCAGTTTCAGCTAAGTTTTGAAGAAGCCAACAGGGCAATTGGCGAAAAGTCAGCAGGTTCGATTCAACAACCACCTACGCAGGAGGGATCCAGAAGTTTGGTACGTAGTATTAATGAAAGGACCACCAACGAAATTTGACGGATACCAATATAACGCACAGGCATACCATATACCCCTCCTTTAAGCATTTGTTAAAATAGCTTTCGACACTATAGACCACCGGACTTGTAAAAAACGAATTGAGTAAAAGTAGAATAGACTTCAAAGGTACGCTTTTTATTGTAATATCTAATCAAATCTAACCAAAAATAAACTGATGAAACACTTACTTGGAAAATTTTCTCGCCATTTTTGTGTGCGTTTTCGAAGAAAACTTGACCCAAGCTTTGGTCTCTGGTGCCGCGAGGTCCCCCTTGGGGGCCTTTTAAAATACCCATCACCATTTTATCGTCAACGTCTGTTTGTTTCGCGCGGTTTGAGCGCGAGTATCAACGATATTGACCTCGAATCAACTTCTTTATGCGTTATCTGGTACGCGTGTGATTGGCGACTTACTCAAATTCGTATAGCTTATCTCGTGCAAATTCAAACAAAAACTGGGTATAAATGAAACCAAAAAAAGGCAAGCCAGTTTAATCGAATCGTCGAGCAATTGAAGGCCAACAACAAACAGCTGCTAAAGAACATTGACCATAAGAGAAAACTTATTCGAATCTGTGGTATCCGTAAAGGGCAATTGAAAATACAGAAGAATAAAGTTTAATTAATTTTTTCATCGAATTCACCTGAAAATTGTTTTCGAATTGGACATTTAAAGAATAGCATGTGAATGTAAAAGGAGCTTTAAGTAATCCGGAATATCTATATCTCAAAATCTAACCCTTCTGTAACTAAATTTTCCGAACCACTATCACGTATATACTAAACGTCTAAAAATATCTGTGTCTAAAAATTATGTAGGTGTTACAATTTTACAAAAAGTTAAATTTTGAATTAAGGTTGGTATTCCGACAAGCGTTAAAAAAATTCGATTTCAACTATAGATCATATATACCTATATTACTAAATAAACCAAGGAAAACATAAAAACTTAGACCATGGTGTTAATGACCTTGCCTATTATTATAGTTAAATAAAAAAAATCGTGATAGTATTACAGTTTTGCAAAAAGATCTCTTTGTACAATTAATTCTCAAATTTGTGTATATACAAACAGCTTCAAAAAAAAATCCAACCTGTATGTTTATGACTTAATAATGAAACTTTTAGTCAAAAAAAATTATTGGTTTTAAACTTTCTAAATTGATTTCCTTAGAAGATACAAAATCTTCACTCTAAAATATTAAACGTAAAAACTTCATTATTCTTCATTACAAAAATAATAACAAGTCGTTGTGGCTTCTTCCAATTACAATTTTTTTTATTTTCGTAGCTGTCCAATAACAGAAAAGTACAAAATCTCACCAAAAAAAAACTCAGTGGACTAGTTTAAATTATTCAATACACGCTAAATCAAACTAAGAACTAATTCCAGCTTTTTTTTAAAGTGTGTCAATTGATATACCGTCCTAAGGGTCGTTTAAATGCTCCAAAGCCAAGATTAAATAGGTCAAGATCGGGGTGTAATGTAAATTTATATAAAATGAAAATTATTAGCAGCATTTTTTTTAAATTAATTTACGCTGCAGTACTAAAAATATACGATATTCATTTATGTTATGGGTATTATATTTTTCAAATTTAATTTTTGTTTCATATAAATAGCAAAAAAACAATTATATCGTATAAAGTATTCGATATTTATAGAATTTTTGAACACAACACATATATCATATTATTTAGATATATTATCATATTATCTACACTGCAAATAAATATTTCATTAATTTAAACAGTGTACAATATTAACACTTGATATTATTTAAAAACTCCTCTTTGACGGTTCTCCTTTGAATTTTGCCGGATGGGGTTTTTGGTAATGCCTCTACTATTTTCACGCCGCCTCTAATACGATGACTACCTGACACTCTGGCGTTGACAAACTCGATTAACTCATCCACTTTTATATCCGAATTCTTCTTCGGTACGACGCAAGCTGCAGCGTGGAACCTACAAGAATGGACCGCTAAAAGTATTTCTCAACATTTAAAAATACAAGTAGTACCTATCTATAGGGTGCGGTATCCCGAAAACGACCGCCTGCCTGACAGACGGATGTTGCAGGAATACCTCTTCAATAAGAGATGGCGACACGTGAAACGTTCTGTACTTGAACGTCTCGCTTATTCTGTCCGTGATGTAGATGTATCCGTCATCGTCGTAGTACCCCAGATCGCCCTGTCTGAGGAAACCTTCGTCGTCGAACGACTCGGGCTTCTCCATTTTGTAGTACCCGCTCAACATGTATGGGGTTCTAATCAGCAATTCCCCTTGCTGATTAGGACCTACCGGCTTTCTGGTCTCCACATCTATAAACTGTGATTGATTCAACCGGCATCATCTAAGTCTATGGCAGCACCAAGTCTTACCTTTAACTCTACGTCGGGTAGTGGTGTTCCGGACGACGACACCTTCTCTAGATACGCTTTGGTCTGGGTGTGATCAAACGCTATCGCGTAATTCACCTCACTGGTGCCGAAAAGCAGAGCCACGTGGGTGTGTTTCAGCAAATTCCTGAGCCTCAGTAAGTGTTGCGGGGCGATAGTGGATCCTCCGATATGGTATGAATACAAGGAAGACGTGTCGTACTTGCTTACCACTTCCGGATCGAGGTCAGTGAGTGAGTACGATACAATATTTGAGCTAAAGATGTAGCTTATCTGGAAAGCGTACTTGCATTAACATGATGATGTTTGGTGGTCCGCGTGCGCACTTTATACTTTTCAATGAGCTGCAACAGTCTTTCTCCCTCCATGTTGGATCCAATAACCTTGGGAATGGCCTCCAATACGCACCAGCCGGTCATCATGACGGCGGACGCCCAGTACATCGAAGAGAAGTGGATCAGCACGCGGTTTTTCAAGCTGTTGTGTCTAAAACATGCCCATCTTATTTCAACCAGCTTAATAAGATGCACCTCTTTTACTCCTTCAAACCACGAGCACCGTATAGCAAGGAATAGTGACTGATGCAGATGCCTTTCGGTACCGACGTGGTTCCACTGCTGAACATGATGACCGCGACGTCATCGCCGGTAACTTCAGCCAGTTTGAAATCGCAAATGTCAGCTCGTTCTATTTCCGCCATGGTTTTATACTTTGCGGATTTTCCTATGACTATAATACGGGGAAAAATATCCGAACCGACAAGACTGTCTTCCACCAGGCGCAGGGAGTCTTCTACGACGAATACGACTTTGGGTTCCACGATAGCCAGACATCGTTTCACATCGGGAACTTCCTGCTTGGGGTCCACCGAGGCGACGCGAGCGCCGATATACCACGCGGCCAGCGCTGGAACTATGTTGTCGGAGTTGTTTTTGCAGCACAGCATCACCACGTCTTGGGGATTCACTCCTAACTCCCGCAAACTCACCGCGATTGGCACGGACCTTTGCTTTAAGGCCGCAAAGGTGTCTTGGGACTCAGCGTCAGCGTCGATCTAAAATTAGTTATTTCTCTCCATTCCTTACAATAGCGCTTCTCTTATTTAGAAAAAAATCTAACGTTTAACGTATTGTTATTTTAGTTTTTCGAGTTAGTTACTTAATTAATTTATATTTTTTCATTTTACCTACTATATCACCAACACGGAACACGAGACAAGTAGCAATACCTGGAAAATTTTATCTCCATTTTTCTCAGCCTGTTCTAAGAAAACCGCACCCAGACTTTTGCTTCTGTCTTTCAGAGACGTGCCCTTTTTACCCCTTACGATACCACGTAGCATAATTGAAAACTTTTATCGGAAACCACCAGTACCGGTAAAATGAGAATGTTTTCCATTTCTCCTCGTATTTATGCATTGCATAACAACTCCAGTGCCAGACTTGCTGAATGAATGAAATACTGAATTGGACGTATGCGGGATAGGGATTCGCTTGAATGCGGACCTGGCATTTAAGGCGCAATTATCCCATCGACCTTGCTCTTGTTCAAATGAGAGGCCGATCGAGGCTTACGATTAGACGCCACGCGCTCGTAGAGGTCGGTTTCATCACAAGAGAAAAAAAATCGAAAAAAAAAACAACATTTTAAAAATGTTATTTTGATATTTTTTTTGCTCTTTCAATTGGATAAAAAATGATACATAACTCGACTTTTATGGCAGCTAATGGACAATTCTTTCGGAAAATAAAATGATATAGTAATGGTGTTCAGTCAAATCTCCAGTAATGCCAGTGAGAAAAACAAATTTCAATCGGAAATCTCATTTAAAAATATGAAGTCTCGATTCTGCCATGGTTTACCTTCTTCTATTTTCTGTGTTTCTTTTCCTCAGGAAAATTCATTTCCTTCACTTTTTCCACAATTTCTTCTTGTGCATGGGTGAAATAAAATCGTCTTTTTCATTTCAGACATTATTTTGTCAAGGGATGGTCAGCTCTCCATCTACCTGCCATTCTCGGGAAACTTAACAATCATAACATTACTACGCCTATACGGCTAAATTTGACAGTTCAGATTTTAAAATATGTATAACCAAACGTTTTAAGAAACAGAGCATAGCTCTGATTTGATGAGACTCGGTTGCAAATTAAGGAACTTCATCCAAACCCACTGCAATGCAATTTGATCATAGCTGAGTGAGTCAAGCGACCAGTGGCGTACTTCAGGATTAGTATGCGAAACGAGAAGAGAAAAAGTGTAAAGAATACGATATTCTTTCGTTCAGTTCGCCTGACGTAGAAAATAATTCGAATAGGTACCAATTCCCGACCTCTCACAAGTATATCCAAGTAACATTTTTAATTACTTCAACTTCACTTCATTTATATACAAGGTTTATAGTGCTTATAACAATGATCCACGGTAATTTAGGTTTATGGTTGGGAAATACTGGTGATTTTACAAAACCTTTAGTTCCCAGCCTTTTTAAGTTGTAAAACGGCCCGCAAAAGATATAGAACATATTTCAAAATTTTTGGTAACTTGTCAGCTACCTAGTGAAATTCACAGTTCGAGGTTTGGACTGTTTGGCCTTTTGGAAGGCTTTAGCATTTAGGACTTTTCTCCTTTACATTGGAATCATAATGAATCATTTGAAAATCTTTGCGAGGAAAAGAGCAATGCAATAAATTTTGCACCAGTACGTAAGCTAATGCGAAAAACATAACGAACATAGAAAATTTCCTTTTCCTCTGTCAGAAGATCAAAAAACAAAAACAGTTGATTTCTATGAAAACAAAACAAAGTTGTAGATTTACAATTTATAGGTGGTCGCCTTATGGATCAGATTAACATTCTTAAAAAACATATCAAAATATTTTGAAAACCCAGTTAACTCATCTTATTTAAATATTTTTTTGTTCTTATTATATGGAAGATTCTGAAAAGTCTACACAGTGGATGAAATTAAGTCAAAATTAGTTAAGATAAAGATACACTCTTTACATTTGGACAAAATTAAAATTAAATTAATTAACAAGTGGTTTATTTTTAAATAAAAATCATCAAGCTATGTGTTATGTCGAACAAGATAAACAGTAAAATCCTTTAGAGAATAAATAATATAATTTTATGCCTAGGTAGGCACCTGGAGTAAGATAATTACATTATATCAGTTGATTCTGTTGATTTCAACTTCTATTCTACCCGTTGATTATTATTTTTTCTTATTTCTGATATACGTTAAATTTTCATTTGTATTTTTAATATTTCACATCCTTTTTTTGCTTTCTTCCTTTTAGCATTCTTGATAACACTTTTGAACAAGTCTTCACATTGTTTTAAGCTAAACTGCTCCAGCTTTATCGATAATGAGGTGAAATGTTTTGACTAAATTGGTAGATGTTTTAAAACACATTTCGTGTCCTTGTTCTCCGCTTCCCCCTTGTGATTTGAATGGGCTTAACATAATCAAATAATAATCTGTTTTTAATCTACACACTTTTTTTTGTTTGTTGGTCAAGACAAAACATTTTTAAGTTCCCATGAACACAGCACGACTTTAAAGAATTGTGTGTCAAGTTCTGGTTCCTAGGTAAAAACTACTTAAAAAATTTGTGCAATTGCATTGCAAATAAACCAAAAAGACGTGGTCTTTACCTCTGAATTTATATAATGGAGAGTACCACTGGCTTTGCTAATGGGTCTTGCCAGGTGAGTTTTATAAAGGTTTCGTCAAATAATTTCCTACTATTGGTTGGTAGTCTTCAGTTATGTAAATTAGAAATAAAAGTTATATAAATTACTTATACTTATACCTTGCTAAGTCTAACATAAAACTATAAATGTTACTTGGGTATAGTGCCGACAGAATTAAATTTATTTCCATTGTGTCAATCAGTTTTAGTGAATTATTAAAATCAACATCGAACCACAGTGCCCTAGAAATCGGAGAGAATATTGTGAGCCGTCACTCAATATAGAGATAAATTATTGCCAGACCAAGTTTTCCTCAAACAGCTTAACATTCTGCTAAAAGGAAACCACCAGTCGAGATTGCGTTTACATAATCTGCTTTATTTAATTTCCACACATTTGTTGAGCGTTTAATCTTTGCGCCAACAACAGATTGCGAAAGCTACGACACAACTTTTATCTCCAATAAATAAATAATACCAACGATGATTCAGTAGAAATATTAAAATTTACTAATTTATTAAGGTCAACTTCGTAAGGCTTCTCAATTAAACTAACCAAAACTAATTTTGTCTTTATTTATGTATTTGAACAAATTTTTCAATCTTCTACGAAAAGATCTCTGATAGCTCTTCTTCGAACTTTCCCGGTAGGTGTTCTGGGTATTTCATCGACGATCTTGATGCCGGCTCTGATGTGATGGTTGTCGGGCATCTTGCTGTTAACGAAAAGCACTAGTTCCTCCAAATCAACTTGGACACCTTCATTAACCACGATACAAGCCGCTGGTCGAGCCCTGCGGATCACCATTCAACATCATTTTGCTAGAGATAGAGGGAACCTACGTGTCTATGGGGTGAGGAACTCCAATCACCACGGCTTCCTTAACCGAAGGATGAGTCATCAAAACGTTCTCGATCAACGAAGGCGACACTTGGTCCTTGAGATACTTAAAAGTCTCGTTGACTCTATCCCTAACATAGATATACCCGTCTTCGTCGTAGTACCCCAAATCGCCTTGTTTTAAAAACCCTTCGTTGTCATAGCTGTCAGGCTTATTTAAATGGTAATACCCGGACATGATGTACGGGTTCCTTACCAGTATTTCACCCTGCTGGTTGGGTCCTAACAACTCTGAAGTTTCCACGTCTACAACCTAACGCGACGTTGGAAACCTCTCGGTTTATTTGCGAACAACTAGGACCCACCTTTAGTTCTATGTCAGGAAGAAGGGTGCCGGACGAGGAGACTTTCGCGTCGTATGCCTTTTCATCGGTAAAATCAAAAGTGGAGATTGTGTTGGCTTCAGTAGAACCGTAAATCAAAGCCACTTTGACCCCCGGAAGCAGTTCTCTTAATTTTAAGATTTGGCGGGGCTCTACTGGTGAACCGCCTATCAGGAAGGAATATAACGAGGACAAGTCGTACTTGCTGATGATGTCGCGTCCTAAACTCGTAATCTCGTACGAAAACATGTTGGACGTAAAAAAAGACGTAACCTGAAACAAACCCGTTTAACTTTTGAGGAGCTCCGTAGAGGCAGGTTTGCCTTGTATTTGTCGACGATCTGTAGAAACCTCTGAGCGTCGATGTCGGTACCAACGACTACTTTATAGCCTTGCGCAATGGACAGCGCTGTGGCTATGACGTATACTCCCCAATATAACGAGGAACGATGGAGAAAGACGTCGGGCTTAAAGGCATTGTGCCTACGAGAGCTTGGAGGTAGTGCAGTAGCGATAAGAATGGAGGACTTACTCCACAGTGCCGGTCCACCCATACAAGACGGCATAGTGGCTAACACATATACCTTTAGGAGTCGAAGTGGTGCCGCTGCTGAATGATATCAACGCAATATGATCTCCCGTCAAAGCCAGAGGCCGAAAGTTGTCCTCTTCAGGGATCTTTTCCTCCATGTCCGCCATAGTTTTGTAGACGTTGGATTTTCCGATCACCACGATAGCGGGTGAATAACTGTAGAGCTTGAGACTTTGCTGAATTAAATCTAACGCGTCTTCCACTACAAAGATAACTTTAGGCTCCACGAGACCTAGGATATGATCTACATCGAAGCTTGTTTGCTTGGGGTCTGCCGAAGCCACGTAGGCTCCGAGGTAAAACGACGCTAGCAAAGGAACTATGTTGTCTAAGTTGTTCTTGCAGCAGATTAGCACCACGTCTTTGGATTCGATGCCTAGTTTTCTAAGCTCGATGGCAACACGTACCGAGCGTGTTTTGACTTCTCGGTAAGTTTCCATTTTGTCTGTATCGGCGTCTATCTACATTTAGGAGGAAAATTGTGAAATTTTGAAATGAATAATTTGTAGTTTCTTCAATACTTACCTGGAAAATTTGGTCGCCAATCTTCTCTGCCTGTTCGAAGAATAGCTGCCCCATGCCCATGTTCCTGTCTTTAGGCACGGAGCTTTTTTTGCCATATAAGATTTTACCGGACATTTTTAATTGCAGTGAACTGTACCAATTTGGTTTACTAATTAAGCATTACGTTTTGAAGTCACACCTATTGTTTAATTTTTATCTGTTTATTAATGATAAAATTTAGCTACTTTGCTGCTTTATCTTGTTATTTAAACGAGTGTGTTTTGCTGATATCAATACTTTGTTGCTAACTTCAAGTCTGATTCCTGTTTTATATGTTGTTCACATAGATTACAATATGCGATATTTGTGACGTCCGCAAACGCGATTACGCAAAATTTCTTCAGTGACGTCATAAGACAGTAAATATTATACATCTTACAATTTTTTTCCATTGCTCAATCAAATAATTAATCTTTTTGTATTCTTTTAGGGCCATCGCGTTGTGACAACTCATGAAATTGGAGGCATTTATTGTTATCTTTTCATTTACAATTTCTTTTAATAATTTACAACCTTTAATTTTGCGATTTTAAAAAATCCTCTTTGACCGTTCTCCTTTGAATTTTGCCGGTGGGAGTTTTCGGCAAAACGCCGACCATTTTCACCCCACCCCTGATTTGATGACTGTCCGATACCCTAGCGTTGACAAAGTCGATCAACTCGTCGACGTCGATATCGGAATCCTTCTTGGGTACCACGCAAGCGGCAGGATGAAACCTGTAAGGAAGAATGTGTAAATGCATTTTCTCAGCGGTTAAGGTATAAGTAATACATATCAACAGGATGCGCAACTCCGAACACGACCGCCTCCCTGACCGAAGGATGCTGCAGGAAAACTTCTTCAATTAGAGATGGCGACACGTGGAACGTTCTGTACTTGAACGTCTCGCTAATTCGGTCCGTGATGTAGATGTAGCCGTCATCGTCGTAATATCCCAGATCGCCCTGTTTGAGGAAACCTTCGTCGTCGAACGAATCGGGCTTCTCCAGCTTGTAGAACCCGCTCAACATATAAGGCGTTCTAATCAGCATCTCCCCTTGCTGGTTGGGCCCAACCGGCTCTCTAGTGTCCACGTCTACAAACTGCCAGTGATTGAACATTGATTCGCGTCTGTAGATGCATCGGTCTTGCCTTCAACTCTACGTCGGGCAGCGGTGTTCCGGAAGACGACACCTTTTCTAGATACGCCTTGGCGTTGGTGTGGTCGAACGCTATCGCGTAATTCACCTCACTGGTGCCGAAAGTCATGGCGACGTTAGTGTGCTTGAGCAATTTTCGGAGTCTTAGTAGTTGTTGCGGGTCCATGGTGGATCCACCCATGTGGTACGAGTACAAGGAAGACGTGTCGTACTTGTTTACGATTTCCGGATCGAGATCCGTGAGTAAGTACGACAGGGTGCCCGAGCTGAAGATATAGCTAATCTGGAAAAAATACTCGCGTGAGAGTGATGCACTTTGGTCATTCGGACGATCTTACTTTGTACTTTTCGATGAGCTGTAACAGTCTCTCTCCGTCGATGCGAGATCCAATCACCTTGGGAATGACGTCTAACATGCACAAACCTGACAACATGACGGCGGACGCCCAGTAGGTGGAAGTGAAGTGCATCAGCATGCTAGGTTTCAGGCTGTTGTGTCTAAAACGCGTCAATTAATTTTGGTTAAAATTAGGAAAGCTCGACAAATTTACTCCACCAAACCGCGAGCGCCGTATAAAAGTGAATAGTGACTGATACATATGCCCTTTGGTACCGACGTGGTTCCGCTGCTGAACAAGATTACCGCGACGTCATCGCCGGTAACTTTAGCCAGTTTGAAATCGCTAATGTCAGCTCGTTCCATTTCCGCCATGGTTTTGTACTTTGCGGATTTTCCTATGACTATAATACGGGGAGAAATATCCGAACCGACAAGACTGTCTTCCACCAGGCGCAGGGAGTCTTCTACGACGAATACGACTTTGGGTTCCACGATAGCCAGACATATTTTGACGTCAGAAACTTCTTGCTTCGGGTCAACCGAGGCGACGCGTGCGCCGATATACCACGCGGCCAAAGCTGGAACTATGTTGTCGGAGTTGTTTTTGCAGCACAGCATCACCACGTCTTGAGAATTCACTCCCAACTCCCGCAAACTCACCGCGATTGGCACCGACCTCTTCTTTAAGGCCGCGAAAGTGTCGTGAGAGTCAGTGTCTGCGTCGATCTGGCGTTATTCATTATTTTTTATTAGCAAAATATTCTATCTAAAATTCATACCTGGAATATTTTGTCGCCATTTTTCTCAGCCTGTTCTAGAAAAACACCGCCCAAAGTTTTGCTCTTATCTTTCGGCAAAGTGCTTTTTTTACCCCTCACGATACCCCGCACCATATTTAGCGTCGATCGTGAACCACCAGCGAATTTCGATGCGTGTGTGCGATTTGTCAGAAAATATCTTATGTAATCTAATTGATGTTTGCTTCCTCGGCACTCGAAGTCAGTGACGGACTCAAAACTCAAAACCCAATATTTAAAAAACGACATGAAAAGCGCGGGAATGGTCGGGACGTCGTTATTTTCAGGTTATATTCCCACAATTATATTAGTTACTTTATTTTTGGCTCGTGTAAAAAGTATTCAATCTACGCCAGTTTGTACTTTTGGTTAGTGTGCTTTACATGATAATAATGGAAGCAACACAAAACCAATACAAATCGTGCCATCGCGTTTGAATACAACCCGTAAAACGCCATATAAACTTCTTCGTCTACCAGAAAATAAAAACCGGGCGTTTCTTGTTAACATTTTTAACTTTTGGAACTTGTATCCATTCTAGTGCATTATCCATAGGAATGACTTGCTGATCTATAACTTTAAATTATCAGTGCCAAAATCAAATCAAAATCAAAATTTAGGTTTCCACTAGTTTAAAAAAAAATTTCTCGTTTTTTTCTCATTTTATTTGATATACCATTTGAATTTTAAAAACTAGAAAACTTTAAGCTAATGAACTTTAAACCTTTTAAAACACCGGCTTCGGTTATTTTCACTTTCTTTTTGATACACAAGAAAACAAAAGCAAGGGACATGATCATTTAATTAGCATAAACGTACTTTTAAAGGCAATATTTTTCAAAATAAAGTTTTGCTCAAGTTCCCGATTGTTGGTATTGAAACTCCAATATTTAATCCCGGTACGACCCTGCGATTTAAATTCGCCTTATCATTAGCAGAAAACGGTTTTGATTTCGTTAAAGGCGGCCGAAAACAAAGATAAGATATTAATTGCCGTAGGTGAAATACAGTATTGAAGAAAGACAACAAATGATTGCATAAATTAAATCAAGGAAATATGAAAAAGCCAAGAAATTGTTATTGCTGCAGGATACCAGTTTGCAGCAGGATGAAAGGTTATCTATCTGAATAGAAACGGAATATGGGTTTCAAAACACATTTGAAAATTGCATCTCATTTCAAATTTCTTCATGTATATTTTGGGTTAGTTTTGGGTTATTATATGAGTCCCTTTTTTTTTATTAGATAAAATTAATTAATTAAATTGAATTAAATAAAATCCGGTTGCCTTTTTATCAATGACTTAAATTAATATCTATTTTATTCTATCGGTTGCCCGTGAAATAAAGAAACGAGTATTTATTCTTTTCCGAATTCTTATCTTCATGTTTCGCGTAAATGATTGTGGAAAACCAATAGAAAGAAAAACTGCTTTTCGATATGGAATTTGTCTGGGCCTTTTTCAACATTCGGATTTTGTTTCTCTTGCGCACTTTGTCTTGTAATCCGAAGGAATAAAAAAATGCCACGTTGGTATTTTGTATGCAATCCATGTTATCGACAAGGCGTCACGGGGACTTCATTGTATTTGATAGTCATATAAACTTAGGTGAAATTAAGATAAAAATTTTGGGTTGTACAAATTTAAGGCTCAACTATAATTAACTAAGACTTAAATACTTTTGGAATGTCCATGCGTACAACTAGATAAGACTTATTTATACAATATTACTATTAAATTAAAATTTAAAAAATTGATATCAAACTCTTGGATTTTTTGAGGACCTATCTTTTGCCTAAATGAGTCAAACGAGTCTGTTTTATTAAATATATTATTTTAAAGGTCTATGTCATACATGTTATATCATTCTTGTACCTGGAGTGTCCTTGTTCTCATAGGATAATTAAAATGTCAAAAATCCAAATCTGTTTTTGTTAAAAATATTTATTAACCTGCAAGCACCCTCAATATAAAAATTTTATTTCGCGGCACTGTACAGTTCCAAACGACATACGTGATAATCATAAAAAATCTGATTACTGATATATGCAAAATATGCGGCCTAATTAATGTTATTTACAAAATAAAGCTGGTGTGCAGTTCATATACATATATATTCTCAGTTCCTGCTTGATATTTATATAAAAATGAACGGGCTCTAGACCGCCAATAACATATTACGTTATTATCTGAATAGGTGCTATGGGATACGAAAGGTGAGCTAGATTCAACTTGCTTCTACCTCACCTTGAAATATAACCTGAGTGCCAACATTCGTTTGATAATCATATATACATAGATATAGAGGTTCCACACTTGCACAGGAGAACTGAACTATTTATTCCTGCTGCTGTGCTCCTGCTCGAGATTGATGTACTGCCGGACCAGCCTGGATATCTCGTGGGCCTGCTCAGTCTGCAGCCTCGTCACCCGCTGCTGAAGCAGGTTACCGCACTTCATATCCAAGAATAGGGCTCCGTCCTCAGACCTGACCTTCCTTGTGCTGATCACTTCCGCGAACGGCCAATGTTGAAGAGTCTCGTGGGTGTTCATATCGAGGAAATGGACTCCGCCTCTGTTTAGAGCCAGGATATGTTCCTGCCAGTGTTCCGGCTCACCCACCACACGCTTGACAGCGAAAAATGAGCTTCCTGCAACAAAAATTTATTCTTTAGCAGCAGTACGCCTTAATGGCACGTGGTGTTTACCGAACAGAGGCCAGCTACTGAGAACCTGCAAAACCCTATGCTTGGCTCTGGAAACTGACAAACCGACCGCTTGGCCCCAACTGGTTTGCACTAGAGCCAACCATTGCGGCGGTCTCGGCTCCCTCAACCCCAAGACGGGTTTGGGTAGCAAAAATTTAACCTCTTTTAAGTTGGGAGAGTGCCCCAAGTCCGCAGCCCTGTGCAGCAATGCCGCTACTAGAGCCATATCTCTGACAACGCTCGGTGGTAGATTGGGGTTGCCCAGTCTCAAGAGGAGACCCTCGAGGTAGTCGGGGGCCACTTGGTTGAACAGTACTTCGGTGTAAAGAGGACTAGCATCGTGCTTTAGCGGGTGATACCACACGGAGCGGCAGAATATTAAATAGAACGGTTGACCAGCCTTGTGAAGCTCCGTGGTGACGTCCAAGATGTATTCGTCAGATGCCAAAGGCATGGTAAAAGCGTCGCCTTGAACTATGCAATACAGGCTGAACTCTTGCTGCTCGGCCTCGCTGCTGATTCCAATGAGCCCGCAGAGTTCCTGGATAACGTCGGCTACTACGGTACTGCATCGGGTGTTCACCACCCTCTCGGCCCCACCCGGTAGACGGTAGATCTGTCTTCTGGCACTCCTGCCTGCGCTAACGGCGGTCACTTCTTCTACCGAAGGTACGTTCTTCCTGCCGCCGCACCGTTGGGTTTTCCTTAGGTTGCTGAGACACACGGCAGCAGTACCGTGGCAGATTCTCCTCCTGTCATTGGCCGCGCTGGTAAGATGTTCCATTAGATACGGTAGGAGGTTATCGGAACAGGCAAAGTATGCTGCTACTATGGATAGCAACCTCCATGCTCTGAAATAAAAAAGATTAGATCTGAACTGATCAGTGCTGAGTATGGACTAACCTTTGGCTGGACTCTGGCGACTCGGATTTGTTGCTGGTGGTCTGTTTCATTAGCTGGCAGTAGACTTCGTCGCGTAGCTGAGCGTACTTGTGGCAGTGCTGCGAAAGATATTTGATCTACTTGAACATGGTAAATCATCACACACGTACTCGGAAGTACCGGATAGCTCTGTTAGGAGTTTTAGTGTGTCTATAGTGTGAAAATTAATCTACGCAAGCGAGTTTACAGAGAGCGAGAGTGGTGATACAGAGTTTTAGAAGGTGTACAAGTGGCCTATAGCGGCAATGAATCATGTTTACCATGAGGACGGTATAGACGCATTTGACCTCCGACATGTCCGGGGTGAGGGGTTGGTCTCCGCAGTACCTCAGGATGCAGTCGAAGCATTCGATCGCCAGAGGCGTGAGTTCGGGGTCGTCCAAACGTAGCAGCGGACCCTCTATAGCGTTGCCCTGCCATTTGATGACGTCAGTTTGCTGTTTCCACGTCCACTCTTTGCCCTTTTGCTTCGACTTCGGCTGCGGGTCCATCCTTTGATGTTCAGCGCTGCGGGACAGAGATAGATAGATTTTTCTTCTTTTATTGGAAGCACGATAAAAATATTTTATGGGCGGATTTGATGATTACCTTGACAATGGCAATAAAATTTCAATGTTTATTTTTGGTTAATGATTATTACGGTGTCTATTTGATGAGTATAGTGTCGCCTCTTTTTTATATTTAAAGCGAAAATGTTATACGTGATAATTACGATAACAATTATTATTGATTAGACATTGAAAGTAAGCAATAAGTAAGCTGGAAGCGTTTGAGATGTGGGTGTATCGCAGAGTATTAAGGATAAGAAAAGAAAAACTACCTATCGGTCATCTTATGAGACGTAATAAATACAACTTCCTTCAACTCATAACAGAAGGTAAGATCGAGGGAAAACGCGGTCCCGGAAGTCGACAATGCTCTTGGCTGACGATCAGAGACTCACATTACTAAGGAGAACACAAAATAGAGATAACTTGCAATAATTATTGCAGATCTTCATTGAATGGAGATGGCACTTTAAGAAGAGGAATTGAACCTTTACATTTCAATAAAATTATTGCCGTTTATTTAGCTGAAATACAGATAACTGTAAAGCAGATATTGATTCCATAATAATATAAACAATTATCTTTGTGAATTAGAGATTGGTTTATTTTTTTTAAATGTGGGTTTACAAGGTTGCTACAAAGGTATTCAAAATTTTGTGCAGTCCTTTGTAGTAAATTTATAAAGATGTGTAAAAATTATCAATAAAAATTCGTTATTAAATTATATTTAAGTTAGGATATATCACACGTTTTATTTTTGGGTCTATAGTTCAGATTTTTGGTCAATTATAATATAAAATAGATGAGGAATATAAAGCTACAATAAAAAACTATAAGAAATAAAAGTTCTATAAAGCTCTGTTCTAATTCATTCTTTTTTTAAGTAGATCTCCTAAATTAATGGCTTAGCAAATACCCAACAGCCGGGTACTTCGAACATTTAAATGAAAACGAAAGTGCAATTGCGCGAAGAATCTGTTAACAATCGATAGGGAAAAAACAATACAAATCGTTCTTGAGAAACTTTCGCTTATTAAGTATAAGAGTTTTATGGGAAATTTTAATGCAAAACAGATATCGCGATCGCTTGAGAACGAGCAACGCACTTACCAAGAAGCCATCGATTCATTTCTGAAATTTTCAGATGGATGCTTTCAAATCGTGAATTTTTATTGATATTTTTACTGGTGGAATAAGCATTTGATTATCAGCTTACTCTCTTCGCGTTTTCATTAGAGATTTACGTGTTCTAATTTTGAATCGATGGATGTCATACGTCAACTGCCCACCGGCTGGTAGCACGGCTGTCCGTCCATAGGAAAACTGTTGATTACAATCGAAAAAAAAAAAGAGAATAAAAATAAGATGTATGATTTTGCTGGCTACAAATATTACGCGTCTCTCTTGCGTCGATGCTGCAAGGTATAAGTTGTCTTGCAGTATACTCGAATTGCTTCACGAAACGTTCACCCAAAAACACGTCATCGCGGGCGCGCAAAAACCCCAAACCGACCGAACTTCATCTGAATTAGACGATTCCCACGGTGCCGCGTCGTCGACGACAAAAATCGCCCATTTTAAACCGAAAAGCGGCGAATTAACATGCTTTCTAGTTTTCAACAACGCGCGCCCGTTTCACCGGACTTCACTCAAATATGGCCGTGTATAATGCGCTATTATAAAAATCCTCGACAACCGTGAAGAGTATACTACGAGCCAGTTGTTTTTTTCAATTGCCTCTCCGGCCTTGGTAGCTTCCTTGGCGCGTGAAGCTTTGGTTTGTTTTTTTTTTTATTTACAATCCTTTCCATAAAGATGGAAATTCCCAAGGGTTTCCACCAGTTCGTAGATCGATCAAACATTTTATCTACCAGAGCACAGCATCAATATTTTCAAAATCTGCGACAGTGATGTACAGCTCAAAGTATTTATAGTATATTATGCAACCAGTGCGATAAACGGCACTTGACTCACGACACGGCACGGGCGGAGCGAGTGTTTAATAAACAAGTGACTTAAAAAGTTTACCGAACGTGTTGGATACTTTTTCTACGACCATTAATTTTTGGGTACATTTTCGCAAAACAACACGATTACATTCACTGACATGACTGTCAGAATTGACAAACGTCAAAATTCAAAACGTGGGCAATATCTCCGAAAACATCTATCGCTGAATAAAGGGATAGATAGTCACTATAATAATAGTAAAGTCATGTAGAGGGTTTGTCATTCCACAAACTACAAAGCCATTCCTTGCGCAGAGTCTTGAATTTTTCATGGAGACACAGTCTAATGACGTAAGCAAAAATTCATTGATTATTTGTTGTGTGTTGACTCAATTTTAGTCATAAGCTCAAAATGATTCCTGCTTGAGATTGAGAAACTACTCCTCTAATAAATCAATTTGCCAAAAAAAAAAAACGTTTTTTTTTGTATTTTGAATGCTAACCGAATCATTATTTGCTACTTACTCGGCAAGTTGCCTGAAGTTCTGCATAGCGAACTGCATAAGAGAATATTTGCCTGTGGGCGGCAGGGGACTGCTGGGGGATCTGGTGCCGTCCCTACTGTCGGCATACGATATTTTGCGACTTGGAGAATTGTCCCTCAGCGGCTTCACCTGGATGCTGCCAGGGACGACGTCTAAACGATCAACTGGAGGTGACCTCGAGCGTTGTTGAGCTTTCGCTTGGACCTGGAAAGGGAATCCGAATCACGGAGTTGCTAAAACACACTTCTGTTCCTACTGATGGAATATAAGCAAAAATTAATTTCTTTGTTTTAGATAGATAGTCAATGCGGCGAAAATCTCCGAAAACATCCGATTGCTCCCAAACTCGGTAATATCCCGGAAAAGTCCGAAGGTTCTCGCATCCATGGGACAAGAAATTCACGCGGTAAAGTGAAGCACGCTAGATCGGTGTATAATTGCATGATAGATTTTACAGAAACGAGTAAAACAAACCATTTTACTGCTCCTTAAGTTGTTTTATGAATAAGAATAATAAAGAACCATGGAAATGTATCAAGGGAGTTTTACGATATCTAAGAGTGACAGAAAAATGCAAGAGGATGTTTATTTAAATTATTTAAAAATTTTACTACATCTTGGAGCACAAAACGTCAAAATTCAGTAGCAGATTCATCAACAGAAGCTGAGTATATGGGTGTGTTTGAAGCTGTTAAAGGCTAAATTTGGCCCAAATCTTTAGCAACATAGTCAATTGGTTATCATATTTCCACGGGTAATATGTTAACGGAACAATTACCGTCTCCCTGCAATGTAGAAGTGCGTTAGGTTTAGACCAATAATTTATTGATCTGACTAGGTTTTCCTCTGTTTTCCTGAGCCAAGCAACCAAATTTATTATTTTTCCCCAGACTTTCATAAGAAGGAACTTGATTATAATTGTATTTCCTTAATATTGATGTACAACATTTATGTAAAGTTTAAAATTAATTTCGTTATGAATGTTTGCTTAAGAAACATTTGAAATTATAACTATCAAAATCCGCTGGGGAATATTTTAGCCCATACCCTTCAGCTACTTCGTTTCTTTTTCTCAAATTCAAGGATAACCAAAAGGCGTATTTGCCAAAAATCGTATAGACATGGGCTGTATTAGATTTTTCTTAAAAATATGAGGGAACTCATGCTGATGGTAATATTGTTAATTGTTGACGGACCAATTAAGGATGTCTTATGTTAATTGAATAAATAAATGGATATAAAATTACAGTTTTTATTCAGTGTTCTTTATGAGAAACATCTGTTGTGAAAAATTTTTTAGAGTTCGTTTGGAGGTGCATTGAGGATTTCATAACAACTTATTTTCGCCGTAAAATAGTAATCTAGTAAACAAATCGGAAAAATAACATACTCGAAACTCAATCGCGGTTAACCCAAATCAAACCGTTACGCCATGAAATTAATTAATAAATCTACTACACTAGGTAGTTTCCAGCGAAGCCTAATAATGGCCACACGGGCCAGTGAAGAAATAACACGAGTTGCTAGAGCGGAATACTGTAGAATTGGGCTTGAATTGCTTTTGAAAACATGCTAATTGCATATCTTTTTCCTGATGATATTGGTGTGCCCCAGGGCTGTGTATTCGGACCGCTGATATTCGCGAATCGCCATACTTAGTGAAGCAACAAGGAAAAAGAAAGCACCTTAATATTAAATATTGCTCAACTAATCTGTATCTAGGACAGATGCGGCGTACGGAGGAATCGATTACGGTTATTATAATATCAGAACCAAGCTGTTTATTAGCCTAAAACTGAAGCTTCCATAAAATGATACGCTAGCAGAAATGCAAAAAATTGAAGGCTATGATTCCTTGTTTAAAATAAAGGGCTTGTTATAAAAATGTTGTTTGTTGTTGTTGAATAGAAAAAAAAATTGGTAAAATAAATAAATAAATAAATAAGAACTAAAAGTAAAGATTTTCACAAAATTATATATTTTTACATGACAATTGTTTCCGTCTTTATTAAATGTTTATCAAACATTTGATATGTAATTTCGTGAAAATCTGTACTTTCAGTTCTTACTTGTTTTGTTAAATGGATTTTCATCAACTAAAAGCCACGTCAGTTCAATAATTTTTGGGTGCTGTCGAACATTTATCAATTATCTTCTTAACAATAACATTTTAATAATAAATAATAAAGGTTTCAGAATCTGATTGTCTGAATCTGATCTGATTATGCTTATATACATTATTAAAAGAAAACAAGACACTTAGGGCAAAATAAAAATATAATGTTTATAGTAAGTGCTGAAAATGCAATTATCAGATTTCTTAATTCATCAATATCTTGTATTGAGATAGTGCAAACTAATTATATACTAATTCAAAGGATTGAAATCTGAGGATCGAGGCGACCAATGCTAAGGCCCACCTTTTAAAAAAACGCTAGTAATACTATATAATAATAAAAAATAAAAAAACTTTTCCTCCATAGCTGCGATATCTCTTTAATCGCTGGCGTGTATATAATAAACGACCTTTTATTTTAAATAGGGAATCAATTATTTTAGTTTTGACACACCCTGTATATAAGCCATATTGATCCTTGTTTTGATCGGTTTGTGGTTTTGTACATCACTTGTTCAGGCATAGTAATGAACTCGGAGTTCTTTTTGTTTCTATTTGACGATCATTCTAGGTAAAAGCGGGTCTTCCCGCTTACGTGCCAAATACGACGAATAAATTTCCCGGCTTATCGTGGCAGCTGCGTCATTAAGTTCTAGATCGTATAGGCACTTTTTTTCCTAATGAATTTGGCGCGGGAAAAAGTAAAAGTGTGCGGAGAAACCGTGGTCTAAAAAAGGCACGTTTCAAACGACGTATCTTATAAAAGAAAGCGTCGACTATGCAGGAAACGCCGAATTCTCATCAAAGTCGCGACATAGTATCACCAAAATGCTTTTGAACACAGACATGTTCAAAGCATACAAGTATTTAGCGACAGACATAGGTTTCGAAATTTTTAGAAAGGCTAATTTTGTGCCAAGTGAAATAATTGGAGATCAAGGGAACCGCCCGACAGCTGAGCGTTTGCTATAATGTGGAGTAGTTATGCCTTCTACTACAATCCGTGATCGTTTGATGTAAGATATATTGCATCGCCCGAAGTGCGACAATACTAAACTGGAATAAGATATGTACAAAAAAATAAACAATTATCTTATTATATCCTTTATAATGATCCGATTGTGTAATAAACAATTACGGCTCAGTTGCACAAAGCTTAGTCAAAAAATAACTAAAGTTTAGCGAGAAGAACTTGCTAAACTGCTAAGCCCTGGAATTATATTTTATGTGTTCCGTGTACCAAGCGCAATCTTTATTTTAAATAAATCTCCATATCGATTTAGATTAAACCGCAGATGACGATTAAAATGAAATGGTGCATAGATTTCTTCTTTAAGTTTAAATGTTTTCCTAAAACAATCTTTTATCTCTGTTGCTTAAAGTATCTATACGTTTACATTGGACTATAAGAAAATATATTTCTGATATATCTAAAAGGAGCGTTTTCTTTGTAAACAGAAGCAATGTTGGTTGTTGAATGAATGGTTAAAAGAGGGATTTTAAATCTTGCGCATGCTCATGTTGTATTATGGGCGTTAAGTAGGGCCTCTATATCTCTACTAGCCATATGATTACGATTAACTCAATTTTAAATAAAAGAGGTTCTTATATGACTCAGTATACTGCAACAACAAAAAACAGGGTTATGCAACAATGTTATTACAGAAAATTAGTTAACTGGCCCTTGTTTCAGCTTTTTTATGAGACGAGCTCACAAAAACAGTTGAACCTACTAGACTTACGCATTAAAATTAAAAGCTAACAATAACTTCCTACGTAAGTTTTTCTTTATTATTCTGTATATGTATTTTGTAAGCGACCAGTAGGTAAGGAGAAATAGTACCAAAATGAAAATACAACAAAGGTCATTTACATATACAAAAAAAAACTGTGATTGAAACAGATTTGTTTCAATTTTTGAAAAATGCAAGATCAGTTGAGAAATCGGCTATTTTTCTTAAAGAGTTCTTTGTTATGATGTGCTATTGTTCATCATCGTATAATTACCAATTATTATACACATCTCCATTATACTTAACTTTAATAGTGTGACTGCAAATCCAATCACGTTTACTAGCTTTGGTTAGTTCTTCTAAAAACCTATCGTAAATATTTATAAACTATCTATAGCCTCAAAACGCAGAGAAGTTGTATTACGCGCACGTGCCAACAACTGCCAGAAACTTACCCTCAAACTGTCCCGACCGTTGCCAAAGTGTGAGGAAATGTTGAGGAAACAACAAAGCAGTCGTTTGAAAGTCATACGTAAATGGTAAAGACCAATTTTACACACTCCAGACATCCCAAACAAGTTACAAACCATATAGCTACCAGAGATATAGAGACCTTACCTAATGCCGATAATACTTATGAAGCGACTATGAAAAAAACAATAACCTTGCCGACATGGCTGCTGACAGCCAAGAAGTTTGAATGTATCATTTTTAGGGCAGTATTTTCTAAAAATATGAACACGAGCTAAGAGTGTAGAAATCTCTATTTAGAAAGAAAATGGCTCAAATGTAGAGGCTATTGTATTATCTAATATGTTAGAAAGTAATATGAAAACAAATCTTTAAGATTTGCTTCAATTAGTAAAACTCTATAGGTTTTTAAATTATGGCAATTTATTCTAGAGTTCTCCAGAACATCTAATATGACCCTCGACGTGAATCCCCCTTATAATTAATTACCTACTACGTAAGTGCATTATAGTTAATTAGTAGAGCATTTTAATGTTATCTGTTTCATTGGCCCCTACAAAAAAATCACTTACGGCTGTATAACGATTTACCTCGTTTTTTTTACGATCACCATCCTTAGACCCGGAACAACCCTCTTTAGAATGAGACGCATGCGCGCTCCCCGTGACAACGGTTTCCTTGGCGACGGCGCCCTTAACCTCTTTGCGTTTTTCTTTGACGCCTACGACGGCAACGGCCTTCTTGACCGCCCTCTCCGGCGTTTCAACAGCGGCGTGGTGCTCTTTCGAGATCTTCTTCTCCGTTTTCGGCGGTTTCTTTTTAACCGACTCGCCGGAAACGGATTTAACGCCGTCGTAGTTGTTGTTCTTATCCTTCTTCTCCACTTTGTCCTCTTTAAGGTTTTCGAATCGAGCGAGAATCTCTTTCACCGACACTTTGGGCTCACCCTCCTCGGGGATGGTTTCCATGCGGGGGTCGACCCGCTTTTCTCCCGATTTCTTGTCATTGTCCAGGTACTCGGTGCAGATGTACTCGTAGGAGGACTCGGACGGCGCGCTTTCCGATTTGGTGGTCCACGATCTGAGTCGGATAGATGAGCAAACGCGAACGATCGAGGTAACGCGGGGAAATAATAAACAGGGTGTCGCGGTACATACAGGGCGTCTACTCTTATTTGTGCATGAATAAGCTTTATTTTTAAATTTAAAACTATTCCAAAATGCAGGTCGAGACACTACGGCGACTTTTTTTTTATAATAATCGGAGTCTTTCAAAACCTCCTTCTGTCAAATTTGCCCGAAAACTATACAGAGTGTTCCTTTTAAACATTCAGCCTTCGCAACCTCCATATGGCAAATTCAAATAAAAGACGCAAAATAGTTTAGTATTTTATAAAAGAAATTGAAAAATATTGCTTATAAAAGTAAGTTTATACTATTAAAAGAACCACAGTTAAAAAAAAATCGGCAGTTCTATGTAACAAATATAAGCAATTAAAAATTGTAAAATTTAAATCCTCTTTGAAACCCGCTGTAATTGGCTGTGACCGTTTGTGACGTCAATTCGCGTTAGACTACGCGCCAGCCGGATGGCTAACGAAATCAAAATCGTTTTCTGCTAATGATAAGGCGAATTTAAATTGCAGGTCCGTACTGTGATTAAAAATTGGAGCTTCAATGCCAAAAATAGGGAACTTGATCAAAATTTTAATTTGAAAAATATTGTTTATAAGGGTAAGTTTATACTCTTAAGAGAACCACAGTTAACAAATATAAGCAAATAAAAATTGCAAAATTCAAATCCTCTTTGAAACGCGCTGTCATTGGCAGTGACCGGTTGTGACGTCAATTCGCGCCTTAGACTACGCGCCAGCCGGATGGTAGAATGGAGGACCCATTAGAGAATGACAACGCGTTCGTGTTGGTGGTTTTAATTTTAGTCTTGGTCCTGCCGCTTGCTATTGTCATCTTGTGTTTAGCATAAAAAAAAATTTGAAAATGACCGAAGCCAATTTTTTAAAAAGTCAATCTGGGAATTTACCTTTAGTGGATATGTTTATGGTGACATCTTACATACAAAGCGCAGAAAGTTTTTTTTTGCTGAGGTTCGCGGTGTTAAAGCTAAAAGTAGAAGAAGAAAATTTAGCCAATAGTTTGAAACCAATATAATATTGTAATCAGCTTAACGTTTTCTAGTTTTAAATTAAATAAACTGTAAATTATTCAACAAAAAAAAACAAATACTATTTTTTTTACACTAGTGATAATTTAAAGTGTTCTTTATTTTATATAGATCAAGAATCCATTCCCGTGGAGACTGCATTAGCATGGGTGCAAGATCGAAGAGTTAAAAATGTTTACACGATAATTTCGATAATTTCTAAAGTGACACCTGAGCATAATATCAACAAAAAACGACGGCTTTTATTTCCTGGTAGACGAATAAAAAGTTTATCTGCCATTTTACTATATTATTTTTGTGTTGCTTCCATTATTACCATGTAAAGCATACTAAGCACAAATACAAACTGGCGTAGATTAAATACTGTCTTTACACGAGCCAAAAATAAATGTAATTAACCTATAACCCGAGAATAACACTATAACATGTCGCTGTATCGATCGAAAAGCAGCGGTCTGACGTCACGATCATTTTCGCGCGCTTAGTGTCGTTTAAAAGGAATAGGTGGGTGTCACAACTTGAATTATTTATTGCAACTTAAATATTGGGTTCCGAGTTTTGATATTTATTTTATACCTAATTTTTATACATAAACAAATATATTGAAAAAAAATGTTCAAGTTTCCCATTTGACAAAGTGCAGGTCCGTATAGCAAACTGTGATTCTTTTTTTATATTCGACAATGTCAAAACAGAAATTTTTAATCGCGTATCTGTTAATTGCTGTTTGTTAATTAAGTTTTCTAATTATTTTTCCGGTGCACCGCACTCAAATGCAAGCTGAAATTCCGTTAGAACAGTAAAGCTTTTGCTAGAAGTCTTCGCTAGAATACAGGTCGTCTCGTTTCTGAATGACCTTAATATTAATGTTTTTATTATTTTATTTTTTAGATTAGAAAATGTAAGAATGAAAAGTTAATCTTGCGTTATCAAGTTTTCAGAGGGAGGTTTCAAATTTGAAAGATTTGTACACAAATCAAAATAGATGGCCTGTACAAGTTATACATTGGCTTAAACGGAATATAGTCGTATAAAACGATTTAATAAAATGTCCATATCTAAATTTAAATAATTTTTAATAGTTTTCTCTAGTTTCAAACATAATAGAAATTTTTACATTTACACCGAAAACTGGTTATGTCTAGCCTAGATATTGGAAATTGAAGAATATCAATCTACGATTTTTAGAAATCAAGATAGAAGGTTTTTGAGGAGATCAATAATCTACGCTAATTGAATCCGTAATTGCTAATATCTACTGTTTAAATAACGAGAAAAACTCTTAATGAATTACCCCACCCACAAGTCGGCATAATGGACATTATCTTGTAAACGCTGTCTGCCGTTGTTGTACCTTCGACCTTTTACTTTTTTTTTTAATTCCGTATCAAGTTTCTACTTGATTGGGTGTGAGATATTTCGCGGAGAAAGTTGACGTCTTTTCAATCGTTAGACGATGAGACCGCAAAATGTTTACGATTCTTCGGACAAATATTTTGCTGTTGTTAATAACTGTTTAGTCTCACTTCATAAATGGCGGTAACCGCTAAAAAGGAATAGATATTGACGCTATAAAGTGGTAATTGTTGGCGGAACATGAAAATTTCAAAGTGAGAGCCTGTTCCGTGTATAGGCAATTTCAAATATGAAATGCAAAAAAAACGTAGTTTTTACTTGCGAAAGGATGTAGTGTATTATACTGCAACTTTTTTCCTGGGTAATGATCCATCACTGTTATTGGATGGTATTAATTGGAAAGGTAAAAAATAAAACTGGAGGTGTGATTAGCTTGACTCTTTAAAAATTTTTTGCAAATCGCTTGATAATGAAAAGTATCCTGGCCAACATTGACGAGTACTTAACAGATGAAATTAGCAATGAATTGAGATGTCCTCGATGATAGCTAGATTATATTTGAAGCCATTGTTAAACAGCATACCATAATCTGATATTTTTTTCAATTCGCTAAATTAAGAGGTTATTTAGATTATTTTTCATTTCTTCCATTGTCGGTCGCAAATGTGAATATTGCCAAGAACTGCCGACTGAACAAAGCTACCGAAAATGAAAATAGCTCTGCTTCATAGACTTGAACTTCGTGACTTTTAAATCACTAAATGGTGACAAAAATCATCGTTTTTCTGGTTCTGGGCAAAGAACTAAAAAGTTAATTCTGTAACAAATTAAAAAAATATGGCGTACCATTTAAATGAATGAAGTTACAGCCACTTAGAATTCTTATCAAATGAGATGAAATTTTGGATATCCCGTTTTTTGATAATTGGGATATGAAATTTGGTTTATTGTTACACTTTACGTTTGAAATTCACAGTTGTTTCAAAAATCTTATAATATACATAAGGCGTCGTTAAAAAATATAACTTTGATACATTTAGCGCTTTTGGGACAACCTGTACAATATGAAAGTAATTTTTTTTAAGTAACCAAACTTTTTAAGAATCTTGTATTTTGATTTCAATATACCGTACTGTATCGCGTGAACCACCCCGTAAATATACAGGGTGCTTCAAAAACGTACACCATCAACAAGTCAAAAAAAGTTCATATAAATGGAATTCGGCAAAAATTTATGTCGTTATCTTTAATATTCATTTTTTAGAATTCAGTGTCGAAATAATAAAAATTTTCATGATTAAAATAAAGTTGTTCAATGGATTTTTCAAAGTAAGTAACAGAAAGTCACAATTTCAATATAAGATTTAAAGCAAAACAGTTTAGGTTAGGTTTGGTAAGTTAGTAATCAGGGTCCAAATAAAAGTAAAAAAAAACTATCCAAATTACATCAGAACAGCTAAAAAAAAAGACTCAAGAATATTTTACAATAACGACATATTAAGTGCATTGTAAAATAATAATAATATTAATAAAAATATTGATTAATATGCTACATTAATATATCGGTTTTCCCCATAGAAATAATAAAAACTCCTAATTTTGAACTTAAACCTAATTTCACGAAAACAAACATTACCCCGGTTGTTAAAAGGATTTTTTTTATGTTTATCGTTATAAATTTCAATAAAAGCGGGCATCAAATGATTAACGTATTTTTAAAAGAATGTTTTTTTTTATGTTCTTCGAAACTCAGCAATTCCTGGCCTCCGTTTAAATGAACTTCCTTTTTTTTGAGATGACGATTCGCCAGCAGAGCTTTGGCGCAGATTTTTTGAAACACCCTTTATAAGGGAAATTGGTGAAAATAATAAATCGACTTTTTGGGGTACTTCGAGTATCGATATCTCCCCGCACCGCCTCGATCGTCGGAAGCGCGTTTCTCACCTCAAACTACCGCATACGTTTTGCGAATAAACCTCGCACTTCACTTGAAACGAATTTTTTGACTTCGTATCCGCGCCCGAATCGGACTCGTGCGAGTCGTCGCTGAGCGATTCCGAATTCTGCGACGAGTTCACGAGACTGTCCAGCGAGTTCGCTTTGAAGTTCTCGCACAGTTTTTTCTCGCTAGTAAGCCGATTCCAGCTGGTTTTTCGCATTATTTAAACCCGAAGCGCGCGCTACGACCTAACCGGGCATTATCGAAGCGCGGACCGCAAGTCCCTGACGTGGACGCGACGACAAATGAAGAACGCGCACATCCCGAAGACCGACGCAGCCGACTAGATAGGCTCTGATAGTCGCCGTGACCCAGTAATAGTTTGACCACTGGGGAGGCCTATCGTGGAGACGATGAGCCGGAAACTAGCGAGAAGGGGCAGCTTCATATATAGATAGGCTATTTCCATTCCATCCATCCATGCCATCAACATACATCATATTATACACAATACATAAATCCATGGCATTAGAAAATTCTACTCTATAAGTTTTAAAATAAAAGAGGTCAGTAAACCAAACTAACCAAAACTAACCAAAGCTTGGGGGCATTAACTCATAAAAATGTTTCAGATCCGTTGGTGCCTTAGGAGAAAATGAACCAGTTTGAACTCAGGTGGCTTTTACTTGATAAGAATCCATTTCACAAAATAAATAAGAACTAAAAGTTCAGATTTTCCCGAAATTATATATATTTACACGACAATTATTTCCACAACACCGTGTCTTTATCAAATGTAATATTTACAAACTACCTGCTGCTATATATACCGAAAAATGACAATAAAAATATATTTAAATCTAATTGATCGTTAAGCAATACATTTCAATATCTCATTTTGTTAATCTCCATGTCTTGCAATAAATTTCATATTCTACTTTTTGTGGCTGTATGTAAAATATCAAAATTGTCATCAAAAATATGTTTTTCTGTGTTTAAGTGTGTAGCATAATTAGAATCTAGACACTCTTTTATGTTGGTTAATGCATTTGTTGTTGTTTGTCCAATATAAATTTTAGGACATGATTCGCATTTCAACCTGTAGACACCTGATTTTTGAGATTTTGGACACTTCGTTTTATTATTTTTAAAAAAATTTCCTATTGTGTTGTTAGTTCTGAAAGCTATTTTTTTTCCGTAAGTTCTCGTAATAGTTAAGTCTAAAAAATTAATAGAGTTATCCTGTTCAATCTCGATAGTGAATTTTATACGATTATGTAATGAGTTAATGAAATTTAAAAAAGAATTTAATTGTCTGTCCGTTCTAACAAAGCAAGCAAAGACATCATCCACGTATCTATACCACCATAGAAAACTTTTACTTAAAGGATATTCTTGTACGATGTTGTCCAAATTATCCATAAAAATATCGGCTAATAAAGGACTAAGTGGGTTTCCCATAATCAAACCTTCCTTAGAGATGTAAATCTGTCCATTAAATTCAAAATAATTTTGGTCTAAAGCAATATAATATCAATCCATAGGTGCAATACTGGGAAATAAGTTTTGTACATCAAAAGACAATAGTGTTGGGTTAGAAGGGGTGTTGTCGAGACAATTGTCGTGTGAATATATACGATTTCGTGAAAATCTGAACCTTTAGATCTTATTTATTTTGTAACCAGTTTGGTTGTAGAGCTGGACGTTCTATCTAAAACTTCTCGAAAGTTATCTGCGAAATAAGGCTCGACTGTTGTTTTTCTCTTTCATCTATGCAGATGACACGATATTTGTTACCTCCAGCGGCATTGAAACTATGCTAGATAGTGCCAATGATCTTTTTAACAAAGATAACAACCAATTTTTGAAAATACCGACTAACTCTATGTTAGAGGAAGGAAACAGTGTTAAGCTCACTACAGGTGACAAATTGTCGTGGTCACAGCTTACCGATGAACTTTCGAAAAGCTTTATCAAGTCTGATATTTTTAATGAGAAGACCCTACTACACTTAAAATTTTCTTATGTCGTTGTTGTTGATACAGTAAAGGCCATTTTAAAAATGACAAAAAAGAGCAATTATAATTATGTGTGAAGTTCATTATCGTGCGCATTGCAGGTGCCTCTCTCTGAGCCACAACACAATTCATCATAAAAGACACACTTACCATCTACAAGTAAAAAAATCACTTTTCTAATAATAGAAAATATTTAATTACTATCTGGCTGGCATAAAACGTCGAAGTCTATATCTAATTTTTTGTATTACACTCTTGCCCACATCTGTGGAAATCCTTTCTATTAAAAAATTTAAAAGGACAATGAAAGAATATCTGCTTTCTCGTCGTTGTTATTCGGTTCAAGCATACCTTGACAGTCATTTTGTGTCCGACAAAAAAAGCAATAATTGAACCGAATTTTATGGATCGCGTACTTGCTATTAGTTTTTTTTTTAAATTTTTATAGACCTCCGTGTATGTGTGGTTGTTTATATTTAGTGGTTTTACATTTATTTTCTTCTGGCTTGCTATAATGTACCCTGGAGCACCTAAATTTAGCGATAATTTTGCTTCACCGCAACATATTTTTGTTTTGGCTTTATGTGTCAGCAGAATAACCAAAATTTTAAAAATAAATAAGTTTAAATACAGCATTTTTGCGGAATAAACAATAACAATTTTTTTTCTTCGAACATATTCACTTCACACTTCACTTATCTAAATTATTTTTAAGATGGCGATTCTTCCGGTTAGTTAGTTGGCCAGGCTTGGGCGCTAAGATAATGGCATACTCTAACGTCGACGAAATAGAAACTCCTAGAAGGGAAAAGACAAACTGTGATGTTATTCTGCTATAGAAATTCAAGGTGTGGGAAGAGTAATTGAAAAAGGATTTTAAGAGGAAGCAAAAAGAGAAAAAGGCGGTACGCAAAGAATTCAGCCAGTGTCAGTGACAAAAAATGTCAACTATAAAATTCCGAATGGGATAAATAGATTGACAAAACTGTAGTGCGCCATGATCCCGTCATTTCATTTTTCTACTCCCTTGTGTAAAATACCTAATTATACACCGATCTAGCATGAGCAAAGCGTCATTTTGCTACTTGAGTTTCGTGACCCACGGATCCGAACCACTTCGGACATTTTCGCGATTTCACCGCACGGGTCTGGGAGCAATCAGATGTTTGACGTGGCTCGGATTCGTGGGAAACGAAACTGACGTAGAAAAATATAATATGCAAGTAGTTTGGTAAACTTTTTAAGTCACTCGTTTATTAAACACTCGCTCCGCTCGTGCCAAATATGCCCGCGAGTCAAATGCCGTTTACTACACTTGTTGCATAATACAATATTTGAATCTTTCTCATAGTGTTATAGTATATTATGCAACAAGTGCGGTAAACACCATTTGAGTCACGAGTTTATTTTGCACTAGCGGAGAGAGTGTTTTATAAATGAGTATTTTTCAAAACAACATGACATGAGCGCCAGAATTGACAAACTTCAAAATTCAAAAGGTGTGGTAAAATCTGCGACAACATGCGATTGCTTCCAAACCCGTACGATAATATCCGTAGTATACGAAACTCACGTGATAAAGTGACGCTTTTCGCATGATAAATCGTTGTATAATTAGGTATTTTACATAAGGGAGCAAAAAAAAAGTGTTGTATTTGGATAAGCTTGTAAGTATACTGCAACTGACATGATGCTCTGCTGTGCTGTGTTGATTTGATTGAACCATTCGAGATATGGATCTATCGGCCTATATACTGAGGATACTATACTGAAGTTGCTAATCGCTGGACAAAATCAAACTCCGAAAAACAGCAAATCTAGGCCACATGATACGTAACAAGAGATGACAATTTCGATTATTGATAATTGAAGACAAGATTGAGGGAGGCAGTTGGCAGACGGTGGAAGGGACCGAGGCCAATATACGAACAAATGTATTGTAGGGAATACAGAAAAGCGTACAAGTGCGATCATGAACATCCAGATCTAAGTAATGATATTACTTGGTAGAAAATATGTGTGTTATGAGCAATCTTTTTGTATTGATGGCTATTTGAAAAATCCACAAGACAATATTTTATTATGTAGATAGAATTGTTTGGTGCGTTAGTCAATTTTATCCAAATAGAAATTATTAGAGAGTTATCGACGAGTCCCAGTCGCGTATATTAAATTATACAGTTTCACAAAAGAAGATCTCTAAAATTTTTTGACATTGAAAACAGTCTTATATCAGCGAGATGTAAAATTTAGCTTCCGCTTTTTAAACGGTCTATCGATTATGCTGAAATACATAAAAAGAACCAACATATTTGACATTCTGATTATTACAAATGATAAAAATTTTGAGTGTCGAAATAAAATTTTAAAAATAGCACAATGGTGGTCACAAACAATACAAAACAGTTGAGCATTATATATCATATATCATTATATATCATATAAAGCACAAATCATAATAATACAGGAGAAGGGCAACAACATCAATATAGCAGCGATACAAATTTCAGTGATTTTGTACGGAATGCCTTAATTTTATACTTCCCCGGTAACCCATATACCCATTTTCGACGTTGATTTCAACTCTAGTTCTACTTAGATTTTTGCCGGCAATCTGTTATCCCATAAACATTATAGGTAACGGAAACGCCATAGTAATGGCAATTAGATTTGAGGTCACCAAATCCGCCGCGCGACGACGGGAAGCCATTTTGCATACAACGCATGGCGAATTATTACTATAATTATCGCGTTACCTTCCGATTATGTCCGATCGAGACGCCATCAAGGCCGTTTATTTTTTAATTCCAGTATTTTCGATATTACCACCGGCAGTAGAAAAAAAAACATCCCCCCGTTTCTTAAGCGTCGTCCGGGGGGCGCCCACTCGCGGAAGCGACGTCTTACATTTGTCGTATCCGGCCGGCGTCGACCTAGTAGGCCGACAAATATTCCGACAACTGTAGTCTACCGTTTTCTGCACTAGGACACGCTAACAGGTGTTTTCCGATGGAATGTGGCAGCAGTAAGCTCATCTTTATTATACCGGGTGTCCGCCGTTCCAAAAATGAAACACAGTTTGGGAAAATAAGCGTTCATTTTGATTTAAATCGTTCTTATATAAATTTGACAGCTTCTGTTTCAAAGTTGGGGTATTGATGGGTTGTCGGCTGGTTTATGAAAAATCAAATCAAGAATTTTTGTTGTCTTCTTCGGGGCCACTAATCACAAAACAAGCAACGAACATTTTTAATTTACTATTCTAAACTAACCAAAACAATTCGTATATTTTTTTAATTCAAGGTCCGATATCACAGTGAAAATTAATTACTATATCTTTGGAGATACCTTTTAAAATTCGCATAGAACAAGTCATTGCAAAACCTGTGCAACTAACCAAGACATAACTTTTCGCAAGAAACTAAATCTTTATGTTTTAAGTCTATTATGGAAGGGGTTGTACGGATTCTATAAATCCAGTGTATAAGCTAAACCTAACATACAGCGCGGCTACTTCCCTGATCCTGCGCCGATCATTTCGCGCACTGCCTTAGCCCCGCCTTTCAGGAGAGTGTCAGTACAGTATCTCGATTTGATGACAGTTGCCAGTTATTAGTTAGATAACCGTGCAGAGGCAGTGAAGTAGTGTTCTGTGAATTTTTTAAATTTTTGTTATCGTCCTTTTGAAGTTGTTTTACAAGTTCCATCAATAGATTAAATGAGCTAGAGAAAATTCTTAATTATTAATTATATACAGAAAACAAAATATATGCTTTATGAATGAAGTTTTTTTTACAAATAAACATTTATAATTGTTGCTATGACAATGGTTAGTTTTCGTTGGTTTGGTTAGTTCTTAACTTAGTTTAGATCTTAATTTAGTACTTAAATTTATGCAATTAATCGCTCACGGATAGAGGTGGGAGCAAGGGGTCGTTAATAATTTTAAATAAATTAAAAATCAACTAAAATTTAGATCCCTACGAGCATACATTGTCAGCCAATTTACATAGCTATATAGATGAGAATTATGATCAAATTTTTGGATCTCATTGACAAAATGGAGACAATGGACTTTTTCTATTCGGGTTCGATTATCATGATCCAAGCAAAATCCGTAGAGAAAATCATAATTATAATTAGACAAGTGACTCGCAAGTTTCTTCTCAAAATTTTGCCCAGTATATGCCTGCTATTATACGGCATATTTAATTAGCAGCAGGTTTTTTTTATTAAATTAGATTTCAAATGTCTCCTAAACCGAAACTAAGTATCCAATACAAGCCCCACATTCGTTGCACTAGTTACAAATTTTAATTTAGTGTCATTCAAAGTTAAGTCTACTGACTGAAGACATAGTTTTGTTTTGACCTTATGGCGTATGATTTCGTTGGGTTTAATTTGAGGTTGTAGCCATTAGAAAGGTAACTTATAATAGGTAAATCGCGATTCATATTAGACTCTGCCTCGACATAGTCATAAGCGCGTATTATCGGCAAATACCTGTACCCTACTTCATAGAACGGTGTTCAAAATGTCAGCAATATAAACTAAAAAATGGAGCCTTGTGGGACTCCAGAAAGCAATAGAATCTGATCTGAATATGTATTATTACAGAATATTTTTTTAAACCTGTTTGATAGATATGATTTAATTAAACTACACGATGCTGATGAGGAACTACAAAACTTTAACTTACTTATAAGCAAACTGTGGTTAATGGTTAATCCTCCTAAATCCGCAAGGGACAGCATACAAAACTTTCTCAAATATTTCTCAAATTGCTGGTAGAATACTGATTACTCGTGGATAATAGAGATGGTTAGGGTTACTTATCTTTCCATTGGTTTTCCATACATAACTTTTATGGAAGCCCATTTAAGCTATTCTATCTGCCTTGTTATCACGTGGCATTGTCGTTTAATGGACGCCGTGATTGTTTTAATAGTAATTTAGTTAAAACGGCTTGAAAGTGCAGCCGAGAAAGCGACGCCATCTTCCACAACAATTAATGGATTAATTTTCGATCGTGCGTTGTCAGTTTCACAGCGATACGCGGAGAGATCGCTTTTTTTTTTTATAAAACAGCGAATCATTTTCTATTATTGAATATATAGAAAAACGAATTTTCATTTGTAATAATCTCGTTTCTTGATAAATTTTGTAATTTTTATAGTGGATCAGCAGAAAACTTACTTTTTATTTTATAAATATTCATAATTACTATTTATGCAAGTTAACTCAAATACTTTCCTAGAAAATATTTTAACGTAATATTATATAACTTTTGCAGAACTTTTGGAGGTTCTAGTGAATTAAAATATCGAATATTTAACCATGCTTCAGTCCCCTTGATTATTAAAAAGCATTTGTTTTAGTTGCCTACCCGGTGTATGGTCAGGGTATCCTCAGTATTTTTAAGAAAACAAATTATGTACCCATCTGGTTTTAAAATATCGTTATTCCAATTTCCGCCATTTTTTATTACGGGATAAATTTAATAAATTGTCTTTTGGCGGCAGGTTCTTGCAGGTGCGTCCTGTATATTAATTATATAAAAATATTCGATTTTCTTTGACGTGTTCAAACAATGGCGGCGCGGCAATTTACGCTAAAACGGAACTTCCACTCGAGGTAGAGCAGAAGAAAAAAAATCTCCGCTCAACGTCTAAACGGCGTAACTAATTTTAAGCCGTTTCCACTCTGATTGCATCATTTATTTGTCCAGTTCGCGTTAATGAGCCTATATACGTGTAGTTTGCGTTAATATTCTTAACCCGGGGTACGAATGCTTTCTTTTACTTCGCGGTTGATGGTTAAAGACCACTTCGTGTGGCCAATTATTACAATAAACAAACGCGATATTAATTATTAGAACGTGCACGGTTGACGACGAATGTATTTGGTGCGAAATACAGGGTGACTCAAAATATTCCGTGAGAAAATTTAAGTTGTCTTTCATACGTTCGGAAAAATTGCATTTGCGAAGTTTTGAACTTTATCAACTCTTGTAGTTCAAAAAAACCGAAATATTAAAGAAAATGCCTTTATACCATACTTTGAGTTCGATAATTTATTAAACCTTTGATTGCTTTTGAGCTCCGCTGTTATTTAATAGCGACAGTGTTTGTGTTTACTAATCAAAACCAATTAAGAAACTCACCTCAATCTCATCGCATAATTTGGGCATACCACAACATACAGAGAATAACAATAGAGTTTTGTTTTAAGCATCTATTGGGATTTAATTTAATCCTCCACGAGGCACATAAGCATATAAGAAATGGCCCTGATCTGATGTCGGTATCCATTTTTTTTCGCGATTTTCGACTGTTTTTTGGACCTTGCTATGAAACACGATAACTCTCCGAAATTTGAAGCGATCGACTTCATATTTGGAAAATATATGCAGCTTCGCCCCGTGACGGAACCTATTGAAAATGGGTGGGCTGGGGGGTCGGCAAGTATTTTAAAAAAATTAAAAATCGCGTGTGCAAGGGTCTACAAAAAAGACCATTTTTCAAAAACCGTTTACAAGAGAGGAGGAAATAACTCCATAAACTTTTAGCCTTGACAATGTTTCAAAAATATACAGGGTGCGCAGCAAATCCAAAAATAATGAAAAATGGGTCCCCCTATTATTGAAAATTGGCAATAATTTCATATCTGTATTTTAGATGTCAGTTTCTTTTACATGACGATGTAGCCCATATAGACAGCTTAAACTTTTGTATTTACGGTTTTTAAGTATTGTACAGGGTGTTCGCGATATTCCGTCCAATATTAAAAAACATAATAAGTACTTCAAATTTGCAGCTACCGACTTCAGACTTCGGAAGTAGAAGTCTGGACCCGGATTTACACTCTTTAAATTGGGAGCAATAAAATAAAGCGAAGTATTTTTTTTTTATTTTTGATTTTTTTTGTGGTTCTTTTATCGTCCAGAAAAACATCTTTTACTCCAAAGCCATTCTTGTTTGTTTTTTTCTTTTTTTTCAAAAGACGCAATTATACTCAGGGCAATTCTCAACTTCTAATGTATTATTATTAAAGTGACTTCACGTAGAAAAATGTACAGAGTTGTATTTAAAATAATTAAATTGTGCAAAAATTTAAATGTGTTGTCAAAATTAGAAGAACAACTAATTGAACCCGATATCTGCTTGTAATATATATAATATAATCAATAATTAATTTATCTAATTTTAACACATTTAAAGTTCAAAACAGTATAATTTCTGCGATTGTCAATTTTCTAACTTTCATTGGAACGTCGCCTTTTACACACCAAATATTAACCAACAAATATCCCAAATTTTCAAGCCAACTTTAAATTTGTTAACACTTGCCGCCATATCGTCACTTACCTTTCTAAATTCCGCGCAGAATTTGCTAACCATCTCAGACAACTGCTGAGCCCTGGGCGTGTGAAGACTGATCCTACCCTGGGGCCCGTCCAAACTCACGGCCGTAGGCCTGGGGGCCGTACACGACGTGATCTCGTTCAACGCGAAAGATCTGATCACTTGGAGGTGGTTCTGGTCACGTTTCACCAGATGAACGCCCCAATGGGATACCGCAACTAACTGTACCTC
Organism: Cylas formicarius; assembly: GCF_029955315.1. Classification (NCBI taxonomy): domain Eukaryota; kingdom Metazoa; phylum Arthropoda; class Insecta; order Coleoptera; family Brentidae; genus Cylas; species Cylas formicarius. The sequence goes on along the minus strand of NW_026844326.1, from coordinate 25,297,975 downwards.
GGAAAGCTGGAAAGTAAAACCGGGTTTCGAGCAAAATTATTATCACATTATATCTACCTTTAAGTTTCTCCAAATTACCGGGAAACCCTTATAGTTTTCGCATTACTGACTGTCAAATTTGATGAAAAACAGTACAGTACTATATAAAAAATCCAAAATATAATGTAACTGTGGAATTCTTTTATATTTCTAAGAGTTTATCGAAACATTGTGGAAAATCTCGCGATTCAATGACGACAATTTCCATTATACCACGTTTTTTCAACTTACAGCACCTAACTTTCTTATTTGAAATCCAACACTTGGTGTAGTAGTTTATTTTTATATATCGGAGAAAAGGTCATGGTAGGTTCCTTTGAGTTTCCCTATACTATTTAACGGCTGTTTCAAAATAAATGTGGAAAAACTGAAATATTCCGAAAGTATCTTTTATTTCTTTACAATGAGTGGAGAGGATTGAATTAGACTCATTCTTGTTCACTAATTTTAAAGAAAAACTTACAAGAAAAAATATATGTTGACGAGGTTATGGAAACTTTTTTGCCTGATGTAATTTTTTCACAGAACTTAAAGTTCACAGTTAACGAAATAAAATGGGGGGCAAAAAAATATTTTAGAAAAAAAATTTAGTTGGATGCTGTCAAACAGTACAATCTTTTCCCTCAATTTAAACAATTTCAGTTAAAAAATATTTTACTAATAAACATTTCTGAAACCATAAAGATGGCAAGTCCATGGAATTTCTTCCATTTCTGCATTAGTGTAATTCGCAATCGACTAATTACAACTGGTATTACTGAACAATGAAATGATTACATAATAAATATTTCATTAAATTAGTCAAATTTTGTATTCAAACTACAACAAACAAAACTAAATTATTTTTATCTTATAATTTTTTAACTCGTTATGCATTGCTTTAAATTTATTTTTTTATTTGGAAACGGTGAGTATTATCAGCAAATTGTAGGAGACCAAAGTTTCAAAATAAAATGAAAATGATGTATATTTTGTTGAGTAAGTGTTTCCTTAACTTTAGTTAAGAAAAATGATAAGGATATTCAAATTCAATTCCCTCCACTCATTTCATGTAATATTTTGTTGTTCTATCTATTTTCGTTTTTAAGATAAAAAATAAAAACATTATTTGTCGGCTATGCTTGTAGCGTCATATTTCTCTGATGGTTGGCTTTTGATCTACCATTTATATGACAAACTAACCTTTATTTTAAACAAGAAATGACCCCTTAAGTGTTTTATAGTATAATAAATAATAAATTAAATAGTATAGCAGGTATTCGTAAAAAATACAAAATGATTTTTTGGCAATTTTGGTCCGTTTTTTACAAAACATACATTTTTTACCCAATAATAGGAGATAGGGAATTTATTGAAATTTATTGCCAAATAAAGACCCTTTTCGACACGGCAATTAGCTTATTACGTTACAACGGGGCCGGGCCGACTCAGGTATTTTACTGCTTATATATCCACACTGTAGGGTATTCCCAATAAAAGCAAAATGTTTTTGTTAAATTAATGAAATAATATTGCAAACTGAATCCGATAGTTCAAAGGGGTGGCAATTTTTAGTACCTTTGATATCATTTACTTGAAACCTTCTTGTGTGCCTTGTTTTGTAAAGTGAATTGTGTCTGTCTGTACGTCTTCTGTTTGTTAAAATACCAAAAACTAACTTCCAAAATATTGTGGATAAAGAGCTCTCCGGAATTCACTTAGGATGGAAAAATTTTTTTGTATAGCTTGTTCAAAAATTGTAAGTAAAAGCAGCAAAGGATAGTTTGTTCATTTATGAATTGTATATTGGGCAAGTTGCTATTATCTGAACGTTTCGATGTTATTGTTGAATTATTGTAATATATATATATTTTTTAAGATTTTAAGATTTTTCTGTTTTGCGATTTCCTATGTGAGTAAAATCTGTGTATCAATTAATAAAACACTTTTATTAAGATTTTTTTTTCATTTATATTTATTCAAACCTGTAAAAAATTATAAGATTTCTTCTTGCATAATTTAATGCACCATTAATATTCATAATTAACTGTTTAGATTTTCACTGGTATTTATTGGTTTATGACAGTTGTTTCGGCAATACCGTGGCATTATCAAATACCCATGGTATTTGATAAGGGCGCGGTGTTGTACGATAGTTGTTGCGGTGTTGCCAGAGCAACCGTCATAAAACAATAAATAACAGTTAAAATCTTATATTTGATGTTGTAATTTAATTGCGTTAAATTGATTCTCTTCAAGTAAAATCCACCTCAATTTATTTATTGTTCATAATTTTTCATATAATAAAAATGAATATTTGCATTTAAATGCGGTTTTCCGTTTGAATATTTTCCGCTCCTTACTTATGAGTTACCCCGTATAATGGTAGCCCTCCTATAATTACCTGGGCAGCTCCGGACACAGGAAACAGTCTGGCAAAATAGAGCGGCCATGTTCGGGCGAGTTCTATGACGTTTCTTTTGACATTGGCCCTGTGGGAAGTGTTGTAATTTTCGGCGGTGACGCCGTATCCGGAAAGCATGTTCACGCCGGCCCTTTTCTCGTTCGGCGTCAGTCTTATACAGGGTGTCAGCCCGTAAACGTCTCCGACGATCTGACAAAAGATGAGGTGAAGAGCGGTGAGGGGTCCTAGCGGTTCCGAAGGGCTGAAGAACTCTTTTCTGACTCGTAGAAGCCACGCGACACGGTTGTAGGTGACGTAAGCCGAAGAGCCTAAGGGTAGGAGTCTGCCGGGTGACTTGGGACTCGGGGGTTCATCGGGTTCGTTGGGGGTGTGGCGGCCGTTGACTGGTGATTTGGACGGCGGCGTCTGGATCGGCCGCATGAACTCTGGCCACTCTTGAACTGGTACCACAACAAAAGGGTATAAGTGAAACTATCTTTGGGAAGGAAATCTACTGTGAGGAAACCAAAGTTCAAAATAGTACACCGCTTCACTACATACTTAAAATATATATATTTATGAAACTTCTAAAACGCTAGAGGGGGGAATCGCCAGGAAATATCCAAATTTTTAATACATTGTTTTTAATTTTTTTCCGTACGTTGGAAAAGATTCAAAAATTCAACTAAGCTGAAATGTGCATGATTACGGTTTTAGTGACAAAAATAACTTTAGGATAGCTTACAATAGACTTAATGTCTGGAAAAATAATGGTTCAGACAATCTTGGTTTAGAAGTATTTATCAGACTTCTAAAAAATTAAGAATTCCAAAAAGCTTTCAAACAATATTCAATTTTCTGCAATCGTATAGTTGTTTTTAGTTTTATGGTATTATTTTTATATGGCGGTATCAAATTCTTATTATTATTATATGTTCCATGAAATGTGACAGATAGCTAGCATTCATGCCGGCCGTTAAGGTCGAGTGACAGATTTTAGAAGAAAATTTTAAACCCTGTATAATTTATCAATTTTTTATTCAAAGTTGAGTGATTCGACTATTTCTTTTGTGCATGTAAAGTAAACATCGAAATCTCCCCTATCTTCTTTTCCGATTCTAGTGTTCAATTCCACCACCATTAAAATATTTTTAAGAAATTAAAATTTTAAGCCTTTAGTAGTTCAAAATATTTATTTGGTTCGTTAAGCTCACTGTTTTGCGAATTTTGTTGCATCCCGTTTGTATTTCTGGTTGAATTTTTTCTTCATAATGAACAATACCGAAACAAAAATACAAAATAGATGTTGATGTTGCTCATATTGAAAACGTTTAACAGTTGGTTCAACAATATTTCTTAAGCAACTGTAGGTTTATGCATTAGTGAAAATAATCTCTTTTACAAAGACCCTAATTAATTGTAACAATAAAAAATTAATAAAATAAAAAAAACTATTCGTAGCATAAGATTCTTTCGAAAGGTCTTATTTTTTTAAACCGTGACGTTATAATTATGAAAAATTTTAATAGTGCTTAGCGTAAGGGAATTTTCCCCACGTCTGTAATTGTTTACTAATCAAAACGTGTTTTTTGACAGATCACCATAGCAACGGCACGAATTATGTCAACAATATATTATGCAACAAGTGAGGTAAATGGCATTTCACTCGCAAGTGAAATTAAAGAGTTTACCAAACGTGTTGCTTACAATACTTTTCTACGACCGTCACGAAAATAATCACAATTAACAAATTAAAAATATTTTCTAGTTGCCATTAAACAAACCTATTCGTTTGTCGTTCCGATCGGTTCTGCTATTGTTATTATTATTATTGTACATGTCAAATAAACAACGGAATAAACACAATTTTAAAACGTTATGTTGTTTATTTAACTTTTACAATTGATCATTAGGTAGTTTATTTAAAGAAAAAGACTGTAATTGGAAGAAAAATTATCCAGGGATAGATCTTTTGAGAGGATTGAATTTTTAAAATCGTGTAAGCAAGAAAAAGCAGGTCCTAACCTTCAATTTTGTTTTGTTTGTACTGATGAGGCATGGATATTTGGTCTTGGTAAGATATTAATATAAAAACTGCAAAAACTGTATATAAAATGTCTGTGGGAAACCTAAATAATTAATGTCATTTAGTAGGTATTTCAATTGTCTCATATATGGCATTTTTCTGTGCATTAGTTTTTGGGTACATTTTCGCAAAACAACATAATTAGGTACTTTGAAGACGGGAGGGGAAAAATCCATTCTGATTGGTTAAAAACTACTGGTATGGAATTTTCTTACCGAATACCACACGAGATCAAGTTAAATCCGCCAATTTTGTAAAAATGCTTTGACTTCTAGTGGCATTACTATACAAATTCAAGGAAAAATGACTCGATTATCTAAGCCCAAGTGTCGTAAAGCAATTTCCAAATACCTTCGATCCCCATGGCTAAACACGGGACAATGTCACATGGTTTATTTATCCGACAAGTCGCCAACGAATCTCACTTGGTACTGAATGAAATCGAGCGTGCAAGAGAACTTAAGGAGAGTTGAAACGATTAAAATGGCAAAAAAAAATACGGCGGATAGCATTGAAACCGACGAAAGTAACGGTGGCGAGGTATTTGTCCGCCGGTTAATAAGATTAGGCACATGTTTCAAACGACTTCTGCATAATTGTTATTAATAACGTTGCGACTTTTGACCTTGTTTTATGGTCCGAAGTGATTTTCGAGACGGCATAGCCGGGTACTACTTTCTCCAGCGGAATAGACTTCTTTTTTAAGGAACCAGAGAAGATAAACAAGCTTTTGCTATAATCTCGCTACCTATTTGGAATTTTGTCAAATCGAAATTTACTCGATTTGTATGTAAATTTACGGGTTCCAAGTTATGTGGCGAAATTTCCTCGGATATAATTGGACATATTTGAATTTGCTGATTCGGTAATGGCTTTGTAATAGGAATGATTAATTAAGTTCAATTGGCGCAAATAAGTAGTTTCAAACTTTAAAATAATTTAATGATTATTATTATTATAGTACTGGAATTAATGTTGTTTAATTTTTAACAAACAAAATTGTTGTGGTAAAATATTTTTTTTAATAAAAAAATAAAATAATATATACTGTTTTTTGAGGAATTCTATTGTAAATGTTTAAATATTTTTTTCTGTCCCCTTTTAGGTGCAACAAGCTTGCCTTAGGTATTAAGTAATATTATTATATTAATGTAATGTCAGAAATAAAAAAATAATTAAAAGTATTGGTTACTTACATTTTTTACAAATATTTTATATTAGATTTATGTTGAACTGTTTCGACAACACCGTGTTTTTATCAAATGTAATAATTACAAACTACCTGCTACTATATATACCGAAAAATGACAATAAAACCTTAATTAAGGTTTTTGTGAGCATTTAAGCTTAATAATAGTATTTAAATCTAATTGATCTTTAAGCAATACATTTCAATGTCTCATTTTGTTAATCTCCATGTCTTGCAATAAATTTCATTTTCTACTTTTTGTGGCTGTGTGTAAAATGTCAAAATTGTCGTCAAAAATGTGTTTTTCTGTGTTTAAGTGTGTAGCATAATTAAAATCTAGACTATTGTTTTTAAACGCTCTTTTATGTTCGTTAATGCGTTGAACGATCTACCTGTTTGTCCAATATAAATTTTAGGACAATATCCGCATTTCAACCTGATTTTTGAAATTTTGGACACTTTGTTTTATTGTTTTTAAAAATTTTCCTATTGTGTTGTTAGTGCTGAAAGCTATTTTTAAACCATATTTTGACAAATGTTTTGAAACTTTTTCACTAGTTTCTCCTATGTATGTTTTAAATTGTTCGTATTCTGTATTAGGTTTCGGATAAATAGAGTTTACTGTTGTCTGGATTTGTTTTTTTTATTTATAATTTTATCTATAATCGACGGATTGTAGCCGTTATTCAATGCAATTTGTTTAATGATATTAAGTTCTGTTGCCTTCTGTTGAGAGTGGCGTATTAAGAAGTATATGTGTATAAAAGAGTGAAATGCAGCCATTTTGTGTGCATAAGGGTGGTTTGATCTGTTATGTATGACTGTGTCCGTGTGTGAAGATATACAATTTGGAAAATATCTTACAAGAACATCCTTTAAGTAAAAGTTTTCTAGGGTGGTATAGATACGTGGTTGATGTCTTTGCTTGCTTTGTTGGAACGGACAGACAATTGAATTCTTTTTTAAATTACATTAACTCGTTACATAATCGTATAAAATTCACTATCGAGATTGAACAGGATAACTCTATTAATTTTTTAGAGTTAAGTATTACGAAAACTTACGAAAAAAAAAGCTTTCAGAACTAACAACACAATAGGAAAATTTTTAAAAAACAATAAAACGAAGTCTCCAAAATCTCAACTATCAGGTGTCTACAGGTTGAAATGCGGATCTTGTCCTAAAATTTATATTGGACAAACAGGTAGATCCTTTAAAAACGCATTAACAAACATAAAAGAGCGTTTAAAAACAATAGTCTAGATTCTAATTATGCTACACACTTAAACACAGAAAATCACATTTTTGATGACAATTTTGACATTTTACATACAGTCACAAAAAGTAGAAAATTAAATTTATTGGAAGCCATGGAGATTAACAAGATGAGACATTCAAATGTATTGCTTAACGATCAATTAGATTTAAATACCTCTCTTTTATTGAACTTAAATTCTCGCAACAACATTAATTAAGGTTTTTTTTTGTGAAAAAATGTCTAGAGCTAAAAAAAATAAAATATACATTTATTGATAAAAATTCAGAATTTCCAAAAAAACAAAACATTTTGATGCCATACAGCGATCGTTTTTAATATGTAATAAGAAACACTAAAGAATACAAAGGAATTGGAAAAAAATCAGATGAATTCCGATAAGATTTACAAAGGTATAAAAATATATTTTCTTTCAATAATTTCACATCGTCAAAATGCATTTATTATCAAAAATTGGCTTATAATCGACAAACATTTTAGGTGCAGTCAGACGATATACAAGGTAGGTAATAAAATATAAAAATTGTACAGGAGAGTTGCTATCAGATATGTTTATAAATTAATCAAAATCAAATCAGTTTGGCACGATTTTGTTCAGATTTGAAAAATTAACTAAAATTTTTGGTACAACTTAAAATATTTTAAAAATTCTTCTACACAAGGTGAAACATAAAAGAGTCCTAAATAATTCTGAAAACGCAAAATTTTTAAAAGAAAAAGCGAAAGCAATAAAAATTTTGCCAACTTAAGTGCCTACCCTGCATAAGTGAAACGGCGAGTTCATAATGTAAACATAGGTGTCCGTTTCAATTCCAAACTCAATGTCTACAGATTCAAACCTTTGACCAGTTCATTCTACCAGAATAAGCAACAATACAGTATTTTTAATGGCTCTGTTGTCATTTTTTTATGGTGTGTAGTTTATGGAAAATGGCGCATGAGCGTGGAATGTGAAAGCTGGAGTTTTGATTAGTTTTTTAGAAAGCAAATCATGATTAAATGCAGTAAACGGAAGTACCTTAAAGGACAACCGGGCAACATGTTTTCTATTTGGATTTGAAACTGGTAAGCTTTTCATTTAATAATTTTCGTAATATTCTTTAAAGGTACAACGCAAACATGAACCTCATATGAAAACCATGCAACTACTCCCAATTTTAGTAGCAACATTTTTTTCCGACCGCCACAAAACTACCATCAAATAAACGCTTACCTTCGTGTCTATCTGTCTTGTCGGTCATAGCGGTGGACGCGACCGAGTGTTTCTTCTCCCTCTCCCTCGCACTTTTACTCAATTGATGCGTCCTAAACGTAGGACGTTCGCCGGACTCCTTGGACGCGGTTTTGCTGTTCTTGTCGTACTTTCTTTCTTCCCATCTGTATCCACCAGGAAAGCAAATACATTTACGACACCGCGGCTTGGACAACTTACCTCTCGCTCACGCTCCTATGACCCACCGATGTGATCGCGCTAGAATCTCCCAGATCCCAGCTGTCCCTCGAAGTCCGGCCGTCATGTTTATCAGTGTCTGGAATAGAGAGAAAAGTGTCACTCCCCACCCTCTCGACGAGTCTCTCCCACCATTTTTACCGTCTTTAGCCCAGCTGGTATCGTCTTGGGTTTCGGCCAGGCTGCTTTGCACTTCCCAATTTGCCGAAAACGAGTTCCTTTTCGAGCTGTTCATCGTTCTGTTCTGATGCACGCCGAACGTGTCTCTATCCTGACGCTGAGCCATGAATGAAGACTCCCTATTCTGGTGTTCTCGGTCCTGAGTTTGGATAATGAAATCCCTGTGAGTTTTGAACGATTCTTTGACTGGTTCCACAGGCGGTGGAGGCTGAGTGTGTCTGGTGCTTGGCGGCGACGGTGCCGGACCTGCTGGCGCCGGCGGTAACGAATTAGGTCCTATGGGCGGCGGAGGCGGGCCAGGTTTCCAATTGCTGCTGGTCCAGCTCTGCTGCGTCGGTGATTTATTCGTGTTGCGCAACACCTGCGGCGACATTTCCGGACTGGACTTGCCGCTGACGTTGTCCGTGCTACCGTCGTCCCACCTGCCGGCCAGTTGTTGCTCCAACATCATCTTCCTCGTGTCTTCTAGCTTGTTGACCGATCGCGACGGTTTCTCCTTGCCGCTACTCGATCTCACCGAATGATTGGACGTCACCAGTTCCAATCGCTGTCTCATCTCGGAACTGAGCTTGATTTTGCCGATACTACCCGGCGACGGCCTAGCCGCCCCGATTTCGAAAGCCTTCTTGGAGTTGGTGCGGGCCAGTCTCTCAGTTTCCTTCACCACTGGCTCGAATTCGATCTCTTCCCATTCCGCCGCTGTCTCGCTTTTCATCGAGACGCTGCCGTTGATGCTTACCGCCTCTTTGCTGGTGGGCGTCACTTTTCTTTGATGCTGCCGCATCTTAAAGTGCATGAAATCCTCGCCGTTTTCGTTCGACGACCCGTCCTTGGGCGGAGGCCACCTCCATTTGCCTTTAAATAAAATTATTAGTGGTTTGGATGAGATGAAACGTATCACCCACCTATCCTGACGGTTTTCGCGCGACCGTATGGGTCCATGAAAGGTCGAGATTCACTTGGATCCACCTCATCTATTGGAGGAGGCAGAGGCGGCGGCGCTGGAATCCCACTCCTAATGTTCATGCTCTGATTGGAGTCGGAACTGGCTTTTCTGGACTTAAATTCCGAAGAACTAACACTGGGCGAGCTGGATTTTCTATTGGCGCTGCTAGCCGATGATTTGAAACTGAACTTTCTGCTCGGGGATTGCGACCTGTGGACCTGAGCCTTGACGGTGGTCTGGATCGTTTCCGTCACCTAAACGAAGCAAGTAATGAGCACCCTCCCACCTCTTTTCCGTCTTCTTACCTTCACGTTTACGTCATTGGTGTTGACATTCTGGGTCAGTAGCTGTTGCAGAGCCTGGTTCTGGGCGAGCAACTGTTGCTGAATCTGAATGTTCTGAGCCATGGCCGATTGGAGAAATGCTCTCTGGAGATTCTGCTGGTAATTAGCCAAATCGGTATTGTTTTGAGGCACGCCGTTCAATCCCACACCTGGGACGTTGAAAACGGGAACGAAACCTTCTTGATTCGGACTCAAAAGAGGCATCATCAATGGGGCGGGACTGACGAGGTTGTAATTGGAGGTGCCGGCTTCATTTTGCGTGGAGCCGCCACCTTTGATAGCCTCTAGTAGATTTTGCTTCTCGGTCAGATCTTTGATGCTGTCGTTGATGAAGATGGGTCGGAAGAGGTCGCTGATGTATTCGTCGACGTTGCTGTTGGCGGAAGGCTGGGTAGGCGACGGGTTCGTCAGATTTTCCACCTCCTGGTCGAGCATTGAACTTCCTTGGCTATTGGCGCGGTCTCGGTGTCCGCCGCCTTTGATTCTCAATACTAAATCGTCAGCATCTGATAGATTCAGACCCGGATTTAAAGGATGACCCATAATGTCGTCTAGAAATTCATCAAGGCCATCTATGTAGTCGTTGTCGAAATCGGTGGAGTTTCCTCCTTTGATGCTCGCAGCCAAAGACCTGGCATCCGAAAGCTCGTCCAGGTTTCCATCCAGTACTGGACTGAATAGTTCATCTAAGAACTGGTCGACATCGGATGCCTGCGAAGGTACTCTCACCCTCCTCACGTGAGATGCCAGACTAGGTGCTTCGCTAGTATCGGACATGGCGGAACTCCTCACGGTCAACTCCGACTTCTCGATGTAAGCCCTGCTCGAGTGTGAACCCGGAGGAGCCTTCTTACCGGCGTATTGAGATTTTATGTACCTCGGTCCACCTCTGTGGGAAGTGCTGATGCTCGAAATTTCTGGATACTCGAAGTCGATTTCTTGTTTGGACATATAGTTTTGGTTGTTCATTACAGGTTTAATCGGAGCCAGCTGCTCCACTGAATGATACCTTTCGTTAAGTTTCGACGATTGAGACAACCCCAACTCCACCAGAGGATTGGGTTGGGGCTCGTTGAGCAAATTGTCCATGCTCCTCGAGCGCGTTTTTTCCATATCAAAGTAGCGTTCGTTTAGAGCGGAAGTTCTCGATAAAGCCTCGTGAGAAACCTTGCGACCTGAAGTGGTAACGTCCATAGTAAGCATTTCTTTACCACTGGGAGTGTGGTAGCTGTTATTAAGCAGATCTCGAGACGATTTCCGGGAACTTTGGCGGGAGCCCACCATTTGAGATTGAGGAGAAGCTCGCGAAATATCTCTGGAGGATTCGCGGGACGTTTTTCTAGACATGTTGATGGGCGGCTCGGGTGGTGGGACCAAAGGCCTAATCGGAGCAGGTGTCGAGTGGTGATCGACTTCGGCAGGGAAGTTCTTTCTGGTTCCAGCTCTTAGGAGAGTAGATTTTTGAATGGGGAACGCGGGACACAGTTCCAATTCGGAAACCATGTCGAAGACGTAGTCTAGGCCGTTGCCTTCATATACCACTCCGGCGTCGTCCATGATTACGCTCCAACCCTCCGGAGCGACCCCCAATGAGTTCATGGCGACCAATGCAGCCTGTAAACATAAAAAAGTTAGCCCTTTCACGGGAACTGCAGACTATAAACTTACTTCTTCACAAGTGGACCAAGAGTCTACGTTGACGGTCGAAACTGTACCGTCAGACATCGTCAACGCCAGAGCAGAATTGCACTTCTGCCTGATGCTACGCCACTCCAGAAGACTTGGGGGCATGTTTCGAGAGTGGGGTGCTTTCTGTAGACTCCTCGTAAGCTTCCTTTGCAAAGTCTCCTTGAAATCGACCGGAGCGTGGTCAGATATAAATTTCAGAAGGTACTTGCTCAACGGGGGACTAGGTTGGAAACAGCTCAGGCAATGAGCCATTAGCTGCCATACGCGGTTAGCGTTGTCGTTTTTCCAGGTCTGGTTACACAGCTGCACCAGGAGTTCATCTCTCAAGCCCCGGGAATTTAGACCCTTGTAGATCATGTAGTCTGCGAGAGCTCGTTCTCTGGGACCCGTTAACTGAGGATCGTTGGACCAGCGCAGGATCAATTTGAACAAGGCGACGGCGTCTTGGAAATCCTGATCCCTAGCCGCGGCTTTGGATAGAAATGGGGCTGTAATGGGGTCTTTTTTGTAGTGTAGGTCGGCGTCTTTGAAGTAGACCGACGAGAACTTGGAGAACTCGAACTGATTGATGTCGTGCGGCAAGTTTAGAGTCGGTGGACTTCCAGTGACGCCGCCCAAAACTTTCACCAGATTCCTCTCGGTATGCGGAGGAGAGTATCCCTCCAGTTTGGAAAATATAAAAGCCAGCTCGGCTGGTATTTCCAAATGGTGGACGGTGCTTTTGTTGGTAGCGCTGCTCGCCGATGCCTTGGCTGTCGCGTTCGCTTTCTGCGCTTGAGCTTGAAGCTGGGCCTCTCTAGCGGCTCGTTGCTTAGCCCTCTCTTGAGCAACCTTCTCCGCTTCGACGCGTCTCTTGAATTCCGCCTTACGTTTGCCGTAGAGCTTCCTCTCCCTTCTACCGCGGTAGAGCGCTTGAGCTTTGACCACACCACGTTTGATTTTGGCGTAACGTTTCCTTTGTCGGTAGCCCTTCCAGTGTTTCTGGATCGTAACCGCGCTCTGTTTGAGTTTTCGGTATTTTTTCCGCGCCAAATATCCCCTGATATTCTTCTGGATGATAACCGCCGCGCCTTTGAGCGAGTCTGCTCTCCTGATCTCCAGCTGCCGTTCTAGATTCTCCCTTAGGAACACTCTGGTGGCTCCCAGCTGATAGTCCGGTCCCTCTGTAGAAAAACTCATCTGCCAAGCTGTCCATTTACTATAGCGTTTTCGGTACTTACCTGTACCAGTATGGGGCATTTGCTCGAGAATAGAGCGGCAGAGCTCCCGGTAAGGTGACCCTCGTGGTATGCGCGGCAACAGGTACCTGGGAATTTTAATCGTCTTTAAATTACCACTTCGCGGGCAAGGTCGAACCGGACTGAGTCTCGACCAGAGCCTTTCGGGTACGTTTCGTAGACGGGCAATTAAGAACAGATTAAGCGATAATGTAATGTGCGACCCGAAATATTTCGCTAGATATTTTCGTAAACTCATAAATAAAACGAACGCAATTGACACAGATATCGCGTATTCTTCCGCTTTTACTTTTCCGTCTCGCCGAGCATATGGTCGAACGTTTGATTACAATTATTACGAAATTCGGAGCGGGAATGTTATCCAACACCTGCTCACCTGTAGCGTTCGACGAACTGTTGAAACTTCATACGGATCGGGTAACCCGCCTGTCTTATCTTGATGGTGTCCAGCATGCCGGCGTAGCGGAGCTGTTCGAGAACTACCGGCATGTCGAATTTCATCGGCAGCTTCTCGTTGTTCGGTTTGATGCACCTGACGAACCAGGGGTTGCACTTGGCCATATTCTCCAGCAATTGTTGCAAGCTGTCGCCGAATCTAGCCGCCACGGTGGGAGTGCGAGGTTTCATAGTCACGAAACGACCTGCAGGCAACGCAGTAATTTTTTCGGTCAAAGAGGGACGACCCCAAAAAGTCGACTCACCATTGGCACCCCTGGGAATCGTCTTGGTCTGCGCCTGATTCAGCAGAGGCTTGGCAATAGCGCTGACCAGGGGCTCCTTGCTCGACGCGAGCAGCTCTATCACCTCCGTCCGCAGGATATCCCGGTTTTTATCCAGGAACCCGTCCACGGAGTACCAAACCTGACCAGCGAAATGTCTAATCCCGAATTCTCTGCCGCCCACCCGCGGTCTGCAGTAGTTCTCGTTCAATGCGTGATTGTAGTGACACTTTTCCAAGAACGAAGAGTCAGAAGCTCGAGGAAAATTGCTCTCGTCGTCCAAGAGGTGGAAAATACCCACGGGTTTCTTGCCCAGGAGCTGACGAAGATAATGCATCGAAATAAAATCTTCCATACACGTCGGTACGGTACGCCTACCTGGATAACCGGCGTATTGTCGCTCCAAGTGATATTGGTCCATTCCAGCCTCTCCTTCGCGTACTCCTGCTGCTCCAACTTGAAGACGTGCTTGTTGAAGTACAGCTGCAACGATTCGGACGCGAAATTGATGCACAGCTGCTCGAAGGAGTTCTCGTTCAGGTTTTCAAACCCGAAAATGTCCAGCAGGCATATTCTCGCGGCGTCGTGAAGACCGCCACGTTGAACGATAGAGTTGACTCGAGTCACGAGCCAGTTAAATAGAGCCGAGTACAGAGCTTTGGCGAAAGCGTCGCGCGCGTCTAAAGCTTGGTCTATACTGAGCGGCGAGTGAACCTTTTCCGCTCTCGCCTCAGTCATCCGCGACGTCAGGGTCCTCTGCAGTCCGGAGGCGGAAATCTGCAGGAGATGCGCGGCCCACTTGATTTCTACATCGGAACCCACCTCGACGCCTTCTTGACCGTGCCTGCGAAAAACAAAAGAATCTCATTACCGTCCGTAAATAGAAATGAGGATTTGGGTCGACGATTACCATTTTCGAAAGCAATAAACACATTTGCAAGAGAAAGAGTGAGCAGAGCTTGTTTTGAGGAGGATATATTTTTTAATCCTCGTTAAGAGAGGGGTTTCCCATAATTGATTCTTTTTTTGGCAATATAAAATATAAAGTTTATAATAATTTTGGTCCCAAGTAACCATTAAGCAATTTTGTTTTAGTCTTGTTTTAGGAGAGGGTGTCTCTGGAAGTCAAAGGTAACTAGAATTTCCTTAGGAGAAATTTTTATCTCTTTAACCTTGCTGACTACTTCGAACGAATTGTTGATAATATATCTTGGTTAAATTAATCTCGTTGAAAATTTAACTGGTGATGCATTTACAAAAGAAACCACAGGCCTAATTGACATATCCGGCTGGTGTAATGTAATTAAAGAATTTAGTTTTGGAGGCTGGAGATTATAATTATTACTTGGTATTTTTTCCCTCCATTAAAAAGGCATAAATGTGCAATTACGGTATTGATTTGTTTTTGATATAACTCGATATTGTATACTTTGCTATATTTCTCGTTGAAGAAACTGTCTGGTTTTTATCATATATTCCAGAACATCGATAGCTATGACTATCCTTTGTAAATTTTATATTATAGCGAAGAGATCTTGAAATTTATTGTTAGTTGCAAATTAAGATTTTATTAAATTAGCTAATACGTGTTCGTTTATGATATTGTCGTTATTACCGTTAATGGGAAGTTCTTAATTAATCCCTGAATAATTTAACTCGTTATTGGTGTTCGAGTAATATAAATTAAAAACCCTTTCCTACTAATTCGGACTCGGAAAATGTAGTATTGTCAAAGTTATAAGTCTATTGTAAAATTTATGATTAGAAACGTTTGAAATGACTGCTTTTTAGTGGGTTTTATTAAATTGTCCAACATGGATAAAAGTTGGTCTCCGTTGCTAAATTTAAATTTATATCGTACGGTGTTGCTGAAGCAGCTGCCATAAACCAATAAATAAATGTGAAAATCTGAGCATTTTTCGTTCTAATTGAATTGTTTTAAATGGATTTTCATCAAATAAAAGCTCAGTTCAATTATATTATACTTACCGCAATTGCCTTCGATGAAAATATATGTTGCCGAGGTGCAAAACGGAAGCGAGAACCTTAACGATGCCTTCCTGTTCGCTTTCGCCCACCCCTAAAACCTCCATGGCTCTGGTCAGGGCTTTCCAATCGGCACCGGAGCCCGAGTGTCCGGGGGAGCAGTCTCCCCCGCCTTGGTTCAAATAGAAATATTTGTCCGCGTCCACTAGACCGTACTTTTGTTTGTCGGAGTTGCTTAAGCCGCCCAGCAGCTCGTAAAAAACGTGGTAGTTTCTTTCGCCAGCGGCTTGAGTGACGATCCGTGACTTTTCCAGAAGGTACTGGGTCATCTTGGCACCTGGACATGTACAAGACCACGTTAGTTGTTTGGATTTATTTTAGTGAGAGGCATTCTAATATTCTACATAATGATGGCGAAATTTGGAAAATATCGGAAATGTTTAAGACTTTTTAAAATGTTCCACACTGTTAGATTTGCTCATAAACATGACAAAAAGATTTCGATTTCAATCTTTATATAGGATACAAAGATACAAACATTTTAGTAGTGTCTAATGTATAAGTTCGGAATCTATCACTTATAACAAATCCTGATGTCAAGGTTTCTAATTCTACATGGAATCTTTGAATAGTTCTGATATCAATTTGTGTTCTTATAGTTAGAATTGCCAAAGCCGGGCTTTGGTTTATCTACAATGAAGCTAATTTGAGAACGTAATCGTTCCTGAATACTGTTTTTTGATAATAAATGTTTTCTCTTTTAAAATAAGCACGGTTGTCGGTTGATGGGCCGACAGAATAGAAGAGAAGAAGTTCTGGAGTTATGCCAAATATTGGTTCTGCTATTTTCCTTGTCGATAAGTTTTATGGGCGCTAGGGTAGGTAGAAATATACTAGAATCCGAGTTATTAATTTTGTGAAACTATCGTTTGTATTAAGCCTGTGCTGACGATCTGCCAAACTATCACTTATAGGCCAAAATTAAACTCGTATTATTTAGAGAACAAAAAATATCTTTCTATGGGTAAACTACCCTTTTAAGTGTGATTTAGCAGAGACTGTAAAGGTGTTTAATAAACTATCTGAAGTAGTATCGCTTCTTCGTTTGTAGAATTTTATCGTAAGACGGATATATGAGAATTTTTCTTATCTCCTTAACCTGGGCGCTTAAGAAATTTTTATTATGATTTTACTATTGCTAATATCTTTTAAAATTCTTGGTGCTCTTACTTGGTAACTACATTATTTTAAACCGTTTCGAACGTTCACTACTTTCAATAAATATATTCCTTGGACTTCTTTCATTTGCTGTCAAAGAAAATCTGCTTTTCACACTTCAAATTTATCTTTTTTGCGAATTCTTCTTGCTGAAGCCTACTTTGAACTTGGAAATGCTTCGTTTTACACTAATTGGAAACACTTCAATTTTCGCTTCAGTCTCTGTGATTTTGGAATCTAAACAAGCTGATTCTTGAAAAAAATATATTAGCTGACATTAGGAACTCTTTTATAAAAATCTACTTTTTCTTCTCAAATTACTGCTAGTTTTATACTAATTTTTTCCCAATTGTCCCACCAGAGAGGGGATGTGGTTTCAAGTTTCAAACATTCTCTAAAACCTCTCAAATGAGGGACAATTATTTGAAAGGCGTAACGGCAAAATAATTTCGTAATTTTCTCACCTATGATGGCTCCATTTTTGAAATAAACCTCCAGATATTTGCCGAACCTAGAACTGTTGTCGTTCCTCACGGTTCTCGCGTTGCCGAAGGCTTCGAGCAGAGGCGTGGCTTCGAGTATTTGTTCAGTGACGAGCGCCTGCCCCCTGGGGGCGGACGGCGCCACCGCCGCCAGGTACTGCATCACCAGTTTGGTGGATTCCGTCTTGCCGGATCCGCTCTCGCCGCTGATAACCGCGACCTGTCAAATTTCGGCGTCACCACTATCCCAAAATAAAAGGAAACCCTGTGGTACCTGCGGAGCGGGTAGGGCCGCGTAAGCTGCCGCCGCCGACGCGAACAAGTGCGGGGGCAGTGCCCCTATCATTTTTCCTTTGTACTTCTGCGCGGATTCGATGCCGTAGCAGCCGTCAAACATCCGGTAAGGGTTCACCGCTACCAAAATACTTCCCGCGTATGTGTAGATCAAGTTTCTGTCGTATCTGCGATACAGTGGCGGCGTTGTAGGTAATAATAATATTAATAACAATAATATTTATTTTACCAAAGACAACTACAAAATTGTATAGCAATAGTCAAAATACATAATAGGTACAATATACGTAGACATATAAAAAAACATTTACTCAAAAAAATTCGTCTAGACTTTAACATTTTTTGGATAACAAAAACATTTGTAATCGTTTTTTAGATAGACAGGGTTTTACAATTTTGTTTCTTAACTCTATTGGCAGATTGTTAAAAATAAGAACACCTAAATAATCAGGTGACCTCGAAGTCGTCGACAGGAAGAGCATGCAGCTTACCGCTCTGTCTTGTATGCTTAGAATGTACGTCACCAACGAACTTAAAATTCGATAAATTGTTAAAGACATACAATGACATTTCAAAAATCGCCAGTGTAAGAATTTTGTACTGAACAAAAAACCCCTACAAGAGATAAACTTGAAAATATCCGCAATACTCCTTAATATACGTTTAGGAGTCAAAAATACTTTATCGGCATATACAGATGCTCCCCACAAATTGATCACATAAAGTAATCGGGACTCGCCTTCGCATAGTATAAGCAACTGTTGCCTACTTTTTACAAAATTTCTGGATTCCTCCTGCGTCGGTTTTTGTTGAAATTCCTGACGTTTCGCCAATCGTCCTGTTCGCTTCTTCAGAGCTTGACTGAAACTGGCTCGTATTTTACTCTGTACCTGCTTATATATTGTTTGAGGGGGGCGCTAATGGGGGGTATAAACACCATCTCCGACGACTGATTCCCAAATTGGTGACAGGTAGAGACCTGAGTCGCGGTTAAGATTGTTAGGTCGTTTATACATTTTTATGGACTCTCGGATTTTTCGTTGGTAAAAGAGCTGATTACATGCAAGAATTTTAGTTTCGGATAAAACTAAAATTCTTGCATGTAATCAGCTCTTTTACCAACGAGAAATCTATAAACACAACCTAACAATCTTAACCGCGATTCATGTCTCCACCTGTCACCAATTTGTCAAGCTCTGAGGAAGCCAACAGGATGATTAGCGAAACGTCAGGAATTTCAACTCTGCAAAAACCGACGCAGGAAGAATCCAGAAGTTTTGTAAAAAGTATTAAAGTAGCCTGTGAAAGTTTGTTTGAAAAATTAACTGGTGCCTAGTTAAAATCTCACGAAGATTTATAAAAAGATAATTACACAGAGTTGAAATAAGAGTATCACAATGAACTTCCAATTAAATCATCAAAACTCAATCACACTATCCTTACTTGCGATAGTGTCATTACCTAAATAAATATTAAAATGATCACATTTTTTCTGATAATTATGAAACCTTATAGCTCTGCTTTTGTTTGCGTTGAAATAGAGATTAATATTTCCAAACCATGTCATCAATCTATCGAGTACCCCACAGCACTTCTCTGAGAGGTCATCGTCATTTCCACACATCATCACGAAGGAAAGATCACCCGCATACATGACAAAAAAACATACTGCCTAAAATTTAGATATAATATGAAGAGTATCTCTATACGTTAACCAGCTGAATTTGCCCTTTCCATTCTCTTACCGTTATAAAATTTAAATAAAATAAAATTGAGAACGATCTTGAAAAAAACTATTGATCCAATCTATACCCAAAGCGTGCAGAGCTTCCCCAAGTTCCTTAAAATAAACATACTCAAATGCCCGACTTAGGTCCCAAAATATTCCAACCTGGCGCTCACCGTCCTCGATAAAAGAAATTATCCTACAGAAATACGAACAGCAGTTGAAGTGCTTCAATCTTTTCTGAAGCTATGTTGGTTATCTATGAAACTATGATATTTATCTACAAAATACATTAATCTCTCTAAGAAAGTACGCTCAAACGCTTTAGAAAAACTAATTGAAATTGTTACCGGACGATAGCTTTCCTGCCTTTCTTAAAAACTGGCACAACTCTATTTCTTTTTAGATACGATGGGAATTTACCACTTAGAAAATATAGATTCACCAAGTACCTAGTACTCTTTTTAATGAAAATGTTGGTATGCCATCGGGTCCAAAAGACTTTTAGTTTTTTACTCTATTTTTTAATATATGCAGGAGCTCCATAAAAGGTAATATATAAAAACTCTGGTCATTCACACATCCCTATTAAAACTCAGACCAATACTTTTGTTATCCAACTGTTTTGAACTAACAATATTAACAAATAACAAATATTAATTAACGGAGACTATACAATTTAATAAGCCAAACCAACCAAAATGAAATATTTTGTTACCGATCTGATTATGACTCGTAAATCCTTTTTTTTTTTTTTGAGGCTGAAATGACGGAGAAGTTGTCACTATATTATTGATATTTCTAGGCTTCCTAGACATCACTATTATTATATTTTCATTTGTTTTCACGAAAACTGATTTTTCTTTCAGTTTATTGATTCAACTGTATTCGTTTATTAGTTTCATGAGTAGATACGAGGATAATTAAAGATTAAACAGAAACATTAACACTTTGAAGTACAAATTCATGCAGTTTTGGTCATTGAATAAAATATGAAGGTTCAAAATAGAAAATCAAATGTTATTTTCAAATGTTACGGCTATAAATATATTATAAGTCCGATGCATATTAACATTGAAGGAAGTTAACAAAGTTGAACAAAAAAATGGAATGTTGTAGTCGTTGTCTTGAAAATGTGTTTGGAAAAAAAAACGTTACATACATTATGCTCAGTACAAGAATAAAGAAAAGAGTTTGGGAACCTCTGGTGTCGGGCGGGGGGCGTGGCGATCGACCGACGACGCGTTGTCAATCGCTGAAAAATGCCACGCGTTTACCTTGCAGGAAAGTAACGCTCGTTGCAGGCCGGCAATAAATTACTAAACGCTTAATATCGCACGAACAGGAAGTAACGTTAGAAAAAAATCGCTAACGGTTCGTACCTTATTTATGCAATTAATTCAATAAGAGAACTGCCAACGAACCGCTCGCCGAACTGGTCAATTTACGCCGTAAGTGTGGATTTTCGAAAAAGCAAATGTTTTTCCCGCAAGCCGGGCTAACAAACTGATCGTATTTTCGAGAGACTTTCCCGCGATTCGCGTTTAATTGCAAAATCTCGAGCGGAGTGCATTTTTCGATTGCGATTTCATGCGTACGTATTATAATTAGGGAGGCTTGAAGAGATACATCCATAATTTCTCTCCCCACTTATATAATAGCGGTTTTTGATGTCTCCTGATAAATTTCACTAACGTAAAATATATTTAGTGGATATTTGTTATTTCGATCAGTGACGTTATCCAAAGTAACCAAGACAAGTCGTGAATAAAATATTTAAAGATTGAACTGAGGTGGCTTTTACTTGATGAAAATCCATTTATCAAAATAAATACAATGACATGACAATTGTCGAAATAATTGTCATGTCATAATATATAATTTCGTGAAAATCTGAACTTTTAGTTCTTATTTATTTTTTTAAATATTTAAAGCACAGCGTGCCACACAAAGGCTTGCAAAAAAAACAGTGTCTCGCTCTCTTTTGAGTGACCGAAGAAATTTTGCTTAAACGTTTTACTCCAGGGCGAAGTCCTTGCCTAGCTTAGCTAACTATAGCTTACGCTAATCTAAACATATTAGTTTGAACATTTTGATGTCACGACTGTCGCGAAACATTTACAGCAAGTTGTAAAATTTGGTATTTTTTTCTCAATTACAATCAAAATTTTGAAAATTTTGCAAAAGCAGAAGAACGCCGTGTTTGGAAGGTTTTGAACTGTATTCAGAAATATGGAATGTGCACTCCAATGACTTGAGACGTCTACTATTACTGTTATTACGGAGTAATTATTAATGTGTGAATAATATTGCAACGCTACTGTGTGAAAATAAACATAAACTCCAACTGGTGGTTAGTTGCTTAAGCGTCAGGTAAAGGAAGGCGATAGAATCACCACGTGCCTTCTACCGTATGAATTCGCCCAGTGAGTTATTAAAAAAATTAAAAATTAAAAATCTAAATCTAATATCAGAAGTGGGACTGAGCCCCTCTTTTGAGTTGTTACGTATTTAAATTTAAAAAAAAAACGACAGAGGGAAACTCTGCCCCTGCTTCTACTGTAGAGATCTCAGTGGATTTTTAAATTGCAAAAAATATTCTTACAAAGAAAAGGTACAATAATATAAACTTAGGAGCAGTCTACGGTTTTAGAGCTCAACATAACACAACAATTCCCTTCTTAAAAGTATCTGATTAAGTAGATGAATGCAAATCTATTTGTCCTAATATTTGGTGTACCAAACTTAGATTCTTTGGGTTGGATTCTGATGGAATTTCCTTTATAGAATCAAAGAGTATTTGTTCGAAACGCATGCTTTAATTACTTGGACTTGGTTCAAGAGGTTCTCAAGGGTAGTGCTTTAGGGCCATTAACTTAACTATCTCAGCACATATCAATTTGCAGATGACTTTTTGTTTCACGATACAGACGATGCTGATTTAAATAAAATAAGAGTATATATTAATAACTAATATTAATAAGGGGCAATTGCCAGAGTCATCAATACGCGGATGACAGCCATAATTCGTATTTTTTTTCTTTTAACGAGTGGAAAGAGGTTAAAAGTATAACTGAGGGCAATCTCAGCGACTGGTATCATTTTCAAAAAAAGAAGTTCAAAAATCCAGTTTGAGATTCGTTTATGGCATCAGAAAATACCTTCCCATCTTGCATCTTGCAAGGGACACTGGGTGGCGTGACATGCAGCAACAAGGCGAAGTCAGCATTCGAAAATGACCTCCTCAATCGGCCCAAAGCGT
Organism: Cylas formicarius; assembly: GCF_029955315.1. Classification (NCBI taxonomy): domain Eukaryota; kingdom Metazoa; phylum Arthropoda; class Insecta; order Coleoptera; family Brentidae; genus Cylas; species Cylas formicarius. The sequence continues at coordinate 25,275,468 of NW_026844326.1, read as the reverse complement.
TTTATTCCTACGTTGACAACACGTATAACCAGGACTTCATTTCAAATGAATTTACTTCATATTTTGCTAGTCACTCTCTTGCCTTTTTTCATAAATTTATTGTATCGAGAACGCCTGCGTATTTGTCGAATGATATCAAATATAGAACTGATATTCATGGTCTAAATCTAAGATTGCGAGGTCTGATACCCTCTCCCCCCAAAACAACACTGTACCACATTACCTAAAACGTGTATAGCCTGTCCCCTACCATTAAAAACTAAACATACAAAGATTTAAAAAGCTACTAATGAAAGTACTGCTCAGTGATAAAGAGATTCCAGTATCTCAATCTACTTGGTCCTTCTAATCCAGTATCTGACGATTAGTGTTTAAAAAAACGCTTTATATTTCCCAGTATTGCACTATGGTTGACGATGTTTTCATGTTATCGTTAAAGTCTTCAGTTCTCTCCCCAAAGTGACCAAATTTAACAATTAAACGTTTTAATTCACTTGAAAGAAAATTCTCTCCTCTGTGATATTATGCTTTTTAGTTTGTAAGTTAGGTAAGATTTAGTTGCTGAGACTTGAACAATTTAATTACCTCAAAGCTCCTTTTAATAATATAAATAACATATATATTATAAATATTGCTTTTGTATATGTTACTTTTACTTTGAACATGTAAATATATGTATTATTATTATTGTTATCTGCTGTATAAAACTGTATAACAATATGTTTCTCTGCATCTCTTTCAATGATTTTTGATGATATTATTATTAATTGCGAAGGTGTCTGTTATTTGGGCAATACATTTTGTTCTAAATATATGTCATAACCTGAGTAATGTCAGAGTAATTTACCTCAATAAGTTTCAAAACACCATCCCATCCTTGTAAATGGATACATTGTCAAAGTGAAGATAGCCCGGGTAAAGTTTGTTCATAGATATAAGAAAGTGACTAACTGATACGAATTAAGGAAAGTCCCGGGCAAGCTATAAGAATGAAATATGGACGAACGGGTCCGTACTTTGCATAGAATTTAATTATTTGGGGTTTTGTTAGGAAATATACTAAACAATATTTATTTATTTTTGCATGTATTTATGTTTAAATTTAAAATAAAATTACAAATTATTTTTATTATCTACTTAAATTACTAAACTACACTTACACAGTATCACTATCGCTATCATCGCGTGTTCTAATTATTATTTGATTTATATTCTGCTTTTTCTATATGTTAAACAGAATTTGCCCAACTTTGTGGAGGGATGTTAAAAACTTCGGTTTCTATAAGTTTGAGAACATTGGAGTTAATACGGGAAAAACATTCTTACGACGAATGGCAGATTTCACTTGGTGCCAAACATGTTCAATGGGATTAAATATACAGTGGTAAAGTGGAAGCCTTAAAACTGTATGCCCTAGATTTTTTGCATGCTTATCACAGACGTATTCCTTTTGTAGGTTCAAGCTTTGTAGACCCTCAACTAATTGCTTTTTGGAATAAATGTATGTATAAATTTTGAAAATGAATGTCGCTATTATACATGTAGTTTTGAATTGTTGCTACTGTGATAACTTGCATTGTCCATTACAATGACGCTATTAGGAGGAATGTTTGGAACTAGTTTGTTTTTAAACCAACTTTCATATAAATCAGCGGTGGTGTCTTCGTGGTAATCGAGAGAAGAATCTTTAATATTTTTCGCAGACAGAGAAAGTTCATTTGGAAGCCAACCATCTTTAGAGCCAGCATGCAAAATAGTCAACCCAACCCTTTTGGCTTTTGATGTTCTCTGTAAATCCCATTTTTTTCTAGATATTCCAGTCGCCATTTCCGAATTCCTAAAGATTCCATTAAAACTTGCCTTTTGTCAATTTTTTTAAATCTAAAACCCATGTGTTGAATACACTTCCATAAGGTAGTTCTGCCATTCAACATTTAACCCACATTTAACACTGGTTTCATCCTTTTCAAGCCTCCTAATTAAGATATCTAAAGTAAGCACGCTTTGTTCCTCGTATAACTGGTAAATTTCACGCCGTATTATATCTTGATCACTTTCATCTACACTCGAGAAAATGTTAGCATCGCTTCTTTTTTTCTTCGCTGAAATGGGATTATTCATAATTTTCCATACAGTTGATGTTGGAATTTTCGTCAATGTGGCCGTTTCTTCTAAAGATGCTTGCTTGTTGGCACCACGTTCCATGGGGGTCAAATAAACATTGTTTACAACTCGTTAGCCTCAATAGAATAGTGTTTTCTACATTTGGGAGGGAGCATCTCCTGCGATACATTAGACTCGCACATATTTTGCATAATTCGCACACAATTCAACACACGCTGTATTACACACGAAATAAGAATGATTACTAATAACTTAAACTAAGTAGTATATCAAACCAAAGAATATTAAACACAGGTAGGTAAATAATTATTTTCTATTACGGACCACAATTTTACCTGAATTTAAATTCCGAAACTTTTGGTTAATAATCTTGTTGCATTGTATGTTAATGACCACCCTTGGATAATCCCATTCAAAAGCAATTAATCACTTTCTTATATCTATGAACAGACTTTAACAGACAAAGATAAATAACAAAAAAGTAAATATCCTGTTCTTTTATTTGGGTTTCCCAATAATTAATTTTGGTGGTCGTTAAATGGGCTCACGCGAGCGATACGCCCGTTTCGTGACATTTACCTGAGTTTAAGGTTCCACAGCAAAGCGGCTTCGTGGAGGTCGGTCAGCTGAATCATGTCTTCGACACCTCCCCGTCCCAGGTCCTGCCTCCGTCTGACCTGACCTTCACCCTCGCCGAGCGCGAAGGTCTGGGCCTGTAAAAATTGATACCTGTGTTTACGAGAGTTTCGAGTTTTGTGTAGCGACTCCCACGAGTGATTTCCATAATATCCTTTCACCGCCTGGTAACAATTAAATCCGAAATGGGACTGTTGGTAACTAGAAAACCGGGCGACATTGACGCTATCGGAGAAAAGCAGCTATATTTCTTGTAGAAAATGCCTTTCGGTTAATTGCAATAAAAATTTGATTGATTGACGCAGTTGTCGATAGCCTGATAATGTAAAAAAATGTTTAGTTGAGTGATAATTTTTGTAGTAAAATAGTAAAAATATCAGAAGGAGGCACCGGTGACAACTGATGATTGCAGTAGCTTGTTATTTATACTTATACAATGCCAAATCTGATAAAATATATGGTTTAAAAATTATTAACTTTAACCGAAGAACACTTTTCTTTTTTAAATATCTGTTTATTAACATACTCAAATTCTAAAATTTTGGTTGTGGTTAGTTAATTAGTCCCGTAAGTGTGCAACCAAAAAATTGTTTAAAACATCAATTTAGAGAAACACCATAACTTACTAATAGGTTATCAAATGTAAAGTTAAGAAATTCTGCTGCTTTTAGATAAAAAAAAATATTATACCTGGTTATCGTTTTTTAAAATTCAAGTACACAAATGTTTATATTATTATTAACATTTATTTAATAAAAATATTCTTTAGGAAGTAGGCAGGGTTGTGGAAATAAATATTAATTTATTTATATTGTGCGTTACGTCGCCGTCGCGTCGTCGTGAGAAGTAAATAGAATAGCTAAGTATTGGATTGTTCGGAAAGTCATTTCGTTTTTTTTGGGGAACATGAAAGACAGTTTTCGTATAGTGAATAAATATTTTATTAAATTATATATTGGCCATTCTGCTCCAACACCTTTTGCCATCTTTCTGGCAGTAACATAATTCCCCTCTCATAAAAGTTTTGGTCCTTGCTGGCAAAAAACTGGTTCAGGTGGTTTTTGACATCTTCATTTGAGGTAAAGGTTTTGCCATCCAAAAAATTTTGCAGGAACCGGAACAAATAGTAGTCGGAAGGCGCCAGATCTGGAGAATATGGTGGATGTTGCAGTACGTCCCATTCAAGCTGTAAAAGTTTTTGGCGAGTGACCAAACTTGTGTGAGGTCTCGCATTATCCTGGTGGAACACTACACCCTTCGTGTTGATTAATTCGGACCTATTCTCTTTAAGTGAATCATTCAATTTGTCCAGTTGATGACAATAGACTTCTGAATTAATCGTTGTATTGTCCGGCAAAAGCTCAAAAAAAAACGATTCCTTTGACATCCCACCAAACGGAGAGCATCACCTTTTTTTGGTGAATGTTGGCTTTTGACACGCTTTGAGCCGGTTCATCTTTTCTGCTCCATGACCTCTTGCGTTTAACATTGTTGTATACAACCCCAGTAATAATCCGCTTCAAAAATGGATCATTTTCTTGACGTTTGAGGAGCAAATCACACACGTCAACGCGACAACACAAATTTCGCTCCGTAAGGACATGGGGCACCCACACATCGAGCTTCGAGGTTAAGCCCATGCCTTTCAAATGGCCATAAACAGTCGAATTCGACAAATTTAATCTCTCACCGATCTCTCGTGTGGTTATTCGCCGATTTGCATCAACTAATGCCTTTATCGCATCTTTGTCAGCTTCAACCGTCCTTCCAGACCGTGGTGCATCTTCGCCATCAAAATTGCCGGATCGAAATTTTGCAAACCAGTTCTGGCACTGGCGTACTGTTAACACGCCTTCTCCATACACATCCGTCAATTTTTTTCTCGCTTGGACAGCATTTTTACCTTTTCTGAAGTAAAAAAGTAAAATATGACGAAAACGCTGCTTATTGCTCTCCATATTTAAAAGGGCACCAACCAAAAGCTACTGCGTAGAATTAATAGAACTTTTTCACACACAAGCCTTGCAATATCAACTCTCAAGACATATAATGGTTATGCGGCTTAAGTGTGAAGTTGGTTTCGAAAAAACGTAATTAAGTCCTCTGACGGGAAAAAAACGAAATGACTTTCCGAACAACCTTATATTTCTTAACACGTTATAAGTTAAAAGAAAACGCTAATGATTTAGTCAAAATTAAATATGATTTTGCGTTATTTTATAAATCAATAAGGCAAAAGTATTGTCTGCACAGCATCACAAAGAATTGTTTCCTATTTAATCCTTAGTTCCTTATAGTCCTTTTTTTCTCTTAACGTTAGACCAGAAAGTCCTATTTTTTAGTTTCAGGTACATGAAATGTTAATGGAACTGGTCTTCTTATGAAATATAATATTTTTATTGGAATTAAATTTTCCCCGAAATTGAATTAATATTAAAAGTCTTACATGAATTCAAATCATAACTTTACTTAGGTGTTGGTAAGAAAATGAAAGAAAATTGTTCAGAATATTTAGACGCGATCTTTCAGGCAGTCTTTAAAAACAATTTAAAAACTGAACTACTATCAAAACCGACAAGGAAACGGTTACAAAAACTGAAAATGTAAACGCCGATAGTGACCGCTAACTAACCTAAACTAACGACATTTTATAAGAAGCCAGTAATAACTTGTTTTAAACACAACTCCGTTTAAAACAAATACCCAATGCATTAAGCAAAGGAAAAAAGAAAATCGTCAATGTTTTAAGGCGACTAAACTAACAATTAAATAAACAAATCAATATCAATCAATTTTTAAACTTAAATAAAGTGTTATATTTTAATTAGTAAAATTGTAGAAAGAAGTTGATTTCTTGTTCATTTGAAAACGCATTTTTTTTCTAAGTGTAACACTCCACAATTGCAAGAATGGTCAATTGCCCAACACTACAGGCAAATGGATAAATCGTTTTAGTGGCGACTTAGCCTTTGTTCACTTTCCCAACTTAAATAAATGAAATAACTCAAAATATCCGCTTTTGAGTTTCCTCGGCTGGAAAGTGCCTATGACGGATTCACTTAAACATCTCCCATAAACAATCATTATTATTCATATTGTCGATGCATATCTGACTCGTCAATCGATCAAGCGTTACATCACTTTTATTCATATTTTCGATGCTTGTCTAGTAATTGTTGTATTGTAGTCGTTCCGATTTTTTATTCGTCAAACAACTCTCTAAAACCAGTCGCCGACGTTTTTTGCAAACGCTATAGGTAGAAATTAATTTATTTTCAGCGAAACCAATGTTTATTTTAGTTTATTTTAATATTCGTCCTAGAACCTAGTTACTAAACGTACTGAACGAAAGTGAACGTGTTTTTTGACAAACCGCAAATTTATAAATATATAAAACAAGGTGAATTGGAAAAACCCAAAGCTTTAAGTAATTTAAACGTACACACCTATACGGAATAGTGTTATTTGTGATGAACAAAAGAATTTTGAATCTTAATCACGAGAGAATCGTCAAAAATTAGTAGCAAATTTGGATTTGATACTAATTCCTCGTTTGTTCCCGATAAATTTTACTTATGCTAAAAAATTTCAGATTTATTGAAAATTGATTATGAATTCAAGTGTTAAAAAAACTGTCGACATCGTTATTTTATTGAAAGCGGATTATAATAAAGATTGGAAGGTTGCTGTAACATATTTTGCCTACCGAATGTACAGGGCAAGAAAATATGTTCCAATTTATCTTAACTCAAATTTTAAGTCGAAAACTTAAATAGAATGTTTTCGACAATATCTAAAACATTTCTGCAAGGTCTCTAGAAGTATGAACGTTTGCCTACTTCCGAAAGAGGATTTCTTTAGTACGTAGCGTCAAAAGTTGAATTTGGTTTTTGTTAAAGAGTTTTTTTTTTCAATTTTATCATCATGTTTTGATTTCCTTAAATTTAAAAAATTTTTAGATTTTATTATTTTTATTAGGAGCCGATTTTTAAAAAATCAGTCTTTTTCAGGCACTAGAATTTTATGCTTTCAATTTACGACGCCAAATGTAATAAAATTCAAAACTTTGTGTTGTGTTTTTTGGAATATATCTTTTATATTTTATCTGAAAACCGCAGAAAAAAGAGATTCAAGAAAATGGGTATGAAAACTAAAGCGGTATATTCATTTTTTATTACCAAGTCTTTTCTTTATAATAATCATCATCGGGAAGAGGACATATTTTGATATATAGTTAAAGTTAGTAAAAAAAAAATATATTAAAAGTAATAATTATTTTAACAATAGGCAAAAACCCAGGACAATATATTATAAAAAAGCAACAAATTAGGATTAGACTTGAATATAACTTGATATTTTGTTTCCAGCTCAACTAAAGTAAAAAATAGACGCTTTTATTACTTACCCAAAACAATGGTTTTAATAAATATATGTTTACCTCGTTAAATCCCTGTTGTCCCACAGTACCTATCGACATACAATACAATAGTATCCAATTTCGTGTGGCTCCTGGTTGTTAGATTGAATTGCGCATTGGTATTTTACGTTGCTTCGGTAATGAGATCTAAATCTTTATCTTAAGACATTTGGAATATCTAAACGAGCATCTACTTAAAAAATAGATCTCCAAACTCCTCAATATTGTCTTCAATATAAGAGGGGTGCAATTGAAACATGGATTTTTATCTTCCTTAAGTAATTAAGGGTCAGAAAAGGAAACTTAAATAGTTTTTTAACGTTCAATGCTTCCCAACCGGCATGGCGCCAAGACCCCTTTAAAAATTCTTGTGCTTCTCTATGTCCCCGATCAATGACAGACACATCATTTTCTTTTTTATGTCAGCAAAGTCCTTTTTAAATTGACACATAAGTTTAGCAACGTCATTGTTGCGACTGTCTCTTTAAGGTTACTTACTACTCGTCACAAAAAAATTCTCTCAACCGCTCAAAAAATGTGTTAGTTCATAACCTTGCAGATTATATGTTTTTTTATACCATATAAACCATTAGGAAGTGGTTAAAATAAAATACCTCCACAATCAAAGTGTTCTCTATAGCTAAGTAGCTATATCATTACCACAGATGATAATGACGTTCGAAATGTCAATAAAAAATTTCACTTCACTAGTCTCACAGCCAACTAATGAAAAAGTATCTACCTGTTCTCTTAGATTAAACCCGACCAATGTATTTTTTTATCGATAAACTTATTTTTGAAGACAACAAAATAGAAAAAATAGCAATGTGACATCGGTATGGGTTTGATTTTCGCAGTAAAGGGATTAACAGAAAAAGAGGAGTGCGTCTTGCACGAAATACAAGTATACAAACTGATTAAAACTCAAGCAATATCGCATACCTATTGTTTTGTCTATTACAATATGTAGATATGTACAAAAAGGCATTGTTTAATAGATTTCAAGGAAAGTTGTATCCAGTCTATGAATGCTAAGCAAGTACTGCCTAATACAAAGCATTCTAAAGTTTTATCAGGCGACTGTCGGTACCTTCTATATATGTATAAGTTAATGTTGTGATATTGCTTTTTTTTTTACAATGATTACTTTTGGTTAGTTTCAATCAATATTTTTCCGTAACAAACTGTTATTAAAAAATGTTTCATTTAGTTAAAAGCTTGTTCTGAAAAAATCACAACGTTTTAGCTAAAAAATATAAAAGTTAAACCTAGGCGAACGACACATTGCTTCCGCCATCCTGAATTTTATGACATCTGTCATTTTGGGCTGGGAAATTGAAAGACTAATATTCTGGTGCCTGAAAATTACTTATTTTTTTAAAATCGACTCCTAATAAGAAAAGTTAAAAGTAAAATTTTACAGTTTTGGATTTTGCTCATAACCGGGTATATTGCTCATAACTGCTGTCGCAAATATACGGTCTTTAGAATATTCCACCATTTTAGTCTTAGAAGTAAAACAAACAAAATGTTAAAATTTGTTTTTTTCTGTTTAATTTAAACTTTAAAGTCACAAATCCCTTACAATCTGTGCGGGGTAATTTTTTGTCATTTTCTATCTTTTTAAATTCTGCGTTTATCTATTTGATTGTGTGATTATTTCTTGACCAATAAATAATATTTATTATTATTTTTTATAAATAACTTATATAATAATGGAAGTTTCCAAAAATTGAATTTTTCATGCTCCAACTTGTTCCTGTTAGATTGTCAAAATTTGTCAATCAAATTATAATAAATAAGTGTCCAAATCGTTTCGACGCCGAGTTATAATAACATTGTCGTGGCGGAAGCGAAATAAATCACAAAGCGAAGAAAGTGTCTGGAAAAAACAACAAACGCGTTTCATTAGCGACCTCTATCTCGGTTTGTTGCCACCTCTATTCAGATTAACGTAACTTTCGTTATATTATATTGTTAATTAACCACTTTATCGCGTAACTGTTTCTTAAAAAACGTGTTTTTCTCACGTTCGACGCGTTACAAACGTGCAAGACATTCTCCTCACCTGTCCGTCGATCACCGCCTGCACCGTGATCACGTTGGCGCTCCTGTGGTATTCCAAAACCTCCCCGGGAAGCCAGTGACCGAGGCCCGGGTCGAACCAGATCAAATCACCCGCGTTCCACTCCATGTTTCCTTTGGTTAGTTGCGGGATGTTTTTTCAAATCACATTGGCCTGAAAAGAAAATTTTTATGTTGTATGTTGTTTCCAAGACGCCTGAATTTATGATAGATTAAAAAAAACAACAGAAAAATTATTGCCAAACTAGCAGAAATACAAAGAAATTGTTTATTTTTATTTGTACAGTCATAATGAATTTTAGGCTATTCGACATGCAAGAGCACTTGTAAGCTGGAGATTTGAGAGGTATATTTTAATGATGACTTTATTGTTAAATAAATTAAAAAAAATAAAATTTTATCTCTAGATGAAAAAATTGCTTTAATTCGGGAGATAGAACTTGGAGAATAGAAAAGTGATGTGGGACGTCGATACTGTCTTACACCGTCTACTGTATCCACGATTTGGAAGTGCAAAGAAAAAATTATTCATGCTGAAGCGGCAGGAGGTTCTAGTAAAACAGCAACGTCTTAAAAATGTACCACTCTCTGGACCTATCGGAAATCTAAAAGCAGAAACGTTAGCTAAACACATTATCGATTTCAAGGCTTCAGAAGAATGGTTGGGGAAGTTCGAACGGAGACATGGTATAAATTATGGATAAATAAGTGGCGAAACTCGTGATTTCGAGAGAAACGTCACTAACGATTGGCTGGAGAGGACGTGGCCAAAACTAGCAGAAAAGTACCCTGCTGACGACATTTTTGATGCCGACGAAACTGGTATTTTTTACAATATAACTGGGAGAGAAAAAAGAAAACTAGTCCTGATTGGAAAATCAACTAACTCACGATGTTTTAAGAACATCAATCATTTGCCGGTCACTTACAAGGCAAACAGTCTGCATGGATGACATCGCAAATTTTTGAAGATGAGGTACGGAAATGGGATGCAGAATTAAAGGGGAGGAAAATATGACTTCTCTTAGCACATCCCCAAATCTACGGAATATTGAATTGACATTTCACAGACAGAATGCGAACAAGACTTGGAAGTTGATCAGCCACTAAGAGAGCAGATAAAGCAGTTTCAAACAACAATTACGTTTACATGTGAGGAGGTGCAAGATTTTATGGTGATAGATCAGCATTTGCCTACAACAGCAGACTTGACAGAGGAAGCCATATTACAACAAGCAAGAAAGGGTGAGGAAGAGCACCAAGTTGAGGAAGAAGATGAAGCCCTACGTTCATTTAAGCTGCTAGAGAAATTTTTTGTGTACCATGGGGAAGATGCCCCTCTCGAAGAAATGGTGAAAATACATGCCAAAGTACAAGATGCGTATTCGCATACTACAAAAATTCAACCGAAAATAACCGATTATTTGAAACATTAAAAGAAGTTCTTAAATATTTATATAAAATGTTCCTAAGAAGATGTTAAAATAACTCTTTATAACGAACAACTCTCAACAAAAAAAAAAAACAGTCCCTTCAATTTCGTTATATAGAGTTTCGACTGTATTTCATTTAAATGATTGTACAGTGAACAGCTAAAATATGAAACGATCTCATTTACAAATCAGTTATTGAATTTCAAGAAATATGCTCGCACACGTCCACCATATTTTTCCGTCTGCATTTTTTGCAGTAAACAGAGCATATGCAGTGTGGGTCAAAAAGAAGATGTCGATACCAAGTTTCTTTTTTTTTAGAATTCTGTGTCAAATTTTATGTATAATTCCTGTAACATGCCCTAGACCTATCAATTTTTATTAGCAAAGATATAAAAAAAAATAGTAAAGTCCCCAGTTAGAAAAACCGTTCAGTTAGGTCATAGCATGAAATCTTTATCTAGTTTTGGATGTCGTAAATTGAAATGCGCATCTAAAAATAGTAGTAATATAGCTAAGACATACGGATATTTGATATCAAAAGTGTATAACGAAAAACCACAAAATTTAGAGTAAGATACGAAATAAGGAAAATTAATGAAAATATCCTGGTTGATGGTTTCGAAAGGTTTTAAACCGATTAGCATATTGTCAATAGTTAACCTCTGAGTGGCATATTAACTTTCTTTACCGACAGAAATGTAATTGTGGAACTACTGGTACTAGCTTACTTACGCGTCCATTTCAAAATTAAATTTCTGGTTTTTATTCCTTTGCTCATAAAAGTAAGAGATATACTTTTTGACCTACCCAGTATATTTTCTGTTTATTGCAAAAAATGTTCAAGGAAAGGAAGTCTAATACCCGATATTTAAATGATTTTTCACTGTTTATGTGTAATTCTTTGATCAAAAAGTTGAGTTCTTTTTTTTTTTTTGTTAAATTGGTACATCTGTCGACTTTTCCTCTACATCTTAGCGTCATGGCTTTACATTTGCAAAAGTTCGGTAGCCAAGAATACTTCTATCTCTGTATGTGTTGGAGAATTTTATACAATTTAAAAAATGGATTTAAATTTGCAACAACGAACTTGTAATAAATTTTACGTTAAAAACGGGTTTAATGGTGCCCCAACGCTGGAAATGTTGGAGAACGATTTCAGCAAAGATTCTTTAAATAAAACGGTGGTTTACCGGTGGTACGAGCGGTTTAAAAGTGGTCTTGAGCCAATCGAAGAAGATAAACTCAGTGGATTATTCGATATCGAAAACCGACGAAATCATTGATAAAGTAACAGAAATGTTAGTAAATAATCGCAAATTAACCATCAGGGAGTTGCCCATGGATTGTCTCAAGACCTTTTAGTTAATGATTTGGTTTTCTGCAGTTTACCAACATGGTTGGTGCCAAAATTTCTATTTCAGTCAAAAAAAGCGACGTCGCAAAGGAGATGTACGGCGCTCAATGCATGCATCATTCAAGTGAATGGGCAAATGGGTCTAGACCATCAAAAATCATATCGTTTTCAGACCAAAAAAAATCATTGCTCACGGTTTTCGTGGATTACAACATCATGAATTTTTGCCAGAAAGTCAGAGAGTAAACAGAGAGTATTATTTAGTCGTTAAGAGTAGCAATTCTCCGAAAGGGGCAAAACTTGTGGGCAGAAACCTCGTGGATTTTGCACCGTCGCACAGTGCCAGCATTATTCCTAATTTTCTGACAAAAAATGCAACAAACGCTATCCAACAGCCACCAAGCTCACCTGATGATGACTTCTCTCTGTTCAACCGAGTCCAAAAAGAGGAAGTAAGGGAAAAATGGCAGGCAGCACGGATCGACATACCGAAAACCGAATACAAAAAAATGTTTCGTAGATTGGATCAAGCGCTGGTATAAGTATGTTGCAGTCGATAGGGATTATTTTGAAGGAGATAATATATAATTTTTAATCAAGGTGTATCACGATTGAGCGATATTTGAAATTTCTTTGAGAAATTATGAAATGAATTATGAAAAATATATAATAATAATAACAATAATAATTTAAAAAATAAGATATTTTGAACTTCCGTTTTTAAACCTATCCTAAGAAGAAGGTAGCAGCGCTAGGCAAGAAAAATACACATAAAAATAAATAAATAAATACCTAATACGATCTGTGCAAATAGAGGGACTTACACTTTGGTAATAGTTTACAGTAGAAATTACTTAAATATTTAATTATAATAATACTTCACGTAGGTGTGTGGAAAAGGTATTGTTTAGCAATTTAAGAGACTGATCCAATGCATTATATGTTTTAGCCATATCATATGTAAAGGATCTTTCAAAAATTCCAGAGGTGCGGCGTGGGGGGGTGAGTAGGCCTTTAAATCTTAAATTTAAATTGTGAACGTCCGCGCGAAAGCTGATTTTTTTGAAAAGATAGCGTGGAGACTTCAATGTTATAATTTTGTGATAATGATTGCATTTATGGAGATATCGTCGATTTTTCATATTGAGCCATCGGACTTATGAATCTTAGACAGTATTTCTGGCTTTTTTGAATCCGTTCTGAGGCAGCCTGTGTCAGACATGGGCCATAGATAAATCTATCGAATCACACAGGACGTTTTTAATGATTGATTTAAAATATTTTTAGAACCATATAAGCATTTTAAGTGGGCAATAGATTTTTTGATACGTTGTGTAACGTGACCATTAAATCTTAGCTTATTGTCGAGCATAAGCCCAATGTTTTTGGCTTCTGTTTTCAGAGGAATGCACACATTCGATATTTGTGTGTTGATTACATCGGCATAGCATCATACATACACTATTTCAAGACTTGGGTGGGGGGTGATACTTATACCGGCTGTCTCAAAAAAACACCATGCAACTGTAAACAGTATGAATTCAAGAAATTAATTTGTGCTTAAGAATAGTACAATATATAATATAGTTTTAATGAAAGATTTGCTGTTATTAACGCCCATTATTACTATCTACATTTTTTAATAGTTAATTCTATTTTATTATATACATGACGTATCTTTACTCTTCTGGATTTATATACAGCCAAGATAAAATAGTCTCTGCAAGAGACTATTTTTTGTTGACATATTGGAGTGATTGAACTACCCATGGAAACACTTTTTTTGCGTTTTTTTTTGTTCCTTTGACGTTTTAATGACGCCGTCTCGTTATCGCGAAAACAATTTTCACTTTCCACGTTCCGCGTTCTCGTAGACGTCGACAAACGCTTTCTACCAATTATAGCGGAATGTTTTCGTAACAAAAATCGATAAATAATCGCCGATTGTCGACGGTGAATTATTAACGAAAAGAATCCGGCGTGACCGGAATCCCATCGAAATAGGAAACGAATAGGTTTTATAAATTAATAACGATGATTGTTTGTAATGTTTTGTGACAGTGTTAGACAATAATTCCCCTATAATTATGCGCATAAATATATCGAACTGTGAGATATTGGGTTGTTCGGAAAGTCATTTCGTTTTTTTTTGGGGAACATGAAAGACAGTTTTCGTATAATGAATAAATATTTTATTAAATTATATATTGGCCATTCTGGTCCAATACCTTTTGCCATCTTTCTGGCAGTAACATAATTCCCCTCTCATAAAAGTTTTGGTCCTTGCTGGCAAAAAACTGGTTCAGGTGGTTTTTGACATCTTCATTTGAGGTAAAGGTTTTGCCATCCAAAAAATTTTGCAGGGACCGGAACAAATAGTAGTCGGAAGGCGCCAGATCTGGAGAATATGGCGGATGTTGCAGTACGTCCCATTCAAGCTGTAAAAGTTTTTGGCGAGTGACCAAACTTGTGTGAGGTCTCGCATTATCCTGGTGGAACACTACACCCTTCCTGTTGATTAATTCGGGCCTCTTCTCTTTAAGTGAATCATTCAATTTGTCCAGTTGATGACAATAGACTTCTGAATTAATCGTTGTATTGTCCGGCAAAAGCTCAAAAAAAACGATTCCTTTGACATCCCACCAAACGGAGAGCATCACCTTTTTTTGGTGAATGATGGCTTTTGACACGCTTTGAGCCGGTTCATCTTTTCTGCTCCATGACCTCTTGCATTTAACATTGTTGTATATAACCCATTTTTCGTCCCCAGTAATAATCCACTTCAAAAATGGATCATTTTCTTGACTTTTGAGGAGCGAATCACACACGTCAACGCGACGACACAAATTTCGCTCCGTAAGGACATGGGGCACCCACACATCGAGCTTCGAGGTTAAGCCCATGCCTTTCAAATGGCCATAAACAGTCGCATTCGACAAATTTAATCTCTCACCGATCTCTCGTGTGGTTATTCGCCGATTTGCATCAACTAATGCCTTTATCGCATCTTTGTCAGCTTCGACCGGCCTTCCAGACCGTGGTGCATCTTCGACATCAAAATTGCCGGATCGTAATTTTGCAAACCAGTTCTGGCACTGGCGTACTGTTAACACGCCTTCTCCATACACATCCGTCAATTTTTTTCTCACTTGGACAGCATTTTTACCTTTTCTGAAGTAAAAAAGTAAAATATGACGAAAATGCTGCTTATTGCTCTCCATATTTAAAAGGGCACCAACCAAAAACTACAGTGTAGAATTAATAGAACTTTTTCACACACAAGCCTTGCAATATCAGCTCTCAAGACATATAATGTTTATGCGGCTTAAGTGTGAAGTTGGTTTCGAAAAAACGTAATTAAGTCCTCTGACAGGAAAAAACGAAATGACTTTCCGAACAACCTTATACATATTCTCTCTAAAATATCATTTTTCTACTCCCTTCTGTAAAACGTTCAATTATGCACCGTCATTTACGAGAACGAAACTGACGAGTCGTTTCCCACGGATCTGAGCGATTTCGAACATTTCCGGGATATTTCCGCACGGGTTTGGAAGCAATCGGATGTTTTCGGAGGTTTTACCGCACGGCTTGAATTTTGACGTTTGTCAATTCTGACGGTCATATTAGTGAATGTTATCGTGTTGTTTTCCAAAAATATACCCCAAAGATAATGGTAGAAAAATTACAGTATGTAACACGTTTGGTTAAATTTTTAAGCCACTCGTGACGCAAATGCCGTTTACCATACTTGTTGCATAATATACTATTGGTGCAATAAGTAAAATTACATTTTAGCAATTAATTTAATCAAGAAAAGAGTTAAATGGTTACTAAAATCTCGAAGGGATTGTTGACCATTATGCCAAATAACGAAAGCATCGCCAACATCTCCATAGTTTTGGTTTAGATCGAAAGTGCCGAAGTTCAAATGAGATGATTCCACTCCCCATTCTCGGATTTTAACATATTAAAATTACGTTGAGAGTTTAAGGAAGAGAAACTTAAGAAAAGGCAGATTCCACATCGAGACTAACCAGAATATCTTTTGGTGATCATGTAATGTTTTTAATTGTTCAATGAAGCCAAAAGAATTGAATATGAAACTGTCAGTTTTCCCTGTAAAGGGTTTAAATATAGATATTTCACTAGAGAATAGGCAAACAATGGTTGTGAACCTGAGGGATTCACAGAAGCCAGGCATTTTAGAGTCGTGAATCGTGATTCTAATAGAGAAGAATAAGATTTAAGGATGCGTTCCATAGCTTTGTAGAAGATAATGATGAATCCATTTTCAAAGTAAAGCGAAACTAGATTTACGGAGAATTTCGTGAGCGGATGAGGTTTTGCTATGATAGAATATTAAAATGATGGTCGCTACAACGTAACAAAAAAGCAAATGTACAGAGCAATCTAACTAGTTTCAATCTGTAATCATGGAACTTTCTGCTTTTGATCTTGATGGCTTTTCTATAAGGGCTTATTTCTTTAATGTGACACCGTTCCAACGAATAGGGAGTTTGGATTCCAAAGGCGGGTGTATTTATTTTCTTGTTTGGTAATTTTATGCTTAGTATTATCTAGTGCAGATTTTTAAAGAACGTTCAAAGGCATCGGATGTAGTTCGCATTATTTCTAAAAGTGTGTCGATCTTGTTTCATTCAACAATTTATCACAAAATTATGAAAATTTCAATATTGTTTCGTACATTATAATCTGGCAAGCTAATGTTCGAGAATTATTTTTTTCCTTTAATTGGACGACGAAAAGTGGGTTTGTTTCTATTAGCAGCAGAATTTTATTCCCTAAACGTTTTCTTGTTGTATATAAAATTTTGGAGGGTGTTGCAAGGCGACCCCGCTGGGGCAAGGACGCCCACCTCAAAAATTATTCAAGATTTTTTTTCGTTATTATAATTATAAATTCTGGTCAATTTCCATAATAATAGCAGGGGTAAAAAAGCTATTCCATCGAATCATAATGAATTTATTTTATTATTTATTTAAGTGTTATTTTATGGATAATTCTATGGATTCAGCCTAAAGTCAAATCGTATAAATACCAATAACAAATTTTTTAATGAACAGAAAAATTGTTTTTTTTTTAATTGCCTTTTTGAA
Organism: Cylas formicarius; assembly: GCF_029955315.1. NCBI lineage: Eukaryota > Metazoa > Arthropoda > Insecta > Coleoptera > Brentidae > Cylas > Cylas formicarius. The sequence goes on along the minus strand of NW_026844326.1, from coordinate 25,258,296 downwards.
TTTAGCTATACATCAGACATGATCCTGTGCTGTCTAAGAGCATTTTTCCACATGGCATTTCCTAAAACAATTTCGTTTTCCGAAACCCATCTCGACGTCTCAAAGCATTTTCGCAAAATTTAAACGACGCCCTTGAATTTTCCACGCAACTTTCTGAAACGCCCTGTACTTACCGGATTCCTGCGGCTGCCATTTAATACGGCCGCAGTGTTTTGCATTTCACAGGCCGGCGGATACACGGAATGCCAAGAAACCATGTGACGTAATGCAGAAATACCCGCGCCAGTTGAGAAATATTACGTTCGATTCATAAGTGCGCGGTGGTCGATGATCCTGAGCGATACGGCTCTGTTCCCACGCACACGCGCTTTATACTGGTTAGCCGGGTGGCCAAAACATGGTCGTTAAAAAGATACCAAAAAATAAAGAGTATACTTATAAGCTATTATCTTGATTCGGGTTTAAAGGCCGTCGTCGGTTGGAATTACTTCCTAACGTTTCGCTAGCACGAGTGGCGAGCTTCTTCAGAGGTCCTTCCATCTCCGATGTTAGACGTAGACTGACGATTTCTCCTGTGCCGATTGGTGGTGGGCGGGGCTTGTTCCGCTTCGGTTGATCTCGGGATATCGATCGGTACTGCTCGGGCGTTCCTAAGGATCGGGTTCCAGATTTGGATGAGTCTAAGGGTCTCCTCCTTTCTGTTGAAATTGTGTGGGTGTTTTTGTATCTCAATGGCTTCCCTGACTAGTCTGTTGTGATAGCCGTTGACCGATGCTAGTAACTTACAGCTCTCAAAGTGTATCCTGTGTTCCCCGCTGCCCAGTGCGTAATCAGCTACTGCAGACTTCTCTGTCTGTCCTAGCCTGCAGCTTGCTTTATGCTCCTTAAGTCTCGTTCCCATTGATCTCTTGGTAGTTGGTGATGTAGACTCCTGCAGCTGAAAGTGAGTCCCTTTTGTCCTTCGCTGACCTGATGGTCTGCTGGATCTTCTTTGTAGGCTTAAAGATTGTTTTGATGTCGTGTCTTTTCAATACTCTGCCAATCCTGTCGGTGACACTCGGAATATACGGCAGATATGCGTGGGAGGTGGAGGGTCGTTGTTCGGTCATCCCGTGATCTTGATGATCTTGAGTTCATTGATCTCTCGATCTCCCTCTTGCTGTAGCCATTTGCCTCGAACGCAGTTTTCAGGTGTTCAAGTTCCCTCTGGAGGTTCTCCGGTTCGCAAATCCTTCGGGCTCGTTCTGTCAGGGTTCTGATAACCCCATACTTTTGACTTGGGTGATGGTTGGATAGAGCATGCAGGTACCTGTCCGTATGGGTTGGTTTTCGGTAAACTGTGTGGCCCAGCTTGTTACCTCACTTCCTTACACTAGTACGTCCAAGAATGCAAGTTGTTGTCTCCATAGTAAACTGGATGCTGGGATGCTGACTGTTGAGATGCTGCAGAAAGTTGTTGAGCTTGTCCATACCATGTTTCCAGATCACGAAGGTGTCATCCACGTACCGCAACTACGTTGCTGGCTTGTACTCTGAGGTCTCGATCGCTTCCATAAATAAGTTGACAAAAACGAATTCTCCAATCAGCGAAGGCAAACAGGATCTACGTCAGGACTGAGAAAGCTTTTCTCCTGGAATGAATTCACCACACTCGTCGTAGCCTTGCGAAGACGGCCGAGGAACTTCTTGGCCTGCACTTGACACTGGGCAACAAGATCGAACAACAGAATTGGGATAGAATGGATGCAATCTCACATTCCACCATGAGGAACGAACTGGAACGCACGAAGGAGCAACAGATAAGGAAGTACGAGAAGTTTGCGAAAAAGCAAGCGCCCAAAACAGCAAGCCTAGACAGTGAGCGACTGGTGGTCAATATGACGGACAGAGTACTCACGAAGGTCGAGAGAACAGTGCTAACCAAAGGAGGGAACTTCGCAATCACTCCCCGTCACATTCCGATTGAAGAGATCATCTCCAGCACGGAAGCAGCCATCAAGAACCTACCGGACCAAGATGCCGAAGAGATACGAATCGAGACAGCCAACATCCTCAGGAAGGCAAAACCATCTTATCAACGGGCCGCGAAAGCCTTTACCAATTTATCGGTATACTTATACTTCGACCAGAAATATAGTGCTTTTCCAATGAACCCCGGGATTAACTTTGCCCACTGTTTATTACTCCAAAACCGCAGCCCCAAGGTTTTACAATCCAGTAACAGAAAAAATATATTTAATATTCTAGTAAAATTAAATGTAATAATTTGTTAATATAAGTTTATATTCTATTTTTTCTTATAAAGTCTTTAAGGTTATGACACGTTTTCTTGGTAGTGCCCTTTAATAGAGTTTGTGGTATTTTATTAAACACTTGAATGCTTCTGTATATTGGCGAGTCTTGTTTCTTTTTGATCCTTTCGTGTACATTTCTTAACTTATCATTGTTTCTTGTGCTGTAGCTATAACACTGTCCATTTCCAGTCAGTTTCACATTTGTTTTAATAAGTTTGTTTTGAATTAAGTAAATTAATTTTGTTTGTTCTAGTATCTTAACATCACATATCTTTAAATAAGGTTTGTGTAGATTTTTTCCCTTGACATATTAAAGTTCATTCCAAGTATTACTTTAAGTGCTTTATTTTGTAGCCTTTGTAATTTATTTAGCCGTGCTATGCTGGTGTTCCCCCAGCATGTTAACAAGTATCTCAGGTGTGGGTCTACGAAGCTATTATAAAGCAGCGGTATCGTTTTTTGGTTGAGTTGATGCGAACATCTTTTTATTGTGCCTAGCGCAGTACAGTTTTGTCAATTACAGTCCAAATATGTTTATCCCAAATTAGATAGTTAGCCCTAGGTATTTATAATCACACACTCTTTTATTTTTATATTTAGGTTGCAAGGTGCTTTTCCTGTCTGTTTAAATATTACATAAACTGTTTTTTGGGCGATTAGGAAAGTCTGTTTTAGCACAGAAACTCAAAATACTGCTGTAAATCTTTATCACCCGAGTAAACTAATGCCGTGTCATCAGCAAATTTGAAGTAACTTGCTTTTAATTTGCATATTTTAGGCTTTGTGTATACAGCAAATACAGTAGTGCCCCTAATACCGATTCCTGGGCAATGCCGACGTTGGATGTCAGTCGTTCACTGCTTTCACTATTTATTGTTGTCTCTGTCGAAGTCCCATTTTATTTAATTTATTAATAATTAGCTCTATATTGACAGTATCGAGCGCCTTTTGCAGATCGATAAACACTGTTATTACATATTTGTTCTTATCCAATTAATTGGTCAGAAATTCCAGCATATCAACAACCGCTCCTTGTGTACTACTTTTTATTTTATTAATATTGCCTTAATATTTTTTTCCAGTACCTTGGACAATGTGCTGCGTAGGGAGATTGACCGGTAATTATCCATTTCGTCGTGCGCTCCTTTTTTGTATATCGAGATGATTTTGGCCACTTTCAGTTCTTCAGGGTAGTTACCACTTTGCAAGTTCTGCCATTTTTTGTCCAATGATATTGATTAGTGCCTGCAGATCTCACATCACATCATCGATGTGAAAATCCTTCAAAAATATATCAAAAAATTTCAAACAATTTGATTTGACAAATATTTCGAGACCTAGCGATCTTCCTACTGTCTTTCTGATATGGCACAATCAACAAATCGTTCGTGTTTTTCAAAGAAACTTCCACAGGCTACTGTAATACTATTTAAAAATCTTCTGGATTCCTCCTGCGCCGCTGTTGATGGATCGAACTTGCTGACGTTTAGTAACTAAAAATCTTTCTTGATAAAGACGTCTAGGTCCTAGCTCACCATACTGATAGGCAATGAAAACAAAAAAATTAAATTATCCCAACAAAACACTAAAGACGAAATAAACATGGTTTTGAAGATCCACAATTTATAGTCAACATAGAGTGATTTTACGATGACGTAGAAGAACTGTAATTGATTCCAGGTTAGGTTTGTATCTTTAAAAATCATTAGTCAGTGTAGCGAAATTTTGCATTTTAATTTATATATTAATTAACATATAAGTGTGGTGCACCTGAAAATGCCACTTACAGAATGTATTTACCAAATATCTTAGATAATATATAAAAACGATTTTTTCTTAATACTTTACCGCTCTGTATGTTAAAATTTGCGTTTAGGACATACATTCCTATGAAGTTTTTTATTTTTTATAACCTACTTTCCAAAAAAAATAAAAAACAACAATTCTTCGGGTAGGGATAGCATACATAGTGAACTTATCCTTTTGTACGGGTCAATTTCAACAGAAGTTAAAAACGGGCAAAGTTGTTCGAATACATAAAAAACACAGTAAGAAGTGTTGAAAATTATTGTCGGGTTCCAATACCGATGAGTTTCTCGAGAGTATTTGGATGTACATTTCTTGAAAGAATTGTGCTTTTTCTTGAAGGGGATAATATAATTGGTTTGAACCAATTTTTATTTCGCAGTGGAACGTCATAACGAACGTAACGAAAAGCCGGGAATGGGGAGATGACCTTATTGGGATCTTTTGTGATCTCGGCCGGTCGTTTGATTGTATTGATCACCGCACCCTTTTGGGGAAGTTGTCATCGTATGGGATTGCAGATATTGTTCTTAACTGGATAGGCTCCTTTTTGCAGGAGCGCAAGCAGTTTGTCAGTGTTTTTAATGAAATGTCGTCAGATTAATTCGTATGCAATTGATATTGATATAGGTGTTTCACAGGGATGCAAATTTCTTTCTACAAAGTGTCATTCAGATAAGTGCGATCTTTTATTGAAGAATTAATGCAACGATATGTTGAGCAACGCCAAAAACTGGTTTAACAGTAATAGTGTATTTTTAAATCCCGATAAGACAACGTTTTTAAGATTACACCATCTTCAGAAAATATGTTCTAGTCTCGTTTTGAAGATAGATGATTGCCCAGTAGTGTCAGTCAATCTTAACTACAAAAATCACTGAGAGTTTTTGATTTCTCGGCTGAAACATGCTGAGAAATTTGCACACTGTACTGACGGAGTCACGATTATTACAAATATATTACTCTCACATTGAATCTCGTCTACGATATGGAATAATACTACGGGGTTCGTCTATACAATCGACAGTAGCGTTTTTAGCACAGAAAAGAGTGATTCGTTGTATTTCTGGGGTAGCGACCTTTCATTCTTGTGGAAATTTTATTACCAAGTTCAAAAATAAAAACAACTTTAATTAAAATAAAGTTATTTAATCTTTTAACACCAGACGGCAAAAAAAAATCATATACCTTTTGCCAAATATAAAATTTCGACTAGATCACCTGCGGCTGCAAGTCTTTAACCGCCTTCCTGATGAAATGAAATGTAACTCTTTAACAACTTTTAAAATAAGATTAAAACTTTATACAATGTAAACAGTTTTTTTACATAGTAGTGTAGTACTTGCTATTGTAAACCTTTTTTTATTTAACAATTCCTATATAAATTGTTAAAACATTTGCCTGTATTATTATTATTAATTACCAAAGTCAAAACACACGGAAGACAACGAAAATAAAGAACAACTGCTAACGTTATTTTCTCCATTAAATAGCTGCTGCGGGTTAAAAATTTTTACCGGCGCTACTGCCAAAGTCGACATTTTAAAAGTCTGCTTGATTTAACTCGGGTCCGTCATATCCCCTTAGGTGCATAAAGAAGTCTGACGTCATTTCCGTTTTTAAGGTTAGATTGCCATGTTTTACTCGATTCGAGCCGAAATAGATTTTAATTACCCATGCGTGCTATATTTTCTTTTCCCGCACTGCTATGATTAGTTCATTCAGAATGTTAAAAAATATACGAGCCTGTCCGGTTGTTCGGTTGGGACGTAAAAACACTATTCAAACATCGTTTTAAAAACGGCCCCAATTAGTGTTGAACCGTCATAATCATTTGATTTTTTTACGAGGAATATTTGTTGTTACCTCATAATTTGTATTCTACTAAAGATATTATATCAAAACTTTGGTTGCTAGGGGTACCAAACTAAAGATCGATACCGGACATCGACAACTCGCCGTGTTCCATAAAAATCCCACTATTTTAAAACTGGACGTCGTTTCCGTCGAAGTACTGTTAACCAAATAGCTTTAACGATGAGACCAAACCATTTTAAAAACGGTTACGATTGTGTTTATTACTTATTCTAAGCCTAAGATATGCATTTCAGTGTTGTTACGTTTCCTTTTTTGACAAATTTATTAATTTTTGAACTACCATCGTTTCTACATCTGTTATAAAATAAGTGGTGACGTCGCGAAATTATTATTGAAAATAATACTGCATGCAGTGAAACCACTTAGAGCGCAAATTTTGCAATATTGTAAAAATATTAATTAAATTAGGCACTTTATTTTTTTTAATATCTCCACTATTATTACTGATGTTTTACCTCGTTAAAATCTGAGCTGAATGTTCGAAAATGCTCGAATTTGAACAAAATTGTAAAGGATGTTTAGTTTAAATACAAATTACTGAAATTTAAATAAAAATTTTACTTAGTTACTTTGATATTTTTTATATTTTATGACATACTCTGTACAACGCTTGACTTGGAACCAACTAATAAAAAAATTTCTCATTGAGGGAGACTTGAGTTACCACATTGTATCTAGATTCTGTATTTAATAATATCCTATATGCACAGTCTGCCTCATTTTATATTGTTTTACGGCGTAGCTCCCTTATTAATAAAGCTGCTTTCTTGACCCTTTTTTCCAAAGGAAAGATGGCACAAATCAAAACGTTGGATTTTTGTAAAACTTACAAATACGTTTAAGAGCTGTTTCACATACCAAGCATTTATTTCTAATTTTATTTTATTTTTATGAGTGGTCCATGAAAATACAGATTTTTTTAAATAAATTACATACTTAATTGCAAAATTTACTTGTAAAAATAAACTTTTTAGTTTTCCATATTAAAAAGACATTGTTAATTTCTTTTTGAAATATCTCCTCCTAAGTTTAGTTTGTAGATCAAAATTTGTGAGTTTCAGATGAAAACTGAATACACCACTGGATCCAACGAATAAAACCCTATCCGGATCAGTTTCCACCTCTTCGATAAGTTAACGCACAACCGAACTACAAAGGACATCAAAAAATGCAAGGGCTATGTAATTTCCGCTTGTGGTATCTTTCATTTCACAAAAAAGGTCAGGAAATCAGCAGGCTTTATTATATAGCGAGATATGCCGGAAAACAATACGAAATGCAACATTTCCAAAATCACGCTGTAACTAAAAATAAAAAAATAAGTATGACACTTCTGTGTGTGATATTTTATTTTTGATTTCATAAAAAAGTGACTTTGGGCCAACACGCTATAGCTTCATTAACAAAAACCACTATTTTTTTGTAGGGTTCTGTTAGGGTATGGGAAAGACAGTAAATTTACTCGAAAGTCCTTGACTTCGAGACATGCGTAGTCCCAATTTAAATTTTGATATTTTCAAGGACTTTTCGAATTGTTCATATGAGGCAACCGTAAATCTCGCGCTTTTTGGTGGAACCACGGGGAGATAAGTTTGTGACCCGGAGTTCCGCCGACGTATCTATTGACGAAGAACAGTTTACGAAAAGAAAAAAAAAATGCGTGGACGCGCCTCAACGTGTGCACAAAACCAGGCTAATGCAAATACACGTCGCTGATGGACAAATGTGACCCACTGAGTTCTTTTAACTGGGTTTTCGTTACGTTTGACAAGATTTTCAACAGTATTGTCGCGCGTACGACGAAGCAGATTCCAATGGGAGATTATAAATTGGTGCGTTGAATGAAAACCGCGTGAAGAAGGCTCTTAAATCGTATTCTAGGCAATTCTGCGTTGCGATAAATTGTATAAAATTACATGAAGCAACACAAGAGGTCAATAAAAGAGTGACTCCAAAATAAATCTGTCAAAATAAATGAAGTTATTTTTTTTTAATAACTCTGCTATTTCACATTGTTCAAATAAAGTCATTATTATTATTAATATTAAAAGAAGTTTTTCCCTAGCAAGCTAAAAACTTGTGTCATTCCACAGAGTGCTTTAACCATTGCATATAAATTCCGTAAATATATATAGCGTGATCCACGGTGGGGAAAACCATAAGGATAGTTCAACATAAATGTCGACCCTACCATCCACCGTGAATACATACGGAGCGTAATAAAATGTAGGTATTTATGTTATTTTTACGCGTTTCGAAATTTTTCTACATTAGCATAAATATGCGATTAATGTGTGTTTACGAAACACCTAGCGGTGACTTTTTTCTAATCGAACGGATTGCATCTACGTCTTCGGCCTTGACTAAAACGCGGAGATGTCGACAGTCGATGAGAAGACGAACCCGGTGACGCGCCGCGTTTTTCGGTAGGCGTGGTCGGTTGTCGGCACCCGGCAACTGCTCGTGGTATTACAAATTGAAAACTTCAATGACATAGTCCGAGTTTTTTTACCAATCCATCTATTCAGCGGCGTCTAATAAATATTGGCGTGCGACCCGGTATACCAAACATACGACGCTTTAAATCGCTTTGGAGGTCAGCCGAAATCGGCGAAAAGAATTTTATCGGGTCGGTCGCCGCCTCCCCGAGGCATTTTCCCGTCTTATTAGTATTCGATACGTGCCGGTAAAATGCCGAAGATACACGAAATACAGTCCGCTGCTAACGGTACCATTGTCACATCGAGAATTTCAACGCGCACAACAAAATAACCCATTTCTCCGATATCGGACCAAATTTTTTTGTTCCGTGATGATTTCCGCGCCATATCGCGGCCCAAAGAGATTCCTCTAATCGCTTCCGCAGTACCCAAAGAAACGGGACCCATTGTAGGCAAATTTTGTCCCGAAATGGGCCGCCCATTGTGTTCGGCGTAGCCTAGATAGCCATTTTCTATTCGATAAATTCTTTCAGGTACCCATTTTCGAGTTGGCAAAGTTCCTTTCAAAAATAATCGTTGGTTTATTGATTGTAATGCTTTGGTTAGTTTCAATCAAACCAAAGGAAACAACATGATAATTTCAAGGTGTCAAAGAAGCTAATTAAGTGTTGCAAAAACAATTGACAATACACAGCATAGCACTTAAACAAAGACAAGTAAGGCAAGAAAATAATACCGAATTCAAGAGAGAATTTCTGAATTATAAGGAAAATCTCATTTAAAGAGTAATACATGTGACTTCTGTACAAGCTGTGGACATTCTCTTACACACTTTGTTAAGCGTAATAATTAGTTTTGGTTAGTTAAAATCAGGTTTAGATAAATACGTCAATTGTGGAATGGAACCCAATATAGAATACGTTGAGATAATTTTTTTTTTTGCAAAATTTGTAAGATTTTTTAATTGTTTTGCTACTGTGTACTATTCGCATAAGAATATAACCTACGAATAATAATAGTCTCAATAGGTTTAAATAATAATAGTCTCAAATAGTTTTCAGCACGTAGCACGTGCCAAGTTTGATTAAAAATGATAACATGGTCAGAGGGAAGCAAACAATTTTTTTCAAATTATAGGTAATTATATTATAGGTATCAATCAATAAAATACTCTAACTATGTAGTTTCATTTCCAATTCTAATACTTCCAAAGCAGTAACTGAATGGAAAACCAATGATAATCACAAAGTCTAATAAATGTCCAGTAATAATTATAAACTAACCAGTGATCAAAATCATTCCTTTTGGAAATGTAATAGAAAATGATGTCATTTAAATTTTATTGCACATAAAAAATGGAGGAAGTTTCTTGAAACCCATGGTGGGGGAGTTCGGACAGAAAAAAAAGCCCAAATATACAATTGCGCTCTATTATGCTCTCACGGATCCATGACAAATATGTGAAAGCAAAACTAATTCCTTTATTTTCGCAGTTCTTAAAAATTATCGCAGATATTATAACAATCGTGTAAAATTTAATACGGTTATCGATCGCGCCAAAAGCAGAGTGATCAATTCGGCGCGTTTTAATATGCACATGTTTGCTAAGCTTGGGAAATATTTTTTTTGTGAATGTCGCACCTGCGTGTCCCACTTTTTACTAAATCACTTGTCGCAGTGGTAAAATGAAACAAATAATTATCTTACGCATATATTCACCGCATTCCTCATTCTAAATACACCGACTCTAGTCGGTAACAGCCAGATTTGTTTTTTTTTTGGCGAAATTATAGCCTGAATTTAGATGTTGAGGCTTGAGGTTAAACTGCAATTTGCACATTTATTTTATGCAATTTGAGTGAAACATTTGCTTTGCTACTTTCCCTGAAGGTAAAATTCTCGGAAAAATATTAATATAAAATTAAAACTGAATTGCTATGGTACATGTTTTCCGTCTCAATTATAGACCTATTTTGATGTAATCGTATACAATTTGACAAAAAAGAAGTTAAATATCTAATTGTTCCAAAATTTGCGAAAACACAATTTAGGCAACCCCAGATGCAGGAAGTCAAAATTTAATTATATTTTCGATTTTTGTCAACAATGTGAGAATTAAACAAAAAACAATGCACCAAACTTTCTGATAATTTCTGATAATTTAATTAATTAACTGATAATACCCTCCCTTTTTGTGTTGTTTTAATATTAATGCTAAGTCAATACTTATGAGAAAGGTAATTGGCTGTTGTCTGTCAAACGTTCTCGGTCGAAAATCCGGACGCCTCGGCTATTTACACGTGTATTTACAATCAAATTTCGATGGTCCAAATATAAATAAATAAAACGTGAAGTTTTTTACAGCACTCGCGGATTGACTAATTTCGGACATTCGAAAATAGTCTGCGGCCTAGTCCACGCACCCGAACAAAATTGAAAGTATATTGTCAAGGATTTTTAAGATCACTCACAAATTATGTGACCCCCTTTTTGAGAAAATGTCGCTTTCTTTGCATAATAGACCGCTAACGCGATAATTTGTTTTATTCATTAACATCAATCGGTCCAAAACGTTTTCCTTTTTTAAGAAAATCTCGTAGCCTACAGAGAAGGTCCCTCTACGTCCTACATCTATCTCTGCAGCAGCAATGTGGTTTTACTAACCAGCACTTTTGACTGATAACGTCAGCTACTAGCGATATCCACGCGTAACACGCAAAACAACCATCGAAATACCTGTCGTATACCTGGTATCCCGTTTCCAAAAAGACACCATCAACCTACCATAATCAGCCCGCGGCGAACGTCACTCTAAACACACAACATTCCTGCGTTATCGGTGAAAACTCAGGGTCCTTTTTCCGAATCCGGAAAAATGCTCGCGGATGTTAACGGAAAAATCACTTGGCTACCGTCTTCACGTCACATAGGGCCAATTTTGGTAACAAACGCGATTTAAAAGAAACCCACCGAGGTAACCAATCGAAGTCGGTGTGCTCGACTGTGTGCTCACCTGAGAGGTGAGGTAAAGGTGCGTCCCGTTAGGTCGGTATGTAAGGTATTCTACGGTTTGCACCAATAGAAATTTTCGTTTCGGGGGCGGATTTGAACAAATCCGTTAGAGTTATCCAGTCGAGACGATTATCTGGGTTGCGGAAAGAATCACCGCACTTATTTGCTCAAGGCTGGACGTGTGAGTTTGTCACATTATGCATTTTTAAGAAAAAAAAATGTTGGTGCGGATGGACGTCCGCCGAAGTCTCCTAGACTGGCTGACAATTCACCAAGAACGGCTTGTTGTTGCTCGTGGGCCACTCGAGGGATTTAAACAAACAACAATGGCAATTTTTATACCTCTGTCTGCCGTAGGTATGAGCGCTCAGTTTGAATGACTGACTCACTTTCATGGTTCTTAAGCAACCAACCTCCGCTAAAACCGTACCAATTAAAATTCTTTCCATGAAGTTCCAATAAATTCCAAAAATTAATAACAATTATTTAAAACCACAACCACTAGAAATTTGAAGTCATTCAATTATTCCGACTTCCAACGCACCCTTGTATTGTTGGTTGCCGGTTTCAATTGTATCAAGTAGCGGTTCTCATGCAACGTATCGACAATTTCTGGAGGAATTCAAACGAAAATAATCACAACTCACTCTTACCAACCATGTTATTTGCTGTTATGGAATATTTAGTAATCCGAGGAACATAATGTCGGTGTGAACATAAGAAATCTAATAACACAATCCGCATATAGATTTTTCGCTTTTTTTATCACCATTACAATTCTGATCCATGGATACGATATCACCATCTTGTTAGTTTATAAATATTTTCTACGTATAAATAGCTTTCTACAGTTTAATTTCCCTCTGAATTCGAATATTTAGAAATACAGTCGATAGATGACGCGGTCGCAAAACAGGGTTCTATTTCCGTTGTGCTCAGTGCCAGGCGCCAGTGCTTCGGCTTCCGGCCAACAGATGGCAGGACGAGATTAAAAATCAAAACATTTGCTGGTCTAGTTTATGCTGTTCCTATTTTGTTTTATAGACATGACATTTTCGGTGTTATTCATGTAACTAACAATTTTATCGGATAACATCATTTGCGGTACGAAAACAACTAAGAGCTCACACTTTAAACTGCATTCAAGAATCGTGAATCAAATATTCGAAAGGATCCCCAAATAAATCGGAACTTTGTGAGCTGTCGGGTGAGTCATTAATTCTAATTATAGAAAAAAACGACCCAAATCCCATAGATTAATAAATACGAATTTTATTAAACGCGGCGCTCATTTAATTAGAACACAATTAAGTAACTAATTCGTTGTCGGTTGCGGTGCGAGGGGTGCGGCGGGAAAACCGGATATCGCGTTAAATTAATTCCCGTGGACTTCTAATCCCACCAATTAGAGAAAGGACATAATGTAATAGCCGCGGCGATATAAAACGTCGTCGTCGAGTGAGGTGGGGGGAGGCGGTGGTTTTAGAGGTTATTAAGGTAAACTGTGGGCCGTAGCTGGCGAGCGCCGGAGTGAGGCAACTCCACGTTGCTAAGATACAAAGGGGCGGAGCGCAACGTCGCTGCGACGCCTCTTTTCTTTTTATCCCCCCTCGCCGCCCGAAGAAACTGTGGATCGTGGATTTGGCAGTGTACTGTTTGGCCATGTCTATTATTAAATGCAAGTCAACGCTTAATAAAACATAAACAATGTTAAAATGGGCTGGGGAAGGCTTATTGTTGTTTAAATTTGTTACTTTGTATTTATGGTTTGACCAATTAATGTGCAGTTGTCTTGAATTATTTTAAATATTATTTGCATTATTATTATTTTGTTTAAAATATTGAGAGGTATTTAATTTAATTGTTAAGCTTTTTCATCGAGATTTCGTCTTATTAAATACAATTAAACTTCACAGAATTTCGGAGAGTACAAAACAGAGCTGTGCGGGCAATTCTGAAATGTCATCGATATACAACTGCGATAGCTACGGTAAATGTGTTTCAAATATGAATTGTAAAGCAAAAAGTAATGTTTGATGCCTAAAAAATAAAGTAATGCCGCCATATATGTGGTTGATTAGTTTATGAAAGTTTATGATTATAGTGCTAGAAATGGTACTGATTTTATCCTAGTCAATCGATGTAAAACTTCGAAATTAATTAAATAAACATTTTCTAGAGTTTAATCGGCTGCAAAATATATTAAGGATTGTGATAATTTAAATTCTTTTAAAGGATTCATCAAAAACTATGTATTGGCTTAAATTGTATTCTATTTTATAGTTTTTTTTCTGTGTACTTTATACTTTTATACTTGTTAATTTCGAAAATCGATGAAATGCGCTCGTATAATTTTTTTTTGTCTTTTGTCGGTTTTCCGTTCTTGCTATGAAACACGGTAAGTGTCCGAAATTTGAAGCAATCGACTTCATATTCGGCACATATATGCAGCTTTGCCCCGTGACGGAACCTATTAAAAATGGGGGGGGGTCGGTAAGTATTCTAAAAAAATAAAAAATCACGCGTGTAAGGGTCTACGAAAAACGTCATTTTTCAAAAACTGTTTACGAGACCAAGAAAATTCTTGAACCAGAAGAAGCAGAAGGTACGGCTCTATAAACTTTTATTATATACAGGGTGCGCCGCAAATTCAAAAAAACTTAAAAATGGGTCCGAAAATGGGTTATTGAAAATTGGCAATAATTTCGGATTTCAGATCAGTTTCTTTTACATGACGATATAGCCAATATAGGCAGCTTAAACTTTTGTATTTACGGTTTTTAAGTATTGTATAGGGTGTTCGCGATATTCCGTGCAATATTAAAAAACATAATTAGTACTCCAAATTTGCAGCTACCGACTTCAGACTTGGGAGAGAAGTACAAGTCTGGACCCGCATTTAGACTCTTTAAATTGGGAGCAATAAAATAACGCGAAGTATTTTTTTTATTTTTGATTTTCTTGTGGTTATTTTGGCAACCAGAAAAACATCTTTTCGTCCAATGCCGGAAAAATTTTACATCCGGTATACGTGGGAGACCCGGCGCTCTAACTTTTGTTTCACACATTTTTTCGATTATATACAAGATGAAAATTGTTCTTTTAGAGAGTGAATCAAAATTCGTACAAACAATAGCTAATCCGTTCAAACAATGTTATAGGCCGTATCAGGGGCTACAATTTTTGTATTTACGGTTTTCGTCTATCACACACATAATAATAATAATAATAATGCAAATGAAAATTACTATTTCTCGCCCTTAATCTAGCCGCGATGATGTCATTTACAATTACCACGTACTGCATGGTTTCAGAAAACAAGTAGTTTTTTGAAAACCATTTACTCCATTGGAAAAATTCGGATACCAGGAAACTAATTAGATCCAGAGCTATATCCTCTATTTCGAACATTGTTGGAATTATATACAGGGTACGTCGTGTGTGCGCAAAAAATTCTCATAGAACCTAGAAATTTCCGTTTTTGTGAGTGAATTATGGCGACACATGAAAAACTTTTATAGATTCTGATAATTTGATATGAATGGTATCGTAAACTGTGTTGAGAGAGAGTTTGAGGTTTCGTCTATAATACAGGGGACGCAAGATATTTGAAACAATATAATTTCAATTTGCAATTACCAGTACAAATTTTGATATTTACCGAGGTATGCCGTAAATTTGAAGTTCGACGAAATTATACAGGGTGGATTCACAATCAAATTACATCGATTTTGCGAAAGTTCCATAGTGGTCCGCACGAGCACGATGGAAAAACATTTCGTTCCTCCAAGAATCCGTGAAGCGCCTTCTTTTTAAAATATAAAGCTGATTCGCGCTATTTGCGACGAACTTGCCCCGTTCACCAATGATTTTTCGAAAGCGATCTTGATATGTATGTACCGAATTGTATTCGAATTTTGTTGCTGGCTGATACATTTACAATGTAAATACGCAAGCTTTTTGTTATAGCTTTTATGCTATACTAATTTGCTATTTTGGATGACTTTTTCACTATTTTCCATTATTTTCGCTGATTTCATAAATTCCAACTGATATTCTCAATTCAATTCATTCTCAATTCAGTCATTTTCATTTTTTAAATTATATAAATAATTAACTTAAATTTGTTTTTGTAAATATTAAACTGAATAATAATAAATAATTTTTCGCTTTTTCTACATTTTTGGTATTTTCGCGAGATCTTCATTTAATTCCTTCTACAATTTTTAATCTTATTCGACTCACTTTACTACGAATTTTAAAATAATGTTTTCAATGATAACATAATTTATGGCTACATGAAAAATTAATGGCAGTTTGGTTTATAAACTAGATGTAGGTGTTTGAAGACTTTGTTACCAGAAAATTTCCACTGGTAATGGATTTTTCGTATGGAGTTTTTCAATTTCAATGGGAAACGAGAGGATTGAGTTGTATTTCCTTTGCTAAGATTCAAGGGCGAATTAACCACTAATGATGGATGATGCAGATTTCAGAAAGATATATATATTACTTCGATCAATAAGAGCAAAAATTAGAAGAATATTTATTTTGAATCAAGAGTTTCAAATTCAAAAATTCAAAATTCAAAATTTACACAATTAAATCGCTTCTTTTTTTGTTCGTTAAACAACTGAGTTGTTGCTAAGTCATAATAGTATATTATGCAACAAGTGCGGTAAACGGCATTTGACTCACGAGTTTATTTGACACGAGCGGAGCGAGTGACTTAAAAAAGTTTAAAGAACGTGTTGCATACTATACTATTTCTACGGGTATCATTTTCTCTCCGAAATTATCCGATATCTCCCAAACCTGTGGGGTAAAATCCCGGAAATATCCGAAGTGGCTCGGATCCGTGGAAAACGAAACTGATGTGGTAAAGTGACGCTTCCCGCACGCTTGATCGGTGTGTAATTAGGTATTTTACAGACGGGAGTAGAAAAATATAATGGCGGTAAATGTTCTCTAAGCTCAGTTCAAATTACTATTTAAATATAACATTTTAGCAACAGGATAAGAAAAAGCAATACTAAATAGGTACAGATATATAAGTTATTCATTAGACAGTGACAGTTAGTGTAGAGAGTAGTCAATTATTATGCGTTTGCGATGTCCAATTTATCTGTGATCCTCTTCAATGAATACTTACGATACTTAGCGATTCGACGAATCCCAAATAAAAATATTCATTTATTTCTCAGAACGACGCGATAGTGATATAAATAAATAAAATACAAATTTCATTGTATTTTTAAAATTATTTGACGGCTCAACAGCAACTGTTGTGAAACAAAATCTGTTTTGTTGAAGCATTAATGGAGCCGCAATGAAAATTTTTTTAACCTCAAAACGACGTGACCTCTGTTTTACTATATTGCTATAACCTGGAGATGGAAATATTTAATACCCTTTTATTCAGAATTTCGTTTTTACGACTCTCTAAAATCGGGTTCAAAGTAAAAAAAATCGGTTAGTTACTCAGCGTGATATTCAGGCGCTGCAGCTTGTGCGAAAATCGTCCGCAGTGGGCGTGGTCGGTCGCAATCAATCACGGCGTATCTTCGGATTGAAAGACATTGAATTAGCAGGAAATTGGAGCGAGGCGCGGACGCCTGCCGCCGAGCTCATTTTTCTCTGTCAACCGATTAGAAAAAAAGATTGCGCCTCGTTGTTTTCGTAACGGACAAGCGTCGGGCCGATGGGTGGGGGAAGGTGACGGTCGCCGCTAATGATGTTGCCGACAAACGCCTATTAACTATTTTAGGCAACAGTGGTGTGGCGATCAACTGGACAGAACGGCAGCTGACACCCTGTATGAGGTAAATTTCTGCTAAGAAAACAACGACTAAGAGCGTTTTAAAAATTTGGAAAACCGATCGAATGGCGATTTTGCTTTGATTTCCCCATGTTGTTGTGGTTATCTTAGAAAAAAATATACATTTATGTAATAAGGAAATTGGAATGATTTTCATTTCTCGGGTATTTAAATCAATGTTATTATTATTTAACGGAAGAGTGGGTCAAAGAACGCATAGCAAAGTATTTTTTACAAACATAAAGATATACATACATACACTTAGACACAACCAACCAGAAATCATTAATAGATTACATCATAGTTAACAGCCAAAATTAACAGTGAAGGACGAACAGGGGAATAACATGTGGGTCAGATCACTACATGAAATGAAGAAACAAAACCACAGAAACTTTGACCACACTGAAACGATGAAATCAAAAAAGTACAATTTAGAGAGTTTGACCACAGAAAATACGAGAAAACTGTACCAAAGGCGACTGGACCAGAAACCTCCAACAACAACTCATGAGAAAACAGTTCAAGAAGTATACACAAATATAATAAGCAGCATTCGAAGTGCAGCAGAAGAGGCCCTTGCAGAAAGAAAACAGACCCATAGCAAAAACATATGGCGGAACGAAGAAATAGAAGACTCAATTGAAGACAAGAAGAACGCGTACGCGTGGTTAAGTATTAAACAACAACAAGATAGAGATGTATACCTAGAGATCAAAAGAGCAACAAGACAAAAAGTAAAAACTGCAAAGCGACAGATGTGCGACAAGAAATGTCAAGACATAAATGCTTAGAGTCATGTGGGGCAAGTGTGCGCAGGCTAATTATTTATAAAACCGTTGACAGTAGAGTAGGGGAATCAACTGCCTTCAGTAGTCACTACGACGTTGGACAAAAGACTAGAGTCTTGTCTGGCAACGTTACGTAGTTTTAGTAATATTGGTAAGTAAAAATTTTGGTTATTATTCTTACGATTTTTTCCAATTCAGAATTCAAATACTTTTATATTTATGTAGCGGAAATTAGTATTAATTATGTCCAATTATGCTCGTTTATATATCTAATTTTATCAGCTATACATCAAAACTTGGTAGAATGACGCAAAAATGTGTAATTTTAAACTAAATCTGTAAAGGCGATTAGGGTTAAGTGTACGCATACGGTTGTGGGGTAAGTAGTGAGTTCTTTGTGTATTGACACTCGTTGTTATTTGTTTCAGGTTATACTTATATATTTCTTAAAAAAAAAACTACAATGCCTCGAAATTACAAGCGGAAGGCTCCACACAGGTCCGTTGTTACCCGTGATCAATTTGATGCTGCTAAGCGATTGATTGCCGAAGGTTTAAGTAAAAGAAAAGCAGCTGAACAGGTTGGAATGAAAGAGAGTACTCTCAGGAAGCGATTAAAATCTAATTCAACTGCTCTAAAATTAGAAAGATTTACTTCAACTTTCACAAGTGAGCAAGAAAATGAAATATATAATTATTTAAAAAGATGTGATGATCTCTATTATGGTCTTAATATGACAACTCTAAGAACATTGATCTACGAGTATGCTGAAATAAATCATATTCCTCATCGGTTTAATCAAAAGTCGAAAATGGCTGGACGTGATTGGGTGTAAGGATTTTTAAAAAGGCACCCTGACTTGAATTTACGACAACCCACGTCAACTAGCATAACTGGAGCAAATAAAAACTGAAAATTCTAAAAAAAAACAAAGAAGAATACTACTACCAAAGATAAGGCTGTTAAAGTTAAGGCTAGTCAAGAAAATATTAATGATTTTAAGGAAAATGATGATTACTGTGTATTGTGTGGTGAAAAATACGTTGATCCACCTACAGAGGATTGGATTAAATGTAGCTTATGTCATAGCTGGTGGCCTGAACAGTGCACTCATTATGAAACTGGTGCTTTCATATGTGATATATGTTCTAATAATTAAGATTTTATCATATTCGTTAAAAACGATCTCATTTGAATTTATCTCTATTCAAAACTGTTAACTACTCTAAGCCTTATTCTCGATAAAAATCAAGTTAAACAGTATTTGTCAAAAATTATATATTTAATATATAAATATAAAAAATGAAGTAAAAAATGATAAGTATTGATAAAAAATAATATTTATAACGTTAAATATGGTGTAACTATATGTAACAAGTTATGGTTTAAATTATTACAAATGCGCACACTTACCCGCAGTGCTGCGCACGTTTACCCCAATATTGGGTTAAGTGTGCGCATTCTGACTAACATTTATTTTATTTTATTTCTTTAATTACAATTAAGTAAATTGAATTTCATGTTACGTAATTGTTAAATCAATAAATCCTTTAAATAAATACTTTTATTTCAATTTATTTTGTACAATTATTACAATTTTATGACCATAGAAAAAAAAAAAGCGCACTCTTGCTCCACATGACTCTACTAGGGAGACAGAAAATATAAATGTAGGCTGCTGCATATCACTTCTTGACTCAAAAACACTCACCATCAAACATATGGAGTTTAAATGAATGGAATTCATTCAATGAATTCCATTAATAGAAATTTACTTATCCTTCAGTTCCTTCATATTATAACTGCGTTAAATCTCACTCAACTTGGACATCTCAAAGGTATTTAAATTAAAGAACGGGAGGCAAGCAATCCAGCGGTCCATCACCAAAATGACCAAAAACTATGCAAATCTACTACTAACTAAAACTAACCAGTATCTATTACCATGTCTGTCAAAGTCGTCAGCAGTTAGGGGGACAGAAAAGAATGGTTAGGACAGCAACATCACCCATATCGAAATGACTGTCGATGCTCAGAAGTTGGAAAAATTAATTTTATATATAGATTAAGTCGAAAGGATGGGTTGGAAAAATTATAGCTATTAGCTAACACAGTGGCTGTACCACGGTAAAAATTAATGATGGAATGATTTTCTGCTCATGTCATTACATTTCTAAATGGCGATTTTCACACTTAACTTGTTTGTCCAGAACATTTAACGAAAACTTGGCAATTCTGAGAAAACATACTCGCAAAAATGTCATATCTAAACTTAGTGAAAATCTATCAGCGGCCATGGTGGTTGTTGAATGCCGCAAGGTCATTGGTTAAAAGCCAGATTTTAATTCTCGCGCATGCGCATATTGAATAGTTGCTGCATATGTTCCTGTATTATTATGGGCATAGGTAGTAATAATATCTTTAGTAGCTATAGCCGGTACGATTTTACCTGCTTTCACTCGCATATAAAAACTGGCAGAACCCAGCCACTTACTACCTAGTGTTCTACCTTCGTCTACTATGCCCAGGTGTCGTTCACTCGACAGAGATAGCAACAATTACTTGATAATTACAGTAGTTTTCACTAGAAAACAGGGTCGCATTTTTGAAAAACTGTTGTCGAAACTCGAAAGGCCGTCTTTAACTATTATGGATAATGCACGATATCATCAAAACTGTACCAAATGCATCGACAAGAAGAGAAGAAATGATCAATTGGTTAGTTTGGTCATGGTTAATGGTCTTAGTTGTTACAAATTGTCAAAAATTACAAAAAACGTTGGCCGTATGCTACAGACGAAATAATTGCTGAAATGGGTCATCAAGTTTTAAGATTTATCTCTTTACCATTGTATATTTAGCGCCGTAGAATTGGTGTGGGCTCAGTGCAAAAAATTTTGTAATAAAAATATTGTAAGTGAGGCAAGACATGATGATACTGCAGTAGTATCCGTTTGGAAGGCAGTTCTCCAGACAGTTACCGAAAATAATTGGGTCAGTTGTATTGCACATAGAGAAAACACAATAAAAGAATTCTGTGAAAAAGAGGATATAATTGATATAACGGTACCACCACTGGCTATTAATTTTCTGATGGTAGTAATTCCAATTTTGGTTCTAATAATGAAGTTATTTCATAGTAAATACAGAATAAATGTGGTTTACCTGTATATTTACTTTTTTAATTTAATTTTTTTAATTTGATAGGGCAAAAGATACCTACGTTTTCTGCTATAATATGCTATTTTTATTTACGTATTCCTGTATTAATCAAACCAGGCGGAAAAATTAACATTCAAGTTGTTCACCTTGATTAATAACCCCTATCATAGCAAATTATGATTTTCGGACTCTTTCACATAAAAAAAAGCAAGTAGAAATCACAAATACCTTTGAATGGCGGGCAAAAGTTTTGCTGACAAAGTTTTTGTTCAAAATAATTTGCGTTTTTTTTTTTTAAGAAAAAAAGAAGAAAGAATTTAAAAAATGCAAAAGCATTTGCGGCTTAAATTTCATTTAGTGTTTATGCAAAGGAGGAAGGAGGCATTTTATAACTAAGTACACTAACGTTATTTGTTATTATTCTATTTCTACTTAGAAATTAGCTGACGGTTTTTTCAAACACGCCCCGTATAGACGATAAATTTCTGATCAATTTCGTGAACTTTGCGATTTGTCTCCTTGATTTTTCATTAATTTCCGTCTCTCTTTCTCGACAACAGAGAAAAACCTCGGGTTACTTGGAAGGCGAAGCAGCCGCACCCCGACCCGGACAAAAACCCGGAGCCAATTTAACGGTATATTTGCAAAACGTAAACACCGGTCCGCCGCCCGCCGTAACCAACCGAACAACAAGAGAGAGCAATTCCGGCCGACTCGCGTTTCACCCCTTGGTCGGAGTGTCGCGCACTTAACCCCCGGGCCATGGGTGGGTGGCCCGGGTGGCGGCGGCGGCGGCGGCGGCTCTTTTTCCCCGGATTAACAACACTATTAGCCTAATCCGACACGTGGCGGCGCGTGGGCAAAGACACACTTCCTGATCGATATGCCTTTAGCTTGATTTATGACGAAGATTTCTCGCGGAGATTATGGGGAGGGGGTGAGACGATGCTGTTTGCCAAACTAAGTGGTTTTATTGTGCGAATTAGACACGGACGGGGCTTTCTGGTTTCCGATTTGAAGGGTAGGTATCGGGTGGTCCCAATTACAAGATGTAAAGATCTATGCTCTGTTTCGTAATGCGTCAAAGTTATAAATCATCATGGAACTGCAAATTTGGTGGTCTTAGCAGTATTTCATACGCGTGGTATCGTATAGTAGGTCTCAATTTCCACAATAAAAGTTTAACGATGTTATTACCTATTATTATTGGGTAAAGCCATTAACAAAAATATTGCTCTTACTTGAGTGACAAGGCAGGGGTGGGTCAGGTATATTTTTTTCTTTCGGATATATTTCTTGATTGTTGACCATTGCCAAACGCTCAAATAAATATAGGCGGCCTAAACATCGAGAGAGTTGAGCAGTTTAAGTATCTAGGATGCTTGCTAAATGACAAATGGGGCTACGTACGAGGGCAGCGCCAAAATTTCCCGGCCTGAATATGAAAGAAACAAAATACAATAACAATTTTTTATTATTTTTCAATATAATATTAACTTCAATACACTTATTACATCTCTTTATTAACAACTCAATCCCTTTAAAAAAATATACTTTTGGTTTGTCTGCAAAATGAGCTAAAACAGCCTCTTTTAACTCAACTTCGTCGTTAAACCGCCCTCCATGTAAGCCTTTTTCGAATATCCAAACAAATAATAGTCGCCGGGGGCCATATCTGGACGACTATAGGGAGGATGATCTATCTGTTGAAACCCACACTCTAAAATGGCAGTTTCTGCAACACCGGCAGTATGCATTATCGTGCAAAAGACGCACGCCTCTGGTCAGTTATCCTCGACGTTTTACACGTATGCATTCTCGCAATTTATGTAATAATGTTGCCTAATATTTACCATTGACAGTGGTATTAGTTTCTTTAAAATCTATCAACAGAATTCCTTCACAATCCCAAAAGATCGTGGCCGTCACCTGTTTTTTGTTGACTGGCAGACTCTGAATGTTCTTGGAGGTGTTCACCCTTACGACGCCACTCCATTGATGCTTTTTTCATCTCCCGTCGCAATAGTTCCAAAAAAGACCGCGCACACTCGACACTGCGTTATTTTTGAATAGCCGAAAATACCCTATTATTATATATATATATATATATATATATATATATATATATATATATATATATATATATATATATATATATATATATATATATATATATATATATATATATATATATATATATATATATATATATATATATATATATATATATATATATATATATATATATATATATATATATATATATATATATATATATATATATATATATATATATATATATATATATATATATATATATATATATATATATATATATATATATATATATATATATATATATATTTACAGTACATATTTTTTTTTTATTTATTTATTTCTCT
This sequence comes from Cylas formicarius, assembly GCF_029955315.1. Taxonomy (NCBI): domain Eukaryota; kingdom Metazoa; phylum Arthropoda; class Insecta; order Coleoptera; family Brentidae; genus Cylas; species Cylas formicarius. Next base: position 25,234,692 of record NW_026844326.1, on the reverse strand, counting down.
CTTGCGCGCTTCCCGAATCCTATTTTATATATATATAAATAAATATATATATATATATATATATATATATATATATATATATATATATATATATATATATATATATATATATATATATATATATATATATATATATATATATATATATATATATATATATTCTCACGTATTGATTCACGGATGGAAAAATGTGATGACACTATACTCCGGGATATCATCCGTTCGCTCGTTGAACTCCGACTGGAATCCTGCATCCGACTGGAATCCTGCAAATCCTGCATCCGACTGGAATCCTGCAGACGTTTCGCCAAAATCCCACTTGGCATCTTCAATGCTCGCGCTCCGAAAACACTTCGAAGTGTATAGCGTATATATATATACGAGGTCTGTCAATTAGATTCCCGGAAAAGTGGCCACACTGCGACTCTCGTTATGCTACGGCGTTCGCGTTGTGTCATTCGAAAGAGGATTCATTTCTGCGTCAGTCCGTGCAAGTTTCGTCTCGATCGGTTGTTCAGTTCGTGTGTTACAGTACTTTGATCATCGGCGTGTTTGGACCCCTTGTCGCGAAAATGTGTGCTAAAAAAACTGAACAAAGAGTAGTGATCAAATTTTTGGTCAAACGTGGTGTAAGTTCCGCGGAAATTATGAAACAGTTAACCGACGTGTACAAGGATGATTGCCTGAAAAAAACAGCTGTCTACGAGTGGGCTAAGCGGTTCAGGGAAGGCAGGGAGTCGGTGGAGGACGATTCACGTGAGGGAGCTCCCTCCACCTCTCGAACGGCACAAAACGTCGATCGCCTGCGCGTGCGTGTGCTCGGAGACCGTCGGGTAAGCCTCAGAATGTTGGAAGACGAGTTGGGTATCAACAAGGAAACCATTCGACAGATGCTACACGAGGATTTAGGGATGCGCAAGTTGTGCGCGAAAATGGTTCCCAAAGTGCTCACAGTTGAGCAGAAAGAGCTTCGTTTATCCATCTGTGAAGACATGATTTCTCGAATTGAGGAGGAAGGAGAAGACTGGATGTCAAATGTTATTACCGGAGACGAGTCTTGGGTGTTCCAGTATGACCCTGAGACCAAACGACAGAGCATGCAGTGGGTGGAAAAGGGGGGAAGCGCCCCACAAAAGCCAGAATGTCGAAATCAAAAGTGAAATCTTTGCTCATCGCATTCTTCGATATTAATGGAGTTGTACACCACGAATACGTTCCAGCATGTCAGACAGTCAATGGGAAGTTCTACATTGAAGTTTTGAAACGTCTGAAGGCCCGTGTGTTTCGTGCACGGCCGGAATTGGCCGAACGTGGATGGGTGCTGCATCACGACAACGCTCCAGCCCACTCCTCATTCGCAGTTCGCGATTTTTTGACCAAAAACGGCATTCCAACGCTTCCGCACCCCCCCTACAGCCCGGACCTGGCCCCCTGCGACTTTCATCTCTTTCCACAATTGAAGTCCTACCTCAAGGGCAACCGATACGACGGCGTCGAGGAGGTGCAACGTGTCACGACACGGGTGCTGAGGGACCTATCTTCAGGGGGCTTCAGGGGGTGCTTCCAATGGTGGATCCAACGGTGGCGCCGGTGCATCGAGCTAGAGGGAGACTACTGCGAAGGATTATAACTTAATTTTAAGAATTTATGTATATTCCGGACCGTCCGGGCACTTTTCCGGGAATATAATTGACAGACCTCGTATATATATATATTTACAGTACATATTTTTTTAGTATGCTTGTTGTAATTAATTTTTGCGAATAAACGTCATTAATTTATTTATTTATTCATCATTTATTACTCTCTTGCGCGCTTCCCGAATCCTATTTTCCATGTCCTCCGATGTAGAGGAATTCATATGAGTACCATCTCTAACATATAATAATATAATAAAAAAATCGATATATGTGATATTTTGAGAAAACATATTGCACATTATTAACAGGAATATTGTTTTCGGGAAGTTTAAATTATCAGGAATGCTACTCTTTTTTATTTTATAATGTTTTTTTTTTACATTCGAAATTTTATTCAAAACGATATTTAGTTTTCTTTCTTTTCTCCTTTTACTTGTTTATCTTCCGGGGAAAAACATCGAAGTAACATTATTTTCCCGTAATAAATATAGAACAAAACAATGGGATGTTATAAGGGATTGCAGGCGACCCCGGCACCCCTCGAGTCGATATCAATCAAATAACCAAACCCCGCGGCCGCCCGAAAAATATATCTATAATCAAACTTTTCGCATTCCATTTGCCCTAATATTTTTCCAATATCCGGACCTTTTAGTTTTCAGTGCCGCGGATCACGCTATATCGCGTCGCCTCTTTGCGATGCCGTTACGGACGTGGCTCCCCCTTCCCGCACCCCGGCTCCCTGTCTTTTTTTCCTCTTTTTATTTTGCATTATTTCGTCAAATCGACGACCGATGATCGGCGTTCGAAGAAAAGTTTCACGTATTTTGTTCGATTTATTTTCGGCTGACGTGGTATTCGCTTGCGGTTTCCCGCTACTGCTTATATTTGCATCGAAATGGGGCTCGGATTTCCGAGCGTCGCCTGATACAGGCCGTAGTATTCGCCGTTCGGCTGTGTGTTTTTTTTTTCTGCATAAGGGCGTGAAAAATAGTAAAATATCAAAACGCGTATTCGAATTTTTTCATCCTCCGAGCCGGAAACTTTGTCGCGGTGCTTCATTAGCTTCTTTCGAATGTGAACTTGTCAAACCTACATTGAACTGCGTAGAATGCCCACGAAGTAGTTCTACAATTGGCAATAAATTCCGATGTCTTAAGTTAATAGAACTAATTGGAGGTTGTTTTTGATCAGTTTTCAATACGAATATTACATGGACTGGGAACAGAAACGAAGCGGAAGATAACCCAAACAATTATTTGGAGTTAATTGAAAGAAGAAATGAAGAAATTTCCACACGAAATTGTGTTTGAAAATCAAATAATGAAAATTTCTTTTGCGATTTCAAACAACGTCAATTTTTGTCTTCGTCAAGTCCTAGCAAAACATAGAAGGTTTCGTCCACTTGACTATTTAGTTACCATGGCAACGTCAAAAAAAATTTCACCGACGAGGAAAACATTTCCACTAAAATTCATCCTTTGCCGTGGTGATGTGTCAAAAAACACGTTTTGATTACAGGCGTGGAATTATCAGTAAAATATTACTTATTGTTATACGAAAAAAAAAACATGTTTTTCTAAAATTTAAATCTAAACTAACTTTAATGCAAAAAAAGCACAAACTATGGGAAAAATAATGCAAAGCTTAACAAATAACAATTATAAAATACAAGCAATAGCTCTTTCGCTTTTGATTTGAGTTTGATGATTTGAGCATGCGATAAAAACAATTCGAAAGAAATTCGAAACAATTCATTGGGATTGTATGGGCAAACTTTAAACCATTAAAAATACAGGATCTTTTAAATATAATAAAAGTTGAGAATTTAGATAATTGTAAAGCTAAAATAGTTAAATTATCAGAAGTGGACTAAGAAATATTTATAATAATTTATTTTATTCCTCGGTATTTATTTCATTTTTCGGTATTCGCTTATTTTGCATAGAGGGTATTCCAATTTTAAATAGAACTGTATTTTTGTGCAATTTTAAATTCTTTATAGAGAACTAAAGTAATTTTATTGTTAGTGCGTTATGTAATTTTTGGGAATAAAACAGCTGAAAATCGTTTTTTGCACTGTTTAATCTTAACTTTTTATGGACCCTTAAATGAATGTATCATGAAGAAAATATGAAAAAAAAAACAAAAAACAAAAATTACGTTTTAATCGATACAGGGGAAAGATTCTTTTAGAAATTAGCAAAAAGCAGACGCCTAAATAAATTAATATGTATTGAGAGCTACAGTATAGTACTATATTATTTCTATTATATATTTTTTATTATCACTCGCTATTTGTCCACCAAAACGATTTTTAAAATTTTTGTTGATATTTAATTTTAAGGGCGTTTGAACTAGGGTCCTTGAGGATATTATTTTTATTCAACGAAAGTACTTAATAAGACTTAAAGACTTAAAAATTCCAACTAAATATTTTCGTCATAGGTGAAATATAATGGTCGTAATTAACAATTAAAATTTGAACCGGGCAATTTTCCCTTTGGTGACGTCAAGAGGCACGTTTTTCTTGTTCACAGTTAGCGGCTTAACATTTTCTTGTGAGTGAGTTTTCAGTTATTTTTGAGTTGAGAATGATTAATTGTTATTGCATCGCGTCAGGTAGTAAAACTACAACCATTTCTGCTCCGGAAAAACTATTTATTAAATTATCTATTCAAGAAAAACAAAGAAAAATAAGGCCAAAAGTCATTAGACGCCATCGTGTGTACATTTCGTTACCTTGTGAGGACCATTTTAACGTAAGAATTTTATTTGTTTAAAAATTTAAGGGACTTTAAAAAGAAACATAAATAGTAGCCTAACCTCACTTTTGTTTGTTGTTGCGTTAATATTGTCCAATTTCAGTTGAAGCAGGATATGGAAAACTATGTGGAAAGGAAAATGATAAGAGTTCAAAAAAGAATGAAAAAAATAGAGTTCTACAGATTTCTGCCTGCCAAGAAGGCAGAAGTCGGGACTTGTCGGGACTTGTCCACCACCGCATCGATTGATAGGTATTTTACAGACGGGAGTAGAAAATATATTTTTGGTTTTAGGGTTAATATTTTTTAGTGTAACTTATTGTATTTTAGAAGGTAATTGAAAAGTTTTCATGTAAATTTAAAAATATGCGCAATAGAAAAATTTTATTGAATGCAAAAATTTATTTTCTTTTAATTAGAATAATTATTTTTGAATAGTTCGATGTTTCGATTTTTTTTTGGCTTTTTCTTCTTAACTCCAAATCACTGGAAATCAGCGCTAGCAAAACCTATTTCTGCTTTCGGCGCGAGGTAGACATTTCGAGGTGGTGGATGGATGGGTTTTATTCGGGCCGGCGCTTTCCGATAGTCGTCGCGACGCTCTTAAGGATTTCGGGCACGTTGCGTATTCATTGCTATCCGTCAGGGAGAAAACGACCAGAAAAACGCAACGATTATTTAAAACAACCTCTCTCTTCCCGCACCCGACCATCAGCCCCGCCAGCAAAATGCAACAACCCACCACCAAACACCCTAGCGGGGGATAAGTGGAAAAAATAACGACAACCGAAACAATACTTAAAAGTTGGGCCGCAATAAAAATTCCACTAATGCGTCGTCGGCGGGGGAGGTAATCCTCCCCCTCCCCCCTCACCAACTGATACGCTTCCGTTGGGGAAAAACCGTTTAACAGTGACATCCGTGAGGGTGCCCCTCTAACGAGGACGAATCGCGAGAGGAGGCCATTGGCGCCGCAAATAGAGATTTCTTTATTTCTTTTTGAGATGCGCACCGAAAATATTGTCCAAGAGGCCCTGAAGAATCTTGCATTTATCTTACGGGTTTAATAACCTAAGATTCTTAACATTATTTTTTACAGTCTTGTCAAACTCCGACGACAGTCTGGAATCCAATGAATTTGAAATATATCGTTAGAATCGTAAATGCTATAAAGTATTATTAATAGACTGAGACATTTTTCTCATTCATTTCTATCATACGCAGTCTTTGGAAAATGTAATCCTTACATTATTCGAACCAGCCAAATGTTCGCTGTATATGTAGATATTATTAAAACTACTATTCCTACTCTCCAGTTATCAGATCAGTACCCGTACTAATAACAGAGTTGAGAACGCGTTTCCTGATCTCGACTCATTTGTTCTGAGCTTCAACTTTAAACGATGGGAAAGATTGCGTAACGTGTTGCAATAAGTAATTTATTTTTTCTACTCCCGTCTGTAAAATACCTAATTACACACCGATCTAGCGTGCGGGAAGCGTCACTTTACCACGTCAGTTTCGTTTCCCACGAATCCGAGCCACTTCGGACATTTCCGGGATTTTACCGCATGGGTTTGGGAGCAATCGGATATTTTCGGAGATATTTGAATTTTGACGTTTGTCAATTCTGACTGTCATGTCAGTGAATGTATTCGTGTTGTTTTGCGAAAAGCAACGGTCGTAGAAAAAGCATAGTATGCAATACGTTCGGTAAACTTTTTAAGTCGCTAGTTGCAATTTTTATGCAACATTCTCGGGACAGAATCTCAGGAAAGATCAAAAATAAAACCTACCAAAATAAAAATTAAATGAAAAAAAAAAAAGGAAAAGAAATTAACTACAACTGATTTTGCTACTCCCTTTTTTTACCAGTTTCGTTTCCCACGGATCCGAGGCACTTCGTTCATTAAACAATCGCTCTGCTGGTGCCAAATGGACTCGTGACTAAAATGCCGTTTACCACACTTGTTGTATAATATACTATTTTCTCCTCCCTTCTGTAAAATGCTTAATTATACACCGATCTAGTGTGCGGAAAGTGTCATTTTACCAAATCACTTTCGTTTCCCACGGATCCGAGCTGGTTCAGATATTTCCGGGATATTACCGTCCGGCTTTGGGAGTAATCGGATGTTTTCGGAGGTTTTACAGCACGGCTTGAATTTTGACGTTTGTGAATTCGGACTTTCATGTCAGTAAATGTATTCGTGTTGTTTTGCAAAAATGGTAGTATGCAACAAGTTTGGTAAACTTTTTAAGTTGCTCGTTTATTGAGCGCTCGCTCCGTTCGTGCCAAAAAAATTAGTGACTTAAATGCCGCTTACCACACTTTTGCGTAATATACTAGCTGTCGCTATTAATTCAAATTAATACTTAAAAGAAGTTTTCGATTAAAACGTATTTTTTGATTATAATGGATTTTTTTTCAATTTTTCTTTTTATTCTTTTTATTTTCTTAATTATTCAAAAATACTAACAAACAAAACAATCATTTTTAAATTCTTAATGCGAAAAACTTAACTGTCAAATTATCAAAATGTCCAATCGAATTGATTGATGATTGCATGGTCACCAAAGACAAACATGAAAATTTTTACAGAAGTTGCTTTTATTTTTAAAATAACAAAATGGCTTTATTATTAGTTATAATGTTTAAAAGTGTTCTAGATATAATTGATACTCAAAAAATTCAAAGTGACATATATAGTTGTTCAAATTGTGTGACGAAAATAGTTTGTTTTGAAATTTGGGTAAATGTTCATCCGTAACTTCAACCCTCAAAATAAAATTAATTTCATGTTTATAAGTTTATATGTTTATATATCGTTCAAGTCCAATTATAGTACAGAGAAGAAAGGTCTCCGATATACTAGTTTTGTATAAAATAATTAATGCTAACATTAATAATGCTGGGGTACCCTCGTTTGTTCGTCTGAATATACATCAAGTCAGTCTTCGATCCATGGAAATGTTTAAAATTCCTTTTTGGAACAAACACTGTGCAAAAAATTCACCGTATTTCTCATTGATATTTTCTCAACTGAGTTAAAGTCTAAATAGTCAACAACTTTAATAATGTTAATAACATTATGATTATTTATTATTATAACAATGTGTTAAAAGCAATATTTCTACCTTAATATTTTAACTTTAGTTAAGGTTAGCTATATTTTTATAATACAGTACGCGCGAAACTGTAGTACTCACTCACATTGATCACTAATTAAATTTAAATCAGTAACTTCTTTTCTGATATAGTCAATGTTATTCAAGCTGTCGACGTCACGCCAATGACGTCACGCTCTATTTGAATTGAACATTCATCGTCAAACAAACTACGAAAATGACAAATGACGGTGACGACCTTGTTCAAACATTTATTCCTACGTTAATGGATTGAATGTGATTGTGTGTATTCATCATTATGTTCATGATTCAATCAAAATCCTGCTTGCAGTTGCAGGAATTTATGAATTCTTGAAAATATAATAACATAATAGTACTCATAAACTTATATCCACCCCAAAAAAAATATTTGCAGAAATACATAATGTAGAAACAGAAGGTGTACAATGCGGGACCAAAAAGAAAAAAGAAAAATTAAACAGTTCTTTACCTTAACAGTGCCGAAAGGCTTAGTCGTCAATGGTGTGTCTTGACCAAAACTGCATCTTTTTTTGGCGTTATTACTTCTAATTTGAACAATCATATAAAATATGGCGGAAAATAAAAATAAAAGAGATATAACAATAAAATTGTAAGGAAGTGTGAATAAAAATACAGATTCTGCATATTTTTCCACTTTTTCGTAATGAATAAGGAGGTCTGAATTAGACTACCCTAAATGTCATTAAAAAAATTAGCAAATTGCCGAGAAACATTTTTTTATGGCGACGCCACTGCCACCGGTTATAGGATTCTTGTTAACAACAACAACAAACAGTGGGGAGACGTTTGGCGGTAAACCGAGAGTCCCCGAAAAAATCCCCCTACAAAACGGAGGCGATAAGTTATAATTTCGCGAGGGCGATAAAAGTTAACTCTTGGCGGTTGCGTTTCGCTTATTTTTTGGGCCAAACTTGACATCTATACGGGGCAGCGGTAATCCCGCCTCTAAGACGACGGACGATGTCGCTTGACGCTCGTGGGGGAGGGGTGGAGACCGGCGGGGGTCGCAACTAACTATTCGACGGTTTTGATAAAACTGCGTCGCCACGAGCATTTTTTTTTAATTACATTAAATCGTCGCGAGAAATTCTGGAAATTAGTTTTATGCAAATGCCGGTAAATGTATGATTTTTTTTGAAAAATCTCCGAAAAACTAAACTAAAATCTAAACAAAATGAAACTAATAAAAGTGTTTAATTAAGTATTTGAAATGTCTAATAAATGACTAAGCGACCTATCTAATTTCAACAAAATACAGAAGAAATCTCGCAATAAGTTTTTTCTTGATTTTGTCACGGGCACTGGTCATATTTTTCTACCACCACATTTTTGGTACTATATAACCTCCATTAAGTTGCTGTCCTTCTACAGGAGGGGCGGCATTCTGGACACCCTCTAGAGCGGCCTGGGGGCACAACGGGCCCATCTGGTGGCCTAAGTGCTTGGACGCCCCCCTTTAATACCAATACCAATACCAATACCAATACCTCCATTAATCCAGGTCTCATCAAGATAAAATAGTTTGTTCCGCTCTTTATACTTACTACTTTACAAATAATTTCGTTGTCAGCAAATAAGTTAATCGCTTTCCAGGCAAAATCCATTTTTTTAAAGTTAATCATAAAAGTTTTCCAGTCATCAAGCTTATTTAGGGTGGGTATATCTTTTTTTATAATAAAAAGGGCGAACTTTACTTCGAATTACAATTTTAAAACTAGAACTAGTCCAAATCATGTATTGAACATTTCATATAAAAATATAAAAATACCTTAGTGATAGTTTGAAGGAATTAAAAAATTTGAAATATGAAAAAAATTACACTAATATTTTAACCTTGAAGTTTATGTTTATTATTAGTTAGAGTCTTTTTAATTGTTGGTTAAATTATTAATATTTTTTCTATAATTTACAGCATTTATCTCTCTTTTAATATTAATGATAATTATCAATAATTATATTTAGGAAATAATAATTGTCAACAGGAAAAAAAGAAAAGGAGTGATTCATATTTGAAAAGAGATAAATACGGTAAATGATCGAAAAGATAAGTTTAATTAATTATTATGTAATTTAAGTCAATTACATTACCTTTAGAGAATTTTAGACAACATACGGCTCATTTTAAAAGAAAAATAAGCGAACCTTTATAAAGTGCCTACAAGAACAAAAGTGGGAGGATGTAATTATGTCAGAAACGGATGATGTCAATCAAGAGTGGAACGTTTTTATGAATCTTTTCTCTACACTGTTTGATCAATGTTTTCCTAAAAAGACAATAAGAAACGCTAGTGGTGTAAAATCATATAAAGATAATGATGAGATTAGAGAATGTAAACGAAAACTAGATATCTTGTTAGTTTTGGCTAGACAAAGCGCTCGATATAAACAGGAATACAGATTTGTTAACTGAACGATCTCAGGCATATGACATTTCTGATAATGAAACCAAATGCATGTGGTCAATATGCAATGAGATTTTGGGTGGAAACCGTTTAGGGGCTGACATTGGTATCAGTGAGGATCCTAATCAAATGTCAAATGATTTTAATGAATATCTGTTGAACGTTGTACCTGAATTATTTGGAAAACCTAGAAAACAGGCCATTTTCCAATAAAATACCCGTAAATTCACAGTCCATGTTTTTAACACCGATAACATCAGATGAAATCTGTCATTTTGCTGAACAAATTAAAAATAAACATAGTAGTGGAATAGACGAGATTCCAACCAGTATAATAAAAATTTCTGTCCCGTATGTAAGTCAAGTGTTGTGTCTTTTGATTAATGAATCACTTGAAAATGGCGTTTTCCTAGACCAACTTAAAACAGCATTAATAAAACCGATCCATAAAAAGGGAGATCCGGAAATAATTACCAATTATAGACCAATATTTGAGATGGCTATTTGCAAAAGACTCCTAGAGTTTTTTAATAAATATAAAATTTACAATTATCAGCATGGTTAAGTAGCTAATAAATCAACAGAAACCGCTACATTTCAGTTTATAAAAACAATTTTAAAACGCTTGGAGGGCGAAAGAATAGCTTTAGTTACGTGCTTAGATCTTTCTAGAGCATACGACTGTATAGACAGGGACTTATTGCTCAAAAAATTGGATTTATACGGTGTAAGAGGTAATGCTCTAAAATTGTTTGAATCATACTTAATAGAAAGGAAGCAACAAGTAAGAATAACCCAAAATGGCACTAGTTATTTTTCGGATATTAAGGAAAATAGTCTGGGCAGAGCACAAGGTAGTATTCTTGGTCCAATTTTATTTATCATTTTTGTGAATGACTTGTATTTCGTAGCACAGTCAGAAGAAGAGAGCATAATATGCTATGCGGATGATACCTACTTGCTTGTAGGTGGAAATAATCTCACTGAGGTTAGTGATAAAGGCAACGATATTTTTACAAGGGCATATGACGACTGGTTTCTTAGGTAACAATTCCCCAATATCTCTTTTACATAGACATTACAATAATTATTTTTCGCACATTGACATCTTGGCGTTATCACTTAATTCGTTTCGAAATCAAGCAATTAGGGTTTTTCTATAAATTTATTTTAATTTTTGATTTGTTTTCCTTATTTTTTCACATTTGTTTTTTGTAATTCACGCACTTAATATACAGTGTTAGTTTTGGTTTAGTTTGGTAAGTTTGATTGTTATTATTTTTTTTATCTTCTGCTTATCGTAGATATAGGTAGGTACCTACTTATAAGTTTTACTTTGTTAATTAAATAATGGTATAATTGTTAGTGTGTCCTTGTAAATTGTGAAGTTAGTTCTTCATGTTAGGGCACCTTTGTAATAAATAAATAAATAAATAAAAACTTTAACTAAATTCACCTAATTTTTGGCGAAGCTTCGGGCCGTCGTGCCCCACTCTCCCCTATTTATAATGTTATATATAGTAATTATAATTATTTATTAAATTAAATATATTAATTATTATATAAAAAATAAAATTAAAAAATAAAATTTATTATAAATAAAAAAAAAAGTTTTTTGTATTTATAAGTTTATCGAAAGCTCTGGTTTTAGGCTAAATCCATAGAATTATCCAATAGATAACACTTTCAATAAATTAATTTTGATTCGGTTATAATAACATGGAATAGCTTTTTTTAGAATTTTTAAGCTGCCCATTTTACCCCTGGTATTACGCCAAGGACTAAAATTGTACAAATAATCAGAACTTATAATTATAATAACGAAAAAAAAAAGGTTAATTTTCGAGGTGGGTCTCCTTGCCCCAGGGGGCCGCTTTGCCCCAGCCTCCCCTAGCCCGATAGTTCTACCCACCCCCACTGGGTTTAAAAAAATACAAAAAAAGTTGTGTACTTCAAAATAATTTAACCAAAAATGATTTTATGGTATTGATGAATATCTAAATTGCATCCGAGCTTATGCCTTAGCCTTAATTATCTAGTAAATTTTAACACATTTTATATGACATTATCCTATACTTTCTAAAAAGTCGACGGAAATAAAAATCTTGTCTTTTTTAGACTAAACGTTATCACCTAACAACATTTCTTTATTGGGCTTTCCACCAATTTTCAACTAAAACTAACCTCTACCTATTATCTATGGGGCACAGCGGGGGGGCGTGAAAACAGTACACACGGCAAAAAGCGCAATTCAATCTGAATAACCGTAAAAGAATTATTGCTACCGCGATCGTGCGTATCCATTTCCAGACCTCCTCTCCTCCATTATTCGTCCTAAATGGCCCCGTTTGCACCCAGGTCACGTAAAAAAACCGAAGAGTGCGCGAAAAAAGACCCAATAATAATGCATGGCCGACTAAGACGCGTCGGGGCGTGCGTCGTTTGTTTTATTGCCCGCCGAGCTTCCTCCACCCCGCTACCGCGACGGCCCCACCGAAGGGAAGATATTTTTTCCGGGTTCGAGGCCCGCGGATACGCAGGAATTGCGTTTTTTGTCGCCGAACTAATTCCGATTTGCTTCCGGGGGAAGATGGGGACTAATAATATTCAAAAAATAATTTTAAGTATCGACAAAATTGATCCTTGGGGCTCCACTCTCTATACAGGGCCATTTGACATTGACATTGACATTTATGAAATATGTGTCATTAACATATAATAATAAAAATAATAATAATGTTTATTTCCATTTGACTTTTAACAAAAGTATCGGATAATGTCAACAAGCAAAAGAAAAAACAGTAGAACACTAAAATACAAAATTTAAAAACATAAATAAATGGACAGGCAATATCTGTCTGACGGACAAATTCAACTTATATAGTTTTATTGGTAAAATCATAGGGCTGTTAGCTACTTTGGCTAACTTATTACTTGGCACCTGCAAATTAAGGTTAGCTCTAAAATTGTATCATCAATTCTGGTCATGCAATAATTAGATAAATAGATTGCTCTTTATGTAAATTATGCTATTTAATATAAACAAAGAGGGAAACGTTAGTCAATGATTTATCCTGCATTCTAACCAATAAGCTCTTGTTCAAATCACTAAGTGAAAACAACATCATCTCAGTCTTTGTCCCGTTCAAACAAATACCATTACGCTCACAATCTGGGGTCGTACCACTTACTGCCCTAGTGGCCAAGAACGTGAGATCTTCCAGACTTCTAGATGACACTGCCACACCGCTGTTGAGTTCTTTAGATGAGGATCTAATCACAGAAGTATCACTTCCAAGCACAACTCTTTGGTCACGACCCTTAATATCAAGCACATCAAAAGCTCGCTTGAAGTCAAAGAACATGCATAATGTTTTATTATTTTGATCCAGGTTCGAGACTATTTGATTATATAAGGAAACTAAACAGTTTGGAGTAGATAATCCATTGTAATTAGGTATTAGAAATTAAATGGGTATTGTTCTTCTTGTCTATAGGCACAACAATAGAGTGCTTTCAGACTGATTACAGCTTTTTCATAAGCTAGTTTTAATGATATAATATATTCAACAAAAAATAAAAGTTTATTTCTTGTCAAAAATTATTACTAACGTTATTTTGTTACACTATGTGTCCTAGTATGTAATTTTGAGTAATTGCCATAGATGTCGCTAAGAGTGTCCTGATGAATATGGTATTCCATATTAGCAACAAAACAACTTATTAAAAAATATTTCCAAAGCTACCAGAGATGGAACGATAAAATTCAATGCCTGGGGCTTTTTGAACATGGTGTTGTAAGATTGACCTCCGATAATTAAAAAGTTCCTAACATCTCAGAATTTTTGAAGTATTTGAACATAGGAATCTTTATAGGTGTATCAGTGAAGGATTAGCATATATATCATGGCGAAATATGACATTGTCGTTACCATTTTTGAGAGCTGCATGTAATGAATTTCATAGTTCCACCTTTGGCAGTTTTGGAGATATTTAAGTGTTCCGGTACTTTTCACTAACCCATACCGCGTACATATATTTTGAGTATGTGTATTCTATTCTATTTCTAGTAAAGTTTAGAAATAGAAAATAATAATGCATCGATAAATTAAATTGACGCAATAAGATTTTCAACCAACTTTTTCCCCATTTTAAAGTTTTGTATGTATATCTATTAAAGTATAGCAGTTTTATGCTGTAGATCATATAAAAACAAAGACATACAAAGCGATCCACCAATCAGGGCTAAGATTAGACAAGCGAAAGAAAATTGGTCAACAGGACATTGCAACGAAATAGAGCAATTAGAAGCCAAGCATGAATCTTTTAATATGTACAAGAAAATCAGTCAGACCACCTGTCAACATAAAAAGAGCAACAAAAGCAGTTTCATGAATGATCAACAGCAAATTCTGAGTACCACAGAAGAACAATTGCAGTAATGGAAAAATATATTGAAAATCCTACTTTACGTAATATTACTCCAGAAATCATACATACTATATGAAGCGAAAAAATGAAAAGGCATCAGGACCAGACGAAATACAGATAGAACTCTTAAAAACGTTGGAAGAGGATTGCGCTTTCATATCTCTGTTAAGTTTGCTAAACGGCTCTAACAAAACCGGAATAATTCCAAAGAAAGCTAACTGCAGGTATTGCAAAGATTATAGAATGATCAGTTTAATGAACCATGTATTGAAGTTGTCGTTGAACATCATTCACTCCAGAATATACAAAAAATGAAAAAAGTTTCGGTACACGAGAGGCGCTGTTTAGCATCCAGGTTCTCATATAGCGAGGTCGAGATGTGAACGTTGATGTATATGCCTGCTTCGTAGATAAGGCATTAGACACTGTTCAGCATGACAAATTAATAGCGATACTGAACAATATAGGCCTGGACAGTCGGGACATTCGGTAATAGTCAACTTATACTGAAACCAGACATTTGAAGAAATGCCTTTTATGAGAGAAGTTCGACAAGGATGTGTGCTGTCTCCCCTTTTTGTTTAATTTATATGAAAAAAAAAATCGTCAGACAAGCCACCGACGAAAGAATTGCTAATGGAATCATCAACAATTTAAGATACGCTGACGACACACTATTACTACCAACAGATAACGATGATTTACACCTACTTTTATCAGCGGTAACAGACTATAGCCAACAAATGGGTCTAAGCATAAATATAAAGAAAACCAAGTGGATGGGCATCAGCAAAAAGAAAAACATAACTAATAACTTAACAGATACCAGCGTAAAATGAAAAATAGTGGAGAGAGTACAAACACACAAGTATTTGGGGTGCTGGGTGAATGAAAACTGGGACTCAGTTCAACAATTAAAAAACGAAATAGAGCAAACAAGAACATCTTTTCAGAGCCGGAGGAATTCCCTTAAGAATACGCTTATTACGTTGCTATATCATTAGCATATTATGTGTAAGAGGATTGATACTTTCAAAATGTTGAGAGAATGTTGAAGATATTATGGATGGACGAATCAAGCGGTTCTGCAACATATAAACAAAGAAAGAGGGGTACATAATACCATTAAAAGAGAGAGATGGAGTCCACGTACTGAGAAATAAAAAATATAAAATTCTCCATATAATCATGAAAGGAAAAATAGAGGTAAAACTCTTTGTCGGTGGTATGGAGTAAGCACCATCACAAGTAAGGATCATGTGACTGATCGCCAATGTTCTGGGAGGACACTGCACTTGAAGAAGAAGAAGTTTGATTTTTACATAATTAAACTAAACTAAATTAACTACAAGACGTCTAACTAACTAACTACGTCTAAAGATATCCGCAGTATAGACCACAAAAACTAGGCACTCCTGGAATCACCGCTTTCGATTACGAAACCCCACTCCTTATCCGTTATCTTTTGGATAATAATATTACAATCTAGAGGACATGGGGTCATAACCAATAATCATATTCATTGAGGAATGAGGCATGCTTTTTAGGGACAATTGCAGCGCAACAAACGAACATATTAAACTTGTTTGAGGTTGGTGCAATCTTTTTACTGAAACAAGGTCATTACTGCCAAAGCATTTTATTTGCAATTTGGTGAGCTTAGAGCAAGATTCATGACGGTACAATATTCCGACCTCAAAAAGTAAGCTTATCCATGTGTATTTAATTTTTTAGAATGGCAACTTAAAGACAGATTGATTGGAAGTGATGCATTGACGGATACAGAAAATAAAGAAATAAATAAGGAAGGGAAAGAAAACAACCTTTCTCTGAAATTGCTACAATGGAACATCAAAATGATGAAGTTCCAGGTCTGATGAAAAATGTTGGATAACCACGGAAACAAATGACTGGGTCCAGTGTTTGTTTTGTCGACAATGGTCCCATGATTGAGACATTTAATTTTTGCGACCCTTGCTCTGGCATAATATGAAAAAGAAATTATTAAATAATATATCGTTTATTCAAACAAAGCAACCTCCATTGCCAAGCCATGTGGGGCGTGTGGTGTAGTTTGAGGTGTTTTTTTTTATTTAAATTAGTAGAATTGCGTTTTTTTACTAACATAAGTGTAGGGTATCTCTGACAAGTTTACCGTATGGCTCCCCAGCTTACTGTGACAATAAGCAAGGGGGACAAACATCCCGAAAGGGGAACGACGATAAAAAAAAGCAAAACAGCAATCTCGCGCAAGTCGTCGTTATTGTTAACGCGATATAAAAAAAAAGCGATCCGGGGGGACATGGGGACCGGGGACGTCCAGCTATATGCGCATCAAAAATTTAAAAACCGTGTAACCCGTCAGCGTTAACAAAAATGCTTTTAGTCGGAAATTAGGCGGGACCATTAATAATACCCATTCGTTTTTCCGGGAGGGGGCCCGCCCGTTTGTAAACTTTAATTAATATAATTTATGGCGTTTTTGCGCGCGCCCGCGCGCCATATTTGTTGCCATTTTTGGATTCGAATTAATGCCGTCATTTTTCAACAGCGCGCGTCCAAATTAAAATGAATTATTTTCGGCGTGTCGCGTATTTTCGTTTTTCGCTTTTTTTTTTGGGTTTTCGGCGGACGCGGGCCCCCATTGTTCGGCGCGGATTTACCGCCGTCCTGCATTTCGGGGGGGCGTAGCTATTTCCAAAGTGCCTTTTGATATGTTTAGTGGGCTCGTAAAACAAAGTCCGGCAAAAACGATTTCGATGTTTTGAAACCGGGGGGGCACTAAATTTAAACGGGAAAAACGACGGGGAAAAACAGAAAAAAGTCAGCAGAATTTTTATTTATTATTCGTATTTTATTTATTTTTGGCCGCAATGGGACAAAACACACGTGAAAACGAAGAAAGGAGTAAACACGAGGAGGAATTTAGTGGTAGATTTGTAATTACCACTTTCATTGGAATTTATTTCAAGGATTACCACTAAATACCACTTCAAATAAGGGGTGGCAAAACTGCAATTTCCATTGATTTTTCAAAGAAACTTCCACAGTCTACAAATCAATCAAATCAAAATCAAAAGTTCTTAAGAAATATGTATAATGCCAAAAACAGATTTACCACTTGTCCAAAAATCTCTTAATATCTTCGATCCGTCAAACAGCATTCCGTGCATATGCGGCAAAGGATACAATCACGAGACCGGACAAAAAATTTCATTAGATAAAACTAAAATTCTTGCATGTAATCAATTCTTCTATCTACGCGGGAGGAATCCAAAAGTTTTGTAAATGGAATTACCATTGCTTCTGTTAAACAAATAAAGGCGGATACATTTCGACGACAGTAACAAAAATAACATCGACAAGAGGACAAATAATTATCAAAAATCAAAAATTAAAAATTTATGGAAAAGTATGTGCAATTAAAACTAAACCCAGATTATTTATTTCTTGCAACTTGCGACGTCTGACCAAATTACAAAAATATGTTTTTATAAATTCAGAAACATATTCACAGTATAATGAACCCATATTGAAAACCTAATATAAAAAAGCATAAAAATAAACAACTTAAACAAATCTTGGGTAAAATTTGCCAACAAATTAACATACTTATTACTGTTAAGCGCCAAAAATCTATATCAATTGGCCATATTTGGCAAAAAAATATTGACCAAAACAGTAAACTTAAATAACTAAATAAATAGTACCAAGAGGACAGTCGAAAAATACTCGGTTGTTGTTGAGTCGAACTTGCAAACGTTTTGCCAATCATCCTGTTGGCTTGTTCAGAGCTTAACTGAGACTCAGTTGACAAAAGACGCAGGGGAAATCCAGAACAATTTTAAATAGTAGTTAAATTATTTATGAAATTAAATTAATTTATTTAAATAGTATTTAAATATTTTCTTTAAAAAATTACCAAAATGTCTCCCCAAATTATAAGTACGTCACAAAAGAGCTAATACATTTTCAGGTTGTTCTGATCATTCTTCAAAGTTTTATTTTAAAGGAAACAAATCAATCCATAGAGAATATACCCTTATTTGTTTTAGCCACTTTTTCTAAACACTAATTTTACGTCAAAAAATAAAAAAAATTCTCAAAAAATATATATAATGAATATAATAGAACTTTAGATCTTGGTAACTGAGGTTAGAAAGTTGATTGATATCTTGCTTCCAACAGCGGTACATGAAAACCAAATTGTTCCAGAAGAAACGGATAATCGATTCTGTAATGAACTAACCTGTAGAGAAATTAAAAGGCAATACAGTGCATGTTCTCAGTAGAAGATCATAATCAAATTCCCTCTAAGGGTAGGAACCGTCCTCCCTGAATATTAGATACTGTAGTAACCTTCTCTGCAGACTTTCAATGGTGTGAGCGTAACAGTTTTATATTGGTGACCATAGTACCGAGTAAGTATTTTAGTAGAGGAGCTACAAAAATTCCTGAAATTTCCTATTACGAATCCAACAAGAGGACCTGATCTAAAACCATCAATCTCAACGACTAACTCAACACTGAAATCAGCGTATTGAAGAA
Source organism: Cylas formicarius (assembly GCF_029955315.1). Classification (NCBI taxonomy): domain Eukaryota; kingdom Metazoa; phylum Arthropoda; class Insecta; order Coleoptera; family Brentidae; genus Cylas; species Cylas formicarius. The sequence goes on along the minus strand of NW_026844326.1, from coordinate 25,215,735 downwards.
ACCAATTTTTTGAGACGCATTTTCAATCAGTAAGTGATGACCTATCTGATCAAACGCTCAGTGCATATAAGATGTCTTCATTTCTAACCGCTTTTTTGCAGCCTTTTCATGAAAACTACATAGGTACTACTTTCCCCATAGACATGGACCATAGGAGACCATAGAAAAAATCCTGTTAAACTAACCGAAACTAACCAAAAATTGCAAAAAAATGTCAATTGAATGGCGGGAAGCGTAACTGTATCAAAACTTCTATTGCCGAGCAAAGTATAGGCCATTTTTCAAAAAAAATAATGCAAATTCACGCGTAAATTATGGTGCGCGCCGCACCCCCACTAAATAAAACCCTAATTAAATACATCCGCGTCAAAAAGAAATTACGGTTTGACACCACGTCCGTGGAATTTGTTGGGAAAAAAACGGCGTCGGTATCTCTTCAGTCGTCGCGTTTGTTACGGTCCGGACCCCCCGAGGGGCCCGACGGGGGGGCAACACCTGCCCCCTCCGATTATTTAATATATTCACACATTCGGGACGTTAATCATTCCAACACCTCTTTTGTTGTTCGGCCGCGTCTTCTCGGCCGGGCCTTGATGTCTATATTAAACCTCTTGCTTACCTGGTGTACAAATAAAATTAATTCGATTCCATTCGGTTTTAATGAGGCGAAAATTAAATTTTTACGAGAGAGCGAGAGAGAGTCGATTATGTCGGCGGAAGTTTGTGAAATCGCGTTTTAAATCCGTTACTCTCCGACGTCTTACGTCATTTCATACTCGATGGAGTTTGGTTTTTCAGTAAAACCCACCCTATAATTGCAAGAACAAATATTAAGTGGTTTTAGACGCTCCCAAATATTTGTAATTTATTGTTTCGAGAGAGGAGGAAATAACAAGTATAGATCAAAAAAACCAGGAAGCTACTGAACATCCATAATCTACATCATCCGAAGGCGGACTTAGATAGACTATGTACAGTCTGAGAAACCGGAGGAAGAGGACTCATCAGCAATGAGCATACTTAACACTTGACACTTATAGGGATCGCAAACTACTTAAGGGAAAAAAAAAAGATGATAGGCTTGTAGTGTTAATAAATTACAACGAAATGGAGAGAAAAGAAAAATATACACTGATAAACAATGGCCAAAATCTACCCAAACAATATACAAACAAATCTAAGTGAAATGAACGGAGCCAGGGCAGCCCAGAAAGCAAAAAGACTCAGACAACGATGCAGAAGAAAAATTAACGAGAACACAGAACAAAGATGGAAAAACAAAGAAATGCACGGACAGTATGTCAGAGAAGTCGGTAAGGATGGGGTGGACAAGAAGCAGACATTCAGATGGCTAACAACAGGAATATTAAAGGGAGAAACAGAATCTTTGATAGTCGCTGCTCAAGACCAGGCCATTTCAAATAACTATATCAGGAAAATAATATTCAAAGAAAAAATAGACAGAAGATGCAGACTTTGTAAACAATATGATGACAAAATTAAGCACATCATCACAGGGTGCCCAGTCCTAGCAAGAAAAGAATATCTTGAACGACACAATAAAGTATGGCTAACACTACATTACAATATCTGTAAGCACTATATAGTATAGTATAGTATAGAGGTAGAAGACGCTTGGTACAAACAACCCAAAAAACGTTGAAGGAAAAGGGGAAATCACGATACTATGGGACACGCAATCAGATACGACTGTGATGGCAAACTAACCGGATATTATAATTAAGGACTGTAAAAACAAGAAATGCCTATTGATCGACGTTGCCATACCGTCAGATGCCACAATAAAAGAGAACGAATCTTAAAAGATTATAAAATAGAAGTGCAGAGTCACGTCATTATCGGTGCGACAGGATAATATGGACCTCTGTCAAAAAAAGTTGAGTTGTGGACAGGAATACTGAATCTGGTCCTGTACCTGGTGACAGTCGTCACTGGTTTGGCACAAAAGTTTGAATTGTTGCTAGAGACCCTAGGATTTGAATCACTAACATAACCGACGACAGATAATATAAAGATGGAACGGTATGGATGTCTAGAGTGTGAAAATATAATTTTCATGGAGTTCCGGAATGCAGCTTGTGAATGCACCTAATAAAGATTTTCTGCAAAACAGTTATTTCTGGTGACTCGAAATTTTGCTTGCACCACCCTTCTATAGGCTCTTCCTTACTTTTATTTTTGTAAAAACATATTGAAATGAAAGAGATTAATTATTAATTTTTCAAAGAAACTTCCACAGGCTGATATATAATTATACTCTGCATCTGCTTGTATATTGTTTGCGGTGGCGGAGCTAAATGAGGCGCATATACACAATCTCGGATGACTGATTCCCATATTGATGAAAGGTAAAGACCTGAGTCGCTGTTAAGATTGTTAGGCGGCTTATAGATTTCTAACCTTACTTTCTTACGCGATTCAGATCTATACCTGTCACCAATTTCCGAGACGACATTTATGGCCCTCATTTATCTCCGCCCCCCTCAAACAATACCTAAGTAGGTACATAGTAAAATGCAGAATTACCAGAGTTGACTGATTTTAATTGTTTCAACTGTTAAAGTTATCAGATACCTTATGATTTAAAAATCCGTTATGTGTAGCTTCGTAAAGTTCCGACCAACCAAATGGTATTCTATGTGGTACCAATTTAATCACGAATTCAGGAAATTCAGAGGACTTTATAATTTGTAACAGTGATATTCTTGCCGACCAAGCATTCATGATTCAGGGCAGTACACCATTAGCTTATTTATTAAGCTTGAATTTTCATAGTATTCCAAAGTGTTCAAGAATGAAGTTGGAGTTTTATATTCTTCTGCTATAGATGAAATACTGATATGCGTCTAGCAATAAGTGTCGTTTAAATATCAAAACGAACTAAACGCAAAGTGCAATCTCATTTACACTCCACGGGGGTACACGAGGCAACCTAAAGACATTCTCCCACACCAGAGCAATGAAAGCCGCGCGCATACAGCCTTCATTATTAATAACAAATTAACTGTAAGCTCCAAACAATTTAATTATGGTCGGGCTCGTAAAAAGCATTATAAATTGCCTCGTTCGACGGTACGTATAGCTATAGGCCGGGCGTTATTTAGACGTCCATCGCGAGAGGTAATAATAATTTAATCATTCCGTATAAGAAGCGAGACAATGACTGGCGTCGACGACTCCGCTTTTGTGCGATTATTCCCTGTCGTTCGTCATTAAGCGGACAAATAAAAGACGTGATTCGGACAATACATTTCGTTTTCTTTATGCGTCTGTCTCGTTCTGCATAACATTGACGAAGTCCTATCGACTGCGCCAGTTGAGAAAAATCTAGAGATTCTGTAACCAAAACCTTATTCTGTCTATTGCTTTCGAGTGTTGGTTAGCGTTGCTATTGTGATCTTGTTGACCGCTGCTCGCAAGAGTTCAGTGGTGGTGAGAAAGAGCCATTTTTTCAGGTTGTTGAGCCATGAGACTCTTCTTCGTGCCGGCCCAGCACCTCACCCTGTAAGATAAGTTGCAGCAGGCTATGCAAATGTAGATGTATTACAGTTTTCGTTTCTTTATATCATTTAGGACTTCACATTCTTTGTTCAGTCTCCTTACAACACCACATCTCCAAAGCTTCGAGTCTCTTCATTGACGTCTCTGTCAATTTCCAGGATTCAACTCTGTAAGGAAAAACCGTAAACAAGTAGCACGATGGGGTAGATGGACCTTTATTTTTAATGGTAAACTGGGCCTTGACTTTTGGTGAACGCTGACATCGCTTTTTCTGTTTTTTTCTGTCTAATTTCTACTGAGTGATTCCACTTGACACTAATATTTTTTAATAACCGAAAAATTGGATGTGAAAGCACGCAATCCATGAACCAGAAAATTAATTTTTGTCTTAAGTGATGATTTCAAATTTTTAAATGAAAACATATATTTCATTAAAATTATTAAAGTAACGAAAATAAAAAGTAAACGAAAGGCCACAAGGTTATAAGAGCTTGGTACCAATTTCGTTCTGTGATAACTCATGTTTTATAATCTGTGCTTGATTTGAGATCAAAAATGAAACAACCAGTTGACGTTACGGCATATGTAATAACATTTTCAACGAGATACAAGGAGAAGATATGTTTAAGTAAATAAGAAAGAGACAAGCTTAAAAAAAGGGAGAGTAGTTGAAAAAGAGGGAGACACGCCCCTGTGCCTGAAAAATAATCTCAAATACACCGGAAAAAATAAAATAATTTAAAAACAATTAAACATAACAATTAAATTACCTGACAAATAATTTTACCTGGTCTCAAAACGCGCTGCCATGGGTTTCGATATAGACGCACGTAAAACACGTAAAATAATCAATACTCATTGATAGACCGTCGTATTTAGTTGTTTTCGGAGAAAGCTTTGTTTAATTTTGCTTGATGTGGTATTTGAGGGTTCTATTAAACACTGAAAACCGTTGATATATTTAGGACTGCATCATACATTAAAAAGGAAGTTTTCTAGTTTCTAGTTTCTAGTTTCTAGTTTCCATAATAAATTCAAAAATTGAACATTTAACACTTAAAACCGAGAGTAACGATGCAAATTTGGTAAGAAATTAATAAGCAATGCTTGAAATGGCTGTTATATTCGTAATATACCGTCTACTTTTCTGCGGTGTGACGTCACACCTCACATTGTTTTGTTTGAATATGCCCGGTATCGATTCCAACTTTAATTATTTATAGTGAATTAAGTATTGAAATTTAAGGGTTCGTATTTGGGTTTTTCATATGTAAACACACATTTTAGTACAATAAAAAAAAAGTGCGAATTCCCTATAGCAGAGGTATTTTTTTTTATCAGTTTTCGGTTCGCATATTGAACCTTCCGCTATTCATCGAATATTTCGAGTATTTTATTGGCGTGCTGCATTCAGGGAATACGTTTTTATGTAGCCGGTCCTACCGACTGCGCCTGTTTGTCCGCCTCCGACTTCGAACGTCCCTAAATAGAAACGCGATTATTTATCATCGCGCGATTGAACTATCAACACTCCAGAGACCGCATGGTTAATTAGAAATCTGTTACTGGGGATGCTGCGTAACTACGGCCGGGAGAGGACGAGCGCGCCCCCGTCCCCTCCCGCCGCGTTCGTGATTGCATTTAGATATTGATTGTAAAGCGTATTTCGGAAATTAATGTGATCGCTATCGCTTCGCTGTAATGTTTCCGTAATTCGGTTTGGTTACGGGGGCCGATCGGGACCAAATGGCCGCCCAACCCTCAACAAAAAAAAGAACACTCCCACGTAACCCCTTCCTCCAATGTGCCTCTTACGTTGAGGTTGGCGGCTACCATGGCAAAATTTCTGATGTGGTCTAGTCTCTTATATATTCTTTTTGGTGCCAATGCGGCTTCTTCCGCTTCTTGATGACCCATGATATGTCGAAGTAGACCGTTATCCTGTTTTTGATGATTCGGACTAAATGTACATGAGTGTTTATTTTTCTTAACTCGTAACATTCTTCTGTAGAGCCACATTTCAAATGCGTTTATTTTCTTATTGACTTCATGTTTAAGGGTCCGCATCTTTGGAGGAGCAAGGCTCAGATAGCATTTTAGAGTTCGAAGCCTTATACAGATGGAGCTTCGTTCGGATGAGAAGTTTGCGCATGTTAATAAAACTTCTTCTCATGTCTTTTGAGTATTCCAGCTAGGAATGCCTACCTCAGTTGATGGAAATGTAGAAATGCGGATAATTACTTCCAAAAAGAAGCGTAACTTTTTTTCGAAGAACGTTAAGAGTTGTAAACTGAAAAAGCAAAAGATTCAAGAGAAGATTCGAGACAGTGTGTGGAAGCGGGGCAAATTTTCACAATAGAAATGGGGACTGGATCTTTCTCTTGCTTACTTATATGAGTGGGAGAGTGGAGTGTTCTTGTTATTTAATTGGTTTACGATATATTGCCACTGAAATCATATAGTATATACAGAGTGTTTTCTAATTGAATTACTCCAATTAATAAAAAAATAAGAAATAACAGAGCAATCTAATATTACTATTATATTCATCACCTTTTAAATAAAATTTGCTTCATAAATTCGATATGGTTCGAGTTCACTGATTTATGAATGTTAAAAATTACATCACAAAAAGATGGTCACTGGAAAATTTTTAGGTACTGACTTCGGTTTCATCCTATTGCGAGGCCATCGACTTTATCGATATTGACCGGTGCAAATCGAAAATCATCCCCATAGTTACCCAAACCTCAGTCGCTTTTCCAGATGCGGTAACAGATTCGTAATTAGTCGAACAATCTCGGGGGTTTCGATAGTGGCCGATTATCTGGCAGACCTGGGGCGCAGCGACACCGTCCTCATAAATCAACCCCCTTATACCCCCCTTACAGCCGTGCTGGACTAAAGCGCTGCGCAATCCGTTTGTTTTCTACAGGAGTAGTTGTAATTACTGAGAGCGGCGATAACTCTTCTTTTATGGAAAATCACACGAATTTGGATTTATGAACATAACCTCAAACTCTGTGTGTTGTTTCAAAGCAAGCCTGGAAGGACGCGAGAAGGAATGGTGTATTGGTGTCGTCCATATTGTTCCAATAGATCACGGCTAAAATTAACCAAACGCGCGTTGTACTGCGTTTTTCAAAAAACATAATACCGAAATAAAGCTGACGATAATTCTAGCAATTACAGACTAGTTGTGTACGTTTAGGCGATAACACGGTTGATGAGGTAATAAATTCGGGTTATCGCTTTCGTTTCTTTGGTTATTAATTATTATTAATTAGTTGTTTACAATTGTAATAAATTCGACTGATTAGCAGGGGCGTGCGTTGGCGATTATTATTGCCTCCGCTATTTCGCAATAGTATTCGATGATGACCGAACTAAAACAATCCAACAATACGGTGTTTTCATATCTTTTTTAACATTTTAAAACATTTTTGTAAACTTCGAGATACATTTTGATTGAAAGTATATTAAAATCTGAACAATCTAAACTTATCTTGAAAATGATACAAAAAAAAACTAAAAGCAACAATAAATCTTCGAGAGTATGGGTATCAACATCACTAAACGCAATTTCTGCCTTTTGAAAGAATTTTTTTATTGTTGTTTCCGCGATTTTCTTCGATGCAGCATTTATGAAATAAATAGCATATCTAGTCCATAGTAAGACCAGAACCCATTTTTCATAATCAATTCTTAATTGAAATGGCACTAAGAAATGTTTTAAAATTTTCGATTATGTCTTGGTTGGATAATAAATAATAATAAGTTAAATAGTTAGTTAATAATAAGAATGTTTTTTAAGTGAATGTCTTTAGGATACAAGGAAAAATTATCCACAAATAGAATTTTTATTTTTTCTTTACCCATTCTCAAGACTTCTTATTAATTTTCCACATAACAGGCAACTAATTCATGCTGTTTCTAGATGCTTTGGGATGTTTAGATTTGCCGATAACCAATAACGTTTCTTTGTTTCCTGCTAGATTTTTGCAATAGCGTAATAGAAAATAATTTTATACCTACCTGTGTTTAATATTCTTTGGTTTGGTATACTACTTAGTTTAAGTTTATTTATTTCGTGTAAAATAGAGCGTGTGTTGAATCGTGTGCGAATTATGCAAAATATGTGCGAGTCTAGCTCGATATCCTCTCCATAAAACCTTAATTTCGGTTAAGCTCTGAAGTAGCCCAACAGGGCGAAACGTCAGCAATTTCGATTCAACAATAAAAAAATTTAAGTAAAATATTTCATAAATGTCTTTAAGTCTATCTAATGATACATGTATCCTAAACTCCTGTTTTCCAAAAAAAATTCGGATTTCCCCATATTTCCATTATTTGGTCCACATTATTTCGGATAATCGGGACTGCACTGGAGTTTCATCTCGGCCCTAAAGTGCACTACTTAAAATGACTGAAAAATTATTTTTGCAAGAAGGAGTTGTGGAAATGTGGAAGATGTGGGTTTTAAACTTGAGAGTGGAGTACATTTTTAACTCCATGTTAGTTTCCATTTTATTAAGAGAAACATCTCTCATCGGTGGGTCTTCGACATCACAGCCGAAACACGTTAAACTGGCGTGAGCTAGGAAGTATCCACGTGTTTCTGTGGATTTCTGAACGTTTAACGCCGGAAAAAATGAATATTAATATTATTATTATTATAATTAGCTAACCAGGCGCGGGTACGGTATATACCCGGAGGAACACCGACATCCCAAACGGAACGAGACTTAATTAGAAATCGGTTTAATTGATTTCGGCAGCGAAAACAAGCGAGGCAACAACAACAACAAAAAGTTAATGATGAAACACCTGAGAAGAGGGATCGGCATAGGCCGATAAACCGACGACGAGACGCGAGGAGGTGCGATTTGCATCTGAAAGGAGAAACAATCTAAATTTTAATCAACACCTCGGCGGACATAATAGAAACACAGTTCTCGCACTTAATATCGGTTAATAATATTTTGTTGTTGGGCGTTCGCCCGAACCCTTGTCAGGCCTTTTGAAAAGCCAGTAATTAATACATCGTGGCACGGCTGTATCGCTTCCCAGAACGGAGCGTACCCTCGACGACCCGGGATATGACTTTAAAACGCGAAGACGTGGACCGACCGCTACAAAACGATCGGAATCGGTGACGTGCAGACCAGATTCGTCATCGATAAAGTGCCTAAAAGTCGGCAACCAACATAACAAAAAATTAACACTAATTTTACAGAGACCTAAATTTGTGAAGTAATAATAATAAAGGTCTTTATTGAATTAATTGAGTATACAGTTTGTAAGCGGGCGTAGTCTATTCTGCGATAACGGAGAATACAGGAAAATTGATTAAACATAATAAGTGACCATCGGAAATTAATTAACATACAATGCAACAAGATTAATACCTAAAGTTTCGGAATTTAAATTCATGTAAAATTGTGGTCCGTAATAGAAAATAATTTTTTGCCTACTTTGGTTTGGTATACTACTTAGTTTAAGTTTATTAGTTATCATTCTTATTTCGTGTCAAATAGAGCGTGTGTTGAATCGTGTGCGAATTATGCAAAATATGTGCGAGTCTAGTGTATCTCAGGAGATGCTCCCGCCCAAATGTAGAAAACTCTATTCTATTGAGACTAAGGAACTTATAAACAATGTTTATTTGACTCTCATTGAACGTGGTGCCAGCAAATAAGCACCTTTAGAAGAAACGGCCACATTGACGAAAATTCCAACATCAACTGTATGGAAAATTGTGAATAATCCCATTTCAGCGAGGAAAAAAAGAAGCAAGATATAATACGGCGTAAAATTTACCAGTTATACGAGGAACAAGGCATGCCTACATTAGATATCCTAATTAGGAGGTTTGAAAAAGATGAAACCGGTGTTAAATGTGGCAGAACTACCTTATGGAAGTATATTCAACAGATGGGTTTTAGATTTAAAAAATTGTCAAAGGCAAGTTTTATTGGAATCTTTTAGAATTCGGAAATGGCGACTGCTATATCTAGAAAAAAATAGGATTTACAGAGAATAACAAAGTCCAATTTACTTGGATGAAACCTGGTTCGAGACTTATGATGCTCCGGAAAAGGGTTGGGTTGACTCAACTGATAAGTGTAAAACAAACGCGCCATCAAAAAGAGGTAAAAGAAAGTTGGTTTAAAAACAACCTAGTTGCAAACATTTCTCCTAATCGCTTCATTGTAATGGACAATGCAAGTTATCACAGTAGACAGTTGAATAAAACCCCTTCCTCATATGACACAAAAGCAACAATCTAAAACTACATGTATAATAACGACATTTATTTTCACGAAAATTATACCAAAAAGCAATTAATTGAGGTTCTACAAAGCTTGAACCTACAAAAGTCTGTCTGGTCTGTGATAATTATGCAAAAAATCTAGGGCATACAGTTTTAAGGCTTCGACTTTACCACTGTATATTTAATCCCATTGAACATATTTGGCAGCAACTGAAATCTGCCATTCGTCGTAACAATGTTTTTCCCCGTGTTAACTCCAATGACCTCAAACTCATAGAAACCGAAGTTCTTAACATCCCTCCACAAAGTTCGACAAATTCTGTTAAACATATAGAAAAAGCAGAACAATCGTATATCCATATTGCAAATAATATAGAACAAATAATAATTAGAACAGGTAGCGGTAGTGATACTTATATATTATGTGAATAATTTTATTTAATTTAAGTAGGTAATAAAACTAATTTGTAATTTTATTTTAGATTTAAACATAAATTCATACATAAATAAATAAATATTGTTTAGTATCTTTCCTAACAAAACCCCAAATACTTAAATTCTAAGCAAAGTACGGACCTGTTCGGCAATATTTCATTCTTACAGCTTGCCCGGGTCTCTCCTTAATTCGTATCAGTTAGTCACCTTCTTATATCTATGAACAGACTCTACCCGATATTGATATTATGTACTTCAGTCCGAAAGCTAATTCTATTATATAGATACCGTGGCGTCTTTAGTGCAATTGTATTATTGTTTGATTTTCTTTGAATTAGAGTGCGACTATTATGCTGAAATTTACGAACATCATAGATTAAGCGTAGCCAAGAATTTTGTAGCTTTTGTATTCTCTATTCTCTACTTACCATCATCTGTTAAGCAGGGACCATATATGTCACCACAATATGAGGAAACCACACAAAATGGTATGTTTATTTTAATTCATGAACGCTTTTCTTGGACAGCTATTAACACGTGGCGTTAGCCGGAACTCTGAGTCAATCAATAATCATAAATTTTTTAATTGATATTTGAATCGTATTGGTTGACTTTTATATTTAATACATTATTGTGGGTTTGTAAAACTATGGCTGTAGTTGTTTCAGCATAGAGCTTGTGTGCTTAAAGGTAGCTGAACGCCTGATTGGCCTCATCGATCATGAGTATCACGAGTATCATCTGCAGACGCTATAAGGAGAATTTTGATATATAAGCAGAAAATAAGGGAGCTCCCAAAATAGAGGGACTCCAGAGGATACTTCTAGAGAACTTGACATTCTGCCTCCAAAAGCCGGCAGCTTACTACCACAAGCAATATGCCGTTGTCTCATATCATTATTGAGAACAGTGCATTAGCTGTAATTGTCTAAATCCCGGCTGCTTTTCTGGGTTTATATGAAATTTGTTTCAGTAGCTAACCAGGTGTCTTTCTTCTTGAAATTTTAGACGACTTTACGTTACATTACAATTTATTTAATATATCAAAATGTAATTTAATAGTTCCTAGCATTCAAGGGTTATGTTTGACTGTTATTGTTGCACAGGGTTTATTCGTAATAGTGATAAGTCCCAGTCTGTTCTAAGGAAAAACAAAAATTACACAGGAATTGGTGATATTTTTTTGAAAATTATGGGGAGTTAAAACTGGTTAAGCGAAGTTTTAAAATGGACTCTGAACAGGTTGAAATGCCCCAGTCTGTTCTAAAGAAAAAAAATATATGCAGGAATTGGTGATATTTTTTTGAAAATCAAATAAAATTCGTTAAACGAGAGTTTAAAATGAACTGGAATATATTAAACCAATTTTAAGGACATCAAAACAAGATTTCAATAAAATAAGTGCTAGAAAATACTCTTAAGGCAACTAATATTTTTAATCATAGTTAATATTTTATATATTAATATATTTATATATTTTATATATTAAATTGGTGAGTTTTGGTTAATTTCAACTGTTGGTATTACTGAAGCGTAAAACACTTTCACGAAAATTAGGACAAGTTCTATTTTTACGTAAAAAATTATGTTTATGTTTAGTGTCCACACTTAAAAATTTTCAAGGTTGATCAATCAAAACTAATAAAACAAAATTCCACCAAAAAATTATCTGTTAAAAATACATTTTCATTTTGTTCACTACTAGTGTAAACTCAACAGAATGGAATTGAATATTGACAAAACTTTTCTTTTGAGTTACGTTAGATCTAAGCGGGAATATGGGGTCATTGTCCGCCTATGCATCAGTTTTTATTTAAATTATAGAAATTTCTTATAGCCAGTTCTGAAATGTTATCACAGATCGGTTTTCACGTTCATTCGCGGGCAATCAGAACATCTCCAATATTCCACCTACCAACTGCATCCACCAACTTTTTGGTTAAAAGTTCACTCTTTGAAGCAATGAATATTTTTAATTGTATTTGTATTAGGAATATTGTCAATGATCTAACACCGGCTCAATTTACTTTGGTATTGAAAGGGATTGTTACGTTTCAGCTGATTTTTGTAGATGCTGTTATTTCTATTTGTGGTTTTGAGTTTTTTTTTGTAGGTTTCTGCTAGGTTGTTTATATTGGAACATAAGCGGTATTCGGTATTCTTATTTGACTATACTGAGCTAATTAATTGGTTTGTCAATTTTTCAAAGAAACTTCCGCAGGTTACTGTAATACTTTTTACCAAAACTAACCAAAACTTTTGGATTCCTCCTGCGTCGGTTTTTGCAGAGTCGAAATTGCTGACGTTTCGCCAATCATTCGGTTGGCTTTTTCAGAGCTTGACTGAAACTGGCTCGTATTTTACTCTGTACCTGCTTATATATTGTTTGAGGCGGGAAGCTACAGCTAAATGAGGGACATAACCACCGTCTCGGATGACTGATTTCCAAATTGGTGACAGGTAGAGACCCGAGTCGCGGTTAACTCTCAACATCTTCGGTCCGTCAAAGACAAAATTCCATTTGAGATGCCAGGAGTTTACAACATTCCATGCATATGCGGCAAAGAATACATTGGAGAGACCGGACGAAAAATATCAACTAGGCTCAAAGAACACGAAAGAGCCTTACGACTAAGACAAATGAACTCATCAGCTGTTGCCGAACATAATGACGAAACCGCACATAAAATTTTATTCGAGAGTCATAGAAATCTATAAACAACCTAACAATCTTAACCGCGACTCAGGTCTCTACCTGTCACCGAGACGGTGTTTATGCCACTCATTTAGTTCCGCCCCTCTCAAATAATATATAAGCAGCTACAGAGTAAAATACCAGCCAGTTTCAGTCAAGCTCTGAAGAAGCCAACAGGATGATTGGCGAAACGTCAGCAATTCCGACGCAGGAGGAATCCAGAAGTTTTGTAAAAAGTAATTGGTAAATAGCGATCGAACCTAAGGGGTTGAGACCCTCTTCAGACAAATGCCTAACGGCTCTACGAACCGCAAGATTTGTTTTTGCGGTGTCTTGGAAATGTTGTTGCTTTCCGCCAGTAGAAATACAAACTGGAACCTGTACGGACGCTACCGCAAACACAGTAAAATGTCTAAATTTACATCCAAATTGACCAGGGGTTATCGGTTTGAGGAAACAAGAGGTCTCTGCGGGTTCACCAGTTATATTCAATAGCGGAACGAGCGGGGGTCGCGGGGGTCGCATCGATAAAAATCCGACACAGGGCTTATCTCGCTCCTCGTAAATATTTTGTGTAATTGCTGCAAGACTTTCTCCGGGCGCTTGATTGAAATAAATCCACTTTTTCCACGGTTGTTAAACGATTATTTACAGGTTCACGAGAAGAGGACTTTCTCTCGCTTGAACATAAAAAAAAACTGCTCCACAATTACAAATAAAAAGAATCGTAAAAAAAAATAGTATTTTAAATTCTATAATAAATTGACTTCAGGAAAAACGTCAATAAAAAATTTTCTGTTTGAAGTTTCAAACGGTCTGGTTTAGGCTTTTTCAGGCGTTATTTGGAACAATTGGATCTCCGCATAGTTTAAGATCAATGAAGGATAAATAGCAGTGAGTAGGTAGAAATTAGGGGTAGGCACTTACCCTAAATTTCAACGAACAGATCCAATTACTTTTATAGCTTCCTCTCGTTAATAAGTTAACCGGAATACGCCATACTTTCAAAATTAATGTACTATGAAAAGTACAACAACGACGCACATGTTGCCCAGAAGGCCTAGTGGTTTCGAAAAAATCGCCCCGCTTATTAGCATATCGAATACACCCTATATTTGGCTTACATATAGCACTAACTTTTAACTTGACCCGCCATTTTCCGTTAATCTCCAGACACGCGTTTTAAAAAGGGAAAAGAAGCCAATTTAAAAACGGCTAGAAAAGCAGAAATGCTTCCTCTCAATATTATTTCTGAATTTTTTTAAAAATATTTCTGAATCAGTTTAAGATGCCTAAATAAAAATTAAACTTCAAAAACCGTCAATTGGGTTATAAAACTGCCGACTATATTTTAATTCAAAATAATTTCCAATATTTTTACTCCGCTAGTTGTTTCCGCATCAGTTTATGATTCTTTAAAATGAAAATTACTAAAATAATTTTGTAGATCACTTCTTGACCCACTACATCTATATACAATAACTCAAAAACAAGCAATTTCTTAAACAGTAAACAGGATTATGGTTAAAACCGGTTATATCGCGCGGATTTTACGATTTATCAACAACAAAATGTGGCGTTTGTTTTTCTTTTATTTTGTTTAGCTAGCACCCTCCAGATAAAACACTGAAGATAAACGAAAGCTTATTATTTTAAGCTTAATTTTAGTTTTGATTTACAGCTGTCACTTTTGAGATTTTGACAATTTGAACAATAAAAAATAATTTTCAATAACAATGGTGTTACATTTGATAAATTAATTTTTGAAAGAGAACAAGGAGAATCGCAAGCAAATATCCAAGAGTTAGTAGCGAAAGCACTACGAACCAGCTCAGGATTGTGCAGACAATTGTCCACTAAAACACAATAAAATACCGAAAAAGGGAATGCGAGTTTGGAATTTGTTTTATGATATATGTATATTAAAAACCAATGTAATGCTTCCATATATCGCAACATTGTGTTTTAGATATTGGACTTGAACCATTATCAAAATAAATAAGAATGTTAGTTTTGGTTAGGTAGTTGTGGTTTTTGGCTATAAGAAGGACTGTAACTGAAGTGTTTTGTGTGAACAACCACAGATAGCGAGTTAGCAATTTTTAAAGAAATATGGTGAAAATTAAATATCAAAATGTAGAAAAGTGGTATTTCTAGGATATTTTCCAATGGACGTGGTTCAAAATGCGGAAAAGGGGACACGAGAAAATAGTTCAATATTTTGTAACTATTAAATAATAACCTTTGAACCCAGATAATAATGACAATGATACAATGATAATGATATTATGATACAATGATATTTATGACAAAAAATAAGTGGCAGTGTACCAAGTGTACAATTGTACAAGGTATTAAAATTTTATCAGTAGTAACTTTCATGTCCCGATTGAAGGTAGAAGCTCGAATTTCATTTAGGCACCGTAAAACCGATTCAGAAATAATTTTAAGAAAACATATTTCCGGGCCCTTTTTAACACCAAACTAACCAACTCAAAATGTCGCGAGACATGCACAAAATAATAGCTGTAGTATTTCAAATGCAAGACTATCTACATGCCAAAAATATATCTTTTATACCATACCAAAAATATTTAACATGTTAGTCGTTGAATTTAAGAAAGCATTTCATAAAATGAAAATAAACTCAAGCTGTGGCTAATAAATAATAAAATAGCTTGGTTCTCTTTTTAGCACGAATTGTATAATTACGTTGTGTATAGTCTCTGCCTATTATTGGTGCACTTTCTTTAAAACTTATTTCATTTCTATCTATCATAGTTAATAATCCTTAAATGTCATAATATTTAAAACAAAAAATAATTTTGAGCGATATACCAACAGTCCACAATATAAGACACATTCATTTTCGACACGAATTGTACTGTATTGTTTTGTTAAGTTCGCACAAAGACTGTGAAGTCCATAGTGCACGATATTATGTTACAATTAATGTTTATTGGAAATAAATTATTATTTTTATTAATTATCAATGTTCTATTTATGTGTTTTGAAACACTCTGCATAAGAGACCAAAAATTAGACGTAATAGCAGATCATCCAAGAGGAATTCTTATGTTTTCTGCGACGAAGGGGCTGTTTGACGTGTCCCCTAGGCTAAAAATTAATTTCGACATCCGCGCGCCGCACCAGAATGCAAAAACGTCATATTATCGTCGCATGGGGGCGACATATGGTGACTCGCAGCTCTCGAGAGGATTTCGATATTTATTACTTGTAATCTTCTATTACAGGATTTGACGTGATGCCTCATTAATATAAATGAGGAAATAAAACTGGTCAAGTCGGTAATCGGGGGGCGAGGAAGTCGACCGAGGGGTGGTTTGGGAGGTGTTGTCGTTCGTTGTGGAGTAAGTGGAAACAAAAGTAATAATTCCTAACTTATGACACTATAGACAAAGGTTTATGAATATGCAAATCAGTTTAACGCTACGCCACTGGTAAAATGAGCGCCAGCCCCAAAAGCCGTAGAGGATTTATTTAACGGCAACAATTTTATCACGCGATTCGAATAAATTAAATAATTAGCCAATTAATTCCCACCAAACAAATTGACTCAATCATTCGCCACGTAATCAGTGTCCAATGAATTGCTTTGGTAAACATAGTAAACCTTGTATCTTGATAAATTGTGTTAAGTTGGTTTTTCTTATTATAATTTACTGATAATTAATAAATGTGGATTTTTTTTTATCGACCTAGGAGCAATTGGTATGCACGAAGATACGGTAGTTGGCACAGGGTTCTGTCCTGTCCTCCAATAATATCTTGCACGACCTCTAACAACCTTTAAATAATTTCCTATCGTTTATTTGTCGGATCTACTTCTTAGGACATTCTGTTTAGGTTACCTAACTAACGACTCATGTCAATAAAATTTTCTAATAGAACAGCTTATCTGACTGTAGGTTTCTTCTTATATAATTAAACAAATGTAAATGACCTTCATTTGCTTCTTCTTCTTATCCGGCACGGATAAAGCAACGAAACATCATGGCTATACGGACTCTGCTAACTGCGCTCCGAAACGGTTGTGACTTAATACCGTTTGTGTAGCAAATTCTTCCTCTTTCTGGACCTCTGTTTCCGCCCTTCAATGATATATGTGGTGGTGGTATTTTGTTGCATTTCTCATTATGTGGCCGGGATATTCCAGCTTTCTGCGTTTAACTGGTTGTAAGAGTTCAATATGTATTATCTTATTATTTTCTTCTTCATATTCATCAGATATCTGCCACATACATACACTTTAAAGAAAACATTCGTTGCCTGCTCGATTCAGCTTTTGATTTCCAAGTATATACAAAGCAATTAAGTAATTTTTTGAATCATTTCGACGATCTGTCTATTTGTTCATAGCATTTCTGGGGTGGCTTGAGAAAGAAGGTGATTTACTAATCACCATATACTTGGTCTGCTTTGACTTAAGTTCAAGGTCATATTCTAGGCTCGCTTCAATGATCCAGCCTAAAAGATGTTGTGGAAAAATATTCTGGATCTGTTGTCCTGTCGATTTGTTCAGAGCTTAATTGAAATTGAAGAAGCCAACCTTGCCATTAGCAAGTTCGACGCAGGAGAAATCCAAAAGATTTGTGAATAGTATTGAGAGTAGTAGCCTATGGAAGTTTCTTAAAAAAAATATTTATTGTGTTTCTTGGTTCGAAATTACTGAACGCTGTTTCCTGTCGACACATCTTAATTTGTGAAAGATGTCTCCCAATGCGTAAAACTGAATATATTAGAAACTAGGGTAACACTTGGTTCGAAAAAAGCGAAACTTAGACAAAACCAAATTACTCAACTTATTGGTCTTCTCATTCTTAAACATGGCTACGTCATTGTTCTTCCACTTATTCAAATTCCCAACGTTTATATTGAGCAGACGCGCTGCTTGATACATCTACAGTGGACTGTTTCACTATATTATGGCAGAATCGAATGGCTGTTAGAAATTGTTTAAATCCCCATTTTCCATTTTGGACTGGTCGGTACTGGATCATGGATTGGCCAGCGAGGGACCCTGACTTGACACCCCTGGACTTTTGATGGGGCTGCATAAAAAACGAGTGTAAGGTGTAGGTGAACAAATGTTGAAGACTTAAAATGCGAATTCGGCAATAGGTAGAAAGATTTAATCCAATAACCATATATACTACTTCTATTGCCAAGATGGAGTGAAGTAGTGAAATAATTATTTGCATTATTTGTTGATTTCACATTGAATTTAAGTAATTAATGTTAAAAAAAACTAGTTGGAATAGGATATTATACAAAATATCTTATTTTGTAAATCCGAACCGTGTCCTTTTCATTGTATATCAATACGTGAATAAGATTATTATTATTATAAATATCTTTTTGATTGAGTACCAGATGTGGATGGTTTCTTGTCTTCGGCCACGGCTTCGGAATAAAAACCAATTAAAACCGAAACGCAAACAGGGCGGCGATCGGAAACTTTCGCGACCTTTTCCATTTTAACCGAAACGCGCGGAGAACGATCGTCATAAATTACGGTACCATTTATATTCTGTGGTACCGTTTCGGTGCCGCGCCCAACGAAATTGTTTTTTAATGCCGGGGTTCCGTCGCTCCTAAAATAATAATCCGGGGTCCATTTTTTAATTTTCGGCCTAACAAAAAGCCAGTTGATTGAGCTGTCACGCCTCGCAGCCATAGGCGGCGCTGTAATCACCTAATTATATGTCTGGCCCGCTTATAGTTCGCCGTTGTTGTGGCAACGCGATTGTTTTTTTCGGGTTCTAGGAATTCGGAATCCGGGACAGGTGCGAGGTTGCTTGAAAAACCGATTCCAAATCGGCCCTTAAACGTAGAATATCATTTTAGTGAGATGAAGGATTTTAAAATCTTATTCTATTCGATATTTGACAGTTATAACTTGTCACCAATCCTCGCAAATATTATAAACGAAAGTTTTGGTTAGTTTAGTCTTTAAGAGTAGGTAGCTCTAGCACTCTTGGTATAGGGAACCGACTAGTACTTCAATGTCGCATAGCAAACATTTTTGAAGCTTACTTTTGCACAAGATTGACAAGCTTCTAAATAAAATAAATTCCAAAATGGCTATCGTAAGATGCATTCAACTCCTCTGGTTTTCATGTTCATTTCTCTGTTGAATATACACGACACCTTCTCTTTAGATGATCTGAAGGCTTTTCTTTCGCACAAAATGTATCCCACGTGGATCAAATACTGATAGTTCAAAAAAGAGTTGTTAGATATATTGACCAAGGCCAACGTCATATGTAGAAACAAACTATTATACAGGACACAAAAACTTGTTAGAGTTTCCATAATGGTGCTATGAAAAAACTATTCATTTTACAGAAACAGATATGCTCATATGCTTCAAGGAAAGTGCCAAAAATTTTGTCATAGAAATGTGTTTTAGTCGCTAAAGGACTTTTTCTACTCCCTTGTCTAAAATACCCAAATACTCTAGAGTGCGGAAAGTGTCATTTTACCACGTCAGTCTCGCATCCTACATTTCCTTGATATTACCGCAAGGCTCTGGGAGCAATCGAATATTTTCGGAAAAGCAATATGTTTTGTAAACTTTAAGTCACTCGTATATTAAACTTGTACGATTTGCATGACACAATGTACTATTTTTGACTAGTTGCTTAATTGCTGATATACACTTGCTTAATCGGGTTTCTGTCTATTATTTTTTGTGAATTTCTTTTATATGTATGTATTATGTTGGTAACTTTACCATAGGGTTGGCAACCCTATAGTTAGATTGGTAACATTGTGGAAGATGATAACTTCGTTTCTTCAATAATCAGTTTGTTTATAATTCATTCTTTTTAAAAAAATTCTGTAGAACATGGTATATTAAGTAGTCTGTGGATATAAGAATAAAGGCAGCAGCCCTTTTGTGTGTGTGTAATGGTGATTTGGGTTACTAGGTGTTACTGTGTCCGCGTGCGCGAGGGTTTGTGGTAAATGAGAAAAACTAATTTGTTCTGTAATTTAGTGATAGTCAAGTCCAGAAAGTTTGAAGAGTTTTCTAGTTCAATCCCTATCGTAATTTTTCTAGGGCTGTGTATGGAGTTAATATGATTGAAAAAGGACTGTAGTTGCAATTCTGTTCCAGTGAAACAAGCAAAGACATCATCCTCGTACCAATACAAGCAAAGAAAACTTTTACTCAGAGGATGCTGATGTATGTATCATAATTATTCCTTCTTTAGCAATGTAACATTGACCATTGAATTCAAAATAATTTTGGTCCCTAACAATAGACTTAACTTGTCTCTGAGTAAGAATATCGTCTCTTATTTATTACGTCTATGGGTGGAATGCCAGGAAATAGATTTTGGACTTCAAGAGCAACAAGAATTTCATTAACCTTATTGACCAGTTTGAACGAATTTTCACTATTTAAGAATCTATTACTAAATTATATATTTTGTATTTGATAAAGCCGATACAGCTGTCATAAACTAGTAAATAAATTTGAAAACCTGTTTTTTTTTTTGTTATATTTTATCCGTTTGGTTTTTGTTTGTCGGACGTAACTGTAACCTAAGAATATGTTAATCGGTTTTAGCTGGTGGTTTAAAAATAAAATCCTCCCCGCACCTAATCGAGGCAGGGGGACGAGCGTCGCAGTTATCGCTCAGAGGCCATTTGTGCGGCGCAGTCGAAGAGGTTTCGTTTATTTTATTGGGATTTCTGTTTATTTTATTGCGGGACGAACGGCGCGGAATATCCCGGGATATATGGAGTCCTATTGGACACGTCGAATTGAAAATGGGATCGGCAAGATTGAGACCGGTGAATAAATTTCTTCTCGCCGCGTAAGGGCTTTCGGGTTTAGTTATTGGACGGATTGGAAAAAGCCCTACGGAGGCAGCAACCTTTAAATCTATCTTTAATATGACGTCACAAGAGAGTAAATGAATGTGAGACGTCAAACGTAAAAACGGAAATGCGGTTTACAGAACGAAACGAAGGTTAATTTGAACTTGATTACGGGTAGTTAAGTGTATATTTTTATACCTATATAAATATACAGTGAACGGCTCAAATATGGAAGACATTCACTAGAAAATTCTCATTTAACTTCCTTTTTTTTTTGCGCATTTTTGCAGTGAACAGAAACTATACAGGGTGGGTCAAAAAGCAGATGTAGATATCAATTTACTTTTTTTAAAATCGAATACCATTTTAGAATTCAGTGTCAAATCTCTCCATGAGCAAAAGAACAAAGAACAGAAATTCAATTTTGAAATAAATAGTTAATGAGAAAGCGAGATTAACCATTTTATTTGAGTTATTAGAAATTGTCATGGATCATTTTCTGGAGTAGTTTCAAATAATGATGTTAGCCAACTTTTGAGTATATTAAAAAAGAACAAGTAAAAATTTACATTACTACAGTTTCACAAAACTGGAAATTTGTTTCTTAAATCCATTTTTTTATCGTCAGATGCTGTTTGCAAAATTGGAGTGCAAATAATCCCCGATAAGTGATGATCCACAACAATCACAAAAAATAAATGTTTGGGTAGGGATTCTGAATACAACGTCTTCAAAATGGCTTAATTCCTAGTTTCTAGTTTAAATGTAAAAATAAAAGTCTGAAAGGAAAACACTTTGAACTATTTCATCATCTCCCTGTTTGTAAACAGTAGAGATTTACTAGACGTGTCATAAACGTCAAGGTGGATGGCGCTCGAGTCCAATAAATTCAAATTCAAAAATGCGTTAAATTTTAAAGACAAAAATAATTAAAACGAAATTCAGTGTTAACAAAACATTAATCAAAAAAAGTGTCAATTTTGTTTAGTTTGATCATAGAAATAAGAATTTATGAAGTAATGGACATCACACGCTATACGGACACTAAGCTGATATATTGTAGGTTCTCTATGAATGACAAATTACGTTCAATAAAAACTATGATGAAATATTTAATTAATACAAAAATTTCATTATTAGAATATAAATTAATCGCTTTTTATTTATTCGCTTCTAGAAAGTAAGGGAAGAACTTGGTATCGAGATCTATTTTTTGAACCACCTCTATATTTGTAAATGGGCAGGAAAAAATTATAATGAGCAAGCAGTTTTCTAAAAAAACTAATGCATATTTTTTAAATGAATTTGTTGTATATTTTAGCAGTTCGCTGTATATATTTCAGAAAAAATTGACGTCTATGTGAGTATTCTAGATTTTAGAATATAAATGTATTGAGGAAAAAAGTTCAAGTGTGAAGAACAATATCAATAAATAAAATTAATTAACATAAGAATTAATTATTTCTCACATTTGATATGGACATTTAGAAAGAGGATGCGAATACCGTTTCTGAAGGTGCAATAACAATCCAATTCACCAAGAGAAGTGGGAAAGTAGTGTAGCCTTATGTAACATTAATTTTTAAACATATATTATGCTTATTGAAGACATGAATGTATATCTAATAAAAATTTAAGATCGTGGTTCATAACAAAGCATATATTTGTTACAATAGTTTTAAACTGTAAATTTACATTATTAATCGCAATGAAACTGGGAAGATATTTTTGAAAGTTCTGCTAATCATTGAAGTTACCAAATAGAATTACAAGAAATTATTTGGGCTCAGAAACCAATTACTCTATGGCAATATCGTGAAACACATGAAGATTTAAATTCAAGGCTGTGTGCGTCGTCAGCAAATATTATTTAATAGATAAAGTACAATGCAATGGTAGCCAAAATTATATTGACGTGGTCGTAACTACCTTTCCTGTGAAGATAATGTCATATGAGTAAACATAGTTAATAAAATAACAACTTTCGATTTTGAACAGTCTGTTTTACTAAAATTTAATATATTGACAAATTAATTCATTATTTTAGACCTCGGTCAAAATTAACAAGATATTATTTTCCTTCGCTGTCAAATGAGTCCATTGCGACCAATTAACCAAATCATTGTCGCCCGATAACCGCCACGAAAAGAAACATCTGCCGCGTTATCTGCCCTGACCGCATTAAAATGATGTTCATTCACGGAAAGCAGATAAACTCGGTGTAGGACAACGACGTTGTCTTTTTCTCCGCATCAAAACGGTCGTCGCTGATTATTTTTAATGTTCCGTTTCATGCCTATATTAATAAATCCATAAAACAGCTTGTATCTATACTTGTAAACAACGTATTATGAGTCCGCGATAACAATTAATATACGTCTGCTCTGAAAGAATGTCAAACCATTAAAACTGTAGCAACTATTTTGATCCGGTTGAGACCTAAAGGCTTTTGATTCGTGACAAAATGTCAAAATGAAAAAAACAAATACGTATTATTGATTGTACCACAATGTCAGGTAAAGTAACATGGCATAAAAAAATAAAAAACTCAAAAAATCACTTTGAACATAACTTGCTAATGAAGATTTTGTTTTTCTTAGTAAGTCTGCAGATTATACAGGAAAAGTCAACAACACCGGATACATTCTTCCTTCTATATTTATATGAATCCAAAATCTCTTTATTGTTTTGCCCAAAATAAATGACGACCTTTTATTGTTTTTTTTGAAGATCTCCAAACTTTAATATTCAAAACGTCCTCCGACTTTGTCCCATGCCCATGTTCCTATGTTCCATACGAGTCTGTCACTCCATTGCCTCTCTCTCAGATCTCGTGAACTCAGAGGCTTGGATACTCGTCCTTTCCAGGTATTTTTTAGTCTACGGGTTGACGGTACCCACTACAAAACCATTTTTGGCACTCTCGCTTACTCCATTCTTTGGACATGGCCAGTTGATAAAGAACCCTTTACTCCCATTCTTTGACGTACTTCCTCGTTTCGAATTGTTTCCCTTGTGGATATTCCTAGTGATCTTCTGAATACCATTTCTGTTGCTTCCAACTTTGCTCGATTGCTTTCAGGCAGACTACTCAACGTCAAACATGTAACCGATGTTTGGCAGGTTCGAGACTGGTGGGACTTGGGCCATCTGAGAATGTTACACGCAAAGTCTATAGAGTGAGAGTGGGTGGGTGTAATTCAGACGGCTTTGTTGCAATCCTAGGAAAGCAAGTTTGCTTTACATGTCTTTTACACGTAGTGACTTTCAATTGAAAAATGGACTCAATTTTTAATTGTATTATAAAATTGGTAAATTAACGCTAAATCGTGCGAGCAAAATGAAGGATTTGTTATTAATGAAGAGGCAAAAGCGATAAAATTATATAACAGCACCCCTCCGCCGCGAAGATGCGTACGCCGGGGGTATACGCCAGCATCGTCGTACACGGGAGATTCGACATTATGTTTCTATAATAATCGAGCCAAAACAGATCTAGATAACATTGTGAGCGGTAATCCCCGAATATAAACCTCGTTTTCATCAAAGGCGCTGCTATACAATAAAAGAACTCGACATTGAGATAAGCATCGACAGGGTCCCCTTTATCGAGTCGGAACGAGGGGGTCCGTATCGAATGTCCCGTGGTGCCCTCTTGCTTTGACCCTGCCGAGAGTCGTATTACCCGCTCTCTTTCTTTTCGTAATTCTACGGCGTTAAATAATGTTGTATAGATTCGTTTCGTTTTGGCCTACTATACTCGGCATTTCAGGCAATATTCGACTTTAAATAACCCTCCAAGAATATCGAATACTTACCATCATCTCCTCTCGTCGCACTGACTACCAAACAGGAGAGAGCAAGAGAGAACGAAAGACAGAATGATATTATTGCTCCCTTTGCTTAAGTATGTTCATATACTAGATATAGAAATCGAAGCCAGCATTAACAAATATTGAGAAATGACATTAAATATCTTTTTCTACTCCCGTCTGTAAAATATCTAATTACACACGGATCTAGCGTGCGGGAAGCGTCACTTTACCACGCGAGTTTCGTTTCTCACAGATCCGAGGCACTTCGGACATTTCCGCAGGGGTATGGGAGCAATCGGATGTTTTCGGAGGTATTTCCCGGGCCTTGAATTTTGACGTCATGTGAGTGAATGTATTCGTATTTTCTTGCGAAAATGTAGCACTTGTTGCATAATATACTATTGCAAAAGCCATTTTCAAAATGGACGCTGACGGTTCGCCAATTTATTAATTTATTTATTAATTTATTTATTTATCTATCAAGCTTTCTGGTATTGTTAACAATTTAAAATTAGTAAATAACAGAGTTGTGGAATTTATATTTATTTATTTATATCGTGCGTTACGTCGCCATCGCGTAGTTCCGAGAACTAAATGGAGTGGATATTTTTATTGGGATTCCCGGAATTGCTAAGTACCGTATTTGGGTATTGCTTGAAGAGGGATGTAGGGAAATTGGGCATCGCAAACGCATATTAATTTATTACAAAAAGCATTTTATTATTAAATAATGATAGATAACACTCTACATTACGTTATGTTAGAAGTGGTCAATTGACTACGGTTTTAAACATGTGTGGCTCAACCCTGCATTCAAATTAAGATTAAAATATAACAACTACAGATACAAATACCCAATTCCGGACAAAAGTATGATGCTTTTGGTATTTTTTTCCATTGTTGCAAAGAAAATGTCTTTGGCTCGTGTATTTTGCTTTTGTTGTCTTTATAATAAATTTGTGATTCTTTTGAGTATAAATGCTTGAGATAATCTTACTGACTTTATCTCTATCGAAAATCCCAGGTCTTTGACATAAGGTCTTATATACTGGATACAAATGTAGTGTGTTTTCGTTATTGGTAGGGTGATCGTTGGATGGTGGCTACAAATCAACAAGAGATAACAAATAACGTAAAGCTTGGTGCATCTGTACGGTTTTAATTCATGTTTAAATTCTACTGCTAATAATTTGATATAATCTTAATTCAGATATTTCCTTTTTTATTTTACCGGACTTGCCCTTTATGCAGCACCTAAATTAAAAAACTATCAAGGTTTAGAAAGAAAATCTTGTATCTCCACAAAAAAGTCTGTCATTGTGTCAATTTTTCGAGCTTTTTTATTGCAATTCGAGATTAGCAGCACGAATTCACTTTGTTTACCGGTTTTCAATAATTTTATGTAAATTTTAATTTTAATATATTTTTTTATATTTTGTTTTGATGTTTTAAGTTTTCCAGAACCAGGTTGACACGCGATTTGAGATTTGGGCTACCCGATTATTAGTAATGTTATAATGAATTATAATAAAACCAAAAACAAAACCCAAATAACCAAAATGAGGCGATTATTTTTTATTCTTTAGTACAGAAGACAGATGGTCCACATATTCTAGTATACATCAAAAGATTGGAGACAACATCAAGTTAGAAAGACTCAAAGACTGCTTGAATACTTGACCTACTTGAATAAGGAAAATTTCATTAAAACAATTTAAGTTTGCATTCATAAATATTTACAGATTTATTTTGAAATTTATTTATACAAAATATTTAAATGTAACTTAAACGCTATTTTAAATATTTTATCAATATTGTAGAATTGTATTTATTTTGAAATAGTTTTGCGGGTCTATTATGTGTCTTTGTTATTTTTTAAATATATGCAATTTGCAATGCAATTCAATGCAATATTTTGTTTCAAAATTTGTTTTATTTACATGAAAAAATATGTAAATTTTAAGTTTTAACTAAATTTCAAAGATGCAAAATAATTTCAGAAAATATTATTAGGGAATTTGCCCCAAAGATTTTGAAGTAACTATTTGCTAGTGGTATTACAAAAATCTGATATTTTAAGTGATTAATATATCTTTCTTTTAACATATCCTAACCTTAAACCAATTTTTAATGATATTGAGCCAAAGTAATTATGAAGTGAATAAAAGTGAAGAGCTTGCTTTAACTTCATATAATTTTAGATGAAAAAATACGTTAGATATTGTGACAAAGTTAATTAATACCTTAGGTTCATACAACTTTAGGCCAAAGAAAATGGGGGTATATGTCTCAAAGTTTTTTTTCTATTGGATGGAAGACGATAACAATGAAATACGTAGAAATTAACCAATGCGTTTTGACTTTTCCATTAAACGTTTGTTCATGTGAGAGGCAAACTGTTTAACTGAGAGCTTTTTCATATGACTACGCAAGGAATTCCAGATTCGACCCGCAACAAAAATAAATGACTTTTGAAAAGCAGCGGTTGCTGTGCTTAGGAACCTGAACTCATAATATTTCTAGTGCCATGAGGATGCAAAAAAAAGATTAGTCATATACAAGGCTCTAAACTCGGTATTATTTTGTTTTTAATGTTTTTTTTATTATTATTAAATAGAAGAACACAAGAATTAGAGGCATTAAGTTTGAGGTTATGGTGCATAGAATAGACAGATACACTATTCAAATCAAGATTGAAGTTTATTGGAGAACATTTTAAGTCTTTAAGTCCTTAAGTGTATGCCCGGATCTCACTAAAATTTTAGGAAAAATCTAGTAAGTCAATAGTCAACAGCAGGATTCTAAACTATTACTGTTCGATGCAAAAAGTTTAATTTTTATAACAAATTATATATTTTTGCGTTACATTTTATAGCAAATTTAAAATCAAAATAAAAAATGAAGGCAATTTTAGAACGGATCCAAATCTAGGCGTATCGCGGCGCGTCTACGGCCGGGCATCAGCGTAGCGGGCCGCATCCCTATATTGAAGGAGCGTCGCCGCAAGTTTTATTGCGGTGAAATCGAGGGCCCGCGAAAAATTAATCGGAAATTTATTGAAATTTACTGGTACTTTTTGCTCCCCGACCACATTCGGACGATACACTTAGGCATTCGCCGCTCCCCTCCTCCACGCCCCGTAAAACATGAACATACGGCACATTTCGCACCTACCGCAAACAGCTCGTAACGAATCAATTCGAAACCACCCGTTGACCGTAAATAGCACATACTTATATCAATTTTATTAATAGGAAGAACAAAAAATATTTCGTTTACTTATTTAGAAGAAAAATTTATACAAAACATTTAATGGAATGTTGCATTAAATATTAGGAAAACTAAATATTGCACAAATAAAATTAATACCACTAAATTTTTGACAATTTAAATTGTTTACTTATACACCGATTGTTCCCAGACCCGTGCGGTAATATCCCGAAAAATATCCGGATGCCCTGAGTTGTGCGACAAGAAACTGACGCGTTAAAGTGACGCTTTCCGCACGCTAGATTGGTGTATAATTAGGTGGTTAACAGAAGGGAGTAGAAAAACAATGTCTTGGGGATGTTTTGTCTTCTCACCAACTGAAAACGTCACGAAAATGCAGTGCAAACAAACTCAACAGAATTTACAGGGTTGCTTGGGAACAACCTAAGAACTACAAGAACACAATTTAATAATTAGCTGCACATTTAAAAAAGTCTAGATTTAAGCTTATCAACTGAAGATACATGCAATAAATCATACTCTGAAAGGATATGATTACACATTTTATACATACATTGGTATTGGTATTGGTATTGGTATTAAAGGGGGGCGCCCTCGCGGGCGTCCAAGCACTTAGGCCACCAGATGGGCCCGTTGTGCCCCCAGGCCGCTCTAGAGGGCGTCCAGAATGCCGCCCCTCCTGTAGAAGGTAAGCAACTCCTTTAGCCCAATACCGTGCACTGAGTCCGGATCGATCAGGGCCGTTCCGAAGACTCCCAATCTTGCCCATGTCAAGGCAGGGCACTCGGTGAGCAGATGATACGGGGTCTCCTCCCCTTCCATGCACCACCTACACTCCGGGTCGTCTCCAATGCCTAGCAAGCAGAGATGCCTCCTAAGCCTGTAATGTCCTGTGTAGGCCCCTGTTAGTGCTCTACACTCCCTCCTGGTCAGTCTAAGCAGCTCCCTGGTGCGAGGAAGGGCGGGCCCATCCATCATAAGCCTCGCCTGCCTCATTCCCGGAGCAACTCTCCAGCCCCCTGCGGCCCGGTCTCTCGCCCAGGCTTCGAGAGCTCCCCGCCTCACACACGGGGCGATCCCCAAGCGGGGCTCTGGCCCTATATGCCTATGCGAGGAGCCCTCCCTGGCTAAGGCGTCCGCTGCCTCATTGCCCCGGACACCGGTGTGACCCGGGACCCAGACCAACGTGACCTTTCTCTCCTCAGCGACCCTCCTCAGTACCCCTTTGCACTCCTTTATCAACAAGGAGCGCGTACGCACTGACTTCAGCGCCATGAGTGCAGCCCTACTATCCGAGCAGAAGAAGACTCTCCTGCTTCCGTAGTTGAGCCGAAGCACCTCTCTGGCCGCCATCAATAAAGCGAAAATTTCCGCGTGAAACACAGTGCAGTACTGACCCAGAGGGACTATACATACATTATACATTGGTGAATTAATATAATAGTTAGTACGGATATTGTCTACATAGAAATTTATATGCTATAGCGTCAATATTAATTTGATTTAATTATTTCTTCACACATTTCTTCTGGTGTGTAGTTAATGAAGGTTGTAGGATTGAAATATTTGCCTTTGGTGTGTGAACTTGGTGTATACACAACAGATTCACGGTGATGCCTTCGAAACCTTTTCAATGTTATACTTATAAGTTGCCTGACAAGGACTCCATGTAAAAGAACAATATTCCCCTGTTCCTCCAAATTTCTATTAAAATTCTACTTGCTTTTTCTTCCACTAAAATATATATATAAAAGTATAACTCTAATGCAACCGAATAATTAATAAACAAAAGAAAAACCAATGGACCAAGATTCTAACCCCGTGGAACACCTGACGTTGCATAATAACAACTCGCCGTGGTCTCATATACAAATATGATTTAAAAAATGTAACCAGGTTATTGAGAAAAAAAATGTTGAATAATTTTTGCAAAAGGACATTATGTGATTGACATTGTCAAACGCCCCAGCAAAATATGTGTAAACAATATAAACTTGACTGATCGAACATAATTTCTTAATATCGAAATTAGTTCTACATTATACAGGGTTGGTGAAAACTAATACATTTTTTTATCTATGATTTTGTATACTTTCACATACTCTGAGAGCAAATGAAATTCCCTTTTGAAAGATGATTGACAATGCAACCACATTATAACTAGAAGTTGCAGAAAATGACATGAACATGAACAAGAGCAAATTTGGCAGAATTAAGAAAAGCTTTACAAACCATTTTGCGGAAAACATTTTAAAAACTATTTACACCAAGAAAATATTAGGTATTTAAAATTAAAATTGCACATAAAAAAATAAATCCAATTTTTACATTAAGTTTTTACTATTGCATTAGAAACACTTCAAAATTCGTCGAAGTGGACTGATCTGAGTTAGCTTCTTTATCTCCGATGGATCTATTTTTTCAAAGCATCGTACAATCCGATGAAGTAACGCTTCCATGCTCTGCACTGGTGTCAAAGAGACTCGTGTTTTTAAATCACCCCGCGGGTAAAATCTAATAGCGTGAGATCGGGCGATCTTGCTGGCCAATCCCACGGCTCCAAACGTCGAAATCAATGTTTATTAAATAATTCGTACAATTCTTCAGTGCAGTGCCCCATATAGTTTGTACCAAGAGGTCCGAAGTGCCTGAAGTTTAGGATTATCTAGAAAATCATTTTCCACTCTTAATATTTGAAGGTATTTTTCAGCATTCAATGGTTCATCGTAAATTACAAAACTTACTTTATTATCTTTTAACAAGCAAGTTGCCTTTAAAATTCTATTTCTCTTGGGGCATGAGGTTTGTTGATACACCAAAAGGGTTCATTCCTCTCTTGAAAATTAGAATACTGATTTTCTTCAATTTTAAACTGCTTTTATTGACAAAATTTGCAGCACAATCAATAATGAGTACATCTAAGTAAGACGAATATTTAGTTGGCACCTAAAAGATGAATGAATAAGTATGCCAAAGTAATCCAGTTTTCAGAGAAACTTGCTTTTATTGGAGAAACCAAGCGATTTAGGTATAGGGATATAATACATCATTCGAAAGGAAATTTAATATTCTCTTAGAATATGTAATAATGTACAGGACGTTCCCTTTAAAAAAATCTACTTTTCACCATTTTTGTATGTCGTAAGCAAATGATTAGTTTCTGTTTCATACCACCCTAAGTTATGTCCAAAATTATAACTTTTTACTGGCTCCAGTGACACAGTTATAAAAAAATTAATTTTCGACCAAAAAATAGTTTATTTTGATCTTAAAAATGAATAAAATAATTATTTCAATTTAATTTTATAATAATATACATGGTGTCCCATTAAAAATTCGAATGTTGATGCTACTTTTTCGAAAAAGCGACAACGTCGTAGGGCTAAACATATTTTATCCAATATACCGTTCGCATAAAAGTCTAAGGTACCATCAACCGTGAAAAACCCAATATATTTATAACTTATGAATTTAAATATTTTAGCAGGACAAGAAAGCAGTGATATAGGTTTGTAGTTCCTAATGTCAGTCACATGACCTTTTTTTAAAAACTGGTCAGATATTCGCTGTTCCCATGCTGCAGGAAATGTGTTTGTTTTTAAAGAGAAGTTAAACTAAACCCTAAGTAAAAAAAAACAGTCATACCTTTAAACACTTCAAACAAAATATTATTCATTTTGATAATTCAAATTGATAAATATAAATCGCAGTAATTTATTTTCGTTGAACAATTGATTCATATATTTGTAGGCGTTTGTAGGAATATAGATTAATTAATACCACAATATTTTGTTATGGTTAGTTGTGCTGTATTCATACTCATTTTAACAGGTAAAACTGGATGAAAACCTGTTATACACAAATGACAGATAATGTTGACGGACCTGTATCTCATTTTTAAAATGAATATATCAAATTGAACAACGAAATATAAGCTCAAGATATTATTAAAAGTTAAAAAATCAATTTCCCTCCAAAAATTATCGAAAAAGAAATTCACATTCAAATTCAAGAAAGCCAATATTATTAAAAATAAAAAAATCAATTTCTCACCAGAAATTATTGAAAAAGAAATTCATATCTCTAAAACTGATTTTTACTGATATTTACTTTTGATGCATAGAATTTAGTAATGTAGGTAACATACCAACATATGTTACCTAGTTTTTTTTTTTAATAATAAAAACTACACCATTTACAGATTTCTGCAAAACCGTGACGATATACACTGAAATCCTTCCCCAAATATCTTTTTTAATTTTTGCAAATATGGAATTTTAAAAACGGTCAAACGTTCCGCACTTTACTTTAATCTTAGCTTGGCAAGACGCCTCTCGCGGCAATTTTAAAAAGTTCAATGACATGACGAATTTCAACACTAAATACTGATTCAGATATGTTTTTTCCACCCCCTTACTAACCGCCAGGCCTTGTCCGAATCGTCGCAAATCTACCGGAAAATGACGCCGCTAAATTGACATATTTTTGTCCCAAAATGGGGTTTCGTGTGTCACCTTCTTACCTAAGTGGTGCTCGACACTTACCTATTTGCACTTTTACGCCGTCCCCCGTCAAGGAAATTAACTCTGATGGCACTTGGGGCGGCCCGTTTCCGGCAGTTCCGGTTTTTGCCGCGATGACTAACCGCGAGCAGGACCGTACCAGGCAAGTTTTATTTATACAAATTTAAACGAGCAAAATGGTGTCCCTCAGGATGCCGGATAAATCAAAGCAATTAGCGTGAGAGAAGAAAAACAATCGGGTTTAATTGGGGGGGCCGCTGTTTGTTCTTCGCGGGGGGAGCAATTGCCGGTCGGACGGTGTCGGGGGACAGGGAAATTTGGGGAAAGCGGCTCATCGAAAACCGTAATCGGCCGCGATAAAACGGAACGAATTTTTTGATTGATTTGTGGTTGACAAAAGAAACTGCCGGATGTTTGTTAAACGACAAGCGATGCGACAGTGCCGTGGCAAGTCATCGTGTCGCCAGGGCCGGACTTATTTTAGTGTGTTTTAATCAAACCCTAACACTAGTCTTTTTAGTAGATAATTTATATTATACACGGTGTTACTTAATAAGTTACCCAGATTTCATAGAGTGGATCCCCAAGTATTTTTGAATTACCATAAACGTGGGGTCTAAAAAGTTAAAAAAAAAATTTTAATAATAAATTTTTAAAATAATAAATTTGAATTCGGAGGACCTTTTTCAAGTCAAAAAACCAAAATAAAAATGCACAATAACAGCCTGCTAATCCTAACTAAAGTGCGAAAAGGGAGAATTATTTTGTTAAGTTGTTTTAGTTTTTAAGTCTACTGTTCTTGTTACTGTTAATATGTAAAGTGGTAAGCGGTACTGTTAAATGACATTATAAATAAGGCATAAGAAATAAGAACGAAGAGTTACGTTCTCACTGATAACTATAAATTAACCTATAATGTACAGAACGAAAAACAAACGTAATTATAATTTAAAAAAACAGTTTTTTTGTTCATTGATTTTACTCCGATACGCTAAATAATTCACTTAATATTCCACCCTGTCATACAGGGTGTTTTATACAAAAAAAAACATATTTTTTAACACGAGTATTTGAACATTAATATGGCGTTACCAACTTATCTGGAAAAATATAGAAAATTTTATGGTTTTTCAAATTATATATCGAAAGGCCCTAGCGGGTGGGCGCCTCTAGACTTTTTAATTTTTAAAGATTAACAAATGAAAACTGTTTTAGTAAGTTTTTTGTACTTTTATTGACATTTTTAATTGTTTTATATTACTTCCGGTTTAAGGGGTTAGTCATTTATTGACATTCATTATCGAAATTAGTTTGTTTTTGACAGCATAATATTTCATGAACTAACCAAAACAACAGAATATGAAATCAATGCATATTAATGTGGCACGATCTATTTAAAAAAAAATTAAAATGTATATTTGCAATCAGATATAGTTAATAAACACACACAAACAACAAAATTTTAAAATAGATTATATTCCCCATAAAAGTGGTGTAAATAACAGTAATGGGTAACTTGTTACATCCTAATATTTTACTAAATTTTGAAACGCTTGTTAAAATCTACCACAAAATACTCTTAAAAATTAATACAAGTTGGAGAATTTTACAAATTAAATGCTGATAACGCTGACGAATGGATCGAGGTACACGAGTGCCTTTGTGTTTAAAAAAAATGACGGGTGTTATATCTGGCGAGCAATATCCAACGTTATTCGAGGAGTACAACCGGTACTAAGAAGTTGCGGTTCCTATTCCGAAGTCGCCAGCAGGTTAAACATAAAATTACTGGATGTTTTCGATAGAAGATTTGGCGGTCATGAGATCAATAAAACTGTTGCTGAAGGAACATTCATGGATCCAAGTTTTAAAAAAGCTGGTTTTGGCGTCGAGACAAATGCAGATAATGCTCAAAAATTTGTTATTGACGAGTTGATGATGTTGGAAACACAGGAATATCAAGCTCAATTCCAGGTACCTAATAGATCTCTACTGTCATCTACCTCACGTCTGGAAACACGTACAACTTCATCTTCAGCTTCCCAGCAGATAACTTCAGAGGGGACTGGCGAGAATTTATGGGAGCATCTAGATAAAAAGGTATTGGAATTTTCGAGCATGGAAAACCCCACAACATCAGCAATCATCAAGGTGAAACAGTACGTAGAGCTACTAGAAAAGCCAATCCACTTACATTTTGGGAACTTCGCAAAATCACCAACAGCGGCCTTTATAAAATTGCTTTAAAGTATTTATGCATTCCACCCACTTCCGTTCATTCGGAACGAGTTTTCTCTAAGGCTGGACTTTTATGCAACCAACGCCGCAATAGACTGGAGCCCAAGAAGGTTGACCAAATACTGTTTCTGAACAGTTATTTCAAATAACTTTCATTTAGATAGTTTAGGTGGATACCTTACCAAACTTTGTATTCTAAGCTATTGAGTTTGTGTGCCTACTTAATGTAAAGTTAAAAAAAATGATTAGAATGCTTACTATATCTAGTATTAAAAGAATTGCTTAAAGCTGTCTCAAATTAATAGAATATTATCTAGACTCAAAGTTGGGAAATTTTTTAACTATTTTCTATGTTTTTCTAGTTATCTCCTTAGAATTCCTATGCTCTTTGTTTTTATTTAATATTTATAATTATCTTTCATTAAAAATATTGATTTACCCATTATTATTGTGTCAATGCTTAACCCTCTGGACTAGAATTTCCAGACTCGAGTTACTAGACTCTAGACCGCCCGAACTCGAGTCATATTCGAATACTAAACATAGAATTCGAGTACCGGACTCGAGTCATGATTCGAATACTATATAAACTGACTCGAGTCGACTCGATTCACCGAAACAGCGACTCGGCACAATTCTACTGTTTAGTTTTATTTTGAAATATTTATAAGAATAAAGAATACAGTACTCTCATTTTACATGCTATATGACATGATTTCCGACCAAAAACAGCCTTTAAATAATTTTTCAAACTTTTCGGGTGATGCTGACGATTTCCAAGGCCGCAATTAGATAGGAGCTTGAGGAAAGGAAGCGGACAGAAGAAGAATTGCTTTGTCACATTATTGCGCCACTCTGTATGGCCGTAATGAAGAGACCGCGAATTTTGTCACGGGGCCAAAACGGAGCCGCCATAATAAATCGCTTGAGCGCAATAATAAACAAAACGCATCCTGTTCCACAAATTAACCGTACGATAGAGAACACCCCCGGATAGCTTAGCCCGGGTCACGAATTAGCATTTTTTTCGCCGTTCCGCCGCCGGAACCATAAATTCTGACAGCAATAAAGGTAATTCCGGGCTGCGGAATAGCGTAATAGATCATCGAAATAGATATATAAATTCGAGGTAAACTATCGGCCCGGGCAGCGCGATATATAAAATACTGTCAGTATTTTGAGTCCCGTGGGACGCCTCGTGTGTGACCAACATAACACCACCCCCGGGGCAGTTTGGTGCGGGGCCAAAAACCGTTTTGTTCCTCCTCCACCGCGTTCCCCGCTCCGCCGCTGTTTTTTTTTTTTGCTCCCCGCGTTTTGTTTCGGAACGAATTACCGAGCTGCTGATAAACTAGGGATAAATTATTGGCGGGGGGCAGCGGGGAGCGGTAATTATAATCCGTCTAATAATTTGGGTGACTCGTGGAAGAACGCCGGCGGTTGACGCAATGTCAAAAGCCTAGTTTACGCCGTTCTGGCCATCAGGAGAACAGAGGGGAACCTGGGAAAACTTTAAAATGTATATTTGCAGTGACCGAGTGGACAAGTTTATTTATTTATATTTTACAGGCCATTCAACACAATATAGGCCTATACTATTTAATAAAATCGGGAAAGTTAGCAATAAATTTATCTCAACAATGAAAAAGATCGACATGAGCTTACAGGATGAAAAAGTTAAATTATCACTGTTTAAAAAAAACTAAAATCACTATTAATACCTAAATGTTACTATACCATATACAATACTACTCACCTCTTTAGTAAATATGGATATTAAATGTTAATTTTAAAGTGTGTCAATTTAATATATTGTGAAGGGTGTTTTTTTTATGTATAGAACTTTAAGTTGGAGTTACTGTTCAAGATGGCGACCGATTTAACAGCTGTCAAGTGATTTATTCTCAGTTTGGTTTGGAAATTTATCATGAATAACCAAACGATCATCAAGTAAGGCGTAGATTCGTCGAATGGGTCCAAAACGAGATTGCCGTTGTTCCCGATTTTCATGAGCGAATTTTGTTTAGCGATAAAGCGCACTTCTGGTCGAATGGCTACGTCAACAAACAAAACTGCCGCATTTGGAGCGAAGCTAATCCTCAAGTGTATGTCGAAACACCGTTACATCCAGAAAATCTGACTGTTTGGTGCGCTTTATGGGCTGGTGGAATCATTGGTCCGTAAACGATGATGGCCAGAACGTTACAGTCAATGGTGATCGGTGTAGAGCTATGATTACTAACTCTTTCATTCCTGAACATGTCACACAGCTCGTGCCACAATCGATTTATTGAGAGACACGTTTGTTGACCGCCTAATTTCACGTTTTGGACCTGTGAATTGGCCTCCAAGATCTTGTGATTTAACACCGCTAGACTACTTTCTGAGGGGCTATGCAAAATCATTGGTCTATACGGATAAGCCACAAACGCTTGACCGTTTGGAAGGCAACATTCGCTGTGTTATTGCCGATGTACGGCCACAAATGTTGGAAAAAGTCATCGAAAATTGGACGTCCAGATTGGACTACATCCGCGCCAGCCGTGGCGGTCATATTCCAGAAATCATATTTAAAATGTAATGCCACAAGATTATCTTTTGGATAAATAAAATTCATGTCAATCGAATATTCCATCGTTGTTTTATTGCAACTTAAATTTCTATACATCGAAAAAAAACACCCCTTATAATTTCGCCTATAATGCCTATATTTGTTGATTTACATTTTATTTTAACATTGAAACATTGGAACAAAGCAAAGGTTAGATGTAAATAAAGGGGGCTAAAGAAGTTAATATACGTTTGTTTTTAATAAACTAGGGCTTAAATTAAACCTATCTATATCTATGCTGTTTTGAAAAACACAATTATTATAATGCCGAACACATGTTATTACAGGAGAGTTAGAAAAGCAATTAGAGCTAAATCGCTCAATAGAAAACGTCAGTCTCGTTCGCACCTGATATGGATTAGCGTTAATGCTCAAGTAATTTTATCAAAAAGAAGAATCCGCAAGGTTATATACAACAGTTTCTTCGAGTTTCAAGCGACTTCAAATTGTAAAATATTAAGTTTTGTTTAGTTTTCTTCGTACGTATTATATCTAAAGTTTAAGTTGTTAAAAAGTGTTATGATATGATGATATATTTAGTATAAATACCAAACTGTGGATGGGCGACATAGTAACAGACCTTATCATGCTATTACACACGAATGTTACTGACTGATGCTTGTTGAACGCTTTGGTTTGGCAGATTTCTCATTTTTTGACAATACTTTCGGTATGAGCCTCAAAGTATAACTGAGAGTCAAGAACAATTACCAAGTCTTTTACTTGCTTAACTCTTTTCATCTATTTATCAAACATTAAGTTAATATGTAGAAAATCCTTTTTCTTTGTAAATAAAATATATCGACATTTATCAAGATTTAAAAATAATCTGTTTCTACAATAATCAGTAAATCTGTCAAGATCGCTCTGAAGCTCTAATATATCTAAATGTGAACGAATCTCTTCTTTCACCTTTAAATCATGGGCAATAAATAGAAACCGGAAAACAAAGTGCAACATCGAAACAAAAAAAAGAGTAAAAAGAGATTTTTTAGCATTGACAACAACAAACTGAAGAAAATTTCTTTAAAATCTTCTCTTAGTTTCGAAAATAATGAATAATTCTTACCTTTTTTATACCTTTGCCATTTTTGTTTTGCTGTCTCTTTTTCTCCACAGCAAGTCCTGGTGTTGTGAGTGAATCAAATAGGAAAAAAACTCACTCGTGTTTATAGGTTTATAACCATCATATATAACCATACAATTCAGTCATATCATGCTTATACATTTTCCTACTGAACATTATCGAGTTTTTCATTTATTAAGGTTTGTCATAGTGTAGGAGTTACATTTACGATATTTAGTGACCTTAAGACTAATGTTTATTTCAAGATCAGGATGGTGTGTGTCCTTCGGTACTGGGGGATGGTGACTCTCACATACAGTGGCTAAAATATTACGAGAAATTACTAAATATAATAAATTATTATTATTATTTATATTACTGTGCTGTTTTCTAGCAAGTAAAATAGTCACAGAAAAGGGTAGTATAAGGTACTATGGTGCCCGAGGGCGACAATGCTAGAATAAATTGGCCCAATCCTAGTTAAAGTTCGTTAAAATTCCCGATTATTAAGAACTTGCTATTTAGGATTATAGTGCATATATTTTCCAATTTAGTAAGGAACACAACAAAATTATTTAAAGTAGCGTATGTGGGAATGTAAACGTTGCAAGCAAATAGTTGCTTACCCTTGGTTTTGGCCCCTAGTGTCAAAAACATGCAGAGATCCTCAATTATATTAATACTATAGCACAACTTTAACACTTTTTCTGCTTTCCTGTTATGCCGTACAGTTCAAATAAGTGATAATTTGAACATAATAAATTTAAATTCCACATATCTACTAAACCCAGTGGTTACTTACTCATTCCATAACAACACATAGTTAATAACTGTAAATCAAAACCAAATGACGCAAAATGTGTTAATATCTCTCACGGCGTACCTCAAGGCTCTATCCGAGGGCCCATACTGTTCATTTCATGTATAAGTAACACTAAGGGAATTTGCAGCTTTAAAATTAATTTTGTTGTAAATATTTTTTGAAGCGTAGACTCAGCCAACCCACCAAGAGTGGATCGCCATGAATTATTAACCATTTATTTGTCACAAACAAAATTAGTGTAAACCGAGTGGAACATACAAGCCACGCACGTTCAAAGTTTTAGGTAACTGTGTACTCAGGTTGGCCAACTAAAACGGGATTCCCCGTATATAAAGTACATATATAAAGCACACCCCCGCATTGATCCCGCGACCAAGAGGCTTTTACCGAAAATCCGAGTTTTACTCGGCACAAGTTGACATCACGCCACCATAAATATTCACGACGAAACAAGTGACATCAATCACGCGCCAAAGTGACCTGTCAACCAAGGTCCCGCCCCCCGCGACATTCTTTTGTTCGTCGGCGCTGGCGCGTTCGCGCCTACTTTGCGAGCGTGTCCCGGCTGACTTTTTTTAGAATTCTTTTCGCTTCGTTAGCAAGGCTTAATTTATTTCGGTAATTTGCGATGCTTTAAAATTCCATCTTTTAAAATTCTTATTATTCTTAATTTGTATCTCTTCCGAATTGCAAAACCCATTTTTGCGGGTGGGTGGGGTACAAATGGATTTACGCTTGCTTTGCGTAAAACGCGTTTATTTTGTAAAAAGGAATTAATAAAAGGACATTAAAACGGATGGACCTAATATTATCAAGTTTACCATCAACGAGAAAGTTAAAAGGAAATTTTAAAAAACCTGAATTAATGTACTAAATTGCTA
Organism: Cylas formicarius; assembly: GCF_029955315.1. Taxonomy (NCBI): domain Eukaryota; kingdom Metazoa; phylum Arthropoda; class Insecta; order Coleoptera; family Brentidae; genus Cylas; species Cylas formicarius. Next base: position 25,175,770 of record NW_026844326.1, on the reverse strand, counting down.
TCCAATTAAATGACACCCCTTAAAAGATAAAAAAATACCCACCAAAGCGCTATTTAAAAATACTTTTCCATTTAATAAATTTTGACATTCAAAAAAATTTGAAAAACTAGACTGTTAAAAAACATCCAGATTACGTAATTCCTTCAAAATTTTTGGGACTTGGGTGGCTATGATATTTTCGTTGTGATGGTAATGATTTTCAGAGCACATTTCACCCACTAGTCCACAATTTGCTCAATATACGAGGTTAGCGCCAAAATTTCCCTGCCTATCATCGATACAGCTCCAGTATCAAGGTAAAAGTATTCCGTTAAATACATGTCTTAGTAGCTTGCGAAGAAAAAAAGTCTTGAGTCAAATAGTTTTTTATTAACAGCATTTTAAACAAGACGTGTCCGAAAAAATGTCGCAAATAACGCAGATTGAGTATAGAGCAGCCATAAAGTTTTTGATAAAAGAAGGGTTAGCAAGGCTTGTGTGTACGGCCAAAGTTATTCTTCGTATTCTGTAGTGAAAGAATGGGCAAAACGTTTTCGAATGGGGTAGGAGTCCCTTGAAGATGATTCAAGAACTGGTCGACCAGTGGAAGTCATAACGGAAGATATTGTTGCAATTGTGGAAGAGGTGGTATTGAGTGATCGACGTTTAAAGGTCAAGGAAATCTCAGAAATTACTAAGCTTTCTGATACAAAACAATTCACTATTCAAAAACAACGCCGTGTCGAGTGTGCGCGATCTTTTTTGGAACTCTGTGGGTCGGAACTGAAGCCTGTGATAGAAACTATTGTGACGGGAAATGAAGCTATGGTTCTCTATTATGATTCTCTATCGAAAAAAGAATCAATGGAGTGGCGTCGTAAGGGTGAAGCACCTCCAAGAAAATTCAGAGTCTGCCAGTCACAAAAAAGGTGATGGTCACGATCTTTTGGGATTGTGAAGGAATTCTTTTGATAGATTCTAAAGAAACTAATACCACTGTCAATGGTAAATATTACGCAACATTGCTACATAAATTGCGAGACTGCATACGTGTAAAACGTCGAGGAAAATTGACCAGAGGCGCAAGTCTTTTGCACGATAATGCACCTGTCCATACTGCTGGTGTTGCGCAAGCTGCCATTTTAGAGTGTGGGTTGCACCAGACAGATCAGAAGTGTTAAGGGAGATTATATTGAAAAACAATAAAAAATTGTTACTCTACTTTGTTTCTTTCATATTCAGGCCGGGAAATTTTGGCGCTGCCCTGGTATATCCTCACACTTAACTCCTTTTTCCTAAATATTTAATGGAAGCTGAACATATTTTGATAAAATACTGCCGTAAAAATGCCGCATCCAAACTTACTGTCGATCTGTCAGCGGCCATGTTGCTTGCTAAATGCAAAAAGGTTAAAAACCGAATTTAAATCTCGCACATGCGCATGTTAAATAGACCTTCTTCTCAACATTTTAATTTCTTGCTTCATCAGTTCCTGTCTTATCAGCATTCCGTAGGGCCTCTATATTTTTATATGAATAAATAATAAAATAAATAAATGTTTCATTCTATCTAACTGCCTATGGTATTTAGAAATAGTTCAAAAATTTCTCATTTTGCGCTTTTATTCCATGAAGTTCTTGGTAAAGCTGTATTTGATAAGGATGGCATAAAAATTCTTGATATAATTTTTGTGTCTTCGGACCTTCAAATTCACATTTAGCTACACGTTTTCTGGTATTACGTTTTTTATAACCAACACTCCCTTCTTCTATTTTATGTGCTCTCTCCGTTAAGGACGCTGGAGATTAATCCCAATTTGATTGGCAACACTTCTAAGCAATTGGATAGATGTAAGCCCGAACCACTTTCGCAGATTATGCAGCCAAGAGTAACTCCTTTTGGTCTTCTTTTGCTATTCATGTTTCCCTGAATTATCAATATCATATCCATAACCTGGCTGATTTATTTTAATTTTCGTGTTTTCACTCATCTTTCTTTCCAATTCGGCTCAAAACTTCCACTTTGGATATCCGAAGAATACATCTATATGCTCACATTACAAAAGCTTCGAGCTTACTCATTAGTACTTCAGTCATGGTCCAGACCCTACAAAAGAGAACAGACAATATTTAGCATATAGAGGGAGAAATAATACGGATGCTCTAGCCTTCTCAAATCTGGTCCCACTTTATATCAATTGTCCGAGGTAGGTGTGTGAATATACGTGTTCTGTTATTTGTTTTTTTAACATAGTTGAATTCCTGGGTGCTGCCTTTTGCTTACTAACATCCATTTTATTTTCGATCCATCCATGTCCCTTACAAATCTTTTGTATTGTTTCCAAGATGTGTTGCAGTCCTTCGATGATATAAAATATGGTCTACACTGTACTGTAAATTTCGCATACATGATTTTATCTCTTCTTTATGTATTTATGAAATGAAATTAGTAAATAAAAAAATAAATTATTTAAAAAACCCTAATATTTGGATGTCGAAAACCGAATCGGAATACACATTTATTTTGATCGCATAACCCACAAATGTTATAATATCAATTTTGAGAGTTTCACTACTTTTGTGATAGCTGTAACATGAATAGCATAAATTTAATTATTTATTACATACCTATTATACATGGAAACGCTTCGATAAAATCGGGGATTTGAAACACTTACGCTCAGCTTAGAACTGTCACATTGATTTCTCCCACCTTTACAAGGTCAAAAAATATTCAATTCTTGTACCAAAAGTTTTATATACCGTCGTATTTCAAATTTTGGTTATTTCCAACAGCTATTGGAACGACAAAACTGGTAAAAAAAAGCTTATGAAAGAGTTTATTAAAAGTTAGCTGAAATACTATTCTATAGAAGAGAATTAGCTTTCCAACTGACCTGTAATCATGACTGCTAATTTCCACTCCATTATTAAAATCATAAACTCACAGAAATTTGGGTTATATATTTTCTAAATAACTGAAGATTATGCCAGTTTGAGTTACGATCACAAAGGGTAAATTAAAATACCTTTGCACCTTGTACAAGTAAATTAAAATAAGAAGGAATCCCTTTCACAGAAAGACGATTTCTATAACTTTTTTTCAATTTGAAAAAGCGAGCTTAAAGTCTACTTCAATTTGGTTAAAGAAAAATTTAAGGGTTTTAATTAAAAATACATCAATATCATATTTCAAAAAATAAATTATTGGGGGTCCGCTATTTTCTTTTGACCTGGATTATTACTAAATCATTACATCAAAAAGGGCAGTATAATACTTTAAATATTACATCAAATCCACGCTTGTGTTGGAAATAAGAAATTGCCAAGCAGTTTCTAGCACTTGATTGTTTATCGTTTAATCGGCCTCTTTGCTAAACTTACCATTATAAAAGCCCATAGTTACAGAGGGCCAAATTGATATGTTAGCCAGCATTTCGTGGGGCTATTCAAAGTCAGTCGCAATCTCCTTAAAGGCCGTTTGAAAATACGAAGAAGAAATATATCAAAAAGATATCGTGTAAATTAAACACTCCTTTAGGTCAATGGAGCAATCTCGACTAAACGCTGTGGAAGTTAACATTTTGGAATCGTTTAGGGATCAATTTCACTTGGTGCAACGATTTTCTAGTTTTGAGCACTCGCAAAACAAGTACAATTTGAACGGTTATGTTTTCTGGGACGTCAGACAACCAGTCGCTATAGATATGTTCGGTGACTACTTTTCCCAGAGTATAATAATTCAGCCTACAAATACGCTTGTTGCATTTCTAGTAGTTTGGATCGTATACCCGATTTGAACAGAATCATCAAACATTCTCAGAATGTAACAAACTTTAACAGCAGTGTTTATTTAAAGGTAAAAATGATTAATAATTTCCATTGAACAATATCGCCCTCCCAAAACCCTTCTACGCGCTCTTTAGAGCAATGTTTTCAGGATCGCGTAGATGCAATTATTCTACGTGGATCCGGCTCGAAGGACCACGCGAGCCGAGACGCCGCTCCCGGCCTTCGCGTAATCGTCTGCCGAAATAAGGATCCGGAACCGCGGCGTCCTCGGGAGACATCTGGCGGGCCCGGCGTCGCAGTTACCATGACGATACGAGCCGAGACATTCGCTTGTTTTAATCAAGGCTGTCATGGCAACCGAGATCCCGCCATTGGACAATTCATTTTGTAATTACGTTGACGACACCCTTGGCGGCCATTTTGAAATGAACGCGGTCGGCCAGCGGGAAAGTCGACGTCGGGCGGCGTCGCGGCGCCCGACGAACGTACTGGGCGTGCGGGCACGAGCCCCGGAAAGCGGCGAACTAATACAATTAACGGGAGACAAGTGAAACCCGGCGATAGTAAGTCAGGAACGGCGGGGTGGGGGGAACGGTTTCGCTTGTCTCTCCCCGCCAGCAAGTCTCTCGTTCGCTAACACCCCGGGACGGCTCCAAGTTGATTAAAACAGATTGAATGTTTCAAGTTTATACGGCGGTTACTTTATTATAGTTTCATTAGGTTTACTCGGGAGAAGTTTTTGCCCGGAGATTTCGAGCCGACGAACTTTATAACTCCCCCCTCCCCTTCACCAGAGTTAAATTGGATCTTGCGAACACCGATAGGGGCTTGAAGGGCAAATGGGATTCTTTTGGTGCACGACTTGCTTCCCCAAAAGCCGAGAGGCGTCTTGGTTCACTATTCCAAATGTCTCTTCTGAACATAGCAAACTCCCGCCTATATCTAAAGGATTATCCGCAATGAGCTCGCCAAAACCTCATATGGTATCAGGAGTCAGTTCTTGAATATTGCTTTATTAACGGTCTAAGACTGAACTCCAATAATCATCTACTTTCGATTGGATAACGACTGGGTAGTCCAAAAAATGAATATATCGATCAAAAGCGCTAAAACCCGAGTTAAGGGGTTCATGAACTTGAATTCATTTCGTAGAAAGGAAACTAAGCTGCTTAAGATATCTTAGCTAAAGTCTACATTTCTATCGCAATTCTACAGATGGTTTGTATAGTCTCCATAAACACCATACCACTTACTCCAAGACAACTAGAACTTTCTTAATAACAGTAACTAAGCTGCTAAAAATAAAGTAATCAAAGCCTAGGCCTTTTCCAAAATCCTATCTACTTTGCACGAGACGCCAATCATCCACACCGCAGTTGTTTCAGAATAGCATAACTGTTTGGACGAATCTTTTCATGCCACAAAATCGTGCTGATAACAACTTGATAGTCAACTTTGCTCAACTTGGCGATCCTCCAGTAATGGTACAGTAATGGACAAGAACTGACAAAAGATCCGCTTATATTTAAGTTTAGATCAAAGTTTGATATTGAGTCTAGATATTTGAGAGCCACCAATTTGTTGTACTAAAGGCAAATCGAACACTCGGCTAATAACACGTTTCGGCTAGTTAATATTGATTTTCATCAGAGCATTACGCGCCCCTGGCGGCCAAAAAAAAAACGGGAATTAATTTAACGCCACATTAGCCTCGGGCCGTCTTGACGATAAACATCGTCTTCTTTCCACTGCTATCGCTATTTAAGGTAAACGCATTATGTAAATATGTAATTTGCGGCCATATTTGTAATTAACGACGCCCTCGTCATAACAAGCTTTAGTGGATCGTCAGATGTACTCGACGTTCGGTGGAAGTTCGCTGTCACACCCAGAAGCTCATAACGAATCATTTTAATTTTAATTTTTTCATGCCAATTAATTAACTGATAAAAGATGATTAAAATTTATTTTACACCATTGATTAATTAATTAATTTTGAAAAAAGTAAATTTTATAAGTAACGTAGGTAGAAAGTCTTCGCAATTATTCTTTAATTTAATTGTGCTTTTCGGGTTTAGTCAAACTTATCTTTGGTATTTGTTCATTTTAACCTCTGATGTCTAATATATTTTCATTTTTCAAACTGTTGAAAATTTTAAAAAATCCAATAGCAAATTAGCACTTCTAATGGAAATTACCTTAATTATAACTAAATATCTTCTAATTTACTAGCAACTAATGAACACTGTGATAAATAAATAAATAAGTAATGCGTTTTTTTTTAAATTACATTATTAACCTACAGGGCCATAATAAAAAAAAACAGCAAAAACATTAAAAATAATTCCAGTCGAAATACAATCCTCATAATTTTTTTCTAATTAATTTTTTTATGAAATCTGGAACACATTCAGGATATTATGAAATGCATATTCGAATTTGACAAAAAAAAGCACAATAATTCAGGCCAACATCGATAATCTAATTTATCCTGAAATGTGATACTCTGAACCGATCTATATAATAATATAAGTAGGAATCAGGTTAGGATAGTCTGAGGGCACTTGGTCGAACACAAATTCAATTGTCAATATCTCTGCCAAACTTCTAATTCATTGGTTGGTTGTTGGAAACTGCCCATATTCAATTTAATTTAGGGGTCCATAGCAAATTTAGTCAGGTCAGTATATCACTAATTTTTCAATATATCATCCCTTATGGTATAGCACATTACCTTGTACACCATATTTTTCTATTTCTGCGGTACCCAAGTTCCGGATATTTCGCGACTTATCTTCAGAATCAGATGATGTCAGAAGATTTCCTTTCACTATTTCCAAAATTTCCTTATTTTACTTAATATTATATTCCACTATAATTCCACAATTATAAGCAATTACCACTTATTGGCACAAAAATTTTCACTAATTACCAAAACTGTCTACACGAAATTACTACAATAAAATCCAGTGCGATGTGCCAAAACGAACTTTTATTTATGTATTTATTTATTGATCGAAGGGCAACATTATTCAGATAGACATATTTGGTACAAATACAATATTTGTTATAATCACAATAACTAAAGCAATTATATAAGCGGTAGCACAGACAAGTAGTGAGTTGCGTGTTTGAAAAACAGTCCAATCGATCTAAGAAGGTCAGAGATCAAGCCGTAGTGAGTCCGATGGGAAAGAACGTAAAGAAAATAGTTGCTCACAAAATGCAAAAGGTTATAAAATAATCTGAGATCCTTGTAACAGTAAGTAATTTATTTAACAGGTCGATGGTATTTGTATGCAGTGCACCTCAGCAACTTCCTCTTTCAATGCCTTGGACATGAACATTGTAGTGAGGAGGTTTATTTGATACTTCGCATTTTAAACTCAACGATCTTCTGTTCTTCATTTCCATTTCTCAAATCGTTGAAATTTTTCCAACTTATAATGGGTGTTTTTTTTCGATGTATAAAACTTTAAGTTGGCAATACTGTTCAAGATGGCGACCGATTTAACAGCTGTTCAGTGATTTATTCTCAGTTTGGTTTGGCAATTCATCATGAATAGACTCACGCCTGAACAACGCTTGCAAATAGTGCAATTTTATTTCGAAAATAATGGTTCTGTGCGGAATACGTATCGCGCACTACGTTCATTTTATCGTCGACAAAATCGTCCATCAGAGCAGTTAATTCGATTAATCATGGAACATTTTCGCACCACGTTTACTCATATTGATAACTCGCATCTGTGTCCATCCACTTTATGGAAGATTTTTGCGGAAGGATCTTGGTGTGCGTGCTTACAAAATCCAACTCGTGCAAGAATTGAAGCCAAACGATCATCAAGTGAGGCGTACATTCGTCGAATGGTCCCAAAACGAGATTGCCGTTGTTCTCGATTTTCATGAGCGCATTTTGTTTAGCGATGAAGCGCACTTCTGGTTGAATGGCTACGTCAACAAACAAAACTGCCGCATTTGGAGCGAAGCTAATCCTCAAGTGTATGTCGAAACACCGTTACATTCAGAAAAACTGACTGTTTGGTGCGCTTTATAGGCTGGTGGAATCATTGGTCTGTACTTCTTCAAAAACGATGATGGCCAGAACGTTACAGTCAATGGTGATCGATATAGAGCTATGATTACTAACTATTTCATTCCGAAATTGAATAACCATGATGTCCAGGAGATGTGGTTTCAACAAGACGGCGCAACATGTCACACAGCTCGTGCCACAATCGATTTATTGAAAGACACGTTTGGTGACCGCCTAATTTCACGTTTTGGACCTGTGAATTGGCCTCCAAGATTTTGTGATTTAACACCGCTAGACTACTTTCTGTGGGGCTATGAAAAGTCATTGGTCTATGCGGATAAGCCACAAACGCTTGACCATTTGGAAGACAACATTCGCCGTGTTATTGGCGATATACGGCCACAAATGTTGGAAAAAGTAATCGAAAATTGGACGTCCAAATTCGACTACATCCGCGCCAACCGTGGCGGTCATATGCCAGAAATCATATTTAAAATGTAATCCATCGTTGTTTTATTGCAACTTAAAGTTGCAATAAAACAACGCTTATCATGATTATACCATCGTATTTGTTCCGGCTGTGACGGCCAGATCCAAACATTCGGCAACCGGCTATAACCGGTGCGAACGATGACCACCTTGTCAATTGGGCATACACGATAAAACGGCAACGGTTCGACGGAGTCTCTAGCCTATTATCGAGCTCTTAACCGCACCACAGCAACCTCAAAATTATACGCTTACGTGGCATATAATTTGGTCAAACTGCGATCATTCCCCGATATAATAACTTAATGGCGCGGCTGACATTTTATTCCGACAGTCTCGAATTCAAAGTTTCTTAATTTAACTCGAACGGCGTTCTCGCCTCTGCCGCGACGGCAGTTACACCGGTAGAAATCGGGTCAATCTATATGATAAACAGTGTAATAAGGGGTAGAGCGCTTAAGCTCTGTATATGGGAGTCTATATTGGCTCGCTCCGGCGTTAATTGCTCACTTCAGAACTAGGACTCTCCTATAGCATAAAATTAACGTAATTACGGGTATGATAATTTGCAGCTACTATCGCGCTCTCGCGATTGTCGCGTGTCTTTCTATGAACGGATCTGCACGAATTCAAATGGACTCCGAGCGAAGATCGGAATTTTTAATCGCCGAGGCTAGAATCACGTAGCTCAACACAGAAAACTTCTCAAAGCTGAGCATAAAGAGTATTTAGAAGTGAAAAGCATTGTCTCCTACGAATGTGACCCTGGTTTTAATCTATTAATATTTTGCAGTTACAAGGACATGCGTTCTAATCCTAACAGCAAAAAAAAATTCAATATCTTCATCTAAAGTAAGAAAAAATACTGATCGTTGATCTGAATGTCTTTCGTCCAAGGATCTCAATATAAATTGAAAGAGGGATGACGTTTTCAGATAAAATTGCACGCCTCCAAGCTATAATTTGTATAGAAATAATCTTGTGTGAAATTGCCACTTCCGACAGGTCAATTAATAATTTCTTGAATCGTGTATTTCAAAAAAAATGTTGCGTATCTACATTTCCAAAGGAGAAAAATGAGAGCAAGTGAGTAGCGTTTGGTAATAATACAATATATAGAACTGTGTGTCTAATCTTCAATCAGAGAACTATCTTACGTTGAGCATATTGACGTCAACTGAAGATTTGTACAAAAAATCGTGAGAAACATGGACTTTCTTTGGGGAATAATAACTAACCTTTTAGCCTTTTTACCTGGGAATAAATATAGCAGTGCTGTCAGTTTTTGATCTATTATCCACTACAGTTATTAAAATATGTATGGCGGCTATCTAGGGCATCTAACAAAAGCTCTATAATAACTTAATATCCATATGGCGCTTATAAATCTTAGATAATTAGTGATAAATTTTGATTCCTTTGAAACGTTTCAGTCGCAAGGGTCTTGAAAACGGATCAGAATAGCACGTATTTTTTAAACTTTAATATATGTTTAAATATACATTCAAACTCTAATTTATATTGTATAAACAAATTTCATCTACTTAATTTAGATAAAAAAACAATCATATACAATCGGCAGTTCAAAACATTTTTCCCGAACGAATGATAACTTCAAAGCAGAGTGGATTATATTGGTTCGATTTCGAACGAATCTGAATGATGTCCCATGACTTTGGCGACTAATTATTGCCACCATTATCATAAAAATCTGTGATAAAGGATATTTGTTGTTAAATTCGCAAAAATCACGTCAAGTTGACAATTTTGCTCCGAAATAATATTTGCTACGTCAACGACGTGTGCGTTTCGAAGCTAGTTCCGATACGACTTGTTTCGCATGCTAATAGTCGCCTGCTAGAGCTGACATTTGCATAAACGAGTCGTCGATCATGTGGACGCGGGACATGGTGCGTCACCCGCGAGTTTGACAAACGATTCGGCAAAAGTCACAGTTTAAACGTTCCTTGTACATTGATAAACATCGACGGCACACATGTATCGTAGTCTGCGTAATAATAACGTCCCTTCGACCCCTTCAACGGCTGTTAGGTTTGGTTAGTTTAGCTCGCTATTAGGATACGCGAGTATCGTGTGAGACTTTACCCTGAGGTCGGACTGATTTTAATTAGCTACCTTTCAACACCTCCATCACCTTGTTGTTAGTGCGGGAGACAACGGGTATTTGCTACGTTTCCATTTGCTTCAGAGCAACTGCTTCATCTGGGGCATCAAAAGAGCTCAGCAACGTTGGAACAACAATTGGAATTTTGAGTTGCACGCATATCCGTGTTCTAAAACCTATTCGATTTGGGGATTAAACCATTGAAAAGGTTTCGCTAGCATTAATATTGTAGAATCTGAAAAACTCCTAGCCAAGGAAACTAGAGAGAACCCGTTTGCAATAGTATAATGTAAAGCTCCATTAAAACGTCAACGTATCCTCAAACCATGCTGCGTCAATCTACTCCTACTCCTCCTACTTATTCTGGACTCCCATGATTCCAATCGGCAACAAAACGACTTATTAACCAATGCACTTTTGTTTGGTTAAAACGATAGAGTTGTATAAAAATTTTTTTTCTCTTTCTAAACGTCTTTCATAATATTTTGCTACCCTTCGAACTGCACAAGCTCCTGAAGTTTGCAACTGCGAAACTATCACGCCCTTATGAATATGACTCACGACGGTTTGCAGGTTTTTGATTAGAATATGAACACTATCCTTATTCTGTTAGATTATTCAATGGCATTCGATACGATGAATCATTCACTTTTGATACCTAAACTAAAATATTATAGTTTTTCAGAATGCAGCTACCCCTCTTAAAAGCTCCTATTTAGATGATAGGTTTCAGTCTATACAGTGTAATTATAATTTATCTAATCAGCGTACATCTTACATCTGGGATTCCACAAGGTTCCATCTTAGGGCCCTTACTTCTCGTCGATGCTGTCATTGCGATACTCTAAAATACAGCGTTCGCTGTTATTCAAGTTTATTTTTCTTAAATTGAACTGAGGTGGCTTCTACTTGATGAAAATCCATTTATCAAAATATTATTTTTATTTTTCTTGTCATTCAGGAGATTTCTTGGAGGCTATTAGATGTATTAATGAGAACTTTTACTAAATTATCTTTCTAAAAACTCATTTTATATTATTTTGGATCAAGTATAACGTGAATTTTCTTAAAAGCTATGTTGAAATCTCTATAGGCAATAAATAAAATTGGTTTAAGTATATTTTAAAATTTAAATTAAGCATATATGGCTTAAGAAAGTATGATCATATATCTTATCTATACATGCTCAGCATGAATTTTTATAAAATTATTTATAACAAAGACTCAGAGAAGGATTGCCATTTCATCATAATGTTCATAATGTTCAAACGAAGTATAGGAATAAATTGTCAATTCCACCCCATTTTTCTTATAATTATGTTGCTTCGCCAGTTGAATTATTAAATTTAAGTGTTGAAATTTTTAAAAAACTAGACAAAGACTTGACAAATTTATAATTTTTTGAGTTATCTTATTAGTGCAATTTAGTAACTATCGTTTAACACGGTTATTCTTTCCTAAAATTATATTTTAAAAATGTATGCAAGCCATTCTTTGTTTAAAATTTAGTACCTAATCTATAATATAGTTGCTTGTTTAGTCATATTATTATTAATTAATATTATTATAATTAAGTAAATGCATTTGCATATTGCGTTTCAGTGTTGATACTAAAATAACTTCGATCCTGTCGGAATTTTCTTAATGGAATGAGCTTAGCAATTGCCATTTAACGGACGCCCTGTATATAACGTCTTTGCGCCGTTACGGGCAGAATTCCCATAAAACACTCGGGGATGAAATTCCGTTTTCATAGAGACACCTTAAAATGTTCCCCGAAATCCCCGTACATATCGAACATGGGAACAGTTCCACCGGCGTCGCAGAGGAGAAAACTAATTTAAATTAAATCCTGGCGAATTGCTCGGGGTTCGAAGGGGCGGCTATGTTGTCGGCGGAGCGGCACATTTCCTCTTCTCCCGTTTCATATACTGCCGTCACGAAGAAAATCGCCGCAAAATCGATCGATCACATTATTTCGGCAACTTTTTAGGTTCGTATAAAAAAAATTATCAAAAATTTGAAAAAAACACACAACTAATATGTGAGTGAGGCAGTTAAATACCATCGAACTGCTGTTAGAGACGCGGTAATCCAAAATTCAAAATGATATGCGCAGTAAAGTCTGTTCATGGATATAAGAAAGTGACTAACTGATACGAATTAAGGAAAGACCGGGGCAAGCTGTAAGAATGAAATATGAAATAAAATTTAATTATTTGGGATTTTGTTAGGAAAGATATTAAACAATATTTATTTATTTATTTACGTATTTATGTTCAAATGTAAAATAAAATTACAAATTATTTTTATTACCTACTTAAATTACTTAAAATTATTCAAATAATATATTCAACCATCTTTAGAGTCAGCATGCAAAATAGTTAATCTTTTACCTCTTTTTGATGGCGCGATTGTTTTAAGCTTATAGTAAATAACGGGCCTTTGTTGTTCTCTGTAAATACAATTTTTTCCTACATATTCCAGTCGCTATTTCCGAATTGTAAAACTTGCCTTTTGTCAATTTTTTCTAAATCTAAAACGTATGTGTTAAATAAGGTAGTTCTGCCACATTTAACACCGGTTTCATCTTTTTCAAGCCTTTGTTCCTCGTATAACTGGTAAATTTTACACCGTATTATATCTTGATCACTTTCACCTACATTCGAGAAAATGTCAGCATCGCTTCTTTTTTTCCTCGCTGAAATGGGATTATTCACAATTTTCCATACAGTTGATGTTGGCAATTGCTGGCACCACGTTCAATGAGAGCCAAATAAACATTGTTTATAACTTCCTTAGTCTCAATAAAATACATTTAGGCGGGAGCATCTCCTGAGATACACTAGACTCGCACATATTTTGCATAATTCGCACACGATTCAACACACGCTGTATTACACACGAAATAAGAATGATTACTAATAAACCAAAATTAAGTAGTATAACAAACCAAAGAATATTAAATACAGGTAATAATTTCTATTACGGACCACAACTTTAGATAGTAATCTTGCCACATTGTATGTTAATGACCACCTTTGGATAATCCCATTCAAAAGCAATTGCTCACTTTCTTATATCTATGAACAGACCATACCTAGTTGTTAACTGAGAAAAGTGATCTTACTTTGAAATGACCTTAACAACTTCTTTTACTAAGACAAAAATTAATCATTTGTAAGCCGTGTTTATCTACAATTTTAGTTCAATTGTAACTCAAAATCAGTTTGAAGTTGACGTTGAAGGAATGAGAAAGTATCACTAACGCTTGTTTAATAAGCTGATTAGCCTGTGCAAGTTATAGTAAACAGTTAATAAAACTTTGTAAGCGAGTTTGCCGCTCGTTACGATTTGTGGTCGCGCAATGTGACGATTTATGAAATTCTCGCGAATTGCCATGGAAACCACTTATCGTAAGCGTGTCTTTTGACTACTTTTGAGTGTACGCGGCTCGGTTGGCAGCGCCGACTCCACATAATTTAAATAATGGTTCTCTGAAGTTAACTAAATTTGAATACGGGACGCACGGGGAATAACTTAATTTTTCAGGTGGTGGGAGCGGGGCGGAGATACTCTAATTAGACCAATGCTAGTCTCTGTAAATCATATTGCTGAGGAATCAAGTTTTTTACTATTGTTTACTAATATATTAATTTAATTTTAGACCACGTAGCAGGAAATACTGTAACGCATAATATATACGAACTTTGAAAAATTCATTATTGAGGGAGTCACTAAAAGGAGTTATTTTTTAAATAAATAATATTTTTCTTTCAAGCAGCAATAGAGAAAAAGGAACATGCGGGAGGTGGTGGGGACAGAATGATGGGACATATAGGTTACTTTCGCTGAGAAGGAAAAAGCCCAGAATTTTAACCACAAATGTGTGTAGGGTATATTAAACTTTTAATGATTAATGACGAAACTGAATATTAATATCGAATAAATATCGTATGCCAAAAGAAACCACGCAAAGGTAAAAAAAAGAAAAATGTAACAAAATAAGAAAAGCTAATGGGCATGTTTCACTTTTTTTAATTTTAGAAACTAGAACACATTTTATAGCGATATACAAAATTTCAAATTTTTTGTGAAACGTTAAAGCCATTAAATAAATTAAACGTTAAAACGTGGGACGCGATGACGTCGATCCTTTTATCAGATTCAGAGACAACGTCGCGGAGTAGAATAATTTAAAATAAGTGGGAAGAAAGTGCCTAATAGGTAGAGGAGAGGGTGGGGTAAGGCGGTCCACTTAATCTTTTTATTGTTTTTTATGGCTTTTAACCATCGAGTCGATTTAATTAATTTATTTTATTTATGAGAAGTTGGGCCCCAAAGTGGCCGTCGTGCCTCCCTCTCAGCTATTTATAAAGTAATATATAATAATTATAATTATTTATTCAAAAGAATTTATTAAAAAAAAATTCTGATTAGTAACTATTTTTCTATCGATTCAAAAAATCTGTTAATGGTATTTATAAGACTTTCGAAAGCTCTGGAAGAATTTGGCAGAATGTGAAGCTTATTTTGACTTAAGTCTTTCATACCCACTATTACTTAAGGTAAGCTGCCCAGAGCATTTGACTAATCATATTTTAGCCTACCTAGGTACTTAATCTGAAATATACGTACTATTTCGAGGATTTCCAAGTGTTGTTTTTTTTTGTTAGAAAAAAAAAATTAAATTACCATAATTTAAACTCAATAGTCGATTTATTTACAGGCTATTATTTCCTTAACGGAAGGCAGATAAAAATAAGCCGTCGGTTTAACGGTTTTAAAAAACCATTTTAATAATAATTTGTTATATACTACTGCTATCTACCTCTGCAATTTTATTCCCTGCATTATGGCAACTATAAAGTCTTTATTTTCACTAAGATAGTTCAAAAATGTCAACTCCTGCTAAATTTGAGGTTTCTGCCTTTACAGATCCTGCTTCAAGAGAGTACATTACCATAACACTACTATAAAAACCAAATATGCACAACGAACATTGTTTACAGAATATAACAAAACGCAGTTTCTAGCGCCTTAAGATCTTTGAACTTAAATTACTTCCAAATGGAAAAAGCTAAAAGCCCTGAAGTTTCCATTTCCATTTCCATGCTTTACTGACAATTTATTGACAGTTATATTAAAAATAGGTAAACAAAAATAAATTTATCCATTAACATTAATTTGGTAAATATAATTCGAAATTTAAATGGATCAGTAGAGTGAAAATATTTAAAAAAATTCAACCTTTTTTATAGTTTTTGTTAGTTCTTTTATTCGTATTTTACGCTAGGATAAAAATATTGAGATGAGGTTTTCAAAAATTGAAGTGAGGTGGTTTTTACTTGATGAAAGTCCATTTATCAAAATAAATAAGAACTAAAAGTTCGGATTTTCACGAAATTATATATTTTGACATGACAATTGTTTCGACAACACCGTGTTTTTATCAAATCAACTGATGCGGTTTTCACTGTTTGAGTACACATTTCAATTTCTACGCTACTGGTATAGATTTTGCATAAATTAACAGTAAAATAAAGTAAAATTTAGTTTTTGAGGTTTCTAAATATGTAGTCAAAATATTGACTTTGTCGCGTATTAGTGAGCATATTCCAGATACGTTTGGCTATGTGTGCGGTTCTTTTGTCGTCAAGAAATTTAGACTTAAAATTACACCTCTGTTTAAAAACAATACTACGCTCATCATAAAGTAAAAATACCTTTAGTGATGGTGGTGGTGGTGGTTGGTGGTGTTCTCTCAGCAACCAGATCTAATTTGAGGAAATAAACCTTATTATCCCTAAAGATTAAAGGAACTCCAGTAATCGTTTTCACACAGAAAATGGGTAATTACGTTGACCTCATGTGGATCCGTTATCGCGACGTAGCTGTTCTTAGCTAGTTGCTCTAATTTATGCTTTATTTCATTTCTATTTTCACAGTCAGAACCTAATGACTTAGTGGGAGACTTAAGTTTACCTAAGGATAAATATAAATTGAAAAAATAAAAATTTACTGGCATATTTCAGGAAGCGCCAGATAGAATTTACAGGCTATTTGGAACAAAGTGGTTCACTTAATTATTGCACCGATATTCCCAATCTAATAAAGAGACTTTATACAGACTACTGAGGACTGGAGGATTTTTATTGACTCATTCAAGTCTTAAAGCTCTCCTTTTGCACAACGCAAATGTTCTTGCTTCTGCGCCTGTTCGGTACAAATGAAAATGGGGAACTACTGTTTGAGAAAATCACTATAGTTCGATGATTTGTGGGACTTCTACTAGGTCACCATCAAGATATAAGAAAGTACCTCGGTTTTTTGTGTTATTGGGGCAGTAGAAACAGACAGCTACATTGGTCGACAAGGAGCTGACCAAAAAGGGTTAATTTAACTCCCGGATCAAAAAAATATTCTATACACTTTTATTGATACCCGAAAAGTTCTCTCTTAAATAAATATAGAGCATATTTTAAATAGGTATGTCGAAAATGTCCCGCTCTCGGAATTTTCGTAGGTCTTCAAATAAGGCGATTAATATAAGATCAAGACTTTGTGAATACCATGATCGAATCTGAAAAGATTGCTGATGGGTTTCGTCTACTGATGTTATAAAACGTTTTCTAGGAAAAAATAAATGTCCAAATTAGAAGGACATTGTAGAAAACAATAGAAAATTACTTTTTACACTACTTACACTTTTACAGTCGCGTCTGGAATATTTTCCCGAAAATCTTAATGCCGTGGGTGAAGAGCAAGGTTAGAGGTTCCGCCAAGATATAAAAGAAAGGAAACGCAGATATCAATGTCGATGAAACGTTATAATAATGGCAGATTCCTTCTAGTCATTAAAAAGGGAAAATCCGGCCATGGAATACACAAGAACATAAACTAAACGAAGTTCTTCTAGAGATCTTCTAAATATAAAAGGGCTTAACTATTGTTTGAGACTTTGTTATTTGATTTATATTTTTTAATTCGACTTTTGTTCATATACTAATAAAAATAATTTCTAAATCAACCTTACGTGGTAGAGGAAAATGCTGATCAGATTTAAATTTAGAAGACGTAAATTCACCTTTTAAGAATTTAAAAATTGTTGGCATGTGTTATCTAATGACGTAAAAAGGATCATTTAGTTTTTATTTCAGAAACTTTACGATTATGTCAGAAAACGCCATCTGCTGTTCGAACATCCCCCGACACTTTCTTTCTAAGGATAGAGCGAAGAGCATTAAAACAAAAACGATTTGCAGGTCTCTTAGCTATTGAACACTACTCGCAGTAATTATCGTTCTTCTTCTCTTTTCTTCTTCTTAAGTTGGGTTCTGTGTTTTCATCAAGGGTTGTGCCTGGTTTCTTTTCCTTTGCAATTTTTGCTAATCATTCATTTGACCTTCTGTCAACATGGTCTCTCCATTCTCTTCTGCGACTCCTTGTCCATCTTACTTCATCCTGAATATTACACACGTCCCTTATTTCTTCATTTCCGTTGTTCTTAAGAGGCGTTTAATGGTTGTGTCTTCCGCTCTAGTTTCTATTACGTATGTGTTCTAACTTTACTTGTCGTACTCATATATTTATTTCGCCAAATCAAATCTCTTACGTTTCCTGATCCTGCTGCCTTTGTTGTTTGGGTTTTTACATCATTCTTTAGATTTCTATCACTTATTATGTTTGGCCCTATATATTTGAAAGACATCACTTGCTCTACACTCTGATCGTAAATCTCTAGTTTGCATCTCCTCGGTTATTTAGATATTGTAAGAGATATTTTTTTCTGTACGTTTTCGAGATATATTGGAATTTATATGCGAGTTTCTGTAGGTTATTTTCGTCGTTGAAGGTGATTACTGCGTCATCAGCATAGCATATTATTTTTATTTCTTTGTCTCCCATTCGGTATCCTTTCCCGGCTTGCTTTACTTCGTTTATTATTTCGTCCATTAAGATATTGAAGAAGATTGAGGTAATGCCCATTGCCACAGGTATTTATTTGTCTAATTTGTTTGCCGTTCTCACAAAGGTATAATTTTCGTTGTTCAGTTTTTCGACAACTCTTATTATATCGGGGTGAATGTTCCTTTTTGTTAGTAGAGTCATGACATCATTTAAGCGTGTCCTATAGAACGCTTGGGTGAGATCATATAGTTATAAGATAATATACTGGCCCTACTACGGTAAAAAGTGATTCGCCGCAAGTGGCTATGACATTTTCGTAGAGAAGGTATGGATGTTTTGCGCATGCGCAACTCCCAACTAGCCGAATTGTCACATTGCCGTAATTTTTCTGGAAAAATTGACTAATTTTCATAAGAACGCAAGAGCTAGGAATCGCTATTGCCAGAGAATACTAACAGTCTGTGACGTTGTTGTTTACATCTTTGGTGGTTATGATTCTCTCTTTTTGGTTATTTACATTTGGATCCAAATTGCAATAAAATATAGCTAAATCATGGTGTGAATTGATACTAATATCTGAAGCCCGGTAGACACAATGCAATTTCTGCATGTATTTTTAGCATTTAACAATTGCTGTTAAATATTTTTAAAGGGGATTTTTTGCGATAGCCGCCATGCAATTTTTGCTAGCAAAATGTTTTTTTTAAATTTTGAGACAATAAACTATACTTTGTAGGGTTTGGTAATGTTAATTCTGTTACATTTAGGGTTGATTGTTTATTGACGTGTTTAATACAAGTTTTTAATTTTTTTGGTTACATCTTTAATGAAATTGTCAATTGGTACTTTTCATAATTAATTATTCCTTTTTTGCCAGAAAATTTAATAGGATTTCGACATATTTTGAGAAAACACTGCTTAAAAATGCAGCATCCATACATTGACGACCTGCCAACTTCCATGTTGGTTGTTGAAAGCCGCAAGGCCTTATGGGTCGAATGTCAGAATTTGTAATTAGAGCTGCCATTGGTTAATAATGAAATTTCAAATCTCGCGCGTGCGCATATTGAACAAACCTTCTCAAGATTTTGTTACATAGTTGCTTCACGAGTTCCTGTACTACTAGCATAGGCAGGGCCTCTATATGTCGAGTAGCTATATGGGTGAGATCAATGAAGCACATAAAGGCTGCCTGATTAAACTCTAAAACCGGGTTTTTAATATTTTCTACATTTGGCAAATTGTTGCTATTCTTCGCGTTGGCTCGCCGGCAAATAAACCAAACGGACCGCGATAAACAACCATCAAAAATCGAAGACGCGTCGCCGAAAACATCCCCCAAGCCGCAACGAAAAAGAGAGCATCCCTTAATCCGGCACATATGCGCCCGAGCATCAGATAAGGGCGCGTCGCAGGAGATTATTATTATTGCCGTCCGTCTGTCCCGTCAGGGACCGCGTCGTGATTTGTGGCGTCCCGGCGATGTCCCGCGGGACACCTCTCTCCCCCCCCGGGGACATCCCCCGCTCCGCGTCGTAATGAATTGCGGCGTTAGGGCTGCGCACTCGATAGTAATCGACGCGAAATCGAAATATGATTTGCTCCGGTTTACACGGGAGGGTGGTTTTTCTTTGTGCGCGTTTTAATGGAAATCCGCGCGGCGGCGAAATGGGATTTTCGGGGGGGTAGGGCGGGGCGGATGGTATACGCGAACGCGGGAAAAATCTGCCATCGAGAAAATGTTTTTCGGTGCAGTCTGTTCTTTGGCAACTGAGACGATTTTTTTTTTGAAAAATGCGGCGAAAAATGTCCAGGAGCAGCATAGAAAATGTTTTTATTAAATGCATATTTATTTATTAAAAATTACAAATAATATAAACACTAATTCAGCGGACGATGCTACAAGATGTTCTTAAATCTGCAGAAAACCCTGATGGTCTTAAAGCTTAGGCTTATGATGTTCAATTTTTGTATTCCAGTATTAATAAAAAACTATTAAAACAAAAATTTATAAGAAACCCATTTACAAATCTTCTGGATTTCCCCTGCGTCGGTTTTTGCTGAGTCGAAATTGCTGACGTTTCGCCAATCATCCTGTTGGCTTTTTCAGAGCTTGACTGAAACTGGCTCGTATGTTATTCTGTACCTACTTATATATTGTTTGAGGGGGGCGGAGCTAAATGGTAACAGATAAGGACCTGAGACGCGGTTAAGATTGTTAGGTTTTTTATAGACTCTCGGATTTTTCATTGGTAGAAGAATTGATTACATGCAAAAATTTTAATTTTATCGAAGAAAATTGTCTGTCCGGATTTGTGATTGTGTTCTTATAGCCTAGTTGATATTTTTCGTTAGGTCTCTTCAATGTATCAGATTTTAATATATCTGAAATGATGTCGACAGTTTCAGGAATAGGAACTTTGGTAAAGTCGACGTAAAGTACGTCGAAACTAACCAGAATAACTTGTGTATCTAATGTAATGCTTTTTCATTGTTCAAAGAAGTGAAAGGAATTAAGTACAAAACGTTTTCCCTATAAAGGGTTTAATAAAGAGCTAGATATTTTGCTAGAGAATATGTTGGAGAACAACAGGTCGACAAGCTAATTCTGCTTTGTGAATCTGAGGGAGTCCGTTGAAAAGCTCTGATCTGATAGTGGAGCAGCCTTAAGGTTGCGTTCCATAGGCTTAAAGCCTCTTTTCAAAAAGTGGGACAGAATATTGTTTTGTCAGGATGAGCCGTAACAATACTGTAGACAGGTGACTGCTGTTTGGTTTGTATAGTCACAATTTTTCGACGAATTTTCCTTTATCAGTTCTTCACTGATTGACGTCGCCAGACAGACAGAAGGTTGCGGTCCTCTTGGCCAGGGAGTCGACGGCATCACGGTGATATTCTAGTGCTAGTTTTGACCTAAAACATAGTCTATGAAGTTCTGAACTGCTTATCTGCTGTCTGTTTAGATGCATACAGTTTTAGCTGTGACTACAGTACCGCCAGCGAGTTCCGTCCGCACACTGAGCATCTTAACCATAGCCGAAAATTAATTGGATTTTAATATCATACTTAAATATCATGCTAGGTATAGGTCT
Organism: Cylas formicarius; assembly: GCF_029955315.1. Taxonomy (NCBI): domain Eukaryota; kingdom Metazoa; phylum Arthropoda; class Insecta; order Coleoptera; family Brentidae; genus Cylas; species Cylas formicarius. The sequence goes on along the minus strand of NW_026844326.1, from coordinate 25,154,347 downwards.
TCGCAGTCGATACTTACAATTATAACTACATATTTCGCATTTAATAACGCTTCGACTTTACAAGACACTCACTTTCCAAAATATTGTTCTTGCTGCATTTTCCACAGAGTGCACACCACAAAACAATTCTTGATTGTCACTTATTCACCTGGAATGTGCCGTCTAAAGGTTCAAAGATAGCATGATATGCTATTGAATGGTATTGAATGGTTCCCGGCTCAATGTACGATTGAGTGTTCATGTAGTAGCTATCTACGTAATAGTGAGTAATAGATATCTATAGTCCCGTAGCTGACGCAACGGTCCCTAAAAGGATACTTAGTCTTAGGAAGCATTGTTCCTGATGAACGGCCTTCAAAGCTTTACCGTACGGAGATCGTATATCAGAAATAATAACTGCGTTGCAATGGTCGAAAACTAAATACCTTTTTGTATTTAAGGTTATGAAATATTCTTTACCAACCCACCTGAAAGGTTGTCTAGTGTTTGGGTATGAAGTGCATAATGCTCCTCTAAAGACGAAAAACATTGTGGATATGCCCCAGCATAATTCATGTTAATCTGAACGCTGCCTTAGCTATAATAAATATAATAAATATTTTGAATCCAGTCCAGTTCTAGTGTTTAGGAAAACATTCAAGGTCCATTTATTGGAATTACAAAAGTCTATGTCCTAAACAAATTAGCTTATTATTTCATTGTTATTGTAATATTCGGTTAATGTTCTGACTTCACCGTTTGAGATGGGTAACTGTATTAGTTTCTATTAGTATTAAACAACTTTGAATAATTATTATAATTATTATTATGTAATATGATGGATGCCCAGTGGTGGGAAGGATCAGATCTGTAGAACACACTGCCTGCAAAATAATGCACTTTACTTAAGGGTTAAATTTGATAGAAGTATAAAATTGAGAGTAACAGTTCGATTGGTAGCACACGCAGAATATATTAACCCAAACCTAAAGCCTCACCCATCCGGATAAAACACGCAGTGCTATCTAATGTTGGATAATTGGCGCAGTCCGGTTTGGATGAACATCTACAGAATAATATATTTTTGATCGTCTTATTACGCCTTGTTAGCCCCCCACCCCCCTAAATATCAACCAATAAACTAACCAAATTCCTGCTTATGTACTCTGAAAGTTTTGATTTGATAACATCGAAATACCGGATACCCGGCGCAGTCGTGGCGGATGAACCGCTATGTGGAGGACGATATATTTTCTAGTCGTCCGCAGGGACGTCGGCGTCGCGCTTAGTTTCCATCTCGTATTTCTCGATCCCAATTGAAAATAGTCGTAGCAACTCGTCCTCAATAACAACCGTTTTTATCTCACTAATGTGAGAATCGTGTCCGGAATCGAGCCGCCAAAAGCGAATCTCAGTAATGCGGGATAACGACGCTCGCGATATCCGGGCACTTAGCGGCGTCGTGACGCCTTATGGCGCGTCCGTGTTACCCAAATTAATATCCCGGTGTACGGGCAATACGGCGATTTCATTACACGGTTTATTAATTAGGCGGAGTCGCCGTCGATTGTTTTTCTGTTTGCGCGGGTAATGCGATAAACGGGTCGTTTTCTTTTTTTTGCGTTTTGGTTTTGGTTAGTGGGATATTACAGGGTTAAAATATAGAGAACCCAAACGACGAGTTTTGAAGTTCATCCTAGGGCAAACCGTTTAGTGTTTGAATATAACTTAATGAACTTTTCTCAATTTCTCAAGCAAAATTAGACACACTATTACACACATTTATTATACTTCTTCTAGTGCCTATCCTCTATGAAAAGAAAACTTGGTTTAGCGCTGATCTAAATAGGGTATTAGAAGACCACCACATGGTTCTACAACATACAGGGTGAAGCAAAATGATTGGTACTAAGTTAATAAAAACCAAACTACATAAAGCAAACATTATTTTAAAATTATTTTTGAAATGTACATTTTATGCCATTTAGGAAAGTTATTTTTTAAAAATGATGTCTTTTAAACGACGGCCATTATTGTCGATGCACTCTTGTAGGTTCTCGCGGAAGCGCATCATTACCCGATGGATCATTTCTGGGGGAATCGAGGCACAAACTCTCGGTTTCAGGTAACCCCAAAGAAAAAAGTCGCATCCGGAACCGCGCCATGCCGATCAACATCAAACTGATTACGAAAGGCGCGCTGCGTCGCTACAGAGGTGCACTTCGGTCCAAGCCATATCGATAATTGAAAATTGCGTACGTCTGTCTGCCTAACGCGAGTGCGTACACAGTGTTTCCGATTTTACAAACCGGACAACCACTATTTGAAATCCTGCCTACTTTTTTGCCGTACCCTGTATTCTGTAGCAAAATACCTAGCTTCCTTATTAAAACCCTTTACAGGAAAAACTGATAGTTTCGTACTTAGTTCCTTTCACTTCATTAAAAAAATTAAAAAAATTACATTAGATACGCAAGATAGTTTCGACGTAGAAACTCTCAACATCATTTTAGATATAATAAAATCTGAAACCAAACTATTAGCAGTAATCGCGAATATATTTATGGAAAACCAAAATTTTGGTATTTGACCTTATTCTCAAGAATCCCTAGTTAAACCCTATAAACCTTAACATACGCTTTATTATTGAGTTGGAAACCAATAATAACTTTTTCTCTGCTCTTACCTCGAATAATTTCCACAACGCCACAACCTTCCAATAGCAATGGAACCGAAAGCAATCCTACACTTTTCACTGTGGTCCTTCCTTACATTCAAAACATCGCTGGCCTAATATCAAAAGTTCTAAAGAAATATAACCTCGAAACCAGATTTACCACTTGTCCAAAAATCTCTCGACATATTCGATCCGTTAAAGATAACATTCCATTTGAGATGCCGGGAGTTCACATCATTCTATTGGAGAGACCGAACGAAAAATATCAACTAGGCTGAAAGAATATGAAAGAGGCGTAAGACTAGGACAAATAAACTCATCAGTAGTTGCTGAACACAATTACGGAGATAAAATTTTATTAGATAAAACTAAAATTCTTGCATTTAATCGATTTTTCTACCAACGAAAAATCCGAGAGTCTATAGAAATCTATAAGCAACCTAACAATCTTAACCGCGACTTAGCTCCCTCCCTGTTAGCAATATGGGAATCAGTTATCCGAGACGTATAGGAAGCTGTACTGTGCGCTTATGCGTTCAATTTTACAGTATGCTAGCTGTGTCTGGCAACCATACTATGCAATTCACAAGGAAAGAATAGAGCGTGTGCAGCGTAAGTTCCTTAGAGGGATAGGTTTTAAGTTAGAAATGTCATTTGAGGATATAAACTACGAGGAGATTATGAAGCTTCTGAATCTGACGTCTTTGGAGAGTAGGCGCATATTTTTTGACATCGCCATTTTATACAAAATCCTTAATAATTTGATGGATTCACCAGATCTTCTGGCATCTGTTGGTTTTCATATTTCTCCTATTAATGCAAGAAATAAGGCTCTTTTTAATATTGATTTTCATAGGATCAACTATGGCATTAACTCGCCTATGAATCGAATGTGCAAGCTAACAAATATTTTACTCACAAATAACGAGCATATTAATTTATTTTCTGACTCTCTCAGTAATGTTAATCGCAAAGTAAAGATGTCTGTTTTTAATGAAAACTTGGTAGTCTAGCAACTGTAAGTGTCGGTGTTACTATTTTTATTAGGCTATACTATATTGTAATAATAATGTAAATAAAATTTTTAATTTAATTTGTTATTTATATTGTTCTTGCCTACAATAAGAACGTGAGTATTTTAAACATTTAATCATTCAAATCAATTAAAAAGTACACCTTAAATCTTTCTCTCAATAAATGATCGAGTATCCCATTTTCTACACACGGAATTTTAAGAATCTTCATTAAAGTTTGTTCCAATGCGGACATTATAGCATGATGACCATATGACAAAGGAGTACTCTAGTTTGGAAAAAAATCTTTTACGCTTTCAATGTTGGTAACTTTCCCTCACAATTCCACAAATATGGGACACAAAAGACGCGACTCCTAAGTCGATAGTTAAAATCAAAATTTTGTTTTTCAAATGGAATGAAACTAACTATGCAAAGCATTTGGGACGATTGAGGGGTTTACTATGACACCAAGTTTTGAAAATATGCAATGTCGGGTAGTATAAGGCAGTCAAATTAACTATTAGTTGTTATTTATGAATACTACAAAAATAATGGAACCAGAAAGGGCTCTTGGATTTGGACAATATCGTCTTCGAGATATTTGGATCTATTTGTTAAATGTGTTTGAAATAACAATGTCAGATCTTCAGTGACTCAAAAAATAATTGTAAATTGCGTCGATTTGACAATTTTCTTCGAAAGATTCAGCAACAAAGTCCCAGCAACAAGCTTTTAGTCATTCTTGATAAAATTGTGCTGCCATAAAAACTCCCGTACTCTAGACGAAGGTTAATTAACGAAAGATTCAGCAACAAAGTCCCAGCAACAAGCTTTTAGTAATTCTTGATAAAATTGTGCTGCCATAAAAACTCCCGTACTCTAGACGAAGGTTAATTAACGAAAGATTCAGCAACAAAGTCCCAGCAACAAGCTTTTAGTAATTCTTGATAAAATTGTGCTGCCATAAAAACTCCCGTACTCTAGACGAAGGTTAATTAACGAAAGATTCAGCAACAAAGTCCCAGCAACAAGCTTTTAGTAATTCTTGATAAAATTGTGCTGCCATAAAAACTCCCGTACTCTAGACGAAGGTTAATTAACGAAAGATTCAGCAACAAAGTCCCAGCAACAAGCTTTTAGTCATTCTTGATAAAATTGTGCTGCCATAAAAACTCCCGTACTCTAGACGAAGGTTAATTAACGAAAGATTCAGCAACAAAGTCCCAGCAACAAGCTTTTAGTAATTCTTGATAAAATTGTGCTGCCATAAAAACTCCCGTACTCTAGACGATGGTTAATTAACGTAGATAATTATGTTGATTATTTTGTCTTCTGTCATTCTGCAATATATAGGTAAAAGCTATTTGACTTTTTCTTATATCTGTTTTCCGATACGAAAAAAAAATGTATCACGCAAATAATTTCACACGCGAGGTGGGATTTTTATTGAGAAACCCGATAAGTGTACCAATTTCTTATTTTTAAAATGGTCAATAATTTTGATTGACATTACAGATTAACTGACGAATAAATAACAACTTAATGAAACGGAAAGGAAAAAAAAGCGGACAAGTTGTTGATGTGATTCGCGTGGTGTAATATGCGTGTCTAAATTCGAAGCACAGTATATTAACAGTTAAAAAAAGTTAGAGTTAAAGTTGAATTTAATAGAAAGGTTTGTGTAAAATACTTGTAAATACATTGGGTTTTTGTTAATTTTTATACAAAAAATATTTTGAAAACAGAACAAATACTATCTATAGTCCACTCATCTGCCAATTTAAAATGAAAAGTGTTTTATACTTACTGCATTTTACTATTCTTACATTTAATCTAATCTATTCTTATTTATAATTTATCCCCAACCATTCACACAGTATATATCATTTTTATCATTTTCTTTGGTGTTATTTTTTTAACTCAGTTTATCTCTCAAAGTTTTGTGAAACGAGGAAAAATACGAAAAAATTTGCATTTCAAGTGTAGTCAAAACATACAGGAAAAATTTCAAAAAAGTCAGTGGCATACAATAGTACGATAACTTGTTAAGAGGCTTCACGATTTTAATATAGTTAATCCAATATTAGCACATTATATTTATATAAATAATAACAAAAAATAAAAATTATGCATAATTGTTTTACAAATTGTCAAAAAATGATCTGATTTGAAATGAACGTTGGTTTATATTTCTTCAAACACCCTGTATTTGCTGACAATTCCGGGCACCTTGTATCCAGCTAATAATACTGCGCAAGTTTCTCGCATAAAACACATTTTAGAACAAAATGAACAACTACGTAACGTTATAGGCCGCTATAAAAAAAAAGTTTATTGGCTATTCGGCAGGTAATCCAAAAAGTGTTCCGGAGTCAAACTTGTCAGGGATGTCGTGACAAACGGCAGCTTACGTATTAGGCGTTTCAGCTCGTAACCTCTTCAGATTAATCGCAGGCTCGATAAGTAATGGCGTGTCTGAGAACATTACCGTCGATCGTCTTTCCACGATAAATTTAATTAAATCAAAACGCTCTTACTGCGAACTTTCGCGATTTCGCTCTGCTCAATTTCCTACGGCACATCTTCGAGTATTTAAAGCGAATCATTTTTCTGTTCTTTTAAATCAAATACTCCACATTTTTCCAGAAACTTAAAGGTAATTTTCAAAATATCTTAAATATAGCGGGTATGCTTTGATTTGCAAACAATGCTTAAAATTGTTATAGAACAAAATTTAAAGCCCTGTAAGGTCTACACTTTAATCAATTTAATTTCATACTACCAGAAAACATAAGATATAACTAATCAAACACGTTTCGTATTTTGGGTTAGGATTTTTGACAGCGTGTGTGCTTGAGTGCTCCCAAAGAATTTAAATAATTCACGGATTAAGTCAATCCGCGGTGATTTTACTTCTAAATTGTTGACTTAAGACCTAAACACCATCTGCTTGCTACTTTGCCTATCCCACGCGCATGGGTTTGCTTTCACTCTTGCTAATCTAGTGTAGGCTTTTTTTATGAGTTCACATTGATAACAGAGTTAAAATAGAACACGGGACCTTTTATTGTGCTGGTTGAAGGCACATCCCGAAATATCTCATCCCTACACCTCGTTAGACTTGGGAGGGAACTAACGAAGGCTAATGTAGCAGCAATATTGAAAATAACAAGGAAGGCATTGAGTTTTTAACCTGCAAGGCTGCAATCAAGTTTATAGATTCGGGTTTAATAAAAAAGTTATACATGTCAATATCCCTCCCTATGGGTCTAGTTTGGTCTAAGGTCATCATTAGAGGTATTCCTATTGAGATCACCCCGGAAGACTTCATCCAAGTAGCTAAAGCGGGCGCGGAAATCTTATCAGCAAAGAATAAACACAAGGATGACAAATGGGAACAGATCCATTAGTTTTAACATTCCAAGGGAAAAGGATACCTAAAGTCGAGGATGTCGAATATCACAAAGCAAAAGTTGACATATACGTAGGTCAGGTTTTGCAGTGCAAGAATTATTTAAGATTAAGACACTTAGAGGTCAGATGTCGAAGCAAGAAAAGATGCCAAGATGTCAGGAAGAACATTCGGAAAATGAATGACTCGGAAATCCTAACGTGTGCGCACTGCGAGGAAGGTCACAGATCGCTATCCAGAAACTGACTCGAATATTCAAAACAAAGAAAAATCAAGGCAATTATGAAAATATACCTTTTTATGAAGTCAATTATGGATTATGTGGCAGAAAACAAAATTGCGGAGAAAGCTAATAACATGGAGACAGACTCTCAATATTCATTGTTGTCCGCGGTAATAAAGCAATTAATTAGTCAAACATCTTTCAAGGATAAAGAAGCGATATATAGGTAAATAGGTATGGTAAGTAACTAAGCTATGAAGTTTGAACATCTTTAAGAGGAAATCGCTAGACTTGCAAAATCTCATTTCCCAACATCAAGCAGATGGACGAGGGCAGCGCCAAAATTTCCTGGCCAGAATATGAAAGAAACAAAGTAGAGTAACAATTTTTTATTGTTTTTCAATATAATCCCCCTTAACTTTACATCCCTTTATTAACAACTCAATCCCTTTAAAAAAATATTCTTTTGGTTTGTCTGCAAAATGAGCTAAGACAGCCTCTTTTAACTCAACTTCGTCGTTAAACCGCCGTCCACGTAAGTCCTTTTTCAAATATCCAAACAAATAATAGTAGCTAGGGGCCATATCTGGACTATAGGGAGGATGATCTATTTGTTGGAACCCACAAAATCTACCAAAAAATTCCTTCACAATTCCAAAAGATCGTGGCCATCACCTTTTTTGTTGACTGGCAGGCTCTCAATTTTTTTGGAGATGCTTCACCCTTACGACGCCACTTCATTGATTCTTTTTTCGATAGAGGGCCATAATAGAGAACCATAGTTTAATCTCCCGTCACAATAGTTTCTATCACAGGCTGCGGTTCCGACCCACAGAGTTCCAAAAAAGATCGCGCACACTCGAAACGGCGTTGTTTTTGAATAACCGAAAGGTTTTTAGGAACCCATCTTGCACTAATCTTATGCATACCTAAATGATCATGCAGCATTCCACGAACACTTGTATCAGAAAGCTTAGTAATTTCTGAGATTTCCTTAACCTTTAATCGTCGATCACTCAATACCACCTCTTCCACAATCGCAACAATATCTTCCGTTATGACCTCCACTGGTCGACTAGTTCTTGAATCATCTTCAAAGGAACTCTGCCCTATTTGATAACGTTTTGTCCATTCTTTCACTACAGAATACGAAGGAGAACTTTGGCCGTACACACCATTCAGCCTTTCTTTAATAATTTTAGGCGCTAACCCTTCCTTGGTCAAAAACTTTATGACTGCTCTGAACTCAATTTGCGTTATGTGCGACATTTTTTCGGACACGTCTTGTTTAAAATGCTGTCAATAAAAAACTATTTGACGCAAGACTTCCATTTTTTCTTCGCAGCCTACAAGATGGTTATGGTGGCATAGCCTTTTTAATAAACAAAAATGTACCATTTATAGAAAAATAAGTTAATATCGACTTAATCAAAAACAACAAGTACAAGCTATAGTAATTGAAAATACTTGTATAGTTAGCCCACCAAACGTAGTTGAACTGAGGTGGCTTTTACTTGATGAAAATCCATTTATCAAAATAAATAAGAACTAAAAGTTCAGATTTTCACGAAATTGTATATTATGACATGACAATTGTTTGGACAACACTGTGTCTTTATCAAATGATTTTTTTTTATAAAGACACGGTGTTGTCGAAACAATTGTCATGTCATAATATATAATTTCGTGAAAATCTGAACTTTTAGTTCTTATTTATTTTTACCAAATGTAGTGCCGTCAGTGCAAGATTTTTACAGTCTCTTAGAATATTTCAAGCGTAATGCGATCATATGCTCAACATAGAGTTTGGGGATCTTCTAATACTAACCAATCAGGGAAAAATCTTTCAGATGGCTCAACAGCAGATGACGTAAAGATATAAATCATAGTTGACTTGAATTCAGTTAGTGGTCAGTTTTTAACTTTAGTTACATACCTTGCTTTACCTATTATCTACGGCTTGTTCTCTTGTGTGCTAGTGCTTTGGTCAGATGCATCTTTGGTGCGCCTTCCATTGGGAAATCTATTTGGGCGGCCGCCTAAGCAGACGCGAGCTCATCATCAAGAAGAACAAATACGTTTGGTCGCGGTACAAGGCACAAGAGACTCGTTTAACTGTGGTTTAAAATGACTATCTCTCTACATCTGGAAACCTGAAAATAATTTCCGTTATTTGCTCTCAATTGCTTTTGTACAAAAATTTATATTTTTGGAGATACATTGTTATTAATTTTAAACGCGGAACTCTTTTTGTTGAAGTTAATAATTAAAAATTTTCCCATTTGCTAAGAACTTGCGAAGACACCCCGTATAGAAAGTTTAAACCATCTTTGGTGAAATTGTGACCCTGTGCATCACGAGAATTCGCAAAACAAATTAAACACAAAAATGTTTTAACGTGTTGTAGCGATTATAATTTTTTAAACATTTTAAACCGAACCTCAAAAAATGTTTCTGTAGAACCACTAAGTCGATATTTGCAAAACTCATTAAACTATCGGTTAAGAAAGTATTATACAACCGCATGGCAGACCAAAATGGCTTTCTGCATCTGCAGATTTAGAAAATGCGCGTCTACCAGACTCTTCAATATCTTACTTGAATTTCCAAAGTAAAAACAAAAAAAAACAAAATTAAAAAAATTTATAAAAATTTCACAAAATTTCGAATGGAAATACAATAAAATACTTTTCCGGGTTTCTTGGCCTCCGCACCCCACCCCCCTTACGAAAAATAAACAAGAGTGGAAAAAAAGGGCCCCGGATGCGGGTAAAAATTGCATTAAAACAGGCATCACGTAGGGGCGGTTATTCCTCGTTAGGGGGGCGGCAACTTCGTCTTTGATAACGCTGATTTACTTCCGAACCGGCGCATATATAGATAATGTAATGGAAAAATATCGCGACGACGTGGCAGAGTTTTTGAGCGGAGCGGCCAACTTCTAACCATACCCCTCCCCTTCAGCCGTTAATAATTTATCAGCCTCCTTGTAATTCTTTTTTCAATGTCGCGCGCGGTCTGCTTTGGGTTGATCTCTCACTCCGTAAGCATCCGTTTCTAGATTTACATTTACGCCAATACGAAATAAAATCTGTCAATAGCTAAGAAAAATCAAACATTTTGGCAACGCTGCGAGTTACAGGTGCCGCACTCTGCGTCATATCACTAAAATATTGCATTATTTGCTATATAATCAATTCAGTAGTAGTAACTTTAAACGTGTAAGAAAAAATGTCTTATTTTCAAAGAAAGCAAACACACATTTTATTCTAATCCAAGAAAAAAAAGGCTCTTATATGTATTTTCTTCTCAGACTTTTCAAACTCATCGAATTCAACAATTTCATATCCTACAAAATTTTCCATTACAGTTTCTTACTTATTAATTGCCCAAGTATCTTAATTTAAACACATTAGGCTTTCCAATTCCAATCGGTTTACAACAATCTTCAACATTTTTTTTTTTTGTAAAACTAGCGACCATTTTTCCGTTTACTGAACTATGGCAGTTATTTTTCTCTGGAAAAAATAAGTGTGATGTACTCGGATTACTGTTGACATAGTAGGTTACCACAACTATTTTTTTATGTATTTTTTATTATCTACATGAAATATTGAAGCAGCCATGGTATTACAGTAATTTGTATCATAAAAGTCGAAAAATAAACGTCATTCATAAAATATTTTTTTTTTACAAACATATGTTACAAACAGAAACAAAATTTCTTTTCTCTTATAAGCCCTTAGAATATATATATATATATATATATATATATATATATATATATATATATATATATATATATATATATATATATATATATTCTCACGTATTGATTCACGGATGGAAAAATGTGATGACACTATATTCCGGGATATCATCCGTTCGCTCGTTGAACTCCGACTGGAATCCTGCATCCGACTGGAATCCTGCAAATCTTGCATCCGACTGGAATCCTGCAGACGTTTCGCCAAAATCTCACTTGGCATCTTCAATGCTCGCGCTCCGAAAACACTTCGAACACTGGGAGGTTCTCGGCGGTGCGTGCGGTATTTATACTCTGCGCCGGAGATGGTAACGGTGCTGCTTGTGCGTGGGGGGAGGTGGCTCCGCCCCCTGAATTGTCGCGTTGTTAATTTCGCCCGATCGTAGTTGCGATGTCCCCGTTGGCTGCTGCGCATCGCTCTGCTGTTTGATTATCGTTCTCCACGTGTTGGATAAATGCAGAGCGTCGTCTCTCGTATTGAGGTGTCCGGACTTTTCTATTTCGATGGCCTCTCGTATAATCCTAGTCCTAAAATCAGGAATATTAGCTATTTGTTTGCAAGTGCCGAAATCAATTTTATGGCCTGTCTGATGTTGGTGCTGAAACAAAGCAGATGTTGTTTGTTTGTTTCTTATGGCTAAACGATGTTCCTCGAGCCTGGCTGAAATCCTTCTGTTGGTCTGTCCCACATACGTCAGGCTGCACGATCCGCATGCTACACTGTATACTCCTTGGTTTTCCAGAGTAATTTTTTGTTTTGGGTTTCTTAGTATTGCTCCGATGGTATGGTCAGGTTTGTATGCCGTTGATATGTCGTGTTTCCGTAATATTCGGCCGATTTTGTCAGTAACCCCCTTGATGTATGGCAGGACAGCGATCGATCTTCGTTGGGTCTCGTCCTGCACTCTCTGCTGCGGCTGTTGTTGTTTACTGATTGCCTTGCTGATGGTGCGCCTTTGGTATCCGTTTTGTTGAAGACAGGTACTAATTTTCTTCAGTTCTTTATCTCTGTTCCTCTCGTTTGTGAGCCTGAAGGACCGAGCAATTAATGTATTTGCCACTGCCTGTATCTGTGATGGGTGGTGATGAGATTTAGCGTTCAGATATCTATTAGTGTGTGTTGGTTTTCTATAGACAGTGTGTTCCAAGTGTCCATCTTCGGTCCTTGTGATGTGCACATCTAAAAAGGGCAGACTGTTATCCTCTTCAAGTTCTATTGTAAATTGAATCCTTGGGTGAATGGAATTCAGATGATCTAGGAATTTCAAAAGCTCCTCCTTGCCAAAAGGCCATACAACAAATACGTCATCAGCGTATCTTGTCCATAGTTTTGGCTTCAGATTTGCCTTCTCTATTGCTTTCTTTTCGAAGTAAATCATGAAGAGGTTGGCAATCACAGGTGAGAGAGATGATCCCATTGCTGCTCCATCTATTTGTCGGTAAATTTTCCCGTTGTGCATAAAGTAAGCGTTTTTCAGGCAATGTCTTGACAGATCCATTATGTATGGCGGAAGATCTTCGTTTTCTTCTATAAGCAAGAGTGCCTCTTCTACTGGAATACTCGGGTAGAGGGATTTGACATCGAAACTTGCCATAATGTCGTCCTTGTCCATCCTGAGAGAACCTAAAATCTGAGTGAAATGTTCTGAGTTTTTAACATAGGAATCTGCCTTTTCCACTATAGGCTGAAGTGCACTGGCCAGATGTTTTTCCAGCTTGCATAATGGTGAGTTAAAGGCGCTTACGATTGGACGCAGGGGAACCCCTTCCTTATGGATCTTTGGGAGCCCGTAGAATTTTGGGCAACGACTCGATTTTTCCCTCGGAATAAGTTTCTTCTTTGTATCCTCGTTTATTGATGAATCGAGAATTTTGGACTTAGTTGTTTTTTCCAAATATGTCGTGGGATCTCTGGTGACTAGTTTGTATATTGGGTCGTTCAAAATATCCTCCAATTTTGCATTATAATCCGACGTATTCATGACGACAGTGGCATTTCCTTTGTCTGCTGGCATTATTAGAATGTTTTCGTTTTTGTTTAGATTCCTTAAGGCTTGCATTTCTTCTCTGCTTAAGTTTGGTTGCGGTGGTTTTGACTGTCTTAAGACTCTGGCGACATCTTGCCTAATTAACTCCGCATCTTGTTCGTCTATGGTGGAAAGACTTGCTTCGACGTTGGAAACGATCTCTTCGACGGGTACTCTTTTTGGAGCTATTGCGTAGTTAAATCCTTTATTCAGTACGCTGACTTCTGTATCGGAAAGATGGTATGCTGAAATATTATGAACTGTACTGCTTCGGTTTGTATTTGGCGCTTGTCCTGATTTTTTGTAATTTGACTGAAGGATTTCTAATTTCTTCCACAGTTTTTTTGACGTGATGTCCTTGTCTTTCTCAGTGCGCCATGATGTTAATAATTCTATGCGGTCCCACAGCAACTGATGGATCTTGTTGCTCAGTTTCAGGTGGAGTCTGAAAAGTTGTAGCTCAGTCTCACTAATTTCGTACCGGGTCCGCCTGATCTGGTCTTGGAGTAGGGCCTTGCTAGCTTTGTCCAGGATAGCTTGTGTCTTTCTGGTGCGTGTGTGATAAGACAACCTTGTAAATGTTGGCAGCAAGTTCTGGTTGCGGCAGCTTTTAAGAAAATTCAAGTTGCACAGCGAAATAACCCTCCTTTGTCTTAGTTTTTCATAACACTTGGTGGCTGTAAAGATCTCCTTCCCGTAAAGGTGTATGATATTCTCACGTATTGATTCACGGATGGAAAAATGTGATGACACTATATTCCGGGATATCATCCGTTCGCTCGTTGAACTCCGACTGGAATCCTGCATCCGACTGGAATCCTGCAAATCTTGCATCCGACTGGAATCCTGCAGACGTTTCGCCAAAATCTCACTTGGCATCTTCAATGCTCGCGCTCCGAAAACACTTCGAACACTGGGAGGTTCTCGGCGGTGCGTGCGGTATTTATACTCTGCGCCGGAGATGGTAACGGAGTTCAACGAGCGAACGGATGATATCCCGGAATATAGTGTCATCACATTTTTCCATCCGTGAATCAATACGTGAGAATATCATACACCTTTACGGGAAGGAGATCTTTACAGCCACCAAGTGTTATGAAAAACTAAGACAAAGGAGGGTTATTTCGCTGTGCAACTTGAATTTTCTTAAAAGCTGCCGCAACCAGAACTTGCTGCCAACATTTACAAGGTTGTCTTATCACACACGCACCAGAAAGACACAAGCTATCCTGGACAAAGCTAGCAAGGCCCTACTCCAAGACCAGATCAGGCGGACCCGGTACGAAATTAGTGAGACTGAGCTACAACTTTTCAGACTCCACCTGAAACTGAGCAACAAGATCCATCAGTTGCTGTGGGACCGCATAGAATTATTAACATCATGGCGCACTGAGAAAGACAAGGACATCACGTCAAAAAAACTGTGGAAGAAATTAGAAATCCTTCAGTCAAATTACAAAAAATCAGGACAAGCGCCAAATACAAACCGAAGCAGTACAGTTCATAATATTTCAGCATACCATCTTTCCGATACAGAAGTCAGCGTACTGAATAAAGGATTTAACTACGCAATAGCTCCAAAAAGAGTACCCGTCGAAGAGATCGTTTCCAACGTCGAAGCAAGTCTTTCCACCATAGACGAACAAGATGCGGAGTTAATTAGGCAAGATGTCGCCAGAGTCTTAAGACAGTCAAAACCACCGCAACCAAACTTAAGCAGAGAAGAAATGCAAGCCTTAAGGAATCTAAACAAAAACGAAAACATTCTAATAATGCCAGCAGACAAAGGAAATGCCACTGTCGTCATGAATACGTCGGATTATAATGCAAAATTGGAGGATATTTTGAACGACCCAATATACAAACTAGTCACCAGAGATCCCACGACATATTTGGAAAAAACAACTAAGTCCAAAATTCTCGATTCATCAATAAACGAGGATACAAAGAAGAAACTTATTCCGAGGGAAAAATCGAGTCGTTGCCCAAAATTCTACGGGCTCCCAAAGATCCATAAGGAAGGGGTTCCCCTGCGTCCAATCGTAAGCGCCTTTAACTCACCATTATGCAAGCTGGAAAAACATCTGGCCAGTGCACTTCAGCCTATAGTGGAAAAGGCAGATTCCTATGTTAAAAACTCAGAACATTTCACTCAGATTTTAGGTTCTCTCAGGATGGACAAGGACGACATTATGGCAAGTTTCGATGTCAAATCCCTCTACCCGAGTATTCCAGTAGAAGAGGCACTCTTGCTTATAGAAGAAAACGAAGATCTTCCGCCATACATAATGGATCTGTCAAGACATTGCCTGAAAAACGCTTACTTTATGCACAACGGGAAAATTTACCGACAAATAGATGGAGCAGCAATGGGATCATCTCTCTCACCTGTGATTGCCAACCTCTTCATGATTTACTTCGAAAAGAAAGCAATAGAGAAGGCAAATCTGAAGCCAAAACTATGGACAAGATACGCTGATGACGTATTTGTTGTATGGCCTTTTGGCAAGGAGGAGCTTTTGAAATTCCTAGATCATCTGAATTCCATTCACCCAAGGATTCAATTTACAATAGAACTTGAAGAGGATAACAGTCTGCCCTTTTTAGATGTGCACATCACAAGGACCGAAGATGGACACTTGGAACACACTGTCTATAGAAAACCAACACACACTAATAGATATCTGAACGCTAAATCTCATCACCACCCATCACAGATACAGGCAGTGGCAAATACATTAATTGCTCGGTCCTTCAGGCTCACAAACGAGAGGAACAGAGATAAAGAACTGAAGAAAATTAGTACCTGTCTTCAACAAAACGGATACCAAAGGCGCACCATCAGCAAGGCAATCAGTAAACAACAACAGCCGCAGCAGAGAGTGCAGGACGAGACCCAACGAAGATCGATCGCTGTCCTGCCATACATCAAGGGGGTTACTGACAAAATCGGCCGAATATTACGGAAACACGACATATCAACGGCATACAAACCTGACCATACCATCGGAGCAATACTAAGAAACCCAAAACAAAAAATTACTCTGGAAAACCAAGGAGTATACAGTGTAGCATGCGGATCGTGCAGCCTGACGTATGTGGGACAGACCAACAGAAGGATTTCAGCCAGGCTCGAGGAACATCGTTTAGCCATAAGAAACAAACAAACAACATCTGCTTTGTTTCAGCACCAACATCAGACAGGCCATAAAATTGATTTCGGCACTTGCAAACAAATAGCTAATATTCCTGATTTTAGGACTAGGATTATACGAGAGGCCATCGAAATAGAAAAGTCCGGACACCTCAATACGAGAGACGACGCTCTGCATTTATCCAACACGTGGAGAACGATAATCAAACAGCAGAGCGATGCGCAGCAGCCAACGGGGACATCGCAACTACGATCGGGCGAAATTAACAACGCGACAATTCAGGGGGCGGAGCCACCTCCCCCCACGCACAAGCAGCACCGTTACCATCTCCGGCGCAGAGTATAAATACCGCACGCACCGCCGAGAACCTCCCAGTGTTCGAAGTGTTTTCGGAGCGCGAGCATTGAAGATGCCAAGTGAGATTTTGGCGAAACGTCTGCAGGATTCCAGTCGGATGCAAGATTTGCAGGATTCCAGTCGGATGCAGGATTCCAGTCGGAGTTCAACGAGCGAACGGATGATATCCCGGAATATAGTGTCATCATATATATATATATATATATATATATATATATATATATATATATATATATATATATATATATATATATATATATATATATATATATATATATATATATATATATATATATATATATATATATATATATATATATATATATATATATATATATATATATATATATATATATGATGACACTATATTCCGGGATATCATCCGTTCGCTTGTTGAACTCCGACTGGAATCCTGCAGACGTTTCGCCAAAATCTATATATATATATATATATATATATATATATATATATATATATATATATATATATATATATATATATATATATATATATATATAGGGAGTCCCACATTCCCCTGAAATTCTTGTTAAGGATTTCAACTTTATTTCCCTCAAAATACAAAAAAAAAACGCCCTGTTTAAAACAACGGCTTAAACTTTTTGTGAGATCCCGGATTTCTTTAACTTATATTTGCAGATAGGTAGTGTAGAAAATAGCAATCATTCGTAGCGACAAACTCATGAACGGCAATTAAAAACTGTGGTATTGCCGCACGCCAGAACGCCAGAGTTTTTAAATTAACTTTCTCAAATTGTTTAATTTTTACCGTTGACTATTTCACGTTAATTTGCCTGGCAATAAGGGTCAAACACATGACGGTACTATACGGCACTCCTAAGGTTAACCCATACGTGAAACTTAAACGAATATGAGTTTTACGATCCTAGAAACGCGACGTTAAACGCTGAAACGGCTGAGCTTTGAAAATATTAACAACGCCCGGGCTTGACGTTACAAAAATACTTTGCTATCCAAAATTGGCACACAAAATTTTACACAACCATGTGATTTCACAAATTTCCAGCAAGATTCAATCGGATTCAGAGTTTGAAAAACAATTTTATGTAACGTGGAAAATGTTTGTCATTTAGACATAATTAAGTAAAAATATATTTAAAACGATATTTTTAAAAGTCAGAAAGAGTTTGGTCAGTGTCAGCGTTAAATTAACAAATATAAATTTTAAATTTTAGATATTTTTTTTATATTTCTTAATTTTTTAATTTTTCTAACACTTTAAGTGATTTTCTTTATAGAAATAAGCAGAAATACATTTAGTTAGGAATTTCGGTATAAAAAACTACAGAAAAAACGCAGAGAAGATATTATTTATGACTTGTTAGTGAGTTTCAAATAATGTCCCACCCTTGAATCATTCGTTTGCTATTTGACAAAATTCGTCAACGTGCAATCAAAAGTCACACCTTAGACGCAATCCACAAATAATGTAAATATATTTTATCATATATTGCCATTTTACGAAATTTAATTTGTTTATTATTTAAATATGATCTAACTAATGGAAAATGCTCAAAATCCAAAATTTTAAAAACATGTATAATTAACAAAGAGCTGATACATCAGTTTTCCAAATACTCGTAGAGAAGCACATAATTTTTTATTTGTAAATTACACTCACCATATCATGTTGTAAAATTCGTTGTCAAAAGTTCTATTTTTTACTATGACATAATTTCGCAAAATGTTGTCTACAACAATATTAAATCTACAACCATTTCTGTGAGACACCCCACCCTAAAGCTTTATCTTGGGACCGCTGCTTTTATATTGCTATTGCTCTAATTATAATTATTTATTTATTTCAACGGCTTAGCTAATTTACAAAAAAAAAAGTAACAATATAAATAGCAACATGACAAAACAACAACTTAGATAACAAGCTTTTTAAATAATCATATAAAACATATAAAAGCACAAAAACACTAGTTACAACTACAGTCAACCAACCTGTTTTAATTTTGTCTTAAATAGTCGAAGACCGCCAGCAAGGGGATCAAGAGAGCAACTGTTAAATAAACTCAAGTTTCGAGTTAAAGGAGAAAAATAGCCATAGTTGGCGTGATGAAATGGAATACAATACATCGGGGAGCTCTGACGTCTTTGATAGATGTCAATGGACTGGAGGAAAGTAATGTGGAGACCACACTACTGATGCATGCTCCAGTGTAGATCTAACTAAGGAGCAATAAAGGGTTTTAAAACAGCCGGATGAGATCAGTGTACTATTACGGGTAATAAAACCCAGACCTCTCATGCTCTTGTTAACAATATCCTCCGGCTAATCGAAAAAGGTCAGTTTACTGTCAAAGATGACTCCAAGCTCCCGAACTTTGGTGACACACTGTATCGTTGTATTGTTAATAATATATCTGTTTTGATGGGTGTTAGTTAGGTGAGAAAAAGTAATACTAAAACACTTTCCAACATTTAGATCCAGACCATTTTTTCTGCACCAAGGAAGCTGAGCGTCCATAAATGATTCAATTGTTTTGTAAAATTTGAAATCATCTGCAAAGAACCACATCACTGAATCTCTTATAAACAAATTAAAGAAAACTGGACCTATGTGTGAACCCTGAGGCACACCCGAGTGCACCATAATTGTTGATTCGAACCTGCTGCGTACGCCCTGTTAAAAAGCTGTGACAAAATTCAACCAGAGTACCACCCAGTCGCATGGTTCGAAACTTACGAACAAGATGCTCATGACTGACTGTCAAACGCCTTCGAAAAGTCCGTATAGATACTGTCCACTTGTTTAGACTTTTCAAAAGCGCCCAACAGATCCAGCTGATAAGTCAGCAGGTTAGTCACAGTGGACCTATCTCGAGGAAACCCGTGCTGGTTGTCACAAATAATTTTTTTACAATACCAGGAGAAATGCTGACAGAATAGTTTATCAAAAAGTTTGGAAATGACAGATTGTATGCATGTACCTCTATACTTACTAATATTGCTTCTGTTACCATTTTTCCAGTAATCAGGAAAAACACCGAACGATAAGGAAGCATTAAAAATGTGGCGGAGGGGCCCACTCAAGGCACACACTCGTTTTTTTAATAAAATAGATGGAATACCGTCCGGGCCATGCGACTTTCCTTGTGTTTTACAAGATGTATCTGTTTTTTTGATATTTTTTGATGCAGCTTTAAAGATAACGAGGACCTAAATTCTCTAGTGAGACTCCAGAAAGTTCAAAATGTTTACTTCAGATCTTTTTACAATATTAGAAAATATCACAGAACCAGTCAAGTTATATGCAGGCAGAAACGTCTAAAGGTTAAATTTTTGGGATACCTCCGCCTCCTCAATCCTAATGGTACTAAAACTAGAAAAGAATAGTTACTACTTTTACCTCCACATAACATAGCATTACTTTGGGTGATACTTCGTTTATTATCCTATTTTGTTAAGCTTCTTACTTTTTGAATAATAAACAAACAATAATAATAATAAATTTGTTTGATGATTCTTTAGAAACTGTAATTTAATTATTCGCTGACGTCCGAATTTTTTTTTCAGATTTGAATTTGAAGATGTACGTAGAAAGCTCTGTAGAGTGCAAGAGAGGCGCTAGCTGTCATCAATTGCAATGCCATTGAAGCATTGTATTTTCTGAACGATTCGTTTTTTTCAGTCAACACAGTAGGTCGGTTTTTATTGGAAATACACCATTTAACCCTAAGTTTAATTGGGTATCAAAAAAGAACATAAAGATTTAACAAATGAAAACATTTTAAGGCCAAGGCTGATATTTAGTGCGCCCTTGTTAATAACATTTGTAACAAATAAAGAGCAGTCGGGAAAAATGGCTTAAGTCACTTTGGGGTAGTTTTAAGATAAACCGGTATTAACGCCTGAAAGTGTTATTACACACTGAAAGACACAAAACTTTTATTTGTCTTTACTGGAGGGTTTATTAATGCTTCGACAAAAAATAAATAAACAATTACCCAAAAGAATTGTACAAATAAATAAAAAATAACTATATTAAAAAATGTTGAAAAAAAACAAATTTTGTTTGTTGTCCTCTGCAGGTAACAAAAATAACTGTCAAAATGATAGGCTATCATTAACATTTGAGCATAAGGTTTCTCTTTTGGAACAGTGTGGTCGCTTTATAGTTACTCCAAAGAAGGACGCTTGTCTTTAAAAGATCGTTTAGAGGTTCACTATAGACGAAATAAAATAACATCTTTTGTAATAATCCTGATTTTCAATATTTTGGATTTGCATTAAGCAAAGTAAGAATAGTCATACTAATCGCCAACATCCACACAATACCAGAAGATCTTCTTTTACCAACTTCTAAAATTAATAATACTGATTATTATCCAATTTGGAGTTTCTTTCTTACTCGCCATTTACTGTAGGTGGAAATATAAAAATAACAATATATTAACAGCTACACACAAGACTATTCCGCCAGAACACAAAATTGCCTAAACATAAACCTGCCGTCAAAGATGCCATAATTATATATCCATTGACAATATGAAAGTGTGTTAGAGAAGTGTTTGCGCATTGTTTATTTTTATTTTTTCAAGTTTTTTTTTTTGTTGTTTTTCGCTATTTCGCTTTCTGTATGTGCGTGTTTGAGTGAAATGAAGTGCTTATTATTATCGTGTTTGTGAAGATAATTGTATTGTCTTATTTAATGCTGAAACAATTTATTCCTTCATTCGACGATTTAAATTTACTTACTCCATCATTAAATCCTTTCATTTTTCACGGCAATTTAAAATGCCGGATTTCTGTCAACGTCGCTTGGCTAGATCGCTTAAACGCGATATAGAAGCTTCCAAATTTGAATGCGCCGCTAGAAGCGCGACAAGTTTTGGTTAGTTGGAAAACACAATAAGACTTTGGAGATAATAGATCGTTTTTAAGCGCGAAGCGTATCGAATCGTCGTCGATCGAGGACCCGAAACTTCATTCTATTTAGGGAGGGACGAGGCAAAGCAAACAATCGGAACTAAAAAATGAGAGCTGTCAGGAGGCGTTCAAAACATTTTAATACCGGTCGTTCGTGAATAGAAAAACGGCGGGACTATGTAATTCGGTTAGGTGCTTTTTTCGAAATTGATATCCAGTGGCGGCACCAAGCTCTGGTAGTTTATTTATTTACAACAAATGTTCTATCGTTTTTTGTTTTTCGAAAACTAAATATTTTATTTTATTGTAATTATAAAGTGGTGGAGAAAGTGTGAAAAAACTTTTAGTTATGTTTATATTATTAATGTTTTAAGATTATTATGTTTTTTTTGGGAAAAGGGGTTTTTGGTTAAAAATAAGTATGGAAAATGGAAATTTGTGTTCTAAATTATTCGGCATTGATGCTACAGTGCAAATATCGTGTAAATATAGTTATTTCACCTGATTTCGGACAGAAAGTTGTAGATTTACTTTAAACGATCAAAGCAATTTTTACTTTTTACAAAACATCTGGTTTCCTCCTGCGTCAGTTTTTGCTGAGTCGAAATTGCTGACGTTTCGCCAATCATCCTGTTGGCTTCTTCAGAGCTTGACTGAAAGTAGCTCATATTTTGTTTGGGGGAGGTTTGAGGGGGGCGTTATGTTGATATTGGAGACACCGGACGAAAAATATCAGCTAGGCTCAAAGGACACGAAAGAGCCTTACGACTAAGACAAATAAACTCATCAGCTGTTGCCGAACACACTCATGAAACCGGACATAAAATTTTATTCCATAAAACTAAAATTCTTCAATGTAATCAATTCTTCTACCAACGAAAATTCCGAGAGTCTATAGAAATCTATAAACAACCTAACAATCTTAACCGCGACTCAGGTCCCTAGCTCTCACTAATTTGGGAATCCGAGGCGGTGTTTATACCGCCTCATTAGGGCCCCCCTCAAACAATATATAAGCAGGTACAGAGTAAAATATGAGCCAGTTTCAGTCAAGCTCTGAAGAAGCCAACAGGATGATTGGCGAAACGTCAGCAATTTCGACTCAGCAAAAACCGAAGGAATCCAGAAGTTTTGTAAGAAGTATTATAGTAGAAAATTTAAAGCAATTTTTGCATGTTTAAATCTGGTTCTCGAAATATGTAAAAATGCTAGTGGAAGATTCAAGGCAAATTACCAAATTCCCACTCCCAAACTGTGGAGCAATGGTCGGGAAATGTTTTTTTTTTTCATCTGGGGCAGGCCAATCATTCAAATAGTTACAGAAGATATTGGAAAATACAGCGATTTTAACAGGACAATGATTCGAAGCACCCATCCAAGTCAGTGAAGAACAGTTTAGAGAGAGAGAGAGAAACACAACTCTACTTCAATTGTCGTCCCAATCCCCAGATCTGAACCCCATTGACCATGTCTTGGATCCGCATATTCGAATGCATTTTAATGTTAAAAATCAACAGAATCTCTTTAGTTTTGGTTAGTTTTAGTCGCAAATTCGTGCAGACAATCTTCAAAAATGTGTTGGTTCTAGGCCTAGAAGATGATAGGCAGTCTTAGATGCTCGGGTCTATGGTACAACAGGTACAACATACAACAATTAATAAATCATATTTTTGTAAAATATTTTCCCACAGAGTTTCGGATTCTTTTTTACAGCTTTTATTGGAAATTTCTTTAAAGTTTAACAAAAACAAAATTACAAACAAAACAAACAACAAAAATTATTTTTTTAAAATAACCAAATACCATTTAAAAAAACACTATAATTATGTATACTGGGACATAATTTGCAGATACATAATATTAAAAAGTTTACATACTTTTTATACCTACAAAATGTAAAATTAGACACTAGATCATTGGCCATCTGTATGCAACACAAATATGTCTAAAATTACATTTTGCATGAAATTCTACAGATTTTTATACAGTGATTACAAATTAAAAAGAGTTTTATAGGAATGTAATCACACCATTAAGTTAAACTTAACTTATGTTGAATAGCACTTGTGGTCTATCATTGTATTTATTGTCTTTTTTACAGATATTATTAGGGTAACAATTTAAGCTATATTCGATGCTGACTTCTGTTACCCTATTCGCTGTAGTTCTTCCAAGCTGCTTGCAATAGTAATGGTATCCTAAGTATAAGTAGGTTACAGAAAAACAATTAAAATTGGAATTAAACATCATTCAACGCTGCAATTGCGTTTATGTGATTGATAGAACGTACTAGATTCGTTACATTTCATTTGAAACTTTATATTGCCTTTTAAACTTTTACAAAGTAACGTTTAATTAGGCATTAATTGTCTTCAATATTTTTAAATATCTTGAAAAAGTATATCGAGTATGCAATACTTGCATGTTAAAATATTTTTTTGAAATTTTAAATTGGAAAAAATTGACCGAAATAATGTTTAAAATACAATGAAATTTCAATTTATTTGTTTATATTTATTTTGATGGAATGGCCCCCCTACGCAAACAAAAGCCTATGCAACGTAAGCAAAATTGGCATTAAAAGAGCTTTAACGTTTCAAAAAAAATCAGATTCAAAAAAATGACCATGAGAGAGTTAAGAAAGAGAGAGCAGAATTTAGTTTAGCAGGATTGCTGAAATTGGAACATAAAAAGGCGAATAATATCCTCGATAAAGGCTAAGAGCATATTCCTTTTTTATGGAGCAGAACCAGAACCACGAAGTTGTTAAGAGAAGAATTAAAAATTAATAAAAGCACCTGTTTCGCTAATACGTCTAGACCAGATCGTCTGGTAATATCATTATCTTTTCATCTTGCCAAGTTAAGTCTTGGTAAGTCTTGGTTAGTTTATGTATTAGAAATATTAGGTAAAAAAAGAGATGACTTCTCCTCATTATACAGACTGTTTCTAATTAACTAACCTAATGGGTATAGATAAAAAGTAACTTTATACTTTTATAGAGAAAGGGGTTTTTACAAAGTAGATGTTACAGGGCATTTCTCAAAGACGTGCATAATCAAAAAATCGCCAATTTTTTTGCTATGAAAAATTCATTCATAATATTTTCAAAACTATTAGATCAACAATTACCGCCGGAAATATGTTTTTTTAAACATAACTGACCCACTTAAAAAAAGATCATTTCTGCAATTTTCGATAATTTTTAACACTTAACTTAATAGTTCTGTGTAAATAAAGCTTGCATCAACCGAACTCAAAAAAATGCAGCGTTCAACCGCGTAGGCAACCTCCGAAACTTCGAACCTTGAACGTTTTAACCATTTAACGCGTCTTCTAATTTGACGTTATTTGATACATTCAGTTCAGCGCGATTAACCGACGCACTCGCAGGCCCACCGATAAAGTTTCCCACAGGGCATACTTTTCCGATAAACGGGATAATATATGATAATACCCGGACGATTTATTAGATACCAAGCAGATAACAGGCTTATAAAGATGTCCCAGGGATTAACGGTGCATGCGCCGCCGCAACATCCTTCAATTCGCTAGAGCTTTTTTTTGGTGGTGGTGGAGGGGGAGGCCACGGGAGGGTGTGGGAAATACTTGCACGCGAGATTATAAGCTGCCGGTTAATATTTTCCGCATCCGGATCGAAGGACCATTTATGTTCGGTGGTCGATTCGCTCCTCCTCGCGCCACCCTGTAAGTATCCATATACGCCGTCATTGTTCTGGCACGCCGTAACAACGTAATAAGAATCTCTCCGCGCGCTCTCGCCATTAATCACTTTAATAGAGACTCGTACGCACCAGAACGAAATTTAAATTTCCTTTGGCAGCGGCCTAAAGCCGCCCGTACACGATAGTCCGCGTTCAATATACGCTCCCACGTCAAATAAATCAGTCGGAGGTGAGAAGAAGTAATGTTTCAATCGCGGTGCCTCATTTCAAATTAAATTATCTCGCTGGTTTTTGCTGCGCGCGACGTCAGATCCGTAACGACCGTTTTCTCTTGAAATACGAGAGCTTTTGGCGAAAGATGCCCAAATTTATTTGTTACTAACATAGTCGCACAGAAAATTATTTAATAAATTCTTTTTCAACGAAAATGGGAACCTCTGATGGACAAGCCTTCCCCATAGTGTTTTATTCACACTTTGTATGGCATTTCTTTTATTAAAATTTTTCTTTACTCTTTTTAATGTACATTCACACATTCACGTCAATATAATCTCAAAGAAGCATAAGATAAAAGCCGATTTGGCTTTCAAATTTTTGCATTATTGAAAAGCGCCATCTCACCATCTAAGCGAAATTACTCCATAGGCTAAATTGTAGGTTGTAGGTTTAGAGAAAAAAAAATCCATATCAAATGTAAAATTTAGTTTTTGATAGTATTCAGCTGTTCATGTCATTATATACTGTAAAATAATAACAAAATGTTAGACCTTATTATTGCGACAAAGAAATCTTTGTAATACTACAACCACCTCCATCATATTGGTGAGGAATTGTACTAGATCCGCATCTGGTACCAGTTAAAGCCCCTGCAGATCTCGTTGGTGCCCTTTCTAAATTAAAACGTCGGTGCCAAACGAAACGGGCGTTAAGACGTGGGCCCCAATTAGCACCTGGTTATGGTATGGAACGCGTGGAAACGAATACTATTAAGTTTTCGCGCCTGTGGTACCGTCGGTTCTCCAAAACGAATGGCTTTAATTACGCGGGCACCAGTTGTAAGTTTGCGCTTCCAACCAAACGCAGTAGGTACCCATTAATCCATTAGAGACCTTGAGTTTTCCACCCGTCTGTTTTATATCTGCGGTTCCCAAAAAGAATATCCTTATAAGCTATACTTATCCCTAGGTGGATTTTAAATAGTCAACTATAAGAACCATGGTTTCAAGAAGTTGGTATTCACGCAAATGGCACATTTTAAGCCACCGTCATGTCATTCTGGAACCAAACATGTAAAACTTTACTTTTGGAACACACATTTTGGAACCAAACATGTAAAACTTTACTTTTGGAACACACATTTTGGAACCAAACATATAAAACTTTACTTTTGGAAGACACATACAGTTCTTTCCAAATCCAAAATTTTTTTTAGGAAATGTTGAAAAAAGAAACATTTAAATATTAAAGTTTTTAAACTATTCTAGTAATAATTAGTATAGGTATAAGTAATACATGTTCACGAAATTGGTGACATGACGAGAATTGCTTGGTTAGGTTGTTAAGATTTTACTTTTTAGATAGTGACGATTCTTCTTATTCTATCAATACATACTAATTTTAGGACGTGACGTCGCATTATAATATCTAGATGGGGGGATTTTCTCGAATCTCGAATAAGACATGTTGCATGCAAGATATGTCAGTGCGAGACAGAAACAGCGAAGTGATTGGATTCCCTGTTGGAGATTATAGAAAATGCCCCCATTTTTTAAAAATAATGATAAACAAATTATAGAGTCATCATTTCAAATCTACTATAACTTAGCAGAATGTAACTATATCAGTCCTACTTTAAATTGCAAATTTTTGAAGTAACGATAGTCTTCAACTAGCACCTAATAAATGTTCCTTGACATGAGCTTTCGGTCGATTTTGCATCATTTTACAGTGGGGAAATATTTGAAGGATATCCAAAAGATATTGGCTATTGCATGTCGAGGAGTTGTACAAAAATGATAGTCCATTGAAGGTCCAGAGACTTTCCTGAACTGAATGGATAACATATGCACCAATTTGACAAATTCAATGGATGTGGCGTGGTATCTGGGCAAGATTACAATAAAATACAGATAAAAGGTTAGGATAGATTAGCAATATTATTCGGGACTTGTTATTTTTGGACTTGAAGAACGCTTTAATATGGCCTGTTAAAGAAAACAAACGCAAGCAGCCTTTGGAAGTAGAAGAAGCTGAAAATATGAAAAACAACTGAAAATTATCAGGACCTTTAATTGAAGCCACTTACAAAGACAATTAGGACCACTCGCCATACCAGCTACCCATCTAGTCTTGCATCAAAGAGGACAAAAATACCATCTCATTTCCGAGCTACCCAACAAAAAACCACCACCCTCCCGCAAACCCGCGGGGCGCGAATACATCAAAAAATAATAAAATCAAAATTCAACTAGCACCCAAAAAGGCCCCCATCAATCTTGCCAATAAATAACAAAACATATTGACACCACCTTAAATTCCCCCGTAATGATATTCGACGGGCTGCTGGAGGCGTGGTCGCGCGATGGGCGGAGTCACGCGCGACCAACGTCTCGCGCGATCGCCTATCGATCCCCACCCCTTTACATATCGTCGGGGAGAGTTCGCCGTTGCGGACGTTGCCACCGACTTTAGTGGTAATTTGCCATCGCTGGGTTGTGCAGGCATTAACAACGTGCCCGGACATCACTATAGCTGATCGATTACGACGCGTTCTGGTGACTTGTGTGCTATACCGATAAATCCAGGAGCGCCTTTCCCTCGAGTGACATGTTAAGACTAGTGCGAAACGTGTGACAAACGAGTATCGCCGCCAAAGTGACAGAAGAACTCGGAAAAATGGTGCTGGAGACGGGGGTCCTGCCCCCGCCTCTGCAGTTGTACGCGGCCGCGGCCGCACATCTAAATCCGAGACCCCCTTGGGCTCCTCTCCTGCAGTTTCCTGGGGCTGCGCAACTTTTAGGGATGCCGGGTGCTTTTTCGCCTCTCGGTAGACCCCGATACCCCCACGGGTTGACGGTCGGGTTGAGGGCACCCCCGGGACCTCCGTCGGAAGATTCCGGCAGCGAAATGAATTGTAAAGGTAAGTTAGGCTTAAGGAAACCGCCTAAAATTGGCGCAGGCTCCTTAGACAACCTTAGAAACGCCAGGGTATACCTTCTCCTGTCCACGTACCAGCAAATCAGGGAAAGCAGAGAACTCTAATTTTTCAAATTGTGTAATAGTAATTTTTTGTTGAGGAAAATTTAAAAAGGGCGAAAATTTAAACCATCCCAATCGAGGGCCAATTTTTCAAATTCAACGTCCCATTTCGGAACAAACGCGCGCCTATAGGTTTTGCTAGAGTGTGTCGTCTGTAAAAAAGTTCGTGCATTTTCCATGACGATGACACTTGGAAGTTCTTTTTTGGCAACTCTAGCGCACCTACTAACGTTACTCTAAGATGGTTAAGTTTTTCTTTCAAGTGATGATTTCAGATCTACGAACAATTAACTTTCTTTGATTGCATAAATTGAACCAGTGAATATCGTATTGTATACAACTCAAATTAAGTAATATAACTGATAAAATAGTACCGCTTTCTCCTATGAAACTAAGAACGAAAATCATAGAGAAATTTTTCCCTTGTCTTCAAATCTTCAGGTTGATTCGTGCACTTAATCTCTGAATTTTAGCCAGAAAATCGCGTCTTTAACAATGGTCTAGTGGGCAAAACTTGCAGTTCCATTTTTTGATGGGTTTGTTATAAACTTTATTTTGGGCTTGACAATTTCCTTTGGTATAGTTTTCATTTCTTTTGGCGCCTGGAATGGAGTAAATCATTGCTTACCTCATTTGAGACTAATTGTACAATATAAAAGCTTTGATTATGGGAAGTAACGAAGGCCTTTAAATAGACCTCAAAAGCACACGACCAACTCCAAACCTCGTGGCCTAATCAAAACTATGGGTAGATATTTAAGAGGATCATATAGAACTGTACCAAATAGCCTAGGCATGAATAGATTTACTTCCGTCTAAAAGTTCTATTCTTGAAAGCACTTAAACCATAGGCACCAATCAAACGAATGAGAAGAACCAATTCTAAAACACCAAAAGGACCACAATAGGTAACCATTTTTGAATCGGGAATCGCCTCGAAACGATTCGAATAGAGAGCTGGATCTGTCACGGCTGCTTAAGTTTCAATTTACATCTTGTTTGCGTAAATCATTAATTGTAATTTTATGGTATATATTGGCTGGTATGGCGAGGCTACGTGGCACGTTTTGTATCCATTGTTAGACGGGTAGGAATTTTTGATTAGAAACCAGTAAACAGCCGCGACTAAAACGGCCGAGATGGCCAGTCATCGTTTATATATGACCCCTTCGTTAAAAACGAAGGCTCAGCTTTTGTAAGAATCATTCGGCTTTAAGTTTTTTATCTGATTCGTTTTCACCCATATGCCCACATCCTTCAGTCTTACAAAGGGTGACATCAAAAGGAAACATTTCAATTTGCAACTAGAGTGACGGCGATAGGAGTTATTGGGTTCCACCAAAAGTTAAACATCGAGGAAGTTCAATAATATGTAACTGCTTGAAGGCTTACAATTGAACTTCTTAGTTAATGTAGTTAACTTGAAGTCCAAGTCATAACTTTTTTTTATCAGTAACACGCTTCCAAAGGGCAACAGCAAAGAATCAATACTTACGTTAAATAGCCTATGCTTTTTATTGCCTCAACTATTTTTTGACTATATTTTGCCTCATAGGTCCCATGTTTTAAAATAATTTCATGGCCTGTCATTGGAATATTTTTCAAAGAAACTCCTACGTCGATTTTTGCTGACGTTTCGCCAATCATCCTGTTGACTTCTTCAGAGCTTGACTGAAACTGGCTCGCATTTTACTCTGTAGCTGCTTATATATTGTTTGACGGGGGGCGGAGCTAAATGAGGAGCAAAAGCACCGTCTCCGATGACTGATATATTGGTGACAGGTAGAGAGAGACCTGAGTCGCGGTTAAAATTTTATGTTCGGTTTCGTGATTGTGTTCGGCAACAGCTGATGAGTTTATTTGTTTTAGTCGTAAGGCTCTTTCGTATTCTTCGAGTCTAGTTTATATTTTTCGTCCAGTCTCTCCAATGTATTCTTTGCCGCATGCATACGCATGGAATGCTGTAAACTCCTGGCATCTCAATTCGAAATTTGTCTTTGACGGACTGAAGATGTTGAAAGATTTTTGGACAAGTGTTAAATCTGGTTTTGACGTTCTACTTGTTTAGAACTTTTAGATGTGGCAAGTGTAAGATTCATTTCGGCCTCATTGGAAGGTTGTGGTGAAGTGTGTTTTTTCCAGCGTTCCATCAAAAAATACACTTCACCACAACCTTCCGAAGCGATGACAATCTATAAGCAGGTACAGAGTAAAATGCGAGCCAGTTTCAGTCAAGCTCTGAAGAAGCCAACATGATGATTGGCGAAACGTCAGCAATTTCGACTCGGCAAAAACCGAGGCAGGAGAAATTCATTGGAACATTTTTCACCACACCCAGGACTATATTCTTCTGGTCTGTCATCAACAACTCATCTAAAATATCGTCTGTTAATGACGGCGACTTTAATAGTAAACAAAAAAAAAACAAATATTATTGTTAGCCTTCCGCAACAAGTTTTATGAACCACACTTTAGTCACGAGTTTGTTTAGACACGAACGAAGCGAGTGTTTAATAACCGAATGTCTGATGAAGTTTATGAGAGTGTCACATATACGTTTTCTGTGCCCATTAGATTTTTGGAACATTTTTGCAAACTGTAAAATTGTGCATTTTAGAGTAGTCGAAAATTTTTCAACATAACTTACTCAGAATATTTAGGGAAAATTAAGTACCACATGTATAAACTCAAAGGTGGCCAATCGAAAAGCTGTCACCCCATTAAAATAATTTTTCGATAAAAATCCAAAAATAAGAAAATTATTCTACCCAAGGAAATTACATTTCATGCCTTTATATTGGCATTTGATTTTTTAATCTATCTTACATTTTAATGCCATCTAAAAACATAAAATTTTGACAGAAATGTCAAAGGTACGTAATTTTCAAATTAGGCTAAAGGTACGCTTAGATGGAAGTTTATTAAAAAGTAAGAAATCTTGTTTTGTAAAAAGGCAATTTCCAACTGTTAATTTTTGCTTAAAAAGTTTTCCCCTGTCTTCCTTAAGTGACACGTTGAGCACGATTTACCAATGCATAATTGGGTATTTTCGAGCATACAAGGAGCAAAAAATATCGTTTATACTATTTACAAAACTTGAATCGAACTTGCTGATGTTTCGCCATTCATCCTCTTGGCTTCTTCAGTGCTTGACTGGAACAGTTTCAGTTAAACTCCAGGAGTTTTGTAAATAGCATTACAGTAGCCTTTGAAAATTTCTTTGAAAATTTAAGATCATTTATATTTACTAATTGTTGTTTGTTCTTGTTTCTAATTCAAATTCATATTTTCTTTGTTTAAACATAGAATTTCCAAAAACAAAATTAAAAAGTGGATGTCACTTAAACAGAATTGATATGCTTGACTAAAGTTATACAAAAATAATGATGATATTATTTTTCTTTCAATGTTTATTACCGAGTGATTGGCTAAGTATAAAAAGGCTTCGGAAGATAAATCTACGTCAATTTTACTCAAATCAAAAATAATGGGCCACGTTGAAAACCCTATCTTGATTAAACTTTGGTAATATTTAACAGTTGATGAACAAAAAACCAAACATGCGAAATCTAGAGGTTTGGATATGCAATTATCGTTATTTTATTTATTTTCTGTATTTTTATAATTTTTAATTATTTTGGTAATAAATTAAACATATATCTTGTATATTGTAACTTGTCACATATTTAAATATTTACACTTACTTATGTTTTAATTAATTCATTAATTTTTGTTAAGTCATTTAGATATTATTGAGAGGAACAATAGGTATAAACAAGTCAGTTTCTTCATACAAAAAAAAGTAAGACAATAAAAATATTGCCCAAACTACGGGTAAATATGGGAAAATAGGGAGAAATGTTGGGGTAATACGCGAAAATACGAGCAATATTTGGGCAGGACGTGAAAATTTAGGGAAATACCTGATGGAAATATTTCCAAATTTTGGTAGGCGGTTTCCCCTTCATATGAAATAGATGACTAAAACTATATAACAGTTTGGGAAAGCAGAACAAAACAAGACCCGTGTCTTATCTTGATTTTTTATTAAAACCGACTTTTAAGAGACCATATTTCACACAAACATGTGATTTCACAGATTTCATGAATTTCACCTGTTTCAGATTTCACAGATTCTACAAAGATTTCTAAATGATTTTCGAGATTTCACTAATTTTGAAAAATAATTATTAGGTTATATGGAAAATTGCTGTATTCCTTTATAATTAAAAAACTAGTAGGTTCTTCAAAACGTGGGGAAAGAGTATTTTCAGTGTTTAATTATTAAATATAAATAAAAATAAATTTCCAAAATGGACATAAAAATATTTTCGATTTCTCTATCAAAATTTACCTTTTTAACACATTTAGTTAAGAATCTTGATAATTATTAAACATTAACATAACTTAAAAATAGTTGTCTAATCACATATTGGATTTTTTTGGATCAATTTGATCAATTGATAATTTGTAACAAAACTCAAAATTGTGGAAACATGATTTTACAAAGATTTCATGAATTTCATAGATAACAAATATTTCACTGCGCTGGTGCACCAGATTTCATGTCTGCTTTGCCCATCGGTTAACTTGAGTTAGTAAAAGAGATTGAACCTCCTTAGAAGCACGATTCCTTCTAGAGTAAGTAAGGGAGATGGGCTGGGCTCCTTTAGCTTTGGTTAGTTCAGAGAGCTATGTAAAAGATATTGAACCTTCTCAGTAGCACCAGGGCAGTCTAGAGTAGGTAAGGCTGGCATAATAGATCGACTATCCAAAATGGAGGATCCATCGCAGTTCGGATAGGATCGGCGGGAATTGTTATTACCCTGAGGTTATTTAAAATGCGAAATCTTCTCCCGCATATAACCCAAAATTAATGTAAAATATAGAGCGTCCCACTTGTGAAAAACGCGACCGTAACAAACTTAAAAGTTGTCGGCTGTTTATTTCAATTCCGAAAAATGATTTAAACCCCCCCAAACGCCGAACAACATCGCCGGATAAAAAAGGAACTCGCTCTTGTTTGCCGGGTCGTTACGGGGGGATTAACACCCCGCGCGGGCTAGGGGGACTTTTCGGCTTAACTTTTGCAGCCGCCGCCTCCCGTCGTATACCCGGAATAGAAATTAAGGTTATTTGCTCCTGTAAATGCCCGCCATTTGTTACGCCGACGGAGGCGGCGGTCTCGCTCTCGTAATTTTATTTATGATCCGAGGATTTAGGGGGGGAGGAGGGAGTCCGCTTGCGCGGGGGCGGTTGCGGCGGCCTGATAAATTAACCAAACAAAGCCCCCGGCAAATTTGGGTGCCCTCGGCAGCCCCCCCGCCGCTGCCTATTTATTAACGCGGGATAAGGGGCGGGGGGCAATTCCGAACCGGCACAAAATATAGGGTTGACTTAACAATTTATAACTTTCATAAAATCATACAGTTTTTGAAATCGTATTATTTTCCGAGTTATATAGCTTATCAAAATTTAGTAAAAGTTGTCGTTACAAAATAAAAGCGTTTCAGAAATCTGTCACTAGATGGCACTTTACCTAGATTGCCTTTTTTACAGAAAAGTGGTAATGAAGGCGACGTGCACTAAATTTTTCAATTTTTTTTTTAAAAAGTGAAAAATGACATAAGTCAATGCAATAACATGTTTAATTTAAGTAACATAAACACATTTAAAATTTTCAAAATGCCCACCTTTCATTTCTGAACAGTTTCTTATAATGGGTGTTTTTTTTCGATGTATAGAACTTTAAGTTGGCATTACTGTTCAAGATGGCGACCAATTTAACAGCTGTCAAGTGATTTATTCTCAGTTTGACTTGGCAATTCATCGTGAATAGGCTCACACCTGAACAACACTTGCAAATAGTGCAATTGTATTCCGAAAATAATGATTCTGTGCGGAATACGTATCGCGCACTACGTCCATTTTATCGTCGACAAAATCGTCCATCAGAGCAGTTAATTCGATTAACCATGGAACGTTTTCGCACCACGTTTACTCTTATTGATAACTCGCATCCCCAGGGACGCCGTACGGTGCGTACAGAAGAAGCTATTGCTGCTGTAGAGCGTAGCATTGAGGAAGACCCGAATGAGTCCATCCGCCATCGAGCACAGGAATTGAATCTATGTCCATCCACTTTATGGAAGATTTTGCGGAACAAAATCCAACTCGTGCAAGAATTGAAGCCAAACGATCATCAAGTAAGGCGTAGATTCGTCGAATGGGCCCAAAACGAGATTGCCGTTGTTCCCGATTTTCATGAGCGAATTTTGTTTAGCGATAAAGCGCACTTCTGGTCGAATGGCTACGTCAACAAACAAAACTGCTGCATTTGGAGCGAAACTAATCCTCAAGTGTATGTCGAAACACCGTTACATCCAGAAAAACTGACTGTTTGGAGCGCTTTATGGGCGGGTGGAATCATTGGTTCGTACTTCTTCAAAAACGATGATGGCCAGAACATTACAGTCAATGGTGATCGGTATAGAGCTATGATTATTAACTCTTTCATTCCTGAATTGAATAACCACGATGTCCAGGAGATGTGGTTTCAACAAGACGGCGCAACATGTCACACAGCTCGTGCCACAATCGATTTATTGAAGGACACGATTGGTGACCGCCTAATTTCACGTTTTGGACCTGTGAATTGGACTCCAAGATCTTGTGATTTAACACCGCTAGACTACTTTCTGTGGGGCTATGTAAAGTCATTGGTCTATGTAGATAAGCCACAAACGCCTGACCATTTGCAAGACAACATTCGCCGTGTTATTGCCGATATACGGCAACAAATTTTGGAAAAAGTCATCGAAAATTGAACATCCAGATTGGACTACATCCGCGCTAGCTGTGGCGGTCATATGCCAGAAATCATATTTAAAATGTAATGCCACAAGATTATCTTTCGGATAAATAAAATTTATTTCAATCGAATAATCCATCCTTGTTTTATTGCAACTTAAAGTTCTATACATAAAAAAAAGCACCTTTTACATGTTGTGGAAAAAATACGCCTAACCTATTTCTAATGATTTCGCAACCGTTTAATATTTTTTCTAGTAGATCATATCTGTTATAGGTGTTTCATAAAGAGTTTAAGTGCCCTCAAAAAAAGAAGTCCATCGGATTAAGGTCTGGTGAGTTAGGCGGCCAAGCTGGATGTCCGCCTCGACCAACCCATCGATGTTCAAATACCCGATTTAAATACCTTCGTACAGCCAATGCAAAATTGGGTGGAGCGCCATCTTGCATTAACCACATTTCTTGTCTCCCCTGCTTCCTCTTGGAGAAATCGAAAATCTAATATATTTCCCCATTAAGCGATCCGGTAAAGAAATGAGGTCCTATAATATTATCTCCTATAATCCCTGAGAAAACCGGAGCTGCTGTTTTCCTTCAATTTTTGCATATGGGTTTTCAATTTTGCTCTGATGCATATTTCGAAAATTTACAATGCCATCACTATTGAATGCAGCCTCATCACCGTACACCAAGCTTCTATTGGGAGAAGCCACGATATACGAGTAAAGCCGTCGTGCTTGATCTGATGCATATCGCGATATTCAGTATTTGAATATTCCTGATTCCGAATTGTGAAAATGACTTTTTTAAATTTCATTAAAGCCTCTTAGGCAAAAACACATTTACAGGTAAAATTCGAACCGACAATATTAGATTTGTGGCTAAACGGTAACACTAATCGAATTAAAACAAGAGTAAACAATTTTTTTGATGATTTGTGATTTCTGTTTAAGGCGATCGAAAAATAAAATTAAAAAAAAATGAATTTTGACAAACTACAACTCGGTAAAAATTTATGATTTCGAATTTTTGTTACATGACCTACTACCATTATATTACCACATTGAATCTTTCCTGCAAATTTCCTAACTCAATTTTCGAACACCCTGTAGTATGTTGATAAACTTATTCAATCATTCGTTTATTAACTAGAAATTGTAAAGTATCCAGTAAGCTTGGACTTCGTGGTCAAAGCTTTGTTTTATACACGGAAAATTAACGTCAGATCTGAAAAAAAAAGATTTTTTTTCATTTGGTGAGACGGGTGGTGGTAGTTCCGTTTCATATTTTTGATTTTAGTTGTAAGTACATATTTCTTTTCAAATATTAATTTATTTTTTCCTTTCTAAATTTTAAATATATTCCGCTTAACTAAATCAACCAGTGACTTCGTTTTTGACAAACTACCGTGTGTTACAAACTGTAACTTTAATTGACTACAAGCAAAATGAAAATTGAAGTGAAAATCCAATAAAACTGAAAAATGAATGGAAAAGTTGTTTGACTCTATTTTGAATTGTTTCGTTTTAATTTTCATAAATTTAAGGCGAAAAAAATATTTTTTGGAATAATTTTCTTTTATACACTCTGTATAATAGGTGATATCAATTTTGGAAAGTCGACGAAACGGCCTGAGACTCCTGTATTTCTAAAACGTTGAGGCTGTTATAAATGACAACCCTTTACGTTATACCTTGTAAATTTGGTACTCCCTGTATATAAAATCACATGATGTGTTAAAAATAGAAACAAATTGATATAAAATATGGTAATAAAAGGAACGTTTGTCACACCTACGCCATTAATGATTTACCCTTATTCTCGTTTTTGAAAAAACAAAAGGAGAATTGTGAAAGTAACAGCGACGCTCGCAGGATATTTAGCTCTCTGAGTAATTATTGTGGTAGAATGAACGACTTAATCGAACAACTTCCTATAAAGTCAAATATCTGAATTTTCCCCAAAAAAAAAATTTCGTCGACCGGCGAGGTCGGTCCCGCAATCAGCCTCGTGTGAAATTCGAAACGCCGGCCAAAAAAGGAAGGCATTTTAAAAGTATAACTTATTCAGCAAAAATACATAAAAGGGATAAACACCGTTATTAGCCAAAATATGCGGTTTGTATCAATTTGGCCGATCTGAAATGCAAAATAACAAGATGCCGAAGTCGTAAGGCCAGTGGCGTGCGACACTGGTGCTTTCTACGCGAGCTACTAGGTCTAGTTCTAGTATACATTTTCGTAAAAAAAATCGTTAACGAATATCCTAAGTATATACGAATAACACTGATTTCAAGAGTGTTTAATTGTTAAAATTCATTCTATTTCTTTCTATTAATAACTTCTTGTTTCTTTCGATCCTAGATCAATTCAAATGTAATACCAGTATTACACCGGTTGATCTGTAGCAATTAGAATTAGTGGGCGACTAGTACCGCCATAGTCAATAGAAGTCGTTTGTATTTATTTATATTGAAAATGTTCTTATATAAAGTGATGACAAAATTACCATGCGTTAACGGATGTCTTCAGCGATTGGCGATTGCAGATAACCTGGAAAAACAGGTTGGACAGCTTTGCGTTAACATCCGTATAATCAGCGCGAGAGTTTGGACGATACTGGGCTTAACAGGTATTTATTTTTTTCTTTCTTTAGAAATACGTTTTTTTTTTTTGTTATTTCCATTGTAAACTTTCTCACCAAATGTTTAACAATAATCGAGAACGAGATTCACTTGTTGGCCATCAGACAGGCTTTGCTTACTCTAAATTATTTAAGTCAAATAATATGAGCGAAGTTGAAAAATCACTCACTGTTTCGTGACATGACAATGTTGACTGTATACTGAATCTTAAAACTAATACATATGAGCCACTTCAAAATGACAAACTATAAAGAGATTCTATATTTGAGTGTGTTAACGTCCGAGTTAAAAAAACTATGTATACGCAAACAGGCATAAAAATGAAAAAAAATGGAAGATATGGAACACAATGAAATAGTGGCCACTATCAAGAATCAGATAATATCTTTTATCACTTGTTTGTATTCCTCTGGAGAATAAAAACAATGTTCCATAAACTGATTTTATTTTGGTCTTAAAATTTTTAAATGGCAAATTTGTGTATTTGGAATTAGTTTATATAAGCTTCGCTTTTAGCGTATTTAAGCTTCCTAGTTCGAAGCAAATTTGAAGAGCAAGTGGGATATCCATTATTATCTGAGTGGAGTGATAACAGATTTTAAGATTATGTAATAGTTATTTCGTAAAATTCTGAAGGTTGACTTTTGAGAGGCGCTTTACTAAATAAGCAGGTCCTTCCAAGTGAGCATATCATCTATGACCACGCCCAATAACTTCGCCGATTTCCCTTCCGAAATATTTACATTTGTTCAAAACTTTAGTGAATCAATTTTATCCTCATTTAAGTTTAGGTGATTGTAAATCTGTAAACCACAGCATCTATATGGTCAAAGAGATCCCCGTAATAGAACCCTGTGGGACTCCGTGCATTACCATTCATAGACTTGACATTTTATTATTGCAAAAAACTGGTTGCTTTCTATCAGAAAGATAAGATGATATTACATCAGGTGCAATGTGTTTCAATCCGTTAAAATCTAGTTTTTCTAGTAAAACTGGATGACTGACACAGACAAAAGCTTTGGAAAGATCACACAGCGTTAAAGTACTAAGCTTTTTTCCTTCAAAGCCCCCAACTATGCCAATTACTGTACGACATAGTGCTTGAATTTATCAAATCATTAGACTCGAAATTGCATTATTTTTTTCAAAACTTTCTAAACTATTGGGATATTTGAAACTGGCCGATATTTATTGGGATCAGACATTTCACTTTTTTGTGCATTAGCAAAAATTTAGATATGTTAAACTCCTGGATAATCTCCAGTAAGAAAACACCTATTTATTATGTCAGTCAATGGTAAAACTCAGCAGATGATTCTACTATTCAAACAATGAAAGTCTAGAGATTTTGAATTATTCAAGTACATTGGAACCTCCTGGACCTCAATTGAAGAAACCTGGTAAAATTTAAATCAATTTTAAGCAAGATTTCAAATATTTTATCCGCCATTGGGGTAAATAATATATTTTAAGACATACTTTTCATAAAGTTCATAGGCTTAAATTTCCTATTGTGGCCATGTCTTGGCTATAAAACTCTTGCTTGTCTCAATAAAAGGGTGAACGATAGTTTCACAGCTTAAATAAGTTTTGATTAGTTTTGGTTAGTAAGTATATCTATAATTTTGTTTCTTTTATTTTGACAATGTCCGACACAATTGCTTTGAATTTGTAATGGACAAAAATTGGACGTTAATCAGTCTAATTTAAGAGTTTTCGATTAAGGTATATAAACTTTATCTGTATTTGAATAGCCAGACTGTACATTAGTCTTCCTAGACAAGTCGTACTCTTAAATGTTGAAGGTTTATTAGTGCACAGTTGCTTCAAGTCTAATGCAATACATATTTTTAAAATAATTAGCCATATTCTTCTTTCTAGACGGCAGAGGGCTTACTTTAATGGCACCTAGTTCGACCTTGAAGCACGTGATATGCAAAGTATCTTGGGCCCTCTAATTGTTACTGTTTATGTAGCCGATTTTGCTTCTGTAATTGCCGAGTTTGCCGGTTGACGTTGATGTCGCTAGTGAATTTCACTAGATTAATGAACTTGCCACATCCCATAGTTTGATGGTAGTAATTGAATTGTTAATTGTTGGTAAGTAAGCATAAAACTCAGTTAATAAATAACGGATATTAATTTTCGGATTGATAACTTCGGCTTAAAATTATATGACACCGCTACAAATCTGGATCGATATATGGATCTGTTCCGACTTGATTTAAAATACTATATATGTGTCGGAGATCGTAAGGAATAATAAATAAGATAAACATCGGGTTAGACTTCTCGGACATCTTAAAACAATGCTTAAAACACATGAATAATCTAATCGGTTAATTGATTATTAAAGGGATTCAGAAATGATGGCTCAAAAGACCAAAGTGGGTCCCATGTGTCCACAATATTACGAATGAAAGAATTATGACTGTTTAGTCTAGATCGATAAATAGTTTTAGTCAAAAATTAACAATCCATAACAAATAACACCCAACCCGAAATATGGGAGTTAAACTTGGGCCTTGTGCTAGTTTGGTTCG
Organism: Cylas formicarius; assembly: GCF_029955315.1. NCBI lineage: Eukaryota > Metazoa > Arthropoda > Insecta > Coleoptera > Brentidae > Cylas > Cylas formicarius. The sequence goes on along the minus strand of NW_026844326.1, from coordinate 25,113,874 downwards.
ATCACAGCTTGGATAGCAGGGTCGTTTTTTGACATGCCGTGCGCTACGCGTCATTTTGCTTGAATCTCCATCAAATATTTAATGTTCAGATTAGGTTCTTAGTAAAACAAGCACTCCTAAATATTTGTCGGATAAATTGATCTATTGGTGCTCTACGCGCCATCATGATCTCCTTGGCGAATCTAAACATAGGACCACCCAGATCTTTTAGTTACAATGCCGCTAAAGTGTTCACCAAACCTCTATTAGTATTAAAAAAGCTCCCAATATATTTAGCTATACGTAAGAATGTAGTATGTTCTGTTTGATTATAGTTCTTCACTTTCTATCTAAATAGTAATATTTATCTTTCTATATTCTTATGTTTGCACCTACCAAATTCAATGTAACTTTTTTACTTACTCATTTATGTTAATGTCTTAATGATAATGAAAAAATAAGGGTACTACATTTAAGGGCATTTTCAAAGTTGGAATCAGTATTGCCAGTAATACATTTACCCACACACCTCACTAACTCTGTGGGAGTCACTCTGGTCAAATTTGGAACCGCGTTTCTGCATTCAAATTGAAAGTCTGTAGCCTGGCGTTCAGGCTGAAACTGGTAATAGTTTTGGTCCACCATACATACAGTTGTATATACATTAGACTCAAAATTGCATCATTTTTTTCAAAACTTTCGAAACTATTGGGATATTTGAAACTCATCGATAATTATTGGGATCAGACATTTCAATTTTTTGTGCATTAGCAAAAATTCAGATACGTTAAACTCCTAGATAAACTCCAGTAAGAAAACACCTATTTATGTCAGTCAATGGTAAAACTCAGCAGCAGCACTCTTTGATGAATTTACTATTATTATTAAACGTATATGAAGGACTTATTGGGAGTTACTTTGGTCAAATCTGGAACCAGATTTCTGCATCCAAATTGAAATTAACAAGTTTTTACGAGTCTCGAAGTCTGTAGCTTGGCGTTCAGGCTGATACTGGTAACAGTTTTGGTTCACCACGTGACGTATCCACGCCTCTGGAGACGTCACCGCCCGAATAACGTCTCTATTGCAGACGAGCGTTTATCCCCGCTCCCGGGGGTTATTGAAAAAATCCAAAAAGCCGTAATCACGGGTAAAATAACGGTGATTTCGAGCTGTGCTCCAAACGTGTATTGCTTTATTTAGCTGAGGGCCGCTTCGTATGAAGAATTGGGCTTCGGGCGTGGAGAAATTTTAATTCCCTCTCGTCGGAAGGAGTTTCAGCGATATCCGTCAGTTATTTTTGCAGTGTAAAACTAATATCTAATATTTGCATTGAAATTATATCACGTTTCCTAAGACAACGTTCATTTTAATGTTTTAGGTTATACAGGGAGCTTAGTAAATGTAAACATTGAAATTGGTATTTATTATATATAAATACATTGGACTATGCAGTGGCGTCGTTAAAGAGCACGGAGCTACTTTTTTTGCTCCCAAATATTTATTATGTGGATTTTCTTAATTGTTAAGTGAACCATTCTTTGGCGCCTCTTTAACTTTTGTAGTAGGAATTTCTGAAAACATGTTTATTAACCAAACTGAAATAATTTTTAATATTCATTGTTAACCTGGCAATTGCCGGAATGTTTTTTTTTAAACCTTTTCCTTTCATCGCCAATCTATAAATGCAAGCATAGTTCCACTGAGCTTGTATAATACCTAATTATATTTTATTTACTGTTCATCGTTATCTTTTCATTAAGTGCATACCTTTTTTTTTATTAAAGCCTGAAAACAGGGACATTGAACCTTTGAGGGTTAGCGCAGCTAATAAACAAAACCTTAACACACTGAAATCGTAAAAAATGCTAATAACATCTAATAAGAGTGTTTTAAGATTTGGTTTTGTTCGACTTCACTAGCTGTATTTATAGGTGGTCAATAAACGGCATCCATGTATTATTATTATTGTTATTATTTTTAGTATTATCATTTGATTTAATTATTAGTTAATTTCACTGGAAATTAATTGTTGCCTTTGATGGTATCCATAAATCTATTTTAGTATCGTTGCTATCATTAAACTTGACAGGATTGACAAATTTAAATCGAAATGATTTATATCTTTTTCTTCCGTTTGAAATACTAATTCTCAAAATATCCCATGATTTCATATTTTGGCATCGAATTTGAAGAAAGCGCCCTCTGGCGTGCGACATAATGCGTCTTTCCCTATAAGCGTCGGAGTCTCAATTTGTTTAATTGCGGGAATAACAGTTTTTTCCGCTTCCCTGGCCAATTAAGTAACAACCTCCCGTACAAATTACAACAATTAACGCAATAATCATTAGAATTACAATCGGAGTTTGTTATAAAATCGTGTCAATTAACGGCCGGAGCTAATTGTGCGTTGCGTACGGACTAAACGCGGCAGGTTGTATTTTTTTAGGCGATTTCAATGGTCCCGCGCTTTAATTACATACGTTTCGGTGTTAATTGCGCCTTCGGAGGTGTGAAAAAAGAATCACCTGCTCGAGCGGAGCTGACGAAATGTGCTTGTAAAATTGGCGGAAGTCACGTAACGCAGAGATGATGTCGTGTCCGTTGACATTGTATATCCTCAAGGAGAGTCGAGAAGCTGTAGATAAATAGTTGACCAACAGCATTCTGTACGCAAGCAAATACCGCTGCTCTATTTAGAAATTATCAATTTTTATAGGAAGGCAAAAAGACAGCCCTAAAATCCTTTTTAATAATTGTCAACGAGTTTACTTTTGTGTCCCTTTATAGCTTATATTGCATTTTTTTGTTCAATCTTTGTATTGAAGAGTTATCTTAAATCGTTAGTCACCACTAAATTATTTTGAATTATTTTTGGAAATTCATATAAAAATGAAAATATTTATTTTTATTGTAAGGTGCTATAGTACATGCATGTTTAATCTTATTTTTATTTTGTTGGAATTCATGTAAATAATATACCTAATTTTTTGTAAGTTTTATTTTGTTTTAAGTGTTTATTCTGGAAAGGCAATCTAAAAATTTGGCAGGCAGTTATTTCACTGGAAGAGGGATGGGGCATTTTCCGTATGAATGTTACAGGCAGATACACGTCAGCACTTAAAAAGACCTGGTCAAGGCAGACATCTCATAAGTACGCCAGTAGTTATGAGAGTTTCTGCTTTGAGACACAACGGTTTGGGACAGAGCTACACGACGCAAATAGAGTGGAGAATTTAAACCGATACTGTTCTTCGACGCCTAGCTGAATCTGATCTGAGTCCAAGGAAACCAACGCGACCACGATTTTTGATCCCAGAGCATAGTAGCGCGGGATTAAATTTTGCTAGAGAACACAATAGAGTTATAAGCGTTTAACGGATGACCCAGTGCACTTCCAAAACAAACAGATTAGTTGGTGAAGGGTCAGTTATGTTTTAAGAAGGAATCTCTTTAACTGCTCGTATTAACTTGGTGGTTAATAACAATGGCGTATGTAAGGGAGATCCTGCAAGAACATGAGATAACACTTGGCCTATACATTCGTGAAAAATTTTTTTCAGCAAGATAATGGTCGATGCCATGTTCGTGTTAATGGACTGCAACCAGCCCTGATCTTAACACATTGACATTGATGTTTGGGACATGATGTACAGGCGTTTTCAAGAGCTAACCCTCTTAACACATTAAATGGGCTTACTGAAGATATTGTATATAGAATAACTTGGTTCAAAAGGAGATAAGGCTCGTACTTATAAGTTATATGTTATATTTTTTTTAACTAAAGTTAGTACATTTTTTTTACTTTTTTTGTTTTTGTTTATTTAATTTTTTTTATCTTCGCTTGGAATTTTATCTATTGTTACACTTATTAAGTTAGAATAAGAATGTACTTAATTATAAATATTTGACGAGTATTATGAAATAAGAATTATTTTTGGAAATAAACGTAATTTATTTAGTGTAGCTATTTTTGTTTTTTGGACCCTCTCGTTGCGTATCATCAAAAAAATGACAGACGACTGGAATTCAATTAATAGTTATTGAGTTTGTTTATGTTGCCTTTTAAAGAAGAAAAAAAACAACTAACCTTATTTTGTAAGTAAAGCAATTATAACGATAATATGATTACAAACAAATAATAGTGATAATTAATAAAAATACAATACAATAAAAACAAAGTATATCTATATATATACAGATGCGAATGCACTTTTATTATTGTTTCTTCCATCTTATCCTTTTGTTCTTGTATGTCTCCAATATTTTACAACCCAGAATCCAGAGAATTGTTTTCAGTAGATCCTAGGGTAAAGTTTGAATGTGATACACTTCAAAAGTTTACAGTTAAGCATTCATAAAGAGACCAAGTTTTGAACCACAAAAAAAGAAATTTCTAAGGAAGTAGAAAATTGAAAACTAAATCGTTTGTGGTGTAATGTAAAATTTGTAAATGTAAATTTTTAAAAGCCTTGTCTAGGAATAACATAGGTCACAAAACTGTTATGCCAATCAAATCCACTGTCATCCTCACTTACACACATCCTCTCTGCTATTTTATCTCTTCCGAAAATATTATTTAAGTTTAGTTTATTAAGTAGTAAGTTTAATATTTTTCAAAGAAACTTCCACAGGCTACTGTAATACATTTACAAAACTTCTTCAGAAAACCTACGCTCACAGACCGATACCCTAATGCATGGTCACATCACCATCCGGCCCAAAGAGAGCTGTAAAGCTATCTCAGCCCGAGTCACTGAAAACAGAATTAAAACACCTTACCTCTGCTCTTCTCTCTAATAATTTCCCCATTAAAGATATTAAGCGTTCCATCAAAAAATACACGTCACCACAACCTTCCAATAGCAATGAGGCCGAAAGCAATCCTACACTTGCCACTGTGGGTCCTTCCTTGCATTCAAAACATTACTGACCACATATCAAAAGTTCTAAAGAAGTATGACGTCCAAAGCAGATTTACCGCTTGTCCAAAAATCTCTCAACATCTTCGGTCCGTCAAAGACAAAATTCCATTTGAGATGCCAGGAATTTACAGCATTCCATGGATATGCGGCAAAGAATACATTGGAGAGACTGGACGAAAAATATCAATTACGCTCAAAGAATACGAAGGAACCTTACGACTAAGACAAATAAACTCATCAGCTGTTGCCGAACACAGTCATGAAACCGGACATAAAATTTTATTCCATAAAACTAAAATTCTTCAATGTAATCAGTTCTTCTACCAACTAAAAATCCGAGAGTCTATAGAAATCTATAAACAACCTAACAATATTAACCGCGACTCAGGGTCTTTACCTGTCACCAATTTGGGAATCAGTCATCCGAGACAGTGTTTATGCCCCTCATTAGCGCTCCCTCAAATAATATATAAGCAGGTACACAGGAAAATACGAGCCAGTTTCTGTCACGCTCTGAAGAAGCCAACAGGATGATTGGCGAAACGTCAGCAATTTCGACTCAGCAAAAACCGACGCAGGAGGAATCCAGAAGTTTTGTAAAAGGTTATTATCAAAATCATGTTTTTTTATATTTTTATCTTTTTACTTCTAGATTTTTTCGTATCTAAAGGGAAGTCATCTACTCTTATCCAGGTTTCTCAAAACTTTTATAGCAAATAATAATATTCCGAAAAAGTATCCCGGATTCAAAAGTGTTATAAAAATTGATATAAGCTTCACCGCACGACTTGTATAACGTGAACTGGATTCTTGGGTGTAGCAATGGAGCGAAGATAAACCAGAACTTCTTACGGCAACGTCGCCTCTATGTTAATCTACCTACACTTTATCGATCCTTAGACCAGTGACGTCGTTAAAAACTTGCGAAAAATTTTCTAAACGTATAGCTGAAAGAATTCGGCAAAGTTAAAACTAAAAGAGGTAACATTTGCGAACATTTAAAACAACTTTGCCCACTTACGAGACGCTTAAGTACAGAACAACGTCCGTAACGGTCACAAACGGAACCGATAATATTCGAGTCCAGTCCTGTGAGACTTACCTGAATGGAGCAGCGTTTACAACTTAATCAATAATTGATTAGGGCCGTAAAGAACAGTTTCAGCTGGGCGAAATGTATATGCAAAGAGCCGTAATTACACGCAGTAAACACGAAAGCCAGTTCGATTGCATTTCCTCGTAAATTTAAAGCTTAAGCGTTAAATACGGCAACAGCTCGGTCCCGGTCGAAAAAAAGAAGACAAAAAAAAAACGGAGGCCTTATTAATTTTATCCTTTCGATTCGATTATGCGCGACGTACGAGGTTAGCGCCAAAATTTCCCGGCCCGACATAGATGCAGCTCTAGTATCACGATAAAACTTTGTCTTATTTTAAATATATATCTTAGTAGGCTGCGAAAAAAAAATTGAAGTCTTGGGTCAAATAGTTTTTTATTGACAGCGTCTTAAACAAGACGTATCCGAAAAAATGTCGCAAATAACGCAAATTGAGTATAGAGCAGTCATAAAGTTTTTGACAAAAGAAGGGTTAGCACCTAAAATTAGAAAGGCTGGTGTGTACGGCCAAAGTTCTCCTTCGTATTCTGTAGCGAAAGAATGGGCAAAACGTTTTCGAATGGGGTAGGAGTCCCTTGAAGATGATCCAAGAACTGGTCGACCAGTGGAGGTCATAACGGAAGATATTGTTGCGATTGTGGAAGAGGTGGTATTGAGTGATCGACGATTAAAGGTCAAGGAAATCTCAGAAATTACTAAGCTTTCTGATACAAGTGTTCGTGGAATGCTGCATGATGGGTTCCTAAATACCTTTCGGCTATTCAAAAACAACGCCGTGTCGAGTATGCGCGGTCTTTTTTGGAACTCTGTGGGTCGGAACCGAAGCCTGCGATAGAAACTATTGTGACGGGAGATGAAACTATGGTTCTCTATTATGACCCTCTATCGAAAAAAGAATCAATGGAGTGGCGTCGTAAGGGTGAAGCACCTCCAAGAAAATTCAGAGTCTGCCAGTCAACAAAAAGGGTGATGGCCACGATCTTTTGGGATTGCGAAGGAATTCTTTTGATAGATTTTAAAGAAACTGATACCACTGTCAATGGTAAATATTACGCAACATTATTACGTAAATTGCGAGATTGCGTACGTGTAAAACGTCGAGGAAAACTGACCAGAGGCGTGCGTCTTTTGCACGATAATGCACCTGTCCATACTGCTGGTGCTGCACAAGCTGCCATTTTAGAATGTGGGTTCCAACAGATAGATCATCCTCCCTATAGTCCAGATACGGTCCCAAGGGACTATTATTTCTTTGGATATTTGAAAAAGGACTTACGTGGACGGCGGTTTAACGACGAAGTTGAGTTAAAAGAGGCTGTTTTAGCTCATTTTGCAGACAATCCAAAAGAATATATTTTTTAAACGGATTGAGTTGTTAATAAAGAGATGTAATAAGTGTATTGAAGTTAAGGGGGATTATAATGAAAAATAATAAAAAATTGTTTCTCTACTTTGCTTCTTTCACATTCAGGCCGGGAAATTTTGGCGCTGCCCTCGTAGTTCAAACAATAACGCATTTTAATTGGATGGGTTAGAACCGCTTCCTGAATTATTTTTATAAAATTTTATCGCGTCTCTGGTCGTTTTTCGGCTTAATTACCTATATAATGTCCAGTCATATTTTTAGAAGCGGTAAATGTAATTGAAGTATCTAGCCTTTAATTATTTTTTTAATGCACAGTTTAATTAAATACCTTTAAACAAGTTCTATTAAATTATATTCTTAATAAAATGATGTAAAACGTAGTTTTTTTTTAATGAAACCTTAGCTTTATTAAATAGACAATTTTATTACAATCCTAACGAGATAGCAGGATACGATTATTTTGATTTTTTTTTGTAATTCGCATTTTAATTAACGTTGTTAATTTAGTTGTCTACGAAAAAAAGATTATTACATAAAATAAAACGTTGCCAATATAGTCACTATGGTGACAAACAAAGACCAATATTGTATTGTTCTTAAAGTTGGTTATTTCATAATTTTTTAGAAAAACGCGATACTCTGGTGCAATAAAAATGCAGTAATACCTGCTGAGGATTACTTTAGCAGATATTTTGACCATTGTGAGCCACTATTGCCAACTTTGAACTTCTATGGTGGTCAAAAAAGAAAAATGAGAAAATCAAACCCAAACTTTTCACTAGAGAAATGACAGAAGAAGCAAAACAAACAAAATCAACATATATAAGTTGTTTTTACATCCTGATCATGATTTTACATTTTTATGATGGCAATGATAAAAAACGAGGAAGACCACAGTTTTTGCAAATTTTTTTTCGACGATCGTTTAGTAGGCACTTTCTTCAAAATGATTTTGAAGGTATGTTGGACAAATTAAATTTACACAGTCGACAAAATTTACAACTAATTCAGTTTTAAAAAGATGCAAAAATGTGTAACGTTCAATATTTTTAAAAAAACAGGCTCAGCGTTGTACCATGGACAAGTTATTAGATGTTTTTGCTGCATGTCAAAATATCTGTGTGACTATTTATTTGGTTACTAAGGAAACCAATTCTAAGGCACTCTACACTTGGAGAAGTCCAGAAAGAACATTTAAAAAATGTAGTTTTTACGTCATTTTCTTAAGAATTCAATTTCCTTAAACCTTTGTATTTATCATTTTATGCTACAATCAATATTCAATTGTCAAATCTTAAAAAACCAAAAAATGATATTTTACATGGTCATCGAACATACCAGCACCTTTTGATTTTACCACTTTTATATTGACCAGCATTTTCTCAGTTTTATTCAGCCTCGAACCTCACGTAGCTTAAAATAGGTCCAAAAACAGCAACTTCAATATTTAGGGGTGTTAGTTTGAACTAACCAACCATAGGATTTCATAGGATTTAATGGATTTCAGATTTGGCTGATAATAATAATGTTACCAATTTGACTGATTTTCAAAAGTCTTCGAAATCAGACAAATTCGTATATTAAAAAATTGTTTAATTGAAAATATATAAAAAATACCGTTTTCCTCAAAAATTTTTTTTCTTTCTCTTTGGATTTAGAAAACTTTTTTTTTAATTTTATAATTTGTTGATAAAAAAAGTACAGTGAAAGCCGGAAATAACTTTGAATCATCAGGTTGAGTGGATACTGCAAAATACCCATTTAAATTAATAAGAGTATTTGTCCAAATTGGATCCAGTCCAACAAAATGTTACGTCTACAAAAGGACTTAAATACACATTTATTTATTTTACAAATATTTTAGGGATTTCACAAGATTTGACACATCAGATTTCTCGCGATATATTTATGCCGAACTTAACGACTTTGGATAATACTATGGCGCCAGCAAGTAAGAAAAGTATTTCTTATTTTCCAGGTTTTTTTTTTGAAGTCTCTCATAAAATCAATGGATAACCCATACCCTGATCAGATAAAATGTCTCAATAAAAAAATCGCCTTAATCGCGACCAATAAGTAGTAAATTATGCGAGAGGCTAATGAAAATTTCGAGAAACACTTAAACTGATTATTAAATAAGCGACCGAGGACGTAACCGCAGGGGCATTTATGTCTCCAGCGGCGCGCGTGACTTCATACGGCAAATTTGCGGTTTACAAAAAGTGATCCGATTTTTTTTTACCGGTACGCCTTAAGAGTAAACCCTTAAGGCCTTTCAAGCCCATCGTTTTTCTTTATTTCGCTGGAAATAAATGGAAACAGGATTTGCGGTTCAGGTTTAGAATAGTCTTCGAAATATTAGAAGCTTTTTTTGAAGCGACGCATATGATTTCTTCAGATATTTAATTTAAAAGAAATTATAGAAAAGTAACAAGTAAATATTGTGATCCACCATTTCATCTCCTGCATGAATAAAAAAAGGAAACTACCGTACTCGCCGTTTTCTCTTTCTTTTAGCTCTCTGAGTGCAGCCAATATCAAAATCACGTCCCAACAATATGAGAATCAGTGTTAAGAGTCAAACGCTGCCTTTTATCTTTCAAATTATTGTCAGTCTTGTTTTTTACATTAGTAAAAAATACAATACAATCAACATTCAATATGATTAAAAATTAAACCTATACAAAGTTCAGGCCTTATAATACCTTAATCCTGCTTTTTGCTCGGTGGTCGAGAATTAACTGCTAGTGCCAAAATGTTTAACTATCTTGTACGTGTTTACTCAAACTTTGACATGCTACCCCTCCCCGTGGACATGCTAAGCTTTTAATGCAGCTTCTGTGCCGACTTCACAAAGGGATGAACGGCCTTTTGAAACATAGACGCCGTAAGCGATGAAAAGCTACCGCATTCAAGGACACTCCCTAAAGAATGTTGCATTCGAGCAAATAATTTTTTTCTGAAACCATGCAGTGCGCCATAATAATCAATGTCGTCATCGCGTCTTGACAGTCCCCGAAAGTAGGATTTCAACATGGATTTTTTGAAATATCCCGAGCAACTTGTGATTTGAAAACCCTGTGGTGTATAATCGAAAAAATGTCTGAAATAAATGTTATTGCACTATATATATATATATATATATATATATTTATATATATATATATATATATATATATATATATATATATATATATATATATATATATATATATATATATATATATATATATATATATATATATATATATATATATATATATATATATATATATATATATATATATATATATATATATATATATATATATATATATATATATATATATATATATATATATATATATATATATATGTATATATATATATATATATATATATATATATATATATATATATATATATATATATATATATATATATATATATATATATATATACACTTCGAGTGTTCGAAGTGTTTTCGGAGCGCGAGCATTGAAGATGCCAAGTGAGATTTTGGCGAAACGTCTGCAGGATTCCAGTCGGATGCAAGATTTGCAGGATTCCAGTCGGATGCAGGATTCCAGTCGGAGTTCAACGAGCGAACGGATGATATCCCGGAATATAGTGTCATCATATATATATATATATATATATATATATATATATATATATATATATATATATATATATATATATATATATATATATATATATATATATATATATATATATATATATATATATATATATATATATATATATATATATATATATATTTATAGACCCTTGCACAAGCGATTTTTTATTTTTAGAATACTTCCCGACCCCTCAGCCCCCCCATTTTTAATAGGTTCCGTCACGGGTCAAAGCTGCATATATGTGCCAAATATGAAGTCGATTACTTCAAATTTCGGACAATTATTGTGTTTCATAGCAAGGTCCAAAAAACAGTCGAAAATCGCGAAAAAAAGACGGATACCGGCGTCGGATCAGGGCCATTTCTTATAAGCTTATGTGTCTCGTAAAGGGTTAAAAAGAAGGCAAATCTTAATTTTGTAGCTCCAACGCACATATGGGAATTTTCCTCAAAAGCTGGCCAGAAGTCAGAAACTTCAACTTAAAAATATTGAGCTAAATCCATTACATTTCAGTAATCTAGTTACCAGGCTATTATAAATAAACAAACTTTTGTTTTGATTCGCGTTGCTACGCGCCATATTGTTACTGAAACTTGAAAGTTTATTTATTTGTATTCATTTAATCAGCGAAAGTTGGTGATTGAAAAATAATAAAATTATAGTATGAATCCTATTGCTAGTAGTAAGAACAAGCATATAATTATTGTTATCTACGCAATTATTATCATCTATGAATTGTTTCTTCTTAAAATACATAAATGTTTCGTTTTCTTTGGACAAAAAGTACATTTCCCCGAGTTTCCCCATCTTCAAATTAGCATAGAACTCTTATTTAATATGTCCTGAAAAAGACATATTTTCTTATTTATGCAATAATTTGCGATCTTAATGGGTATCTATTTTTTAAGAAGTGCTCTCAGTGCTGGTATATATTTTTAATTTTGGTAAAATTTACTATTGCAGTTTTTTTGAACATGCAAAATTCAAAAATGCTAATGGCAACGTTGCCAGATTTACAGCTTTTTGAGAAGAAATATTTATATCCTAGACTATTAAGTGTTTTTTGACTAATGGATGACATATAGCATACATGACAGTCTAAAACCTGTGTTTGCTCTGTGACATTTAAAAAATTTGTGACATAGAAAGTTATTAAGTATCTAATCAGATTTTTTTTATAATAGACCAAGAATTATGAGATATGTTTTTGTACTAGATTTTCATAGACGCAACTGTACAAATTTCAATAGTCCATAAAAAGACTTGTCATAAAAAGTTCTGCTTTTTTATTGCCATAAGTAATAAGATTATACTTGCGAAATTCTTAATACTCAAAGTATTCAAATATCAATATCTCATCTTCGTTTTTACCCCTTTTCTCTAAAATATTTATGATTATCTTTTTGTAATATTGTTTTTGTAATTACATATACATTATCATAATTCAAGGTTAAAATTAGAACTGTTTTATGTTTTTCTTCAATAATACACATTGTTGGTGTTGTTAAAATAACTTTTAATAACTGTCACTGAAAAATAAATGAATTACGTAAAAATGTGAACAAGTAAGAAACTAAATTAAAAATGTTCTAACGTCATTCTAAAAAAAAATTATTAATTAGTATTTAATTTAGGTACGACTTTTCGACCACAATGTATATTTTTACGTGTAGCGGAATAATAGTGTAAAGCACTGTATTATCATTAAAATTTTGATCAAATTCGCCTGTGTGCAACGGTTCGAAAGTTATTCAGGAAAAACTAAAAGACGAGAACGGAGAACGGACAGACAAAAAAATTTTTTTTGACGGTGATCATTTCTCAAAATTCGATTTCATCGATTTTCGAAAGTAACAAGAATGCATAATATCCAGAGGCACACAGCCGAGGAGGTGAAAAGAATGCTGGAGATCCTCATCGCGAGAGGCTTTTCTTGAATAATAAAATTATAAGAAGCCCCCACTCTGGCCTCGCACGACACTGTCGAATTTTCCGAGTATATGCAAAATTATACGGGACGTTCGACTGTGAAAAATCTTTGATCGCGCTCGTTGCGTCAGTTCCGCTTTTTATTTTCTCAACGCGCTGCCGCGAAGTATTTTCCTGCCGATTACCCTAATTGGACCATGTTTTATTCATGGCAGGACAGTTGATAAACCGCGTGCTCGCATTGCTTACGTAACCGCGAACAGATATCTAATAAACCCAGAGGCTCTTACTGGAAACAGTCCCCTTGCCGAAACACTCCAGTCTCCGTGACCTAGCAGACATTCAATATAGCCAGGCCGTTCATATAAATTCGAATGAATTGGCGATCCAATTTGGGCAAGATGCGTTGGATTTAACAGATAAGAGAGCGGAATATGATAAACATAATCAATTCGTCTTGGGATATAGAATTTCGGCGAACGCGAATATGAAAGGGCAACGGAAAATGCGGGTCCGCTGAATTATTGGACGCAGAGAAGGACTCTGTTGTAGAACGCAAAACTTTGTGTTTTTTCAGGGTTTGGTACAATAATGGAGAATTTGGAAATATCGGAGAATTTAAAATAAGCCTAAAATATGATCGAAGTGCATTTTCGGCTTATGAAGCAAAATAAGTACTTTACAAGAACAAAAATATTTTCGATATTTTATTTTGAGATCAACTTATGTGTACGTGCAGAGCTGATTCATTTCTAATTTTGACTTATTTTGGCTCACAATTTGAATATTCTGCATATATTCCTAAACCAACAATATATACTGCGTTAATATATGTATATGTATGTATAAAAAATATATTAATAATATATTTATATCCTGGAATTTTTAAAAATTCTTAAATTTTAATTGCGAATGAAAATGAATGATTAAAAAATTAAACATGCAAGAACATATTATTTATTAAAATATTTATTTATATGTTTATTTAAAAAGGATAATTTTGTTTAATTTAGTATCGAACAAAAGAAGCAAATTTTCACTAATACCACTAGAGCTCCAATTATGTATGGATTTAATTGGACCTCGTGTGATATCGGTAAGAAAATTACCCACCAACAGTTTTTGTTGACGGATTTCCATAGCAACGCATATTTCTATCAAAAAAAATCTAGCATAACTCGCTGTTCGGTACCGCCGAGGAATAGATTTCCACTAAAATTCATCCGTTGCCATGGTGATCTGTCAAAAAACACGTTTTAATTAATAAATCCGATCTGAAGTCTAGCTCAGCAATCCAAAAACAATTGATAACACAAAATAAATTAGTAATTCTGTAGATAAAGCAATTGCAAATACTTTTTCTAACATGTACGTATTCGTAAATAATAGAATGCGTACGTATGTTCTTAACAACAGAAACTAACCAAAATTAACCAAATACTTGCTTATTTGTAAACAACGCAGAAAGTCTACAGCAACAACGCTCTGACAGGTCTGTTCTCGTGATTACTAATTCGGATTTGAATGGAGAGTTATCTGCAGAATTCTATGCGCATTAACGTCTTGTGCTTAGCTTAGCTTGGCAGTTTCAATATTATCAACAAATCTTTTGGATCTTGGAACGACTATACAAAGCAAAAACAACACGAATACATTCACTATTAGGTATTTCACTTCACCTCGAAATCGGTCAAAATAACATCAGAAAAGTCGCTTAGAACATTATTCGCATGAATCAAACAAATTATCAACTCTTCTCTTTTATAAATACGAAATAAAAACATCTTTCATAACAAAACCTCTGCACATACATAGGAATAGTGAACCATAAAGTTGGTTTGGCTTATATGCAACTGCTCCATATATGCAAGGCAATATTGTATTAAAAGATATCTAAATAATATTTTTTTTATTAGGGAAAGGGTAACGATTATCAGCCCAACTGGTCATCGAAGATCATTTTAAAATTTGCCTATATATCTTTGAAAAATATATTTTTTATTAGTTTTTGGTAGATTCAGATTTTTGCATTAGTCGAAACCGGTCAGATGTGGGTTGTAATTTTCTCTTAAATGTGCAAAATATCCTAACTCGCACTAGATCTAAAATTTTTGTTTATATCTGAGGGCCCGACTCTGGCAAGTTACGATTATACGGTCCCGGGTCCCGAATGTTTTGATTTATTCAATATCTGGAGCGGTCTTCAGCGAAGATATATTGCCCAGATAAGATTCCGTTTCCACTGGGGAACAGTCCATAATACATATGCTTCGAGATATGTACAGAAGACAACAAGGATTTATTGGATTAGATGGGAAACCCGGGCCTCTGAATTAAAACTTTCGTTCTGCTTCGTCGTCTAGTAATTTTGCGTCGGCCTTTTCTGTAGAAAGATCAGTTTTTTTTTTTCATTAATGCTATGAAGACGACAGAGAGATACTTTAACATGAAGGTGTGCTTCACCTCCACGGTTTTACATTGCAGGTATTAAACACTCCTTATTTAGGTCCCTAAAGGTGGACAACCTATTTAGGCATCTTTTCAATCAGATTAACGCAAACGATCCAAAAACGCTAATAATTATTTCCGGCATTTCTGAGTATGTCCATACAGTCTGCCATAGAAATTGAAACACCAAGTATATAATGTTGGATTGGTTGATGCACGCATGCATTTACTTTACAAAGATGAAGAATTCGCTTAAAGCTGTGCATTCAAATGACATGTATCGTCAATTGAGTGAATTTGATCGAGGTAAGAATACCAAAGTGGTTAATTTATATTCTTCGAGAGTATTATAAAAAAAGTAACATTCAACATTTGTTTTTTAAGTTAAGCGGCGAGCAGAAGAAACATTTTCCGCAAATAGAATAGACATAAAAAAATGTGACAGTCACTTACTCTAGAAAGATCAATGTTGACTATTAAATAGGTGATGACGAAATCAAGTATACTAACAAAATTATTCTGAAAATACACTCCAAGTATATTGTAAGAACATTGGGTGTCATAATAAGGAATACAAGAAATTCTTGGTCATGTAATGTAAATATTGGTCTCTCTTGGACTGGTGCAGTATGCATTAAAAATAGTGATTGCATCGACTGCAGTTGATGTTGATCAAATTGAAAAAGTTTTTGCGATGCCTATATAATCGTCGAAGAAGCACAAAATATGCTATTTGCTTTCCCTGGAACCTATAATTCTTTCGGGATCATAAAAAAATCCCATTAGAAACCGAAGATCTTAAATTTGCAAATGAAGGAAGAAACTTACATGGCTAATTTATGTAAAAAGACTTATTATATCCTTTAAAATATGCATATGGACATATATTGATTTTTTAAAAAGAAATGTGTTCAGTACTGAGTAGAAAAAACGGAATATACTGACCCTAGTTATCCTCTTTCGAATCTGTGGCAGTAAATTTCACCTTCTTAATTACTTTGGCCGAAACAAAGAACACCATTCGACAAAAGGAGAGAACCGCCCGAAATCAATTCTTATTCAAATAGGTCAAGTACTAGCCGGTGACTGATTGACCTTCCCTATATATCAACTCAGATGAAACTCTATGAGTTAATACGCCACTGCGAATGTAACTATGACCATATAAGGCATTACGCTGTGACAGAGCATTTGATTGGTTGCGCGATTTCACAGCATACTACGATCCCACAACAGCACGTACGATCTTTTTCATCGCCTTGGTCAACACATGAAGCAAAAGCAAAATCGGCGTCGTATGGTTTCGTCGTTTGTTATATGAGTAGATTTATAAACATCAAATTCAAAAGATTGTGGTTTGAGAAAATTCGCTTGTATATTTAAAGAAATATTTTAAAAAATTTATTAATTTAAAATTATTTTAACTGTTTCAATTTTTACTAGTATTTCTTATGTAGATTATGAAAAATTTTTACTCAAATAACTGAACTGTTCTAGCTATAATGCGAGTAAACTATACAATAAGTTCCATTAATATTTTGGTTGCATATGTGCCCAAAACAAATTATTATTCTCGATATAATGAAGTTTAGACTCTTATTATTATAGCTTGTTGCTTTATTGTTATTGCAATATTCGAAAAATGGTTAGTGTTGAGTAACTGAGATCAAAATCTTAGGTTTTAGAGACATAAGTGCATTAATAAATTAGTTTTCATTGGTTTTAAGTAATTTAAGTAAATAAAGCAGTTTCGACAGGTGAACCTCGATGAAAGATGAAAACTTCATTATTAATATTCTTTATACGCAGCAGTATCAAATTAATCTTGATTAATTACATAAATTTTAATGTAAAGTTTTGTTTAAGGCACTGAATTGCCTGCAGTTTACAGTAAACGATAGATAACTAGTTTCTTAATGCGAGAGAGTAATAAAATGTAAATTTGCAATAACAGGTATCATTAAACAGGGTGGACAACTTTAAGATTAT
Organism: Cylas formicarius; assembly: GCF_029955315.1. Lineage (NCBI taxonomy): Eukaryota > Metazoa > Arthropoda > Insecta > Coleoptera > Brentidae > Cylas > Cylas formicarius. The sequence continues at coordinate 25,096,498 of NW_026844326.1, read as the reverse complement.
ATCATAAAGTTCAGATAAATTGGCACACATTGGAATCGTTCTTAAATTAGGGCCACATTAATTTGCACATAATAAAATGATGAATTTCGTAAATAAATGTTATGTGACAGCGGTGATACTACAAGTAGTTGATCAGAATAAAGAATAAATCTTCATGATTATAATGATAAAAATGGACATATAATTGAGATATAAATTATTCAAAAATTAAATAATTAAAAACTTATAAAGAAGTAAGGATAGTATGAAAATATATAAATAAAGCAATGGGGTTTAAATCTCAGTGATATGGCGGAAGGCGATGTACTGTTATATTTTGTTTTGAAGCGATTTCCTCGACAACAATTTCGTATAAAGAGATTTATTGAAATTAATAATCCGTAATACAGCATATCTCTGTGAAATTGCTTTTAAGCCAATGAATAAGATCATTTTACTTTCCAAGAAGACATTTTTTGAGATTTGTTTGTTTGAGTGGTAGTGGTATCCATGGCATATCCAGAAAGAATTAGATCTAGCATTTACTGGAAGTAGTCTTCAAAAACATCTTGGCACATTTGCGTTTTTCCCTAAGCTACCAAGCGTCCTTATTTTAAATAGAAGCGGTATATTTTTAATCGGTTCTCTTACAATTCGAAATATTTTTATACCCCATACCCAAATTCAATCGGTTTTGCAGATATGACAAAAATCTAAAGTAATCAATGATTTAATCAATAAACTAGAATTTCAAATTAAGTTTATGCCACATCAATAATAATAATTATATTAATTATAATAACAATAACGTTCCAAGTGTGTGAATTATTTCATACAGTATATGCAAATAAACCTGAAATTATAAAATCAACTGTCTGCAGAAGAAGAATTTTGGCAAAATATATAAGTATAAGCCATTCGGGGTATATCTCCTGCAGGAATTGTCTGAAATTTTCTGGTCGTGTTTGTTTTTTTTAGTTTCGATGAGACTTTTTGCTTGAATGGCATTGTTCATCGACACAATTGCGCCGAAGATCCCCATTGGATGATTAGATGATTTATAACCGCATATGATTTCAGCAAGATTTGGAACCTCCCATTATACCCTAAATGTAATACGACCAAAAACATAGTGCATTTATTGCTTTGACGTTTTAAGTATTCTACAGTACCCTCGCAGGGCAGTGGTAAAACCCATCCCAACAGATGTTTATTCTGCATTAAGTAAGTCTTGATTGAGATGGACTGTAACGAGTATTTGTAGAAAGCATTAATGCTGCGGGGTATTTTCGAATATAAGTACAAGCGTTTATTTTAACATCACGTGATATGTATCGTGTATATTACGAAGGTATTTGACTTTGAGCCTTCATCTTCTCTTTCTCTTTATCAGCCCAACGACATCCACTCCTGGATATAGGCCTCCCCTGTTCTTTTCCACTCTTCTCTGTCTCTCTACTGCCTCTCTAATATCGTCCATCCATCTTCTGGGGGGTCGCCCGACACTTCTTTTATGCAGTCTCGGTCTCCACTGCATAATATATTTTGTCCAACGACTGCCGTCCTGTCTAGGAACATGCCCTGCCCAAGTCCACTTCATTGCAGTTACTCGTGCTATTACATTCTCCACTTTCGTCTGTCGTCTGATCTCTTCATTTCTCGTGTGGTCCCGAAGGCTGACGCCGAGCATGAGTCTTTCCATTGCCCTTCGCGTTGTTCGGAGTTTGTTAGCATCTCTGGAATTGAGGGTTATTGTCTCTAGTTCGTATGTGAGAATCGGGAGAATGCAACTGTTAAAAACCTTGGACTTTTTAATGGTGAAAGCCTACCGGTAGCGGCCTAAGTCATAGGGACTCTTCTTTGAATTTCGGCAGGCTGGTTATCTATCCCTAGTTTTATTTGGTGACCCAGGTAGACACATTCTTCAACCCTCTCTATCATCTGACCACGTATTTGGATTTGTGTGAGGATTTTGGTCTTCGTTAAGTTCATTGTTAGATCTACCATTCCCGAAGCAGTTCTGAGTTCTAAGAGCATTTCCTGCAACTCACCTAAGTCACTGCTGATAAGCACAATATCATCCACAAAACGGAGATGATTTAGACATAGCTTATCAATCCCAAGACCTTTGTGGTTCAAGTTGAGCTGCAGTGCCATTGTGAAAAGCTTCGGGAAATAGTGTCTCCCTGTCTCACCCCTCTCCCGAGAGAAATCAACCCAGTTGATAAGTTTTCTCCGATGATCCTTCCAGTAAGTACGTATTTACGTATATGATTCTCGATCTTTGACCCTGTGAGGCTGTTTTCATTGGATAGTTCAAAGGGTAAGGGTAAAAGGGTGTACTCCATTTATCTTACAGGTAAGTTTGAAAATAATCAATTGTCGAATAACAACATTCTTCTTATTGCTATTTATGTCTTCTAAATTGTTCTTCGATTTGTAAACAACGACAGTCTTTTTTAAGACTATGGATTATATTCGCGGTAAATAAAGCTACGTCATAAGAATACAGATTAATGTTAATTAGAATCTTGCAATTAAACATTTTTTGAAGGTTCCTGTTTTTTAACACTGTAAAATGTGGAGACCGTGAAACGAAGCAGATGTTCCCTGTTAGAAGAAGACATGAAAACAATGCCGACGAAGACGAAGTGAAGATGGTAGTCAAAGCTAATGACAATTTAGAAGACGAACTACCTCAGCAAATAAAAAACGGATCAAATTGTCTTCGGATGCTAAACAAATTGTTTTCAATGTTTAGGATTTATTTAAAAATTCAGAAGGGGGAGTAGGAGCAGCAGTAAAAACAAGTGGCATGACCAAAGTTCCGAAGGTAACTGTAAGAAAAAAACAACACGCAGATCTAATTAGGTGTATAATCTACGACGCTTACAAAGTGAATAGTGTTTTAACACTGGAAGCACTACATTAAAAATTAGTGACAGACTTAAACATTAGCTGAGCAAAGAGCCGTTGCGTACTTTTTTTAAGAAAATGGAAGCAATCTCTGGAATTATTAAAAATATAACATTTTAATAAAGACTACAAAAGATTACCCCGTATCATTGTATATTTAACCCGATTGAAATGATTTCGTCTTAGTTGAAAGCGCATATAAGAAGAAATAACACCGCACCAAATTTTAGTGATAGTATCATAGTAATTCGGCAAGAGGTAGCTAAAATATCAATACAAAGCTGATCTAACTATGAAAAACGAGTAATAAAAGAAGAAAATATTTATCGGGAACGATTAGTGGCGGAGTTGATCATTGAACTAAATGACGACACTAGGGATAGTGACGATTTTTTAAGTTATTGATTATTATTATTATATTTAATATTTGTATATTATTGTGGAAATTTTATGCACATGTCAAGAATTGCTCGACGAAAAAATTGAAAACATACTGATATCCCGTTTGTTATTGCGGATTGATAAATTCCTAGGACAATCCTGGAATGGTTACGGGTAAGAGTCTGGTCGGCAGGGTGTTCTTTAAGGGGCTGCCGCTTTGGAGTAATAAACAGTGAGCAAAGTTAATCACAATCAAAGTTAAGTTGTAAAAGCACTATATTTCTGGTGCAAGTATACCTGTATCAAATGTTCCCAAATGAACTGGGAATTTGCAAACCACTTAGGGCAGGACTATAATTTCCGCATACATTAAAATAAGTACCTTTTTACTTTTATTTTTAAATAGTTTTTATTGTTAATATAAGTTTTTCAGTTCGTTAAAATCATTAATTATGTCGCTGACAAAGTAACTTTGTGTTTATTGATTAAATTGATTATATCATTAATTATTTTCGATTTTTGCCAGACTTGCAAAAAATGAAAAATACTTTAAATTTTAAAATTAGAAAAAAGAAAATTTGGTAACTTAGGGAAAAAACATATATTTGACAACGTCGCTTATGTGACTCTTGTATCCAGCCTAATTAGAAACCCCCGTATACTAATTTTTATAAATTTAAGTCTAGAAACAAGAAACGAACTATTAAACAAAAAGTGAACAACCGTTTTCCAATATAACGCCCCACCACTCCCCGCAGCAAAACGGACCCTCAAATAATCCCAAATCCGATCGACGTATATTCGAATCGGATTTTAACGCTAAAGCCGACGCAGAACGGCAGGGCGCCGCGACGCAATTCACAATTTGCTGGAACGGGCAATTGAATCGCTTTCAATTGTTAACCTGATTTACGGGTGTAGTTAGGTTCGGGTGCCCCGATTGGTCAGGTCCGCCATTACGGTCGCGAACATTGGCAACAAATCAACGACGTTCGACTGTTAATTCGGGACCTTTATCAATTTGTAACGATTACCTTTAGTAGCGTGTCATTAGTCGGGCGTAATAGTTTTGGCGGATTATGCTTGGATTTGTCGACTATTCCGATGGTCAGACGACTTTTTGCGTTTATTCTCTAGCATGCGTTAATTTTCTAACTACGCCGACCAATCAGAACGCGACGGCTAGTTGAGATCATGGCGCCAAATTTAAATTGATTCTGTCACTCGGTACGTACACTGGCACATTATTATTGTAACACTTGATTGTGATCCTGCGATAATATTTTATATATCAAATCAATTATAAACCATATTACTCATATTTTATGACACATTCGTACTATTATTAGGAAACTTGATTGTGATAGTGCGATTATTTTTTTTTATGAATAAACATTAATTTATTATAAATAATTAAAATTGACAATAAACCATATTTCTCATATTTGATGACACCTACATACGTCCATTGGCACAGCACTGTTTAGGTATTTTTTTGACACATTATTATTGGAAAACTTGATTGTGATCGTGCTATTATTTTTTATGAATAAACATTAATTTATTATTAATTAATAATTAATTAATTAGTATTAAAATAAATGATAAACCAGATTTTTCATGGTTTATGACACCTGATCTTTTGATTTTTACGGAACGGATAGTCGAATCCTTAAAGAGACAATCGATCGATTTTCTAACAAAACCATTAAGCTTAGTCATTAGCAAGTGTATACGTGACTTGGTTTTCCTTCTCAGCTAAAATTAGTAGTCAACTTTTCTTTATTTGTCTAATGCCAAATAGCATTTAATGTAATGAATTATGAATTTTTTAGGATAACCTAGTTTTTTCAAATAGCACCCTAGTGGGAAGAAAAACTTTTTGAAACCGGTAGTTTTTTTGCAATATTCTGACACCAAAATTTTCAAAATCCGTTAAAAAATAGATAAGTAATACATTTTAAGTAAATACATTTTTATAAAAACAAAATGTTACTTAGGTGACTTTGCTTCTATTCATAATCGAGTCGGCATGATTGAAAATTCTGACAGTTTGTACATTTTTCTCTGATTATCGTTTTTGTCGTGTTATCGATTTGGATTATCATGGAAATCAATAATCAATTTACAAAAATCTCAACAGGCCCGTGCATCGTATGCAGCACGATATGCGGGACATCGTAATACTTTGATTTTTCTAAAAATGTATTTACTTATCTAGTTTTTTCCTTCCTGTGAGCTTATTTTTAACGGATTTTAAAAATTTTGCTGATATTTGAAAAAACTGGGTTATCCTAAAAAATTAACAGTATTTTTTAAATCGCTATCTCAAGCCGTTTAAAAGTTATAGAGTGTTCCCACTTTCTTGTGTCGCCCGGTATATCAATCAATCAAGTTTCTGATTGATTAAGAAGAGACTCCTTATCGATTTTAAAAATAAACATTTATATTCGCTTCAAAGAATACAGGTCAACGGTGAAGTACCTGTACCTGTGATCTGACTAATGCTGTGAGCTGTTGATACTTTATTGAATAAATTGACATTTTATTGTGTACGGAGAGGCTCATTGGAATTAATGGACGGATATGAGATGTGGTAGTTGATAACACTGTCTCGCCTTATTACCGCCTTAGCGGAGTGCCTCAGGGCTCGGTACTGGGACCGGCACTGTTTCTGATATTTACAAATTATTTATCTATGTCAATGGGTGGTGGTATCTTATTCGCCGATGACACAACTTTGATATCAAGCTCGAGAAACCGCTGATCTAGCTGAGCAAAGTCAAAGAAAATTAGATATAATGGTTCTCTGCCTGCAAAATATTTTTTTGTTATAAGGTTTCTCCTCTCTAATTTGAATTTATCGTGAATCTTCAATTATTCTTCGGCTTTGATCTTCTCTTGTTCCTTAGTTCATCATAAATCGTGTGAATTGTAATTTTTTGTGGAAATTATTGAAAGAAATAACTTCCACAAAAAATTACAATTCACGCTTGAAATTGATAATCGCAATATTATTAACTTTTTAGACTTATCCCTATATCGTGCTCTTATTGCGACACTGTGTATATAGGACAAACAAACCAGTATTTCAAAAATAGAATAAACGGACATAAGTATGACAAAAAAATAAATACCCATTGTGACAACACCAAACACACATTCAATTTTGAAAAAGTTAAAATGCTACTAACAGAACCTAACACCAAAAAAATAGAACTTTATGAAGAAATCCAAAAAAACAAAAAAACAATTAATTACAAAGCCGATGATAAAGGCCTTAACAAAATATATCATTCAATTTTAAACTAACAAAATTAAATTATCCAATATATTTGCTAATAAAAAACATCCGTACCTGTTTTGCATGTCTACGGCAATTAGGTTTGGTTTTAGATGGAAAGTGTCGAAAGTTTTCTTCTCAAAAGCTTCCATACAATATTTGAGATAAGCGGTTGATTGGTTTCATTTAAGATGAGGTCTGATTCCAGATTCTCAATTTTAATATATCTGAAACAATGTTGCAAACATTAGTAAAGAGGGCCTATGTCCAAACTAATCGGATCGTTTTTAATTATTCTATGAAGTAAAAGGTATTAAGTACGAAAATATCAGTTGTCCCTTTAATATAGAAGCTAGATATTTTGCTATTGAATAGGTTGAAATACTAATGGTCCCAACAATATTCTAATTCCAATTTTAATTAATTTGTTTTTATTGATTCGCATTTATATTACGGTCTCATTGTATTTTTGCAATTTTACTGATATTGAGTAGGAGCTGTATTTACAGAGTCTCTGTGTTCAGGTATAAAACGCGCGCTAAGAACCCCGAAACCCCGTTTGCGTCCCCTTAAAAAAAAATTAAAAAGCACCGACGCGGGCAAACAGGGCTCCCGACCCAACACCGTCGCTACTCACCCCCGGTACCCTGACGTCGCAGCCACCGAAAACTTTAACCAAAGCGCCGAATATAATGTGGCGTCAAATTGAGAAGGGCGCCCGCGCCCCCCTTGCACCCCACCGAGCCTGAGATATCACTCCCACGGGGCTCGTTCAGCCGCCCGGCTCTATTATTATTGTATGGAGCAAATCAAAAGGTCGGCTCAGTTAGAGTGGCTTAATACCGAAAATAAATCATTGGCAAATAAAAACCTCCCTCCGTCTCGGGGGGGTCTAAGCTCGCCCCCACCTCGCCGCCGTCTGCGGTGGTAAATAGCTTGTTGTTGATGTTCCGGAGATTCGGATTTGATTGGATTATAAGAGGGTGTAAAGTTAATAACGGATTATTGGATTCCGTCGCGTTGTTGTGGGGAGAGAGTCGGTTTCACGGCGGATGGTTTTGAGCGCGTTTCCTTTTTTTGCCGCAGGTGGCGCTGGCAGCAGCGGCGAGGCCGATTCCGAGTCCGCGGCCTCTAAACGCAGGAGGAGCAGGACGAACTTCAACAGCTGGCAGCTGGAGGAATTGGAGAGGGCTTTCCTGACGAGCCACTACCCGGACGTGTTTATGAGGGAGGCTCTGGCGATGAGGCTGGAGCTCAAGGAGAGCCGTGTGGCTGTGAGTTGAAATAATTACGACTTATAGGATAGCTCTAATTGCTCGGAATAAACAAAAAGTAATACTTGTTGTCGTTGGGAAGGACGTTATATAGAAGCATTTCAACATGTCAGTAACATTCTAAGCTGACTTTATTTCACTGGATAACAGTGATCTCCGAGCAGCTCAGTGATGCAAGGAAGGTTTGTTTTATAAGTAAATATTTTCATTATGGGGCGGGCGTGGTATTATATTAATTAATAAGTATTAATGCCTCTTTGTGCGTTAAAATAAAAACAAAAAAATCAATCAGCAATCGTAGTTATTTTAAGTTAATTTTAATAAAAGTCGGGTAAGTGGATAAAACCACAAGAACAAATAAAATAGTAAAAATGAACTAGGTTATAACCAAAACAAATCAATTCACTTAAACATGAACAAATAAACCTATAAACACTATCAATAAAACAACAAGACAGATGCAAAAAAATTACAGAGTCAAAAACATTAAAAGCTTAAAATATAAATGACTTTCTATTTATCAATCTTCATAAAAGCTTCAAACTCGTTGAGTCTGTATAATGTGTTGCTAAAAAGTAGTTTTCTTTCAAATTTTACTTCAAACTATTTGTTGATGCACAACAGTCTTAATTGATTTAGTGGTAGGTTAAATAACTAACAACCAAAATGCAAAGGATATTTGTTGTAGAACTCATGATGACTCTTAAAAAGACCTATCTATCAAGAAATATTGATAAATGTGATTTATAGTACCTCTTGTCCTTAGCATATCAAAATTTACTGCTACAAATTTAGGATCTACGCTATCGAAGGGACGCGTAAAGTCAAAAAATAGAACCATTGTCCATACAATTAAAAAGTTAGGTTTAGGGGTTATGTCGTCGCTAGCACTTTCTGTCGAATAGCCTCTTCTAAATCCGTGCCTTTTCGAATATTTAAGAAAAAATGCTTAAAAGTGTAATGGGTCTGTAATTTTCCAGATTCTCACGTACTCCTTTCCTAAAACATGGTGCAATTTCTGTTTGTCTAAGCATTTGAGGGAAATTCCCTGTTCATCCGAGCTATTTGAGATAAATAATATATTTTTATTTGTCATATCAATAGTTACAGTACAAAAAATGCGATCAGATCAATGCAATAGTTAGAAGACATTCCAAAAAAAGATTTGCACAAACTAAAGCATTGTGGCACAACCCAACTATAGAATGATCAAAACTATGAAAACAAAAAAAAAAAACAATAAGTAAGCAAAGTAAAAGGCGAAGGAACGCACTGTTCTATAGAGGAAGAAGTGCTGAAAAAGATTTATGACCCAATACTGGATGTCGTTGCACCAAGAAGAAGAATCAGAACAAACAAAGAACTCCACGAACTGTATAAAGACCCCAATATAGTCAAAGAATTCAATTATAGAAGACTACTTAGAATACAGGCCCGAACCTGTTAAAGGCGGATAGTACAATCAACCCAAACCCATATAGCATTGTAAACTATTAATATACCTGGTGCTATAAGGATGGACAGAAACTGCCTCAGATATTCAGATTCCAGGTGCCTTAGGGTTTGATGTTCAAATGAAAAGTAAGTTTTACACATTCCGTTTACATTTATGTTTACAGACTTATGAGATTGGTTATTGTTAATGTCGGCGCAAAATTTTAAATACCTTTGAATCTCCTCGAAATTAGTAACACTAGACTGAAAGGTTTCGATAACTGTCTCTTGCGTGTTGATATTGCTCTGTTGCATCCTTGTCAGGATATCGTGAAAAACACTTTTTTGGTCGTAATTGTTGTTTGAGATTATAATTTACAAAAAAAATTGCGACATTAAGTGGTGCGCCCAAAGAAAATAAAACAATGGTCGAAGAAAAAAACTTTAAATTAGAAACAGTAAAATAAAAAATGAAAAACGAAGAAGAAATTTACACAGAAATTGTTGACAGGCCAGAAAATGAAGACAGATAGCCTTGGGTGTGGAAAAAATAAAAAGTTATTAAGATTATTGGATCAAATCCTAGAGTCAACGAAATTAGTTTCCAAAATATGGCAAAAGTATTTAAGTTTAGATAATACAATACATTCCGGTGTCAACTAACGTTTGTCTACGAGAGAGTTGGTTCATCAGGCAGCCATTTTACAAAAAAATATTTTTTTGACTGACCTTAAGTTTAGTTCTGATGTTGTTGTATTGAAATTATCGCTTTGAGTTTTCAACTTTATACCATTTAAAAGAAAGGTGGGCCCCGACAATTCGCGAATGTGCTTACAATCAATTTCAATGTTCCTCAATTATCCGAGGGAAACTAGGCGTGCGAGCTGACGCGAACAAGCCGGGCTAGCCACTACACGCCACCGAGACGTTTACGTTGCCAATATAACGCCCCTAAATTACCATGTTAATTACGAGAGCGTGTAAGCCAGGGGCGGCATTTGGCGTCAGTTACAAAGAACGAATTGTCAATCTGTTGAAAAAAATTACTCTAACTGGAAAGCCGTTAGATTTCCACCGACGAACAATGGCGAGCTGGAAATTGAACCAAGAAACCCGTCATCGATCGGGTCCACATTTTAGAACAAATTTTCAAGTTAAAATCTCAGTTTCGACCCTGCACGATGATGGCGTGCTTACCGGCAATAGAATGATACAGGTCGGACTGACGGTATGGATAATTTTCATTAATTTTCGCGTCGGCTGATGTCTTGTTTTCGCCTGTTTTATCCAGATAAAGGCCTCTTTAAAGGAAACAGCAACGAAAGTAATGGAAGAGGACTTATTTTTGCGGTAGTAGCGAATTAGCTTAGAGAATGTGCAACAGCCATATGTCGAAGTCTAAGTTTTTTATTTTTGCGTTATAAGTATGTTCCAAGTATTTTCTTCACCAACAAACTATTTCATCGCTTCATTGGCTTTCATTTTGCAGTTTGGCTTTGTCCAGAAAAAATACATGTCCTTCAAAGTTTCCCATAACTGGTCTTCCTGGACCTTTTTTACAACAATTTTATGCTCTTCCTCCCAGAGGTTCTAACATTCTTATTTTGACCCAAAGAGGTGCGTTTTTATTTAATTTTGAAATTTTCGCCATTTTAAAAAATAAACAAAAACATGTTCTTTTTATTTAAAATAAGACTTTCGTTCATACTTACTCTTATCTTACATGTAACAAAATAGTTATGAACTACGTTATAACATAAAAACTATAAGGGGAAAGAAAAGTATTAATAAACTAAATATCATCAATTCAATTTTATTTGAATAATTCTGAAATTGAACTTGCTGATTCCTTCGGAAGTTTTAATAAAATTGTGGACCTGTAGGAACAATCCATATGTGGAAAAAGAGAAAGAAGGGAAGAGAGAAAAAATATAAATAATTTGTAAAGTTTTCGGACACTGGGCCTTTTTTTGTTATTTCGACCAAGGAGTAACTGAACTCCTCTGGCACAGAAATATCAGGAAAAAAACTAAATCCTTGATATATGAAACAATGGTTTAGAGTATCATGACATACGCAGCAGATCATAAACAAAAACAAATCGAAAAAAAATTCTGACCACCAAAAAGATGTTTTGGAGAAGATATTGTGGACTGACCAGAATGAAGAAATACGAAGAATACTCTTCCACGTATTCATTTACGTATATGTTGAAAGGACATCATCCGTGCGCTTGTTGAACTCCGACTGGAATCCTGCAGACGTTTCCTTCAATGCTCACAGAATTCCAGTCGGAGTTCAACAAGCGAACGCACGATATCCTAGATATTTGCTCAGTCTCATTTTCTGACATATAAGGTCCCGAAGTGCACCGTTTTTAAGATATGGGTTATGGTTTATAAAAATTTAAAATAGTATATTATGCAGCAAGTGCGATAAACTACATTTGAGTTACGAGTTTATTTAGCACGAGCGGAGCGCAACGCAGCGTGTGTTGATTAAACTAGTGACTTAAAAAGTTTACCAAACATGTTGCATACTATACTTTTTCTAAGACCGTTAGTTTTTGGCTACATTTTCGCAAAACAACACGAATACATTCGCTGACATGACCGTCAGAATTGACAAACGTCAAAATTCAAAGCGTTGGAAATATCTCCGAAAACATGCGATTGCTCCCAAACCCAAATCCCGGAAATGTCCGAAGTGGCTTGTATCAGTGGGACAAGAAGCTCACGTGGGAAAGTGACCCTTCCCGCACTCTAGATCGGCATATAATTTATCCGATTTTGTTGAAACTTTGAATATTTAAGGGTAAGAATGTTAATTTAGCTGTAGATAGGTCCATATTATTGAGTCACTCAGTGGTGTCCCGGGGGACACCTTAGCAAAAAATATTTAAAAAAAGAACATGCTCAACTGACAGGTTTTTTTCAACATTGATCAATTTTAAATAAAATTTTTTGGTTTTTGAAAACCACTGAAATGATTCCACACGATTTTTTTGTGATTTGGAGACACATTTTCGTTTTTTTTTTTTACTTAACCAGATATGAAGAAAATTCCTTTTTAATTGCTTGATATAAAAAACATACAAATTTTAATAAACAATAAAACCAATTAAGCCACAAAAAACAGGTGCAATAAAGTCGAGAAACTGACATGGAAAAGAAACCCGGAAAGTTGAATTTTTAATTGCCTCATCTGTTGCTAAGATGCCCACCAGAACACCACTGAACTCGATAATAATAATAATAATAATAATAATAATAATAATAATAATAATAATAATAATAGACTTTAGACTTTAGACTTTAGACTTTATTGGCCATTAAATACATTACAAGAACAACAAATGGCAAGTCACAATATCAAACACATTCTAATAACATTCATAGAGAGCAACATAATTATCAGATAGACAAACACCAAACATTGAAACAAAAATTAGGTAAAAAAAAAGTAAATAAATAAATAAATAAATTCCCAATTAGTATTATGGAGACACTCGTGACGCAACACGGATGTACTCATCTGCAGTATAGAATGCGTTCTCCAATAGAAATTGTTTTATTATATTACAATGGCAGATCCTTGACAACGGTTGGTAGAACATTGTAGTAATTAATGTACAATTTATTTAACTCGGATGTGCGCAGCCTAGAATGGCCCTGGACAATTAATTCAGATCCCCTGGTGTAGTGATTGTGGCGATCACAGTGCTTAGGCATGTCGTTCTTTAGCTCATGTATGAGAGTGACTGTATAGTAAATAAATAGTGATGGTAAGGTCAAAATATTAAGCTTTCAGCGAGCAAGAGTTCAAGTTTTTCTACAAATATAGAAAAATTGCCTCTAGAGCCAGAGCGATAAACATTGATTAAAATAAGATTAAGCACTGGTATCTCCACACCACAAAACTCTGCGTGAAGATCCAGACAATATTTACTCAGATTAAGACTGCTACAGGCAATATTATTTTTAACATATATAGCAGTTCCTCCTCTGGAGGTACTGAGACGACAATAATATCCAACTAATTTATAATTGTGAACCTTAATAATATTAAGCAACTCCTCACCATTTACAAAATGTTCACAGAAACATACAATGTCAAAACCAATAGAATTTAGATATTCAGTAAACACATCGACTTTACTTAGGAGACCCTGCACATTGTAGCTCAAGATATTAATGCTGTTCCTACCTCCATCGGTAGTCTTGGGTCGGGATTCTCCCTCACTAGACGTCTCTCTGTTGATACTGGAATAATAATAATAATAATAATAATAATAATAATAACAATAATAATAATAATAATAATAATAATAATAATAATAATAATAATAATAATAAATACATTTATTGATGTGCCAAATATTATTACACTACATAATATTAGATGGTACTAATTTTAAGGCACACAAAAGGCCTAATAAAACGCGGACATCTAGCAAAGCCAGACACTGTTCAAGCCTCAATGTGATGTAAACCAAATTACCCTAAGAACAAGAAAAAAAGTATCAAATAAACAAAATTAAATATGTAACACAGAGTTCATAATAGATTAATCATTAAATATAGTTTTCAATAAACAGAGAAGTCGTGGGACAAAGGAGAAGGCGGTTTAGGCAGAAATTAGTGAGTTCCAAGAAGATATTTTGTATACCGGTTTTGTTAAATCGAAAAGACTTAAATTATTTATTGTATGTGCAATGCTATGAAAAAATGATCTCTTAAACATTTATTTTCGAGATTGTGGTATTCTTAATATAAAATGTTTTTTTAGGTAAATCATCTGTACAAAAAGTGATTTTCTTAAAAATATATTCAACCGATTTATACTTAATCAATTTAAAATACAATGTAGCACGGTGTAACTTAAACCCATTGCACATGCAAAGCCAATCCGAACCAGCCGAGTATGGAGGAATATGATCCTATCGGCGAACTCTATAAACAAGCCGCAAACGTGGATTTTGTATTTTCTGGATACGATATTGGTCAGCAACGTCCAGGCAGGTTGCGTACACACCACAACAATGATTGAACTGTGACAGAACGATGGATTCACAAAGAAGTTTCTTTGTAACAATTGGAATAAAATATCTATGACTATATTAACTTTAAATTAACATAAGATCTAAGAGTCTAAAATCAATCCTAAACTTTTCGATGTATCCGAGTATAGTATAGGAGTGTCATTAGCTTTTATGATCATTTCACCAACACTTAGTTAGCTGCAGCAGGTGCAATTCTATAAAAGTTCTTTAAATCAGTGTTAATTTTAGTTTCAGGCGGCGCCATTTAATGACCTTGAAAAAAAAGTCAATCTGAGTGTCGTCAGCATATAGATTGTATACAACAAGAGACCCAATATAATAATAATAATAATAATAATAATATACTTTATTTTCATACGACTTACAATGTAAGTATACGATAATGTCAAAATACACAACCAATAAAGATACCCAGCTTTTTTAAAATAACACGTAGAGTTATAAAAAACAAACACAAGTTGAAATGCACAAACGTTGGTTAAAACACGAGTTAACAAGTGCACGCTTGCACAGAATAGAATGCCTTCTGGATAAGCAATCGTTCCACCTCAGCCTTAAACTGACCTCAGCCCGAAATCCGTCTCATCCCAGGTTATAATTTATTAAAAAGTTTTATAGGAAGGACGATTGAGCTATTTTGCTACCGAACTTAATTTATGTTTCGGAATATCTAGGTTGTAATTCTGATTAAAACTATAATGTTCATTGGTTGCACGCGTACATATATACTCATTATAATTAGATTTAACCATCGTTACCGAATTCAGTATGTATAGACTGGAAAATGTGAAAATTTGCGTTTCAATAAATATATTCCTGCAGGAATAATGTTTCAATTTAAAGTGCATTGTACGAATAATCCTTTTTTTTTTACCCCAAGCAGTAATAGCATAATTTAAACAGGACTGAATAGACGAATAATAATATAGCAATAAAAGACTATAATCGACCCAAATGACAAAACAGAGTGTGCATAATTTTTTGAGACCAAGAAAGACCAGAATCGAAATAAACTCCCAGAAATTTCGCAACCCGCCTCTCCTCGATCGTTTTATTATTACACTTAACTAAGATGCTCTTATCTGTGATTCTTGGTGATAAATGAATCAATTCATAGACGCAGACATAGATGCGGCTCCAGTATCAAATAGTTTTTTATTGATAGCATTTTAAACAAGACGTGTCCCCAAAAATGTCGCAAATAACGCAAATTGAGTTAAGGGCAATCATAAAGTTTTTGACAAAAGAAGGGTTAGCACCTAAAATTATTAAAGTGTGTACGGCCAAAGCTCTCCTTCGTATTCTGTAGTGAAAGAATGGGCAAAACGTTTTCGAATGGGGCAGGAGTCCCTTGAAGATGATTCAAGAACTGGTCGACCAGTGGAGGTCATAACGGAAGATATTGTTGCGATTGTGGAAGAGGTGGTATTGAGTGATCGATGTTGAAAGCTCAAGGAAATCTCACAAATTACTAAGCTTTCTGATACAAGTGTTCGTTGAATCCTGCATGATGGGTTCGTAAAAACCTTTCGGCTATTGAAAAACAACGCCGTGTCGAGTGTGCGCGGTCTTTTTTGGAACTCCGTGGGCCGGAACCGAAGCCTGTGATAGAAACTATTGTGACAGGAGATGAAACTATGCTGCTCTATTATGACCCTCTATCGAAAAAAGAATCAATGGAGTGGCGTCGTAAGTGTGAAGCACCTTGAAGAAAATTCAGAGTCTGCCAGTCAACAAAAAGGGTGATGGTCACGATCTTTTGGGATTGTGAAGAAATTCTTTTGATAGATTTTAAAGAAACTAATACCACTGTCAATGGTAAATATTACGCAACATTATTACATAAATTGCGAGACTGAATACGTGTAAAATGTGGAGAAAAATTGACCAGAGGTGTGCGTCTTTTGCACGATAATGCACATGTCCATACTGCTGGTGTTGCACAAGCTGCCATTTTAGAGTGTGGGTTTCAACAGATAGATCATCCTACCTCCAGACATGGCCTCCAGCGACTATTATTTGTTTGGATATTTGAAAAAGAACTTACGTGGACGGCGGTTTAACGACGAAGTTGAGTTAAAAGAGGCTGTTTTAGCTCATTTTGCAGACAAACCAAAATAATATTTTTTTAAAGGGATTAGGTGTTAATAAAAAGATGTAATAAGTGTATTGGAAGTTAAGGGGGATTATATTGAAAAATAATAAAAAATTGTTACTCAAGTTTGTTTCTTTCATATTCAGGCAGGAAATTTTGGCGCTGTCCTCGTATGTTTAAATGAACTCTTAGTCCTAAAAATTACCCTTTCTGTTTGTATAACTTACAAAATATAAATAAACATAAGTTGTATTTGATTATTCATTTTTTGAAAGAGGCTGGAGTGGAAAAAATTAGTTTATATTGTTAATACTATCGTCGTGTTTCTCTCTTGCTTCGAGGACGGCGGATAGGTGGCAACGTCGGAAACAAATGACATACGAGCGAGCGCGCGCAGCCGTCAAGAAACGATTATTAACCCGCGTGGAAACACTTCGCGAAGGCAATTTTCACCGGGATAGTGTTACGGAGGCAATTTATTATCGTTAATATCGCCCGCTTTATATTCAATATACAATAAATATGGGAACAAATTGAGTCGGACGGCGGCGCGGCGCTTATCGTGGTAGCCGACGCGAAACGAGTCTGCGACGAAGAAACCAATAAGATGTTAATCGAAGTGGGCGCTGCCGCGCTCGCAATAAAGCAAATTCTCCATTTATTTTACCAATAAACTACGGTCCGCGAGCGGAACCGGTTTTGCCGTTTTCGGGTTTGGAGACACGCGGTCGCCGCCGCCGACCCGAATTTTGCCGTTTCGGCTTGTACCGGGTGGCCAATTATGAAGGGCAATAGGCCCTACTTCGAAAACTAATTGCCGCAAAGACTTGGTGTGAAAAAACTTGCGACTAAAGCCACTGACTAAAGCCATCTAAAGGAGAGCGCAGAAATTATTGATTCAATTGCCATTGTTACTATGGCAATGTATTTATTTATCTTTATAATATTTTAATTGGCTGTAATTTTTTTGTTTTGAGGGTTAGTAGCCCAGTTTTTTCCAAGTGACGTATAATACAAAACACTATCAATTTTCTGACATTAAGCCTACAAAAAGTGCAGAACAATGTAAAACCGAGGATGCAGTTTTATTTGGATTTTTTAAATAATGAGAATAATACTTTTTTGAAAAACATTTTATGGACTGATGAAAGTTCTTTCACTACAAGATCGGGTTGTACTCGATAAAAAAAAAATACGTACACAGAACTCGTGGAACTTCGGCAACGAATTTCAGAGGCAATCAATCAGTTAAGGGACAATCCGGAAAAGTTTCTAAATACAAGACATCATACAATTAGAGTGTACGAGAAATGTGTTCAGAAAAATGGTGGTCACAAACAGCAGTATTTAGAATAGTTTTTTGTTTTACTCTAATTTATAAATAATTATTATTGTTGCAGTCAGTCACACCAATCTTTGAAATTATATAAAAATTTCCATTTTAAATATAATGTGTTGTAATAAAAGTGGTATAGTTGAAATTAATAATAAATACATTTTCTTCATATTGATGTCGCTAAACGCCCTCTATCGACGATACAAGCAATTGAAATCAATTCGCTCGGGGCAAAGGCTCCAAGATTGACAAAATGTGTTCAGTCATTTTAGGTTTATTTCCGAAAGTGTTCGGACACATCTCCCACCACTTTCCCTTTGGAGGTAGGCCAATTATCTGTAATTTGAGTAATACTGTTTCTCAAAAAACAGGATTTAAAATTCCAAAATGCGATTGCGCCCCCTGGCTGCCGTTCTAGAAATTGAAAAAAAAAATTCTAACATTTTCTCATGGCATAAGTTTTTTCAGCCCACTGAAATTACTATTGGAAATACCTAAAGGCTGGTTCGTAATATTGAGCAAAGTATGTCTCAGTTGTAATTGCTCATTAATGTAATCCGAGTTGTTAACATTTAGTTCTTGAAATTGTTATTTTTCTATATCTCAAACTGATTTCGAAATGTCGCCATAAAAACTCAATTTTTTATAGTGAAGGTAATCGTTTGTTAAATTATATCAATTTGTTACGTAACAAACAGTTCAATCTTTATTGAGGGCCTTAGAATCGGTAGATTACCTTTTAAAGCGTCTACATCTTTGTACACTCGGTATACTCGGTCGCTCGCTTTACAATTTGAGAACCACGCCATTTCCGATAGCGACGTAATTAATTTGAGTTGAGGAAAAGTCGGCAACAATGCCCCGTTATTAAAAAACTGTTAGTCCGAATCCCGACGTTTTTTGTCGTTAAAATCTGGCCGCCCTCCCCCGATCCCTTTTAGGTGGCCGGTAATGAAGTTATTTCGAACCCGCGTATACGTCACTAGGTAGCCGTAATACGAAAATAATTGGCGCTTACGCGTCGAGAAAAAATCGCCGTATTAATAATACTAATACGGGCGGACGGAACGGAATAATAACGAAATAATAAGTCATTTAAAATCCATTTTCGTACAAGCGCGAGCACGGAAAATCGTGATAAAAATGTAAATTAAATCCCGCGCGAGCTTTGCGCGACGTTCGCCGCGCCGCCGCTAGGGCGCGCTTGATTAAAGTTTAACCACAGAATACGCAGAAGCAAAACAATGCCACCTTTGATCTCAACGGACCAATTTGCCGACATTATTGTTGGTTGTTACACTGCAATAAAGTAAATAAAATATTCATACTCACCAGTTGTGCTGCAAATACACTGAAAAACTATTTGTATGTACAATTATTTTTATTTAATAAATAATTATAATTAGTTAGATGGTACATTGTCAGATTATTAAAAATTACCCAAAATAAAAAACATGTTTAAAGAACATAATAATTTTCTTAGCATAGCACGTGGACAAGTCACATTAAATTGAAACGGTAATTATTTACTCATTTTATCAATGAAAAATATATCGTTGTAAGTGCTAAAAACACTGATGACAAATCATTGCTGAAGATATTATGATGTGTATGTGTGAGGGTGAGTGTTTCAATTCCGCATATAACTCCCAATTCTTCCCAAATCAAAAGATAGTAGACAATAGTTTAAAAAGGATAAGCGGCTATCAAATGCTCATATTATAATCTTTGCTTTATTTTATAACATAAAATAAAGGAAAATTGGTGTTCGAATGAATTTCTTCATGCTGTTGTAAAACATATGTTCTTTGGGACACACATTGTCTCTAAATTATATTCATAATTTATAAATTGTTCTCTCGGCATTCTTCTCTCCATATTAAAGTCCAGTCAGAACAGTCGTGCAGTTAAGTCAGAGCATGACATCTTTATCTTGTTCATTACAAATCGGTATTTATTGTTATTGTAGCAATATAGCCAAGACATCATTTTTGATTTCATCGCTAGACGAGAAGTAACTGCACAACTGTTCTGACTGGAGTATACAATCATAAGCATCGAAATGTCAGTAACTAACTGGAATCCAATTAATCACTACCTTAAAATACTGATGATAACTGAGAACCTTTTTATTAAATAGTCAGGCACATATTTAAAAATATTTTGCACAGCAGCAGATTCTTGTCTATAACTATAATACGGAAATGAAATCGCCTATTCCGCCAGGTGCACAGTATGCCCTACCTTAAGTTCAATTTAAACGTTCAAATGTCTCTAATATTAGAATAAAGACGATAAAAATTGAACTGAGTGGCTTTTACTTGATGAAAATCCATTTAACAAAATAAATAAGAACTAAAAGATCAGATTTTCACGAAATTATATATATTCACATAACAATTCTTTCTACAACACCGTGTCTTTATCAAATGTAATATTTACAAATTACCTGCTACTATATACACCGAGAAATGACATTAAAACCTTAATTAATGTTGTTGTGAAAATTTTAATTTAATAATGGAGAGTTATTTAAATCTAATTGATCGTTAAGCATTACATTTGGATTTCTCAGTTTGTTAATCTCCATAGCTTCCAATAAATTTAATTTTCAACTTTTCGTGGCTGTATGTAAAATATCAAAATTGTCGTCAAAAATGTGTTTTTCTGTTTTTAAGTGTGTAACATAATTAGAATCTAGACTATTGTTTTTAAACGCTCTTTTATGTTCGTTAATGCGTTTCTTGAAGAATCTACCTGATTGTCCAATATAAATTTTAGGACAAGATGCGCATTTTAACCTGTAGACACCTGATTTTTGAGATTTTAGACATTTCGTTTTATTGTTTTTTAAAAATTTTCCTATTGTGTTGTTAGATCTGAAAGCTATTTTTAAACCACATTTTGACAAAAGTTTTGAAACTTTTTCACTGGGTTCTCCT
Organism: Cylas formicarius; assembly: GCF_029955315.1. Classification (NCBI taxonomy): domain Eukaryota; kingdom Metazoa; phylum Arthropoda; class Insecta; order Coleoptera; family Brentidae; genus Cylas; species Cylas formicarius. The sequence continues at coordinate 25,075,796 of NW_026844326.1, read as the reverse complement.
ATGTATGTAATTGTTTTACATTTTTTGTGTTCTGTATTAGGTTTCGGATAAATAGAGTTTACTGTTGTCTGGGTTTATTTTTTATTTATTATTTTATCGATAATGGACGGATTGTAGCCGTTGTTCTGTGCAATTTGTTTAATGATATTAAGTTCTTTGTTGTAATTTTCTGTTGAGAGTGGCGTATTAAGAAGTCTGGCTACGAAAGAGTGAAATGCAGACATTTTGTATGTATAAGGGTGATTGAAGATGAAAGAAAAAGTCTTCTATAGTTGGAAATAAACATAATATAAAATGAAAAACAAACAAAAAAACGAATATAAAACATAACAAAAAGCTTATAGACGTCATAAATGAAAGAGGGTTAAAGCGTATGCACGTCAGTACGAAAGCTAATTTTATTATAAAGGAATTGAGACTTCTTCAATATTATATTATGAAACAGAGTAACTTAATGTAATTTACGCCTACTTTCCATTGCCGACAACCTTGTTTCTTTAAGTTTATATGAAACTGGACTCCTGGCACGTATGCCATAAATAAATCGCAAACACGGCTTTGGGACCCTTTGTATTCTGTTGATGTCACACAAATCCGTACATGGGCCATATCCAGTATTACAAATATTAAAGTGATTTAAAACAAACGAATCAGTCAACCTTGTTTTTAATGACTTTGACAAAAAATGTCTCTTTGGATGTAACGGGAGTGTTAGGGCCGTCGCTTGACCTGCATCAGCAGCTCTAATTGCGAGGGCAGCGCCAAAATTTCCCGGCCTGAATATGAAAGAAACAAAGTAGAGTAACCATTTTTCATTATTTTTCAATACACTTATTACATCTCTTTTACAACACCAGCAGAATGGACAGGTGCATTATCGTGCAAAAGACGTACACCTCTGGTCAGTTTTCCTCGACGTTTTACATCTATGCAGTCTCGCAGTTTATGTAATCATGTTGGGTAATATTTACCATTAACAGTGGTATTAGTTTCTTTAAAATCTATCAAAAGTATTCCTTCACAATCCCAAAAGATCGTGGCCATCACCTTTTTTGTTGACTGACTGACTCTGAATTTTCTTGGAAGTGCTTCACCCTTACGACGCCGCTCCATTGATTCTTTTTTCGATAGAGGGTCATAATAGCGAACCATAGTTTCATCTCCCATCACAATAGATTCTATCACAGACTTCGGTTCCGATCCACAGAGTTCCAAAAAAGACCACGCACACTCGGCACGGCGTTGTTTTTGAATAGCCGAAAGGTTTTTAGGAACCCATCGTGCACTAACCTTATGCATACCTAAATGATCATGCAGGATTCGACGAATACTTGTATCAGAAAGCTTAGTAATTTCTGAGATTTCCTTGACTTTTAAACGTCGATCACTCAATACCACCTCTTCCACAATAGCAACAATATCTTCCGTTATGACCTCCACTGGTCGACCACTTCTTGAATCATCTTCAAGGGACTCCTGCCCCACTCGAAAATGTTTTGCCTATTCTTTCACTACAGAATACGAAGGAGAACTTTGGCCGTACACACCATTCAGCCTTTCTTTAATAATTTTAGGTGCTAAAGTTTTATCGTGATACTGGAGCTGCATCTATGTCAGGCCGGGATATATTGGCTCTAACCTCGTATATCATCTATGATATTTAGTAGTGCAGTCACTAAACAAAACTGAATTTTGAGAATTGGAACTTTTCCGCAAGCATTTTATCTAAAAAACAGAAACTGACAAGATTCTAGGACAGCTGAAAAGGGCCATAGTAGTATTAAAAAACTCTTGTTTATAGCAGAAATAAATGAAAAATTGGTTATAAACGTATAATACATCCTTCGACGCCGATGTTTCGCTTCTGCATAGTTCAGCAGTCTGTGGTTTAATGTTTCATTGACGTTACCGTCGCTCAAAAATTACGATCGGTAGCGCAGTTCGAAAGCGTCGAGACCGGTCTAAAAATGGCGGAGTTTTAGGGTATGGCTACAAAAAATAAAAAAAACAAAATTTTACAATAGAAAAAAATGGCGATACACACACTTGGAGCTTAGTAAACAATCCGATAACGGAAATAGACATTTTTGAATTGAACTCCCCTTATTTAAGAGTTACAAAAAAATTGAAAAATATATCTCATCGATGCTCTTTTTTATAGAGGCGTGCGGTAAACTTTGATAAATTTTTATAATAAAAAAATAAATAGATTGTTTTCCACTAGAAAGAACAAATCAAAGCGAAAATTATTAATACAATCACAATTTCGCTAATACTCATTTGTTTGGCTGCTAATTTCTGCGCATCATACCATGTGACGGATTGACAGAAAAATGTTTCGGAGCCACAAATCCGGACTCCACGGCGAGCGGCTTTTTGTTAAAATAGACCAGAGTTGGAGGCAAAGCTCGCTATTAATTAGTCCTGCGGTATACGATCCTAATTATTACCTCTCAATCGTTTATATTAATTCTAGTGAATTGCTTGCCGGTCGTTAAAGCCATAAATCGCCCGAGAATAATGATTATTTGTTCCGACCGCATCTAATTAACAATTTTAATTGATATAATGTAAAGTACCGTCGGGGATGGAGAGTCGATAAATCGTTCACAGTTTTGACATTCTATATCGACGCGCAGGTCAATACAGAAGAAAATTTTTACAGGGTTTCCAATACAGGGGCATTCTTTGCACACGTCGAAATTTCTGTCACTACTTATGATAATTACAGTTTTCGATATCTCTTTTGCAATTTCAAATTTGGCGACTCGGATATCCTGGAAAAATAATTTGGCGATTGGCAACGAAAACTCAAAATATCGAAACATAAAAGTAACCAAAACTTTTTGATTGTCCGTTTTACTGTTAGTTAACTTGATGCTTGACTTATTTTTGGTTTGGTTTAATGTTGTAATAGTGAAACAAAAACTGTCCCTTTTGGGGATAGGGTTTTGGTTGAACAAATTTGTCTAAAATACGTCATCAGGTCTTTTTCTTATCCATTCAACCCATCCAGAATGCATCCAAGGTCGTTTGGTATATATTTGTTTCAAATTTTCCACCAAAATCGAGTAGCAATTCTTTATTTGCGTATGTATGAGTATCACCTGTTTTGAGAGATATTGGTTAATTTTGTACTAATGGTAACAATTTGTTGTTTTATTAGTTAACATAATATGCTGTTTTATTTTCCAATTTTTTATCAGTTTATTTAAATGTGTTTTCTTTTAGCGCTATGCGTTTCTAGCTAGACGTCTTCATCATTCTTGTTTTTACAAATTTATGAATTCACTAATACCCTGCTCTATTGAAACAACAAAATAATCTAAATAGTTTTATACGGAAACTTGTAAATTTCCGCTGAATTTTCCGACATTCCTCGCTTCCTAATTATCCGATCAAGTCGTACCAGTACTCATCGTGTTCGTGCTTGAATTCTTTGCAATTCACCTCTTCACAGAATCGAATTCGCCTCAATAGCTTTCGTTTTACGTACAAAAAACTAGAGAAACTAAACTAACCTCTTTTGGCTAAAATAATAGCACTTTCCTTATGTCACTTTCATCACGACGCCTAATTTTCAATATACATAAGTAAAAATATCTCGTAAAAGAAGCTTTGCATCAAAATCAAGGCAATAAACGAAAGCGTCAAACAAACCAACTACAATCCAGCTACAAAAAAGTCCATAGACGGTCCTCAGATAAAATTTATGACCACTCCCCTATTTTTTTATTTATTATTACTTTGATATTTTTGCATAAAATCATGCTGCACGTAAAGATAAGAATGCCATATATGACCCGAGATATAAATAAATATGCATTTGCATATGCAAAGTCAACTCAAATGGAAAATCTCATGCAAAAGACGGTCAACGGATTAATCTATTTTTTTGTGACACCCGCTATAGCAAAGTACAGCTTTCCGGTGGTATTTTCGTCACCTCAAAATCTCTATCGATTTGATATCACATTTTAGGTTGGTTAGTTGCCCGCCACGCGCGGAAACTCCCGGAAAAAAGGTTACTTTCCCGGAAAGGTACGCCGGGGGCGGGTTTCGGTTTGGGGGTCAAACGGGTAGGCTAAAAGAGAGAACGGAGGGAAAGGACGCTTGGTCCCTCAGGATCGATTGGCCAGACCGCCAGATCGGCCTCTGATACGCCGCTAACTTCCGCAATATTGACTGAAATCAACCCCACGGTCCCCTGTCGATACGTCTATTGTTTTTAAATTGATGGCCCGTCGAAGTTTTCCCTCTTGTTCGACGGCCTTTTCCCGGAAAAGTTTAATAGGGATCTGGATTTTCCCTACCCCGCTACGCTGCTATAATCCGGCGATATACGAGGCGGTCGATTCACGATCCAAAACCGCCTATAACAACAGTTTAAATTAAGGTTTAGAGTCACGGTTGTATTGGCCTCCCGTTTAAACACAAACAGGGTTCGGCCCTGACTGCGACCAAAAAAAAAAAAAAAATCGAGAGTCGACCCGAATATTAGACACCAATCGAGAAGGGTGTAGTCAGAGTAAGGAGAATGGATCGTGTAGTGCCCGGGAACTTAAATATGTGATATACATTTTTATCATACATTGTTAGTAGTTTGTGCATAAAATAAATTTTAGTTGATAGAAGAACGTAGATCATAATATGGAAGATACGATGACTTTAGACCACCCATTCCACATTATATTGTTACAAGTTTGACAGTTAAATCAAATTAAACTTAGTGAACTTTTCTTGTACGTTTTACAGTTAAATTTATCATTTATTTAAAGTTTCAAAATATCCATTTGCGCATATCCCGTTTTTTCTCACAACAGTGGAGTCAAAACAAAATTATAGACTAATTTAATCCGATTAAATAAACAAAACTATTACTAACTAGGCGTGTAATCTATAAATTGTTTTCTATTTTTATAAAGTTTAAACTGTTTTCGTTTACTTAAATCAACAACTCCTTAAACACGTTGTGACGTCCAATGAAAATACCGAGAAAATTTATAAAGGCTATCAGTCGTAAGTAATTTATGTCAATGATTTGGAGCCCATAAACATAGCGTATACCTAACCTAAAAGATATCAAGTACAGTGTCGTAAATTTGCGAGATGCCCTGTATAACTACGACTGATTCCGCTGCGTCCAAAATAACAACTTTTCCGTAGAAAGCTTTTCGATAAAAGAAAGTTCTGACATCTACGTCAAGTGGTGCCCTTCACATGAGGCAAGGCTTTGTATCATATGCCTTGCTTTTTTATCGTACAGCATTTATATTTGGGATTACCAGAAAATTATAAACCTGAATTTAGTCTCCTAAATGCACTCGCTTCTATATTACAGGCTGGGACTAAGGGTGGATTTTCTCACTTTGCAGGTATGGTTCCAAAATCGGCGAGCAAAGTGGCGTAAGAAGGAACACACGAAAAAGGGACCGGGGCGACCAGCGCACAATGCCCATCCTCAATCCTGTTCAGGCGAGCCGATCCCACCGGCTGAGCTGAGGGCTAGAGAGAGGGCAAGGCGAAGGAAAAAACTGCAGAAGGCCCTCGAAAGACAAGCGAGGAAGCTGCGAGCCAAAGGTAATTTGACAGTGAAATAAACGACCATCTCTCAACCAACCTTCTTTGTGTTGAATAGTTCGCTTTGTAAGTCTTCATCTAATTCATATCTCGTAGATCTCTCCTCTCATCTAGGTTCATCGTTTTAATCCACTTTTTGTCTAACTGTTGGATCTTCTATACCTGTATGACACTCCTTGTTATTTCGTCTTGCATTGCTTGCCTGCTATTGGTAGAATCTTTATTTTGCAAATGTTCATATTTGACATTGAGCTTGACATTCAGCTGGATAGATTACACGAAATTTCTTATTATTTCTTCTAGTTGCAACTCGTCTTCTTGTTCCAGGCATAGCCGTGGACCTCGTGGCGTTGAAACGGGAATACTTGGCTCAACGAGGGACAGAGGGCGTGGACAGTGACAGTGACATTGACGTGGTGGGAGACTCGGGCGCGGAATCGGAATCGTTCGGCGAGAATTCGATGTTCGCGTCGCCCGTGACGGAAAACGGAGGCATGGATCTGTCGTCTAGCTCGCACGAGCACGAAGACAAAAGCCGTCAGAGACCGAACCCTTTCAGCATAGAATCGTTACTGAACACTTGAAGTTTCTGTGACGCGAACCGTCCGTTTTTCAGTGATCGTGCCTCGTACGCGAGTAGGCTTGTACGGGGACGCATCGAGAGAATTTACGTGCAATAAGAGATCCGTATTTATTAATCCGTACTGAGGAAGTTGTTTATGTGAATGTTTCGTTTGTTTTTTTTTAGTATCGAACAGAGAATTGCGGCAAGCCATATCCGCGGGAAATTCGTGTAAAAAAAAGTGTAATTTATTTGTGATACGACACATTGTAATATAGTGTAGATACGTGTACACATATCCACGTTTTCTTCGAGACGCAGGGCGGTCGATCGAAATCGGATAGCCTCCATAACCTCAAAATCGAGTAATTGTTCCACTAAAAATTGTTTACGGTATATTTTTCTATTCTTCTGTTTCTGTCAATTGCCATAAAGTTGTACCAGAGTGCCGTGTACATAGTCCGCAAAACCTCTTCAGGGAATGAATGGTAAATTGTCATTTTAGAATTTATAAATAAAATGACGTAATTTGAAAAACAATTTTAATATTTTTTTAAAGAATTCTTGAAGAAATAGACAACATTGCTTTCAAATTTATTGTTTTACTTAACTTATTTTTACTAAAAGAGTGTTGTTTGCTTTCAGTTTATATCCTATGACTTGTGTTTTTTATTACAAGAAATATTTATTATGCAAAATTCTGTACTGTTTCTCAGAAAGATCTGTGATACGGAATATTTTATTTTTTTATTAATTGCGGTTTTAATCAGATTTCATTCATATAGAAAAAGTGACGCAAAAGAAATAATTTGCCTGCAGGAACAATTTTTACGTTGCTTTTAATACGGGAGGGACCCTCCAAGATCAATTTTGACCTAGTTTTTGGAGACTGACGGGTTCGAACGATTGCCCCATAGAAATTAATATATAATTTGTATTTATTTTCATGTAAATATGTTAGATAAGAGGCCCACCTGTAAAAACCGCCCATTCCGTAGAAAATTCTGTACTACGTTCCGGTTCGGCCGGCCAAGCTAGTTGTTAAAAATTTTCACGTCCTTATACGCAATAAAGCCCGTACGAAAAATCGAAATAAATAAAAGAAAATAGACGGCTCGCGAAATCCGACGACGTGCGAATCTTTTGAGGCAATAAGCAACGAGTCTGTGATGAATGGCGAACCTGTAACAACGAAACGTTGCGTTACGTCATCGGGTTCGGCGAAACCGTTTCCGAAAATGGCCCGTTCTGATGTTAATATCAATAAGGTTAAGTCAAATAAAATATTTATTCGAATCAGCTGGTTGTTTCCATGGATGTTCCCCCCTTTTGAGCTATCCAATTATAAAATAGAGTTTATGCAATAGCATATGCATGAGACGCCCAAAACCATCGGCAAACAAGTTGCCCACAATTACCAACTATTCACATTTATTAAAAATTACATTGATTAGTTTGGCAACACAGCGATGGTAAAATCAGCACATAGAGTCCCGTTTCCTAGGTGTTTCTATGAAAATTATTTATCAACTAAAATCTGGTTTTTTTATAAATACATATACTTTGCTAGAGAATTTTGAACAATAATTTTGAATAATACCAGAAACGACTGCGTACTGGTAGTTTTGTTAGTTGTCAAGACAATAGGATATTATAGTTTGTTTTTTGAAAGCCGAGAAGGATTCAGCAAGTCTTACTACCTTTATCTTGAAAGAAAACAACCTCCTAAAGACATTTTCGGGAGGTTGCTACACAACCTATTTAATAGCAATCAGTTTAGGAATAAGTTAAAAAAAAAATTACGACGTCCACATACACGAATAGGACTTAACTAGATGAACTAAAAAAAAACTCACGAATGCCACACAGTGCAAGCAAAGTGCAATGGCGCATCTTTTTTGGTTCCTAGAAAAGTGTAACCGAGTACGCCTTTCCTTGTCTGTGGTTTACGTTATTATGATATTATTGAAAATGCCGTTGTGCTATCTTGCGACTGCGAGTGTGGAATAACTTATTTAAAAGTCACTATACTTAAAATGTGTCTAAATTTTCTGTTCAAGTTACTTAAAATGGGCACCCAAGGCATCAATCGCCAATTACCCTTGGCGGACGCTATGGACATTAAATGTGATTGGGTTGTGCAGGTGAGATGCTTATGAACTCGGATTTTCCTGTCTAACGTTTTTCCAAAATACCTTAGCTTTAATTTACCACTTCCCACAAGAAAGGTTCTAGCTCTTAGAGTATTAAACTAACTAATAACCACTTTTCACGTTCAAATTCACGTTTTTCATAGAAACTCAACCATACTGGACTTTGCTCTGTATCTAATACTAACGAAAATGATACCCTATTCCAAATACCGTCTAGATGTCCTCCTTATAACGAGGTTAGAAGTATCCTGTTTAAAGATAAGGAGTTTTTTCTGGAAAAACTGGACAATCTTACATCTAGCACCAGGATATCTGTGCAGAGTTGATGTCCAATCTAAAACTCTCTTAAAAATCAATAATCAAACGTTTCTTAATAATCAATAATTTTTTTTTTGGTTTAGCGGTTCTCAAAAAAATGTTTCACAAATCAGGTTATACATTTTTTATCCTTATTAATATCTTGTTTTATTTTTTTTAATTTTATAAATACCAAGTGCGTTATATTTTGATCCAGACAGTTTCGATGATCCAAAAATACACAGGGTGTCCCATGAAAAAACGATTTTTCGGTTGATGGCTAATAAAATATTAGTATTATATTTAAACCATTAAATTCTGATTTAAAAAATTCTCGGCAAATGTTTTCACAGAAACATAAAAGTTTTTTTTACCATTATGGTTTTTACGAAAATCGAGCTTCATACAATTACATTAATTTTTGTTTTTCCTTTAGAAAGGGCAGTTTCCCCTTAAAATTGTCTAAATGGTACACCTTATACACTCGCACCTCTTTTAAAATACCTAAATTTGATTCAATGAATCCTTTAATAATAAATCCCAAATAATTATCTATTGAAGATCATGACGTTAAATCAAAAAGCCTTAAGAAACCATCATGTAGGTCACAATATAAATGCATAACCTCAGTTTTATAAGAAATTTAACAAATAAAAGCTGCAAGCAGCGCCATTTAAATTTTAAGGTTTCATTTTACATTGAACCGCTTTATGCTATCTACTTAAAACATATTAAAAAAAAATAATGCGAATTCAACTGGTTCAGTTGGCTACTGCGGGCTTCAAATGCCTCTTTTTACAACGGCTGAATAGGATAGCCAAATTTAAAATATATAAAATTTTCACAAGTAGAAATAAAGCGATTTAAAACGAGACGACCGGTATATTTCCGGGCAGAAAAAAAGAACCCCGCAGCACCTATTATAACAAATCGCATTCTAATGGGGCGTCCATATTATGATTCTATTATACTTAATGCAACGTATTAATCTTAATTCAATCTCTGTGACTTTATAAACAAAATTATGGCTTGTTAATTATACCCCGGCATTATTTATTGTTTTAGCGGGACGGATCGAGGGGGAAACCCCCCGCATTGTGTGCGTTTCATGCACGCGACGTTTCGACCTCGCAGAGGCGCCCGATTTGTGTTGTACCACGGGTTTTGATTTCACGCTACAGGAGAGTGACCGCAAGGGCCTAAGCGACTCGTTCTGAGCTCGTAACAACTTAATTTTTTCGAGGTCATAGTTCATTGTTGACGAATCTAAAAACTTGAGAATCATCTCTCATAAAGTACTGAGATTTCGTGTTGTACGACCAAAAATATAGTGCATTTATTGTTTGGTCGTTTTAAAGTACCTTTACAGATGTTTATTCTGCATTAACTAGGTCTTGCCCGAGATGGACCGTAACGAATATTTGTAGAAACTTGAAATTTTTATTTGAAACGTAAATGGACTATATATTATAATAGCGATAGATAAAGGTACACCATAAGAATACAGATAAACATTTATTAGACCCTTACAATTAAACATTTTATGAAAGTTCCTGTTTTTTAACACTTTAAAATGTGGATACCGTTGAATGAAGCTGATGTTGCCCTGTTAGAAGAAGACATAGAAAACCACGCAGAATTTGAAGACCTAAGTAGACGAGCTACCTCAGCAAATAAAAAAAACGGATCCATTTTTTTGAATGTTTACAAATTTATAAGAAAGTCAGAAGGGGAAGTAGAGGCAGCAATAAAAATAAGTGACATAGAACGTAATAAATTGTTACTTCGTACTAATTTGTTTATGTAAACGTTTTAAGAATTGCTCGGCGAAAAAGATTGAAAACATACTTATATTCTGCTTGTTAGTATAGGTAGATACTGCTGGGCAAGGTGTTCTATAAGGGGCTGCGGTTTTAGAGTAATAAATAGTAGCCAAAGTTAATGATGGAGTTGGTTGTAAGAGCACTATAATTCTGGTCGAAGTATATACAGGTATCCAAAATTCTCCAAAACGCTTATATTAATCTCCGCAACATCTATAAAAGCGCAGATATTCTAAACTTTACATTAAATAGAAATCTCTGTGAAACACTGCTTTTGAGTCATCTAAATTCCTGTAATTTTGTCTGTCAAAATATAAATTACAAAGAGTACATAATTTCTGTTTCGATGTATTTATTTATTTATTTATGTTTTCTTCACAAAATATGTAAAACGGTATGCCTCATACTTGTTGGAAAAACTGGCTTGTAGAAATCGCATTCATTTCCGTGGAACTGCTTCAATTGATGAAATATCTAAAATTAAGAAGTCCATGACTAAAAGCTCTCGTATACATCTGTTAGACTACTTAATAAATATTCTCAGATTAGCCAATAATATAGTGTCTCTAATTTAATTTTAAAAAATATCTCTTGCGAGAAACTACCTAGATTGTTGATCAGTTCTCTTTATTTAATATTGTTTTTTTATCTTCGTAATGTAAAATTGGTATATTAAATGAAGTTTGCATTGTGTTGTTACATTCTCGGTTTTATTTATTTATTTATTATTTATTCACTTCCACTGAAAAAAAACCGTTGTTTAAAACCATTGCGTGAGTATAATTATTGTAATTACTAATTGATTTTATTACAATTTTATTTAAAAAATATATATAATCTGTGTAAAAAAGCCGTCTCAACTAACTTTTTCGCAACCGCGTAGATTCGACTGACGTGGGACCGTAATTTTTCCTCGGCGTCGAGAAAATGGCGTGTCGAGCGTGGACACGACGACGGTCGGTTTCGTTATCTGATCGTCGATAAAGTCGCCTGTCTGATATCTCCCGTCTAATGACTCCATTATGGATATTGTGGTTAAAATGTTTCGAATATGTTTGTGATTTGAGGTTAGAATGAGCCCAACAACATCTCATTTGGAAGTAGCTGTGGGTCGCACTGCCTTTCTGAAATCATCGAAGCGGTAAAGACAACAACTCAATTACCCGAAATCAAAATCATTAATCATGATGGTGCAAATAATACAACAAAAAAACAACTGTGCCCTATTTTTGGCAAAGTATCTGGTTCAAAAATATACAGGGTGCAGTTGAGGTTGATAACTAATAACGTATTCGTATTGGTTATCAACACAAAATTGGTGCTGCAGCATTTACAGATAGTAAGAAAGGACTTAAAGAGTTAATCATAAAAATTGCTCCTCATATAGTTAATATTCAACCATTGCATGATACATAGACAAGCTCTAGTTGCGAAAGACATCGATGAAGAATTGAACAAAGTATTACAGGATGTTATTGTAATTAATTGCATTAAAGGCACCAGCCTAAACAGTCGTCTCTTTTCAATACTCTGCAATGAGATGGGTTCTGAGTATAAGACATTATTACTACATACTGAAGTCAGATGGCTATCTCGCGGCAAAATATTGCGACGTATTTTTGATTTACAATGTTTTGATAGAAAAGAAACGTATATTGGCACATTCATTCATTAATGAAGATTGGCTCAGAAAACTCAGTTACGTGGTTGACATTTTCGAAAAACTGAACGATTTGAATATGAGTTTGAAGGGGGGTGAGAGTACAAACATTTTTACACTGTGCAGTAAAATCGAAGTTTTTAAGAATAAGCTGATACTTTGGCAAGAAGAATTAAACAAAAACAACACAGAAATACTATAGATTGCATGCTATTCAAAAACATCATTTCCCACCATTTGATAACATTGGGAGAAAACTTTACGAAAAGATTCGAAAAATTTAAAGATAAAGAATCCATTTTCGTTTGATATTAATTCCAATATCCCCAATATATGTATATATATATATATATATATATATATATATATATATATATTCTCACGTATTGATTCACGGATGGAAAAATGTGATGACACTATATTCCGGGATATCATCCGTTCGCTCGTTGAACTCCGACTGGAATCCTGCTTCCGACTGGAATCCTGCAGACGTTTCGCCAAAATCTCACTTGGCATCTTCAATGCTCGCGCTCCGAAAACACTTCGAACACTGGGAGGTTATCGGCGGTGCGTGTGGTATTTATACTCTGCGCCGGAGATGGTAACGGTGCTGCTTGTGCGTGGGGGGAGGTGGCTCCGCCCCCTGAATTGTCGCGTTGTTAATTTCGCCCGATCGTAGTTGCGATGTCCCCGTTGGCTGCTGCGCATCGCTCTGCTGTTTGATTATCGTTCTCCACGTGTTGGATAAATGCAGAGCGTCGTCTCTCGTATTGAGGTGTCCGGACTTTTCTATTTCGATGGCCTCTCGTATAATCCTAGTCCTAAAATCAGGAATATTAGCTATTTGTTTGCAAGTGCCGAAATCAATTTTATGGCCTGTCTGATGTTGGTGCTGAAACAAAGCAGATGTTGTTTGTTTGTTTCTTATGGCTAAACGATGTTCCTCGAGCCTGGCTGAAATCCTTCTGTTGGTCTGTCCCACATACGTCAGGCTGCACGATCCGCATGCTACACTGTATACTCCTTGGTTTTCCAGAGTAATTTTTTGTTTTGGGTTTCTTAGTATTGCTCCGATGGTATGGTCAGGTTTGTATGCTGTTGATATGTCGTGTTTCCGTAATATTCGGCCGATTTTGTCAGTAACCCCCTTGATGTATGGCAGGACAGCGATCGATCTTCGTTGGGTCTCGTCCTGCACTCTCTGCTGCGGCTGTTGTTGTTTATTGATTGCCTTGTTGATGGTGCGCCTTTGGTATCCGTTTTGTTGAAGACAGGTACTAATTTTCTTCAGTTCTTTATCTCTGTTCCTCTCGTTTGTGAGCCTGAAGGACCGAGCAATTAATGTATTTGCCACTGCCTGTATCTGTGATGGGTGGTGATGAGATTTAGCGTTCAGATATCTATTAGTGTGTGTTGGTTTTCTATAGACGGTGTGTTCCAAGTGTCCATCTTCGGTCCTTGTGATGTGCACATCTAAAAAGGGCAGACTGTTATCCTCTTCAAGTTCTATTGTAAATTGAATCCTTGGGTGAATGGAATTCAGATGATCTAGGAATTTCAAAAGCTCCTCCTTGCCAAAAGGCCATACAACAAATACGTCATCAACGTATCTTGTCCATAGTTTTGGCTTCAGATTTGCCTTCTCTATTGCTTTCTTTTCGAAGTAAATCATGAAGAGGTTGGCAATCACAGGTGAGAGAGATGATCCCATTGCTGCTCCATCTATTTGTCGGTAAATTTTCCCGTTGTGCATAAAGTAAGCGTTTTTCAGGCAATGTCTTGACAGATCCATTATGTATGGCGGAAGATCTTCGTTTTCTTCTATAAGCAAGAGTGCCTCTTCTACTGGAATACTCGGGTAGAGGGATTTGACATCGAAACTTGCCATAATGTCGTCCTTGTCCATCCTGAGAGAACCTAAAATCTGAGTGAAATGTTCTGAGTTTTTAACATAGGAATCTGCCTTTTCCACTATAGGCTGAAGTGCACTGGCCAGATGTTTTTCCAGCTTGCATAATGGTGAGTTAAAGGCGCTTACGATTGGACGCAGGGGAACCCCGTCCTTATGGATCTTTGGGAGCCCGTAGAATTTTGGGCAACGACTCGATTTTTCCCTCGGAATAAGTTTCTTCTTTGTATCCTCGTTTATTGATGAATCGAGAATTTTGGACTTAGTTGTTTTCTCCAAATATGTCGTGGGATCTCTGGTGACTAGTTTGTATATTGGGTCGTTCAAAATATCCTCCAATTTTGCATTATAATCCGACGTATTCATGACGACAGTGGCATTTCCTTTGTCTGCTGGCATTATTAGAATGTTTTCGTTTTTGTTTAGATTCCTTAAGGCTTGCATTTCTTCTCTGCTTAAGTTTGGTTGCGGTGGTTTTGACTGTCTTAAGACTCTGGCGACATCTTGCCTAATTAACTCCGCATCTTGTTCGTCTATGGTGGAAAGACTTGCTTCGACGTTGGAAACGATCTCTTCGACGGGTACTCTTTTTGGAGCTATTGCGTAGTTAAATCCTTTATTCAGTACGCTGACTTCTGTATCGGAAAGATGGTATGCTGAAATATTATGAACTGTACTGCTTCGGTTTGTGTTTGGCACTTGTCCTGATTTTTTGGAATTTGACTGAAGGATTTCTAATTTCTTCCACAGTTTTTTTGACGTGATGTCCTTGTCTTTCTCAGTGCGCCATGATGTTAATAATTCTATGCGGTCCCACAGCAACTGATGGATCTTGTTGCTCAGTTTCAGGTGGAGTCTGAAAAGTTGTAGCTCAGTCTCACTAATTTCGTACCGGGTCCGCCTGATCTGGTCTTGGAGTAGGGCCTTGCTAGCTTTGTCCAGGATAGCTTGTGTCTTTCTGGTGCGTGTGTGATAAGACAACCTTGTAAATGTTGGCAGCAAGTTCTGGTTGCGGCAGCTTTTAAGAAAATTCAAGTTGCACAGCGAAATAACCCTCCTTTGTCTTAGTTTTTCATAACACTTGGTGGCTGTAAAGGTCTCCTTCCCGTAAAGGTGTATGATATTCTCACGTATTGATTCACGGATGGAAAAATGTGATGACACTATATTCCGGGATATCATCCGTTCGCTCGTTGAACTCCGACTGGAATCCTGCTTCCGACTGGAATCCTGCAGACGTTTCGCCAAAATCTCACTTGGCATCTTCAATGCTCGCGCTCCGAAAACACTTCGAACACTGGGAGGTTATCGGCGGTGCGTGTGGTATTTATACTCTGCGCCGGAGATGGTAACGGTGCTGCTTGTGCGTGGGGGGAGGTGGCTCCGCCCCCTGAATTGTCGCGTTGTTAATTTCGCCCGATCGTAGTTGCGATGTCCCCGTTGGCTGCTGCGCATCGCTCTGCTGTTTGATTATCGTTCTCCACGTGTTGGATAAATGCAGAGCGTCGTCTCTCGTATTGAGGTGTCCGGACTTTTCTATTTCGATGGCCTCTCGTATAATCCTAGTCCTAAAATCAGGAATATTAGCTATTTGTTTGCAAGTGCCGAAATCAATTTTATGGCCTGTCTGATGTTGGTGCTGAAACAAAGCAGATGTTGTTTGTTTGTTTCTTATGGCTAAACGATGTTCCTCGAGCCTGGCTGAAATCCTTCTGTTGGTCTGTCCCACATACGTCAGGCTGCACGATCCGCATGCTACACTGTATACTCCTTGGTTTTCCAGAGTAATTTTTTGTTTTGGGTTTCTTAGTATTGCTCCGATGGTATGGTCAGGTTTGTATGCTGTTGATATGTCGTGTTTCCGTAATATTCGGCCGATTTTGTCAGTAACCCCCTTGATGTATGGCAGGACAGCGATCGATCTTCGTTGGGTCTCGTCCTGCACTCTCTGCTGCGGCTGTTGTTGTTTATTGATTGCCTTGTTGATGGTGCGCCTTTGGTATCCGTTTTGTTGAAGACAGGTACTAATTTTCTTCAGTTCTTTATCTCTGTTCCTCTCGTTTGTGAGCCTGAAGGACCGAGCAATTAATGTATTTGCCACTGCCTGTATCTGTGATGGGTGGTGATGAGATTTAGCGTTCAGATATCTATTAGTGTGTGTTGGTTTTCTATAGACGGTGTGTTCCAAGTGTCCATCTTCGGTCCTTGTGATGTGCACATCTAAAAAGGGCAGACTGTTATCCTCTTCAAGTTCTATTGTAAATTGAATCCTTGGGTGAATGGAATTCAGATGATCTAGGAATTTCAAAAGCTCCTCCTTGCCAAAAGGCCATACAACAAATACGTCATCAACGTATCTTGTCCATAGTTTTGGCTTCAGATTTGCCTTCTCTATTGCTTTCTTTTCGAAGTAAATCATGAAGAGGTTGGCAATCACAGGTGAGAGAGATGATCCCATTGCTGCTCCATCTATTTGTCGGTAAATTTTCCCGTTGTGCATAAAGTAAGCGTTTTTCAGGCAATGTCTTGACAGATCCATTATGTATGGCGGAAGATCTTCGTTTTCTTCTATAAGCAAGAGTGCCTCTTCTACTGGAATACTCGGGTAGAGGGATTTGACATCGAAACTTGCCATAATGTCGTCCTTGTCCATCCTGAGAGAACCTAAAATCTGAGTGAAATGTTCTGAGTTTTTAACATAGGAATCTGCCTTTTCCACTATAGGCTGAAGTGCACTGGCCAGATGTTTTTCCAGCTTGCATAATGGTGAGTTAAAGGCGCTTACGATTGGACGCAGGGGAACCCCGTCCTTATGGATCTTTGGGAGCCCGTAGAATTTTGGGCAACGACTCGATTTTTCCCTCGGAATAAGTTTCTTCTTTGTATCCTCGTTTATTGATGAATCGAGAATTTTGGACTTAGTTGTTTTCTCCAAATATGTCGTGGGATCTCTGGTGACTAGTTTGTATATTGGGTCGTTCAAAATATCCTCCAATTTTGCATTATAATCCGACGTATTCATGACGACAGTGGCATTTCCTTTGTCTGCTGGCATTATTAGAATGTTTTCGTTTTTGTTTAGATTCCTTAAGGCTTGCATTTCTTCTCTGCTTAAGTTTGGTTGCGGTGGTTTTGACTGTCTTAAGACTCTGGCGACATCTTGCCTAATTAACTCCGCATCTTGTTCGTCTATGGTGGAAAGACTTGCTTCGACGTTGGAAACGATCTCTTCGACGGGTACTCTTTTTGGAGCTATTGCGTAGTTAAATCCTTTATTCAGTACGCTGACTTCTGTATCGGAAAGATGGTATGCTGAAATATTATGAACTGTACTGCTTCGGTTTGTGTTTGGCACTTGTCCTGATTTTTTGGAATTTGACTGAAGGATTTCTAATTTCTTCCACAGTTTTTTTGACGTGATGTCCTTGTCTTTCTCAGTGCGCCATGATGTTAATAATTCTATGCGGTCCCACAGCAACTGATGGATCTTGTTGCTCAGTTTCAGGTGGAGTCTGAAAAGTTGTAGCTCAGTCTCACTAATTTCGTACCGGGTCCGCCTGATCTGGTCTTGGAGTAGGGCCTTGCTAGCTTTGTCCAGGATAGCTTGTGTCTTTCTGGTGCGTGTGTGATAAGACAACCTTGTAAATGTTGGCAGCAAGTTCTGGTTGCGGCAGCTTTTAAGAAAATTCAAGTTGCACAGCGAAATAACCCTCCTTTGTCTTAGTTTTTCATAACACTTGGTGGCTGTAAAGGTCTCCTTCCCGTAAAGGTGTATGATATTCTCACGTATTGATTCACGGATGGAAAAATGTGATGACACTATATTCCGGGATATCATCCGTTCGCTCGTTGAACTCCGACTGGAATCCTGCTTCCGACTGGAATCCTGCAGACGTTTCGCCAAAATCTCACTTGGCATCTTCAATGCTCGCGCTCCGAAAACACTTCGAACACTGGGAGGTTATCGGCGGTGCGTGTGGTATTTATACTCTGCGCCGGAGATGGTAACGGTGCTGCTTGTGCGTGGGGGGAGGTGGCTCCGCCCCCTGAATTGTCGCGTTGTTAATTTCGCCCGATCGTAGTTGCGATGTCCCCGTTGGCTGCTGCGCATCGCTCTGCTGTTTGATTATCGTTCTCCACGTGTTGGATAAATGCAGAGCGTCGTCTCTCGTATTGAGGTGTCCGGACTTTTCTATTTCGATGGCCTCTCGTATAATCCTAGTCCTAAAATCAGGAATATTAGCTATTTGTTTGCAAGTGCCGAAATCAATTTTATGGCCTGTCTGATGTTGGTGCTGAAACAAAGCAGATGTTGTTTGTTTGTTTCTTATGGCTAAACGATGTTCCTCGAGCCTGGCTGAAATCCTTCTGTTGGTCTGTCCCACATACGTCAGGCTGCACGATCCGCATGCTACACTGTATACTCCTTGGTTTTCCAGAGTAATTTTTTGTTTTGGGTTTCTTAGTATTGCTCCGATGGTATGGTCAGGTTTGTATGCTGTTGATATGTCGTGTTTCCGTAATATTCGGCCGATTTTGTCAGTAACCCCCTTGATGTATGGCAGGACAGCGATCGATCTTCGTTGGGTCTCGTCCTGCACTCTCTGCTGCGGCTGTTGTTGTTTATTGATTGCCTTGTTGATGGTGCGCCTTTGGTATCCGTTTTGTTGAAGACAGGTACTAATTTTCTTCAGTTCTTTATCTCTGTTCCTCTCGTTTGTGAGCCTGAAGGACCGAGCAATTAATGTATTTGCCACTGCCTGTATCTGTGATGGGTGGTGATGAGATTTAGCGTTCAGATATCTATTAGTGTGTGTTGGTTTTCTATAGACGGTGTGTTCCAAGTGTCCATCTTCGGTCCTTGTGATGTGCACATCTAAAAAGGGCAGACTGTTATCCTCTTCAAGTTCTATTGTAAATTGAATCCTTGGGTGAATGGAATTCAGATGATCTAGGAATTTCAAAAGCTCCTCCTTGCCAAAAGGCCATACAACAAATACGTCATCAACGTATCTTGTCCATAGTTTTGGCTTCAGATTTGCCTTCTCTATTGCTTTCTTTTCGAAGTAAATCATGAAGAGGTTGGCAATCACAGGTGAGAGAGATGATCCCATTGCTGCTCCATCTATTTGTCGGTAAATTTTCCCGTTGTGCATAAAGTAAGCGTTTTTCAGGCAATGTCTTGACAGATCCATTATGTATGGCGGAAGATCTTCGTTTTCTTCTATAAGCAAGAGTGCCTCTTCTACTGGAATACTCGGGTAGAGGGATTTGACATCGAAACTTGCCATAATGTCGTCCTTGTCCATCCTGAGAGAACCTAAAATCTGAGTGAAATGTTCTGAGTTTTTAACATAGGAATCTGCCTTTTCCACTATAGGCTGAAGTGCACTGGCCAGATGTTTTTCCAGCTTGCATAATGGTGAGTTAAAGGCGCTTACGATTGGACGCAGGGGAACCCCGTCCTTATGGATCTTTGGGAGCCCGTAGAATTTTGGGCAACGACTCGATTTTTCCCTCGGAATAAGTTTCTTCTTTGTATCCTCGTTTATTGATGAATCGAGAATTTTGGACTTAGTTGTTTTCTCCAAATATGTCGTGGGATCTCTGGTGACTAGTTTGTATATTGGGTCGTTCAAAATATCCTCCAATTTTGCATTATAATCCGACGTATTCATGACGACAGTGGCATTTCCTTTGTCTGCTGGCATTATTAGAATGTTTTCGTTTTTGTTTAGATTCCTTAAGGCTTGCATTTCTTCTCTGCTTAAGTTTGGTTGCGGTGGTTTTGACTGTCTTAAGACTCTGGCGACATCTTGCCTAATTAACTCCGCATCTTGTTCGTCTATGGTGGAAAGACTTGCTTCGACGTTGGAAACGATCTCTTCGACGGGTACTCTTTTTGGAGCTATTGCGTAGTTAAATCCTTTATTCAGTACGCTGACTTCTGTATCGGAAAGATGGTATGCTGAAATATTATGAACTGTACTGCTTCGGTTTGTGTTTGGCACTTGTCCTGATTTTTTGGAATTTGACTGAAGGATTTCTAATTTCTTCCACAGTTTTTTTGACGTGATGTCCTTGTCTTTCTCAGTGCGCCATGATGTTAATAATTCTATGCGGTCCCACAGCAACTGATGGATCTTGTTGCTCAGTTTCAGGTGGAGTCTGAAAAGTTGTAGCTCAGTCTCACTAATTTCGTACCGGGTCCGCCTGATCTGGTCTTGGAGTAGGGCCTTGCTAGCTTTGTCCAGGATAGCTTGTGTCTTTCTGGTGCGTGTGTGATAAGACAACCTTGTAAATGTTGGCAGCAAGTTCTGGTTGCGGCAGCTTTTAAGAAAATTCAAGTTGCACAGCGAAATAACCCTCCTTTGTCTTAGTTTTTCATAACACTTGGTGGCTGTAAAGGTCTCCTTCCCGTAAAGGTGTATGATATTCTCACGTATTGATTCACGGATGGAAAAATGTGATGACACTATATTCCGGGATATCATCCGTTCGCTCGTTGAACTCCGACTGGAATCCTGCTTCCGACTGGAATCCTGCAGACGTTTCGCCAAAATCTCACTTGGCATCTTCAATGCTCGCGCTCCGAAAACACTTCGAACACTGGGAGGTTATCGGCGGTGCGTGTGGTATTTATACTCTGCGCCGGAGATGGTAACGGTGCTGCTTGTGCGTGGGGGGAGGTGGCTCCGCCCCCTGAATTGTCGCGTTGTTAATTTCGCCCGATCGTAGTTGCGATGTCCCCGTTGGCTGCTGCGCATCGCTCTGCTGTTTGATTATCGTTCTCCACGTGTTGGATAAATGCAGAGCGTCGTCTCTCGTATTGAGGTGTCCGGACTTTTCTATTTCGATGGCCTCTCGTATAATCCTAGTCCTAAAATCAGGAATATTAGCTATTTGTTTGCAAGTGCCGAAATCAATTTTATGGCCTGTCTGATGTTGGTGCTGAAACAAAGCAGATGTTGTTTGTTTGTTTCTTATGGCTAAACGATGTTCCTCGAGCCTGGCTGAAATCCTTCTGTTGGTCTGTCCCACATACGTCAGGCTGCACGATCCGCATGCTACACTGTATACTCCTTGGTTTTCCAGAGTAATTTTTTGTTTTGGGTTTCTTAGTATTGCTCCGATGGTATGGTCAGGTTTGTATGCTGTTGATATGTCGTGTTTCCGTAATATTCGGCCGATTTTGTCAGTAACCCCCTTGATGTATGGCAGGACAGCGATCGATCTTCGTTGGGTCTCGTCCTGCACTCTCTGCTGCGGCTGTTGTTGTTTATTGATTGCCTTGTTGATGGTGCGCCTTTGGTATCCGTTTTGTTGAAGACAGGTACTAATTTTCTTCAGTTCTTTATCTCTGTTCCTCTCGTTTGTGAGCCTGAAGGACCGAGCAATTAATGTATTTGCCACTGCCTGTATCTGTGATGGGTGGTGATGAGATTTAGCGTTCAGATATCTATTAGTGTGTGTTGGTTTTCTATAGACGGTGTGTTCCAAGTGTCCATCTTCGGTCCTTGTGATGTGCACATCTAAAAAGGGCAGACTGTTATCCTCTTCAAGTTCTATTGTAAATTGAATCCTTGGGTGAATGGAATTCAGATGATCTAGGAATTTCAAAAGCTCCTCCTTGCCAAAAGGCCATACAACAAATACGTCATCAACGTATCTTGTCCATAGTTTTGGCTTCAGATTTGCCTTCTCTATTGCTTTCTTTTCGAAGTAAATCATGAAGAGGTTGGCAATCACAGGTGAGAGAGATGATCCCATTGCTGCTCCATCTATTTGTCGGTAAATTTTCCCGTTGTGCATAAAGTAAGCGTTTTTCAGGCAATGTCTTGACAGATCCATTATGTATGGCGGAAGATCTTCGTTTTCTTCTATAAGCAAGAGTGCCTCTTCTACTGGAATACTCGGGTAGAGGGATTTGACATCGAAACTTGCCATAATGTCGTCCTTGTCCATCCTGAGAGAACCTAAAATCTGAGTGAAATGTTCTGAGTTTTTAACATAGGAATCTGCCTTTTCCACTATAGGCTGAAGTGCACTGGCCAGATGTTTTTCCAGCTTGCATAATGGTGAGTTAAAGGCGCTTACGATTGGACGCAGGGGAACCCCGTCCTTATGGATCTTTGGGAGCCCGTAGAATTTTGGGCAACGACTCGATTTTTCCCTCGGAATAAGTTTCTTCTTTGTATCCTCGTTTATTGATGAATCGAGAATTTTGGACTTAGTTGTTTTCTCCAAATATGTCGTGGGATCTCTGGTGACTAGTTTGTATATTGGGTCGTTCAAAATATCCTCCAATTTTGCATTATAATCCGACGTATTCATGACGACAGTGGCATTTCCTTTGTCTGCTGGCATTATTAGAATGTTTTCGTTTTTGTTTAGATTCCTTAAGGCTTGCATTTCTTCTCTGCTTAAGTTTGGTTGCGGTGGTTTTGACTGTCTTAAGACTCTGGCGACATCTTGCCTAATTAACTCCGCATCTTGTTCGTCTATGGTGGAAAGACTTGCTTCGACGTTGGAAACGATCTCTTCGACGGGTACTCTTTTTGGAGCTATTGCGTAGTTAAATCCTTTATTCAGTACGCTGACTTCTGTATCGGAAAGATGGTATGCTGAAATATTATGAACTGTACTGCTTCGGTTTGTGTTTGGCACTTGTCCTGATTTTTTGGAATTTGACTGAAGGATTTCTAATTTCTTCCACAGTTTTTTTGACGTGATGTCCTTGTCTTTCTCAGTGCGCCATGATGTTAATAATTCTATGCGGTCCCACAGCAACTGATGGATCTTGTTGCTCAGTTTCAGGTGGAGTCTGAAAAGTTGTAGCTCAGTCTCACTAATTTCGTACCGGGTCCGCCTGATCTGGTCTTGGAGTAGGGCCTTGCTAGCTTTGTCCAGGATAGCTTGTGTCTTTCTGGTGCGTGTGTGATAAGACAACCTTGTAAATGTTGGCAGCAAGTTCTGGTTGCGGCAGCTTTTAAGAAAATTCAAGTTGCACAGCGAAATAACCCTCCTTTGTCTTAGTTTTTCATAACACTTGGTGGCTGTAAAGGTCTCCTTCCCGTAAAGGTGTATGATATTCTCACGTATTGATTCACGGATGGAAAAATGTGATGACACTATATTCCGGGATATCATCCGTTCGCTCGTTGAACTCCGACTGGAATCCTGCTTCCGACTGGAATCCTGCAGACGTTTCGCCAAAATCTCACTTGGCATCTTCAATGCTCGCGCTCCGAAAACACTTCGAACACTGGGAGGTTATCGGCGGTGCGTGTGGTATTTATACTCTGCGCCGGAGATGGTAACGGTGCTGCTTGTGCGTGGGGGGAGGTGGCTCCGCCCCCTGAATTGTCGCGTTGTTAATTTCGCCCGATCGTAGTTGCGATGTCCCCGTTGGCTGCTGCGCATCGCTCTGCTGTTTGATTATCGTTCTCCACGTGTTGGATAAATGCAGAGCGTCGTCTCTCGTATTGAGGTGTCCGGACTTTTCTATTTCGATGGCCTCTCGTATAATCCTAGTCCTAAAATCAGGAATATTAGCTATTTGTTTGCAAGTGCCGAAATCAATTTTATGGCCTGTCTGATGTTGGTGCTGAAACAAAGCAGATGTTGTTTGTTTGTTTCTTATGGCTAAACGATGTTCCTCGAGCCTGGCTGAAATCCTTCTGTTGGTCTGTCCCACATACGTCAGGCTGCACGATCCGCATGCTACACTGTATACTCCTTGGTTTTCCAGAGTAATTTTTTGTTTTGGGTTTCTTAGTATTGCTCCGATGGTATGGTCAGGTTTGTATGCTGTTGATATGTCGTGTTTCCGTAATATTCGGCCGATTTTGTCAGTAACCCCCTTGATGTATGGCAGGACAGCGATCGATCTTCGTTGGGTCTCGTCCTGCACTCTCTGCTGCGGCTGTTGTTGTTTATTGATTGCCTTGTTGATGGTGCGCCTTTGGTATCCGTTTTGTTGAAGACAGGTACTAATTTTCTTCAGTTCTTTATCTCTGTTCCTCTCGTTTGTGAGCCTGAAGGACCGAGCAATTAATGTATTTGCCACTGCCTGTATCTGTGATGGGTGGTGATGAGATTTAGCGTTCAGATATCTATTAGTGTGTGTTGGTTTTCTATAGACGGTGTGTTCCAAGTGTCCATCTTCGGTCCTTGTGATGTGCACATCTAAAAAGGGCAGACTGTTATCCTCTTCAAGTTCTATTGTAAATTGAATCCTTGGGTGAATGGAATTCAGATGATCTAGGAATTTCAAAAGCTCCTCCTTGCCAAAAGGCCATACAACAAATACGTCATCAACGTATCTTGTCCATAGTTTTGGCTTCAGATTTGCCTTCTCTATTGCTTTCTTTTCGAAGTAAATCATGAAGAGGTTGGCAATCACAGGTGAGAGAGATGATCCCATTGCTGCTCCATCTATTTGTCGGTAAATTTTCCCGTTGTGCATAAAGTAAGCGTTTTTCAGGCAATGTCTTGACAGATCCATTATGTATGGCGGAAGATCTTCGTTTTCTTCTATAAGCAAGAGTGCCTCTTCTACTGGAATACTCGGGTAGAGGGATTTGACATCGAAACTTGCCATAATGTCGTCCTTGTCCATCCTGAGAGAACCTAAAATCTGAGTGAAATGTTCTGAGTTTTTAACATAGGAATCTGCCTTTTCCACTATAGGCTGAAGTGCACTGGCCAGATGTTTTTCCAGCTTGCATAATGGTGAGTTAAAGGCGCTTACGATTGGACGCAGGGGAACCCCGTCCTTATGGATCTTTGGGAGCCCGTAGAATTTTGGGCAACGACTCGATTTTTCCCTCGGAATAAGTTTCTTCTTTGTATCCTCGTTTATTGATGAATCGAGAATTTTGGACTTAGTTGTTTTCTCCAAATATGTCGTGGGATCTCTGGTGACTAGTTTGTATATTGGGTCGTTCAAAATATCCTCCAATTTTGCATTATAATCCGACGTATTCATGACGACAGTGGCATTTCCTTTGTCTGCTGGCATTATTAGAATGTTTTCGTTTTTGTTTAGATTCCTTAAGGCTTGCATTTCTTCTCTGCTTAAGTTTGGTTGCGGTGGTTTTGACTGTCTTAAGACTCTGGCGACATCTTGCCTAATTAACTCCGCATCTTGTTCGTCTATGGTGGAAAGACTTGCTTCGACGTTGGAAACGATCTCTTCGACGGGTACTCTTTTTGGAGCTATTGCGTAGTTAAATCCTTTATTCAGTACGCTGACTTCTGTATCGGAAAGATGGTATGCTGAAATATTATGAACTGTACTGCTTCGGTTTGTGTTTGGCACTTGTCCTGATTTTTTGGAATTTGACTGAAGGATTTCTAATTTCTTCCACAGTTTTTTTGACGTGATGTCCTTGTCTTTCTCAGTGCGCCATGATGTTAATAATTCTATGCGGTCCCACAGCAACTGATGGATCTTGTTGCTCAGTTTCAGGTGGAGTCTGAAAAGTTGTAGCTCAGTCTCACTAATTTCGTACCGGGTCCGCCTGATCTGGTCTTGGAGTAGGGCCTTGCTAGCTTTGTCCAGGATAGCTTGTGTCTTTCTGGTGCGTGTGTGATAAGACAACCTTGTAAATGTTGGCAGCAAGTTCTGGTTGCGGCAGCTTTTAAGAAAATTCAAGTTGCACAGCGAAATAACCCTCCTTTGTCTTAGTTTTTCATAACACTTGGTGGCTGTAAAGGTCTCCTTCCCGTAAAGGTGTATGATATTCTCACGTATTGATTCACGGATGGAAAAATGTGATGACACTATATTCCGGGATATCATCCGTTCGCTCGTTGAACTCCGACTGGAATCCTGCTTCCGACTGGAATCCTGCAGACGTTTCGCCAAAATCTCACTTGGCATCTTCAATGCTCGCGCTCCGAAAACACTTCGAACACTGGGAGGTTATCGGCGGTGCGTGTGGTATTTATACTCTGCGCCGGAGATGGTAACGGTGCTGCTTGTGCGTGGGGGGAGGTGGCTCCGCCCCCTGAATTGTCGCGTTGTTAATTTCGCCCGATCGTAGTTGCGATGTCCCCGTTGGCTGCTGCGCATCGCTCTGCTGTTTGATTATCGTTCTCCACGTGTTGGATAAATGCAGAGCGTCGTCTCTCGTATTGAGGTGTCCGGACTTTTCTATTTCGATGGCCTCTCGTATAATCCTAGTCCTAAAATCAGGAATATTAGCTATTTGTTTGCAAGTGCCGAAATCAATTTTATGGCCTGTCTGATGTTGGTGCTGAAACAAAGCAGATGTTGTTTGTTTGTTTCTTATGGCTAAACGATGTTCCTCGAGCCTGGCTGAAATCCTTCTGTTGGTCTGTCCCACATACGTCAGGCTGCACGATCCGCATGCTACACTGTATACTCCTTGGTTTTCCAGAGTAATTTTTTGTTTTGGGTTTCTTAGTATTGCTCCGATGGTATGGTCAGGTTTGTATGCTGTTGATATGTCGTGTTTCCGTAATATTCGGCCGATTTTGTCAGTAACCCCCTTGATGTATGGCAGGACAGCGATCGATCTTCGTTGGGTCTCGTCCTGCACTCTCTGCTGCGGCTGTTGTTGTTTATTGATTGCCTTGTTGATGGTGCGCCTTTGGTATCCGTTTTGTTGAAGACAGGTACTAATTTTCTTCAGTTCTTTATCTCTGTTCCTCTCGTTTGTGAGCCTGAAGGACCGAGCAATTAATGTATTTGCCACTGCCTGTATCTGTGATGGGTGGTGATGAGATTTAGCGTTCAGATATCTATTAGTGTGTGTTGGTTTTCTATAGACGGTGTGTTCCAAGTGTCCATCTTCGGTCCTTGTGATGTGCACATCTAAAAAGGGCAGACTGTTATCCTCTTCAAGTTCTATTGTAAATTGAATCCTTGGGTGAATGGAATTCAGATGATCTAGGAATTTCAAAAGCTCCTCCTTGCCAAAAGGCCATACAACAAATACGTCATCAACGTATCTTGTCCATAGTTTTGGCTTCAGATTTGCCTTCTCTATTGCTTTCTTTTCGAAGTAAATCATGAAGAGGTTGGCAATCACAGGTGAGAGAGATGATCCCATTGCTGCTCCATCTATTTGTCGGTAAATTTTCCCGTTGTGCATAAAGTAAGCGTTTTTCAGGCAATGTCTTGACAGATCCATTATGTATGGCGGAAGATCTTCGTTTTCTTCTATAAGCAAGAGTGCCTCTTCTACTGGAATACTCGGGTAGAGGGATTTGACATCGAAACTTGCCATAATGTCGTCCTTGTCCATCCTGAGAGAACCTAAAATCTGAGTGAAATGTTCTGAGTTTTTAACATAGGAATCTGCCTTTTCCACTATAGGCTGAAGTGCACTGGCCAGATGTTTTTCCAGCTTGCATAATGGTGAGTTAAAGGCGCTTACGATTGGACGCAGGGGAACCCCGTCCTTATGGATCTTTGGGAGCCCGTAGAATTTTGGGCAACGACTCGATTTTTCCCTCGGAATAAGTTTCTTCTTTGTATCCTCGTTTATTGATGAATCGAGAATTTTGGACTTAGTTGTTTTCTCCAAATATGTCGTGGGATCTCTGGTGACTAGTTTGTATATTGGGTCGTTCAAAATATCCTCCAATTTTGCATTATAATCCGACGTATTCATGACGACAGTGGCATTTCCTTTGTCTGCTGGCATTATTAGAATGTTTTCGTTTTTGTTTAGATTCCTTAAGGCTTGCATTTCTTCTCTGCTTAAGTTTGGTTGCGGTGGTTTTGACTGTCTTAAGACTCTGGCGACATCTTGCCTAATTAACTCCGCATCTTGTTCGTCTATGGTGGAAAGACTTGCTTCGACGTTGGAAACGATCTCTTCGACGGGTACTCTTTTTGGAGCTATTGCGTAGTTAAATCCTTTATTCAGTACGCTGACTTCTGTATCGGAAAGATGGTATGCTGAAATATTATGAACTGTACTGCTTCGGTTTGTGTTTGGCACTTGTCCTGATTTTTTGGAATTTGACTGAAGGATTTCTAATTTCTTCCACAGTTTTTTTGACGTGATGTCCTTGTCTTTCTCAGTGCGCCATGATGTTAATAATTCTATGCGGTCCCACAGCAACTGATGGATCTTGTTGCTCAGTTTCAGGTGGAGTCTGAAAAGTTGTAGCTCAGTCTCACTAATTTCGTACCGGGTCCGCCTGATCTGGTCTTGGAGTAGGGCCTTGCTAGCTTTGTCCAGGATAGCTTGTGTCTTTCTGGTGCGTGTGTGATAAGACAACCTTGTAAATGTTGGCAGCAAGTTCTGGTTGCGGCAGCTTTTAAGAAAATTCAAGTTGCACAGCGAAATAACCCTCCTTTGTCTTAGTTTTTCATAACACTTGGTGGCTGTAAAGGTCTCCTTCCCGTAAAGGTGTATGATATTCTCACGTATTGATTCACGGATGGAAAAATGTGATGACACTATATTCCGGGATATCATCCGTTCGCTCGTTGAACTCCGACTGGAATCCTGCTTCCGACTGGAATCCTGCAGACGTTTCGCCAAAATCTCACTTGGCATCTTCAATGCTCGCGCTCCGAAAACACTTCGAACACTGGGAGGTTATCGGCGGTGCGTGTGGTATTTATACTCTGCGCCGGAGATGGTAACGGTGCTGCTTGTGCGTGGGGGGAGGTGGCTCCGCCCCCTGAATTGTCGCGTTGTTAATTTCGCCCGATCGTAGTTGCGATGTCCCCGTTGGCTGCTGCGCATCGCTCTGCTGTTTGATTATCGTTCTCCACGTGTTGGATAAATGCAGAGCGTCGTCTCTCGTATTGAGGTGTCCGGACTTTTCTATTTCGATGGCCTCTCGTATAATCCTAGTCCTAAAATCAGGAATATTAGCTATTTGTTTGCAAGTGCCGAAATCAATTTTATGGCCTGTCTGATGTTGGTGCTGAAACAAAGCAGATGTTGTTTGTTTGTTTCTTATGGCTAAACGATGTTCCTCGAGCCTGGCTGAAATCCTTCTGTTGGTCTGTCCCACATACGTCAGGCTGCACGATCCGCATGCTACACTGTATACTCCTTGGTTTTCCAGAGTAATTTTTTGTTTTGGGTTTCTTAGTATTGCTCCGATGGTATGGTCAGGTTTGTATGCTGTTGATATGTCGTGTTTCCGTAATATTCGGCCGATTTTGTCAGTAACCCCCTTGATGTATGGCAGGACAGCGATCGATCTTCGTTGGGTCTCGTCCTGCACTCTCTGCTGCGGCTGTTGTTGTTTATTGATTGCCTTGTTGATGGTGCGCCTTTGGTATCCGTTTTGTTGAAGACAGGTACTAATTTTCTTCAGTTCTTTATCTCTGTTCCTCTCGTTTGTGAGCCTGAAGGACCGAGCAATTAATGTATTTGCCACTGCCTGTATCTGTGATGGGTGGTGATGAGATTTAGCGTTCAGATATCTATTAGTGTGTGTTGGTTTTCTATAGACGGTGTGTTCCAAGTGTCCATCTTCGGTCCTTGTGATGTGCACATCTAAAAAGGGCAGACTGTTATCCTCTTCAAGTTCTATTGTAAATTGAATCCTTGGGTGAATGGAATTCAGATGATCTAGGAATTTCAAAAGCTCCTCCTTGCCAAAAGGCCATACAACAAATACGTCATCAACGTATCTTGTCCATAGTTTTGGCTTCAGATTTGCCTTCTCTATTGCTTTCTTTTCGAAGTAAATCATGAAGAGGTTGGCAATCACAGGTGAGAGAGATGATCCCATTGCTGCTCCATCTATTTGTCGGTAAATTTTCCCGTTGTGCATAAAGTAAGCGTTTTTCAGGCAATGTCTTGACAGATCCATTATGTATGGCGGAAGATCTTCGTTTTCTTCTATAAGCAAGAGTGCCTCTTCTACTGGAATACTCGGGTAGAGGGATTTGACATCGAAACTTGCCATAATGTCGTCCTTGTCCATCCTGAGAGAACCTAAAATCTGAGTGAAATGTTCTGAGTTTTTAACATAGGAATCTGCCTTTTCCACTATAGGCTGAAGTGCACTGGCCAGATGTTTTTCCAGCTTGCATAATGGTGAGTTAAAGGCGCTTACGATTGGACGCAGGGGAACCCCGTCCTTATGGATCTTTGGGAGCCCGTAGAATTTTGGGCAACGACTCGATTTTTCCCTCGGAATAAGTTTCTTCTTTGTATCCTCGTTTATTGATGAATCGAGAATTTTGGACTTAGTTGTTTTCTCCAAATATGTCGTGGGATCTCTGGTGACTAGTTTGTATATTGGGTCGTTCAAAATATCCTCCAATTTTGCATTATAATCCGACGTATTCATGACGACAGTGGCATTTCCTTTGTCTGCTGGCATTATTAGAATGTTTTCGTTTTTGTTTAGATTCCTTAAGGCTTGCATTTCTTCTCTGCTTAAGTTTGGTTGCGGTGGTTTTGACTGTCTTAAGACTCTGGCGACATCTTGCCTAATTAACTCCGCATCTTGTTCGTCTATGGTGGAAAGACTTGCTTCGACGTTGGAAACGATCTCTTCGACGGGTACTCTTTTTGGAGCTATTGCGTAGTTAAATCCTTTATTCAGTACGCTGACTTCTGTATCGGAAAGATGGTATGCTGAAATATTATGAACTGTACTGCTTCGGTTTGTGTTTGGCACTTGTCCTGATTTTTTGGAATTTGACTGAAGGATTTCTAATTTCTTCCACAGTTTTTTTGACGTGATGTCCTTGTCTTTCTCAGTGCGCCATGATGTTAATAATTCTATGCGGTCCCACAGCAACTGATGGATCTTGTTGCTCAGTTTCAGGTGGAGTCTGAAAAGTTGTAGCTCAGTCTCACTAATTTCGTACCGGGTCCGCCTGATCTGGTCTTGGAGTAGGGCCTTGCTAGCTTTGTCCAGGATAGCTTGTGTCTTTCTGGTGCGTGTGTGATAAGACAACCTTGTAAATGTTGGCAGCAAGTTCTGGTTGCGGCAGCTTTTAAGAAAATTCAAGTTGCACAGCGAAATAACCCTCCTTTGTCTTAGTTTTTCATAACACTTGGTGGCTGTAAAGGTCTCCTTCCCGTAAAGGTGTATGATATTCTCACGTATTGATTCACGGATGGAAAAATGTGATGACACTATATTCCGGGATATCATCCGTTCGCTCGTTGAACTCCGACTGGAATCCTGCTTCCGACTGGAATCCTGCAGACGTTTCGCCAAAATCTCACTTGGCATCTTCAATGCTCGCGCTCCGAAAACACTTCGAACACTGGGAGGTTATCGGCGGTGCGTGTGGTATTTATACTCTGCGCCGGAGATGGTAACGGTGCTGCTTGTGCGTGGGGGGAGGTGGCTCCGCCCCCTGAATTGTCGCGTTGTTAATTTCGCCCGATCGTAGTTGCGATGTCCCCGTTGGCTGCTGCGCATCGCTCTGCTGTTTGATTATCGTTCTCCACGTGTTGGATAAATGCAGAGCGTCGTCTCTCGTATTGAGGTGTCCGGACTTTTCTATTTCGATGGCCTCTCGTATAATCCTAGTCCTAAAATCAGGAATATTAGCTATTTGTTTGCAAGTGCCGAAATCAATTTTATGGCCTGTCTGATGTTGGTGCTGAAACAAAGCAGATGTTGTTTGTTTGTTTCTTATGGCTAAACGATGTTCCTCGAGCCTGGCTGAAATCCTTCTGTTGGTCTGTCCCACATACGTCAGGCTGCACGATCCGCATGCTACACTGTATACTCCTTGGTTTTCCAGAGTAATTTTTTGTTTTGGGTTTCTTAGTATTGCTCCGATGGTATGGTCAGGTTTGTATGCTGTTGATATGTCGTGTTTCCGTAATATTCGGCCGATTTTGTCAGTAACCCCCTTGATGTATGGCAGGACAGCGATCGATCTTCGTTGGGTCTCGTCCTGCACTCTCTGCTGCGGCTGTTGTTGTTTATTGATTGCCTTGTTGATGGTGCGCCTTTGGTATCCGTTTTGTTGAAGACAGGTACTAATTTTCTTCAGTTCTTTATCTCTGTTCCTCTCGTTTGTGAGCCTGAAGGACCGAGCAATTAATGTATTTGCCACTGCCTGTATCTGTGATGGGTGGTGATGAGATTTAGCGTTCAGATATCTATTAGTGTGTGTTGGTTTTCTATAGACGGTGTGTTCCAAGTGTCCATCTTCGGTCCTTGTGATGTGCACATCTAAAAAGGGCAGACTGTTATCCTCTTCAAGTTCTATTGTAAATTGAATCCTTGGGTGAATGGAATTCAGATGATCTAGGAATTTCAAAAGCTCCTCCTTGCCAAAAGGCCATACAACAAATACGTCATCAACGTATCTTGTCCATAGTTTTGGCTTCAGATTTGCCTTCTCTATTGCTTTCTTTTCGAAGTAAATCATGAAGAGGTTGGCAATCACAGGTGAGAGAGATGATCCCATTGCTGCTCCATCTATTTGTCGGTAAATTTTCCCGTTGTGCATAAAGTAAGCGTTTTTCAGGCAATGTCTTGACAGATCCATTATGTATGGCGGAAGATCTTCGTTTTCTTCTATAAGCAAGAGTGCCTCTTCTACTGGAATACTCGGGTAGAGGGATTTGACATCGAAACTTGCCATAATGTCGTCCTTGTCCATCCTGAGAGAACCTAAAATCTGAGTGAAATGTTCTGAGTTTTTAACATAGGAATCTGCCTTTTCCACTATAGGCTGAAGTGCACTGGCCAGATGTTTTTCCAGCTTGCATAATGGTGAGTTAAAGGCGCTTACGATTGGACGCAGGGGAACCCCGTCCTTATGGATCTTTGGGAGCCCGTAGAATTTTGGGCAACGACTCGATTTTTCCCTCGGAATAAGTTTCTTCTTTGTATCCTCGTTTATTGATGAATCGAGAATTTTGGACTTAGTTGTTTTCTCCAAATATGTCGTGGGATCTCTGGTGACTAGTTTGTATATTGGGTCGTTCAAAATATCCTCCAATTTTGCATTATAATCCGACGTATTCATGACGACAGTGGCATTTCCTTTGTCTGCTGGCATTATTAGAATGTTTTCGTTTTTGTTTAGATTCCTTAAGGCTTGCATTTCTTCTCTGCTTAAGTTTGGTTGCGGTGGTTTTGACTGTCTTAAGACTCTGGCGACATCTTGCCTAATTAACTCCGCATCTTGTTCGTCTATGGTGGAAAGACTTGCTTCGACGTTGGAAACGATCTCTTCGACGGGTACTCTTTTTGGAGCTATTGCGTAGTTAAATCCTTTATTCAGTACGCTGACTTCTGTATCGGAAAGATGGTATGCTGAAATATTATGAACTGTACTGCTTCGGTTTGTGTTTGGCACTTGTCCTGATTTTTTGGAATTTGACTGAAGGATTTCTAATTTCTTCCACAGTTTTTTTGACGTGATGTCCTTGTCTTTCTCAGTGCGCCATGATGTTAATAATTCTATGCGGTCCCACAGCAACTGATGGATCTTGTTGCTCAGTTTCAGGTGGAGTCTGAAAAGTTGTAGCTCAGTCTCACTAATTTCGTACCGGGTCCGCCTGATCTGGTCTTGGAGTAGGGCCTTGCTAGCTTTGTCCAGGATAGCTTGTGTCTTTCTGGTGCGTGTGTGATAAGACAACCTTGTAAATGTTGGCAGCAAGTTCTGGTTGCGGCAGCTTTTAAGAAAATTCAAGTTGCACAGCGAAATAACCCTCCTTTGTCTTAGTTTTTCATAACACTTGGTGGCTGTAAAGGTCTCCTTCCCGTAAAGGTGTATGATATTCTCACGTATTGATTCACGGATGGAAAAATGTGATGACACTATATTCCGGGATATCATCCGTTCGCTCGTTGAACTCCGACTGGAATCCTGCTTCCGACTGGAATCCTGCAGACGTTTCGCCAAAATCTCACTTGGCATCTTCAATGCTCGCGCTCCGAAAACACTTCGAACACTGGGAGGTTATCGGCGGTGCGTGTGGTATTTATACTCTGCGCCGGAGATGGTAACGGTGCTGCTTGTGCGTGGGGGGAGGTGGCTCCGCCCCCTGAATTGTCGCGTTGTTAATTTCGCCCGATCGTAGTTGCGATGTCCCCGTTGGCTGCTGCGCATCGCTCTGCTGTTTGATTATCGTTCTCCACGTGTTGGATAAATGCAGAGCGTCGTCTCTCGTATTGAGGTGTCCGGACTTTTCTATTTCGATGGCCTCTCGTATAATCCTAGTCCTAAAATCAGGAATATTAGCTATTTGTTTGCAAGTGCCGAAATCAATATATATATATATAAATATATATATATATATATATATATATATATATAAATATATATATATAAATATATAAATGAAAAGGAACAGTTAATTGATATTTCAAGTGACGAAACTCTGCGTATTCAATTTAGGTCTCTGACTTGTCAAAAATTTTGGTTATCAGCTGAAAACAAATATTCCGATTTGAAAAAAGGGGCAATCAATATTTTGATTCATTTCGCATCGACCTACTCATGTAAATCCGGCATTTCAAAATATCGATCTCGATTGGATCTAGAGGATGACTTACGGATTGCGATTTGTCATATAGTTCCGAACATGGAAGCGATCATGAGTTCTTTGCAAGCGCAAACCTCGCATTGAATTCTTATGAGTAAATGTTTAAATGTATTTTTTTTATTAAATAATTATTTGTACTCATATGCATAAATAAAACCATTGTTTCATAAAATTATGTGTTGTGTTAAAACCTCTAATAATAGAAAATTTCAGCAATAGTCTCATTTTAACTACGTTGACGATTAAAAAAAACCTCTATTGTCTACTCAGGGGTCGCGACAATTTTTTTCAAAAAAATGGGGGTCGCAAATGAAGATAGGTTGCGCACCACCGATCTAAACCATTAAATTCTACGTTAAAAAAATGCTCTGCAAATGTTTTGTTGTGGGGATTGAGAATCGTTGGTCAAATGTTTCAAATCCGTTTGTGATTTGAGATCGGAACGAACCCATCAACTTCTGATTTGGAAACAATGCCTACGGGTCGCACTGTCTATCTGACATCATCGAGGCGTTAAAAACAACAACTCAATTACCCGAAATCATTAACCGTGATGGTGCAAATAATACAAGCAGGAGATCGGTTAAAGGGAAAAAAACACCAGCACACACAAGACCGGTAGCAGCGGCGCCCGTTAAAAAATTCAACGTCTCATCTCGCGCTCAATTTTGCCGCGAAAAATTGAAAAATTCCTGAAAAAATTAAAAGTCATTACGCGGCAATCTGTCTCTCTCACTCTCTCTCTCTTGCTCGCGTCTTTGTTTGAAGTCCTGATGACGGCAGAGTGATAATCGCGGCCATTTCAATTATAAAAATTTAACGGCCCCAGGTGATCGTTAAATTACCTTTGTGTGCTGGCGCGCCGACGACGAAACGCCCTGTATATTTTCGTCGGAGTCCCGCGTGACAGATCGGCTTTAACGAATCCGCACGACACGGCCGTCTCTCGCGTATATATGTACAACGTACGCAATAATTCAATTACGGTATAAATAACGTATTACAAGTGAAAATCTTCGCGTGCAGCGCCTCCCGCGACCGTACGACGCGGAGAAGCGACCCGCGATCTCGCGCGAACTCCGATTATTAATTTTACTTAAATAATAGGCCACGGGTGGCGGTAAAAATGATATATTATCCTCGAAGATGGTCACAAAGACATTTTATCTTTGCTTTGCTTCGTGCTTGTTCTGCGGTACCACAGATGCGAAACTGGTTATGTTCCGGAAGGAACTTTCAAATTAAATAAAAGTGAAACCTTTAAAAAAAAAACATAAAATACATAAACAAGATATACACATTAGACCAGTCGTGTCTTATGTAACAGCTCCAGCAGTTAAACTCTCAACAAAATTAGTAAATATTTTAAAGTTCCAGACAGATTTTAAACCAAAATTTGCAATAAAAAATTTTGAATTAATCAACAAAATTAAAAATATCAAAATCCCTTCTAACGCAACACTATTGTCTTTTGATGTACAAAACTTATTTCCCAGTATTCTACCTATGGATGTGATAGATTTAGTAGATTTTACCCTAACTCGGAAACAGGTTAACCCATTGGTGAAACAAAATTTATTAGATTGCTTAATAGTATCTGTAGACCAAAATTATTTTGAATTTAAGGGACAGATTTACATCTCTAAGGAAGGTTTGATTAGAACATCCTTTTCTATGGTGATATAGATACGTGGATGATGTCTTTGCTTGCTTTGTTGGAACGGACAGACAATTGAATTCTTTTTTAAATTACATTAATTCATTACATTATCGTAAAAAATTCACTATCGAGATTGAACAGGATAACTGTTAGGGACAAATCGTACGTTCCGGCAACGTCGCATACAACCGACACCGCAGCATCACAGCTGAGATGAACTGTCTAATTTTGTGTTCGACCCGGGTCCATGCCTATATTTGGTCAAGAATAAAATCTCGCAATATCAACACGTGTGTGTTTGATTTCTACTCAAAAAATCACAAGAAATTAAGCTACGAATTTAGAGTTGTAACATTAAACGACTCAACAATAAGTCTATTAATTTTTTAGACTTAACTATTACGAAAACGCAGAACAAATTAGATTTTTCCATTTATCATAAACCTTCACACACGGACACAGTCATACATAACAGCTCAAATCACCCTTATGCACACAAAATGGCTGCATTTCACTCTTATGTACACAGACTTCTTAATACGCCACTCTCAACAGAAAATTACAACAAAGAACTTAATATCATTAAACAAATTGCACTGAACAACGGCTACAATCAGTCCATTATAGATAAAATTATAAATAAAAAACAAATCCAGACCCCAGTCTAAAACAATTACATACATAGCGGAACCTAGTGAAAAAGTTTCGAAACATTTGTCAAAATATGGTTTAAAAATAGCTTTCAGAACTAACAATATAAAAAATAAACATAATTTCGTGAAAATCTGGACTTTTAGTTCTTATTTATTTTGATAAATGGATTTTCATCAAGTGAAAGCCACCTCAGTTGAATTTAAGAAACCGTTTGTTACTGTCTATGTGAGATAGACATAAGGAAACTTGAACAAAATTGGGTTAGTCTCTTTACTGGAATGTTGAAATGAATGAATATGCATCGTGTGCTAATTAAAAAAAAATCTAACTCAATAAACTGTGTTTCTGGGACAGTGTTCCATCTAAAATGGTGTGCTAGAAAAGAATGCCTGAGCCCTTCCAAGAACTGTTTGGAAAATTTTGGCTCTCTATTTAATTATAATAATAAATAAATTGCTTAAAAATCTAGAAAAAACATAGATAGGGAAACCTGTACATCTATTTTATTTCGTAAGCGGAATCTAAAAAAAAAATGTTATATAGAGGGCGCTATTTAAACTAAGCAAGGTGTGCTTAGTACTTATATAGAAATGGCCACACAGCATACTTGAAAATATTTTAGGGCCGATATAGCACCTCCTATTACATTATCCTGTATAATTTAAAATAAATCCATTGAGCACCTTTGCTTAGTTTGCAAACTCATATCTTTGAAGCAAGTACATGTGATTTTAGGAAACAACCAATATAGATCAATTTCAGATCTTTGACAGATTCGCATTAATACCATTTTTGGAACAAGCAATTGATGATACTATTTGTGATGCATTGCTTTGTTTTGTTTTTTTTATTGTTATTAAGAATAATTTGAAATCGCAAATGTACGTCAATTCTTAGATATTTCATGAATGGTCATTATATCAAAGGGAATTCATAAAATAAAGGTAAAATTGATGTTTCCCAGTAATTTTTAGGAAAAATTACGCACAAAAACAATAAAAATTGATTGGGACTTGACACAAGGAAAAAAATTATTGAAAAAATACATAATTAATTTCATCCAATTCTGTTGGGCAATTGCGCCTAGAGACGTTTTTAACAATCGAATAAGAACAAAATCTTACTTCTCATTACTTACAGATAAAAAAAAATTAAAGAAAACATTCTCAAAGTTCATTGCAAACCTTTAAATCCAAATAAACCTTAACAAACTTTCAATTAAGTTGAGCAAATTAAATCTTACCATTACCATCCTGAATATTGTAACAATTTATATTTTCTATGCTTTTTTAATTAATTTCTTCTTTAAATATTACGTCATAGCATTGAACAATAGAACATAAATATGATATTCTAAAAAATATATCGACTTTATTTAGGATGAAATTATTTTTAATAACGCCAAACATAGATGTGAAATCCTCTTTAGTCATCTGTAGACCTTTTTTGTAATAGAAACCATCAACACTCAACGAATTTTCCTGCAAAGCAGATACAGAAACACTTTCCGAACAATAATTTTACTTAAATATGAACTGAACTGGTGGCGGAAAAAGAAAATTAAGAATATCATAACGAGTTAAATTACAGGAATTTTAATATAAAGACCGCTTATGACGAGAGTCGTGACTTTATCGGTAAATAATCAAACGGCAAAAGAATGCAATAAGGAAACTTATTTTTCTTGGACAGAAAGTAAAATAATTAGATTAAAGAGAAAAATAGCAAGATATCCTTTACTTTCCCAAAATCCGCCAATTTTTATCAGTGAGTGATAAAAACGCGGCCAGAGTTAAAAAGAGTGATTGAAAAGAAGTTACCGAAACCCCAACCTAACCTTTAAAATGTTCGTCAAAAATAACAATTTTCCACAATAAAACGAAAATATTTACAAAAGTATAGCTTATTAAAGGCTCTTATATTCCTTTTTAAAGTACATAATCAACATTATTTACATTTATGCATTTTATTTCCGACTGAATTTTTGCTTTCAGTTCGTATGTCTACAAAATGCCTACTTGGTTGAGCAATATTTACGCTTATTTCTTGAATTTTAAGGTTTATTAAATTAAAATTATATAAATTATAAACACATGCGTTTTTCCTCGTTTGCTGTGAAATATCTAATAAATAGTTGAGGTAAAGCAAATAAACAATTAAAATATCAATAAAGAAAATCTGTTTGATGTTAATACCAAGACAGTGTTTAATGGGTGAAACCAAAATTCGTTGCCTGTTCGGGTCCCTTGACGCCTATCTACCGCTGAGTCACCACACGTAGAGCATTCTACTTAATGAGGTTTTTGTGCTAAGAATGGTACAAATCGCTTCCCGAGACTGCCATTGTTCTTTCCTCTATTAACGCTTGTACTCCCATGTAGAAACACAAATTGCGGTCAAATAATTTAAGGCCCCCGAATACGCTGAGAACCAATTACTAAAAAGTGGCTGTCCATAGTTAGATAGATTCGGGAAACCGTTAAACCTTGTTAAAGTTTAATAGAAAAGTTATCGAATAGACTTGAATTGTTTTATTTTATATTCTCTATATATTGGTCTTTTCACTATTCGCGTACTGGTTCAGAATTGTTGCGATGTAAAAAAGGACGTCTTTCTTTGTTTTGTTGATTACGAAAAGGTCTTTGATAGAGTGCAGCACACAAAACTAATCGAGATATTATAAAAAATGGATGTAGATGGTAAAGATGTTCGCTGCATTCAAAATCTATATTGGCATCAAACTGCACATATAACAACAAACGAACTGAAAACACAAGATATAGAAATACGTAGAGGTGTGAGACAAGGATGCATCATGTCCCCACTTTTGTTTAACGTGTACTCAGAAGCCATTTTTGGCGAAGCATTCGAAGATAAGGACATCGGAATCAAAATAAATGTGAATAACATTAGGTACGCGGATGATTCTGTCTTGATAGCGGATAATATCCAAGACTTACAACAACTGATTACTCTACTAAACGACGCCAGTAAAAACTATGGACTAAACATAAATAGTAATAAAACAAAGTTTATGATAATCAGTAGGGACAGGGTGCCTTATGTAAATGCGCAACTCGTCGTCGATGGAATGGCTTTGGAACGAGTCAAGAAATATAGATACTTGGGTAGTTGGCTGTATGACGATTGGGACAACGACAAAGAAATCAAAGCCAGAATAGAAATAGCCCGGAGCTATTTTCTCAAATTTAAACATATACTTACCAACAGAGACACAAGCCTGAACCTAAGAGGACGATACGTCGAGTGCTATATATGGTCCGTTCTATTATATGGTATGGAAACATG
This sequence comes from Cylas formicarius, assembly GCF_029955315.1. Classification (NCBI taxonomy): domain Eukaryota; kingdom Metazoa; phylum Arthropoda; class Insecta; order Coleoptera; family Brentidae; genus Cylas; species Cylas formicarius. The sequence goes on along the minus strand of NW_026844326.1, from coordinate 25,035,706 downwards.
GACGCTCAAAACAACATCAATTAATAGATTAGAAGCGTTTGCGATGTGGACTTACCGCCGTATGCTGAGAGTATCATGGGTCGAAAGGGTTACAAACGAGGAACTTTTGAGAAAAATGGGCAGAGACAGAGAAATTCTATTACACATAAAAAAACGAAAAACGGCCTATTTCGGACACATAATGAGGAACCCAAAATATCGGCTTCTCCAGCTAATCGTCGAGGGTAAGCGTGGCGTAGGAAGGAAACAAATGTCATGGCTTAGGAACCTAAGGGAATGGACTGGCTTGAAAAATATCGGGGACCTTGTACATACAGCAATGGACAGGGTAGCATACGGAAATGTGATCGCCAACATCCAATAGTAGTGGATAGGCAGCTGAAGAAGAAGAAGAATATTTTGGTCTAGCTGATTTTATTTTGCATGAATCAAAAATATAATTGTAGAAAAAAAATTATTTCGGTAAAGGGCGAGTGTCCTTAATAGGTTGACCCATGGTCGGAAAAAAGCAAAGAAGAATACATACAGGGACGAACTGTATATCACTACCATTTGTAATTGAGGGTTCTTTTTTGTCGCTTTTAATGACTCTGCAAAGTAAATCATTGATTTTTGCTATTTTATATCGTTACAAACATATATTTTAAAATTATTTCGACATATATCTCGTACCTACAATAATACCAAAACAAAGATATGTACCGGGTGGCTTACGAAGGACACTAGGGCCTACCTCGAGAACTAATTTGTCGTAAAGGCTTGGGGTAAAAAAATATTGGAAATTATTTTTATGGTGGTGTCATTGCAGTCTTAAATTTTAAATTCGTTTTTTTTGAGAAATAATCTCACTTAAATTACTCAAAAGAATACCCTTGTAAAGCATCAAGTACGATTCGATTCGATCTCAAATTTCAGTAACCCGAGACCATACTACTAATACTACCAGCATTATCATGATAAAAGTCAACCGACAGTCCTACCACTCCTTGATTATTCTAAAGCGTTCTAGTTTTTGTTACTTGCAATTTTACACGTTATCCTATACATCTATTACGCAATTATCTCAGTAACAGACTTCAATATGTTGAGTTTAAGCAAACTGTGTCATCTGCGGAGTCAATTAAGTGTGGTGTTCCACGAGATTCGATCCTTGGTCATGTTCTATTTACTATCTATATTTGTGACATAACATCTTGTTTGCACCGTACACTTTTATGCAGATGATACACAACTATACATTTCAATTTTTGCGTCAACTCATAATAATGCAAAAAGTCCTCAATAATAATATTTGGTTAAACGGTGGGACACAATTGAAGATATTTTTGGCACAAAAATTAAAGGTGAAGAAATAAAATTCTCCAATACTATACCAAAAAACAAATGACGGTGTTAAAATGACAGCAACATCATTTTTATCATATATTATTTGCTTAAATCGTAGATCTTTCTTCCTGATTTCAAAAACATAGAATTTATTGATATTTTATTTAGCCGTTTTTGAAATATTTCAGTTGGAAAATAATTATCATTCGATTTCTGGACAATAGCCATACTGCTTAAAAATATATATTGAGTTCTTCATCTTTTTTTTTCTATTGTCCTGTTATTCCGTGGGACACTATTTCGGTCCTCAAATTGTTTAATTGCATTTTTAATTGTATTTATTCTTCTACCCGGATATACTTGTCGCTATTCTCTTTTAACCCTTGCTACATTATGTCCGTTTGAATAACATATTTTTATTATTTGGCGTTTTTCTTCCTGAGTATATAACCTATTTGGAATATCTTAAGTTATTTAACTTACGCTGTAGATCTTTAGTTTTGATTAGCTGTCAAAAGTAGAATATCATTCGAACAATTGCAAACATAGATAATATGGTTGCTATCAAGGCAGACTTGACCATTATGATGCTGCTGTCATTTTGACAACCTGCGATAGTCGTTTGTTTCTTCTGACATTTGCATAATATTAACACTTTTTTTACACTTTCTTTCTGTCTTTCAAAATTAACCCTATAGATAGGTGTCGAAATATAATGAATAACTCTGTACACAGGGCCATTGTATAAATATTTACTAATAGACAATCCTTTTATTTATAAATATTTAATAGCCTTTAAAGCTTTGTTTTTCGGAGGCTGGTGTTTTGCATAGCAATGTCCAAGCAATTCCTCCCTTTTTCGTTGAATCTCGTGGTTTAATCTACTAGAACCCTCCGCACTCCTCAAACAGCCTTAGCGTAGGAGCGTTAAAGTTGGGTGCCATGGCTATCATTACTTGAGAACGCCGCAGCGCCATCTGCATCGATTATGGTGCGGGCGGGCCGCCTCCTCCGCTGACGTAACGCAACGTCTTAATACACTTAACGCACCGAATGCGGTTCCATCAATCACAGCGCCGAATAGAGAGGTGTAAATTACAGTATCATTAATAAATCAGCCCGGATAATAACTCAATATAAATATTAAATCGGACGTCTTTTGTGTCGGTCGATTTGCTCTCGCGCCTCGGCAAGCGGAACGTAATCGCCTTAATGTCAACATCATTTTTCACCACTTCCCACAGGTGGACGCAAACGGGCACTTTGTCAAAAAATTAACAACCGCGGTCCGGTGAAAGCAGCGCCGAGATATTTCGCACTCTCAACCGCCGTGAAGTGAAGGCCAATGAGGCGGATGAATATACCGTCATTCCCTTCGAATACACAGCAATCATATTTTATATAATAACCAAGGAAATTATATCCAGGGCCTGGATATTACTATCGGCAAAACCCCTACTCATACTCTTACGGTGTGCGATTTTAAAAAAGTCTATTTTGCCAGACCTTGCTGGGTTAAGGTTGTAAAACGATCAAAAACTCAGAAACTGTCGGAAAACTTTGAATTGACATATCATATTATATAAATTAACAATACAATGAAAAACAGATCTCTTATCCTGAAAAAAAAATTCCCTTTCCCTTAACTCTGGACCTTCTAATTATCGTACTATATAATTATGGACCATTATTTCTAAAGTTTCTAATAGTAATACCATACACAAGTATTGGAATTGGAATCTTTGGAAACTATAAAACTGTCTGAAGTATAGTTGCAGCCATCATACTAGAAGATAGAGCGTGTCAGTGTCGACTAACATAATGTTTATAATTTCCTTGAGGAAGAACAGATTGTTTATGTTTATGAATAGTTCTTGCGATTTAAAAAAAGTCTATTTTGCCAAACCTTGCTTAATTAAGGTTGTCAAACGATAAAAAAATATAGAAACTGTCGGAAAACGTTAAAATTATATATTATATTATATTAATTAACAATACAATAAATACTATACATAAATAGATCTCCTATCCTGAAAAAAATAAACCATTGCTGCTTGCTGCAATGTGTTGCTCTAGAAAACTAATTTCGTAGCTGATTTCTTCAATTTCTTCTCTTTCCCTTAACGCTTTACCTTCAAATGGACGTTCCAAAGCCTAACAGTAATAACATACATAAATATTGCAATGTTGCCAAATAATCGAGAGGTTTCCAACTAAATTAAAAAAAAAGTGGTTCTGCTTTACCTTCAAATTATCGTCCTTTACCATTACGGACTTTCATTTGTAAAATTTAGTGCTAAACCCGAATAGTAATACCATACATAAGTATTGTAATGTTGCCAAATAATCGAAAGATTTATATAATTTCTATTTAAAAATTAAATGTATCTTTGGAAACTGTAAAACTCTGAATTACAGTTGAAGCCACCATACTACGATATAGAAACCTTAGTGATAAAGTATGTATCAGTATCGACTAACCTAATGTCTATAATTTGCTCGAAGAAGAACAGATTGTTTAGTTCTCAAGGACTTATTAAAATTTTTATTCTGATTTGCACCATTGTTATTATACCACTCTTGGACCTTGCACACCACTGAACAGTGCAAATGTTGGCAATTTTTACCACTTACTTTAAAAATTTTACTTTTTTTACTTAAAATAAAAATTACTCTAACAATCTCCCCTGCATGGTCATAATAATATCGTTAATTATCGTAAATTAGTTTTTAATTTTAATTGAAAACCGTGCAACAGTCTATAAAAAAATCAAGAGATCAAACGTGCTCAAGTTACATTATTTTTTTTAAAGGAAATCCGTGGCGTGCCACTGACTGTCTATGAACACTGGTTAAATCGAGACCTTTTTTTGTGAAAAATAAAATATCTATCTAAATCAAAAAACACCTCATTTTTAGTTACCAACTATTTTGCTTCAGAAAAAAATATTAGAAGACCTTATTTTCACGTTTTTGGTTAGTTTACAACAAGATAAACAATAAATTTATTTAATTTATTTAAGTTTACCTACTTCGTATTCGTAGGATTTTTTGAAACATTTTAATAAAACAGATTACTTAAGTAAGAAATAATAATTCTCTACAGGCTGTGATATTAACGCTATTGTTATGACCAAGCAGGGAAGAGCTTGAAAAGAATCAAGAAACGATTTTTTTTATAAATGATTGGGGATTGTAATAATACTTATTTTAAGAGAAATCGGTGGCGTACTATCATCAATGTCTCCAAAATAGACATGTGAAATTCCATGCGTCCGCCACTGGTGAATTTTCAAAAAAAAAAGTGGAACACTAAATAATGCCTCTTGACACATAGTACATATGTGCCAAATTTCATTAAAATATCTAAAGTGGTATTACAGATATTAAAAAAATATATTTTATTTTTGAAAACTTTACCACTCTGTATCTCACAAGCTAAGACGCTTAGGCCATATGTTCATACGAATTAGAAACACCCTGTATAAGAGGTAAATTAAATTAAATATTTTGTGAATAACAATTAAATTTAAAGCTGCTGGAAAATCACCCGTTGCGTCGCTCATTAAAATGCCAGTCAAGATAAACAATAGCGGGTTTTCTTGTTTTTGTAGAAATTTGCAGAACGGAGAACAAAAACATCTTCGTTAATAACGGTGTAAAATAATCAAAACTTTAAACCAAAAACCCAAGCCACAAATATATAGTCAATTGATTTGGCATTTCTATAAACTAGTATGATTATTTTATTACACTACTTGGTATTTGTTTCGTCATCGGTTTTTGACACTAAGAAAAAAAGAAAATTCCTATTCAAATTTAAATTTACTTACCGAACATTGCAATATTGCTAAAGCGGTTTTGATTTGCAATATTTCGCTGTTTTATTCGGCGACGTAAATATTCGAATTTCTTGGGAAATCACTTTCTCACTTTAATCATCCCGTAACAAATTCACCCTTTCGCCGTCGCTTTATCCAGCGTTGATGTAATCCTAGGGCAATTTCGCTCACGCCATACGTATTTAAAATGAAATATCGTATGTCGGGGAACCCTTCAAATATACAACGGTTCAAACAAGCTACCATAATTATCCATAATAACATTATTCTCGCCGTATACGAGCGTATATAAAATTGAAACTGTACGTTTTAATGGCTCTATTTGGGGAAGCCTATGGTTTGCATGGGCGACTCGTGGTTGAATCTAATGTAAGAAGCGTTGTTAAGCAAACTGTAGTGCTAATGTTATCGAACGTTTAATTTAGGCTTGTCCGAAACGACGGCAGTTTTCACATGCCATTCCTCAAACGGGCGTAAAAGTTGAATTGTTAATTTCAACCGCAGGTGTAGAAAATATTTCGGCGCTGATAATTCAAACAAAAAAATAAAATGCAATTTCATGCCTTATATTATGTATAGAAGAATTTATAAACGCTTTAAATTATAAAACCTCTTGAAATGTAAGTTTATCGTGGCAATAAATATACAAGCAAGATCATTCATAAATTGAAAAAAGCTGATAACAACAATTAAAATAGAGGAATAAAAAATCAATTTTATTGAAACATATTTGAATTTCTATAAATTCGTTTCATTCGTGACATTTGCTTGATTTATTGCAATATATATTAAAATTTATTGAATTTTACATTTAAATTTTAACAGTAGAAATAGCTGGAGAAGGATCGGAGAAAACATCAAAAACGCAACAAAAGAAGCGCTTGACGAACAGAAAAGCGATAGAACATCAAAAAGAATAAAAAGCACACCTTGGTTTTGGTTAGTAAAGCTAAAATGTCAACAGAAAACAAGAGCCCATCTCAAATATAAGTACACAAAACAGGAGAAGACTATGAAGAATATAAAAGAATTCGCGACAAAACAAACAAACTGGTAAGGAAAAAGAAAACAGAACATTGGGAAAAATTCTCAAAGGAAATAGAACATGACTTTTATGGTTTGCAAAAGCAGATCTGGAGGATGATACGTGGACAGAAACAAGAAATGAAAGAACTGATAGAGGTAAATTATATTGAAAAAGAGACATGGACAAACCGCTTAAAATAATTGTACAATACGATAGAGAATTTAACACCAGAAACCCCGGATATAGTAACATAAATATTGAAGAAGAAATTAAAAAATACAATACAGAATGAATTATTGAAGTACGGCGGTCCCAAGCTAATTAGAGAACTAACAGCGTTTATCGACAAGTTAATACGAAGATCACAAAGACTGGAGGATAAGCATAATGATACCACTTTTTAAAAAGGGGGAGGAAACTGATCCAAATAACTATTGAGGAATAATTAACCTCCTATGCAGACTTTGAAACTGACAACACAAAATTATTAGCAACAAAATAACTCCACTTGTAAAACTCTCTGGAGAACAACAAGTGGATGATCTTGTAATGAGCAGTAATTAGAGAAATAATAGCTTATGCTGATGCTTCATAGACTTAGAAAAAGCATTTGGTACAGTGCAGCTACATGACGTGATACAAAATAAGTAAAATAGAATCTAGAGTAAATTCAGAGCTAACTGAGTCCATAGATGTAACTACAGATATTTGGCAAGGGGACTTATTATTAAATATTATTATTTAACATTATATTAGACGCAATAATTTGAGAAGTAAAAACCAAAAAAAGGTATAAAATATAAAAATATATATATAAAATATAAAATTAAGATGATTACTACATCAGTCTAATATAAATGCAAAGAAATTTAACATGAAAATATCAGTAATCTCTAAAGAACCAATTAGATGTAAGGTGGAAATTTATAACCAAATTAGGAACAAGTAGTTAACATTAAATATTTAGGAGTTAGATTATCATATGATAATAACATAGGAGAACAAACTGCAAAAGCCAATAGAATAGCAGGATGCCTAAACTACACGATATGGAAGAATAAATACTTAAGAACCGAAACAAATCACGCATATATAAATCTGTAGTCCGACCGGTCATGACATATACGGCTGAAACAAGACCGGAAATCTAAGAGTCAGAAAACATTAAGGAAAATAGCAAGAAAATCACTCTGGGATAGAGAAACATAAGACCCCCTACCTCAAAATATATAAATTATTTTAAATGTTGAATCGATTGTATCAGCTGTGTCAGGGCCAGTTTACTAGGGACGGTATTGTAACTTCCGAAAAAATATTTGATTTGTATTATCTTTTTTTTATCACATTACACTGCATAGGTAACTCCAACAAAGTTCAGATTTGTATTTGCAAGAAATATAGCTGATCCACCGTCCCTTTGGGGTTTCCCGTTGATAAACTTTTCAAAAAGTCAAGAAACAATATAAATAGTATAAAGATTGTAGAAAATACTTTATAGATTTTTTTATAATTTTTGAATTCCGTCGTATTTAAAAAAATTATATATATATATATATATATATATATATATATATATATATATATATATATATATATATATATATATATATATATATATATATATATATATATATATATATATATATATATATATATATATATATATATATATATATATATATATATATATATATATATATATAAAATACACTTAAAACTTATTTTCAACAAATGGGAAAGAGTTTTGTCATTATAAATTCCATACAATGCTAAACGAAACCATAATATTTTTGAATTGTTTTTTCAAAAATTTTTTCGTTTTTTTTTTCTCCAATTTTAAATAAGCGTTTTTTTTTTTAATCGAAAAAATCATCTTTAACCCACGTAGTTAGCAATTTTGATATTAATAAAAAAAGTACAATTAAATAAAAAAAAAAGCAGAGCGAATTTTTTTATGACCCTATCTTATACTTATAACTTTAAATATGCCCAGAGTTTATTCAATTCAACTACCGAATAAAGGATGATATCCTGGCATAATATCATATTACAAATTTAACCGTTTTTTGAAAATTCTTTAAGTTTCAGATTTAATTAAAAAAAATATATAAAAAAAATACAGCTAAAATTTTTTTTCAAAATGTGGAAAAGGGTATTGTCATTATTAATTCCATAAAATTTTTAAAAAAAATTTTTTGAAATATTTTCTCAAAATTTTGTTTCTTTTTCTTTTCCCCAAGTTTAATTAAGTGTTTCTTTTTTCATAGAAAAAGAGATCTTTAACAAATTTAGTTAATTTCGATAACAATTCTTAATATGCTGTCGATGAAAATGCAAAGAAAATATATTTTATGATCTTGTCTTATGCTTTGTATTTTATAAATTTTATAAATATGCCAAGAGAGTTTGTTGAATTCAACTACCGAATTGACAATGATAAAGTAAAATTAAATGTCATTTTCACGATATAACTGGACCTCTTCTAATACGTTTTTCCTTTTTGGCGTTATTTTCTCGTCACGTAGACGTCAGTGGCGACTTCGAATCGACGGGGAACTACGATTGACGTCGTATTAACGTCACGCTGTCAGTCGCGTGTATTTTATGCAAATTGTTTGAAAAAAATTGTAAAACGCGTTTTTTTGCATAAAATAAGAAAAAAGAAAACTACGGCCGATACAGCTTTCGTCAGTTCAGCGTCAGACGTTTCGAAATAAACGACATCGACATTAGCATACTGCTACAGAAAGATAACGAAACGAGGAGGCGATAACTCTCGTGTGCTCGACTAATTTCATAGGCAATTACGAATCGCCTTTAAATTTATTACGAGGCAAATTAGAACCAATTTTCTCATTCGAATTCATTTCTTGTGGGCCAGCGGCCTGGGCAACGGCTTCAACGCGACGAGGCAATTTGTTCTATCGATAAATCATCGACGTAATGGGCGCATTCTCCGCTGGCCACGGGCCTCCGCGTGGCCGTTTCCTCTTTTGTGCCGATTTTTCCAACACATGTTTCTTTATCGTCCGAGCTGTCAAACTGTGGCCGCCGCGAGACAGCACCAACCGTCGTCAATGGAATTGGCTGCGCGGGAAACGATATAACTAGCATAAACGTTGTAAATTTCGAATTTGATGGAATAAATACGGGGCGTTCCGTAAACGAATGGATACCCCTGATACCACAGACGTCCAACTTAAAGAGACCGCAAATATCATTCATAAAGTTGCAATTGTTGTGATGCCAATATACAGGGTGACCAAATAAACTGTCCCGTTTAGTATTTGTTTTAGAGAAAAATGGTACAGATGGGACTGAAGGAAATATTCTTATATTTTTTTAAATGGAACACCTTGTATATTATTCCATTATATACTCAATAACCCAATGTAGATTTTTCAAAAGGCTACTGTAATACTTTTTATAATGCTTCTCCTGGATTCCTGTGTCGGTTTTTGTCGAGTCGAACTAGTTAACGTTTCGATTCTTAATAATGGTAGGCAAAAGTTGCGCTAACGGGGGTAGCGAAAAAAACAATCAAAAAACAATCGATATAAATAATGACAAAAAAGCATAAAAATAACCTACTCCGTGGATCAACAACGCAACGCGAATACGCTACTCGGTGACCGAACATTACATTATCTGTTGTTTAACTGAAAAATGTTACAGTATATATTGCTTATTTGCTGTGTATCAGACTTGTAGTTAATTGAATTTTTGTTTTTTTTAATATGGCACATTTCAAGAAACAGTCGGGCTTTATAATTGTTGACACATTGCAAAATTTTAGGATTGCTGTAGTCAAATTCATGTCTTGTTTTTATGTAATGTTCAACCACTGCACAAGTGTTCTTATAAATACGGCAATCACTTTTATGCTGTGTTATATATATATATATATATATATATATATATATATATATATATATATATATATATATATATATATATATGTATATATATTTATATATATATATATATATATATATATATATATATATATATATATATATATATATATATGTTTTGTTTTAGGCTTCCGCGGGTCTTATATGTGTGTTGTAAATTCTTCCGGGTTTTACTCCGCGTCTGGTCTGGCTGGCTCCAAGTGGAGGTAGTCCTCTGCTGACAACGTTTCGCCAAGATCTCACTTGCCATTTTCTAGTCGGGTCGTTCTGCTTCTCGTCTGAACTCGGCTTGAACTTGTTGATAAGTTTATTTTACTTTAATTATAATATATATTTTTGATTAGTTTTTGCTGTTTTTTTCTACGTATTGGCTTCATTTTTTTTTAAAGTTAAATGTTTTAACTAGTTAGTATCAACACAATTATTTTGGTGTGCTCTGAATTTGAACCTGAGCAGAACAACATCTGCAGCAGCAAAGAATAATGAAGTACTAAAAATAGACGTTATTTTTTTTATTTTGTAAATACATGGAAGCAGCCATTTTAAAACTTTTCTTTCTTCAGCATAAATAGTGGTTAAAAATAAAGACGAACTAGACTAGAACTACTAGAATTATCACATTATCCGAGTAGGAATACATTCTATTTGACTAAAATACAGACAAGAGAACAATAGCCGTTAAAGGTACGATGTCAAATTTGCTTCCGAGACTAGAATATATGTTAAATTTTAGATAATTTTTAGATCTAATCTATATCTGTTTAATTACCTAACAAGGTACGTTGACGACAATATGAAACTTTAGACAATAGACAATAGCATCTAAGATTTATTTTGTTGTTCAACGCTTTTTGTAAGATAACAATAAAGTGAAAATGTGAAATGTATAATAATAACAATAATAATAAAAGAGAATTATCCTTAATTAATATGTATATGAATTGCTTTTGTGAGCGGTATTTATTTGAATATCCTGAATAAGTTTGGTGACAACCACGCACAACAACTAATCCGGACGGTGGACGGAACACGATATTAGTTGCATTGTGCATCCTATCAATTTATCAAATGCAAAAGGTCTAAATAATTAATTACCCCCATTTATTTACCTTTTAAAATACTCGCGTTCAGACAGGAAATTACTTCTTCAAAGGATTGCCTTAGTAACGAATTAACTAAAGTTATAGCGCTACATAAGTTATTCGAATGAGAACTATTTTTAATTAATCTAGCAACCTGTTATATTGACATCTCCACTTCGGAGTCTTTAACTCATAATTACACCATTTTACAAATTTATTGTAAATATTAATAAACTTATGGCAACTTATACTAAGATATAATAATAAAAAGAAAATAACGAACCATAGACTGTAAAAAACTCAGATCATCATCATTCAGATGGCACACTATTTGAAACATTGTTAATTGACGTAAAAATAAAAAAAATCTCAGCACTACTAATGAATTTAGCAAAATTTGTCTTAATGTCATTTTAAATCGATTTAAATGAAGGCCGAGGTAATCAATGGCATTGTATTGATTTACAAAAGAGACCAGCATGTTTAAAGGCATATTCTGAGCGTGTCGAGTATTACCCAGTACAGGAGACAGAAGGTGACTTCTTCTCAATTCTGTAGAAGGGACATGAATAACATGACATAAATGTCTTAAAATCATCCGTAAATCTTAGCATTGCAGCAAACATAACAAACTTATTTATATTAAACATAAACAAACCGAACAACAGGGATCAACTTTCTAATATGCTGACCAAAACCAAAGTCACTTTATTTAGTTATTACTGACTTATGTGTGGCTCTGTCGAACGCATGTGAGACGTCTTATCAACTTTAACATTGTTTGCAAAGGTATTCAATAGAGTATCCTTCGAAGTAAAGAGATTTATTTACAATCCCAAGATAAAGCAGATGTAAAAGAAAAGAAAAATTACGTTTCTTTGAAGCAGATTTTAGGACTTCAATGTTCCTAGCTGCTGCAGATATTCTGCTCGGGTTCAAATTCAGAGCATACCAAAAAAATAGTTGTGTTGACACAATGGTTAAAACTGACTTCTCCAAACAACAGTAATGGCCAACCAGAGTTCCAGCTCGAAATGAAGGATTAACGAAGCTTGGACAAGCAATCTAATTGTTAAAAAAAATCAAAAAAAGGAAGCGAATACGTAGAAGAAAACAACAAAAACTAATCAAAAATAGCTACCCAAAATTTGTTCTGTTATGATTTTCTGTATATATATATATATATATATATATATATATATATATATATATATATATATATATATATATATATATATATATATATATATATATATATATATGAGACCATAAATTACATATCTAGCTAACTCTAGAAATAGAATCTAAACTTCTGCACGCGCGTGCAGTAAGTACATTTATATGGTTCGTGAAAGAGACTTTGACATCAATTAATACTTCAAGATCCTGAACTTTAGTTGCATTTATTTTATATTCAAACTCAATTGCTGAAGTTTATCTACAAAACGTGATGCAAAGTCACTTTAATGATATTTCATGATTCTACAGGTAAAAGTGCTTTAAAATCTTCCGTAAATCTTGGCATTGCAGCAAACATAACAAACTTATTTACTTCAAAGATAAACAAATGGAACAACACGGATCCACTTTCCAATATGCTCACCAAAACCAAAGTCGCTCTTCTCAGCTATTAATGACTTATGGCAGACTCTGTCGAACGCCTTTGAAAAGTCTTTAAGATTATTTGCAAAGGTATTCAACAGAGCATCCTGGAAAGTGTTATATGTTAAAGAAAAAAAAATAATCAAAAATATTATGTCCGAAGTAAAATAAACTTATCAATACTATGAGAGCCAAGTAAGTGTGACTGGATCTGAAGATATTTATGTTGATACCCCAAATATGTGGTCTTTTTTATATTTTTTGAAGTATTGCAGTACAAGTCCCTGGTAATATCTGTCCCAAAGTCTGAAGTAATATTATTGTAGAAAATTTTAAATTTTCTACAATATTTTTTTCTACCAACAGCTAAAATCTGAAATTAATTGCTCCATGATTGTTTTAAGTCAACAAGCAAATTGACGTGGGAATAATTAGTTTTCCAGTCCATTTGGTTCTATTATCTAAGCGTTCTTTTTTTACAGTTCCTCTTTATTGCACAAGCAAGCAGAATACAAGGAAAAGCAGTATTGGGAGAAATCATTTCCACTATAGAAATATATCTAAACTACGTTTTCTTTGCGTGTGTCTGAGGGCCTGTGGGGGCCCTAACAGTTAAAGCGTTTATCGCGAAAAGGCGTCTGTCGGCCTATTAGCCGCCCGCGCATTTCGGTATCTAATCCGGAGCGTTTTGTACGAAATAATGTTCGCCTGTATCCACATCGAGCCGTACAAATTAAAATAATGTAATTATTTCGAATTTACCGCCGCAATTACCGGCCTTTACGAAAAAAAAAAATGAAACAACCCGCTTTCGTAATTTATAAGCCGTAATTACGATAATTACCGAGTTTGAGTATGAAATTAACTTCGAAATTTTTCGTGTGCATATAGAATCGGTTGGACGTAATATTCCATAAAGGTTCGGGCAGGTGTAACGGACCCATTCAATAAATTAAAAACTTAATAATTTTAATCCTTTTTTAATGGTCCGTCCCTCTACCTGCGTTAATACCGGCGATTTTTCTAGCGGTCTCGTTTCGTAAAGGTTCCCCCTACGTTTCGCGCCACTGTATTCTCTCGCTCTCTCACGCGCCTGTCTGATCCAGTTATCCAGAACTGTTGGGGCATACGCTGTGCCGCATTGCTCTTCGTTATCGTTATTATAAACAAAGAGAATGTAGTGAAAAATACTATACCATATTATACCGGGTGTTCCACATTTGATGTTTACGGCGAGCGGTACATTGGATTGTTCTGACAAATTGACCACTTCCATATGCCAAATTGCCGCTTCTTTGAAAAAATAGCATCAACATTTTTAATGGAATACCATTTATATTATTGAATTTGCCGATCCGCTAATACTTTATGATTGTTTTTGAATAATACGTAAAGTCTGTTCATAGATATAAGAAAGTGACTAACTGATATGAATTAAGGAAAGACCCGGGCAAGCTGTAAGAATGAAATATGGCCGCACAGGTCCGTACTTTGCTTAGCATTTAATTATTTGGGGTTTTGTTAGCAAAGATACTAAACAATATTTATTTATTTATGTTTAAATCTAAAATAAAATTACAAATTATTTTTCTTACCTACTTAAATTACTTAAAATTATTCACATAATACATCAGTATCACTATCGCTATCATCGCCTGTTCTAATTATTATTTGTTCTATATTATTTGCAATTGTTCTGCTTTTTCTATATGTTTAACAGAATTTGCCCAACTTTGTGGAGGGATGTTAAAAACTTCGGTTTCTATAAGTTTGAGGACATTGGAGTTAACACATTGTTACGACGAATGGCAGATTTCAGTTGGTACCCAACATGTTCAATGGGATTAAATATACACTTGTAAGGTGGAAGCCTTAAAACTGTATGCCCTAGATTTTTTGCATAATTATAACTGACGTCTTCCTTTTGTACGTTCAAGCTTTGTAGAACCTCAATTAATTGCTTTTTAGTATAATCTTCGTGAAAATAAATTTCGTTATTATTGGATTGTTGCTTTTGTGTCACATGAGGAGGGGTTTTAGTCAACTCTCTACTGTGATAACTGTGATAAGGAATGTTTGGAACTAATTTGTTTTTAAACCAACTTTCAAATAAATCAAATGGTGGTGTGGTATCTTCATGGTAATCCAGAGAAGAATCTTTAATATTTTTTGCAGACAGACAAAGTCCATTTGGAATCCAACCATCTTTAGAGCCAGCATGGAAAATACCTCTTTTTTATGGCGCGTTTGTTTTACACTTATCAGTTGAGTCAACCCAACCCTCTTCCGGGATATCATACCCGGTTTCATCCAAATAAATAATTGGCCTTTGTTGTAATGTGTAAATCCAAATTTTTTCTGGATATTCCAGTCGCCATTTCCGAATTCTAAAAGATTCCATTAAAACTTGCCTTTTGTCAATTTTTTAAAATCTAAAACTCATGTGTTGAATAAGATAGTTCTGCCACATTTAACACCGGTTTCATCTTTTTCAAGCCTCCTAATTAAGATATCTAATGTAAGCACGCTTTGTTCCTCGTATCATCATCTACACTCGAGAAAATGTCAGCATCGCTTCTTGTTTTCCTCGCTGAAATGGGATTATTCACAATTTTCCATACAGTTGATGTTGAAATTTTCGTCAATGTGGCCGTTTCTTCTAAAGATGCTTGCTTGCTGTTACCACGTTCAATGAGAGTCAAATAAATATTATTTATAACTTCCGTAGTCTCAATAGAATAATGTTTTCTACATTTGGGCTGGAGAATCTCCTGAGATACACTAGACTCGCACATATTTTGCATAATTCTCACATTATTCAACACACGCTGTATCACACACGAAATAAGAATGAGTACTATAAACTTAAACTAAGTAGTATACCAAACCAAATAATATTAAACACAGGTAGGTAAAAATTATTTTCTATTACGGACCACAATTTTACCTGAATTTAAATTCCGAAACTTTAGGTAATAATCTTGTTGCATGACTACCCTTGGATAATCCCATTCAAAATCAATTGGTCACTTTCTTATATCTATGAACAGACCATAACTATATTTTCGGTTTTCGAGAAAATACTTAAAATTTGCTTAGGGAGACAACGAACTTCTTAATATCGAAATTTGTTCTGCATACAGAAATGGCGGAAAGTTCATTTTTTCTAATAGAACACCCTGTATATTATCACCTATTCTAAAAACAAATTAAAATCCCTTTCCAATAATGTATCATGTCCGTATACCTAAATCGTTTGGTTCCTGAAATAAAAGCAAGTTTCTCTGAAAACTGGATTGCTTTGGCATAATTAATCTCTTAGGTGGCCATGAAATATCCGTCTTTTGTTAAACAACACGCAGATACTTTATTATTATTATTATGTTTAATATTTTGTATATTAATAATGATGTTATGTAGAAATGTAATGAAATTGAACGTAATAAATTGTTATTTTGTACTAATTTTTTTATATACTTGTTTCGAGAATTGCTCGGCGAAAAAGACTGAAAACATACTTATATCCCGTTTGTTAGTGTAGGTAGATAAATTCCTAGGACGGTCCTGGTATGGTTGCGGGTAAGGGTCTGTCCCATGGTCCCAAACGTCAAAACCAATGGTCGTTAAATAATCCGCATAATTCTTGTGGCACCTCTTCAATACAATGCGCCGCTGCCCCATCTAGTTGGTGCCAAGAGGTCCGAAGTTCTTGAAAGCTAAAATTCTCGAAAATCATTTACAGCGGTTGCCGAATACAATCACGTAACCGGATATCAAATTTTATTCGATAAAACTAAAATGTTTGCATGTAATCAATTCTTTTACCAAAGAAAAATCCGGGAATCTATAGAAATCTATAAACAAACAATTTGAACGGCGATTCAGGTCTTTAACTGTCATTAATATGGGAATGTCATCCGAGACAACGTCCATGCCCCTCCGCTAGCTCCGCCCCCTTCAAACAATATATAAGCAGATACAGAGTAGAATGCAACCCAGTACTATTGCTCATACTAAATACATTTCCAATATTTCCTATTTTTTCTATGAAATGGAGTAATATTTTCGATGAGCTATTTTATGGTTGATCTAGCGGGTTGAGGATCATTGGATTCCCTTTAAAAATAAATCATGTGATTAGATTATTCGTTTGTTTTAAGCACTGTGTTATTATGTACAGTCTTTTAACGTGTCCGAGAAGTCTAACCCTATGTCGCCTCGCTCGCCATCAGAACCCGCCGCACTCCGACTTTCCAGATCTATCTTATTATTCTTATTATATTATTTTGATCATTTCTTACGATCTCCGATGAATATGTCTTTCTTTCTTGAATTAATTTTCTTTTTTATTTTATCTTTCTTGTTTTTAAGTTAGTATAGCTACCATTCTCTGATTTGTTCATCACTATTATTTATGTAGTTTTTTACAGCGGCTTATAATGATGTATTTGTTTTGTTATAAACTTTTGTTTGATCAATTAGCAAGAAAATAATTTTTATTTTTTATTTAGTGCGCGGTATAGAAAACATTGTTGTATTTGTAGAAATTGAGACGCGTCTCGGACGTAGTTAAATTCTGGACACGGCAATTCGGGACACTGTGTATACGGGACGCTTCAAAAAATGGGAAGTCGAACAAAAAGCTATTATATTAAATTAAGTTATCGCCGAGTCGTATACAGGTGTCGTCGGGATTATCCCGGGCAACAAACAACTCGGAGATGTTTCAATTACAAGACATTCTTCTTCACAGCGTTCGTGCCAGCGCGAGGTTTCAGTGACCGGCCGTCTGAACGCTTTCAAGTCGAAATGGACCGACTGAAACCTAATGATGGTACGCGGCCGAAACCCTGGGTCATATTTTACAACACATTAAACTGTCACGCCGTCTAATAACATAATATAATAACATAATCTTCACGTGAACGGACGAACGTAACCCCGGGCGGTAGAACATTCTTTTCGAAGAATATACAGGTGGTTTTTTCGTCCAAGGTACGCCGTGACTTTTTAACCCGGCAGACGCGGTCATCCGGGACAACAAAATTTACAAGAAGTAAACGTTGTCGTAATGTCAATTTTCATCTGCAAAGTGAAATCTCTGAGAAAATGGTGAAATGGTGAAACCAGTGACGTCACGCCGCATTTCCAAAAGTTTTGAGCACTTTCCATTTTTTTTTTGTTCTGCACCATACCAGTATACAATTTCGTGCAGAATTAAATAAATAAGAAAAGAAAAACACACACACCAAGAGAAACAGTGAGTGAGCAGTCAATATAAGGAGAAAGAAAAAGAAAAGAGCTCTCTACCCACTAACAGCCAATGCTATTTTCATTTCATTTTTTTTGAACTTTGAGTTAAGTAAAGAAAATCTGAAGATTGAAAATTCTGTAAGCTCGCTGGTTCGGACACAAGTATTTAGAGGATATAAAAATATTACACCAACAAAAGTTTCTAGCTCATGTCTATTATAAAGAGAACAATTTTTTTGAAAATGTATTTTAAAGTTATTATGATAGCAGGTTAAGTAGAGAGAGAACTTGTCGCGTGTTCTTATTTGACCAACTAATCTGTCAATGAAAATTGGATAATGAAGCGAAAAGTGATCTGCGGGGGGGATAAGTGGTGAGCGAAATCAGGATAAAAGTTGGCATATGCTCAACAGCAGCTATCTGATTCGCATTTTCTTGAGCAGAATAAGTTTTTGCTGTATTAGATGCTCGAATTTTAGGTTTTCTGGACACTGAATGCTTAAAAAAGTATTACTTTCACCACCCCGTTAAATTTGGAAGTGGAATTTGTCCATTAAAACACATTTCAGAAAGCCGCGCGTTTTCTAATTTATGAATTTTAATGAGGAAATTCAGCACTTAGTACAGTGCTGGTCCAAAACAATTTTATTCGATTACTTTGCGTTAAGTATAAATTCAAATTAGTTTGCAAAATTTAATACTCTAAAACTTATAACTTATAACTATTTGTCATTTGCCAACTAAGGTTCGCTGACATGTCTTCGTCTTCTTATTTCTTTACTGCGAGGCTTCTCATTGGACAGCCGCTCATATTGTGTGCTTTGCGATTTGCATTGCCAGTTTTACACTCACGAGAAATTCGTAAAATAAAGGTGAATTTCTTCATGAAGTGTTTGATGAAACCTACTGCTACTACTACTCATAGCGTTTACAGGTCATATTTGACTATTAATTCAATACTGATAACATTATAGATACTGTATCTTTAATATCCTATAAAAAAAAATACGCTTGCACTTGTTGATAAATTTTTGGCCATTTGCCATACAATTTAAGTTCATATTTTTGTCGAAATAAATCAAATATTGTTATCGGTCCTTTTTTTTAGTTCTTTTTGTAAAAAACGACTCTACAAATATTCTATTTTCTCTTACAATTTTAGTTTCAGTGTGAATAAGTTTATGAAAAACTTTTTTTTACGAGCATTTTATTGCTGCATTACACTCATCATCTTCAATCAATCAACTTCATGAACAAATCCCCGTGTAAAACTAGTATAACATATACTGTTGATCGCTTAAAAAAATTTAATAAATAAATAAAATGGCACCTAAAAATTGTGAAACTTTACTTTCACTTCTTCTTTACATGCCGTCTTCTAACGTTGAAATAATTCTTTGTCCCTTGCAACATGAATTAGTTGTTCTACATTCATATTGGTCCAGTCTCGCACATTTTTGTATTCAAGACTTTTTTTTCTACCAATTCCGGTCGATTCTTCATTGCGTGTAAGTAAATGCCCCAGGTAAGATGTTTTTCGAACTTTAACTATTTTCATGAGTTTACTTCAGGATCCGATACTCTTAATATGTTGGTAATTATTGCGGTCGATTCCCTTTATCGTCCAGGCGTAGCATTCTAAAAATTTTAGTCTTATCGACACGTTCAGACTTCTATTGGTAAGCATTTTTACATGTTTTATGAACGCTTCTCTAGTAATTTCCATTTCCACTACCAAACAATTTTATTATTCACCGGAGCTCGAATTTGAGTTTCCAGTGTTGCGAGACGTAGTCATATATAAAGTCTGTTCATAGATATAAGAAAGTGACTAACTGATACGAATTAAGGAAAGACCCGGGCAAGCTGTAAGAATGAAATATGGCCGAACAGGTTCGTACTTTGCTTAGAATTTAATTATTTGGGGTTTTGTTAGGAAAGACACTAAACAATATTTATTTATTTATGTATTTATACTTAAATCTAAAATAAAATTACAAATTATTTTTATTACCTACTTAAATTACTTAAAATTATTTACATAATATATCAGTATCACTATCGCTATCATCGCCTGTTCTAATTATTATTTGTTCTATATTATTTGTAATATGGATATACGATTGTTCTGCCTTTTCTATATGTTTGACAGAATTTACCCAACTTTGTGGAGGGATGTTAAAAACTTCGGTTTCTATAAGTTTGAGGATAGTGAAGTAAACACGGGGAAAACATTGTTGCGACGAATGGCAGATTTCAATTGGTGCCAAACATGTTCAATGGGATTAAATATACAGGGGTAAGGTGGAAGTATTTTGTAGGTTCAAGCTTCGTAGAACCTCAATTAATTGCTTTTTGGTATAATCTTCGTGAAAATAAATGTCGTTATTATACATGTAGTTTTGGATTGTTGCGTTTGTGTTACATAAGGAAGGGGTTTTAGTCAACTGTCTACTGTGATAACTTGCATTGTCCATTACAATGACGCCATTAGGAGGAATTTTTGGAACTAGCTTGTTTTTAAACCAACTTTCAAATAAATCAGCGGTGATGTCTCCATGGTAATCCAGAGAAGAATCTTTAATGTTTTTTGCAGACAGAGAAAGTCCATTTGGAATCCAACCATCTTTAGAGCCAGCATGCAAGATAGTTATTCTTTTACCTCTTTTTGATGGCGCGTTTGTTTTCCACTTATAAGTTGAGTCAACCCAACCCTTTTCCGGGGTATTGGTATTGTTGTTCTCTGTAAATCCTAATTTTTTCTAGATATTCCAGTAGCCATTTCCAATTTCTAAAAGATTCAATTACAACTTGCCTACATTCCATCCATACATAGATACACTTCCACATTTACAACAGTTTTATCTTTTTTAAGCCTCCTAATTAAGATATCTAATGTAGGCACGCTTTGTTCCTCGTATAACTAGTAAATTTTACGCCTTATTATCGAGTTATATCTTGTTCACTTTCATCTACAGTAGATGTCAGCATCGCTTCTTTTTTTCCTCGCTGAAATGGGATTATTCACAGCTGCAGCTGATGTTGGAATTTTCGTCAATGTAGCCGTTTCTTCTAAGGATGCTGGCTTACTGGCACCACGTTCAATAAACATTGTTTATAACTTCCTTAGTCTCAATAGAATACCGTTTTCTACATTTGGGCGGGAGCATCTCCTGAGATATACTAGACTAGCACATATTTTGCATAATTCTCACACGATTCAACACACGCTGTATTACACACGAAATAAGAATGATTACTAATAAACTTAAACTAAGTAGTATACCAAATCAAAGAATATTAATCACAAGTAGGTATAAAATTATTTTCTATTACAGACCACAATTTTACCTGAATTTAAATTCCGCAACTATAGGTAATAATCTTGTTGCATTGTATCTTAATGACCACCCTTGGATAATCCCTTTCAAAAGCAATTGGTCACTTTCTTATATCTATAAACAGACCATACCTTTGAGGCGACCCATGCAAGTGCGGCGTTAAAGGAGTTCCTCGGTTGGGGCAGTAAACAAATTCCCATCAGCGATCCTAACCTATATTTATACCGAGGCGCAGATAAGAACGCGGGCGGGATAATTTAATATTTGAGGGCATCGGAGCGTCAAAGCCTTTTCTCGTGGAAGTTGAGCGCGGCGTGAAGCAAGAGACGGCAAAAGTGTCGGTAACGATGATATCGTTCCGGCGGTCGTGACCGACCCAACAGTCACGTGCGATTCGCGGCGCTTTTTATCGATTACACAAAGTGTTAAGTGCAATTTTCAATGGCCTAATCAAGTCCGTTGGTGTCTTTTATCGCGATTTAAACGCCGCTCGTTTTTCCGAACACGACACGGCCGCCATCAATCGAAAAACACTGTGTACGTTTTGTAACGGCGGCGGTCCCTTTTATTGGCCGATTTCCGTTCAATTGGGTGTTGCCCCGGTTATCAATTACGCGGCCACTACGATGGCCGGCATCTTAGAAATGATATTTGGCTATTGCTTTTTACATTACATTAGATGCACAATGTATTCTAGTTAGTTTCGACGTAAAATCCCTCTTTACCAAAGTTCCTATTCCTGAAACTCTCGACATCATTTCAGATATATTAAAATCCGAGAATCTGGAACTTTCTCATCTTAAATGAAAAATGCTTGTCTGGAACATATTTTCCTTATAACGGTCAAATTTTTGAACAAACGTCGGGAAAAGATATGGGTTCTGCACAATCACCAGTCATCGCAAATATATTTATGGAAGCCTTTGAGAAGAAAGCTCTCGACACCTTAAATCTAAAATCAAAATTATGGAAACTCTACGTCGATGATGCTTTTGTTATTTGGCCTCACCGTCAAGAATCCCTAGTAGATTTTCTTATACATTTAAACTCTATACATCCATAAAAACGTTTTAAAGTTGAATTAGAAACTAATAATAACCTCTCATTCTTAGGTACTCTTATCAATAGAAAATTAGACCTAACATTGGGTGTTTACAGAAAACCTACGCACACAGATCAATACTTTATTGCATTGTCACATCGACTCTCCTCTTTACAGAACCGTAAAATTATCTCAGCCCTAGTCACCGAACCCAGAAGTAAAACTCCTTACCTCCGCTCTTCTCCCTAATAATTTCCACATTTAAGATATTAAGCGTTCTATCGGAAAATACACTTCACCACAAACTTCCAATAGCAATGAGGCCGAACTGCTGTCCTCCTTACATTCAAAACATCACTGACCACATATCACTTGTCCAAAAATTGCTCAACAAAATTCTATTGAGATGCCAGGAATTTACAGTATTCCATGCATATGCAGCAAAGAATACATTGGAGAGACCGGACGAAAAATATCAACAAAGCTCAAAAAACATGAACGAGCCTTAACAAAATAAATAAGAACTAAAAGTTCAGATTTTCACGAAATTGTATATTATGACATGACAATTGTTTTGACAACACTGTGTCTTGTCAAGACTTTATCAAGACACGGTGTTGTCGAAACAATTGTCATGTCAAAATATATAATTTGGTGAAAATCTGAACTTTTAGTTCTTATATATTTTGATAAATGGATTTTCATCAAGTAAAAGCCACCTCAGTTCAACGAGCCTTAAGACTAAGACAAATAAACTCATCAGTAGTTGGCGAACACAGTCACGAAACCGAACATAAATTTTATTCTATAAAACTAAAATTCTTGCAGGTAATCAATTGAATGAACGAAAAATCCGAGAGCCTATAGAAATCCATAAACAACCTATTTATTTATTTATTTATTTATTTAGTCATCCGAGACGATGTTTATACCCCTTTTTTAGCTCCGCCCACCTCAAGCAATATATAGGGAGGTACAGAATAAAATGCGAGCCACTTTTAGTTAAGCTCTGAAGAAGTCAACAGGATGATTGGCAAAACGTTAGCAAGTTCGACTCAGCAAAAACCGACGCAGGAGGAATCTAGAAGTTTTGTAAAAAGGTTCCATATACATTATGGTATTGGTCTTGGTATTAAAAGGGGGCGCCCTCGCGGGCGTCCAATCACTTAGGCCACCAGATGGGCCCGTTGTGCCCCAGGCCGCTCTAGAGGTCAGCAACTCAATACCGTGCACTGAGTCCGGATCGATCAGGGCCGTTCCGAAGACTCCCAATCTTGCCTATGTCAAGGCAGGGCACTCGGTGAGCAGATGATACGGGGTCTCCTCCCCCTCCATGCACCACCTACACTCCGGGTCGTCTCCAATGCCTAGCAAGCAAAGATGCCTCCTAAGCCTGCAATGTCCTGTGTAGGCTCCTTTTAGTGTTCTACACTCCTTTGTCCATTAAATTTACTGTTGACAATGAGAACAACGGCTGCCTATCATGTCTGCATGTCCTAGTAAGTAGAAATAATGGCTCTATCGGCACATCTGTATATAGGAAATCTGTACATACCGGAGTCTAATCAAAAATAGTGCAAAAGAGCAATCACAATATGCACTGACGGGCCATTCATAATGGCTACACTCAAGAACGTATTGGCAAAACAATACCACGTTAGGACTGTATTCAAGTCCTGGACGACATTAAGGAGCATACTTACAATAACAAATGCAGAAACATCGACTCATTACGGACATATTTACCAAGTATCCTGTAAATGTAGGAACCCATAAACAGAGGAACACAAAGGCCTTTAAAAGTCAGAGTCGAATAATATAGGGGTGAAATCTAAAGATCAGGATTGCAGAACATGTATGGACCAAATAACACAACATCAAATGGTGCGAAGTTCATTGGAAAAGGCGCAAGTTTAAGGATAGTGTATTCATTAAAAACAATGGATACATCTTTAGCAATCCAAACGTGGAAATACCTACAATCTGGCAACTCTTAATGGCACCAACCAATGTTGGCGTCCTAGCGGATAAGCGTCTAGTTTGACTGCAGTCTAATATATAAGCTTTGTAACCTTAGAATTAGAATCAGTCTGCACTTGATAACGAGTGGTATACATTCGACTGACACGTTTTGTAAGCAAAAACTAAAAACAAAAATTCAAAAAAAAGTTCCATATAATAGAGATTTTTCAAAAAAAAATTCGCAATATCGAACCCCGATTCAGCACAGTAATAGATGCCCTTCAAATAAGCATAAGAAACAATTTGATTTTATAATTTTAGATAACATGATGAGTATTACAACCATCAAGCTGACTTTAATATTTATTTATATCTTAATTAAATTATTGAAATAGATTTCAGAATTATTGAACTAATTTTGCGGTAATGAAATGCAATTTTTCTTGCTTTTATTGATCCATGAATTTGGCTTGCATCAATATTGTTACATATTGCCCTGTCAATTGAAATTAATGATAAATCAACAAATATTTCCTGCTCTTTAAGCTCAGATAAATTGAGGAATATCTAAAGAATCTACTTCGTGTCCCTAAAAATTTTCATTTTCTCAAACAATTTGGCTCCAGAAATATCCATCTGTGCTATCTGCACTACAATTACTTACTCTCATTTTTCTTCTTGTACATATAGCAATAAACAAAAAATGAACAAGGAAATAATTTCTAGCTTCTTATCTAACAAGTCTGGTAGCTTTAATCATTTTTATTATTGCTATTATGATCCAGTCAATTTGTCTCATATTTTAACAAATTCCCCCAGGCTTTATTCTGGCTCATACTAAGAAATGGTAATTATACAAAAGTTTAAATTTATTTTATTTAACAATTAAATTTATACATACTGTATACTATACAACTTAATACAGATTAATAATTATCAAATTCTTCTTCATCTCTGGAACCGTTTTCTCCTCTTAATATTATTTAAGAGCCTATCCTTCTATCAAGCAAGTTACCAATCAAGTTACAAGACACTTTTTCGATAATCTCAAGTTAGCCCTTTTTCTATAAGTCGTGAGTTACCAGAAATATGGACTGTAAGAGTTAATGTTTTACCTGCGCAAAAACACACTGTTAAATTCAAAATGTAGATAGTCCTTTATATACTGCTATCTAGATTAAATCTTTAGCCAATAAAATCTTACCAATATAAACTGATTTCTTCTTCTCCCTCTATCTCTGTCTCTCGTCTTTTTTCTCTCTTATTCTCTCCCTTCCTATTCAATCTCTCACATTTCCCGGTCTTTTATATTTTATTTTACTGTAGTTAAACATGCCTTAATAATATTTATCATAGTGTACTAGTAATGTATATTGTAAAAATCCTGTCGGTAATTGGTATACTAGAGCAATAATAAATTACAACTGCAATTATCTACCCATATTTTGAATAAATTTTATTCTAATATTTAGACCTCCAAGTTATATTCGTAATAGCTCTTCTGTGGAAATTATACATATAAGATAACCACATTCATGTCCTATAAATATGGCGTCAGTTCCGAAACATACAACCAAACAACAAACAAACCGGTGGGCTCTGCGTATCCCAGGCGGATCTACGCTGAAGACATTAAAACCACACAGCTCGCGGGTTCCCCCATACGTTTCCCTATCCCTTACTACCTATTAAATCCCGACATTGCTTATAGACAAGGATCTGCATATAAATGTCTCCCAAATCGAATTGGACCTCGGCATTTTTATCGAACGTTTAGTCTCTTGCGATATACATACATATCTTCAGCTTCTTTAAGCTTTAATAAAGTCTAAGGGTACTTCGTGGGTCCGAAGGTGGCGATATAGGCCACGCGGGGGGTACCGGTATAAATCAATGCCGGACCGGCCATCTGGGGAGAAGACCTGCTGCGTCTGACCGTGCACGAACATGGATTCAGTCATATTATACAGGGTAGGCCGATAGAATGTAAATTTTTAAAATTAATAACAAGGCTAATAACAAGAACTACAATTTTTTTTTGTTATGGAAATGAGTAACATACAGGAAGATTCATGTTAAAGTTATATTTTTGTGTTACTTACAGCACCAACAGGTGTGCAGTTTACACCCAACAATGTGTTGTCCATGCCTTTGGCACACGAAGAACTCAGGTTGTCGAAAACTCCTGTTTACATTTGATGTATAGATCCAATTGTTAATTGTAGTAATATGTAGAATCGTAGAACTGTATCTTCTCTATGTATTGTTCGCAAAATAATAAAAAACTAACCACCCCTTTATCTACTTCAAAAATTCTGCAATATGCAACTTAAGAAATAATAATTGTTGTTCCCAAACACAGAATTGTACTTTTCGAAAATTGTTTTTCCTATCAGGGCATCCAAAAGTTACTATTCTGTATCAGAATTTTTGGATTAAAATAAAATTGAACAACCGTTACTCTCTAGCTAGTCCTTTTAATTAACATAGGATTCAGTTAGCTTAAATTGCTCTCATGTCAGTATTACAGCATTTTGATTAGATTTTCAAATTTGATGTTGTCTAGTAATAAAAAATTAAAATATAAGATAAATGGTTTAAAATTTGTTTCTTCTCTGTGTACATATACCTCAGTTTTTTATTTATTTCTTTTCTCTGCTTGGAACTCAATTCAGAGTCATTGCTGAATTAACTGTTCTTTTTTTCTTTTGCTAAAAATTATCATAATTAGGAAGTATCTCAAGCCCTGATGATGGTAATTAAAAAAAAAACGTCGCAATTGGTAATCTGCAACCTATTGATTAAGAGTTTGTATTATCTCTTGCACTTATTTTATTTCATATTCTGTTTATATATTTTTTATAATGAAATTTGATATTTTATGATTTCTTTCAATGATTTATATTACTTGGCCTTAATGTATAAATCCTTATCGTGTAGGCAGTTTTTCCAGCATTTAGAAGTACTTGGAGTTCCGACAATAATATTCTAGATAGACAGATTAATAGATCCTTTTCAGCTTAAAAAGTAATGCAGTTGTGACAAGTCATATTGTATAGGTAAAAATATATAAAATATAAGAAAAAAACAACAAAAAACAAGACTAATACAATACAAAATACCTCAGATTAAATCAAAAGATAGCATCCACTATCATGAACTTCCGCACGGAGTAGAAACAGTGCTTTTGAAGGAGGTTTTTACACATCTTTTAAATTTTTTTATTACTTAGTGATGGTAGTTTATAATGCAAAGACAGATTTCAAGAATTTTTTTTTGGAATTTGTTATACTTAAATTTCTTGTTGCATAGAAAGCCACTATTTCGAGTGGATAACCATAATCATCATAAAAGGAGTGTCTTTGACTCTGTGTTCTTCCAGCACTTCATAATAGATGTACAGACATGGAAGCGGCATGACTTTCAACCTTCGAAGGTTTACAATGCTCGAGATCATCTACACACGCTATTACTGTTTCTATCTTCTTTTGAAGTTTAATAGCCCGATCAGTTGCACAAAAGTTACTCCACAGGACCACACCATAAGTTAGGTGTTGGGTGTCAAGTCCAAACTTGATATGATATCCAGTGTAATTCCCAAGATTTACACTAGCGCCTGTCACCAATCTATTATTTGTTGAAAACACAAAGTGCTATGTTTTATCTGGATTTAATCTAAGAGCGGTGCTAGAGAACCAGGACTCAGCTTCTACTTGTCATATTTTCTTTATTAAATCTTGCGTGTTTTTGCCATAGCTAATAATTGAAGTATCGTCTGAATAAAAAATGCATTTTTTGGTTGACAAGAAACGACATAGATCGTTAATGAACACAATAAACAGCAGCGGGCCCAGAACAGAGCCCTGTTCCACGGTTCTTATATCTGATATTTTTTTATTACTTCGTCTTCTATATAACAGATATGACTTAATAAGATCCAGTCGAAGTCGTCGTCCACCATATTTATTTAGCAAAGAAGCGGAAAACAATAATATACAATTTTACATTATTTAAACAAATTTAAATTTCATAAAGTCCATAATACATTGTCATTAAAAAAATGTTAAAACTTTGGTCTAAATGATTTTATCATTGCATGGCTGCTTTTAAAATCCGAACAGATCCCGCAACAGAGATGAATACACCGAAAAATTAAAGCAAATCGTCGATTTGAAAAAAAAGGAAGAAGAGAGAAAGCAACAGAGAGAGAGAGAGAGAGCGGAGGGGGAAACATGGAAATTACGAGCAGATACGGAGGAATTAAGACGCGGCCCGTTAAGATACGAGCGGCAAGAACCGGCAATTGAAGCGCAAGTGGTTTATTGCGAATGAATTCCCGAGAATTATGTCTTAATAACAACTATAAACAATATACACTGAATATTTGTTGCCCGAGATTATACTAAATAACGCACGCCCGTGGGCGATCGTTCTGAATTATTTCGTCGTCGCTAACAGGACCGTATCGTAAACTTTTCGGTACCCAATTTTTTATAAAAGTCATATATATATATATATATATATATATATATATATATATATATATATATATATATATATATATATATATATATATATATATATATATATATATATATATATATATATATATATATATATATATATATATATATATATATATATATATATATATATATATATATATATATATATATATATATATATATATATATATATATATATATATATATATATATATATATATATATATATATATATATATATATATATATATATATATATATATATATATATATATATATATATATATATATATATATATATATATATATATATATACATATATATATAAATATACATATAAGCCAGCAAGTCTAATAAACTCCATTTTAGTCTCGAGTTTGATTTAGCCTAAGATTATAATCTAAGGGTAAGCGAGTCTATTTTTTCAATAAGTACTTGCTCCATTCTTTATTCCTTCCCTGTAATAAAAATGCCTATTCTACAAAACTCTAATTTAAATTTTTGTAAGAGGCAAGGGCTAATTTTGTATTTCAAATCGTTTGTAAAAGTTTAAATTATGCAAATTTTTATTAGACAGAACGGCAGAAAGAAGCAAAAGAGAGAATAAAAAAAGTAAATTTAAGGAACCGAGCTATAAGTAAAGTTACAAAATGTAACAAAAGGGGTGATTTACGCCAGATAACAATAGTATCATGTACTACCTAATACCCAGAGCTCCCCAAAAGTATCAAACAATTTGAAGAAGAAATCTTCTACCTTGCTCAGCTATTGAACAGACGAGATCGAGGCTTCGAATTTACAAACTTTCAAAAGCCAAAAATGTTTCATTTTTCGGCGAGACGGTCCTGAGCTCGGGAGGCGAACTAAAAACCGACGGATGTCTTAAATCCGAATGAGAGTCTTTAATTAAAAGAACGAATGGGAGTTACCATTGGCCGAACACTAATTTTCTCGCGATGCTTTATGCACATGTACGCCTTCCCCGTTTGGTGCGGGCAATTTACCTGTCAAACCGAGTTATTGAGATATCTCTCGGCGCCGACTGTCAGGTGTTTGGTCCTCCGTTCCCCCAACCCCTCCTAACCCCGCCGCGTACTCAGAGCGAAAATAATAACCACGCCCTTGTTTTCGTTTTGCCGTTCTATAGCTGATATATGGCTAATGTCGGGAGAACTCGATCTAAACTGGCATAGAAACGGGGTGACAGAAAAGTGTTGCTAATTTTACTATATAGAAAGACCGCTGGAGCAATGATCACATACACAACAATATTTTCTCTAAATATCTAAGAACGAAAATTTAACTGTATGTTATAACTTTTTAAGAAACATCGAAAAAGCGCATACAAATGAATACACCAGTTTAAAAGTCTTTAAGGCTTTTCTAATTCTTAAAAAATATTGATTATTTCTCGAACAACTAAATCAATACATAAAGATAATAGAATACAAAATTAACACAATGTTCAGTATTAAATGAAAACATTGTATAATCACAACTCTAGTTAAAAGGTGTTGAAAGGTTGGTGCTGGGTTTTACCGATTTCTGTTTTGGTTAGTCAGGAATTTTACAGGACTCCTCATTTTTCGAAATGACCTACCAAAAAAATGGAATTAGAATGGACTTCAAATTAAAATCAATTTTTCCATTGCAATAAAAGTACTTATGACGTTGGGTGAAACATTAGATGTATTTACAATTTTTTGGATACATTGCGTTGCTATACAAATATGGCCGTTCCACAAAATTCCTTTTTTATTTTTTTTAAATTCAACATCGGCAGCGCAATGTCAAAATTATAAACAACTTCTATGGTGTGCCTCTTCATCTCCCATTCTTTTTACATTATGGTTTATTAATTAACGCTAGCATAAAATTATTAGTAGGCAATATATCATAACTAGTTAGTTCAAAAAAGATAAACAATTAACATGAATATCTCGTTATTTCTCAAAGTTCAGACAATTGCAATGAATATAACATTAATTTCATATGAGTATAATTATAGAGATAAGCAGGTAATTGAATTAATTAATTAATTATTCTAAGGTCAACTAAATAAAAACTTAGAAGTAAAAATAATATGAAAATAGATGTATTGTAATATTTGTAATAAATATTATTATTAAGAAATGGAATTGCATTCGTCTAGCAGTCATATAAACTATAGTCGATGAAGTCGACAGAAATAATGAGGGACTCTACACTACGTTATAGCATGTTATCAGTTTCCAGATTTTTTCCTTTATGTCAATCACCTGTTAGACGTACTTATTATTTTTTCAAGGTAGTATTACTTTTTTTAAGTAAAACGATTGTATTATTCTTCTGATGGCAATCTTTTCGCCGTCATTTATTACAGCTTCTTTTCTTCCTCTACTTCTCTTTGGTGAAGAAAGCTTCGAACACATTAGATAGTATCTTTATGCTTTACAGAGAGCGCAGTTTCACTGACCATTTTCTCAGCAAAAAATTCAAAAACATGCTCAGGTAGCTACAAGTCTCGGAACCCTTGACAATTATCATCGGTAGCGTTATCTGGAGAGATTGTTGTTTTCATTACAATTTAGTACCAAGATGTTATTTTTTATTCGACTCCGTTACATTATTACACCCATAGATATATCATCAAGGCATGATGGCAAGATGGTTGCTCCAAGCAAAAATGAGTTTTTAAAAATAAACATTATTAATGAGTTATAGCTCCCCTCTCAGGATAGAAACCCTCCCTCTTGAACATTGGAATCTGATTCTCTGCACATTCTCAATAGTCTGAGCGTGGCAGTTATATATTGGTGACCATAATCAAGCTTGGACCTAACGTAACAGGTAAATAACAATTTAATAGTAGCTGAGCTATAAAAATGACTACAACTTCCTATTAGGAATCCTAAAATTTTTGAATTGAACTGGAATCCATTTTAGTAATGTGACGTACAAAAGATAACGTGTGGTCAAATAAAATCCCCAGATCCTTTACAGTGGCAAGTCTAGTCAGGAGAGTACCATCCATACAGTAATTAAAGACTATAGAAGTTTCTGCGAGGTGGTAAGAAATCACATTACACTTCCAGATGTTAACTTACAATATTTTGTGTTGGCCTGGAAAGTCATGCTGATTTTTATGCAGTTATATAATTGTGGGTCATCCGCATAGGCAAGCTTGTCACAGATTTGAGATCATCTATGAATATATTGAACAGAAGTGGTCCAGGATTAGAACCGTGAGTCACACCAAAAGTTGGAACAAAAGGAGCTGACCAAAAGCCCTCAATTTGAACGAACAGTCAAGACGCTTTTTCAATCAGTAAGTGATGATCTATCTAGCTAAGTGCTTTGCCTCAGTGTATAGAACGTCAGTTTGACCTTGCTTGTTCAGGGTGTCACAGACAGAGAAAACAGAGAACATAAGTTATTTCGAATTTGAGCTAAGATAAATTTATGTAATATACGAGGTGTGTTCAAAAAATAAGGCGACCTTCGTAATTGGGCGGGCTACGTACATTCGATGTTCTATTTTTTTTGTTATGTTGGTACACATGTATCTAACATATGTTAACAGTTGGATTTTTTTTTGTGAGACAGAAGCGTTAGACGTGGAACAACGAATTTGCATAAAATTTTGTGTGATCATGGAATAAAGTGCTGCAAAACACTTCAAATGCTGACAACAGCATATGGTGAATCTACTGTGAGCAAAAAAATGTTTATAATTGGTACTAGCTGCTCCAAGATGGCCTGGAAGTCGTCGATGACGAACCTTGCTCTGGACGCCTGGATGAAAGCGTTAAAGAAGTGAAATAATTTTTTCCACAGTTTTGGGCATGAAATGTAAAGCAGCAAAATTTGTTCCGAAACTGCTTAATTTTGAGCAAAAGGACCGTTAAAGGAGCATCGCTCAAGAGCTTCTTACAGGGGGTCAATGATGGTCTTGATACGCTTAAAAATGTCATAACTGATCACGAATCATGAATATATGGTTATGACGTAGACACCAAACCCCTGTCGTCCCGGAACCCAGAATCGCCAAGACAGAAAGAAGAACGTCAAATTCGATCAAATGTCAAGGTTTTGATTACTGTGGCATAATACATCCAGAGTTCTTACCACAAAGGTCAACCTTGAAGCAATAGGTAGAAAAAAAAAATTCATGGATTTTGCATCACGATAATGCCCAGCCATCGTTGCTTCTGTCTAACGTTTTGGCCAAAAACAAAACCGCAATCATGGCCATAGCCCCCATATTCACCGGATATGGCCCGCTGCGACTTTTTCCTGTTCCCAAAACTCAACAAAGCCATGAAAGGAAGGAGGATTGGATCGATTGAGGAGATAAAGAAAAAATCGCTGGAAGAACCCAGGGCTATACCAGAGAGTGCTTACCATCAATGCTTCGAGGATTCGAAAAAACGTTTGCAGAAGTGTATTGTACCTGGGGAGGAATTACTTTGGAGGGGACAACATTAATTTTGATAAATAAGTAAACATTGCTTGATAAAACTTAAAAATCACCTTACTTTTTGAATACACTTCGTAATCTCCAATATTTTCGAAAAATTGCATAAGATCGAAATAGCTAGGTAATTTTCAACTTTGGAAGGATCACCCTATATATTGTCATCAAAACAATGACCTATGCGGTCTCTTTTAGGTGGCGCGTGTGATTACATCGTATTGTTTTGTCTCATTTGACAAACCGATATTTAAATTTAAATATCACTCGGCTTAAACCGCACGCCGCTGCGCGGAATCGCAAACGCCGCCGCCCCTCCACCCCCCGGCCGCGCCGCTGTTATTAGCGCGGTAGCGCCGCGATCAATCAAAAGTTGATTAAAATTTCATTGAATCCGTCAACAAAAACACCGAATTTTAATTCCGAGCCGATCTAAATTAATATCTGACGGCCTGTTTGGGTAAAACTATTAAAATACGCCCCGTAATTATCATGCTAAACATTTTAATAACGATTTTCGACTTTTTTTGTTGTTGTTTTGCGGCGACCGGTCCCGGAGGATCAGGTAAAAATAGCGGAGAGAGTCTTGACGGACGAACGGGCGGGCGGGGCTCGTAATAATTTCCCACGTGGGGCAGTAAAAATTTATGGTGGTATCCAAAGTGTGTCGGAATATCGAATGGTATTACCGTGTCGTTAAAAAACAGGCGGGCGCGTAGACAACCGCAAATAATACGCTCGAAGGTGATGCCGCCGCCACATCGCACATACAGCAAGACAAAGATATATCAGCAACTTTTCAAATTATATTCCATAGCCCAAAGAAAACTCTCAGTCTTCTCCATTAACTTGTAAATTACAGAATTTCATCTGCACTCGTTAAAATTGGTGTGATAGCAGGAAAATACAAAATGGTTCAATACTAAATTTAAACGCGCCATTGCACCAGAACTTAGGGTTTATAGATTGAAAAGATGATTCGATAAAACCCATAAGGTTGTGAAAAACTACCACTGGGAACACTTGCGAATAAAGTTGGGAGAGAAAAGCTTTTAAAAAAAAATAAAAACTCAAAAAATAACAGCTTAGCCTTAAAGAAAAAATTTTTTTTAACCAAACAAACTATTAAAAACGTATACATTTACAGACCTTCAAAATCTAGAATTCCCTTAGGTATAACTGGTATGAAAAAATGTATGCAAAGGACATTTGATAAAGACACGGTGTTGTCGAAACAATTGTCATGAAATAATATATGATTTCGTGAAAATCTGAACTTTTAGTTCTTATTTATTTTGGCAAAGGTTTTATTTCGAAAGCTGTTTTAGCTTAGTTCTACCTAATCCTCCTTGCAGTTGCGGATTTTCGTATTTATCCAAGAGAAGTGTTGAAATTTAGAAGGCGAATAGTATTCCAAGCGATTCTTCTGATTTTAATGTCTTATGATTCTGGTTGCTATTTTGTTGAGGTTTAGATTTGCTTTGAATGCTCTTTCCAAGACCAGGATCAAGAGTTGTAATTTTATATACTTATAAAAACAAATTATTCTTTTGTACCTATAACACTCAGCAAATTGGAGCCTGCCTCTGTTTCTTTGACTGATTCAGAGGCTTGAATAAATGAATTGGAGGTAGATTGCAAAAAAGTTTCAGGTACTGTTGATACTGTGGTGATATAAAAAGATGTTAGTGATAGAAAATAACACAGACTTCAAAATGCTAAAAAATATTTCAGTTTTTCTAGGCAATTTCGCAAATGTTGAAAGAGATCTAGATTAGAATAAATTAGAAACTAAAATACTAAAACGCTGTTCAATAACTTCTATAGATGTTGAAGGACGTTTTTCAATTTTAAAAAATATATTTAGAGATAAAAGACACAATTTTGACAAAATTTGAAAAACACACGCATTTTGATAGCAAATTATCTCGATGTTAGATCACAGGTTGTGACTTATGCAGGAAAAACTTCTCTTTCATTAACTATTACAACCGGTGTACCTCAAGGTTCTATTCTAGGCCCCCTCCATTTTTCAATCTATGGTTCGAACTTCTCTTCTATTTTTCAGTCATACACCCAACATTATTATGCTGATGACACGCAGCTTTACCTGTCGTTTAGTACCGATGAAAGCTCTTTCTGCTCTTAATTATGATCTTGAATTCTCAAAAAAAACACTGCTTGCAACTCAATCCAAATAAATCAGCTGTTATGATATTTGGCAGGAAGATTGAGATAAAAGATTTTGAAAATACACACAAAATCGATATTTTAATACAAGATGAGCCAGTTCAATTCTATGAAACTTTTAAAAATCTTGAAAGTTGTTGCCTCCAGAAAGGTTATATGAATAAAAAGCCCAATCCGGTCAGTCATACGTTAAAATTGAATGGTTGGTTAAATATGCAAAATCGAAGATACCTACATAGAGCAACTTTCTGCCATTGTATTTTGACTAGTAAAACACCCTTGCATTTGTATATTTGTATAACAAGATTCGCTTCAGGACTCTCCACAAAACAGAATTATATCAGCGGTCTTTCTCCTACCAGATTTCAAAAGTACTTAACAAATTGCATCTTAAAGTTAAAGAATCAGTTTCAAAACGAACATTTAAGAAAAAAGTGTCCCAGGAACTGGGTGGTTGTCAAATTTCTTATTTCTGTTTATATAATTATTGAATAATTGTCTACTGCCGCCAGATTATGTAACCATAAACTTTGTTATTCGTATGTGTGACTTTATTATTACTTTATTATCATTTTAATTATTATTATTATTATTACTTAGTTATCAATTGTTTTTATAACTGCAGTGAATAGTTCATCGCAGTCCAATGAACATTTGGTTAGGTATATAAAGGACAAATTCAATTGTTAAAACTGTTTGTGTCTAAACTTTTAACAAATGGAAATAAATCTTTCAAATTGAAAAGAGGTTCATGCAAAAATAATACCTTTTTGTATTGAAAAAGGCGTAAAAATCACGTATTTACATCAAACTAAAAGTACAGAAAATGTTCTTCAGAAGTGAGCAAGATAACATAAAGAAAAACATTTTTAAAGAATTTCATGCTTCCAAATTTTGCATCTCAGTATAAAATAATAAAATTGTTGGAAAATAAGTGAGTTTGTTAAGGTGAAAACTCACATTTGGCTTAAATTCTAGCTCGGTCTTCTAATAATAAGTTTGCACCACACACTCTTAAACATGATAAATTGTTCGCTACCGAATGTGTTTGTTCTATGTTATTTATAGGCCACCGAAATTACTATCCTTGCTCGCTTTAGCATGAAAATTTTTCAATAGATCATGGTCAACATAAATAATGCAACACTTATTCTATGCCAGGTTAGTTTTTGGTTGCAGCTTACACATTTTGTTACTTTATGGGAATCACTTCCGATAATAATTATTCTTTATTAACCATAACATTCAGGTCAAAAAATCAGCGAACTAGCAGTTTACTCCACAAGCTATGAGGCCTAAATACATTGAGTTTTCGTATGAATCAAAACAAGTCGTCCAAATGTCAAATCACACGCTTAAAATTTCCCATCTTCCATTTCATGGACTGATGCACAGAAAAAAAAAACAAATTCTTAATTCCGGATTATGTATATCTACAATAAAAACAATATGATATTTTCAAGATATATACATGTTTAAAAATGATGATATATAATTTTAGAAGGAGAAACAATATCAACAAGTCAGTTTTAAACGACCTAAAATTCAAATACATATATGTTAGATGTTAGAAAATATAAGTCTATAAAATAATTGCCTTAAAATCCTTGAGTTGATCGCATATCGTGGCTACACGAAGCCTGACAAAATGTAACGATTGCTCACATGCCCGTCAGTGCAGTTTCAGTTTTTACCGGTGTATGATGTGAAGGTTATGTAACAATAAATACAGAAGTCTCGTTGAAAAGTTGAGCACTTCCAGAATCCGTTATAAAAATGTTGAAAGGTATGTAGTTAGAACACTATCATTACTACATGTACTACCAACTTTTTTTAAGTGTGATAGGGAGTAGGGATTTTTCCCAAATACATCTGAATGTAGCTATCTGTTTAAGAATGTTCGAGGTCACATCAAAATTTTGAGAAATTTGCGCCGGGTGGTGGCAAGTTCTTGTCCAGGCTATAGGCCAGGGAGTTGATCAACAATATTGAAAATTATGCATTATATTTTTGGATACGGTACCAAAATTTGGTATGGATATGGATATGGATCCTTGAATTTTGACAAA
Source organism: Cylas formicarius (assembly GCF_029955315.1). NCBI lineage: Eukaryota > Metazoa > Arthropoda > Insecta > Coleoptera > Brentidae > Cylas > Cylas formicarius. The sequence continues at coordinate 24,998,097 of NW_026844326.1, read as the reverse complement.
ACTAGATGCAGATCAAAAAATATCATGGCACAATACTGAAGTAGTTGCTTTTGTTTATACTTTTAATGTATTTAAAGCTAGGAAAGAATATGTACTATAATTTTGTTTAGATTAAGTGTAGTTCTTTATTTTAGGTAGCATCAATTAACATTCTCTTTTCTTTTTGTAAGATTTACTATAAGGAGAAGCAGACAACCAAGCACCAACACAAAAGTTACAATACGAAAAATTGAATACACAAATTGCGCTGTGGTAAAAATCTTTTTTAAAGCCCTCCCTATTCCATTTTTGAGATTTGCATGTATTTTCCTATATCCCAGAATAAAAATTTTCTATTGGTAGAATGGTCTAAACAAAATTATTCAAAAATTTACTTTAAAAATATCTTCATTTTAACAGTAAAATTATCTAACTAACTGAAAACTAGCAAAAATTCAATATACATATTTTCATTTAAATAGAGTAACTTTATCTTTTTATGTATGTGTATGCTCAATTCAAGTTTCTATATTAAAAATTTTAAAACGAAGCGACAAATATTTGATTTAAAGTACCTACATTATTGTTTAAAAAATTTGAAATATCCCAAGCCGACATAGTATTGCTTATAGGCAAAGCTTACTTATGCTCAAATTGAGCTTAACCTACTTGATCCGAGTATTTTGTTTTTCCCGTGTAGTTAACCAAGGTGACAGAAGCCATACAACATCTGAAAACAAACAATAAATGCTGAAATACTAAAGACCCTGGAAGAACCGGGGATAGACCTACTATTGGACATTTGCAACAAGATCTGGCACCATATTTCCATGGTCCATATTTATCCCTTTACCTAAGAAAGGTTCTACCAAAAAATGTGAAGACTATAGAAAAATCTCTTTGACATCGCACGCCAGCAAAATTCTCCTAAGAATAATCGACCGCCTCTTACAGCGTTATAGTCTGTTCATAGATATAAGAAAGTGACCAATTGCTTTTGAATGGGATTATCCAAGGGTGGTCATTAACATACAATGCAACAAGATTATGACCTAAAATTTCGGAATTTAAATTCAGGTAAAATTGTGGTCCGTAATAGAAAATAATTTTATACCTACCTGTGTTTAATATTCTTTGGTTTGGTATACTACTTAGTTTAAGTTATTAGTAGTCATTCTTATTTCGTGTGTAATACAGCGTGTGTTGAATCGTGCGAGAATTATGCAAAATATGTGCGAGTCTAGTGTATCTCAGGAGATGCTCCCGCCCAAATGTAGAAAACACTATTCTATTGAGACTAAGGAAGTTAACCATATAGAAAAAGCAGAACAATTTTCAATATTAGACAACTAATAGAAAAATGAAGAGAATTTAACAATAAAAAAGCATTCGCTTAAAATGGAAATGCTTGTGGCCAGTCTAATTAAGAACCTATATGAATCAAATGAAGCCATACTTTCAATATACAAAAGGGGGTGCGACAAGGATGCATATTGTCCCCCAGGCTTTTTAACGCCTACGGCCAACATATAATTAGAAACGCCCTAGACGATTCTGAGGGAGAAGTGTCAATAGAACTGACAAACCTACGATATGCAGACGATACAACGCTGCTGGCGAGAGATGAGACCGAAGTGAGGATGACGTTGAACAGAGTGGAAAGTGAAAGTGCTAGGATGGGTCTGGAAATAAATCACAGTCATACTAAGCTAATGGTGATTGACAGAGCTCAAATGCTTCCACGTCCGAACCTCACAAATATAGAAAATGTAGATAAATTTGTGTACCTGGGATCCCTAATAAGTAACCAGCGCGGCACGAGGAACCGTGAGCAACGTCGCCAGAATATGGAAAGATCGACACATCACTAGAAACATGAAAATCATGCTGGTTAAATCACTTGTACTCTCAATCTTTCTGTAAGGAGCGAAATCCAGGACTATAAAAACACCAGACATACGAAAAAAAAAGCCTTTGAGATGTGGTATTGGCGACGTATGCTACGGATTGCATGGACTGAGAAACGTACCAATGAATCTATACTAAGGGAGCTGAAGATCGAAGACAGACTGTCCGCAGTATGTCGCCAGCGAATCTTTGGACACACAACCTTGAGAAACTGACAGTACAGGGAAAGGTGGAAGGAAAACGACCAAGAAGTAGGTCACCTGTTAGATGGATAGACCAACTAAAGAAAATCGCGGATACACCGCGCAAGGGTTACAAACGGAAGCAATGGATAGACAAACATGGAAAGCTAAAGTTGATCAATGTACACGATTCCGTGAGATCACGATTTCTCAGACATGAGAATACGACTAAGAAGAAGAAGAAACAACGTACAAGGGAATTTTAAAAAACTTCTGTGTATTCCTTATTGTTTAAAGATATTAACACATTTTAAATATAGTACGACCTACTCTTTGAGGAGTATGTCTCTATTCAAACCAAAAACATCTATCAAAGTATCGAAAAACTTACTGTCGAGGTTCATGCCCTTGTGGGGGTGTCCTCAAAACACTGAAAGCACTTAACTGTCACCGCTTTTCCATCGGGGGTCAACTTAAGGTCGCACTTCCTGCACTGAGTGCGTGGAACTGGCCGCTGACTCGAACTGAAAATAACTACTTCGGAGTCCGGATCCTGCCACAATTCGGGAACGATCAAGTCCCGACAGTCCTCTGAGCGGCTAACGGACTGATTCGCGCAGTCGCATTCCAATTTTGCCACTTCGGGGCAGTTACAATCCAACTCGGCTATATGTAGCTTAGTGGACAGAGTTAGGACTAGGATTAGGACCGCGAGCATGGTGAAAACACTGCAGATTTGGTAGCAAATTTGTCGTACTGACACAGATTTAACCTAACCTCGTTTTGTGATGACGTTTTTACTTACCGTTTCTACTTTATAACAAACGCATGGATTTAGTGTCAAAGCCGACATTTCACTTGGCATCACCAAACTGCTTCAAAACTTTGAAAATCCTTCACTGAGGAACATAATACTACGAATACAGAAAAAGTTATCAAACCCGGGACTGCTCGGGCAGCCAAGCAATGGCAAAAAAGGCAGCACAGACCTAAATACCGACTTGGGACATTATGCAGACCAGAGACTGACTTGTTCCAAGGCCACATTTGTTCGAGCTTCTACCTCAATGAAGAGCCCTTAAGGGTTAAATATCCACAAGCTCGTTTGCAGAAGAAGAAACCAGCAATGTGGGGATAAACTCAATATTAAATATTAACTTTTGCTTCATTTTCTAAAAATTCATTTCAAGAGTTGAAAATTTCATTTTTACAAAAGCGCTGAAAGGCCACCAAAAATAAAACGTAGGTTTTAATTTAATAACGCAAATTTTTGGTTAGTAAGTCAAAATTTCAAAAAAAAGAAAACAAGACTGAAATTCTGACAAACAAGTCGGAATTCTCAGAAAATAATAAAGAATTTCTTAGCCACAAATTATGAAAAAATAGTCGGAATTTCAGGAAAATAAGTAACAATTTCTGATATACAGTGACTCACAGCTTAAATGATGCAGTAGCTATAACAAAAACTAACTGGTCTGAATGTCTTTTTATTTATTTGAAAAAAAAACTTATTGAAATTAAGTTAGTAAAGACCCTTTTAAAAAAGTGTGAATTAATTTTTGTCTTAAATATGCCTTACTTAGTGAAAAATAAAGAATTAATTAAATTAGATACATTATTGACGTCATAGCTTAAATAATGCAAAACCAATATAACTAAGTCAATAGAGAAAAACAATTGTATAATTTGAAATACTCCTGCTAATATTTAGTCGGGTCTCCCTCATTATCGACAGCGGCTTGTAGTCTTCTGGGTATTAATAATAATCATAATAATAATAATAATAAGTTTATTTATCAATCAATATAAGCCTCAATATCACTACTACAATATAACGCTATTCATACTAATTCCCGTAAATACATAACCAACAAAATAAACGTTAAAAAAATAAAACAAAAGATTATTTAGTAGAAGTGGTAGTAAAATAATTGCGATTATTTGATAAACAGACTAAAATAACACCAAAGAAATACTTCTTTTCAGAACAGAACGTTTATTTACCATTTTGGCTATGTCTGTTTGGCTGTATCCATTTCTCTGATGAGTAATAATTAAATTTGATTTTGAGTATTTAACAGTTACAAATTTTGATAATAGTAATAAAAATGTAGTCAGAAGTTCTGACTTATTTTTCGAAAATTCTAACTCGTTTTTCACAAATTCTCACTTATTTTCCATAAAATTCCGACTTATATTAAAAATTCTAACTTATTACTTTTATTTGGGGCAAGATGTGATTGTGAACAGTTGTTTGGTATACGGGTAAACTGTCAGTTAGAGTATGGGTATTATATTTTTGGTTTAAATTTCATCCTCCGTGGCCACTTTTAGAAAGAAAATGAATTAATCGTTGTGTGAAGTTGAAAACCCAATAGATCGTAAAGCCAATGCCGGCGGGCAGGATCCACGGCTCAAGCGGACGATCGCTAATAACAAATCGGTTTAATGAAGACATAAAATTTTATTGTTATTGTATACGCGAGAACCGGACAATTGCGATTATTTACGCGCTTTTTCTCGTCGGTCCCGACCGTTTTCGACGTTTTGATTTGTATAAAGGCCGTTAAATCGTATATCCTCGCCGCATTTTAACATCGCCATTTTTAATTTCTTCCCCGGACCGGAATCGACGATTGATGAATTAAGACGCTGAGTAAGCGACGTTTTAATTGTACTCAACTTTTTCCGATAATACTCAAAATATTTTTACCAAGGGAGCCGAAAACGAGCATCAACGTGCTTATTTTAAATGCAACACGCTACATGTTATTGCCGTGCTTGAAGGTAAAGTTTTAAGGTATATGTAAGTATATGATGTTGGCCAGTGCTTTTTACATAGTACTTAGGGTAAAGTAGCCTAATTTGGACCACCTCTCAATGTTTCTTCTTTCTTTTTAATCAGCACAATTTTAAGCAAATGTAAATATATCAGAATATTATACTAATTATATGTATTACCAAAAAGAAAACCCAACACTAAAAAATAAATTATAAATCATATATTTTCTGGAAAAATAAAATTTGTTTAAAAGTTCATGTTGAGAAACCGGTTTCGTAAATTGAAACGGGTGTGTCCTAAATTGAACTGAATATAAAAAACTTCAAAAATACAAGAGCTATGGAACATAATCACATTAAATATTTCTAACGCTAATTTTAAAACACAGTTACAAAACTTCTGGATTCCTCCTGCGTCGGTTTTTGCTGAGTCGAACTTGATGACGTTTCGCCAATCATCCTCTTGGCTTCTTCTGAGCTTGACTGAAATTGGCCCGTATTTTACTCTGTACGTGCTTATATATTGTTTAATGGGGGCGGAGCTAAATGAGGGACATAACCGCCGCATCGGATGACCATATTGGTGACAGGTGGAGACCTGAGTCGCGGTTAAGATTGTTAGGTTGTATATATTTTTCTATGTATATAACTTTAAGTTGCAATAAAATAACGATGGATTATTCGATTGACATGAATTTTATTTATCCGAAAGATAATCTTGTGACATTACATTTTGAATATGATTTCTGGCATATGACCGACACGGCTGGCGCGGATGTAGTCCAATCTGGACGTCCAATTTTCGATGACTTTTTCCAACATTTGTGGCCGGACCAATGATTCCACCAGCCCATAAAGCGCACCAAACAGTCAGTTTTTCTGGATGTAACGGTGTTTCGACGTGCACTTGAGGATTAGCTTCGCTCCAAATGCGGCAGTTTTGTTTGTTGACGTAGCCATTCAACCAGAAGTGCGCTTCATCGCTAAACAAACAACGGCAATCTCGTTTTGGGCCCATTCGACGAATCTACGCCTTACTTGATGATCGTTTGACTTCGATTCTTGCACGAGTTGGATTTTGTAAGCACGTAAACCAAGATCCTTCCGCAAAATCCTCCATAAAGTGGATGGACGCAGATCCAATTCCTGTGCTCGATGGCGGATGGACTCATTCGGGTATTCCTCAATGCTACGCTCTACCGCAGCAATAGCTTTTTCTGTACGCACCGTACGGCGTCTCTGGGGATGCGAATTATCTATAAGAGTAAACGTGGTGCGAAAACGTTCCACGGTTAATCGAATTAACTGCTCTGATGGACGATTTTGTCGACGATAAAATGGACGTAGTGCGCGATACGTATTCCGCACAGAACCATTATTTTCGAAATAAAATTGAACTATTTGCAAGTGTTGTTCAGGCGTGAGTCTATTCATTCAAACTAAGAATAAATCACTTGACAGCTGTTAAATCGGTCGCCATCTTGAACAGTAATGCCAACTTAAAGTTCTATATATCGAAAAAAAACACCCATTAGATATCTATAGACTCTCGGATTTTTCGTTGGTAGAATTGATTACATGCAAGAATTTTAGTTTTATAAGTTGATTTGTCATAGTCGTAGGGATCTTTCGTGTTCTTTGAGCCCAGTTGATATATTTCGTCCGGTCTCTCTGATGTATTCTTTGCCGCATATGCATGGAATGCTGTAAACTCCGGGCATCTCAAATGGAATTTTGTCTTTGACAGATCGAAGATGTTGACAGGTTTTTGGACAAGCGGTAAATCTGATTTTGACGTTATATTTCTTTAGAACTTTTGATATGTGATCAGTGATATTTTGAACGTATGGAAAGACCACAGTGGCAAGTGTAGGATTGCTTTCGGCCTCCTTGCTATTGGAAGGTTGTAGTGAAGTGTCTTTTTGATGGAGCGCTTAATATTTGTAATGTGGAAATTATTAGAGAGAAGAGCAGAGATAAGGTGTTTTAATTCTGGGTTCAATGACTCGGGCTGAGATAATTTTACTGCTCTGTAAATAAGAGAGTTGATAATCAATGATTTTAGAACCGGATGATGATGTGACCATGCACTAAGGTATCGGTCTGTAGGTTTTCTGTAAACACAATGACCCAATGTTACCATAGAACCATAAATCTAAGCGTAGAAATCAGCAAACAGATACGCCTGGTCGTTGCACTCTTGCCTTTTCTTGTAATTTTCTTTGGCGAAATTACCTAAATAAAATATGTTGTCGTTATTATTATTACGAGTATTTTTTTTGGGAATATATTTTTAATACCTTATGTTTGATCTTTTCTCAAACTTGCCTTATTTTATTATTTCTTTTTAAATTATTTTACTTAATTATTTAAATATTTCATTTTAAATTAACATCAAAAAGACGATTTAAAAGACGAATTACCAATTTGGCGATCAATATCAGAAGAAGAAGATATAAACCTACTTATAATATATTTAGATAAAGAAATTAACATTCATGTGCTACATTGTGGCATTTGGGTGAGCTTTATTAATATGTTTGCTAAAATATTTTAACTCATTATTCACATATAATACGACTATTATTTTGTTACACGCGGAAGATCCTGAAAAGGATTTACCTAAACAAATACAGATCCTTAACAAACCAATAAATTCTTAAGATTCAGTATTCTAATACTGATTAATTGATTGTAAATATATAATTAACTAAATAAAATTATTAGTTCGTTCGACCATGCGAAATATTTGAATCAAATCAATTTTAGAATATTTATTAAATAAATCTGACCATGTATACATTCGCATTAGAATAAAAATGCAATAAATTCCACAAATTCATTTTTAAATTATCTTAAATACGGCATTGTCGACCTGTAGATCAATTGCAAACATATTTATCTAAGGGAAAACAAGGGAAAAACCATAGTGAGTGCAGAAGTGAAGTTATATCAATTAATTGTTATTGTCATTGCAATTTTGCACTAGATTGGGTTAAGTGGTCAGGCCATACAATTTTTTGAAATTTGTTTAAGTAAAAGAACACAGCGCGTTAAGATTGGCGAAACGGTGTCGGAAGAGATACCAATGAACTGTGGGGCACCACAGGGGTCCGTTATTAGCCCCCTGTTGTATGCTATTTACACTTCAAAGTACCCGACACTGTAGCTTCCATTATTATGCGGATGATACGCAGGTATATCTGTCATTCCATAAAGATAATCTGTTCCAATCTTGTCGAGCAATAAGCAGTGATCTTTAAAATCTAAGAACAATATCTTTAAAGCATTCCCTATTTTTTAATAATTTTTGGTCCAAAAAATAGGAGACTGCAGCTTGGAAATTAAAGACAATGTAAGAAATCTGGGACTTATTTTTGATTCTGCAATGAGGTTTGAGAAGCATATATCAAATTGTATTCAACGCGCATACTTAAGATTAAAGTCGCCATGAACAAAATACAAAAAGTGCAAAATTCTTGTCTTCGTCTGATATACGGAATATTTGGGCGAATGTCATATAAACTTAAGGATGCGAATTGGTTGAATATGGAGTGTAGGAGAGAGGTGCATTTAGCTTGTTTTTATCATCGAATTTCGTTTCTTAAATCTCCTGCATATCTGCATAATAAAATTATATTTAGATAACATGTCCATAATATAAATATTCGATTTAGAGGATTGATAACACCAACTCGCTACAGATCGTCCTTCTTTGATAGAAGTTTTACTTACAACCTAGCGAAGCTAGATAACTCACTCCGTAGTCGTTTTAAATCTTTTTCTCCACCAAATTTTAAACGCCACATTTTCAGTATTATTCTAACAAATCCTACAATAATTAATGTTTGATATCACCTGTTGCTGAGTGGAGCAGAAGTGGAGCAGAGCACTTGTGGCCAGTCCATCAATGAACTTCGCCGATTTCTGAATTGTTTTTGTATATATTTTTCGTTTGTTACATTGTTCATATATTATTATTATTATTATTATTAATTATTTAGAATTGGCTAATAAAACTAATATATTGATATTTTCGTATTATAACGACACCGATACCGATATACGTATTCTAGGATTAGCGATAAAGTTAAGCCACTGTTTACACATTTCCTTAAATATAAGGGAAATTACGGGATAATACAGAAATTTATGTTATCGACCCATAGTGTAATTCATCAGAAGTGGGGGTTGAGTTGATTGGATGGCTGTTTGATGATCTTTCTATATGGTGTAAAGCCCTTCCTACTGAACGAAAGCTACAAAATAAAAAGAGGGATGGACGGAATATATGGACCTGGTAACTCGAAGTTCCCCTTCTCCGTCCCCATTCCCACCTTCAGGTATATCGAAATTAACACCCAGACAGAGTCGTATCGGCGATGCGTCAGCAGATAACTGGCCATATTCGGTACGGTCGTTGTTTTTTGCCCCGTACCCACCCTACCCGATGGTATCGTCGCTCACGATTCCGTTTAGCCTTTTATATAAAACCCATATTTACCCGACGCCTGGGTGTTAAACTGAAAAATCGCACGCGTTTATTATAATAGGCGACCAATCGAACACCTCTATCTGCTAAATTGTCGTTAATAGTTCCTCGGGCCCCGTGGCCACGCCCATCCCGTTTATAAGGGTCTCGTTTGTTGTTATTTTTACGGTTAAGCGCCGACCGATTATTGATACAATTCGATACGACCCGCAAAGCGTAGGGTCGGGAAAGGAAGAGGAAGAAGAAGAACGTTCAACGCTTTCTTCTTCTTTATTTATTGGATTGTGGGACCAAATGCGTTATATTTAAGATGTAAAGATGTTATACTGAAGCGTAATAATGTTCAGCAGTCAGGTTATGAGATCTCGAAGAATGTTGTCAATGGGCGAATGGTCACGGTAGACTTGCCTAACGTTTTGATAATAAGATGAAAAAGATGTTCTATGATCATGGGATTTTTGATATCTCCGAGCAGTATTACCGTTTAGATATTTGTTGGTGATTCTGGGATTAGTCAAACGACATTTATCTAAAAAGCAATCATGCTCTGTGTAAATGCAACAATAATTTCACACTGTGTTTAGTAGTGTATGAAATAAACTGTCATTATTACCACAGTTGGCATAGGTAAAAACATCGAGTATAAACCCATTGAGTGTTAGACAATTAGAATATTAGAATATTTTTTATTTCCATTGACTTTAACAAAGAATAGGATAATGTCATATAAGATGTATTAAAATTAAAATGATAATTAAGGCATGAGCTCGGAGGCGTTGGATTTAGATATACATCCATAGCATAAAAATCATTTTTGGCTGAATTATTTTTAAGTACAATTTTAAAGGCACTAATTTTTGTATTTTTTAACATGGGAAGTTTATTGTAGAGTTGAACTGGTTGAACTACAGGGCTATTTGCTACCTTAGCATGTGCCTAGGCAGCATCAAATTTAAATTGATCGTAAAATCATATTGACCGTTTCTGGACTCGGAGTAATTAGATATAGTATTTTTTACATGCACAATCGATGACAAACACGATGACAGCAGAATTGTACGTAGCCGTAATAGTAAATTAACAAAAACTGAATATCAACCGAATATCTCAATTACCAAAGCACGCATAAACTGGCAATTTCTTAAGTACTGCATCAACCTGATTAGCGCACGTAATGTATTCGTCAATAAAATTTCCCAGATATTTCACAACTCTGGTTTGTTTATTTAAATCTGTCAAGCCAAAAAGCCTCATTTCTGTTTTCAAGTCATTAAAAACAAGTCCATTTTCATTGCAAAAAGTTATCATTTTATTTACCGCACAGGTTGATATTTTGGATAAAATATCTGATCTAGCATTGGAAGTTGAGGTCCGCGTATGCAGCAACGTAATGACTAGAAAATTTAAGAATAAAAGCGGTCTCAGTATGCTTCCTTGAGGTACTCCACTGATAACTGGAGCATAAGATGAACTAACCGAAATATCATAATTTTTTAAATTGGTTCTTTTTTTTGAGAAAGCCAACAATAGACATATACCCGGTAATTAGACATCAAATGAATTGGGACGATAACTGTCGTTTTAATGCATTGGGGAACCTGGCCTCTCTACGTCAGACACGTCATGGGTGCTACCAGACTGTCAGCAACAAACTTGATAAGAGAGCACGCCAGCCAGAGAGCCGAATGTTTTTTACTAACAAACAACCAACAAACAACAAACAACCTCGAATATTTCATGGTCTTCATAAAAGCTTTAAAAAAGTGAGTTTGATATTTTTTTTAATGATAATAATTTTAATTTTAACAAAGGAGATAAAAAAAAATTTCAATAAAATAATTAAAGAAGAAAAGCTACCTCTAGAGTGGAAGAAAAGTTTGACTACAATAATATTTAAAAAAGGAGATAAGAACAAGCCATCAAACTATAGAGGAATATCATTGCTAGATACAATTTTCCCCAAAATCGTAGCCGAAGAACTAAGAGCAACAATTCCGATATGCGAAGAAGAGCAAGGTTTTAGAAAGAACAGGTCAACAACAGATGCTATCTTTATAATTCGCCAGTTAGTGGAAAAGTCAATAGAATACAACGTACATACATGTGTTTCGTGGACCTAACAAAAGCGTTTGATAAAATATGACTTAATTACATACTTACTTAAAGAAAAAAATGTATCTCCTAAAATAATAAGAAAGAAGAAGAAGAAGAAAGAAGAAGAAAGCTAAATGTCTAACAGTATGTAAGGAACCAATAAGATGCAAGCTGGAGATAGAAGGGACAATCATAAAGCAAGTAATGTCATCAAGATACTTAGGAGTAGATGTAATAAGCTACCGAGATATTTACCAAGAGACGATATACCAAGTAAGGAAAGCAGCAGCCACAGCAGGCACATTAAGGGATACAGTGTGGAGAAATAAACATCTAGGAATAGAAACGAAAACAAGAATCTATAAAACATATATAAGACCAATACTTACGTGTGCCATAGACACCAGAGCCGATACAAAGAAAACAAAATAGCGCTAAGAACAACTGAAATGAAAACATTAAGATGCATTATAGGAAAGAGTAGACGAGACCAAGTAAGAAACGAAGATATCCGGCAACAATGTAATATTCAAGATATAGTAAGATAGGGACGAAAGATAAGAAGAAATTGAAATCAACACGTAACGAGAATGGAAGAGCACAGATTAGGAAAGATCACAAGAGGTGGAAAACCCGAGGGGATCAAGAGGAAGACCACAAAAAAGATGGCAAGATAGCTGGTCATCAGAGTCACAAATAAGATTAAATGTTACCCAGTAGACACAAGTCATTGGACTTAATGTAGGAATAAGAAGAAGAAGAGAAGATATATTTTTTGTTCTATAGATTCTATAAAAAAATTATTAAAATTCTCAACAGCTTCCTGATAGTTAACGAATCGGTTTAAGGTCTCACAAAAAAATAATCTGGTTGTTTTTTGTGGTATTGTGAAGTATGAGAATTGTTTTTTATGATTATCGTTAATGTTTCATCGTCTACCAAGTGAAGCAACGAAATACTGTAACGCTTTTAAGTCCTTTTATATTATATTATAATATATTGCTTAAAGAATTATCATAATTGTGTTAGACGTTAATGTAACAAGATACAGGGTGGCTCGCTTATTTCGCTTAGTTGGTTGATTATTTAAGGGAATTACCTTAACGAAATATATTTTCTAAAATGTTCCAAAAACATGAACAAAAATGAAATGAATGAAATACATTTTTTTCCTACTGCAAACTAATCCATATTAAAATGACGTGCTCAGATGTCATTGGTGTTTGGTACTGTGCGATTTAAAATTCTGCCGCAAGCCTACGAACACAATTGAATTCTACTAAATCTCAAACAAATAGCGAAATTGTTCTTAATATTAGGTGGCAGATGTCCTAAAAATGAAATTCTTAGGAACTCATAATAATTACTTTGATCATCGTTACCGTAGTACAGCATCATCCTTTTAACCAATCAGATTAGGTGTATTTTGGCGGTCCATTTTGACATATTAATTAATTTAATTTATTAAATGGAGAGTTTTTTAAAATATAAAAAAGCAATACATTAACCGGAACCACTTTCATCCTCATCAGGTTGTTAAAGATTGGGTTAGTTTTTTCTTACTCTAACCCTTTCGCGGGCGAGAGTGGCTGTCGATTTTCCATCATTTCAACTCCTTTCAATATAACGTAATTAGTCTCTAGGCCAGAGCTTTACCGCACTCAATAAATAAGTAATATATCAAAGGCGATAGGCAATCCGAACAAGTCGCCAATCGGACGTTAAAGTTCATCGAGATAAATTAATAATATTATTGGCAGCTAAATTGTTAATAACAATAACGGCGGGTCGATAAATCACCGTTCGCGCGGACCATTCGAAAGTGCTAATTATTAGTTAATAATAATGAGGCGATTCTCGTAATTACGGAACACCTATAAATTAAGCGGGACGGAAGGTTCGCAATGAGCCGAAGCACCAAAAGAAAAAACGAACAACTCTGGGTAGCTATCCGCGTTTGATTTATTATCAATAGATACGACCGTCTTCGCGCCAAACCGCGATTCCAAAGAGGATCGTTTCGAAACGTTTTTTATTTGCCAAACTGATAAAAAACACCAGTTTTCTCCTCTTCACTCTAAAGTATCCGATTATGCACTGATCAAGCGTGTTAAGACGTCTGGGTCATTAACCATTGTTGTTAGCCACCCAGTGGATGTATTCGTGGTCTTTTCCAAAATATACCAAAAAACTGAAAAGAAAGCATGAACCTTCACAAAACAAGCGATTTAAGTCGTCTTGTTACCATGGAAACGTTAGCAATAATTTTGTCATTTTGAGAATGTTTTATTTATGCAATTTTTTGTGTGAAAAGTGAAGGGGATTTTTTTAAAGAAATTAGCTTTTTACAAAGCCAGTAAAGCTAAGTTTTGATAATAATTTTATGCTAAGTAAATTACTCTAAAAGGCAATTATCCTTAAGCAATTCTACATTGTTTTGAGTCATATTAAAAAAATAGTTCAACAAAGTATGTTTGTAATTTATTAAGCAATATGTTAAAATTTAAGCATAATTTAGGAATGCTGTTGATACTATGTATTAAAGTAACATGTTGTTACGTGTAAGACACAATCTTGCTCCCACCTGCTTCATCTTATAAAAAGAATTTTAAAGAACTTACCAGGTGGGCAAAAAAAAACGGAGAAAAATGTTTTTCGTTATAAGTTTTGACCTATTAATACATAAATTTGCTTCTTTTTTTTTACAGAGCGACAGTGTAACTTAAGTTTGATTCATGTAAGACATTATTATTATTTTATTAATTAAATTAACTATGAATCAAAACCTTAAATGATCGCTCTTATTGCAAAGCAATGGTTAAACTTTTTTAGAGCTATGACTAATGCAAAAATTGTAACAAAAACGGAGCAAACTGAATGATACTTTAGATGCATAAAAACCATTTTATTGTTTTATTTCGATTCTCGCAAGCAAACAAACTTAAATATTTTTAAAAATCCGATAACAATATTTTATTTTCATTTATATCAAATAAATAACTTTTTTTGTTAAATTGTTACTTTTGGAACACCGTGTATTATTTTTTTTTATTTACTTAAATATAATTATTTCAAAATGTTTCTACATTTTGTGTAGTGTAATTAAACCGTTTTGATGATTTAATTAAAAACTAAATATAGAGTTTTTTTGTGAACACCCTGTATAATAACTGTATTATATTTAAGTTTGATGTTCGTAATATATGTTCCTTTTTTGTTATTTTTTTATTAACATTTTTATTATTATTATTATTATTTTATTTATTTATTTATTTTTATTACATACACTTTTATTACATATTTATTGTTTTTATTAACATTAAGTAAAATTTGTTGGCATAACAAAAAAATCGAATTAGTCAAACACCTAGGGTTTCCCTGGCCCACTGTGCACCGTCTGACGTACTAGTAAACACAAACAAATTTGTATTTTATTTGAATATAAATAGTTAAAAATATACCACTCTTATCAGCTTCTCGCAGATTAACTGAGCTCATTTTGTAAGAAGAACATAAAAGTTTTATGCATATGTAATTAGAAGTTGCGTTATTTACTTTAAGGTTAACCTGTGTTATTGGGATTATTTGATTGGTGATTTGCCTAACTTAAGAATAAATTAAATATCAGTTTTCACGAACGTGGGAGTTGTTTAAGGCGGATAATTTTTGATAAAGGATCGATTAACACGCTGTGCTCAACAAATTAAGGTATGCTTATTTATTTGTCTATGTACCAAAGCCGTTCACACCGAGATGGTCAGCGACTTAACAACAAAGGCATTTTTGGCATCCTTAAACAGATTAGCATTTGGTCAGATAAGGCTACCAACTGAAAGAGTTGTCCAAATTTTCAATTAACAATCACGACGAGATTGTGAACACATTGTCCATTGATTGATTGATTTAAAATGACAGTTTATTTCTTCGCTGTCTCCAAGTTTTGGAGGTAGCTTGGAGGCGGGCATTAAAAGTGCTAAATTCCATTTTGAACATATTGCTGCGAATGCTAATTTAAACATTGAAGAATTCAATAGGACAACATTGCAGATTGGAAACAACCTCAATTCTCATCCTATTTTAATTGGAAAGTCACTGACGGCCATATTGTGCAGAGTTTTTGGCAACAGTGGAGAAAAGACTATTTCTCAGAACTTCAAGTTCGAACCAAGGGTAAGCAATGACGTACTAAAGGCTGATACTTTAATATTGATTAATATTTTTTCCATTGAGCGAGATTTTCTTGATCATGATGAAAGGAACTTCAACAAAAAAAATTTATATAATTTTTTGAAAGTAGATACTTTCAAGGCGGGTGTATGTTAAGTGTTGAATAGCAGACAAAAACCATAGCGACCGCCGTATGACGTACGAGTAAAAATGCCAGTGGTTCTTCCAAACAAATTCATATTTTATTTGAATATACAATTTATTCAGTCTTCTCACCTAAAAAGTGCATGCATTTTAGAGACTCTCGTTTGTACGCCTCTGGTTTTTGTCATTTGGTTTTTAGTACCTAATTCAACCTCTACCCTAGAGGTAATTTTCATCTTAACCATATTCTTTATATATTATATTATATATATTTATATATTAGATACAAATCAGACTTTGAAATTGTCGTTTTCTTTACGCATATGTGATTTAATTTTATTGGACAGCCTTGATTGGATTGTGCAAAGCTTTCAAGCTCGAGAAACATTTGAAATGATATACATTACATGAATCACAGTAACACTCCCAAAATTCGAAAGCAGATTAAGTAAAAATACGTGACAATCGACTTTTTATCGCGCTAGATCAACTCACGCTGAGCATTCCTGACGTGTGTAAGTATATGTATAGACACAGCTTGCCTTTATCCAATATAGAAAGCAATATCTTTCTTGTTGAGCGATTTAGTACGGTATCGCGTGTACATCGGACTGCGACGAACATACATTTTGCTGAAATTGCTTGATAAGTAAATGGTAACCCAAAAACGAAACTTCTATACTTATTTATTTGAACAACCAACCAACACCAACACCAACGTCCACGGCAATCCACAACCTCCCGGTGTGCCTAGTGTTAAAATCTGTTCATAGATATAAGAAAGTGACCATAGATATAAGAAAGACCCGGGCAAGCTGAAAGAATGAAATATGGCCGAACAGGTTCGTACTTTGTTTAGAATTTAATTATTAGGGGTTTTGTTAGGAAAGATACTAAACAATATTTATTTATTTATGTATATATGTATGTAAATATACAGTGATAAGGGCCTTAAAACTGTATGCCCTACATTTTTTGCGTAATTATCATAGACGTATTCCTTTTGTAGATTCAAGCTTTGTAGAACCTCAATTAATTCCTTTTTGGTATAATCTTCGTGTCCCATGAGGAAGGGGTTCTAGTCAACTGTCTACTGTGATAACTTGCATTGTCCATTACAATGACGCTATTAGGAGGAATGTTTGGAACAAGTTTGTTTTTAAGCCAACTTTCAAATAAATCAGCGGTGGTGTCTTCATGGTAATCCAGAGAAGAATCTTTAGTATTTTTCGCAGACAGATAGAGCCAGCATGCAAAATAGTTATTCTTTTCCCTCTTTTTGATGGCGCGTTTGTTTTACACTTATCAGTTGAGCCAACCCACCCTTTTCCGGGGTATCATAAGTGTTCAGGTTTCATCCAGTCGCTATTTCCGAATTCTAAAAGATTCCATTAAAACTTGCCTTTTGTCAATTTTTTTAAATCTAAAACCCTTGTGTTGAATACACTTCCATAAGGTAATTCTGCCACATTTAACACCTGTGTCATCTTTTTCAAGCCTCCTAATTAAGATATCTAATGTAGGCACGCATTGTGCCTCGTATAACTGGTAAATTTTACGCCGTATTATATCTTGATCACTTTCATCTACACTCGAGAAAATGTCAGCATCGCTTCTTTTTTCTTCGCTGAAATGGGATTATTCACAATTTTCCATACAGTTCATTTTGGAATTTTCGTCAATGTGGCCGTGTCTTCTTCACCACGTCCAATGAGAGTCAAATAAACATTGTTTGTAACTTCCTTAGTCTCAATATATAAACGAAATAAGAATGATTACTAATAAACTTAAACTAAGTAGTATACCAAACCAAAGAATATTAAACACAGGTAGGTATAAAATTATTTTCTATTACGGACCACAATTTTACCTGAATTTAAATTCCGAAACTTTAGGTAATAATCTTGTTGCATTGTATGTTAATGACCACCTTTGGATAATCCCATTCAGAAGCAATTGGTCACTTTCTAATATCTATGAACAGACCATACTTCTCGCGCTGTCCTATACAAATAACGCATGAAACTTGGGGATCTGTGACGTCACTGTTAGCTTTAAACTATCGGAAATAGATCGCCGATGTAACTCTTTTCTATGGTTTAGCGCGCTGAGGTACGTGTGTCACCAAGGCCTACAATACAGACAATAGTCGAGATGGGTGCCGTAAAATTACCTGGAAACAAACCACAAGTTCTAAGGAAATACAAATGGCGAACGCGCTATATATTTTTCATGAAACGGAACAGTTTTGATTATTACATGGTGCTCTGGTTTTTAAGTTTTAGAAATAGTTATTATTCCAGTTTCTAGCTCAAGGCGTGGAGCACCAATATGGCAGCAACAACTTCTTCCATACACTTTATTAACCAAAAAATAAATGATCATCACCCCCTGTGAAAACTTTAATACGCGGTCATCACCGCTCTGACTACAGGCCGCCATGTTTATCGGCTCAATAAAATCGGTAATAATAGAAAAGGGTACTCGTAAACGATACGTATCGATTATACGGCAACGGCGCGATCGAAGCGATCGATAAGCCGAACGATCAGATCGATATGGCGCTGTAATTGAGTCCCTTTCGGGTACGTAGAGGGATAATTAATTGCGTGTGCGCCTAACGAGGTTTGCAGTTCGTGCTACGATGCAACTATGTATGTATCGACATATTCCAATTCGAGGTCAATTTTTTTAAAGAAATTCTTCTTTTTATTGACTAAACTAACGTTGTCTTCGTAATGTTTTGGAAACACCCCGTATAATTCAATTTAGAAAGAACAACAGGTAATTTTCTATTCTGCCAAATTAAAATCGACATGGTAATAAAGACGTGCCATAGTAATAGGTATATAATTACAGCTAATCTAGAATAAATGTTGAACACTTCAATTACTAGAATTATTACGGCATAGTAATTCAGTAGCTGTGAATCTTGGATCCCATCACGATGTTTCTACTAGAAACTTTGGAATACTTGTGGTTCTAATGGCGGTGAGTTTGTAAACAGGAATCGTGAATCGGGAATCCTCAAGATTCTGAAAAAAAATTCTTTATACATTTTTTGGTTATAAAGTGGCCCAATGATCCTAACAATCGCGGCCAGCTAAAGAAGAAGAATCTCCGCATTGGAGGTCTACCAACCGAACTTTTCGGTTCAATTAAAGACAGGAAGTCGCGAGGGCGATTAAAACGGCCGAAGGGAATCGATAAATCGCGAGTTTCGAGTCGGAAAAAACGAAAAAAGAAACCGTCGGCGGCCATTTTTTCGACGGTACCGCGGGCCGGGTTGGGCCCGGTGCGGGAGGCGGGGGGACGGGCGCGCGAAACCGTGTGATTATAATGGAAAAGATAACTCCGAATACGGGCAATTTGCGGTTATAAATAATAAACGGGGAGTCTCTCCCGAACACCTTTTTTTCCCGAAAGGAATTCGATTACGGGCCAGTAATTTAGTGTTGTGGGCGGTCGGGATGCTGTTAATATTCCCCCGCAATCGGCCGCGTCGAATGGACGTCGAACTGACCTCTTAACGAGGCCAGTGTTCGGCTGGCTGACTCGTCCGTTCGGATCGGGGATGGAAGAGATACGTTTAACGCGATAACCAGAATGCGGTTGGCCAGATGGTTGCGATCGTGTACGGCCGGGAGAACGGGAAGGCGACTGGTTCACCTAAAACAATGACCACACGGTCCCGACCAAAGACTTTTTTTATTCCGTAATACTTGTTGGCCGTTTATAGATCATATTTTTCCTGATTGTAGTCCAATTCTCTCCTATGGGCGACGTTATACTATTCGGTTGCAAAGCTGTCCTTTCATGAAATCCTAGTATCTGTAAGAGCTGCACCTAGATCTGGAGCAAAGAATGACTTAGTAGAGAGTGTTATCTCATTTTTATCTCATTACTTTCAAAAGTGAATGATTAAATGGTAAGTGGTGAAGGTTGTTAGGATGCACAATTTAAAATTGTTTTAAAGTATACACGTTGGCTGAAAAAAGCGTGCGTGCGAAAAAGCGAAAGAAACCTACATTTTGTTTGTTTGTTTAATTCATTTTAAATTGGAAAATCTCGATTTTCTTCAATTTCCCACCATACGTATTATTATCTTTTTTGAAAGATCTTATAAAAAGCTACAACTTTCATTAAGTATGTCATATACCTAATTACCCTTACCCTTGTTTCGTCTAAGGCTATTGCTCTAACACCAGTTGCCCACGACAAAATGACATCGTCCAATTTTTACAAGGCAACTGAGTAAACAAATTCATAATTTTTTAATTTATTTTTTTTCAATTCAAATTCAAAAGAAACTGACTATGATTGATATGATTTATATACTGCGTGAGGCGGACAATAATAATCATCCCAGTGGATAACGCGCCTCGTTGTGCAACGGAGTCAGGAATGGACGTAAGTGCGAGGAATACACATAAAACGAGGAATATTTCAAGGGGATACATTAAGTGCTTTATGGTACTGTATTGCACTAGTTTCATTGTCTAGAATGCTAAATAAACATAAAGTAGGTTCCCAGCTCCATAACGGACAACAAATAGATCATCTGGCCTATATGGATGATATCAAGCTAATGTCATCAACTAAGACAGGTCTTGATAATCTAGTAAGGACTATTTCAAAATACAGTGATGATGCGCGCATGGAGTTTGGAATCGAGAAGTGCAAAGTCAGTGCCATTAAAAGGGGACAGTGGCAACAGCACCCTGGATTCAGTCTGGAATTAGTTAGAACCATAGAGGCCATGAACAGGCGTGAAACATATCAATACCTAGGAATTGACCAACCGAGGGGGACAAGCCACGGTAGAATGAAAGAGGTTCTACGAAATCGACTAATGGGTAGAATTTTGAAAACGCACCTCACGACTACAAACAAAATAAAAGCGATCAACACCTATGATATGCCAACAATCGTATACAACTTCGGGTTAATGAAATGGACCAACACTGATATCCAAAGTATGAACCGCGATATTAGAGTAAAATTCACAAAAAATAGAGCCAGGCTCACCAAAAGCTCCGTAGAAAGATTCTATCTACCAAGAAAGAAAGGAGGAAAAAGTGTACTAGACCTAAAAGATGCTCACTAAGAACGAGTTGACGAATTGAGAAGGTTCTTTTATGGAAAAAGCACAACATCGACGTACCACCGCAACATCGTCTCTTAATATGTCGAATAAAGACTATCAACCATTGCTATCAAAATCAAAAGAACTACATGGAAGGTACCCCGCAATTGAACTAGAGCAAATAGACAGCAATGCCTCCAACGCCTGGTTAGAAAACAGTACGGTGATGGCGGAAACTGAGGGCTCTATGCACGCCATTCAAGATCAGGTAATACCGCCATTAAACTACCGCAAGTACATAATAGCAGATCCACATCAGAAACCATAGAACGCATAATCGCTGGATACACAACCTTAGTTCCAACAGAATACCTCAGAAGGCACGATAACATACAACAAAGAATTGGTGTTTTGACGGAGACCACCTACACGCCAGAACCTATTACTGCAAGTGAAAGCCACAAAATATACTGGAATATAACATTATGGTACAAGACAAACTTAACAAATTTACTTACCTGATAGATAACGACCCATGACGACCTGGAACCTCAGGTTGAGGAAGTCCGAAGATAGATTCCACTCGCCGCCGAAGTGAAAACAATCTGGAACCAAGAAAAAGTGGTTATTGAGGCAACAATTGTGGGAGCAACTGATGAAATGCATCTAAGACTACACTGGAGCCTTCAAACGCCGCAACTACCACCGAAACCGTACCTTAAGCTCCATAAGGCGGCCATATTGGGAAAATGCCACAAAACAGATTTAAGTACTCACCTGTGGAAACAGAAAAAAAAGAGATAATAATAATAATAATAACGAGTCTTTATTTTTGCCTACTTCAAGGAAAACGTTAACAATAGTAATATAGTAATATACCAACTAGACAATCTCTTCATCTCTTGAATATGGAAAAATGGTAAACCGGAATTCTTCCACCAAGAAAAAAGAATTGGAAATTTTACTTTTTCAAATTCAATAATAATAATAAAATTAAAATAAAAAAATTTAAAATTTGACTAAATAACCAAAATAGCTAATAAATGCCTGTTGATTTATGAACGGCTCCAACAAAGTCCTTTCTCCTGTTCATTTTTTAAATCTTAACAGAGCCCTGGTGGCTAATAGTTTTGACATGGCCAAATGACATTATATTAATAATTTTAGACAGAACGAGGAATATTGGAAAAGTTAAAATAAAAAAAAGTATTAAAAATATATATTTCACATAGTTTTGGTTAGTTTAGCTAACAACCCTTACAACCTTTGTACTTACCATTATCTTACAACTTTTGAAACCAATAAAATAATTAACTTTACTCAATCGGTGACACCCTATACAACTCGGTCACATTACAGAATAGGAGAACATCTAGATAATGATTTCTTCTTTTTTATGTCTCTCTAATTACGTAGTTATCTCACCCGAAATACTGGAGACTATAAACTTTCATGTTTTACCTACAGATATTAGACGATTTCCTCTGCTGTCATTTGATTTTAATAGTCGTCATTATCATAATATAAACAAAAATTAAGAATTTGCGTGTATCGACATGGACATAAGTATGCAAAGGGGCTACAGGGTGGCCCAACAAATACTTCAGCCATTTTCACCAACACCGATGACGTTCCGGTAGGAACTGGGCTTTTCTGAAATAGTGTATAATTTTAGTTTTCATTTTATTGCGTTAGATTTTTATCATTACTACACCCAAAAATCGGTTTGGGAGGAAAAATCAACACTCTTTCTTGCGCTTCAAAAATGGCTGTATTTGCAGTTTTGTACGAACCCAGGACGAAAATAAAAATTTCTATTCCAATGGGTAAGTTAGCACCAGTGTCCCAAGAAATGAAAAGGATTTGTAATAAGACAATTGCGATCTAAACCGATAGTCAAGCGGCAACACAAAACAAGCAACTCAGAATAAAGTGACGCTGACATGGATACCAGTTCAAGAAAGCAACGAAAGCGCCGATGAAGTAGCCCGTGAAAACTCGTCAAGCTGTACGATCGCAAATGAATGGGCAGTACCTTTTATCCCGAAGAATTTCAATTTAGCTCAGAAAAAAAAAATGATCCAAGGTGTCGAACGCTCTGCTAGAGTCCAAGAGCATGAGACAAGAGTTTAATTTAGAATCCACTGCTCTCAATAAATCATCAGTAACATGAAGCAAGGTAGAAGTAGTGCCGTGAAGATGTCCAAAACCAGATTGAGTGCCTGGGAGGGCTTTGTTATCGCATAGCAACAGACGAAGTTGTTTAGCTGAAATTTTTTCAACAACCTTTGAGATGGTTGGTAACAAACTGATTGCCCTAAAATCGTTAATGCCACTTAGATACTCTTTCTTTAGAACGGGTATAACTATAAGTCCGGAAAAATCCCAGATATAAGACACTTGTTAACAAGGAAAGTGATATGATTGACCAAATACGGAGTAGTCAAAAGAATCATCTTTATATCAATATTGCTTGAGCCATGAGCCTTAGTTTTAATACTAATCAAAGTTTTATTAACTTCCTCAGGGCAAACTTTAGCAAAACGGAATGAATTAGGACCGTTTTCAAACATTAAAGTAGCATTACTGTGCACTTGAAGTAAATCTCCTCAAAGTACGCCAAAAATTTTTTAGATCAGCTTTAAATGTACTCACAAAATTTCGTAAAAGCCTATACTCGTTTAAAGCAACCCAGAGGCAATGAGCTACACCAGGGGTCTCCAAACTACGGCCCGCGGGCCACATCCGGCCCGCGAACAGATTTTGTCCGGCCCGCGGAGAGCTTGTATACTTGAAAGAAAAATCTACTAGAGATTAGATGTTGTTTATAGCAAATAAATTTAGTTTACTGAAGTAATCTATTTTTACGTTGAATATTAATTAATATGACATCTACATTGATATGGTCATGGGCTAACTACTCATAACATTGTTGTAGGTTATTATATACTAACCAACAAATTATTGAAATGAATAAATAAAAAAATAACTTATAACAAGCATAATGACATATGAAATTCTAATGAGATTTATGTAATTGTGATTTTCCACTGACAATAGTTTGTAGTTGTGGGCTAATTTTACTTGTACCAATTATTAAAAGAGATTTAGATGCCCATCAGTCAATTTAGATCTGTAGACATTTTTTGTGTACTTCATTTTGGAAAAGGTCTTCTCACACAGATAAGTAGTACCAAAAACAGAAAACATTCCACGGGCAAATTTATGCAAATTATCAAATTGTGTCAGTGGAAGACACTTATAAAATTCCAACAAGGATAAGTTTTGATATTTGTTCTTAATGATATCACTGCACTGTAAGTCAATCATTTCCATTTGAAGTTCCGGGGCTAGGGTTTCAATGTCAGTTTCGAAAGGATTCTGAAAAATCTTAATTTGATTCGCAATGGCATCAAAGTGCGAGAAACGAGTATCAAAATTTATTTTTAAAGCAGTCAAAGTTTCAATTGCAAAATTGATAGAAAACTAAAGAATAAATTAATCAATGATTACTTGTGTATTTTATTATTTTTGGAATCAATGATTACTATGCCGATACGATATGGGTACCCCATTATAACGGTAACCCATACGATACAGATAATATATCAGACTTCCCCATCGCTAGAGGCATCTGACAAAAAATTAACTTCCTTTTACATCATCAGCGGACTGATTCAACTTTTTATCACCGGCGACAATTAATGATAATATTGTTTTGGCCCTTAGAATTTCTTGGCGTGATCAATATGGCCCTAAGGCTGAAAAGTTTGGAGACCCCTGAGCTACACCAAGGAGCCACTATCGAAGTTGTGGAGTGTGGTCAGAGAAACGAACCTATCGCTAGAGTCCCAATACAACCTCTGAATCTGAATCTGAGAATACTGTTGTCTAAAACTACAAAAGAAAAATTCCCTTCAACCTCGCTGCTTAGCAAAATATCGACCAAACATAAATGAAGTCGTTAACGCCGCGTCCAAAGTCGACCGGTCATCGGAAATCGGGTAAAATACAACCCCTGCGTGTAATATTATTCATGGCTTTTATCGGAATAAACGTTTTTATTATGATATCCTATTAAAGCGGCGACCCGCCGAGTCCGTATCCACTAAACAACAGATGTTTCGCCGCTAATTTTCTTCCGCCGCGACGTTTCGGCAGAGTCATCGCGTCGAGATTTCGGGCGATAAAAAAATTTTTCGACGCAGATTCGTGGGGACTCGCTCTCTCGACGCTCTTTTAATTTGAAAAACCAATTACGCGGGAACGGAGATGAATATATACGACCGCCGGTTCCAGAACAACGTAACAACCCTATTAATTACGCCCACCCTTTGTTAATTTCGCCACGCCATTGGCGTAGCACGCGGGGAAATCCCTTTTTTGTTCCGTTCTGAATAGTATAGTATGTTACATGTATATTTGTAGACCTGGGTTTTATAATCAAACATAGTGTTGTCTGATCATATTACATATTTTAAAGAGTAAACGAGTGCTTGGTGTTTATTTTGAATTAAAATATCTTCGAAACGAGTTTGCAAGCATTCACGAAGTAGTTTTTATTATGTTCGCCGTCAGTCACCATCGGCGCAGATCTTTGAGATAATAGTCTTGTTCCAACAGATCTTTTGTACTTTCTGATCTGCGGAACAAAGATAAACGATATCGTGGCAGTGAGAGTCTGTAGGGTTGCCTTAAAGCCTTGAACATTACGAAACTGTAATATAGCTCGTAAGGACGGATTGGATCTTCCAAAAAGTACTTGAAAGTACTGCCAAGTTCCTGGATTTTGTGGGAAATCCTATCAAATTTAAGCAAGCCAAAAATAAATCTGCAACAGCTGTTTTGAATTTTTGCAATCAATATTTATTAATACTACCAAGACATGGGTAATAGAGGACTAAACCATAGTTCATAATCGAAAGGACAAGTGGTACGAGAACGAGGACAAGACAAGTTTCCGTGAACTGATATTAAGAGCAGTTCTGTACCTGTATAAATGGCGCAAAAATAAATAAGACTTTTTCACAAACAAAGATACATGTTCCAGGAATCTAAGCATACAATCAAATATAACACCAAGCTTTTTATTACAATTCACAATTTTCAAACGTTCGCCGTTAATTAATAAATATATTTGGGATACTTGTTCAAAGTTAGGTTTAGGAGAAAAGGAGAAGAAGTTGAAGATAATGTCTAGAAGAATATAGAAATAAGTTATGCAAATCCAAATTGATATAAATTGAAGCCATATCAGATAATTTCAGATCGAAGGAGTAAAATAGCTGAGTGTCATCAGCAAATGACTGCAAATTCAAATATTCGATGGATGTATAAATATCAGAAATATAAATTAAGAATAATATAGGTCCAAGGACAGAACCTTGCGGTACACCTGATGAGACAGGGAGGAATTCGGAACTTACATTGTCAAGGATAACTCTCTGATATCTGTTGGCTAAGTAGTTTTCAAAAAATCGAGTCGAAACATCATCGAAATCGAAAATATATAAATGCAGTCGCAAGACCATTATCTAAAGAACTAATAATGTGATCATTGATATGTAAAAGTAGACTAATAGTACTAAAACCTATAAGAAATCCAGATTGACTGTTAGTGACAATATGATTGAAAATAACATTATCATAAATTTGTATATTTATGATTTTCTCCAAAACTTTAGAAAAGTTTGGAAGAATACTGAGTGGACGAAGTTCTGAGAACTGGCTGGGATTGTTATTTTTTGCCAATGGTGTGATCAAGGGAAACTCCAAATACTAGGAAAATAGCCTAGTTTCAAACAACAATTACTAATATGTGTAACGTATGGCGCGGTAATATGGAGGGTCATCTGAAGCATTCTAGCATGTAAAGGTAAAGTTTGAAATAATGGCTTTAATTGAGTCAATAGTTGCGAGTTTAAGTTAAGTCGGTCGATTACAAATTTTAAACATATTTAAACTTTTCCATATCTGTTTAGAATTCCTAGAATCGAAATTGTAAGACAAGTATGCCGATTTTTCTTTAAGTACTGCACTTGTAACAACATTCCTTATTTCTTTATAAGCAATGTAGTCAACGATAGATTTCTTCTTTCTTCTTTTCCATTCGCCTAAATACCTCCTCATTGGTTATCCTGGTTAACCAGGATATGCAAAAGATATGACGATACAAGTACTGCTCGAATGCGCTGATGCTATCCTCTACTTGCAAAAATATTCTTCATAGAGTTTAAATGCACGTCTGGCCAGTTCGATCATTGATAGGATTTCTCTGAGATATTTCAGAGACGGCACGCGTTCACCATCTCGCTGTTAATTCTAAGGATTGCTTGTTTCGATGTCTTGGTGAACACAAGCACCTTAGTCTTGGTAACGTTCATGTGAGGGACCTATTGCGTGTTATATTTGATGATGAGGTGCAACAGGTGCGTGTTATATTTGATGATGAGGTGCAACAGGTGCATTCTTCCTTCTCATTTCTGCCACTTCTGCCATTTGGTTCCAGTATAGCTCAGTTATAATGCGCAGATATCCTGCATCGACACTGGTGGACTTAAGAATATCAGCAAGCTTCTGGTGTTATTATGTGACAAAAAAAAATGATGAAATTTGAAATAGAAAGCTCTGGAACGCGTATATATAAAAATTGAGCACCAAATGTAATTTGCAGCAATTGTCTAACAACTATTGAGGTGAACCTAAAAAAATTGCCATTTAGTATTCTCGAAGTTGCAGGGGTCCCTCCAATCACGTCGCAGATGATTTATTATTATTAACTATTTTGTCTATTTTGTCGTTCCACTCTCCTTCCTCTTTGAGGCCAAGTAAAGTTCCACACTTTAAGTAGTATTGTTTCTTCATTCATGAGCCTCAGGTGGCCGTACCACTTTAGTTATTTCTCGTTCGTTCTACCTCTAGTATCCTCCTGAAGTGTTTATATACGGATAAGCTGCAACATCCTTTGAATATGTTTGAAATGTATTTTTTGTTTTTTTTTTTGTTAACTTCGTATACCACAGAAGTGGATGCAGTGTTTTAATCATGTTTCTGCTTCGATCTATCTTTTTCATTATGTCTTTTTGATCTTTTCGATCTTCGCACATTGTAACCCCAAGACATTCGTATTGTTGCACCTTTTTTTATAGTTCCGCTTTTCAGTTCTATGTTTTGTCTTTTGCCACCTACTATCTAGTTATTGGGGGTTTCCTTTTTTTACTTCTAGGCTCCCTCTATGAGCTTGTTTAAGCCGGGGAAAGGTAGCAGCCTTGATTTAGACCATTTGTTGCTGAAAAGGGAGGCGACGTTTCGTTTCCAACCTTAATACACTACTGATTTCCTTTATAAAGAGCGTTTATTGTTTTTGTATGGTATGAATCTAATTCTCTTCTAAAAACCTTGCTTGAAGTTCTCTTCTTTCTACTACTTGTCTCAGGATTCAGGTCGAAAGCTGCTTTTGTCTTCTATTTCACTATCTTCCTCTTTTATTCCAGTTTTAAGGATTCTTCCGTACAATATTCCCTTGAGTGACGTCATACTTATTCCACTACTTATCGTTTGCGCGGTTATTCCTATTTCGCTTATTATAAATACGTGGAATATTTTCCAGTTCTCTGATATATTTTGGCCAAATAGTACTTTATAAAATATAGTGCAGGTTTTTATTAGGACCTATTTCATTAACTCGATGGCAGTTCACTTGGCCCTGATGTTTGTTTTATCTTCTTTGTAGTACTGTAGGGTCTAGGTGTTCTAATCGATTTTCTGTTAGCAGATGGCTGCCTTTCCAGGATTCGATGTTTATGAGATTTATTCTTCTTGCTTCATTTGAGTTTTTCCTTAAGCTGTTTATTGTTCTACAAGCTTCTCTAGGCCTGTCTATTTTTTATTTCTTTTTTAACTGTGTGTTTCTATCTATTGTTTTCCACCTTCTGAATCGTTTCTAGCTTCTCATCTACTAATTCTAACAGTTCGTCTGTCCCCCACATATCCTTCGATCTTGTCTCTTTTGTTCCCACCGATACCGCTTCATGTTTCTTTTACTTAAGGTTTTCGTAAATTTCTTGTGATGTGCGAGTTATTTATTCATCTAACTATTGAGCTAAACGTAATTTGTAAAGAAAGCTTCGTCCCTTAGGCTGGCCCAGTTATATTGTGTAAGTCTCTTAATATTACGTCTTGTTTCTTTTCTATTTGTTTTTTATGGTAATTTATCCCTCTGTTAGATGTTAGATTTTTTGTTTCCTGTATCCTTTATATTGGAAGAAGCCATTTAAGATTTTAAGTTCGAAGAACTCTGCCCATCTTGTGCTATTATTATTAACTGTATCCTTCCCATGTCGTCCGATAATTTCACGGTGAAGGGTTTTACCTACCCTTCCGTTCAAATTTCATTTAATAGCAAGACTTCTTGGTCAGTTTTGACTTTTATCTAATTCCTCAGAGGGTCTGTCAAAGAAATATTTTTTTGTTGTTACTTCTGAGTCGTCTGTTGATTCCAAAACTTCTTATACTCCTTCCTTTTATTTTTAAGTCAAATGTCATTATTCATTAGAATTCAATTCAAAGAATTACAGTATCTTGTTGAATTTCAATGACGGTAAAATAAACAAAGATGCAACACAAAGACACAATGCTGTGGGTCAGAAAAATGGGCGCGATAACCCTTATCGCTCTTTTTTGTAATCCAAAAATGGTTTGTGCCCCTACAATGGAAAGTTTATGTAAGTCTTATTAATTATTAATGAGATCCGCTAGTTGTATACTGTTTCCTACAGCTAACCTCGAGCTACTGTTTGGGTCTATCTCTTTTTAATGGCACCAAACCATCTTTCAGCTAGATCTAAAGTGGCATTTAAAGTATTAGACAAGATTTTAACCCTGCCGCCAGATGTAACAAAAAAAAACGCAAAAAAAAGAAAAACACACTCTTGTAGAGCATTTCGCGCAATTAATAATAATAATAATAATAATAATAATAATAATAATAATAATAATAATACATTTATTGTTGTTTAAAAAATACTTTTCCTATTACAATAACCTATATACTACATGGCCAATAAAAGGCTTTCTTTTAAACAAAAATTTCAGACATCTGGAAGAACCAAATACTGTTCATGCCTAGTTTAACCTAAATAATCTATATAACAAAAATTCTATAATACGCACCGCATAAACTGGAAATTGGATTTCTTGTATCTATCACTAACAGAAAAGGAAAGAATGAACGGAAGTAGGTATAAAAAACGCGTCTGAATTATATCGCATCTGATTATTGAAATCCAAGTAGATATCTTTTGTGCATCTGCTTAAATTAATGACGCTATTGTGTCGAAGAAGTTTATTGAGTTTACCATGTGGTACGAAAATGACCTTTTAAACATTCCTCTTTATATAAGCATAATCTTTTTTACTGTAGCTGTAGCAGATGATCAAAGGCAGTTTTATAAAATTTACATAGGTCCGCGTTAATCAAAATTTCGACTTCTCTAATTTTACTAACATGATATGAATAATAGATCTGACCGTTATCCGCATAGAGGTTATGACTGCAGTGCTCCAAGGGAGTCAAAACGCTACCCTGTGGTACCCCCAGCCGAACAAAGAACGGTTCAGAATATTTATTACAACACTCTCTGGTCTCGATCAGCCAGGAAAGGGCTTAATAAAACTGGCACGATTTTTTGTCAAATCCAAAATAGAGCAGAATGGAGATAAGCAATTTTTGATTTATCGCGGCGGACGCTTTACTGAAGATACTTTTGAGTAAATGCACTGTCCTTATTATCATCAGTTTCTCGCAGTATATCGTCAGTAACATCAGCCAGAACAGTTTCACAGCTATGAGCTTTAGTAAAACCTCACTATCTTTTTGGTAGAATATCGTATTCTGTCAGAAGTCCTCTTATTTGTTTGTCTAGCATCCTTTCGAACACTTTCGATTTTTTTGGTTTTGGAAGCAGCGTAACTTTTGCTTTTTTTAAGGATATGGAAAAATAAGACTCTAAAATGCACGAATTTATCACATTTGTTATGATCGGAATAATGACAGGACTGTACTAATAGTATTTTATGCAAAAAGTGCACTAAACGTCATTTAAGCTCAGCGGAGCGAGTGTTTAATGAACGAGTGAGATAAAGAATTTACCAAACATGTTGCGTACTTTACTTTAAACGTAATACACTATTACCGTTCCGATTGGTTATGCTATTGTTGTCTCTTTTTAACTGTGCACGTTAGACAGAGAGAGATGTCAATTAAACAACGGAATAAATACAATTTTGAAACGGTGTTTATTCAACTTTTACAATTGATCTTGTCAAGATAGTAACATAAAACCTGTAATAACCACTAAAGTTAATGCGAACAGCATGTAAAATTTCTGTGGGAAACTTAAATTATAAATGTCAGTTTGCTTACCGACTAGCCCACTAGATTTTAATTGTAGCTTACAGCTCTTGGTATTTAAATTGTCAGATATATTGCATAACATTTTTCTGTGTATTAGTTTTTGGGTACATTTTTGCAAAACAACACGAATACATTCACTGACATGACCGTCAGGATTGACAAACGTCAAAATTAAAAGCGTGGGAAATACCTCCGAAAACATCCGATTGCTACCAAAGCAGTGCGGTAAAATCCAGGAAATGTCCGAATTGGCTCGGATCGGTGAGAAACGAAACTGACATGGTAAAGCGACGCTTCCCGCATGCTAGATCAGGTGTGTAATTACGTATTTTACAGACGGGAGTAGAAAAAGTAATATTTAACTCGTCATTGTCCATTAGTTCAGTTTTTATATTTTTAATTATAGTAGCTAGCACAAAGTTTAATTGTTGGTCGACCTATTCTAAATTACTTGGATTAAGATTGTGTGTAATAGATTTAGCTATATGGAGTTTATATATAAGTATAATAATAAGTAAGCATGTTTTTTTTCTCAGAGCGTATTGCCGCTATAGACTTTTTTCTGGCGACGAATAAGAGCAACAACTATGCAAAAATATACCAACAGCATTTCTTGGATTCCCACCTAACGTTTTTCGGGCAAACCTCGGTGACGTGGAGATATTTTTGCATGGCTATCTAAACGACCCCCTCATCCAAAAACCGTACGGCAATGGACGCCCGCGCTCCTCTGGAATGGGGTGGGGGGACCACCGGTCCCGCTCGGGCTCGACTCACCCCTCACCCGCCGCACCCGTCGAAAACGTATATTTTATAATTAGGTTTGACGTATGCCGCGGCGCTTTTCGCAAAAAGCTACCGCGTTTTTAATTTGTTTTCGCTTGTAACGCGGCGCGTTATTTTTTCCCCGCGGCAGTTCGTTTTAAAAACGAATTAAAAATTAATTTGACGACAATTTCGCGGACGACGGGGGAGCGAAGGGGGAATATTTATGTCTCCGCGTAACCCGTAGCCGTTCGACAATTTTCGGGAAACGATCACTTATGCAGAACGTGACTATTTTTCTTCGGCTACATCTTAAGACAGTTAAATAAACGACCTTCAAATAAAAATTATTATATACATAATAATATTATATATCTATTTTCTTTTTCGATATAACCATCCCTGTTTTAGCGGCCAAACTGCTAGGGGAGGGTGGGACAAGGTTGCCCCCCTGGGGCAAGGAGGCTCACCTCGAAAATTAACCAAAATTTTTATTTACTTATTGTAATTATAAATTCTGGTTATTTGTACATTTTTAGCCCTTTCCGTAATGCGGGGGGTAAAATAGACCGCTAATTTTTTTGAAAAAAAGCTATGGATTGTTAAAAGCCACAAGAAATAATAAAAAAGTTAAGTGGACCGCCTTGCCCCGCCCTCCTCTATATGCTCTATGCTATATGTTTTTTGATAGGATAGAGTTACAAATCGTTATTGAACTGCAAAACTTAGTGGTCTTATTTATCCGTATCTCTCAAAAAAAATCCGTATGTCTTAGCTATATTGCTACGATTTTCAAAACTGGCAAACAAAATTCCCGTGCTAATTTACGACATCCAGTAATGTACTAGATATGCTATGAAGAAACTGACCAATTGCTCTGACTGGATTGTTATGATATTATGATGAAGTGAAATTAATTTTATTGCTTGTAACATAATTTCACTTTGAATATTTAAAATATCGGTTATATCTTTCATCTTATTCACTTTTAAACATTTTTAAGTCGTCTGTGTAAAGCAAAAATTTGCGATGGTGGAAACATGAGCGGAAGCACCTTTAAGTGAAACGTTTAGAGCCCTTCAGATATGAATCAGCCCATTTCAGGAGGGAATCACCGACACCGACCTCAGAGAGTTGAATACGCAAAATATTATGACTTATTTTGTCAAATGCCTGGATTCTGTTGTCCAGGTGGTCGTGGAAATACTGGGTAAAAAAAATAAATTAGTTTCAAGAGAACGCATAGGATCAAGGCACGCTCAGCTCCAATAATATCTTTACCAATGTGGAAAAAATGAACTGCTTACAGGGCGGTAGTTTTTTATATCGTCTTTAGATCCATTCTTAAATATGGGCACAAGCATACTCCAGAAATACTGCAACTTTGAGCATTTTTTTGAGCTGTTTTTTTGGCGAAGTAGCCTACCGGGCCCGGCTTCCTTTTTAATGTCAAGTATGTATATATATGTATATATATATATATATATATATATATATATATATATATATATATATATATATATATATATATATATATATATATATATATATATATATATATATATATATATATATATATATATATATATATATATATATATATATATATATATATATGTAATAACCTTATGATAAATCGTTTCAATTTTGTCCACACTGTTAAATGATTCCTATCACTGGAAATTTGCATTTGCACTAAGAAGCAAGTTATAATGCGAAATGAATTTCCTCGAGATTTCAAAACTCAAAAAAAAAAATAGATACTGATCCCGGCGACCCCGCGTCCACACGCAATTAAAACAAATAAATTACAAAGCCGTTACAATTCATTCACATATCCGTCGCGATTTTTTTCCGATCGCTCGAATTATTGATAAAACGGCGATAAATCAAGACGGCAATTATTGTCGTCGATCGAAACAGTAGTTAATTGTTAAGCCGCGGTTATGTTCATTAGGCCGTTTCCTGTCCGACAAATGTTTTGATAGTCCGCTTTTGTCCCGGACCGCCGTTATCGCCGTTATTAATACATGTCCCTAATTAAATGATGATTTATTGAAAACTATATAGACCGCGGTTTCCCGTGTACCAGCATAAAAGTCCCGGGACACGTCTTCGGGGGATGATGGATGTCAAACTGCGTCCTGGATAATTGCTGCGCACAGGTGTCCAGGTGTCGTGCTCGCACCTGAATGCGAAACGCGAAACGTCTTATTTTAATATACAGGATGTCCTCCCGCGTCAACCGGCGGTAGTGGTGGGATACTTTAATTTATTTATTTTCAACGGTTCATTTGACAAAATTAAAGGAATAGAGAAATATGAATTTTACGTTCTAATACGTGGCGTAAATATTTTTTTTCTTATGAGATTTTTGTTACAATATAAATTAGAACAAAAAATGTTCAAATTTTCACAGATTTTTAATGCTTTATGACAGCTGTTTCGGCAACACTGTGCCTTTATCATTTTTAATGACAAGAATAAATACCAACTAATAATAATGCTTTTAGAGCAATATCATTTTTTAAATTTTAAAATTTAAAAATTCCTTTTAAAAAATGATATTTTTAATTATATATTATTTTAAAAATCCAAACAACTTATATTGCCGTTGCACCTTATAATCATGGCTGATTTCAAAGTGCTGACAAAAAGTTGACTTTATTGCTACTCCAAAAGTTGTTCCCCTGCATGAATACTTGACAGAAAGAGTGCAAACTGAACTATCAAAGACACGTTTTTAAACCCCAGTTACTTTTTTGTACTATTATCAAAAACTTTAAGCCATCGGACACAAACATAGATGCCAATATTCCGACTTTTCATTGGTTACAGATTCCTTTATTAAAGATATTTCGTCAAATAGTTCATCTTCATTTATTAATGTTTCATTATACAATAAAATAGTTTTTATTGAGGGTTGATTATTGTGGTATGTTTTGAAGTAATAATAATAATAATATGTCTTTATTTCTATATATCCATAGTTTCCACAAATAACTGTTTTCTTATACAAAATGAATATATATATATATATATATATATATATATATATATATATATATATATATATATATATATATATATATATATATATATATATATATATATATATATATATATATATATATATATATATATACACAGATACCCTGATCTATTTAACCCAACGGATTGAGAAACAATAACTCTTTTTTTTTTGTGGCGACAGCGATAGCGCAATAACAGAAAAAAAAATTTTACTTCTTCTTGACGTTTGTTAAGACTGTGCTTTTTTTTAACTTTACTTATCGAAAAAATATCTGAAAGCATAAAATTTAAATCTACTTGGTGTCCCATTACCCATTTAAATGTATCCAACATTTGAGACGATGTAGTTTCCCATTGTGAGAGGTGTGACTGTTAAGTAAAATTCAGCTATAGTTGTTTCTATGGAATTACGATTTGTACTTATTTCATCTGCCAGGAGAATATTTTTAAAAATGAGACGAATGAAGCACTCCTCTTTTGTAACTTTTATTTTGCACTTGATTTCTCTATACATTTTTAGACATTCTACTGCTGATATTTCCTCGTCTTTTGGGAGATATAATATAACTATGTTGAAAAATCCGGGACAATCCAAGACGAGTAGATTTTCCAGGACTTGCTCGGAAAAACCTGAACTTGTACCGGCCAATAATGTACGGTTGGTCAGCTTGAAACTTTAGAAGCCTAGTCACAACAAAACTCAATTATACTATGGTCGTAACCTAGCCTAACTTTAGATGTCACCTAACGGCTTTGAACGGTGCTGCTGTATATTCTGTGACTATATGGGAAGGCCCGCGTTGCTGACGTCATTGTCCCGCGGTATTCTACCGCATATACGGCCGTTGTGCTGCGTGCAATAAACAATAAGAATTTATAGAGCGTCCGAGCGATATTCATACGACACAGATTGCATTAAATTGCAAGCGTCTGTCCTGCGAGAGGTCTCCCGCCAATTCCGCCCGCGTTATCTATGGCCCTGGGCTCGCAAACTGACCCGATGTTAATTGCGAAAGGCTTAAATGGCCTCCCCGATCGAATTAACGTCCGATCCCGATAGGGGATTTAACGTTTACGTACAATTTCGATTAAAATCGCTGCGCGACTGTATACACGGGTCGCTCTGTTGAAAAAAAGTTCTCCCATTTGATAAAACATATGGGGGGATGTCTATTAGTGAAATCTTGTTCTATTGCCACCATTATAATCAATGGAGAGCCTGGCACTTTTTGCGATTACAAACATCAAATGCGTCAGTATTCTTTGCACTTGGATGTCCCATTTGAGGGTTTGACAGTTACCAACAATGCAATGGTTTTACGATTAATTGATGGAATAAATTCATGTGTGACTAGTGGAATGCGGTCCAAACTGAAAAGGCGCATCAAAATTTTAGAATACTTAGAAACAGGCGGATAGTAACGGGAACACTTATCTTCTTCTTGGTATTACCCATGTGTTATTACTGAAATTATTTACTCAAAAAACTCGAAAAAGGCGCGTAAAAATTGATATTCTTGGTTAATATTGTTTTACTTATATAAATTTTTGTTGATACATTAACACTATGAATTATTATTATAACTTTTCCAACAAGAATATCTCGTTTTTTTTTAAATGTTGATTAGGTAATTATGACCAGCATGAAATTATTAGTAGGTATTCTATATACTGTAACTGTCATAAGTAATTTAATTTAGTTAATCACAAATATTTACTCTCACAAAACCCAATTAGGTAGAAAAATTACCAATTAATACAAACACTTTCTTATATTACAGTTATCTGTTACTACTTTACCGTTTCATCCTTAATAAAATGTAATGAAATAAAATCCATATGGGGTGCATTACTGGAGCCATTGCAATTTGATAAATGGAGCTCACAGTGTAGGTATAAGTTGGGTAAGGTTTAGGTATAATTTCGAAAACTTCAGATGACAGAACACGTAATAATATTTTATCGCAGAAAAACCACCGAGTCTGTTGGTTCACCATTCGTAATTATCTATGTTGATACATTTTAAGCTTGCATCCTTTTACCAAAAATTTGCATTTCTATGTAATTTTTAATTTTTGAGAATTTTATGAAACTTTAAAAATACAGATCGGAAACATAAGACAAGGACCTATTCATTCACACATCTTTAGTATTGGCTACTATTATTTAATTTCTGATTAAATATACTATAAATTAATTTAATGCATTCTAAAATAATAACTTTTATATAAAATACTTTCTAATGAAAAGTTTCCTTAACACATGTATTTATAAAATATATCCCACATAAAATGGTTCATTAATTCACATAATTATCAAACTTTGTTTTGTCGTAAA
Organism: Cylas formicarius; assembly: GCF_029955315.1. Classification (NCBI taxonomy): domain Eukaryota; kingdom Metazoa; phylum Arthropoda; class Insecta; order Coleoptera; family Brentidae; genus Cylas; species Cylas formicarius. The sequence goes on along the minus strand of NW_026844326.1, from coordinate 24,960,715 downwards.
ACAAGTCCAAAATTGCCCTTCTTGCCATCTTTGCTCAGTAACAACAGTCGCGTCGTTTAACGATCAAGACGTTCGATTCAATTTCCCCCGGAATCGGACATTTTGAAATCTCAGCCGCGTTTGCGAAACATTCCGTTCTCGCAGTCTAACAACAACGCCGTCCGTTATTTCCCAACAAAACAACGTTTTTAATTAAAAACTAATAAAGGTAATTGTTTCGACGAAAACTGACCCACGAGTTATTTAATTTTAATTAGTTTGAGACCTTTCTTGTTCTTCTTTTCGCCTGGAGCGCGGGGAGGGCGGCACCGAAGCGGCGAGAAACCGCTCGGAGGCGTGGCCCGACGCTATATTTTAAACGTCAGTTAAAGTTGCGACCGTCGGCTGTCTTCGGCACCGGTCGGGTCGTACGCGGATCGAACGCTTTTAACGATCGGTCGGACGGGCACCTAAATCGGATGCGAGTGTCAACTTTTTTTTATGTCCCAACTCGCGCCAACTAGCGAAGACTTTGACCAACCAAAAATTATTCTGTGGGCGCGTCACAGCTCTGAGTACCTCCAATTTAAAAAAACACCGTCATAGTTAAAAACAAAGTTTATTTATACTCTCAATGGAAGAAGAACAACAAGATGAGTAATAATAAATAATATATCGATTCCAAAAGTATATAAAAATTCTAAAAAATCAAACTCGAAAAAAGTAAGTAATAAAATACCATCAGGAACGAAACTTTTAAATATGTTATCGTTTATTTAATTTATGTTCTTATCACTAATGTGAGGTCTGTGAACTAATATGGCGAAGATGAATATTGAGATCTACAATAAACTTTATATCTGAAAATAATTTACTATAATTTGTTTCCTACGCGACTCTTCCTATGGAGATATGAACCTTTAAAGATGCCGCTGGAAATGAAACATTAATTCGTTTATTTTTTGTTACTCATTTTTTTTTGTGTTTATTCCGGATTCCGAATTTTCCTGGACACCATGTTTGAAAGCCGTGCCTACGATGATAAGAAGGCACTTTTGAAGCCAATTCAATTCAATGTGGGCCCTAGTTATTTACAAAACGCCATTTCAGAAAGTAAGACCTTGCGGCAATCAACATGGTTGCTGACAGTCCGTCGACGACAGTTTTTGTTTCGGATGTGGAATTTTTTGAGCAATAGGTTTCTATTTCTATTGAAGAAATAGAAAAATATACTGTAAAAATTTATATTTGTGTTTCGTTAGTCAAACCATGAGAATCATTATTCACTTATTCGCTGGGTATCACTAAAAAAATCAAGCAACCAGTTAGTTATGGGAGTTTTCTAGGGAGACACTAATATTTTACCATCCATATGGTAAGGGCGTTTTGGTACCAAAATCAGCGTCGACTAAATTACCCACACGTTTATCCAATAGTCAATAACACTGCATAGTTTTCGATCTTCGTTATTTCCGTGAGTTCTTTGCTGTTTGAAGCTCGCGTCACCATCTCTACCTTATTATCGCAAGCTTTTCCATATGGTTCGTTTCACGACGGATAGATGGCTCTCGATATCTCAGCGCTTTCGGCGCGGACCACAGATGTCGACGTTTCAGAACAATTACTGAGCCAGTGAACCCACTTACCGTTCGCTTGTTTACGCGACAGACAGGTGAACGGTTGGCCTGCATCATCCGGTTACAGAGATATACGCGGTTTATCTCGATTTGATCGAGGAATTCGCGCTAGTTCGCGATTACACTGCCTCGTGTCGGGTCAGATGGGCTCGCGGACGTTTCGTTAAAGTTTTACAGTTCCGAGGGAAAGTGTGGGGAAAATGTCTACAGACAGGTATCACAAGTGAGTAGATTTGTAAGTTATCAACGCGGTGTTTATAGCACCGAGTTGGTGATGCGTGAACGCATATATCCGTTCTGTGTGCCCTTTGATATGGTTTACCCGAGCGTGCTTTTCATACGTATCCTCTATATATTATTATCTATATATATTGGAAACGCGATTGTTTTTCATCGATTCCCCTTGGGTTTTAGCGACTCTAATCAGCCATCTCGATTGTATCATATATGAAACAATTGATACGGGACCGCGATTTAAACAAATCAGTCATTTGCTTCCGAGATTTGATATCATGCGCGTGATTAAAACAAAAAGTTCTTTCGCGTTATCTGATACGATTATAGTATACGTTGGATGATAGGTTTATCGACGATCAGTGCATCACCGAATATTCACTGCACCTTTCAAACAATATCGAAAAATATGCGCACGACCGGAGTCAACATGGTCGTTGACATTACGTCAGTTCAATAGTTTTCAGTTTTAGTGTGGCATTTTTCCACAGTAAACAGACGTTTAGAAAGAAATTGGTGGAAAGAAAGGAGAGTATAGTTTTGGTTACTTTTGGTTTTGACCAAAAGACATATCGGTGTTTAATGGTTTCGCTTCGAGAGATCCTTCTCTCGGGCACGAAAATGCCATAGTATGTTTGAGGTGCATCAATGTCAAGGTATTTTCGGCCCCTATTGAATGGTCAATCACATAAACTTGGGTTATTCTGTTTTTATCGCCATCGGTAACCAGGACTGTGATCACGGTAACACTGCATTAACGATTTTTTCCAGAGCGGCGAAGGATGGTCTGCTGGAAGTCCTCAAGGAGGCAACAAACCGAGACTGTAACGGTAGAGACGAACAGGGAATGACCCCGACCCTCTACGCCGCTTTCTACGGCAATCTGGAAGCTTTGAGGCTCTTGTGCGGACGAGGGTAAGCCTCCCATTTAACAACAAATATTCGACATGGGTTCACGTACATGTGTTGCAGCGGGGACCCCGACAAGGCCGACTATTTCGGTAACACAGCTCTGCACCTGGCCGCTGCGCAGGGTCACGTGCGCGTGGTTACGTTCCTCGTCAATTTCGGCGCGAATATTTACTGCACAGATATAGACGGTCGGACCGCGCAGGAATTGGCCGGTATTAACAACAGAGAGGACATTTTGAGGTTCCTGGACGGCGTCTCCGCCAAGCTCGAGGCGAGCGACAAGCGCAAAGCGAAAACGATGAAAGAAAAGGCGAAGGAAAGCGCGAAAAAGCGGATAAAGGTCCGTGCGAGGAGGGGGCAAAAAACTCGGTTTTTACGGTTTTATGCGAACGCGTCCAACCACACTTTTTCCGCAGGAATATAACAAGAGAAAGGCGAAAACCGAGCAACTGCACGAAAAACTCGAACGGCGCAAAACGAAAGAATACAAACCTTCGATGATAAATACGATAAAGCAGCGTATCAAGAGCGGTTCCATGTCGAATTTGTCGAACGTGCCGCCCGAAAGACGCAACACTTTTAGCGACATCGTGATGGGCGGAACGGTGAAAGGCACCAGGCCAATGGGCACCGTCCAGCGAAAGATTTTAGCGAACAAAAACAGCAGACTCGGTCAAATGGCGGACGACGATTTTAAGGTACATCTTACGCGTCGTTCAATTCAATTCAATTATGCGTAACTAACCAACATCTATTTCGAAAATGTCAAAATTTAGACGTTAGATCGATCGGAATAAAAAAGGGCGTTCCCACGCCTTCCACCGGCCTCCAACCGGCGTGAGTGGCCAAAACAGCTGGGCCGATAACACTTCTACTTTCAAAAGTTCACAAAACTCGCAAAATGCTAAAAGCACTTAAAATATTCTCCCTGGTACGGACAGAATCAATGGCATATGTATTTTGCATCGATTATAATTTAGAACCAGTATTCCCACCATTTCATCACGGACCATCCGAGTCCATCCGGCCTCCAACCGGCGTGAATGGCTAACATAGCGGGGCCGGCAACACTTATACTTCAAAACGTCCACTAAACTCGCAAAATACTGAAAGCATTTAATTCAGATCAACATATATCCTGATAACGACAGAATCGATGGAATGTCATTCGACTTTGACATCTTCTATATGTACTTTGCATCAATCATAACAAAAACCGGATTTCTTACGCTTTCATCACATACCACCCGGCCTCCAACCGGCGTGAATGGTCAAAACAGCGGGACCGACAACACTTATACTTTCAAAACTTCTCCAAAATACTAAAATCACTTAATTCATATCAATATTTGCCCCCATAAAGATAGAATCAATGGCGTTTCATTCGACTTTGACATCTTCTGGATTCCATCCGCTTTGGGTGTTGACTGCCTCGCTGACGTTTGCAGTTCAATTCAGCGAGACATCCGGTGCAGGAGAATTCCAGAACACTTACACTTTTAAAACGCTCACAAAAGTCACAATAAAATTTGACCTACAGGTCTTTTTTTCATTTTCAACTCAAAAATCTTTCTCCTAACAAACATACTTTACAGTACTAATATTACAAAAATATGTATTAAACATAGAAATACACTTACAAATTTAGACATTTTAGCCAGTTCGCTAACATTTTTACAACTGGGAATCAAATGATTTTTTAAAAAAGACCAAAATGCAAAGCGATAATTCTGAAACTGTTCCATCAATAGAAATTAAATATAACGCTATAGTGGCGCATGGCGGTTGTAATGCAAGCTACAATACATTTGTTTTTCTCCATATGGTGGTGTATTTGCTACACCATTTGACCTATGGAATAAAAATAACAGACGAGTGATATGACGTAGAATTATTACTACTAGAAGGCTGGTGGATTCGGATTCACTGTCGAAAAAAGAAAAACATCCATGCGTAGGAAAGAAACTCTGAGGTTAAGATATGTGATGTAATTGGGCATGTATGCTATTTTCAGAGAGAAGTTGCGCATTAAAAAAACTAACTGAAAATGTTCTACATAGAAAATATTTGCAATTATTATTGTATCTGTATTTAATTTTCCGTTACCTGGAATTTTTTCTCTATTTGGCAATAGTGTGGATACATAACTATGTATTTCTCTCTACCAGCCTTCTAGGGGGGGAAAGGTCACCAAAAATAAAATATAGGTTTTAATTTAGTTTCTCAAAAATTCTGACTTATTCCTCAAACATTTTCTTAAGTAAACTAAAACCTGTATTTTGTTTTTTTTACGGCTTATCCGCAGATCAGTACGATCCAAGACGGCAAGAGTTCGGTGAGTAAACTGACAGGCATCAGGCGGGATTCGGAGGTGATGTACGGGGGCACTTTGCAACGTACCGCCTTCGAACCGCACAGAAGGGGCCGTCTCGATGGCATTTTCAACGAGGCGGAAGACGTGGACGGTCCAGGCGGAACTCCGCCCCCGAGTAACGGAATGATCAGGAGCATGTCTCAGCCCGATTTCCTGGCCGAGCTGGAACGGAACGGGGACAAGCCCGCTCAAGAACCTTCTAGCATCTTTATACGCCCTGGTATGGGCAGTATTGTTATTAGGCGAGCCAAATGTGTACGTAAGACTATTTTTTTTTTACGCTAACCTTGTTTAATTTTCAGAAAGAGTCTGAATACGTTCGGCAGTTTCTATCAGGGTGTCAATCGCCAGGAGGAAAGTTCCATAGGGTCGGGAGAGAGCTACGGCCATAGCAGGGTAATTACCGACGACGAATTATCTGGTAATTTATTGTTTTTTTTTTCTTAATTTTCTACAATGGTGTGGTTTTCTCGTGCCCAGATTCGGAAACTAGCGAGGAGGATAATCCTAACGCGCCCCTGGAAAGGTTCTTAACCGCGTTCGGATTGGGAGAGTACTTGACCCGATTCGAGGAACAGAAGATTGATCTGGATACATTGCTTATATTAACTGAAAACGACCTCAAAAGCCTCAACTTGCCTTTAGGACCGTATAGGAAACTCGTAAACGCTATAAACGAACGCAAAGCCGCGTTAGAGAACCCCGGTGAAGTTACTGACAGTATGCTGTAATGTTTTCCTTTTCAGCGTCTATTTCCGCGCAAACGGTTTATATAATTTATATTCTTGGCCAAAAAACAATATATTTTATTTATTAATTTATTTTGTGTGTTTTATTTTTGTTAGGGGGTCGTTATGGATTGTGGTTAATTAGTTAATTTACTTCTAATGGCCACGAACACATAACTTCATTCCCCCAACTTACAACAACAGGTAACTATAGACAAAAATTCCTAAAGGATGCCTTCGTAATGAAAGGGTCTGGACTAATCCATCATCCTCCGGATTTTTTAACATATTCACTTAGTGGAACAACTTCTAAATAAGTCATAAAATGTTAACCGATTCTTCTAACGCCTCCTGCAACTACCTCATACGGGATATCCGATGCCATCTGGCCTGGTTCCAGCGCGAATATAAAACATCCGGAACCCTTATTAACATATACATAATGGAATAACATGTAATGTTCTTGTTAACGTCGTATTTGTTTTGTTATCAACGGGTCTTTTATCAAATACAACCCTTATCAAACATGTGCAATTTTATTCTCCATTCCGTCTCGTCTTCCACTCCCAGTCAACAGGCAGTTACAATCGACCACAGAATACTACACAAATCCACATACATTCGCTTAAGACGAACTCTATTTCCCTAATTTATAGGCGCCGTGCCTCTACCACTTCAGATAGCAAATATACAAAACACTGTTTTAAATCAAACGACGCTAATTTCAAGAGATTTCTACATTTTATGGCAATGGGCAGGGGCAACGTCGGTCATGTGCAGTGGTTCCCAATTCTTGCCTGATTGGTGGCTAAGTAATTCATTCTAAGTTCTTGGACGAATCCGATTATGGGCGAGTGCCCGTGTTCAGTTTGTATAAAGAAAAAAAGATTTTCAACAACGTACAGTCTTCTAAACAATTTTCTGAGCTGCATTTCTCTGTCAGTGATTTGCCGTTCATTTGTGTCAATTTCACCTTGTGGTTTTTGTGGCAGTTTTGTTTTTTTACAATTATATATTGGAAAAAATAAGTGCGTCTTTCGACTAGATGACTATGACGGAAAGTAACTCCGGTACAGAGGCGCCTCCCCATTTTACGGCGCCGGTAATTCAGGACAACCCTACAGGATGGGGTCCCTGCGAACTGCCGGAACAGTTCCGGGATATGCCTTATCAACCGTTTAGCAAAGGCGACCGCCTAGGCAAGATAAGCGATTGGACCGGAGCCGCTTTCCAAGATAAAAAATATGCCAGTATATGCTACCACACGTTAAGTTGCAATCTCATAATCTAAAATGATATGAACTTGTAGACAAATATGTGTCCCAATTCGGTTCCGGCAGTCAGTACGCCTATTATCATGACGAAGACGAGAGCACATTCCATCTGGTGGATACCACTCGTGTCCAAAAACCACCTTATCAGCGGGGTCGTTTCCGAACGAATCAGCGCAACATGAGGGGCCGCGGAGGCAGGGGTAATTTCCTTAGTGGTGGAATGCAAGCTTTGGGTAAAGGGTTTAAGGCCAGAGACACTTACAAGCGTACTCAAATCAAAAAGTGGGGCCAAGGAAGGGTAATTATGTTTAAGTGGTTGTGTGATTTGCAAATGTTCACATATAAAAAATTTTAAGCCTCAAATTAAAATCAGAGACGCCTCCGTCACGGTCAAACCTGATTGGAGCACGATTGAAGAAATGGACTTTCCGAGACTTGGGAAGCTGTCTTTGCCCAGTGTTAGGGATGGAGAAGATATTGTCTGCTGTGGTGAACTTGAGTATTATGATAAGAGTTATGACAGGGTGAATGTCAAAAATGAGAAGCCATTGCAGAGCGTGAATCGTATCTTCCATACTGTAACTACTACCGATGATCCCGTCATCCGTAAACTCTCAAAGAATGATGGCAATGTGTATGCAACCGACGCCATTTTGGCTACGATTATGTGCTGCACTCGATCCAATTATTCATGGGATATTGTTATTGAAAAAATTGGTGCCTAATGACTGAATGTTTTGCCTAGAAATGCGTTAATGTTTATTTTTTAGGCGACAAGCTATTCTTTGATAAAAGAGACAACACAGAGTTCGATTTGCTGACTGTAAACGAGACTTCGGTGGAGCCGCCTCAAGATGACGGCAACTCTTTGAATTCACCCAGGAATCTGGCACTTGAAGCCACCTTTATCAATCACAACTTTAGCCAACAGGTGATTCTTTAAAATGTTGACATTTAGTTGAGTTAAAAATTTTCATTATTTAAATCATGGGAATGAAAGGGAAACATTAAAATAAAATTGGCAGTCAAAGTGCATTTGAACTACCAGTAGAAACATTTGACAGATACAAATATTTATACAAAGGTATCACTAAAATTAAAAAATTTCAATGCTGTTTTTGGGGAAAGTGTATTTAAACTACTTAAATGTATTTTTGAGGAAATATATTTGAAATACTGATCTATCTGAACTAGAAGTTATTTAGAGGGGAGTATATTTTGAACTACAGGAAAGGTATTTAGTAGAAAGTACATTGGAACTACTGACTTATATTGGAAATTTCGTAAATTTGAACTATTAATCTCTGATATCATAAGTCTGTATAATTTACATTGCGTAGTGTTTTAATGGGCAAAGCGTCTGTAGGTATTAAAGACGGGACCGAATGAGCCCCGTTACAAGTTCGACGAGCCGAATCCATTTGCTTCTGAGGAGGAGGAAGGAGAGGTAGCGAGCGTCGCGTATCGCTACAGGAAGTGGGATTTGGGAGGAGGGATTGTTTTGGTGGCTCGTTGCGAGCACGACGCGGTGGTCCAATCTCCCAATGGGGAGCTTCAATTCTTGACCATCAAGGCCCTCAACGAGTGGGATTCGAAATTGGCCAACGGGGTCGAATGGCGTCAGAAGTTGGACACCCAAAGGGGTGCCGTTTTGGCCAACGAGCTACGCAATAACGCGTGCAAACTGGCCAAGTGGACAGTGCAAGCCCTGTTGGCCGGCAGTGATCAAATCAAATTCGGCTACGTCAGCAGGGTGCACGTGCGCGATAACAGCAAGCACGTGATTCTGGGCACGCAGCAGTACAAACCCCACGAATTCGCCACCCAGATTAACTTAAATATGGACAACGCTTGGGGTATATTAAGGTGCATCATCGATATCGTTATGAAACAGAAGGACGGCAAATATCTCATAATGAAGGACCCTAACAAGCCCATGATTCGACTTTACGATATTCCAGACAACACGTTCGAGTCGGACGGGGAGACCGAGAGCGATGAAGAAGTCCCGCAGGGTTCGACCGCCTTCCAGAAATTATATCCTTACAAAATAATGTAATCGATGCGAACCGTAAATAAAAGATAATGGATTTATTTCGACTGATTTTAATTAATTGAAGTTTCAAAAGGTGGGTTATGGATTTTTTGCTGCATATTACGCTAGACAGCATCAAGATTCTCAACGTTAAAATTGTTTAAAGATCAATTAAATTAGAAACCAAAGCTATCCGGATTTAATAACGATCACTACTGGTGCTATGAAAATCCCGGTTCTGTTGGAGAACACAAGGCTGTTACTAAAAGATCCGCTGAGCACAGATTTAACGCTTACTACGAGAAGTCAACGAATTAAATTCGTTAGTCTTAATAAAAAACTCGGGTAACTGATGAACATATTAAATATTTTGCGTAAAAAAAGCTGTATTTCCCTAGAAATGTATAATTATAAAAAAAGTAAACATAAAAAATTAATAAATTTATCAAAAAAAAGTTACAATGAGCCAAAAATGGAGTCAAACAATCAAAATAAAACTGCTTGGTCTATGGTGTCTGAGATAAGTGGGAGGAATAAACGGCCAAAGAATTTTGTACAATCTCATATTATTAAGGATCCGGTAGCATTAGGCAATTTTATGAACAACTTTTTTATAGAAGCTCTTAATAAAATAGTTGATAAAAATTAAGAAAAACGCACACGTACATTTGACCATTCTCTTAAGAGGAAATATGGAACTTAAAAGATAAAATCAAAACCAAACGTTCTTATGGTCCTGATGTGCCTTTTGTAATATTCAAAAAGTGTACCCACTACATCCCGAGTCCTTTGATCAACCAAACAGCGATTCATTCATTTTTGGAGCACGCTATCAACTATATTGAGTCTGGGGAGCAACCTGCAGAACCACGAAATGCTTTCGAATAGGATGAAACAGTACGGAATTCGTGCAATACCTCTGAAGAGGTTTAGATCGTTCTTAACAAATCGTAGGCAGTATATTAAAATAAAGCAGGAAAAGAGCAACTTAAATAATTAAAAAATCTCAAGTCCAATGGGTTGATAGAGGCGTACCGCGAGGTACAGTGCTTGTTCCTGTTTTATTTATCCTTTTATCAATAAACTTTCTGCGCACCTCCCTATTTTGGGTTTATCACAGTTCGCTGACGACTGTTCAAGTTTAATTTCTTCATACGGTTATCAAACTCTTGAAGACAAAATTAATTCAGCACTTGTACCACTAAAAACAAGTGTATTGACAATCAAAACAAATAAAAACCTTTCTGTGAATGTCCACTCGGTCAAGAAGGTCGTTGAAATAAAAAAGTTCGCTAAATGTTTAGGACTAGAACTCAACGAAGACGGTCTTGGGAAACTCAATGCCAATTACTTTCTTCAAAACTGCACAGTTATTGTTTGCTAATAAAAAAATTAATAACTGTTGAATGGGAAATGCATGAGAAATTTCTGCTATGCTCACATACATTTGAGATTATTCTATAGTATTTTGGAGAAATTCAAGTCGATATTCACTTTCAAATCCTAAAAGAAAGTCCTAAGGTGTATCGCTGGAGTATCGAAGAATAATTCGTGCAGACCCCTCTTCAGGTAGTTTAAAATACTGCCTTTAGCGTGTATATACATATTAGAAGTTTGTTTAAAAACAAAAATAACTTACCAAAAAACGGAGATTTTCACGACTTTAATGCACGTAACAAAGATTGTTTCTCTATAAAAAAAATTGACTAAAATTCTCAAAATATAATTTTGAGCACGGTGTAAATTTTTTTCGCCTACAACACTGTTTTTATATTTTAAAGTAATATCTTACTGATTAGTGTTTGTTATCACTGTATTGTAATAAATTTTAAAAATGTAGTTTTTGTGCCTCTTTTTCAGGATCAATATTGTGCACATAATTTTGACCTACTTGACGAAATCCTTAATACAAAAAATATGTGGGATAATAAAGATATGTCAAATTATAAAAATTAAATAAAAAATGTATTACTATATCACAGAATACATAAACTAGTTCATTTCGCGACGCGGCGACTATACGCTTTCCACAGGATTTTTTTGTACAATTCTGCTGCGGTTGCCGGTTCTTTCGCTTCGGTAATTCCTCTGCCTACAACTACAACGTCCGCTCCCCTTTCCAACACCACTTGTTCTGGCGAATTGTACTGTTGTCCGAGGCCATCGCCCGCCGTTTCAATTTTAACGCCTACAAAGAAAGCGGTAGCGTTTGGTCCTTTGAGCCGGATGGTGACGTTACCTGGCGTCAACTGCAACAAACCGGGCTGATCGAGAAACAGAGGATTCTGACAGACAATCCCGGCGACCACATCGGAATGTTCTGTTGCCAATTTGACCGTTTCTTTTGAATATGACTCAGCCATGAGATTACCCGCGGAACTGGCTTCCGCCAGTAAAAATACTCCGCGTTCTGTGAGACCAGGGGCTAATTTAAGCCCGTCTATAACCCCTTTGCCCATTATCGAATGAGCCGTCACCAAACTGGCCCATGAAGAGATTTGATATAGACCTTTGCTATACTGCAATTCGACAGTTTTTCCAATGTCGGCGAACTTTCGATCCTCGATCAGGAGAAAATTGTGTCTCTCTGCTATATCTTTTAAGGGGGGTATGAAATTTGAATGAAAGTCTTCCATTATATCAATGTGGGTCTTTAGGGCGCAGATGTGAGGCCCGACCTCTTCAGCCATATTGAGAATAGCTGTAGAGTTAGTAAGATCTATTGCGAGGCAAAGAGTGGTCTGTTTTGATGACATTATGTCGAAAAGTTTGGATGCGACTGAGTTTTTGGCGAGTTTCAATCTCTCTGTAAAGGGCATTTTAACCCGACCTGGAAATTTTATTAAACTAATAAAACATGAAAGTAATGGGTTTTGAAATGAAACTGTTAGATCAGATTAGATGTGTGTCTTCAAAGCAAATAGGGCAAGATTTGATAAAACACAATGAATTGCGTCACCACCAGTAAATGAATTATTTACAATCGCAGCCACATATTTACAGTGTCGCCCGAATAACAAAAGTTAAATGACCGGAAAAGTTAAATATTGGGTGCAATGAATTAGTTAGCTTAGCCCCATCAATTGAAAGTTTCTAAAGCCCACTTACTTATAATAACAGGTTTCTCTAAGACCGCTTCATTCACTTGATTTTCTGTGATGTAATTTTTTACTTTGTCCACCATTTCCTGATCTACACATTTCTCTTCAAATAAATACTTAATGAGCTCAGTAAGGGTTAAAATTGCATGCATTTTTATTCCATGTCTTTCAAGATGTTTTTCACCACCTTGTTCTCTATTCAACAAAACTATCGCATCCCTACATTTAATCCCTAAAAATGTTCGGTACAATTGTGAAATCCTGATAAAGTTTCAAAAAAATTCTACCCTCCCTATTAAGATCCTTAACAGTTTCTAATATGCTACTTCCAGATGTAACTACGTCTTCAACTATAAGACATCTGTCCCCCTGTTTAAATACCCCTTCGATGAGTTTTTTTGTGCCATAATCTTTAGCTTCCTTGCGTCTCATTACCATGGGAATCGAGGCCTTCAGTGATATGGCAGTTGCTATAGGTAGAGCAGTATAAGGGACACCACACAGTATATCAATTTCTTCAGAATTTATGTTGGGTATCAACAAGTCCGCCAAAGCACTCTAAAGCAACGGACAAGGCCGCAACTATCGACCTACGCAACAAAAAAAAAAATAGGTCTCACCATAAGTTGGGGGTAGCTTACTATCACTCTCAAGTCACAATAAACCGGCGTAAATAACCCCACTTTCGTTTTAAAATTGCCAAATTTTATGGCGTCAATTTTGTATAATTGCACGGCAAAATCTTTCAAAGCTGCTTTCGACATAATGGACTTCTGAAAAACGATAAGTTTGAAATTCTTAAAGTAAAAGCACACCCTCAATAAATATGTTCAAATAGACCACACAGAACCACCTGTTGAATGAAAAATTGTACTATATTAAAAAAAATAAAACTACAAAACTCATTCATGTAGCCCACCAATAGCTAGTCTCTGGGCACAGATTATACAATTTACAAACATTTCTTATTCGCTTTGTTATCAAATTTCATTTTCTATGGTTTGGATGCAGGAACAAATACTTATTTTTTGGAAAACACCTCCCGTGAAATTTAATAAAAGCGCGAATTCAGGAATTTGTTTATACATGGCGCACGATTTCAAATTCTGAGATAACTTAAAAAAAAAAAAAAAAAAATTCAATTCAAACGCTAAATTGACTCGATCTCTCGAATCATCAACCCCTTTGCGCAAGGGTGAATGCGATGCTGTCAAATTACGTCCCCCAAATGGTTGCAAAATTTGTCGCCGATCTTAACGAAAACCCTCATGCCATTGCAAGCGAAGGTTAATTATATTCGACCATCGGTATTTTTCTCTTTCAGTATGGTTTTTTAAGGTGCGATAAATCAATATGAATTTTCCGCCATTCGGCGGTCACTTTTCTACATCTGTGCCGACCATTCATCAATTTGCGGCTAAATTCGCACAAAACCACGAACCGGCACCTTTGGGGATAGTGCAAGAATGCAGCAACCGGTTAGTTTGTTTTACAACTCAAGATACTTTACCTAAAACCCCTTCGTCATTGCACAGTTACACGGCCAACGGGGTGCCTTCTTTTACCCAACACCACCACGCCACTCAGCAGTCACCGATACCGACAAAATGCAATGGAAATTATTTAAACAGTAGAGCCATGTACGGCTCTAAGACGCCAGAGGTTACCCAAGAACTGTGCAATGTTTTGCTACAAAATCAACATGATAAAGTTGATATTGGTGAAAAGGCAAGCTCCTATGCATTTCGCATCTTGTGTGATGTTTTTTCCAAATTTGATTCTAGGGTAAAATGTTAGAAGAGCCCAGGCTCACCAGTCTTCACCACGACACTCAGAATCAACAGCAACCATGGCAATCAAGCTCTTCGGTGGTGGACTACCTGTCCCAGTTACCTACATCGACTTTGCCACTAACTTTGCACCACTTTCTGAAATACTCCGCAGAGTCTCTGAAAAAAGAGACGGTTCAGCATTTAAACGAGCCAACCATGATGGCCCACAACGTCAATATTGGCAACGGTGCCCCGTTAAACGACGGACAAAACTCAAACTGTCCACCCAACAGTTTCACCAATTTGAGCACCATTAATACAGCTCACTTGCACAGCCATCCCTCCACCACCAAGAAAAAGAAGAAGAAGAAACCTGACCACGAGAAAAAGATCAAACCCAAACCAGGGGAAATAAGATTGACTACCGCTTTGGACGGCTCCACACTGTACTGCTGTCCGGAATGTCACATGGCTTATCCTGAAAAGGAACTGCTCGAGCAGCACTTAGTGGGTCACACTTTGGAAAGAAGGTTCGTTTGCGATATCTGTGGGGCTGGATTGAAACGCAAAGATCACCTGACCAGACATAAGCAGTCTCACAACCCGGAACGACCCTACGTATGTACTGTGTGCCTCAAGGCATTCAAGCGTAAGGAGCAACTGACTCTACATTTTGTCATTCACTCGGGCGAAAAAAGGCACATCTGCAGCGAATGTGGCAAAGGTAAATCCTCAAAGATGGTTAAATTAATTAAATTAACTTGATGGACACAAAATTTTTCCAAAATAAAGAGTGTAGTGTACTATTATAGTGAGGCCGAACACAAAATTTCGCGGAACATCTGGAAATTATAGAGAAAAAAATCTTTTAAAATGTGGTATGTCAGTCCATAGATAAGCAAGTCACCATTTCATGTTCGACAATTTGCCAGGTTTATCTTAAAATCCAACAAAATTAAAATATTTAATTTCAAGACTCAAAATTAGGGCGTCTCACCGGGAAATTCGTCGATCTGTTATGGGAAAACTATAGGTACCACACCAAACAAAAATATATTAATAACAAACCAATTAGCATTTGTTGCCAATTAGGGACTTGCACTCAATTTGTTGTTATTTTTTTTCGAAAACGAAGTAAAATACAAATAATATAAATAAAATTCAAGAAACAAAAAGTTGGATATTTAGTTGCCCAGTTTGAAAAAAAAATGAAATAGAACTGGTAAAAAGTCCGCCGCCTACATTTTTTTCCAAAAATATTCGAATTTAATTAATCCTAAATGACCCTTTTGTCACAACAAACAACACTACCAAATTTCAATAAAATTGGTCAAGGGATATTTTTGATATTTATTAAAAAAACCTTTTTTTTAAGTTTGACACCCTGTATTTTGAAGACTATGCATTTTCGGATATATATTAGTTTACCTCTAAATCTTTAAATTTTTGCTCTTCTGGTTTTCCCATAACAGATCAACGAAGTTCCTGGGGGACACCCTGTATATACGTTTAGCGAAATTTCGAAAAAGCAATTATTACTAAAATTTGATTGACTTCTAATTATTATTCTCGTCATAAGACGCGGAAACCAAAACTAATCAAATCCGAAATTTTGTTAGGACTGGCAATGCATAACCTTCTTTTGAGCTTAGATGAAAATAGTATTTTCTGTCTATTCTGTGTTGCTTTTAGAAATGATTTTAATTTTGTTTAAAGTTTGCCCTTCCAAAATTTTTAATACTAGATAACACATAAACACATAAATTTCACAGTATTATTGGAAACTGCTCGTTTAAGCAGTGTATTTTTTTTGGGATACAAATTTGCATTACCAATTCTTTCCTTAGGGTTCTACAGAAAAGACCACTTGCGAAAGCACACTAGGTCACATATTGCCCGTAGGGTGAAGGCTGAGTTGTCCCAGCAGGGCAATGGCGACCAGAACCACGGCCTGCAGCCGGTGGGTGCCGTTTTGCATTAATTATTAATGGCTACCCACCACCGCAAAAAACTAGTCACCGCGTCTGGAGTAACTAAGATTGTATTTTTTTTTAACTGTCAAAAGTCAAAACCTTCCGTTTGTGTGCCCTTCATATTCTTAATGCACCGCCATATTCACAATTTTGGTTCCTATCTTTTGAGTTGGTGAATGATGATTAATTCGAGCCAACTGGCATTGATCGAACCGTGGTTACTCCGGTCGTCGCGACCTTGAAAGATACCAAAGTAAGGATTCTACTGTTTAATGGTTTCAAAATTTTGAAGACACTTTTTCCGGGCTGTGATGTAAAACAAGTTAGGGTTGTAAATAATTAGGCATAAAATGTCTGCGTTTGGATAAACCTAAGAAAAAAATCTGTAGATAATAAAAAATTCTATTGGACGGTAGAATTCGCAATTGGGCATTTTGTGCGGATCATGGGGCACTACGTGCGGTGCAGGTTTGTATAGCAAAAGATGATTTTATCCAGAATCGAGGCAGCATGACGACTTATTCGTTTATAAAATTAAAATGAAGGAGACTACCTCAGATTTTTTATATTGTGATACAAATTTCCTAGTATTCTGGTTCTAGATTCGTTCGACAATTGCATGGTACAAAACGTAGTTTTTTTTTTGTTTAGCGCCCATTTGTATTCTGTGAACACACAAAAAGTACAAATGTTAAGTCAAAATAATCTAAATGTGTAAACGAAAGGAAACGCAATAAAATTTCGATTTCTATCTAGTCGGCAGGATCCTGGTAGACGTTATATTTATCTAGAAGTTCCCAATAAGCAATCTAAATATTCGGCAAACGTGTTTTTCGAGAAAACTGCAATAAAAGAAAGCGTTGCACTTTTCGCAACACCTAGACGTTTATAAAAGTTTTATAAAGATTTTGTAAATTGCAGTGAAATATCGATAGGCTAGTGTTTCGCTGACATTTGAAGCTATATATTTTCGTGTAGTATTCGGGTGTAACTTGGCCGTGACGAACTTTTCCCAACCATGTTTTCGGCTTTTTCGCTGCTTATAATATGGTATGTGATATATCGTCGGTGGTGTTCGTGTGCGTGCGTGTTTGTCCGATTGACCGGTTAGTTTGGGTAAAGACAATCCTAAATTTTTTATATAAAAAAAAACATCGTGGATGCTCGCTTGATATTTTTACGGCTTCATGTAACAACGCCTTCACTTTAATTACAATACAATGTAACCTTTACCGTGTTTTATTTCGTCCCCATGCTCCATGGTTACCATTTAAGTTAGCTGCCTCAAAATCCCAAGAAATTTTAAACGTGTTAAATAACTGGATTGATAATTGGCAATGCAGCGAAAGCATTTTTAAACTAAATTCCTTTGCTAACCCTATTTTGCCTGTCCTTTCGATGCCGCTTGGAAAAAGTAACCTTAAATTTTACTGTCCCGAGGAGCTTTTTGGGCCACTTAGTCTGGCAATATTTTTGTTCATTATTTAAAACCTACACACGTGATAAGGCATAACATTTTCACTGATTAAAATTGTTAATAATTGCATATTACACATTGAGTTTCAAAAATAGTCAATTTGCTTTTATTTTGGTGGTCTACAATTGTCACCTTTTAAAGGTTCTTATTTTACGTTTCTTTTTTATTCCTTCTAAAAACTCCACAACACACATCCACAACATCTGATTGGGTCGTTATTTGATCCCTAAGGGACCATTTAAATTTTCCTAGTTATTTGTTAAACACAATTTTCTAGCAATTATTTGTTAGAAAATTGTGTTTATCGCAACGGGAAATGTAATTCAAGAAGCAAAAGACAATCCCAGGGATTGCGTCGAAGACGAAACGGATATTTAGATCCCGCAAACGCAGATTAATTGGAGCAAATAATTACAACAATTAACGAATGGTCGTACCAAATGACAATTGATCAACCTCTTGTTTTGTTAATCTGTGCTTTATTTTACGGTTTCTTGCGAATTTTTATTCATTTGCTGTTTTAAAAGTGCTTTCGAATTTTGGTTGCTAGTCATTGCCACCAAATGAAATTTGTATACGTGCTCTTGGTCTTAATGCAAAGAACCGAATATAAAAATGATTAATCTTTCAGGACGGTGAAAATACTCCGAGCAAAGAGATTTACGTCCGACTTATCTGATCGCAATTACATTTACTTTAGAGCAAAAAGATTGATGCCGCGTATATAACGAATGCATCTAAACTCTATAGCTACTAGAGATAGATATACGGCCCTGCCTTTGCTGATAACACAGGAACTTCAGAAGGGCAATATTGCAAACAAACTCCAACGTATTGTGGCAGTTATCAAATGAAACCGTTTTATTAAACAGGTACGCCTTCATCCATACAAAATTCACACGGAAGAGAGGTCGAACATACACGCAACAACAAAACGACGGCGGGCAAGCAATTTTTACCCATATATAGAGAGTAGTAATTAAAACCGGTGATGTCTCGGGAGGTCGCGAGGAAATTTAACGACGGAAAAACCAGCGTCGACGCAAAAAACGGTAATGGAAGAAGCGCCTCGCCGATTAAATTTTCCCGAGACCACCCGCACCACTGTCGACAAATATCATTACAAGAACTACAGACTTCCGTAGTCTAAAAACCTGATAAAAGTAAAAAAAAACAAACAAAAAAAATGACGGACACCTGCAAACAAGAGCACTCCAAAACGCTCGTAGTTGAACACACTAAAAATTGCTTCGTTTAGAGGATTGCCGAAAGCGCGCGTTTCGAGTGAAGGGAAAAAAGAGAGGAAAGGAAACAATCCGTCCTGCTGTTGCCGCGTCTTCGATTAAAATTATTATTGTTTTCCACTTTGCTTCATCTAAATTTTAATAAAACTAACGTTAAAATCACACCGTTCGGTTGGACGGAAAGGCGAATCGGCTCTCTAAATCGATCAATAGCGATTAAAATGACTAATAACACCACCAAGATACCGATTGCGTCCTCACGAGGGGGGTGCCCCTGTGCTTCCATTCTGTCAAATACGTTATATTAATGTGACCTAGGATGGCTGTTCCTGGCAGCCGTCGAAGTTTGGGATCGAAACAAACCGATTTACCATTTCCTTCGATTTCCAATTCTAATACTTGGAAAGTAGAATAAAAGACCACTGATAAATAATCACAGGAAACACCTACAAAAGCTTATTGGATCCCAAAGCCAACCAAAATGGCCGATGTTTCACCAATGTACCGTATTTATTGCCTTGAGATTGCTTCAATAGCTTTCATTTTTATGCAAGGGTATCCTGTTAGCGATTTCGTCACGTGATCTACTAATCGACTTACTTCGCTTACGCCGGTACAAACGAACTACCTAGGCCTTACGCGGCCCTAAAGCGACCTTGGAAAATATATAAAAGCGGATTGAGGTTAACTTGCGGAAGCTTCTTCTTCGCCGCCCGTCCGACCGTCAACAATTTACCACTTACATTATAATGACCATAAATACAACGCGATGCACACCTAAAACCTAAGAAAAAAAAATAACTTAAAAAAGGAGGGCACAGACAAAAAAAAAATCTCGTCGAGTTTTGAGCGTAAACGGCGCGCAGCGTCCTAAAAACCTAAAGCCTACAAACGCCTACTGACGATACACGATCCCGTTGCCCGGCTTCACGTAGTCGCCGATCATGAGATTCTGCGCGACGGGGTAGTTGGCCATGACCAGCGGCTGCTGCTGCTGCTGTGGCGAGGTGAACAGGGACGGCGATATCGCCCCGCCTATTAGCTGCGCGGTGTGGGTGGAGGTCGGGCTGGCGGCCACTCTGCCTGGAAAAAATGTTCTTATGGTACAAGGGGTACATTTGCGAATCGGTAGTCTCACATAGAGAAGTAAATCGACCGAGGGAAGGAATATTTCTTTTCAATTTCTTCAATTTCAATTCTATTTTTAAACAGTAACAAAGGATTTTAATTTCTGCAACCATTCTTTGATTTGTTTTGTTATTAGATTAGAGTATACTTCTTGACGAACTTATCTATATTTTATTTATTAAGAGGCATTTGACTCGAGCGTTTACTTGGCTCCACTGTGTTCCTCTCGTGCCAAATACTGTTTCTACAACTGAATAGATTCAATTGCTTCCAAACTAACCCAAACTTCAACAAGCAAAAAAAAAAGCAAAACACAGCAGAAGAAGTCAATGATAAGTCCACATGGTTTTCTGATGGCAAGTTGACATTTTTGTTTTCTTTTAATTGCAACTACAAATAACACTCCCTATAGGTTTCTTTTGTGTAAAGACTTAACTGATTGTAGCAATAGTTATAGTTACTTTTGTACTCCCTTGTCTAAAATTAAAATTATACATTTGAGGGATGTTACTTACGGATCTGGGATTTGCAAAAATGTACCCCTCCTACACGTTTGATAAACTTTTTCAGTAACTCTTCCAAAACAAAACTCGTGATTCAAATGCCTTCTATCAAACTTGTTGCATAATATATTAATTGTCTAACAAGCAGAGACATCTATGTTACACCAAAGGTTTTTGTCTACTGGACAATACAAAACACCTAAGAACACAGAACTGGATATCTCAAAAACCATGACGATGAAACCGGTTTTTTAATTGAAGAAAATAAGCACACCATTTAAATTAACAAAAAAACTAATATGTGAGACTGCGGTCCCACGAGCAAAATTTTCCCTCCCTTCTACTTGGGATAATGTGGGCGGTTTTTTAATTGAAGAAAATAACCACACCATTTAAATTAACAAAAAAACTAATATGTGAGATTGCGGTCCCACGAGCAAAATTTTCCCTCCCTTCTACTTGGGATAATGTGGTGGTAGCAGAAAAAATTACCAGGGTCACACTTTCAACTGTCAACTGCAAGCCACAGAACCTCTTCTTTTTCATTTCTTGTAAATGCAGATTTTAACAATAAACCTATCATTATTATTGTTGTTAAATCTGGACGCGGAAACAAAAAAAAATGCCTTTTCATATAGCGACTTACCCCTGCCAGTGCTGGGAATGCAACCCGGATGAATGTTCGGCTGGGCGGTCTCTGTCATGTGCTGGGGGTCCACCAGGGCGATTAAGTTGTTTGCCATTAAGTTATTGTTGATTAAAGTCTGAGTGGTATCCATCGAGACCTCCCCTAATCCGTTGACGGACATACCGTTGACCATGTTGACGGCGTTGCGCACACCTTGAGCGTCCAGTTGACTCCAGTAACTCTCGCTGGGCGACACATTCGCGACACCTTTAGGTCGACAAATAACCCAAAATCAATCAATAATATACGACTTCAGGAATCAAATTTGTTAGTTGTCCTAGTAAGTCTGGCACCTGTACACTCGACCTTGTTTACATTTCGCAACAATGTAACAAAAATTAATGATAGCTGTTTTCCCCAATCATCTCACTATAACATGAATTCTGGGTACTCACCGGGAGGAGGCTGCGCCGGGGCGCCCGTGTACCGAAAGTAAGGATTCTTCAAGTCCAAGGTGTTCTTTGAAGTCAATGAGGTGCCTTCGACAGTCAACTCTATAGTCACGTCATAGCTTTGCCTTTTGTTGGCTATCAGAAGCACCGAGCCAGTCAACACTTGACCTTGTTTAAGCAACAATGGTTGCTCCAGCAAACATCTGACCTGATACCAGTGCGTCAGGGGTTCGGTGGGCGCTGTACTCAGCCAGATAGTCTGCTGGGATCCGATGAACGCGACGTCGAACCAAAACGCGAGCCCGTGGCAAGTGCCCGACTCCAAAATATGGAACTCTAAGGGAATATAAATGCTATGCAAGTCAGTTTCGTCCGCCTCTAAGAAATCGACGACGTGCCTTATGCTTTTGCTCATACAAATTCGTACGTCAAAAGTATCGACTATAGGCTGCCTAAAGTATTCCTTAACGGCACAGTTTTGTATCGCGGACAAGTTCACACCGTGGAAGCACGTCTGGAACCAGAAATTCGCTTTGCTAAATTGTTCCATGTATAAAGAATCGTCGGTGAACGGGGCGATGTGCAAATCGCCCCTGGTGGGGTACATCTTCCCTCCCGGAACGAGCCATCGTTTGGCATTGAGGTAGGATTCTAACATACGTTCGTTGTACAACATGTAGCCCATGGGTTCGGAAATTATGACGTCCACTTTCTCGGGAAGTTCCACTTCCTCTATCTTGCCGGGTATAACTTTAATGCAACTAGAGAAATTGTTCGCATCTACCAACTTCTGCGCATAATGGGCCATAGTGGAAGCCTCGACAGCGTATATTCGTTTCGCTCCCGCCTGAGCAGCGAAGAAAGATAAAATACCTTGCGGAAAAGAAAATTAACGGAATAAACGGTAAGCGAGGAAAATTACAACAACAAAGACGGCTTCGAAATTTTGGTTTGCAAAAATCAAACATTATTTATTTATTTATGTATTTATGTTTAGTTTCCGAGTTGGTTTTTTTTCAGGTTTTAATAGATGAAACGACTCTTGCTTGCTTGAAGACTGATTTTCCAACATAATTTGAGATTTGAACAATCATGGTGAACCTTGGAAATTACTAACATAACTTTTTATATCATCATACAACAGACATGAATCAATTGATTAAGATATTTTTACGTTTTCCCAAAATCCGGAGGAGATAGGTAAAAATTATTGAGAAAAAGTGAGATATCAAGGTTGGAGTTTTGAAATTTGATATAGAGATCTAGTCTTATTTCTTACATTGTTGCAAAAACAAAAAATAAATTGAAAAAATATAGCTGAGTGAAGATGAAATTTGGCATATAGAAATAATTGCAATTTTAACAAATAAATTTTTGCCCCATCTGAGGCAAAAGGTACTTTAGAGGAAAATTAATAAGCCTCAAAAAACATGCGTTTTTGTCAA
Source organism: Cylas formicarius (assembly GCF_029955315.1). Taxonomy (NCBI): domain Eukaryota; kingdom Metazoa; phylum Arthropoda; class Insecta; order Coleoptera; family Brentidae; genus Cylas; species Cylas formicarius. The sequence goes on along the minus strand of NW_026844326.1, from coordinate 24,937,819 downwards.
ATCTATCCTGAGACACAGTGCATATTGAAAGTAAAAAAAGGTTCTTTATGTACTTTTTTACAAGTTCAATAGCTTAATTACCTTTTTTTAAATATACAATATGGGATACAATTTTTCATCATTTTAATAATATTCTAGACTCCACTCATTTTTCAATAAAATTTGGTAACAATCAAGAGGAACTGTTTTATGGGAAACACTTTTTTAAATTTTACATAATAGTAAAGGATTACTGTTGACAAAAAGACGCGTGACCAAGGGGGAGAAGCTTAATTCTGGATTAATGGTTCTTAATTGTATAAAAAATGCGGAATTATTAATAATCTAATAATAAATACCTGAGCCAGCTCCCACATCTAAAACCACTTTATCTTTGAAGTCATCCAAATTACACAATATAGCTCTCTGATAAGTGCAAGTCCTAATGAAGTCTTGCAACATGTTCTGCTGTTGCGATAAATAACCGTAAAACTGAAAATACTGCGTAGCCGAGGAGTCTTCTGTTCTAACCGAAAACACTGAGGCATCTCTCCCGACCTTCACCTTTGTCATTACCAGTGTAAAGTCTCGAGCTTCTTCTTTACTATTAAATTTAATTAATAAGGATTCATTGTCGAGCGAAAACAAGTAGGACTTGAGTCCGACTTTGCAGCATTCGGTGCTGGATTCGACTGGGAATTCTAACAGCTCTGTAGCCTCATCCACTTCTAACAACTTAATACTTATGCCCTGAGGGTCGTAGTCCGCTCTTAGTTTCACTTTTCTATTGTATTTGGGTATCGAGAAATTCTCTTCCTTTACGAGAAAAACGAGTACATCCCAAACCCTGGCCATTTTTTATATTTCCTGTCTCGGACTTAATTTAGGCGAAGATTACAGGTAAACGCAATTAAATAACGTAACGGCGCAATTAAAAGCAGCAAAAACCTAACGTTTCATTGTATAACACGCGTTTTTCGAACCTGTCAAAAATTTAGGCATCATTTATCACACAAAACCCTTTTATTTAACGAAAATACATCAAAATCGCATACAAAAATGACTTAAAGTCAGTTGCTACCAACATAAAATTTTCGCTCCTTGGTGTTTGCTAAATTATACCGCGTTCGGTAATCCGCAGTGCGTTGGGAGACTAACCAACTTCTAAATATCTCTGTTATTGCAGTTTGTTCCATCCAATTATAATCATTCATCTCAAAATAAATCAATTTCATTTTAAATTTTTTTTGTTAAAATCCAGGGTGATATTTTGAACTGAGTAAAACTGTGTCTAGTGTTTGACTGTAACAATTAATGAGTTCTGATGACTCACAAAAGGTAATTCGTATAGTTTTATGTGATAATGGATTGGAATCCACTGTTATTGCAAACCTTAATCTCTCATTTACCACGTCTATTCCAGAAAAAGGGAGCGTCCGTTCCAGGACGAAGCCGAATTTATGCCTCTGTCCAAACGTATCAATAACTTGCACATAAACAACGGTATGGCAATGGATGTGTCTCCTTTAACACCAATCGAGTGGGGTCCAGGTCCGCCTCATCAGCTTCCAGAATCACCGCCCAACTCGGAACCGGGTGTAGATTGGACGCATTCCACGCAATATTCTCCGGATCTTGATGAAAATCAGAACCCTCACTACTTCAATATTAACAAACTGCTGTTCGAGATGTACATTGAGAGACTGCAAAGGGGCTGTCATCAAGTGTAGAGTGCGCATACAGATATTTATTATTGAATTTCGATTAGCACGATGTTGGAGTGAAAGAATGAAGTATTTTTAGGTTGTATTTATTATGTATTATAAATTTTCTTTCTTTTTTTACATGTTTTTATAGGTGTCGCTGAAACTATCATATATAGTGCAAAACTTTATTGTAAATCAGCCTGGCAAATGCGTCTTAGGCGTAATTTTGTCAAAATAAATGCCATAATGTAGAAATTTTTAGAACAATACATTTTAAACCAAGTTTAACATCACACATCAGGCAGGTTTCATTTTGAATTTCGCGTGGTCAATTGAAAAGACAATTGTGTTATCAGACTCCATAGCTTTGAAAAAATGAAAAATCAAATTTACTCTGTTATGTTTTTGTGTCAAAAATCTATTTCGTTTTACTGAAGAAGACAAGGAAATTCGGTTATGTAACTAACCTTAAAATGCCGTTTAGTTTTCTTTATTTGCATTTTCCTTGAAGCGTCTAGTCTGTTAGTTTAATAACGAAAGTGTTTTTTTTGGCAATTTTATTATACAACAGTTACCCGTAAACATCTTAAAAATAAATAAATTATAATGACTCGTTAATAATCGAAAGTACTAAAAATCGAATTTTCGATGCGTGGACGAGATAGCGGACAATTGTCACAGGTAGGTTTGTGCTTCGACACGATCGAAAAACCGTACAAATCGAAATTTTTTGTAACCCAACAAACGACGGGTTTCCCGCCGAAATTCGAATTCATAACTGTATTTAAAATGCCCTCTATGATGACGTCGCACGCTCAACAAGAAATTCTTGGCAAAGCCAACTAGTCGAAAGGCACAGAGAGTCGGCCGACATGATGAATTAGTGCAAAGTGAAGTGATCGCGAGTTTTCCGCGACTTTTCGAACGTTTTGATCGAGGTAAGTGCGTCGATTTTGCGACAAAGTGTCAAAATTTCGGTATGCTTCGACGGCGACCGATAACACGTAAGATTTCGCGGGCCGGGGACGTCCAAGGGTAGGGAGCTTCGTCGCCGTGATGTAGAAATTTGTGGAAGGGGTGCTCGTAGCGTGCAATATTCATCCCCACAAACTCTAGAAAGTGGTGGTGGATTTCCTCCACCACGTTTGGGCAGCGTCATCGCCATAGATACCGGGATCCGATTCGTTTTCGCTCTCACGTTTGCGGGTTTCAAGGTTGACGACCTTCCCGACATATTTCCGCGGAATTTTTCGGGCGCTCGACTCGTATCCCGCGGCCATCATTGTCATGTAACGCCAAATTGGCAGAAACGATTCGGGTTTTCGCAGGTAGAGTGAAAATCGACGACAGATGCTCCGCCATCACCTGCCCAGATTAACGGAAATAAGCCAATCGGTTGTGTCAATAAAATACGGCGAATAGGATATCGATCAGATTGCGTAAATTTGCTCGAATTACGTTAAAAATAAAATGGGCTTCGTTCATTTTGGCGGCACGTCGTTTTCATTTCTCATAATTATTATTGTTTTCGAACGTGTTCGCATAGCTCCATTGTTGCGGGCCTCATATTTTTCTATGACGCCGCAGTTGGTCTACGCTGTAAGCGGCTAGAAAACAACAATCTAGTAGAGTTTGCATGTCTACGACAATCATAGGCGCGACAGTGATTTTTTTGTCCGTCGATTAAAACAATATTTTATTTTGTGTTGTTTCTGCAAATTTGTTAGATGCGTATTATGAAATTTGGCTGGATTTTTCAGCGAGTCGTCAGATACAAAGGAAATTTCTAGCAATTTTATTTTATTTTTTTTAATTTACAAGCCATATTTTTGCACATTTCGCGCAAAACTTTAAAATTAGAATTCACGTACGAAATATACGCATCTACGAGAAATGTTGCAAATAAAATTGGTTTAAGAGTTAGTGAGTTTTTAGGTTAAGCCATAACCCGATAAGCAATCTATCAGCATTTTTCATTCATCGGTATAAATTTAAACTAGATATTCGTTGTTTATATTCCAGTTTGAGACTAAACAATTTACCAGCAAAACGCGTAAAACAAGTTTTATTAATTGTGAAAAATGGTAGACTACTATGGTTGCAATACCGTTCTGATCGCGTTATGAGACGCGACGAAGTTTGACTGAGCACTTCGCTTCTGACTTATTTATGCGTTATCAAGGAAAACATCTTAAGGAAGTTCAAATTTCATATACGTGATTTTGGCCTCGCGCATATGGTGCGAGAAAAATGCGGTCGGGCGCCGCTGCTACAATTCGCCCCGCTAATGGGCGGCAAAATCCTTGTAGATGTTCGTTCGAATTATTAGCGTGTCGCCTTGAAAATTGCGGGTTTCGCGTTACGCGCACAGAACCGATCCAACCGAATTTGAAAAATAATCGATATTCCCTGCGAAATTCCACGGCACCTATCGCGGCCGTAGACGTAATGGGTATGGAAAGGAAAGTAGTTTCGTAAGCACGAGCGGTAGACTGTACCAAACTCTCGCTTTTGCTAGTGGCTCTCGTTCATAATCGAAACCAGAGATGAAATCTGTTTGGTCGCAAAGGAAATTTCACCCTTGGGTTCTAAATTTAAAATGTACCTCTATTCAGGGCTATTTAAAATGAAATATATAAACTTGAGTTGGAAATATTACGATTTAATCAATGTGATTACTGATTTATTGGGCGTTTTATTTAAAAAGGTATTTTCCCCATAACTGGGAAGTGTAGAATACTGTACGCTCTGTTAGGTTATGCTACCCTATCACCAGAAGAGCCAGTGGCTGATTGACCCTACACCACTGGTGTGATTGCCATTTTATTACAATCATTTGATTCTCCAATACTCTATGTTCTCATATTCTATCGTGTTTCTTAACTATTCTACTATAATAAATTAAGAAACAGTACATACCGGTATGGTTATCCGGTCAAAAACAGCGCATATTTCAAAGGCCAAAAAGCATATACCGGGTGTCCCCCAGAAAAATGGAAGGTCCTGGACATTTAAGAAAATAATGCGTTAAGTAAGAGAGCGAAAAATAAATGCTAGAAATTATTTTCGAGTTTTTGACATGGCCACCGAACCTTTAAAACCTTATAAATGATTTTGATGATAGAACTAATTAGTCTCCAAAAACTGATTAGTAACTAAATCTACTTTTAATGATTTTTCATTAATATACTTTACATAATACTATATGCCAATTGTCTTGTCAAGTGCTTTACCTTCCGTGGTGTAGACCTGAGGCTACTTTGGTTGGTTTACACTGGAGACCATGATGAGGTGGTTTGACAATTCCCGTAAACTTAACACTCCCAAAACCGGGCCGATGACTTTTGGAACATCTGACTTAGTTAACGTTATGCCCAATGAAATGAAATAAAGACTATACAGAACAGGGGTCACACTTGTTACACTTTGTGCTCAAAATTTAGAATTCTATGCTTAGAAGAAGTTCGAAGCTGTCTGTCTTGTAGACAGTTATCGACCATTAATTAATAGTACGTATGCGTGCGTGATGTCCAATTTACTTATCAAGGAATACCCGAATACGATACTTAGCCATTCCGGGAACGCCAATAAAAATATCGACTCCATTTAGTTCTCAGAACGACGTGACTGCGACTTAACGCAGAATATAAATAAATAAATACAAATGTCATCGTAATTTTAAAATTATTTCGGTCAATTTTTGTCAAAATTTGGTGGTAATAAACTATTATTATTGTTATTATTAACAATAAATGATTGAAAACGAGTAAGGTATTGTGACAAAATAATAAAGGTAAATGACGAAAGTTTATTTCGGTTTTAAATATCATTGGTCGTTTATTAAAGCCCCTAAAGCGAGTTTAAAATTATTTTATCGATTGATAGCTTAGAAAAAGCTTATTAAACTGCGTTACGCCTTTTTGACGTTACCGCCATTAATTTCCGATAGAGCGGGGAGCATTAAGCAAAAAAGTTTTCAATTTGTCCCAGCTGTTGTGAAATTTTGCAAAAGTGGTGGTTTTTTTCAAATTCCTCACAGGGACACCCGGTATGACTGAATTTAAGTGCGGATAAATTCCGCCCTTTATACATAAATGTTGCGAAACCCCCGGCGCCGGGAAGAAAAAATCACACGGCGCGGCCGAAGAGGTGAAAGTACCTTTCGTAATGTAGGTAACTAGGACGTCGTCGCCGTCGATTTCTCCGGGTCCGGGTGCCTCTACGGACGCGCTGTCCGTCTCCGTCGTCGCGCGAGTGCGCGACGAAGACGGCGTTACGACGGGCACGTGAATCCGTTAGAAACGCAGCGGTACCCGCGTCCGCGGCCCCTCTTCGGAAGTCGATGGCCAGCAAGTAGCAAACAGTACCGTTCTGGTGTGGTGATGCGCGCAGTGCCAGGTTTTGTAGCCACCATCCCCTCTTGTGGCGTGTGCCGTATGCTGCTCGCGTGGTGTCGACGACAAGAGTGGTGCCAGAGTGGATAAGGGCAGGAGGGGTTCGTCCAAGGACGACGTCGGGCGCCGTCTCTTTTTCGGGAACGCCGCGCGTTCCGCCGAGACTAGTTTTTTTTTTTGATTTAATCGAAAGGTAAAGCCCGTTTCGAAAATACTCGTCGATTTCTTGACCGCAACAAGATCGTGAAAGATATCGGCTGCCTGTACAAGAAAATTGTAAAGAAACGGTTAATGAAAGGGTACGATCAAAATGAAAGTTTTAAGCGAAACGTTGCGTTTTCTTTATCGACGCTACCATTAGCCCAACGGCCGTCTACCGTGAAGGAAAACGTTTTTCACCTTGCAGCGGATCGACTACTACAACACCGTTCTCACGCTTCTTCTATTTATTTATTGATTATTCGTACATAAGTAATTTTTAGCTGTAGGAAAGAAAGGTTGTTCTTATTTGGGACGTGTTTCCTCTATATCGATACCTCTTCAACCATATCTTTTAGTTACATATAATTTTATAGAAATTATGTACTGGTCCGTCCCCAAATCCTCAAATTTTAACAGTTTTATTTGGTGATAATAATAGTCACAAATAAAAGATTTTGAAGTCCCACAGAACGTTGTCCATTGTTGAGAACTAACTGTAGACTGTATATGTCTGTTTCGGGTGTTAGATGATCTAAAAACAAAGTTTAGCAGTTAGGAAGAGTCTTTAAGAAAAAGAATACCAGAACGAAGAACCATAATGGACCATCTGCAAAATGCCAACAAGAAAGACAGTGAGAATATATTTTTTTAATTTGCGAAAAAAATGCAACTCTTGTTAAAAATACCTTGAAAATATTGTCGAGAGCTGGCTTCAGCAGCCAACATAATAAATCTAAAACAACGACTCTGACTCTGACGATTAGTTTCCACTCAGTCGACTGAAACCAGCTACGAGTGTCAAAAATTAACTCTATAAGACCGATACAACTAACACAAAGGGAAAATCTGATGATATGTTTTACAACCTACCAGTGTAGAATCAGCAGGAGTTTTTCTTTTGCGTCAACCCTTGCTACAAGATCTTGATTAGCGTATTCTTAGATTCACTGGTTTAAGTTACGTATTATACAATGTTATGTTATTTCCGAGCTTATACATGATATTGGTTACGAAACAATAGAAATTATATGTCATTAAGTATAAATTATTCTAGTAAAATAGTAAAAAAAATCTACAAAATATTTTTCAAATTTTTCCGGATTTCGAGATTAATCCGATATTTGGAAAACCCACTGGAAATATTCGAAAGTTACTTGAGAATTATTTGTCGCATAGCTTGTCGATGGTGAGCTAACATTTTTTTACAAGATTAGAATTAGAATATTTTGTTGAATCTTAAGTGCACTGATCGGTTTTTAGCAGATTTCTTTTTGGTTTCCACCAAACAATATTTCCACAATAGAGTTTCTATAAGTGGCACGTAGGGTTGCAAAAGCTTGAATATGGAGGCGAAACGTTCCAAAAAGGAATGGTCTTTTTCCTATTGATTATAAAACTAAGTATGCAGGATTGATTAATTATTTAGTTATTCATTGGATTTAGTCTGTGGAATATAGGGATGAACTGTTTTTGTTAATGCGTTTAATTTTGGTGTTGTTTTTATACATTTTGTTAAATTTGAATTTTATTATTAATTATAATTTTGGTTTAATTGTTTTGAGATATGCGATGGGTAGGTAATATAAAAATTTAATACAAACAAGCAATTGTAATATTTAATGTGACAGATGTGAAAATATATGCCTTCAATTTTTGTAAAAAACAGTTTTTTTTTGGAAACGAACTTTACTATAGGCGGCGAAGTTAACACCCTAAAAATTTCAAAGATTTTATTTTTGAATTTATAGCCCGGCTTGAGGTAAAATGTTTCAGTTTCGCGATTTACTACGATTCCATTTTGATTAGTTTATAATTATTAGATTTCTGAAACTAGCAATCAAAACGATCCTAAAATATATAGACCATATACTGCTTTATATCAATTTTTTTTATTGATTTGTGACAGGAAACATAAAAAAAGATATTTCGAATATTATATTGAATTTAAAATTGTATAATTTCTTAATTCGTTTCGAATTGCTGTAAGTGCTTTAACGAAAAAATATTCCCAATTAACCAAGTAATTCGACACACTCAAAGCGTCAGTCTACTAGACGTCATACTGTCGCTTCCTTATCGAAACAATTGAATAAAACGAAACAATCGCTTTAACCACCCGCAAAATTGTCAAATATGTCGATTAATCGTATTACCGGAAAACCTATTGTGCATTTGGTTCCCAGTTTCGTTCGTAATCGTATGAAATATAGTTTTGTGGTTCCAATGAAACCTACTGCCGCCACATTTATTATTTTACAATAACATATCAGCGGTATTTAAAAAAAAATCTATTTAGATTAACGTTGGCAATGTCGTCACTGTACGAGAAAGTGAAACGGCCATTTTATTTACAGAATTAACGAACCCGTCTCTCTGAAATGAATTTCGCGTCGTTCGGCGTCCCCCTGTCGGCGGCGTTGCCCGTCGCCACGCAGTTCTCCGCCGGCAAAATCACGCAGAGCGTCACCACGCCCAGTGGCCAGGTGGTCGGCGTCCTTCAAGGTAACAAACCCATAATGAACCAATCGCTCTCGACTATCAGCGGAAACCGCGCCCATCGCTCGCGAAAGGGGCGGTGCTGTAAATAAACCCCGCCCAAAACGGTTTCGCCCACGTATGACGATTGGGCGGAGGCTATATCGAGGTTCCCACTCGCAAAGTCAAAGTTTTGGCAGTAATACTGAAAACCGGAAATTTAGTGGGAACCTTGTATACGGCGGTTTGTTGTTAAGTGTATTTGTATAGGCAGAACCCGAGAGTTTATTTTAGTCGCCACCCCAGGACAATTTTTTGAAAATGGGGTGTGTGTTGCAGGCGGCGAGAACGGCGTCCATTATATACGCCCGTTGGACGCGAACGCGTTCGCGCAGGCGTCCGCGGGAGGGCAAAGCGGTCAGGGTCCCGGGCAGCAAGCCCAAACCCTGATCACGCTGCCCATAACGATGCCCGGAGCTAAACCCGGCGATCCCCAACAGACCGTACAGATCCAGGTGGTGAATCCCAACCCGCCGGTGTCTCAGGCCAGTCCGGGCAGCAGCCCAAAGTACCACATCTCCCAGATACCAATTCAAACGTTCGGACAGGGCGCGACCGTACTTACAGTCGCCTACAATTCCAATCAGGAAGGATTGCAGATCGTAAGTATCATGAACATTACAATTTCCTTTAAACCATGGGGTTCCTATACTTGACCGCCTGTATATGTTTCGATAGCTGGACGGGCAAAACGGAATGGAAGGCATGACCGTGGTCGCGGCTCTGCAGCCCCAAGATATCCAGCTGATCCAAGCGCAAACGGAGCCCATGCAGCAGGACGATAAGGGCGACAAAGATCAACCGATGCCGGTCGCCCTGATCAAGAGTGAGTTGATCAAAGACAACGAGCTGCAGCAAACGGAGCCCGAGACGATCACCGTGCCCGCGCAGTACCTACAGAACATGAACAGCTTGCAGGAGTACATACAAAAGGTGCAGGCGCAGAGCCTGCCGCTCACGTCGCTGCATCAGTACTTGAAATTTAATTCGCCCGATGTCAAGCGGGAACTGATCACCGAGGACGGCATCATCGAGACGGTTAACATGTCGAACTCGGACGATCAAGTGAGTACCCATTTTTTTATATTCCGAGTTCCAACTTGAAATTCCCCCAAAATTCCCCCGTTGGCTTTAAAGTACCCCGAAATGTTTCAAGGTTTTCGAATTTCTATTCCGATGATTTTGTGACGTCATAAGATAAAATATGGACGGTCGCGGAACAGTTGAGCAAGAGAAAAAATCAGCCTTTCTATATTATATTTTTCAGAAATTTGTAATTGTATTGAATTGTATTGTAGTGTATGATTTTTTTTGTTATTTTCGATATAGCTGAAGTGGACTGTAGTTTTCGCTGTTGTTTTTCGTGTCGTGCTGGTGTTGAAATTTTTGGAAAAAAAACCCTGCTTTTAGCTCATTGTTAATTCTTGTTCGTATTCTAGCAAAATCGGACCTTAAGCAAAGATTATCAAAAACAATAAAAAAATGGATACATTTTTAATATTCTTTCGACAATCCCAAAGTTTTTCAAGCACACTTTTGATCTAGTTCAACTTCCGAATGTCAATAAAATCGGGCAAAAAATTTAATAAATTTAAAAAAAATATATTTAACACTAGAGAGGATTACTAATCTTCACCATGCATTTATCTCAGCGCTTCGTCACATGTTTTAATAGTGTTCGCGATTGAATCCTCGAAAATCGCACGTAATACCCTGAAATTTGCCCAAATACCGGAAATCGCCTTAATTACTCTAAAGTATCTTGGAATTTCACTGAAATCCCTAATCGCTGTATACTAAAATACGTCAGTTAAAAACTTTCAGAACCTACTTTTTCTATATAAGATTAGAAAATTTGGTAATATCAGGGAATTTAAATAAATTGGAAAGTAATTTTCACAATTTCGAGAAAAGAAACGCATAAAATATCCGGTGCATATCATATTGCTCAAACTATCAGTCTCCATCAGTATTCAAAAGTAATTATTGAAAGAAGCGACGAATTAGTTCCGTCCTTATTATATTTGATAAAATACTTATTCATACAATTCAAAGTATTAAGCCCTCTGTTCCTCTCTCATTTCTTGTAATAGTAATTCAGTTAAAGCTACTTGGATTATTTGATCTGTTGACTTGTAATTGCAATTTGAAAGTGTCTACTCAAAGCAAGGCCTGAACAGTATCCAGGGTTATAACAATAAAGGCATTAATAATAATAATAATAATAAATTGAGATAAATTTAATCCAAAACTTCAACCATTCTTGATTAAAATAATTTTTTTTAACTCTTTTGGTCAGTATCGTCCGGTACACGCCTATACCAAATAAAAATCAGTCTTACGACCTCTATTAAACCGCCATTTTTTGTGCGTTTTACTAACACTTCGTTAATTTGTTTTTCCGTGTGCGTTTTTTTTTGCGTTTCCCCGTGTTGTGTTTGGTGTTCTAACGCTTGGGTCTTCCCGAAAACGGACACAGTTCAATTTGCAGGAGCACCTCATCATGAACAACGTTGTCACGGAGCTGCAGCCGGAGGATGTGGTCGAAGACCCTGCGGATAAAAGTAAAAAGAAGAAAAAGTACAAGAAGAAACCGCCGAAACCGAAAAAACCCAAGCCCGGCCAGGTAAGTTGCTCCCCCGGTCCCGACGAGACGTCGAAGATTGGATTTTTTCCTTCAGGTGCACATAGCGACCGCTTTGGACGGCACGACGCTGTTCTGCTGCCCCGAGTGTCATATGGCGTACCCCGAGAAGGAACTGCTCGAGCAGCACCTCGTCGGACACAAAATCGAGCGACGTTTCATATGCGACATCTGCGGTGCCGGCCTGAAACGCAAGGAGCACCTCGAACGACACAAGCTCGGTCACAATCCGGAGCGTCCGTTCGTCTGTTCGGTGTGCATGAAAGGTTTCAAGCGGAAAGAGCACCTCAACCTCCATTTCGTCATTCATTCGGGCGAGAAGACGGAAATCTGCGGCGAGTGCGGCAAAGGTTTCTACCGGAAGGACCATCTGCGCAAGCACACGCGCAGTCACATCACGCGGCGCGCCAAAGAGCAGGCGGAGCGCGCGCAAGCGCTGCTCAAATCGCAGGGAAGCAACGGTGCGGCACCCGCGGACGACCTGCAGGCGGCCAGCGGAACCATCACCAACGGTACCGCGCAGGTCACGATACAAGTAGGAGGCGGGGTAAGTTTGGGCACTCTATACCGCTGATTTTTTTTTTGCAAAAGGGAACGCGTAAAATAGTAATAAGTTATTATTAAATTATTGGTTAAAAGAATAAGTGAATAAATAAGTACAAAATGAAATAGAGAAGTGTAGAGTTATGCAAAGAACAGAAAAAAATACTAGAAGAAAAATAAATTTTATAAAATAAATACGAGCAAATTTGGCCACAGAATTACAAAAAAAAACAACTAGAATAAAACGAAACGTTATGAAAAAATTAAGACTAAATATATATTATAAGTTTCCTTGTGGGGATTTTTAAAGATTTTTTTTTGAGTGAAGGAGGCAGTAAATAAAATGATTTGTGGACTCGAGCGCTTGTCCAAACTTAATTTAAAACTACGAGATGCAGATCATGCTGTTATCAATTGAAGAGGCACAATAAATAGGCAAAATAAAATTACTAGACGGAAATTAATTTTTGCTCACATATTTTTTTAGTGGTTTTTGTTTATGTTCACAAAAAACATAGGAATCGAGAAATAGACTGATTTTTTTTTCGGATATCTGCTAGCTACAAATTCATTAATTATTAATTAAAGAGGCAAAATAAAATGGAGAAGCCGAAATTAATTTTTACCGACATGTTTTTTAATGGTTTTTGTTTATGTTAGACGGGAGCTTAATTATCTGTGGTGGTTTCATGATTTTTACAATAATCGTGTAAGTGTTCAAAGTGAGTCTTAAATTGTAGGATTTCTATCCCGAATAAATTTAAATAAGTGAATTAAATTATGAGGAATTGATTTTGCATGTCACATATACTTATTATATTACTGATTTTATAAGGTTGTTCGGAAAGTCATTTCGTTTTTTCCCGTCAGAGGACTTAATTACGTTTTTTCGAAACCAACTTCACACTTAAGCCGCATAACCATTATATGTCTTGAGAGCTGATATTGCAAGGCTCGTGTGTGAAAAAGTTCTATTAATTCTACGCAGTAGTTTTTGGTTGGTGCCCTTTTAAATATGGAGAGCAATAAGCAGCATTTTCGTCATATTTTACTTTTTTACTTCAGAAAAGGTAAAAATGCTATCCAAGCGAGAAAAAAATGGACGGATGTGTATGGAGAAGGCGTGTTAACAGTACGCCAGTGCCAGAACTGGTTTGCAAAATTTCGATCCGGCAATTTTGATGTCGAAGATGCACCACGGTCTGGAAGGCCGGTCGAAGCTGACAAAGATGCGATAAAGGCATTAGTTGATGCAAATCGGCGAATAACCACACGAGAGATCGGTGAGAGATTAAATTTGTCGAATTCGACTGTTTATGGCCATTTGAAAGGCATGGGCTTAACCTCGAAGCTCGATGTGTGGGTGCCCCATGTCCTTACGGACCGAAATTTGTGTCGTCGCGTTGACGTGTGTGATTTGCTCCTCAAACGTCAAGAAAATGATCCATTTTTGAAGCGGATTATTACTGGGGACGAAAAATGGGTTGTATACAACAATGTTAAACGCAAGAGGTCATGGAGCAGAAAAGATGAACCGGCTCAAAGCGTGTCAAAAGCCAACATTCACCAAAAAAAGGTGATGCTCTCCGTTTGGTGGGATGTCAAAGGAATCGTTTTTTTTGAGCTTTTGCGGGACAATACAACGATTAATTCAGAAGTCTATTGTCATCAACTGGACAAATTGAATGATTCACTTAAAGAGAAGAGGCCCGAATTAATCAACAGGAAGGGTGTAGTTTTCCACCAGGATAATGCGAGACCTCACACAAGTTTGGTCACTCGCCAAAAACTTTTACAGCTTGAATGGGACGTACTGCAACATCCACCATATTCTCCAGATCTGGCGCCTTCCGACTACTATTTGTTCCGGTCCCTGCAAAATTTTTTGGATGGCAAAACCTTTACCTCAAATGAAGATGTCAAAAACCACCTGAACCAGTTTTTTGCCAGCAAGGACCAAAACTTTTATGAGAGGGCAATTATGTTACTGCCAGAAAGATGGCAAAAGGTGTTGGACTAGAATGGCCAATATATAATTTAATAAAATATTTATTCATTATACGAAAACTGTCTTTCATGTTCCCCAAAAAAAACGAAATGACTTTCCGAACAACCCAATAGTTTATTTTAGTAAATTTTCCTTCTCACATATAAAGTTCCCTGCAAGTTTTGGCATTAAGTATTTACTTAAATTTTCTCGAAATTTATGAATTTGTTATCTGTTAAGAAAGGTGTATGGTGTATGGAAACATTAAAATTAATAGAAATGCAATTTTAAAGACCACAGAGTAAAAAAGAAATGGTGAAACTAGTTTTAACAGATTTTCCATTTGCCTATTTTTCTTGTACTAAAGTTGGGAAAATAATTTTTGACAAATCCCCGTCCTTTTATCATCGAGGGATAAACGAACGAAAATAAAGCAAGAACCCGAAAAATAGTAAAAAGATTTAAAAGTTACAACAAAAAAAATGCTTACACTTAAATTGAGTAAATTATTGTTACTCCATATTTTTTAAAAAATAGTAAAGAGTGAGAAGACACGTTCGATGGCAAATGTGGCAATGTGGGAATATGCAGTTTATTTTAAAATTAATTTTTGAATAAAGGCCCACAAAAAACAAAATGATTATCTCAAATTTTTGCTTTCGGTGTTCCTTTCCTAAAAAAGAAAGTAATCCTCTTTGCCTTATTTCGATCTTATTGACGAGGTATCGTCGTTGCAGGGACCGAACAGTCAGATCCAGATCCCGGTACAGATCCAGGTGCCGCAGCACCAGATCCAGGTGTCCACCGATGACGACAGCAACCAGGTCAGCACGGTGGTGCTGCCTTCTGCCGGCGACGGTATTTCGATTATGCCGAACTGAGGGTCGGGGCTCCGTGCCGTCTCGGGCGGCGAGTAGTTCAAGCGGACCGCGCCTGATTAGTTCGAAAAAACTAGTGTGGTGGTTCTCGGCGGGTACTGCGAATGCTGCCCGGTAGCTCAAACGCACCGCCCCCGAGTAGTTCGAACAGACCGCGCCGAGTATTTTGAAGGATGGTCGGGTAGATCAAACGTACCGCGCCGAGACGGCGGCCCCCTCGATCTCCGGAACGGCACTAAATACGATTGTTTGTACATAAGACAGATGAACATATTACATATTTAATTTATTGCCTTTTTATATGATAACGTACAGGTTGTAATGATAGTTATGTATATGCGGGTGCGCGGAGAGTTTGACGCCGCGATATCAGTATTACCAAACCATTCGGGGATTGAAAGTATTTACAAATACTTTTTTAAAATGCGATTGTTGAAGAGGTTTTAGTATTTTCTCCCCATTAAACAAAAAATCATCGCTCCATTGTAATTTTGTTTCCTAATTGCTATTGCATTTTTGCTGAACACTATTTTAGTATTGTGTGCATTAAAAAAACATAATATAATCTATCCACACAATATTTTGATAAACTTCGGTCTTTAATATTATTGCAATTGTGACCATGTAGATGGAGACACTTTTTTTATAAACCTTTTTTTTTAATGCAAAAATTTAGTTGGACAACAATTGTGGCGATTTTATTCTATAGTTCAGAAGTTTAAGTGTTCTGTTGTTAAAAAATATTTATTGACTTTTTTTAAGGCTTTTTTAGTCGTTTAATGGTTTCCTTTCCTTTTTTCAAAAAAAAATATACCGAATTTTCTACCAGATATAAAAGGGAAATAACTAGAAACGAATTAAAAATATATTTTTTAAAGGTTATAATATCGAGTGATAATACTTCCGACAACATTGGAATATTTGACTATTAACATGTTTATGAACTAGCCACCTTGGATATCAGCGGTTGTGATTTGCAGCCCACCTAAACGGTGTTAAGAAAAAACGTAAAATAGCGTGCTCAAACCTTCTCCGCCCCGGCATAGGGCTCGGGGGGGGGGGGGCTGGGTGGGAGCACCTCCGGAATGGCGGTTTTCGAGACACGGCGGAATTGTGATAAGTCGGCGTTCCCCCCGGCCCCCGACACCCCCTTTTTGTTACGGATCGACGAACAGAACGTCCCACCCCCCAAACCGCGCGTGCTTTATATTTTATGTACAAAAGTTAGGTGTTTATTCGGTAGTTTTGAGGTTTTGGGCTTTAGGTTAACGATAATTTTCTTTTCATCCCCCCATCCCCATTTTTGTTTTACCGTTAGTCCCGCAGCGACCAATTTCGAGATGTCGTAAATATAGTTTTTATACGATGAGATGATGAAAAAATTTATATAAATATATATACGTTGTTATATGAAATTGACGAGATTGATTTCAATTTTAAGGCAAAAAAGAGAACTGTAACGTTTACGGTCTGTTTTATTATTATAATCGGTAGTTTTTCATTTTCTTTTTTTTTTATCGTGGATTCTAAACCAAAATCCGATTTTACGAAAATACAAACAAAAACCAAACGGGATCACCTAAACTAAAACTGCCCAACGACGTATCGAATTTTCTCGATCGCGTGGTCAACGTCGTCGTCGGTCACCTCCCAGTAAGTGACCAATCGTACCCAGTCGTCCCTCTGGCTGCACTTGACGGCAACCTTCACCGGGTCGGAGTCATCGACCGTCATTAATCTGCGTTTGAAGTCGGAAGGGTCCACGCGGAGCGTGTCCAAGTGCACGATGACTATGTTGGTGTGGACGCCTGATACGTCCACCCTGAAGACGGGCGAGTTCAGCTCAGCGATGGCTGCAACGGATCCGTCGGCACTTCAAAGGTATTTGAGTTTCGGTAGGAGCGGAAAACGGCACTTTGTTACTACGTGGACAGTCTCAAAGTCTCGAAGGTTTATGCGAAAGTCATAAATGCCCTGCTAAACAATGACTATAGGTGTAGAGGTCATTTGAAGGACGGTCACATTCGAGTACGTCGAAATTCGGGCTATAGTGTGCGTTTACGTAAATCTCGCTGCTGAGCGTGTTGGGTAATAAAATGAGATCCTTTTTAGTACAAAAGTAGTACTAATTAAAATCCAATTAAAATTGGATTAAATCTAAATTTACTTGCGGAGTTTTCTTATTATTTATAACATAAATACTTATCAGGATAGTTTTTTTCTAAAAATTGTGTTAACAAATGCTTTAGTGCATTTAATAGAGGCGAAAGGGTAAAAAATAAAATTAAAGAGCAAAAATCAATCATATAAAATTATAAAAATAAATTAGGTATTTTATTGGATTAGGAATTAATTTGGTGTTTGAATACTCCACAGAAACTAGAATTCATTTATTAGCGCCGGTGTCTTGGTTTTACCAGAATAAAAACGTTTTCATCTCTCTTCACTTTCTTCTTAGTGTCATCTCCATTCAATGAAGATCGGCAACAATTATGGCAAATTGTTCTCTATTTTGTGCTTTTCTTAGTAATTGAGTCGAAACCAGTCCAGTCTCTGATATTTTTCAGTCATTTATTATGTCTCATAAGATGATCGAGATGTTTCTTTTTTTTATTGTATCGAGAAGCTCGCGTTCCTTGTTCACTCGATGTAGAACTTCCAAATTTGAAACGTGATCAGTCCATGGTGTCTTTAAGACTCTGCGATACACCCACATCTCAAACGCTTCCACCTTATTCATGGTGCTTACTTTTAATGTAACGAAGTTATGTCTTGTGTGAATGCTTAGACTGTCTCTGCTAATAACAAACAACCCTCCGCAAAATACACATAAAAAATATTACCCTCCAAATAAAACGCCAACAAAATTGTTTCTTACCGAATGTTTAATAAAAATATAAATTAATGAAAAAATTACTATCTACACATAATTTACAATAATAAACGAAAAAAATCCAACTTTCCGGTAGACTTGTCCTAAAAACAAAACCTATTTTCTCAGAATGTATACTAAAATACTTAATAAATTTATTATAAATAAAATATGCTTGACACGGCGGAAGTGCCCGCCCATCAATACCCCACCTTCAGCCTGTCGTCGTACTCCCTTATGACGAGCTGGATCTTGTCGCAAGCCATGTCCACGTCTTCATCGCTTATCTCCCAATACAAAACGAATCGGACGCAGTTAATACTGAGCGACGAGCACCTGACGCTGCATTTCACGCCGTCCGTCGTCAAAACCGTCTGTAAGCGGCGCTGCAGCTCCCTGATTTCGATCTTGGTGCGGTCGATAAACATCAGCACGATGTTAGTCTGGACCGTGGCCAAATCGACCTTGAAGTTGTTCGATTTCGTCGCGTAAATCGCTGAAATTTGGGATCACGGGTTAAACGATCGATACGGAAGCGCCGTCTATCGATACGTACCTGATCGACTGTCGCGCACCCACTTATATACCGATTACCCGGCATGCAACGCACCGTTAGTCCCCGAGCAAACATGCGCAACTCGCGTAACATACACGCGCGATTCCGTTAAGTCTGACGTAATCGCGCGACGTGTATGAAGTCATGGCCACCTGAATACGCACCGTATTAGTGTTAGACCGAGGCGAAACGTATAAAAAGCACCACTTAAGTTAGGATAATCCCAATTCGGTGTGAGTAATCGAAATTCCTAAGCCTAATAACATCTCCGACAATTTAACTTTCAGTTATAGTTAATGTCGAATGTTACCCACGGTTTATGCATCTGCTAACCTAAACTAACCAACGATTTCTACATTACCAGATTTCTCAATGAAACCACCAGTGTTAAAGCTTTTGTTTTACAGGTGACATCGATTGTACAGTTCCTTTTCACAAACGTATTCTTATTCTCTAAAATATGATGTTAGCCTACCAATAGGATTGCGCATGCGTATCCGTCAGAAATATTCCGAAAATATCTGTTAAGAACCAAGGAATTGGGATTAATTTGGATTAAAGTTGACGCCTCGTTAGTAAACCCTCTTCAAGGCAAGACAATATACGAATTAAGGCGGCTTTCCCGCTTCCTGAAAGACCACTCACCTTTGGCAATTTTAAGCGCGTGGATGTGGTCGACCTGCAATCTGTCGACCATAGAATCCAGTGCGACCAGTCCGGGAGCTGCCAGCACTCCGGCCTGCCTCCAACCTCCGCCCAATGCTTTCCTCACCCTTCTAGCTCTGCAAAAATTAACACGCGGTAAAGGATGGTTGTTACGAGGTTAGGAAGATTTACTTTTCGATGAAGCTGGAGCTGCCCGCCAGCATGGCGCCTATCGGACATCCGAGTCCCTTGCTCAGGCAGAAACACACGGTGTCGACGTCCCTGACGAGTCGGCTCGGAGGTAGTTTCAAGTAAACGGCGGCGTTCATCATCCTCGCCCCGTCCATGTGGACGGGAATGTTGTGTTCCGCCGCCACATTCGATACCTTTTCGAGCCACTCCAACGGAACGACCTACATTGCAAGCGCATATGTATCTCACGTGACGATTCGTCTTCTACGTTTGCGCATGAAAGATTTGCCGATAAATGTCCACAATGTCCGACAAATGTCCACATAAAAACATTTTTGTTACCCGTTGATTACATAGGTCTAAAGTGATTTTGATGTTTGAAAGCTGTTTGCTTATTTCTTTATTTTTGGAGGCCCTTTTTCCAAAAAACGCCATATTTTTGCTCCATCATTTCATTTCTTTATAGCGCTCTATATCTTAAAAATGTTAATATACAATTTTAGGCATGACTTTTAAATAAATTAATTTTTATGAAATTAAATGTGATTTGGCAACACTGGATAATGTTAGGTTTCTCTGCAAAGTAACAGAAATGGCGCAGAAGAAGAACCTGCTTATGCGCAGTTTGGTTGCATTGGTCGTCGTGCTACTGTGTTCGCGGCTGTTGTCATCGTTGTTGCGTATTTCTAATGTTTTAGAACGTATAAATATGAAAAGAAGACATCGTGTGAACAATTCAAATAACTTTTGTTATATCTGTGGTAGTCATGTCCTAGTAAAGCAAAGTGAAAAGTGTTTCAAATATTTGTGTGAGCAATTTCCAGCCATATCTGATGCCAAGATAAATGAAGTTATTTTTATTGGGCCGCAGATAAGAACATTACGCAAAGACAAGGATTTTCGTTTTTTTCCTTGAATATTTGCAAAAAAACCTTAAGTGGTACCAATAAATGCATAGAATTTTTGAAATCAGCCTTCCAAAATTATATCAAATAAAAACATCTGTCATAAAATTTAATTTTATATTACTTTATGTAAGAGAGCGCAATAAACGCTTTGGGGGGAGAGGGCTTTGACTTATAGTGACAGACGAATTTGACAGTTTATTTGGCCTTAATCTGTCAGTTGTCAGAAAAGTGTAATAGCGTGCGTAAAGTTGATATTTCGACATTTCATTTCACGTGAGTAATTCGCATGAACGTTGTATAGCGCGACTTAATTTTTGTCGATGAAGCGACAAAATTTAACGCGTTCAATTTACTCACTTTTCCGCCGCATAAATTGTGAGTGTTTTCCACGATAATCAGAGACGTGACCGGTTCGTGCATGTCTGGGTTTTTCCGAATTTTCACCCTCAATTCGTCGAGGCTGAACGTGCCGTCGTCGTTGTTTTTTATGATCGAGGTGTGGACGCCCGCTATATGCGCAGTTCCACCTAGTCGAAGAAAATATAAATACAAAGACTTCACAGAATATAAAATAGTTTTGCTAGCGGCCTACTATAAATAAACGCGTTGATATAATCATATCGGATATAAGAAATTGGATTGCCAAGAAAATGTAAACTAGTTGCGCATTACGTAAATATTGTGGAAACATAATCACCTTGTTCGAATTTGAACGTGTGGCCTTTGTCGCCCGATATCAATTCGCTCCCTCTCTGATTGCAGTGTACCATTACTAAAAAAAATAACAATTAACGTGACTCGGGCACAGTCCCTTTCGCCAGAAAACAACTTGCGAAATAAATCTTATATTTGCGTTTTGCAGCATAAACATCTCTAAGAATAACATCTTTCAAAAGAACCATTTGGAAATTCGCGCAGATAAACGAATAGTAAACATGTTGCGAATAACTACATGAAGAAACCCTAATTTAAGAATTTTGACCTCGATGTAATGAGTTGCCAAATATCCCGACTGTATCAAAATTTTCGCAAGTACCAGTCTTATTGACAGAAAAACGACCGTTATTAAAAATCAATGATGCAATTGCAAAACAGTCAGAGTAATCTTGTGTATATAAATGGGACTACGGGGTTGTCTGCAACTGGCAGATGATTTATCGCCAAAGCCCTTATATCACTAGTAAATATTGATAGACTTAACTGGAGATAATCGAAAAGACGTTAAATTCGAAGTTTCTTTGTTCCATTATAAACATAAACAATAATGCGTTATCTACAGTCCATTTAGTAGCCGAACCCATAGGTGCCAAACAATAAAAAAAAACTTCGTTCATGGGATAAAACGAATGCGAACTCACCAGCAATCAAATTGGCCATGGTACCGCTGACGACGAACATGGCCTCCTCTTTGCCCAGCAACTCGGCGCACCTCTTCTCCAGAGCGTTGACGGTTGCGTCTTCTACATAGACATCGTCCCCAACCTCTGCCCTGTACATGGCCTCCCTCATTTCCGGAGTGGGTCTGCTTATCGTGTCGCTCCTCAGGTCTACGATTCGTATCCCAGAGTTTCTGATCAGGTCTACGTTAATTTTTTCGTACATTGCGATATCAAACGCTTAGACTTCCGCGGAACAACGAGCTCTCGATAACAGGAGATGAATTGTCCGGTATCGGCCTTTTATATGTGGAACGCTTTGGCCCGTATCACTGCAGCCGACGTTTCGCGATTGTTTCGTGATTGCAAAGTTTGCTTTGCGCGTTTTTGAGTTGGTCAGAAGGTTCGATCGTGACGTCACGGCAGTAGATAAAGCGTGGGACAAAATTACGTTGTTTATTAAGGATAACGAGCGTATTGTGTCTGTTTTCTTTTTCGAAAAGATATTGGTGAGTTGTTGCTAACCAGTCCCGTTCAACTATGAATGGTGCCACGCAATTGAATGTGGATAGATAGGTTGCATTAGAATAATTGTACGCACATATTACTTTAAACTTAAGAAATGGTTATAAACATATGCAAATAGTACCTTTCGATGCTAAGGAATGTAGGCGATACGCGGAAAGTCAAAATAAATTATCTGGAAGAATGTGACCTTGTTCGCGGTGAAAATTGTAGCTTTTAGCTTGTAGCCAGTTTATACAAAACCATGGAGTTGCAGTTTTAAAAGACTAGCTATGCAACCGAATATACACCTTAAATTTGAAAGTATGAAATGTTTACGTCAGCAAAACAATCTGCATTTTTTAAAACTTTATGACGCGGCGAAAGGAGTTACGCGTGCCGTTTGCGCATTTAGTAAAACGTAACTCACCAAAATCGAGTTGTAAGTTATGTTTTTAATCTCTGAGGTGCAACTCACCTTTACATTTTCTTTGCTGTTCTATGCTCGTTTTCGGGTCAATTTTTCGATCTTGTTTGCGCGTTGTTAGGTGATCGTATAACGTAAATCAATTTTTAATTAAGTAAACGCACATCCATCGAACTCTTAAATCTCCGAACTTTAAATCGATGGCCTATTGAGGGTCTTTTAAATGTTTAGAGAGTAATCAAAGTCAAAAAATGGCTGTCCTTGCTGCCGCTCAGCTCTTGGACGAGTTGATGGGCCGCAACAGAAACGTAGCCCCCAATGAGAAAGTCAAAGAGTTAAATTGGGAAGACAACGAAGTACGTTTTTCACTTTAAACCATTGAAATGTTTTTCCGCACCAACTATTTTTAGTACTGCAAGTTTTTCATGGTAAAGTTTTGTCCCCACGACCTGTTCGTCAACACTAGGGCCGACTTAGGTCCATGCTCGAAAACCCACGACGAGGAGGCGAAAAAATTGTTTATTGATGCCAAGAAAACCCACCACCGCAAACTGCAGTATATGGAGGATTTTCTGCGGTACTGTAGCTCTATGATCAGTGAGGTGGAAAGAAAAATAGTTAAAGGGAAACAGAGACTCGCGTTGAGCAGCAAAAATACGCTAGCTGCTACGAATCCCGCGTTAGCGGAGAAAAACCAGGAGAAAATTGATATCCTCAATGAACGCATCAATGAGTTGGAGAAAGAAGCAGAACAGGCTGGTACTGAGGGAAATGTTGAGCAAGCTCAAGGCTTAATGAAGCTTTGCGATCAGTTAAAAGAGGAACGGGACAGTTTGAAGATGCAAAATGAGGGTCAGTTAAATGCCACAAGTCAACTAGCCGTCGAACAAGAAAAACTGATGGAAGTTTGTGAAGTCTGTGGGGCGTTTCTGATAGTCGGTGATGCCCAACAGAGAATAGATGACCATCTCATGGGTAAACAACATATGGGATACACAAAACTGAAACGAGCCGTGGATGAGGTTAGCGCCATGATCAGGGAAATTAAAGATATTAGAAAAGGGGTTGTTAAGGATACTAGGGACGATAATAGGGAAAAAGAAAGGGAAAGGGACAGAGAAAAAAGGAAAGAGAAAGAAAGGGATGGAGAGAAGAGGTAATGTTATACGATTGGGTTTTTTAAGGTTCTATGAGGTTTGTAACTGTTAGGGAAAGGGAAAGAAGAGAGCGAGAAAGGCACAGGACTGAGGAGAGGGAGAAACGTGAGCGGGAATTTGATGGGAGGATTCGGGGTGATTCGGAACTGGTCCGGGAGACGAAGCTGCGAGAACGGGAGAGGGAGAGGGACAGGGAGCGGCGACATCGCACTGATCGCGCAGAAGGTGGGTTTTTTGGAGCCAAACTATTTATTGTGAATATTTTATTTTGCGAAGTAGATGGCAGACATCGGTATCACCACCACGGAAGCTCCTCCCACCGGCACCGCCATTGAGGTCCGCCGTTTAGTTCAAAATGACCAGTAAGATCTCCCAGCCCAGGTAGGTGCCATTCTACTCAATCCTAAATTATTTTATCTTTCAGCCAAACAGGTTAGTGCATTGTTAAGTTCATCTTTATTATAATATAAGCAGAACTAGATTCGTTTTGTATACGCGGAAAAGTCTTTTTAACTAATTAGTTGCCCTTTGATGTCCTTGGAACTGTAACCTATGAAAAAGACTTTTCCGAAAGTTAAACACGACTAGTTTTTTTTACCTTTTCTATGGAACAGTCTTTTCCAATCAATGTAAGAACAAACCCAAATCAGATTGGTTCATTATAGGAATTTTATATGGCTGTGTTATATATGAAAAACATTCTCAAGGTACCATCTGCCACGCGCGATTCACAGCACCCACAGTGAAAGGTTGAACTATTGTGTCGACTAATTTTCATTCAAATTTTGGTGTGGTTTGCAAATGATACAAACCGGTTGTGTGTTTGGTGCCAAATGTTGTCTTATGAGTTTTCAGCAGTATGAAAAGATGGCCCCGCTGCCTCTTCTGCGACCGTCTGCCGTGCGCGCGATCATTTTAACAATAGTTTCGTTAAACGAGGTATTTATATATGAATAGTGTAAATAATTAAGCAAACGTTGTTTAATTGTGTGATAGGGGAAGGTTAACCCAAAGTTTTCAGCGACGAATCCACACACGACTCTGCCGATGGGCACAATCGCTCGCGATTTTTTGTCTTTGTACGAGGTATTTATAGTTTAAGTTTATCAAAAAAACATTAATGTCGTGGTCTTTTCCGTTTACGCACACGCGTGTTTTTTGACTGTTGACTTTTGTGCGCCTGCCACGAGAGGTATTTATCCGAAGGTACGCGTTTGGCCGGTACATTTGAACTACTTGCATCGCTCGCTAGGTTCAAAACATCCTGTGTATTCCAAGGGTTTGTAGATCATCTTTGGTTGAAGGTCGCACCCGCTTCTTTTTTTAATGTCGCATAAAGCGAAAACGTCAAGAAATTGTAGTACTTATTTTCACATATATTAAATTTGAAGTTTTCACTATTAGATAGCTATTAGATAATATAGGGGCCTAAACGATATTTTTGTAGCGCATGGCCTGGAAGTTCACGCACTAACCACTGTCATTTTTCCTTCAAACACTAATTTTCTCCTTGAAAATTTATTGGGAGCAGTTACAAAATGTTGCCGAGAAAAATGACACTTCCAAACTGAAAACTGTTGAATTGAAAATCTGTCAGCGACAATTTTTCATATTTACGTCAACACTGTATGTCTA
Source organism: Cylas formicarius (assembly GCF_029955315.1). Classification (NCBI taxonomy): domain Eukaryota; kingdom Metazoa; phylum Arthropoda; class Insecta; order Coleoptera; family Brentidae; genus Cylas; species Cylas formicarius. Next base: position 24,912,680 of record NW_026844326.1, on the reverse strand, counting down.
CAGCTCACTGTACGTTATCGATGACGCGATTTTAAAAACCATTGTCTGACTTATTTTGAATTTAAATTTCTCTCTTGCGGTTCAGTAGAAATAATTTTCTATATGCTATAGATTGATGAAACTGCCTTTTGCATAGTGCGTTTAGTTTTTCTCATATGACCACTAGAGACGTGGAGACTGACTTATGGTGAGGAACGCGTGAAGCAACCAAAACATTTTTTTTGAGAAGGTCCATGCGCATGCGCGACATTTAACTTCTCGTTTTTAACCAATGACCTTGTACCATTCAACAATTAACATGGCCGCTGACAGATCGTCAATAAATTTCGAGGGGGCAGTTTTAAGGGCAGTATTTTGTCATAATATGCCTAAATCTTCTTAAATGTTTTGGGAAAACGTGGTAAGTGTGTGGAAATCACTGTATAGGAAGAAAACGGCGCAAAATCCAGGTTAGTGGGTGAAATGTAGAGGCATGCGAGGAAAGTCATTCTCTACGACAATATCAGTGCCGCCTACGGCCATTAGGGCCATAGCTATGTGGTTTTCCTTAATAGAAATGACCGAATGTTCTGTTATTTCAGCTTGACGAGAAGTAACTAACTTTCTTTTGTCTCAGTTCTTGAAGTACTTGTAATATTTTATCAATTTCAAAAATTAAAGCTATTGGAAATCGTAACCCACTCCATGGTATATGATGTTTGACGACAAAGTTCAACGAATACTTCCTTCCATCTAGTTCTAAATGTACTAAAAGATGTCTCGTAGAATTTATCCAATAGAAGCGTGGAATACATAGCGGTGTTTAAGAGCCCTTAGAACGCGCGCCCATTGCCACGCCCCCTCTTCACGTACGGTTCAAATGTATCCGCCAACAGGACGAAAAGAATGCGAAAAAGCTAGCTCGGCCGGTGTCTCATGCTGTCGTTCGTTGGATTTTTGCAGTTCGGAGTACAGGTGAAGTGAGGTAACTGAAAGTGGGCGGGCCCGATGCAACCTATCCGAGTCTCGTCGACGTAATAAAAGGTGATCTAGTAGTAATCGATTATTTTCCTAATTAGTTTCATAGTGTTCTGAAAGAGGCAAAGGCGTAATGAACAAATTCGATCGTCAACCTAACCTAAATTGTACGCCGTTGCCTGGTTCAATGGGCGGTGTCGCCATTTGATTTGTTGTGTAAACCCAGAGTGTTGTATATAATTTAGGTTCGTACAATTTTCACTTTATATTTGATTATTAGAGATTTGTGTCAGTCAATAAAATTTAATAACAAAAACGAATTAATTAATATTCGTTTTATTTAATATCTTTACATCCTAGCGACAATATAATTACTACCTTCTACATTACAAACAGTAACGAAGACTTACAAGATATCCGCTGTACAGACAGAAGGCACAGGTAGAGAGAAAAGAGTGTTTTTCTACAGAAAGCGGCGCTTCGGTGGTTCTTTGCGGGACATTTCCGCGAAAAACCCCCCCATTTTTCGGAAAAAACGAGCTACGCTAGAAGGAGACGACTAAAAATATCACAGACGAGACATTAAAAATGTGAAGGCGATTTTTGTTAGCGAACGTGCCGTCGACGGGCAAAGTTGTCCAATCTGTGAATGAAAAAAATCAGTCCCAACGATCCGTTGTCTAACAAACATCGCGTTGCTTCCGACTAACTGATACAGAAAATATCGAACGAACAGAAACGGAGAACCAGTTTCTGTGTAAGATAGTCCCTTACTAGTTTAATTATATTATCACCTAATTCTGCGTTTGTAATTTCCTTTGATTCACTAATTGACTGATTTTTATTTTATTAACCTCTGATTTTTCTACCGATTAAATAGTTTTGTCGAAATCGCCCTAGAAGGATTGTCTCTTCGGTATTTTCTTTTATTCGGCTGTTTAACCCTAAACTTAACCAAAATATATTCGAGATCAACCCTGTCTGAATTATTTTATTATTCCTTTGGATTGGTTCGCGGGGTGCACGCCTGCATTGCGACTTTTTGAATTAAAAATAAAATGATGAAGGATTTAAGGATTCAATCGGTTTCGAAAGAGGAAGACAACTATCAATATTTGCCAGCACAAAAATTCCAATCAAATATAAACATGTAATCTATACATGACATATTGATTGAATTTGCTTGCAAAAAATAGTATATTTCACACTAAACGCGAGCATATGCTTGTGGTGTGTAGATTGCTCACCTTTTAACTCGCTTCTAACGTGAAGGAATAAAGGATAATTAGAGTACTAGTAAGGAATTTTGGAACTGAGAATGAATATTTTGAAGGCGTCGTAATACAAGTAGCACCCCGTGCGTCCTAACGGCTGGGCGCGAACATAACCTAAAATCAACTGTAAGCTTTAAGACGTCTACTAGAGTTGACTAAAAACCACGCGAGAGTAATTTACTCTACATTTTATCTATCTAATAGTTTACAGTAATTCCAGCGTTCCTCGATAGTAAAGCAACCTTATTATTGTTAACTGCGGAACGAAAAATTTTGAGAATTTTTTTTATCCGACTCGTTGCAAATATTTATTTCGCTACCCATTTCTGCCAAGTTTGCATTTTAATTAACGTTTCACACCGCACGTACCTAAATCTATTCTCCCGGTTGGATTACATTACATAAAATAAAGAAAAATTTCAACGTTCCCCAATTTGTAATGAGGATTCATAATGACTGGTTCACTGCAGAACATGCTATCCGACTCACAGAGGGCAATTAAACCAAACTAGGTTAACAACTTTACAAAGATAAAGTACCAAAATGTTTTAGGAGACACCTTATACCTTATGTTTGTTTAAAAAAAATAATATGTACTAAAATAAATATATGAAAATTACGTTAATCGTGACATTTATAAAACTTCAAACATGTCAAACAAATTTACATAGAAGACTTTGAAAAACAATTTTTTTAGCACTGTCAAAATATTAATATTTCAAAGCCTTGAAGTTTATTTGGATGTTTTGTATTTTATACATTTTAGCAAGTGTTGGTGATTTTTTTATAAGTGTCAAAGAATTAGGGTCCAATTTGTTTAGGAGAAAAAAAACTAACAGAGTACCCCAAAGTACCAACATAAAAGCAGATTTTTTTTATTTCCTGATCATAAATTTAGCGTTGTTTTCCTGCGATTTTTTGCGCTAAAGGGTGTTTCGATGGTTTCGATACAATTTAAAGAATCTGTTGTAAAAAAAACGTATCTGTCAAAAAGAGGTCAAAAGAGTGCATACCTCAGAAGTTAATAATCACAGCGCTTCAAGGTAATTTTCTTCTTAATAAAACCTGCCGAGCGGAAAAACGCTGCAAGTTATTTGGAGTGCGTAAAACGTCCGATAGAGGACGCTAACACCAAGTAGAAAACTAGTTTTGCTTGGTGAAGATGCTGATTTGATGATGATGATTAATGTGTCAATTTATTACATTTTACTATAGCGTTTTTTTTCTATTTATTACAATAATATTTGCCAAATTACGGTTTCTGCGGTTTTGCTAGATAACTAACTGAAATGGAGGCATATTTTGAAGTTTTTTGCAAAAAAATGTAATGGAATTCTTAATATTAGACAACTGAATTCTTCACACTAGAAATGGAAAAGTAATATTGTATGTGTGTAGTGGGTTTCGCGAAGGCGAATATTAATGACCCGAAAATGTGTGCTACTGACTTTTTTGAAGATACGAAAGAATGTCGAAAGGCAACGAACTTGTATCTGTCAAAAAGAGGTAAGAGTCCATATCTCAGAAGTTAATAATCACAGAGTTTCCAGGTAATTTTTTTCTTAACAAAATTTGCCAAGAGGAAACGTCCGATAGAGGACGCTAACACTAAGTAGAAAACTCGTTTTGCTTGACGAAGCTCCATTAATTTGTCAATATATTTTTTTTATTTATTAAAATAGTGTTTTTTTTTAAACTAAGGTTTCTGCGTTTTCGCTAAATAAATAACTGAAATGGAGGCATATTTTTGAGTTTTTTGCAAAAAAATGTAATGGAATTCTTAATATTAGACAACTTTCATATTAGAAATCGAAAAACTAATATTGTATCAGTGTAGTGGGGTTCGGGACTTTTTTGAAGATAATAATATAAAAATATAAAATAAATCATCTAAGCATTTTACTTTAGTTTTTATGTAGGAACGTAATATCATATATAATATTATGTGTATCAATTTGGGATAAATAGAATGTAATAAATAATAAAAATACCACCCCTAGTAAAATAAACTGATGTGTTCGTTTATATTTTGCACAATACCTGTACCCAAATCTTGAAGAGTCAAGAAATAACTGAATTGAAGAGGATATAAGGTTTTTAATAATCGTATGCTTTAAGTAAAAGTTAAACATTAAAATATTTAGTTCTAAAAAAAGTCAACCTAGTTCTACCAACCAGCCCGCTGTGAGACGTAGGAAATACTCTAGGAGCGCAGACCATAACCTAACTTTTGACGGTGCGAAGCGCAAATCGAAAAGTTTACGACGAATAACGTCTCAAATAATAATAAATTGGATATGTAAATGTAAAACTAAACTACCCGTCGACCAAATCCTCACGGCTGCCGCGCGTTACGTCGAAGATGTCGTACCGGTCGACCTCTTTGAGATTCTCGTCCAATTTTCGACGTTCCTTGATGATGCGCTGGACGCTCTCCTGACTGTCGTGTTTGGGAAGTCGCGGGACGGGTACCGGCAACGCTTGCAAAAACGGTGTTTCTTCGGTGACGTCCATCGACAGTTGTTTGTTAAACAAATGTTTCGTGCTGCCGTACAGCCTGTGCACGGGTTTACTGTCGACGGGCAGCGCGAGTCTGTTGTTTCCGTTCGTCGTGGTTCGTTTCGGCTCGTCGATGGTCGGCACCTTTAGCTGCATCTCGTCCGTGTCTCGCTGGGGTTCCGCTACCACTACGGGAGCGTTGTAGACGGCCACCACTTCTTGGATGCTGTAAATGTCCGACACGGACTCGTCGATGTTTTTGATGTCGTCTAAGGTGGACAGGGCGATCGGTTGATGGCTGTGCATGGTTTGGCGTCGGAACTGCGACGGTTGACGTTCGAGGATGATCTTGGTACCGGGTGGGTTGTAAGTGAAGTTCGACGGCAGAGAGAGAACCTGCAGGTGCGTTAGTTTTTAAATTTCGCCGAACCTATTTGACGTTTCGATTTTAGTCACCCCCGTTAGGAACATATTATCAGCTCCTATTGCTCTGTGAAATTTCATTCAAGTCGGATCACGTTTACAAACCAAAAAGGCGCGAGTCTGAAGCAAAATTTACGCTTTTGAAGGAAAGGTAAAATTAAGATCGCACCCTAATGGGGCGGTTCCGCGTCCCTCCCCCGGGAAAGTTCTCGCCTTAAAGGGCGGAACTGAAATATAGCCCGTCCCAAGATGGAGGGGCAGAATGTGGTGGTGATTATTTTTGGCAGGCGGATAGTTTGACCAAGTTCAAGTTCATCAGTATCGCGTAATAGTGTGTCGCTAGGGGGCTGAAAAATTAAAATTTAGACGAAATTTGGCCCGATAGAGCTGTCGGAGTTGGTCGCCATTAAATAAATATAAAAAACTTTCTTAAAAAATACACTGACCAACAAATTTAACGCTACAGTATTATATTTTTAAAAATATATTTTATTTCATCACATATTTTCATGTATTAACTAAGAACATGTATTCCAACTTAATTATAACATTGACAAAACATTCCAACGAAGATAATAAAAAAATAAATAAAAAAACAAAATTCAAAAAATAAACCAATTATTAACTTCTCGATTTTGCGCAACAGCACGGCACCGATTATTCATGCTAAAATGTAAGATCTCTATCCCGTTTTAATCGAAATTATTCCATACTTAGGAAGTTCTTGAAAAAGATCGCTATAGATCGTGTTCCAAACGTTTTCAATTGGGTTAAGATCAGGACTGTTTGCTGACTAATACATAGTTTCAATTCCAGCCTCATGAAGATAATTTTGCACAGTATCATGCATTATCATGCTAAAACAAAAAAAAATCCCACCAATGTAAAGACCAAATCGCGTCGCATGTTAGCACTCGGTCGGCAGTTAAAGAGATTCCTCCACACAACAACTGATCATCCACCGAATAATCTGGGTTTTTGAAAGTTCCATTGGGCATATCTTATATGTGGTCTTCGATAAACTCTTATAGATCTAGAGAGACAAAATTTGGTTTCATCTGGCTGAAACACTCTTTCCCAGTCTTAGTCCATCGAGTCCATCTGCTTCCTCTAGCTGTGTCTGCAGCAATCTCCCTGTGTCCTGTGTTGTCTTAAAGCAGGGACTCTTAAAAAACGGTCTTGAACTGGCGCAGCTATGCGGTGTCTGCCTGGACCAGGTCTACTTAAGCACTATCTTCCTGGAACGTAGGATCATACGGAAAACGGATGTACGCTATACACCAATTTTCTGTCCAATTCTTCTTCCAGTAAAATCACTGCCTGGACACACTCAACATACACTTTACTAAACGAATGTATTTTTTCAGTGCGAACGATAAATTTTACCAATAAAACGAAAACCTAGGTAGGTTATTTATCTGAAATCCAACCAAATAAAAATAAGATAAGATAAAAAAAAACAACTAACAAAGTCATTCAAAGTAATTTAGTGGCCTGTTAATTTTGCTGGCCAGTGTATAACACGTCACTGCTCGGGGCATATACCTTCGTCAGCGGCTTGTGCTTCATCTGACACTCCTGGTCCATTTGGAGGGCGAGGCACAGCTCCCGGCGCTCGTGCATCTCCTGTTTCTCTTGGAACTCCCTCTCCAGCTGTATGTCCATGTCCTGCTCGTCCTCTAGGTGTTTGTGCGACTCCTCCAGGTGTTTCATGAGCACGGCCACGACGACGTTGACTAGCACGAACTGAGCCATCAGGACGAAGATTACGAAGAAAATCGGCGCGATGATCGGCGATATGCAACAGTTGCGGATGCAGTCGTCGCTGTCGTCGCAGTTCTCGTTGTACAGGGTGTCTTTCATGATACCGTTCCAGTTATCGCCGGTGGCTACGCGGAACAGCGTGAGGAACGCCATGCCGAAGTTCTCGAAGTGCGCGTGCTCGCCCAAACCCTGACACGGGGTAATCTTGCAGTCTAGCCGACCGAAAAGTTCCACGCCGAGGGCCGCGAAGATGAAGAACAAGAGAAAAAACAACAGTCCCAAGTTGCCCACCTGCGGTAGGGCCTGCATCACGGTATCCAAAAGGGCGCGGATCCCTTTCGCCATCTTGAGCAGTTTCAACACGCGCGCGATACGCATCACCCTCAGCACCCTGATGATCGTCGGATTGATCGGGATGATTTTCATCTCGTTCTCTTTCATCTCTTCGATGATGATCCCGACCACGGACAGGATAACGATGACGACGTCGAGGATGTTCCACTTGTCCTTAATGTACATGCGGAAACCTAAGGCGATCAGTTTCATCACGCTCTCCAGTATGAAAACGGCGGTGAAGAAGTAGTTGAAGATGCGCAGGACGTACTCCCACGTGTTGGGCATCTTGTAGCTCTCGGTCGCCATCGTGATAACGTTGAAACCGATCACGGCCGCTATGGCGAGGTCGAAATACTTCGACGTGACGATCTTGTGGATGAACAGTCGCCAAGGGGCGTAGTCTATATAGTACGGAGGCTCGTTCATTTCTGGAAACGATTTGGCATGAATGCGAGGCGGTACGAGCGATGACTTTGTATCCGAAGGAGTTCCCCCACCATAAACACACTGGTATCGAGGGGATCACGATTTGCTCTCCTTTAGATATAAAGTCATCGGGGTCGGGTACTGTCGTGTAATACTTCTTCGCCGCTTCTCCAGCTGGAGAGCCCGTTTGGCCGCTCTTCTGATACGTTCCTCCTTCTCTTGTTCCTCTCGGCATCTGTGAAAGTTCTCGACGACGACTCCCACGAACATGTTGAGCACGAAGAAGCCAACCAAGAGAATGAACGATATAAAGTAGAGGAGACGCCACTCGTTATAGTTGGTGACCGGCTGTCTGTCGACGCCGACGGCGTCCAAACCGGTGTACATTATGTTCACCCAGCCGTCGCGCGAGCTGAGCACGAACAACGACATCAGCGCCTGCACCAAGTCGTCGAAATTGTACTTTTCGTTTTTCCACTGGTAGCCGCGATCGAGACAGTCGGTAACGTTATATATGCCGGTCAAATTCTCGCCGACGCAGTGATAAAATGTGCCCTTGAATAATTGTACGCCCAGTATACCGAAAATGATGAAGAACGTGCAGCAGATGAGCACGATGTTGCCGATGGGCCGTAGCGATGACAGCAATGTTTGTACCACGAGCTTGAGCCCGGGCGCTCTATTTATCACTCGCAGGGGGCGCAGCGATCGCAATAGACGAAACACCTGTAATCGTAGGTTTGAGCGGGAACGCCACCAGGTGGCGCGTCGCGGTTACTTACTCGCAGTATGCCGAATATCCGCGAGGTGGTGTCGTTGATCAAGAACATGATTATGTCGACGATTGAAATGATCACCAGGGAGCCGTCCATTATGTTCCAGCCGGAAGTGAAGTAGGCGTTGGGACCGTAGCACATGCCGGCCGCTACGACCTGCAATTGCTACGGCGTCACGGTCGTTGGAAAAACGAGGGGACTGAGACGTTTGATGGTGTTAATCACCTTTCAGTTATTGCAAATGTAATGTTTTTCCTCAGTTCTTTATTAATTTCTGATGGAAATCTTAGTATTATTTTAACAACATTAAGAAGAACATTTTTTAGTTTAAAATTCTCATTTTCATTTTTTTTACAAGATGTTCAATTTTCTCAAAATACTAGTTACATAATATTAAAATAATATCAACCAAGAAACTGCCAATGCGAATACTCGGTATAGGCTCAAGTGGCGTGTCTTGACATCTGTCACACGCCGTGTCGTAATAAGTCACTCATTGGCAAAGTATTCTGAATTTAACAGCACGATAAGTATTTACTTTTAAGAGCATTTAAAAAGTCCTGTCATTATTTCAATATTAATTTTAAGATTTTTTGAGCAATAAAAAAAATGGAAAAAAATAGTATTTAACGTGTTATGGGTGTTAGAATATTTATAGTATTACGTCATATATTTTGCCGATTGTTAAATGTATCGATGTCTCAGGCAAAAAATACAGAGAGGGCAAGTTGCGGCGAGAAGATATAATTAGGGTCTTATTATGCGATGTTTTTGGGTTTACGATAAGTTAGTCAAGACGTAGTTGTCGAGCTGAGAGGCTCAAAATGGATTCTACTTCATTACGTTGTTTTATTTGATTATCCTTACAAAGCAGCGGTGGGATATTATCAAAATCAGTTACAATGGTTTTTTTTTTCGGACAAGTTCACATTATTGTACGTCATGGGAAAATTTAAATCGAAAACAGTTACAAGTGAAAAGTGTAAAAAACGGGAAGTGATAGTGACAGTTCGAATTCCAGTTATAGCCTTTGAGAAAAGAATTAAACGATTTAAAAAGCCGGTATTTCGCGCGGGAGACGAACTTTTAGTGCCGAAATTTGACCTAAGTTGGGGTGGCGCGATGGTGGATAATTGGTTGTGTAAGAGAGATAGTTTGGCAGAACGCTATCAATGGGACGATGATACTATTTTTCGGATCATTTCCGGACGATTACGAGGTCACATTTCAGAAATAGTGAGGCCAGATACGAAGTTGAAGACTTACGAGAGGGGTGCAAACGTAGAAGAACTGTTGTAGCCGCAGACCATGTTAAAAAGTGGATTAGTATACAAAACGAAGAGGATTAATGGCAAACGTTGCCTATAAGCGAAGGTCGCTTGTGTTTTGTATTTTGGCAAACGTTGCCTATAAGCGAACGTCGCTTGTGTTTTGTATTTTGGCAAACGTTGCCTATAAGCGAACGTCGCTTGTGTTTTGTATTTTGGCACACGTTGCCTATAAACGAATGTCGCTTGTGTTTTGGCAAACGTCGTCTATAAGCGAACGTCACTTGTATTTTGTATTTTGGCAAACGTTGCCTACTGATTATGTTTTTTTTTAATTACGTAATGATTAATACTAGGAACCAAGCTAGAATGATCAAATTATCGTAGTTTTGTAAGATTGAAGTTAGGTTTAGATTTTACCGTCAGGTCTGAGAACAGAGCAATAGTCAGGATGGCCGAGTGTTAGAATATTAATAGTATTACGTCATATCCGACAAGAGCCCGTAACAAAGAGGCGCCGCTTTGTTCTTTTGCCGATTGTTAAATGTATCGATGTCTCAGGCAAAAAAGACAGAGAGATAAAGTTGAGGTGAGGAGATATAATTAGAATATGCGATGTTTTTGGGTTTACGTCAAGAGTCAAGGTTTTAGTCAAGACGTAGTTGTCGAACCGAGAGGATCTAATTCGATTCTACTTCATTGCGTTGTTTTATTTGATTATCCTTATATGGGATTGAAAGCATTTTAGTAACAGCAAAAAAAAAATGGAAGACGCTAGTGCAGATATCCGGGGTATGTGTAAGTAGTGTGTCTTGGTGGGTTCTGTGCCGCTTTTCGTAAACGGTAACGTATGTCATATATATTCAACAATTAGGAAAAACAATATGGAAATAATTAGAATATTGAGTGTTATTTGATTTGGGGCATTCACAGAGTCTATTATTATATATTTTCCAAAAACAACATTTTAAGGAAAAGGCATATTTTACAAGTGCTCAATCTTAGGGGGCTTATTTAAATTAAAAATTTCATTTAGTATGGAAACTGTTTTTTTTTATGGAAACTGTAGCACTCTAAATTTATTTTCTACGAGAGTTATACCTTGACGAACATCTCGAAGGCGAACACGATCGAGAAGATATAGTTGCAGCTCTGCAGGAACAATTTCTCCGGACTGTCGGGCGGAATGTTGGGCCGTTCCATCGCCAGGGTGATGCAATTCATCGCGATGAAAAGCAGCACGACGTTGTCGAAATACTTCTGCTCGACCAGCCACGTGCATTTACGTCTGAATCTAGAACCGCCTTCGTTTAAATGTCTGAAACGTCGGCGTCGGGAGCGCCTTCATACCGATTATCCGGCGCGAACAGATAGAGCGAGTAATCGTCTCGACCTTTCAAACATCCGGTCGGTTCGAGCAGCGCCTCGATCCGATTGAGCACGGTCAGTCTCGGAGACGACGTCGTCGTCGTCTGTCCACCGTCGTCGAGCTTGATCTGTGGCAAAGTTCTTTCGGTTAACGAATTGTCTTTTAGATTGTTGACGGGTCTCAGTTCGATCTGGGTGTTTTTCTTGTCCGGCAGATCGGGACCCGGTGCGGGTCTAGAGAGCGAGTTGCGCCTGGTCAAAGCGGGTGCCGGTGCGATCTAAAAAAAAACGTGGAAAAAAAATCGTGTCCTCCCCGGTGTGCGACTTAAAGCGGCCGTGATTTTGGCGATGGTAAATGAAGCGGAAGCGGTGGGAGAGAGAGAGAAAAAAAAAACAAATGAAATGGCATTACTTGTTGCGAGGCGCTGCAAGTGTTTGATCTACATCTAACAGGGTTTCGCGGGGCCACGCCTTTCCGGTTATTCGGCTGCGTGTCGTTTCTGATCCGTATCGACGACTGCAACAGCGAGTCGTTCCTTAGGCTCGCCTGAAATACAAAACGTGCGGAAAAACAACGAAAGCGTCCTAAATGATGGTGCCTAGATGACGAGCCTTCCCCTCTCTCTAATGTGCCGCGCTATTATACCGGGCGTTATCAAATTATTCGGTTTTATTAACTTTTTCTAAAAGAATTTGCTTAGTATATCTTCAACCAAGTTTTTTGGGCCTTGAGGTTTTAAGAGGAACGATTCCTAAGACTTAGTGACCGTAGCACAACCGGACATGAATGGAGGGTAGCTAGAGATAGAGAGATATCCGCGAGATCGTATTGCCATTAACCAATGGCCTCTTGTATGGTGTCAAGAACGGGCTCGGTGGAATCACGAGAGCAGTCGGGTCGTTCTTATTGATGGGTTTTTATTTGTGGACTCATTATGGGCGCAAAAGAGTCCGCCCAAGTCTTAGAGATGAGCTCCAATTTTAAGTGTGCATGAAAAGTGAGATCACGCTTCATAGAAGCGTGTTATGGTTTGGCCAAAATAACCATTTGGGCGGAAAATGACCGATTATTCCTATATTTATAACTATATTAAACTTGCTGTCAGGAACTGCAAGATCAGTTGTCCAAAAAGACGATGCCAGATCACATACGACTACAGTGACTAGAAACTTCCTCGTTCCGTGGTCTGCAACATTACCAAACTTATGATGATAGGTAGTCCGTTGTCACATTTTGTATTGGATTTACGTCTCGGTAATGAGATGCGATTATTATGGGAGAATATGCCGCAGGTAGATCCGATCATTTGATCAGTTAGGGAATGCGGCGAAGAGTTAGAGAATGCCAAAACTTTCGAAATATTTTTTTGAAGATGTCATGGCTTGTCGATGCTAATAAAATATCATTTGTTGGGTTTTGAAATTTCTATGTTACACATATATTATTAAAGTTTGTAGTAAATAATCAAACTGGTATAATTGTGTTAATTTAAAAACACCCGGTGTTTTGTTTTGTCACTACGCTTCAGCGCGGCACACCTAAGCCGATAACGGTACTACTCACGTGTCTGGCCACCCCTCCGCCGTTGCACTGCGAATGGTCTCGCCCGTTGTTCAGCGGCACCGCCTCCGAATCGGAACAGGACCGCCCCTTTTTCTTCTTTAAGCTCGGCCTGCCCGTCAACTTCCACGACGTCTTCCTCTGCAGCTTCTCCCGTTCGGGGTTCTGATTCGTCTCATTTTTGCTATTATTATTAACTTGGACCACCTTTTCCGAGAAGGTCATCGTCTTCATCCCCACTTTTTCGTTGTGGATTACAATTTTTCCGGTCGGCTGCTGCGGTGCGGCCGTTTCTGGCGGCTTTTCGAATTGCCGAAACGACAAGGGGGGCGGGCTTAGCGACGGCGGTTTCAGCAAGCTCAGGCTCTGCTGGAAGCATAAAATGTGACTCGGGCGCGAAAGAGTGGGAGGAAAAAATAGGAAATGAAAGGAATGATATCGGAGGGCATGTCACATGCACGGCAACCGTCTTCGCAACTTTAAGAAATGATATGACCTCATCAAACCTACCGTCGCCCTTTCTGGCGATGACGGACAGATAACGCTGCTGTCGTCGCCGTACGGTTCGTTGGAAGCACTCGTTACGTTGTATCGGAATTCGGGGAAGTCGTCCAGGGTCGTGTTCGGGGAATCCTGCGGGGTGGCTGCGGTGTGGGTGATGAGAGGGGGTGAGGCCTGCGAAACGATCCGTTTTTCGTAATTCTACTACAAATATTTTTGTTCATGACGTATACGACGTCCGGGGAGGTGGACTCTGAATACATTTTTAGGATGTTCAGTACGTTAAATAAACAAATACATCGGTCGGAACCACTTTCTATCGCCAACAAAGTGAGGAGACTTGTGGTTCTCCATAGAAATAAGTACCGCAAGTTTGAAGGGAAATAGGCGTTAATGCATGTTATATGAGAAAGACACGTACTTTGAAAAATATCATGAATTATTGAATTTTGTTCAACAACTCATAAAAATTGTTGGCCGAATAACCGCCGTCTTTTTGTATTTCTGTGTCAAAAAAAAGAAACAATACAAATACTGCTTTTTGAACTATGCGGAAAAAATTCTTATTTGTTTGTATTCCTGCAATGTAATATTTTCGGGAACACTCTGTCTAACATTACCAAAAACGCCACGTCGCGCACCTGTCTCGACGGCTGCCGTAACATGGACTCTTTCTGTATGTTGCACTTCGGCTCCAGTATAAAGCAACAGTCTTTGGTCACCACTTTGTCTATGCAGTCGCAATGGCTGAGCGCGAGTGTAGTCCTGGGACTGTTCAGCTCTTTCACTTTCCTCAGTTCCTCGGCGGATCGCCAAGAGTTCCTCTTCACCTATACGTAGAACCCGATGCCGCATTACTGCCCCCGACCCTACGCCGCAGGTCTTACTTGAGAGTAACTGTCGGTGGAACTAGTCTCCGATCTGCTACTCCCGTTGTTGCTACCCTTTAGGCTCGCCTCCAATATGCAAGACATTTTACGCCTGGCCAATTCCCTCTGTTCCCTCTCTCTTCGCTCGTTCCGCTCGGAACTGAACCCTTCTACCAAAATGGCTACCAGCAAGTTAAAAAGCACGTAATTACCGAAGGTCATTAGAGCGACGAAATACAGGGCGGCCCAGTGCGACGTTTTGTCCATGCCGTTTGATAGGACCATGTTCCAATCTTCTTGGGTCAAGATCTAAAAGAGGACGCAAGTCAGTATGTCGCGCGCGCGCAGAAATTCGGCTCAAACGACCGCGTCTAAGAAGATGGCCACCACTTTCTTATACGCGGCGAGTCGGTTCCAATAACCCACAAACTGAATGGACCATTCCTGTATGTTTTCAAAATTTGATATACCTGGAGTAGTCTCTAGGTAGTGAAGCCAGGACTCAGAGGTAGAATATCAGTTTGCTTATAAGAATTGTAATCGTATCGAGGTACGAATAGAAGGCCCTTGTGTGATGTGTAAATTGTCAAATGATTAACGCACTGGTTAATTAATCATTACTAGGTAGTGACCAATAAAGTATTTCTTTAGTGTTAAGGAGTCCTTTTTTACCGCGTTGGTATGACCACGTCGCCCAATCGTCAATTCTTTTTAAATATATTTATCTAATTATTGGAAATACAAAATTTTATTTCGAATTAACTATCAAATAACTAGTGTTCTCAATATTTCAAAAATGAAAACATTTCAGTTCATTTCATTTTAGTCGATCAATTAAATAAGCAAAATGCATTTCTACAAACTGCTGCTTCGGTTATGTAATTTTGATTGGTTTTGTCGTTCTATCACCAATGGGAATGGCGCGTCCATTTTGTTTATGGGCCACCGGTCGGTATCGCGTCGAAGCGCGAGGAACTAAAATGGACGAACACTAGTAAACGATAATAACGAAAAACTGATTATCTCACTTGAAATACTGTAACGGTGGCCCACAGTATGTTGTTAAAATGCTTCCGGTCGCACTGGCACCGCGGGTCGTTGATCATCTCACATCCGCAGTCCCTTATTATGCCTTTTTCGTCTACATAGTTGCAAAACTTACCGCCAAAGAGGTACATACCGAGGATGCTATGGAAATGCATAACAAGGATCACAGTTAGCCGGGTCGCTGGGACGATCAGCTTGAAGGGGGCCCGGAGATATAGACCGGTGTCAGTAATTTCCGAATAATACAATCGTTAGCAGTATACGTGGTCGGTGGAATTTTCGAGTATTGGGTGTTACTAAATAAAATGTATAAAAAGTTCTTATGAACCATTACTGACATTTTTTTATTAAGCAGCTGCATCGAAAGAAAACTCACATTTTCATCTCATAATTATGTGAAAATTCTTATTGTTTCTTTTGCCAAAAAGGTTAGAAATATCTTGAATTTCGACAATGGTCGATGATATTTAAAACGAAAAAAAAAAACTTATTAAAACCCGGTTATACAGGGTGTTTAAAAATTGAATTCGAAAATTTGGAGGTAAGATTCAACGTGGTAAAATAATGGTAGAAAGTCGTGTAACAAAAATTTGAAATCGTATAATTTTCCGAGTTTGACAAGCTGTCAAAATTCATTTTTTAAAATTTTATTTTTAATGCAACGAGCTTAATTCTCAACGAAATAAGCTGGTATTTTACACACAGCCCTGACTTAGTAAGTCATCGTTACGAAATAAAAGTGTTTCAGAAATCTATCACTAGAGGGCACTTTACCTAAAACATTTTTTTTACTCAATGTGTTTTATTTATTTAGATTGCCTTAAACAGAATCACAAATCCTGAAAAATTGTTACCCTTGTTTTGAGTCGATGAGTGTTATCGTTTAGCCACAAATCGACTTTTTTATTCTCGGCCCGACTTCTAATTTACAGAAAGGTGATACTGGATATATGCATTTCTGCAGGCGAGGTGCACTAAATTTTTCAAAACAGTATGCTACAAATTAAAAAAGTGAAAAAATGGTATGAGTCAATGCAACAACGTGTTTAATTTAAGTAACAAATACATTTAACATTTCCGAAAATAAAAAAATATTAATAATAATCGGGAATTAAACAGTATACAACGCTGGTTACAATTCATTTTGCATACAGTTCATTTCTAAACATTTTCTTATACATTTAAAAAAATGCTGTGAGCTAATGATTTCGCAATCGTTTATTATTTTTTGTCGTAGATCATTGATATCTGTTATAGATGTGTCATACACTTAAGACTCTAAATGCCCCCAAAACAAGAAGCCCATCGGATTAAGATCTGGTGAACGAGGCGGACAATCTAGAGGTCCGCCCCGACCTATCCATCGATGTTCAAATGTATGGTTTAAATACCCTCGTACAACCAATGTAAAATTGGATGGAGAGCGATATCTTGCATTAACCATGTTTTGTCTCTACTGCAAGGGTGGTAGTTCCTCTCCTATACGATTATCTCCTATAATCCCCTACCGAAGATCATTTTCATGCAGAACTTCAAAACTGTAGAGTTTTGAAGTTTTTTTATACCTTGGTCTCCCTTAATTTATATTATCAGCGTTGAATGATCCTCTTTCACCAAGTCTTCTGTGTATATTGATGAATGTTTTAGCAGATGGAACGTTTCTATTGGGATAAGCTCTTCCGTAGCAAAAATGCATTTGCATGTATTTGAATATTTCTGATGGGCCACCATAGTAGCAGTGTAGTAGCAGTTTAAAAAAATAGATATATGAAAATATTGAGATTTCGAATTTTTGTTACATACTACCATTATTTTACCACGTTGAATCTTTGCTCCAAGTTTCAGAACTCAATTTCTACACACCCCGTAAAGGGGGTTCAACTTCAACGGGATAAATCTTCCTTTTATCCCTCCGACCACCCAGGTACAGCTAAGGAATTTCTTAGATTTCTGACATATACGAATATTAATTTGACACCGATCTTAACAAGATATGTTTTGCAGGACAAGAATCGCCCCCGGGATTCACCAAGTGCTAGTACCGTTTGCCGGTAGTACCCCCGTTAACTCTCTACGCTATAAGCTACTCGTCAATTAGTACGCTAAATGTCGATATCGCAAGTAGTTCAAATCGTATAGCTAAACTACCGTGTGAATACGCCGACCGCGTATCCTCTAGAAAAACGTCGTGTGTTATTAGTAATAAAATAATAAATTAGTATTGAGACAAACACACAAAATTGCAGGGGTGACATGTTGATAAAATATCGAACGAAATATTACAAAACAAGCGTCGTTTGTGCGAGGAGGTGGTGCTCTGTGCGACGCGCGTGACTATTACCTCCCGTCCCTGCGCATCGCGGTTGGGCGTGGATTTGCGCTGCAAGCGCCGCCCATCGCGTCAGAGTGGGGGAAGATTGGAGCGGTCTCATCCCTACTTTAAGTTCCCACACCACAAGCCAATAGTTAAAATTTTCAGATTTGAAATTTTGAATATACAAGTTTAGTGATTTTGACATAGCCTTTTAGATGTTAAGTTATCTGGTTTTCTATATACAGGGTTATTCATTATATTTTGACACCTACCTACAGGGTTAATTTTGAAAAGTGTAAATCCAAAAGTTTGAACATTTTTGATCTATTATCTTATGCAAGTGTTAGAAAAGACAAAAGACGATCTCAAGCTGTCAAAATAACAGCAACATCATTTTTAAAAAATGGAATGCCCTATGCCCTTAAATCGTAGATCTTTTTTTCCTTTTGAGACATTTCAGTTAAAAGATAATTATCATTCGATTTCTGGATGATAGCCATTTTGTTTAAAAATGGTCAAGCCTGCCCTGATAGCAACCATATTATCTATGTCAGCGATTATTTTAACAATGGTTTGACAACTAATCAAAACTAAAAATTTGCAGCGTAAGTTAAATAACTTAAGATATTTCAAGTGGGTTATATTAATAAAAATATTAATAATTAACGCTAAACATTTTCCACATAATCGCCATTATTTTCTATACATCGGGCATTTCTTTTCAATTTCCTATTAATACATGAGATGATAAAATCAGGGCCTTCTCGTTTAGATCTGGTAAAACGATATTAAGTCTTTCTCTTATCACTTGTAAACTTTCAGGCCTACTATAATAAATTTTATTTTTTAAGTATCCTCACAAAAAAATTCACAAGGATTCAGGTCGGGACTGTTGGCAGGCCAATTGATAGTTCCTAGCTTACCTATCCGAAGTATTTAGATAATCGTTAACCGGTTGGACATTATGTGGAGGTGCGCCATCTTGATGTCAAATTAAATTTAAATAATTCCTAACTGACACATTATCTAACAACTGTTTCTAATGCAAAGAAATTTGAATATCGTTGGTCATTCACGGATCCATCGTATATAATTGGTCCGACCACCATATTGTTCAAGATACCACACATCCTTGGATGTTCACTGCCTGCATTTTGTGTGGATTATTGTTGGACCAAAAATATTTATTCTTCCTATTAAATACACCTGCTGTTGTGAACGAAGCCTCATCCGTATATATTATTTTGTTTAGAAAATTTCCATTTTCTTGAGATCCTCTATCGGTTAAATTTCGCACAGGAAGGAACTTATACTGGTGGAACTTATGAGATTAGCGTTCGTTGAATTTTACTATACAACTTTCCCAATATTTTTTTAACGTCAGGTATAGAATATTCAGGATTTTCTAAAAAATATGAAATATAAAAATTAAGAAAGTAGAACTCCATCATGATGTCAAGTGTGGTATTAGTATAATAATGTACCTTGAAAGTAACTTAATATATTGAGTTCTTCATGAAAATTTCTTTCTATTATCTGGTCTTCCGTATGACACTATTTCGGTCCTCAAATTCTTTAATTACATGTTTAATTGTATTTATTGAAGGAACTCTTCTACCCGGATATATTTGTCCATATTCTCTTTTAACCCTTGCAACATTTGAAATATCTTAAGTTACTTAACTTACGTTGCAGATCTTTAGTTTTGCTATCAAGGCAGACTTGACCATTCTTAAACAAAATGGTCACTGTCCAGAAATCGAATGATAATTATTTTTAGACTGAAATATCTCAAAAACGGCTTAATGAAGTGTCAAAAAACTATGTTTTTGAAATCAGGAAAAGAGATCTAGGATTTAATCTAATAATATATTCCATTTAAAAAAATGATTTTGCTGTCATTTTGACATTTTGCGATCGTAGTTTGTTTTTTCTGACATTTGCACCTTTTTACACCTTTTTTTCTATCCGTTAAAATTTACCCTGTAAAGTATCTCGTTCTTGTTTCCCATAAATTTTGTTTAACTAATGCCTTCGACTTTGTGTTTCTCGTTAATGTGTTATTAATAATCCAGTGTCGCTACCATCGAGAACATTATAAACGAAGGTGCCATAGAACATTTCTTGTTGATGGTGTGGACGTAGTAATCACAATAAATCTTATATGCTTCTAGTTCTAACCGACAATTTGTCGGTGCGGTGCGAACGAGGTAATAGTCCCCACGTGACGAAACTCATGCCAAAGTGTATAAACAAATAGGGGAGGTTCAAAGCAAGATGCAGTGACGTACCTTCGAGTTCTGGCAGATCCTCGCACCATTGGTCGATAGAAACGAGAATCAAAACGACGACAAAGAAAAAACGGTGTTTGGTAAAAATAATCCGCCCCCGTTTTGTGGAGGGGCGACCGTTAACACGGAACTCGATATTTACCAAATACGGTTTTTCGCTTATGAAAAAAAAATAAAAATAAAACAAACAAAACAGAATTAACTGGTTCAAATACCTGGAAAACGGTAACGAGGGACCACAAGAGCGAATCAAAATTTTTTCTGTCTTTGTCATCGTCAGAGTTGGACACGCAAATCCGCTCGCTATTATATTTGCTTGCGTCTTTACAAAACTTGCAACCGAATATATTCATACCCAGGATACTACAACATCCCAAAAATCATCAAATCAGAAGGAGTATTTATTTTCATAACGAACGTTTCGTTGTTTATATTAATTCGGTTTGTTAGAATAGAATACTTTTTTTTTGGTGATATTTGGAATGTTAGTATGTGAAAATGGAACCCTATCGATGCCGTAAATGATCGCTAGCGAATGTTTGCCCCCAACGTTCCGGTCCACTTTGCACCGAAACATTATGTTGACGTATATGGATGATAAAGGCTATGTACAATTTATTGTTTGATGTAGATTCGGGTAATATATATATATATATATATATATATATATATATATATATATATATATATATATATATATATATATATATATATATATATATATATATATATATATATATGTGCAGTATCAAGTGCCTCGACAACACTGAAAAAACAGGATAGTGTATGAAGAGTATAATATCGGTGTGAACAGTATATATTTAGAATTGTCTAACATCAATCTAAAATAAAATAAATAAACAAAAAAGTCTAAAATAACGTATGTACACAATGTGGAAATCAAATGCCACCCCTACTACCCAATCTCGACAAATATGAATGAGGTGATATCCCGGTTATTTATATTTTAAAATTTCATGTTCACCTTTTTACTATAAGTTTTTATCAAATTGTTATTAAGGGGGCGCCTCGCATAAGTATCGTGAAAAATTATGTGTATATACTCTACTATTCGATACCTAAAACTGAACTAGTTTCAAACGTCATTTAAAAAAAATTGTCAATTGACGAAACAGAGTTTTAACTTTTTTCGAATTTACACCAATATTAAATTTGACAGGTAAATAAAGTAATTAATTCAAAAATGGGACACGATGTATGTATCAATTGTGAATGTTAATGGCGCAATGAAAATTGTCGTAGCAGATTACACAAGACAAGTCACAAAACAACTTCTCTATTTAGTTTTTTTCGCACTGTTGAACTTTGATAATAGATAAAATTAGTTATTGGGCTAACGTCAATCGGCGGAGTTCAGTTTATACAGCATGTCCACCAATTTTGGTCTATTATTAATTGGTTTTAACTACAAAGATCGGAAACATTTGTATTTTTCTCTGCGCAGTCGCGAATACATCGCGTGACTCATGCGAGGCGCACCCGTTCACGCGCATAACCTTAAAAAATGCAAAAAGGTCGCCATTGTCGACTTACCTGAATATGAATATAAACAAAATCAACAGGGAGAAAAATACCGCGACGTTGTCCATCGTACGGAGCATAACGAACAATTGCCTCCTCAAATTCGGCATGAAACGCACCAACTTGAGTATCCTCAACAGGCGGAACGTGCGCAACACCGACAATCCGGAGTCGGTGTGCAGCTCCTCGTCTGACCTCGTGAAGTTTTTAAACAACTCTATCGCGCTGAAATGCAGCAAATAAGCGACACGGACCCCATCCGTGGATGTCAGGAGAGAACAGAACGCTTTTGGACTTAAATTTATCAAACGACACGCACCTTCTTATACTGATTGTAAATCAATGATCCTTTTAGGTTATGTTTCTCAAAGTCCGTTGACAAAAAATTGGACCAACTAGATTTTCAATGTGTTGACGATGTGTAAAACATTTCATCCGATGTGGAAACTAAATATTATTAAATAGAAAAACTTATTTTTAGTAATTGTATCTAACTATTGCAAATGTCAATTATGCTATCATAACCTCACTTTTCATTTCATTCGGTAAAGAGGTGTGTTTAGTTTTCTGTATAAATTATAGAATGAAACTTAACACGCCTTTTGTGCAAAAGGAAATCAGTTGCGAAAATAGCATCATCTTTTTTTGACTGCCATCAACTAAGCAACATCAACGGTAAAGTAAAGGACGCCGTTCGGATCCAATATTATTAAACTTAAAGTGTTATTGGAGGTCTCGTTTTTTTCCCTCTTTGTCTATATCCTTATTTTTCGTCGTCTACTCTTGTCTTTCGATAAAACAAATCCGTACAATCATAATCTCTAAAACTTTACCGAAGTTCTAATCGCGTTGTCACGGGACAAAACTCATTCGTTTTGCCAAAAGTAACTGGTTTTTACATTATCTGTCAGAAATTAGAAAATTATGGCGAAATTAGGAAAGAAGACAATCCGGAAGAAACAATCAGCAACAAAACGAGTGCGATAGGACAAGATCGAGGGACCTTACGTAAATAAAGGTTATGTTCTCAAACGTGACATAGCAATTCGTCAATACGGCTACCCGTAGAACTTGTGCATTGTTATTTACTCCTATTACGTCTGTTCTCATCTCTGACATCTACGGGTCCGTCTCGCTCCGCCCACACTCAAACCATTACCTCAAAACCACTATTACCCCGTCGAATACGTTAAACCCGTTCGATATATACCCGAACGGACCTTCGGCGATTACTTTGAGGACCATTTCAACGGCGAACACCGCAGAGAATATCACGTTGGTCACCTCGACGCAGTGCGTCAACCATTCGGACTGTTGGTGATGCTCGATACCCATCGAAAGCGTGTTGATCAGAATCGCCAGCAGGATACCGTGCTGGAACACCTTATGTCCGACCAGTACTTTTATGTACCTCCTGAACGACTTCAACGCTTTGATAAACCCTTTGACGATGGTACACGTGACCACGTAGAACTTCGATCGTTTTTCGTTTTTGTATTCGGCCTCGCAGTGCCACAAATCTTGACAGCAAGTGAAGTCGTCTTCTGGCAACTGCTGCGTGTAGAGTTCTTCGGCGTTTTTTTGCCGATTGTTGATACCCTTGGAGAGGGAGTTGAAGAACGTGTCGAGGACTATTTGACCGGTTGGCAGAGCGGCGTTGATCGCACCTAGGGCCAACAGTTCTTGGCACGTAAGGGCTTCGCCGTTGACAAGATCGCTGCATTCTTGTGCGATCTGTTGTTGCGTTTGGAGTATTTGCTGCGGATTGGCCGGCGGCGTTATCTGCCATATGTTGCCGTCTCCTATTGAACGCGAGTGTGCTTTATTACGATAGCTATATGTTAAATCAGCAGGTACACCGACCGACGACTTATTTTTTTTGTGAATGAATGTATTTGGTTAGAGCCAGTATAGAATGAATTACAGCATGCAATATATCATGAACGATTCATACGTTGAAGGTGTCAAAAATACAAGTATGACACTTGGAGGTTCCAGTAATAGTTTGGTAATAATTAGAAATTGAGGAAGATGATACCGAAATTGAAATTTTTGCAAGCTATTGGGTAAATCGTAGTTTAACATTGTCAATTATTTTCATTGTTAATTAGATTTTTATGTATCTTGGGGGCTATAGGACACAAATTCGGGTTTTGCTCAGTTTTGGTTAGTTAGCCAGACCGAAAGATATTATAAATCAAGTAGCTGTCAAAAATTTCTATTTTTTTATTACAGAGTTTTACTGTTGAAACTTTTTTAACACATAATTAATCAAAACTAACACAAAACAAAATGAAATAATTCCTAATTATTCCTTGAAAATAAAAAAAATCACAAAATCCAAATGTTACGTACACTCGATAAGAAAAATTATGAAAATTCGGATAAAATATTTTTGAAATGGCGACATAGGAAATGATCAATTTGCTTTTTGTATATTATTATTTTTTTTGTTATGTACCGATATGTGTATGTATATAGCCGAATCTCTTTTTTTTTAGATATCAAGATAATATTTTGTCGAAAATGTTTTTTCAAGTAAGTGTCCAAGAACTTTCGGTATCGTTGCAATTTTTCATTCATCTTGGTGAAAAGTGTGAATAAAATTAAGAAAAATTGAGAAAATAATAATCAATTAATATTATATTGTAAATAATGATTTTAGGTTTCGAAATATTGACATTTGGAAAAGGCAACAAAAACACTATTGTTACGGTTATATTATTATAATTATTTATTAAAACGTATTTAAAAAAAAAAAAACGTTACTGATTAGTAACTATTTTTTTATTGATTTAAAAATTTAATATTGGTATTTAACGAAAAAAAAAATTGGGTTAATTTTTGAGATGGGCGTCCGTGCCTCCTCCGTTGCTTCTTAGAGTTTTGAGATATTTCCGATATTATCGATTAGAAAATGATTGTCATGTAGCGACACAAAATTGAAAATTTTCTAAATATCGATGACAATCGAAAAATATACAAAAAAGTGTTTGCGGAAACTTTTTTTAAAATTTATTTAATTTATATTTTCATATTGGAATTCATGAGCCTTTTCCCTTCCGATGGCAACAAAATTATTTAAAAATAAAACAAGTCATATATGGGCGATTCGGGTGCGAAAAATTACTGTTTATGGCGCGGCCATCGATGTTACTGCCAATAATCACGGTTGTAATTTTTACGACGGGCCATATAATCAATCTGCTAGCGATTCCCGATCTTTTCTTCTTTTACAGTTAACGATAAAATGCGGTGGTGGGGGGGACGCCGACGACACCTTTAATTGTATCCATAAAAATGAGAAATTTCAGCAACGACGCAGAAAGAGAGGACGTTCGAGTATCCGAATAGTAAATCTGTCATCAAAAAAAGTCCCCCTCTGTTAAGCTCCCCCTTAATATCGAATTTAAATCGTTCGCTAACGTCTTTGCTTTTAACACGGCGATGATCGTCGAATTATATTAAAAAAGAAATAACTGTCTTTCTATTTAACCGTTTCCTCAGTAATGAGAAGCGAATTCTCGACATATACGCTACGTATTTAGAAATAGGTCCCTTAAAAGGGCTAAAGCGGGGTTTTTCCGTGACCTATCATAGGGTTTTCAATAATGTTACTCATCTAGTAGATAAGATATGATGGTTCAACAGCAATTTTACTACTACTACTTTTACATGTAAATAGTTAATTTGCATTAAATTATTTAAATATTTTTAAACTGTATCTGCTATGTGGTGTGATAAACTACGAATGTTCATTGACATCCTGAAATGACTCTGAAAGTACATCATAGGGGCGCTGTATGTCGCTGCGCACCCCTAGAGGCAGGCGATTGGGTATTAAGAGCCGAATTTAGTGAGTCCAAGAAGTATAAATGAAAGAGGGATCTTTCGTTAATAGCCTTTTAAAATAAGCTCAAATTTTACAGAAAAATCAGCAATTTCTTCGCTTCTGTACGGCGGCTGACATATTGATCAGTTCTTTTCATGCCGCGCCATATTATCCAAAGTCCAGAATAGCTCGAAACGCTTAATTTAGCGTTTTTATTATAATAACGAGGTTGGCGAACGCAACCACTTCACCACGTTAAATGAGGCACTCAATTTAAACAATCCGCTGCCTTAGCAACTTTCGCCCTTAAGCCGTCGACACGGAAAAAATTAGGTAACCGGCGGCCTTACCTGCCTGGGTGGTTTTCTCACTCGAGCACACGTTTTTCTTGTCGATGTTCGAGGATAACAAATTTGTCGACGACGCGGGTGGAGATCCGTTCTGTCCGCGTCCGTGTAGGACTATGACGTCACTGAACATTACCGACGACCTGCGCCGGTTGTTGGGTATGGAAGTGGGCGATAGCAGATTTGTCGGACTCTGGAAATTGACGTTACGTTAGTTCAATCTCACTCCAACCATTCGTTTTTTTTTCTCGATATCGAACACAACACATGCCCTATATTGTTACGATAACAGCATCCAACCAGCCTAAAACATAACTTTTTGGGTCGAATAGTTGTCGATTACGATTATATGGCAGTCAAAAGCGGATTTTCCGAGACAAATTGTGACTAAAACTGCTCAGTTTCTGTTGGAAATAGTGACCTTTTCTTGTAAATTTTGATCAAATTCCAGTCAAAATCACCATCTTCGGCCCTTATTGTTACCCAAATATAAACACACTAGCCGATATCAACTTAAAACCGATTTTTCTGGGACAAATGTTTGATTTTCCTTCTGAATATCTCTAACAGGATATAGTCAAAATCATCTTTTTGGCAAGTTATTGTACTTGTATTGTACTTATAACTATAGGTTGACAAAAAGAGCTTTAAAAATTTCATTGTATAACCTGTTTGAAAGTCTCTATGATGTATGTCATCAAAATATCTTGATTGCGCTTAAAAACTGTATTTTTTTTACAGTATTGAATTTAATGGGATAATATTCAGTTGTGAGCGAGTGGTATTTTTTCGATCACTATCGCGTTCTTTAATAGCATGTCTATATTACGGAATCCTATTTGTATATACATAAGGTTCGATTTCGTTATCATCGAAACGCCACACCCCTGAGCTACCCGACTCAATTACCAAAGTCAGCTACACGCTTACCGGACAGGATTTTTTATTGGGTTTAATTAAGGCGACGGATCAAAGAGGCGACAAGCAGTTGTTTGGGGATGAGGGGATAAATTCATCAACCTCCGGCGCAATTTCCCCCCCGGAGACCCTCAATAAACGTCGGATCTTCGTTGGCATTGACTAACGAAGACAATAAAGGGAAACGTCGCCGTCGCCGAAACGCGAAAGGGAAACCATCGAATAACGCGTCGACAATTAACTACTTTATCAGCTTCTTCGACTTTAACGGGAAACTCGCGTGAAAATTAGATAAGTTGCGATGCTTAGTGTCAAACCTGTGCTGATTTGGAGAGTTTAAGCCTATGCGATCTAATTCGCGACGAACGTATTACAAAATGAACATCCCATCCCAACGAAAATATTCCTACATCTCTCGTGCTGTCTACAAGAACTCCAGTTTAAATCAGGGCATAAAATACACTTATCGTAAGAGCTGAGAACGTTTGATCTGCAACTAAATATATTAAGGGTATGACTCTACTGTTGTATTCCAGTAATTTTAGTCTTAAATGTTAATCAGAAATACAACACTTCTGCGTATGACCTTTGGCTGACGAAGGAACGACTATTGAAATTGTATCAGAGAGATAAAACTAGATAAAGCAGTCCAGCTTCTCAGCTGCACTCCACATGAAAAAGCAAGGCATAAGGAATGTAAGAACGATCTTGTACTATAATGTAAATTATTATAATGTTATTCTTATAAAACCTGATTAAAGTCATCTTTTCAGCTTGGAAGTTGTTGTGTTGCTTTAAAGGTTTTGACAATTGGGCGCACCGAAAAAATGAAGAAGCAGAAACTTCACAGAATAACAAGTACAAGACACATAAATTTATTCTTTAAAAATCATTACTGAAGTCAGTTAAATAATTTGGAGCTATAACAAGGAATCGGCCTGCCTGAAAATTGAAAATGAAAACATCGCAGCAAGTAACCAACAACGTAGTTTAAATCAAGATCAATCTTCGCCACATTATCTTACAAAAGGCCCTTACGTCATTATTGTTCGACGCGATGTCCTGATTGGACATGGACGGCACGCGCAGCAGTCCGGGTCTCTTCGCTCCGACTACGCTCATCTCGAGATCTTCACTCCGGTGATGGTGGTGAATGTCTCTGGAGACGGTGGCGCCATGTTCGCTTAGGCACAGCGAACTGGTCCTTGATACGGCCCTCGTGCTCGGCACGCTGCTCTGCTGAAAGTTATTTAATAATTTTGTTCCGAACGTATATTTTTTTACATTCTTTCTACAAGTCACGCAGATTTTTTTGTACCAGGTGGCCACTTAATAAAGGACGCCGGCGATACCTGAGGAACCGTTAGTCCTACAATTTAGAGAAAAAAATATTTGTATAGTAGAGGTTACCCCCTCTAGCGGCCATTTTATGAACTGCAAAATAATTTCCAGCTTTTTCTCTTGGCCGATTTACATACAATTTTATTTTTTCTAAGTTGTAGGACTAACGGTTAATGAGATATGGCCGGCGCCTTTTATTAATGGGCCACCCGGTATATCAAAATATATTATTACCAAACTCGAGGAGTGGAAGTACCCCATCTCAATCTGAAACCCCTCTGCATTTTGAAATACGTCTCGCTCTGAATGAGTGAAAGTTACGCGCCTCGAGGGAAAACGAAAAATTATTTTCAGCTTCGCAGGATCGATCTCTGCGTGACAGAAACCTCCCTCGACTACGAGAAAACTTCCGACGAAGACTCGCATAAAACTTTTTGATTTAAATCGAGAAGTGAATAGAAAATTCGGACGTCGACAGTTAAATAAGTCACCACTTACAAAACTAACATTTTGCCTGACGCGCGGACAGTTCGGATGATGTCTCCTGCTATAGTTAAGTCTTATCGTCTCTCCTGCGATCATTTTTCGGTCGCGTCTGAGATCCCTTCGCACCCTGTACAATCGAATCTTCTTCAGCATTCTTCGTTTGCTCCGTCTCCATAGGTGAGCGATGTACTTGACGATCTCCGCGTAGCAGCTGTTCGGTTCGCTGTTGTTCGTCGAAGACGCGAGCGTGCTGCTACTTTGGAACCTAGCGCGTTCCAAACGCATCCGTTCCATTTCGCGTTTCTTCGTCTCGGAGAACTGAGTGGCGATTACGACCAGGCAGAGGTTTATCATGAAGAAAGAACCGATCTGGAACACGCGACCAACGTCCTTAAAACGTCCGAATCGCTTCCGATTGTCGAATGCGGCTCACCACTATGAGTAAAACGAAGTATATCCAGTCCCAGAAACTGTGACCGTCTTGGACGTAGTACATGATTTCGGTCCAACCTTCCAGCGATATGACCTTGAAGTTGATAATTAGGGTTTTTATTTCTATATTTAATAATCAATACTTTATAAGGTTTACAGTGATAAGTAGTTGAGGCGGCAATCGTTTCTATCCCCACTACCCGCCCGGCTGGCCCCTCCCCCACACTGTAAACCCCGCCCGGCCGCCAATTAAGCGAAGCGAATGAGCATACTCACCAAAAAAATGGCTATCCAAGCGAGCCCGATATTATCGAACGATATGGTGTTTTGAAATGGGTTGGGGTTGTTGTCCGAACACGTCGAGTAGTACAGGTGCCAATTTATGCAAAACCGATCGTCGTTGGCGTATTGAGGCATGCGTTTCTCGCTAACGGTGAGGTTACATTCCATGGTGCCGTTAATAAACGGAGGCAGATCGCTGCACAGATGCATGCCCGAATAATTGCTCTTGCTGCAAATGTAATCCGTGTCGACCGGTTTGTAATAATGCGTTAATTCTCTGCAAGCATAATTGGGGAACGCTTAAGTCCGGTGTCCGTTTACGCCGTTTCGAATTTCGGAGAATGGGAACGGCGGCAAACCGTTTCCCATTCCCATGCAGAAGACGCACCCACTAACACCTATATAGTCGAGCAGTGTGGCGTAAAGTGTGAGGAAGTGTGTTTGGAGACGGCAGATTTTATACGAAACGTTGGTTCAACGAGAAGGTTTATGGTGTATGGTACAGTTCCTTTGTTTTGAATATTTCCACCACCCAATATCAAAATATCAACGCTTCCGTGTATAATTCTTGAGTTCTGTGAATTCCGCGCATCGAAAAGAACATTAGAAAAAAGGCCCCTTTCATTTTCATTTAAAACTTTACACGCGGGAATGCGCCCGGACTTAATATCGTCCAAATTACTTTACCAATTAAAACAGGCGGTAAATTTTTATCATTAACTTCGTTAGCTGAATTAATGGTCGCTTTTCCGGACTCGATCCCGCGATTCGTCAGTCATTAAGGATGAGATAAACAAAAACGGGAGAACAATTCAGGGAGATACGGTTCGCGTTCGACTTGCTTAGCGTGAGATGTGGAAATAAAACCTAAAATGGCGACGGACCGACTCCGCAAGAAGCTCATTAACTGGCGCGGGCGAGTTGGCGTTTGAATAAATGGACTTCCACGGCAGTGCTTTCCGTGTGGGACATTTATTGTCCCACTCGGAGAAGGTCCGAGTGTCGTCTGAAGTATCCAGGTCGGTTTCACACCTGTAGCCTGGCTTCGAGGGACGTTCCGAATTTTGGATCGACGCGAGAGCCATTGAAACCTTTGGCAAAGTTTACTAAGCAATCGACTCCGCTAGAATATTTGAAATAGTTCAGAAATAAATAAATGGTAGTAGAGCCAAAACGATATTTTAGTTTAGTTTAGTAAATTGGAGCTTATTGAGATGTATCTTTAGATTTTTGATATTTCGCAAACAATCGAGAGAAATTAATTAACCACCCTTACTACGTAGGACGTATCGATTCGGGTCCCTCTCGATACGGGCATCAAACTTGGAAAATTAATTTCCTCCTGTTGTGCCCGGCGTTATCGTTTTAATATTTCCCCGTCTACTGTCGACCGAGAGCTAATTTCTACGCCGCGTGGAAGAAATAAAGAATGACGTATTTCTGCAAAATGAAAGATTTTAATTAAAGGCCTTAATTGCCGTTGTAATTATAACCTCAGGTGCAAAAAAAAGGTTTTCACACTTGGTAAACTTTTAAGTGTCGTTATTTTTTCTTTTTAATTTTGGCTCATAAATATTTAGGCACGGGGCAAATTATAAAATCTTTACATAACGCATATTTTGAAACACCTTTTGGTAAACAAAACAAACTCTTTTCTTTTAAAACCTCTCGTTTTTTTATATTTTGTAATTTTGTTAGACACAATAAAATAATCAATAATATTAAAATTTTAATGAAACAAAAGTATAATTATCACATTGGCAACTGTCGTCTGTGTTTAAGAATAATTTCTCCTTAATTGTTGATTTAAGTTTGAATTGAAACCAATGATATAAAATAAATATAGTTAATAGAGTTAATACTCTCAGGTCCCGAAACAGAAAATAGAAGATAAATAACGAAGCTTACATTGTTCTAAAGATTCGCAATTTGCAAGGCAAATACTTCGTCAGTTTGTGATGAGATTTCATAACGTAATGTACGAACATACGGAAAACGGTAGAAATTCAACGGATACTGAAAAAATTGCATGCACTTATGATACAGAGGGGGTATACTCGGATCAGAATTATAGTGTTTTTACAACCGACCACGTCATTAAGTTTGCCTACTGTGTGTTACTCCAAAACCGCAGCCGCTTGTAGAACACCCTACCTAGCAGAACCTTACCCGTAACCATTTTAATCTTTTTCGCCGAGCAATTCTTTAAACATGTGCATACACAAAATTAGTACAAAGTAAATACATTGTTACTTCGTAGTTCACTTATTTTTATTGCTGCTCCTACTTCCTCTTATTAATTTCTTATAAAATTGTAAACATCAAAACAATTTGTTTAGCATTTATTTGCTGAGAACTACTTCTAAATTGTCATTAGGTTCGACTACCATCTCCACTTCGTCTTCAAATTCTGCGTTGTTATCCATGTCTTCTTCTAACAGGGGAACATCTGCTTCATTCCTCGGTCGCCACATTTTAAAGTGTTAAAAAAACAGGAACCCTTAAAAAATGTTTAATTATAAGATTCTAATAAATATTTATCTGTATTCTTATGAAGGGTCTGCGGTCACGGTTCTGTAAAATACTTGAAATGTTAAAGCAATAAATGCACTATATTTTTGGTCGTATTTACCATCAGCCCACTTCAAAGGATTTTAAAGTTTTTAGAATGCAATGGTTAACACTTCGAACGCCTAATGTAGAAATGAAATGTAGAAACTATATTTTTGGTCGTACAATATATATTCAATATTAAGGTTTGCAAAATTGTTTTTTATTCAGTAGCTACGACTTTTTTTTAATTTAGTACATAAATCATTTACCAACTTGCGCGATCACTAAAAACAAATTCTTAATTAAACAAAATCCGAAAACGGGGGGTTTCGAATAATACAGACCCGCCAGCAAAAAGCATTCGTAACTATACGATTTACAATGGGAATTGAAAACACCATTGTCGTATAACGGAATCCATTCGGAGCGACAAAAACCCGACACGCAAATGAGTTACGCTTTAAGTTTCGAGCGAGTACAGAATTAAATTTAAGCCGCGACTCACGTTGCTTTGCCGTTAATCGTCTACGTGCGCCTATTCACGAATTGAAATTGTGGCATCGGAATTCGTTATTCACAAGTCACGTGGTGCCGGTTATGTTTTTTTTTTGCACGATATCCGTCGATAATTAAAGCTCCCTTTTGCTTGATAAGCACTCCAAAAAGTCGCTTTTAATTTTTCCAACCTACTATTTTCAAATATCTTCAGAGTTATGTTACTATACACCCTGCTGAGTGTTCAAGCTTCGCAACATATGGGCAGCGCCCAGTCAGTTGCAATCCTGCAAACTTGTAATTTAAAAATAAAGTTAATTTTTAAAATCGGCAACCATCATCTAGTTAATTGGCGCAGTCGGAACGGATTTTCGGTTATCAATACGAGTCGAATGTGTTCGATTTGTCTCGTTTCAATCGAACTAACCGAAAAAAAAAAGAACTGTTGCGACACTAGTTGATCTGTCTGAAGCAGCGTGGAGTTTTTCCGTATATCGAAAATCTTCTAATCTATTGAAGATCGCTTCCAGAAGTCAAATCCTTATAGAGAAGCATGACCAAAGTTAAACTATTGATCTTGATGTAAGTGTAAATGATAGTTTGCCAATTAGGTATAGTCTGTTTATAGATATAAGAAAGTGACCAATTGCTTTTGAATGGGGTTATCCAAGGGTGGTCATTAACATACAATGCAACAAGATTATTACATAAAGTTTCGGAATTTAAATTCACGTAAAATTGTGGTCCGTAATAGAAAATAGTTTTATACCTACCTGTGTTTAATATTCTTTGGTTTGGAACTTAGTTTAAGTTTATTAGTAATCATTCTTATCTCGTGTGTAATACAGCGTGTGTTGAATCGTGGGCGAATTATGCAAAATATGCGAGTCTAGTGTATCTCAGGAGATGCTCCCTCCCAAATGTAGAAAACACTATAAACAATGTTTATTTGACTCTCATTGAACGTGGTGCCAGCAAGCAAACATCTTTAGAAGAAACGGCCACATTGACGAAAATTCCAACATCAACTGTATGGAAAATTGTGAATAATCCCATTTCAGCGAGGAAAAAAATTTTCTCGAGTGTAGATGAAAGTGATCAAGATATAATACGACGTAAATTTTACCAGTTATACGAGGAACAAAACCGTGCCTACATTAGATATCTTAATTAGGAGGCTTGAAAAAGATGAAATCGGGTTTTATATTTAAAAAATTGACAAAAGGCAAGTTTTAATGGAATCTTTTAGAATTCGGAAATGGCGGCTGGAAGATCTAGAGAAAATTAGGATTTATAGAGAACAACAAATGCCAATTATTTACTTGGATGAAACCTGGTTCGACACTTATGATACCCCGGAAAAGGGTGGGGTTGATTCAACTGATAAGTGTAAAACAAACACGCTATCAAAAAGAGGTAAAAGAATAACTATTTCGCATGTTGCCTCTAAAGATGGTTGGATTTCAAATGGACTTTCTCTGTCTGCGAAAAATATTAAAGATTCTTCTCTGGGTTACCATGAAGACATCACCGCTGATTTATTTGATAGTTGGTTTAAAAACAAACTGGTTCCAAACATTCCTCCTAATAGTATCATAGTAATGGACAATGCAAGTTATCACAGTAGACAGTTGACTAAATCCCCTTCCTCAAAACTACATCTAATACACATAACATACATATAATAACGACATTTATTTTCACGAAAATTATACCAAAAAGCAATTAAAAGGTCACTGTATATTTAATACCATTCAACATGTTTGGCACCAACTGAAATCTGCCATTCGTCGTAACAATGTTTTTCCCCGTGTTAACTCCAATGTCCTCAAACTTATAGAAACCGAAGTTTTTAACATCCCTCCACAAAGTTGGGCAAATTCTGTTAAACATATAGAAAAAGCAGAACAATCGTATATGAATATTGCAAATAATATAGAACAAATAATAATTAGAACAAGAGATAATAGCGATCGTGATACTGATATATTATGTGAATTATTTTAAGTAATTTAAGTAGGTAATAAAAATAATTTGTAATTTTATTTTAAATTTAAACATAAATACATACTTAAATAAATAAATATTGTTTAGTATCTTTCCTAACAAAACTCCAAATAATTAAATTCTGAGCATAGTACGGACCTGTTCGGCCATATTTCATTCTTACAGCTTGCCCCCGGGTCTTTCCTTAATTCGTATCAGTTAGTCACTTTCTTATATCTATGAACAGACTTTAATTTACGTTTAAGCAGGACCTTCAACTGACTCTGTTTCAAATCAAATCAACTATTTAATAATATAATGGCTGATTTAACCCAAATGATCACGGTCTAGTTGGTTAATTGGCGCAGTCAGTAGGATATATTCATGAAAACCATAAATAGGAGAATTGAAGTTCTCGAAAAGGGCTATTTCGCTGTCCTGAAATGACTGGCCACTTAATTTTCAGCAGCACAGTGTTTTTTTTTATCGCTGAACAGGTTAATTTTCCGTTTTTTGCGAACAACTGTATAATATGGAAGGAATGCCAAAAGTAGAGATTTCATGTTTTCTTGAATCGCGGATATTTCCGATTGCACCATTTTCGAGAAAAATACGTGTTTGTGAAGCGGCGAAAATAGGATCAATGAATTGTTAAACATACTTCTCGACGTTCTACCTTCCCTGGTCCCACTGGCACTGGCTTTGTTTCGTGCTACTTTTCGAAAAACAACCGAAAACTTGCGGTCCAGAGAGTATTAAATTTGAATATCAATTCTCAATTCTCAATTTTTATACAATCGTGTTTCATTCATTTGCGAAAGTAGTTATGGATAACGCTTGAGCAATCACAATTTCCACCCTAAATCGACTCTGCCTTTGCCGGGGCTTCCATTGTTTGACCGAATGCTGAAACAAAATGAACTTTCGTTCGCATCGATTAGTATTCTAGGTGAGTTTGAAATCCAGTTTCGGGTGCCGCTTTCAACTCGTTTATGTTACGAAACGGTACTCTTTAAACATTCGAAATTTGCTTTTCACACAATGAGCAGGTAACGTATATCTCGATGGCTTCTACATTTTCTTTGACCTTTTCGTTCGATTTCTAAAGAAGATTCTAAATTTTCTTGAAGCAATTTATTTTTCGCGAGGTTTCTTCTTGAATCGTTGCAAGCTTGCAATAATGTTCATTACATTTTTTTACAAATGTATTTTGGGTGATTTATTCACAGTCGCGCATATACCAAGTGGAGATGCTGTAGAAATGAAAACATGAAAAAGGGGGTGTTGCAAAATAAGCTTCGTTTTTGATTGTTTTTTAAATTGAAATGTGAAAGTTTTCTTGATATCTGTTAAAAATAATGACAAATTGTGGCACAAATTTTGAAAATCTGAAAGATCAGTTTTTTTTTTCATGAAATTTGTGTTCCTGTACCTTTTTTTTGATAACGATCGAAAATCGAAATAAATATATTATTTTAAATAAACGTATACTTTGACATACAAATATATATAATAATTATAATTCTCCATTTCGATTTTATTCCACTTAACGAAATTATTGTTATTGTTATCCATATCAGAAAAAATACCTACTACATAATACAAAAAATGGTAAATATTTTCACATGGTTTCTCTAAAAATTGTCAAAAAATAGTTGTAGGACCAGCATCGCCTAGAATATTAGAGTAGGCTATGAAAATGTTAGGTATGTTTTTGATGAACTATGACATTAAAATAATAGGAAATTTTAAATTTTTAGTATAATTTTATCTATACCTAAAAATATCGTATAATAAGCGTATAAAAATCTCAATGTATATATATATATATATATATATATATATATATATATATA
Source organism: Cylas formicarius (assembly GCF_029955315.1). Taxonomy (NCBI): domain Eukaryota; kingdom Metazoa; phylum Arthropoda; class Insecta; order Coleoptera; family Brentidae; genus Cylas; species Cylas formicarius. The sequence goes on along the minus strand of NW_026844326.1, from coordinate 24,876,936 downwards.
TATATATATATATATATATATATATATATATATATATATACAGGGTGTTCCTTAGCCCATGTCATAAGCAAAAACTTTTACGAGAAAACTTAAAATATTCCGTTCTCATCATCTCAATATATTATAGGGCCCCAAAAATAATTGAAATAGCTATATTTCCTGTTTCTACCTGTATCTCAGACAGCTAGGACTTTTTTGAGAATTGCGTCCTGTGTTTCACGCAAATCGAGTACAGAATTGTGAATTCCAAATCGCCCTATCTCAAATAATAACTGAGATGCCAGTCAACAACACTGAAAAATGGATACAGTACGGAGTGTCCGAAATAAGGTTCCCTAAAAGTTGCATATTCCCATGTCCCGTTCATCAGAGGAAAACACCAATTTTCGACAAATCTTGAATTCTATAAGGGAGCATTACTTATTTAATTTCTAATAGATTTCTTGTGGAAAGGGTGGATATTAAGTTGATACAAAGTACACAAATTCAATTATGAAAAACGTAAAAAGTTTTTTTTTTCAAATGAAAACCCCTAATAACAACCATTAACAAAACTAAATATCTTAACAATAGGTAAGTGTTAACTTGTCACTTATTTGGGAAACTGTAAATTTACGTAATAGACAATCTTATACAATTTTTAATTACAAATCGGATAAAATTATAAAAATTCAAAAAATGACGTTTTAAGTTTCATATAATTTAATTTTTGTACTTTATGTTTTTTCACCCTGTATTATTTAACATCCAAAATATCCACTCAATAATTAAAATTTGCATATAGCAAAAATTGATGATTATTTCAGTTTTTTGAAACGTATCAAGAATAATACGATAAGAAAGCTGATATTTACCCAAGATGAACCGCAACCGAAGTGTGCAACTTTTTTATACACTGTACAACATAGGAAAAATCTGCGTCTGCGCTGAATTTCGTAAAATTTTTAAAACTTTTGAAATTAATAAGTACGTTTCGTATTTAATGAAAACTTTGTTTTGGTTAGTTCCGTTCGAGGTCTTCATCTTTTCAAACACATTAGCAAAATCGACTACCCACCACGCGAAATATAAATAAACTGCTTCTCACATTACTGATGAATTTTTAATTCGGATTTTGACAAACGGATCGTATTAAAATGCCGCGCTTGTCTCGATGTTGTGTGAGTGTTTGTGTGTGTGTGTCAAGGTTAGTATTTGAACGATTTCAGACACGACACTTTGTGATATGCAATAATAATCTAACATCTTGACAATTCTCTCTATTTCACACTTAAAAGAGAAGACGAAGGGCGACAGAGTGAAAGATGAAAAGGGCGCCGACTAACGAACGAGAAAACAAAAAAACGCACGAGAATACATCCAAAGGAGACGACACGACAAGGCCCTCACACGCACATGCTTATGTCAGCTATTAATTCGTTTAATAAGAATTTGGTTTGATATACGAGAACAACAAGCTGGCGCTGCTGATATACAAGTACTATCGCTCTACATACACAACCGTAATTAATAGTTACAGCTCATATGAAATAAACTTTTATTCACGTCATTTATGACGGCTTCTCTCAAAACCGTCATCGTCAACCATGGAAATGTTCGGCGCTCGACTGACAGGAAATTTAAATGCCCCTTAATTTAAATTTCCTGCTCGCGATTCAGTTGGTTGCACTACTCTAAAAAACGCGAAGTTGCCAAATCGATTTGTTAACATCCTTGATTGCGTTTGAGCGGTTTAATTGTATTACGAGTTCTTGGTTTACGTGAATTTGGTGCTATTTTAACCGTAAATTTGTTTTATTTTAAACCGTGTGCATCCTTGTTATAATATTTTTAAAGGGAATGCGATAATAATGACCCTTTATGTCCCTTAATCGCTGTAAGAAGGGGTAACTTACAAGTTGTTGTCATGTGACCAGAATTTCAGCATCTTAAGATCGCAAGCTGTTTGTGCTCTTTCATAGGCAGTCAAAAATAACCAAGTTTTCAAATCGCCTTCTAAGACACGATGTACGGGGTGCGTTCAAAAAGTAAGGTGACTTTTGTAATTGGGCGGGCTACATAATTGGACCTTCGATATTTGTTAGATACATGTGCATGTTAGCACAAGTGTTATATATCTGGGGGGATTATTTCGACGGAGACAACATTAATTGTGATGAATATATAAATGCTTTTTGATAGAACACTTTAGTTTTTGAACACACCTCGTACATTGATGTTGAAGAAGTCCAACCAACCATCTGTCATTTTTATCGACAATGCTGAAAGTCAGACTTGCTTAACCAAAACATCCGATCGCTCCCAAATCCGTGCGGTAAAATCCCGGAAATGTCCGAAGTGGCTCGGATTCGTGGGAAAGGAAACTGACGTAGTAAAGTGATGCTTCCCGCACGCTAGATCGGTGGGTAATTAGGTATTTTATAGCCGGGGCAGAAAAACTTTTTAACTCACTCGTTTATTAAAAACTCGCTCCACTGCGCTCCGTTCGTGTCAAATAAAATCGTGAGTCAAATGACGTTTACCGCACTTGTTGCATAATATACTATTATTATATTTGACAAACGGGCAAAGAAAATCGAGTTGCTGATTAATATCTATAAAACTAAGCGTTTCAATATAAGTAACAATGATTTACCATTTTGAATTAAGGGAAATATGTAAAAAATGGCAACGGCCGACTTTGATGACGTGACTAAAAGTTCCTTTGGTATGAGTTATATTTGTTTATATTGGCAACGACTTGACGAGGGTCTCCTTTGGCGACAATATATTTATAACACATTTTCCACCAATTCGAAACCGAATGGATAATCCCCCGGGGGCTCCCTGTACTCCTCTATCCCCGGCGAAACAATCGAACAAAAGGGTTGCGAGGAGCGGTTTGCTCGGCCTAATTTCTGGAACACAAAACGCGGAATATTTTCCCTAATTTCCCTAAAGTTTTCGCGAGGGGCAATTTTAAACGTGTTTAAAAGCGTTACAATAGCAACAAGTTGAACGGTAGGTGGGAGGGCGGAAAGGACGCCCGTCCTGTCGGAGTGTAATAATCAACGAGCGAGAGATATACAGGACGAGAACGAGAGGGAACCCTATCGATCGGCGCGCATGCAACAAATACGGGATGGGGGCTGTCTGTGTTATTATTTATTTAACGCTTTGGTCCGGCCAGGAGTTTGGGAAGCTTGATGTCTTGGTTTTCGGCTTCGTACCGGGTGATTCGTTAACGGGCCTCACATACAACATCTAAGGGAGGAAAAAGGAAAGAGAAATCCAACAAAGGAAATCGATTAAAAGAAATTGATGAAAGTATCCTTTAAGTTCTTAATTTTCCACGAGGGGGCGTTATAAAAATACACTGTTCTGGAAAATTCCCCATTATTCGCTAATTTATTCTCTGACGGTGGCGCTGCTAACAGTAAACAAACGTGACCATTGCCGTTGATACATTTTTTTGGACCCCTCTCTATATTATTGAAGTCTGTTAGGTAGGTTTATTTTATGTTAGGTAATTATTATTTGATATTTCTGCAGTGATATCCAACCACATTGCAATTTGTTTTATTTGGATTTGAAACCGGTAAGCATTTTCTTTAATAACGAATTATTTTGTAAAATTATATCGATATAAAAAACAACGCAAACTTGAACCTGATATGAAAATATTTGCAGCCATTTCCAATTTTACTTCCAAACTATAGTGAGATTGGTGAGCGTCAGAAGTCTCATTGAATTGTAAAATCGCCAATAAAAACAAACAATTACCATTATACATTACAAAATCTTTTACAAAAACTCAAATTAAAAAACGCATATGCCAATTGGCGCTTTTAAATGGATCCCGCGAAGAAATTCATAATCTCTCACATCTACCAGTATGTATTTTATAGTATGGAATGTGCTTCTATAGTATAAAAAAAATGCTGAGGCGACAGTTTGTTTGTCCAAAGAACGTCAGTTTTATAATAAGTTGAGGGTTTTTGAAATGTTTTTTTCCCGTTTAAACTACCTAAACTAGCAATTTTTAAGAAATTAGAAATCAAACTTCTCGTCGTTAGAACTGGCGAAAAGGAAAACTTTACATAAAATTATTATGAATATTGTTATGATTGAAAACCAATTTGAATTTCAGAGTTTTCAGTTTTTCGATCAGTTTCATATTGTGACTACCCCGGTATGGGACGGTGGGTATTGTCCCAAAAGTTGAACTTCACGTTAATAATAATAATGGACGGCCCTTGTTTCATCGTACGGCAAACAGGAAGAGAGAGAGAGAGAGAGAGAGAGAGAAAGAGAGCGTGATGCGAACAGAGGAACATACAGGCAGCAAGGAGAGCAGAAACACGACTACATCAAAAGCAAATAATAAGCCAGTGCGTGTTAACATGATCTTACGTCAAGGGTACGCGCATAATGTACTGTTCCGGTAATTCCCTGGAACAAATCAAAGCCACAACATTCAAAATTATGCGGGGTGGTGGGGCGGGAGGGGCGTATTCCTAAATGGGAGTGGGGGAAAAACTGGTGCGACACGTACTACTCTATTCGCGTGGCACGTTGTATTCGCTTCTAAAACCGCGAATTAGCGGGTAGTTGCGCGTGCGTTTGACGTTTAATAGCGGCACATCCCCTCCCTCGCCGTTGGCCCCGATAATGACATTAAAATGTACGCCCTCGGCCGGGGTACAATTTACATAAATTATTACTGGATTACATCAACGGGAGAGACGAGTACGTTCCGAACGAGGACCATTTAAAATTAATGGAACGTACGAGTTTTCTTGAACCGCATGACACTGCGTTAATTGAAAATAAATATTTACATATACGGGCGTTTTGCGTATGGTTTGCGCCCCACTTATCGGTGTATAACATTTTTATGTTTGTATGTTCAAAATTAGGACACCACTATAATTATTGTAATTATGTCTTTGTCTTCAATCAGGTACAAAATGTTTTTCCAGTTCTGTGTCGTACTCTATCACCATTTGGAGATTTTAGACTCACTCGAGTTTCATGTGTGTGAGTCGAAACTCTCTTATCGTCATCCACGGTGTCATGTGTTGTATATTTCACCTTAATTAAATTTATATTAACTAACATGAATAATAGAAGTCAGAGATCTATTGTCCACAATTCGACGGGATATGATGCACAGTTTTTTATTAAATCGTCTCTTATTTTTTTGAAAGATGCTAGGTTGCACACATTTCAGTGTGCATGATCTCTATTCGGCGTGATCTGTGATCTGCAGTGACATTTTCTGTTTCGAAATAAGTGGTGTAACAGAAGGAGTTCATCATTTTAACTTGTAGCCCTTTTCTTGAGAGAGCACATTTTATATGGTGTGTTCTGATTTCTCTAAATGTTTTAACCATTCACCTAATTGTTAAATAATTAAGACCTATTAAATTGGGCACAAAAAAGCACTTCTTCCATCTGGTAGCAAAGTCCATTTTTCATCTTTTCGTAATGAATTTGTTAAATATTGACCTAAAATAACTTAATCAAACGTCATAAAGTAACACAAATTAATCAGAAAATCTAAGTAGCGCGTTAATTTTGAACAGGAGTAATGTTAATTTTCAAAACTTTTTATTTTATTTACTTAACTAAGAAGTCTTATTTATATTTTATATGTTTATTTTTTTAGATACCACGGAAGACGTACGAAAGTAATATGAAGTCGAGTTTCCAAATCGCGTGAAATGTTATTTGTTGCACCAGCTTCTCCACTTTATGCGATAGACGTTTAATACTGTGACGTTCACTTTAAAAACGACGTGTTATATATAAAGTTTGCGCAGTTGGGTATAATTGAAAATTTTGTGCCACCCGAAAGTGTTCAGAAATCTTTTTCTACATTAACATTTCTGTGAAAAACAACATTTGTCTTATTCATTTCCTTTAAAACGGCAGACATCTTAAAACTTTGTTCTTAAAAGAAACCAGATGCTAAAACCGCTTCATTTTCTGTAAAAATTTAAATTTTTTGCCGGTGTCGGTTTGAGAGTAAACGCCTCAATATGAAAATCAACAACCTTTAGCTTTCCGTTCGTCGAAGTTTTAGCTCTTTTTGCGGCGCGATCAAAAAATTAATTACTAAAAAAATATATAAAAAAAACCAAAGCAGTAAAAACCTCGGTTTCATGCAGACTCATCAAAGTGCCACATCTTCAAAAATAAAAGCATGATGGAGCCCAAAAAAAAACGGTTAAAATGTCGTGGTAAAGCTTTAAAAAATCGATAACCTGACGTGAAAATTCGTGACCCGCGGTCAACTCACTTGGGAAACCTAATGTTGGGGTACAGGGTGCCGTTTAACACGCAGCGCTGTCTCAGCACGCCCTGCCATAGCTGCACGCCCACTATACCGAAGATGAAAAATACGAAGAAGCACAGAAGAAGAACGTTGCCCAACATCGGCAGGGTATCCAGGAGCAACATTACCAAAATCCTCATACCTGTAAAGACAAATTACATATTATTTCGGTTTAACAAATTTTTATACAGTCAATAAAAAACCCTGTATAGTCGTTTTTTATTATTATTTTTTTTATTGTATGAGTGAAGCTGTGTTGTTCGAAGAAGGCCTTTTAAAGGTCTAAGGATCTCTCAATAATTTTATATTATTAATGGGTAGATTTTTGAAAAAACTGTGCATCATATCCCGTCGAATTGTGGACCACTGATCTCTGAGTCCTATTATTAATGTTGCTGTCATTAATAGTACGATTATAAGAATATATGACAAACGTATGATTCTGCGTGCGAGAAATACAATGAAGTCGAAAACACAAAACTCGAATAATTCTTTTTTGAAGCTTGAATATGTTCAAAGGAGCAGTGCGTTCATCTCAAAGGGGCATTGCGTAAAATACCTTTGAAAGAAATGAAACAAAATAGGACGTTTTTAATTTATCCCTTATTACAAATTAGAAAAATTGCACTGGACACACTGGACAAATTTTCGGTGTGACTTAACGAACAAAATTCGCCGTTAATCGTAAATATATTACCTACAGCCAATCTGGATTCGGTGGATATTATCAAAGTTTTAGTCTTGTCTTTAAAAGCATTCTATAGGTATTATATATTTAGTTAACCAGTGATCTGACAAGGATGTAAGGTTAAATTGAAACTATAATCAGCAAAATTGATATTATCTGCAAATATACCATTTTTCGTTGAGGCATATATGACGGTAAGCCATTGATATAAGTCAAAATACAGCAGGGCTAATAATGACTCGTGTGGTATGCAATATGTGATAATACCCATTTCTTACAAGGAGTCATTATGAGAAACACGTTGGTGTCTGAATTTTAAGTATCTGCACGACAGAGGCCCCAAATGCGTGCTCTAGGACGTTCTTAGTGCTTTGGATGCTACCACCCCTAAAATCAAATTTAGTGTCACTTAGTGTTTCCAAAGTATTTAAAAAAAATTGCGACAGTCTTGTCAATTGAAGAACAATACTTGTATAGTACGAGGTTAGCGCCAAAATTTTCCGGGCAGACATAGATGCAGCCCAGTATCACGTTAAAACTTTGTTTTCTTTGAAATATATATCTTAGTAGGCTGCGAAAAGAAAATTGAAGTCTTGCGTCAAATAGTTTTTTATTAACAGCATTTTAAACAAGACATGTTCGAAAAAATGTCGCAAATAACGCAATTTGAGTATAGAGCAGTCGTAAAGTTTTTGACAAAAGAAGGGTTAGCACCTAAAATTTTTAAAGAAAGGCTGGATGATGTGTACGACCAAAGTTCTCCTTCGTATTCTGTAGTGAAAGAATGAGCAAAACGTTTTCGAATGGGTCAGGAGTCCCTTGAAGATGATTCAAGAACTGGTCGACCAGTGGAGGTCACAACGGAAGGTATTGTTGCGATTGTGGAAGAGGTGGTGTTGAGTGATCGACGTTTAAAGGTCAATTAAATCTCAGAAATTACTAAGCTTTCTGATACAAGTGTTCGTCGAATCATGCATGATCATTTAGGTATGCATAAGGTTAGTGCAGGATGGGTTCCTAAAAACCTTTAGGCTATTCAAAAACAACGCCGTGTCGAGTGTGCGCGGTCTTTTTTGGAACTCTGTGCTTCGGAACCGAAGCCTGTGATAGAAACTATTGTGACGGAAGATAAAACTATGGCTCTCTATTATGAGCCTCTATCGAAAAAAGAATCAATGGAGTGGCGTCGTAAGGGTGAAGAACCTCCAAGAAAATTCAGAGTCTGCCAGTCAACAAAGAAGGTCATGGCCACGATCTTTTGGGATTGTGAAGGAATTCTTTTGATAGATTTTAAAGAAACTAATACCACTATCAATGGTAAATATTACGCAACATTATTACATAAATTACGAGACTGCATATGTGTAAAATTTCGAGGGAAACTGACCAGAGGTGTGCGTCTTTTGCACGATAAAGCATCTGTCCATACTGCTGATGTTGTACAAGCTGCCATTTTAGAGTGTGGGTTCCAACAGATAGATCATCCTCCCTATAGTCCAGATATGGACCCAGCGACTTTAATTTGTTTGAATATTTGAAAAAGGACTTACGTGGACGGCGGTTTAACGACGAAGTTGAGTTAAAAGAGGCCGTTTTAGCTCATTTTGCAGACAAACCAAAAGAATATTTTTTTAAAGGGATTGAGTTGTTAATAATGTGATGTAATAAGTGTATTGAAGTTAAGGGGGATTATATTGAAAGATAATAAAAAAATGTTACTCTACTTTGTTTCTTTCATATTCAGGCCCGGATATTTTGGCGCTGCCCTCGTAGTATAGTAAAAACTATTACATAATATATTGAGCTACAGAAGTTAAAAATTAATGAGCAACTGGCGACAATGATCTTTTCGTAGAGGTACGCCAGTCATCATGTTGACTTCTTAGAGCTTAACTAAAACTGTTTCAGTTAATCCCCGCCAATCATCCTGTTGGCTTCATTAAAGCTTAACTGAAACGTCAGTTTCTGGAAGTTGTTTTGAAAAATATTGTTAAATGTTATGAGAAAACGGATTAACTGTGTGAAGATCACTGAAACTGTTCGATCCATCAATAACAGAAAAATGAGGAATCCAGAAAATTCGTAAAGATCTGGGCATATTTTGTGAAAATACGTAAAAGTGCAGCATCTAAACTGAAACCTGTGGGATTGACGAACTGTCGGGGCCATGCTGGTTGTTGAACGCCCCTGGCTCTTATGGGTTGGTTTGAAAGGACAGGCGTAACTGGTTAAAAACGAAATTTGAAATGACCAGGCATGCAGGCATATTGAATGGCAATTCTAAACATTTTTTTTTTCATTGTCGCTTCAAAAGTTAATGTATTACCGACATAGGAAATGGGTTGTTGTTTTAATAAGATACTTTTGACAATTCAAAATTAACTCTATTCTCTCGTTTCAATCCTATCTTTCAGCAGTAAAAAAATATTTATCCAAAAAGGTGTCATCTAAATGAAGATAGGAAGTTTTGTTCTGATCGCGCAGATGTTTTTAATTCCAAAACCTCCCTTTATAATATGAAACGTTCATTGTTGGAGTGTGAAATAAAGTCATGAGAAAAACCTTTCGACATTTTACCGCCGTTCTTTGCTTAATTTATATTTCGACGCCGTCTCTGTGTATATCCATCGGAACGCCTCAATAGACCCGAAGAGGCCCGGGCAAACTTCTTAAGTGTCGGGCGCATAATTGAAAGGACGTCTTCACTTTTATTAAAAACTTCTCGAGAATCTCGAACATTTCGAAATTAAATTCGCGGCGCTCATCGCCCTTCGATCCATTTTTCTCTTGTTGCGTTTTGTTCGTTTTAATTTGCTTCGTTGGCCGTCCGGAATGTTCTCGTCGACGCATGGTGGGTTATTAACGATATACAACCCATCGATAGTCAAATAATCAAACGCGTCTTGGGTTATAGAAATACTCACAAAATAGCAAGTGGAAACAATATTTGATTACTCTGCGTCATTGAGCATTTGTTTAATTGGTTTATTTGATTATAGTCCTACGCAAAGGATACGCTTAGTGAAATCAATTCTGTCAATCATTTATAATCGAGATGGTGCGCTGTGGGCTAAATGCTGATGCTAGCAATAAAAATTAACTTCAATTTTCAAATATGTCTTATGTCAGTTTATTTTCCTTTTTAAGACATTAAATATATGCTAAAACTTGCAAATATGTTTAATTAATATTTCTTTCGATTTTATATACAGAGAATTCTAAATTTACAATATATGATGTATAGAGTTACCATTTTGACACCCACCTACAGCTGTAATCATAGGTTTTAGAAAAAAAAAGTTGTGGGGGTTTTCGTCTACCAAAATTAATTTAACTAATAATAAAAATTAATATCACTTTTTAAACAAAAGTTATTCCCAATATGTTTTGTTGTTAACAGAACACCTTAAATAATACATATATTACATGGAAACTGAACATTTTCGAGAAGTTTTGTTCACGGTCGCATTGACTTTAATTTTAATTATTTATGACACTTTTTTATAACTTTTACATTCCTATTTAAGTTTTATTACTTTATATTATTTTATGTTTTAAAAGTTGTTTTCTTTTGGTATAAAAAAGTTTACTGGCCTTTGCGAGACCTTTAAATATTACAGAGCATATGAAAACAGATCACTGCAGTTCATTTTGATAAAGCGTTTTACATATGAAAATTAAAAAGGGAGAAATTTATCAATATTTGAAACACGACATATCAACGGCATACAAACCTGATCATACCATCGGAGCTATAAAAAGAAACCCAAAACAAAAAATTACTCTGGAAAACTAAGGAGTATACAGTGAAGCATGCGGATCCTGCAGCCTGACGTATGCGGGACAGACCAACAGAAGGATTTCAGCCAGGCTCGAGGAACATCGTTTAGCCATAAGAAACAAACAAACAAATAGCTAATATTCCTGATTTTAGGACTAGGATTATACGAGAGGCCATCGAGATAGAAAAGTCCGGACACCTGAATATGAGAGACGACGCTCTGCATTTATCCAATACGTGGAAAACGATAATCAAACAGCAGAGCGATACGCAGCAGCCAACGGGGACATCGGAACTACGATCGGACGAAATTAACAACGCGACAATTCGGGGGGCGGAGCCATCTCCGGCGCAGGGTATAAATACCGCACGCACGATATATATATATATATATATATATATATATATATATATATATGTATATATATATATATATATATATATATATATATATATATATATATATATATATATATATATATATATATATATATATATATATATATATATATATATATATATATATATATATATATATATATATATATATATATATATATATATATATATATATATATATATATATATATATATATATATATGAGTGTTCGAAGTGTTTTCGGAGCGCGAGCATTGAAGATGCCAAGTGAGATTTTGGCGAAACGTCTGCAGGATTCCAGTCGGATGCAAGATTTGCAGGATTCCAGTCGGATGCAGGATTCCAGTCGGAGTTCAACGAGCGAACGGATGATATCCCGGAATATAGTGTCATCATATATATATATATATATATATATATATATATATATATATATATATATATATATATATATATATATATATATATATATATATATAAAAGTAAGAGACTAACATCAAATGAAACTACCGAGTGTTTTTTTCGACGCGTTCTACAAAGTTTGTTATAAATTTGAAATATATATATATATATATATATATATATATATATATATATATATATATATATATATATATATATATATATATATATATATATATAAAAGTGACTAACATCAAATGAAACTACCGAGTGTTTTTTTCGACGCGTTCTACAAAGTTTGTTATAAATTTGAAATATGTGCAATCATAATGTATTTTGATTTTTGATTTTTGATTTTGTCGTAGTTTTCTAGCGCCCCTCGTTAATTAGAATTTTGTTTAACTATTGGCAAATAAAAGTAAAAAGTGGCAACATATAACTAAATAATGATTTTTAAGTTATTTGTACATTGCGTCTAAAGTGCGACGTTTAGCACTCCAATTAATTTTGACAAATGGCATTGTCGGTAACCACAGGAGCCAGAATACACAAGCAGAAGTCTTACAAAATTAAAATGACTTGATTGGTGGTACGCTTAATATTGATTTCTAATTAGATTCACCTAACACAAATTATTGCGGGATGCCTTCCGTTCGTTTGTTAAAATTTAAACACCGCTTTCAACCAACAAACAAACAAAAAAACCATGTAGTCACTTTCTTATCCATCTGGAACTAGTTTCAGATCGCTGAGAATAAATTCAATGATTTTATTAGTCAAAAGTTATTACAATATTTAATACTAATTAAGATAAGTTAATAAAAATGACTAGTTTTTATTTGAAAAAAAAAAGTAAAATTTCTTACACATATTCTCTTTTATTCAGGAAATTACTTAAAGTATGATGATAAATAAAATCTTAGTCGGGCATACATTGGGAAATATACATTAGACATTTATTTCTAAATTCGGAAGAGAAAGAAAAAAGTTATAAAACAACATTTTGAAAAAAAAAAATAAAATTTGTGTTTACAAAAGGAGTTGATATTTTTTACTGGGATTCCCCGAATCGTATTCGAATATTCCTTGAAGATCGTCGTAGGTAAATTGGACATCACACACGAATAATAATTTATTATTAAATGCAAATTATTATTAAATAATGATAGGTGACACTTTACAAATGAAAGATGTTATTTAAAACATTTTTTGACTAGTCGATTAAGTGGCTGAAAATGTACGCCACTGACTTTAAATTAAATTCTATACTTCCCTGAGATAGAACGACTAAAACTAATACTTTTTTATCTCCTGAATTTTTGTCATATCTTACTTGGTTTACGAGATAAAAAGGAAAAACTATTTTATTGCATGTCGTACAAATATTTTTCAACATAATAATATAATTAATTAACTAATTAAATTTGTGTGCCCGGTTTAAAAATTTATGGATTTCATTGACAAAATTTAAAATTTATCAATTTAACTTTGACACTGAATTTTCCATTTTTTCAAAAGAGTTTTATTTTAATTGCGAAGAAATTATTTCTTTGCAAAAACCGCGAAGTCTTTGTAACATTCATGAAAATTCCACCCTCTACGACGGTGGAGAAAATTCGTAAAGATATCTTTCGCCATTGAGCGAAGGAAACTATGCAAAACAGGGCGAAGGTTTGTTTGACTTCCCGGTTAACGACGAGAAGGGTACGAGCGCACACAGGCTGCGATAGCTTTGATACGGTTCGACAACCCCCCGAAGCGGGTGAATTTTAACGGTCAGAAACAGAAACGTCGCGTCGCGTCGACGAAATGTTTAATTAAAACTGCTGCAGCGACTCCGCCTACAGTACGTCTCTAGACGTCGAAAAATTACGCCTTACCGTTAAAATTCGCCCGCTTCGGGGGTTGTCGAACCGTATCAAAGCTATCGCGGCTTGTGTGCGCTCATACCCTTCTCGTTGTTAACCGGGAAGTCAAACAAACCTTCGCCCTGTTTTGCATAGTTTCCGTCGCTCAATGGCGAAAGACATCTTTACGAATTTTCTACACCGTCGTAGAGGGTGGAATTTTCCTTTAAATCGTAACTGGAACTATTTTTGTATCACGGAAATATCTCCTTTCGCATTTGACATAAACTTACGCAAAAATTCCGCAGTCTCGTTCGAAAAATTCGTTATTAGAGATTTCACAGACTTCATGAATTTTACAAAGACATCGCGGTTTTGACAAAGATTTTAGGAATTGCACCAAAATCAAAACTTTTGAATTTCTTCGCAATAAAACTCTTTTGAAAAAATAGAAAATTCGTTTGTCAGTATCAATTTTAAATTTTATCAATGAAATCCATAAATTTTTAAACCGGGCACACAAATGTAATTAGTTAATTAATTATATTATTATGTTGAAAAATATTTGTACGACATTTAATATAATAGTTTTTCCTTTTTATCTCGTAAACCAAGTAAGATATGACAAAAATTCAGCAGATAAAAGTTTTAGTCGTTCTATCTCAGGGAAGTATAGAAATTAACTTAAAATCAGTGGCGTATATTTTCAGCCCCTGAATCGACTAGTCAAAAAATGTTTTAAATAACATCTTTCACTTGTATCATTATTTAATAATAATTTGCATTTAATAATAAATTATTATTCGTGTGTGATGTCCAATTTACCTATGAACGTCTTCAAGGAATATTCGAATACGATTCGGGGAATCCCAATAAAAATATCAACTCAAACACAAATTTTATATTTTTTTTCAAAATGTTGTTTTATAATTTTTTTCTTTCTCTTCCGAATTTAGAAATAAATGTCTAATGTATATTGCCCAATGTATGCCCTACTAAGATTTTATTTATCATCATACTTTAAGTAATTTCCTGAATAAAAGAGAATATGTGTAACAAATATGACTTTTTTTTTCAAATAAAAACTAGTCATTTTTATTAACTTATCTTAATTAGTATTAAATATTGTAATAACTTTTGACTAATAAAATCATTGAATTTATTCTCAGCGAACTGAAACTAGTTCCAGGTGGATAAGAAAGTGACTACATGGTTTTTTTGTTTGTTTGTTGGTTGAAAGCGGTGTTTAAATTTTAACAAACGAACGGAAGGCATCCCGCAATAATTTGTGTTAGGTGAATCTAATTAGAAATCAATATTAAGCGTACCACCAATCAAGTTATTTTAATTTTGTAAGACTTCTGCTTGTGTATTCTGGCTCCTGTGGTTACGGACAACGCCATTTGTCAAAATTAATTAGAGTGCTAAACGTCGCACTTTAGACGCAATGTACAAATAACTTAAAAATCATTATTTAGTTATATGTTGCCACTTTTTACTTTTATTTGTCTATAGTTAAACAAAATTCTAATTAACGAGGGGCGCTAGAAAACTACGACAAAATCAAAAATCAAAATACGTTATGATTGCACATATATCACCGAATCCTAAAAGATTTCAAAGATTTCAGAAAGCTGGCACATCACATTTCCATATATGCGACGTGGAAGGGTAAGGTTTAGGTTTATTTGTTTAATTCTGAAATAGAATGATTTTAATACATTTTCATTTTCGTGAGAAAATTATAGCTATGTTATTTTTATTTTATTAACTACTTACTGACATGCTATTTAAATAATATTTTGCTTATTTTAATTACCTGTCTCTAAATAACATTGTCAATGCCGAAATAACATGGGCATAATTCACGAAACTTGTTTTGGCCTTCGAATTTATAACAAACTTTGTGGAGCGCGCCGCATTTCTGCGTCGTCGTCTTGACAAAATGGCGGCGGATTTATCGTAATGCAGTCGCGAATCCAGCCGGCGCGGATGTAAAAGTTTTACGACTGTGAAAAATTAGTTCGCAATGGGCAGAAAAAGTGACCTGGTCAGCAGAACTTCTCCGATAGTTTACCCATAGAGTTTGTAGGTGTACGGATCGTAAAATTTTGTCCATTTTGAAATGAAAGTTTTAAACTGAAACATAGACACATACATTTTGTAATAAATTAATGTTAAAATTGTAATAATTTCATGGATTCGCATTTAAAAGAAATACCAACCTAGGAATTGCCCTGTCTGCAATGTAACCAGGATAAATTTATCAAGATTTTAGGAAAAAAAACACACTCGGTAGTTTCATTTGATATTAGTCTATTACTTTTATAAAAAAAATAAAAAAACTAAAACACAAGAGCCTTGTATTAATTTTGTATTTGTAATAACTTAGTGTAAACATTGTAACTTCATAAAATGTAACCAGAATACATTACATGAAGTTACAACCGGTATTTTCACTGGATATGAGAATATTATTTTTATACATTTTCTTTATTACAAAGTGTAACTTAATGAATCACACCATGAATTTCCATTTGAAAAGAATGCAACTTCAAATTTGCTCCATATACTATTAAAAATAAATAAATATTGCCTTTATTAAATCTTATCAAACATTATTATTCAAAAAATAATAGATAAGTAGGTGGTGAGATTTAGTACAATACTATTCTATCTAGCCACCAATATGTATGTATGTTAGATATAACATACTAAGACACGTAAGAACAAAACCAGATAGCAGAGCACAGCACGTCAAGTGAGAACAAAAAATGACAATTCAAACCAATGCAAGGCACAGCTTCTAACTAAGTAAAAAAATCATACACTATTTGTACTCTAGCTGTAATCGGGCTATTTAATCTGGTCAGGTAGAGAGTTATAAATTATTACTACATTGTAGGTAAATGAACACTGAAAACTAAGACTAAAGACTTTTATTCTCTGTAATGGAGGCCCCCAGAGATAAGATGATGAGGTGAGTTCATTACGCAGTCTTAATCTGACATCTCTACTGAGGTAGTCATGGTGCATATATAGCAACTTTTATTTAAAATAACATTATTGCAACAGCACCACCACATGGTTTCGGTGTCTTAAGCTGGTATCAGACAGAACCACTATTTTTTTGCGCATTCAGTGATCTGCAAAATCACATTACTCAACATAATATTTAAATTAAGAAGATACGATCCTTGCCAAATATCATAGCTGCGTTTTATGTGTATTTAAAATTAGGAATCCAATAGCCTAAAGGAGCAATAGAGTTTTGTACATCTTCAGCATATTGATGTGAACTCATCTTATTTATACAATTATCCAAGTCCTCAGTATATAGGAGGTGTGTTCAAAAACTTAGGTGGCTTTTGTAATTCGCGTTGAAGAAGTGAAATAAATGATGCTGAAAAATCATGGAATTACTATTAGAGAAGTGGCTGAAGATGTCTATTGCCGCGTGTCGTGCAATTTTTTTTAAGGTTTGGGTATGAAACGTGTAGCTGCAAAATTTGCTCCGAAACTGCTCAATTTTGAACAGCCGCGACTTGTTCCTATTTCCAAAACTCAAGAAACCCATGAAAGGAAAGAGGTTTGGAACGATTGAGGAGTTAAGAAAACATCACTGAAGTGCTTAAGGATTGGAAAAAATGTTGGCACAAGTGTATTATATCTGCGGGATTGCGTTGAAGGGGACAACATTCATTTTGATGAATACATAAATACTTTTTGATAAAACTTAAAAGTCGCCTAACTCTTTTTATGATAAAGATAATGTGAGCACTTACGAGGGCAGCGCCAAAATTTGCCGGCCTGAATATGAAAGAAACAAAGTAGAGTAACAATATTTTATTATTTTTCAATATAATCCCCCTTAACTTCAATACACTTATTACATCTCTTTATTAACAACTCAATCCCTTTAAAAAAATATTCTTTTGGTTTGTCTGCAAGATGAGCTAAAACAGTCTCTTTTAACTCAACTTCGTCGTTAAACCGCCGTCCACGTAAGTCCTTTTTCAAATATCCAAACAAATAATAGTCGCTGGGGACCATATCTGGACCATAGGGAGGATGATCTATCTGTTGGAATCCGCACTCTAAAATGGCAGCTTGTGCAATACCAGCAGTTTGGACAGGTGAATTATCGTACAAAAGACGCACGCTTCTGGTCAGTTTTCCTCGACGTTTTACACGTATGCAGTCTCGCAATTTATGTAATAATGTTGCGTAATATTTACCATTGACAGTTGTATTACTTTCTTTAAAATATATGAAAATAATTCCTTCACAATCCCAAAAGATCGTGGCCATCACCTGTTTTTGTTGACTGGCAGACTCTGAATGTTCTTGGAGGTGCTTCACCCTTACGACGCCACTCCATTGATTCTTTTTTCGATAGAGGGTCATAATAGAGAACCATAGTTTCATCTCCCGTCACAATAGTTTCTATCACAGGCTTCGGTTCCGACCCACAGAGTTCCAAAAAAGACCGCGCACACTCGACACGGCGTTGTTTTTGAATAGCCGAAAGGTTTTTAGGAACCCATCTTGCACTAGCCTTATGTATACCTAAATGATCATGCAAGATTCGACGAACACTTGTATCAGAAAGCTTAGTAATTTCTGAGATTTCCTTGACCTTTAAACGTCGATCACTCAATACCACCTCTTCCACAATCGCAACAATATCTTCCGTTATGACCTCCACTGGTCGACCAGTTCTTGAATCATCTTCAAGGGACTCCTGTCCCATTCGAAAACGTTTTGCCCATTCTTTCACTACAGAATACGAAGGAGAACTTTGGCCGTACACACCATCCAGCCTTTCTTTAATAATTTTAGGTGCTAAACCTTCTTTTGTCAAAAAAATTATGACTGCTCTATATTCAATTTGCGTTATTTACGACATTTTTTGGGACACGTCTTGTTTAAAATGCTGTCAATAAAAAACTATTTGACGCATTTCATTTTTTTTTTCGTAGCCTACTAAGATATATATTTAAAAGAAGACAAAGTCTTGTGATACTGGAGCTGCATCTATGTCAGGTCGGGAAATTTTGGCGCTAACCTCGTATATGCGGAACAACATAAGTTATTATCTTAAGGGCTGGTGAATTAATGAAAAGACAGTTCACATATTAAATCATAAATTTTGTTAGAACTATATTACTGAATGGTATATTCATCCACTTTTAAGAGAAGCACATTGTTGATAAAAGTCTCACTAAATTCACTGCAGCCGCCAGCACTGGATCACAAGCTGATTGTGTTTGTTAAAAAGCGTCAAGATTGAATTATTGGAAAAATTGACCATTTGGTCGACGAGTCCATGGAGTAAATATTGTTCCAGAGAATGCTATACAAGTCACGAAGGTTGGATTTTTTGCACTTTAATATCACCCACCCATGATGGGTTATGTCCATAGAAGTAACTAGATTGCATAGAAAATGAACATCGGTTGTTGATGTTATAAGAATCCACTAGAAAATCAGTGTTATCGTATATCAAATAGTCACGGTCGGGAATAAGTTCAACTAAAGTACTCTAGAAATAAGGTCAATATCAGGTAGCTTGTATAAGCTACCTAGACACAAAGTTTTCCCCTGTATTCTAACTAGTGAAAAACTTTGTTCAAACATTGTTATAATGCACCTATATTTATACTATTTTTTATTGAACTGAGGTCGCTTTTACTTGATGAAAATCCATTTATCAAAATAAATAAGAACTAAAAGTTCAGATTTTCACGAAATTATATATTTTTACATGTAAAAAACTATTTTTTATGTAAAACTACCTCGAGGAGGGGCAATGCTGTAACAAGGTATATTAACCTAATTATCAGGTAATAGATCTTTCAGGCGATCAGATTCAAAGATTCTCGTTAATCACATGTTCAGAACACAGATGTTAAAACCAGATCAAAGTGAACGCCATTGCAATGACTGAAATTTACAAACCTAATATTACGTTCTGTCTAAAGTCCGTTCGTGACCCCACATTGGTAGGGAGCAAAGAAACTCCTTTAAATGTTTACGCGGCGCACACTCTAATTCGAGGCTCTACGAACCAGCGGAATAAAAAGTAATTACAGTCAGCCGAAACTAGACGGGTGGCATTTGCAGCGTTTTCGATCAGCGACCGCCACCGACTCGGGCGAAGAATTTTAAGTCCACGGATAATTACAATTACAGATAATTGCGAGATTTTCTTTTTATCTACAAAGAGTCTTAAAATCACTGCACCCCACTGTAGGACAGGGCGCTGCATTAAAATGTTTCTATCTATAAGTTCATTTAAATCTATTTTTAATTTAATTTATTATTAAGCTAATCGGTAATTTTACACTTTAAAATCCAATTGTACACTAAAATGGACGTACTAGTGCTGCCATCTATGCAAAAACTGGACTAAGATATACGCTACCGTCCACATTCTACGAACACCTGTGCGAAGTAAATATGAGTGTATTTATGATTTTGTGGTAAAAATAAAGAAAAACTTTTAACAAGTGGTGGGATCTTTAGGCTCGCTGCCTATGTACCATTCATGTTATTTATTACCTGTTTGCATGTGCTACAACTGAAAAAATATCGTGTACAGTTAAATGGACATTGCTCCTTGATGCATGTTTTGTACAACTTTAAATTAATGTTTTTTTTTTTATTTTAAGCAATTTTTGGTGACAAAAAGTAACTTAGTTTCGGAGAAGATGATGAAATAATATTGGCTTGTTTGGAAGATTCTGACATTGTGAGAGCCGAAGACGATGGCGACGATTTTGAATGTGATATCGCTGAGAATCTTGTCAACAGCAATGAAAATTCAGAGGAATTATCCTTTGAAGAAAATAATGTGGTTGAAGATGACGTTGAAATGGAAGTCGATGAAAACGCTGACCGGGATCTTTTAGATAATTCATCTGATTCAGACTGTTCTGAGGTGTCGCTGGAGGTGGAAAAAAACGGATAGGTTTCAAGTTTACGCAAAGCAAATTAAAATGTATTGGGCTGCCCTTACCAGGGGAAAAATTATGGAAAGTAAGACCACTCATAATCGAAGATTTGGAAATAGATGAAAACACAACCGTAAAAGCAACAGACAAATTTAAATACTTAGGGTGTATAATAACAAAAGATGGATCAACAGAAGAAGAAATCAAATCTAGACTAGGTCAGGGTAGAACATGTATAAAACAACTGAACTCCATTATATGGAACAAGAAATTAACAAAGAAAACAAAAACAACAATATTTAAGACAATAGTAGAAAGTATAATTACATACGGAGCAGAAACCTGGCTATTGAACAAAAAGAGCAGATCTAAAGCAACCGCCGTAGAAATGGAATATTGGAGAAGGTGTTGCCAACGAACACGCATGGATAGAATACGTAACGCAGAAATCAAGAGGCAAATGAATGTAGAAAAAGACTTATTAACTACAATAGCAGAAAAACAGCTTAAATGGTATGGTCATGTCAGACGATAGACGGTGGATAAAGAAAATCACAGAGTGGAGCCCTATGGGACGTAGAAAGAGAGGAAGACGCAGAAGATCGTGGAGGGATGAAATAGATGAAGCCATGGAGGAAAGGGGGTTGGAAGACGGAGATTGGAATGACAAAGATGAATGGAGAGTCTGGTTGAGAGAGGGAAAACGGCCCGAGCTGTAACAAACCCCATATATATATATATATAAGACCACTCATCAACAAAATAAAAGATTGTTCAAAGAAACTTCCACAGGCTACTGTAGTCCTTTTTACATATCTTCTGGATTCCTCCTGCGTCGGTTTTTGTTGAGTCGGACTGTTGGCTTCTGTCCGTCTGTCTGTTGACAGTTTCAATCAAGCTCTGAAGAAGCCAAAAGGATGATTTGCGAAACGGTAGCAAGTTCGGCTTTATAAAAACCGACGCAGGGGGAATTCAGAAGGTTTGTAAAAAAAAAGATTTCTGTTTATCCTTAGAAAGTCATCCCATAGCAGCTATAGATGAGCAATTGATTCCTGTTACGGGTGTGTGTAAAGTTAAGCAGTTTGTCAGAAGCAAACCCAACCTAAAAAATTTTGTTTGTGCGACACCAGAAGGATTAGTCTTCAATTTTGAATTTTACCAAGGAAAAGGAATATTACTTCAACGCTTGTAACGTAGACTTGGGAGTAGCACCTAGTGCTGCAATCCGTTTGTCCAATTCTCTGGGAGCAGGTTCTCATGTGTTTAGTGATGGCATTTTTACAACAATTCCGCTTTTAGAGTATCTTTTGAGAGAAAAAAAGTGCACAGGAACACATTTGACAGCGGAGAAAGTAATAAAGAAGTTTTCTGGAGGTTTTACAGAACAAACAGTTAGGAATGATGGTCATATCAACGTCGTTCAATGGTTTGATCAAAAACCAGTTTTAATATCTTCCATTCCACAGCATTAGAAGCGCAACCTGTAGATAGCTATAAACGATGGTGTAAAAAAAAGTTCTGAGTACATTCAAGTTACTTACAACGACTGCGTGGGAGGCATTGACCTCATAGGACAGGATGATAAGCTACTACAGGATGTCTGCTGGACTAAAAAATGGACTGTAAAAACCATTTTTCGTTCCCATTTATGATTTAGCAATAGCTAACTCGTGAGTTTTCTATAGTCAAGACCGGAAAAATTTAGGCAACATGCAAAAGGATATTTTCAATTTTCTTTAATTTAAACTGGAAATTGCAGACTATAAAAAGATAGCCCAAGTTCTGACGCCGAAACTCTCAGCTTCGCAAGATTAAAAACAAGAAACAATCTGGCGAGGTATGATACACCAGGATCGAGTTCAACTCTCTCTGACTGCCCTTGAATCACTGGCATAGTTTTTTTTCAGTAGAGCCTTCTTTCTTCGTTAGGCGACAATTTACATGAAAAATACTTACTTGGAATCCTGTTGATCGCCCGTAGTGGCCTCAGTACCCTGATGGTCCTAACAGCCGACAGGTTGATATTGTTGAAGTTGGGCAGACCGTATTCAACCGCACCTGCGACCACTATGAACAGGTCCAGCCTGTTCCAGGAGTCGGCCAGATACGAGCCTTTGCCGTAAACACCCATCGCGATCATTTTAATGGTCATCTCCAGCGAGAAGAAAGCGAAAATGAACTCGTCGAACCTCTGGAAACGACGCGCGAGTATCTGGATTAGTAACTTCATTGCTCGCGATCGTTGCGTCAAATTTATAACCTCTCGTGTACGAGGGCTGCCTTTTATATTTCAAGATCTTTTTAAACTAACGCCATCTGGCGACTAACGATTTTATAGGAAAGTTTGACATTTTGAGGTTAGGTTTGCTCAGTTAGGTTTTGGCGAAAGAGTATTGTTTGTGTTTTTTGTGATATATTAAAAAAATTGGATCGGTGAAAAATGGAACTTAATCGGGAGCATTTTCGTGCCATAATTTTTTACAAATTTAGACGGACTAACTCAACAACAATGCGTCGATGAACTTAATTCGACTTTTGGAGCTGAAGCACCATCTAGGACTACTATTTATCATTGGTTTTCGGACTTCAGTCGTGGTCGTAGTTTTCTTAAGCATGAATTTCGTGAAGGTCGTCCAAAATAGGTGGTTGTCCAAGAAAACATTGATGCAGTGCGGAAACTGATTTTGCAGGATCGTCATGTGACTTACCATGAGATTGATGTATCTTCGGGCATTAGTGGCATCAGCATACATATAATTTTCCATGAACTAAATGCTAAAAAAATTTGTTCGCGTTGCGTTCCACACAATTTGACAACAGCTCAAAAAAAGGCTTCTGTTGATTGGTCGAAGGAAATGCTAAAAACATACGATCGCGGTGCTTCCAAACACGTCTATGAATCATGGCTCTATGCATATGAACCTGAAAGTAAGCAGCAGTCGACGGCGTGGGTCTTTCAGGATAACCGGCTACGTTGCAACTGTTTCTTTGGCGAAAGATAAAATAGTCAATTCTGAATAGTACACAACCATTTGTTTGCCGAAAGTCTTCGAAAAAATTAGAAAAACCGACCGCCGAAGACGAATCACTCTCCACGACGACAATGCTAGCTCTCACCGATCAATACAAACAAATAACTTTTTGAGCATTAAAAACGTTAATTTGATAAGCTCTCCAAAATACAGTCCAGATTTAACACCTAATGACTTCTTTTGATAGATAGATAGATAGATTTATTTAGCCATTTTTTACATAAAAAGTCTTTACAGCAAATGGCGCGTCAGTAGTACAAAAGAAAAAAGAAAGATAAACGCTGACAACTTGTGGTTGTGGATAAATAAATCGTATAAACAATAGAAAAATTCCATGCGTGAAAGCAATATGACAAAATATACAATAGACATACACTACAAAAGTACAATACATAAATTATAAAGTGTAAAAACGATGGAATCTAAAACTTAACAGAAATCGTAAATATCGATAGGTAGATAATAAAACATATGTTGATCTAAAATTCGTATTTGGCCGAAATGGTGTATTCTGTAATTGAGTAAAAAACATGTCCCAGAAGAATTTCTCTGGAGAATTTAAACTGTGACAAGTCTCTGATATGTTGAGGAAGAACATTGTACAAGTCGGTGCGAGGCTTATTCCTTGCCGAGGTCGTCATTCTGGAATAGTATGGTACGATGATATGTCTTTCAAAAGCATGTATACTTTTATGGACGTGGGTCAGCGCAAGGTAAATGAACAGACTAAGAAGTGTCATGATTTATAGCCTCTTGAAGATATTGCGACAATGTGCCAGAGGTGTTGATCCGTGAATTGTCCGTATAGCTTTCTTTTTGCCCATACATTAAGAATAAATTACGTGGGCAACGATTTTTGACACCAGAAGAAGCGATTGGTGCGTTTAAAAAGCATGTTTTGGAGGTGCCCGACTCGATGTGGGAAAAGTGCTTTAACGGTGAATATTTTGAGCAACAATAAAGACATATTTGTTGGTAGCTTATAGTTTTTTATTACAAATTTCGAAACATAAAAGGTAGCCCTTGTAAATGTAAAGAAAACGCTTGTCGTATTACGTTAGTAACATAAACCGCGGAGCCGATTTCGCTTTGTTTTCTTTCCTTCTTATCGGCCGACTGCGACGTCTCTAAATGGTTTATGTTTCAGACTGACGTTTAAGACTTAAATTTTATATATCGAGTACATAAATAATCGCCGCTATATAACAACTTTTTTCGACGTTTACTTTGAATAAATTGCTAATGAAAATGAAACTATAAAAGTGCCTTCCTGGAGCTTATCGTCATGGCAAAAGAATTACGAAGAATGGAACAAAATATGTTACGAAGAGGAAATCTACTCCGAGATTGCTTTTGAGAGAAGAAAGAAATTTGATTCGAAATGTTTGAATATTTTGGGAGTTTCATATGAGAAAATATCACCTGAAAACCAAGGCAATAAAAAGGCTGTAGTGTAGTTTAATGTGTAGATTTAATGTTAGATCCTTATTTGTATACAAGGTGTGCCAATAAAGCATACCATATAAGTGTTATTATTATTATTATTATTTTTTAATTTTTGATTTCAAAAATATATAAATAGAGTATGGTTTACATTAACGCAATGTCTTTTGTTAAATTAGGTGACGGTTGAATATTATTATTGTTCAAAAGTCGATAAGAGAATAATATTTTCACTTGACAGAATATTGTGGTTATATATAAAAGACATATTATATAAAAACAAAAAAAAACAAATATGTAAACACCGATTTATTGATTAGGAATGTTGCGGTAAATGTTGAAAATGTTCATTTTCCTAAAAAACACTGCCTTCTTTTGCCTTCTGTCTAAAGCTTTAAATATCCAGTCAGGATGCAAATCTTTAATATAATTTATTTCGCTTCTAATTGGTTCTTTAATAAGTTTTGTTTTTTAAATATCCGTCCTCCCAACCAAAATTATCTGGAATATGAAAATCCTGGCTATAGGCTGGCCAAAATATTGTGCCGCATCGCTGAACCCACGTTATGTATGTACCTTTTTTAAATATTCTATATGACAAAGGGCGCCATTCTGTTGCCATATATTTTCCATTGGTGACGGTTTCTAAAAACCTTCCTTTCTTTCTTTCCTCAAAACCCTGAAATAGAGTTATAGTCGAGTTAGAAAAAATAAGGTTCGATGTCCAAAATATTGAACTTTGAAATATTTTTCCGGATTTTCTACTGGCTAGTATTTCTATCTATTGAGCATCCATGCTATGGAGAATCTCGATTCGGCAGTCTAGTCTGTAGTAAATTAAAAAGGGTGGAATTTAATTTATTTCGCTAAGCAAGTTGTTTAACAAACCTACCTAAGTAGTATTAAAAAGATATGTAATTCTTCATTAGGATTTATAACGAAGCTTAATTTTTCAAAGTTTTGTATGTTTAAAATGTTGTATATTGAATATTATTAAATATATATTATATTATTGAATATTACTTTGGATCGTATGGATGTATTTCCTTATATTCGCATCTGGTCCTAATGTTCTTCAAGTGAAAACATTTATTATTCTTTCATCGAATTTTTAAAATAGTAATATTTAAGATATGCCACAACTGTTATAATTAAAGAAACCACATGTTGGCTTAGCGCCATGATGCTGCGTGGCCAACTAAGTGTAGAAAATAACCATAAAATGAATTCAACATAAAAAGGCCTTTCATTTTTTGAAATAATATACCATGGTTTTTTTGCATACCTTGTATATAAATAGACATGCAATATGGAAAAAAAAATTATAACGGATCACAAAGGAGATTGATTACTTTCCGAATTTAATATTGTAAAATACCTACTGGAATCAATCTCATAATTAAATGTCGTGGCACTTGCTAGTTATAAAATTTTACGTACTTCATACTAACAAATGTAAATAGAAGAAAATTTGAAATGATATAATTGTTAAAAGCACTGCATAAGGGAGACGCGTCTCGACGAAAACAAAAGGGATTTCGCAATATCCATTAGAGGCGATTACCGAAAAGTCTCATTAACTTAAACGACACTCTTTGGCTGCTTCTACTCGACACGAACGGCAATTAAAATTTTGCACAGTCTAAAATGTCAACCAACCTGCAATATCCTGCACCTGTTGGTAACACACGGGTCCTTATCCACGCACGGTTGATACATCCCCAGGGTGATGCAGTTCAACAGGATGACCATCATCGATACCCTTTCGAACCACGTGATGTCTAGTTAAGGAAAATATTTTGTGCGGGTTGCGACAGTGAACAAAATAAACCATTTCACGATCCAAATACCGGTTGTCCAATTAAAAAACATTTTTGGTAGTTGCTTCAACACAAGACGGTATCCAGGGAATGTTTAGATAAATCCAGGTCGTTTCTTATCCTACTTTTGTAATAGTTCAAGTGCTTAATGTAGTCGTTTGTGAGACTGTTAGGTATAGCTTAGAGTGCGGTTATCCTGACATGCTCCAGAAATTAAATTTAAAATTAGATAATATTTAGCATTTTTGTTGTCAGAGTGAAAATGAAGTGAAGTTAGTTTAGCAAGTTTGGAATATTTAGTGGACACGCGAAGCAGATATGAATTTTTTGAGACAATTGCAGGAGTTTCCCTTATGTCAAATGTGCATAAATTGTATTTTTTTATACGTGGCGTGTTCAAAAAGTAAAGTGACTTTTGTAACTGATCTTCGATATTTTTTATTTGTTATGTTGGTTCACATGTCCCTTAGATATGTTCACAGTTTCAGCCACTTTACACGTTTATTGTTTTTTGCCAGACCGAAGCGTTAGAGGTGTTTTGTGTGCTTTTCTGCCGTAAAAAAAATGGAACAAAGAATTTGCCTAAATGTTCGTGTGAAAAAAGGAATACAGTGCTGCAAATCACTTGAATCAATCCACTTTGAGCAAAAAAATGTTTTTCTATTCCCGTTTGTAAAATATCTAATTACCCACCGATCTAGCGTGCGGGAAGCGTCACTTTACCACGTTAGTTCCGTTTTCCACGAATCCAAGCCACTTCGGACATTTCCGGGATTTTAACGCACGGATTTGGCAGCAATCGTGTGTCTTCGGAGATATTTCCCACGCTTTGAATTTTGACGTTTGTCAATTCTGACAGTCATGTCAGTGAATGTATTCGTGTTTTGCGAAAATGTACAAAAACTAACGGTCGTAGAAACAGTATAGTATGCAACACGTTCAGTAAACTTGTGTCAAATAAACTCGGGAGTTAAATGCGGTTTACCGCACTTGTTTGCATAATATACTATTGTAAGTGGTACAAGCTATTTCAAGATGGCCAAGGACACGTCGATGACGTACCTCGCTCTGGACGCCCCAGCACATCAGTTACTAATGAAACCGTTCAAGAAGTGAAACAAATGGAGTTGAAAAATCGTGGAATCACTAATAGAGGAGTGCAAAATTAGTTTCGAAACTACTTATTTTGAACAAAATGATCGTCGAATGAGCATTGCTCAA
Organism: Cylas formicarius; assembly: GCF_029955315.1. Lineage (NCBI taxonomy): Eukaryota > Metazoa > Arthropoda > Insecta > Coleoptera > Brentidae > Cylas > Cylas formicarius. Next base: position 24,849,048 of record NW_026844326.1, on the reverse strand, counting down.
GAGTTGGTAAACGACTTTAATTATGATCCTGATATAGAAACCAAAGTACAGTTCAATGGAAGAACCTAGAATCTACAAGACCAAAAAAGCAAGTCAGGTCCGATCAAATGTCAGGATTTTGCTTACTGTTTTCTTTGATTGTTGTGGCGTAGTACATCGAGAGTTTTTACCACGAAGAAAATGTCGGGAATGGTGGGAAAACTATTCGTGGATTTTGCACCGGTAATGCACCAGTGTTTAATTTTTTGGACAAAAACAAAACCGGAATCATGCCTCAGCCACCATATTTACCGGATATGGTGCCCGCGATCTTTTCCAGTTCCCAAAACTTAAGAAACCCGTGAAAGGAAGGATGTTGGGAGCGATTGAAGAGATAGAGAAAAAATCGCTGGAAGAACTCAATGCTATATCAGAAAGTGCTTCGAGGATTTGGAAAAGCGTTGGTACGAGTGTATTGTATTGTATAAACAATGATATAAAATTGCCATATAAACTGTTATAAATAAACTATATAAAAATGTTGATTATTACTTAACCTAACTTTGAAGTTTTTGGGCCTTGCTTGGAATTAAATGGAGATTGCACAAAGAACTTGTTTTATGCCACGAAACGAATGCAAAAGAGACATCTCGACCGCAGGCGAAATATTAATTTATCAAATTTCTAAAGTAAATAAAAAACATATATTTCTAAGTTGATAACCAAAGAATTTAGAGTGAGTTTCGCCACTCATCTAAAATAACATCGCATTTGAAAAATATATATTAAATAGATCCGTCTATATTTTTAAGTGTCTCAAACAAAATTTGAAAAAAACAACAACATTTGCATGGTTAAACAAAATTACATTCAAGCGCGTTTTCACAAGATTATTGGAATTTTCGATTTTTTTGATTTTCTTTTTTATTCGATATAAAACGTCCTTATCTCGTGTGCGTGTCACGTGACACGCGATCTCTATTACGTCAAAAGCCCCATTCCTTATCGGCGTAATTTATCAAATTAATAACCGTGGGCGAAATTGGCTAGAAAAAACAGGTCCCCCGAAAGTTCCATAAACATTCAATTTACACGTTTACGATTGGCAATATCCTTCGCGACTATAGCTGCATCGCGCGACGGAAAAATCTGAAAGGGGCGTGTCCACACTACGGACTAATTGAGACGGTTTTTATTGCGTCACACCTGTCGGTCCAGTACACGCGATTAGGTCCATTTCCGTCGCTTAATTGCCAGTCCGGCGGTTAATTTCCCCCCAGAAATTGTTTTTTCGATATGCAACGCGTTTAATATTCGCGTAAACGACTCCCTTCCCCGCCCCCTCTCGCGTCCGGGGGGACAATTAAAACCCGGACGTCGAATAAAAATGCAAACTAGGCATTTTTATACGGCTCCGCGAAAAACATTTCCTAGCGAGACAGGGGTAGTTTAAGTAGAAACGTTTCTAGGATAATTTTCTGGTTGTATTTCGAGTAAATTAATTCAAGTAAGGGGGTCCGACCGTGAAAAAACAATAGGAAAAAATGGACCCTAGGGCTAATTAGGAGATCATCAATGTAGCAGCATTGTTCAAAACACAACCAGCACCTGAAAATCCCATTGACAATAATACTTAAAAATTGATACAAATAGCTTCGTCGACTTGCAAGACCTAATGAATCGAATTAATACATGCTGCAATGAATATGGTCTAAAGATCAACCCTAACAAAACTAAATTTATGTTACCCACGAACATCGCAACATGTACTTACGAACATGTATAAGTTCAAACATGTATCACACCAAAGAAATAAAAGTGTCAGGCCTAAAAAGTTCTATACTAACTAATGCGTGTATTTTCCACCCTTCTATAGGGTATGGAAGCAAGGATCTCTAACGTTGAGGTTTACACAAGGAAAAAGAGCGAACTTGAATACCTAGGACATCTATTGAGGGGACCCCGATATAGCTTGTTGCAACTGGTTGTGCAGGGGCAGATCCGAGGTAAACGAAGTGTTGGAAGGCGGAAAATATCCTGGCTGAGAAATTTGAAATACTGGTTCGGCTGTAGCAGCACCGAGCGGCTGTCAACGATGTCCACAGTGCCATGATGATCTTCAACCTTCCATAGAAGATGCAACTCTGAGAGGAAGCCGGTTCATAAAACTTTGGATTTAAATGCACTGCCTATAGTATCTGGAAAACTTGCGCGTTACAAAAAAAGACAGAAGCAATAAAACTATGATGAAATGAAGCGAGGCGATAACATTTGATGGTGTTTGACATGATATGTTAACGGTAAAATTTAATTTAAAATCTGATATTATATATGTAATATTTGGATGATTTGGTTTACGTCGTCCCTCACGCTTGTTAATGTTCATATGTATATAGGCGGAGATTCTCCAGCCTTAGTTACTTCCCACACTTCAATCTACAGATTTCCCTATTGTGGCAATCCTCCTCGTTCATTTCTCTCTTTCTCGTGGTATCTTGGATTCCTTCTGTTCAAGATTTGCGGAGTCTCCCTCTTTTCCTATTATTTGTCGGTGTATATACTAGGAGTCTTCTTGGTCACCTATAATAACAATAATAGTTTTGTAATGTTTATTCTTGTTGTCCTATGACCTTGTATAGCTCTTTCCTAGGTACTTACACTTTTCTCTAGCCTTCAATTACATTTCTGAGTTGTACATTTGAAAGGGGTCCTCCGACTACTAGATGTTCACTTTTAGATGTGTTGAGTCCCCACTTCGAATATTCTTGCATTAGTTTTCTCGTCATATACTGAATTTCGTATTCATAATTCGCTATTACTACCTGATTGTGTGCAAACAGCAAGGTTCCCCTATTGGTATTCCCATCTCGGAACATTTTCTCATCCTTTATTATGTCAAGAGAGTTTTGGTATGTTGTATGTTTTGCGATGCTCTTGTTTGTTGAACAATTTGCCTTTTGGCACGCTCTCATATGCTTTCTCTAAGCCCATGTACATTAAATTGGTTGTCATGTTTGTTGCAATTCTCTTTTCCGCAAGGTGTTGAATTACGAGAGTATTATCCAAACAGGATAGACCGGCGCGAAATCCGGTTTGTACTCTAATGTTCCAAAACTCTATGCTACCTTTCAGGACTAGAGCTAGAGCTAGTTAACGTTGATCAATTTTTAATTATGGCTAATTAATGGTCTTGGTGTAACGAAATATTTAAGTATACATTTTAATAACAATAAGTTTTAATTCATTCTATTCCACATCTCGAAAGCACCGGGATTCCAGAAAAAAAAACCGGAGCCGCAAAGTTGCCAACTTTGTAATCTGAATATCGTCGCGGAAAGTTTAAAACTGTAGTCCGTCATTAAAATTAAACCGGTCGGCATACTCTCACCGCTCAAACCTGAGCCGAAACTTTTTAATTGGTAAAACATCGGGGCAAAATTATCATCCACTTTGTTTCAAAGTAAAACACGTCATTTTAACGACTTGCGGTTGGTAACAAAATTTTGCATTTTGAACCTCATTATTAACGTTTGTTCAATTCAATTAGTACTTCGATTTAGGACTAAGGTCATATATCTATAAGACATGCAACCCTATTTAAAAAACTTTTGGATTCCTATTGTGCCAGTCGAGTTTTCAGTTCAGTTCTGAAGAAGCCAACAGGATGATTGGCGAAACGTCAGCAAAAACCGACGCAGGAGGAATCCAGAAGTTTTGTAAATAGTATTACAGCAGCCTGTAGAAGTTTCTTTGAAAAATTAACATACAGCCCATCCAAAAACTGGTGAAACAGAAAGCAAAATTATGAAAGGAGGACCGTGTATCTCCGAACCTTTTTGGAGACAGTTCTATTATGGTAAACAATTTTGATACTATACAGGTTGTCCCAAAAGTGTCAAAACTATCAAAGTTGCACTTTTAAATGGCACCTGTGCATATCATAAATGCATGTTTGAATAATGTTTATGGCACTTAAACTTTTTTTCCAAATAATTTGAATTTTGGCAAAAGAGGTATTTAAGGTATGTAAATGAGATTTTCAGTAAAGTGTAACTATGGACTATATTTTATATTTCAATTATAGAAGGCTCACCGTCTAATACAGCGTGGCCAAAATGTATTATCGTAATCTTATAGCAACTTTAAGCGGCTATAACTTGATGAAGTTAAATGAAATACGATATTTTTTAACTTACCCTAAATGTATTTTTCCAGTGTTGTTTGTTATCCAAATAAACGTTTTATTGCATCAAGTTGTATTGTATTTAGAAAGTTTTCATTTTCTGCAACTTTATTTAACACCCACGTACAAAATTTAATTCGGTTGTCAAAATCATTTTCATAGAATTCTTGGCTCAGCTGTATTAAGGATATAGATAAGGATAGAGTCTATGTTTTTTAAGAATTTTTGAAAAATACTTGTTTGACTAACATTTACCGTAAAAACATTTTCTTCGACGACATATTTTGTTGTATTGTTTTTTGTTTTATAACGAACTCGATGACTTCGTTTAGCAAGCTTTGAGTGAATGGCGGTCTGCAAGTATAAAAATCATATCAATACTTTCATCAAATATTAATCCTACCACCATTCGAAAAGTACACTCCATGGTAAGTTAAAAAATATGGTATCAAGTTGGTGGTTATTACATTAGGATTACAAAACATAATTGAACACACATTTATTTTAATTAATTTTAATTTTGAGGCCTTTAGAACAACCTGAATTAGTATGAAAATCATTTTTCAAAGAAACTTCCACAGGCTACTGTAGTACGCTTTACAAAACTTCTGGATTCCTACTGCGTCGGTTTTTGCTGAATCGAAATTGCTGACGTTTCGCCAATCATCCTGTTGGCTTCTTCAGAGCTTGACTGAAACTGGCTCGTATTTCACTCTGGACCTGCTTATATATTGTTTGTGGTGGTGGGGGGGCGCTAATGAGTGTTATAAACACCGTCTGGGATGACTGATTCCCAAATTGGTGACAGGTAGAGACCTGAGTCGCGATTAAGATTGTTAGGTTGTTTATGGATTTCTATACTCTCGGACTTAGTAGAAGAACTGCATATGTATATGCATGCATATGCGGCAAAGAATACATTGGAGAGACCGGACGAAAAATATCAACTAGGCTCCATAAACTCATGAGGGTTATAAGCACCGTATCGGATGACTCTGATTACATGCAAGAATTTTAGTTTTATGGAATAAAATTTTATGCCCGGTTTCATGAGTGTGTTCGGCAACAGCTGATGAGTTCATTTGTCTTAGTCGTAAGGCTCTTTCGTGTTCTTTGAGCCTAGTTGATATTTTTCGTCCGATCTCTCCAATGTATTCTTTGCCGCATATGCATGGAATGCTGTAACTCCTGGCATCTCAGATGGAATTTTGTCTTTGACGGACCGCAGAGGTTGAGAGATTTTTGGACAAGTGGTAAATCTGGTTTTGACGTTATGCTTCTTTAGAACTTTTGAGATGTGATCAGTGATATTTTGAATGTAAGGAAGGACCAGTGTAGGATTGCTTTCGGCCTCATTGCTATTGGAAGGTTGTGGTGAAGTGTATTTTTTGATGGAACGCTTAATATCTTTAATGTGGAAATTATTACAGAGAAGAGCAGAGGTAAGGTGTTTTCATTCTGTTTTTAGTGACGCGGGCTGAGATAGTTTTACGACTCTGTAAACAAGAGAGTTGATAACCGATGATTTTTGGGCCGTATGGTGATGTGACCATGCATTAAGGTATCGGTCTGTGTGCGTAGGTTTTCTGTAAACACAATGACCCAATGTTGGGTCTGATTTTCTACTGATAAGAATATCTAAGAATAGCAGGTTATTATTAGCGTCCAACTCAATGGTAAAACGTATGTTAGGGTGTATCGAGTTTAAATATCTAAGAAAATCTACTAGGGTTTCTTGACCGTGGGGCCAAATAACAAAAGTATCATAAACAACCTAACAATCTTAACCGCGTCTCTCTCTCTCTCTCCCTGTCCCAATTTGGTCAAGCTCTGAAGAAGCCAACAGGATGATTGGCGAAACGTCAGCAATTGCGACTCAGCAAAAACCGACGCAGGAGGAATCCAGAAGTCTTGTAAAAAATATGAAAATCATTTTAAAAAGTAACCATAATAGGACATTATACATCCAAAATTTAATGACACTTTGTATTTATGGTTTAGCGGGCTAATGTTTTCTTCATGAGAATTTTCCTCGATCTGTAGGGAAAAATATAACTTGACTTTGTTTGCATATGACGGTCCTCGGGCCTCTTAACCAATAATTCAAAACCGAGGATCTCGGATTTCAACGTACGTAATCGATTGGGGCACAACAAGGGCCCCGCATGTACTACGATATTATTCCGTGACGTTGCCCCATTTTTGGCCGGTCGGTATCGGATTTCGAGCATAAAGGGGTCGCGATTTTCTAAGCAAAACCGCCTAGCAAACCGGGCAGGGGCGTATTTCGCATTCAAATAATATTCATGCATTTTTGAGGCGAGCGCGCGGATTACATCGGCGGGCGGGAATAATTCATTTTCGCATTTATGTAAACGGACGGTAGTTTATTTGCCAGACAAAATAAACCGCCTTTATAATTAATCGCGAATTTAGACCCCCGTCTCCCTCCCGCGAGCGAACCGCTTTTGAGCCCGCCCGTTAGAGTATTAATTTTTCATCGACCGTTTTATTTATTAGGGAGGCGAATTAACTTCGGTCTTTGATAATAATAATAATAAAAAAACGCTCGCGAAAACGTTTCCAATTTTTGAAATATGTTTCCTACGATCATCTTAAATACGCGTAGTTTTTCACAAAGCGAAATTAAAACAACGTAAATTTGTTATTATTTGGACCGTCAAGCAAATAGGAAGCAACATAAAAATTAATCAATCAACGCAATAAATGTAAAAATAATGAAGCCAATTATTTCAAAGAAATATTTGTTGAAACTTTTTGCAATATAAGGAGTTGAATGTTTTGTATTTTCAAATAACAATACCAGGCGAGTGCCACAGAATACATATACAGTGTGTCTCACTTAAGAACCATACACCCTTGTAAAATCCTTGTTTATGGTTCGATTTTGATAATTTTTTTTTTCGGATAAGCCTATGAAAAATGCACTAAAATCTTGTTTTGCTTATGGCCAACTGAGATTTTTTAACAAGAGAGAGAGAAGAATTGGGAAAGAATTCTTACTCAGGAGTACTTAGAACGCAACTATACCAATGTTTATAATGTTTCAATACAGGGTGTTTCAAATATCGTTTGTTCCCCGCTTAAGGCTGTACATCGTTGTACAATCTTTGATTACGGTTTGATTGTGGTAATTTTTTTAAAACCTTCTTAGTACATCAACCAGCAGTCATTTCCAGAAGGGCTATTATGGATTTCTTTAAGAATAAATTTGCAACGAATTCTCATTCATTACTACATAAAACCTAACTATAGTAATTCCCATGTATTTGGAATACAGGGTGCTCGTGTAGAATGTTTGTTTATTGGTCAATTTTGATAATTCATTTTTATTGAACAAATTTCACTGAAAGACACAAATGATTTTTTAAAAATTAAATATGATTAGAGAGGATTATATATGAATCAAACAGATTTTGCAACGCTGTATTTTTTTAATTAAAAAGGGATATTTAATTCTCATCTAATAATGAAAATAACACAAATATCAAAATTGATTGACGTTGGAATACTGTTTAAATAATGTGTTTTAAAAAGTCTCTTTTATCTTTATTTTTGAAATTTGTATAATTAAAATTGATAAAATCTTAAGATCACGTACAAAATAATCGTTATTTACAAAATTTAAAATATTTATTTATTAAAAAAAAAATCTGTTGTCATTTTCAATTTGAAAAAATGTGTCACTTATACGAAAAAACCGTTTCATTTCTCTTCGGTCTCAGTAAGATTTATCCAGCAAAAAAGAATTCTTAAAATTGAGCCATAAACAAACATTCTAGAGGAGTAATGCTTAAGCGAGCCTCCTGCGATATCTCGAGCACCCTGTATTCGAACTTCATGGAAAATAATATAGTTAGTTTCTATGCAGTCCTGAATAAGAATTCGTTGACATTTTATTCTTAAAAAAAAATCCCTTCTCGATACTGGACATCAAAAATTAGTCCCAGTTAGCCATGATTTCAGGTTGATGTAATAAGAAAGATAAGGTTTTAGTGCCTTTTTGAGAAATCTATCCAACCTAAAAAAATTATCAAAATCAAAACGATGTACAGCAAACGATATTTCAAACACCCTGTATTGAAACATTATAAATATTGGTATAGTTTGCTTTTAAGTACTCCTGAATAAGAATTCGTTGCCAATTTATTTTTCAAAAAAGTATAGCATTTGATTTGAAAATGTATTTTAGAATTGGCGTTTTTTGTCTGGGAATCCCGAGTCATAAGTTGGTATGCTGAGGCGCATTTGGAAATCGATCTTAAAAAAACCTCTTGTAAATGCCACATCCTCCATTAAACTGTCACAGGAGGTAAGCTAAGGTATTATTTAAAACAGAATACATAATAAACGTGAACAGGTAAGTAACGAATAGCTAGAATTCAGAAATTCCATGCGAACACATTGTATTGTACATTATTCTGGCTAGATGCCGAGAGATTCTCAAAAAAGTATACGTTTGCTTTATAGACTTCGAGACGGGTATTTGACATGTTAAACTTATTGAGAATCTACGTAACATAAATATAGACGGACAAGACAGATGTCCAATATTCCCATCCAAGTAGTGGTACTACATGGCTGTGCATTATCTCCATGCTTGTTTAGTCACACAAAGTACCAAAACCACGGGTCCTCCATTAACAAGACCAAAACTAAGTTGATGGTTATTAGTAAACAAGAAGTATCAGGTAATCAAGATTTTGAGACTGGATGGGGAGGCACCGAAAACGGTGGCTGCTGGATCAACTAGGGGCTTAACCCCGACATGTATGTACGAAAGAGAATTGGATAGCCCAGCAAACCTTTTATCAAACTACAGTCCAAGTTCCAACAAGGAATCTTATAAATAAATCGAAATGTGGACATGTGGAAGGATAATGAAAACATTATCAGATGGTCGGCGAGGAAAGGAATCTTTTAAGCACTATAAAGAAAAGAAAATGTAGTAAATGGAGGGCAAAAAATGGACATGACCAACCGAAGAACAACTTTTCCTCGCAGCACTGGACAGACATCAGTACCAAAAACTAATAACCATATCAGTGTCCAACATCAGAAGTCAACCTTGTGCCTTGGTTTTATAGTTAATTTAGAAATGTGACTCATCCCAGAAACTTGCCACAGTTATACAGCATATTAGCTGTGGTCCCGTTCAAGTCTTGTGCCGATATCAATACCGAAATCCGATGTAAAATAAACGGAAAAGCCTTATATCGAAAGTGCTTTTTTATCTACTACATCAAGCCCGCATTTCGTATGTAGGATGGATATCGTCATTTATCATTATCAAGTGGACGTTTGCGACTAATACGTTACTTGGACAAAACATTAACGTCGCATTTGAAAATAACGAAATCAATCACTTATTTATTTCGAATATATTATTGTACGGGAACAGAAGGCAAAATAGTACCCTTAAAGTTATGGCCATGATAAAAAAAGATGAACAACACCTTCGACAAACTGAACTTATATAGTATGTTTCCTTTCAAGACCATATAAACAAGTACGGTTTATTACAATCAATAAATCATAAACCTACATTTGGCCCATTTTGCCTTCATCGGAAGGTACAACGGCACCCGCATGAAGGCATAAAGCACCTCAAGACACAACATTTAATCCTTGCATGTAGAAATCTGCGTCTTCTTTTTCACTAGAAGAGGATTCTTTTTTCTCGGAAAACTTCTTAGCCTTTTTCATGGTACTCCGCCAAATAATATAACACAATACAAATAAGAGTGGCATGTATGAGCTCTTTGCATTAAAGCAAAATGCAGTAGTTACTAATTGGCCCCTATCTGCCAATGTTGATATACCAACTTGCTTTTTACCTTTTGTGCTGAATATTTTCGACAATGTCTTCGTTATATATTCCTTCTGGTGTTAGTTTATACTTATTACTGGCTTCAACTAAAAGTGAAAATCAATTGCTAACAGAAAAACGATTAAACCCTGAAGCATCGAGGTGGCCTCTTGTTTGTGAAGACTAAGATCGAGATTTCGTTTTAACAAATTTTCAAACCAATATCTACCGGCCATCCCTGTACTTGGGTCAAAGTTATGCTGAATGTTATTTCGTTCTATTAAGTCGTATGCCAAAAGATCTCAAATCATTTATTCGGTTTTTTTTTTAAATACCGTTTCGAATCTTCCGATTTTCTTCGCTGTTCTTGTATCAATATCCTGATTGTTTTCGTTGTATAGCAACGTTTTAATGTTGTTTTAGGTATATTATAATTTTCAGAAGCCTTTCTAAGTCCCATAGTCTAATTGCAAATTTAATTATTGCTTGTTTCCTTGATTCTCCGAGCCATTTCTTTTATTACTAGCCATCTGAAAATATGAAAAGGTTTAGGCAAAACCGAAAAAGAAGGCAAAATGGTCCAAGTCTATCGAAAAAATATGATATAGTTTGAAGCTAATATTTTGTCCCTAAAGACTATAATAGTATCTACAGAGATAAAAAGTACAGGCATTCAAATATTGTTTCATTTTTATATTAAATTCTGCCAAATATGACTTATCTTTTTTAAATTTGGTAGGTCACTCTTGCCGGCTTATGGCTTATGCCCGAAGTTTATTCCGTGCAGCAAAATATGATGCATATTTATTTATTTATTTATTACATGTTTGGGTCGCTTACAGTACTTAGTAAAAAAAAATAGCAACCACAATGTTAGTTCAAATAGGTGGATTTATACAAAACAAACATAAGTCGGATGTACAACATTATACAAAAAGAAGAAGATATTTAACACTCATACACTGCTAAGTTACACTATAAGTCCTAATAATGGAGTATTTGATATATCGTTTAAACTGCATCTGGGACATTAAAGAGTATATATATATATATATATATATATATATATATATATATATATATATATATATATATATATATATATATATATATATATATATATATATATATATATATATATATATATATATATATATATATATATATATATATATATATAAAAAATAGTGGGCCCAGGCGACTACCCTGAGGGATTCCAGACGTTGCATGAAACGGGTCTGACACATAATCCAGTAATCGACACAGCACTCTCTCCCTTAGAAATATATGACTGTGACCATTTCACAAGTGGGCTGCACACTCCCACCTCAGCAAGTCTCGTCAGTAACAGTTGGTGGTTAATTTTGTCAAAAGTCTTGCTGAAGTCGGTGTACCCAGCATCGATTTGGAATTGGCCGTCTATATGGTTGGATATGTAATGGGAAAAGCACAGCAAGTTTGTCTCCAAAGAACGTCTCGAGAAAAAACCGTGCTGCTCCTCAATGATAATATTTTTAACGGTAGGTAGTAAACGACTGTAAACTATTTTTTCCAACATTTTACCAAACACACATAATTTACTTATTGGCCTGTAATTTTGAACATTATTTTTTGATCCACTCTTAAGGATTGGAGTTACTTCAGCGATTTTCCAGTTTTTCGGAAAAATGCCTGTACTAAGGGATAGGTTATAAACAATATTTAGGGGTTGGACAAGGTTAGAAGCACATTTTTTTATAAATATCATAGTCATAGTCTACATCAACAGACTATAACTATTATCATTATAAAGTTGTGTACAACACTCAGATCACGCTGACAAATTTCTGGAATAGTGAAGACTATAACTTTGCATCAACTAAGCGTCGCCAGAATCAAATAAACTTTGACCTCGCGGAAAAGCACAGTCGCTCGTGGGTGTCAATGGAATTCGAATAGCTCTGGATTTCGATGAACGGACGATAACCGAACGGTAACTGCGCGTTTGTTTTGGCATTTTCCGACATAAATCACACGGCCCGATTCAAACATTAAACAGTACCGATTAAATCGTAAATTCCGGCCTTTACGGCTGGACATTCGCATTGATACGAGTCGACCGCTTCTTGAGTGATTTTTGGAAGTCTACCAAATCAATCAAGTTGGGGGCAACGCAATTGCGCGCGAGTGCGGCCCACGAAAGGAGGCCGCTTCTAATTTTGATACTTTTCTGCGGAAAAATTGGCTCAGCATTTGACAATCTACCCAATAAAATGAGTCGCAGCGCGAATAAATAAAGTATATAAGACATAAGAACAAGTAAGTGCGTGTCTTAAAAAAAAAATCTCACAGAAAATAACTCGCTCCTTGAATTCCTGATAATACAGTGAATAATTCATATGTTTTCTTTGGCCTGGACCGTATAAATCGCACATGAATGATAACCATCGGTTCGAGGTTAGAATTTAATGTTGTTTTATTTACAAGGTAGAAGCAGTGGCAGAGAACTGAAATTAAAATATTCGCCACCCAGGACCCTTTCATATCAAAGTTTAATTGGCTAAGTTTTAATTTACTTTATATAAAATTTCTGGTAGGAAAAGTAAATTTATTTAGCAGTGACTAAACTTTTGTCTAATATCGTGTCATGGAAATCCTACAAAAAACTGAACATCGACTATCACGACATGCAGATTATATCAAAGATTTATTGAGGTCAAGCCGCTAAGGTCAGAATAAATAACACTCTGTCCGAAGAGGTCATCATACGGAAGTATGTGTGGGTGTATCTCCAATGCTATTCAACATATACTTAGAGAAGCATTGGAAGATAATATGAGGTACGCTGACGACACTGTTTTGTGCGGGTTCTCTCGAGAATTTACAGAGACTATTAAACAAAGTAGTGAAAGCTAGCAAAGATTACGGTCTCAACATGAACATCAACAAAAGACTAAAATGATGGTGATAACAAAAAGGAAGCAAGCAACAGGTCAGCTCATCTTAGACGGGAAAACAATTGATCAAGTAAGACACTACAAATACCTTGGCACCATAATTAATGAAGACGCTCAACATAAACAGGAAATCCTGGCACCTATTGAACAGGCAAGAAAAGTCTTCATAAAAATGAAAAAAACTATTGACGAATCCGGACGTATCACTAACAGTAAGAACAAAAATGGTGTAATGCTATGTATTTCCCGTGATGTTTTATGGTTTGGAAGGCTGGACGCTGAATAGAGAAACCACAAGGAGGTTGGAAGCTTTTGAAATATGAACTTATAGATGCATGCTGAGAGTTTCGTGGATGAATAGAACTACAAATGAGGAAGTGTTTAGGAAGAATGGGTAAAGAACTCGAAATACTCTTTACCATTTAAAAACGCAAACTTCAGTTCGTGGGACATACATCACGCGGCATAGGAGCTGCTGAAACTCATTATGCAGGGCAAAATTGTAGTTAGATGAAGTGTAGGGCGCCGAAGAATCTCTTGGATGCGCAATCTTCGAGAATGGTTTGATCTATCAGCAGCATCAAAAGTGAAGGTAGCCTTGATGATCAGCAACCTCCAAAGGAGACGCTGATACAAGAATAAGAAACCTTTGGGGTTTGCTTATGTCTCTTAACATTTTTTTAATTGTTTCCACACAACAGAGTGACACACTGAACAACCGAAAAAAAAGTTTTTAAGTAGTTTATATGGACGTCTCCAAGGACAAGAATATCGTTTGGAGCTGGAGTTTTTATTCCGGAGTTAAATATTTCTCTTCGTATAAGTTGTTTTTTCTGTATTTAGGTCGTTTTTCCAGAACATTGGACGAAATATTTATATATATTTATATATATTTTGATAGAACATTGCTGTGAAAAAGCCGCATCCCCATTTATTATTATTATTATTATCTCTGGCATGCGCATGTTCAGTGGACCTGCACAATTTTTTTTCATAGTTGGTTCATTAGTTCCCATATTACTCCTGTTTATCGGTAGTTTTGAGATGTTGGGATTTAGGATTAAATTGGGATGGAGTAATACTGGCATAAAGTAGCCAAATAATTTTTATGGCCATGGAAACAGGTAATCAAAATTTGTATGCCTATATTATGCAGAATCTCTGAAGTGCTCTAACCAACCAGGCTATAGTTTCACAGGCTTAATCCTTTCTGGATGTGTGTGGCTTCCGGATAATCTCTGTCAGTGTGGAGATATTGGAGATTGTCCTCTTCATATTACATTCACATGACAATTGTTTCGTCAACACCGTATCTTTATCAAATGTAATAGTTACAAACTACCTGCTACTATATATACCGAAAAATGACAATAAAACCGTAATTAATGTTGTTATGAGAATTTAAATTTAATAATGGAGAGGTATTTGAATCTAATTGACCGTTAAGCAATACATTTGAATGTGTCATTTTGTTAATCTCCAGGGCTTCCAATAAATTTAATTTTCTGCTTTTGGTGGTTGTATGTAAAATATCAAAATTGTCGTTCAAAATGTGTTTTTCTGTGTTTAAGTGTGTATCATAAATAGAATCTAGATTAGTATTTTTAAACGCTGTTTTATGGTCGTTAATGCGTTTCCGCATGATCCGCATTTCAACCTGTAGACACCTGATTTTTGTGATTTTGGACACTACGTTTTATTGTTTTTTAAAAAAATTTTGATAAACGTTTTGAAACTTTTTCACTGGGTTCTCCTATGTATGTAATTGTTTTAAATTGTTCGTGTTCTGTATTAGGTTTCGGATAAATAGAGTTTACTGTTGTCTGGATTTGTTTTCTATTTATAATTTGATCGATAATGGACGGATTGTAGCCATTGTTCAGTGCAATTTGTTTAATGATATTCAGTTCTTTGTTGTAATTTTCTGTTGAGAGTGGCGTATTAAAAAGTCTGTGTATAAAACAGTGAAATGCAGCCATTCTGTGTGTAAAGGGTGATTTGAGCTGTTATGTATAACTGTGTGCGTATGTGAAGGTTTATGGTAAATAGAAAAATTTGTTTTGCGTTTTTGTAATAGTTAAGTATAAAAAATTAATACAATTATCCTGCTCAATCTCGATAGTGAATTTTATACGATTATGTAATGAGTTAATGTAATTTAAAAAAGAAATCAATTGTCTGTCCGTTCCAACAAAGCAAGCAAAGACATCATCCACGTATGTATACCACCATATAAAACTTTTACTTATAGGATGTTCTTGTATGATATTTTCCAAATTATCCATAAAAATCTCTGCTAACAAAGGACTAAGTGGGTTTCCCATAATCAAACCTTTCTTAGAGATGTATACCTGTCCATTAAATTCAAAACAATTTTGGTCTAAAGATACTATTAAGCAATCTAATAAATCTTGTTTGACCAATGGGCGAGGGTGAAATCTACTAAATCTATCACATCCATAGGTGGAGTACTGGGAAATAAGTTTTGTACATCAAAAGACAATAGTGTTGCGATAGAAGGGATTTTGATATCTTTAATTTTGTTGATTAATTCAAAAGATTTTTTTATTGGAAATTTTGGTTTAAAATCTATGCGGAACTTTAACTTTAATTTTGGAATATAATTTCGGCGGTTAACTTTTTGATTGGAAATGAAAATTCTCCAGGCAATATTCCGGAGACAGTAACGAAAGCTCGGGGAACCGATTTCAAGAGAATTGCATATGAAGATAGACACCATATATTAATGAGAAAGTTTGATAAATCTATACGATGGAAGGAAAAGACCGAAGAAATTATATCTTAAAATTTGAAAGGGTATGTTTTTTTACAGTATTTACATATTTTCTGGTATATTTATATTAACAGAAAATTTTGGTAGAGTCTGTGTTGGTGGCTTCATATTACTTCAGGATATTAATAAATATAATATTATTTTTCCCCACTGGCGTCTATTGTCCAAGTCCGGACGTCTGTAATCTCGTAAATTAAAAGTTACACAGGCGATTTCCCCCCGGATCCTAACCAGGTTATTTTTAGTATCCGGTTTCCGTGATCCCGAATAATGGCGCCTAGTTAGATATTTCTCCGGAGGTTCTTTTTCGACGTCGATGCCGCCGTCGCCGCCGCCGCCGCCGCGCTGATTCGGGAAGCACGAAATTTTACGCTTTAATTTCTGATCCGAAAGTTTTGCGCGAAAGACAATTCTAAACTCTATTTTGGGGAGGTGCGGATCGGGAGCCGTTTCGTATCCGAACACATGTTCGACTCTTGTTTTATATTCTCAGCGAGAATTTACTTTCGCGAAGTTGCCGTCACCACTCGCGGCTTGTTTCGCAAAGTTCTTAACTCGATTTCTGACAGCCCCGTATTATGTCCCCCGCATAGTTTTCGTTTAATGTACGTGACGTATGACTTCGTTCGATACGCGAGGGGGCGCCCAAAAAAATTTCTCTGGCAACGGAAAACCCGTATTCCCGAAATCGCGGAATAAAAATGAAACATGAACGATTCTATGCTGCTCGATTTTCCTACGGCATTTCCACCAATGAACGTCGGTAATTGTATCCAAGTCCGATCGAAAAGGGGAAATGAGAATGAATAGTGGTGCAACTATTACATTTCAATACAGGGTGTTCGGAAATTGAGTTCGGAAACTTGGAGGAAAGATTCAACGTGGTAAAATAATGGTAATAAGTCATGTAACGCCAATTCGAAATCGTAATATTTTCAGAGCTTGTCAAAATTCATTATTTTTTAATTTTAATTTTCCCTGTATTTTGTTTATTTAGACTGATATTGCAAAATAGAACAGATTGCCTTAAGCAGAATCACAAATCCTCAAAAACTGTTACTCTTGTTTTAAGTAGATAAGTGGTTAGCCACAAATCCACGTTTTTATTCTCGACCTGAATACCCCGCACTTCTAATTTACAGAAAGGCGATACTGGATATATATATATATATATATATATATATATATATATATATATATATATATATATATATATATATATATATAACATAAATACATTTTAACATTTTCGAAAATAAAAAATTATCAATAATAATCGGGCATTAAAACAGTATACAACGCTAATTACGAATCATTTCCAAAATGCCCACCGTTCATTTCTAAACATTTTCTTATACATTTTAAAAAATGCTGTTTATTATTTTTTGTCATAGATCATTGATATCTGTTATATGTGTTTCATACGGCAAAGACTTTAAGTGCCCCCAAAAAAAGCAGTCGGATTGAGGTCTGGTGAGCGAGGCGGCCAAACCCCGACCTAATGTTCAAATGTCTGATTTAAATACCTTCGTACCGCCAATGTAAAATGGGGTGGAGGACCATCTTGCATTAACAACATGTTTTGTCTACACTGCAATGGTATCTCTTTCAGCAACGGTTTGGAGAAATTGCAAATACATTTCCCCACTAAGCGATCCGTTAAGTAAATTAAGTGCTATAATCGCTGCTCATACATTTAAAGAAAACCGGCGCTGATGTTTTTCTTCAATTTCTGCATGTAGGATTTCGATGTTCGACTGAATGTTCGACTGATTGCATAAAATTACTGTAGATCTCCCTATAGTCTCCCTATATTATTATATATTATCAGGTATGTATGATCCTCTTTCACCAAGTCTTGTGTCTACGTTGATGAATGTCTTAGCAGATGGAAAGTTTTTAGCGGGAAAAGTCTCGATATAAAGCGCTTGTGGATATAAATGCATATCGCGATATTCATTACTTGAATATTCCTGGTGGACCATCACAGTAGGAGTTAGATAATAAGCTCTTTTAATATAAACTAATTTGTAACGAATTGCGGTAATGACTTTTTGAAATTCCATTAAGTCCTGTTAAGTAAAATCACATTTACAGGTAAAATTCGAGCCGAGAATAAAAAATCGATTTGCGGCAAAACACTTATCGACTTAAAACACGAGTAACGAATTTTTAAGGATTTGTGATTCTGCTTAAGGCAATCTGTTCTATTTTGCAATATCAATCTAAATAAATAAAATACAGGAAAAATAAAAAAATTGTAGGTAAAGCGCCCTCTAGCGACAAATTTCTGAAACACTTTTCTTTTGTAACGATGAGTTTTACTGAATCAGGGTTGTAGGTAAAATACCAGCTTATTGCATTGAGAATAAAGCCAACTGCGTTAAAAATAAAATTTAAAGAATACATTTGACAAGCTTTACCACGTTGCTGAAGCATCTACGTCCATCCTTTCATCTTACACCCGGACTTTTGAATATCTAAGTCCTAGTATTCTTAGATCTTCTTACACCTGATCTTTATATTGCACTCTTGGTCTGCCCCTCTTACAAGTACCATCTGTTTGGTGCCCTAGCTCCTATAGTCTGTTTGTTTTGATCATTAAGTCGGTAGAGAAGCTGTAGCGCCCTCTTGGAAAGTGTCTCGGAATCTTTCTTACAAAACGACCTTGAAGTTCTGAGTCACCTTTTGTTATGATGCCTAGATGTTAGTAGTTTTTTCATTCATTTATGTACATTCTTGGTTTTATTTTTTACTCATTCCATTATTAATTTTTAATTCAAGTGTAGAATTCCGATTCACTAAGTTTTGGAGTGCTATTAATATGTCATTGGAGAATTAAATATATTTTGTTTTTGCGACGTTCATCCGCAGTTCTACTCTTGTTTCTGCCACTCCGGCGTCACCTGCATATGTCATCAGCGCCTGCGGCATTCCTATTAATGATGTTTTAGGCCAACTTAACTTTTTAGGGAAACATGCTCACTTTTGGCTATTTGCACAGAACATTTCCATTCCCTAAAATTTGAGAACAGTGACCAAAATAAATTACATAATACTCTTTCCAAAAAATCAGGTATTAGATTTCACGAAAAATGCTCCCACACATCCATCATATTTTTTTTCTTGCGCATTTTTGGCAGTAAACAGAAAATATACAGGGTTGGTCAAAAAGTAGATGTCGATACCAAGTTCCTTTTTCCATTCCATTTTCGAATTATGTGTCAAATTTCACGCATAATTAATGTAAAATACTATATACCCTATGTTATTATTCGGCAATATTTCGTATCTAATTTTGAAGAAACTGTAAATATTATTTTGACTCACCCTGTATATTTTCTATTCACTGCAAAAATTGCGTATCAAAAAATTAAGACGGACGTGCGCGAGCCTGATTTTGAATTAAGTTTTTCGATATTTTAATGTTCACTGTAGACATAAAAATAAAAGTAAATGATAATAATGAATTACAGTGCAGTCCGGGCAGCGCTTTGACAGAAAAGTAAAACAGTCCGCCACTGGCTTTTTCAATATTTTACATTTCTTCTCAAAGAAGGAAATAAAAACCCTATTGCTGAACCTTCTGTATATGAACGCTTGTTACGGCTATTAAATAATTTTGAAAACTTTAAGAGAAAAAGATTATACATTTTCTACGACCGCCACTCGTTTGCAAAACAGCACTCAGTGCCGTGTGCCGTGATTATCAGAATTAATACACATCACAATTACATCCGAACGTCGAAGCCGTGACTAAAGTATTAGAAATACCTGAAGTTTCGTAGAGAAAAATAAATCTTGAAGGCCCTTTTTAAATGGTACTTAGAGGTAGTAGATAAATTGAACATGCGCATTAATGGATGTGGCATTATTCTACTGCGTAGGGTAGTGTGTGAAATTTATATGCATGCGCCCAACATTATTCGATAGTGGGTACCTGAGGGCGCGGCAATTTTATAATATTTACGACCCCTATACGCAATTTATCTAATATGCTTACGTATATCAACTTCTTCAACGTGGCAGTTAAAGGGATAGGCGAAAGCCCTCGTCTCCGTCAAAATCTCGAACCGAGTATCGGTTCCGTATCAAAACCGGTAATCGACAAAGCAATTTAGACAGTTCGGCGTTTGTCAATCTCCTTCGCATTGCTGCCGTGCCTTCGTCTCGAGATTAGACGATCGAAAACCCCAGTCAAGCAACGTAACACAGTTGACAGAAATTCGGTTAATTGAAGGTAAAAAAAAAGTTATATGGTTCGATAATATAGGAATTCAGTTTATCGACCACGTATTTCTGCCTTTTGGTTTGATTATAGTCTGGGTTACTCAAGTTATGTTCGATATTGAAGGCTTTGGTGCACACCGAATAAAAAATTTTTTAGACATTTTGCTTAGGTTAAAAAATTTAACAATTTAAAAATCACCAACTGAGATAGGAATAGGTCGATTGACGAAACTCAGCAGATGAGAAAATTTGCGCCGCGTTAAATGAATAGACGTCGGAAAAATGGCCGATTTGTTTGTTAGTCAAACCCTCGCGGAACATTTCAACGTTTCGCAACCGGAAAGAGTTTAAATACGCCGGGGGTATTGTTGAACCGTCAAAACATTCCTGCGGATCGTTAATTTAAATAAATTGAATTCGCTCAGCGCGGTCGGGGTGGTTCTTTATTTGCGGCGATTCGTCTTTTTCGCGTTAATTTATGATGAATGGGCCGCCCCACTCAGTCGACGCCAACGTCGTGCGTTTCCGGAACTAAATTTTGAAATTCCCTCGCTGAAGTTAAGTGACACACACAACCGGAATATTGAAAGTCACTGCACAGTCGCCTCTTTCACAACCTCTTCTTTATTAAAATTATTTTATTTCTGTCACACAGGGTGTCACGAATTGGTTTCTTACTAATGCGAAACGACTATTTGTGTTTAATTTTCTGCAGTAGGTATAAGGTCGTATCTGGAAACAGCCCTATTTTTCTGTCTCTCTTTTTTTCTCTCTTCCTCCCGCTCTCTCTCTCTCTCTCTCTCTCTCTCTCTCTCTCTCTCTCTCTCTCTCTCTCTCTCTCTCTCTCTTTCTCTCTCTCTCTCTTTCTCTCTCTCTCTCTTTCTCTCTCTCTCTTTCTCTCTCTCTCTCTTTCTCTCTCTCTCTCTTTCTCTCTCTCTCTCTTCTCTCTCTCTCTCTCCTTCTCCCTTTCCCCATCTCTCTCCCTCTTTCTCCCCCCCATCTCTCTCCCTCTTTCTCCCCCCCATCTCTCTCCCTCTTTCTCCCCCCCATCTCTCTCCCTCTTTCTCCCCCCATCTCTCTCCCTCTTTCTCCCCCCATCTCTCTCCCTCTTTCTCCCCCCCATCTCTCTCCCTCTTTCTCCCCCCCATCTCTCTCCCTCTTTCTCCCCCCCATCTCTCTCCCTCTTTCTCCCCCCCATCTCTCTCCCTCTTTCTCCCCCCCATCTCTCTCCCTCTTTCTCCCCCCCATCTCTCTCCCTCTTTCTCCCCCCCATCTCTCTCCCTCTTTCTCCCCCCCATCTCTCTCCCTCTTTCTCCCCCCCATCTCTCTCCCTCTTTCTCCCCCCCATCTCTCTCCCTCTTTCTCCCCCCCATCTCTCTCCCTCTTTCTCCCCCCCATCTCTCTCCCTCTTTCTCCCCCCCATCTCTCTCCCTCTTTCTCCCCCCCATCTCTCTCCCTCTTTCTCCCCCCCCCTCACCCCCTCCCTCTCCGTCTCACCCTCTCTCTTTCTTCCATTCTCACTCTCTTTCTTCGACTCTCACTCTCTTTCTTCGACTCTCACTCTCTTTCTTCTACCCTCACTCTCTTTCTTCCACTCTCACTCTCTTTCTTCCACTCTCATTCTTCCTCCAATTGTCGCAGTACATTCTCTGGAGTAGAAAAATTTAATCGCACATCGTCTCTTTACCTCATAGTTCGGCTTCCCAACCGCTTTAATTCCCATAACATCTTGAGGACAAGTAGATCTTGCCTCTACCGGTCTATGTTAGTCTTTCTGACTTCACTATTTTCACTATATACAGCTGGTTATACAGCTGTATATAGTGTTGGATCTCATTCTGTATTGCCAAACAGATTGATTTTTTCAAAATTTGATTGATCTGTTCTATTCTGTATATTCTTGTTGTAGTGTGTGTGTGTGTGTGTGTGTGTGTGTGTGTGTTCTGTGTGATTGGTGAACTCTTTATATGATATGATGATATTTCGAAAGCAAGTATGTTCGACGTTAGCTTAATCTCTGATAACCTTATAGTGAATTGAAACCCTGTAGTAAATAATTTTTTATTATTTATCCCGTCTGAGGAAGCCTACGACATTCCTTTATAGGTAAAGTAGATATACTATGCAAGTTTGGTAGTTTTTACATGCAAATCCTAGTAAAGCAATTGACAGCATTCGCCCCGCACACAATATGCTAGAGAATAACCTTGAAATGGTAGTTTTCGCCACCCTAGGCTTGCAAATTGCCCTTCAACCCGCATCTACTTAAGATTTTTTTTCGTTATTTCTTTAATTCATAAAGATATGTGAAACTTGAAATGGTTTAAGCAATATTTTGGTCCGGTTTGAGTTAGCGATATCCCCGTGCCTTCGGACGATACAGCGCTGGGTAAAAATCACATTCGGAGTTTTTTTTTTGTGTTAGCAAAAAATCGATCGCAAGGAACACGATACGCACCCCCCACCCCCCTGCCTCCCGCGCCGACGTTCCTTCCGCCGCATGGTTTGCCGTGCATTAGGGTGTTTTTTCTCGCGCGTTTGGTCTCAAATAAACAGCTCGCGCAGGACCGACAATATTTTCCTCCGGGACCGTTTCAATACACCCTCGGGGAATTCGATTTCCCGTAGCTTTTCTGCCATTGTGTAGGCGAAAATATGCGACGCGAAAAAAAACTTTATAGGAGCGCCGTAACTGTGTAACATCGAATCACAATATGGAAATTCGTCGCCGGGCGTCGGATCTAAACGGACCCCGATAAAGGCAATAAATATAAGGAAATAAATGATAATCTTCGAGAAAATATCTGTTTTCTATACATGTTCATCGTTCGTGTGGAAGGCAGGGTGTGCTGAAGCAACTATTGTAATGTAAAAATATTTAAAAAAGCCAAATGAAATTTGAAAATTTAAAACAAACAAAACTACACCCACCGACAAAATACAGTCACTACAAATTTTTCCTCATAAACCGCTCCTTTGATTATTTTTGGAAAATTGTAGATTGAGTCATTTTTATTCAGATTTTAACTTGATATACAGGGTACAACAATGAGACGAAGTTTTTCCTTTCTGAAACTTGCAACACCCTGAGTGCGGTGGAAGCTGTGTATCACCTGTAATTGCCTTGCTGCCTGACCTTTTATGAGCGTTTTGTTTTTTTAATCACGACATTATCCCTGTTTTTATTGGAGTTACACAGAATAAACCGAAGGCCTCGAACAAACTGTTCGCAGGCATAAATTTCTACGAAGTCATCAAGCCCGTGAATGGGGTATACGGAAAAGGTTTAACATTGATTGACACTGACGCAGACATTAACAGCTTGTCCAACGTTTTTAAAACCCGTAATTTATGACGAATGCTGCTCGTATTGTCGTATTCATTAACGATGGAAGGCAGTGACAACTTTGATATTCAAATTTCTCCAAGTTTGTGGTCGTTTGCGGAAGAAAACTGAAGAGAAGGACCGCTTTATTGTCCTAAATACATTTCGGACTCGTAAAATCAACGTCTACTAGAAACCGTGCGTAAAATTAAAGTCACTGTGAGCAAGTTCTTTTGACGAATGTTTCACCCAACATCTTCATGATATGCAAATTGCGCTGCGATGGTATTCCACAAGAATTTGAAGAAACCTTATCGATTCCACGCAACATAGACGAAGAGGTCACACTAAAATTTGTTTTAATTTTTGCTTTTTGTTGCGTTTTAACAGCATCATCTGACGCAACTGACCGGCAACTGAAAAACTAACCAAAAGTTTCATCTGATTGTTGCCCGGCGTATGTAAGTATTTATTATGAATTTAAAACTGAATAAAAATTGTACGATTTAGATCCTACCACCCCGCACACTCGCATTACATCTTAATGTTGAAACCAATAAATAAACAAAATAAATATCCCGACATCTTTTTTTTTGTCGCTATAAGCGTCGCCCGTCCTAATGTCCTCTGTCTCCGACTTTTTTCCCGGACAAAGGTCCATTAGAAGCTCTCGTGTGTAACGGGTCCCCTGCTCTCCCCCATTTTTACTGTTCGTGGGAGTTAAATGCTAAATTGGCCCCCGAGTGTCGGCCGAACGCGAAGGTTTATCGATTTTGAAGTACGGTGACGACCAACGGCCACGACTAGACGTCCCGATTCACCGATAACATATCTTGTTTATCTTTAAAGCGCGACGTTAACCTTCAACGATCGACGAGTCAAAACAGAAACTAGGTTCTCCGTTGCACTTAACGGAATCTGAATTTTTGCATTCAAAAATGGCCTTTTTCAATGGGTAAAAGACTAGCGCGTAGAAACGCAATATCGATCGAGCCAATGGGTCGCCAGGGGACCAGCCGTAGGAAAGACGAATTCGACTTTTATATTAATAAAGCCCAAGCACGAAAACCTTCTTAAGCCGAGTCGAGGTCGGGTTAACCTGTTGCCTACAACGTACACGCGTGTTCTATCGATGGGTGGTTAATTCGTATTGATACAGAGACACAGTAGACTCTGGGATTTAGATTAGAAAGGAATTTCTCATTATTCTTTCGTTAAATTAAGGTAGCTTAATAATTATGTAAAATATTAATTCTTCGCATATGGCTATTAGGTAATTTAATGACCTAGTACGGTAAAAATTGATGCGCCGCAGGAGACATTGATATGTTCTTAGATCTAGGCATATTTTGAGAAAATACCAGAGCAAAAATGCTTATCAAACTTATCGACGATCTGTCAGCGGCCATCTTGCTTGTTGTATACTGCAAGTATACTGGTTAAAAGGGAGATTTTAAATCTCGCGTATTTTGTATTTTTTTTAATAGTTGCTTCAGTTCCTGTATTATCAGTTATATGGTTCTTCGTCTTTAAAAATACTCAATTATTTACGGTAGAAAGCCTCAATTTCATAACAGTACAGACTAATAAATTGGAAAATTCTTGTATTGTAAATCTGATACTAATAAATACGCAAACTATGCCTAATGGGTTTGTGGTCATTTTTGACCAACTGATTGACAATGAAAAATATTGAATTTGATAAAAAAAAGGAAGTACTTCTTATAATTTAATTCCTGTATAAAGTATTTTTAAATATGTTCAAAAAAAATTAGGGTAATACATACATACTGCCTAATTTTTGATATGTTAAAATATGTTTTTCCTTCTGTAGCCTTTTTACATACCTAATGAGGCCCAACATGTTTTTCAAATAGCCTATATAATTCAATAACTTATTGCCTGGGGGTAGAGATCAAGGTGTACTCCACTTAGTTTCTTGATATCCTCTTCCTATTAATAAAGCCAAAAAGGAAGTTTTTTGTCGCAATTAATAATTTTAATCCAATCAGAGCGAACGGTCGTATTAAAAGTAAAGTATGCAACACGTTTGGTAAACTTTTTAAGTCACTCGTTTATTAAGCATAAAGTTTAACACAATATATTATCTTCAAAACAAGAATTTAGGGACAATGGTTTTCTACACTTTTCTCCTCAAAAAAGGTTTTTTCACGTAAATAACAAACACTCTCTTTGTGTAAAAGGAAAAGTAGGTACTCTCAGAAAACCACCAAAAAAACTATTTGAGAATCACACTTAACATCGGCTTAGTACTTTTTCTGCTGTAAGTTATAACCAATTAAAAGTAATTAATTTACCACATCAATTTTCGATGAGATTATTTTAAATAACACCGCCGTATTGTTTAACCTACACTTCCATATACAAAGTCGTCTAGTGAAAATTATTATTACAAAAAAAATTTTTTTTTTGGCTAAAATCTAGAAATGTCTATTAATAATATTTAATTTCATTTCGTACTTCAAATGAAAATAGTTGTTTCAAGTTTGAGATCAGTTTACTTGCCGTAAAAAAAAAATACTGCAAACTATGTCTGTACTTCCATTATCAGTCTACTAGCGGAATAACCAAATATATTAAATAAATTTGAACATCGAAATCGAATACCATTGAGCAATTTTGGCGACGAGCTCGAGAGATGAAAGCAACTTCTATAAACACAATGGTGGCTTTAACAAACAACGTTATTCGGGCTTATCTTTTAACTACCGCAGAAATAGTTCAGATCGGAATTCCACAGAATTGAATTGAATTTTCTTTTATGGCTTTCGCTTATTATTGAAATTTCTCATCATTTAGCTTCACTTCTTGCCCGACAAGTACTTTTTAAATTACCCCGTATACTTCCGAAACTAATCATACGAGTTTATGACGTGAAGTTTCGGTTAGTTCTAAAGACATTAAACCACAACAGTAGAGACCTAAAATATTTACGGCAAGCAGTATCGGATGCATTTCATTGTTGGTAAACATCCGCGAGTGCATGCAGCGTTGCCAAATTTTTGAATATGTTATCTTTTTTTTTCAAAAATATTGAAATGTTCATGCATTTTCCCTGGTCTCTTCACTCAAGCTCCAGGAGGTTACAATGTCCTTGAATAATTCAAAAGCTCTAGACTCTCTCTCTCTCTCTCTCTTTTAAATAGTAATTCATCATGTAATAGTTTTACCGTAATAACCGTGTTTTCATTCTGGAGTACGAGATGTGTTTAAAAAGTAAGGTTACTTTTGTAATTGGGCGGGCTACCTACATTCCATCTTGGATATTTTTGTTGTTGGTACACATGTCCCTAATATATGTTCACAGTTACCAAAAATGTTAAAGCCAAAATAAAACAATTTTTATTGGAAAATTGTTTTTATTTTGTAAAGGAATACAAACAGGTAAAAAAGCATATTGTCTGATCCTTGATAGTGCCCATTATTTAATTGTGATATCTCAATTTTTTTTTGTCCATTTTTATGCCTGCTTATTTTGTATTTTATGTATTAGGTTTTTATACTTAATAATTGTATATTTCATCTAATCGTGTAAATTTTTGTGTACTTTTACTTGCTGTAAATATACTTCGTAAGTTAGCGCAGTCAAATAAAGAATCTATCTATATATCTACAGATAAAACTGGTAGAAAAAGCGCAGAAAAAAATCTTTTTAAATCGAAGAATTTGCATACCAAATTTGATAAAAGAATAGCTGGAGTAGCATTAAATTTATGAAAAAAAGAGATTGTTCTCTTAGACTTTTTACTCCCTATGTCTCGAACTTTCTCATGAAATTTACATTCCATGCCATTTTCATGACAAAAATTGAAGAGAATGAATTCCTAGTTGTAGATTCATTTATTTTTTAGGTCCTACCAACATGGAACTATACACATTTTTATGTTAAGCTTCTGCTTCTATTTCTTCTATACAATGGCATAAAAAACATATATTTTTTTTCATCCATGCACCAATTTTTCTTTATGCTAAGTTATACAGTTATTTATTAGGTAAAGAAAAGAATATTTTCCACCCATTGTCATGACCAAAATTGAAAAGAATGAATTCTTAGTTATAGATTCATTTATTTTTTAGGTCCTACCAACATGGAACTATACACATTTTTATGTTAAGCTTCTGCTTCTATTTCTTCTATACAATGGCATAAAAAACATATATTTTTTTTCATCCATACACCAACTCTTCTTTATGCTATGTTATAAAGTTATTTATTAGGCTAAGAAAAGAATATTTCCATATCCTTATTTAAATTACCCTTAAAAGTAAAATGGCCGAATGATCCTGGCAGTCGTGGACAATAGCAGTCAAAAAAAACCTTAAAGGTGACGCGCAGAATTGTGATTTAGGAACAAAGTGAACGTATCTCGTGAAAGAAAAATGGATAGAAATAATAATAGAAATAACCAACAGTTGGGTGGTTGGAAGGTTCGCGTTATGTCACTTCTTGTCGAATTAAACATTTTATATGTTATTGTGTATCAAAAATATTTATAATAAATAATTTTTGAAAGTTTGCGCGATTTTTATGTACAAAGCTTAGCAACTCAGGTAAGAGGATCTAAAGTATCCATGTATCCACTACACAACCACTGTAATTCTTATTTGTTTTAGTATATATAATTAGTAAGTAACCTTTCGAAATAGTGCAACTTTTGTACCTGATGTGCTAAGAAATATATTTTTTAAACAACATATTTATTAGTTGTGATAATTTTGAATAACCTGATGATTCACGTAGGTGACTTAATAGACCTATTTGTATATAGAAGTGGTGGCACCTTTTTGCCAGCTTTGTTAATTAAAATTGTTATTGACTTTTTGGATTCTAAATAAAAAAAAATGTAAGTGTGGCAGCGTAGTATGCCATAATATTTATTAATTAATATGTATTAACCGTAAATAGTGTTAGTTGCTACTGTGAGAATATGACATCGAAACTATCGATGCATTGTTTCGTTGCTTTTGCGTAGTTGTATTCTGTGTCGACAGTTTAATGTTTCCGGTTAGTCCGCAGCAGGAATGTTGAAAGTCATTTCCTGTTGAAGGTCGGGGTCGCCGGTCGAAAACAACCCCTTCCCCAAATAAACAAACGTCTTCGATATTAATCCGCCGATACTTAGAAGATTGCCCATAAATTAAACGTCCGGAACGATTTCACGTTGTCGGAGTCGGTCGGACGTTATAAATCGCACGGAACGGAGATAAATACGTAAATCCGCGATATCGTCTTTTTCCGATTTCGCCTGCGAACGGAATTTTTGGCAGCGGGCTAGAAACGTTTGTTTGCGTATAGTAAACGCGCGAGAGATAAAATATGAGCGAGTTTTGTACGCCCCGAGCGTGTCGGTCTTAATCCGGACGAACGCTGCTGCTAGTCTATGTTCTCGTCAATGTCCGTATTTCCTCTTTTGTTCGATATATACGCGCACATGGATAAAAATATCGCCAGCGATGGCTTTCCGAAATGCCATAGGACACACAGATATAGTTGGCGTATTACCTTTCTGGAATGACGTCACGCTGGTTTATATTACTTATATTTTACCTAAAAAAAGCTAAAGTAAAATTGGCTTTTTTGGTTAAAAATTTTTAGAAACCGAACCAGTTTTGGAGGTGCTCGAAAGCGCCACCAGAGTTGGTTCAAAAAGATTTTATAACTTCAAAAATAAAATTTTCTTGCAAATAAGGTCACCAATTCTTTAATCTTTGTATTATTTCGTTGTTTGCTGTGTAATAAATTGACGCCGATTACCCATTTTTATTCAAATGACTCTAATTCTCAATTGCAGACAGTACTGAATATAACTAACTTTAAAAAAAAATGAAAAACTACTTACGTTCCTGTCTTCAAAATCAGAACTAAATTCTAATATGTCTTCATAATAATTGTTGTCGTCTTCATCGGTACTAATAACAACGTTTGAAGCTTCATATATCTGTTGTCTTGCAAGCTTCTTCGATTGCCCTTTCTATATGGTTGACATAATGTCTCCAGTGCTCTGAAGATACTTTATTTATCGCTTTTTCCCACATTGTGCCCCCTTGAAACTAGCAATATATTGATCGCATTTCCTATTATTCTCAGACCAAACCATATGGAGGAAGTCTTAGTATTTTCTGACCCAAAGGTTTCACATATTCGTCTATTCCCTTCGTTGTTTTTATTATTACAATTTGTTTATCCTTGCCCTCTCAGGGAAATCGATCTTCTTTTTTTTAACCAATCAACCTCTGCTTAGTCCTTGGTTTTCCTGTAATATCCTCTGAAAGAAGGGAATGATAGCTTGCGTTGTCTATCACTATCAAACTTATTGGAGGAAGGTTTGGTACCAGCTGTTAAAACAATTTTCAAAATTTGGCTTGGGATAATCTCCGCTTTTTGGTCCACTTTTAAATATTAAATTGCCCTCCTTAATAAATGTTTCCAGCGTGAACCACAATATGTCGATGACTATCACTAGCTTTTTTAGACATAGTGTTACCCTGCCAGCGTTTCTTGACTAAAAACTCAAGTCTCATCAATAAATACGGTGGTATAAACATCTTCTAAATTTTGGTTTTTGATATATTCCCTGGAGAAATTGATTCTCTAATAGATGATGCGAGGTAAATCCATCAGGTATTTTCAATTACTTCAATACTTTTTATATATTCTCTTAGTAAGCTGATGGAAAATATTGATTTGTCTTTTTTTCAAACCACGTCGATGAGATGAGTTTCTTTTATAGTGAGAAAATTAGTATATTGCGCAAAATTTTGATAAACGTCATTTCAGTCACAAGTTTCATTTGGCACGAGCGGAGTTGAATAAATGAGTAACCGGAGAAGTTTATCAACGTGTTCTACGACTATTCGTTATTGGGAATCTTTTTGAAAAACCATCTTTTGACCGCTCCCAAACTCGTGGACAAAAAAAAATGATTTTCCGCTTGTTAAAATACATAATTATGCATTGGTAAAATATCCGCGAAGTGATCTTCTATTCGATTAATCGCCGAAAAGAGTAAAGATTTTCTTAACATTTTCACAATCTTTAGTGACATAGAATTATACACATTAATAAAAAAAAAATTTAGATTATTATCTTAGTTCGGTTACATCCAAAAAAGTTTTGATTAATGTTTATTTCTTCTAAATAGGATGGTAATTTACGTGCTTCAACTTGGAATTTGGGAACAATATCGACAATTTTCATATCCAATTGACGTGGTGCCACTTATTGACAATTATAGTTTGTAGAGTTATTTGTAATATTTGTAGTCGAAAGCTTGAAATGTACTCATATAAAATGGAAGAACAAATTAAAGAAATGAGCAACTTACAGGAAGATTTTCATTCACCTCTTCTTCACTGGGCGCTTGGTGTTGACTTATATAGCAACTAGAGATAAAGAGACCCTGATTATGCCGATAAGACAGGAACTTATGAAGTAACTATGACATTGACCTTGGCATATTCGACAAACAACATGACCACTGACAGATCATCAACTAGTTGAGTGTGTGGAAATTACTGTTTAGAAAGAAAATTTTTACTACTATATTATCTAATGACTATATGGGTAAACAGTTGAAACTGAAGCCTGACGGTCACTTGATACGTCATTCAGGGATGTATAGTGGAAGAAAAAGTAGTACCGGTAGTGTTTGGATTATTTACGTTACGCTTGGTTTTAAAGAACAATTATTTATCTCCAAACCAAACCGAATTGGCGTGCAGCTGCAGTGACGTCACCCGGCTGGCTCAGTCTAGTCTTCTGATAGCAGTCATTGTGGATTTCAATTCAACAACCTGCGACAAATTTGTATTTGTACTTTTTACGAAACTTCTGGATTCCTCCTGCGTCGGTTTTTGCTGAGTCGAAATTGCTGACGTTTCGCCAATCATCCTGTTGGCTTCTTCAGAGTTTGACTGAAAGTGAAGAAGCGAAACGTCAGCAATTTCGACCAAAAACCGTTTATTTTATACAAAGAAAACTATATAGATATATTTCTAATAAAAACGTAAAGTTACTGATATTGTTTAAAACGGGCATCCGTGCCATTTTAGACGACTGCTCTTTCGATGTTATCAATATTTCATCATCGCCATGATTTTCGGAAGTTAAAACAAAACTATGCCTGTAGTCGGTATACTTAACGGTAAAGTTAAATTAAAATTTGGAACTACTGCAAACAATCTAGGGGTCACATTTAAAATCCATAAAAAAAAATAATGCTAACTAAAGATGCTTTATAATAACAGGCGTATACTTTGAGAAGAAACTTATGTGAGTCATTCGTCTCTTGCATCTCGCCTTTATGGGGATATAAATTGGCTGAGGATGGATGCTCGTAGAGATCTACATTTTAGTTGATTCTTAATTAATTGAGTTTAGTGATTAATATTTCTCTATAACTTTCAAAACCAAAACACTTAAGTCTCAATGTTAAAACTTTCAAATTCACATGTAAAAAAATTATGATAAATTCAGTTGAAGCTAACGATAACATTTTCAGATTGTAAAACTGTTTATGGTTTTTATAGATTTTTTGTTAAATAGGTACTAATTTTAAAAATTTTAAATTTTTATTGTTATGAAGTTAAATGTCTACGTTAAACATGTCAACGTCCGGTTCACTAGAGTAGTTTTTAAGCTAGACTGCGCCGGAGTTATCGTGATAAATTTAATGTAAAATGTAAATGTAAAAAGTGTAAATGTAAAATGTGATAAAAAGCATTTATTATTATTATTATTATTATTTTCAATATCAACCAGAAATGTTCCTATTTTTCTCGCAATCTAAGATCCATTTTTATTTGCCAAATGTTCTTCAAAAATATATCAAAACGAATATATAAAATTTTGCGGAACCGATCCGCGATACGCAAAAAACCTCGACCCTTAGAAACCCTATCGGGTTGTCGGGGAATATGACGGCGCCCTTTTGACGAAGCAACGTCGTTTTGTTATCCGGGGGTAGGATCTTCGCCCTTGTTTTTATGTGTGTTTTTATTTGTTCGACGCACCGCCGAGACATCGGAGACGACCTTCTTCTCCCCCACTCCCCAAAGATAATTTCCGGACGCGTTTACGGGTCCCGATAACTGGTTGCCCATGTTTTATTTTCCGGTTATTCCGGTTTTCGACGTTTCCTCTTAATCGGAAGGCTTGATACGCATCGAGTGGTATAATATGTAGTTATCACCTATACTAAGGAAGTGCACAAAACCGCCATTTTTGATATGCTTTGAAACCACGTCTGGTTCAATCAATTTTATTGGCGACTTTTCAAAATACACCAATTAATCAACCGGTAAGGGTCAAAATA
Organism: Cylas formicarius; assembly: GCF_029955315.1. Taxonomy (NCBI): domain Eukaryota; kingdom Metazoa; phylum Arthropoda; class Insecta; order Coleoptera; family Brentidae; genus Cylas; species Cylas formicarius. The sequence continues at coordinate 24,816,436 of NW_026844326.1, read as the reverse complement.
TTCCTGTAGAATTTTCACTGGATTAAGTTGTGAGACATTTTGTCTTATATAACCTTTAAAACTGACCAGTAAGAAAAAAGACATTAATAACAGCGCAGTCTCTGGGAATATGAAAGGCATTATATAGAAGGCAGGCAAACTAATGAATAAATTATTTTAACACCTAACTAAATATTAAGTAAAATAACAAAGAAGAAGAATAAAGAACAAAGTAGAAAAGAAAGTTTTAGTATGTTTTTTTATATTGTTTTTGAAAAGTTTATACATAAATTAAACTAACCAAAGCAACTCGCACAACTACGCTAATAGAAAACATCTTGTTTTGTTTGCTTTTCGGCGTATTTTCCTGTAGAGTATCATATAAAGTAATGTTTGAAAGCTCAATTGACGCTACGCACCCAATTATTTCATCAAAATCCTCAAAAAAAAAATACAAATGATAGCCTTCTCCAGTTGACCGCTGTGACGAAAAAAATTTATTTTATTGAGCCACATTAACTCACAATGTGTTTTTTTTAATTTTGGATTTTCCATTGAGCAGCCTTTTCTGAATAAAATACTTGGCGTTACATTTTTTTTTTTCAAATAAGAAAAAAAGTGCCAGGCACAAAATTTATGTGTAAAGCTTGATTGGTATCCATATCATCTTCGGGGTTTTCAACATATCTAATTTCTACTAACACTGTAAATTAAAAAAAAAAAATTGAAAACGTTTCCTACTATTTTAGACAAATGTATTTAATATCCCTTGTAATTAACTGTGAAGTATATGGTTATCATTTTTCTTAATATTACCGTTACGTGTAATACTTGCGGGACCGGAGACTCCGTTAATTTTGAAACGCGTCCATATTCACGTGAACTTGTCGTTAACGAATTTCTAGTCAATTTGGTGAACGTTTCGATTCGTTATCCTTCTTTTTAGTCCCACATGGTCCTAAGCAAATACCACGGACCCAAATTGAATTCGTTCACTCGTCGTCTCGCCGAATTACGAATCCTAATTACGTCGGGCTATTAGATAAACTGTTTGCCCTGTTTCGCGCGGCTCAAAGGCATGGAAAATTCACATCAAAGCGAAAATGCGCAATCGGCAACGTTTCGGTAGTTTTGCATCGTTCCCGATCGGAGACAAAATTCAGCCGTCTATCGTCGTCGTCGCAACATTTATTTATTAATCATAAATTGGTTCCTTAAAATTTTAGATTCGATTATTACGGGAAGCCGTGAACAAAATTTTAGATTTAAAATCTTAAATCTCAAAATTATAAATGATCCATACATTTTTTTGTAGAATGTCTGAATCGAGTACATGTGGCAACGCTGCAATGTCCCAAAAAATTTCAACATAGAGATTCGCCCATAGAGTTCTTGAAACCCTGTATGGTATCATTGTAAGTTACTGCTATTGCATGGTTTTAAATAGAAAAATTAAACTTGTATCATTTATTATTTTATACTCAGATTAACGAAGCAATGCAAGACTACTACTACCGTCTACTGATCTTACCATCGAATAAACTATCGTCGAGAGTATTTCCATAAGAAAATCTTATAAGGCGCTTACGAAGTCGAAGGATGATAAAAAAATATATCCGTTTTTCACCCCCGCCCGAGGGCGAAATATAACCATTATTACAAACCGAGACGAGTGAAAAGGAAAACGCGCGTTTGCCATATTAGGGATGTCGCAAAATTGAAAAGGGGCGCCGGCAAATTTTAAAAAGCGATAATTTTTGCTCGGCGGAATGGGTTTTTCCGAACTATTCGGCACAAAGGAAAACTTCGTTAAAGACTTTGCCCGTGAAAGTTATGAGATTGTAAAACGAATACGGTTGGAAAAACTTCGTTTACTTCGGGATAAGTAGTGTAGACGGGAAGTTTCCGGGCCCAAACGTTGGAAACAATCTCGGACCCAGTTATTTTCTAAGTAGCGCTTAATTTTTGTTTTATAACTTCCTTTGCTCGGACCGGGATGTAATAGATTTGAAACCGAGCGTGGAAAGAACGACGACGATGGAACAAGGTAGTATTTTATTATTATTAGAAAAGCTTTTGACCAAAGTCACCATCTCCAATTGTTTCTTCTAAAATTGCAGTTAGTTTGATGCGTGTGAGGGGTACAGGGCTCTAATTCAGTGACAACAAATTCAAAAACGATCTTATTTCAATGCTACTACTACACCACATTCGCCCATGCCGATGATCCTAAAATATTTAACGGAATTGACACCGTCGCTGCTCCAAGACAGCATCCCTCAAATTGATGATTTAGGTGGTATAAGTTATAAGTTAAGCATGACCATGACCTCGTCATCTCTAAGATTCACTGCCGATTTCTTCTAGATCAACTATCGTTTTAAAATGTGCTCTATATTTTATATATTTTGTGACAAAAATGTGCATTATGAAACACTTATTGAAATACACACTTATTTTAATCGTAGAATCCAAAAATGCTATAATTTAAACCAGGTAATCAATGTTGTATATTGGTCACGATATCCCGTGAAGTGAATAGGATGAAAACAAAAGATAGTTCGTTGGTATATTATGTAAATACATTATGCGTTTATACTTTACGAATAAATCAAACTAAAACACTATTTCGCGGTTGACCCAATTCGAGCCCAAAACTCGCGAATTTCATTCGCGAACTCGGGCAAGACAAACGAAACCACCTCGACGGATCGCGTCCGACGAGTTACGTTAAAACCTCGTCGAGTTTGACTTCATTTTCACCACCGAGCGCCGGTTCGAGCGTTTGTCTTCCCCGGCAGTTATTGTTAAAGTTAAATAACTTATAAACTTTACACAAAGTTCGACCCTTTGTTTGCCGACCGTGCATTATACCCGAGAAAGCTAGAAAACAATTTAAAGTATAATCTGAATACCGGCGAGAAGAGGGGGAGCTTCCGCCAGAGGAGGAAAATTCGATTATCCGACTGCGGTTTACCCTATCGTTGGACTTTAAATTAATCCCGGTTTAATAATTTACGCACCCGCGTATAGAGCGCCCCCCTCTACCTGCGATCGATTTCACTAACAAATTCGCGCGAACTCAATTTTACCGGATCGGATGTCGGCGCACATTCGCCAAAATGAACACTTAACTACATTAAAACGCTTTAGACGGACATAACTACAATAAAAAAATGGTTGCTCAACTAGATAAAATTGAGTTCCAAGTTTCCAATTAATATTCTATGAGGGGAAGCATATGAAAAGTCTTCCTGCCCTAGTAGAAGACTTCGAAATTATTAAGCCAATTTTAGAAAAACATATATTTTTTCACTAGCTTCTCCACCATTTTGACTCCACTTTATCTACAGAATCTTCAGTTGAGTAAGAAGCATGGCAATTCCAGGAAATTTTTAAACTAACTTCATGGAAACTTGTCAGAAGATTTTTGCTGTCTTCTTACGGATGCTTCCAAGGATGGTCGAGCAGATATTGGAGCTTTTTGCCAGAGAAACCGTATTCAAGGACTTCAGTTTGTCAGTTTGTTAGGATGATATTTTTGCTGTTGGTTTAGCCCCAAATTTGGTTTCAATATAATCTCCAAAACTACTATTCTTTCGGACTCCCAAAGTGCACTTTTCAAAATTGGAATTGAAGAATTTCTCTTTGCATGTCAAAACCAGCATTATAATTTTAACGAGAATAAGGATATCCACCCGTGTTGGATCCTTAGCTACGCAGACATTAATTCAAATGTTATTGCAAGTCCTATTCATATTCATATTCATATCATAGTCATATCATAAGGTAGCAGTGAATAGGAAAGAAGCCATTAGTGCCAAAGTAACCACTGCTCACCTTCCCATGTAGACCCATGTAGTTTGTAATTGTATTTCGCTAAATGGTTTCTCATCAATGTACTTTTCCTTAGTCCATCTCGTAAATACAAAAACATCCATTGTTTTTCTTCTGATCGTTCAATCGTCAATTTCATAGAAAAAAATTGGGAGGCATCAAGTTTTTTTAATAAGTTTCACTGTATTAATAAATGTTGGCTGAACGCGTCAAAAGCAGTGACCCTTTAACTGACCGCCGGCATCAATCAGTGTCCGAATCAGTCTCCCCGTATTTTTTGTTTCCAGTTCCGGGTAGTTTCTTTGAAGCGGTTCTGGCAACGCTGCGGGGTAAAGTTGGCGAATGATTATCAGATTAATAGTTATCAGATTACCGGGTAACACGAATGGAAACGAACTTAAATATAGCGTACGACGCAGAAACGCTTAGCAATCAATCATAAAAGAGAGTTATCTCCGGGCATTAAAAGCATCCAAAAATATGTCACGATGATCATTTCGATTTTTCTTTAGAACGAATATAATGACAAACGAATGAACTTAATTAGGCTGGACGTTTTGATAGAGAGAAACCTCACTAAGAGGTGTGTAAAGCCACATTCGCGCCAACCTAAACTTAGTATTAAACTTCCTCCACTGAAAACATGACTAGAGTGTCACAAGGACAGGTAAACTGAAATTCCTTTGGAAAATGATCATAAAATATTTTATAATTTTCAGTATATTACGTAAACTGCTCCAACAGTTTCCGTTCCTCTCTATTATCCTCTCTTAAGGGGTTCATGCTCCCGCGCAAGGTCGCCAGCCATCCGTGTAATATAAATAAATAAACGAAACGCGTTCCCCGGACGTGCCTCCCCCACCCCCAAGAAAAACTGTCGTCCTGGTCGACGTCGACGTTTGAACTGGGGAAATGTAAATTCGGCTCGCTGCCACCTTCAAAACGCTGCCGTTGGCGGCGGTGCGAGCGGGGGCTCGCAACAGGTCTTGAAACTTATTTAGGTCGACGGTCTGAATTTTCCATTATCTGGCAGGGCGCACGGATAACGATAATGCTGGCTGTATACGTGTATGCGATTGTGTTTGTGTGCGGCTTGGAACACCGGGATAATATGTTCTGCGCTTAAACGTCTTCGTAACAAAAGTTAAACTGTTCGAAAACAATAAAGACTATACGATGCGGCAGTTAAACCGGCATAGAAGGCTGGCCGGTTCGTTAAAGTATTATTTGTTTGCTTCTGTGTGAATGTGTGGTTGCAACGAAAACAGATCGCGCGTTAACAGTTTTGCAGATATTCTATTCACACGTCATGGTGAATGTCTGTACGATTTAGTATAGCCAAACAGTTGGTCGCCGTGATATAGGAACTGAATTGTTTTTAACTCTTCTTTTTCAACTTCTTAATCTCAAAGTTGCATTGGATTGCATTGTATTAAAGCTCTGTAAACAATTTTTTTAAACATAATAAGTACCCTTTTTACAAAACTTCTGGATTCCTCCTGCGTCGGCTTTTGCTTAGTCGAAATTGCTGACGTTTCGCCAATCATCCTGTAGGCTTCTTCAGAGCTTAACTGAAACGGGTTCGTATTTTACTCTGTACTTGCTTACATATTGCTTGAGGGTGGGGGGCGCTAATAAGGGTTGTAAACACCGTCTCGGATGACTGATTCCGAGATTGGGGACAGGCAGCGACCTGAATCTCAGGTGGAAGTTCCTTTGAAAAAATAATAAGTACCCTTAAATGCATGCATGCATGCAATTGCAGAAGTTATGAAGATTCTGTTAAGTTTTAGAACATGTTTCCGTTAAACTGACAATAGGAAAACGGTACCATATCTACGATGTAGTTTAAATAACTTGCCCTTAGGCTAAGTAATGTATAGACTTAAAATAAAAAGTACAAATATATAAATAATGTAAGAGAAGTTGGAGTTGATGTTGCTCTGTGGCACTTTTGTTTAATCATACTGAATACTTCACTTCACAAGGGCATTAAGTCATTGTTTTATCGAACCAATAAAAGGAAAATGCTGCTATCTATATGATATAGTGTAAATAACTTGCGCTTGAACTACGTAATGTATAGACTTCCACTAAAAAGTGAATTTGTGTATGTAAAAAAGCCTTTAGAGAAGGCGAAATTAAAGGTTCTCCGTAGATTTTTTTTAAACATAATACTCTAAAAAGCATCAATATTGCAGAAGCAATAATGCAGAAGTTATGTTATGCTATAACATTTTTTCCGTCAAGCTAACAACAGAAGAACGATACTATCTATACCATAAAGTGTAAATAACTTTTGCTTCTTGTAAGTAATGCCAACTGTCATTATTTATATAACGAAACCGCTAGATAATTTGTAACCGAAGTTGCCCTAGAGACACTCTAAAAAGCCTAAATACTGGACAGTAGTAAGCAAAATTTTTGAATACTGTTGTAACTGGCTAGCAGACTAGTATATTTTTAGTTCCGCCATCGAGATATGAGACCAACAGAAATAATCCATGGTTATTAGTCGACTGACTCAGCAAAATAACCCCAACTATCAACTCCATAAGGGCTGAACATTTCCAATTACCATGTCAGCGGTTGGCCGCAGTGTCAACAAGTTGTGCACACATTATCGATGTAATTTTCTCCAAATCTAGGGCGGATACAAACAAATCGTTTAATATCTTGACCGAAACCAAACGTTGGTTATCAAACAATTTTTTAGATCAGCTTCGAACTGACATACCTGTCCCTCCACACCGCCGGTTGCTCAATATGTTAACCCCAAACGAGGCGTCGATACAATACGTGAATCGGAAATAGGATGTGCGTAACAGCTGGCGACGCGTGTAAACACAGAAATTTATAGATCATTGAGTGATCTATGGCTTTCCGTTCGTAAAGGACACGACGCCCTAACGATCAACTATTACCTAGTTATTAACAGCGCCGTGGCAACCTGCAAGAGAAAGAAAAATCGTTTTTAGTAAACTTGCAATTGGTAAAACAAAGCCGCGTGCCCCGATAAAACTTCTACTCGGAATAATGATTGCCAAAACGAAACAAATTAATTGAACAACTTTGCAAACTATCCCGGAGCTACCCCCCCACCCCCCCACTTCACAGTCGGAACTAAGTTAATTAAGCAAATTCGAAACATTAATTTCCGTTTGCGTCTAACAAAAGGCGGGACAAGTTTACCGAATTAAAAAGTTTTTCCGACTGCGGAGGAGCCGGAGTCTACTTTTTTTTTATCTAAACTATATTTTCCCCGACTCAATATAACCGCGAACCGAGACTACAGATTCTGCGCGTTTTATATTCCCAAACCTACTTCCAAGAGATTCCACGACAAGAGCACTAGATTGTAGAAATACGGCCCTTTGAGGCAACAAAAGACCGCGCTGCGGTGTATAACAAAAGAATATGGCATTAAAAACGACGAACAAAAGGCGGACGAATCATTTCGAGCCTGAGAACCGAAAATAAGGGTTTCAAATTGTGTTTGCAACAGAAATCTGACCGATATTGCTTTCTATGAGCTAAAACTTGCATCGTTACAGCCGTCTATTAAATTTAAATCGATTAAATTATGAGAGAGGTTTAAATTAATTTCTTAATTCCGCGTTCTTATTGAAAATATTTTTTTGCAGAACGTTTCAAAATAATAATCGGCAGTAACAGAGTCTTCCTTAAGTTTCTATAAAATTTATCTGGGTATACCGCCGTACCATTTACTGGACAATAAAATAAACACAAAAAAATTTGCACCTACTAAGTTATACATTTTCTCAACAAAAGAGATTATTTATAATGATATTTTATAATAAAGAGTGAGGTTTGCCACCTCGAGATTAATTAGTTAGAATACATCCGATAAATTTTCGTAACCTAAAATAAGAAACAAATATAAGACTCCCACTTGTGTTAATCTACAGTGGCGCTTTCAAGCGAGGATAGATTCAACGGTAAATTTACTGGTTGGAAAACTAGTTGTAATTCTGTAAAAGCAAATTTAGGTAGCTGGAACAACACTCTTTGACAATTTCCTGTAGTTTTTAACCATTGATTGTCGGAAATTCTTCTTTCTAGGGTAGGTAATTAAATGCTAATCTTTTGATATAACAGCAAAATATGACACTTAAGTTAAATGTCTTTACATTTCGTAAAAAGGCTTCATAAGATGCTCATGGTAATCTTCTGTCACTGACCTCTGTCCTTAATGGTAAAAAACCTAGGCTCATCAAAAATTTTCGAATCGAATATCCATGTCTGATAAAATATTTAGACACTATTTTGTGCACTGTTTTTTCACTTTTTTTAAAGAATATTTGGGAAAAAAATTAAATATTGCCAAACACAATCTGATGTAAAACTTTCGTACCGTTATAAGTGATAACATTACTTGCAACTAATGTTGGTTGGAGCAAAATTTTTGGAAAATCGGTACGTCACAGATGTCGTCCATAGGTGGGATGGCTCAGAAACCTCGCGCGCATACTACTGACAAATGAAAGAGAATAAAAGCACCGCAACGAGGGTAAAACATTTAATTAAGGGGCGATGAGGAAAAGAGATCCAACAAATGAGGCGATGCTGGGCTTTTAGCCGACCAGATTCGTTTAAACGAAGTTTTTGCCCATTAGGCTTTCGGTTGTATTTAAAGGCGTTGCGAAACGTGTTAGGGTTGATTTCCGCGATAATCGGCAGGATCCCGTGCAAAAACGTTCCAGCTTCTAAACGGAACGAGTGATTTAGCCTATTTTTTTTTAATTTTAAACGGTATAAATATTTCGGATTTCGGATATTAGATTATCTCGGGGGCGTTGCGAGGAAACCGGGGCAAGTTTCATAAAATTTTACGTCACAATATGTTACTACAATAATCCCGCTTCTGAAGTCGCTTGCCTTGCGTCCCAAATTTATGGCCACAATACGGGCGCGGTCTCGGTTTGTTTTTCCCATATTATAAATACGCGCCCTGCTTAAAAAGAACTCATAACGGCGCGTATAGTTTGGTTTAAATAATACCATGACGTATACTCCAAGTGATCAACTTCTTCGTTTGAGTAAGTGAGAGCGTTGTAATCGACAATAAAGTACCGACGATAGAAATTCCGCTTGAAGTACTAATAGATGTCTCGACCAAAGCATCACAACTTGGTTATTATTTGTTTGGAGTAGGAAAAGAATACCCAATAATAAAACAGAAAATAACACTCACCAGCAAACGAAAAGGCAATACAAAAACAATGGAAAACCGATTACAAGTAAAATGAAAAAAGTTCAATGGTTATGTAATTATGCAAGCCAATAATATCTGCAGAAACTTAGTGGAAAACCGAGAAGACCAGAAAGATTCGAGGCAACGGTAATGGACACGAGACGTTGTCGGCACAGAGACGCAATAACTCCATTTCTGTAAGCGCATTAACCGCGAGAATATTCCCCTCACGGTCGACTATATGGCGTCGATGACTAAATGCTCCATTATCCAGAAATTTATGTTTCGGGTCAGCAAAGGTAATCGCTGAAATATTCATTTACGGGCCTGTATATACGACCGGGCGAACATTTAGCGCCGCATTCAGATGTTGACTGTTAAAACGATTATAAACTCGGGCAAAATAAAATTTCATTTTGCGAAAGTGTACGCTTTCAGCGACGAGTTTGCTATCGAAATATAACTCGAAAATATTAAATATTCCGGAATTTAGGGGAGCCATGTAAAGCATCCACTTTTTGGTGATGAATTTTTAAGAGCGTCATAGCTCGATAGACTGATCACTATTCAGTTCCATTGGGTTACGTTACTCCGTGGCTGTGCAACTCTTTGTGGGTTTTGGCTGACTGTACTGCCATCTCGTACCCCATGATTCTATAGACATGGGAATTCGGGCAGGCATTCGGCAATGCGGGTTCGTTTGCGAGACTAGATCCATCAATTTTCTGCAACTATATCTGGAAGTTTATATAACTCGTGAAGCTCTTTGTTTGTTCTGGCTGAAGATGAAGATGCAATTTGTGCTGCAATGAATATGAATCAAGAAGATTCCAATTTGAGGAATACCGACTCTAGTACACACCCACAGCACACAGAAAAGTGTACTTTGTTTGCCATTCTTCGGAGGAATTTGCATTTGCGTTTGGTGTCCAGCAATAAATAGATAGATAATTTCTTCACAAAGCCCAGTACTCCGGATGTTTCGTCAGAAAACCATGACAGAACAAATTACAACTGATGTAAAACAGTACACACAACGTGCACATGAGAGGGTGTTTAAAAATTAACATAAGTAGTCCTTTTGTGCTGTACAAACACTCTTTCAGAATCAGGACCTTGTCCCTCTCTACAATATTATATGAAACAGAAGAATACGCTGGTGCGTAGTAACAGGCTTCTCAAAACGTGTGTGATTAATCTGTAATATCGTGCAGAACGTTTTGTTTAACTTACTGCAAACATATCCTCGTCCCACCTGAAGTAGCCGTCAATATAAGAACCAATAAACCTCGTGGTTCGCAACCACAATCGCAACTGTCTTCTCCAAGTTTTAAATAAAGTGGTCTTGCTTACAAAATTCATTAAATTGTGTAATGATAAGAGGACGTATATAAAAGAAAAAGAAACGGACCCTCTTGAAGAGTGCCTAGGTTGACGCTATAAATATCCGAGTGCGTTTCATTTACCATGACCTTTATTTATCTTTGCGTCATACATGATAATTTATTAAGAGGCCCTCTTATAACTAAGCATTCTAACTTCTTGCCAAGTTTAAGGAGTCAAGTGCGCGAGACAAATCGAAAAACACTCGAACCATGGTCTCTCCATTATCCAGCTTATCATAAATATGTTGGACCAGTTGTGTGTGGAGTGCCCAAAACGAATATCTCCTCCTACGCCTGTAAATCCCGGATCACCAATATATCTCAAAAATATTTTAATTTTATTCATCACATCCACGTCTGGTTTCTTCCGACATGTTAGTTGCTAAATTGGAACAAGTTGTTAAAGCCACAACCACACGTACTTCTTTTAGATTTATAAATTTTTTTAGCACAAATTAAACGTCCATTTTCATGTATATGGTTGTTCGGAAAGTCATTTCGTTTTTTTTGGGGAACATGAAAGACAGTTTTCGTATAATGAATAAATATTTTATTAAATTATATATTGGCCATTCTGGTCCAACACCTTTTGCCATCTTTCTGGCAGTAACATAATTCCCCTCTCATAAAAGTTTTGGTCCTTGCTGGCACAAAACTGGTTCAGGTGGTTTTTGACATCTTCATTTGAGGTAAAGGTTTTGCCATCCAAAAAATTTTGCAGGGACCGGAACAAATAGTAGTCGGAAGGCGCCAGATCTGGAGAATATGGTGGATGTTGCAGTACGTCCCATTCAAGCTGTAAAAGTTTTTGGCGAGAGACCAAACTTGTGTGAGGTCTCGCATTATCCTGGTGGAACACTACACCCTTCCTGTTGATTAATTCGGGCCTCTTCTCTATAAGTGAATCATTCAATTTGTCCAGTTGATGACAATAGACTTCTGAATTAATCGTTGTATTGTCCGGCAAAAGCTCAAAAAAAACGATTCCTTTGACATCCCACCAAACGGAGAGCATCACCTTTTTTTGGTGAATGTTGGCTTTTGACACGCTTTGAGCCGGTTCATCTTTTCTGCTCCATGACCTCTTGCGTTTAACATTGTTGTATACAACCCATTTTTCGTCCCCAGTAATAATCCGCTTCAAAAATGGATCATTTACTTGACGTTTGAGGAGCGAATCACACACGTCAACGCGACGACACAAATTTCGCTCCGTAAGGACATGGGACACCCACACATCGAGCTTCGAGATTAAGCCCATGCGTTTCAAATGGCCATAAACAGTCGAATTCGACAAATTTAATCTCTCACCGATCTCTCGTGTGGTTATTCGCCGATTTGCATCAACTAATGCCTTTATCGCATCTTTATCAGCTTCGACAGGCCTTCCAGACCGTGGTGCATCTTCGACATCAAAATTGCCGGATCGAAATTTTGCAAACCAGTTCTGGCACTGGCGTACTGTTAACACGCCTTCTCCATACACATCCGTCAATTTTTTTCTCGCTTGGACAGCATTTTTACCTTTTCTGAAGTAAAAAAGTAAAATATGACGAAAATGCTGCTTATTGCTCTCCATATTTAAAAGGGCACCAACCAAAAACTACTGCGTAGAATTAATAGAACTTTTTCAAACACAAGCCTTGCAATATCAGCTCTCAAAACATATAATGGTTATGCGGCTTAAGTGTGAAGTTGGTTTCGAAAAAACGTAAATAAGTCCTCTGACGGGAAAAAACGAAATGACTTTCCGAACAACCTTATATATTACATTTAATCAGATTAAGAGACTCAAATAGACTTCATATTTATGCCTGCATGCAAGTGTTCGAAAAAGCTAGAAAAGTAAAATTATTTCATGCTTATCATTCTGAAAAAGAAACAATTAATCTATTATTGTGAGACACAATTCTGTGCTCTGTTGTGTATGTATTGACGTGCTATAAATTAAATTTGTTTTGAATAAAAAAATATTTATTCTCAATTTTAGCCCAATTTTAATTAAGACTCGAGCAGCGAATTTTATTGCTATCAACATCTTCTTTCAGTCGAGTTCAATGTAGGCGATTCGAAATTTGAAAGCATTTAAATAAAAGTGAGTCGAGCAATCCGAATTCAATAGGAAGGTCAGAGATTAACGATATGCGAAATCGAATTCAAAGCGTGCTGTATCGGCCGTAACTGAACGAGCTAAAAGTACCGTAAAAGGAAATTGTGCAAGTCTTTGCTAAAAAAATACAAGCTGCCGCCTCAGGCGTTTCGCTGCAGAGTTCGGACAGCTTCGTCTACTTCCAGATTTATTGTGATAATTTCTGGAACGCTGGGAATGCCGTCGCTGTTGTTGAAGCCCGTAACTCGTCCTGATGAATTAGGAAAGCCGCTTGAGATTTACACCCAGACCGCCACACCCACGCTATTATAACATATAAAGTGCAATGATAATTCTTTTTAGACATTTTAGTGGGACCATTGCGTGCCATTGATTTGCATGGTTTTTACGAAAATTATTCCATTATCTGTTTTTAAAATAGAAGTAACTTAAATTGTACACCAACATCAAGATCTTTTTCTATTTATTAATGCTTGCTGCAGAATAAAATACATTACCAATAATACTAAAAAATCAAGTCAAATCATTTATGTCGGTAATCTTATTAATTCTTTTAACAAGACTTTTTGTCTATGCTTATTGTATACAAGGAGAAAAACTTTTAATACAAAAGTTGTATAATTTTTACAGTATTATATTTTAGACTTGCAAAACAAAACAAATGTACATCGCAAAGTTGAGAAACAGTAACAAGTTTTTTATGTTTTAATGGATTTTCTGTTATGACGAGAGTCCTTTTTCCCCTGATTTGGATAAGCCGTTCTTAAATCACTTATGTTTAAATTTTTGATTAACTAAACAGATGGTAATCGAGATGGCCAGGCGTTCCGCAAATTGAAACCTTCACTTGGGAAAATGGTTTACTCAGGTTAAGAAAAGTTTCAGTCTTTTTTGTTTCAATAAGTATTAATTAACCAATAATAATAAAAATTATAAAGAACATAATATCAACAATAACAATAATAAATAATAATTAAACGAACAATAATGAAAATATAAGTGAAGTAAATGGCTATGTGTTATCTATCCACCATGATTCGCATTCAAAATAAAGTCTGGATTATCTCTATTGAGCATGAATATTTCTTGTTCAGTTCTTTGACACGACACTCACATTTTTAGGTCTGTCATTTTATACTCGGTATTGTAAAAATCCCCATAAGAAAATACCAAGAACGATTAAATCTGGGCTATTAGCTGACCACTGAAATGTGCCATGTGTGTCTGTGCCTATCCAACGATCGTATCTGCCATTTAGGTATTCAGTAACTGGATCTGTATTGTGGTGCAGTATCCCTTCTTGTTGCCAAACCAGGTTAATATATTGGCGAACTGGAAGGCCTTTCGAATAATTTTCCATAGGTCCAATTATTTGATTGTCCAGCAATGAGTTTCCAATTAAACATTCCTACCGTCATGAAGATTGCTTCATCAATAAATTCAATTTTTCCTATGTTATATGCCGCAATATTTCTTGACAATGTTGTAAGCATTGAATTTTATTTCCCTTAGATACCCTTAGAGACTTTGGGTTTCATTCAATTGCCAGGATAGTACGTTTGATTGTAAAGTCGGTTCATAGATATAAGTATACACGAATATACGAATTAATGAAATATCCGGGCAAGCAGCAAGAATGAAATATGACCGAACAGGTCCGTACTTTGCTTAGAATTTAATTATTTGGGTTTTTTTTTTAGGAAAGATACTAAACAATATTTATTTATTTATGTATGTATACCAGGTACCAATGCATAATGCATTGTTTAGATAGTAGTAGTATAATAGTGTATTACAATATAATTCTAATATGTATATGTAGTGTATGATGTATTAAAAGGCAGACAATACGTAACTCGGGAAGATTGCAGTAGCAGAGTTATCGTCAATAATATGCCTATATATATATAATGAATAAATATTACTCTTTATAAGAAAAAAAAAGCAGCCATAACATAATCATAAAAACCGACCAAAACCATAAAAAAAATTGGAAGATATCGACAATCAAGCGATGGCCACTATTAAGAATTATATAATATCTTTTATTACTTGTTGGTATTCCTCAAAAGAATACAAACATTGTACCTTAAAATATGTCAAATTTGGTATAACCTTAGGTCAACAGATTTTTTCATGTTTCGAGTGTATTTAAACTTCCTCGTTCGAAACAAATCGAAGGAGGAGTGAAGTAATAACAGATTTTTTTGTGTTATGAATTCTAAAATGGTCTAATAAATGTATACCGATGGCAGCTGTATAACCTTAAGATTCTGAAACAAAGGTCGGCAATTCTAATCGGCCTTTTTTGCATACGAAAAAATTTTATGGAATCTGTTGAGTTTCCTCACAGATGGACGCTACCGTTTGCGTTCATATATTTCACAGAACGAGGATCGCTACCAAGGACGAGTGGCTCTGTACTGAAGAAAATCAGGCATGTATGGCAGCTCTCCTGGGGCTTTGGGAATTTACCCTCTCAATACAGGGCGCTCAGACAAGGAGACAGTAGAGCGGTTGTCCAATCTCTTAAGGTCCTCACAGACATTAAGCTATGGATCTAGATATCGTCAATTGTGGAATGAATAACTTACATAGTGGACACAACAATCATTTGGCAAGAGACGCAAGGAATGTACGTGTAATGTTTGTTAATTATCCTAATGGCAATGGTGCTATTAATAGGCAAAACCAATATATTTCATAAATAAATGTAATAATAATTAAAACATTTATTGTTTGTACGATGAAGCTAATATACCAGACATAAACTCTGTATTTATTGTATTTTTTTGCTATTAAATAAATAAATTTGGCAAAAACACCTTACCTTTATTCCGTGTTCCTCATCATGTAGGGTACTGGTTGCTTGCAATTTGGTTTTTCTCTAGGTGTTTCACGAATAGTTCTTCTCTGTTCTTTTTTTTACTATTTAAGTAATGTAAATTCGAAACTCAGTGCTATGAGTGTACTGAAATGTGTCCCTTTAGAAGCAATAAATCCATTGCCTATTGCCTAGGGACTCTAGGGTACTGATTGAAGAATTGAACTAAGGTGGCTTTTACCTTATGAAAATCCATTTAACAAAATGAATAAGAACTACAATTTTTGAAGCGGAGATACGGAAATAGGATGCAGAATTAAAAGGGAGAAAAATATTACTTCTCTTAGATAACTGCGCTGCACATTCCCATATATTGAATTGGCATTTCTTCCAGTTAAAAAAACAAGTGTATTACAGCCGATGGACCAGAGCGTAATAAAAAGTCTTAAGAGTCGATACAGGAAAAACATTTTCATGGAAAGATCGGGTCCGAAGACAAATTTTCCATTAATATGCTAGATGCAATCGACTTTATTAGTAAAGCTTGGAAAGAGGTGAAAGCAGAAACAATTCAACGCTCCTATCGTCAAGAAGGACTTATTACGGGGACAGAATGCGAACAGCCACTAAGCAGTGTCAAACAACAATTACGTTTACAAGTGAGGAGTTGCAAGATTTTATGGTAATAGATCAGCAAGAAAGGGTGAGGGTGAGCAAGAGAAAGAAGAAGATGAAGAAGTTGATCTGGGACAACAAGCCATGTATTCAGTTAAGCTGCTATAGAAATTTTTGTAGGTACCATGTAGGAGATGCGTATTGGCATAAGAAAAAAATTCTAAAGAAAATGACCGATTATTTGTAACATTAAATGTAGTTCTTAAATATTTATATAAAATGCTCCTAAGTAGATGTTAAAATATGTATATAAAATAATTAAATATTACAGAACACATAATTCTTCATAACGAAAAAAAAAGCTGTCCCTTCAATTTCTCTATAGAGTTTCGACTGTGTATAAATTGAACCGTGTTTTAAATTAAATTTGCCAGAAAATTGAAAAGCGCCGGCAACGTTGCTCGCCGAGCTACACTCGCGGAGAAATTAATTGTCAGCTGATAATGACGTTTCGGCTGAGCCTTTAATTGTGTAAGTCGATAATAACCCGTTTAAGGGATGACGGGGTTGTATTGTACACACGTCGAACGAAACAAACGCTACGCGGAGGTTTTGCGAAAGCAGTTTGTCGTCAGCGAGACTGCCAGGCTACAGTGTTAATTAGCAGCTCCAGCAAATTTGTTTCACTTCGTATTCTTTTGCGATATTTAATATACGTTTATGTTTATTTATTTATTTATCCAAAAAAACAAGGTCACTCAACATACTGCCGATTTTACAGTAATACGGATCATAATAAATAATAATAATAATAAAAATAATAATAATAATAATAAATAAATATGAACTCAAAATATATTATACATATAATATTCAATTTTCAATTTAATTTTCAATATTTTACAGTATGATTTTTTATATTTGCGCACCTATCCACAGGGATTAACGGAAGTCACCGAGAAAAATTTTTAATACAAAATTTGTCTAATCTTTACAGTATATTTTTGACTTGTAAAAGAAAACAAATGCTTATGGCAAAGTTGAGGAACAGTACACCCACACCCACAACAGATGTTGATCGAGAAGTCTTCAGCGACGCCTCGCTTTAAATCGAAACATTTAGTTAGGAAAGTGGATTACTCAGAGGAAGAAAGTCTTCAAGTAGTTCTTCTTTTATACTCCAATAATAATATAATAGTAACGTAAATATCTGTTCATAGATATAAGAAAGTGACCAATTGCTTTTGAATGGGATTATCCAAGGGTGGTGATTAACACACCATGCAACCAGATTATTACCTAAAGTTTCGGAATTTAAATTCAGGTAAAATTGTGGTCCCTAATAGAAAATAATTTTATACCTACCTGTGTTTAATATTCTTTGGTTTGCTATACTACTTACTTTAAGTTTATTAGTAATCATTCTTATTTCGTGTGTAATACAGCGTGCGTTGAATCGTGTGCGAATTATGCAAAATATGTGCGAGTCTAGTGTATCTCAGGAGATGCTCCCGCCCAAATGTAGAAATCACTATTCGGTTGAGACTGAGGAAGTTATAAACAATGTTTATTTGACTCTCATAGAATGTGGTGCCAGCAAGCAAGCATCTTTAGAAGAAACGGCCACATTGACGAAAAAAAGAAGCGATGCTGACATTTTCTCGAGTGTAGATGAAAGTGATCAAGAATAATACGGCGTAAAATTTACCAGTTATACGAGGAACAAAGCGTGCCTACATTAGATATCTTAATTAGGAGGCTTGAAAAAGATGACACCGGTGTTAAATGTGGCAAAACTACCTTATGGAAGTGTATTCAACACATGGATTTTAGATTAAAAAAAAATGACGAAAGGCAAGTTTTAATGGAATCTTTTAGAATTCGGAATTGGTGACTGGAATATCTAGAAAAAATTAGGATTTACAGAGAACAACAAAGGCCAATTATTTACTTGGATGAAACCTGGTTCGACACTTATGATACCCCGGAAAAGGGTTCGGTTGACTCAACTGATAAGAAAAGGGGAAAAAGAGGTAAAAGAATAACTATTTTGCATACTGGCTCTAAAAATGGTTGGATTCCAAATGGACTCCTCTGTCTGCGAAAAATATTAAAGAATCTTCTCTGGATTACCATGAAGACACCACCGCTGATTTATTTGAAAGCTGGTTTAAAAACAAACCAGTTCCAAACATTCCTCCTAACAGCGTAATTGTAATGGATAATTCAAGTTATCACAGTAGACAGTTGACTAAAACCCCTTCCTCATGTGACACAAAAGCAACAATCAAAAACTATACCAAAAAGCAATTAAGTGAGGTTCTACAAAGCTTGAACCTAGAAAAGGAATACGTCTGTGATAATTGTGCAAAAAATCTAGGGCATACAGTTTAAAGGCTTGCACCTTACCACTGTATATTAAATCCCAACAATGTTTTCCCCGTGTTAACTCCAATATCCTCAAACTTATAGAAACCGAAGTTTTTAACATCCCTCCACAAAGTTGGGCAAATTCTGTTAATTCTGCAAATTCGTATCAGTTAGTCACTTTCATATATCTATGGACAGACTTTACCTAACAGGCCACCTGTTAGACGCATTAGCACTTATCCAATTTTCTTCAAAAATACAAATAAATGTTAATATTAAACTAAGTTGGGTTAACGCAAATTATAAAAGTTATTGTAGTGTACGTACTGTCAGCAATAAATAAGGTAACTATTTTAGATATTTCATAAATCCCTCCGCGAATAACTTCATGAAAATATAAAAAAATCATTTTTATGAAGTCATTTACACAAATTACCCTAAACTGTTATACATTTTTCAGAAGCTCATAAAAAGCGGATTCAAACTGGCCTATAAGATATAGGCCATTCCATTAAAAAAAAACAAATTTTACTTTTTTCCAAGACGAAATCATTTAGAAAAAAACTGACTACGCGACTGAATTCTACGTATAAGTCTATATCAGATGCGTTTTTCACCTTTCCGACATTTCATAGGATACCCGAGATACAGGGGGTGCCCCTTAATTTGAAATTTCCAAAATCACCCTGTATATTAAAAACTAAGCAAGTCATAAACGTTTTGTTAAAGTCATCTTTCGTTTCCCAAAAAAGTACCAAAGGTTTGCGAAAACTCATGGCTGTCTGTATCTTCAATAACAACGGACGTAATACATAATATACATTAGTATATGGAAATTTTACATGGGCATCTTAGATTTTCGGCTAACACCCCACGGTCGGGAATTTCGGAGCACCCCGTATCGAGTCAGCTTACGTAAACACGTGTTTTCCATAAAGCCCCGCTCGTAACCCAATAGTTTTCTTACGTTCGTAACCCCTGAACCGATAAATCACGCGAAATACCTTAAACAACTCTCCCTCCGGCCTCTGGGCAATGCGATATTTCCAGCGACGCTCGGCAATCCATCAAGCCTAAACTGCCTGACTGAGACGTAAACACACACCGTTATTCGTCATTCTTGGACGCGACCGACTGCGACTTTGAGCTTTTGCGAGCAACGCGGGGCGATCGCTTTCCTTGCAATTTAATTGCAAAATAATAACTGATCGGACTCTCTTTCTTCCAATCTCTCTCTCTCTCTTTCTTCCACTCTCTCTCTTTCTTTCACTATTTTTCTTCCACTCTCTCTCTTTCTTCCACTCTATCTCTTTTTTCCACTTCCACTCTCTCTCTTTCTTCCACTCTATCTCTTTCTTCTACTCTATCTCTTTCTTTCACTCTCCCTCTTTATTTTAACTCCTTTCTCCCTTCCTCTCCCAAGTCCCTCGCTTTCTATATCATTCTAACTCTCTCTCTTTGTATCCCTGTATTTCCTTCCTCGTTTCTCTCTTTTCAGATAG
Organism: Cylas formicarius; assembly: GCF_029955315.1. NCBI lineage: Eukaryota > Metazoa > Arthropoda > Insecta > Coleoptera > Brentidae > Cylas > Cylas formicarius. The sequence goes on along the minus strand of NW_026844326.1, from coordinate 24,796,599 downwards.
CTCCAGTTATAATTTTTCTGACTTTAAACACGAGTACATATTTTTATGGCAAAAATACACTTTTATGCAAAAAAATTAATAAGTATCTCCATAAGTGTGGGGGCAAGATAAGTGTGCCGCTCTTGTCGAAAATATTAAAATTTTGACACCAGTAGCTTTTACGACTCCATCAAAGGTATTTTCGCCTCAATTTCATTTAGATAAGTTAAACCGTTTCACAAGTAATTTTGTGGCTTCCTTTTTCCAAAGAACCTTCTGAAGGAAGTATTTTCACTATTGATAACTGTTTACAATGGAAACTAGCAAAACAGTCTACAGTCTTTTGCATTTCTTTTCTTTTTCTTTCTTTTTCGCGATGGACGATGGACGATGCAGATGCAAAATGAGATGTCTGCGGTTAGGAAAGACTGGATGAGTCCACGATCTGAAAATAAATAGGGTTAAAAGATGTTGATGCCATAAATATCCAGGCAACATAAGATTGATGCACAATTCTCAAAGTTATATACTGTTTTAATGTATGGAGACGACTGGTGCCAACTTACGTACAGACAAGAGAAGAAATAGAGGCCGTAAAAAACCTGGAAAAATCGTGCAGAATATCTAGCATTATAAAATAAATAATTAAGAACAGAACAAGAGCGAGTGCAGACAAGAGGTAAAGTACGGATTTAAATTAGAACAAAAAAATGTTCACATTTTCACAGTTATTTATTAGTTTTTTAAAGCTTTTGCGACAACACCGCGCCTTTATCTTTTTTTGATAAAGGCATAGATTCCTGGACATGCATAACTTGTTATGCCACCTCAAGCTGTCCATTGAGAACTCTGAAATGTCCTTGCTTCTGTACGCAAACAAGGAGACATGAAAAAACTTAACTCATTTGAACTTTGGATGTACAGCAGAATGCTTCGAATCAGTTGGACCTCTACAACCACCAATGACTGGTCTGGTTTAAATTAGAAAAACTTCATACCATCCTAATCCTGGAAGGCAAAGTTGAGGGTGAGAGGAGGAGTAATAGGCAGAAAGAAGAAATCATGGCTGAAAAACAAAAAAGAAACCTCGCGAGAGAAGGCACATAGGAGGGGGAAATTGATTTTTACCAAGTAAAAGCCACCTCAGTTCAATAAAGTACAGACTATATAACCACATGTGATTAGGAAAACCACAGATGGCGGAAAGAGGTATTAAATGGTCAACCGCATGAGGAAGACCCTTAAGATGGAAGCGATCAAACAGACCACGAAATGCAGAACTATTCAAGAAGACAAGTCGATGGATAGAAAGTTGAAATGTGCTAAAGAAAGTAACAAAAAATCAAAGTTTTCGTACGTATAGGACGTAAGGACCGCGATAATATAAAGCTGAAAAGAGAAAGATGACCGAAAGACTTAACGCGATTGACCTAGATCACTTCCATCAACAACCGGCTCTCTCCATTCATAATTTCTAGGGTTAAGTCTTTGTTTAGGTTGACTACGGGCATAGCATCAATGACTTGCCACCCGCTTTCGGCGTAAACTCCGAGTCAGACAGGATATTCGAACAAACGATCGGCGTAATAATATTTACCCCCGAAAAAGAAAAACACTCGTCGGCAGGCTCCGTTTGTTTGTGTTGACGAAACAACAACCCCCTCCCCTAGGATTCATCCGTTATCCCGATATTCGTTACAAACCGACACGAGATGCTCGTTAATTTACAGTTTAGCGGCCGAGTGTATTTTAATTAAATTCCGAACCGCTGACAAGCCCTCGCGAGAAAACATCCATCTAAGACCCGTTACTTAACTTATTAGACCCTTGGATGCTCCCGCGGCTAATTTACTTTGAATTTCAAATCGGGACCCCTTTAATCTGTAACGTCTGGCTTTGCGACCGAGTTGATAAGGTCGACGTTGTCATCCATCCCCACCTCGTGCCGCCCCGGGTTACATTGTGGACCCGATCTCGAAAGACCTTTACCAGGATCGCGTCATTAAAAAATATCACAGCACATTTTTAATTTAAAAAAAAATCAAAATATTTTACTCGACAAATTTGTAGATTTATTACAGTTAAAACCTGATCGTTCTCAGAAATATAATTAATTATTCAGATAAAGAGGACAAGTAATGTAATTTGTGCTTGGTCTCCTTCCTATTTCCTTCTTTTATCTCTACTTCCTTTTCATAAGCTGTTTACCTTTGGTTATAATTAATTGTTGGTTATATGAATTGTTAAGGTTTAGGTATAGGTTGGATTTTTATGCTATTGCCCAGAAATTTGCGCATCAGCAGCCCTTCATCTATTTTATAAGTATGGCAGCTACATTAAGCGTAGTTATTATTATCGTTATGATTTAAACGGGTCAAAGACGAACTTGTTACCTTTAAGTTAAGAAAACCCTTGTGGCCATTACATAAAGGTTTATAGTTATTACCATTAATAATATAAACATTTACATACTTTCCGAATCGAAGATCACTTGTCTAATCTTCTTGTAAAAACTTTGTCGCTTGTTTTTATTTCTTTGCTTCACTACAAGTTTTCCATCTTTATTGCAGAACCTTACTGCTCACTGCCGTCTCATGTTTGACTTCTTCTTCCACGTATTTTTCTTTTCTGTCTTTTTCCATCCCATACTGGTTTTACCAGCTTTAATCCTTTCTTACTTGTGTGTTTCTCATTTTGTCCATTTTATGTAACTCCTTGAAACTCTTCTCTCTCTGTGGATTAGTCAGTGTTATTTCACAACCAAATGTTCTCTTTCACTTATGGAGTTCTTATTCATTGCATAGTACAGTTTTAATGTTTTTTCTTATTCTGTTATTGATTTTTTTTCTGTTTTCCACTGTGCCCTATTTCTACTCCTCCTTATTTACATTTTTTGTGTTTATTTCCTATCACCAATACTTTTGTCTTAGTTTTATTTAGTTTTTTTCTAAAATAATGTGAAAATCTATCTCTCTTCTGCGATAACAATAATGTCGTCGGCACACGCGATACTTTAACTTTAACTTTTCTCAAATATTTATAGCCCACATTACACACAGCCACTCCTTACTGTTGTTGTACAGTTTTCTACTATTTCATCGATAACATAGCAAAGCAAAGTGCTTCCTTGTTCCTGATTTGGTTGTGAATGGTTCTGAAATTTTGTTTCGGTATATTGCATAGTTAATTTCTTTATTTCTGCTAGAACTTTTTATAGTTTATCTATTGGAACCTTATGAAACGCGTTTTCCGTGTCAATACAGCCCAAACGTAGTTCTCTATCTCGATCAATTGCTTCTTCGGCTATTTGTCTATATGTTAATATATGATCCTCTATCAAAATAAGTTTCCTTTTAAACAGTCTGGGGTGGGGGAGGTAGACGTAAGCATCCTACATCCTATCAAAGATATGTTTTTAAACCCCCGTTGCTTTTTTGCACAATTATCAAAAACTTGAAGTCATCGGACTCACACATTGATATCATTAGCGTGTCAATCTTCCAATTTTTCATATGGCTTACGTATTCCTTTATAAAATATATTTCGTCAAATAGTTCATGTTCATTTATTAAAGTTTTATTATACAATAAGATAGTTTTCATTGCGGGTTGAATTTCTGAGCAATGTGGTGTGTTTTGAAGTATAATTGTCTCTTTAAAATTACGATTGGTACTTAATTCATCTGTCTGGAGCATATTTTTTAAAATGAGAGGAATGAAGCACTCCTCTTTTCTAGCTGTTATTTTACACTTGAGTTTTCTCTAAATTTTCCGACATTCCACAGCTGATATTTCCTTATCTTGTATAAGTGAACTTGTTTTATGGAAAAGTGCGGCAGCATTAGGCACGAATAAAAGCCGGAATCCGGTTTCCGGATTGTTGAAATTTTTTTTAATTATTTTGGGACATTGACAAAAAGTACTGAGTGACTTATAGTATATATTATGCAACAAGTGCGGTACACGGCATTTGACTCACGAGTTTATTTGACACGAGCGGAGCGAGTTTTTATAAACGAGTGAGTTAAAAAGTTTACCGAACGTGTTGCATACTATATTTTTTCTACGACGGTTAGTTTTTGAGTAAATTTTCGCAAAACAACATACATTCATTGACATGACCGTCAGAATTGACAAACGTCCAAATTCAAAGCGTGGGAAATATCTCCGAAAACATCCGATTGCTCTCAAATCCGTGCGGTAAAATCACGGAAATGTCCGAAGTGGCTAGGATTCGTGGGAAACGAAACTGACGTGGTAAAGTGACGCTTCCCGCACGCTGGATCGGTGGGTAATTAGGTATTTTACAGACGAAAGTAGAAAAAAAAGTTTACCGAACGTGTTGCATACTATACTCTTTCAACGGCCTTTAATTTTTGGCTACATTTTCGCAAAACAACACGAATACATTCACTGACATTTCCGTCAGAATTGACAAATGTCAAAATTCAAGGCGTCGGCAATATCCGAAAACACAGGTGCGGTAAAATCCCGGAAATGTCCGAAGTGTCTCGGTTCCGTTGGAAACGTAACTGACGTGACAAAGTGATGCTTCCCTAGCGCTAGATCGGTTTGTAATTAGGCATTTTACGGACGGGAGTAGAAAAAATATATTGAAAAATCTGGGACAATCCAGGACCAGTAGATTTTCCAGGACGTTGTAGGAAAAACCTGAACCTGTACCGGCGAATCCTGTACGGTTGTTCACCCTGATATAGACGATTGATTCCTCTGGAAAAATTGCAGTCGAATTTATCCCCTTCCTTGAATATCCTTAAATATATAATATATAGAAATAATATAAGAATATTCTTAAAGCGGTTTTCAATTATATTGATATATTTTTTTCCAGTATATACATATTCGCGTAATTTATATCCCTTGCCACATTCAGATATTTTTCTTGTCCCATTAAATTTTTAATTAATTCGATTTAATCAAGGCGGTAATTTTAAACCGATATAAATAAATTAAATTAAATTCCGACAACACTATATCGACTATTAAGACTCTTCAAACGGGTTCAGGCCCGACCGGGCGCGGAAAAATCTTCAACTTTCGAGATAAGCGCGTTTATCCTTTCCGGTTAATAAATCAAAGGCGTCGAAGTTTCCCGTAAACAGATCGACGAGATTGTTTCCTCGTTATATCGGTCGTCGGGGGGATCGGAATAAAGACACCGTCGTTCTCCCCGCCCTTCCCCACCGTTCGGAAAATAAAAGAAGAATCGGGGACTCCCAATCGACTGGAGACTCGATTAACGGCCGCATTTATCTCTCGATTTATTTATTTCTGTCCGCGCGGTTGATGAATGGCCCCTCCCCTACCTCCCTCGTAATCGTAGTCGATGCGTTAATGCGTTCGGATTTATTTTTATAAAGCGGCACGACAGCGAACGCACTCTGTATATGGTGTACGTGTGTGGAAAACAGAGAACAGTTCAAATTTTTGTATTCATTGAGTACGACTGACAACATACATGAGTTCAGTTCTTTTCACATGACAGTGGCGCTCTAGTGCAGATTTTAAATTAGGCGCTATTCTGTCCACCTGACCAAATCTCATCTTACTATTTTTAGTTTTGAATCATTTCTTACCTATTGAATTCAAAGTTGCCACAAATCTAGAGCCTAGCTCCCTAACGGATCCGATTGTAATAAAGGGGGGTGGGGGCGGTTAGATCGGGTATTATTCTAAAAAGTTAAAAAAAATCATTTCTCAAAAGCGAATACAAACGAAACAATTCTTGAAGCGAAAGACGCTCGAGATCCTATCGAAAAACTTTTATTCTTGATGACAAGGTGCGTGAGCAATTTGCAAAAAACTGAAAATTTGGTTCCCTTTATAATGATAATTGACTATAATTTGAAGGCTGTGTTTCGGTTGGCAGTTTCGTTCACGCAACCATGTAGTTCGTACGGAGAGCTACAACTTTGGTACACAGATTGTACAGGATATTTTGAGATATACTCAAAAATGTAATAGGTGCCTCAAATTTGTAGCTGTCGACTTCAAATTTAGCAGAGAAGTTAAAATTCACATCCACATTTAGAGCGTAGAAACTGGGAACAATCAGTATTTTTTTATAATTTTTGAAAATTTTGTTATTTCGACTTCCAAAAATATATATATATATATATATATATATATATATATATATATATATATATATATATATTTTCTGGAAAACTGTTAACTTGATCGCTAAAATTATTTTACCAGGAGACGCGGAAGATGTTATAACTATAACTATATTTCAATCATTTTTTTGATTATGTACAGGGTTTTTAAATTATAGACAAAAATCTAAAAGACCCTGAAAATTGTTCTTTTTCAGAGTAAATTATTAGACGTAAATCAAAATTGCTAAAAAATATGGCCAATTGGTTTAAATAGTATTGTACACCGCATCAAAAGCTACAATTTTTATATTTACGGTTTTCGTCTATCGCTGTTCACGATATTTGAAAAAATCCAAATGAAAATCACCATTTCTCGGGCTCAATCTGGACGCGATGACGTCATGTACTATTAAAGCGTACTGCGCGGTTTCAGAAACAAATATTTTCTCCAAAACCATTTGCTCTATTGGAAAAACTCATATACCAAGAAACGAACATTGTTTATGGGCAAAAAATCTAAAAGATCCTAAAAATTATTGCCCATAAACGAAAAATTTTATTTGAACAGTATCATACAGAGTGCGCGAAATATTTGAAAAAATGTCATTAGAAATCGCAGTTATTTGTACAAATTTTAATATTTATAGTGGTCCTAGAGGACAAAATAAAAAATAAAAAGCTGCGTAGTGACTTTGTAGACTAAAAAGTGCATAGTGCCGAGCAGAAGCTTCGCATAGCCACGATTTTTCGAACTTAACCTCGTGTTTTTTGCCGACTTTCAAAAACTGACTGAGTGAAAAATTGACTGTCTTCATTCCAGTAAGTAGTTAAGCATTTATTAATTCTTCTGAACAACGTATATAAAATACACAATGCCATTATGAAATCGTCAACACAGAAAACTTAGTATCTAAAATTTAACACACAAAATGTAACACAAATGTAATAAAAAACGAAACAAATAAATGTAAATATTGAAGATCACACCCAGTCAAACATTATTTTATATTTTCATCTTTAAAACATTCTTCCATTGAATAGTTAGTTTTTATTAAGCAAAAAAGATTTTTATATTTTTTGAGGTTTTCCGTACAGTCGCTATTTATTTCGAATAATTTATTTAGGCATTATATAGCTATACAGTTGGGGTGGTGCTGTCTGTCAGTCTTCCTACTGTTATATTTGTGCGTTTCACATGTCTTAACGATATTTTTGTCAATTTATCAAAGAATAGATGTAGGGACAAGGATAAGTCAATATAATATATTTTTTTAAATATTCTCTATAAGAATCTCTGCTGCCTATGCCGACTAGGAGCACAGCGTTGCCGAAACAGCTGTCATAAACCATAAAATAACTGTGAAAATCTGAACATTTTTGTTCTAATTTAATTGTGCCATTTTTCATTACTTTTCATTAATAATTGTGTTATTTTCATCAAGTAAAAGCCACCTTAGTTCAATTAAATTAGAAGTGGAGCATGCAATTTTTTTTACGTAAAATTAGAATTCAATTCAATTCAATCTTCAACAAGATCAATAGTTGAATTTTCAGAATATTGCAGGAAAGCTGACATATATTGCAGGATTGGTTGCTAAAAAAGATTTTCAAAGTGTAAAAGTATGTAAGATCTGTAGTACGGATTTAATTGGTGGTGATCGAACAAAACCAGAATATTTTGCAGTAGATGCACGAGTCTCTCACCATCAACAAATTTATTTATTTATTTATCAACGGGCTAACCGCCCAATATAAAATAGGATTCACATAAACAAAATAGTAAACGACAAAATAAAATAAAATAAAACAAAATTAAAACATAATGAAATAGACAGATGAAGACCTTACCCTAATATGACAAACATTGGTTTTCCAAAATATTAAATATTGGTATAGTTAGTCGACACGACAGTAAGGACACTTATAAGAGTAGCGAGGCACCAATACAATAGTATACAGAACTATTGCGAGGAAAAGCGGAATAGTTTTACCGACAGTCTTTAAGTTCTTTCTTAAATATTCTTGCACTCTGGAAGCAATCAAGTTGGTCAGAAAAACGATTCGCTAGTGCAGCTGACCTAGTAAGAAAAGAACTCTGCCCATAGTTAGTACGATGGAACTCCACGTGGAAGGAGTGGTTTATTCTGGTCTGGCGTGGGGAACGCGAAGCCCAATCTTACATAACAGCTCAGGTCCATGGGAATTTGAATGCAGCAGATTATAAAAAAATGGTGAGATCCTCTGCGTTATTTAGAGGTTTGGTAGCTAGTTTAACAAGGTTAATGCAAAGAAGATATATTATCCTACTAATTCATTTTTAAAGCAAGTGAAAAATAAATCTGATCCAATTAACCTTTATCATGTGTTTTTGGCGTGTCTAAATGAAAATTTATCCATACATTTGAATTTTCAGTTAGCAATGCCACGGGGGTATGTGCCAAAATCAGATTTTTGAGATAATCAAGAAAAATTCTTTAAGTTTACAACATTGGTTAGAATTTTTGGTACTGGATTATTACGATAGACACATATTTCTTCATGCGGCGGGGCAGGTCGACAACTCTAACGTAAAATGTTAATATATCAAAAAATGACATATTCCCCCTTTGACATTGCCACTCTTCAATTATTTATGCATTTAAAAGATTTTTGTTTCCAGTAAACATTAATCTGTTCTATATGTTTTAGTTCAATTGCGTCGAACGACATGAATATTTTAATTTTATTTACTTATTTATTTATCGAAGCTATCTGACCCTCCCAATCTCTCTCTTATTCTCCTCCCAACATACGAATGATAACCTAAATGTCATTCCAAATTACGTTTCCCTTGATATCTAGAACAATTCTAGCGCACGACATAGACTAAAGATATTGGCTCTGTATAACGCCGGTTAAGAAAGGCATTTATCAATGGAAAACTGAAAAAATACCTTCAAATTTGCCAAAGTAAAATTCTAGGTCGCTACGGAATGAATTGATAAGGTATGATCACTTTTCGAGCAACACGGTTCATAACACGTGCATATTTTTTGGCAATAAGTAATAAATATTAAACCAAAAAATCTGTATGAACTGTGAATGAAAGAAATTCAAAGGAATGGGAAATTCGTCATGATTAACTTTTTAGCCCGCCGGGTAATATTAGTCGCCAAATAAAAATAAATTGCTCGGACATTAATACGCGTGTATTAACGTCGACAGTGTACGCATATAAGTTACCATATATTTAACTACAAATTTTGTTGGAGTTTGTTCAATTCTGCCGTAACTATGCACGCGTCCATTTAATTAAAACACGTTCGAAGCGTATCCGCTAATTTAGCGGGTTATTTGTTTACAATTAAATTATGGAATTTTCCGATACTTAAAAACGCAATATAAATGGTGGTCTCTGTGCTGATATTCTTGAACGCTTAGAAAATACTTGACCCCGAGTATAATACAAGATTGCTGAGATGTATAAATAACAAGATTGCTTTCGAAAAATCGTCGCTGGGCGGGGCAAGTTCCTAGCGCCTAGCGCAACTTTCGCAAAATCGATGTAATTTAATTGTGCATGCACCCTGTATAAAGTGTCCTTCACATCTCGTCGAACTTCAAAGTTACAGTAAACATCGGTAAATATTAAAAGTTGCACAAATAATAGCGTCGTCGAATGATATTTTTTCAAATATCTCGCGCCCTGTATAATTAACGAAACCTGAAACTCTCTCTCGACACAGTTTACGACACTGTTCAAATAAAATGATCCCGTCTCCGTATCCCAATAATCTACCCAGAAAACGGAAATTTTTAGGATCTTTTAGATTTTTGGCCCATAAACGATACACCCTGTACATGGTTCAAACCATGTTCGAAGTAGGGGTTATAGCCCTGGATGTTCCATGTTTCCTGGTCCAAGAATTTTTTGAAAATAGTAAATGGTTTTCGAGAAAACAAGATTCTTCTGAAACCATACAGTGCGCCGTAATAATCAATGACGTCACTACGTCTTGACAGTCCCCGAAATAGCGATTTCAATATGGATTTTTTCAACTATCCCGAGCAGCGTATGTGATAGACAAAAACCGCAAATACAAAAATTGTAGCTCTTGATGCGGCCTAAGACACTATTTGCACCAATTAGCCATATTTTTTACGATGCTTGATTCGCGGCTAATAATTTACGTTGTAAAACAACAATTTTCTAGGTATTTCAGATTTTTGCCTGTAATATGAAAACCCCGTATATAATCGAAAAAATGGCTGAAATAAATGCTGTTGCACTGGATCTTCCGCGTCTGCTGGTTAAAGAATTTTGCCGATCGGGTTAACGTTTATGGAGTAAAACATATTTTTCTGGAAGCTAAAATTACCAAAAAAAAATTCAAAAATTATTAAAAAATAATTGATAAAATTTGATTACCTTTTAAATGTGAACACGGACTTCTACTTCTCTGCTAAATTTGAAGTTGATATATGCAAATTTAGGACACTTAACACATATCTCATTTTGCACGGAATATCGGGAACACCCTGTACAATTTGTAAAAACCTTGAATACAAAAATTTTTGCTGTGTATGCGGGCTATATCGCAATATAAAAGAAAGTGAGACCTGAATCATTGTCTGTCAGTTATAAAAAATTTTCAATAATAGGGGGACCCATTTTTCAGTTTTTTTGAATTTGCGGCGCACCCTGTATATTTTTGAAAAATTGTCAAGAATAAAAGTTTATGGAGCCGTATCTTCTGCGTCTTCTGCTTCAAGAACTTTTTTGGTCTCGTAAACGGTTTTTAAAAAATGATTTTTTATTTTTTTAGAATACTTCCCGACCCCCGAGTCTTCCCTTTTTCAAGGGCACTTTCTCATAAGCTTATGTGCCTCGTGGAGGGTTAAAAAGGAGGCAGATTTTAATTTTGTAGCTCCAACGGTTCGAAAGTTATTCAGGAAAAACTAAAAGACGAGAACAGAAAACGGAGAACGGATTAAATAAATCAAAAATAGCCAGTTTCGCTCCTAAAACCAAATCGGGCTTCGGAGAAGGCGACGCGTTTCTTTCAATGGCCGATAATTAGCGTGGAAATTGTCCAACGGACACTCTTATACTTTTATTGGTGTGGTGCACTAACAACGCCCCGGGCGTGGAATCTAAATATAGAGTCTCTTTTGTGCTCTCCGCACGGGAAACCACTGTGGAAAATCGCACTGGCAAATAAAGTTTTGCTGCTGCTTTCTTCACGCGACGAGGTCAGCTAAAAAAGCATCGTTTCGTTAGGAGACCAAACAATGCAGTTTTGCGAACAGGGTAGTTTGTTTTATTTTAAATCTATAGAGAAATCTGGCGAATATATATAGATTTTAAAATTAATTAACACTATGCAACACATTTTATAAACGACAACGAGTAACTAAAGAAGTTTATCAACGTGTTGCATACTGCGATTTTTCAAAGATATTTTATAAAAAAACTTTTGCAAACTTGTTTAATTGATAGGAAACAATACGTAGAATTAGCTAAAACTCCGAACTGAATGGGATGCGTCAAAGGCCGATTCTGAGCACTGCCTGGACTACGTTTTTTATTATCATAATTGGCAACAAATAAACGACTGTCTATACATCTGTTGGACGATACCAGGGTGCGGGTGGGTCAAGCTACTTGATGAAAATTTAAACCACAAAATAGTCTCTTTGCTAATATCTGGTTTAAAACAACGCGATCCTTTTAAACGACCATTTTCATTTAAATCGAAAACTCAACTGGCAACCTCATGTCGAGGCAAATTCAAAGAAACTTGATAATAAGAAAACTTTGTAATAAGAAACCTGCCAAGAATTAAATATTCGGACTCCAATGAATGACTCCCAGAATAATTTTCAATGTATGTACATTGTCTTGATTAATTGACAAACTCAATTATTAGTATTATTGCATCAATAATCCCGTTCCTCTTTTTGCGTGGAAGATCGCACATATTGTGTTCCTTTCCAAAACTAAGTCCCACAAGTTATACCCCACTATCATTTTATCAGTAATTTCCAAAATTCTGGAGAATGTTATCAAAAAGCAACTAATTGATAATTTGGATAAAAATAGTATTCTTCCGGGAGATAACATTTTGGAAAGCTGTCAAATCATAAATAATGATCTAGAAATCGAAAAAAATCTATAGCATTGTTGTTTGGAAGGCCAGATTGTCTCAACTAGTTGAAATAAAAATATGTAATGCGTGCATTCCTCTGAAAGCGGAGGCAAAGAATTTAAAATATAAATAAAAATATTTTACACAAATCAACGTTTTATTTTCTTTTAAAAAAACACAGAAATACTGTTTAAGATCATTTTTGGGAGTAAATGCAGCAGACCTGTTATCGATATATCCGTAAACGTTATCTTTATCACAAAATTTTAAGCTTGAAGTCTCCAAAATCGGTTTTAGCACGGACGTTAAATTTAAGCCCACAACTCCACGTCACACCTCTAGCTTTTTTGAAACATCCTTTACATATGACATGGCTAAAACATAATGCATTGGATCAGTCTCTTAAATTACTAAACAATACCTATTGCACTCACCTGCGTGAAGTGTTAATGATGAATGATTAAATACTACACTGTAATAGTATATTATGCAACACTGCTGTAAACGGCATTTGACTCACGAGTTTATTTGACACGAGCGGAGCGAGTGTTTAATAAACGAGTGAGTTAAAAAGTTTACCGAACGTGTGCAAGCATTTTCGCAAAACAACACGAATACATGACATGATGTCAGAATGGACAAACGTCAAAATTGGGGGCGTGGGAAATATCTCCGAAAACATCCGATTGCTCCGAAACCTGTGTGGTAATATCCCGGAAATGTCCGAAGTGGCTCGGATCCCTGGGAAATGAAACTGACGTAAAGTGGCGCTTGCCGCACTCTAGATCGGCGCGTAATTAGGTATTTTACAGACGGGAGTAGAAAAACTATTTATAACACATATGTTCTTCTATTTGCTTAAATCTTACTATTTACTTTTTGTTTTTTTTTGTATGTATCTCTAATGCCTAGCCTTAAGATTGGTTTGAAAACAGCGACTCAAAATGTTTTATTTATAATACTAAATATTTGAAAATAGCAAAGCATGTCAAAACGTAAACAGTCAGATGCGATGTAATTTTGTGCTCTTCGAAGGGATTGTAAAAAAGTAATAAACATAAATAATAACATTTTATTTTTATTTTAAATATCATTTGGCAAATTCGAAATAACCCGTAACATGGAAATTATTCCCTAAATCCAGCTTTTTTTTGAGTGTTAAGTTCTTTTATTCATATTTTAGGTTAGGATAAAGATATTAAGATGCGGTTTTCAACAGGTTTTTTATAAAAATTAATAAAAAATTGCTTTTATTTTTAGAAAACTATCTGGTGGCATGGTAAGCAACCTCAATCGTGTCACTCATAGCACCGTCGATAGCCTAGAAACAGATCATTTTAAGGACTCCAAATTCATTAAAATGGGTTAAGACATTTTGGAGATTACGCCCCCTGGTGGCCATTCCAGAAACTCTAAAACTCTAAAACTGAAATCAAATCCATGCTTCTCAGTAATCGCGACAGTTCAGTGGCGGCGAATGGGGTAGGGAGTTGTCGAATAACATACCGATCGACGCGTCAAATTATCATCGGCACTACCGCGGATTTTCAGTTTTTTTCGTCAATGTCGGACTAATGATCGGCCGGATGTTAGGCGTATAAGTCGAACAATCGGGGTTTCCGAAATTTATGCGTATTGCGCGACACGGATTTATCCCGGGCGACGTTAAATGGAAGCGTTAAAAATATATCGGTTTAACATTCAAATGATCGAGATATACCGGTTACGAGTAATTTACGACGAGCGATTACACGTGTACGTGTCCGGTCGACCCGGTGGCTGAGCCGACGCCGTCCAGAGTTCAGCTCGATTTATCTGTGGCTCGCGTGTACAAACGTCAATTGGATCACGCGGAGGGTCTGATTTTACAACCCGGGCCGCATTACGTTGGCTATAAAAATTAATACCGTGTCACACACTATATACGATTTTTTGCGCGGCTTAGCATCAAATATCGAAGAGTTTGAGAAAATTTTATAGTAGGAGGGGTTATTTAATAGTATTTATAGTATGACGCTGACGGAAGAAGTTTATCGACGTGGTATATACGAAAATTAATGTTTGGAATTTTTTTCCAATCCAACTTATGACGTCACCGCCAGAATTGACAATCATTAAAAAAATATCGTGCGTAAAATTTACCGAAAACCCGTAACTAAAGTATCGGAGATGTCCGAAGTGGCTCGCCACCATGGCTATTTATTTATCGGTTGCTTACGTTAACAAAAAATTCGTGCAACTCTACACAAGATGAAATTAATGAACGTTCGGCTGAAATGTTAAACAGAACGTTAATTTGAAATGTCCCGATAGGAATAGAATAGGAAAGTTCGCACTGGGGATTTGAATAATTTTGGCCGAAATAAAACGTTAACCCTACTCTTAAAATGAATTATTGAAAAACAAATAAGACCCCCAGGTGATTAAGGCTGTTAAAGAATATAAAATTGGGTTTTTTGTGACACTACTCATATGCAAGCATATATAAGCAACCTATCTATAAGCAACATTGTTTACAAGCAACCTCTCTTTAAGCAATTTTTTTTAGTTCAACTGTTGTGTATAAGCAATTTATTTTTGTAAAGCTTAATATTTGAGTTAAGTTTAGGCCAATTCAGAATTAAAATCAGCTGTTCACAACAACATAACCTCAAATTATAAAAAATTCTTATTTAATGGTTGTAATTTAGCAGACACTAAAATTATGGATACAACAATTATGGAACAAGTCCTCCATTTAACCTTGAAGAAAATCCTAAAGTAAAACGTGAAACTACTATTGAAGAAAATGAAAAAACGTCGGATGACTCCAGTAAAATTGGTGATAGGATAAAATAATAAAATATTTTCTTTTGCAAAATAGAAATGAATTTATTTATTCTACACAGTTTAATAAGTAAAAGAACTAAGTAAAAATATTTTCCAGACGATAAGTATTTTTATACTCTTTTTTTCCCTATGAGCAACTTTTCCCAATAAGAAACTTTTTTATTGAAATTGGTTGAAATTACCCCTCGAGGGAAGGATTTTTTTAAAATGGGGAAAGAATTAAAACGTAAGTGTGTACTTTGTTCTAGAAAGTAGATACTACTTTATAGCTTTCCATATTCCACAGTTAAAAGCTACTTAAAATATTTAATATTTTAATTCTTTGAACCTACTTTTTTATATATCACGTTGATATATCACTCACAATAGCATATATATAGGGTGTCTCACGGTTAATGGTACTTGGATTGTTCTGAAAATTTGATCAGTTCAATAAGCGCCGATGCTCGATCTAAAATATTTTTAACGCTGCTACTTCTTCGAAAAAGTAACATCAACAATAAAATTATGAATGAGACACCATGTATATTATTGCAATTTCCGATCCAGTAGTACTATGACTGTTTTTAAATAATAATACGTTCCTCTATATATATCTTCAGCGGTTTTACTATAGTGGAGTCAGCAGAAAGTAAAAATTTTAGACGTAGCTTAGGCAGGCACTGTACATTATGTCTTAGTATCGAAATTACACTATACAGGGCTGGCCAAAACTAATGAAATGAGTAACAGACTCAAAAATGGTGAAAAGTGCATTTTTTTAAAGTGGACACCCTGTATATTATCACATATTCTAAGTGGAAATTAATTCCCTTTCGAATGATGTACATGTTAGTGTAAATAATTTTTAAAATGTTTTTCGTAAAATAATTTGCCAAGCTTTTCGGAAAAATTTCTCTTGTTCATGTGTTGTCAATCAATTTTGAACCGACCAATAATAAGTATATCTTTATTGAACTGTCAAACGGAAAATTAATTATTTAACACAATTCCTAAAAGATGAATTATGCCAAAATAATCAAGTTTTCGGAGAAACACTACCTTGTTTCAGAAACCAAATGATTTAGGCATAGGGACATGATGCCACATCCGAAAGGGAATTTGATTTGCTCTTACAATATGTGATAGTGTACAGGGTGTTAAAAACACTTTTTTACCATTTACTTTTCCCCATGATATAAAACTAATTTCAAAGAATGTTGATGCTACTTTTTCGAAGAAGCGGCAACGTCGCAGCGTTAAAAAATATTTTAGATCGATAGAGCATCGCCGCTTATGGAACCAACACAATTTGCAGAACATTCCAATCCGATTTCCGTAGACGTTTAACCATTCATAGCAACTATCGTGAAACACCCCGTATATTTTTTATTATATATTATTTATGGACACAAAATTAAGTTTCCTGCATATTCCTTTATAAATGAACTTGATGTCCTTTTATCAGGACCGAATGGCAAAAGGTCACATTATAAAAATTTTGCGGATATATTCCAGAGGTTTTAAGCTTTAAACGTCCGTTGAGAACGTTTCCATCCATTAACTGCTGAGTTATAACATGATATTAACATACGTCACATATTGAAGAACTCAAAAATGTAAACCACTTTGTACTTAAAATATTCTTCGGTGATTTAACAATTTTAATTTTAAAAATATTAGTCGAAATAACCAATTTGTTTGTTTAACTCATCCAATCAATCCCTTTATTTCATGTTAAAAATTAAAATATTTTCTAGAGTAACACGTATGCACAGTAGTGCTTCATTGGCTAAATTGTTTACTTAATTGTAATAATTGTTAATCGGCTTTTTATTAAATGTGATTGTTTGCTTCATCTGACTGCCACATATTTTTGTATAGAGAACTTTAATATCGAGGTTTCTCAGGAGAGATTAAAAAATAATGATATAAATTTTTAAAGCTTACTACCAAAAATTCTTCGAAGGTTAATATTCTGTTTCTATAATTGGCTGAACAAATTTAATAACCGCTTCATTAACCTAAAACAGCCTACTAAAATAGACAACTTTGAAGTTTGCAAATTGTCTAGTCTAGTCTAGTCGATTATCATCTTCACTATGCGATAATCAAACATCTGCGAAATCACAGACACGTAGACGATCAAATTCGGCTTCCAAATATCAAAAATCGACGCATGAATTCCACTTCCCACTTATATTGGAAGCCAAATATCCCCTGCTTCTAGCTTCACGGAATACGTGTGACCGAGACGGAAAAATCATTACCATTCGACCCGGGTCACGTTCTCGCAAAAAAAGAGGAGATATTCCAAACACGCTGCAGAAAAACACAAACAGCGTCTGTCTTCCGTGATCCCCTTAACTCAATTATTAAGGACGCAGATCCCGCGGATACGAACTTGTCAGAAAGGTGCGGCGCCGCTTTCACGTATTCGAAATAAACTACGAAGAAAAAATGGCGCCCCGTGAACCCCTGGGCTGCTACGCGGATAAGCGACCGTACGGTTATAATTTGACGGGAAACGTTATATCGAAGATTTGAAGCCCGAATCGCGAGGGAAGGGGTTTTCGATAGCAGGCTTTTACTCTACAGAGGCGCTTCGAATTCAGAGATTCCCATATCGCAATTTTTTGCTTTCGACAGAAAGGGCAGTTAGGTGCATAAGACCTAGTGTAGTTTACTTTTCTAAATATTATTCTATGGTATTCTAGTTTAATGTTAGGACCATAGAGATTCACATTTTATGTAATGTATGTATGTATGTTTAAAATCTCCACATTATGATCGACAAAGTAACGGTCTTGCTGAAAGAAGTGTTCAAACTATTAAAAAGAACTTAAAAAAGGGCTTATTTTTAAACACCAGGCTATTGAATTTTCTATTTACGCACACCGTCAACAGTTACCGTTGTTTCTTCTTCAGAAAGTATTTTCAAGTCAAGACCAAGAACTCGATTCTATTTAATGAAACCCTTTCAGAATAAAAAACGTCCAAATATAGACAATAGCCCAGAAATTTTTCGAAAAACTAGATTGTCATCTTTGAATCAGCCTGTGTATGTTAAAGACAGGCAAAGGTGTAAAAATATTAAGTCATTCAACTTATTTAGTTAGTTCAAGTAAATAATAACATAAAACAAGTCCATGTTAATGATATTCGAAATTCTGAATATATTTCTAACGATTTTAATGTACAGGAAACCTCTTCACAGGAATATTCATCGCAAAATGTGCCTTGTGATGATAATCCGTTATCACCTATGCCCAACGTTAATATTAGTAATAGGTTGCCACATTCTAGGCAAAAAAAAAACAATTGTGTTTACAAATTATTCTATCGGTCATTCTCCAAGGGCAGTTCACCCAGGAAGTTTCAAGTTCAGTAGCAATACTCGATCTGGTAGGATTATTAAAGCTAAATAAATAAGAACTAAAAGTTCAGATTTTCACAAAATTATATATTATGACATGACAATTGTTTCGACAACACCGTGTCTTTATCAAATGTTGTCGAAACAATTGTCATGTCAAAATATATAATTTCGTGAAAATCTGAACATTTAGTTCTTATTTATTTTGATAAATGGATTTTCATCAAGTAAAAGCCACCTCAGTTCAATTATTAAACCTCCTCAGGGACGAGTCTTATAAAAGTAGGGTAAGTTTTATTATTAGTAAGAGGAGAAAATATAGTGTACCTTTCATTGTTCTATGGCATTCTATTTTAAGGTTAGGACCGTATAAATTCGTGTTATTCATAAATAAAGAAATAAAAGGACAAGAAATAAAGGACAAAAGTCGGCAGTTTTGCCTTTGAAGTCTCAGTTAAGGCAGACGATCGCGCAAAAGTATTAAGTAGTAATCTCAGGAGTACCACCTCACTGCAACCTTGGTCACTTTCTGTTTCTTATGTTCATTAAGGATCATGGCGAAATTGTTCGATATTGTATTTTGCTATTTGACGATGATTTTTGAGATTTCACACTAGCCCCTTTTTAACAGCTTTATCAGATCAAAGCTTAAGTACTTTGAATTATTTCATATTCGTTCAAGAGTCTTTTGAGAATGTCAAAGTGGAATTTGTATTTAGTTATTCTAGTTTGATGTGTTAAGGGGGTTTTAGTAGCAAATATCATTCTACATACTAGAATCTCGCAAATATATTTTCTACAGTTATTTATGGATGTGAGGTACATCAAAAAACTAGAAACAAAATGAATTTTCTCTTTTGGTCGACAATCGGGAACCAAAAATTGATGGACTGATGATTAGACTCTAAAAAATAGAAAATAGAATGTCAACCACCCAATAAGAAGCCTCAGATTCAAAAAATGCACAACATACGTATTTAGAAAATTATGTCAAACATGATTTACGAATCTTTTTCTTGGCTCCCTAATTTTAGTACCATATTATACTCTTTCATAACGGTGACAATGACCTTATAATGGATAGTCAAATCCAAACATTTAATTTATTTCTTATATACCTTATTCATTTACTCTAATTTGCAAAATACCTGATTGAAATTAGTGGTTAATAAGATCGTACTTGATTTAAGAGCTCTTCAAAGTCAATTAAAAGTAATCGATTAAACAATAAAACGACCTTGCAAAATTAAATCAATAATATATATACGTAGTAACTCCCGCAAAAAGTTACAACTGCAAGAGAATGCGAGTAAAGAGAAACGTTTGAATAAAAAAATACAGCAAACTCATGATTTACGACCCAGACAAAACAAATACATAATTCCATAGGCTCCATTTTTCATCCCCCCAGCGTGAGCTGCTGTCAGCGTAGTCAACCTAACACCGAGATCAGTGTAACATCTCGCTGCTACATTTAATCCATTTTTGCGTGTTTTTATTGTCCAGCGAATAAAATGAATTGACTATTTTTCAGAAACCGTGAGACACAATTTGGTTGACATATATAATGAATTAATAATGATATATAATAGTATATAGCATCTAAACCTAATGACGGATGCTCAACCAGAGAGGTGGATAAACAATATACGCTATGATGACGATACGGTCTTAATTGCTGATAGCATACATGACCAACAAAAACTAGTCAACAAGATAGGAGAACAGAGCAAATCAATGGGCCTGAATATCAACACCAACAAAACAAAGTTTCTGATTATCTCTAGAAGTCTAAATATGTTGAATTCCACCATAATATTTAACGCAAAGAATAGATAAGTTGAAGTAATTGGGCATCTGGCTTTGCGAAGGTGTTTACTTGTTCCGATTCTGACCCTAACCTAAGACTCAGATTCCTCAAATGCTATGTTTGATCAGTGCTTCTTTGCGGTTTAGAAGGTTGGAAATAAATTGGGGGCCTACGAGATGTGGCTGAGCGGAATCCCAAAAACGAAGAAAGAGGTTCTAATACGTGTCAACAAACAACGTCGACGGTTTGAATTGATTAAGAAGAGTAAAACAGCATATCTGGGACATAATTCGAAACACGAAATGCCAATTCTTGCATCTGCTTATTGAAGACAAGATCGAAGGCCGGAGAGTATAGTCGTTAACACACAGCGAATAGAGAAGCAATGGAAAATGTTATCGCAAACATCCATTAGTGAATACGCACTGGAAGAAGAAGATACCCAGACATGGAAGGAAGGTCATAAGAAAAATAGTAAATGATGTCATCTAAACCTAATGACGGGAGTAAAAGAACGCAGATTTTACTCAACCAGAGACAACAGAGGGGCTATCGAAGCTGTGCTGCCCTATACTTATGGCGCGACGTAATAGTTTCTGGACCATGAGAATAAAGTATAAATAAAGAAGCACCTAAACCTAATGAGAAATGAAGAAAACACTGAATGCATAATATGAAATTAGGAAAGCATCGCATTATTAGTAACCATCAAGTGAAATTCGCGTCGAAAAACCGGAAACAATGTATCTAACCTTGACCGGGCGCCTGTCTAATGTCAATCACGTTAACACTTCATAAATTGCGAAAGCCGCGCCAGTTTCCATATAGTTTTCCTCTTCATTAATCTCGAATGTGCCGCGACCTGCCAGAGATGAACGCTGACCTACAACCGCCGTCGCTTCCATTGAATCGAATTTGCTCAATAGAAGCCGATGTTACGCAATGGATAAAAAGTTGCCGAGAGGAATGGCAAATTTTAAGTTTTAGTTAGTAAGTTAAGAATCTTGCCCGAGATAAGATTTTTAAAATGTCAAAAACCACAAACCATTGTAATTTATAAGAAATATTGTCGTCTATAAAATTTATCCAATGCGGTTTCGAAGATAGTTCAAGAACTTTGTTGTTTGGAAAGTCAATTATTGTCCTAATGACAAACTAAAATTTACCATGATGAGTCTTTTTAACGGAAAGAAAAAAGAACGAATTTGATAAATAATAAATGTGTTCATTTTCACCGGTTGTAAATATTTCACGACCATGTGGGATGTGGTGACTTAGAAATGCGCTTCGGAATAACCCCATTATCGAAACTCGACAATAAAACAGTCTGTAACCAAAAAACGGTAACGCTTTCCGTCATAGAATATAGAATAATTTTCTTTCCATAATAAAAGTTCAAAACGGGATCAGGAATTATAACAAAATGTTAACAATTATTTTGTGTTGTATCTATTATTATTTTATTGGCGTTATAAGTAATAAAGGACAAATAAAATTGACTATCTGCTTTGTAACTGTGCGAAGTTTGCTGTTACATTGATCTACAGAAGAAAATCATTTTGAACCTTACAACTTTTGTATTTTGTTTTTTTTTTTTTAATTGCAAGTAAATACGCTAGGAAATAAATACGAAAATCAATTCATTTGATTGTTCCACCTCTGACAATTTAATTTTGGTAGATTTAAAGCGTTTTAAAACAATAAGAAGGTTGAAACTTTGATTTTAATATCCGTGGCATTTTGGTTTCTGTTTTTGTAAAAGTTGTGTTTTGTTTATTTTGGCCAACAAATACAAGTTTTGTTGTCCAAAATTTAAAAAAAATTGTAATAATAAATAATAAAAAGTTTTACAAAGTGAACTTTTTATTATTTATTTTTTTTTTATTATATTTATGACATTTGATAAAGGCACAGTGTTGTCGAAACAATTGTCATGTGAATATATATAATTTCGTGAAAATCTGAATTTTTAGTTCTTATTTATTTTAAAAAGTTTTACTGCAAAGAAATCCAAAAGGCGAAGTTGTAGATGATAACGACCAGGAAGCTTGTCGCAAAACCAAAACAACCCGTACAGTAACCGTACAATCTTAATTTTTATTCAATTAATTAATTAATAATTATACAGAAGCACAAAAAAAAAGAAGATTTGGAAAAGTCGAAATAACAAACAGGACGGCAGAGTAAACGTCAGCTTATAGAAAATGCTCAATAGTTGATCCAATGTCTTGAACACAATGTATTTCCTGACGCGGTAAAGTTTGGCTGCAGACAATTTTCGTCCTATTGCTGTCCTGTCTGTTTTTTCTAAAATTTTTGAGGCTTTGGTAAAAGAAAGAATTGTATCGCATTTTGATAAAATTGAAGTTTTTGTGGAGAGTGGAGTTATAGCGATTGCGGAAAAGGTTTTGAAAGCTATTGATGGTAAGCTTATTTCCTGTACGACCTTGTTGGATCTTTCGAAGGCTTTTGATTGCGTTAGCCACAAGTTTCTTGTAAACAAACTTGAATTTTACGGTATAAATATATAAATATATAAATTTTGAACTTTTTTAAATTTCACCTTAACAACAGACAATAAATCGTTACATTATCTAACGGTGATGTTTCCGAATCACAAGTTGTTTTGCTTGGGGTGCTTAATATCCGATTCCTTTCCTAATATTTATTAACGACAGATGACAAAGCACTTGATTTGGGTAGACCCGTAAGTGACGCAGTATCTGCAAGTTCTCAGGCAAATCGTCTTAAATTGAATGAAAATAAATCAGATAATCTTTTTTTTTACAGGTACATCTGATGTTAGCTCTCACAACGCTAAACTTCTAGGTCTGTATATAAATAGTTTACTTAACTGGTAGTACGTAGACACATATATGCTGGCCGGGAAATTAAACAAAGCTACATTTCAGATTGGTAAACTTATTCAACTTACAACTTAATTTTGTTGTGGGAAGACTCTTCAGAGGCAGATGGAATCTTTAAATTTCAGAAAAAGATTGTTCGAACTTTGTGTTGTGCACAAAGTAAGCCACTAGTTAAAACAATGGAATTTTTTTCAATTTTTATCTATGAAGAATTCCGACTTTTACATGTATGATACCAGACATTAACTTCATTGGTATTAGACTGTATAACAAAATACCAGCAACTCTCAAAAACAATTGTTCCCTCATTGCGTCACAGTATTGTTTATACATGTTTGGGCAATAAATTATTGTCACCAGTTAATTGTCTAATATTAGGTGGAGCTTTGTTATATTATTTAGCAATAGCAAATGGAAACGAACATTCGAAATAAGCAGAGACATGTTTAGGTGTGATAATTGTGAATTTATGACGTATAAGTGTATAACGGAATATGATATTCTTATAGAGATAATCTAGAGATTTAATATAATTTTGTTAAAAAGAGTTAGTGCATGTCATGTACGGTATTTCTTTTTCAAAGTCATTATACTTTCGGATTAACGCAAGAGTTCTGGATATTCGACGTTTTCCCAAAAACGCATTTTGCCATCTAGAATTTCACGAGTTTTGCTGCGCTTTTGTAACTACCATTTTTCGCCGAAAACTTCTAGAGAGTATACGGTTATTTTGGAAAAAAGCTAAATTTCGTGACATTGTGGAGGCGACCCGACCCCTAAATATAGACCGCGGATGGCTCCCCGTCTCCAGGTCGAGCGGCGGCAGACCAGCAGAAACCGATCGTCGCGTCGGCAGGTGAGTGCGTCCCGATGCCTACCGACGCCGCCGACGCTTCGATCAATATTACCTTGATGAGTATACCTGTGGCACGATTGCGTTGTTTGAATACGGCGAGATGGATGAGGGCCGGTTCGCCAGCGTGCCCCCTCTACCCCTGCCCCCGCCAACGAGGAGAGAAGAAAACACCGATGTCGGAATAAATCCGCAACCGGGAAAAGGGAAAAGACTGACGATTTAACAGAGCGTTAAATTCGATAACAATTTAGCCAGTTTAAGGGAAGTGCTTTCGACGCGGCCCGAAAAGGATTCCGGGCGGCTTCCGGGGGAATCTAATTTTACGCTCCCGGAATCGAACAAATCAAAAAAATAAAACAATTGGTGTGGTTGCCGGGTTTGCGGTGAACGGCGGCGTGCGGAAAACCCCGAACTGGTGGTTCTCAAACTTTTTTCTGCGACCCGCTGCAAGTTCAACAAATTCCTTTCTTTTTCTCTAAATAATTTAACAAAAAAAAAAAATACGATGTCATGGCAACCAACTATATGATTCTATGTTTTTTTGAAGGAATTCCATTATGGAAATATGAATGTCGAAATAATTAACATACTACTTTAATTTTGCCTTGTACCAATTTCTTTTTTACCAATTTTTGTAAGCTAAAAGAGCTAAAAGAGCCGGGCGCTCAGCTTGTTGTGTCATTGTACCCGGGCCCTGTGAAGGACACTTTGTGAGTTAGGAGGGAGTGTAGAGGAGACCGACTGCCGCGACATAGCGAATCAGCCTTCCAACACCCTTCCAGAATGTTGATACTATTTCCTGTGTCCGCTCCCAGAATTTCCTTTTGAAGTTCGCTGAGTGGTTCACAGTCGACAAGTACATGCAGAGGAGTTTCATCCGCTGCGTTGCAATAGTCAGCCTCAGCTGACTGATAAGGCTGGAAGCAGAGCCCTGGAAGGGGGCTTTAGTGTGTCCCATATCTTCAGCTTCAAGCGACATATAGACAAATCTATTGCTAGATCTCTGGTCAAATGGACTTTTAATGTCGGATACTGTGTTCGGACAAATAGGTAGTGTACTTGTTCGACAGGCTCTACTTTTTGCTAGCCTATATGTCCTCTCGTTCCCTGGGATTCCACAGTGCCCTCGGACCCAGACGAGTGTGATGTGATTTACCTTAGCAGGCCTGTCAAGCATCTCAATGCAATCTCGGATCATCCTAGAGGTGATTTCGATTGACATGAGCGCCCTGAGGGCTGCACGGCTGTCGCAACAGATATGTATGTGTTTGTTCCTGTAAGTTAGGCCAACAGTCCCAAATCGCATAAATTTCTGCTTGAAAGATGGTAGTCATATGTCTCATCTTTAGAGGTTTCTCTGTTCTTGGTCCATAGCACCACCATGCTCCTGTTCCTTTCTGTGTCTTGGACCCGTCTGTGTACCAGATGAGCCCCTTCGGTTTCAGGAAGCTTGGCGAGTTCTCTGCCCTATCCTGCCCATTTGGGAAGATTACTCTGAAGTTGATTTTAAAGTGGTAGCTCTTGGAGCTGCGATCACCACCCAGGGTCAGAATCTGCTCCAGATCCTTGTCCCTAAGTATGTCTGCATAGCCAGGATGGGCATAGTTTTCATTGCCCCTGTTATACCAAGCATCGCAAGAAACAGTTTAATGCATTGATGTTGGTTTGCCTGTTCAGGGCTATCTACCAAACGATCGAAGCGTAAGTGAATTGTGGGACCAGAATGGCAGTATATATCCATCTGACCATAATGAGCCTTAGGTCCCACGTTTGTCCAAACATTCTCCTACAAGCCCAGAAGGTGGCAGTAACCTTCTGAACCTGTCTATTGATGTGTGTGTTCCAGTTGAGTTTGCTATCCAGAGTGACGCCTAGGTAACAAACATCTCTGGAGAAACTTAATACTGTGTTGAATATACAAGGATGTACAACCGACCATAATATTTACTATAAAGTTAAATATTCTATATTTAAATATAAATGCATAAATGTAAAAACCTATGTTAAAAATTAAACTAACCAAGTTATATTTAAATATCTTAAAGCTATCAATAATAAGACTAAATATATATAATAAATATAATCATAATATAACTATCCAGTTTAAATATTTATACCATTCATTCATACCTAAGAATTATTTACACAAGAATGGCTAACCTTAAAGTTCTTTCGCATATATGAGTTATGTCAAAAATAAAAAAAATATAACCCCCGAAATTTACAATATCCCTATTTTTTAATTAGAAAACAAAGCAAAAAAATTCAAATTTGATAATACTTGCATTTTAAAGAAAAACAAATTACAGCTAATAAAAATATAAATGCTAAATAATTAATTATAATTAATTTAATAACTTGAATAATATAATTAAAATACTGATTTTGGAAATCAGAAATAAGCAATTGTCTTAAGTATCCGAAAAGGAGGCACCTTTATCTTTTAGCTATCTTTAATCTGCAAAATGAAAATTTTCTATTAATCTACTGCTACTATACATAATATTCATATACATATATTAGTTAATCGTAGTGGAAATTATCATTTTAGCAGAAACTATTATTATTGCTATAAATATTGGACTAATAGATTTTATTTTTTGATTATCCTATATATTATTTAATATTAAAACCAAAAATAACAATAACTGAAAAACTCTCGCTTAAAAAAAAATAAGACAAATAAAACTCGATATTTTTTATTTCAGAGTTCTCTCTTTCGTGGCACATGCAACGTTGGTAGAGTAATAATTAAATAGAGGAAAAAATGCAAGCGAAAAACCCCAATATATGCACATTTAAACGGAAAAAAATTTCAGAATATATTCATCGAAATGAACAAAAAATGCATATATACATTTTTATTATATAAAAAATTATGACATAAATGTTATTTTAAATAAAGCCAAAATTATTTCTTTGTAATTATTACACCCGTGCTTCACAAATACTATAATTTTTTTAGCAATACCATTGACCTATTTGAATACATATGAATGGACGAAAAAAAATCGTAATAAAAGTTTTTTATGCCTATTCTCATTGATACTTTCATAGCAAATTGCAAAACATAAAATCTTATAGTGGTTAAATACAATCACTAATTCAACAAAACATGCACAACATACAACAATTGATATCTAAATGTTTTCAAAATTACCCAAAAGCGAATTATGTCTTTTATCTGCAAGCATATGTTTAAAAATGGAAAAACTTCGCTCGACGTCTACAGTATTTTAGTTTTGGAATTAAGTGTGTTTCTAATTTATGCAAACCTCTTTCGAAATTTCCTTATAAAATTGGACACGTGAAGGTGCCTTTAGAAAACTTTTTTTTACTTGATTAATTAAATCACTTACCAATGGAAACTAATCTTTTACATATTCTGCCACCCTATTGTTACGATGAATCAAAACATGAAATAGGTTAGAATAAAATATTTTTAAATGCCGTACTGCCTTAGCCATATAGTAAAGAGTAACCAATAGTAGTTAATAGAAGTAAAAATACTAATAGTAGTAGTAGTACTAATAAATAAAGTTTAAAAAATATGTAGTACAAAAGCAAATGTAAACGAAAAAAAAAACATTGGATTAACATTTTATATTTATTTGCTGACATTAATCTCTAGTGCAGTGGTGGGGAAACTTTTTTTAAGACGGGCCATTTAGACGATCGTAGCGGGCCAAAGAATAATGCTTAATCGTTAAAAAATGTATGTGTTTTATAAACATATACATATATTATTACATACACTTGCATGAGAAAAATGAAATTGAGACTGTTTTATCAAAATTTCATCCTAGTCTGGTTCCATTTGCGAAGCAGAAATTCTTAAAACTGATGAAAGGTGGTCATCTGTAATTCTGTTCCTTAAAGAAGTTTTCCAATGCTTCATTGTTGAAAAGATTTGTTCGCATATATAAGATGAGCCGAACATTGTCATTATCTTCATTGCATGAGTAATTAGATTTGGGAAATTATCTGGACTTAAATTTTTATAAAATTCTAGTAATAGTACTGTATGAAAAGTTTGTTTCAGGAGAGTATTACAGTTCAGTTCTATTAACTCATGTTGAAATTTTGCATCAACTTCTCCGTAATTAACATTGAATGGGGTCGCAAAAATACTAAACTCTGGTTTCATGGTTCCATTTTTCTAAAGTCCTGAAGACTCCCTTCAAATTCTGAAGATTTTGAAGTTTTCTAAAATTAATTTCGTATTTTTTAATCTTATTTGATACAGTCAATTTTAAAGATTGTATTCTTGGAAAATGAGAAAGATTTAGAGATCTGATTAGCAAATAATAATAAATGTAATTTGAAACTCTTCAGGTGTTGCCAAATATCATGAACAAACTGATTTTTCCCTTGCAATTTGAGATTAAGTTTATGCATGTGTACGAGGAGGTCTGTGAAAAGAGCGAAATCAGAAAACCACTTTTCGTTTTCTAAGACGTCAAATTGATTATAAATGTCTTTAACAAGAATAAAATTCACAATATCGTCTTTTAAATCCCAAACTCTTTCAAACAATTGTCCAGCATTTAATCAACGAACTTTTGAATAATACAGGATATCGGAATGCTCAGCATGTACGGACTCCAAAAACTGTTGAAACTGACGATGTAATAATCCTCTAGAACGAATCCTATTTCCTAATTTAACAACAATATTAAGTATATGCTCAATATTTAAAGCCGATTTACAGAGAGCATCCTGATGTATAAGGCAATTAAAAAAAAAAACATTTTCCGGATACTTAGAATTAAATTTCCCAACAAATCCTTGATTGATTCCAACCATATTAGGAGCACCATCTGTAGTTACATTACATAACTTATCAATAGATAAACGAAGTTTATCGATGAGATTTTCAAATTCACAAAATATATGGGCACCAGTCGTTGTTCCTTTCACTGACTGCAGCCCTGCAAGTTCTTCTGTAATTTCAAAGTGGGCGTTGATTCCTCTTACAAATATGAATAACTGCGCAGTATCGCTGATATCTGTACTTTCATCCAAAAATAAGTTCTTGTAGTCAGTTGTGAAATTATATTCTTGAGAGGGACAGTGGCTGAAAATCATTGTTCTTTTCAGGCCACATAATATCGCACACATCTATCATGCACTGCTTTACAAATTCTTCATCTGAAAATGCTTTATTAGATTTAGCAATATTATAAGTCAACGTAGCGCATCTTTGAGAATGATTAGCTCTCTGAAATAATTGTTGTTGACTGATAATTTTTTTATTATTTCAATAATAATAATAAATAATAATTTTTTTTCACCTTAAACGGGCCGGATTAAACCTTTGCGGGGGCCGTAGTTTCTCCATCACTGCTCTAGTGCATCGAAATGTTTTATTGTTCTGTCGCTAACTTTGTTTCCGTCTGAGAACCGACTCCTCGAGGATCAGTTAAGTTTTGAGGAGTGGAAATAGAATCCCATTTAAATGTCTCGGTTTAATTTTCAAAATCCAATCTACCATCCTTTCCCCCCCCACCCCATTCGCTAAACTAGCACGTGCCCCCGCCCAATTAAAAAGTCTAATTCGATATTCGTGAATTTTTCTCTCCAAGCCTCGAGGACTTAAACCTTAACGCTTCTAATCTCTTGTCCCTTCCTTCAGCCGCGATAGATCCGGTCTAGCAAATTAAGTTACCTATCTAACCGTCTTTTCACGGTTTAACCTCCATTATTATAATTCTCAACGTCGTCGTGCGGTCTGAGAGATATTTAATCCTTTTTGGTCGCCCTCGAGCAACTTCCCCTCCCCCAACTCCCCGAGGCTTTGCGACGTTCCTCGTTTTCCGCCAGAATAAATCTGCATAATCGTTATAGTTGTCGCGGCTTTTCATCCCTGTTCGTTAATATTCGGACACGTCGATGTTTTCCCTTTCGCGTTTGAAACGTCGACACACGGTGAGGTCAGTTTTCCGACAAACGGGAGCGACGAAACGAACGATTTAACACGAAAGGTCAAAGCGCCGACCATAAAGGTCCGTAAATTTTCGCGCGTTTTCAAACCATACGGCTTAACTTATTTTGGCACGGTTCATATAGTTTTCGAGCGTGCAAAACTTTTTCGAAATATCAAACGCGAACTAAACAAGTTTAAAAGGAAAATATGCAGTAATGTGGAGGTTTCAACGTACTCCTTAAACTCTGTAACATTGTCAAATGAATGTTCAATTAAAATATTTTCTAAAAATTTCTTAAATGTAGGTTTATTTATATTTGTGATGTTATATTTTTTGAACTTATTTTTAGAGAGGTTTTAAAGAGTCAAATCTATTTTATTGGTTTGGGTTATTCTGATGCTTGAACTAGGTAATATCAAATAAGAGGAAAGCCTCGGTAACATTTTAAATGTATATGGATTTCAATTATTGTTTCAAGTATATATAAACCAGGCAACGTAAGCATTCGATTTTTTTTTTTGAAATAGGCATAGCATGTTCACGAATTGAAACTGCCAAATAGTCTTACTGCTGTTGCATTGCAAAATATCAAACTTAATTCGGCTGGGGACAAGAGGATAGTAAACACTTGTCAACACATTATCAGCAAGACACTTTCTAAGTTGCCTTATCACAAATATTTGAATAGATAATCTGGAACACAGATATTCAACATCAGGAAGCCAATTAAGATTAGAATCCAACATGACCCCAAGAAGCTTTACAAGCGCTGACTTTTCATCCCATTGGCCGGATGTAAAAATAATATTTTCCGCCTTGGTTTCATTTAATTTTAACGCATTCGCTGAAAACCATTCTTATTAAGGCAGCGTAGCGCATCCCTGTCAGTATATCGTGAGATTATAGATATATCATCTGCGATAAGAACAATGTCCATTTGAGACAGCAGTGGGAAAATCATTGATGTACACAATGAACAGAACTGGTCCCAAAATTAATCCTTGAGGTACCCCATGGTTGATTGGTAAAAGTAACGAGTCTTTCTTGTTGCAGTCCACGTACTGCCTTCTATCAGTCAGATATAACCCGAACTCAAGTTCTTATAATAAAACATATGTCACACATAGTTACATTGGTTTTATCTCCTTGATTGATTCCTCCTACAATGTTCTCGCAAAGCTTTTACAGTCGATTTGCTCTTACGAACTGGCTATCAGATAATAATTGTTTTGGTTAGTTTGTTGATTGTTGATTCAAACACTTCATTTAATACTGGCAACATTGCTATTGGTCTGTAGTTGTCGGGGATTCAATATTAATAATTTATTATGCAATCGATGTTTACGTAAATAATTATAATATAAATAGCACTAAACAAATAACGAAAGGAAAGGCATTTTAGGAAGAGATACCAATGGCTGAATTGCGAAGTCAAGCTGGCAGTGGCTACTCTCACTTAACCACAAAAATAGTCATAACCATAGTATAAACCTCCGCATTAAAAACTACGAATATGAAATCAAATAAAAGTAACTAATTCCAAAGTGTCAGATAAGCGAAAACATATTTTTAAAAATGGTGTAACTATTGCAATCCATCAAAACTGCGAAACATGCAAGTTGGAAAAGTTTGAATTCTTTAGGAATGGAGTTGCAAAGCAAAGAGCTATTTTTGGTGAGGCAAAATTAGGTTGTTATTAATAATAAGATAATTTATTTTCAACAACATTAATTACAACAACTTCAAAGTCTGTGTGTGCACTTAGAATAGTGATAAAAAAAATTGCGAGTTACAAAACATTACAATACAATTCGCGGCGAAAATGGTTGTATCCTATATTATTGCTTTAAATATAACATTTAAGGATTATTAACTACAAGAAATACAAAAGGGATGAGTTTTAAAGAACCTATAAACAAACAAACAATCAATAAAGGGAGACTATATCCAGCTTGATTAAAAAATTGCTACTATGCACAGAACCAAGTCAGTTTATTATTTATTAGCCACTGCTTGAGTTTATTTTGAATTGAATGGTTTAAATTTTAAATTCAACGGGTAACATGTTAAATATTTTGTGCATTTGATAGTCTTGCATTTGAAATAATTAAGTTATTATTTTGGACGGGTCTCGTGATATTTTGTGTTGCTTTGTGCAAGGATTTTTGATTTTTTTTTTTTTTGGGAAAGTGTTACTGCTGAGTTTATAGACAAGTGATTAATTTGGAATCATTGAGCATCATTAAATAAATCTATACTAGAATAAAACTGGTTTTATGCAGCATCATCTTCAAGACATATTTTTGACTGACAATCAATCACATGTATCACAAACCCATGAATGGAAGGAAGTTTGGATAAAGAAAAAATCGCTGAAAGAACTATACCAGAAAGTGCTTACCAGAAGGTTGGATAAGTCGTTGGAGCAAGGTATGTTAACTGGGGGATTACTTTGAAGGGGACAATATTAATTTTGATGAAAAAATAAATACTTTTGGATAAAACTTGAAAGTCACCTTACTTTTTTAACACACCTCGTATATGTTCGTTCTATTTTAAATAGTAATTTTCACGCAGTGAATATAGGGGTTCCGTATGCAAAATATAAAGTTTCTTATAGAGTCCCAAGTGTAAGTGGTGAGCGATTTTTTAGCCTTTTCCCGAACGAAATGCCTGTACTCGGTAAAAAAGTACTTTAGTCACACATTTTATTTTTATTTTTTGACACTTTCATATACAAACGTTGTAGTTATCGATTTGGAAACTAAAGATTATTATTATTATTATCAGCAATGCTCGAAAGTAACGTTTGCCTCAACCACACAAGCTTTAAAATCGCATCTTTATTTAAAGCCCAAAATTACCATAACGATTTTGGGTACAGTTGGAAATTTTAAAATCCGTT
Source organism: Cylas formicarius (assembly GCF_029955315.1). Lineage (NCBI taxonomy): Eukaryota > Metazoa > Arthropoda > Insecta > Coleoptera > Brentidae > Cylas > Cylas formicarius. The sequence goes on along the minus strand of NW_026844326.1, from coordinate 24,763,822 downwards.
CCTAGATTCGTGACACCTTTCCTCTAACGTTTAAAGAGATTCGCTCCGAATTGTATTTTTATGTTAAGCGCCCTCTATTCGACTTCATCAGGAAAAGAGCACGATCTATTTTATTTGCTTACACCGCCCTTCCCAACTAGGTCTGGAATTTGGTTCAATGCCCATAAAATTCTATTAAACGAAGACTTAAAGACCTCAACTTCAGTAAAAACCGCAACTCTAGATTCTAATATGTAATGTAGCAAATAAAAATAATTGCAACCTTTGTTGGTGACAATTACCGAAAATTTGTCTTTGGAGTTATCCACGGTCAATTTTCTTATTCGTAAATAACGAAATTTTCTTTATTTCACACAAAAGTATCTTACGCGATACCTCTTTGTGGTCCAACTCGTGCTTCTTTGAACATCTACAAGATTCAGAAAAGAGTTATTGGAGTTTTGTGTGGAAATCATTTCTGAGCTTATTCTAGATCATTATTTGTGTCACACAGAATCGTGCCCTTACCACTTGTTTTCATATATTTCATTTTTATCTTGTTCATCAAAACACCCTGACTAACTATACCACCGCAAAACTTTCGAAATGAAATAATTCATTGATTTTAATTTTATACACACAAAGAAATCAGCGCTGAGAAGTGTAGAAGTCATAAAGGGACATTTTATTAAAGATTGCATTTGTAGTGTTGAAAAAATCATTTATAACACCATAAAAATTGGGGCTCATTACGTTTTGCTAAAGATTGAGCTCAGACAATATTGATATAAAAATGATTCTTTTGACTATTCCTTATTTAGTCGATCATATGACTTTCCTCGTTAACAAGTGTCTGTTGACCGGGGCTTTTCCGGACTCATGGAAGCAAGCTGAAGTTATACCCGTTCCAAAGAAAGAGTGTCCAAGTGGCATTAACGATTTTAGACCAATCAGTTTGTTGTCAACCATCTCAAAGATTATTGAAAAATTTGCAGCTAAACAACTTCGTCAGTTGCTGTGCGATAACAAAACCCGCCCAGACACTCCATCTGGTTTTCTACCTCTTCACAGCGCTACTTCTGGCTTGCTTCATGTTACTGATGATTTATTAAGAGCAGCGGATTATAAATTAAACATCTTGTCTCCTATTCTTGAACTATAGCGTTCGACTCCTTGGATCATTTCCTTCTCCAAGCTAAACTGTAATTCTTCGGGATAAAAGCAACAGCCCAGCTTTACTTGATGGAGATAAGGAGAGACTCCAACAACTTCAAATTGCTTGTATTCGTTTTAGTTACAATCTCAAAAAGTATGACCATATTTCACAGTGCCTCTCTGATTCGAGTTGACTCGAACTGGGGGATCGATATAAAGTTCAGTTAGCCACTTTTATTTTCTTTACTAAACTCCAATAAGACCCCGTCGTGCTTGTTTAATAAACTTTGCAGAGGAAATGATATTCATAATCGAGACACCCACCATTGTTTGAGATATTGCGTTCCTAGACACACTTCGGTAACTTTCCAAAGATCTTTTAGCTATAACGTAGTTAAATACGCTAAAAGCGTGTGAGTTTATGATGTGCGTCTATTTCTTGTGTTTACGATGTATATAAGGGTGTGTATTTTGTTGACAATTATGATGTTGGTGCTTTTGTTCTTGTGGTTACATGGAGGAGCGCAAATTGCGAATTTCGCCACTCTTGTATTGTTACTTATATTGTAATATTTTGATTGATTATTATTATTTAATGTGGCTCCTTCCCTGTTTCGGCATTGGCTGCAAGAAGACAGGTGGGTAAGTTTCAGGTTATTTTGAACATGTTTAGATGTTTAGTTGTGGTGGCCGTTAAGTACGCGTCTGACCATTCCGCTGGTTTCAATGAGAGTTATTTTTTGTAGTTGGTGGCATATCTGTTTTCTAATGTTGAGCTTTTTTAGGTTTTCGATCAATGTATGTGGTATTTATCCGGTTGCGCCTATAATAATTGGTACTACAATGACTCTTTCTTGGTTCCACATATCTTTTATTCTCGTCGTGCTTTTTTTGCAGGTTTGTGGCGAGTGGGACGGAGAAGTCAATCAGGTAAGTATGTTTTTTTTTCTGTAGACACCAAGTCTGGTCTATTATGTTGCAGAGGTAGATCGGTTATTATTTCTCTGTTCCAGTACATTTTGTAGTTTTCCGTTTCAACTATACTTTTTGCATTGAATTTATAGTACGGTATTGTCTCCTTCGTTTCTGTGTCGTGTAGTTTCAAGAGTTCTTGGTGTATTACTTTGCCGATGTTGTCATGTCGTTTGGTGTATTCCTGTGGGGCGTGTGTTGCGTTCGACATTCACTTATTATGTGGTCGATCGATTCAGTTTGTTCTCCGCACATTCAACATTTGTCTGTTGGAATATTTTCCTTCATATTTTATTTATTTTATTATTATTATTATTATTACTATTATTAACGAATATTTGAGACATTGTTTTATAATGCTTAATTTAAGTATCAAGTTATTAAACGGGAAGTAGCAAGGCTATAGCTTGTTGCTCAATTAAAAATTGGCTCAACAACTAGTGTTTAATTGTTGGGTGCACCAGAAAATAATGACCAATATGTATTTCTTAGATGCTATGCTTTAGTTACTTAATTTTAATAAAAATTTTAACTGTTAATATGTGTTACGCTAAAAAATTCAAATTCTTAGTTAATACTTGCAAATAAGATGCAACGGGAACAAAAATTTGCTAAATTGATTTGATTTTGAATAATTTGCAACAGTAAACTACTTGTCGGAGCATTTTCCTTTGAGGGTGCCTCAGGGCTCTTACTTAGGGCCGCTATTCTTTCTCATATTTATCAATGATCTAGCTGTTTGCTTCCATTATCCCAATTACTTTCTTTTTGCTCGATTAGCGGAACTCTATCAGCGGATCAGGTTCGTTTACAGGAAGATTTAGAACTGTGTGACTTGAATGGTCCTTCCTTACATTCAAAACACCACTGACCACATATCAAAAGTTCTAAAGAGGTATAACGTCAAAACCAGATTTACTACTTGTCCAAAAATCTCTCAACATCTTCGGCCCGTCAAAGACAAAATTCCATTTGAGATGCCAAGAGTTTGCAGCATTCCATGCACATAAAAGAACACGAAAGAGCCCTACGACTAATAAAAATAAACTCATCAGCTGCTGCCGAACGTACTCATGAAACCGGACATCAAATTTTATTCGATAAAGCTAAAATTCTTGCATGTAATCAGTTCTTCTACCAAGGAAAAATGCAAGAGTCTATAGAAATCTATAAACAACCTAACAATCTCAGGTCTCTACCTGTCACCAATTTGGAAATCAGTCATCCAAAACGGTGTTTACGTCCCTCGTTAGCGCCCCCCTCAAACAATACATAAGCAGATACAGAGTAAAATTCGAGCCAGTTTCAGTAAAGCTCTGAAGAAGTCAACAGGATGACTGGCGAAACGGCAGCAATATCAGCTCAGCAAAAACCGACGCAGGAGTTTTGTAAAAAGTATTACAGTAGCCTGTGGAAGTTTCTTTAAAAAACTGATTGTAAATGTCAAATTCGTCGAATCGTTCAGTTCACCACCGTTTTCTTCGCTATATAGCTTTTAAGTTGGGTGTCGACTTGGCTAACATCGATTATGTGGCCCTTGAAAACTCCTTAGGTTTGAAAATGTTTAAAGCACGTCGAAACGAAGCCGACCTGATGTTACTGCTCAAACTTATTAATTCCAGTTGTTTTCGTCCCTCCATTCTGCCAAAGATTGGGTTTTTGTCACCAATACGAATAACTGGTCTAAATTGCACATCTTTTGTAGCGTACCACAGGACCAACTATGGACGTAATACATTCATTGCAAGAGCTGGCCATTGACAACGAGAATTTTAATTTTTCAAGATTCAGATTCAAGCAAGCAAGCATTTATTTTCTCTCCTTGGCTTGTGAGATCGTAGCCTAGTCTTTTACTTTTAGTTTCTATTTTTATATCAATCTGTAATTTAACTGTACATCTTTATGTAGACTATGACTGTAAAAGTGATAACAAATAAATACATAATTATTTAAAATTATTGAAGACGCAATAATAATAAAGAAATTATTAATATTTTTCTAAATAACTTTTAATAACATTTAAAACTGACTAGCTAACTGAGAAAGTTGGGCGCAAACGTGAATATATTCGAATCAAACTTAACCTAACTTAAATCAGCTGCAAATACTCGGGCATTTTCTATTATCCTCATGCACGCGTTTTGACCGTTGGTTTCGATTTAAGCTTTTAAACGTAAGACGATCTTTTGTGTCTGATTATCAGAACGATGAATGCGAGGAGTCCGTTCGGACAATCAAACCGAAAAGCGTATTGTTGTCGGTCCGTGTTTACGTGCAACGTCAGCGGTTCGCTGACTATTGCTGATTGTTTAACGCATATGGGCCGGGATAATAATCTCAAGCTTGGAACACGAAACAGAAGGGACGTCGTCCATTTGAAGTACAATTAATACGTGTTATTCCCGACGGGAACCCACGGGGATATTACTTCGGGCGTACAGAAAGAGCGTTATATACGCTTCGCAAAAGTTCGGGCGGGCGGTATTATTGGTGACCACGAAACCAGAAGAGGATTTGCAAACTTCGCAAAACTTCCGAGCTCCCGGCGACGATATTGAAACCTATAGAAGTATCGACGAAATGGAACCCGGGCGAAGAACATTTTAAGGCCCTCCGGATTTTCGCAACTTTCCGGCTGGCCTCCGTCTAGCGCGATAGGAAAAAAATTAAATAATTATAAAATACTTACAGAGTAAGGAACGGAGAAAATCAATGTACGATTTTCCAAGGTGTACCGTGCGTTCAATTTATCTTGATAACATTTTAATTGCCTGTAACTTTTTTTGTTTTTAGAGATATCAACGTAAACAAAAAACAAAATGTAGGGTAGTTCTTTTCCAAGTGACGTATAAAACAAAACACTATCAATTTTCTGACATAAGCCTATAGCATATTTTTTTAATGGAACACCCTGTATATTATATATGTGTTTAATAGAATATCTTATTATATTTTGGTTGAATTATTGTCCAAGTCATTATTGTTAAAATGGTTTTTAGCGAATTTAGAATCGGTGAAAGGAGTGATATGCTTCACGTATACTTTCTGAGTAATAAAACTGCAACCGCAACTCGTCGTCAGTAAATTAGACTGCCCAGAGCGCCGAGCTCCTTCAAAACAAATATTTCCAAGGCTGGCAAAGAAATTTGCAGAACACGGTAACGTATTAGATCATGTTTGAAATGAAGAAAATAAGGCAAACATATTAGGATTCGTCTATTACTAGAGTATATGAAGAGACAGGTATTTCTAGGGGATCAATCCACCAAGTTTTGCAAGAATATAAATATAATGCATTTTAATTTCGTAAAACTCAAAAACTATGGGCAGAACAATGTGTGGATTTTTTAAATAAACATAATGAGAATAATAATTTTTTTAAAAACATTGTAATTGGGATAAGATATTCTATTAAACAAATATACAATATACAGGGTGTTCCATTTAAAACATATGATGTAGGCTTATAATTCAGAAAATTTATAGTGTTTTGTTTTATACGTCACTTGGAAAAAACTAACCAACACTAACCCTACATTTTATTATTTTGTTTACTTTGATATCTCTAAAAACAAATTAAAATGTAATCAAGATAAATCGAACGCACGGTACAGTGTAAGGGAATTCCAAAAGACACCAGATAATTCCAAGGAATTATAAATAGACAACAACCTACCTACTACGATGCGTAATTTTTTTAAGACTTGAATAATTAGATCTTGAATACCATCTGTAATTTCTGAGCTACCACGGAAAATTGCCTATTGTGATTTGTTTGAATTTGCATTTAAAAATTGAATTCACAGTTTTGTTCTTTTCAGAACCGTTATTATGATAAGAATATTAAATACAGAACTAATATCATTTCTTGTCTGCCAAAAATATTATCTTTTAGATTTTTGGTAAGGCGGTACCTATCATATTTTTTTATACTAATATAAATAATTACGTCTTTGAATGTTTTGAACTTACAGCGGAGAGTAAGTGGCGTTCAAATTTTAAATGCGTAATTTCTGTCAAAAATTTGCAATGAAGAAGTTTTTACAAAATCAAAACATCTTTCATATTAAGGAAGATATTGATCTTTAAAATCGCTTTTTCAATTTTTGCTCGTAGCTCAGAAATTACAGGTGCTGTTCAAAATGGCATCTTTGTATTTTCAATTATAGAACACATCGTACACTCTGTGTAGTCTTTCGTCCATCTGCGGTTTACCACTAGGCCACATATTTTTATAAAATTAATTATAAATTAAATTTAAATACAAATTACAATTTCTGCTACCTGTTTTATATGTCAAAAAGCTAATATGGTTTAAGGGAAGTTTACAAGGAAAAAACGCAGGAAATGATGTTATTTTAATTATTTTTCATGCATACTTACAAGGACTGATAAATGCATTGTTCGATTTTCTTGGTACATAAATAGGAAAATCAAAATCCCATTCACTGCGTTGACTATAAAGCAAGACACACTTCTTCTGAATTTATCTCCTCTTACAGTAAAGTAGTAAGGATAAAGGCAAAAGTTGAAAAGAATAAAAAAGCAAGGGGTATTCAAACATAAAATTTAAAAAAAATTAAAAGTCATTATTATTGTCGACGCTTTAAAATCCAATTTATATTTACTTTCATATTTGTCTTTATCAATATTTCTTATTAATTTTATTGTTTTTCCAATACTCCTTGCGCGAGGTTGATGTGGAGTAACGATTCCTTGTACAATACTTCGCGTTTTAAGAAATTAGTTCTGTTTAATAAAGATTATTATAATAATTGTCATCATCATCATCATTATTATTATTATTATTATTATTATTATTATTATTATTATTATTATTTTCTCCTTATTAGGGTAGCAGCTTTAGTGGGGTTTATTAACCAGTCACTAAAGTTGGGCGGGGGAAGGTTTATGTCTCCGGGATATTCAGGGTCTTTCGGACGATTTTGCAAGTTTCAAGTATTACGGACTTTTGCATTTTTGTAACGATGGTTTTATTCGTTATATTCAGTCTTTCCAGGTATCCTGCAAGCTTCTTGGTAACTAGCCCAGTGGCCGATATAATTACAGGGATAACATGTACTTCTTTTAGGGTGAGTATTTTTTTATATTCCTCTGCCAAGTCGTAATACTTATTAATTTTTTCTCTCTCTTTCTGTTCCAGGTTGTGGTCCGAGGGATGTGAGATGTCGATGAAATACGCCTTTTTATTAGCCTTATCCAGCAGAATAATGTCTGGTCTATTGCTGGCTATTGGTTTATCTGTTACTATAGGTGTATCCCAGTATACCCGATAATTTTCGTTCTCAAGAACTGGAGCAGGTATGTATTTAAAATATGGACTGTATTTTCCCTCTCCTAGGTTGCATAGCATTGCTAGTTCTTGGTGTACAATATTTGCTGTTAAATTGTGCCTTTTGGTGTATTCAGACGGAGCTAGCGTTTGACATCCTGCTATTACATGTTCGATGGTCTCTGGCACCCGTCCACACATACGACATTTATCATCATCTATTCTGATCTTTTGGATATACTTCTTATAATTCCTAGTCGTTATGCTTCCATCCTGAATAGCTGTGATAAATTATTATTATTATTATTATTATTATTATTATTATTATTATTATTATTATTAGTATTAGTATTATATTGTGTTAGAAACAATGCATGGTAAACTTAAACTTAACCGTTAAGCGAAAAAAAACAAAAAGTTCGCCAGTGCGTGCGACCTCGAGACTGGTTTTCATAAAATATCTGGCGCCCTACCGCGTCGATAGAGCCGCCGCAAAAACAAACTGCTGGGATTATATGAAACGATTTAAACGTCCATAAAACACAGACCTCTAACGATTTAATACCGCCGACAGTAAAAGATGCTGGCCCACAACGGAAAACTCCGCAAAAGTAACGATCTGAAATTGAATTTTTCAAATTTATTTAGGCGACTGCTTTTTCCGTTACTTATCTTAAACAGCGATAAAAAAATTGCAAAATATTCTTTAATTTTTCCACATTCCTGAAGGCAAAATAATTACAGGACTTCTTGCGACTTACGTCAGTAGAGAAATGGACGCGGGTTTCGGAGATGTGGACTGAAACATCAATTTTCCTTCTGGTTAAATTCGAAACACGGTTTGATTTCTGATGTCTCAGAAAAAGCAGAAGACGTTGGAAAATAAATAAATAAAAATATTGAATCACAACAATCAAAACAAGCGGTACCTGAGTATAGAAATTTTGTCCGCGTATGGAAAGTGTCCGATTAAAGGAAAAGACTATAATAAATATAGATATCATAATATGTACACATATCGATCCATAAATATATATGTACGGGTGACCAATATAACGTAACTATACTGTACGAATTTATTAATTTTATTATATTTTTGCATATACAGAGCACTCAGTTAATGGAACATCGTGTATATTAATACATTTTTGGATTCTACTCAAATTCCTAGGAATTTTTCATATATAATGTTCTATACCTATATCAAATGGTTTTTGACATATTTTTCTTGACATGTTTCTTAGGGCAGGCAAATGACATATTTGAGATAAAACTTAAATATGTCAAAAACCATTAGACATAGGTATAGAACATTATATATGAAATTTTCCTAGAAACTTGAATAGAATCTAAAAAAGTAATAACATACACGATGTTCCGTTTAAAAAAAAAATTAAGTTGTGTTTACCCAGGCAACACTGAGTGCCCTGTATATGCAAAATTTAATAAAATAAATCTTCATTTCAAACCATATGATTTTTCGTGAGATAAGGTATAGGTTTACGTTATATTGGCCACCCTGTACATACATACGGCAAAAAAAAGCAGCTAATACGCTACATTTTTAAAGTATTTATTTTATCCAAATATAAAAATTTCTATAAATACAAATATGTTTGTAAATTTTTAAAATATTATTTAGTTCTTGGGTTTTTGAAAAAAATCAAAAATGTTTGTCTTACGAAACCTAGTCATATTGTGTTGCAGGAGACAATTTTCATAGAAACTCTCCAGATTTTTTAAGTGCTGAAATGCAGTAAAATCATTCCTAGCAAATTTTTTTCAACATAGAAATATGATTTAGAGCTTCACCATATAAATCTATCGATTTCGAACTGCAGGAAACTGCCGACATTTGTACTTCTGCTTCTTCTTCGGAGTCGTTTGAATTACCTTTTTTAAATGGGTCTGCGCTGTCTACATCCAATTTTGGAAATTTGCAAACGGACTGTTCTTCTTCTGTTGTTACCGCCTAAGTTAATGAAATCTTCTATATTTTGGGGATATGTTGCTCCTCCAACCATTCAGACATGATTTCTTGCTTCACCCATGCCTTTTTGTTTGATTTCAATGCTGTTGGGAGATCCTTAATAGCAACATTTTTTAAAGCTCGAGGACAAGCGGCTTTTCCAATCACCAACAGATCTTATAACAAAATAAATCGAATTCATCTTAAATACGCCTTAAACAACTAATTATCCCAGTTAACGTTCTAAGATTTCATCATAATTGTAATGCCTGTTATGGTAAGTCCACAGAATAACTCCACATAGTGCACACGTTTAATAGGCTTTGAATTTCTGTGCATACGCCCTTTGCTCTTACGCATACACAGTCATGATGTGAGTTTCCTTGCACCATTATGCGTTAAAACATACGTGCTTACCGTTATTATGCTTGCGATTTTGAGCATAGTCTTTATGCTTCACATTTTAAGTGGATGACTTCAAATTAACTCTTAACTAATTAATATAACGGAAAGCAAAAATTCCACTGAATCGCTTAGTATCATTTTAAAAGCCTGCAAAGCTGCATTTTTTCTTATGCTACTATATATCTATCCTACTCTAATTTTGGAAAACTAGCAACTAGCAACGAGTGTTTGGGCTCTTATTCTAGGACAAATGAATTTATTTATTGAAAACCGCATATAATGTTTTTATTTTCTTTTTCTCCAACATTTTTCCACGTTCCGGATTTTTTTTTAATATAATTCATATTTTACTTTTATTTCTGTATGCCGAAACGGAATTCTGATATCTCGCTCTGCCCGATTCTTTTCATTTCGCGTTTAAGGGTTAGAGACACGACGAGATAAGGATTGCCGGCAAAACTACCGTGAGGATATTTTTATTTCCGTCAAATAAACATGGCGATAAAACGCGCTGCGTATTGTCGGCGGCGCGCCGGGTTGAAAATTTCAAACAAAAATATCCGAAAGCGAACAATGGCGGCACAAAGCGGAACGTTTGTAAATGCGGGCAAATTCATCTGCGGGTCATGAAAAATTCAGGCCCGTTTTCGGGGATTGGAGGGGTCAAATAGACGGACGTCCCACAACAATGTTAAAACCTTGTTTAGGAAGGTTTATAAAATAAACACTAATATAAATTAATATAAGTGTTTAATCAAAGAAAATTTCCCTACTTTTCAAATACAACAGTCCGCACGGCACCGTTCTTGTCGGCTAACATCTTAAATACGGCCCCGCCTTGTAGTATACGTGCCAAAAGAATGGTCTCTTTCACTTTACAACAGGCGGGTCTTAAAAGGTAATAAAGACGATGTACCGAAAGGTAACAAAGAGAACGATTTTCAAGAGCGACGCAGAAAAACCTTTATTTTATTTTTAATAAGTATTGACTTTATTAAGTGCTAATTATTCATTTTCAATCACTTAAGCTTACGTATGTTAAAAGCCGGATAAGTTCAATAAGAACGTGATGGGCCACCGAATCGGGTTTTAACTGCAAGGCTGATGCTTAAAAAAAGGTAAAAAAAAGAGAAAAAGAACCGTAATGAATTTTAGTGAGGGGCGTGCGAAGCTTTTGCCCCTTTTTTCATTCCATTTTACACCGGAATGCTTACTTACGCATACCTCTGCGGCAGGCTTATGCCGGAACGTATAAGGCCGCTTTCCCCTAATGCATATTAATTACTGATTCTTTTTGTTTGGTGTTTCTCGTGCATGCGGTTTTGTAAAGGATCAGATGGTAAAACCGCCATCAATTAAGGTTTATTTAACCATTTCTTCCAATCATTAATTTCAATATAAAACCAAGCTGCGAATACCCATACTAAACGGCAAGAAATATCATTCAAACCTAAACAATTTTTCTAACGTTTTAGTATAGAAACTATTGTGTAAACAATTCATTAATTATTTAAGACAATAATATAAATGAGAAACCAGACTAGGGCCAACATAGACCTAATTCTATGAAACTTATATTATATTTTTAATTTTTTTTTTTAAATCAATAAGCCATACCGTCTAGTATATGCCTTGGCAGCCATAAATTTGATCGAAAATAATTATTAATTAAAGTTAACCAAGTTAAAAATAATCAAAATGACAAGAACAGAAGAACATTCTGGTGAACGCGTCTAAGGCTGAGTATTATGGTGTTTTGTCTCCGGTTGTGAAATGTTCGAAAAATTATCCATCCAATGCGTTACACATATTTTCACTTATCGGCCAGGCGATAGAATGAGCATGCCTCTATAAACTAGTCAGGTATGGACAAGAAAGGCATCAAATTCTCCATGCAATGCTAAAAACAGTAAAGAAAATAAACATGGCGCGCCAGAAATATTTTTATAAGATCGTCTACTGGTGGTAGTAGTGAACCAGCAGAAGAGAGAAACCCAGTTTATGACTGTAGCGAGGATTTTAGTAAATAAGCTCTCTATACTTAATGTTACTTTACAAACTAGGAGCAGATAAACATGGAAAGTCATGAACAAAACATCATATTTAAAGGTTATTAGCATTATTTCGAAACATTTAGAATTTGCACTGCAATTGCTAAAATTTATTGAAAGAAATGCCCGCAAAATATTAAAATATTACGCATCGTACGAGTACACATATAAAAATGGCTGCTAGCTAGCGGAAAGGTCCGTATAGTAGCACTGACGTCACGATAGTGTAGTACAGTCGTTTTATATTTCACAATTGTATTATACCGCGTCATGTATGACGTAACACGGTGTCGGAGAACCCCGTTAGTTCTACTACTGCCCGAACGGAGAGACGAAATATAAAAATTAACGAGTTTATATTTATATACGGACAAACGTGGTGTTTAATTTTATCTATCGACGCGATTGTTATTTATATCGAACGTTCGCCCGCATTTAGTTGTTATAAATAATTAACGGTGGAACCTTTTAGGCGGTCATCCGTATTATACGGAACGCGCAGAGCGCGATGGGACTAATCAATTTTAACGAATAATCCGATTCGCGGGGCGAAGTTAATTACGCTTGGTTAAACGGAAAAGGCGACAGCGTTTACGCGACTTATCGCATTTCAATACGGATTAAATAAAGCAGGCGTATTGTAGGCGTTTCAATCGGCGAATTCCAAACGTATATATGGGCGTCAACGCTATACTGTATACGATCAACAACGGCATGACAGAAAGGTAAAACAAATTTTCAAGTAGAAAGTAAATGCTCGTAATAGGTGTTCAATATTTTATTTAACGATAAATTGAAATGATTCGCACACTGTTATTTGATATTTGTATAAAATAAACCTATAATTATTAAAGTTCCTAAAAATCGATCGAAAAAACGCCACGTACCAAGATTTTTTTTTCTTTACGCTTAATTGGGCTTATCTCAAATTCGCATCCGCCGAGGAAAATTGACCGATAACAATTTTTCACGCACACAACACAAGCAAGTTCGAGTGGGCAGGTCAACGCCGTACCAACCGAGCCATCCTCGGTCCCCGAAACTGCCAAGAAATTCAAAATAATTAGGTTTTTTCCAAGGTTTAAAAGAACTTTATCGGTCAGAAAATAGCAGTGTGTGTTAGTTCATTATTTTTATTTGAAGAAGGGAAATTGATTTAATTTTCTTTTTATTCTTTTGTGACAACTAAATCAATTAATAAAGAATCTCAAAATACCGTAAATAAATGGAAAAATTTTATTTTTCTACTCCCGTCTGTAAAATGCCCGATTACATGCCGATCTAGTTTGCGGGAAGCGTCACTTTACCACGTTAGTTTCGTTTCCCACGGATCCGAGCCACTTCGGAGATTTCCGGCATTTTACCGTACGGGTTTGGGAGCAATCGGATGTTTTCGGAGATTTTACCGCACGGTTTGAATTTTGACGTTTGTCAATTGTGACGGTCATGTCAGTGAATGTATTCGTGTTGTTTTGCAAACATGTACCCAAAAACTAATGCACAGAAATATTTTACGCAATATATCAGACAACTTAAATACCACGTGCTATAACCTACGATTAAAATCTAGTGGACTAGTCGGCAAGTAATTTTAAGTTCCCCACAGAAATTTTACATACCGTTCACATGAACTTGGTAGTGGTTTGTACAGTAATGCGGAGTAATTTCTGAATTTTTTTCGAGTTAAATAATAATACAACAGTGTGGTCTAAAATACTTTCATCCCGCTTTTACTTATTGAGCCTGTTTAAAAACGATTATTACCTTAAAGTATTTTAAAGGTTTCGCCTTACTAAGAATATAATACAGGGTCGCACATAACGCTGACCTAAGAGCTAAATTTAGAATAAAAAACATCCCAAAAACAAAAAAAATCGGCAGCCTCCGTAGTTATATCCTGTTTTTTGAAAAGAAAATCCTTTATGTTTTTTAGTCAATGTTCCCTCATTTGACATTCTCAGAAACATTGAAAAAAAAAGTGTGTTTCCGGCATTAAAAAAAAAAACGTTTCCGTTTCAGTAAGTTTTAGTAAAATTTTTGAATATTGTAACTAGATCGTCAACGCATCAATGGTGTTGCTAATGACGAAATCCTAAAGCAAAAATTAAAGTCATAGAGTTTATTCTATTCAAACGAATATTAACGTAGGCGTTCCACAGGGCTCTATATTGGGTCTCGCGGTATTCCTACTATTTAGGTAAATTCCATGCAACTGCCTATAAAAGGATATAATAGCAACCAAGTTGGCAGAAGACACTAATATTATTATTTATCACAAAGACAGCAGGATACTGACTGATAATTATAGCCTATGCTCGTTTTTACACATACATTTAAAACCAAAGTATAATAAAAGTAAGAATATTCCTGCTATTCCGACAAGGATGAAAAATAACTCTAGGACACCTCTAAGGCGACTGAGAATTGGAAATACAAGCCGAGGGATTACACACTCACGTTATATATAAGAGGTTGCCAAATCCAATTAACAATATTTCCTGTTTAAAAAGAAACTAAATGATTTCCTGGCCCAAATCTTAGTTACTATGATGCAACCGGAAACAATCTTTTATTACACTTATGGGCCATTAGAGTTCTCCAAAGAAAATACTGTCTTTACGACATAATCCGGTATTTAACTATAGTAGATGAATAAAGGGACTTCCAGCCGTACATAACCTCACTTTTTGGAAGCCAAAAAGTGAGGTTATGTACGGCTGGAAGTCCCTTTATTCATCTACTAACTATTTAACTTATTTAAAGTTTTATGAAAGTCTAAGGGCAGGCCTAACTCGCTTGGGTTTCTTTTTATAACCTTCAATAAATAGATTTACAATTCCACAATGACAAATGCTGAAAGCTGACGGATTTGTGTAGAGTTTCGTAGGTGAGATTCCTCGATTATTTTTATTATTATACAGTGAAAAATCCAATTGTTACTTTTAAATCCTGCTCTTCAAATACAACAGTCCGCACGGCACAGTTCTTTTCGGCTAACAGCTTAAGTACGGCCTTGGCTTGTGGAACACGAACCAAAAAGAATGGCCCCTTCCGCTGTACAACACGCGGGTCTTGAACTCATTCAAAGTCAGAATCATAAATAGTTGTAAAAACGGTATATCATTAGAGAACCCTACCAGTCTCCCTTTCAATAAAATTTTCCTCGCAAAATCGACATTGGTTACCGTTACCAAGCCTACTTCCATTTAGATCGAGTTCACTAGCGACGAGTAACGAAAAACGCGTGAAATAGAAGCGAAAAAAAACGAGTAGGCCTTTGTGTGGGCCTGTCTAGTGTGCGAATGACGCGATGTCTACTATTACGACGACGAGCTTAAATGCGGTACACATCCGGAAGATTAATTCAGCTCGGGGAAGTTTTAATCCGCGACGACCGTGACATGTTCTTACGCGTTAGTGGAAATGTAAGATGTAACAGTCAACAAGTGGGTGGCAAAGCCCCGTCGTTCCACCTCGGGTAAGAAGTTGGCACGTTAAAGTTTCAGCTTCGCCGGTTTTATTTTCGGGCATTTTTTTTAAATAGTAAATTTGCGAGGGTTGGTGACTAGCGGATTAGTACTTTTGAGGTTTATACTTCAGAACTGTCAGTCGGCAATGTAGACGTCTGTAGTTGGATTAGAGGCCATGCACGTCCTGGGAAAAGAGGTTTATAAGAAACCCGATAAATACCAAAACCCTTTAATTTTTATATCATCCACAATGTTTTGGGTAGACGAATTCACACAAATACTTTCATAAAAATATTTCTTCAAAAATGATACCATACTTACAAATTAATTGAATAACTTGGTCACTATTTCCTTTATAAGATTCTTTATTTAGGTGCTATTTAAGTTGTTTAATAAGAATATGGAAAACATTTTGCGAACAATTGATAAGTTTCTAGGTTTAATACCATTATACCATTATAAAATAAAAAATTAGTCGGGAGACTTGGCGGAATCAACAATATAAAAAGCTGTTTTTTATAAAACTTCATAAAAACAGAACTTGACTGAAACTGGCTCGCATTTTACACTGTACCTGCTTTCATATTGTTGAGGGGAGGATGACTGATTCCCATATTGGTGACAGGTAAAGACCTGAGTCGCTTTTAAGATTGTTAGGTTGTTTATAGATTTCTATAGACTCTCGGATTTTTCATTGGTAAAAGAATTGATTGCATGCAAGAATTTTAGTTTTTATCGAATAAAATTTTATATCCGGTTTCGTGATTGTTGCGACAACTGCTCATAAGTTTATTTGTTGAACTGTAATTTATTTATAATTCCGCCGCCGCGTCTTATGTATCAGCTCCAGCAGTTACACTTTCAACAAAATTAGTAAATATTTTAAAGTTGCACACAGATTTTAAACCAAAACTTGCAATAAAAAATTCTTTTGAATTGATCAACAAAATTAAAGATATCAAAATTCCTTCTAACGCAACAGTCTTTTGATACACAAAATCTGCCATGGACATTAACAAAATGAGAAATTCGAATGTATTGCTTAACCATCAATTAGTTTTAAATACCTCTCCTTTATTGAACTTAAATTCACACAACAACATTAATTAAGGTTTTATGGTCATTTTTCGGTATATATAGAAGCAGGTTGTTTGTAAATATTACATTTGATAAAGAAACGCTGTTGTCGAAACAATTTCCATGTCAAAATATATAATTTCGTGAAAATCTGAACTTTTAGTTCTTATTTAGTTTATTTGTCTTAGTCTTAAGGCTCTTTCATGTTCTTTGAGCCTAGTTGGTATTCTTAGTCCGGTCTCTCCAATGTATTCTTTGCCGCATATGCATGGAATGCTGTAAACTCCTGGAATGTCAAATGGAAGAAGTCAATTTCGACTCAACAAAAACGACGCCGGAGGAATCCCGAAGTTTTATAAAAAATATTGCAGTAGCCTCTGGAAGTTTCTTTGAAAGACTAATGTAAAAAACTAAAATCTAAGTGCTTTGGTCCAAACAAATCATTTCTACGAACAGAAATTGGTTTTTTCTTCATTAAAAAAAATATTACGAAGGAACCTGCTATTTTCTTTTATGTGTTCTATAATTCCAGAGATTTTGTATATTTTATAGGACATATACAGCATCGTATATAAGTTCAAAACGTTAGCCTTCCTAGCTACTTGTCTACAACTCACGCTGTTGAAATTTTGTTGGCAAATCTACTTATGTGAAAAGTATGCCATTCTCTCGCAAATTCGAAAATTGAATACGTCCGATACAGGACTTCGTGGTCTCTATGTGATGCAAGTATCCAACGGGGATTTGAAGCGTCACTTTGAAGTCAACAAAACTAAATTGGCCTCGTATATGTGTACGATGTTTACCGTAATCTTAGTATTCCACAACTTTAAGGGTCTTTTTGATGTTGCCAAATCCGCTCGAGAACCGACAACGAAAAAGGACAAGAAACGAAGGGTGTAACCGGCCTAAAATATGGTCTATTTTGTGCTCCGTTGAATTTTGAATTTGGGGCTCCCCAAATTTTTCGGATCACCGAGTCAGGTGCGTCGTCTCATCGTGGGGTCGAATATGCGACGTGCTTGATAAATTACCTGTTTTTTTTGTGTTTCATCAATAGTGAAGGAATTATGGAGTTTAAATAGAACTGAGGATTCGACCTCTTCCACGATATAAGGGGTCTAATAATGACCACCAAGTACTTATAACATTTGATAATATTAATAATAATACTTTTTTTACATTCTTAATTATGCGATATTAAAACATTGAAAAATTAAAATGTTTGGTGAGATCACACTTCTTCTCTCTGGTATTGGACTCCTACTTACACCTACTCTCACTTACAAATCAAAATCTAGTGCCTTTCTTTTTCGGGAAAATAATTATATGAGAATTTCAAAAATCAATTAGCTCCAGATACATTTTTTTATTTTCAAATTCGGAAACGTTTAATGATTTTTTAGACGTTTTGTATTACCATGGAAATGAAGGAAAGCGCTAAACTAAGTCATTTTTTCTAGCTATCAAGATTTTTTATTATTATTATTTTCAATTTTAACAAATATTGTCTCTAAAACTCAACTGTGGGGACAAGGTGCGCCAGTTACTCGCATTTTCGTTCACCGAAATACTGTATTTATACAGTGTTTCCCAAATAAACAGTAACGGACGGCTGCTATACAGGTATACAGGGCCTATCAGTAACATTTAAAAATAATATTTGGGTTAAAGTTTTATTTTTGCAACTTTGCAAATTAACATTTCGTTAAAAAATTGCTATATTTACAAAAAAGAAGAAGTATAACATTAATTAATTCATAATATTACCATAAAAAAACATAAATTAAAAAAAAAAAAGCGCTTCAAAAGCTTCAAGAACCGGTAACGTTGTCAATGGTAGTTTTAGATCCAGCAAATTTCAAAATTTACCTGTTTACTGTGTCTACGGTTTCAGTTTATTTGTATTAATTCATTTTTGTAAAAATATTCCATGAGTTTGAAGTTGCCGACTAAAAGCCAAATGTTTCGTAATATCTCGACAGATCAAGACACACCTCCCTCTGCTGCCTCATGCCGTTCAAAAATCGAACAAACCGACACAGTAAATCGTCGCGATACTTAATACGCAATTGTAAACGGGGCGTGCGTAACCGTTAACCGAATTTAGCTTATTGATTCCTAATTAGCGGAACATATCGCTAATATTTCGGCAAATTTGGAATAATAACTAATAATCCGTTATTAATTGGGCTTCGCGTTCCATTTCGATTCGCAAATTCAATGCCTGGTACTTTATCCAAGCTCGCTGATATCCGCATTACGTTTCCGCGACGTCAAAATCACCGGAAAATTTCCGGTTTCGAAACCATACATACATCATACAAACGTTTTTTGCAATTCCTTAGAAACTCAAGGTATAGAAAGAAAAGAGTTTTCGGATATCTTTTCGGTTTCTGAGACAATAAGTACGTTTTTTTATTTTAACTGAAAGCGATTGGTTTTGTTCTGAACACTTTGACTGCCACGCTGATTTTTAGATTTTATTGCCTCAGGCCAAGTGTGCGATTTCGATTTGTTAAGCGGCTTTTGTGCACTTTTATGAACGTCTATAGTACATTTTTCCAATTTTTTTTATTTATTTTTGTTTTTTTTTTAGTGGTATCGCTAGCGATACACCTGGCCTTTGCTGAAAATTTTTCACTCTAGGCCAGGTGTATCCCCGACGATACACCACTTTAATTTATTTTTTTTATTGCAGGTGTGAAAATATTCAGTAATTTTGTGCAAGTGTTAAATAAAAACTATTATTTGAAAGTGTAAGTGTTTAAAAACATAAAAACAATGGCCAAAAAATATCTAACGGACGCTGAGTTAGCTGCGGCTCTTGAAGAAGATGACGACGTGGACGTGAACGAAGAATACGTTGACTCCGGGGATGATCCCAACTTCAGCCCAGATGATGGTGAAATCAGCAGCGAAAACTAGAGCCAAACATCTAAACCCCCACCCCGTCGGCGTGTAAAGTCTGTTCATAGATATAAGAAAGTGGCTAACTGATACGAATTAAGGACAGACCCGGGCAAGCTGTATGCATGAAATATCGCCGAACAGGTCCGTACTTTGCTTAGAATTTAATTATTTGGGTTTTTGTTAGGAAAGATACTAAACAATATTTATTTATTTATGTATGAATTTATGTTAAAATCTAATATAAAATTACAAATTATTTTTATTACCTACTTAAATTACTTAAAATTATTCACATAATATATCAGTATCACTATCGCTATCATCGCCTGTTCTAATTATTATTTGTTCTATACTATTTGTAATATGGATATACGATTATTCTGCTTTTTCTATATGTTTACCAGAATTTGCCCAACTTTGTAGAGGGATGTTAAAAACTTTGGTTTCTATAAGTGTCGAAGCAGGTTTCATCCAAGTAAATAATTGGCCTTGGTTGTTCTCTGTAAATCCTAACTTGCCTTTTGTCAATTTTTTTAAATCTAAAACCCGTGTTGAATACACTTCCATAAGGTAGTTCTATCACATTTAACATCGGTTTCATCTTTTTCAAGCCTCCTAATTAAGATATCTAATGTAGGCAAATTTTATACTTACTTTATATCTTGATCACTTTCATCTACACTCGAGAAAATGTCAGCATTGCTTCTTTTTTCCCTCGCTGAAATAGGATTATTCATAATTTTCCATAAAGTTGATGTTGGAATTTTCGTCAATGTGGCTGTTTATTCTAAAGATGCTTGCTTGCTGGCACCACGTTCAATGAGAGTCAAATAAACATTGTTTATAACTTCCTTAGTCTCAATAGAATAGTGTTTTCTACATTTGGGCGGGAGCATCTCCTGAGATACACTAGACTCGCACATATTTTGCATAATTCGCACACGATTCAACACACACTGTATTACACACGAAATAAGAATGATTACTAATAAACTTAAACTAAGTAGTATACCAAACCAAAGAATATTAAACACAGGTAGGTATAAAATTATTTTCTATTTCGGACCACAATTTTACCTGAATTTAAATTCCGAAACTTTAAGTAATAATATTGTTGAATTGTATGTTAATGACAACCCTTGGATAATCCCATTCAAAAGTAACTGGTCAATTTCTTATATCTATGAACAGATCATACCTCCCACTTCACCTTCTCCAGTGGCTGCTACTCCGCCAAGAGCGACGCAATCGCTAGTTCCCCTTCCTGCTGGACCGAGGGCAACGGTCAATATCAACGATGCTTTCGAAAATATTGCTTGGACTGATCCTGTAGGAAGGCAACAAAACTTTGGGTTTACTGGTACCACTGGTATGGACCCAACGATTGCAGGAGTATTGACGCGTGCTGAGCTAATAGATTATTTTTCACTTTTTTTTACCAACGACATAGTACAAATTATGGTCGATGAAACCATCTTATGCGCAATCCAAACAATTGAGAAACAAAATGATATTACCCCTTTTTCAAATTTACATCGCTGGACACCAACTGACCTCAATGAAATGAGACAGATCATTGGATTGGTGGGATACATGGGCATAGTAAAAGTTCCAGAGCTTAGCAACCATTCGTCTACAACCAAAATATTTTCCTTTCAAATACCTAAAGACACTATGCCACGAAAAAGCTTTGAGATGCTGCTGAGATGTTTGCACTTTGCTGATAACCACCAAGCAGTTCCTGGAAACCGGACACGTAAATTAGACAATGTTTTCGAGAAATTTGTTCAAAATTTCAAAAGCGCCTATGTACCGGGACAAAAAGTTTGCACTGATGAAACTATGGTGCCCTTTCGAGGCCGCCTTAGTTTTCATCAATATATTCCATCGGTACGCAATAAAACTATATAAATTATGGAACGTATCAGGTTATGTTAGAACTGATGATACGACGCAGAGTGCATCTGAAAATGTAACCTTGAAACTGATCGAGGACCTATTAGAGGAAGGTAGAACATTATATGTGGACAAGTTCTATACCAGCGTGCCTCTAGCTTATAAACTGCTTGAAAAACAAACACACGTTATACTCCAATCGAAAATTTATTCCTCAAGAGATAAAGAATGCCAAATTAGCAAGAGGCCAAATCATTGCCAAAGAATCTTCAGAGGGTGTAACCATTTTGAAGTGGCGCGACAAGAGGGACGTGCATAAGCTATCAACATGCCATTTGGGAACGGAACCTGTAGTTACCAGAAATAGGCAACAAATTGAAAAAATAAATCCCAAATGTATCGTCGATTATGATGGAGGCAAGTCTCCAGTCGATGTTAGTGACCAGTTGGCGTCCTATAATACAGCCCTTAGAAGAAGGAATAAGTGGTACCGAAAGCTGATGATCGAAACAATTTCGAGTATCGCACTGGTAAACGCACAATTGTTATACAATCTCAATTCAGTAAACCCAAATTCAGTAAAGATTTAGACAAAATGTGGTTTCGTCGCTACTAGAAGTACCAACATTCCCTGATGACCAAACTGCCCCAACTACAAGTAGAAGAACTAAGGCAAATGTCACGCTTCACTTGATTATCCATGAATAGACAAAAAGAGCTAGATGTTCTAGCTGCTACAGGTTGTATGGCAAAAAAGGAAAAATAGTCGATGGGATAAAAAAAATGGCTTCTCAGGTTATCACTGTTTGTGATCATTTTTGTAAGATTTGTTTATAATAACTATCTTTTGAGCTTAGGTATATAATAGTTTTTAAGGATTTTTACGTTTTTGAATAATAATAACAATGTTTTTTTATTATAAGTGTTTTTATGTAATCAATTAAATAAAACTACTTTGCGTCTTAGTTTTTTTTTCATTTTCACCATTAACCCGTGGTACTAATCCAAAATGTTATCCTCAGGCCAAAACTCAATATGACAGTCAGTTTGTACAGTCCAAGACTCTCAGACTACAATTATAATGTATAAGACTGGTGCGCGCTAGAGATACACCACGAAAAAGATATTGCCAATATGTCGTGACAGTGGTAGGCGTATCTCTAGCGATACACCTAGCTGTCAAAGTGTTAAAAAACGATCAAAAAATTGAGGGCACAGACACAGCAGACGACTGGCTGGCCGGCTGGCTTTACGATACACACAATAACATTACGGTCATCGGTGTTGGGTTTAGAATATCTCGGCGGGATGTGAAATTAGTTTTTTTCTACTCCCGTCTGTAAAATACCTAATTACCCACCGATCTAGAATGCGGGAAGCGTCACTTTACCACGTCAGTTTCGTTTCCCACGAATCGGAGCCGCTTCGGACATTTCCGGGATTTTACCGCACGGGTTTGATAGCAATCGGATGTTTTCGGAGATATTTTCCACGCTTTGAATTTTGACGTTTGTCAATTCTGACGGTCATGTCAGTGAATGCATTCGTGTTGTTTTGTGAAAATGTGCCCAAAAACTAACGGTCGTAGAAAAAGTATATTATACAACACGTTCGGTAAACTATTTAAGTCACTCCTTTATTAAACAATCGCTCCGCTCGTGTCAAATAAACTCGTGAATCAGATGACATTTAGCGCGTTTGTGGCATAATATTACCGGTTTGTTTTATTCAAAAATAGAACCAATTAAATCTTGCTAGCCATTATTTTGTAAATTTGCGGCATATTGGAATTCTATTTAGGACTCATGTACATAATATAAATTTCGTTTCAGCAAAATTATACAACTCTCTTCTTGATGATTGTAAATCTCTTGCTGAAGCAAAATTTGAACATTGACACATTTTTCAATATTATTTTATCAGACAGTAACTATTGATATCACTAGTGTAGAGATATACTTATCTATTATACATTGAAAATTGAGAGAATTTTACATATGCTATGCCAAAAATATTGTTACATTTTTTATTTTTGTTGTTCGCGGTTGAGTAAAGCATTATTATTATCATAATAATTATTATATTTGAATTCGAAGGGAACAGAAATTTTAGCTATAGTTGACGAAGGCAAAAGCAACTAAAACTTCATTCCAATGATATAGACCTTAATATTAAAATCCTCGATATTAAGGATTCAAAAATAAAAGCAGGTTTCTGTAAAAATTGTCCTTAGGTAGCCCTGAGATTTGACAGTTAATGGGTAATAACCCAAAACTAATACCTATATTATGAAAGTGGGCGAAAGAAAGTTATGACTGATTTGTTTATTTTTCACAATGTATCTTAATAAGAGCAAGAACATCCGAAAAGTTTAAGATGTTCAATCACAAGATAATGTCATATTAATTATAGATCAAAAGTAAGTTTACTATTCACGCTGAATAACAGGGAAATTCGAAAATACATCATTTATTAATTAGTAAAAGACATGTGCATAATAAATAATAAATTATTTGCAATAAATTTTAATAATACTTATTATATTTTATATTACGTAAAAGAACATCCACACCTTATTTATCTTTAAATTTATTCTTTTTTTATTTATGTAAACTTGGTCAATGAGAAATAAGAAATATTTCTTAGACAATCATAAGCAATTTTTAAACATTTTATCGATGACGATTTGCTTTGGATATATTGTCATCGCTATTCGACACTCTACTATAAGTTGTCGGACACTCGTCGGCCGCCATGATGACGACTAGTAATACCGACTTAATAAATAATTAAAAAACGCGCATCCACGAAAAACCGCGCGGTTTATTATTTTTCCGGGTAAAAATAGAACAAAATTGATTTCGGGGATCGCGTGAATTATGAAAGTCGATTGAAAAAAAAAAACTGCATAAATTACGGGAGTTACGGGTAGCAACCAAACGCGTGACTGTGAGACGCGATAGACGAGGTCTTCTCTGATAGCCCTAAGATTATCCTGCAAACATAAGTTCGGCTAAAAGAAACGCAGCGATAATATACAATAAATTATTTGGTTATCTTGAGATAGATGAGCTCTTTCTTTTATTGTTTTTTCAAGAAGCTATCACGCCCCTGGGTAGATCTGTAGTTGGATTCTTTCATCGGTTTCAATATTCACTTTTTTATACCATTCTTTTTTTCCAATTGTATAGTGGTATTTTTGGGTTGGGTGGAAAAACAAATCAGAAACTAAAGGCTTTGTTATTATTACTGTTGTTTTTTTTTCACATTTGTTAGGTGGCTGTTTCAGTTTGTTGCCGGATGTTGTGACATCAATACGTAATCAGGAGGAAAATGTTCTTCGGACGATGGCAGTTGTTCCTAAAAAAACTACTTACTACATCTGACTACATATATTTACAGGGAACTTTAGCTCCTCAATGTAGTTTATTAATTTTGAATGTTCACAGTAATTATTTCTTAAATTCTACAGGTTTTTGATCTCGTCCGCTACCAGCCGACATCGGAGTTTCTTTTCTTTATAGAATTTTCCGAATTATTGTGGTGGATTTGATATTTTTGTCAAGCACGATCATATCTACCTTGTTGTGTTGCACTTCTCGATTTGTTTATATTAAAGTATACCACTACACACTTTATGCTGTTGATTTTCAACAATGTTTAATGAATCCTGTTGATAACCTGATGTCTTTTCCGTTTTTAGGTTAAGTCCTTGAAGGACAGCGAGGTGTAGCTCCTTTCTCTTATTGTTATGTCTACTTAAGTAATTGCTGCTAATTGTGTACGCGCTGAGATGAAATACTGTATTGTTTCCTGCTCTTCTTTACAGAATCTACAGAAAGTGCTTTTGGTGGCATCGGGTGGCCACCACTTAATCCTGAATTGCCATGATTTTTGTCGAGTCCATTACGCCGAATGAGTATCATAATCTTAGTTACTGCCTATCCATTAATGGATTAAGTTCGGTTACGTTTTTAAAATTATTTTAAGCATTTAAAAGAATTCTGTTGTTGGCCTTTCCTGATTCTCAAGCTACAGTTCCAATTACTGTTATTATTATTTTTTCTTTCACAACTTGCATCGGTGTGTTTCGTGTAAAACGGGACTAGGCTTAGTCAACGTTTTATTCACGAGCCAGAATTCTACTTCTGCTGCATGTTCATTTAATTACAGCTTTTTGGGCAAGACCTATAATTGCTTTTTTAATTTTACGAAAGTTTAACCTATACGTGTCTTTTATGTCTAGATCCATTTCCTCATAGCTTCTCAATTCCGTTCTTTTCATATCATCATCGAGTGTTATCGTGATGTCAAAGATATTCTTCTTCATATTTCTTCTCTCTGTTCAATTCAACTATGTCGGGTCTATTGTGTCGGATCTCTCTATCCGTTACCATTTCTCTTTCCCAATAGATTTTTATATTTTCGTTCTCCATTATAGTTTCAGATAACTATTTATAAAACGGTGTTAATGTATTAATCAGATTATATTTATTGCAGATTTCTTGCTGAATATTTCTGTTGTGCCGCTCTGTCTAGTCCCTTGGAGCGAGGGTTGAGCATTCAGATGAGAGATGCCGAATAGATTCCCGTGCTGTTCCGCACATCCTACACTGGTCATAGATCCTTGTTCTGGATATACTAAATGTAATTTTTGTCAATATCAATTGATGCTGAATTGTTTGAATGTTCTTTTTTATTTCAGGAGGGGTTGCAGAAGTCAGGTTCTTCCATCTTCTTTCCGAGGAAAATAAAGCAAACCGTTTGACGATGACGAATGATGAGCGCTATGTTTGGACATCTTGGTCCTTATTTTCTGATCTAACACCTGCAAATCTGTGTTAATTTAAAATACCAAATGCGAATGACTAGAGGTAGGGCCCATGAGTTAATGACCTGAATATGGGCGCCCACGTACAAAAAAGTTTTCATGACGGATCCAACCTTTTTCATAAGATTTTCCTCTACTTCTTGCTTCATCACTTTGTGGTCAGCGCCAGTTTTATAGCAAGGTCTGTATATCTTTCGTACAAGAGCATTACTTGAAAGTTCATTTTTTCAATTAATCTGATGTTATTGGATTCTTGAATTTCACCTCTTTTCACACGTATAAAAGCACATCTTTCTATTCCAAATTCCATTCGGATGTCCTTTGTGAATTTGGCCACTAGTTGGCTTTGCAGTTGATCTTTGTTACTGTATAGCAAGTGATTCAGGGTTACTTTTGGATTTCTTGATATTATGTAACCGCGATGGGTAGCATTCAGCATAAACAGTGGGCTTAAGCTATCCCCTTGAAATATGATTATTATGATTATTTTTCTTCTCTCGCAGGTTTAACCTGGTCGGCAACCGATGAGACGTCAACCCGGAAACAAGAAGCTCTTCTTCATGATAGCCTTAGAAATGCTTTTATTTACCTCCAAGGCGACTGATTTTTGTGCCTTTTGTAGGTTTGCAGGAAGGTGAACGGACACGTCTTTAATGAACGTCACCGCCTGTTCTTTCAAGGTAAGTACTTAGGAATAGACTTATCAGTAATAATTTGTCTGGCCCAATACATCCAGCAATGTCCATCCTCACAGACCAGGAGCGGATCATATTGATGATAAGGTACAGTATCTTTCAGGCTCATGATTGGCGAAACGTCAGCAATTTCGACTAAGCAAACACCGACGCAGGAGGAATCCAGAAGGTTTGTAAAAAGCATTACAGTAGCCTGTGGAAGTGTCTTTGAAAAATTACTATTATTATTGTCATTTATTATTATTATTATTATTATTATTATTATTATTATTATTATTATTATTATTATTATTATTATTATTATTATTTTAAACTACTATTCTTAAGCTAGAAATTTGTAACTGTATCATTTGTATATACTTCAAATTTTTCCTGATAAATAACGCATTTGGTGCCCCTTTCGGTTCTCTCCGTTCCACTCCCCGGAAACGCCTCGTAAATATTCAAAGCGACTGAGTTATGGCGCCAATAGACCGTATAAATCAAACATAAGTCGGTATTAACAAACTTTCCGGGCAGGTCTCTCAACCCCTTCATGTTTTACGCGAAAATAACATGGAATTCTTTCCGTCGGTTATTCAGCATCAGGTAGTGAACGTAAAAGGTCACGTTGCCAATGAAAACGCAAGAAATGACAGCGTCATTTACAATAGTATTTCTCACGCATGCAATGTTGAAGTTTTAAAATAACGAGATGACAAAAAAATAAAACTAATTCAATAAATTCTGTTAGAAATTGCCATAATTTTTTTATTTTCCAAAAATGTAGCAGTAGAAGTAGATTTAGAACACCCCTTCCACTCTTGAAAATTTACAAAATCTGCTGTGACGTCACGATACACTAGTGTCATGCGCACAAGGCTAAAATACATAACCTATAACTTACATAACGTACAGTACTTCAACAATTATCACCGACTGACATTTAACACATCCTGACGTCACGAGCTGTTTTCGTGTGACGTCATAGTGTGCGTGAACTTTAATTCCCGAATAGAAATAGTTTCTGTGCAAGAAAGACAATTATCATATAGACTTCATCAGGTTATAAAAAATGATTTTTGATATTTTGCCTGAAGTTTGCAAGAGGCCTATTTATTTAGTTTCTTGGTTAAGAGTCGATAATAACGATTTTTTTGTAATCAAAATTTTACTTATTGCAAACATTTTAGATCTTTGTTATGCCTTATTTCTATCTATATTCTTATATAGCATTGACAGGAGGAAATTAAACCAAGTATATAAAAAGGACATTTTTCTCTTTATACATTTCATTTGAATTGCTTTTTATTCCTGATAACATTTAGCACCTATATTTTAACTATTTTTTAAAATTTATGTAAAGAGTATTTTTCAATGATAAAGCGGGACAGTCCTAATAAAAACGCTCTCATTTATTGTGTTGTACTGCATAACCGAATCCAGACAAGGTCGAGTATGCTACTCTCAATCGTCCAGTAGTCTGGCCGTTTCACACACATTTGGTCCTTCGAGCTGGATTTTTTAAAATTCTATTTTATTTCAAAACTAGCGAACACATACGGAGATGACGTTCCTCGTCAGTTGATCTGTTTGTTTGCGCACAATTTCGACAAACCCGAAAGTTTTTGCTATTCCATCAGGAATTTCATTAAACTGCGAGCGGGCCGAGTCTCCCGAGACGAACCCCAGACATTGTCGGATGCTAATGTATCGTAGCAGCGAACTCTGGCAATCGTCAGAAGGCCATAAGTTTCGCGTCGTTGGGGTTGCGACTCTGTAACACCCCTGAAAGTAACGACGCGAGAGGCGCGGCGGAGACGGACGTTACCGAGGTTGGCCTCGCGAAATCCTGGGAAATTACACGAGGCGACATACTTTACCGGATTTTTATTTCGCACTAGTGTCCAGGACGTGTTGGATGGACTTTCGCAACAAAATGGAGGGTTTCAAACTGGTTTCGAGAATCGGCGAAAGTTATAAATGACAGAGACTCTTGAAATGTGCGATTATACCGGAGAAAACGAAAATAATGAAATTTTTATTTTTTTCAAATGGAATACTCCATTTTTTATCAATTATTCTGTAGGACAAAAAAGACCTTCTCCAAATGATTATCATTATCATACCTTAATATTAAAGATTCTCAAATAAAACCAGTTTTCTGTAAAAATTGGACTGGTAGCTAGGAAATTGTCAATCAATCAATGTTCTATGCCAATCTATATTGTGAACCTCCTTGAAAAAGAAAAACTACCCAAAGCTTTACTTGATTGATTTATTATACTAACAATCAACGAGAAGATGTTTCGACAATCACAAGACAATGTCATATTAATTACGTTTACTATTCATGCTCAACAAAAAGGAAAAAAATAAATAGTGAATTATTTACAAAAAAAAATTGAAAATACTTAGTATATTATATATTTTATAAACCAACAAATTTTGAGAATGTTATTACTTATTGTTCCCATAAACGTCTAACCAACCACTCACCAAGATATATTTTTGTTTTAATTTTGATCTACATTTATTTTGTGCTTGTTTATTTAGATTCCAATCTTTCCAGTCTTTATGATTTGTTTGTTTTTTATTTATGTAATATTAATCCTATTCTTGGACATTATACAAATTACATACAAAGTTGTTAATTTGAAATACAGTATGATTTAGAAAAATCGTCAGAATTTGCTCTGCTATCTCTGCAAATTATATTGGCATATACGTCAACATTGTCAATGATCATATGAATCAAATCGGAAGCTAAATCAGCAACAATGCGGCCGCACTACACTACTGTGATCAGCGCACGTCCACCATACTTTCTTCGAATGCGTATTTTGAGTTAACAGAAAATATACAAGGTGCGGCAAAAAGTAGATGACGATACCCAGTAAAGTTCTTAAATTGTGACAATTACAATCTGTTATACTGTCATATCCTATCGCTTACATGTGAAGAGAATATGGCACATCTAAATGAAACTCGGGGAATTGAAATTTTTATGTTTATTGGACATAAAGACAAAACCAGCAACAGTTTTGCGTGTATTAAAAGAGGAAAAATCTTATCCATTCAAGATTACAATACTACAGGAACTTAACGAAGATTATCTCTACTGCAGAGTACAGTTTTGATGGAAATGCGCAACTTAAATCCATTTTATTGGTCGTCAAATACTGTCTTGTGATAAATCGACGTGTTGTTTATTTTATTTCCATTGGGATACAAATAATCCCCAACGACCTTATTTTTTCTATCAAAATCTTACTACAAAATGACATTATCCTACTTTGCCAACGAAATAATTTTCGAAACGTTGTGCTGACAAAGCAAGTTCGTTTGACGGGAAAAATAAGAAAAGAATTGTGACTCTTTCAAGACCAATCACTAGTGTATCGTACGTTTACTGCCTACCCGTCTTTATGCACGTCAGGCCGCACCCACACGAGTCCTTTGCCGCGCGTTCGAGGAACATTAATCCCGAGCTCGTTAATCTCGTTTATAATAACTAAACATAACTCAATTGCCGGCGACATTCGTCCTCCTCGAGTTCCAACAGATTAACCCTAATTCACGGAGAAAGTTCACATGTCATAATTCTGTGCACCTGCCGTATAATATCCCTCAAAACACCGCTGCGAAATAAATTAAATTGTCCGATCGATATACCGGGCGTTTTGAAACTGAACGCGTCCAACCTTCGCAAAACCTACGTATATTTTTTCAATAATATATGCAATACCACTTTAGAATTTATTTATTATTAATTATGAACATGGGTAACTCAACCATTTCTGCTAATTGCCAATGATTGTTGCAGTATTCTGGTTCTCCAGTTTTAATCATGTGAAGTTGCTGTCAACTTAGTAACCACTTTTATATTTATATTGATATGTCTGTCTTATTTTATTTGTTTTAGTTTGTTACATTATTTTGACGTAACGAGGAAGCCAACAAACATTTAAATGCTGATGAAATAGAAGTATTAATGCCAGCTCCACAAAGGAGACAAACTTCCTCTTTCTTCCACATTTACAGGATAGTAAGGAAAAATCAGCATTTTGTGTCTATCAATTTTTATGTCCATAGTGGGTATCAGATCACGGCAGGTGATCAGGTGTCCCTTACAGTCAACCTGCAGTAACCATTAATAAACAATTGTTGATTATGCCAAACATCGTGCGGAAAGTGTCATTTTATGACGTCAGTTTCGTTACCTTCGGAAATTTCCGGGACATTGCCACACGGCTATGGAAGCAATCCGATGTTTTCGGAGATACTACCGCCGCACGGTTTCAATTCTGACGGTCATGTTAGTGACTGTGTTGTGTTGTTTTGCAAAAATGTACTCAAATACCAACGATCGTAGAACAAGTAGACAATGCCACACGTTTGGTAAACTGTTTAAGTCACTCGATTATTAAGCATTCGCTCCGCTCGTGAGTCAAATGCCGTTTACCGCACTTGTTGGATAATATACTATTATTGTATTTGTCTTAAAAATATTTTTCTACATTTACCGCACTTGTTCCTTAATATACTATTTCCGACGGATTTGAGAGCAATCGGATGTTTTGGAAGATATTTCCCACAGCTTAAAGTTTGAAGTTTGTCAATTCTGATGGTATTGTCAGTGAAAACTACCGTAGAAAAAGTATAGTATGCAACAAGCTTGGCAAACTATTTGTCACTCGTTTATTACTATTGGCACACCTGTTTGGTAATACACTATTTCTTTTTTTTATATTATTGTTATATATATAATTTGTTGCTTTTACCGAAGTTGTAAACATTTCTTGATGGCTACAATTTAGTATAATTTTATGTTACACTGTAGCTAATACATAGTATTCATGCTCTGTATGCTCTTTCTTCCACGTGCGACGTTGAGGTTACTCTTGTGGAATAAAAACTATATTTATTGTCTTAGTATTGGATCTGTAATAATATAGTGTAATGTAATAAATGCTATATAATAATCTTAATAATAATTATTATTATAACAAGAGTTCGTCTGATTATCATCATATTAACCATAATGTTATTGCTTTCAAATTTGTTTCATTTTAAAATAATCTTAGTATACCCTCAATATTTGCGAAAGTGTACGGGTCAGAAGGGAAAAAATGCGCCATATCAAAAATATTAAATTTCCGTCAAATACCTTAAGGATGGCGTTTGAACTCTGTTTAGGACATACGTTCAAGTTAATTCTTCAGCCCCTCAGAGAACGCCTTGTAAAAAGCCGTACGTTCCGAGGAAAACCGTTGGGGCAATTAAAAAGCAGGCATAACTCTTAAATGGTCTACCGTCTATAGCAGGGGTTCCCAAAGTGTGCGCCGCGGCGCCCTGGTGCGCCGTAGAATGTAAAGAGGGGCGCCGTAAGTCCATCATCATTCATTATCCGAAACATGTCCGAAACAAATATACGCGGGTACCTTATTTGAGCCCTCGCATCTATAAAAACATAGTTACCTACTAACCATCGCGTCGCGGCGTTTCTCACTCGCCAAAAAACCTACGCCCGCGCCGCCCTGATACCCTACCCCCCCTCCTAAGTCTTTAGTAGCATCGGGCGAGCTGCGACGGACGGACGTGTCATAGTGTTTTCTTTCGCTTTGTTTTTCGTCAAATATCTCACGCAAAATGGACAGATTTTTATTAAATAAACAAGTTGGCAGTCCAAATGACAGTGATAATGCATCAACTAGTAATGGCAAGGAAGCAAAGAAGCGGAAATATCGTAAATACGATGATAGCTATTTGGACTTTGGTTTTACTTCAATAGAAGTTAATAATGAAGAAAGACCGCAGTGTGTGCTTTGTTTAAAAATATTGTCATCCGAAAGTATGCTTCCAAGTAAGTTAAAGCGACATCTTGAGACAATTCATCCAACTATGGTTGAAAAATCGCGTGATTTTTTTCACCGAAAATTACAAAATTTAAATAAAACAAAAAACGTATTCACTCAGCAAGCCTCAGTACCTAACAACGCACTGTTAGCATCATTCAAGGTAGCATACAGGGTGGCAAAATGCAAAAAACCTCATACTATTGCAGAAGAGCTTATTCTACCGGCTGCTCTCGACATGGTAAACATTATGGTTGGAGAATCGGCAGGAAAATTAATTTCCAAGGTACCCTTATCTAACAACACGATCGGTCGAAGAATCCATGACATAGCTGAGGATCTCAATTACCAATTAATAGAAAAAATCAAAAACAATTATTTTGGTTTGCAACTTGATGAGGCTACTGACAGTAATAATGATGCGCATCTTATTTGCTACGTACGCTTTCTGACTGACAATATTATTGTCGAAGATCTGTTATTCTGCAAAACCATTACCGAAAGTGCGAAGGCCCAAGACTTATTTGAAATTATTGACAATTTTTTTGTAGAAAATGGTTTGAATTGGGAAAAGTGTATTGGTATTTGTACTGATGGCGCTCGATCCATGTCTGGCAGGTATGGAGGAGTACAAGCGCTTATTCGTAAAAAAGCACCGAATGCTTTGTGGACCCATTGCATCATCCATAGAGAAGCTCTTGCATCAAAATCTATGAGCTCCGAACTTAACCAAGTACTGGAATCTGTAATTAACGTAGTAAACTACATAAAAACTAGGCCTCTTAAGGCCAGACTTTTTAAAAAACTATGCTTGGATATGGGGGCTGAGCATACGGCCCTGCTGTATTATTGCAATTCACGGTGGCTATCACGTGGAAATGTTTTATTTCGTGTGTTCGAATTACACGAAGAAATTCGAACTTTTTTACAGCAAGAACGTCATGAAAGCGCCAAATATTTTACTGAACCAGACTTTTTGTTAAAACTAGCATATTTGTGCGATATATTTGAGAAACTAAATAATTTGAATCTGTCTTTGCAAGGTAATAACACGCACATTCTGAAACTATCGGAGAGAATTGCGGCATTTAAAAAGAAACTACAGTTGTGGATAAATAAAATGAATGAAGGCGGCGGTCAAGATTGCTTCCCGCAGCTGTATAAATATGCGGCATCTAATGAATTGGTTGTCTCACCAGACCTGATTGCCCTCTTCACGGAACACCTATTGAAGCTCAGCGAATGGTTTTCGGCGTACTTTAAAGATGATGATGTTGAAAAATTTGCATGGATCAAAGATCCTTTCCACGCACAAGCTCCACCAGGGTTCACATCACAAGATGAAGAGAGTCTCATTGAGCTCTCTTGCGACAGCAGTCTTAAAACTAGATTCATCACTTCCGACTTGTTGGAGTTTTGGTTATCAATTCAAAATGAATATCCAAATTTAGCTTCAAAAGCTTTAAGAATTTTCATTCCGTTTGCAACGTCATATTTATGCGAGTCTGGTTTTTCAGCTGTAGCTGTAATTAAGAACAAATATCGCTCGAGAATCAATGTGGAGAAAGAAATGAGAGTAGCAGTGTCAAGTCTTATTCCCCGCTTTGAAAAACTGTGTGCATATCACCAAGCTCACCCATCACATTGATTTGACTGACAATCGTACATATTTTATTTTTGTTTTTCATAAGACTTAAGAAATACACAAGTTATTTCCAGTTTTAATTATTTTATAATATTAAAAAGTCTGTTTGATTGTAAGTGTTTTAATTTATAATCCTATCTAACCTAACTACTATCATAAACAATTATTATAGGTGCCTATTTCTTCTTTTTTAAAGAGCAGGGCGCCGTGATAAAGTACTAAATTTGTAACTGCGCCGCGGGATAAAAAAGATTGGGAACCCCTGGTCTATAGTACTAAATCGCGTCTGTTTGCTCTATATATAAACGGCAGCTAAAG
The DNA here is from genome assembly GCF_029955315.1 of Cylas formicarius. Lineage (NCBI taxonomy): Eukaryota > Metazoa > Arthropoda > Insecta > Coleoptera > Brentidae > Cylas > Cylas formicarius. Next base: position 24,729,316 of record NW_026844326.1, on the reverse strand, counting down.
GCGCGCATCCGTGAAAAATTGACGCGTTCGTACGGAAAATTCCCGCGCCTACGCGACTTTTATACGAGTCCGGACGAAAATTCTAGATAATGTTCTTTACAATATGTTAATAAGTTAGTTATCCAATTTTAAATAATTTCGATTACTTTCGGTATTGACTTACCTGGTCGTTTTAATCCGGTATCGTTATATAACCAATTACTCAACAAAAGCAAAAGAGAATTATTAAGAGTAATAACTAAAAATAAAATATAAGGAGAGAATATAAAGAATTCTAAAAATGAAATCAAAACTACACGCGGAATAGTACTTTCTATCTGAAATCATTAACAGAGTTGCCGATAATTTCTATTTTACGCTATTTAAACTAAAAACATTTCAAGCTGTCAAATAATTTCCACCTATTGCTTAATTTCGGTCTTCATACTCCACGTTATACCGTCTCCCGGCTTCCGTGACACCCGATCGTTTCTCGCGCCCTCCGGTAGGGGGCGAATCTACCTGCATTGTATCTTACCGGAATTAAATTACCCCCTTACTCAACAATTAAGCCCTTTCAAAGGCACGTACGGGAGGCGAACGCCTCAGAGGTACGTCCGTGATTTTTGGGATGAATGGAGATCATCCAGCCATTATCGGCAGTTTGGGGTGGGGGCGTTTTGCTTGTGTTGAAGTTCTCCCGTTTAACGAACAGAACGTGCAAAAATTATCGCACCTCTTTTAACAGAAAAAGCCCCCTCGTCTTGCTTAATACATTTGTTCAATTGGAAATTTAAAAATAAAAGTAGAACTAATAGAAAACAGAGGATACAAAAGTTAAATTTATACTTATATACTTATATATATATATATATATATATATATATATATATATATATATATATATATATATATATATATATATATATATATATATATATATATATATATATATATATAAAAGTATGCGTTTTCCCTTGCCTGTTGTTTGTATTTCTAAGTCCTTAAGTTCAACTTGTTGTATTTCAACTAAACTTTCCTGTACTCTCAAAATTGCAAATATTCTATTACTTACTGTGAATATTACAGACCTCGATGAAAAGAAAGCTACGATCGCCATAGCAACCAACGAAAGTTAAACAGCGAAAAAATTGAATTAAAATAGAAAACGTTCTTTATGATCTTAATTAATGACCAAATAACAGAAGAACTTTTTCTGGCATTAAGGTAGTTTCATGAAGTTGAGAATATTTCTTCATTTTTTATCCAACTTCATAGGAAAAATCGCCATTAAATACCCCATAAATATTATACGGTAGGATTAATCCATTAATTAATTAATACTTATTTCGCTAGGTCAATTTTAGTTAACCTTCCTTAGGTTTTTCTATTATTTTTTATATTATTTTCTTATACTGTTTATAAATAAAGGAAAGTTGGATTCAATGATCATGAGAATATTGTCTCAATTTAAGCGGAGACAGCATTATTGTTTTTCTCTTCTCATTCTTCAATATATTATATTATTATTAATCACAGGGTGGATGGATCTTTTTGCATGAGTCTTCCGAGACTTTGTGTAATGGGTTTTTATAACTTTTAAATGGTCCTGTTTGTCTAACGACCAGAGTTGTGGTATTGACCGGTAATTTTTTTTGTGTCAATTAACCGAAATAATTTTTAACACGCAATGAAATTTATATTTATTTATTTATATTGTGCGTTAAGTTGTTCTGAGAACTAAATGGAGTGGATATTTTTATTGGGGTATTGGTATTGGTATTCGGGTATGCCTTGAAGATGGACACTGGACATCACAATCTCATAATGAAATATAATAAAATACATATTATTATTAAATAACGGTAGATAACAATCTAAAATTGGTATTTAAAACATTTTGAACCAATTTGATTATTCAATTAAGAAACTGTCAATTATCGGTTAATTGACAATTAGAAAGTGGTCCTTTGATCAGCCCCAACAGTATTTACGACAAATAGACTATTTTGATTTGATTTTGATTGAATAAATTATTAAGCAAGACTTTTTCCACCCCCGTATGATCCTTGCTTCCGCTACACGACAACTTCGTAAACATTTGCACATTGGCGATTATAACTACTGGCGCGAAAATTCCTCTGGATCGTTTCCAAACCCGCATTATCGTCACGCATTTCTTAATCGTGGCGTTCGCGTTTCTCAAATCGCAACTCTTCGGATTAGGGCTAAACTTCACGGACGTGCGAACGCAAAGTCCTTTTTTCCTCTCTGGTTTAACTAACTATAGTTTTACGACGTACTTTTTCTTTAATAAATAATCCTTTATTATTTATTTATATTATTATAATTATATTGTAATAGACTATTATACTATCTAGACATGTATTAAGGTAACTTTCTAAACAATGCATTAGCATTGGTACAGAAACCATTTTAAGTGAATTATCTAATAATAATTTAATATAATAGGTTCGAGTTTTGCAAGAATTTAATTAAATGTACTATTTCTTTGCATACATATCTTTACTTTTTAGCAAAAATATTATAAGAAGTCTCATGTTTCACAATGTTGTTGCATGTCTTTGAGGCCGCACTTGTTAGATTTTGCAAGCAATTCCTTATTTGTTCTGGCATTCCGTAAATGTACGCTAGTGTAATTTCTTAAGTTGTGTGAGTGTATTTCATTGTTATGGGTTATTTTGGTGTTGCTTTTAGTTTTGTTCTGTATTATTTTAAAGATTACTTTACATTGCTTAAATTTTAATATAATTTGAAGTGAATAATATAATAATAATTTAAATTAAATAGAGTTTTAAGGAAAATAAATAAGAACTAAAAGTTCAAATTTTCATGAAATTATATATTTTTACAAGACAATTGTTTCGACAACACCGTGTCTTTATCAGATGTAATATTTAGTAAAAGTTTTCTATGGTGGTATAGATACGTGGATGATGTCTTTGCTTGCTTTGTTGGAACGCACTGACAATTTAATTCTTTTATAAATTACATTAACTCATTATATAATCGTATAAAATTCACTATCAAGATATTGAGCAGGATAACTCTATTAATATTTTAGACTTAACTATTACGAAAGCGGAAAACCAATTAGATTTTTCAATTTATTATAAACCTTCACACACGGACACAGTCATACATAACAGCTCAAATTACCCTTATACAAACAAAATGGCTGCATTTCACTCTTTTATACACAGACTTCTTAATACGCCACTCTCAACAGAAAATTACAACAAAAAACTTAATATCATCAAACAAATTGCACTGAACAACGGCTGCAATCCGTCCATTATAGATAAAATTATAAATAAAAAACAAATCCAGACAACAGTAAACTCTATTTATCCGAAACCTAATACAGAACGCGAACAATTAAAAACAATTACATACATAGTAGAACCTAGTGAAAAAGTTTCAAAACATTTGTTTAAATGTGATTTAAAAATAGCTTTCAGAACTAACAACACAATAGGAATATATTTAAAAAACAATAAAACGAAATGTCCAAAATCCCAAAAATCAGGTGTCTACAGGTTGAAATGTGGATCTTGTCCTGAAATTTATATTGGACAAACAGATAGATCCTTCAAGAAACGCATTAACGAACATAAAAGAGCGTTTAAAAACAGTAGTCTAGATTCTAATTATGCTACACACTTAAACACAGAAAAACACATTTTTAACGACAATTTTGATATTTTACATACAGCCACAAAAAGTAGAAAATTAAATTTATTGAAAGCCATGGAGAATAACAAAATGAGATATTCAAATGTATTGCTTAACTATCAATTAGAGTTAAATACCTCTCCTTTATTGAACTTAAATTCTCACAACAACGTTAATTATGGTTTTATGGTCATTTTTCGGTATATATAGTAGCAGGTAGTTTGCAAATATTACATTGAGACAAAGACACGGTGTTGTGGAAACAATTGTCATGTAAAAATATATAATTTCGTGAAAATCCGAACTTTTAGTTCTTATTTATTTTGATAAATGGATTTTCATCAAGTAAAAGCCACCTCAGTTCAAAAGTTTTAAGGATTTTGTTTTGTATTATTCTTATTTTATTAAAATTTGTTTAATTACATGTGCCCCAGACTGCCATAACATATCTTATAACCGACAAGAAACACGCATTATAAATTCTATATCTGCAATTTCACTTACAAAATAGTTCCATTTGTATAACGAGCCTTCCAATTTAGCTGCTCGTCAAGCATAAGGCCTAAATATTTTATTTTATTAACTCTTTCCAAAGTAAAATCATTTATCTTAATGTTAAAGTGATTAATTGTTGTTGAAATAAAATGTATTTAGTTGTTTCAATGTTTTATTTTTAATTTTAATTTTTAATTATATTGTAATACACTTTTATACTACTACTATCTAAACAATGCATTATGCATTGGTACCGTGGTATACATACATAAATAAAATAAATAAATATTGTTTAGTATCTCTCCTAACAAAACCCCAAATAATTAAATTCTAAGCATTCGGCCATATTTCATTCTTACGGCTTGCCCGGGTCTTTCCTTAATTCGTATCAGTTAGTCACTTTCTTATATCTATGAACAGACCTTACCTTCGAGGCGTTCGCCTCTCGTACGTGCCTTTGAAATGCCTTAATTGATGAGGAAGGAGGTAATTTAATTCCGGCAAGATACAATGCACGAAGGTTCGCCCACTACGGGCGTACGCGAGGAACGATCGGGCGTCGCGGAAGCCGGCAGACATACGTCGTAGAGAGAATGAAGACCGAAATTAACCAATAGGTAGACGTTATTTGACAAATTTCTAGAAATAATTTCAGTTTAACGTAGAATAGAAATTATTGCCAACTTCTTAAAGTTTGCCTGAGTAGTTTCTAACGTTTCTAAAGTTATAATTCATAATTAATTTTAGTATTCTATTTTGTTTACTATATAATCATAATAAAAAATAAACGAGTCTTTATTTTTCAGAAAATTAGCGTCATAAAACAATAAATCAAAAAATTGTGACATTTTTCTCTAAGTACAACTTCGATAAGTTTCACCTGTGGCTATAAATCTCATAGTTTATCTTTAGCACTTACCGCATCTCCAAAACTTGCGTTCATTTTCTCTATCTGGATTTTCACACAACTGGGTATTTCATCTTTTCAACTGTTCAAACTGTTTATTATCCTTTTTAAACTATTTTTTAAAAAATTTAACCCCACCCCCTTTAATTTTATTAAATAAAAAATTATTATCAGCAATGATTGCAATTCTTGTATAATTTTAATTTTCCTGAGGGGCAGACTGAGGCTAAATAAAGACGAATGAATATTGTTCCAAAGCCACAAAAACAGTCACACATAATCTCGAAATACTATAAGTCGATTGAAATGTCTATTTACATTTTGGGGTAGCAAATTCATTGACGAAGCTCATTCCTATGAAAGCGCTGCAGGGCCAGCAAAAATAAAATATATAATTAAAATACTTCTATATAATAATTGATAATTCTTTCAAATTTCAATCAAATAAGTATCAACTTCGTAATTGCAAAAAATTGCCAATTTTTATAATTATATTAAAAAGACTTTCCCCATTAATAAAAAAAAATCAGAATAAAAGAAAAACATTGAACGCCCTGTATCTTCGCGCGCGCGCGCGCGCGTGTGTGTGTGTGTGTGTGTGTGTGTGTGTGTGTGTGTGTGTGTGTGTGTTATGTTGTCACAATAGGTATGAAAAGCTTCTTAATTTTTTTATCATACTTATGTCCGTTCATTCTATTTTTTAAATACTGGCTTGTTTGTCCTATATACACACTGTCACAATTGCAGCATGGAATTTCGTATAGTATATTACTTCTTTTTTCAACCGGAATTTTTGCTTTCAGTTTAGTGAAGAGATTTGTTTTTTGCAAATTATAACTTTTGTGTCCTGAATTTTGAATTAAGAACAAGTTGGTATACTAAAAAAACAAAATATAGACCAAACGCAATTGAAAAAGTAAAACGCGCACTTCTAGAAAATAATTATCCCAAAAACTTGATTAATAATAACTTTGGTAAATGTACCAACAAATTTTATAATAAACAAAAACCAACATACAAAAAAACTGTCTCTTCACTAAACTCAAAGCAAAAAATAAATAAATTAGTAATTACTTTTTAGATACGTTATCAAACAGAAAAGACATAGTAGTATCTCAAAGATGGAAATGGGGCATCTATCGTTTCACAAAAAGTTACCATGCTGTTGGTAAGCGTTTTAACGTCGAAACTGCCTAAAATGGGACACCCTGTATCTCGAGGCCGCAATATGCCGACATCAACTGACGAAATCCTTTAAAGTAAATCCAATTCGGTTATAATTAATGTTACTTACACAACGTTCGTCTGGGACTACGCCCCCCCCCCCACCCACCCACTTGCCACCAACCCTTCGTCAGTCAACGTTTCGAAACATAAATTATAAATTACACTAATTTGGCGAAAATACCGCGCCGCAAGCGGGCAGGTGGGGATGAGGCACCGCGGGCGGGGGCGGCAAACCGCCGCCTCCCCGTCGCTAAAAGCTCTTTGTTGCAAAAAGGTCGCCTTCCAAAGGAAATTAGTTACGAGGGTGGGTTTCTTATTTGTTTTCGTTTCGAGTCGCCCGGAGACTTTGAAGTTACGAGTACGAGTGGCTGACGAGAGTGTCCCTCATTTGATAAATAACAAACCCGAGTCGACGAGGCACCTGTATACAGGGTGTCGTTGAAATGATTTTTAAAAAATCCTCCGCAGCACTCCTGAAACACTTATTAGCAATAAATTTTTCCTTGTTTTTTTTCTCCTACGCGGATTCGTGTTTCAGAAACCGCGCACCTCATTCTGACATTAAAAAGATACTTGAAGCAAAACGCTTAGAATAACTGTTTTCTAAAACATTGAAAGTGAAAAAAATGCCATTTCCTTCTCTTGGTTGGGACACAAATCACCATATATTTTGTTACTTGATGACGATATCCCTCCAGACTAAAGGCGTAGGCTCATTAATGGGCGGCACCCAATCCAAATTCAATGTTGATCATAAAAGCAGTCTCGGAGGTGATCATCGACAAAAATTGGAGATTCAAATCCCATGTTAACAGATCTGTATCCATTTGCTAACATGGCTAACAGAACGCTATGCCAATTTGAAAATATTTGTCTTTTTAAGTCATTTCAATTACGCTTACGATTTATCAGGAGGATTGGAAAAGAATAAAAAAGCCCGTTTTAGATATGCTTAAAACATTATAACAAAGTAACTCATCAAGTGAAAGCTGCACGGCATCACAGGATATCCTACAGGACCGATGTCTTTGATACCAATGCGGAATATGAAACTGATTAAAATGTCATTTACATTAGACTGTGCCAAATTATTCGAATATTTTTTTTGTCGGTCCCATATCAAAATTTGGTTGATAATCATGAAAAAAAATTATATCAAAACTACAGCCCATTATATCAATTTTTGAGTCAGCGCCCAGAATTTTTCAAAAATATTTTTTTTTGCTTATTTTTTGTTTATAATATAAATATATAAAATAATTAAATAAATAATAACCCTCGATATGGTTTCTTCTACAGCTAATTAAAGTTCAATTTTCTTTAAGATTTTTGTTCTCATTTTCACTTACTAAAAAGTTTTTTAAAGCAAAAAACTGACTCACATAATTTTTGTTATTATATTTAGGATCCAAATAAATAGTTTTCGTGAATTAATGAATATCAATAGTCATTTTTTATGTAAAACTTAGTAAAATCACTGTTTATGGTATAAGTTCTACAATTCCATGAATGTATGAATAATCATTAGTATTGTGACATAATAGACAAAATAGTTTACGAGAGTTTACATCTTAAAAAAAAAACATTAATGTGATTACAATATGCCTATTGCTACTCAATTTATAAAGGAAAGTGATACGATTATCACATTAATTATTTTAAAATTAATTGTAACGAAAAGAAAATTATGCGCACAAATTTTGTTTACTACATTTAGGATATTTTTTGCGATGTTCAGCTACAGCTTGTAACAAAAACTGTCTTCGTTCTTCATTATAAGTGAGACTATCATTATACTTATCAATCAATGCCACAGCTCTTTCGGCTATGCCATTTACAACCTTAATTGATCGAACAATTTCTAAAGCCTGATAATTGTCATCAAATTCCCATAGATCTACAGGTAAACCAAGAAAACTTGTAGACAAACCGAATTTCTCAAATAAAATCATTGACTTCTTAGTAACAAAATCACTTAAATCTTTCGACCTGAATGACTTTCAATCTTCTTGCGTCGTACTGTCTCGATTTTTTATTTGCTTGAACCATTTTTATCTTAATGGCTGATGGGATTCTTTCATCGAAAAATGATAACGCCACAAGATCTTCGGATAAATACTAGAGATGACGAAGAAATTTTGTTGAGGCAGCATTTGAAAATTTTACGTCTACGTGTTTAAAATCTATCAAGCTATTCAAAAACGGAACGTAGATACTGATTGGTGCATGATACCAACCTTTAATGTAAACATCAAATATAAAAATACAAAGTTGCGATAGTTTTGGAATTTCAAGTTTGACAATAGATTGCTTTTGACAGCCATCGAGCCTGGTGATGTGCTCCGGGAGTCTTGAAAGAAACACCTTGAGGTAGAATTTCTCCCAAAAATATGTAAGCTAATATCAGAAGCTCTTTAAAATCTCCTCTTGTTTGGAATATCAAGGAAAAATAAATTTTAAGAATTTTATAGCGACAATAATTTTTAAGCTAATAAAATTTATTAACATCCGACACGATCATCAATTAAAGCACGAAAACTGTTTACTTAGGTCCTAAACATATTTTAAAAAAATATATGTGAGTCAATTTTTTGTCTTAAAAAACTTTTTAGTAAGTGTTAATAAAAAAATGAAAACAAAAATCTTAAAGAAAATTGAACTGTATAAGAAACGGTGTTGATCTTTCGAATTCGACCAAAGATAATTCTATAGAGAATTTAATTCTCTACAAAACCATATCCAGGGTTATTTTTCATTTAATGTGTTTGATTAATTATAAACAAAAAATTAGCAAAAAAAATGATTTTTTCAAAAATTCTTATTTTTGGCAGCGCTAACTCGAAAATTGAGATAATGGGTTGTAGTTTTGACATAATTTCTTTTTATGATTATCAACGAACTTTTGATATGGGACCGAGAAAAAAATATTCAAAGAATTTGGCACAGTCTAATTTACATACAACATATATCTTCAGACCTTCAAAAACAAGTATAAACTCGTCTGCTTTGTCTAAAACATAACATAAATTTCACTGATGATGCTCACTGATATATGAATACTGTTATAGTCATGGATAATACCAGGCGCTCCAGAAATTACCAAAAAAAAATACACACGTCTTCTCATTCATACTTTACACATTACTTCACCTAAGAAGCAATTTCAGAAAGATGTGAGGAAACACAGCTACTACAGATTGTAAATTTGAATAAACCTCTTTGTACGAAATTTGCCGCGGACAAAATCGCTTCAAAACAAAATATGGCAATAGTTCTCTTTCACCCATACTCGTTTAACCGAGAATTAAACTCCATAGAATTGGTGTGGGCGTAAGTAAAGAGGTTTGCAGTAAGGCGCGCCACTTTCAAAAATGTATTAAAATCTTCGTACAAAACAAAGTAAGTGAGTGGTTTGTGAAAAATGTAGTAATATTTAATTTTAATTAAATTTAATTTAATTAAATTTAAGGAATTTAATTTTTATTTACCCAGCAACACAAACAAATAAAATGCGTCATTAACTTCCAAGGTTTGTAATTAAATACCCAAAAGCATTTTTCTCGAAAACGGTGTGTTCTAGAGAGGTGCCACAGGGGCAGCTTATTTGCGTAGAAAACTTCTGCAGTCCAAATTTCAAAAATTCGTCAGACAAAAAATTTGGGACAAATTTTTCCTACGCCCCTCCTGTGTTACCCACCCCTGAAGACAATCCAATACTAAGTTTTAGTGCGTTAAACAGAGCCTAAAAAGTTTAGTAACTGTACCAAATTTTGTTTAAAAATATTTACGTGTTTCGAAAATATTTACATAAAATCGCCATCACATCTTCAAATTTAACAGCCCTGTATGTTAAAAACTAAGACGTTTTGGACCCTACTTTATATGAACTTTTATCCTTACTTTAGGTCACAGAATACGTGGTTAAATTATTGACGTCTAATTTAGGGACACCCTGTATAATAATATAAGCATATTATTTTTCTAGTTCTTCTGTTCTGAGATTAGTCCAAAACCAGTACTTTACTGCGTCAGAACTTTGATCTTTTAAAGAAATATTTTGATCTATTCCGCAAAAAGTTAAAATTTATCCTGTGTATACATATGATTCATTTATCTGATCAATTTAAACGGTAAGAGGAAATCACTTCCGAGAAGCGAACAGAAATAACGGCCCGAACCTGTCGAAACTTCTAATCAATTTTAAAACTTACCCATAGCGTATGCCACGACGACGTCCCGTTTGCCCGTTAGGGGAGAGTAAATAATTACGTATCGAATAAAGGATATGGATTGGAGATAAGGGCCAAGCACCAGCTCCGCGGTCGGGTCGTCTGCGAGAGGTAGCGCAGGGCCACCGGAGCGATCCCCGGATAGGGCAAGTTGGGGTCCACGTCGACGCCCGATCCCGATCCAGACTCCGACTCTGCAAGTGAAAGATAACGACTACGTCACGGGGGTTTACTAACAGACGGAGCGGATATCCCACGTGACGGCATTTTTATAAAATTAATTTCAATTAATTGCATTTTTATTTATGTATTTTTTTATTTCATTTTTTTTTTCGGTTTCAATAAAAATACAGAAAATGATATGGCGTCATTGGTAATACAAACTACTCCGACTCAGCAAGTGAAAGATAACGACTACGTCATGGGGGTTTACTAATAGACGGGGCAGATATCCCACGTGACGGCATTTTTATAAAATTAATTTCAATTAGTTTCATTTTTATTCACTTATTTTTTACTTATTTCATTTTTTTTTCGATTGCAATAAAAATACAGAGAATGATATGGCGTCATTGGTAATAGTTTACCAATAGACGGGGCGGATATCCCACGTGACGGCATTTTCATAAAATTAATTTTAATTAGTTTCATTTTTATTTATTTATTTTTTACTTATTTCGTTTTTTTTTTTCGATTTCAATAAAAATACAGAGAATGATATGGCGTCATTGGTAATACAAACTACTCAGCAAGTGAAAGATAACGACTACGTCATGGGGGTTTACCCATAGACGGGTCGGATAATCCCGCGTGACGGCATTTTTATAAAATTAATTTCAATTAGTTTCATTTTTATTCATTTATTTTTTACTTATTTCATTTTTTTTTTCGATTGCGATAAAAATACAGAGAATGATATGGCGTCATTGGTAATACAAACTACTCCGACTCTGCAAGTGAAAGATAACGACTACGTCATGGGGTTTACCAATAGACGGGTCGGATAATCCCGCGTGACGGCATTCTTATAAAATTAATTTCAATTAGTTTCATTTTTATTCATTCATTTTTTACTTATTTCACTTCTTTTTTTTTTCGATTGCGATAAAAATACAGAGAATGATATGGCGTCATTGGTAATACAAACTACTGCGGTTTAGATCTCTGAACGCAGCGAACGCATAAAACACTGAATAAAATCCTTTTAAGGTCAAGAAAAATTCTCTCACGCATCCATCATAATTTTCACGCATAATTCATGTGGACTACGGCCAAAAGAATAAAAAACCGAAATTTAATTTTGAAATGAAGGCGAGTAGCTCGTACCCGTAAAGTTCTTAAATTCTTTTAGTCACATTTCTGTTAGAATAAAGAATAGATTTTTTAATTTTAATAGATTGTGGAACTAAACGAGAACTCAAGAAGAAGAAAAGGAAGAAGAAAATTTATAGAAACAAGCCTTGTCAAAGAAATTGTTTTATTTGGTGTTAAAAATGCCTGACATTAACTTCTTGACAATATGCTAATCGGATTAAAAATCCCTGCCAAACCATTGCTCAGGATATTTTCATGAATTTGCCTTATTTCATATCTAATTCTAAATTTTTCCTTATGCAAGATGGGGATTATCCTTAACTTCTAATAAATTGTTTAATCCTGTTTCTATAAAGTTTCTCTCAATTTTTAGTCAGATAAATTAAAATTTTCATTCTCTGGGTTTCATTTAGCTGCGTCATATTCACTTCACAAGTAAGAAATAGGATATGCTATGATAATGCTATGCTATTAGCAAATGGTGTTCCATTTAAAAAGGTGTTGGTATCGACATTTACTTTTTGACCTACCCTGTATATTTTCTGAATTTGCCCTTTATTTTAGACCTTCAGTGTATAAGAAAACATACCGGGAACTATGTCGATCTACATAGAATTTTTTTTTTTTTTTATCTATTTTTATCTATCTAAAATGGAGGATCCATCTTTTTCAACGTTCCCAAAGAACACAGTTCCTGGTTGCAGAACGTCATCATTTTAGAGATGATTTACGGATGTGGCAATAAATATTTGGAATAGTCTTACCAATCACATGAAAAGATCAGGGACATCTATCTACCTACTAATAATAAAATTACTTAAATTAATAATAATAATAAAATTAAAATTAATTAGAGAACAAAATTGGCTTTCAGAATAATTACATTGAAAAACAAAATTAATAGCTATTTCAATTTTTTTTTGTTTTTAATAATATATTTAAACCCCACTTGGGACAAGCACCCATTCAGCCATGTTAAATGCAAATTGGCTAATTAATACCAATAAAAAAATAATTTTTTCAATTCTCAATTAATTTTTGTTCGTTTTTTTGTTTTTTTTTTAATATTTTTTATGAACTTTATTCCAGCTTGTCGTATATGATTTTTTTTCAAGTAACTTTTGTTGAGTATAATGACAGTGTTTCTTTTTCTTTTAAAAAATAAAATTTAAAAATTAAAATTTATGACAATTATTAATTATTATTACACCTTCTGCATATTTTTTTATATTTTTTTAAATGATACGTAAAACGGATATCTGAAATTTCTGCATTAGTGTAAATCAGGGTTATTAAACTAAATTGAGCAATTTGAAATAAAACAATGAGAGAGAGAGAGAGAGAGAGAGAGAGAGAGAGAGAGAGAGAGAGAGAGAGAGAGAGAGACGGCGCGGAAAAACGCTCGTTTACAAGTTCGTTTATATAAAAAATACCGCATGAAACGTGTTTGATAAATATGGAAATTATTACCGAACATGACATGAACTACGAGCGGGGATAGCGAGCGGCACGACAAAGCGTCAGAAGTGGGATTATTTTTCGCGTAGCGGGCACTTAAAGAATTACTGGCCGATTTATGGAGCCCATAACCGTGTCGTCGAAATAATAGAGTTATCCGAGCCTATACGAGATGTCCCGCAGTAAAAATGCGTATTTTTGAGGAATCCCCATTTCTGTCACGTCGTTACCGTTCTATTGTCGCAACTCGAAAGTCCTGTTCCGCTAGCGCATATTCTTGAGCGTTTTGCATCGGTGAACGTGAAGAGATGCCTAATTCGGATACGTCCACGGTTCAAAAATTCAAATATTACGAGAAAAGCGAAGCTTACAAGGGACGTCCGTGATAATATGGAACGCAAAAATTAAGGGTGGAGCCTACATTTAGCATGTGTGTGATAATATTTATTTAAAATATTTCTGGATAGCTTGAACTTTAACCCAAAAAAAGTGTGGTGTTTGTTGGCAAGAAAATTCGACGATAAAACAAAATGATGAACATTACTTTTTGCGCAACACTTAAAAATACATTTTTTTCAACAGGTTGCCTACCCTCGCCCAACAAATCCAGTGGCGTGGTGAAATGATAGCAATAACTATCCTTTTTTTCAATTTTCCGAGCCCGGTAAATTTATATTAATATGTATTAGCACTTTAAGAGTTGCAAAAGAAAAAACAATAATTTTTGCGTTCTGGACACCCTGTGAACCTTGCTAGCGGAACTGCGAGGAGCTAACGGCAAAATTATGAATTTAGCTGGCAAGCCCTTCGTCCGTCGGAGAAAGTTATAAAGCGTTCCTCTACATCATCTAGACGTATTGTTAGAGCGTAATCCATCTACAATCTGTCGTTTTCAATACCCCTTTTATAATTTTATGGAGTTAACGTTGTTTGAGGAAAAAACACCCCCTCGCTTCCGCAGACGTATAGACGTCGAAACGATCAATCATCTCCGTGATCGCAGTGGCGTATCGTTTTCTTATTAATGGCAATTGAGATGAAGCGAAACAAATTTATAGACTGAAATTTATAGACAGTTTAAACCAGAGGAAAAACTTATCCACCGATCAATACCAAACGGCAGAAGAAAATAGTATGGTAATTCACTGAATATGTAATTACGTGTATGTGGAAATAACGGAGGTGGCTTTTACTTGATGAAAATCCATTTATCAAAATAAATAAGAATTAAAAGTTCAGATTTTCACAAAATTAAATATTTTTACATGACAATTGTTTCGACAACACCGTGTCTTTATCAAATGTAATATTTACAAACTACCTCCTACTGTATATACCGAAAAATGACCATAAAACCTTAATTAATGTTGTTGCGAGAATTTAAGTTCAATAAAGGAGAGGTATTTAAATCTAATTGATATTTAAACAATAAATTTCAATGTCTCATTTTGTTAATCTCCATGCTTCCAATAAATTTAATTTTCTACTTTTTGTGGCTGTATGCAAAATATCAAAATTGTCGTCAAAAATGTGTTTTTCTGTGTTCAAGTGTGTAGCATAATTAGAATCTAAAGTATTGTTTTCAAACGCTCTTTTATGTTCGTTAATGCGTTTCTGGAAGGATCTACCTGTTTGTCCAATATAAATTATAAATTTTAGGACAAGATCCGCATTTCAACCTATAGACACCTGATTTTTGAGACTTCGGACATTTGGTTTTATTGTTTTTTAAAGAATTTCCTATTGTGTTGTTAGTTCTGGAACTATTTTTAAACCACATTTTGACAAATATTTTGAAACTCACATTTTTGTCCAAAATTTTGTCCAAGCGGTTACCATTATCTAAATAATAAATATAGACTATGGATAAGTAGGCATGGAACTATCAAATGGCCTGCCAAAAGCTCCGACCTGTGACATTTTTTGTGGGGATACTTAAAAAAATTATTAATAACAGAGAAAACCTCGTGTATTAATAGGAAATTAAAAGGAAATATTGTCCGATCTATAGAAAATAATGGAGGTTATGTGGAAAATGTTTAGCATTAATTATTGATATTTGTATTATTTGAATAATATAATTCTATTATTTAGTGTTTTTCTTTGTCAGTATAATCCATTTGAAATATCTTAAGTTATTTAACTTACGCTGCACATCTTTAGTTTTGATAAGTGGTCAAAAGTAGAACATTGTTGAAACAATTGCAAACATAGATAATATGGTTGCTATCAAGGCAGACTTGACCATAAAATCATGATCATAAAATCGAATGACAATTATTTTTAAACTGAAATATCTCAAAAACGGCTAAATGAAATGTCATATATATGTTTTTCAAATCAGGAAAAAATATCTACTATTTAAGCTAATAATATATAGGGCATTCCATTAAAAAAAAGATGTTATTGTTATTTTGACAGATTTCGATCGTCATTTGTCTTTTTTTTTTCTATCTTCTTAAAATTAACCCTGTAGATGGTGTCAAAATGTACAGAATAATGTATGCCAATTCCTTCTGAGGTAACCACATCTAAGAAAAAACATTCGCTTACCATCTAGATCCGATAAGGTCGAATCGCCGCTGTCGAAGACGTCCACGTCCCTGTGCGAACCCCTGGATCCTCTCCGGTGGAGGCCGCTATCCGAACCGGACCGACAGTGAGTGTACCCAGTGTTCGGGTAGTAGTGCATCGTTCGAAGGCACCCCTTGAGAACGACCACCGTAATAATTTACATCGCCCTCTGATGTGGCTGACATTTACCTGTGCGACCTTTATCACCACCTGACCAGCGTGGAAATGCCCGAGCCCTCTGGCGAGGGGTTCCTCTGCCGGGGGTTATTCATCAAGAGTGGAAATCGTCGATCCTCGGGGCGTTAATTAATTGTAACTTGCCCCTGCGGGGGGTCGTTCGGACCGATTGAGGCGGGTAATTGTGGCGGGCGGTGGCGGAGGTGAGGGAGCGCGTCCTAAAAAAGCCTGAAATCAACGGTTTTCGTTATATGGAGTCGAGTTTCATTCACTTTCATTAGTATTTTTCTTGTGTTCATTTTGTTGCGGATCATCTTTTTTGCAATATTAGTGTATTCGTGTCTTGCTATTTATATTTTGTAATTCTGATTAAATGTAGTTCGTGTTCTCCTGCTCTATAATTTTGTTTGATCCTGTTGAGCAGTGTATGTAAATAAATAAATAAATAAATGACAGTGTTTGCCTAAATTTCACTCAAAGCGAAGTGGAGTATACTGTTTTTGCAAGAGTTAAGTAAGTCTCGACCGCAGAAGATAAAACAGTCGGCATAATTGAGCGTTACCAGCGGTAACAGACCACAGCCAATAAATTGGTCTGCCCTTAAATAATAAACCATATGGACGTCGTCGGCAAAAAACAAAAATATTGCTAAAGCTTAACAGATATCAACGTACAAACATACGAATATCTGGGGTGCTGGATAAATAGGAAGAAATCTAAAGCAGAATATAGCAAGAAGGAACATCATTTAAGAATATGCAAAATGTGTTAGGAATTTCCTTAAAAAACACTTATTGCGTTGCAGTGTCTTCAGCATATTAGTATACGATAAGGAAGCGTGAACCCTCACTGCAACTGGGGACAATGTGCAAGAGAATTCGAGTTTTCGAAATGTAGGCTTACCGAAGAATGTTGAAGATATCACGAGTAGTTAGTACCATAAAAAGTAGAAAACAAAACAGGGCAAAAATATAGAAACAACGCTTAGAAATCTTCGTCAAAGGTATGGAGTAAACAGCACACCATTGTTTAGGTCCACTGCGGGCAAAGTGGAGACCATGAAACTGATCGCCAATGTTCTGGGAGGATATCGTGCTTAAAGAAGTAGAATTATTCAGAATCAAAAATAATTTAATATAAACCTAGGTCAACAAATGCTTAGTTTTCGAAATACGGAGTAGGTATAGGGTTGCTCGGGAGAGCCATATTTGAACGCGGAGAAAAATCCCTCAATACAATTATTGACTTTTGTTTAATAATTGTCAGATACGTTGTATATCTCTTAATGCCGTCTCGATATTCCAGCAAATACATCAGTGGCTGTATATTATCTTAATATCTGCATTAACACAATGCAAATTATGGAATTTATACAACACAAAAATTTAATATTAACAAAACCTTAAGTTTTATCCTGGTTAATGTACAAAAAAGTATAATTTTGATGCAATTAATCGGTATAATATTCTAAAATAGTTTGTATACATATTAATACAGGTCTTTATTAATTGTTAATAAAACTGTATAGTAATAATAATAAAAAAACTACCCACTACTACATTAAACCTAGTACATTAAACCTGTCGAAACACATACCACCCCACCGGCTACCGCATGATTTTGCTTTTCGTGCGATGGAGTGCTTTAAGTTCTCGGAAGGCAAGTTTCAAGATTCCTATTTTACTCCCTGCTACTTCCTATAATCTTATAAAGACGGCCCTCATATTCTTACGAGCTTTGACAAGAATTAATTAACAACATTTTGAACTTGTAATTGATAATATATATAATATTATTGAAATGTAATATTTATTTTTTATTTATTTAATATTATTATTTCTTGGAATATTTAAGTTTTAAGCTTGCATTTGTAAGGGGGGTACCTACTAATTAAAATGGCCCGTGTTTGTTAACTTTTTAAATGTATTATTTTATTTAAAAAAATGTATTTATATATTTTTAGCATTTTTTGGGTTAATCTATCTTGTGACAAGGTAGGGTTTTGTACCTTTTGTTTTATATAAACAAATTTTTAAGTAATTTTGTTGTGTTTTATATTTAATAATACTTAGTAAATAGTTTTGATTACCACTCCAGGATACCAATTAGGGAACTTTTTTGCATGGACCAAATACTGAAATATACATCTACCAATGCTAATATTATAGTTACTATATACCTTGACACCTTGGACACTACGATCATTTTTTTGTGTTATATTTTCTTTTTTTTCCGTTTGATTCGACATGAACCAATGGTTTTTTAAATCCAAGGAACCAGAAACAGGAGCAGTTGTAGTTGAGTATAATTTCGCTACCCATTTTTTACCACAGGTTATAAAGCAGCCATAGAAAATAATATTTACATGTGCAATTTTTCAGCCAACCCCACATATTGGTTGCAACCCCTAAATATAGGTGTAATTGTACCATTTAAGATTAAGTAGCGCGAAATATTAGAAAAATGGCGAAAAGAGAGCAGATATTCTAAGACTTAAACCAAAGAACCCTTCCCAGTTTTACTTTCACTGGAACAAAGTTTCAGAGGCTGTATTGATTGATTGCGGACTTCAAAAAGCACTCAGAAACTGTATACCGATATCAGCGATGAGGATAGAACCTTTAACGCTAAAACTGAGATCGAAAGGGATTGTAAATTAAAAAAATTAAATTTAAGTTTATTTTTTGTTTACGCCAAAAGTTTATTTAGTTTTAAGTTAAGAAATGTTTTCTTAGTTTTGTGTATGTTTAACCTTTAGTTCCTATACATACCAAACAATGTTTCTGTTACTGGTTTTGACGAATAAATTATTTTTGTTTCATTTTTATACCTATGTAAAATGTAGATTAGGATGTTTCCTTGAGATTCTTCTTTAATTGTAAGATAATGAAAACCTTTCATTTTTGTAATGAGAAGTAAAAAGCGCCTTAAATAAAAATTTTTCAGCAACAAAACCTATTTTTCTAAATCAAAAAACAAAATATTTGAAATGAATGGTTTTTAATTCTGCGTCCATTACCTTTGATGCTGCTACGCTTTAAAATGCGTTTTAAAACGAAATTAGTTTTTGTGTCAAATTACGCCGGGTAACTCATATACCTTTTTTTTTCTGTTGCTTTTAGAGCAATTTGGAGTATAGTAATCGATTCAGCAGTTGTTATAACTTAATGTATTACACAACTTTAGGATAATAAATAACCGCGTCATATTGAAAAATGTCCCGTTTGACTCACCACAAAGTGTAAACAATCGCTAAATATCTTGAAACTTTTATCACACACAAAATAGGGAACCGATCCGAAAAGTTTACTTCAAATCTACAAAGCCATTATTCTCTCAAAAATTGACCATGGCTGTATCGTCTGCGAGAAAAAGATTGTTATATCTAGTAAATCGTATTCAAAATTTGGAATTAGATATTGCCTAGGTGCTCTTCCAACAACACCAGTCCAGAGTCTCTACTGAGGATCTGGATTGATGCCACTAAACCTACGAAGAAAAATAGCAATGACAACATATATAACGTATGTAAAAGCATATCCAAAAATATATACCTTTCCAGTCAAAGGAGTATTACACGTCCTTTAACAGTGAGATACAGAGAATATCTTGTAAAAATTGAAGTTAACCTACCAATATAACTGAGAGATGATAATTATCAGGTGACAACTGCAAACAACTTGTTACCAAGAAGAAATCAATTCAGACAATTGGTTAACGAAAAAATTCGTCAGGACTGGCAAAGCATCCGGATTGAATGTAACGCCTTGCTTCGAAAAGCAATTCAAGAAGTAACGGCAAAGTATGAGCACGCAGATCTACCCACACTTGACGCAATGAGACCTTTTAGAGTATCTACAGAACACACAACCCTTACCCACAAACCTCTCCTTAACGGTAAACCTCCTCCTAAGTGTGATATGTGTAACGTATATTTCGCCATAGTTCACATAATACCTGAGTGCCCAATATAGTTTACAAAGACAACAATATAAAATAAAACCGATTTTTGAAGACAACTTGAAAAAGGAACGGGTTAAGCACACATTGACATATTTAAAAGAGATCAAAATATTTAACAATATATACAAAGGATATAAGTGTGAATGCAATGGAGATTGACAGCTAAATACGCTAGCAGCCTATGCTAGCGGGTAAACCTGAATTGCACAACTCACTAGGGAGTCCCATACTCCCCTGCGCTTGCCAAGAAGGGCGCCCGTAAAAGATTTCACCTCCAATTCCCTCAAAAAAATAAGAAGGATAATAATAATAATAATATATAGATAATTTTTAATTTGTCAAACAATTTCCTTTTCAATGTTCAAATTTTACTTTACTATTATTTGAAAACTAGTGGTTAAGTAATTTACATTTACGATATTTTGCGAAACGCCGTTTTACAGTTTTGTTTAACTTTTACGAATTTTGCGAATACCGAAAACGCCCTCGTAAATCGATATTTAATTAATGGAAAATTTGAAATTAATTATGCCGGTTTTTTTTATTAATTTCCCCGAGATGGGGCATCGAGGAGGTTGATTAAAACGCTACGGCTCTTTTGTTTTCTCGAAAAGATTCGAGATACTTGGGGGAGCGCGGGAGGGAGAACGTTCCGCCGAACGGGTCGTTAATTTTTACGAATAAATTAATGCCGCGTGGCGGGGGTTGCATAATAATATACGCCCGAGCAGTCATTCGTCAAGTTAATCTGTCCCACGTGTTCGAGGCGAACATAGACGAGCTAGATAAAAAACAAAAGAACGGCGCATATTTTTCAAAGCTAAAAGCTAAAATGAGACCAGAGATCGGGGCGGGAGGGTTAAAAAATTGTTGCGGCGTACCCCGGCAGGGGGTTGGGGGGTGGCTTGTTCGAAAAGTAATCCCGAATAAAAATGTCACTTGTCCTCGGGAGAGAATTATTAAGTATTAATCTTCGCGTTTAATCTTCGATAGGGGGAAAACATTTTTATCGTAGAGGAAATTAAAACCGAGCGGCGGCGGAAAATCGAAACGGATTTGTTGGCATCGAATTAGGAGATAACCAAACGCTCCCACCATTTTGTCAGTCGTTCGCTTAGAAAAGTCGCGTGGTAGATTTTTTTTATGACCTAACTCGAAAGAGATTTTGGATGCCGGTTCGATACGTCGTATTCACACCATATTCTTGGATGTTATACTTGGTAACTCAAGAAACTTTCTATATATAGACATATGATTAACAAGCAGGTTGCAGTACAAATTAGTATAATAGTTATAACACGAATCAAGAAACTTAACCTAAAATCTAACCTAACATAATCATTAACTCTAGTTAAAAAATAATAATAACGTCTTTACCTTACTAATAGATTGGGAAAAAAATTCACATCGGATCGAGCATTTTATTTGGAGCACATTACCAACATAGCTGAAAATTTCAAAATATTTGTTTTTGGCGTGGACAGAAATAATATGTTACTATATCTATGTCTATATATCTATATCTATCATTAATGGCAATGTTGAACAATAATGGCCCCAGTATTGAGCCTTGAGGAAGCAACGTATTCATTTTACCATGAAGAAAGAAGTACTGAATGCAAATTAACAAGCTATTAAGAAAACCCAAACGTACGAAAGATCCAATCAGACACTTCTGAAAAATCAAGATATATCGGGTCCACTTGAGAACCTTCATTGATGGCCTCAGAATTGGTAATAGTGCATCTTCCTTTAAAATAATCTATGTTCATAACAACATGAAATATTCCTCCTTTCCTTTGCTTGTCATTTGAGATATATAGTCGGGAACAATTTTAGATATGTTCCATATCAGACATAGATTAGAAAGTATTACAAGCAGTTTTTCCACCTCACATTCGGAGAAATTATTTATGTAGATATTTTTAGAGTGCTATAAATTGCTAATATTGCTAATACCATTAAAATTGTTAAAAGAACCCCCGTTATAAAATGACCGTCTAAAACACAGTGCAAAAGAGTTGATGATATCTTGCCGAGTATCATTTAAATTTATATAGCTGGACACACCTTGGATTTCTCTTTTGTGTTAGCTATTATCATATCATATAAGTTTACATTAGTCTGTAGTAACCACTTATAAACTTGGTATTGTGTCTATTGATAGATACTCGATAAAAATCCGCATTTATATGTATATGTTGCAGTCAAAGCATTCATTTAGTAAATGTATACATTTACCAGCCAATGCATACATTTGCTAAACTCCGTAGTTAAAGGATTCATTTTAACCGAAATGAACACATTTGCTAGTGGATGTATGCATTCACGGACTGCTTCTAGAAAAAGTGGGAAGTAGATTAAATTTACCGGGAAACCTAAAACCTAACCTCTTTATTCGTGCTGCACCGTTTGCTGTTTTTCCGTTTGAGATTCTTGGTAAGTGAATTGTTTAAATTGTATGTGTCCAGAGTAATTAGCAATTATTAATTATGTTTTTAGTCATAAATATAAAATGGATAAAGAAGCGATGAAAGTTAAATTCTACGAATATATTAACAATACTCCACAAAAAGCTAAAGGCTTTCGTATGATTGCGGAAAGATATACAAAACTAATAAATGATGTTAAATCCGCTAAATCTACTCAGAAAAAAGAAAATCGTCACTGCTGGTTACTAAAACATTATGATATAGTGTATGTATGTAATGTGGATAAACTAATTGCATCAGTAGCAAATGAAAAAGTGCTGTATTATGTTACTGTTGAAGAAATGTTTGAAGTTTCATATGAAACTCATTTATGAATTGGACATGGTGGACGAGACAGAATGAAAACCTTCGCTTTAAAAATATAACAGCACAAGAAATTCAAACATTTTTAAATAATTGTGGAGTGTGCCTTAAAAAAAGGGCGAATGAAAAGAAAGGCTTGGTGTTTTCTCATTTTAATTCAAGCTGTGAAGTAGATTTAATTGACTTCCAATCACAGCCAGATGATAAATTTAAAATTATATTGGTATATCAGGACCACTTAACAAAGTTCTTAGAGCTCATAAGAATAAGACAGCTAATGAAGTTGCTGATCAACTCCTTCGAATTTTTTTACTATTTGAGGCACCATCTATTTTGCAATCGGACAACGGCCGGGAATTTGTTAACCACGTCATTGCTGATTTGAAAAGTTTATGGCCTGAATTAAAAATTGTTCATGGGAAGCCACGCCACAGCCAGTCTCAAGCCAGTGTGGAGCGTGCGAATCAAGATATTGAGAATATTTTAACCGCATGGATGCAACAAAATCAAACCAGTAATTGGAGTAGAGGACTGGATTATGTGCAGTTTATGAAAAATCGAGCCCTTCACGCTGGTATAAAGCGAAGTCTTACGAGGCAATGTTTGGACAACCCTCCAAGGTCGGTCTTACCTCTTCTTCCTTACCACACGAGGTATTAAACAATATAAACAGTGAAGAAGATTTGGAGAAAATTCTTGAAAATGTCAATGGTAATGAAGGAAGTGTCCAGGAGATTCCACGACTTGAAACCATTGTGGAAGATGCTCTAGAATCAGATATAATCTTCAGTGAAGATGTCGGGGAATTGCTAGTGGTTCAAGATGACACGGAACAGCGTTGTTCACCGCTTGACACTACCGTGACCCAACGAAAATGTGATGGATGTGACATTTTACTTAATTCGGAATGTAATAAAATGTGCGATATTTGCAGAGCAGAATCAAAAGAAAACTTACATAAGCAAGCTAAGCGCATGAAATTAATTTCCGATGCTTCGCATCCTCCGGCGAAGGTAGGAATGACAGTAAGAATTAAGGTACCGGAATTTGATAGAGGACGGGAAGATTCTCGTGCAATATTGGGATGTTTATTAACCAAAACGGATGATGACTATTTTCAAACTGGAACACGCAATGGAATTTTAAAAGGGTTATATTCCAGATCTCAGTTTAGCGTGTGTCCCGAAAATATATTAACGCCAAATGATATTCAAGACAATGCCATTGAATTACCATTACGAACTATTGCAACCAAACAGTCGATAGGTACCGGACATTCTAAATGTCAATGTAAAACAAAGCGCACAACAAATAGATGTGCATGCCTTAAAGCAAAAAAATTGTGCAATTCCAAATGCCATGGAAGTTTGAATTGTTCAAACAAATAAAGTGTTTTTCTTATTTATAAATGTGTTTGTGTTTCAAATTATTTTCTTTCTATGTTAGGTGTTTTTGTATTTTTATGTTATAACTAGCTCTAGTGCAATAATCATCGAGTCAATAATTAATTTAATTATTCGCTAAACTAAATTTTATTTTGAAATTATATATATATATATATATATATATATATATATATATATATATATATATATATATATATATATATATATATATATATATATATATATATATATATATATATATATATATATATATCTCACGTATTGATTCACGGATGGAAAAATGTGATGACACTATATTCCGGGATATCATCCGTTCGCTCGTTGAACTCCGACGAAGTGTTTTCGGAGCGCGAGCATTGAAGATGCCAAGTGAGATTTTGGCGAAACGTCTGCAGGATTCCAGTCGGATGCAGGATTTGCAGGATTACAGTCGGATGCAGGATTCCAGTCGGAGTTCAACGAGCGAACGGATGATATCCCGGAATATAGTGTCATCATATATATATATATATATATATATATATATATATATATATATATATATATATATATATATATATATATATATATATATATATATATATATATATATATATATATATATATATATATATATATATATATCGATAATGCAGGAACTTATAATTAAAATATTTTTGAGACGTTGCATTCAACATGCGCATGCTCGAGATTTAAAATCTAGTTTTTAATCACCATTAACTTAGTCACTTACACAATTCTGCAATAAGTTTAGATGCGGCATTTTTACGGCAGTATTTTCGTAAAATATGCCTAGATCTCGTTAATTCTTCTGAGAAAACGAATTAAGTATGTCTAAATTAGAAAATAAATGGCGCAATATGCAATTTAGTCCACTAAAAGAGAAAGTGAGTTTTTGAGATTTTAGTTCGTTAAGTAATAAATTATTTGCAGAAAACCATTGTTGTAGAACCACGTCGACTTTTTCATTGAACATTGAGCTTAGCAATTGACAGAACGGCAGTTTCTTTCGCACTAGGGACAGACAGATGCATTTCTAATGAATAGCAACGGTCCACGAACTGAACCCTGTGGAACGCTGCAGTTGACAGGTAGATTGGTGGTGGATAGGTGATTACATTCCTTTAATTCCAGAAAATTTTAAAGTGGCGGAGGTTTTGGAGGTAGAGATTTAAGAGGGGTTCCAGAGGTACCGCGTTTAGAGCTTTTAAAGTTTTTAAATGGGCATTTAGAGGGAGAGGTTTAGAGGAACAGTTGGAAGTAAAGCTTTTAGAAGAGCTTAAAATTAGTCAATTATGGTTTTGTTTTTATCTGGAAATAAGCGCGGAAATTGAATAATCCTGACGGAGATAACGTTTGCGTGACTTTCGGCCTTGCAATGCGGCGTTGCCAAACCCTTTACTTATTTTATGAAAACGGTACTCCATAATTTGTTACATAAAATTTCGCTGGTACGCGAACATTTGACAAAAATTAATGCTCGTTTTCCGGTATCGGACAACGTCAACGCCCAGAGAAATCGATTGGTATCGGAGCAACCGAACCTGATTTCCGGTTTCCTCCCCCAACAGTTCCCATTTTAAAATTATACGGCACCGGAAAAAAATACTGGATTATTCATAAATGTTTACGGTCGGCTTAAACGGCAAATAAAAACTTTATTGGGCAAACATTATGCGAGCGTATTAGTTCATTAATCATTGGCGAGAGACATATCCCGTCTCGTCCTGACGGGGACTTTGATAAATCGGGAATCTCTGGACTTCACTAGGAATATCGACTGTGGAGCGGCCGCGTGTCACATGGAATTCGACAGGTTAGGTTTCCACTGTCGATAACTATTTGACGCCTGTCAAAATCCACAGTCGGCAATGGTGGATACTGCGTTTCCCTTTTTCTGTACAATTGTTGGTTTTTATGCAAAACAGCCTTGGGAATTTAAAAAGCCTAGAAGAGAATTTGTGATAACCCACGTATCAAGCACTCAGTTTTCCTTTTCTTGATCTAATTTAGAAGAGTACTAGTGAAATTTTTATCTTCTCACATTTTTGAAACTACATCATGATATTTTTCCCCTTCTGCTTGGGAATTTTCTTGTTAGGTATTTTCTTCGCCAACAAACAATTGCAATTGCAAGGATCTGGCCATCGAAAGAAGGGATTTATTTTAAATTATACAAGGTAAAAAGAGGTGCTCTATCGCTACAAAATATTTTCATTAAGCAGTGTTACCGCTTCTATATAAACGGGGCAACATCTTGCTTAGTTTAAATGTCATGTATTAATTTAATTTTAAAGACGGTTCCTGGAAGGGCTCAGGCATATCATTTTGTATATACAAGGTGTTTTAAAAATACGATTTTTTTCTGGAGTTCTAGAAACACAGTTTCTTGATTTTTTAAATAGCACACCCTGAATATTATTTTATTTTTGAATTCTAAGAAAGAACCTAACCCAATTATTTTCAAGGGTCTCTATACCGATCTCTTACCATCTTACCAGATTTTGTACGCGCACACACCTATATCCGATGAATTTAGATCATGTGAGGAAATAAAAAATAGGCTTTCTGGAAAAACTCTGCCTGAAAATTTTTTACGTTGTTTGAGGACGAAGTTATTGATTTGATTTTAAATCTTACATTGTTTTGCGACTTTTAAAAACCAATAAAACAATTACTCAAAGAACTCTTGCACCTGCCATAGATGAAGTGCGTTATGATAATCAAGGTCACCTTACGATTGTTCATGGTAATAAAGCGCCCGAATGAGATGTAGAATCTGCCACAGCCACACAATTTACGTTTGTAATAAGTGTAATGTGCATTTACATACTTCATGCTTTGTAAAATATCACCAAAAATGAAACCGGGTATGGTACGCTCACGCACCATAAAATATTAAGCGTTTTTTTGTATCAAATCAGGTTCTATTTGGAAAACAATCTAATTTTAGTTGTTTTCTGTCGAATTTGAACTTTCTTTTGTATATTTATGTATAAATTATATGTTAAATTACTTATGTGCCCCAAAACATCATTTAATGTTTTTCCCAGTGTATCAAGTGTATCAAGTAGTATCAAGTATCATGTATCAAAAATTGGTTAAGGCTTTCGCGGCCCGTTGATAAGCTATTATCTTGGTTCGGGTTTAAAGGCCGTCGTCGATTGGAATTACTTCCTAACGTTTCGCTAGCACGAGTGGCGAGCTTCTTCAGAGGTCATTCCATCTCCGATGTTGGACGTAGACTGACGATTTCTCCTGCGCAGGTTGTATTTATGCCGATTGGTGGTGGGCGGGACTTGTTCCGCTTCGGTTGGTCTCGGGATATCGATCGTTACTGCTCCGGCGTTCCTAAGGATCGGGTTCCAGATTTGGTTGAGTCTAAGAGTCTCCTCCTTTCGGTTGAAATTGTGTGGGTGTTTTTGTATCTCAATGGCTTCCCTGACTAGTCTGTTGTGATAGCCGTTGACCGATGCTAGTAACTTACAGCTCTCAAAGTGTATCCTGTGTTCCCCGCTGCCCAGTGCGTGTTCAGCTACTGCAGACTTCTCTGTATGTCCTAGCCTGCAGCTTGCTTTATGCTCCTTAAGTCTCGTTCCCATTGATCTCTTGGTAGTCCCGATGTAGACCTTTCCGCATGAACACGGAATGCGGTAGACTCCTGCAGCTGAAAGTGAGCCCCTCTTGTCCTTCGCTGACCTGATGGTCTGCTGGATCTTCTTTGTAGGCTTAAAGATTGTTTTGATGTCGTGTCTTTTCAATACTCTGCCAATCCTGTCGGTGACACTCGGAATATACGGCAGATATGCGTGGGAGGTGGAGGGTCGTTGTTCGGTATCCCGTGATCTTGATGATCTTGAGTTCATTGATCTCTCGATCTCCCTCTTGCTGTAGCCATTTGCCTCGAACGCAGTTTTTAGGTGTTCAAGTTCCATCTGGAGGCTCTCCGGTTCGCAAATCCTTCGGGCTCGTTCTGTCAGGGTTCTGATAACCCCATACTTTTGACTTGGGTGATGGTTGGATAGAGCATGCAGGTATCTGTCCGTATGGGTCGATTTTCTGTAAACTGTGTGGCCCAGCTTCTTACCTTGCTTCCTCACTAGTACGTCCAAGAATGCAAGTTGTTGGTCATTTTCAGTCTCCATAGTAAACTGGATGCTGGGATGCTGACTGTTGAGATGCTGCAGAAAGTTGTTGAGCTTGTCCATACCATGTTTCCAAATCACGAAGGTGTCATCCACGTACCGGAACCACGTTGCTGGCTTGTACTCTGAGGTCTCGATCGCTTTTTCCTCAAAGTGTTCCATAAATAAGTTGGCTATAACCGGGCTTAGTGGGCTTCCCATTGCCACTCCGTCCACCTGTTCGTAGAAGTTTCCCTTCCACACGAAACAGCTACCGGTCAGACAGACTTCAAAAAGTTTGCAAATATCGACAGGAAATATCCTGTTCACCAGGTCCAAGCAACTCTTCAGAGGTACTTTGGTAAACAGGACTGAGAAAGCTTTTCTCCGGGAAAGAATTCACCACACTCGTCATAGCCTTGCGTATCAATTTTTTTTTTATATATGTAACGTATTTTTAAGTGCAACAAAATAAATAATTTCAGAGCAAAAAAGTATTTTTTTATTATTTTTTTTTGCTTGGGATAATATGGGTTAAGGCGGGTACCGAAAAAGTGAGAAATAGTCGGAAAGAAAGTAAAATTAAATAAAAATGAGATTTTACGAAGTTCTAATCAAAACTGAATAAACCGTGTTTCTAGAACTAGCGTACAAAATCTTATTTTTAAAATGCCCTGTAGGTTCCATCTAAAACAGTATCCCAGGAAAGAATGCTTCAATCCTTCCAGGAACTGTCTGCGAAAGTTCAACTTTTTGTTTGATTAAAACAAGATACTTCTACTATTCTCCAAGCGTTGTTATTAATGTATAGCAATGGTAGTAACAGAAAGCGTATTAAAGGAAGATTTTTGATGAAAATATTAATTTTTCTAGTACATCAAAATACTGATTTCTCCCTAATTTCGCGTGAAAAAAACCAGGAATCCGAAACAAAGCTCTATCGAACCTCGCTGGAGGCGCACCGAAAATTTTATCACCATATGCCCGGCGAATTAAAAGCTCTGTTATTGATTTAGTAATTAAAAGTACTCCCGAAACGGGTAAACACACAACGAACGCAACCCACGATGCGTGCAACACACACTGATTTTTGCTTACATTTACCGGATGTGTTTATTTCTTCATACCTCGCGTTTATATTGGGAACGGGAGCCTATCTCTACTAAACATATGATCGTCATAAATGTGTTAGGCGTATGTATTTTATTTTTCAACGCGGTCTCTAATCGAACTAAGTTTAGCGGAATATGGCAAGGGCGACAAAGCAAAACAAGAGCCAATGTCACGGTTTCGGAGAAAAAATCTACTCCATTAGCGCTCCATTAGCGCTTTAATCACGGGTTTCTTTAGACTTTAGCCACCGATGATAATGAGAATTGACGTGACAGTCAGTGAATGTATTACAAAAATGTACCCCAAAAACTAATGGTCGTAGAAGAAGTACCGTATGCAACAACTGCTCTCCGCTGTTGCCGAATCAAATATGTAATGGGTAGCATTAAAAAAGAAAATTTAATTTAGAATAAAACATGTCTACAACCTTTAACTTTTCGGGGATAGTGCGCAATCGCACTCATCCATTTAAAACAACGCTTGGACTTGGAACGAGAAATACTCTTTTTAGTATTCAGGTTTTCACTCAGAGATGCCTTGATATGAATAATCCGCTAGACGAAGGTCGCTTAAAAAGTTTCCGACCTAACAATAATACCAGACATTTTTTCTCAAAATGTTTTCTTATTTTACTACATAGTCTCCGTGCAACTTTATACACTTCTGCCAGAGATGCCCTCATCTCTCTAACCCATCCACATAGTAACAAGCGTTTTTCTCCTTAAAATCATTTTTCACGAAATTGATTGCCTCATCCTTTGACGAAAATCATTGTCCACCGCTTTGTAATAGAAATATGGAACAATAGAAAGTTATTAAAAGTAAAAATAAAAAGAATAACATTGAAAGTAAAATTATATGAGCAGTTAGCAGTTTCAACCTGAAATATTTTTTAAAGAATTTAATTGAATGTAATTTTACTGAATCGGGTATACTATTAAAAATTACCACAGCGTTATGTTGTTTAAATTAGAAATGGAACCTCGAGCAACAAATAATAATTCGCATTCTAAAAGCATGGAATGCATTTATTAGAATGAGACAACTACTGATATGTCGACAACTACAATTGGACCTGAGGCATCTCCTGGTTACATCTTTACCATTCTGTTCTGCAGGTTGCAGCGAGTGACCTTTTTATATCGACGCTGTAAGAGGACCGAGGCATTTGCATATGCATCAATTCAACTACTATTATACAGGCAAAAATAGAAGGACCCAGAGTTCTTGGTCGTCGTAGAACACAATGGCTGAAAAACCAAAGCGGGTGATAAGGTAAAAGTCTCCAAAATGCAGATGGCCAAAAGATAGCTAATCCTCAGTAGAAGACGGGGCCTCAAGAAGAAGGAAACAATGTATTTAACTATAGATTTTCTCAAACTCTTGACTGGAACCTTCGGCACTGCACTAACACACAATAACGCGTTTTACCACAAACCGAAACTCAATTTTACGTATATATATATATATATATATATATATATATATATATATATATATATATATATATATATATATATATATATATATATATATATATATATATATATATATATATATATATATATATATATATATTTATATACATCGGGAAGTGGGAGAGGGAATTACGCACTGTTCATGCAACCAATCTGGGCGTATAATGGGCTAAATGGGATTGGACAGAGGTCCTTGTTCAGTGGCTTATTCCCTCACTTAACAATTTCTAAGCTTTCGTAGGCATCTAATTTTCTACTATTATTTACATGTTTAACTAATTTTAAATTACTTATATCTACATTATGATTATTGTTGAACATATGTTCGGCTACACTTGATTTTTCTAATCTACCAAATTTTAAATAAGCTAAATGTTCCTTAAATCTAACATTAATTGATCTTTGACAATCGTTTGACAATATTTCATAAATTCCAGACTTTTCAAGAGTATCTAGTTTATCCTTGGGATTACGTAAGAGATTTTTAAATTTTGATCCGGACTGATAGACACTTCGAAGACCTGCGGCCCTGAAGAGTCTATCAAGTCCACTTGTATATTGGGGAGAGGAAGGAATTGAGACTACTTTTAAACTTTCCTTATCAGCTTCAAAAGTCGTTGATTTTTGAAGTTTGTTTTTAAATCTAAATTTCTAACTTATCGATAAAACTATCTTCATAGCCATTGATTCTAGTCACCTGTTTTATAACGCTTCTTTCCACCTCAAACCTTTCTTGATTTAAAGGAAATGTGACAAGTCTATGGACTAGAAAATTAAAACTTGAAAAGCATGGTTAGAATCATTGGTTATGTATCTTAAAGTACTAGTGTCTTTCCTATAAATGTCAAAAACTATATGATTTTCACTGTTTTTGATAACGAGAACGTCCAAAAAAGGCAACTGCATGAAATAGAAAGTAACACGTTAAACGCGTTATTGTGTGATAGATTTTCTGCCGATGAAAATAATTTTCACCATTATTCCTTAACAAGAAGAAACAGATTATCCTTATATATATCAATTTTGCATTTTGACATAAACACCAGGAGGTCAAAGCAAGCAATGAAAGAGTGGCATGTAAACTGACTTGGACTAAACTTGAAGTATTAAATGTTTGGAGGGGATTTAAGTTTTTTTTGGTTTAAATTACATTATGTTAGAGTTATTTGAGTTATTTTTCGATGGCTGAAAATAATAATTAGGGAACTAGAGTGGGCGAGGTAACAGAACAAAAGAACGACTTGAAGCAGCTTGGTGGGAACATAAAATCCATTTCAATTAAATATCCCTATCCCAGAAGTTGAACGTGAGAAAAAATTATTACTTTTGGAATAATGTTAGGAGCCATTAATCTAATAATTTAATGATTCCTAATCCACCGATTACAAGAATTCCTTTTTCCAGCTAGCTGTGTAATAACGAACTTAATTCTTCAAATGAAAGAATGAATTGATAAATTGTCCAAGTTATGTAACTCACCAAAAAGCTGTGGTACATTAATTACACCTACACGCGGGCATCATGTATAAGTAAAAACGAACAAAATTTTAACTTTGGATATTTTTTCGAATACGTTTCATTTTTTACCTAATCTATCTTTATGTCTCATTCATTGAGTATTAAAACTTCAATAATATTTGTGGATAACTCAAACCAGTTAGGGGCCATGATTTTGGTATCTGAATTTATAGATAAGAGGAGTCCGAGCTTATAAAGTGGGCTACTTAAAAAAAAATAGAGACCATAAAAATAATCATCACGCAATGAAGAAGAATGAACAATGCATAATAAATACATTTTGATAATATCAATGAACCAAGTTCACCAGGCCTCAGCAATGGTTAATTGACAGTTAAAATAATTATTGAGTTATTTTTGTTTTGGTTTGATATAATTTCTGAAATAGTGGTAGTTTATTTTAAATCATGAAGAATATTAATCAGTATTTGGCGCTAGTTTAACGTAGGTTTGTCTGTTGCGGCATTCTTTAATTGTACATTAAAAAGGAGATGCTCAATAAGAGGAAACTGCCTAAAACAAACTGAGAATCTCCAATATGAATTTATTTTTGAGCCTTTCAGCGGCGTCGCAGAAACCGACGCGTCCGGTATACATCTATTTTTACGTCTTGAATCTGTTGGAAAAAATGCGTCGGTCCCGTCAAAAACTATATAAACAAATTCGGCGTATAAAAACACATTTTTTTATACCATAAACAAATACTGGATAAAAAATTATCGTTAATTTTCAGGTTAGCGCGATTCCCGGGATCGTCGGGCGATCTATTAGGCGTATTTTTGCAGAATGATTGAAGTGGTCTACGGGGTGTTTCTTCAGTACGTGACCAAATTTTAGGGAGAGATTGTATACAAGGTGTCCCAAAAAATGTTGGAAATTGTTATTTTGTTATTAAATTTGGGTAAATTTAGTTAAAGTTGATGGTCAAAAGCCACAAAAAATAATAAAAAGCACAAGTGGGCAGCCTTGCTCCGCCCTCCCTTATGGTAAAGATCTAAAGAAAAGATGTTTAGGAAATCAAGTATTTTTGAGAAAAAAAAATCAAACTAATGATTTATTTATTTATAATAAATTATTGAAGAAAACATTGGCATTCTTTTTCAAATTTGTACAATTTTCTACTGTCTGAATTATAAATTAATAAAAAAATAATAGTTCCCAGCGGCCTTCTTTCGGGAATCATTTCTCCGTGCGGAGGACGCATAGGAATGAAAATTATAGGAACTACACATGTTCTAGATCTAGATCCCATTTTTAGGGACAACCGGTATAAAGGTGGGTCCGGAAATGCTTTTTTTTCCAAGAATATGATAAATTTTCACTACGGCATCGACCCTTTTCTTCAGAAAGGTTCATTTAAATTAATTTAAAAATAATTTCATTTATTTGGAAAGAATACTTTGTCACTTCAATGCCTACAAGTTTGATCTAAATAGCATGTTTTATTGGATTTGATATTAAAAAAGAATATTTTTTATTTTTAGCCACTAGGCATACTAAAATGCACTAAATAAAGTCGTTTTATGCTCTATTTGATTGTTTTTTTTTTAATTTTAAGAGACTGGTTTTTGAAATGTTTTGTTATTAATATGATGAGATGTTGTAATCTGCCGAAAAAATTATAGATTATTGACAATTATGAGGTGCTCCTTGACCAACCTAACTTTTAAAGAAAGAAAAGCACTAGAAAATGTCTGTAGTGATTAAAAGTTGAGAATTTGTTAAAGTTGAGTTGAGTTGAAAATCGCCGTATAATAACTTTAAATGTCATCATTTATTGTACATCTGTTGCACATTTCCCACCAGGTACGCGATAACTGTTTTTACAGCTCGGCGGATAAGCGACTAACCAAAACCGCAACGAAAAACCACCCCCGCGCACTTAGGAATAGGTTTCGGGGCCACCGGATTCGCCATTACGCCCCTCGTTACCCCCGATATTAATTAACCGTTCCCCCCTTACGATATCAATATTCCGCGATCCCGCACGATGATTCCCTTCTCGATTTTCCACCGAAAATATCAACCCCGTTCCCGTCGGCGTTTCAAAAACACATCATCGCCGATAATCGGCAACCGTGTACGAGCAATTTATTCCGTAATTACTTCCCGGTTAGCCAGTTTTCAAAATGTCCGCCCCGAAAATACGGCGGCGGCCCTGGGGCGGCGGGGGGTTGATTGGCGTAGCGCTCTAGTTTCCGCCGGAGTTATTTCTTTCCGGTTGGTCGCTTGTGACAGCAGACGTGCACGAGTCCCTTGTTTTTTTTTTCGTCTAGGAATCCGGGAATTGTTAAGCGTTATGGTTTTCCTTGATCAAAGGACCGACGCTCCCGTATGATAAGATATATAAGACCCATATCAATAGTTCCCGAGATACTTTTAAAGAATCAATTATCACGATTTTTTCAAAAAACAAAATGTATTTGTGATTCCCAATTTGGTTTGAAGACCGGCTGCTCCACTGTGCAGGCGGTTCGCAGGGTTGTGGGAGACGTGGTGGAGGGGCTGGAAAAGGGGGAGCAAGCTGGGGGAGCACGTTATGTAACCTCACTAAGGCTTTGACTGCATCTCCCATGACCTGCTTCTGGAGAAGCTTGGCAGATATGGTGTCCGTGGTCACCCTCAGGATCTTATCCTGTCATACTTAACTGACAGAAGACAGTTCACCATTTGCATCAAACAGTTGTTCCACAATAAATGTACACTTTATGAGGACGATACATCGTTTGTGACTTATGGCAAAGACTCCAATGAACTTATGCACAATGTTGATAATGTTGAGCCGATGGCGTAACTTTAGTTCACGAACAATAACCTTAAACTAAAGACAGATAAGACACAACGCCTTGTATTCTCAACTAAAAATAATCGACTGAAGGGCAAGAATGTAAGACTCTTGGGAGTACCGCTTAACGATTATTTAAATTGGGGCCCCTCATATTAACATCTTGTGTAAAAAACCGTGGGCACATTGCGAGTTACCTATTTTTCTTTTTTTCACTCTCATCTAACTTACGGCATAGTTCTCTGGGGTAATTTTGCCACAGCAGACCAGGCATTTAAACTCCAAAAGAAAGTTGTTCGTTTAATTGCCGGTGCAGGTTATCCAGAGCACTGTCGACCAATTTTTAAAAAGTTGGAAGTTATGCCATTTCGTTGTCTGTATATTTATTATCAATTATTAGAAATACACAAAACATAGACAGCTCCTATTACCATGACTATTTAACTAGAAATAACAAGCTACTTCGTTATTCAAGATTCAAATATATCAAAAGTCAAAAAAAATCACTAAACTTAGACTTGTACAATAAACTACCCGCTAACGTGAAAGTAATAAGTAATATAAAATTTAAAAAAAAAACATCTTAACCTTTCTTTCGGGGAGTACATGGGTACGGTTGTTGATGTTGTTTCTTTTTATTTGTTTATATTGTTCTTTGTTATATACACTGTCATGTTCTTATGTATTATACACTGTTTTTTATAATTTATACACTCATTATATAATTTATGCATTGTCTTGTTTTTTATATACATAATTTTTGGACATATTATATTTATGACCTGCCACAATTGTATGAACAAAACGTGATCAATAAATTCTATTCTCTTCTATTCTATTCTATTCTATTCTATACGAGTTCGAAAATTGAGTTCGGAAACTTGGAGGAAAGATTCAACGTGGTAAAATAATAAATAAATCGTAATATTTTCCGAGTTATAGTTTGTCAAAATTCATTTTTTTTAATTTTATTTTTGACCAACGGAATAAGCTGATATTTTACACACGGCCCAGATTTAGTAAAAGTCATCGTTACAAAATAAAAGTGTTTCAGAAATCTGTCACTAGAGGGCACTTTACTTAAAACATTTTTTTTATTCTCCCTGTATTCTATTTATTTAGACTAATATTGCAAAAGAGAACAGATTACCTTAAGAAGAATCACAAATCCTCAATTGAAAAAATCATTGTCACAGTCCGTTAAAAATTAGTTTATAATAAAAGAGCCTATTATCCAACTACTACTGTGATTATTCAAATACTAAATATCGCAAGAAGAGCAAAAGGAAATGCAGATTAAGCACAACGGCTTTATATCGAGGCTTAGCGCGTCTGCTAAGACATTCATCAACAAACACAAAAGACTTCGTGAAAGAGAATAATTCAAACCTGATAATATGAATAAAGGGAGATCCAAGGTAAGAAGGAACCGCTGCAAGAGAAGAAAGAATACTTCAAGTCTGGAGGCTGACCCGTCAACGAATACGAGAAAACTTGGTTCTTAGGAAATAATTGCTTGTGCTACAGTTTTGGAAGTTTTGCATGAAAATGATCTTCGGTCCTTTCATGTTCAGAGGGTTCAAGCACTGTATGAGGGTGATGAGCAATTGAGAGTAATTTTATGCAATCAAAGTTTAGGGCTGCATTCACTCGTGATGGCACTTGCGAAAAATTGAAGGAAAATATCAGCCCCGGTTTTCTTTAAATATATAGGAAGAGATTATGGGAGATAATCTTATAGCGCCTCATTTCTTTAAGGGATAGCTTAATAGGGAAATGTATTTGCTTGGCTGGATGAGGTACCCTTGCAGTGGCGACAAAGCATGTGGTTAATGCAATATGGTGCTCCGCCCCATTTTACATTGGCTGTACGAAGGTATTTAAATCAGGCATTTGAACATCGATCGAGTTCGGAAATGTGTACGTGTTTTTGGCAAATAACACAAATTTAAACGACCTTCAGACCACTGGCGTTAAAATAGTTCGGTAAGACAACAACGATAAGAAGCCAAATAAGAACGTTCGAATTAAACTTTAAGAGAAGATGTCCACAAGCCACAAGAGCTGACAAAATAAGAACTGCAGAAATTTGGCAATTGGAATAGAATGCTCGATAACAAGGAAATTAGAAAACAGAGCATTACAATGGTATGGTCACGTACAAAGAATGTCAGAACACAGGTAGCCAAAACGAGTACTGGAATGGGAACCTCCAGGGAGAAGATGAAGAGGACGGCCGGCACTAAGATGGGAGACATACATTGGACATGCGATGATTTATGGAGATCTGAGAGTAGGGGACTGGAATATAGGAGAACTGTGAAGGATAAAAACTGGGAACTCGTAAAGGAAAATGCCGAAAAAGAACAACAAGAAGGTAAATAGATAATAAATACATATCAATCATATATCATATCGAATTCTTTTTTTTTTGTTTAGCACTAATGGGTAAAATTTTATTCTGCTTTATTTTAGTTCATAAGAAGTTTACGATAATAAAACATGCCGGGTCGTGACAATCATGAAAGCTGTTATCTTGATTGGCTTGATTCGTGATGGGAACTATATGATGTTTTCAATGAGATAAGTTCTAGGAGAACAACGTAGATATATTCTCCAAAGGTTTCGTTTTCTAACATCGCGCCGATATTTGATTTTTAAATGTTTACAGCGGACGTAAATATGAATATTTTCCGCTCAATTCTTGTTTATTGTCTTTTAAGAACAAAACCTATCGCTTTCAATTAAAACAAAATATCAAACATACCTATTGAAAAATCTTTAGTTTGAGAATATTGTAATCTGAATTTGACGTTCTACCCCATCCCAAAACTCCGCAATGGTATTAAGGTTCGACGGCCATTAAAGGACCTATGCAACCCAAACATACCTATTGAAAAATCTTTAGTTTGAGAATATTGTAATCTGAATTTGACGTTCTACCCCATCCCAAAATTTCGCAATGGTATTAAGGTTCGGTGGCCATTGAAGAACCTGTGCAACCCAAACAAGACGATATGAATGTTTCGGATCATTGTCCTGCTGAAGCACAAAAATCGTAGTGGCATCTCCCGCTCAGCATATGGCAACATAACATTTTAGAATACATGTATATCAGTCTATCCATAGTCATAAAGTATAATGCATCCAGTCTACTTTACTCTTCCTTGCTTTGGCTTTATTGGGACGTCCTACGCGCCTCATTTTCGTCTCAACAACAATCGTCGTCCTAACTTGCAATTCAGGAATATGAAAATTT
Source organism: Cylas formicarius (assembly GCF_029955315.1). Lineage (NCBI taxonomy): Eukaryota > Metazoa > Arthropoda > Insecta > Coleoptera > Brentidae > Cylas > Cylas formicarius. The sequence continues at coordinate 24,690,819 of NW_026844326.1, read as the reverse complement.
GAGCAGATATCCTTGGTCCTGACAACCACGGATCTATTTGAGAAATTCTTTTGATCCTTCTATCAACCCAAATTGTTACTTTGCCGACATTACTGATTGTGGTATTTTTTTCTACAAGTCCTGATTAATTATAACTTGAGTGAAACTGTTTGTTGTTAAAAAATTTTAGACTTTAATTCTAAAAAGATGTTTACTACCATTTACTGCATTCCCGTGGAGATAGCATTTCGCTAGATCCTCAATTTTGATCGCAAAAATCTTATCAAATGTAGAGCGCTCTTTGACTCCAATAATCGTGACACAGTTACACCTAACTAATAATAATAACAATTGCAAAAAAAAAATGTTTTCATTATTTACGGAACTAGTGTGGTTTACCAATATGTACTTAAATTTTAAAACTGCCACGGTTACATTTTTATTTTTCTGATATCTAACAACAAAAATGTCTTCTTTGTACTTCATATACGATTGCATTTTCTGAATGGTGAGTGCTTATTTTTTTGAATTATATTATCCCTCATACGATGTGACTCTCGAAAACGGTAGATGTAAAATTGTTCCCACCTCATTAAAAATAAATAAAGCACATTTCGCTAAAAATACCGAGGAATTCGAAAAATTTATATTCCCAAATTTAAATCATCCATCCGGGACGTGATGAAAACGCAAATTCCGGAGAAAGTATTTCATCTCTATAAAACTTACAGGGGTGTATTATATAACATAAAATCGGAAACTCAATAAAAATTTTCAAAAATTGGAGTTCCATTTTGGTGTTTTTATACATTGGCGTTGATTTCCAATTATTTACAATAAGAGATTCTAATGACCGTAATTTTATTTGATTATTTTCTCTTGACTAATTACTAATTTATTTTGCAAATTAAATCCAAATACAGAGTGTTTTAAAGAACGCGGCGCTATTTTCTAGAGTAAAAAGAATATTGAAAATATATGGAAAAAATTTCATTACATGTACTCCAAAACGCCCGCTTGCGAAATGGTCTTCCAGAATGTATCCTTTTTGATTTAAAGGTTCCATTATCACGGTATCGCCTCTAAATTCAAAAATGTTGTTTCATTCGAAACACTTGTATTGGAAATTATTCCGCATATTTTTGTTGGCTATTATAACATATCCATCACATTCCGCTAACTCTAACAATATATCGCTTTGGTCGCTAGTAGTGTACATATTAATTTTCAACGTCGAAAACGGGTTATTTACGTGTTAAAGAAACCAAAACAATGTATCTAACGAATCAGTCAAACAAAATAGCCAGTCTGCACTATAAGCCACACTTAATTTGAATAAATAAATTGAAGTAATTATTTTATTATTTCAGGTAAAACATGTTGAATCTTTAAATACATTACCAGCTCTATAGAGAGATAAAGGCAGGCGAATAATGGACGGGACAGGACAGGACTAAGTACTGCTTTGCTAAATATTGCAGGAAGACTGAAAATACCCACCATTAAGGCCAGAAATTGTCTGGCATATCCACGGCTCAAACACAAAAAACGAATAGAAGCATGAACCCAGAGCGAATATAAAAATTTCTATTCCAAATGCCCAGTTTTTCCATAAACTTCCAATACTCTTGAGTATGTATAGATGAAATGGCAGTTCCAAATGTATTTTTAAATTCCTAGAAAATCCCCAAAATATCACTGCATTCCTTAGTAGTGAGTTGAAGATTGCATAGTCAACGGAAAGCAGACCAGGGAGCATTCAAAATCCTGCTGCAGACGAAACATATTAAATTTTGTAGAGTTTTTAAATTTGAGACGGTCGCCTCTACGCTGCCCCGCTACATGTGAGCGCGAATATTTTTTTTACTTTAAACTAAAATGCCTTTTTTGGAAAACTGATTAAAAAATATTATTTTGATCAAAAAATAAAACATATCTCCGTAAAAAAGTCGTGGGGTAAAATAAGTCGCATCTCCCCTTTAGCGACGGTCCTGAAGGCAGAGATCAGTAATTCTTATGGCCTAAAGGTATAAAACAAAACCGATATTTTGGGGTCCCTTTTACAGGGCCGAATGAACACACCTGTTTCCCAGGAACATACGCCACTGAACTCCAAGCCCTATCTCACAAATAAAATGAACTGCGGAAATTTTATTTGCACACCTCTACCACTAGAAGAGACGAAAAAAGGTGTGTTTATTTTTATTTGAATATGAAAAGCATACAGAAACTTTAAAATGAAGTTCGTCAAGTAAATCGAATTAAGTCATTATTTTATCATGAAAATAAAGGCGGGCGAAGTATTTGGCTAGTTATGAATAGCACTGTTGAAAGTATAATTTTGTATTTTGAAGTGGCTTGTTTTTGAAGGTTAAAAATTTGGTGAACGTTCTTGCTTTCGTATATAAAAGTGAGAAGTGAATCTGTAACAGGCTTGTTAATTTAAGTGAAATGTAATTTAGTAGATATAAAGTAATTTACCAAAAAACATAAAATAAGGGATGTGATTTAATGAAGCTGGTTTATCTTTTTCAACAAACACAACAACTAAGTGCTGCTCTGCTAACCATTGCAGGGCTCAAATGCTAAACAGAAAGACTAGAAAAATGACCAATAATACCAGAAATAATCTGGTACACCCACGACTCAAACACTCAAAAAAGAGTAGGAGCTGGAAAATACGAATTCAGAACGAAAATAAAAATTTCTATTCCAAGTGCCTAGTTTTTCCATAAACTTCCAATACTTAGGAGTATGTATAAATGAAATTGCAGTTTCAAATGTATTTCCAAGTTCCTAGAAAAATCAGATGGTCTGGCGCTCCTGCCCCAAAATACCACTCCATTCCTTAGCAGTAAGTTGAAAAGATCGCATAGTAAACGGAAAGTAGTTCAGGAAGCGTTCAAATTGTTTAAAAAATATTATTTTAATATCTCCGGAAAAAAGTTAGGGGGATAAAAAAATCGCACCCCTCCTTTAGCGGCGGTACCGTGGGAAATATAAAAATGTTGTGAGCAGCAACTTTTATGGCCCGGTCTAAAGTTCATTTAAGGAATAAAAAAGATATTTTGGGGTCCCTTTTACAGGCCCGGATGAATGTACCGTTCCTCTAGATTCTAGATCTACAGCCTCGTATCGAATTTTGTTTATCCTATTTCACAAGAGGTATTTTCGGACCCATGTTTATTATGCATTGATTTATTAACCTTCATAATTCAGGCAATTCCTCTGGAAAAAAATTAAATATACGCCACTGAACTGCGAGTCCTATTTCACAAGCAAAATAAACTGCGGAAATTTCCTTCTACCTCTCTAACGACGATCGCATAAAATCGCAAAAATAAAAAAGTAATAGAGAAGCCGCAAAAAGTTGCGTATTTTTATTTGAGTACAAAAAGCAACCAGAAACTTTCAAATTTCGGTCGTCGCCGCGACGTTATGTGTAAATAAAACGTAAAATATCGGCGGGGCAGGGGGGGGGGGGGTAGCATACCTGGGCGGCACTCACCTAAACTTCAAAAAAAAATTCGCCGAAGAGAGTATCCAAAAAAAAACCGCCGCGCGCGCCGAACAGCTAAAATTTTTCTCTTGCGTATTTTTTTGTTTTTTTTTCTGTGCGGTTGCCGACCGTGCGAACGGGGTGAGACGACGTCGCGACGCGCGACTCTGCGGGGTATCGGATCGCACACTCGAACGTCCGGAAGATCACTGAAGATGCAACAGCGTCCAGCGCGCGGCGGGACACTGCGCACGCGCCGACCACCCGCATATCAACCGGAGAATTAAAATCCCGCCGTTTTGTATCATATTTTTCTCTCGGTGCGGCCCCGTGTGTGTGTGTGTGTTTGTGTGTGCGCGCGGAGTACGCGTTCCGGTTTCACCTAGATTGATTTGCCCCCTCGCGAAAACGGCCGGAAACTCTTTTTTCGTATATATATAATAGAATAGAATCTCTATCTCGAAAAGTAATTGCCTTAAAGGCTTAGGCTGTAAAAAATTATAACTAAAGCGATCAAGAAAAAATACTGGAAATTGCAAATTCTCTGCAAATTCTTCTAGATTCCTCCTGCGTCGGTTTTTGCTAAGTCGAACTTGCCAATCAACAGGATGATTGGCGAAACGTCAGCAAGTTCGACTCAGCAAAGTTTGCAGAAGTTTTGTCAAAAATACTACAGTAGCCTGTGAAGTTTCTTTGAAAAATTAACTGGAAATTGTTCTAAGTTGCTAGAATGACCGCCAGGGGACGCAAGCGCATTCTTCAATTTTAAATCCCGTGTTTTGGGAAATAATCTTACATTGAGGGGGGTGGGGGGCCGTCTGAACATTTTCAGAATAGAACCTAAGATTGGCTGAACGCATTGTGTCAAACCTGGAATTGGTGAAAATTGCCCTTATCAACGGTACCACGGTATCACCGCCAGATGGCGCTTGCGACATCACCAAAAATAAAATTAATTTTCCCAAAAAAATAGAACACATCGATATCACTTTTTTTTGTAAGAACATAGCCCAATAATAACAACACTCAACCAACGAAATACGAGGTGTGTTCAAAAAGTAAGGTGACTTTTAAGTTTAATCAAAAAGTATTTATTTATTCATTCAAATTAATGTTGCCAACTTCAAAGTAATCCCCTCTGATAAGCACTTTCTGGTTTAGCTTTGAGTTCTTCCTGCGATTTTTTTGTGTCCCCAATCATGCCATGGGCTTCTTGAGTTTTCAACAGGAAAAAGTCACAGTTTACCGGCGAATATGGTACATGATTGTGGTTTTGTTTTTGGCCAAAAAGTTAGACACAAGTAACAATGAAAGAGCAGGTGCATTATCGTGATCCATGAATTGTTTTCCCACAATTCCGGACATTTTCTTCGTATTGCCTTTCGCAAACAGCGCATAACTTGACCGTACGATCTGGTACTAAGAACGATAATCAAGGAAAACAGTAACCAAAACAAAACCTTGACATTTGATCGAATTTAACGTACTTTTTTCGGGCGATGCTTCCATTGGGACGACTGGGCTTTGGTTTTGACGCCACAACCATATAGCCATGAATCGTCACCAGTTATGACCTTTTCGAGCATATCAGGATCATCATTGACGTCGTTTAACAGCACTTGAAGGAACCAAAATTTCGGGAAAAAAATGCATGACACGGGGCGACAGATATGCGGACATCTTCAGCCAATTCTCTAATGGTAATTTGAAAATTTCTCAACACCATTTGTTTTATTTCTTCAGCGCTTTCATCAGTTATTAACGTGCTGGAGTCATCTTGGAACACCTTGTACCACTTATAACATTTTTTTTGCTCAAAGTAGATTCACCGTATCAACCAGATCAACAAGTCTTTGCAGCACTGTATCCCGTTTCTTACAAAAAATGTTATGTAAATTATTTGTTGCATTTTTTTTTCGTCAGCAGAAAATCATCGAGCACACAAAACACGTCCAATAATTCTGTCTCACAAAAAAAAAGTAAACATGCAAACTGGCTGAAACTATGCACATATGTTAGGGACACGTGCACCCACATATCAAAAAAATATATATAAAAGATGGAACGTGCCGCCCACCCAATTACTAGTCACCGAACCTTTTGAATGCACCTCGTATATATCAATTTACCAACATTATATTTAAAATGTAAATAATAATTAATAGTCATCCAATATAATTGAATGTTGCCCAGCTATTCACACGAAATTCGAAATTTTTGAATACCAAATGTGTAACATTGTAACATTGTAATGGCGATGTAAGATTGTAGCTATTTATATTGTACTTTGGTGGCCTTATTTGTAAAAAAACTGTTCTTGCCACCTGTAAGAGTGTTTGATATGTTTCGCGTTTATTAACCAATTGAAAACTGGAGTGTTTCGGTTAGAATCATATCGGATAATATAGTGATTTCTCCGCTCATGCCTCTACTTTTCACCCACTAATCTGCACTTTGTGCCATTTTCTTTCTGCACTGTGTTTCATTTAACTCGTTTTCCCATAAAATTTAACGAGATCTAAGCATATTTTGAGAAAATACTGCAGTAAAAATTCCGCATTCAAACTTATTGAGCATCTGTCAGCGGCCATCTCCCGTATGATCATATTGAATGGACTTTTTCTAGATTTTTTTTTTATAGTTGCTTCGTAATAGGCAAGGCCTCTATATCCCTAGTATCTATATATGGATATGTGTAATGGAGTATCTCATCTTATTGTTTTATCTGTGTTATTGTTTTTCATTATTGCAACATATTGTATTGTAACATTGTATGTATTGTAACTTGTTGAATAGACCTCTTTTCAGGCTATCAATGATTCCCTGGGTAGATTGCTCTAGATTGCATGTATCGCCACTAGAGGGCGTTTTGCAACATCACCGCAAAAAATATAATTTTTAAAAAAATAATAAGTAAAACGATATCACTTTTATTGTAATAAAAGAGATCCCAATAAAAAAATGAAAACTCAAAATAATACCCCATTCCAATTTTTCGTAGAACACGAACTTCAAAATTTTTAAAAGCCAAATGCGCTTTGGATAACAAAATAACAAAAATTGTAATGGTGTTGTTTAAGTGTCAATCAATTTTTATATTGTATTTTGGTCACCCCATTTGTAAAAAAAATGCCTATTCCACCTGTAAAAGTGTTTGATTTGGTTCGTCTCTGTTTCTAAAGTTTTATCTAGGTTATTGTATTTCATTGTTGTAATGTGTTGTAATATTTCAATCAGATGGGAATGAGTTTTAATTATTATTTACCGATTGTAGATTAGGAAATAGATATCGAAAGGCAGTTTTCACTAGCCTGTTAGGCCTTTATTTCGCTATCTTTTGTTGCAATACAAGTAATATCGTTGCATTTTATTTTTTTAAGAAAATAAATTTTATTTGTAGTGATATCGAAAAACCGGCTCTACCTACGGTACAAGCAATTGAAAAAATCCTTTCCCGGCAGCGTCGGCGGCCTAAGAAGAGCTCTTTTCAACAACCCCCAGACAAAATGCGTACAGCCACTCAAATGTTATTGACATTTATTTCCGAAAATGTTCGCTTACCCCCAAAACTTCCCCTTATGGGATACATCAAAAATCATTTAACGTAAATGTTTTTGATAAAACGGGATTTAAGAATATTCAAGAACGCGGTTACGTGGCAGCCATTGTAGAAATTTAAAAATAATTTCCAGCCTTTTCTCTTGGCTGTTTTAGTCGTAAGTTCTTCACAGAGAGTCCTTCTTAATTGACCACCAAGCAAGTCAAGTCATACAAACACATATACATATACACAGACAATTATAAAAAAATATCAAAATACCAACAATAAGCACAACAAAAAACTAACATAAAATTCGGTTTATTCATTTCTTTTTCTATCTCTCTCTCAAAGTATTCCTATTGCTTAACTGCTTAACTTAAAAAGACTTCAAGTAATATGCAATGGGATAATGATTACGTTCCTAAAATTATAGGAATGATTTTTCCTTCTAAATGGTGTGTACTTTTTAGGATGAATTTCAATTAAGGTAGAGTATACAAAATACACAGCAAAGGGCATAAAAGAGGAGTCTGCAATGAGCACGATAATGCCCTGCGGAACATACATTTACTAAAAAATAAAGTTTTTTTTTTTATTCTGAAGGTGGTCTGGGAACCGCTGGTCTAAACTGAAGCCTTTTGCTGCTGTAAATAATCTTTTCAGTATGTATCCGTTGTGTCCGAAAGCTATTTGTAGCTAGAAATCTTTACTATTTCACACAATATCACTTTGCTGCATTACTCTTTATTAGAATGGCAAGTTAACCTTATTAAATGTCGTCTTGTTACTGCATTAAAGAAAACTTCGTAAAGTGTATTTGCTACAGTTGAATTTTCGATGTAATCTATTATCTACGAAAAATCTAAGAAACTCATAGTTGGCGAAGAATTTTTTGGATTTGTTATGTGGATAGATTTTAATTTTGAAAAACTTTTCATAATACCTTCATATAATATAATAAAATAAAACTACTAACAAAAACTATGTTAGAAATTCGCATTTAAAGCAAGCAGAGCTGAAACACAAATCAACAATTTTAATGCGAATTTAAAAAGAACTGGAGGTTGTATTCATTTTAACGTCATTAGAAGTAGAGCTTCAAACTTTAAAAGGTGAATTATTTAAAAATACCAGCGAGTGAATACACTTATTGATTAATAATCATTCGTTCGTATATATGTCCATTAAAAATATGTAAAGTCAGTTTTTACGGTAACAGGGTGGAATACATGCATACCTGCGTTCCGATGTTCGACGTCAGAGACGAGAAAAATCTCAGTGGAATTCGGAACATGCTACGCGTGAGTCGCACTCGGCACATTTCGATGGTGCCTTTAAAAATGGAATTTTAATAATACTTGCCTCGACGGCGTCGATGTCTGCTCTTGAAATTAAAATTTTCTTGTGACCAGAATTGAAGCAAGCCGCGACAACGATGTATAATTTTTGACACGTGTGCCAACCTGCTTCGAATAATCAAAGCCGACTTTACAGTTTGAAACGTCATTGCACGGAACGTTGATTTAGTTTGTTGCAATAATTTAAGTTTTACAATATTTAACGAGTCCGAAACACATAAATGGTAAAGAGTCGTGTAATTTACTATTTATTAATTATGCTGGATTTGGATTTCTTTTAGTGAGTTAACATATTTTAGAAAGTTTTAAATATTTCTTTAGATCAGAGCTACAGAAAAGGAAAAATTTTACGTCCCCACGGAAATTTTAAAATTGTTGTTTCTCAAAAATTTTTGTGGAAGCCAAAAAAAATCTTGGAATCGGGAAATAGAAATGGAACGTTAGAAAGCATTCTATTATGTGATATAGATAACAGTGATTTTAATAGATTCAAAAGGCTTGTTTCGTTTTAACCTATTTTTTTTATAGATGGAAATGTCATAAAAATACCATGAGTAGCAAAAAAACAAATTTTGCAGGTTATAATCTTGCTTTTTTTTCTCATTTCTATCAATCATTGTTATGATTTCTTCATAGGCAGTAAAAATTTTCCTGCTTTCTTAATAGAAATTTTACAAGAATAATGCAACCTGACATTTTAAGGAAACTCGCCTATTTTTTGCTTTTTGCACACAATATTTGTATTTCTTAAAATTCAAACACAGTGACCCTGTTTAGAAAACTATGCAATGTCAGAAATAAGTATTTTTTTCAAAAAATGTATTTAGGCTCTAAGATTACGACTAAAACAGCTCAATTGGGATTTCGCCGTAAAACTAATTACTACTGATCAGGAAAAATATTAATTTTTCATTAATGGCTTGGAAGACAAAAATGTCGCCGTCAGATGACGAATTGAGCGGACAAAGTTTTTAATGTATGTAACCTTTTTCCAAACATGTCCCTTTCATAACAAATTCTGATATTGTCACTAAATAAAAGAAAAAAAATATTGACAAATTTCACATACAACTAATATATTTTTTGCAACTAGTTTTCGATATGGTATAAAGTTATACAGACGCACTGGACTATGTTTCCTGGTCAAATTGATTAAGAATGAAGCTTGCTCTTACCTGTTCGCCACATTTACTGCAGTTAATTTTCCTTTTACATATACAGGGCGGTCCGAATTATAATAGAGAAAATTTAATGGCGTATTCAGCAGATGATAATAAGTAAAAACGTTCCTATAAAGTTATGTAATAACGTGCTTTATTTCGGAGGTCATCTTTTTCTATTTTTTAAAAATATTTTCTAGATTTCAAACTTTGTAGGTATTATAATAATTATCATTAAATTAATAAAATTACTTATTATTAATTTATTATTATTTCTGGAATTGCTATATAAATAGAAGGAAATGGAAGTAGAGAAAGGATTTTTTTTAAGATTCATTTTAGAGAAAAAACAGCAGACAATTCTTGTTTAGAAATTGATTGGTGTATCAAAATTTATTAACAAAATTTTTATTATTTAAAACAGTATCTCTAACGCTACTGCTTACACAAGTTTATGCTATTTATTTGTTTTGGCAGTAATTCCTACTAATCTTGCAAGCAAGATCTAGACGAATTTTTCTGAAAATAACATTTCTTTTGCAATATTTCACACCCTGGGGTCATTTTTATATGAACTTTGTTCTCTATTTCTCCATTATAATTCGGACCACTCTATGTTGCCATGCAAGACAAATAAAATCCCAGTTGAATATATTATTTTTTTAATTAAACAGGTTACCATACAACACTTCTTACCTATTCCAACATATAAACATTTTCCGCGACGTACCTAATATCACAATTTTTTTTGAGCCCTTCGGGCCACGCTCTCGTCAATTCCATATACAAGTGTGGTTCATATCCCACTTCAACGACAATTATTGCGACCTCTTAAGGTCGAAAAACTTCAAAAATTAACACTAAAACGGCCTCCAAGGAGACCATCTAAAACTTAAAAATGTCCGATATCACAACTTTTGCCGATACGGCAAATCGAAGAAAATAAAAACGTTTAGTAACATCCCTCGCTCTACTTCTCCCCCCTCTTCAGACACCAACCACGAAACATCCCCGAATAATATAAAAAGCTGTGGTGGGCACAATATTTAAGTGAAATTGCGGCCACGACTAACGACGATAACATGCAAATAAGGGTTTTGAATTTGAGGGATGAGGGTTCCCTCCACCCTCTCGCACCCGACGAAATTACCATTTCGCTTTGTGATTTTAAGTGATTTTACCAGGGGGACAGACGCTGGAAAGAAAACGGGTTGTTCTTTGCCGAGGGAAAAAAAAACATATTAACATTCATTTCGCTTCTTCCATTACGAGCAACAAACTTCATTTGCGCCAAGAAAGACATTTTGTATTTTTTTGTTATCGTTTGTTTAACCTCTTATCAATGCGGGACATAATCCTTAAACATTCTCACTAGATTTATAATATTATACAAGGTGTCCAGTCTAATATTTATGAAGATATCAAAGCCAAGGATGTACTAAATGAAATGGATAATTTTGAAGAGCCATTAATGAAATTCTCTAGAATAAAATAATTAGGATTCAGAATTAACCTAACAGATGACTAAGTCAAAATTAAATATTAATAAAATATTTATATATTGTATCATATTTCCCAAAAAAAAATAATGCTAAATGACCTGCAATTATATTACTAATCACTAATCTAATCTCTATTATTTGTTCATGTATGTTTTCCTGATGTTGTATATTGTAAATTTTGACAGATGCATTAACGAAAAGCAAGCAGGTTACAAGTTATCACCAAACACCCTGTATAAATTAACCTGTCAGCAAAAAAAAAATTAATCCAAATTAAATTTGGCAATGGAATAAAACCACAACTGTTAGGAAAAATAATTTTAAATGAAGGATATCTTACGAAGAGTGAGGGTGAAGAAAATTTGGAAATTCTGTCGAAAAAACTTTCCTGCAATAGGGCCCTTGCACGAATTTTAAATTATTAATAATTATGCTGAAGTCCACCTGATAATTATTATTCGTGGAGAAAAACTATTTGTATTAAACCCCTTTATGTATGAATTCTATGGTATATTATATTATATTTAAGATTGACGACCGTAACTCTATGTTATAGGTTACTTTGTATAAGTTATCAGTTATGGTCTAAATTTACCAATAAACATTTCAAGCAAATAAAAAAAATGGGTACACGTGGCCTATTGCTGCAAAATTTCCAACCTATTACAAAACATACATATATAACACGAACTGGCGTCAAAATAATCCAAACTTTCGGAGTTTTAGGGAATAACTTCCTATTTGTTTCACCGCGCATTAATTTAAACGACTAACGGCAAATGTTGCGTATTTTTACGCGTTCTGCGCACATTCTCGCGTCACACCTCCTCGTTATCGAGCGACGTTGCCAACTCGTCCGGCTCGGTAACCGGCAGACTGCAGGTGAAGTTCCTGCACACGTAGGCCGCTGGTTTGCCCCCGATGGGCCTCAGCCTCGACAACGTCTCGAGCCTTTGGTACAGGAGCCCCGCTCGTCCGCCGGGACCATCGGCCACCGCCAAAATCCGGCCTGGTATAAAACTGGCCCGGACCACGTCCAGCAGAGCTTGAGTATGGTTATCTTCGGTGTGACCGGCGATAAACACCTGAGTGGCGGAGTTGTGGTAAAGCATCAACGCCGACGTCATCTCGGGCAAGGCGAGTGGCATCGCTTTGAGTCGTTCCGAGAAACAGGCCAGAGTTTTTCCGGCTTTTTCGCGCATGTCGTCGCGATGAAGGTAGTTCGCCAGCCGGATCAAGTTGTGGACCGCCACCGAGTTACCGCAAGGTTCGGCACCGTCCTGATCTGCACCAAGTGACAACAAACTACTTTAAACCACAGTATAAACTCAACAACTGTAGGGGGAAGATTGACTCGATTGATTTGGAAACACCAAGTACAACAAACAAGTATCAATCGTGATTGTTTTTTAAAGTGTCTAGACTGATACAAGGCAACATGCAATATGAAGATAAACAAAACCCTCGGAGCGTAAAGTTAATATGCAGAAAACAGAATTCTATGACTTTGAAATTCAATAAGTAGCAAATTTTAAAAAACTAAATTTCAATAAGTTTACGTCACTGTTTAAACCAAACTATCCCTTTTTTGCAGTTTTTCATTAACGGCCAACAATGTACCCACGAAAACGGCAGTTTTCATTTTTTGCCCATAATCGACACACCCTGTACATAATTGAAAAATGCCGTTAATAGAAGTTATACCCCTAGATCACCCACATTTCCTGGTCCAAGAATGTTTGCAATAGTGCAAATGGTTTTCGAGAAAATAATTTCTTTCACAAACTATGCACTCCGCCGTAATAGTCAATGACGTCATCTTATCATTTTTACCACGAATACCCTGTACTATGAGTTAAAACCTTAAATACAAAAGATTTAGCTGTCTCCACGATCTATAACGTAATGTAATCATAGTCTTTCAGTTATAGCCAATTTTTAATAATAGGAGGAGCCATTTTTCTTTAGAAAAATTGTCAAGAACAAAAATTTATGGAGCCGAATCTTCTGCGGCTTTTTGTTCAAGAATTTTTTCGACTTTATAAACGGTTTTTGAAAAATTATCTTTTTGTGGACAGTTGCACACGCGATTTTTAATTTTTTTTAAATACTTATTTTTATACGAGGGTAGATACTTTCGAAAAATTCGATTTTTTCGATTTTCGAAAGCATCAAGAACGTATTTTTTTAAGAAGTCTATTTGATTATTTACCTTATTATGTGAAATACGTTGCACAAAGTTAGGTTCGTGATTTTATATTTTATATTACTTTATTACTTTATTTTATATTTAATATTACTTTTACTTGCTAGTGGATCGCCAGTTGACGCAAGAGTTCATAGGGGTTGCGACGTTTCTTCTCTTAAAATTTATCTATTAATATATTTTTTTATATTAATATATTTATTGAGCAACTAATTTTAAAATAAGTCATTTTTCGTTTTAATGATGAGTTAAATAAAGAAAAAACAAGTGACAAAGAAAATATATGATGTTGCAGTTTATGGAAATAGACAAAAACAAATTCTGAGAAATCTCTGATCTCGGTAGTGCCGCTTTTGGCAACTCATTTTGCGAGGCAAAACGTTACGTTTGTAAATTTTTAAAGAAAAAACTTATAAAAATTTACATAATAATTCAATACTTTTACTTTTTAAGGCGCAGTTATGATTAATAATAGATTTTGCCGCAGGAAGTAAACATATTTACCCGACATTCGACCTAGCAAACGAAATAAATGGAGGTGAATTTATCTTCCACATTTAGATCGCGCAAGGTTATCCACGCGATTTATTTATTTACCGGTTTTCATCTAATCAAGCGCAACCCGCGGATCTTTTGGTGAAAAATAAAATGAATACCAATGTTTGACAAGAAACTTGTGCTTTGTTTAAAAACAAAAGATCACAGAAGTAACGAAAAAAATTTTGAAAAATCGGTAAAAGTTAAAATTTAAAAAATCTAGACATTATTTTACATTATTCATTTATAGACTTTTTTGATTTATTTATCGTAGCCGTCAAAAGAGATGAATAATTTTCTCATTCAAAACGCCGCGATACATGGCGCATGCGCGGGGATCTCCAAATAGCATTTACATTCGACAAAAGGGCGCCAGCATGTAACTAAAAGCGTTATTGTTAATTGATCATCGGTGTCGTGTTGGCACCGCAACAAGTGATGTCATAAAGCAAGAAATACGAAAACTGCAACGCGTACCGTCCTTCCTGCGTATAAGCACGCTGGCGTCTCCTTCGGGGCTCGTAAAGTACCCGTCGCGCTGCGCGTCCCAGAACAGCTCGTCCTGTCGTTCCTGCAACGTCTCCGCCCACTGCAGCCAGTCAGCGTCTAGAGACGCTTCGTACAGGTCGAGCAGACCCCTGATCAGGAACGCGTAATCGTCTAGGAACCCGTCGACGGGGTGCGTCCTGCAACCGAAATTTATGAGGGGTTTATAAGAAACCTTAGCTTTCAGGATAGTTTTTATAGTGTTATAAGATTTTCCAACCAAAACGTATCTGTGACTTTACATATGAACCAATGGTAATTTCTACTTCCTGTTTTTTAAAAAGGTTTTGTAGCATTCTTAAAAACATACTCAAAAAACTTTTACTCCTAGAGCTTAAAAAACATGATCATAAAACATCTAATACATATTCTACAGGTACTGTGAAAAGTAAAGAATGTAAAACTTATAGCTCAGTAGTATTTTTTTTTTCGGGTAAAAAGAAGGCCGCCATGGTTTTGAGGTTATGCTAAATAGTTGCTTTCTTAATAGTGCGACAGGCTAAGAAAATTTGACAAAAAATTAAACACGGTAACAACTTTATTAAATAATGTGATGAAACTCGCAATATTTTGCGGCGATAAGGAAAATTCGAAAAAAATAAACCAAAATATAGAAGACTACCATGGAACTAAGGACACAAATCGTCTCGGTGAGTTTTTCAGTCGCCGAAGTTTTAATACGATAAAAAAATATTACTTGCCGATTTTAGACAATAGCCTGCTTAATCAAATGTAAACCAAAGTTAATTAAATCCATTTTTTCAATTTAAATTAATAATAATGATTATATACACCCTACTACATCTTTGGAAGGACCTGAGCTACAGTTTTCCCAAATTCTTTGAACAATTTTATAAGGCACGTTTACCAATAATTAAACAACTGAAAGGTGAAGTTATGATTGCAAAATTGGCATTTTGCAATCATAACGTAGTTTGCAATTTAAGGTGAGTTCCTGGAAGCACCTGGACTTTTGGAGCAGAACTTCAAATATAAATGTGAAACAGCTGCTTTGGTTTATTATTATTTTTTTCTACTCCATTCTGTAAAACACCTACTTGCCCACCGACCTAGAGTGCGGGAAGCGTCACTTTACCACGTCAGTTTGCTTTCCCATGAATCCGAGCCACTTCGGACATTTCCGGGATTTTACCGCACGGATTTGGGAGCAATCGGATGTTGTCGGAGATATTTCCCACGATTTGAATTTTGACGTTTGTCAATTCTGACGGTCATGTCAGTGAATGTATTTTGCGAAAATGTACCCAAAAACTAACGGTCGTAGAAAAAGTATAGTATGCAACACGTTCGGTAAACTTTTTAACTCACGAGTTTATGTTGCATAATATACTATTATCACTAATGAATAATAATTTAATATTTGTGCGTCTGTTTAGTTTTGGAAAAAAAATATCGTAAAAACAATATATAATAATGATAATATATGATAATGAAGAAGTCAATGTAATTGAAAAAATTGAAAATTGTCCATGACGAGCTTCTTAAAAGTATATTATATTAATAAATAAATTTAATTTCTAAATGAATTTGCTCACCAAAAATTTGGTTGGTGCCTTATATAACATACCAACAAGCAATAAGCAAATTCGACAGTTTCACAATTTTGCGCATGTATGCTTATGATGTAGAACCTTTGGAGTGAACCCCATTCACAGCACTCCATATAATCGACGGCAATCACAGAACGAAAATAGTGTATACGCAGCGTCTCGAAGTGCACCAAGTGAACACACCTTTAGTTACTTTTGGTTTTTTACCGGTTACCCAGGTTTTTCTAAATACCTATTTGGTAACTTATAAAATTATAAGCAATCGCAGCGATATTGCTGTAAAAACGAAGACGATTCCGTTTTAGAACGGGTAAAATATAAATTAAAAATAGGATTAAGTAGTCGTAGCAAATTTTTGAGTTGTTAGAATATTAATTAAAATATTTTCATAAAAATGGCAAAGTAAAATATATTGTAAAGAAATAATATTGGAAAAGGTAGCGGTAACGAAAATAATAATGCTTGTCATTACAAAACTTTTATAAAGGTAACAGCAACCCCTGAGTTCCAAATAAATATGGAGTCAAAGTTTTATGGATGTCCGTTACCTTTATAAGAAAAGGAAACGTTTCGAGAACAATTCATCAATTCTAGGTGATGAAAACGTAACCTGCACCAATATGAAACAAAAAAAAACTCTTACGTCTGTGCGACGCCGGCGCCGTCGCCGTAGCAGCATCGTAGCAACGTCCCGCGTTCCTCGTCGTATAGAAAACGGCGAACGAAGTCGGCCGCCCGGATCGCCCGATCTATGTACGATTGATTTTTCAACACGAACCCGGCCTTGGCGAAACCGGATACCATCAGGCCGTTCCAGGAGGTGACGATTTTGGTGTCGGTGTCGGGGGCGGGTCGGCGTCTTCGTTCTTCGTACAACGTCGCGTGCGCCTCATCCAATATCGTTTTGACGGCGTCGACGGTGATGTTGAAGTTGCTGGCCGTCGACTCGTACGAGCCGAAACAGGCGAGTACGTTTTTGGAGCGTAATTCTCCGTGCGGATCTTGAGACCGTTTCACGTTACCGTCGGGCTTGACGCCGTAATGGTGGGCGACGACGTCGGAATGTTTCAGGCCGCTCGTCTCCTTATCGCCGAGCAGCCGAACAATCTCGTCGTTCTCCCACACGCAGAAAGCACCCTCCCGTTTGCGAGGCGCCCCCGCTTCGGGGTAAGAGTCGGCGTCTTGGGCGCCGTAGAACCCGCCCATCTGGTGGCTGAGGTCGCGCGACACGTACGTCAAGATGTCGCGGGCAACCTCGGCGTAGAACTCGTCCTTGGTGACGACGTACGCGTCACAATAGGAAACGGCCAATTGCGCCTTAGGTGTAAAGAAGAAAGCAATTAGATTGTTGGCGAAAATGCCAGGATATTTGAAGTATTATTTGTGGCTCTCCATAAATGTACCCGAGTTCCCTTTTCATTCCAGTATTAAACAAGAAAAACCCAAATAAAAAAAGCTAGAACGAATATTTGGAGAATTAGAATTTTGGAAATTACTACCGGACGTATCCTGAATTAAAAAAGGCTACTTGTCAAATTAGCTCAACATTCGGAACAACGTACTTTAAAATTCGTGAAATCCAAACACCAATCAGTACTAACTAGAATTACTCAGTTATTATTGAATTATTCACCAAATTTGAAAAAAGTAAATTAGATGTGTTCAATTTTTAGTATTTAAATATAATACATATGTTTTGTAATTTTATTTTTGTTTTCAATAAGTATAATTTCTGGATTTTTTAAATACCTTTGTTGCATAGCTTTTAAATATATATTAAATATATATTAAATAGTATTTATAAGTAGATATTTTACTGCCAATGTATGTTTTTTGCCGGCTATGTTTAAAATCCCTTATCATAAAATTAAAAACATTTACCAGAGCTTTTTTGACTATCGATTTCATAACAGGCAATGCAATGCATAAACTTGGCAAGCGCGCAAGACAAAAATTAAAAAAGCAAGCAAAAAAAGTATGTTTAGATATAGTGACGAAAAAACACCTCCAATATATGTTGGCACAAGGGTCAGAATTTAAGTACCGGCAGTTGACAAGTTTTAACAATTTTCATTAATCAAACAGAAGATTGGCTGTATCAGCTCGGTACTAAAGAAGGAATTATTAAATTCCTCTATGCTAGGTCGCGGTTTACAGTTTTTAAGAAAATATTTAAGAAGATTAAAGATATTCCTGGTAATAAAATAACACTACGTTCAATTTTGCCAAATGTATTTGCAACAAATGCTGTTGAACAACGTGGTGCCTGGAGGTTAAGAAAAAGATACTTTATTTAAGTAAATTTCACTGAACTTTACCTTGCAAAAGTAAATAAAAAAATCCGTTGTAATAGTTTTTAAGCCATACTTGTGCTACGTTTGCCACGTTTCTGTTATCTTTGTTTAGTTAAACGTTTGTATAGACTAAAATCAAATATAATTAATTTTTTTATAACTTTTATTTAATACGTTTCGTAATCTTACTTAGACCATATATTAAATTACTAGGGTTTGCATGAAATGTCTAGGTAAAAATAAAACTGATGAATAAAATAGGTCGATTTAAAAATGAACTCGTAAATTTATATTTTAAACTAGGGAACTTATTTGTGCGTTGTTTTGAACTTTTGTTGTTTTGTTTTGTTGGGCGGGGACTGAACTGCATTACCTTACGTTAGTTTATATATTAAGGTAAGAGGGTAGTATAAAGTGTTCTTAGAAACCTAGGCACAACCAAAAATTAAGTGTATGTAAATAAAACTCCTTGGCCTTGAAATCTGTTTGTGCTGGTTAACCCAGCATGTTAAATAAATAAATAAATTAATTAAATTAAATAAATAAATAAAGTGTATAGAAACATCTAAATTAAAAGTATTTTTCAGTACTTTGTTAAATTATTTAACTGCTGTGTATAGAATTTTTTTGGAAACCAACAGGGTCCAAAGTGATAATTTAAACTGTTGAGAACTAGTTCAGATATGACATAGATTGAGTGCTTTTAGAATTTCATTTATTTATTACTGACCATATGGTTCGTCATGAGTTACTATACAATTCTAAAAAAGTCTTAAAGTAAGAAATTTCAAACTTTGTAAAGAAAAAACGCAATAATAACAGAACAATCCAGAAACCACACACAGTAAGAAATTAAAAAGGCGTCACAGAAAATTGTATCTTGATACTGGCAGACCATAGGTGAAAAATATACGCAGGAGTTCTGTTCCCCAATGTTCTTAAATAGCTAGCTAAATAAAAAACTATTTTAAGAACATTTATTTTATAATATGAAACAAACAAATTTTAACCAATATTTTACTTTTAAACTTCCGTTGCTCGTTCAAAAATCCTACCCCAATGAACAAATATTACTTGATTTGGGTGGAAATTTTGACAAAAACTGTTAAACAAAACGAAAATATTTTTTCAAACCAAAATATAAATAAGGAAAAATCGAGAAAATCCCAGGTTGGGAAATCAGATTCTCTGTGCTTTGAATAACTTAGGGGCTGTTTCCTGCCTTTTCCAGGTTTTGCAGACTTGTTCCCGACTTACCTGATCGTAAAGCATCTTCTCAAAGTGCGGCACGTGCCAGCGCTCGTCCACGGAGTACCGGGCGAAACCTTTGCCCACGTGGTCGTGAATACCGCCGTACGCCATCCTCTTGAGTGTGTGCAGGCACATCTCGAGACACTGAAAGCCGCGTTCCGTATTCTTCTCCTTCCAGTACATGTGGAAGAGGAAGTTGAAGTTGGACGGTTGGGGGAACTTGGGGGCCATCGAGAAACCGCCGTAGTCCGCTTCGTACGAGCGGGACAGCTGAAGGGCGCACTTTTTCCAGCAATCCTCGCCGGGAACGTCGGCGACGGAGGAGGCGTCGCGACGCTCCGATTCGGATATTCTGCGCAGGATCTCGACGCAGTGCTTCCCTGAAATTCAATTTTCTTTTTTGCTTGTTTTGGTGACAAATTTTCTATAATAATGTTATTTTTCTCTGATCTCCAACGAGGTTATAGTGACATATGGTCCATAATGAATGTCTCCAATTCAAAAAAAAAGCTACATATTCAAATATTTTACAAAACTTTAATTTACAAATATATTCATAATCCTGCATATTAATTTATCATGTTTAATGGTACTATCTTTCTGATGAAAACTTTTCTTCCCATCATCCTAAAATCGATCCTTAATATCCCCCAACTTTTGATCGCGATTGTGAAACGTGTTTCTGTATGAAGATTACCGATTGCCTAAGTTTTGCATGTCCACCATGCTGGTATTTAGCATAGCAGTTCTGCGGGTTTTTTTTTACATTGAGGCCAGCCGAATCGCTCACCTTGCGTACGTATTATCGCAAATAACGGTTCACCGAACCAAAACTGTTTCAAGTACGAATAAACAATACAAAAAAAAACTCCTTGGCGGAATATATTAATCACCCATCAATGGGTACTAATGCGGTTGCAAGCGCGGGACGAAACATTTTCAAATGACTTTTGAAAACTACCAACTCCACTGCATACATTTAATTAGCAAATTTAGAAAATGTCACATTACTGTCAGATTTTAGATGAAAAATATCAGGGATATCAAACAATCTGGGTCTACATTTCTTTAGTTTCTTTCTACAGCTCTTTAAAGGCAGTTAAAAGAAATTGTAATTTAAATTTAAAAAATACATATACACAAAAGTTTGGAGAATAAAAAATAAAAATGTTTTCAAAACACATAAAAAAAATAAATAAAAAAAATTTAAAAATTGGAAATCAATCCAGGCAACATTAAAATACCACTTTTACTCACCGGATTTCAGTATGGTCGCCTTGTTGGTCTTCCACTGTTCGGCTATGTTGGTCAGAACAGTTTTAAAGCCAGGTTGTCCGTATTTGGAGTCCTCGGGGGGAAAATAAGTGCCGCCGGCCAGGGGCTCCAAATCGGGAGTGAGAAACACAGACATGGGCCAACCGCCGCCGCCCACTGTGGCCTGGATGAAAGACATGTACATTTTGTCCACATCCGGCCTCTCCTCCCGATCGACCTTAATATTAACAAAATGCTCGTTCATAATTTTCGCCACCGATTCGTTCTCAAAAGACTCCTTCTCCATTACGTGGCACCTAAAAGGAGAAGGTACCGATCGCCCCCAGTTTAAGGAAAGCACGGGTTTCTGTTTTACCAGTGGCAGGTGGAGTAACCCACCGACAAAAAAATGGGCTTGTCTTCGGCTTTCGCTTTCTCGAAAGCCTCGTCGCCCCAAGGGTACCAATCGACGGGATTGGTAGCGTGTTGCAAAAGATAGGGGCTCCTCTCGCTGGCCAGGCGATTGACTTTTTTACCCCCCGAATCCGTCGAAGTGCCCGCCCCCGACATATTGAGGCACTGATTTCGAAAGTTCACAAAACGCAGCGGCCTATAAAAATTAAAAACTTGTTTACACTCCTACACGGCTTTATCCCCACAGACGCACGTAACAAGGTTATGGACGACGTGACATTCGAAACGTAAACAAAACAAATGAGTAAGAAGCAACAAGAGACGCAACAAAATAATTTCTATATAACTTAAAATAAATAAAATTACCTGTATATCGGGCCACGGCTTTCAACCTCGTGACGCAAAACACCAGCAAAATGCGAACTGGCCGATACAGGGCACTTAGTGCAAGACGCGAATCTTCTAATTGCACCGCTTAGCGACGAAAAGTTCAGAACCGCCCGGAAAATCATGTCAAAAGTGTTATATAAACGGCGTCAAAGCTCATCCTACGATGTTTTTCGCCTTTTTTACGTAACGCTGCCGAATTTATTTTTGTTTCGAACTACCAGAGAAAGTCATACGTACAATACCGCACATGCGATTTTTTTTGTAAACAGTAGGCACGCGAATAATCGAGAACGCTCTCGGTCGTAAGATCGTATCGATTCAACTGCGTTGTTTTCGTCGCGTAGGCAACCCCGTTCGAAAATATTTTCCCACTTTTTTAATCCTTCCACGCGACGATAAGACCTTGCGCCGATCGAAGCGAGTTGAAAACAGACAAAACTATCACTTTGTTTAATTGCGGTGTATTTACATTTTTATGCAACAAGATAAATTACATTCCACTTTGGGTAGGACAAACGTACACAAACAAAACGCGATAATCATGTAGAAAACTAAATAAGTTTGAAGACGTGCCCCGTGTTGGGAAATTTTAGATTTGCATTGACGCACGGCGTCTAGTGGTTTCGATAAGTAAATTGTAAGGAAGTAATGACCAGACTACAATGTTTGTTGATTATAACTCAAAAAGTTCTAATTTGGAAGTCGTAATATACAGATAAAACGCAAGCTTTTGATTTTGTAAATATGATCGGCCTGTTATTGAAACCTGGACCAGGTTTGTTACTTTTAATTGCATTCAACTGAATTGCTTAAGTTTATACAATTAAATTTTGGTAGGAAAATGTTCAGATGTATTGATAAAATTGTCAGTCCTTATACAATCGTCGTTTCCGCGAGTACGCCCTTATAGGTTATAAATCGCTTGCAGAATATGCAATATTTCAAAAAATCCACGATTAAACCGGAAGAAACATCAGATATTGTTAAATCGCGTATTTACTTTTGTGGGAAAAAATTCACTGCTTTAAATGAAGTTGCGAAATGAATCAAAATTTTAAGCGCAGAATAAGATCCAATCACGTGTTCGTATTAACAAGATTAAGTTTTATTTAAATGAATAAACCAAATGATTTAATTTTTAGAATTTATTAACAAGATTAATAATAAATTAATCTTCCTCTTCTTCGCCGCCGCCACCACTGGCTCCCTTGCGAAGGTTCTTCCTCTTGACACGTCCAGCCCTACCACCACCAAATGGCGACTTCAGGGAGAAGTCAATGTGCTTTTGCGAGTCCAATCGTACAATGAACGATGGAATATTAACCACTTGCTTCCGAACCCTGCCAGAAAAATTAACCAATTAGTTTACTTCAAAAGTGACTAGGGTTAAAATTCCAGTGTCGCCTCACAAGGTACCCATCTGAATTACAATTAACTCAGATGGGGCATAAGTTGGTATCATTCCTCTGCGAGTATCTTTAGCACTATTTTAAGCATTACGTAACTTAACTAGTGACTCTAGACTCGGTACACACATTTTCACTACTCAATTTTTACCTGTCTCAATCGGACACCAAACGAGGCAAAAATTTCTAGGCATTAGTTGTTCAACTAAGTGGCCTGTATGATTACAACCAAATCACCAAATCATTACCGGATATGTCTTTGCCTAATCAGCACTCGAGCGTGATGGATCGATTTCGCCAGTCCCAGTTTGAACACTTGAGTCTGCAGCCGTCTCTCTAAGAAATCCTCAATTTTCAAACCCAAGACATAATCGAGCTTCATTCTGTTTTCATCTAGCACACCTATTCGCACCAACCGACGCAACAACGCATTGCCTGAAAAAGTAAACTTTTAAAGCAAAAGAAGAAATCTATAAACAAATGTGCATTATAAAATTAAATGTATCCAAACTTTCGGCACAGACAAAGTCATGAAATTGGCTGTAGTCTGTTTCCTAGCTGGACATAATCTTCCCCGTATTCAAATAAATTTGGCACTCCTAATAAGCATAATAACTCACTGGAGCGTGGCGAAGGGGTGCACGCACAACAGTAACTAAAATATGAAAAATACCTTCGAACAACCTCTTGGGGTCTTTTTCTTCCAAAGTAAGCAGCTCACGGGCAGCTTTACGGATTTTGGCCAGGGTTAGTTTTACTCTCCACACTTCACGTTTGTTACGAAGCCCGAAGGCGCCAATAATTTTTAATTCTTGGTCCAAACGCGCCTTTTCATAAGGCCGCCTTGGCGTTATGTATGTTTTAGAACATACTGACGGTATCCTGCCGTTCACCATGACGATAAATTAACCTATAACGAAAATTAAAAATGTTAAACACGCCATTGCTAACCTCGAAATTTAATGATGTAACCTTGCCATGAATCAGAAAGGCAAACGATTGGTGCCATCTGGGATTAAACATGGTATTCATATTGCCTTGAACGATTAAGAGTTTTATGAAACGTTTCACAAAAACTCCTTGCCCAGAGTACAAGGCTTTATACAATCAAAAATCCGTAAATATCTCGCCCATCCCATTTCTTTATGCCTTTTTTTTTTTAACAAATCCTCAAATATTTAATGACCAGGAATATTCAAATAATATTTTCCAAAATTTTTAACAATTTAAAATTTTGTAACATTACTCACCTCAAACACCCATTCAACAAAGTGGATCTTTATAAAAAGAATATTTCGCAGCATGCACTAACGAAGGTAAACTTCAATCCCCTCCACTTCACTCAGTGTCGCCAATTTGATGGCACAGAATACAAAAATTTATCCTTTCCTATTAAAAACCATTTGTATTTAATTAATACCATAATCCACATACATTCTGCACCAATTTATTAAAACAATTTAATTAATAAGGCATATTTAACATTCTATTTACAAACTTTTCCCATGTTTTGGCAACCACCAATACGCCGCAGAGATCGTACGGTTGCATACCATCGTGGAAGTGAACGCGCAATTTTTAAAACAATGAAAATCGATAGAAATTATGGATTTTTAAATTTTCCTCAGTGAGAAATGCCTGCATCCCCTTCGGGAGGGCGACCTCGTGTTTATATCGTATGTTTTTCGCGCAGAATCATGCGCTGAAAATCAGTGTCCGGAAAGGAAAGTGAAACTATGTCGACACAGACGTGATTGACCTGTTTTGTTATTGTCTAGCCCGTGGTTTAATTTTCGAACGCGAATGTTTTCGATTTTCGGTTTGTTTTATCCGACTCTGTTGGTCACATTGCGAGATAAAGGAAGTTTTCATCACGATGTTGTAGCAATTGGTTTTGTAAAATTTTCAATCCTTCTACGAAGTACTTAGAAACAGGTAGGTAGTTTGTGCTAAATTAAATTATTCTCGGCAGCTGCTAATAAAGTAACAAAATTGATGTATTAAAAAAAAACAGTTCATGTAAAATATACAAGGTTCTAATAAAAATGTGACTCATAAAACAATAAAGGAAATAGACATAAATACAAATTCCTAAACATTATTTTGACGTTACGTGTATCTCAAGCCTACAGCGCATAGAAAAATAGTTAGAGGGTACCTACATAGATTTGACCTTACTTTTGTAGTACCACGACATTAAATTTTAGGTGTAAACCGTGCTTAAAACCCTTAACAACGGGTCTAGTTTCACCCCCGACCGCGAGGTGGCGCAAATCCAACATTTATTTATGAAGTGTACGACAATAATCTTATGTACCGAACGGAACCTGTAGTTTTAAGCGGTCATTAGTGTTTTCGCGCGAATATTGAAATCCGTGCTGTTGAATTTCTAGCCGTCCGCATGCGATGCTATCACATCGCGCCTGGCCGCACCGCCTGTCGCCATCTGCCGCCCAATTTTATAGCACCGCGTTGGCGCATGCGCAGTCCGAGGAATCTGGCATCGAACCGGGCCACATAGCCACCATAACCGGCTCGTTCGTTTCTTTTGCGGGCAACGAACCCCTGGATCACTACGACACTGACCACACAGAATTGGGGAGCGAAGGTGACGACGCTGAAATCAGGAGGGACCTATTGCGAGATGTAGGTGTCGGAAACGTGATAAAATGAAAAACTGTACTCAAGCTTGACTTGCGTTTTGATTAGAAACCCAATCTCGTAGGTGCCTTTGCAAAGCTTGCGTATTGAATTTTCACTCGAACTAGGACGTTTACTGTTCCGTGACGCCATGCGGTTTTTGACGTAAAAGTATAAGCGCCAGTGTAACTTTTGTCGTATTTTCAGCAATGGAGGCAGTTTTTCGATAGGGTGAGTGAACGAATAGAAAAACTCGATCGTGGGCCAAACATGTCGTTCCAGTTTGATCCGGAAGGTTTCGGGGAGATTCCATGGCCAGACTTCTTGAGCGCGCTGGATCATCCGGAGTTCCGGGAGCGAGTGAACACAGGCAAACGGCAAATTTTGATGGAGAAAGCGCGGGTGGCGACCACCCCAGCAATAACGTTTCAAGACTTCGTCAACGTGGTGAGTTTTACGAGAATAATTTGCTATCGATAAGGACGCACCTTGCGTTGGGATGTAATAAAATCGTAACTTCACGGTTTCCACCTGTCGTCGACGCACGTGCGCGCCACCTGTCTTTAAATATCGCGTCGATTCATGCGTTTTACGTCCGCATAGTCGCGGGTAGTTTGATATTATGTTTATGCGACATTATTTATTAATTATAAGGCACAGAACACGGAGAGAAGAAAAAGAATTGTCGAACGCAAACTGTCATCGCATTTTTTCAAGGGCATGTAAACTTAATTTTTTCTTTCGTTGAAATAAGACAATAAACAGGGTCGAAATGTGGGTGAAAATGGCGTAATTGAAGTAGCGCAGTCGCAGTGTTTGCTGCTAATTACGTTAAACCGACAAGCGACGGAAAATATTTACACAAACGGGGTCGCCAACTGGCGGAATCCAACCCCGAAAGGAACAAACTTCCGGGCGCGCCGAACCCCCGTCTACAGAGCGGTTTGTTTTGTTTGCCAAATGCTCGCGAGGGAAAACATATGGCGGACCACGTGCCGGTGCTTATAGAGCAAACGCAGACACACACACACACACGCACACAATCAAAATTAAGAACCCTCAGGGATACCTACCGGCGACGGCAGGTGGTAGAAAACAAACAAAGCCGCAATTGAATATAAATCGTCGAAAATGGCGAGGAAACAACCTATGTGTACGCGTTGGAACCACAAGTTTCGCGAAAATGTTTTTCTTAAAATATTGTTTGCCATATTTTGTTATTAAACTTATTCTACGAGACCAGTTATATATCTACGGGGTGTTTATTTAAGTACTTTTGTAAGGTTTAGAGAAATATTATCAAAAATTGTGTTTGCCTCATTGAAAGTGGGAAAAAAGAACTTTTTCAATTGTTTACGAAATCGTTAAACGAAAAAAGGCAACATTTTGGAAAATTTACTTTTATAAATTCGGTGATTTGTTTGTTTTTTAAAAAGGTTTTGACTGATGAGAAATCTCTAATTTTGTTGTTTTCTTGGTTTTATTTACTTCAGAATAGTTAAGGAACTCTGGAACTGACCTTGTAGTTGTCCCTGCTTGTAGTCCTTGGATTTTCCACTCACCGTATAAAAGAACTAGTCTAGGTACTGCTTATGGCCCTTACAAAAGAGAGATGCATTATTGAATTGTGTTAATTGTGAATAATACTAGAGTTTAAGTGCTTGTATTTCTTGTTTCTCGCGTTCCAAGTTTTTATCCCTTTCTTTGAAGTTAAAGTTTCCTGTTTTGATTTCATGTGCTAATTAATCCGTACAAAATTATCTCGGTGTCTGCCAAACATCGAATTAAAAGAGAAAATAAATGATAAAAAGTAAACCGTGTAATACTTATAAGAAAAAACATATCTAATGAATGCAGTATTATTTTGCATTATTATTTATGCAAAACGAAAAAAAAACTTTGAAAAGAGCGTAACTAGAAACTGATTGTACATAACGACATAATCAATAATCTATCTAGAATTAAATTTTGCATGGCACCATGCAATAACATTCGAAAAAATGATATTTGGACACCCTGTGAGCGAAAGGACGATATTCTTATCTCTCAAAATTTTTAAATTAATCAAGATATCTAAGAAATTATTTGGATTAAGTACAGGAAAATCTTAAGGAACCTAACCATGAAAATTTTCCAGAAATCCAAATTTTATACCGGGGGTTCCATTTAAGATAAGAAATTTAGGTGCTGTGAGATATTTATTCAATGACAAGTACTTTCTTTTTACTTTTTATAAAACTTCTGGATTTCTCCTGCGTCGGTTTTTGTTGACTCGACTTCTTCAGAGCTTGACTGAAACTGGCTTGGAATTTAGTCTCTACCTGCTTTTATATTGTATGAGGAGCGGGGCATAAACACAGTCTCGGATGACTGATTCCCATATTGGCGACAGGTAAAGATCTGAGTCGCGGTTAAGATTGTTAGGTTGCTTATAGATTTCTATAGACTCTGGCATTTTTCGTTGGTAGAAGAATTGATTACATGAAAGAATTTTAGTGTTATCGAATAAAATTTTATGTCCGGTTTCGTGATTGTGTTTGGTAATTTGCGTTTATTTGTCTTAGTCTTAAGGCTCTTTAATGTTCTTTGAGCCTAGTTGCGGTCTCTCCATTTGCCGCATACGCATGGAATGCTGTAAACTCCTGGCATCTCAAATGGAATTTTGTCTTTGACGGATCGAAGATGTTGAGAGATTTTTGGACAAGTAGTAAGTCTGATTTTGATGTTATATTTCTGTGGCAAGTGGTAAATCTGGTTTTAACGTTATACTTCTTTAGAACTTTTGATATGTGGTCAGTGATATTTTGAATGTAAGGAAGGACAACAGTGGCAAGTATGGGATTGCTTTCGGCTTCATTGCTATTGGAAGGTGAAGTGTATTTTGTGATGGAACGCTTAATATCTTCAATTTGAATATTATTAGAGAGAAGAGCAGAGGTAAGGTGTTTTCATTCTGGGTTCAATGAGTCGGGCTGAGATAGTTTTAAGGCTCTGTAAACAAGAGAGTTTAAAACTGATGATTTTTGGGCCGGATAGTGATGTGACAATGCATTAAGATTTCGGTCTGTGTGCGTAGGTTTTCTGTAAACACAATGACCCAATGTTAGGTCTGAGTTTCTATTGATAAGAGAATATCTAAGAATGTGAGGTTGTTGTTAGTTTCTATTTCAATGGTAAAACGTATGTTACGATGTAGTTTAAATGTCCAAGAAAATTTACTAGGGATTCCTGACCATGAGGCCAAATAACAAAAGTATCATGGACTTAACGTTTTCATAATTTTGGTTTTAGATGGAAGGTGTCTAGAACTTTCTTCTCAAAGGCTTCCTTCCATAAATACATTAACTATGACTGGTGATGGTGGAGAATCTATAGCTGTTCCCGACGTTTGTTCAAAAATTTGACCGTTATAAGAAAAATATGTTCCAGACAAGCATTTTTTAATTTGGTTCCAGATTCTCGGATTTTAATATATCTGAAATGATGGTGAGAGTTTCAGGAATAGGAACTTTAGTAAAGAGGCATTCTACGTCGAGACCAACCAGAATATCTTGTATATCTAATGTAATGCTTTTTATTGGTTCAGTGAAGTGAAAGGAATTAAGTACGAAACTGTCAGTTTTCCCTGTAAAGGATTTTAATAAGGTAGCTAGATGTTTCGCTAGAGAATATATTGGAGAACCAATGGTGCTAACAATAGGCCGACTGGGGTAATCCTGGTTTGTGAATCTTTGGGAGCCCGTAGAGATGAGGAATTTTAGAGTCATGAGGGGTGGCAGATTTTTTTACGGAGTCTGATAGAGAAGAACCCTTTACTAAAGTTCCTATTCGTGAAACTCTCACCATCATTTCAGAATTAAATCTGAGAATCTGGAACCAAACGTATTTTTCTTATAAGGGTCAAATTTTTGAACAAACGTCGGGAACAGCTATGGGTTCTCCATTATCACCAGTCATCGCGAATATATTTATGGAAACCTTTGAAAAGAAAGCTCTCGACACCTTCCATCTAAAACCAAAATTATTGAAACGCTACGTCGATGATACCATTGTTATTTGGCCTCATGGTCAGGAATCTCTTGTAGATTTTCTTAGACATTTAAACTCTATACACCCTAACATAACACAACATAACATTTTGTCATTAGAAAATCAGACCTGGGTCATTATGTTTACAAAAAACCTACGCACACAGACCGATATCTTAATGCATTGTCACATCACCATCCGGCCTAAAAATCATCGGTTATCAACTCTCTTGCTTACTCTCTTGCTCTTACTGAACCCAGAATGAAAACACCTTACCTCTGCTCGTCTCTCTAATAATTTCCACATTAAAGATATTAAGCGTTCCATCCCAAAATACACTTCACCACAACCTTCTAATAGCAATAAAACCGAAAGCAATCCCACACTTACATTCAGACATTCCTTACATTCAAAACATCACTGACCTCAAAGATTTACCACCTGTCCAAAATCTCTCAACATCTTCGACCAAACAATATAAAAGCAGGTACAGAGTAAAATGAGATCCAGTTTCAGTCAAACTCTGAAGAAGGCAACAGGATGATTGGCGAAACGTCAGCAAGGTCGACTCAACAAAAACCGACGCAGGAAGAATCCAGAAGTTTTATAAAAAGTATTACAGTAGCCTGTGGAAGTTTCTTTGAAAAAAATTAACAAGTATTTTCATTCAATGCACATTCACATTCATATCAAGTAACCTATTTTGGAGATATAACAGAATCCCGCAATAGTGAGCGATCCTGTATATATAGGGGACGGAAACGGGTGGCGTAATACGCGAGAACGGGAAGAAGATGATTGGGTTTCAGCACACGCCGCGCGCGATCGAGGGGATAAGCCGCCCGGAATGCCGGATACGTCTCCCATTGTCTTTTTTTTTATTCAATACGCGATACGAATAACGCGGATGGCCCCCGCCTGAGGACAAAAAAAATGCGCGCACAGGAAACACCGTTCAACGCGCGCCGCTCAATGGCCACGAGGGCGAATAAGAATGACGAAGAAGAACTTGGTCGGCTCGTGGCCAGGAAGTCGTACCCCGAAACCGCCGTTTCCGCTCCAGCGATGCCAACTCGCGGGTTACGAAATCTGCGGCACTGCTCCCTACTTGGTTTAATCGTTTCGGACAAAGAAAGTGTCTCGAGGCAATTGAAACACCTGCCCCGCGAGATCTTGGATACGGGACGTCTCACGGTTGATGCAACTTTAAACGTGTTTGAAAAACGAGACGATCTGTTCTTAGCGTTTGCTGTTTGCCGACGACAAAAATACTAGAGAAGTAAAATCAGTATATTGAAATAAACAGAAGAAAATCTTTTATCATAATGACACGTGGATTCTTCTTCTTCAGGTGCCTATTCGTTGTTCAAGGCTGCTCTTAATAATTCAGTGGTTGTTTTGGTTAGTTAAGTTCTTCAACCATGATATTCTTCGTCTTCCAAATCCTCTCTTACCGTAAACTTTTCCTTGGAGTATTTCTTTGAGAAGGTGGTATTTGCTGTCGTTTCGCATTATATGGCCATGGCCTAAGTACTCAAGTTTTCTTCTCTTTATAGTGCTTGTTACTTCCTTTTCCTTGTTCATTCTCTCCAGCACTGACTCATTTGATACTCTGTCCAGCCATGAGATCCTCAGAATTCTTCGGTAAAGTTTCCAGCCTTTTTTGTGTTGCCTCGGTCAGTGCCCACGACTCCACCCCGTAGAGGAGTGTCTTAAGAGTCTGATTTTAATGTTCACGTCTAGATTGTGGCTTTTAAAAAGCTTTGACCTTTTGATAAAAACTTGTCTTGCTTTTTCTATTCTGCACTTAATATCTTTAGAGTGATCCCATTTTTCATTAATTGTCGTTCCCATATAAGAGAACTTAGGAACCCGTTCCACTGATCTCTCTCTAATAAACAGTTGACAGTTTTGGATATTTTGTTTAGTTATTATCATGAACTTGGTTGTTCATGCTTAGGCCATATTGGTCACTGGCGTTGTTTATCCTGTTCATTAAATTTTGCAAGCTGTTCAAACTATCAGCGAATACAGCAGTGTCGTCTGCATATCGAATGTTGTTAATACGTTCTCCGTTCAGTAGAATTCCATTGACAATATTTTCCAAGGCTGTAGCGAATATTTCCTCCGAGTTCAAGTTGAAGATGAAAGGAGAAAGAATTCAGTCTAACGCCAAGTTGTATTGCTTATCTGTATCAGACTGATGATAGCTGCTTGATTTCAGTATAAGTTTCCTATGATTCTAATATCCTTGTCATCCATTCCAGTAATTTTCAATACTTGCATCATCTTTTCGTGTTGTACCTTCTCAAACGTGGATTAATGAAGGTTATATAGTTATATATTTTATATAGTATCGAAAATATATCCATCAGTGCTCGCCAAGCTTTCACGGGTAATAAGATGCCTTCAGGAAAAGCTTTACGTAGCCATAGAATCGTCCGTAGTGGAAGGGATTTTTAAAAGATTTGAAGATAATTTGGCAAACTTTTGGGTTTAGCAAATTTACATAACGTCATATTATGAAATAGGTAGTGCAATATATGCATACCGCTATATCGTTTTCAATTAAATCATACGGAACCCATATGGCCGCAAGTAGCAAGACACCACACGATGTTCAAAATGAAACTATTGTTTGATCAGAGAACTGGCGAGACGCAGTCCAGTATGTCATTAAGGAAGTGAAGATAATGTAGGATTCATGACTAATTATATCGTCAAGAGGAGATGACGAAGAATATTACGATTTTTTATAATTTACCTTTTATATAAAGTTTAATAAAATAAAAACAACACAATAAAAAAGTAACATGACTTAAGTTTTATCGAAAAGTATTTTTTTTTTATTTATTTATTTATTATAATCCAATCCTGGAAGCACTTTCCGTTATAAGTGGGTTCTTCCAGCGATTTTTTCTTTGTATCCTCAATCGTTCCAAACCTCCTTCCTTTCATGAATTTGTTGAGTTTTTAAAACAGGAAAAGGTCGGATGAGGGCATATCCGGTGAATATGATGATTGTGGTTTTGTTTTTGACCAAAAACTTAGACACACTCAACGATGAGTGCGCAGGTGCATTATCATAATGAATGTTTTACCATAATTCCGAACGTTTTCTTCGTATTGCTTGTCACAAACCGCGCATAACTTCAAGGTAATACTCTTTATTGACCGTGCCATCTTGTGGTAAGAACTCTTGATGAACGATGTACGATAATCGAAGAAAACAGTAAGAAAAATCTTGACATTTGGTCCAACTTGAAGTGCTTTTTTCGGTCTTGGTGATTCTAAGTTCTTCCATTGTGACGACAGTTATGAACTTCTTGAGCATATCAGGATCATTATTGATGTCGTTGAACCGCGATGCTCGTTCGATGGTCCTTTTGTTCAAAATTAACCAGTTTCGGAACAAATTTTGTAGGTTTCTAGCCCCAAAATTTCGGAAAACATTAAATGGAGTCGATAGAGATGCCGACGTCTTTAGCCACTTCTCTAATAGTGATTCGACGATTTTTCAACATCATTTGTTTCACTTCTTGAACGCTTTCATCAGTTTTTGACTTGCTTCTAGGCCGTCTTGGAGCAGCTTATAAACATTTTTTGGTCCAAAGTATATTCACCATAAGCCGTCGTCAACATTTCAAGTGTTTTGCAGCACTGTACATAAAATTTTATGCAATTAATTTTTTTTGACAGCACACAAAACACGCCTGCCTACATAAACAGCAGGGCATTCTGCAAACTTGAACTGGTTTAAACCAGAAGATGGCAAAAGGGACATGTTACTTGTAGATACTGTTTCTGCATGGAACTCGTCAAAAGGAAATTTACATCTGTTAACGAATTTGTGATATATTTTATTAACATAGTGTAAGTAATAGATTATTATTAAAAGTTTTTCTAATGCTTAAGAGGGAGTATTTGGTTTAAATTGCATAATATTGCCTATGGCAGAAGATTCCTCAAATAGACTATAGGTGTAGCACATCTTGGCGACCTGTATTTTGGCAACAAGGCGTTAAAAATTCAGCCCTGTATCATTGAAAACAAGACAACCTAGGCACATAACTATAAAGCAAGTATCGTTTGTTCGTTGAAATCTATGCTCAGGCCGAGTCTGAATCACCCTGTACAATAGACAACCGCCGCGATATCAAACCGAGATCTTGTTTGTAATCCCCAACAAAAACGAGATTAAATAACCAGACACCGTCCGGCAACTGTTAAATTTCACGACCGTGAGGCAATTCGATATCGCATTAGGTACCACGGGGGTGTAAAATGGAGCACGCGCCCCCGTATAGGGCCAAGCAGATGCCAAGCCTGACAAACACACCACCACCGGTCGGCCGGTGTCAGATAACGACTTTCCCAGGACCGTACTCGCCCCAGTTCCTCTAGGCCCTTCGCCGCGGATTCAATTAAGGGACGGAGCCGTCCCTACGACGAATCTGTAATTGTTCTTCGACACCTGGCGTGATGGTGCTGATGATGGTGGGCGCTGCGCCCCGTATGCCTTTTGTACCTGCCGATTGGAGGTGGGTCTGAAAGGGCAGCGCGCGGAAGCCTGAAGCCTGGACATGTTCGAGGGCGTTTTAAATAATAATAATGATCTTTATTGTCTAACAGATAAACATCAATTTAGAAAACAATTTCATCTTAAGAACTATAAACTATAACTGTAATAAGTATTCAACTATATTCACTCAAGCAAAGTAATAGTTAAACATACAATCCATTATAGTATTTCAAATTTTTGTTTAATTAATGTGGTAAACTACGATAAAAACGTCAATATTATTCCAGAAGTCATTCAATAACTTCATCAACTGATAGAGAGGATCTTTGATCAAACAAATGGTTCTTGGAGGTACTAGGTGAAATACAGGTGATGCGCTAACAGTCCTTGAAGGAACATAAAAGCTGGCTCAGGGCAATCCGCTAATGAATTGCAAAGTTTATATTAAAACTGAAATGTAACTCTTACGATTCAACAGTGAAGGAACCTTGAACATTAGTAATAAATCATTCTGTGGCAGCCGAGTAAAAATTTCAAAAACTTTCTCCGTACGTTTGTGGTGTACTTGCCAAATATTGGTTGCTTACACTGTTGCACTCTACATTCGAGTGCATTTAACTATAGTATAACAGTTTTAAAGTATGTTCCCAGCATTTTGACTGCACCTGAGTCAAACGTTACACCCTTATAGTTATAGTATCAGTTTTGTTTAAAAATTTCATTGCGAAACATTTATCTATATTCAGGGATAGGTTATTAGAAGTACGCTAAGAACAATAATCTCCAAATCATTTTACAGAGACAGACAAATCGACCACACTATCAATTATCATCAATTTCACATCATTAGCAAAGAGTAAAATTTGACCTGGGGAACGCCGCTCCTAGACATGAACCTAAGCGATGAGTAACCGCGAAACTCCACATACTATATTCTATATAGATATGACTTTATGAATGCCACCGGATCATCACAAAATCCCTCAGTTTAGGGAGCCGTACAGTGTGTTCCATCCGGCCAAAGGCTTTTGAAAAGTACCTATAGCACATCTACCGGTCTACCGTCGTCCAAAGCATTAGCAGTGATTTCTGTACAGCAAGCAAAATACAGATGGTGTTTCGACCTTTAAAGTTGTTTGTGGGTTACCAAGTGTTTCATTTGGCTGAAAATACTCATATACTCATGCAGCGATATGTCGAAAGCTCCCCGGTTTGTTGCTAGGGCTAAGTTAAAAATAAGAGGCTTGGGTTTAACCAAAGCATGTACGCTCGCATAACCAAACAAGGGACTTTGTTAGGACCACAAGATCCTTTCTTCTCAACGCCTTAGAATAAATCACATTTATTTGAAAAAAAATCAAACAATCAGATGTTTTATAAATAAATTTTTAGAAAACATCGAGCTGGACCAACTTTTTCGCATGCTCTGGGTTAGTTGCGACTGAGAGCTAAAGGACTGGAAAAATGTTTACACAGAAATTTCCTTTTTTTTTAAAAAAAAATTCTGATATTCCAAGAAATTACATCACAATACCTTTAAATTTTTCGATCTTCTTCAAAACACCCTAAAATACCTATATCTTTTTTCCTCCCTTCTTCTCATGGTCTATGATATCTTCTGTTGATTACTTTTTTTTTTAATTTTTTATTTTTTTCCTTACTTTATCTAGGCCAGGCATCCTGTTCATTTCTCTTTTTCTTCGCAAAATTGCTTTAGTTGAATTAGTTCATCTTCTATTGACGCGTTGAAGCGTGTGGGCTCAAAAGTCGCCGACTATTGGGACCATTTTCTTTGAACATACGAGGGTTCTTTTGTTTTTTTTTGTTTGATCAATCAGTACTTACAATTAATACAAACCGTACAGAAAACAATAGAACAATGGCAGTTCGCCCTTGGCAACCAAAGTGGGTCCGATTTCAAAATACTACGACCCCTTCTTGTCTCTCGAGAGTATTGGCATTCGTTTGTTTCGATGGGAAGTCGACTTTGCTGCCTGGATTCGTTTCGAAGGCCTTTTGTTTGATAATTTCTTTCAAGTTTGATCTTAACATTGGGTTGAAGGTATTGAAGTCGAAATAAGCTCTTAACAGTAAAAGCTCGACAACGTTTTCGTATGAAGAGCAAAATTTAATCTTTCCAATGCTAATGTTGCTGTTATTATTGCAGTCGGATAACATCGTGGTGTTCTTCAGCTGGTATGGAGAGTTGGTAGGCATTAGTGTTTGGAAAACGTTATTTACAAAGAAAATTGCACAAAGTGCAGGTTAGTGAGTGAAATGTGGAGACATCATTTTTTAATATAATGGTTACACTACATTATTTAATAGCTATATGGTGTGTACGTATCAATGCAGACTCAAATAAAAACAGGTCAGATGACCACAAAAATCACAAAAAACGCAAGAATTTGTCCAAGTTAGTGACGTTGAATTTGCATATTAGAAGAGTTCCAAGCACAAACCTTAAGGATGAAACGTTAATCAGGTATCAGTCTGTAAATAACTTTGGACTGAAGAAGAAGAATGTAAGTTTGAAGAATGCAACAGTCTTCATGATGAGCATCCAGAATTGAGTTGTGAGGAGGGGGGACCATAGTGGCGAAACCATCTGAGAAGAAGATCTGTACTAGACTTCTGAATTGATTTACAATTATTTTTTTGGGTTATATTTGTTGAGTTGTTTGTTAAAATGTCGATCTAGACAGCAAACGAATATATTAAAAAAAGTCTTATATCGACATACTCTAGCCAATTCACGAGTCTATGCTCTGTTTTTTAATCATTATTGAATTGTAAAACTTAGTGGTTTTAGCCGTGTTCCATAGGCGTAGTATTTGTAGCTATGATGATTGCCAAAGGTCCCGAGAGTGACAGGTACCCGTGACGTAGTCTTTAAAATTAGAATTATACTTACTTTCCTGAATTTCGAATATGACTAAAGTTGGACATTCAACAATATACCCAAGATAAACGCGACCCCGTGGATTCACCAAATAGAAGCACAGGAACAAAATAAACCGTAATAACTACCTTGGACACGGGAATGTCTGAAATGAAAAAGGATGACTTCATTCCACCTAAGAATAAATTGTGGAAATTTTTGAAGGAAATGAATTTTCATCGTGAAAAAACTTAAAACAGAAAATCACAGTAAATAGAGAAAGACCGACAACTATTGACGACGACGATGTTCTGAGAAGAATTAGTCACTTTCAAAGAGATACGGGGAATGGAGTAAATCTGGATAAAGGAGCCGATATACCATTTATAAATTTAAAAAGCGCGATGCATAGAATAAAAGTATCCTGGGAAAAAGGTAAGGTAAGAATTGTCAGCGATGGATTTTTTAAATAATAACATTTATTACGATTATTCTGGTTTGGTATTATACTAATGAGCTAATAAGCACCTAACTCGTCTTTCTATTGTATACAGATTAATGTGACCGCAAGTTAGGAATTATGGGAGATGTGTAAAAACTGAAATACGGAATTTATCGGAAGCTATCTGAACTGAACGATATATTCCTTAAGTTGTCCGATGCGATTCGAACGGCATTAAACGAACGAAACCCATCTGAGCGTCGACGATAATAAGATTAATAACACATCGAATGATTGTTCTTATTGTTGTTCTCACGCACGCGTGTTTTATTTTCCCACGTGGAAGTCGACGCGGCCGCCACCGGCGGCAGCTGCTTCATTGTTACTCGCGGGTTAATTAAAACCCATTCAGACGGTAATATGTGCGCCGGTCGCGCGGAATACGAAAATAAATATCTTTTATTTATGGCTTGGGCGCGATTTGCAAACAATTGTTCTATACGGGAGCCATCGGCCGCGATCGCTTTCAGTCATCTTCAGTCTGCTCCCAGTCGGATCCGTTTAATTTTCAAGTCGGCGACGCGTATGCGAATCCGAAGCGACCGCGCGGATGGTCTCGCCCGTCCAAGGCGAGAAGTCACCAATAGGGAACTTCAACAAAACGTTAATTCGAAAAATATTGCTTTTAGAAGTAAGTTTATACTATTAAAAGAACCAGATTTAACAAAAACAGTAATTTCGTAGTTCAATGTAACAAATATATTGTTTTTGTGTTGCTTCCATTATTAACATGTAAACCACGAATACAAACTGATGTAAATAATATAATTCTCGGCCTATAACCTGAGAATAACACTAAAACATGTCGCCATAACACTCGAAAAGCAGCGGTATGACGTCACGATCATTCCTGCGCGTTTAGGGTCTTTTAAAAGGAATTGCCGGGTGTCACAACTTGAATTATTTATTGCAAGTTAAATGTTGGGTACTGAGCATTGATATTTGGTATGCGTTATTTGCATACATAAACAAAAATGTTAAAGAAATAATAGGTAATGTTCAAGTTCCCTATTCTCACCATTTTTGTTGGTTTGTTCCATAGAAAAACTGATCGAAAAAAGGAGTTGTAGATTGCGTAGCAAATCTTTTGATACTGCTGATCTAAATAATTCAATTGACAATAGACCAAACCATTCTCGAAGATTGCGGAACCAAGAGATTCTTCGGCGCCCTACACTTCGTCTATCTACAATTTTGCCCTCTATAATGAGTTTCAGCAGCTCATATCTTGTACCGCGTGATACAGGGTGCGGCAAAAAGGTAGGCAGGATTTCAAATAGTGGTTGTGATGGCAGTGCAGGAATTAAGTGCAAGAGATTTTGAAACCCGTACAAATTTATGCCGAGATATTCTTCAAAACATTCCCAGAGGCGCTGTATTCATGTCTAGCGATGAAGCTCACTGTCACCTCTCGGGTACCGTAAATAAGCAAAATTTCCGTTATTGGTTAGCAGATAGTCCACAGGAATTTCATGAGCAACCTCTTCACAGTCCAAAAGTCGCCGTCTGGTGTGCAATCGCGGAGTTCGGCGTGTGGGGTCCTTACTTTTTCGAAGAAGATGGAATAACGGTAACAGTCAATGGAGATCGATATTTTAATATGCTTAACAATTTCCTGCGTCCAAAAGTGAACGAGTTGAACAACGATCAAAGAGAACATCTTTGGTTCCAGCAGGATGGTGCTACATCGCGTCGTTCACTAAATCTTCTTCAAGAAGTGTTCCTAAACAAAATGGTGTCTTTACGGGGTGATCTTGGCTGGCCGCCACGTTTGCCTGATTGGTCGCCTTCCGACTTTTTTCTTTGGGGTTACCTGAAAGCGAGAGTTTTCACACATCGTCCGTGGACTTTGGAAGAATTAAAGACAGCCATAAGACCAGAAATTGCCTCAATTCCCCAAGAAATGATCCATCGGGTAATGATGCGCTTCCTCGAGAACCTACAAGAGTGCATCGACAATAGTGGCCGTCATTTAAAAGACATCATTATTAAATTAAAAAGATTCTATGTTCTCAATTAGCAGCTTACTTCGGACACAACCGTTTGTTGTATCCGGCCCAGTTTGGGTTTAGACGTGGTAAATCGACTTGTGGAGCGATTAGTAGAGTTCTTGACCAGGTATACGCAGCTTTTGAAAGCAGAGAGTACTCCGACACAGTCCTATGCGATCTTTCGAACGCGTTTGACTGCGTGGGGCATCCTGTTCTTCTGAGTAAATTGCAGAGGTATGGTGTGGATCCCTCATCGGTTGGATTCCTTCAAAGTTATCTTTTCAACAGGAGGCAGGTCGTGGTCCTGAATGGAAAATTATTGCAAATTAGAGTTGTTGAACATGGAGTACCCCAAGGATCCATTATGAGTATGTTGCTGACATAGTTTGTACATCGTTCGCTGATGATACTACCTTTTCTGGTCGAAGTCATTCTGAGAACGACTTGGTGCACAGAATGGAGAGGGCACAGTCTGGGGCTAGTGAATGAATCAATGAATCAAAAACACAACAAATTATATTTTCTTTACGCGAGTCAACATTCAACGATCCATTACATATGAACTGTCTTGGAGTTCTGCTTGATCTGAAATTGACGTTCTAGCAATAATATGGTTTTTATGAGAAACTCTCTAGGGTGGTGTACTTGTTGCACGGTTTGGTCGGCGAGGTCTCTCAAAGTATAGTCAGAATGGTCTATTTTTCACTCTTTCAGGGATTATTTAGCTATGCAATTTTGGTTTGGGGTCACTCCTCATATACCGAAAGAGTTTTTTCGATACAGAGGCGAGCCATCAGGGCGATGACGCAGATGAATTTTAGGGATGACGTAAGAGCAAAGTTTAAAGATCTCCAAATATTAACTATTCAATGTTATTATATTTATTCGGCATAAAAGTATACTAAAAGCAACCAGGATCAATATCCCCTTCATATCAATGTTTGCTACCATCCCACCAGAAACAGAAATGATATGTTGATTAACTACTCAATAATTGCAAAGACTAGAAATTATAAAAACTATTATGGACCTAAATTCTTCAATCTATTACCTCTAAGCGTCAGAGAGCTGCTATTTTTAGATATTCTTATCAATAGAAAATCAGACCTAACATCCGGCCCAAAAATCATCGGTTATCAACTCTCTTGTTTACAGAGCCGTAAAGCTATCTCACCCGAGTCACTGAACCCAGAATTAAAACAACTTACCTCTGCTCTTCTCTCTAATAATTTCCACATTAAAGATATTAAACGTTCCATCAAAAAATACACTTCACCACAACCTTCCAATAGCAATGAGACCGAAAGCAATCCTACACATGCCACTGTGGTCCTTCCTTACATGCAAAACATCACTGACCACATATCAAAAGTTCTAAAGAAGTATAACGTTAAAACCAAACAACCTAACAATCTCACGCGCGACTCAGGCCTCTACCTGTCACCAATATGACTGTGTTTATGCCCCTTATTTAGGTCTGCCCCCCTCAAACAATATATAACCAGGTACAGAGTAAAATACAAGCCAGTTTCAGTTAAGCTCTGAAGAGGCCAGTGAGGAAGTTTCTTTGAAAAATTTGCACTTTAAATAGAGCATCCCTTATATTATAGCATTTTTAGAGTCCATCATTAAAATAAATGTGTGTTCAATTATGTTTTCTAATCCTAATGTAATAACTTTAAGTGGGTGTAACTTGATACCAAATTTTTTAACTTACCACGGAATGTACTTTTCGAATGGTGGTAGGGTGTCCTATTGTGGTCAATTGACCACTTCTTAATTGACTAGTATAATGTAGTAGTAGTAGTGTAGAGTGTTTAACAATAATAACCTATAACCTATAACCCTCTTCAAGGAATACCCGAATACCATACTACGCGATTCGGGGAATCCCAATAAAAATATCCACTCTATTTAGTTCCTGTGGAAGTTTCTTTGAAAAAAGTCTTTATTACTGTTTACACCATAGATTTTTTACGTATGCTTAACCCTGAAACTTGGTCCTGCTGAACGGAATCTTTCCTTTCGTTACTCCGGGTCATTTGTACATTGACTTTAATGATGTTAAGAGTGCAAATCATCGGGACCCGTCATTCACGGAGTTTCCATTCGAAATTTCGACGTACTGCCCGTTTATGGTACGCGGCACGTGCGGTCCACCCCACTTCCGTCGGAAGTACTCACCGTCGCGAACGCCAGCGGCCGCGGCGATCCAAATGGAATTTTAATTGAGCATTTCATAACGTTATAGCGGATACAATGGTTAATTCGTATAATGGCACCAGAAAATTGCCTCGTATGCGCGTACCTACTGGATGTAAGAACGCGCGTTCTCGTAGGTATAGCTTGGTTCAAATTAGGCCGTTGTTGCCTCAACAAATCAACGAGGTACGTTAATAAAATTCATCCTTGTAAACCGCAATAAAAGATATTTACTCGTTTGTTGCCATTAGACTTTCGGCTTGGGGTTTGAACAAGACATTAAACAAGAACATCACTTCCTTCATCGAAACCTAACTTTAATCACCTTAACATAAATAAAAAATTTTGATTATTTTGGTTAGTTGTTTGGCATTTTCCAACAATGTTTATACACTTTCTGTGGCAAATCTATCACGCACAAACTCTATTTTCTTTTTGGTTACCTTTGGTTAGTTTTGGTTACATAGCTTTCATAACTATCGGCTAGTTTTGGCTAGTGTTGGATAATTTTGGTTAGTTATATATTTTTTTCAAAACAGCACAAATACTGACACTGACTGAGGGTGACGTGACCAGTAGAATAGGCAATTCTCAAAATA
Organism: Cylas formicarius; assembly: GCF_029955315.1. Taxonomy (NCBI): domain Eukaryota; kingdom Metazoa; phylum Arthropoda; class Insecta; order Coleoptera; family Brentidae; genus Cylas; species Cylas formicarius. The sequence goes on along the minus strand of NW_026844326.1, from coordinate 24,648,545 downwards.
ATATCCTACTAAAGGAAAAGGAAATGTCCAAAGCGGCTTCTTAAAGTGGCACTTTCCTCTTGATCGCTGTATAATGTTCATACAAATTAAGAGTATTAAGGAATTGATGGATGTTCGTTGCCTTCTGCGCAATGTGTGATCTAATTAATGGTCGACGATTTTACAATATATTATAAGATGTCCTTCTTAGTCCTGAAGAGGGCAATAAAATTGCCGAAACGTCGTCCAAATATAAATTTGATTTTTTAAAAGCCCGGCCCAAAACCCATCCAATATCGGCAGAGAGTCTGTTAAGTGTTTGATTTTTACAAGCCAAGAATGCTTATTAGAATATTGCTATTATCCTCTTAAAAGCACACCATAACTAACGCTAAAAGCAAAACAACAAAATAAATAATTTACAATATAAAAATATGTAATATAAATATAAAAACATGTAATTCAATCGTATCTGGGCTAATGTGGCCATATTATACTGCTTATTGACATTTTATTTTGCTCCTCCGACCTTATTCCCATATATGTTGGAAACGACACAGGTAAATGGACCTAAAACGATTATCTAAATGCCCAATTGGTAACAAAAACCAGATTTTATCCACCCCAAAAATTTCTTCATAAACTACGACAACAAAACCAAGACGTTAATCCCGCTTGCGATGCCAGTGGCGCGCCGAAGAATTTTGCTAATTTATGCTTTTCGTAGCATTTTGTCCAATCAGTTCAGTGATCGCCATTATCACTTAGTTAAATGAACAACGACCATTTGCAATTTCCTTAATGTCAACGATTTCCGTAGTTAAATAATCGAACAATGAATAACTAATGGTTAGCTGGGCACGGATATTACAAACTGAATTTATTGGTATTTAACGAGAGTACCGTTATTTTGCGGTCTCGTCTCTCAAAAATAATGTTGCTATCCTTAAGTAATCGGCTCCGAAAGACTAAATAAAATATTGCAAATTCTCTTACTAGCTTAAATCTAAATAATTCTTAACTTCCAGTAAGGATCATTCTTGATTATTTTGGTATTCTCATCAACCCGAAAAACAAAAATGTTGTTTAAAGATTTTTAGGTTAGTAAGGTTCAAGCCACACAAGGTACACAACGTCCTGCCATAACATTGAAATAAATATCAAAATTTTATGCTTTGTGTAGAGTAGAGTTTTTACGACCAAGTCTCAAAATACTACAAACAATTTATTCACAGTTAATTTATCACTTCCAGAATGTCATAGTCAACATTAAACAACCAGAAATCAACAAGCCACTTAATTTTTGTATATTCCCTATTTTGCAAATACATTGGAAAAGGCTGCAAACAGAACGCTCCTCTGCTGTACTGAAGTAAATTTTACCATCGGTACTGGTTTTTGCTGAATGGATGATTGTTTCGTTAGGAGTTTTTTTAAGGCTTAATTGTCGCATAACTGTTTTAATGTAGATTTTGTTGATACTTAGTATTTTCGCTTCAGTTTTAGAACAATATTAGTTTCAAAACACGCTTCTGGCTAATTGCTAGCGGTTTTAAGAGCCTTATCCGCTGCAGCACTATATGCACTATAATCTTAATAAGGACACTCTTTGACTTGACAAACTTTGACATAATATAAAAAATGTATGGTATAACTTGCCAATTTTCATAGTGATATCATTGAAGTGGTCATCCCATTTAAGCTTCTTAGAAAAAAGTACCCCTAAATATTTTAACTTTTTGGTGGAATTTAAAATTTGTTTAAAATAAGGTAAAATTATGAATTTTTGTTCTTTGCAACCTTCTTTCTGCAAAATGAAAAATATTCCATTCATATATAATGTAAACAACATTGGCCCCAGAACCGTGCCCTGCGGCACACCATACCCTACTGAAAGAGAGCAGCTCAGGGTGTCACATTTGCACTTGTAGGTATGATTTAATCAGTGTTTTAACTAGCCCTCTAAAAGTCTTCAAGTTTCTATAGCAAGATATGGTGCGACACACTTTAATACACTTCTTTCTGTCATTAAAAGATCGTGCGTTGATATTTAGACTTCTGGTAACCTTTTACTGGTACACATCTAATGTTTTCTATGTTCAGAAACCTTCAAAATTTTTTTGCTTAACAGTGGCAAATCTGAGTACACTGATGTTAGCATTTTACAATTTTGTAAATTGAAAAACCTTCAGGTATTGAATTTTTTTTATGAGCCCATCGATAGAGAGGCTTGTTATTGTCTTCTTAAAAGAACACCATCAATAAACTGCTTTAACATTAAAAGCAAAACAACAAAAAAAAAGGAATTTTAAATATATTTACATAAAATAATGAAATATAAAAAAATGCAATTCAATCGTATCTGAGCTAAGGTACTCTATTATAGGTGCAATCAACAATCTGGTACAGCTTGAAGATATTTTATTCTGTTTCCCCGACCTTATTGGCAATTGGTAAGAAAAACGAAATTTTAGGCAAAACAAATCAGCCATTTTTTAAATTAAATGTGTTTATGTATTTTTCTACTCCCGTCTGTAAAATGCCTAATTACACACCGATCTAGCGTGCGGGAAGCGTCACTTTACCACGTGAGTTTCGTTTCCCACGGATTCGAGCCACCTCGGACATTTCCGGGATTCTACCGCACAGGTTTGGTAGCAATCGGTTGTTTTCGCAGATATTTCCCACGCTTTGAATTTTGACGTTTGTCAATTCTGACAGTCATGTCAGTGAATGTATTCGTGTTGTTTTGCGAAAATGTACCCAAAAACTAACGGTCGTAGAAAAAGTATAGTATGCATCGTGTTAGGTTGTTTTTATTAAACACTCACTCCACTCGTGTGACATAAACTCGTGGTTCAAATGCCGTTTACCGCACTTGTTGCATAATATACTATTTTCTTATTTTACCGACGCTGATAATGATTTGAATTTTTCTTAAACATCTCATAGATTTTTTTTTTTTTGAAGACACCAGGAAATAAAAACGTGGGGGTACGTCCATGGGCTCCGGAACGCACCGTGTAGTGCACTTGTTGCCACGACCCGTCATAGACCTTCTCTAATGACACGGAATTCGCTTAAACGTCAAAATGCTCGCGGCGCGTTTGTGCCAGCCGAAAAATTCACAATGGGGATTTTCCGAAAATACGGTAACCCAGATTTTGGTCCGGCGGACTTTTTGATTGTGCGGCGGACCGAAAAATCGTATTGGCATTAAGTGGACTTGTATATATACACGATGTTATATACTTAGAGGCCTTGTGTTGTTTGCGAAAACGTCAACGTACCGTGCATGAGTGTGCGTGTGTGTTCATGGTGCGATTCAGAATAAAAGAGGAATATTCGATGCGAAATATTTGTCGAATGGAGTTTTTTTTTTATTTGCCAACGTCGTATTTGTTAAACATTGTCTTATCGCGTCGGGTTCGACGTCCCTTTTGCTTATGGACGATACCATGGACATTTATACAGTGTGTCCCACTCGTGCGCTTTGTAAAAAGGGACATAACTATCTAACAAAAAAAAAGTTATCAAAATCAAACCGCAATCAAAAATTTTACAATGATATTCAGCCTTAAGCGGAGCGCAGACGATATTTTAAACACCCTTTGTTAAAACATTATACAAATTGCTATAGTACTCCTAATAAGAATTTATTGTCAATTTATTTTTTTAAAAATCCCTAATTTTACTTTTTCTCTCTTCTCTCTCTTTTGTTGAATAGTCCCAATGGGTCACTACTTTCAGTTGAAGCAATAAGCAATACAAGATTCTAGTGCATTTCTCTGAGATCTATTTAGCAAAAAAAAAATCAAAATCGATCCATAACCAAAGATTTCACATGTTTGTACAATTCTTATGTGGGACATACTGTATATAGGATGACTATATATAACGAACGATCTCAATGCCAGCAAAATTGAGATTGTAAATGTTGTTCTTTAGTGTATAGTCCGTTGTATAGGGCAGTAATAAAATATTAGCAATTTATCCCATTTGGTACAATTTAATAGCGTTAAGCGTTAACTAAATCCATTAGCACGGACATGCACAAGGTATAGGTTACCTGACTTAAAGGTTACTGGCTGGTTTTGACTACATTTTTTTGGCTTTGGTTAGTATTGGTTAATTTTGAGTACATTTTTGCAAAGCAGCACGAATACATTCACTAAGTGACGTGTCTCGTGGTCGTGACTTACATTGACATCTTAATGTGACCCTTTCGGCACTCTTAATTGACGCATGGGTATTTTTAGGGTTGTAGAATTTACCGGTCAAATTTTTTTGTGTCAAACTCATAATAAATACATATTACTATTAAATAGTGATAGATAACATCTACAATTGCGAGATGTTATTTAAAACATTTTTTGACTAGTCAGTTAAAAAGTGGTCAGTTGACCGGTCAATTAAGAAGTGGTCAATTAACCGGTCAATTTTTTTGTGTCAATTGACCAATCACAAACGCATAATAAGTACACATTATTAAATAATGATAAATAACACTATACAATTGCAAGATGTTCTTTAAAACATTTTTTGATTAGTCCATTTAGAACTGGTCAATTGACCGGTCAATTGATCACAGTCAATTGACCAGCCCCAACACTAGGTATTTTAGATTGTAGGAAACAAGTTTTTTTTTGTTTAATACACAGAATTTTACTATAGATACACGATTATGTTTGTTTTCGATTTAACGTGAAGCAAATATGTTGACGGACTGAGATAATGTTGCCAATGGTGGATGTCGCTGGTTTTTTTTACCGATACACTATAAACAACATAGTATTTTTATATATTCACTCAAAAATGTCTCTTTTTAATAATTTTTTTTAATATATTCGAAGTACTATAGTATTGACCAGAATCATTCCTTGTCTACTTTTAGAGAAACACTCTTAAAACGTTTGGAATCTCCTCTTTGATTGTGGGATCCAAGCATCTTTGGTTACGATTAATTACTGTACATGAAACTTAGATACCCGATTATAGGTCCAAATCAAAAATACACTCAAAACAGTGGACTGCGAAGGAGAAACCGGCTCCGAAAAAAGCAAGAACTGTAGTTTCGACTGGGAAAGTGATGGCGACTCATGTAGTCATCTTAATCCATCCTTCAAAAAACGAAAAAAAAAGCATTACTAGCATACTACGCATCGTTACTTGACAAGTTGAAGACGGAAATTGCGGAAAAACGGCCACATTTGTAAAAAAATCCTGTTTCACCAAGACAATGTGCCTTCTCATACCTCAGCGTTTGCCATGCAGAAAATCAACGAATTACGATTGACCCTCCGCCTTACTCACCAGATCTAGCCCCAGGCGACTTCTTTTTGATCCCTCATTTGAAAACTGCGCTCGGTGGACAAATGGGGAGGCAATCACTTTCATAAACAATTATTTTGCGGAGAAAAACGCTTGGTGCTATGTAGATGGGTTAGAGAAAGAAAAGTGTATAGAGTTACAAGGAGACTATGTAGATTTTTTTTAATAGCACAAAAATATTATCATTGTAAGGACGGAAACTTTTCAAGGGACCCTCGTAGAAATAAACGTTCGTAAATTTTATTCCGATATTAGTGTATTCGGTTCAATCATTTATCTCGAAGTACGGGTAAGTCCAACGTGTCATGCATGGTATATAGACCTCACGGGTGGACGCATTAGTTAATTAAATTTGCGGCACGAACGGCAGGAAGTTTGCAAAAGATCTCGTGCGCTCCAGCAGTTTAGCGAAAGAACCTTCATGTCGGTAAATTATTCCTATATAGCTCGCCGTGGAGGCCTGGTGAGGTACTTCAGGAAAATGCACACCGTATAAATAGACGGATATATTTCCGCTTGGTTAAATCGATAAATTGAGGGAAACGAGCGGTTCCAAAGGAGTGTTCCCCACTCTAGTGGTACTGACCCCCTCAGCCAGCCGGCCGAAACATAGTAAGAAAATATACGGGGTGTAGTATTTCAAAGAACGCAGCTTGTAGCTCTGAAAATTTTTGCCGACCTTGTAAAATATTTTTGAAAGGCAGCACTCAAACTATTGGAATTGAGTATAGGGAAATCTGGAGGGACTTACGTGACTATGTATGAAACATATGAAATAATATGTGTTGCATTCAAAAACTTAGGAAGTTATGAGACTCTGTATAATAATAATTATTTTCATGGCTTTTATCTTTTGGTTTCATACGAAGTTTAGATTTTCGATAAAATAATGGAGATATAAAAGAGTCCCGCTATATAGTGAGTTACCCTGGATATACAATGACCAAAACTTAGGCGACACATTATTTTGCTGGTTTCTTTGTTGTGGACAAGTATATTCTTTGTAAACTTATACATAGTTCTTAACTGCTTTTCGCTAATTTTTATCTGCGCCAATAGCTGTTTCCTTTTTTTTTTTCGCCTTGTGTGGTTGGGATATACATTTCAATGAATGTACTTAAAATCTACTATACTAGTATGTCGAAGTCAAATTCGAAACTGTAAAAGATACAACGTCGTTTAAATCAAAGAAAAATGTTTTGTTTTAAATCGCACTTACCTAGATACAGAGTGAAAAAGGAAAATTTCCATTTTTGAAAAAAAAAAACACAATATTTTCGTCAAAAAAAATTAGGCCTACCATGTGGCGTTCGGCCGAAGTCAAGTTTTGGTTAGTTCTAAATTTTCAAAATCCTCTTCAAAAATATTTTTCAACCATACATTTACTTCTTTAGTTTTGGTTAGAAGATAAAATAACGTAAGCTCAAAAATTTTCGAACAATGTGACACGTCTGGGGTATTCTTTTCTTGAATTTTTTTGTAACAATTCCCTCCGTTGACATAACCAATGGACATATGGTTACTTCGTTAAGACGCCAAATTTGTTTTTGCTGGATAGCCAGTTCTGCATATTTTCAAACGTTCTCAGCTTCTGTAAATCTCAAATTGTGGGTAAACGGTATGGCAATATCAATGATTGTCCTGGTTATTAATCAGGAGGATATCTGGTCTGTTGTGAGCGATCGTTGTATCTGTTAGTACCGGACGATCCCAGTATTTTTGAAAATTGATTTTGGTTTATATTTGTAAAATGATTTCTACAAAAGTTCCGATTTCAGGCCCAGTTGCTGGTGTATGATTTTTGCCAGTTAATTGGGCCTTCCTAAATAAGCATTATCTGCTAGTGCGTTGATGTGTTCTATTTATTCTCCAGTATTGCTACATTTTCTACATTTACCCATGGTGTTGATTTTCAATATATGTTTTTCATAATTTCTAGTTCTAATTACCTTGTCTTGTATTGCGAGCATAAAGCATTCAGTTTCAGGATAAAGATAGCCCTTATCAAGCCACTGTAGTGATTATGTTTTGTCGATGAATGTGTCTTCGAGTGTTAGAGGGTATTTACCATGAAGTCCTATGTTGAGTGATTTGAAGTTTTTATCAGCATTTTTTATAGACTGAATGATACGGTCTGTGGATCCTAATAATTTCACACCAATTTTAGAGACCTGGTTTCTGCAAATTTTGATTATGTATTTAGAAGCCCCCTGCCACCTTCTTTTCTAGGAATATGTAGCCGTGATGTTGATGAGTTGGGATGTAAACATCTGAATTTTGTCAATATCTTGCCAGTTGTTCTATCTAAGCCTCCGAAGTGAGTATTGGATCATTTAACTATTCCAAAGGAATATGCGAGAATAGGTATCGCCCCACTATCAATTGCGGCAATGACGTTTTTGCAGGTTAGTTCGGTGTTCAACACTTTAGTCATCCTTTTTTTATATTTTTCAGTGAACTGCTGTTTAAGTTGGGAAAGGTTCTTCTTCTTCACCTGATGGTTCAAGTTTTCCTTTCTTGATTCCTATTGTTGCGCACTTATCCGATCCAAAATGACATCTTAATATCTTATCATCTAATATCTTATCTTATCATCTTAATATAAATGTTTTCACTGGAGCAATATTAGTATTATTATTATGACTATACTCACCGAAAAATTTTCCAACTCCTTTTCAGCGGAATATGAGTAACATCTCAAACAGCTCCAGGCTTACGTGTCCGTTGTCGTCGAGTTTCCTCCTATAAACTTTCGGACCATGCGTGTTGTTGCTACCCAACTTTTTGATGTTCGTCAGTAGATTTTGTGGAGTAACCCTAGTCATCTGCTAGCGTCTTCTAATCCGTTGTTCCTGGATAAGGTATTTACCAATTTTTTCAGCGTTCATTTGGATCAGATTATTCTTATTTGACACAGCTATATCAAGTAGCGTAGGGTTTTTAATCATTTTTGTGAAATACAACCTAGTCTGTAGCGGCCAACGTCGAGGTTGCCAGATAACATATTGGATTATCTCTACAATTTGACACCGAAATCTGCATTTATCGTCCACTACTAAAGGATCCCTGACGGTGTGTTTTAAATAATTTCTGGTTGGGACTATTTGGTCTTGGATAACCAGCATAAAACCTCAGATCTCATGGAAAATCTGTTCAGAATTCAGCTACTAGTTTCACGCTATACTATGACATCATCTTGGCTGATCCCTTTCAAATGTCAGTTGAAAATAATCAATATCAGAACTTGCCAATTTATCTTCTAAATTAACTTGACTAAATTATCCCCCCCCCTTTTGCTCATTTTAATCGTAGATCGAATCGACACAGGGTCACCCGCAAACATCAGCGTTCTATTATACTCTTGGCGCATTATTTATCATTCGATTTAAAGTAGTTTTTTTTGTATTAATAAATTTGAATATTTATCTGCTCGGCCGTATATATAGTGCCCCCTTCTCTTCTACGTCTCCTCGGGCGCGGGTCGCGCCTCATAAATAAAAAACGAAAGCGTCGCCGAGGTGGTCCGTTCCCCGATAATTCTCGCGATAATTTATAATTTTATCTCTCTCGTTATACGTCAGAACATAGCAATGTAAGAGCCTCGAAAAGCATCCTCAATTCTCTGATCTTCGCGAGGACTAAAGACACCTTCTACCAAGGAAGAGTCCCAAGAAGGGTATTAGCGACACCCCGTCCGAAATTCTGCACTAAATCTTGTATCGAAAACGATAACGCAGGCTTACAAACAAAAACACGTTTTTTGGTTTCAATTACAAAAATCAAATGCGACACACATTCTTCAGCTCATTGAGCTTGACGTAGAAATTTAATTTTTTGCATTATATTACGGTTTGATTCTTTGAAAAATCGTGTTAGTAGAGTGAATTTAAAAAAATTCAGAATTAAACATCTTTTCTGCTGGCTGCCTAGTACACATCTAATGTAATTTTGTGTTAAAATGCAAAGTAATATACGAGTATGTTAAAACGTTTTATGATACAGACAAATGACAATTTGCCATAGAAAATGAATCGGAGAAAAACAGAAATACCGTTGATCAATCAAAATTTTTCTAAGCACCTTGAAAGACAACAGATCACTTTTTATTGTTTGATATCTAAAATTTTACAATTACGGTTACATTCTTATCCACCATATTTAGCAAAGTAGTTATACAAAATAAAACAAAAAAAATTGCCCTGCGAACGAAACTCGAAATTTGTAAACCCAATATACACCCATATCGAGAATATTATATATATTGAGAAAAATCCGAATTACATCCAAAAACAAAAAAAACCGCTCTGTTGCTGTGTTGGTATGGTGTAGCGCCATGTTTGTCCTTTTGATCTTAAGCCGAAACATTCCCACAGTTTGGCCAGGAGCGACATAATATATAAAAAAAATGCCGATTTCAAATTGTCGTCCGGCATTTCCTGGTGATGATTTAGCCGAAAATGTAAGCAGGCCACCGACATCAAGGGCGGCGTTGCCGTTTTGCCCATTTTGCGTTAGTCCTAGTCGAATTGGTGATCTGCCCCCAAAACTGGAGAGTCTTTCGCTCCTCCGGATCGGCCTTAAAACTTTTTTTTAAATGGTTTTGCATAAAACCGAATGTAATAAGTCATCGTAAATAAATTGTAGCGGCAACAGCGCGTCCGTTACGCTTGGACCACCTCCGAGCTAACGAGGTGTCTTATTTTCGATCGGGCGGCACCTTTTCTTTGAGTTTTTTCTTTCTATCGTTTGAGGATATTGGATTTAGGATTTTTGATGGGCGTTACAGTCGAGATTTGACTCAGTTTTGGCTGTTTTAAATGGACGGGGAAGTTGTGAAAAAATGATCAAATTTTTATTAAATTTCAATAGGCAAATAATTTTTTGAACAACAGTGAATATTTTAATAAAGTTTCACTTCCGTGTTTCTGGCAAAGCTTCTTGGTGTTCTAATTCATAACCATATGGATTATAGATACACAGTCCGATCGTCAGTTAAAATAAATTCAGAAGATTAAAGAAAATGTTTTTTCGGCCTTTTTCTCGAACTCTTGCATTAGAATATGTGAAATTGGCGCTCTTTTTGAATCAAAAATCTTATACAGCGTGTCCGAAATATGATTTAAGTTTTTTTGTGAATATTTTTGAAGAGTTGCTACGTGCGTAGCAAATTTCAATTTTGTTTTCGGAGTCATTTGACAGGTATTTAACCACCATTATTCAAAGAGTGAAGAAATCCTATTCAACTCAATTCAATTAACAGTAAAAAAGTTTGTAAAAAGAAGTCAAAAAAACAAGAAGCGTAGCATGCATTCGACTCATATTTGAGCTGTAGAGGGAAGATTAAAGTCTTTTTTGAATTTTTTGAATTCTCTTGGTAATTTGTCTAAAAATGACACGAAAATGCCGTTCCTAAATGATGATGGCTTCGGAGATAGAATTAGAACACAAAATGAAGTTATTCATTTATTCGGAGAAACGTATCCTGATTTAAACACCCATATCACAAAGTAGCGTAAGCAAGAAAGAAGAAAGAAAAAAAAAAGATTAAATATTCGAAGGTAGCCAGTCTTCAGTGTCACAAATTCTAAGGCTGCAAAAATAAATATATATAAAATATAAATATAAAATAAAATGACGATTCTTCAGGAACCCCCAATAGAAGACTGCAGTTTTGCAAATGACAAATCTTCTTGTTTGCTATTGAATCTATTTCAAATCTCGCATGTATTCGACAATTCTCAAATCAGATATGCCCTTTTTTGGTTGTCAAAATATGCCCAGATCTAGATATTAGTGGCCACATCCACAAGTTGTTGAAGAAGTTTTGTTAGGCTCAACAGCTGAATTATTTTTTAGTGAGAAAGTTGATGGCGATCCCTTTAAATAAACACATACATCTCTTCCAATATTAATCTCCTTCGGAGCATCCTCAAAATCGTACGAAAGTTGGTTAAGATCAAAAAAACAAATTTGTAGGTCTTGGCGGTTTTTTTCCGCTACATTGATTATTCAGGACCAATAGAATAGATTTTTCCCTGGGCTATATAAATTTTCCTGTTGTTTTAATAGAAATTTTTCAAGAATCTCTCTCTTCAGTCCTAACCAGCATTAGGGCGTATAATGGTCAGCGTAGCATCATGGATGATTTTTCTCCATGTGCTTCTGTCTTTTGTCATCTTGATGACATCGTGCATTGGCTTGCTACAGCTAGTCGCGATCTGGTCTATCTATCGAGTCGGAGAGTGGCCAAATGACCTACGTCCCTCCACCTTGCCTTGAATTTATTTTAGTTGTTTTAGTCGGATTTTACTGGAAATCCTGTCGGTAATATTAGGTTGATTTATAATGGAGACGTGTATACGGCGTTCAGTCCACGGGAAACAGAGCATACGTCGATAACAACTCCATCTCGATAGCATCGATCTTCTTACTTCTTACTAGCCGGTTTTTGATGGCTCTTGAAATATGACGGTCTTTTCAGATCTTGGTCAGTCTCCCAATAGCTACGCTTCACTTCTTCTTCCGATGTGCCTGTATTGGTCAATCCCAGGCATACTTATGACTAATGAAGTCAAAGCGGTCAGTATGACATATATTTGGGTGGTCGTTATGTTGCTTACGAACTATCATGATTTTGGTTTTTTTGTATTTAGTTCCTGACGTAGCCGTTGCTTTCGTTTTCTATCCTATCTACTAAATTGATTAACTCTTCTTGACTGCCAGCGAGTATTGCTCTATCATCTACAAAGAGTAGATTTATTTTTTGGCCATTTATTCAAATGCCCCCTTCCCATGTTTCTAGCGACCTTCTCATGATGTATATGTTAAATAGTTGAGAAGACAGTATACACCCTTGTCTGACTCCACGTTCCCTAAAATTGAAGAATGCGAATGGACTTTGCTTTGCACAATTTTCGTGGAGAATCGGCGCATTTTTCTTCGTTCGCCTTTCGTTGGGTTCGTGACTGGCTGAAAAAACCGTAACCATAACGATCACCGTTGATATGAATAATGCAACGAGGCGTTCATTAAAGTACTTTAATTACACACGCTGGGTACTATAATGTAGCTGACATAATATCGTTTCATTGACAAACTGCACAATGGTCGCGGCCATTGTTATGCACATTCGGCTCTCCATTTTATTATTGCATATGGAATTCGCTATTTAAGGAATGTCAATCGATTCCGACGGCAGATGGCGTGAGGAATACTAAGTATTCACTTAGAATGTGGAAGGGCCGCGGAGATACGTAGACATCAAGTATCTGTTGTGAAGCAACGTTGCCATTAGTTTTGGATCGATCTGGCAACGCTACATTCTCCGAAATATAGTTTATCGCGTGTTATGGTAGTGGATGAAAATTGAAAAGGTTTCTTGGGCTGGCGCTCTGGAACTCCTGGTGGGACACTTTTTTTTTACTTTTAATTCAAGGTCCATGGTGCTTAACATTTTACCTGGAGTTATATCATTAAAACAAAGAAGAAAAACATTCTCAACTTTATCAAAAATAAAAGAACTGAGAGTTAAAAATGCAAATTCTAATAGTATATTATGCAACAAGTGCGGTAAACGGCATTTGACTCACGAGTTTATTTGACACGAGCGGAGCGAGTGTTTAACAAACGAGTGAGTTAAAAAGTTCACCGAACGTGTTGCATACTATACTTTTTCTACGACCGTTAGTTTTTGCGTACATTTTCGCAAAACACGAATACATTCACTGACATGACTGTGAGAATTGACAAACGTCAAAATTTAAAGCGTGAAAACATCCGATTGCTGCCAAACCCGTGCGGTAAAATCCCGAAACTGTCCGAAGTGGCTCGGATTGGTGGGAAACGAAACTGAAGTGGTAAAGCGACGCTTCCCGCACGTTAGGTCGGTGTGTAATTACGTATTTTACAGATGGTAGTAGAAATATTTTTTTGTAAAAAAAATTATGTAGATTTTGTGAATCCTCTAGCCCACTAAATCGTTGCTTTGTTTTTTTTTATTAATTAGGTTTTTTTTATTAACACACTTAAATACACCGTGAAATTGTATACACGTAAAGTCTTACACAGAACAAAAGTGCTACATATAACCATTATATAACAGTCCCTATAATAATAGTTTCTAATGGAGTTGTTCAAGAATGACGTAAAATATTTAATTAGCAAAAATCTATTCGCATAACTTACGTCAATCAACTAATGCTCGTTTATTATTAATTTTTTAACATTACAGTAAAATTTAATCATGTCATATAAGAGCGATATACGACAAAGCTCACACAGCTCAAATAAAATGGAGATAGTAAATTAAAAAAGCTTTTAAATTGAGGATTACAATCGTACGGCTTTGCAAATTTGGACTCCCAAATTTTGTAGCTGCTTTAAAATAAGCCCTCTACACCCAAATCTACACAATCTACACGTAATTTTGCGCTTCATAAACAAAATAGAACAAATTTTTATAACACTGTGTTTCCACAATTCTGGTCTTTGAATTTAACGGTTGCACCGAAGTTAGTTCCAATCAATGTTTGTCTTGAGCCTCAAATTTTTTTAAAAAAGAAAGACTTTATTTCCACGTAAGTGGTCACCATCATTCACTTTAACGTCAATTTGGCAGTTCGTCTTTCCGGTATGTCACGTGTCTGGTATCTCATTATGTTGTAGTAGGATGTACTTTCTTCGACCAATTACTTTCTTTTGGATATTTATGCAGGTTCTTTTTTAAGCAGCAGGCGCCATTTAATTACTTTGGACGTTGTTGTGTAGTGGCCCAGGTCGCAAGGAAAGTCAACGTATTAAAATACTATATTCAAACACTACTGTACAACAGTTACTACTATGCCGCGTTGTCAGTTTACTGATAAATATTACAAATAATTAGATATTCAACAATTATGGATTATGATACATTTTTTTATAGTGTTATTATTATGATATTAACCCTCTAGAAACTCGAAATAAATTAAATCTAATTGGAGAATTAAAAGCAGAAATGGTGTTGGCCCGTTATACTGGAATTTTGCCCACTGAGGTTAAGTACGACATAACGCAAATATGTTGCCATATTTCGAATTTCTTTGCAAAGTAACCGAAACTAATTTTGCGAGGGCGTCTACAAGAAAGGCCAATGTAGCCACAAGCTCCGCAATTTCGTTTGTTGCCATATTTTTAAAACGAAAATTGCACGGGGAGGTCAAAAAATAGGTTTTTGGCCTAAATATATAAACTCTTGTCGACTTTGATAAAACCTGGTAAATTTGTTTTTTTTTTCCTAGTTAAAAACAAGAAGTTAATAACATTGTTTACTTTTTACTTTTTATTACTCTTTCGTCGTGAGAAATATAGTATAATGGAAACTAAGGATGATCTCAGCTTTGTACGCTGCTCAAAGAAGTTGGTATAGATAATTGAATATTTTGGTGATATAAGCGCTGACGTTCAAGTCTATTTGCAGTGAATATTTTCTAATAAACACTGGATTGGCTGCATGTTGTTTAAAGAAACAAAAAAGGTAGCAACAACGATTAACATTAATAATAAAACATTGCAGATTGTGTTTGCAATAGAATATTTAGGTCTGAATATAGTTGAGAACTTAAATTAACTTAGTTTAATAGTGGTTGATATTTTATAATGACTTTAGTGACTTCTACATTGTACAGGGTGGGCACTTTATTGGGGGCCTGTACCTTTTCGCAGGAACTACTTATTTGCATTTCGTGCAGTTTGGATAGAAATTGAGATTATATATTTTTTTATGCAAAAATATGTTCTTAATAAATATGGTCTTCCACCTCTGCCAGTAATGCCTACTTGATCAAATTTTAAACACGTTTTTAGAAAACTTTCTTTTAACGATCTGCGATCACTAGGTATTTTAAAATTGTACAGGGTGTCTTAAAGGACATTTTTAAAAAAATTCAACTTGCAGTATTAATTTTTTTTTAAATGACACGTCCATGTTTTTGATATTTTTTCTTAAAGCTGGTGAAGATACCTATAATTTGGTACGTATCACACACCCAAATCTAATAGTTTTCTAAGTTTTTAGCAATAAACTCGGCGAAAAATACTGGCACTTAATTATTTTAAAGAATTTAATTTAATTAATAAAGTTTTCATTAACAGTAGAAAACCCACATTTTTTAAAATGGCATAATATTATTATTATGAAACTTACTTTTTACCCCAGTAAGTTGTTGTAACCAAGTAAATGTTTATAATATATAGTGTTTTAAGGGTTTTGAGAGTCAGCGTTTAACAGATGTGATTTTAATCAAGCAATATTATTAATACTTAAGTTAAAAATATATATAAAACATAAATAATTTTAAAATTTCATTTAAACAATTAAACTTTTGCATTCACTTTTTTTTTTCTAAAATCAGTAGTTCCTGAGATAAGGTGCAGGCCCCTAATCGAGTGTCCACCCAGTACGTATTTTTGTTAATCTCGTGGCTATAGCTACTATGCGCTGATTTTAGAGTTTTTCATTAATAAGTTTGTAGCAAATTATACTAAGTTTATGCATTACCAATTTTGAAAAAATCATTTCATTAAATATATTTTTGAAAACCCGCTAACGCATAGTTCATCCATTCCCCCTTCATTTTAAGTGATGAATTCATGGACTTTCTTTCGATCCCCCCTGTACCTATATACGCGGCCGTGGTTCGGCATTCCTCGCGGGGCCGATAACGATCGCCCTTCTAGATTAAATTCCCAAATTATTTTTAATTTGCCTCCGACATTCCGAGGGCCCGGGGAATCCATTATACCGCGCGAACCCCCCCGACAGCCAATAATAATAAATTGTTCAATCTGGGCGCTCGATTTTTTTATTTATGATTTTTTTCGTTTTTTTTTTTTTTTTTTTTTTTTGGGCAGTCCCCGCGAATGTCAGCAGTTTGGAACGGGGAGTAATGTTTTTTCCGCCGCGTAAAATTTTGTTAGAGCGCCCCACATCCGCGGTACAAAGTAGATATTTGCTAACGAGGCGCCCGGCGTATATCAAAAGGGCCACCGGGGGCGGTTAAACGCCTCTAAACTCGTCAAAATTTGACACGTTGATCATCGCTTTTTCGTACCGGCGACGAGGACCTAATTACTCTCCCACAACACCGGCAGGTTGGCCTGGCGTTGTTGCCAACTTTCTTCCGTGTTGTCTAGAACCCGCATTCCTAGAAAAATAATATAATATAAGAGAAAATATCATGTAAATTTATGGTTTTATAGTGATATATACTAACCAAAACATAATTATTAATTGAAGGGATTTTGCATTAGACGTATTTTTTTATGTTCCCCTTCTTTTTGATTATTTTTGGTTAGGGCACACTATAAAACGGGAGAACATCGACATAATGGCTCCAAAAAAACGGAAGATATTATCCATCCTACTTCGCATTGTCTCAAAATATAATCTAGTGCTAACGTAGGAGATAATATAGAGCATACATTTTTCTGGGATTGCGTCGTACCAAAGGAGCATCCTGGAAAATATATATAGGAAGTTGCAGTCAAAATAAAGCATCCATTGCCTGAAATTTTCAATAAAAAATTCTTTTGAATTAATCAACAAAATTAAAGATATCAAAATCCCTTCTAACTCAACACTATTATCTTTTGACGCACAAAACTTATTTCCCAGTGTTCCACCTATGGATGTGCTAGATTTAGTAGATTTCACCCTAAGTCGGAAACAGGTTAACCCATTGGTGAAACAAGATGTATTAGATTGCTTAGTAGTATCTTTAGACCAAAATTATTTTGAATTGAATGGACATATATTCATCTCTAAGGAAGGTTCGATTATGGGAAACCCACTTAGTCCGTTGTTAGCCGAGATTTTTATCCTTTAAGAAAAAGTTTTCTATGGTGGTATAGATACGTGGATGATGTCTTTGCTTGCTTTGTTGGGACGGACAGACAATTGAATTCTTTTTTAAATTACATTAACTCATTACGTAATCGTATAAAATTCACCATCGAGATTGAATAGGATAATTTTATTATTAATTTTTTAGACTTAACTATTACGAAAACGCAAAACAAATTAGATTTTTCCATTTATCATAAACCTTTACACACGGACACAGTCATATGTAACAGCTCAAATCAACATTATACACACAAAATGGCTGCATTTCACTCACAGAAAATTTCAACAAAGAACTTAATATCATTAAACAAATTGCACTGAACAACGGCTACATATAGAGAAAATTATAAATAAAAAACAAATACAGACAACAGTAAACTCTATTTATCCGAAACCTAATACAGAACACGAACAATTTAAAACAATTACATATGTGGTTTAAAAATAGCTTTCAGAACTGACAACACAATAGGAAAATTTTTAAAAAATAATAAAACGAAATGTCCAAAATCTCAAAAATCAGGTGTCTACAGGTTGAAATGGGGATTTTGTCCTACAATTTATATTGGACAACCAGGTAGATCCTTCAAAAAACGCATTAACAAACATAAAAGAGCGTTTAAAAACAATAGTCTAGATCCTAATTATGCTACACACTTAAACACAGAAAAACACATTTTTGACGACAATTTTGATATTTTACATACAGCCACAAAAAGTAGAAAATTAAATTTATTGGAAGTTATGGATATTTACAAAATGCTTAATTTCGAATCAAGAATACGCCTACATTCACTTTGTTTATGAATTGTGTAATGGAAACGGACCAGCGGCAGTTGATGAATATCGTCGACTATTTCGCACTCATAGAGTGTCTTGTAGAACTGTTTTTAGCAATATCATCGATGTTTGAGAATTTCCTACAGCTACTTCTGAACATCCCGTTCAACAAGAACTTGATCAAGAAGAGGCAATACTTAATACGATTAATGCTCAACCTTCTACTAGTGTTCTAAGAATAGAAAATAAAGTTAACGTAGGCCGGATGAGAGTATGGAGAACTTTTACACAATTTCGGTTTCTACCCGTACCACATCTTACCTGTAATGTACCTTAATTGAAAATGATCTTCTAATATTACCGGGTGATCTTCCTCTTAATATAAGACAACGAATGTGGATTCAGCACGACGGCGCACCTCCTCAGTTTGGTCGTCAAGACTGAAAAACTGAAAACCTTAGTTTATCCAGAAAGTATTGAAAACAACTGCTACCCAGAATTATGGATGCGGCGGAAACTATTCGCGCTGATCCTTGAAATTGTTAGCAGAGCTATCACTTCGATTCTAAGAAGAGCTACACTATTTATACAGCAATTGGGTGAATATTTTGAACAATTAATTCAAAAAAATTAAATATAAATAAATAAAAAATAGTGAAAGCAGTAGTAGTAAATGGGAAGATATTATATAGCTATAGATGCCACATAGAGTCTTATTGTTTAAGTAAAAAGTGCCAATGAATCAAAATATATATTTCATTTTGACCAAAGCGTTTTCTTTTAGTTTAACAAAAGTTTTTTCTCTGAGTGTACAAATTGTTTATTTTGTGTTTTGATCTCAAAATTATTTGATTTTGCTCTCATTAATTATTCTTATTTCTGCAGTTTCGTTATATCGTTCTCCAAGCTTGAAAAGTTCTTGATGTTTCTAGAGATAGATCTGACAAGTGTCATAAAAAATAGAATAAATTTAAATAAATTCATAATTAATTATAACTATAATAACATAAATATAAATAAAAATTGTGAATGTGACTTATAGGGTTTCCGTTCTGAATTTTTCCGTGGCAGCGGCCGGACGAGGAGGAGGCGGCAACGCCGGGCCGGTAGATAACGAGACGTCATTATTTATTTAACGACCGGGGGCTGGGGGGCCATTTTTTCGGGAGACCCCGCGCGTACTCGCCCCCTATAATCAATGCGGGTTGCCGAATCGAGATTATTTATCTTCGACAATGGTTTTGGCACACGGTTGTTTGTTCTGCGCCGGCACAGACCTCCGCCGCGCCGGACCCGCGGCATTTCGTTGATTGTTTTCGGTGTTTCGGCAAAAAAGGCTAATTAGAATGGTGGACGATCGGAAAAAAAGAAACAGTGACGATTGGGGGAGTCGAAAACGTCCAAACTGCAGAAACAATGTAGAGTCGCGAGAGCGCAACTAAAGCTGCGATGGTTAAAGTCTATTTCATAAAGGTGTAGAACAAATAATTAGAGAAGAAATAAAGCAATGAGAAATTGAAGACTCATGTGAAGGATTAAATACATTCAATATTAGCGGGAATCGAAATTGCAGTGTTATGAGTATCTTCAATGATACTACATTCCATAGAACAGCGTACAACATCGAAACGCTTCGAAGAGATTAAAGACAATGAGGAGCGACGGAAAGCTTGTTATTGAGTATTGAGCAGAATTGACTACACTAAGCGTGGAGTAATAGTGGTATGGTCTCTTCATAGATATAAGAAAATGACCAATTGCTTTTGAATGGTGGTCATTAACATACAATGCAACAAGATTATTACTTAAAGTTTCGGAATTTAAATTCAGGTAAAATTGTGGTCCGTAATAGAAAATAATTTTATACCTACCTGTGTTTAATATTCTTTGGTTTGGTATACTACTTAGTTTAAGTTTATTAGTAATCATTCTTATTTCGTGTGTAATACAGTGTGTGTTGAATCGTGTGCGAATTATGCAAAATATGTGCGAGTCTAGTGTATCTCAGGAGATGCTCCCGCCCAAATGTAGAAAACACTATTCTATTGAGACTAAGGAAGTTATAAACAATATTTATTTGACTCTCATTGAACGTGGTGCCAGCAAGCAAGCATCTCTAGAAGAAACGGCCACATTGGCGAAAATTCCAACATCAACTGTATGGACATCCCATTTCAGCGAAGAAAAAAAGAAGCGATGCTGACATTTTTTCCAGTGTAGATGAAAGTGATCAAGATATAATACGGCGCAAAATTTACCAGTTATACGAGGAACAAAGCGTGCCTACATTAGATATCATACTTAGGAGGCCTGAAAAAGATGAAACTGGTGTTAAATGTGGCAGAACTACCTTATGGAAGTGTATTCAACACACGGGTTTTAGATTTAAAAAAAAAATGATAAAAGGCAAGTTTGAATGGAATCTTTTGGAATTCGGAAATGGCGACTGAAATATCTAGAAAAAAATAGGATTTACAGAGAACAACAAACGCCAATTATTTGCTTGGATGAAACCTGGTTCGACACTTATGATACCCCGGAAAAGGGTTGGGTTGACTCAACTGATAAGTGTAAAACAAACACGCCATCAAAACGACGTAAAAGAATAACTATTTTGCATGCTGGCTTTAAAGATGGTTGGTTTCCAAATGGACTTTCTCTGTCTGCGAAAAATATTAAAGATTCTTCTCTGGATTACCATGCAGACACCACCGCTGATTTATTTGAAAGTTGGTTTAAAAACAAACTAGTTCCAAACATTTCTCCTAATAGCGTCATTGTAATGGACAATGCAAGTTATCACAGTAGACAGTTGACTAAAATCCCTTCCTCATGTGACACAAAAGCAATAATCCAAAACTAAATGAATAATAACAACATTTATTTTCGCGAAGATTATACCAAAAAGCAATTAATTCAGGTTCTACAAAGCTTGAACCTACAAAAGGAATACGTCTGTGATAATTATGCAAAAAATTTAGGGCATACAGTTTTAAGGCTTCCACCTTACTACTGTATATTTAATTTCATTGAACATGTTTTGCACCAACTCAAATCTGCCATTTTCTGTTAAACATGTAGAAAAAGCAGAACAATCGTATATCCATATTGCAAATAATAATTAGAACAGGCGATGATAGCGATAGTGATACTGACATATTATGTGAATAATTTTAAGTAACTTAAATAGGTAATAAAAATAATTTGTAATTTCATTTTCGATTTAAACAAAAATACATACATACATAAATAAATAAATATTGTTTAGTATCTTTCCCAACAAAACCACAAATAATTAAATTCTAAGCAAAATACGGACCTGTTCGGCCATATTACATTCCTACAGCTGCCGGGGTCTTTCCTTAACTCGTATCACTTCTCGCTAGTCACTTCCTTATATCTATGAACAGACTTTATCTAGGATTGCAAGATCGTGATAGGAGAGATCGCAGCAAGAACCAAGAATTAAAATGGTGAAAGGTGCCGAGGGAAGGAAAATGACTCCTCACTCTCATAGAGATAAGGAGCTGCAACTCCAATGAGGAATATAGGGCAATAATTATGTCGTTTCTAATTCCATTGATGGGTTGTTTAGCAAATACTCAAACTAAGCCAAAATAAAAGCGAAATAAGCGAAATTCTGTTAAAAATGAAATTCCGTCCTGTCAATTTACTTGGAGGTCGCTCGGAAAGCTTCGTCATGGACAAACGCGTCAGCAAACCCGGGCCGTAAATCTGGGGCCGCTTCCCACACTCATATTCCATATTCGCCACATCCCATTGTTAAACACGAACTTTCACTTGCAACAATTACATAAAATATGCCATATTATAGTAAACTACATCTACCACGCTGTTGCCACCTACGAAGGCTACGGCAGCGTTGCCATATCAGTCCAATTCAATCAATAATGATATGATAAAGTTTAGTCCTCGAAGTATGTTCGAAGCGTTTTAAGTTTGGGTGCTAAATTTTCCGGGAAAAACACTTTTTTTTTAAATTACTTTCTACCAGTCGGGTTCGTCCGTGATACAATCGCATGTTTTTGAAGACAATAATAGTACGAAACTCATTTTTTTCGGATGAGTATTTTGCTAATCAAATTTATTAAAATAATTAAATTAGGTATCGTCATAAAGTAAATTTTCTCGCCATCTGCTGACTCGGGTGTTTAAAGAAAAATTAGTCTTATATTCAATGCGGCATAATCAACATGGCCGCTGATTAGATCTCGTAAAATGTTCTCGGAAAACGAGTTAAGGCTCTGGAAATCGCCGTTTTACCGTTGGATCTTAAGGACACCGTATGTTGCTAGGGTAACTGTAGAAGTTATGCACAACATTTTGCACCCATAATTCTTCTTCTTGTCGTTCCTTCTCCTAACCGAGGTTGGATATTATCATATGGCTCTCCTAATCTTGTTAACAGCTGTTAATAGTTGGTAAGTTTTTGAGCCCAGAGGTTTTTTCTCTCCATTGACCCTTTCCGCCTTTGATCTTTCCTTCCATAATGTTCTGTAGCATCGTATATTTAGGTATTCCAATTTTCTTCTTTTTAGATAGTTAATTATTTCCTGCTGTTTCTGGGTTCCCTTTAGCAGTCCCATATTGGAAACCCTGTCAGTCCATGAGAGATTTTCGATATTCGCCGATAACACCATCTTTCAAAAGCTCCGATCTTGTCCATGCCTGCCTTTTTTGAGTCTTTATGCTGCCGACCCGTAAAGTAATGTTGAAAAAAAGTAGGATGGAATCATTCTTATTCCTAATCCGAAATTTATATCTCTGCTGCAAAGAAACTTTTTGATCGTTATAAATGCACTTCTGGCAACCTCTATGCGACTTTTGATTTCATGAGTCTGCTCCATTGTTTCGCGTAGCCATGTTCCTAAGTATTTGTATTTTTTTACTCTGTCTATTGTTGTGTTGTCTATAGTTAGAATTCCGTTAACATTTACTTTCTTTGTAATCATCATATATTTAGTTTTCTTAAGGCCCGAAATATCCGATGCTGCAAAACATCTTGGAGGGCTAAATCGAAATCGCGGTTTAGAAAGAAAATGACAAATTACTTTTTACAAAGCTTCTGGAATCCTAGTGCGTCGGTTTTTGCTGAGTCGAAATTGCTGACGTTGGGTTCTTTAGAGCTTGACTGAAACTAGCGTCAGCAATTTGGACTCAGCAAAAACCGACGCAGGAGGAATTCAGAAGCTTTGTAAAAAGTATTACAGTAGCCTGTGGAACTTTCTTTGAAAAATTAAAATAGCAAATTTTACGGTAGTGGGGCCACCATATTATCTAATAGCCATATGGTGCCCAAGTCAATACTCCATCTTTTCTCAGCATTATGTTTTTTTTATTTACGTTTTTATCTGACTTATTATTAAATGAAATACGGAATTTGATGTCAAACGTAACAAGTACAGTTCCTTATGGAAAAAAAATCATAAACATTAAACATATAGTAAATCACTACTAGATGTATCTAGAGATATAGAAGTCACGCCTATGCCGATACTACAGGGAAGATATAAAATCTCGTTTTTAAGCAATGATCTTGCTGCTTTCAACAACCAACATAGCGAAATATGCCTAAATCTCATGAAATCCTCTGGGAAAACGAGTGAAGTGCAGTGGGGGAAATGTCAGGTCATGCGTAGAAGATCATTACCTTCTCTGTGAAAATATCAATGCCGCCTACTACAATTTTTACCATTTGAACCAGGCGTTCAAAATGTGCTTGATCGATAATATTACATGCTTTCCTGGTAGATCGTGGTTGATGGTCTCTAAGCTCTATACGCAATTGATCCCGTATTTGTTCTGTTGGGTTTAGGTCTGGACTGCGTGGAGGCCCGTCCAAGATATGCCATTGTAAAACTCGTCTTGTAATCTGGCAAACTTATCCGTTTGATATTAATTTCCGTATTTCATTTCAAGATATCTACTTTATTTCTTGAGTAAAATCCAAAAATGAAATGATATACAGGGGGTACCATATAAATTAAACCAGATGTTTATGTGGAAGCGGCATACCTGAAAATATTTTGGAGCGATAGAGCATCTCCTCTTTTCTAGGTCATTAAATGTGAACCACCCGGTATACATTAACTTTGAAGTTGACCCAAATTTTAGTGGTGCGTGAATTGTGATGTCAAGTTTATAAAAAACGATTTATTCCTGAAAATTAAAATCACAGATGTTTTTGGTTGTTTTTCTTGGTTTTATTTTGACTTGGAACCCCCTTCCCATTTAACAAAATAACGGTTATGTCCACGCCATCAGATGTAATCTGCGCGGTTTGGCAACGCCGCAGGCCGCCGCGCAATGAATGAAATCACGAGACAACAAAAGAGCGTCGCGACACCAACGCGACCGGATGCTGACCGAACGCGCTCTCAATGAACGGCTTCCGTTGTTTTTCGTGGTCTTCGTCATTGAGGAGCCGCGGTTGGAAAAAAAAGCGCGGGCGACGCGATTTTCAACGTGCGTGGCGACGAGCGTCTCGTCGGAATTTTAATTACGGGGGCGGGCGAGTTCGTTTGGTAGTCGCCTCGCGGTGTCGTAAATCGGAACCCTGCCGCATGAATAATAGATTTTCGACGGGTACCGGGAACGCACCGAAAGCGACATTTTTATGACATGGTCTGGTATTTCGGCGGACATCGGCGACATACTAATTCCAACCCCGGCTTACGTACCTAGAAGCATTTTTAAATTCGTGAATAGTCTTCATTTATTTATTTTTTTTTGTGAAATCACATTACATGGACATCGATCATTGGAACAAAGATTAAAAAAGAAAAATGTGCGCAATATCTTTGAAATAATTAAAACTACGTCACTGTTTTCAGTTCGAACCCGATTTTTCTAGATTTAACTTGTAAAAACTAGGATCAACCAATATTCTTAGTTAACTCTAGTTTTCACAGAATATATTTAAGTTAAAACTAGTTTTTTAAATTTAAATTTACTTTACACTTACTTCGAATTTTCACATCGTAGTTTGTATTTTCACTTTACTTTCTAAATGTATTTTGTAAATATGCGCTCGTATTTGTATGCTTAAAATTCTGTATACATATTGTAAGGTGTGAGTAAAAAAATAATTTAAAATAATCCTTGGTAGACGTTCTTAAAAGTGACGTCATCGAATCTCAAGCGACAAATATTGTTTTCCTCCATCCTATTATTATAAAATATCGTTAGTTTGCTTAATAAAACATGTGTCAGGATATGCCTCCCTCACATGTGGAAAAGGGTCTCCAAAAATCGTTTTTAATAATAATCATATATTTTTATTGTTACTATATCAAATAAACGCAATTATGGTCAACAATAGGTCTTGGAAGGGCGGCCATCTGCAAGGTCCAGATACTGTTTTGTCCTCAATTTATACAATAAATTTAGCTTCAATAAGATTGAAGAAAATAGGTACTAATGTATAACAACTTATATTTCTATCTAATTTTATTTTGCTATTTGGATATCTAAAGTTTGAATATATCTAAATAAAATGTAGGTCATACATATCATTGATTGGGAAATAATAGTTACTGGCTAATAAAATTTTAATGTTTTATAGGAGAACGTCACGTATTTTGAACCAAACTTTTTTCTGCGAATATTTTTAATTCTTTTTCACCAAAATGATATTTTTTAATTTTCCCAAGAAACTTCCTCAATACTATTCACAAAACTTCCAACTCGCCAAAACTTCGGGATTCTTCCTGCGTTGATTGTTGATGAATGAATTTCATTAGTAACTTTCTTGGTCCAAGCAAACTTGTTCGCGTCTAAATTTTATTTTTATATCTTAAACCGTTTCAGAAATACTTAATAATAATAATAATAATGTTTCCAATTTAGTATTTGTACTGAACGGCTTGTTCCGTGACGTGCTACAAATTGTTACAAAGATGGCGATTAAAATTCCGTAAACATTTGCTCGAACGGCCGATAAGAACTGTAACGATGCAGATTCGGGCGGCGTTTTTGCCATATTTACCTGAAAATCACGTAACAGCGTTTATTCGTTTCGTGTTCGGAATATCGTGGCCATTACCGTTTATGACACACACAATATGTATAGTAACGGATTGATGGCGAGTCGCAGTTTGTATGGATATTTTAATTTTTTACGCAAAAACGGTGCTTTGCCCCAATAATTGAGAAATCTCTTTCCATTACTCTGTTATGTGTGCTGACTAGATATACATATGTTAATTTTTAATTTACATAGAATAACCAAGTAATTATAATAAAGCTTTCAGGCATTTTATCTTTATGCATTACCGATTATGGGTAAATTTGATAGAACATAGTCATGATGTACTAGCTGGTGGTAAATTTGAAATGTAGTTAATTTGTTTAATATTACTTCGCCTTTTCGTTTCATATATTCTATACTATATTAAGTTACATCCTCGGCTGCACTTGTTGTCAGTCTGCCTATAAAAAATGAGAAAAAGCTAACCAAAAAAAATTATTTTTTTATGATTCAAACGGGTTTATCCTACCCGAAAATGAAATAAGATGACAGGTTTCGTTAGCTTTGCTTAGTATTTACTTGTTCCATTCAAATGGACGAATCGGTTCTAACATATCTATTATCCATCATTAAGTTTTCTTAAATTAGTTCTAGTTTTGCTTTTTTTTTTTCATTTTATGCATTACTTTGAATCCACTTGCGATTCTTATTTCACATGTTTAAAATTATAAGAAATTAATAATAAGACATTAATAATAATGTTTATTTGCTAAAAATAAATTAAATTCTTACACATTAATTACATAAGTTCAAATTATATCCGCAAAATGTCGTTACAGGCAAATTAAATTTGATAAAAATTCGACATAGCAAATACCCACAATGATAGATGAAAAAGGTGTCCACAAAATGAAACCATTCAGATTCTTCTGACAAATCATTTTTGGATAAAACAAGAAATCGACTAAGAATCCAACAACCTAATGAAAACCACATCTCGATATCTTTTTCCTAACCTAAAATATTATTTCAAGACGCTCAAAAAAGTGGAATTTTGGCAAAAATTTTCACTTTACGGGTTGTTAATACCTAGTTATCTAAAATTAACTTTATTTTAATTAATTTATTAATTTACTTATTTAAGAAAATATTCAAAAACCCCCACCATTTTCCTTGCAGAGATAGAGCAAACAATTAAGCACAAAAGGATTTCAATTTTTTTTTGACTTCCACAGGCAACTGTAATACTTTTTACAAAACTAAAAAAGTAATACTAAAAGTAATGAAATAGAAAGTAACATGCAGTTGCCTTTTTTGGACGTTCTCGTTATCAAAAACAGTGAAAATCATATAGGTTTTGAGATTTATAGGAAAGACACTAGTACCTTAAGATACATAACCAATGATTCTAACCATGCTTTTCAATATAAAATGGCAAGTTTCAATTCTCTAGTCCATAGACTTGTCACATTTCCTTTAAATCAAGAAAGGTTTGAGGTGGAAAGAAGCCTTATAAAAAAGGTGGCTATGAAGATAGTTTTATCGATAAGTTAATTAGGAAATTTAGATTTAAAAACAAACTTCAAAAATCAACTTTAAGCTGATAAGGAAAATTTAAAAGTAGTCTCAATTCCTCCCTCTCCCCAATATACAAGTGGACTTGATAGACTCTTCAGGGCCGCAGGTCTTCGAAGTGTCTATCAGTCCGGATCAAAATTAAAAAATCTCTTGGGTAATCCCAAGGATAAACTAGATACCTTTGAAAAGTCGGGAATTTATGAAATATGTTGTAACGATTGTGACAAGTCATATGTAGGGCAAACCAAAAGACCAATTAATGTTAGATTTAAGGAACATTTAGCTCATTTAAAATTCGCTAGATTAGAAAAATCAAGTGTAGCCGAACATATGTTCAACAATAATCATAAGGTAGATGTTAGTAATTTAAAATTAGTTAAACATGTAAATAATAGTAGAA
The DNA here is from genome assembly GCF_029955315.1 of Cylas formicarius. Classification (NCBI taxonomy): domain Eukaryota; kingdom Metazoa; phylum Arthropoda; class Insecta; order Coleoptera; family Brentidae; genus Cylas; species Cylas formicarius. Next base: position 24,620,606 of record NW_026844326.1, on the reverse strand, counting down.
AATTAGATGCCTGCGAAAGCTTAGAAATTGTTAAGAGAGGAAATAAGGCACTGAACAAGGACAGAGGTCCAATCCCATTTGGCCCATTATACGCGCTGATTGGTTGCGTGAACAGTGCGTAATTCGCCCTCCCACTTCCCGATGTGTATATATATAGAGAACATTTGTTCTATTAAGTTTAGTTTTAATCTTCTCCTTGGTTGTTGTGTATAAGTTTTACCATTGAAATAGAAACTAATAACAACCTCCCACTCTTAGACATTCTTATCAATAGAAAATTAGACCTAACATTGGGCCCTTGTGTTTACAGAAAACCTACGCACACAGATCTTAATGTATTGTCACATCACCATCCGGCCAACAAATCATCGGTTATCAACTCTCTTGTTTAAAAACTGTAAAACTATCTCAGCGCCGAGTAACTGAACCCAGCATTAAAACACCTTACCTCTGCTCTTCCATCTAATAATTTCCATATTAAAGATATTAAGGGTTCCATCACAAAATACACTTCACCACAATCTGATGAAGCAATGAAGCCGAAAGCAATCCCACACTTGCCACTGTTGTCCTTCCTTACATTCAAAACATCACAGACCACACATCAAAAGTTCTTAAGAAATATAACGTCAAAACCAGATTTACCACTTGTCAAAAAAACTCTCAACATCTTCGGTCCGTCAAAGATAAAATTCCATTTGAGATGCCATCGACAAAGAATATATTGGAGAGACCTGACGAAAAATATCAATTAGGTTCGAAGAACATGGAAGAGCCTTAAGACTAACACAAATGAACTCATCAGCAGTTTCCGAACGATAAAACTAAAATTCTCGCATGTAATCAATTCTTCTATCAACGAAAAATCCAAGTCTATGGAAATCTTTAAACAATCTGAACAGCGATTCAGGTCTTTACCTGTCACCAATATGGGAATCAGTCATCCGAGACGGTGTTTATGCACCTCATTTAGCTCCGCCCCCCTCAAACAATACATAAGCAGTAAAATGCGAGCCAGTTTCAGTCAGGCCGTGAAGAAGCCAACAGAATGATTGGCGAAACGTTAGCAAGTTCGACTCAGCAAAATCGACGCGGAAGGAATCCAGTAGTTGAATTTGAATTTTTCTCAGCTTTAAGGTACTATAGTCACTGTAAATATGATTAATATTAGAAATTTTTGTAGAAACAGAGTTTAAAAATTGTAGACAACAATTACACATCCTTGTGATTATTTTAGAAATTTCCAAAATAATTTCCAGCATTTTCTCTTCGCCCATTTACTTTACTATTTAATTAAATTTTACTGGGACACCTGGTATATTGCATATTAGCTATGGGGCTTTCCTGGTAAAAAAAGAAAAAGTGTGTGATTATTCAATATGGAATTTGGAAATAAATAGTCATTTTTGTGTTAAAACTACTAATGTTTTATGACTCCCTTATAATTCCGGGGTCAGTATACTGCATTCTATAGTCAAGATCCTCGTCACCGAGGACAAAATATTATTCACTCGTCGCCGTTGTTTTTATTTTTTTGGTGCACGCGTTCTACCTAGGTATATGCCCTCGGAGACGTGGAGGAGTATATACGTTTGGTATACCGGGATCGGAGCGCCACACCCATGGACTTATAAGTCATCGCAGAGAATACCGCGCCGACTGAAAAATGGGAGAAGTAATATTGTAATAAATATGCGCAGACAACAAACGAATACACATTTTTTTTTCTCGGTCTCGGCCGACGACGCCTTCGGGACCCGCGAGGGTGAGGGGCGGGGGGTTCGCGATTTCGAATGAAAGGCCATCATCACTGTCGGAACCTTTAATTATCGGATAAATGACGCGAGTGAGGGTGAACTTAAATTTGATTTGATTAGCCCTCGACAGGTGGAATCTGTGAATTCACTTCAAAATGAAATTCTCCTATTCTTAGAAATCTTTTTTTTTAATTTCAACATTTGCAGTATCTTTTGAGCAATAATTTTTGGTACAGAAAAAAAATTACGAAAACAAAAAGCTGAAAAATGGAAATTTGTCCCCGGAGACGCCAAGCGTTCCAATATGTGACACTCAGGTATGTGAAATCTGAGAATATGTCCTAAATTTTCAATCCCAAACTAAATATCGATTTGGCAAACACCTTGCAGTTTCACAGATTTTTTTGGTAAACAGGAGATTTGCTATTAGAATTTGAAACATCGAGACGAACTCCAAAACTCATTTACTATATTTTTCAAAATTTTCTGGCTGTTTCGTTTTATCTCAAAGTACTGCGTAAACGTCTAAATCCGATATTTGAACTTAAATAACTTCGAGAGAATCAATCAAAACTGGAAACAATGCGAGAAAATTGTAGTTTATTTTTCAATTTAGCTTTTTGTTCTCTTTTGATCTCCATATATTTATTTGTTTTTAAAATATCAACACAGACCACTAAAGTCTTCTATACAAGGAAATCAACCCCAAATATATAAGAAAGGCCTTCAGTCGGACAAATCGCTAGTACCTATATTTAGTCCTGCAAACGTCATTTTTGATATAAAATTCAAAATATATCAGAAACGACATAAGTATATTTTTTATGTCTGAAAAGTTTCGAGGGTACCAAAACTGCTTTACTACAAGGTTTTATATTTAAAATAAGGACATTGCTACTTATGAAACTAGACAGATTCTGTAAATATCTCAATATGATCCAATCAAACAACTTTTGCGCTTAATTTTATTTTTGATATTTTTTACAGGTTCTGTGGTTAAATAAATAACTGAAGGTCTGTTCTTACATCTAATCCAATTAAGAGAATGAACGCTACAAACTGCAAACTTCATATACATACTTGTAACACATTTAAAAAAAAAACAGGAAAGACACACGTTACCAAATACGGCAATAATAAAACGATAAACAGACACGTACGTATCAACTGAGTTTATGCTGACTTAATACAAGCTGTAGTAGAAAATTGTCCACTTCTAAACATAAGGAAAATAAGAGAATAGAAATACATATCCAAGAGAGCGGTCCTGTTTTTATTGTTACCCGAAAATAATTTTCAAAATGGCTCGTTTTGGTCAGTTTAAGTACAATTTGTTAAGCAATTTTGACATTTGATCGGAAAAAAAGAAATTATTTGTTCTGTTTCCGCATGTACCGAATGTAAATATAAATTTAAATCTTGAGATTTGTTGAAAAGTCGCATTTAGCAATCGCCGTTGTCGTCGTCTGCTTCTGCCGATTGGAAGCGAAGAAGAAATTTATTGCGACGCGTCCAATGGAAACACAGGCGCTCCGTGTGACGTAATAAAGACGATTTTACGATCGTATCGGTGGTTCCTTCAACCGAAAAATAAATGCGGTTAATTTATTGCGTCTGCGGCCCCCCCGCGGGGCTGCGCCACGGCTCAGGTGCCGACCATAATTTGTTTTAAACGGTCGAAAATTCACTTTCGTCGGGTCGTGTCCCGTTTTTATGATGGTCCGGGGGTCCCGAGAAAAGGCATCCGGGGTCGATGTTTAGTCCCCCCCACTCCCCCCTTAATAAACACGTCAGGTTGCCGTCAGTTTTTAAAGTAGATTATTTTTTGGAAAAAAATCAAAATTTAATAGCATAAAATTTTGAATTTTGACATTTGGATTTTTCCTTCTTTTGAATGTATCAAGACCAAACGCTCGTTAAAAATATATAAGTATAAAATCGAGAGGTTCGTATCTTACTAGACAGATTTAGAAAAAAAAATGAAACACGTTAAATATATTTGCCAAGGGGGCACCATTTCTACCAAAAATTCGTAAAAAAATAATCTGACAGGGAGGAAAAAACCAGACAAGTAAGTACATTTTTATGAAAACAAAATATTGCTTAGGTGGCGTTGCTTCTGTTCATCGCCAAGTCGGCATGAGCTTGTCGAGAGTTTCTTCTGCATTTTTAATTTAACCGAGACCTAAGTAATATTTTGTTTTTATAAAAATGTATTTACTTATCTGGTTTTTTCCTTCCTGTGAGCTTATTTCTTAACGGATTTTGACGCAGGAGGAATCCAAAAGTTTTGTAAAAAAAATTGTTAGAAATAGTTTGTATCTTCACGGATCCAAGTCGCCTTTAGCAGTTTTGTTTATGCAGGTAACTAGTCAAGCGATCATATTCGTAGGGCAATTTATTAATTCTTGATAAATGTTGAGATAACTCCAAAACCAGTATTTTTTTTTTTACTTTAAAACTTTTTATAGCAAATTGTTTAAAAATATCATTTAGCTCAAAAAATTGGTTAAATCGTTCAGAAAAAAAAATTTTTGCGTCTCCTTCTCTCCTCTCCATTTGCGGTCACTTTTTTATTTTAAAAACTTTTATTTATAAACTAACCAAAACTAACCAAAGTAACGTTATTGTTTAATACTCCCTTTGCTAAAAGAGCGTAACGTATATACGGTGCTCGATAAGCTAAGCAAGATAGGAAAATTATAGGAAAAAATCAACAATATTTTTGAAATTCGTTTTTTTATTCGATTTATTAAATTTAAAATATGCGGAAAAAATGGGAATAGTTGGACGCCGAAAACGAGCTTTAAATTGGTATACGCCTTGGTTCTCATCCGGTAGTGTAAAAAAAGGGGACACCTAGACACCTCGACAAACACAATCGCAGCGGTTCGTTGTCCAAATTGTAAACGCGTGAGGACAACAGGACGACGACGACGGCAAAAAATTCACAAATTCCGCGCATAGCGACGGTGGTCACGCCAAGGACGCACTTGCGGGTGGGAACCACGGATCGAATGCAGTGGCGCGGACCAAAACAATTTATTGCCATCATCACATAAGCCAATACTTAAATACGAAACAGCAGCGGAACTCAAGAACATTTGGCAGCTGAATAGCGTAAGGACTATTCCACTGGTGATATCGGCTGAAGAGTCCCCCACAAAATCTACAGGAAATTGAACTATTCCAGAACATCATGCTATACGTGCTGAAGGTAGACATGCCGTACAGTCCGTAAGTTCCAGAACGAAACCTAAGTGAAAGGAATTGAATCATTTTTGCTCCAGGTCCTAATCATCAGGCTACCAACACAAGCTGTTAACTTTAAAAATCCTCTGGCCAAGATCCCCTAGCAGGAGTGCTCAACAAAGAATGCAAACTCACCTGGAATATGAGCATCTAGACGGATCGCACAATCCCGAATAACAAACCTGAATATTGGTACTATCGATATAAACGTTCCAGTGGATAAAAACCTTCAGAAAGCCTACGCTGAGAAGGTAAAGTACCAGCAGCTATCATTTGATCTCCTGCAGCTGTGGGTTCTGGTAAGGGTCGATATATTCCCCATAGTCATATCAAAGGAAATGGATTGGTCCATGAAAACTTACCTGATCGTCTCTAGCAGTGGGGCGTTTCAAGGTTTCTAGGTGAAGGACGTTATTTACCTTGGTGAAAAAGCGGCCCAGGCGATAACCTGTGAGAAAAAAAAATAGATTTATTGCCCAACAGTGTTAACACCAATTACATTACAAATAATTAATTATTACAACCTACGCACTAGCGGTGATGAAGTACATATCATAAATTAAATTAATTTAATTAAAAGTGTTGATACGTTTAAAAACCTACCCATCAATGTGAACTTTATAAATTGAATACCATTCTCTAGACCGTAGTTTAGATTTAATCACCGAGGTGAATGTAATCTTGAGACTTTGTAGATTCGAAAAATTACCACAACTTCTACTAATAAATCCCAACATTCTCCCACGCCAAGATCATTGACAATCCTACTAGGGATCGGACCCCGAAACTTTGACAGCATTTAAACTTAGTTTATTATATATTATTATAGAAAAGTAAATTACCAAGATTAGATCCTTGTGGTGACATAAAACATCTACGAAGAGTACACGAAACATATTGCTTTCTGTCCCGGAGTAGCGACCCTAGCAATTGAAACAAAGGTTCGTTTTAACCTCAAATCATAAACGGTGTAAAACTTAGTGGATTGTTTTTACTTAACAAGCCATCTATGATCCTATGCCTTTCCCCACATACATTCTCATCGAAGTAATAAGGCCCACTGTGATTTTAGAGTTGAAAACTTTTATTTTTATCTTGGACGAACGATCCTCGTCACAACTTTATAATAAAGACAACTACTTTATTTCATATGTACCAAATAAATTGTGAGCGTACTAAATCTCAAATTCGGGACATAATTAATAAGCAGAAAGTCACAAGAGCCAGAGCGAACAAATTTGCTGTTAGCATTAAACAGAATTAAAATTTTTCTTGATTTTTAAATAGGTCTCGGCGTGTTGTAATCTTTATTAAAAATATAACGCCCAAGTAAGCGAAATTTTGAAGAATACGCATGTTCTTAAATTGAGATATCTAGACGTATATGCAATGAAAATATTTATCAATATGATATTTGTGAGTGCAAATTAAAAAGTAATCCTCGGTCTACATTATTTAAAGTTGCTTTTCAACCCGTGAAACAGTGAATACAGTTTACGTGCTTAAACATAAGAGTAAACAAAATATTCTTAGGTAGTATTGACAATTTACAAATGCGTTTCAAATTAAGATGGAATTCTCTATGGCAATGACTTGGATTGGACTGGATCGCTCTTCGCGGTACTGCGCATCATAATCCTGACTCTAAAAAATTGTTTCTGACTGCGGTTGGAACAAAACCCTGCTTTGAGGCCTGCAGTCTACCATGAAAAAATTTTGTTTGTTTGAATTTTATCGTTCTTCACACTTTTTTAACAAGGTGTTGTTGGTACGCCGCTGGCGTGGCTACCTGAACGAAACAGATCGGAATGAAGAGACGATAACAAATCGGCAAAGATTATTATTTCTACCGTGGCGTAGTTGGGCATTTCGAGCCGGTTTCTTTCTTCGAGCCCGTGTCGAGGTATATAAAACGCAAACACACCCATTAACCCGCTTAATTAAATCGTCCGGGGGTCTTCCAATTATGAGATAAACCTCGGCCCAGCAAATTTCTTGTCCGCAGACTGTTTTCCCTTAAACCATGCATGCATACGAGCCACGTTTTGACTTTTTTTTTAATTTTTATTTTGCTTATTTCTGTAGTTCAGTGCAGCACTTACAGTACAATCATATCTCTTCATTCGGGGTGGTCAGGTGCTAGATCTCGGCACCATCTCCTATCTTATACTGTTTTATTTCTTATTGTTTATAGATATATAAATATAGACCTGTGATTATTTTTATTATTGAGATAACTCCGACTCAACAATCTTTTCCGGTACCTTGGAGGCTGTTAGAATCAGAGATATTGGTAATTTTTCAAAGAAACGTCCACAGGCTACTGTAATACTATTTACAAATATACAATTCAACAAGATTATTATTATTAATTAAGGTAATTATTAATTATTAATTAAGGTAATAATCTTGTTGCATTGTGTGTTAATGACCATCCTTGGATAATCCGTTCAAAAACAATTGGTCAGTTTCTTATAGTTATGAACAGAATTTCGGACAATGAAATAGAAAAGAAGTCGGACATTTTTTTTTGCGCTTCTTCTGAAGTTATTAGATTTCTTTGGTTTTTTAAACAGCACGTAATTAATTTAGATTTTGTAACTGCTACGTGCTAGCTCAGGACTTGTTCCTCTTCAATGTGTTGAGCTACTTTGTTAATTTTGGAATAAACAGTGAGCTAGCAATTAATTTATCATTATATGTATTTATTTTACTATTTAACTTTAACTGGTAATATATATTACATAGATACTAATAATAAACTAATTACAAAATAACTAATATTACTAGTACGTACTTGTCATAGCTATATTCCTACCTACCAAACGAAGGTGATTGAGAAATAAAGACCCCCAGCCCCAACGGCATGTCACGTAAGATTCAAAAATAGTTAATAATAAGAACAAAAAAGTAACGCACTATCATGAACATAAACATTGAAAAATAAAAAAGCACGTTCAATGAGAAGGCTGACACTCAGACTCATCGATAATTTTTTTAATGTTTGCAGTATAATTTGATACAGCCAGAAGATTCACAGAAATAGGTTAAACTGATTAATGCTTTCACTTTCAAGGCAACACGGCATAGAACTGAATATTTGTTTTTATTTACAAAAAGCCTAGATACATTTTTCAGTTGAGACAAACGGTTTAAAGGCTAAATCATTTTGAAACTCAATTACTTCCATTTCTGTTGCAGCGATGTCTTCTCCAAAGTTCTGCATAACAGAAGTTCCATAAACGGTGAAACAACAACTTGTGCTACTAAAGCCATTTCGTTGAAATCCTTAAAACGATCCTTAAACGATTTTAAAAACTATTTCTACATTATATTTGCTGTCATAGGGTTCTAATGGATTTTGAGATATCTTTTCTGAAAGAATAGGAAAATGCTAGGCATCGCTGTGAATTAGGTTTTGCTCCCAAAACTCCAGCCTTTTGATAAATGCTTTTATATCAGAAATCATTTCCGTTAGTTCTTTGTCTCTCCCCTGAAGCTACAAGTTCGTTTAATTTCTCTCTAATGTCCACGAGAAGAGCAAAATCTCTTAGCCAGATTGAATTTTCTAGTTCCGGAGTCGGGTCGTCGCGTTGTTTAAAAAATTTAACTATGCCAGGTAGGACATCATTAAAACGTCTCAGCACTCGTCCTCTACTTAACCATCGGACTTCAGAGTGAAGGAGTAGGTACCCGTATTGACACGCAACTTCATCGGCCAAGGTTTTGAATAATCTTCTTTGCAACGCTTGAGCTCTAACCTTGTTTACAAGTTTTACCACCAGTTTCATAACGTTGTTTAGTTTGAGGAAATTTCCACATAATGCTTGCTGATAGATAATGCAGTGGTAACAGAGAAATCGCGGAAAACTTTCATATTTACCACATAACGCCACCAGAACCTTATCACAACCCACCATTGCTGGAGCGCCATCGGTTGTCAAGCCTACCATTTTCGATATTAGAATTTTCTCGGAAGAAATAATATTTTTTAAATGAGTAGTGTGTCCTTTCAGTGGAATAAACTTCACTGACGAACACGGACATCTGGACAGTGTCAAAGTGACTTATCCAGTTCAAGTGAAAAATAAAAACACACTTACCTAAGTCAATCATTAACTGTAAAAAAATATCATTGCTCATTACTTATATACGTCTCATCACTGTATTAGCAGAAAGTTGCATAGATTTTATAGCGGAAACTATTTCGTTTTTATTTCTAAAGGTCGCAAATAATGAATCAGCAGCTTCTAAAAACGCCTGTTATATAATTTCCCCGTCTTCAAAAGGTTTCTTTGGGACACACGGTACGGAGCTTAATATTATGACAATTAGATTTTTTTGTGGAATTGTATTTTTAAAATTAAAATCGTTGCTAGAGCTACCAGCTACAGGTTGGCGACCGCTGCTCTAGAAGTCTGTCTCCACTAGGTGGTATTATTTATTATTGTAATTATCACAGATAAATAAGCTAATCAAGCAATTCAAAACATGTTTCGTCTTCAACTTGCAAGAATTTCATAAACCGATAGTACCAATTTGTTAATTTAGTCAAATCGGAAGATCACAAAAGAAAATTTCACTAGCTCACTCCAAATTCCGCGGTACTGAACCTGTCCCCGTTAAAAGACTTTCCGTCTGATGATTGGCTGCAACTACTTGGGCAGTCAAGGCTATTCCAAAACGGCAACTCCAACATGTAAGTAAAAAAAAACCTAGAGTAAAGAATTGTTTAACGTCTCGCCATACTTAGAATATCAGAAAATGGTAGCAAACTAGCACACGAGGTCGTTTCGGGTTTTGGAGGTTCTGTCAACTAAAATCCGACTAAAACGTCGATTGCTAAAAATAATCAGCTAGAGTGCTCAAACTGCCCAAGACAACCTCATTATATCCCGATGGACAAACTCCACATTGGAAAACTTAAGATTTCCAAAAGCGATTTCTTGACAGAACTTCTCCTGTTATGGTCAGGTCAAAGCTTAGATTCAATTGTTACGCATCAGATCACGGAATATTAAAAATTTGATCAAACATCAACTCTTAATCACTGGTAAAAGCGTGGTTGCACCAAAAACCAACCTATTCCCTTTGTTTTACTTTGCCTGCCTTTACCATTAAAAATACTATGCAAATCTAGCAAAATGTGAAACAACATAACCACTAATTGTCTTCGGGAGATGAACTGAATTGTAAAATGAAAATTGATGAATATATTAATTAGATCGTCATAAGAAAATACATTCAGCTCCAAGAGATATACGAGGAGAGTTAAAAACTCGACTCTACACAGGACATGACTAGATTTTTATCTTGTTATTTTCGAAAAATCGGTGAAATCCAATTTTTCGAAAGTATACGCGCTTGGCAACAAATCTTATATCTCAGCAACGGTAGGTCCTAGGGGACCGCCATTGGTACAGAAATGATCAGCGTCGAAAAAAAACTTTTTTTTCTGTTCTCCGTTATCCGTTCTCCGTTTCTCTGTAGACCTGGCATTAATTCAGATATTCTAAAAAGTCATAGTTGTCTCAAATATGCCGTCATCGACTTCAAATTTGGCAAGGAAGTAAAAGTCCGTACGCACATCTGTACAGTAGAAATTGAGCGTAATAAAATGTCACCAAATATATTTTTTTTAAATTTTGAAAAATTTTCTTTGATTATTTTGTCTTCCAGAAAAACATGATCTTCTCAAAAATTATTCAACCGATCGGCAAAATTTTAGAGCCAGAAAATGCGGGAGATCCGGGGCTATGACTTTTATTTTAATCATTTTTTCGATTATGTACAGGGTTTTTCAATTATGGACAAAAATCTAAAAGACCGTGAAAATTGTACTTCTTGGCCAATCGGTACGAACAGGGTTATAGATCGCATGAAGAGCTACAATTTTTGTATTTGTGGTTTTCGTCTCTATCACACACTCTGCTAGGGATATTTGAAAATGTCCATATGAAAATTGCTGATTCTCGCGCCCAATTTAGACGCGATGACCTTATTGACTATTACGGCGGACTGCATAGTTTCAGAAGGAACTTATTTTCTCGAAAACCATTTACTCCATTGAAAAAATTGTTGGACCAGGAAATGTTTGAGATCCAGGACTAAAACCTCTATTAGCGGCATTTTTTCAATTATGTACAGGGTGTGTCGATTATGGACAAAAAATCAAAAAGACCCTTAAAATTGCCGTTTTCGTGGGTATATTATGAGCCGTTAATAAAAAGTTATAAAAATAGGAATAATTTGGTTTAAATTATCGTAAACTGCATCGAAAGAGTTCCAGGTTTCGTCTATCATACAGGGTGCGCGAGATATTAAAAAAATAGCATTACAAATACCTGTTATTTGTACAAATTACAACATTTATCAAAGTTTGCCGTCACTTTGAAGTTCGACTAGACTTAAAAGATGCTTTATACAGGGTGTTTGCATACTAAAATTACATCGATTTTGCGAAAGTTCCAAAGTTGTCCGCAGGAGCACTATAGAAAAACAATGCGTCCCTCTAGGACAAGAAACCGCGAAGCGACTTCTTTTTAAAATAAAAAGCTGCTTCGCGCTACGCGCTGCGAATTTATCCCGCCCACCGACGATTCTTCGAAAGCAAACTTGTTTATTTCTGATTTTAGAAAAACTGTGGAGAAATTACAAATATAGTTGTACCGTTACTACTATTTACTAACCAAAACGAAGCAACCTATTGCAGTGTGATTAATATTTCCACGGATAACCAACCAAGTAGTATTATTCCAATTTTTTTAAAAGAAAAATATTCATTATTTATTTTGTAGGAATGAAAAATGGACAAATAGGAAATTTTTAAAAATAAAATAGTTTTAAAATACAACCGTAACGCATCTTTTTTTTTTCTTCTTCGTATCTCTTACGATTTCCAATATCCCCATCGTAGACATCCTTATCTGGGACACACTGTATGTTAACTTAGTTTCGAGATACTATTGTACACAGAATATTTTATTATGCCGCTGTTATATATATGATGTTTGTACGATATGGGACCATTCGTCTAGAAAATTTCGCGCCACACACGGTGAGATTTGTCGGCGGTGTACGCTCCATCGAAAAAAAAAAGGTTGTCCCCCGAGAAATATATTATATACCTATATTTTCCCCTGCGGGGGACAATAACTTTGTCGGTATCCCGGTTCCGACTGAAAAAGACATAAAGACCTACCGATTTGGCCCGGTTATTTATCGGCTGTCACCCCGCAGGGTGGAATGCCAAAAATGTCAACGATGGGGCGGTCTGTTAACTCTATAGCGGCGCAAATATTTTCGTGACAAAAGGCGAAAACGACTTAACTGGTAGTTTCTTTTGCGTCAGCGCGACGGTTGACAGGGAGAAAATATTCTCGGGGTGTGGAGGCGGGGTCCGTATCAGTCCAGTGAACTTTTTTTGAAAATACGCTTGGTGTCAAAAATAACGTAGCACTAAATTTTGATAGCCCTTTCGATTTTTGGGACACAAATCATATCTGTTATTCTAAAGCTTATTAGAAATGTAAAAAGTTTTTTTTACGCAGAATTGAGCGTCATACTCAGTGTTTTAAAAAATAAACCAAACATAGACGGGTCACCCTATGTATTTTGGATAATAATATAATACTAATAATAATAATAATAATGATAATAATAATAATAGCACTTTATTTCCAACAGGCAACATGATCCAATTACAGGAAATACTAAATATAAACTATCCAACCAACCAGGGGACGTAGAAACTAATCTTAAATCTTATAACTCAAAAAAAAAGAATGAAAGAATGAGAAAGAAAATCGCAGTGCGATGATAGTTTGTTGAAGATAGCAAACATATTGTAAATAGTGTTTTGAAAATGGATATTGGACCTGGGTAACTGCGGTAAGAAAGTTGACTGATGTCTCCCTTCCAGCCGCGGCACATGAAGGCGTAATTGTTCCAGAAGAAACGGACAATCGACTCCGTAATGAACTAACTTATAGAGAAAGGAAACAGATTGGAAGTCTCTGCGCAAGCTCAGAGGCAGTATAGCGAACCTTCTTAGCAGAAGATCATGATCAACTCCCCTCTCCGGATAGGAATCGTCCTCCCTGAACATTAGATACTTTAGTAACCTTCTCTGCAGACTCTCAATGGACTGAATCTGGCAGTTATAAATTGGTGACCATATTAGCGAGCTATAGTCAAGCTTGGACCTAACCTAACAGTTAAATAATTTCTTATTACGAATCCTAAAATTTGAATTGCGCTAGAAACCATTTTAGTAATGTAAGGTACAAAAGACAACGGTCAAATAAAATCCCCAGATATTTCACAGTGGCAAGTCTAGTCAGGACAATACCATCCATATTGTAACTAAATACTATAGGAGTTTTTGTGCGGTGGTAAGAAACCACATTACACTTGCTGATGTTAAGACGCAATTTATTTTTAGAACTCCACTGACTGACGATATTGATGTTGTTCTGGAGAGTCATGCAGTCCGTGCCAGTTTCAATGCATTCATATAGTTTTAGGTCATCCGCATAGGCAAGCCTATTGCAGAGATATAAGATCGTCTATAAATATATTGTTAGTACCTTGCGGCACGCCAGAAGTTGAAACAAAAGGAACTGACCTAAACCCCTCAATCTCAACAAACTCTCGACGGTTCACCTCACTCCTGTAATCAGCCAATCAGAGAAACCAAATTTTTGAGATGATTTTTCAATCAGTAAGTGATGATCTATCTGGCCAAACGCTTTGTGGAAGTTAGTATCTATAACGTGAAGTTGATCTTGCTTGTTCAGGGAGTCAGACTTACGAAGACAGGGACCATAAGTTGGCGATACATGATCTTTTCGCATAAAAACCATGTTGTTGCGTAGATAGTTTATTTCTAATTTGAGCAAAAATAATTAATATAATCTTGAATATTTTAGAAAAATTGCACAAGATCGAAATAGGTCGGTAGTTTTCAACTACAGAAGGATCATCTTTTTTGAGAATAGGATAAATTTTCACATATTTCCAAAGCTCAGGATAAACACCCGTTTCAAGTATCAGGTTAATGCGATTCAGCATCTCAATAATACATAAAACTCTTATGGTTGTGTTTAAAGTTAAGACCAATTTTGAAGTATATTTAATTTAAAATAGCACAATTTTGGTAATTTTTGTTTAACATAAATCCTGACATCATCAAACCAATGATTACTGTTTATAAATTAAAAAAAAAACAATCCTTTTAATTATGCAAAAGAAAAATCTTAAATTGAATACTAGATCACAAGTGTTGCTCAAATTATTCTCCATTATGTCTTAAACTTTTTCACACTGTAAAATACCTAATTATACACCGATCTAGCGTGCGGAAAGCGTCACTTTACCACGTGAGTTTCTTATCCCATGGATCTGAGCCCCTTCGGACATTTCCGGGATATTACAAATGCAAAAGTGTACCCAAAAACTAACGGTCGTAGAAAAAGTGACTCAAATGCCTTTTACCACACTCGTTGTATAATATACTATTTTCTATTCCCTTCTCGAAAATACTCAATTATATTCATTTTACCACACCAGTTTCATTTCCCACAGCCGCGAGCCATAATCGAATGTTTTCACTCAAATGCCGTTTGTCACACTTGTCGCGGCTATCTTCTTTCTGAATATCTATAGGTAATAGATGATTAAAAATAATAAAAATAATGCATACCTGCTAAAATAGACTTCCAAAGCTTCATGATGGCAACTAACAAAAGCAAATATTTTTTCTGAACCTAAATGTAAAGGTTAATATTAAAAACAAGCATAGGGTGTGACTAACTAGACCGTACTATCCAAAAATATACAGGGTGCGTGTTTAAAGAAGTCAACACTATAAAGTCAATGCATTTTTTCTAAGCATTTTATTTTCTTTATTCACGTCTTTATCTCACTTATTGAGTGAAACACCGAATGTAGTGTCAAACTTAATAATTACGGTTTATTACAATATAATTTGAAACAATTAACATTGAACAATATCGCATGTTTCCTCCCCTGAAACAGACTTTGTGCTCGATCGAACCACCCATTTGATTCCATAAATGTTCTATTGAGTTAAAGTCTAATATTCACCTCATTTCAATAATACTGCATTATATCGTTCGGTATTACAAAGCCCTTCTTGTAATCTGGCAAACTTAATCGTTTCGTATTTTATTTATTGACTGAGATAAAGACGTGAATAGAAAAACAAGATACTGATAAAAAATGGGGCTATGCATTAACTTAGACGTTGAGTATACTATGACCTTACTCGTCCAGTAAAATTGTAAATTTATAGGACTACATTTTTTAAATTTTTGGGTACGCTTTTTGGATGGTATTATTTATGTGGATCAATTTTTCTAATTTTTAATGGGTGCGAGAAATTAAACACAATTGAATGAAATATAGGTATCGCGTTTTAAAAATGGCCTCACGAGCGCGTTTTAAACAAAAGGGCCCCGTCGAATTTTGCAAAGGTGACCCGAACGCAATCTATTTACACAAAAGAGGCAAGTTCGACGCGGTGTTTTTCGAACATAAAATGGCAAAAATACAACGCCCCCTTTATTGGCGTTTGGGTGGCCCCCGTCCGTCCGTATATATATGTATATACGGTCTCTTAGAGACAAAGGTCTTTTTCGAAAAAGGTACCGCGTGAAATCGAACGCTAATTATATATATGCGAGTTTGTTGGTTTTTTTTCCGTCGGTGCGGACGAAAACAGATGGCGTATATTGCCCATAAATTGCTTTGTTATTAGCCCTTACCCCGCGAGGGGTGCGGCAGGGAAGCGGGAGCGAAGTGCCATAAACGTGTCACTTTGACCTTTTTTTCCGTTTTCTAAAAGGCGACTTAAAAATCAAAGCAAAATAAATATAAAAATGCGACATAAATTCCGGCCAATTTTTACAAAATTTAAATAATAAATAATTCTAACGAATTTGAAAGAAAACGGGTTTTCCAGTTGTACTTTTTAGGTTAATGATTTTTGTATTAATTTGTTATTTATTTACTTATTTGGTTTATTTTGTCAGTTTTTGATAAGAAAAAAAATTGTAAATCGGAATTTTGTCGATTTTCAGTTAAACAAGAAGAAGGTTTCCATTTTTCTATGGCAGCGTTAACCTGTTAACCTCAACTTTTAACCTTTTACCCTTAAAAGTTTTGTTTGTAAAATTTATAATAAACGTTATAAGAAGAAAATACTAAAATAAAAGAATTCGTCTTTCCTAAAATATTTCTTACTTCACAACGGATCATTTAGATTTGCTAACTTTAGGGAATAACATACGTCCTTTCTTTCATTTAGTCGACTATTTATTTTTAATATTTTTAAAGTTACCTTTGCAAATTTATTTAAAAAATGGAAACTCGACCTCTATGTATTAGCCAGCAACCAGTCCTGAACTTCCTAACCCTCTTAACACTTTGAATGGGCTTACTGGAGATCTTCCCAAATATGGAATAATTTAGGTCAAGCATAAATAATCGCTGCTGTGCTGTTATTCAGGATAGAGGATCCTCGTTATTATTTTTATCGAATTTTATTTTTATTTATTTTTTTTTTAATTTTTTTTTCGTATCTATTTTTGGAATGTTAATAGGGGTATTAGCATTAATTAATTTTGAATAAGAATCTTGTTTATTTGAAAATCAAAAATATTTTTGGAAATGTATTTTGGCGGGCTGAATAGTATTCCCAAAATAAAATTTTCAGTTTCAAAAAAATATAAACAAATTAGAAATTTTATGCGATATCGATTGGGTTTGAAGATAAACAGTGTTTCCAAAAACTTCTCGGTTTTTATTGTCTCTTATTGCTCGGTTACTTATGACGATAAAAAAAAACAAATACATTTTTTTTACGTGAAATCCAGAGGCGCCCTTAAATACGAACGTTTTATTCTTTTTTTTAAACAATTGTTAATTGATTTGCAATTATTATTACAGTTTTTTGGGAATAATGAAGCTGTTTCGAAAATCTTTTAAACTTTGTTGCAACTTCTATCGAATTAAGGAATTTTTACCTTTTTTTTTATTCGTTTGTTTCTATATCATCAAAACTACTCGTCGTTCTAAAACCATGCCTAGAGGATGTTACAATGGACGCCTAAGATCGCGTTACAAAAAAACATAACAATTTTGAAATTCTTTTACGGCCTTGTCCCGTTATATGCGGCCGCGGACATTATTATTCGGCGGACAGTCCGGCGGCATCATTTTTATTTCTCATATGGTCCGATGAATAAACCATGGCCGACAAACATCTAAACAATGGCGATATTTTAAAAAGTGGTAATAGACCCGCGCGTCCGGCCTCTGCTGGAACGCCACCGGCGCTGTTTTTTTTTGCCCTCTCCTCAATTCTGCGAAACGCAACTCCGAATTTTGATTTTTTTTTTCATATTGCGTTTCATTTTCTATCTCACAAAGTAATCAAAAATTCATTATTTGCCACGAAGTTTCTTAAAAAGCAATTCAGAGCTTTTAAAATTTTCTCGGTACAGATACAGGGTAAAAGTTTGCACTTTCTATGGCTGTGTCATATTTTGGACATCCTGT
Organism: Cylas formicarius; assembly: GCF_029955315.1. NCBI lineage: Eukaryota > Metazoa > Arthropoda > Insecta > Coleoptera > Brentidae > Cylas > Cylas formicarius. The sequence goes on along the minus strand of NW_026844326.1, from coordinate 24,603,015 downwards.
AAGATAGAAAAAATGTATACAAGGCGTGTTCAAAAAATGAGGTGACTTTTAATGTATTTATTGATTCATCAAAATTAATCTTGACCCCTTCAAAGTAATCCCCCCCCCCCATCATTGTACTAACGTTTTTTGCAATCCTCTAAGCACTTCTGGTATAGCCTTGAGTTCTTCGATTTTTTCTTTATCTCCTTAAGCGGTCCAAACCTTTCATGGGATTTTTGAATTTTTTGAAACAGGAAAGACTCACATGGGGCGATATCCCGTGAATATGGTGGCTGAGGCATGATTGTTGTTTTGTTTTTGGACCAAAAAGTTAGACACAATAAACGGTGAGCGAGCAGAGGTGGGACTTTGTAGTTGGTTTTATGTGAAGACGGAGAGATTATTTCGGTATTGAAGCATTTTTAAACTCTGTAAGCGCTTTCTTTGTTCCATTTTTTTTTTGACAGCAGAAAATCGTCGAGCACACGAAACACGTCTAACGTTTCTATCTCAAAAAAAAAGTAAACGTGCAAACATGCTGAAACTGTGAACATATGTTAGGGACATGTGTACCAACATAACAAAAGAAATATCGAAGATTTAATGTACGTAGCCCGAAAAATTAGGAAACTCACCTTATTTTTTGAACACACATCGTGTATATATGGGCGTGGCGTGACAAAGCGTATTTTTTGGTTCCGAAAAATTCATCTGTCTTTTCTCTTAAGAATGATTGAGGCAAACTAATCCTTAAAAACGCAATATTATAAGAAACCGTGGCTGTTAAGAGGCGGTACTTTCAGGGGCGGTATATTTAGGTTAATAAATATCTTAGAGGGGCGACATTTGAAAAACCGTTTCCAAACTTCCGAACTAAAAAAGCATGTGTATTCAAGATACAATAATTTAACAAAAATAAAAAATTAAAAAATTAGTAGTTGATTACATTGTCTGGTGGTAATTTTGGAAACGAGTTTTAGGTTTTTTAAGACTAAGATGAACTTGCATATGGAACATATCCAGTCGTTTCTAATTTCCTTTTATGATGTACTAAATAGCTTACAGCGGCGTTTCGTATATTTTTTTTATCATTTTTAATGAAAGATAGATATGATTTTTGAATTAGGATTTTAATATATTCCCCAAAACGCAACTCCGTATCCAATATAATACTCAAAGTTTTCGCAGAGCTGACCGTTAAAAGCATGATTCCATCAAAACGAATATCCACATTATCATTTAGAAACTGCTAATTAATTTTTGGACCTAAAAGCATTAAATTAGATTTAAGAGTATTAAGTTTAAAGTTGTGTTCTGAGGAAAGTTGTTTTAATGTATTCAGGTCCTCGATTATTAACCTGGATGCATTTTCGTAATCAGAGTGATTAAAGTGAAAATAAATCTGCGTGTCATCGGCATAGGCGTGGACATTATTACAGTGCCGCAAGGCCCTCAAAATATCCGCTGTGTAACTAATAAAAAACAGAGGCCCGAGGATAGAGCCCTGCGGTACACCTGACAAAATCTAAACTCGCTCTGAAACCGTGCCGCTACACACAATTTTTTGAAATCTGTTAGAAAAGTAGGATGTTATCCGATCAATCGACTGTTGTGAAAGTCCATAATATTCAAGTTTTGCTAAAAGAAGTGCATGATTAACGGTATCAAAAGCCTTTGAAAAATCGAAGAGTGTGAGTGCAGTATGCATTCTTTTATCAATAGTGGAAATTATATCGTCTGTTAAACCAACCAAAGCAACCGAAGTACTGAAATCTTTCAAAAATTTTGTTTACTTGGCTTGTCAACACGTGTTAATTAATTTTCTTTTATAACATTTAATTTTGAAAGTGATCATGGAGTGTTTTCTTTGTAATATACTCCGTGATAAACCTAATTTTTGTGAAAAAAAAAAGAGACGATAAAAATATGAAAAAAAAAAGTTGATTTATTAGATTAAAAATAATAATGAAACAACTTAATTAAACTCATTTGTATAAAACAGCATCATAGATAATGGCTGTAGAAATATTTTAAGAACAAAAAAAAGTTAATCGCTCATCTAAATTTATAGGTTAGACCCTAATTTAGAGGTTAAGCAGTAATAATGTTCTAGAATCGAACTTGCAACCTATTTTTTGTCTGACTAGCAAAATCTACCTATTTTTATGTAGAACATTAATTGATTTAGATAGAAAATGTCATAAAGTTTCATTTAATTTTGATATCCTGCAGTTGCTGATCAATAACGTATTATCGTGAGGTCAACAACTTTAAAGTGTAGGACTGAGAAATTCTACTAATTTATTTGTAGGACAATGTGATCTGTTTATAAAAATTATTAGCAAGCTACAGTAAAAAATTTAGCATGCTTCTCATCACTTTTTATAAATAAATAATAGATACAACTTTGAGGGGGTGGCCAACCTATACCAAACCTATCTGTTTTGTAGACCAAATTTAATTTCAACTAAACTATTGCTGATTATTTTGTTATGGTGACTAAATTGGCATGATTTTATACCTGCGTGTATATTTAGCTACTTGATACAACAATTTTCGTAGAGGAAAAGGTTGGGCGTCTTGATGAAATGAAACGATTTCCAAAGAATTAGCTTGCTGCTTACCATTTTGAAAAAAGGTCCAGGGCTCCCGGACTATTACCTTCCTTTGACTAGTAATCAAAACTTCAAGGTTCCCAACGCAACGCAACCTCGAGTAAAAATGTTGCTTGTGGTGATCCTCCGGGCGTCCAAGCACTTAGGCCACCAGATGGGCCCGTTGTGCCCCCAGGCCGCTCTAGAGGGCGTCCAGAATGCCGCAACTCCTTTAGCCCAATACCGTGGACTGAGTCCGGATCGATCAGGGCCGTTCCGAACACTCCCAATCTTGCCCATGTCAAGGCAAGGCACTCGGTGAGCAGATGATACGGGGTCTCTTCCCCTTCCATGCACCACCTACACTCCGGGTCGTCTCCAATGCCTAGCAAGCAAAGATGCCTCCTAAGCCTGCAATGTCCTTTGTAGGCCCCTGTTTGTGCTCTACACTCCCGATCCTCATAGGAAAAACGGCAATAAAAAAGTACACATTATGTTCGACTAAAACCTTTCCCAACGAGTGAAATGATTCAGTTGTCCTTTGTGGTGAAAAGGCGTGGAGTTTAACGGAAAAGGACAAGAAGAAATTGAGGGCAACAGAAATGAAGTACTGGAAAAAGAGTTCTGATTGAACAAAACTCGATAAAATTAGAAATGAACAAACGGAAATGGTCACCAAAGAAAGAGTGGAAAACCCCCCACCTCCTGGAGAAATAATATTGAAACGACCCTGCCTTCAATAGGGAACTTGAGCAAAAATTTAATTTGAAAAACATTGATTATAAAAGTAAGTTTATACTATTAAAATGACAGTTCACAAAAAAATAATTTTGTAGTTCTATTTAACAAATATAAGCAATTAAAAATTATAAAAGTTTTCTAGTTTTTAAAATTCAAATGGTATATCAAATAAAATGTATTTTATTCAACAAAAAAAAACTGAAAAGACTTCTTTTAAGCTAGTGGAAACCTAAACACTGATTTTAAAGTATATTATTATAAAGTATATTATAACTTATTATAACTTAAAGTGTTCTTTATTTTATAAAGATCAGGAATCCATTTATTTATCTGGTGTTTTAAGGGTTGTATTCAAACACGATGGCACTATTTTTAATATTGTTTTTGTGTTGCTTCCATTATTATCATCAAACACAACATTACACGAGCCAAAAATGAACGTAAAGAATATAATTCTCGGCCTATAAGCTGAGAATAATACTATAACACATCGCCGGATCAATCGAAAAGCCGCGGTATGACGTCATCGCCATTCCCGCGCGTTTAGTGTCATTTAAAAGGAATAGCCGGGTGTCACAACTTGAGTTATATATTGCAACTTAAATATTGGGTTCTGAGTGTTGATATTTGGTATGCGTTATTTCAATACATAAACACATGTATTAATGAAATAAAAAAAATTAATTGTGCAATATATACATAAATAACTTTCAACAAAAAAGTACTTTTTTTCAAGGTCATGGGCATCCCTTTGGTATTAAGAGTTTTGCGTCAAAAGTATGTGAAATTTAAAGTTAATTGTCAAAATAAAAAAAAAACTTTATTATGACAATTTCTCTCTATATGCTCATATTTTTATTATTTCCCGAAAACTTTTTTTTCATGTGATCGTATTTGAAGAAGTGATTTTAATGTAAGAATATTCCTAAATTTAACCGTATATTCAAACTATTATTATTAGTAGTAGAAATTTTCTTAAATCGAAGGAGCCGGCGAGTAAGGAGAGCGGGGTACACACCGCACGTTATCAGATAAAGACGTTTCGCGGTGACCGCGTCTTTCCCGGTATTCACGTGATAATTGACGCTAATTTAAGCCGTTCGGCCCCCGTCGAGATTATAAAACCCCACGAAATTTATTTCGAACGCATTCCGCGCATTCTTCCAGATCGTCCGATGTCGATAAGCGATCCCAAATTAATTAAGACCGTGCGGGTAATTAAACGAGCGGCGCGGGACGGAAAACGCGACCTCACATGACGGTGTGCCGCGCGGTCCGTTGCCCGGGCCCGTCCGCGTCCGATGTTGTGAATTTTTACCCTATTTTTATATAAAAAAATTGCAGTTTTTTTCGTATATATAAAGTGGGTATGACCAACAACTAAATTATGCAATGCCACTAACATTTTCCCAATTTTTGAATACTACAAGTTTATTTTCACATTTTTTTTTTTTGTAAAGAAGGTTTACTTTACTGAAAAAGATAAAAAACTACTGCGCCAAAGTGCGCCTTTTTCTTGGAGCAGCCCTTAACGTTGTCATGCCGGGGTATTTGTGTAGTTGATGAAAATCCATTTAACAAAATTACCAAGAACTAAAAGTTCAGATTTTCACGAAATTATATATTTTCACATGGCAATTGTTTCGTCAACACCGTGTCTTTATCTTATTTACATACTGCTAGCTACTATATATATGCCGAAAAATTACAATAAAACCTTAATTAATGTTGTGAGAAGTTAAGTTCAATAAAGGAGAGGTACGTAAATCTAATTGATCGTTAAGCAATACATATGAATGTCTCATTTTCTTAATCTCCATGGCTTCCAATAAAAAATATTAAAATTGTGATCAAAAATTTGCGTTTCTGTGTTTAAGTGTGTAGCATAATTAGGTTCTGGACTATTGTTTTTAAACGCCCTTTTATGTTCGTTAATGCGTTTCTTGAAGGATCTACCTGTTTGTCCAATATAAATTTTAGGACAAGATCCGCATTTCAACCTGTAGACACCTGATTTTTTAGATTTTGGACATTTCGTTTTATTGTTTTTTAAAAATTTTCCTGTTGTGTTATTAGTTCTGAAAGCTATTTTTAAACCACATTTTGACAAATCTTTTGAAACTCTTTCACTGGGCTCTCCAGTGTATGTAATTGTTTTAAATTTTTCGTGCTCTGTATTAGGTTTCGGATAAATAGAGTTTACTGTTTTCTGGATTTGTTTTTTATTCATAATTTCTAGCCGTTGTTCAGTGCAATTTGTTTAATGATATTAAGTTCTTTGTTGTAATTTTCTGTGAGTGAAATGCAGCCATTTTGTGTGTATAATGTTGATTTGAGCTGTTACGTATGACTGTGTCCGTGTGTGAAGGTTCTTGGTTGTAATTTTCTGTTCAGAGTGGCTTATTAAGAAGTCTGTGTATAATAGAGTGAAATGCAGCCATTTGTGTGATTTGAGCTGTTATTTATAACTGTGTCCGTGTATGAAGAGTTATGATAAAATAAATTTTATTTTATTTGTGTAGTCATAATGCACCGGCAAAGCATTGTCACTAGCATCCTTAAATCAAGTTTTTGGAAATATTCCAAGAATCTTTTAAGAAATTAGGTATTGCAGTGCTGAGGCGTTGCTTATTATCCCACATAATTTTGGTCAAATCGAACTTCACTAATAAAAATTAAATTAAGACTTCATTTCTCGTCAGCTGAAAGAACGACAGAATGAAATAGAATGTTGTGACACGTCTTTTAAATAGAAATTGTCAAATTTAAAATAAATCACAAAGTATTAAAAATAGATATATTACATACTTAATACAAGTTGTAGGTTTTTGTAAGATCTTTCAGAAAAAATAACAATATGTGTGTTATTTACCAAAATCACTAAAATCGTCAGAAGTTGGGCTCATACTAAATTCATCCACATCGTCTTTTTTTTACGACTTTAAAAAAATGCGTCTGTGCGATCTGTTATGGTATTGTCATACCAAGCATAATTAATCGTATTACCCACAATGACATAGAAATAGATACTAAAGTCCAGTCAGAGCAGTTGCGCAGTTACGTCATCACTGCATGACATCTTATCTAGTTCTTTACTGGATGTCGTAAATTGACACAGGAATTTTGGTTTGTCATTTTTGAAATACGGATATTTTTGATTACCTCATTATACGTTAATAATTCTGTTCGTTCTAACATTAACCTTGGCAAATCCTGATCCACTCAAATCATTTTATAAATTGCAATTAAAATTGGCGGAATATTTTTAATTTAAAAATCGTTAAAAACTTTCATCATATTTGATGTTGATGTTAGAAATTGTTTTTTCACTAACACCACTCAGTTTTAATGCGCCGCTGACAGCTGCACAACTTTTCATCATTCACTAAACAGCAAATGATGACAAAAATCACATTTTTCGATCTCGCATGGAGCACTTGCCCTGAATTTCTTCAATTCAGGGCGTAAGAAATCGAATATAAAATAAATCAATAGAAAAAGTGCAAAAGGGCAGGTCTATTGGCCTTAGACACTATTCACTAGATATCTTCTTACCCAAACGACAAAAGGCCAAAAATATTTTCCGGAAACATCAGCTTCGCTATCACGTTTCCGATTTTAATTGATTTTAGGTAAGAGATTCATTGACGGTATTTATCTATTTAAGAAACATCTCGAGACTCGAAAAGAGAGAAACAGGCTGACGTTTTCAAGGCATTTTATTGATTCCAACATGTTATGGACCTCTTGAAGAAATGGCCTTTAAAATGTCGTCTGTTGGTCTGCAGGCGTTCAGACTTAATCAAAACCTTAAGAAAACGGATTCTCCAAACTTTGCCTTTATCGAATCAAAGTTTTTTTTTTCGTCCAAAAAACGATATTAAAGTTGTCACCTTCCTGTCGCGATTGAGAAAGTAATCGATCCCTACGCGGCCAACTGCCTTGTCGTTTTGTGTCTTCGTCCGATCGTTATTGTCGTTTTTTTTTTCTCTCATTTGGGCTTGGTCTCCGCGATACCGAAGAGAACACACACACACGTCCGCCTACGAAAACCCAATGATTATTTTATTTATTCATTGTCTGAGTCATGTGGAGAGTGGTCCGTGAGAACAGAGACACTCGGTGTGTGTGTTTTGGCCGCGGAGACCGACCGTCGCGACGTTGCCGTTGTTGCGAATGCGGCCGCGATTTCGGCTTTGCGGGCGTTTTTGGAAGGATCTAGGTGAGGGAAATAACGCAAACGATCATCCTTCGTCAATTGTTGCCTTTAAAAAGCATATAAGGTTTTTTTTTTCAAAGAAACTTCCACACGCTACTGTAATACTTTTTATTAATCTTCTGGATTCCTCCTGCGTCGGTTTTTGTTGACTCAAATTAGTTAACGTTTCGCCAATCATCCTGTTGGCTTCTTCAGAGCTTGACTGAAACTGATTATTGACTGAAAATTAATGTAATTTTAAAAAAACAACAAAATAGAAGCGATGTTAAGTTTATTGTTTATTTATTTGTTTGCTTATTTATTTTATGACAAGGCACCCTACATAACGAACTAACGTCGTAATTTATATAGGTAGATTAAGAATAATTACATTTATCTTAATTCTAAAGAGCAAGTAAAAGTATTTCTAAACTAGAGAAATAAATTTAATTTCTAAACGGACTGAGTGAAAAAGCGAAAATATCTATGGGTAAAAAGTAATTGCGGCGTTCTAGTAATTACCACCATAGTAAAATGGTAATGTATGCCAGATGTGATATCAGACTTAGATTTAGCCCCAGTCCTAGAACTAATGAACGATTATAGACAGCTGTACACACCCAAGGTTTTAAAATTTCCTAACATCGTAGCATAATGTACTTTATCGAATGCCTAAATAGTAAAATTGTCGGAAAACTCAAAAAATAGGCGACAACAAAAAATGAACAAGTAATTTCTGAGACAGGGCAGTTATTATTTGAGCACATTGTATATTTTGTAATATGCATGTTTATGTAAATATATGAACTTAATAAGGAAATTAAGGAAAAAGTAACATTTTTCAAAAAAGAAACAAAATAGATATGATAATTTAAAACAAAGTCGTCCCAGGAGATTTGGCAACGGCGGGGTCGTTTGTGCCGATCGTACCTGCGAGTCGTAAAAACATTTGAGATAATTTTTCGATATTTTGTTTCAAGATGGGTGGTTCGCCCAATATACAAGAAACATCACCCAAAAAAAAAATTGTTTGTAAAAAAATGTGTGATTTTTTTATTTCACGTTGCGTTTTGATTTGGTTTCCGAGTTATGTACGGAGGTCTAAATTTCAGGTCCCATTGGAACCGTCGAAAAATTGAAAAACTTCTAATTGTTTTCTTCTTCGTACGTTTTGTCTTCGGCTTAAAATTCATAGTTCGTTTTATTAATAAGATAGAATGGCAGCTCTTTTTCTCCCGAAAACGCAACAAAACCTTCAAGAAATGTGTAATTTATAGCAAGTGGCTTTTGATCTTACCTCAAATAGACTGGATATACCGAAAATTTTCTGTCAAATATGATGATGTTGACAGACTGAAAGATTACATGTGCCTACTAAAAATTTAAGTTTAAAAAAGTACAAAATCACCCAAAGTATAAAAAAAAATAAAAAATAGATCTAAATAAGTCGTTTTTAGAAGAAATTTTGGAAAGTATGCATCATAATATGTTAAGCTATGAAATTAGGGACTGAGCTTTGAACTTTTTAAAATTGTTTCCCAGTTCCTTTTTTTTTGGTTTACTGCTAATGGTTAAATGTAAATACGAAAGGTAAAAAATAAACATATGTTATTATTATTGTTATTAGAAATAATCATTTTTATCATTTATAACAAATAAATTTCAGTTACTACTTCCAAGTTACATTTACCTAGCAATACGTGTCAGAAGCATTCACTACTTTGATCGTTAGTAAGGTTTACAAGACTTTCTTTACTTTGAGGTAATTCCGATTCTAGTTGAAAGATAAATCTACCTATTTAAAACTGTATTGATGTTTCGAAGTAACCGCGACTACTTCGAAACAACTTCAAGGTGAAAATGATTATCAGCGTGCGTTGTACACCAAAATTATGAAAGTGAACTCAGATATTACTACATGGTTGTGTTACTTTAAAGTGAGGAAGACTTGAAAATTACATCATTACTACAAGGTAATAAAAGTGATACACAAATAACGCGGCCAAGTAATTTCGACGGTCAAATATGACTTTAAAGTAAGCCTTATTTTCTATAATAAGAATTCCGTTCCAAATACTTTAGAAACTACTTAAAAGTATCGAAATTATAAAATTTCTATTTTTAGTGATAGTTACTACGTAATCACTCAAACTCCCTAACATAGAGTAAAACAAACTTAAAAGTTGCTTTCAAAGTAATAATTACGTAACAAGGTCCTTTTTAAAGTTCCCATCCGAGTTACTGTAACTTTGATGCTGCTTGGGATGGACTCAGTTTTATTGTTTTTAACAAGCATTATTAAATAAAAGTATATTAAAAGTTAAAAATGGTAAAAAATCGTCAAAGAACAACTCTTAGACATTCGGTATACAATTTGGTGGCCAAATAATCTGTAGTTGACACATTTTTCACAAAAAATAATGTCAAGAATTTTTTCTATTTTTCATTTTTTTTTTATTTTAATAATCGTCGAAAATAAAGAAATTTTTTTCTCTACGTTGGACCACACCGCTCTAAAGTGGTGGGCCGACGTACCAACAAGTCATCCCGATTAGCACGAATCCGAAAATATGGAAGCCGTTTCGAATTTACCTTAAAAATCTCCCACGCTCGACGTGATGGTTGTTTCGGATTGTCAATAAATAAGCCCCGTTAGATGTTTCTCCTTTCGGCCCCGCTTTGCGTCTACCTTCTTCTCCTTTTTTTATCGGATTTGTCAGGTAGGGAGTATCGGTTTGTCAATTAATTTTCTTAATCCCCGCGGACGATTCCCGAGCACGAGCTTGAGAAATGTACCGTGAGAAACCCGATACTGTAAAAGGTACCACCTCAAAGGAGCGTGACGAATCGCGGTCGGGTGGTGGTGCGTTTTCGAAATTCTGGCAGAAACTCAGGGTGTAAATCGGTGGTGGGTGTCACGCAGAAAACGTCAGAATTGGCACGTTCCTGGAGGGTAATTGCATGGGGATATTGCAGGCGTTTTTCGGAGAAAAAATGAGTTGCGTGGTGTGCCCTTGTTATAGACATGACGAAAAGTAAAAAAAATCTAAATAGCGTAATATTGAAAATAATTTTTATTTCATTGTAAATAAATTAAAGTTAACGGTTGTCCATAGGCGTAGGTAGAAAATTAACATAAAATGCCTAAAATTATATGAAGGATTTTAGTACGTGCTGTTAATCTATATTGTCAACAGTAATCAGATTATTAGTTAACGGAACGGATGATATCCCGGAATATAGTGTCATCACATTTTTCCATCCGTGAAT